>NC_139742.1:2122500-4687581 GCF_964211835.1 Anser anser | reverse complement strand
ACTGACTCTTGCTTGCGGCATCTCCCTCCAAGCTGCAGGCGCTGTATGTTAGAGCAAGGGGGGATCACCGCTGGAAGCTGTACAAATACAAAACGAATGCATCCCGTCAGTACAAGAGCATTAATGCTCCAGGAGCGTGGCAGCAGCTGGGGGTGAGCGAGAGCCGGGCGTACAGGCTGCTGTGCGCGCAGGGGCTCAGCTGCTCAGTCCAGGACCTTGTCGAGCCCCGGCCTCCTCTCGCCAGCCCCCACCCCACCACTGCCTTCTCGGCAGGCTCCTGTGCTGCAGCCCAGCTAACTGCTAATGGGTAATTCATAAGCGTTAATAGTATTAATCTGATTCAGCATTCTCTTAGCAAGATCAAACCCTCTATAAATCCAGAACCATCTGATCTCCCCCGTCTGCTGCACAATGTAGGCATCTCCTCCTCATTGCCCCATCATGCCTCCTTGTGGTCTCAGGGCTGGGGGGGTGCTCACCAGGCAACCAGTGTCCCCAGCGTGGGGACCGAAGCTGCAAGGTCAGGGTTCCTCCATCCTGCTGGCTCAGGACCAAACCCTGACCCAGGTCCTGTCTGTGGATACGGTCGTCCCCACTTGGCGTTTCGCTGGGGTGGTTGTGGAGAAGGCACCCGCGCGAGGACAGGATCGAGGCGTCACTGAGAGGACAGGCAGTGAACGGCCTGCTCGAGCTCCTGCCCCACCGCCCAGATGCTGGCTGGGGACCTCCCTGCAGCAACGTCCGTCCCCTGCTGGGGACGGGGTGCTGGGGCAGAGCAGTCCACGAGGGGTGCCAGAAGGTCGGGTGGTGCAGGAGAGCCGCTCCTGGCTGGAAGGAGATTTCCCGTCCCCCCCCACCCCGGAGGGTGTGTGAGAGAAAGAGGGACACCCTGAGGTGGAAGGGGAGCCCTGGCTGGCAGGGGGAAGGGGAGAGCAGTGCCTGGGACCTGGCCTGGGGAAGGGGTGGGGAGAAGGATGGCGAGACCAGCGTGTGGGATGCTCTGTGCCCAGAGCAGCCTGCCACCACTGCTGCTTATCTTGATTGGTATTTGATTTGATTTAACATGATCTCCCGCTTGTAAAACACCTTGAGATGTTTCTGTGTGTGAGGCTGTCCTGGAAACGCTGTTGTACCATATTAATGAGCCTCTGCTGGAACATAAAGAAGCATCATTAGGAGCGGTGAACTCGTCTGACGTGCAAAAAGCAGTGCAGAGCACAGGCACGCTGCGTCCTGGCCTTGCTCAGGGGCTCCGCACCCCAGGGCGGCTGCAGCCAGGCCCCGCAGGCAGTGCCGGAGCGGCTGTGGTGGCTGGGGTGTGGTGTGGTGTGGTGTGGTGTGGTGTCCGTGGTGTGGTGTCTGTGGTGTGGTGTGGTGTCTGTGGTGTGCTGTGGTGGCTGTGGTGTGGTGTGGTGGCCGTGGTGTGGTGGCTGTGGTGTGGTGTGGTGGCCGTGGTGTGGTGGGTGTGGTGTGGTGGCCGTGGTGTGCTGTGGTGGCTGTGGTGTGGTGTCCATGCTGTGCTGTGGTGGCTGTGGTGTGGTGTCCATGCTGTGCTGTGGTGGCTGTGGTGTGGTGTCCATGCTGTGGTGTGGTGTCCGTGCTGTGGTGTCCGTGCTGTGGTGTCCGTGCTGTGGTGTCCGTGCTGTGGTGCCCGTGCTGGTGGCTGTGCGGTGCGTTGCTAAGCAGTCCTGCCTCTTGCTGTGCCGCTGCTTTGGTTTCCATATCCCTGTCTTTCTTGGGTGATAGAAATGCATTTTAATATCCAAGTAGCCTCGAAACATGCTGTATTATGCTATTATCTCCGGGGGGTGGGGAAGATTGTGGAGCACTTGGCGTTTAACGCCTACATATGGCTAACACTATGGGCTGTGTGCTGATAAAGATGGGGTAATTAAAGTTTATTTTTTTTATAGACTAATCTCCCAAGCATGTATTTATGAGCCTGATTTAGAAACATCATATTACCAGGAGCACAGGATATTCGTGTTGCTTGTAAATCCATACGTGTTCTGAACTTACCTTTTTTTTTTTTCTTCTTTCTTGAACTTAAGCAGCACTGCCAGTATCAAAAAGAAACGAGCCTGGAGTTTTGTTGGTGCATCTCTCCCACCCTTGTCCTTTAGGTGGGCAAGGGAAAATACACAAAGCAGCAAGTAATTAACTGCACAAGTAAATTATATTTCCAAGGAGACACGGTGCATTTGGAGGGTCTGTTTGCAGAGTGTTTACACTGGTGGCTCTGAAATTATCTTCATCTTGCAGCAGGTGCGAAATCTTTGGGGGAATTTGGTGCTCTGCAAGCCAGTTGTGAGCTGTCTGCAGAAGGACTCGCACGCTCTCTGTGAGGCTGGCGCTGGGCTAACTGGCACCAGTGTTTAATGGGGAAAAAATCCCAGGTGGGAAGGTAGAAGGGGCCAGAGGCCTTCAACCACTGCCCTAGCTGCTCCAGCACTCAGTTCAGAGGCTTTGAGTGAGGTTTAGATTCCTGAACTCCTCCTGTCTTCCAGTCTTAATTAAGCTGTGATTAATTGGGCTGGTAGAAGAAAGCTTCTCAGGTATGATTCCGCCCTAAACCGGAGCAGTTTGTCTTTTCTTTCTACTCCTCTCTCCTTTGCTCTTGCAGCCTGGGGCTCAAGGGGAGGTTATTTCTCCCTGTTGAAGAAGTTAGTTCTTCTTCTCGTTCATCCACCTGCTGCATCCCCCTTGGGCACAGGCAGTGCCGGGGTGTCAGGGCTCACAGAGCTTCCCCATTGCTTTCCCTGCAAGTTAGGCTAAAACCAAGACTGAGCATTTGAGCACCCTCATGCTCTGCTGAAGGCATCCAAAGAACAGCAGAGACCTGTTTAATTAAAAGCAGGGTGAGAGCATCTCAACATAGCAAGGATTTGTTAGGGCAGAAGAATCTGGGGAGCAAGCTTGGTCTCAGCTATGCCTGGACGTACTGTGGGCTTTTTTGGACCACAGAATACCCGAGCCAAGACTTAGCTCGTGTGCTGAGGATCTCATGGGCTCCTGAGTCCTAGCCTCTGCCTGGGAAGGTCTTGCATTTCTTCCCCGTAGCTAAAGAAGTTCAGTGGAACTGAGTTTTAAAATCTGCACATTAAACACTTGCCTGGAAGCCCAGAGATTACAAAAGGAGGAGGGAAAGTGCCCAGGCACAGCTCCTCCTGAATTACTGAGCCGGTTTGGATCCCACCCCCAGGACAAGGAAGGAATTATTCATTTTGTTTCACATCTTGAACAGGAGCACGTAGCTCTGGTGAACCTGTTGAGGTTTGTTTAGTTAGCAGTGGGCTGTTAAGAATACAGCTGTGTTTTCAGAGGGCTGGCACTCAGCTGTTTATCTCCAGATGGGTGTTCAAACACTTCTGCTGGAGTGCCAGTGGTCAGAGGGGCAGGCGATGGGATGGAAAACGAGAAATGTACCTCTGTTTAAAGAGGGAGGAAAGGATCTGCTTTTCTAATAGCCTGCCTTCAAACCTGGCAGGAAACTGGTCGTAAGCAATAAAGAGCTGAGCTGGAAACAAAATTTCTGCTCGAGCAGAATTCCCGTGGATTTGGTTCAGTTGGTGACAGCCAACTTCAGGCAGCTCTAGAGGTCAGTAATTAGCAGTGTGGTGGAAACAAGCAGGAAGCGGGAGGCAGAGAAGCAGGGAAGGCAGTGAGAGGAGACTTGCAGCACATTGTCCCTTCCCTTGGGCAGCCAAGCTCAAACTCATTGAGCTGTAATGGGCTTTTTGCTGTTTCAGGCCCCTGTGCACCTTTCCTCTTAGTCACAGAGAGAGAAGAAGCGATGGGGAGGTGATGGGGATGGGAGCCCCCAGACCCTAATCCCAGCTCGGCTTCTGCTGCAGGGTGGTGAAGGCTGCTGTCGTACCCGTGGTTCAGGCTCTTTGTAAAAAGGGGATAATACGTGCCTAACTCATAAGGGATTTGTGACATAATGTTTGCAAAGCACTTTAAGATCCTGGATTGAAAGGTGATTTATAATGGTAAAATCCAGTGTTCTCTGCTCTATTGTATCCTTGACTGTGTCCAATTATCTCAATGGCAGCTTTTCTCCATCTTTTTTCCTTTTTTTTTTTTTTTTGCTTTTTCTCTTTTTGCATTAGTTTAGCAATGCCAACCAAAAGAAGGGTTTGTGGCAGGCACAGTATGCCCTGCAAGAGGATGAGTTTGGAGGTGCTAACTTACGCTAATGATATGAATAGACTGGAAAGGAAAAAGGGGCATCGCAAGGTGGAGGGCACAGGAGATGGGTGATAAAGCTGTGAAATAGAGGTGGGAAAGCTGTTTAGATGATGCATGCTTAAGGAAAGTGAAAGATGCTTCATAAATAATCATTTTGCGTACTCCTGTTGGTCGCAGTGATGGGGTGTTTCCCAGCAGATCAGCCACTTCTCTTGTCCTGCAAATGTCAGGAGCAGCACCCACTGTGCAGGCTCCATCCTGCTGCAGGGGAGGCTTTGCTGGGGCACACTGCTGGCCTGGAAAATGCAGGTTGTGCCTCGGGCTCAGCCTGGACGCCAGTTCCCTGCTCTGGCACCCACATCTCTAAGTGGGTTTGATGAAATTACAGGGTGAAACACGCAAGTGCTAACTTGCTAGATGCATTTCCCATTCAATTTTTAAGCAGATGCTTTATAAATCTCGCTTTGCTGATGAAATAATGATGGCAGAGAGCAAGGAGGGGGGAGCTGGATCAGGTTCCAAAAATAAAGATATGTCCTTGCCTGAATCCTCGGCAGGCACATGGTCAGGTCTGCCAGCAGCTGGGTCATCTTGGCTGCACCGTAGCAGTCTGTGCAGCAGCTGGGTGTATTGCTGGTCCATGCCCTCTCACTGGCATTTCTGTGTTCCCCAAAGTTTTCAGGGGGTGCAGAGCTGAAGGGACCGACTGCTCAGCAAGGTGTCTGTTGCAATCCTGGTACATGATGCTGATGGAGGGGCCAGACTGGGGAGAACAACGTGCAGCTCCCCGGCCTCAGGGTGCGGGGACTGCCCCTGCTTGGGGACCCACAGATTGGGTAGCAGAGGCCAGGGGATGGTTTCTCCTGGTCCTCTCCATCATCAGAGGGTGGCTCATGCTTGCTCCTGGCCTGCACTGAACAAGAGCATCTGCATCTCATGGGGCAGCCAGGTCTTTCCCAAACATGTCTTCATTGCCCAGTCTCACATCCTTTCCCCTTGTCGTCTGGGGTTGGTCTGTCCCAGCACACTGTAGACGACCTGATCCAGCCATCCTAACGCTGCTGGTGAGTTTGTAACTCGAGACCTGCTGATGTTTGAGTTCTTTGGCTTTTGCTTAAACTCCCTGCAACTACCTGAAAGGATGTTTCAGCAAGGAAGGTGTCGGTCTCTTTTCTCAGATGACAAATGATAGCGTATAAGGAAACAGTCTGAAGATGAACCAGGGGAGGTTTAGATTGTATATCAGGAAGGATTTCTTCGTGGAGAGGGTGGTCGAGCACTGGAATACACTGCCCAGGGACACGGTGAAGTCCCCATCCTGGGAGGTATTCAAGAGGTGTTTTGAATGTGGCACTAAGGTTTAGTGAGTGGACTCAGTAGCTCAGGCTGATGATTGGGCTTGGTGATCGTGAAGGTCTTTCCCAGCTGTCGCGTTAAGGGGTGTAGCCGATTAACCGTTATGGGTCCGGTTGGATTCACAGGCACAGATTCACCAATAACGTATTTACCGATTTGGGTCCGGTCAGACTGAGGGTACTGAACTATCATGGTCACAGATTCACCAACAACGTAGTACGCCCTCACTCTAGTTGTGTTCAATGAGAACTATCACGGCTAGGAACGATGCAATTAAGTCACTGCTCATCTTAAGACACTGTTCATCACCGGCCTCCACTTGGACATAGAGCCATTGACCACCACTCTCTGGGTGTGGCCACTGAGCCAATTCCTTATCCATCAGATGGCCCACCCTTCAAATCCATGTTTCCGATTTAGAGATTAGGATGTGGTGTGGGACCATGTCAAAGGCCTTACAGAAGTCCAGGTAGATGACATCAGTCAGTCTTCCCTTGTTGACTGATGCAGTTACTCCATCCTAGAAAGCCAACAGGTTGGTCAGGCACGATTTGTGCTTGGGAAGGCCATGCTGGTTGTCCCAGATCACCTCCTTGTCCTGCATGTGCCTTAACATTGCCTCCAGGAGCATTCGTTCCATGATCGTGCCAGGTACGGAGGTGAGGCTCACTGGTCTGTAGCTCCCCAGGTCGGCCTTTCTACACTTTTTAAAAATGGCAGTGATGTTTTCCTTTTTCCAGTCACTAGGGACTTCGCCTGACTGCCATGATTTTTCAAATATGATGGAGAGTGGCTTGGTGACTACATCAGCCAATTCCCTCAGGGCCCATAGACTTGTAGTTAAGTAGCGTCAGGAGGTTCTGAACTTGCTCTTCGCTTACAGTGGGGGGACTCTGCTCCCCCAGCCCCTGCGCAGAGGTTCGGGGACACGAGAGATGTGGGAAGCCTGACCACTAGTGAAGACCGAGGCAAAGAAGTTGTTAAGTACTTCTGCCTTCTCCACATGTGTCAGTACCAGTTCTCCATCTCGATTTGTCAGAGGCACTACACTCTCCCTAGTGTTTCTTTTGTGGCCAGTGTACCTGTAGAACCCCTTGTTATTCTTTGCCTCCCTCACCAGGTTTAGTTCTGTCAGTGCCTTGTCTTTCCTGATCCCATCCCTGCACATCCAGACAGCATTTCTTTACTCTTCCTAGGGCACGTGGCCCTGTTTCCACCGTCTGTGCATTTCCTTCTTTTGCCTAAGTTTGACCATCAGGACCTTGTTCAGCCATGCTGGTTTCCTACCTTCCCTTTTTGATTTATTGCATATGGGAAAGATAGTTCTTGTGTTCCAAGGAAAATATCCTTAACGAGTTCCAGCTCTGATCAGATCCTCTGTCCCTAAGGACTGTGTCCTATGGGATCTTATCCACTAATTCTTTGAACAGCTGGAAGTTGGCTCTTCTGAAGTTCAGGGACTTTGCTCTCAGCCAGGCCCATATCCATCGAGATCACAAACTCAACCAGGGCATGGTCACTGCAACCGAGGCTTCCCCCAGTTTTAACTTGGTTAACAAGTTCTTCCGCGTTGGTGAGCACCAGGCCCAGTAATGCTTCTCCTCTGGTTGGTTTGTCCAGTACCTGGACAGGGAACTTGTCCTCTGTGGACACCAGGAGTCTCCTGGATTGCTTACTGCCTGCCACGTGGCTTTCCCAGCAGACATCCAGGTGGTTGAAACCCCTCAGGAGGATGAGAACCTGTGAGCATGGTGCTTCCTGTAATCGGAACAAGAAGGCCTGATCCCTTCAGCATCTTTCCAAGACATGAAGTCCCTTTTGGTGCTTCCTAGTCTCCTTGTTGCAGCCTCAGTTGTCCTTATTCTGTGATTCTGTAATTCCATTTGCTTAAAAAATAAATAAGAAAGAAAGAAAGAAAGAAAGAAAAAAAATGAAAAAGAAAGAAAGGAAAAAGAAAGAAAAAGTAAAACACAAGGTGCCAAACAAGGCTGTCTGTGCGTGCAGGTCTGCACAGAGTAGCAGGGGAGGAGCAGGACGGGGATGTCCCCAGCTGGTGGCTACTCCACGCAGACATCCCCTACCCTACGTGTCCAGCACATGGCCACGGAGCTGGGGACAGGTGACCCACTTCCCGTCCAGGTGCTGGCTTCAGAAGCCCCTCTTTGTGTTGGGAAGTGTTGAGTTGGCACTTGTAACAAAATCCTTTGTGAGCTGCTTTTTCTGAAGGTACCGTAAGCTTCTGTGACTGACAAAATAAAACTTCTCCTGTAATCTCCGCTGCCTGTAAAAAGCGGCTGGCTCTGTAGGTTGCTTTGTTGTTCATCATAGTCCCTGTGTGATGACTGAATATTTATACATATTTGTATAAATAATTAACACTCAGCAATGCTATATAAAATTTGTAGACATAGATTTCTCCTGGTGTTAAGCAAGAGTAAATGATGCCATGGTACCAGCAGCCCTCGGATTTGGCTTGATTATTTTTGTGACTTGATAAAATTTGCCACATAAACCTAGGCTGATGAAAACTGCCTGGGGCTTGGCTGCAGGAGCCTGCAGGACCATGAGCAAACCGTGATGGGAAGAATAGGGTGTGAAGGATCCAGGAGCTCTGGTCTTCATGGGGCAGGGGGAAGCAGAGCAAGCTGGGGGGGCCTTTCGGGGTGGGGGTGCCGAGGCGGGTCCCTCCCGCAGCACCCACCACTCTCTTTGCCTTCCAGGTTCGATGAAAAGCCCCATCAACAAGACAGCCCTGACCCTCATTGCGGTCAGCTCCTGCATTCTTGCCATGGTGTGCGGCTCCCAGCTCTCCTGCCCGCTGACTGTAAAGGTGACACTTCATGTACCTGAGCACTTCATCGCCGATGGTAAGACCCCATGGGCATCAGAACCCCTTCACCCCACAGCAGCCGCTCTCTTTATAGCTTACCTAAAGCCTCCCTGAGTCAGCACCTTAGCAGGCATCTCTAGAGGACCACACCATGGGGGTAAACTTTCCTCTTCTCAATTGCACCTTTGTTGTTTTTATCACTAAACATATCTGATGGATATTCCTGTTCTCATCTGGACTCGCTGATGAGCCCCGGGAGCCTGCATATGCGTGCTCCTGTCCTGCAGCAGGTGATCTGTTTGTCCCAGCCCCTTGCAGCAGTGCAGAGTGAAACTGGTAGTACTTGAGCAAAGGCAGAGATGCTTTGAAAAATTAGACAGGGGCTGCTGTCACTATTTATTGCTTTCTCCGACTGGGCTCCTTGCATTTGTTGTGTTTCACTGACCTTTTCTTTATAATGTGCAGTGAGCGTCAAGTGCAAGTTTTCAGTAACACGAGGGCAAATTTCATTTTCTTCCAGCCGATGGGACCCATTATTCAGTCAGTTCCAATTCCTCAGCTTCCGTGCTCGCCTGACTGCTCGGGGCGTGCTGAGGGTACACCTTCTCCCTGCCAGAGCTGTGCTGCTCCCAGCCCCGTGCTGGTTCCCATCCACCCAGTGGGGTTGGGACGGAGGGTGTCCCTCGGGGGTGCGGACATAGTGGGGAGAGTTAGATGCTTAATGAGGTGCAGCAGTGTGGAAGAGTGGGGCTTAAAGCATCCCCCCATGACAGAGAGGGATTCCCTAGTCTGTTTTAAATGGTATTCAGCCTTGATGAGAGTGGGTTCTTCAGTCCCAGCACGGAGCCTCACCACGCATGTGTGTCTGCACCTGTAACGATGCTTTTGGGATGGGTGCTGTGTGCAGCCAGCGGGTTGGTGCCCTGTGCTGGTGGGAAGGCTGCCGCTGCTCTGCCCCCTCAGGAAGCTTCTTAGCTGCTGGCTCTGGAAATTGCAATCCAGTCTCAGGGGCCGGAGGCTGCCCTAATGGCTAAAGCTTGGTTATTAAGAAAAAGAGGAGGAGAGTGTCTGCTTTGTGGCCTCAGATTGGAGGAACAGACCGTTAGTGGAGTGTGGAGCTGAAAAAGGCATAACTTGAAATAAGGGACTTGGCTGCGCCTTGACCTGCTTCTAAAAGGCATTAAGTACTGCCCAGGCTGCAAATAAATATTCTGTAGTTTTCACAGATTTTTATTCCGAACAATCAGAGAACAGAAACTCATTTTGCTTTGGGGAAATGAGGCTGCTCCAGTATCAACTCGCGTCCCTCGGGGCACCGGCCAGGTTATCGCATAGGCTGGAAGGGACGCGCTGTCCCCAGCCCACAACCAGCCGCAGAAGAGAGGGAGAGCACAGGAGCCCTGCTGAAGGCCAGGGGGAAGGCAGTGGTGGAAATAGGCTCCAACATCCTGCAGAGCCCCTGGCCCACGGAAGGCTTGCGTCCTCGAAAACTAAAATAAAACAAAATGTAATGCGACTCCGTAGAGTTAAAGTGGAAAGACGAGTCTGTGCTTTTCGCCAGGAAGGGAGTGGCAATGCAAATTATGCAAATACAGAGAACAGTCGAATGGAAATGACAATGAAATACCAATAAAATAGATTAATATCCTTGAAACTGGGGGAAATGGGATGATCTCCAGTTCCAACTTAATGACTTCTTTAAAGAGAAAGTGGCAAGAGGACTGGTAAAAACAGTTTGGCAAAGAATTAAAATGAGCTTTGTAATGAAACTGTAAAATATAATTACAAACTGCAAAAACTTTTTAAATATTTTTATGGGAAACAGTCAAATTCTTCATACAGAAGCAGCAAAGACATTTTGCAGTGGCTATCAGTTTTACTGAAATCTCATCGTTTTATGTGATGGCGGAGTCCATTGCCTGGGAAGAGGAAAGCTCTTAAAGTTGTCCCTTCTAGTTGATTAACAACAAATCCCAAGGCAGCACCAAACTGGCAGCAAAATGCTAGGAAACATTTAAAGGCAACACTGAACTGAGCTGGGCTTGGAAATCTGTATGGCACCCAGGAAACCATTGCTGGCTGTGTTCGGGGAGGTGGCGTGTGGCTTGTCACCCGGAGTCCTACACTGGTGGCGAAGGGGGGACCTGTTCCTGACTTACTGGGTTCATTTCCAGCTCTTAATGCTGCTTTTTGCCAAATATCAGGGCTGGGGGGTGCGAGGGGGGGGCGGGGGGTGCTGGCGTGGTTATTGCCGTGTGAGTGGAGCGGCGGCAGAGCTGATTGCGTTGGCCCACATGGGGCTGGGAGCTTTGATCAGTCTTAAAGCAGCTGCTCACACGGCACCCAACGTCTCGTTAATGCTGCCGTGCACTTAAACAGTCTGCATCCTTAAGCTGCTCTCCTTTGTATGTTGCGTGACGATAAGGCAGGCTCTGTGAGCAGGCGGGGAAGGTGCCTTCATGGGAGATGTTCCCGCACAAGAGAAGGGTGCCCTCTAATTCCCGTTTGATATGCAGTATTTCAATAGATGCCAGTAGCCAAGGAAAATCTGAGAACGGAGAAGCTACCAACACCTCTGCAGGAAAAGCCAAACAAAGACAGAGGCTGAAAGCAATCCCTCTCCTGTCAGATGAAGACTCGTCTGTGAAGGAAATAAATAGATGTGAGCCAGCTCTGGTGCACCAGGATCCTAAACCAAACTGGGGAAAGGAGGGGGGAGAAGCCCCACCAAATGTCTCCAGCCCCAGGGGAGAGCAGCTTCCCCCCTGCAACAAGCGGTGGTGTTGGAAAAAGAAGCTTCTGAGCCTGTTAGAGTTGGAGGATGGGAGAGAGCAGGGGAAGGGCTGGGACAAGAAGCCAACTGGCAGTGAAGGGTGGGAGAGCAGATGATCACCAGCAGTATTAATAACCAGCGCGTCTCTATTGCCCTTGTTTCTCTCTCTTGGTTCGTTTTCTTCCTCGTGTTCATTTGATGGGTTCTCCCCCTGTTTCGCTCCCCTCTGAACAATTACTGACTGGTTTGTACAGCTGCTCTTTCTTCATTTCCCAGGGCAGCCACCTGCACAGGAGCCTGGCACAAGCTGCGCTGCTCTCTGCTGCCCTGGCTGCCGGGGGGAGGCTGGGGGCCTCCCCTCTGAGAAACACATCCGTGCCCGTAAAGCCTCTCGTGTGGTGCACTGCAAGGAGCCTCCTTCGCTGCACGGGTCTTGTGGGGTTGTCATAGGGCTGGGGAAGGCACTGGCTTTGTCCCTGCCCTTGGTGCTGCAGGGGGTTGCATTACACCGGGAGGGCAGGGAGGCCTCCAATTCCTTTCTCGCTCCTTTCTCGTTCCTCCCCAAGTGGCTCAAGCAGCCTCCGCTCCCTTCTGCCACTGCTCCAGGGCATGGAAATCGTGTGTCCCCCTGGTGTCAGGAACTATGCAGCATCTGCCTGCACCCAGCAGCAGGCATCATGCCCGTTTCAGAGCAGGCTTGAATTTATAGGAAGGCTTGCGGTGGCTTTTATGAGGACTTGGAAATGCAAAGCATTATTTAGAGGAACATTTAGCAGCATCAAAGGGGGGAAAAAGAAAAGAGAGTCCCTCCATCTGAGCAATAAAACCCCTTATGAATATGTTAGCCACTCAGCTCGGTGCATTCAGGAGGGTTTTTCTCTTGTAAGTAATCATTCAAAAAGTAGAGAGAGAGCAATGGGAGCTGCTTGCAGGGAAAGCAGGGCTGGAGAAAGATACCCTAGAGGACTTAGCCTGGAGTATGTCCTTGCTGCACAACAGTTTGAAATATAGTATCAATTAAAGCTTCCCATTTTTATGGTCTGCAAAGAGGTTATATATGGTGTTGGTGGATGTTTGTATCGGGATACTTTAGTGGGAGAGGTAGGCGAGGTCCTCCATGGCGTGCAGAAGGAAGGAAGAGCTACGTTTAACCAGGGGCTTGTAGGGCTTCGTTTTATAAGTGGAAATAAAGTAAAGGACATAAACCAGGCTTCTGGTGCTTCAGAGGCATCTCTGGGCATTTGCAGCCTTCTTTCCGCCTCGTTGGAGATGTGTGCCAGGGAAAACGTGGTGCTGCCTCTGTCTGGGACAGCACTGAGCTTGGGTCAGGGTGGTTTCGGAAAATCAGTGAGCAGAGGCACGGCCTGTGCAGCTGGGATGCTTGCAGTGGGCGTTGCTCAGAGCACCGGTGTTTCTGCAGCTGCAGCCCAGCTGCAGATGTGGGGGCATCCCGCGGGATGAGCACCAGCTCCTCCAGCCAGCCCTGCAAGTGAGGCGGAAGGAAAACAAACCGAGCATCCCTGGGAACAGCCCTCGTGGGTGGCTGAAGCACTGCTGCTTCCTGGTGCTCTTCTGGCTACTGGCAGCTGTGCAAACCCGAGCCAGTGCTTTGGGTGTGAGCGGCTAGTAAAGTGGCAGAGCTGGAGGAAGCTGTGCTTTGGGGCATTTTTCCCAAGCTTCATGCATCTGCATCTGCCCGCCTGAATGATGATGGTGTGTGATTGTCACACGGCTGATCAGTAATTGTTTCATCTGAAGATTATTCATTTCCTTCCCCCTGCAACTGTTTCCTCCACGACGCCGGTGGAATTGGATGCTGCTATTAGCAGCTTTTGCTAATTTTCCCCAAAGATTGACTGAGCTCTGTAGACTGCAATTGTTGGACTCGCAACAACTTCTCATTTTGGTTTTAATTAAATTTGTTGCTTTAAATTGTTTGCTTTTGACATCTCCTGCTCAACGTTGTGCAGCCCTCAGAGGTGACCAGGCATTAGTTTGGTTCCTCAGGTGCTGGCTCACGTGTGCTCGGCACGTGCTGCGCATGCGCTCGCATAGAAATAAGCAGCAACGAGAGATGCAGGCGGTGGGGAGCGGCCCAGTGCTGGGCTCTGCTTTACAGCAAAGGAAGAGCTGGAGATGCTCATTGATTTACAAATGAAGCATCCCCACTTGGCACCAGAAGGATGGAGGAAGGGCTTGGGTCTCAAAGATTTCCGTCCCTCAGAGCTTTCCCCTACGGCAGCCAGGCTCCAGAGCTCCCCAACTGTTCCCAGCCACATCAGCCCCCCTGAAATCAGCAGAAGGAAAGGGCTGGCTTGAAACTGGGCTTTTCTGTTGCAGTTTCTCAGCCTGGAGTTGCTCTGCTGCAGCAGTGCCCGTTTTGCTGCGTGGAGATGCGGGTCAGTGCTTCGGCAGGAGCTGCACTGCCAGCCCCAGCCCTGGGTCTGGCTGCCCCAAGCACAGCATATTTTTGGCGAGGCGGCTGTGCTGGGGGCAGCTCTGCAGATTGCATTTAATTTCATCAGCTCTTAATCACTGGGTCATCTCCGTGCCTGCGTTACAGCTCACTCCTGCTCCTGCGCCTGCTTGGCTGGCAAGAAAATGCGAGCAAATGGCTGCAGCATCACCAGACATGAACTCTAAATATTAACATCAATTTATAAACTGTATCAGCGTGGATCAAAGGGATTCCAAGACGGTTTTACGGCGTGAACACTCTTTGCATGAGGAACTAATAAGATTCCGGAGGCTGAAGTACATCATGTTTTTATCGTGCCTGTGACAGGCTTGTGATCCCGCGCTTGGCTTGTCCCCGTGCCGGGGCAGCTCCGCTTGCAAGGGAAGGAAATTGCCTCTTCGTCAGTCCCTTGTGGGATTTATTGGAGCCAACTGGGGGGACTGGTGGTGATGTTTGGATGGTGTCAGCCAGGGCCTGCTTGGAGCTGGGGGTTGTGGCATCCTGAGAGAGGCAGGACGCGTCCAGCACTGGGGAGGTGGCATCGCCCAGCGCCTGCTGAGCTCACACCAGCACCGTTCATTCTCTGATCTGGGAGGGACGGTGAGGGCAGAGTGCAATAAGGCAGGGTGTATTTGGCCAGCTAGCCTGCTCCCTTCCATAGGAAGGAGAGATGAAAACCTGGGCATCTGTATTTGCAGGATGAGACCCTGCCTGTCTCAGAAGAGTGCTGGTGGGTCAGTCCTAGGAACCTGGCTTAGGCCACGCTTGCTTTCGAGCAACAATTCACGGGATACTTGCAGCAGCAATAAGCAGCAATGCAGAGAGGATCTGCTGAGGCTGCATAGCCGAGAGCGTGCCACTTTACTCAATAATTCTCCCAAGTGGTGTCACTGGCAGTGCCCAACCTTGCGATGAGCAGGTGGTGGCTCACCTTGGTCCTGCGGTGCATTGATTTTGCGTGTGCTGCATCTTGGTTGCGTTTTCTGCAGCCTTGGGGGGAATGTTTGGTCTTGGTGCTGGCTGAAAAATCTCTTACATTCACACACACTTCATGTTCTTTAAAGCTTATCAGAGCTCATCCATCAGATACTTAGCGGAGTGATCAGATTTAGGGTGGATTTCCCCAAACTCTTGTCCAATATCTAGAGTGTCGCTGCAGAAGAGCCCCAGGCTGGAGCGAGGGAGTTTGGAGATAGAGAGCATTAAAGAGAAGCTTTGCTTCAGGAATCTGATTTGTCTCAGCCATTGCTAGCCCAGATGCCTACTAAGGACGTGAGTGTGCTGGTACTGACACACCTGGGCAGTTCTGGTGCCTGATAACACCGTGGAGCAGGCGGAGGGGCCCCTTACTTCAAGGGCTTGGTGCTGGTGGCTTCAACCCAGGTCTTGCGGAGGTGAAGCCGCAGCACGTTTGCATGTGGGTGTTTTGGTTCCGCTCAGGTCTGGGGAAGGGTGCCCAAGTGATCGCTTGCTGTACAAAATGAAATACACGCGTTCTTTGACAGCAGTTCATCCCTGGTGAGATCTGGACTGATTTCCAAGAAAATCCAAAGAAAGAATCTGTCAAAATTACCAAGCAAGTGTGATTTAACAATTAAAATGTAACCCCGCTCCTCCCACAGGAAAGATGCTTCTAGTCTTAGATGTAATTGCATACAGATTTGTATCGCTAATTTGCTTCTGCTGTGCCAGGGTGAAAAACGTGAGGATTGACAGCGTTTGTAATGCATGGGAAGCTCCGGATTCGCACATCTGCAGGTTGGGGAGCGCTGGCGCCAGCAGCCCACGGCCGTGCACAGAGTTCAGGTGATGAAAATACCTCCTGGAGCCAAGCCCTGTGTGTGGTATGAGCTGCATTTTCAGCTTGGCTGATAGAAAAAAATAAATGGAAAAGAGAGACGTATGTATAGACTTTTGTGCTTTTAAAAGCTTACTAAACTTTCTGTTTAGGTGTTTAACTTGTTCAAGAGAGAAACTGTTTGAAAAACAAAAGGAAATGGCTACGGTGGATTTGAACCCACTGTGATACTATTCCTGGTTTCAATTTAGAAGAAGAAATTAAGAAATTCATTTGGCAGAATTGAAATCATTCCAAAATTATCCAAAACGGAAATGGCTACTGTGGGTTTGAATCCACTGTGATACTATTCCTGGTTTCAGTTCAGCAGAAGAAATTAAGAATTTCATTTGGCAGAATGGAAATTACTCCAAAATTGTCCAGCTTTGTGCTAAGCAGGAGAGGGGTGGTAGAGCTGGGCCCTGCATTAGCCTGTGGATGAAACCCTGCACCAAGCCCTGTTGCCCTGCTTAGCTCAAGGTGTTTGTGTCCTGGGAACAGAGCATCGGTCTGTCTTTTCCTCTGAATTTCCTGAAAGAGATTTGAGAAGCAAAATTTCTTATTCCCCAGTACAAGGATAGGAGCGTGAGAGCTGATCAATGGGAAGAGCTGATAGGGGAGGAGTTATCTCTTTGGGAAATGTTCTTTCAAGTTTTACAAGAAAAAGAAAGTCTCTAAAGAAATTGAATTATTCTTTGTACTTACAGAATGGAGCAAGAGGATAATCCTTCCTGTGGTCTTTAAAAAAATAAGTAAATCTTTAACAGGATTACAATTGTAAGATAGTGCAGGGATGGGTACATTAATAGCAACCTGTCGCATGACCTCCCGTATCTGTCAAACATAAAATACTAATTTTAGATAAAAGGGAGTTTCGTTGTCCAAGATATAGCAAGTGGACCAAAGAAGACAAAAGGAGTGGAGAGAGGAAGAAACAGAAATTCTTCAAAAAAAAAATGTTTTATTTGATCTCTTCCCGTGAAAAAAAAAAAGTGAGAGAGAAAGGAAGAGCCAAACCCTTTTGGCTGCCTTTTGGGCGCTTTGTTCTTTTCCCTTGTTAGATATCTCTTCTGAGCTGTTTTATCCTGTTTTGTTCTGGAAAATGATTTTTGAAATGTCAAAACTTCAAGGTTCTTTTGTCAAGGCTTAAGCAGTCCCACTGAACTTTGAAGGAGACCTCAGCACGAGAGACGCGAACTTTGGTTGCAGTCTGAGCGGGTCTGGCTTTGATCAGCATTTGAGAACGAAGGGGGAAAAAACACACACACACGCAAAAACCCAAACAAAACAATCCCCCGAAGCACTGGCATTGCATAGCCTCGTAGTGAAATTCCCCTCGGTGCCCGTATGGGGTGCAGTCTTGCTCGTAAAGCCTGTGGAGCTCAAGGGCTGTGTCCTACACCACAGGGAGGTGGTGGCAGGTTGGGAGCTGCTGCTGTTGTGTTCCCTTGTCTGGCTGATGTGACGCTGCTGGGTGCTTTAACCTGGGCCCTAAATGTCTGTGTTTAAGGGGAATTTTGCTGAGCTGAAGGCAGTCAGCTGGGGGGTGGCGTCTCCTGGGACCTGCTCCCCGTGGTCCCTGTGTGCGCGCTTCAACCTGGAGGCCGGGTTCGGGCGTAGGGCGAACCAGCTGGGTCCGTGGGTCTCAAAGCACATCTCCAGAGGGCAGCTCAGAGCTGGGGCTTCCCCCACTGCTGCACAGGCGGTGTGAGCCACGCGGGGTGCATGTCCCCATGGGGTTCATGTCCCCTGGTGCCGTCCTCTTCTGTTACCTCCGCTGAAAGGCCGCGCGTTGGAGAAGGCAGATCTGGCAGATGTTTCTGACAAGCTGAAGGTGTTTGAAATGGCTCTCGCTTAGAAAATGTTTGTTCTCGGTAGTTTCTGAAAGGATTTGATATTCAGTCTTCCCCTTCTTGGCTTTTCAAGATGTTTTTGATAAGTGCACGCTGGTGACTTGTGAAAACTGTTTTATGTGTGTGGATTCTTTGAAAACAAAGAGAAAATTTGTGTAAGAAAGGCTTTGAAATCTTCAGAATTTTAGCTTTCAAAATATTTGTAAAGCTTCTCTTCCTGCTTTTTTTTTTTTTTTAGGCAAGCTATGAAAGGATCAAGGTTGGGATTTTTGTTTGTTTATGTTTTCAGTAAGAGCGAAGGTGAGGAGTGTATCTGTGAACACATCTCACAGCCTTACCCGTCTCTGGGCCGTGATGTGAGAAGTTTCCTTGCTGGAAGTTGTCCCCTCTTTCCTCCTCCTCCTAGGAAGGAAAGGAAGTGTTTGCAATTAACTAGAACTTTCAATTTCCCCAGCTTTTTTATTTTTTCCTTAGCTTGAAATGGAGGAAACATAACATTTCACTGAACTTTGAATCCAGGGATTTTGGATTCAAGTGTTTTCACTTCATTTTTTCTTTTCTTTCAATTCCAGTTGCATTATATTTGGGAAGGTCTTTCTGTGTAAAAAATACGACAAAGCAAAATTTGCAAGTTATTTCAAGCTTCTCAAATCTGTGTTTTTGTTATTTTTTTTTCACCCAACAAACTTGCACCTGGCTCTGGTCAGCCTGTCCCAGGACAGCTTCCCTGCTGTCACCCGCTGGGTCCCCTCCAGCAGGCAGGTCCTGTGCCAGGGCACTCCGATGGCTCAAGTCACCTTCCTCTTTATGAATCCTAATTATACGACTATTTTGTGTCTGATTTGCTTCTGTTACTTTTACTCCGGCTGTATTTTAAATAGAAGTGGGGTTCATTAAGTAAGGATTTAATCAAGAGCTGGTGGTTTTGCTGTTCAGTCTTTGGGCACAGAGGGAGTTGTCTGTAACTGAGCCTCAAAATGCACTTACGTGCTTCTTGAGCCGTGCTAGGAAGCTAGAAAAACAAGCAAGCAAGCGAGATTGACAGGATGCTGTGTGGATGTAAACACTCCCAATGGGTTCATAACGCATTTTCACTTGGTAAAATAAACCAGCAATAGTTACCATTGGTATTTAAAGCTGTCTTTAAATATTGATGGTAGAGACGATAATTAACAGAAGAAATTAGGTGGCTCTAAGGAAATCTCTGAGCTTGGCATTTCAATGCTCTCCTCTGGTGTTGTGGCATTTGCCCTGCAATCTGCTGTTGCCGTGTGGCTGATACAGACGTCTCCTGCAGCCCTGGTGATCCAGGCTCCTGCTTCGCTGGGTCCCCAGAGCAACTGCAGCTCTCATTTCTGTTTGCTTGTGCAGTCTGTAGTTCGGCTGCGCTCCTCAGCTATCAACGTAGAGATGCATCTGTATAAGCAGTATCGATATAAACAATTTAAAATTCACATAAATTAGGACCTCTATTTTTATGGTGCTGAGATCTCAGGATACCTGGAAATGGGGTCGCTCTCCTGAATGTTTGACTTTAGGCTTTGCTTTCTTGTCCCTTGTGTGGATAACGTGGTGTAGGATGAGGTTGAGATGGGCTCCTGCCTCCTAAAGCATCTGCAATTCTCATTCAAAAGGAAATTGCAAGTTTATGTTCAAGCAGGTTCATGTGGGGTGGTTGCTGCTATATTTCTTTTTTTTTTTCTGCTTTTTTAATCTCTTGGCTTTCATTGAGCTAAGAACTGCAGTGCTTAGTAAGGCACTTAGACATTATTTTTCTAAGTGATATAAGCCCTCAAGTTTCAGGAAAATAACACCCTGGATCTATAGACTTGCCGTCCTCGTGTAATCACTAAGAAGGATTTGAATCTTCAGGTAGTGTCTGCAAAGCTTGCCCCTGTTTCCACGTCCTAGCACTTGGAAGGATGCCTGCTATCTCCTGCCTTACCTGGCAGTTCACCTTGGCCACTCCCCTCTGAAGGTTTCTTCTCCCCTGTTTTTAGAGGCTTTTACCCCGGTAACTTTTGTAAAACACCACTTAATGGCAGAGGTTTTTTGGCTCCCCTCTGATCTGTGCAGCACTATTATGGAGGCAGTCTTATAATCAATGTAATTGAAGATCAGAGTTAATGAGGACCTCTGTGCCTGCAAAATCCCCCAAGCGATGCTGGGCCTCAGATGTTAGATAAGGAAATGATTGGGCTGAACTGAAAATCTATTTGGCTAATTAGATGATGCATATTCCCAGATGCCAGTGGGGAAAAATACATTTCACAAAATAAAGAAACATAAGATTTTGTAAGGAAAGATTATTTTGGCAGGAATTCTCTTCTAATTCTCGGGGGAGAGAGTGAGGGAGTTCCTCTGCTACGAGGAGTTGTGTTGGGCCAGTTTGCTGCCTTGAGCTAGGAGAAGGGAAGCGGGGACAGGCTGGGGTGCTGCTGTCCTCCTGCTTCTGGGATCCTGAACTCTGGTGGACACCACCTGCGTGAGCTGGGGACGTGATGCTCTGATCTTATGGGTCAGAATAATTGCATTTGTCCACATTTCTGCAGAGATCTGGAAATCAAATCCAGTATCTCGTGATACTGGGAGGGGTGGCATGGGGGGAGCACCTCAGCAGTGGAGCCTCCCAACTGGTGGACCACTCACACCTTTTGCTGGGGTGTTTGTATGGAGGAACTTCACAGTCAGATGAAGTTCTTTGGTTTGGGTGTTGGTGATTCCAGTAGTATTTTGCTGATCTCAACATCACACCAGCTATAGAGGAACAGTGTGTCTGATACTGGGCAATTTTTTTTTTCCTTTTTTTTTTTTCTTTTTTCCCAATCAGCATGAAAGAGAAACCAGAAACCAGAGAGTAAAAATAGCTTAATAATCTGTCAGAGAAGGCTGAGGAGCCCACAGCACCCCAACCCATGCCCCTCATCCAATTCTCAGCCTTTGCAGAGCTGGTTTCTCCCATTGGTACTGGAGGACCAAGGTCTGACCCACTGCAGCAGGGGCTCTGCTGTGGAGAATGATGGGGCAGTAACTCAGAAGTTCTGCTGCCTCATGTACAAATTCCTTGGTGCCTTATTTAAGATACCCCTTTTCTTCCTTGTGACATGCTCCTTTTTTTTACTTTTTTTTTTTTCCTTTTTCTGCACACCTAACACACTTTTTTTTTTTTTCCCCACCCTTAGGCAGCAGCTTCGTTGTGAGCGAAGGCAGCTACCTGGACATCTCCGACTGGCTAAACCCAGCCAAGCTGTCCCTTTACTACCAGATCAATGCCACGTCACCCTGGGTGAGAGACCTCTGTGGGCAGAGGACCACCGATGCCTGTGAGCAGCTGTGCGACCAAGAGACAGGTAAGGGAGGCCTGGGAAGAGAGAAGACCCTTCAGAGGCTGGAGAGGCAAGGGAGGAGGTTTGTCTCTAGGTCTGCCATGCCTGCTTGGCTCAGCCCCATGCTAGCCTGGTGTTAGGCACAGGGTACGGAGCGGTACCAACAGGGGACACACTGGTGACCACCATTAACAAGGCGTTAAGCAGGTGGGTGCCAGGATGGGGATAAGAAATAGTGGATCTGTCAGTTCGTTGGTGTGGCGACAGCAGGCACGTGGAGTTTGGCTGCCTATAAGCTGTGCCGTTTTGCTGTCCATTTTGGAAAACCTACCCATGATCTTGCCCCATCACCATCCCTTGTCTTCCTTTGACTGTTTAATGGCAGAGCACAGCATTTCCCGTCTGTGCTCCTGCCTAATATGACCTAGGTCTGATCTCTCCTCCACCTGCCTTGTGGAGCTGCAGACACTGCTGCTATCTTTCCCAACCCACAGAGGAGTTTTTCACTGAGCGCACCCTGCCTGCACGCAGATTTGCCCCTGCGAAGCAGCAGCCTGCTGTGCTGGGACTCTTACAAAGGAGAAATGGCACCTTTCCTTCTGGCTCACACACTCCTGGGTTACACACGGGGATCTGCAGCCGTCCGGGAACACAAAAAGATCAAGAGTGCAACCAGGGGGTCTGTGGGGTGGGAAATGCGTGAGTGTGCGACCCCGTGTTGGCTGCTGGTTTTTCGGTGGACTTGAAGAGGGACAGCTCACAGAGGAGAAGGCTTCTTCTGAGCATCCCACTGCCGTAGGCTGTGCCACTAATGCATGGCAGCTGGGGAGGAAGAAACCCTCCCAGCTTGTGAGCTGGGAGCTACGAGTGTGCTGGGGGCTGGCAGGAGAGGTCTGCTTTTGTCTCTCCCTTCTCAGCTGAGATGCAAATACTAAGCTAGGTCTCATAAATCCATTTTCCTGGTCAACACAGTGTTCTGTTTTCATACTCCTGGTCCTCAAGTCTTGTCTGCATGAAGGCACTGACAGGCATAGCCACAGCACAGAAATTATTCTGGCCAGTTCCTCATGCTGACAAGCCCTGGGTGTCACCTGCAGCCCCAAGGTGGGCTGGGAGGTGGCAGCAGCTCCCTGGCATGTGGAGGTGATGCAGGAGGAGGATCTTCACACCCGCGTGGCTCAGCACAGAAGGATCGTTTTAAACATCAGCAACACGCATTCAGCTCTGAGGATGAGGGAAGATCAGTTCAGTTCTCCCCAAGTCCAGGGGAGGAGGAAGGAAAGACTTCTGCTGCCAGCAGAAACCACGGGGAGACCCTATGGAGGTAGCTCTGCTCGCTGGCACCGAGAAGGGCTGATACGGCCCCTGCATGGTCTCGTGTTCTCCCACAGCAGCTGCTGCTGCTCCCTGTGCATCCCCAGTGCACCAGAGCAGCTTCTCCCTCTTGCTGGATGCCCCACGCTTGAACAGGACGTGTCAGATCTCGTTTGCAGGGAAGGCAGTGATGCTCATTAGCTTGGGAGGTGCTCGGCTCCGGTGCCGTGCTGGGTCCTAACCTCAGCTGCTGCTTTACAGCTCCCGTCCCTGCTTCCCATCTGGCCAAAACCTGGGTGGCGATGACTCTGCCTGATGCTGATTGAAGTCTGGCACATCCTGGATGTTGGATGGAGAGAAGGCAGTGGGATGGGGAGAAGGAAACGGGTTTAAGGGGTCTGTGAGCTGTTCAGAGGTAACAGCCAAAGCAGGAGGAGCAAGGCAGAAGATCTCTGTGGTCCTGACACGTTAGGCACGTTGAGGCTCTGAGCCAGTCCCATGATGGAGGGAGGGCAGAGAAGCCATGCTCTGAACTGTCAGCTTCCTCACCCAAAATGTACATCAGCTTCTTCCCCCTCTCTCCATCCTGGCAATTTGCACATGGATAAACCAGAACCTTTCTCCCGTCTGCACCAGTTGGATCCCCAGGGGCAGGGCAGGACTTGCTGGTGAGGCTGCAGGTTTTCAGAGCAGTTTTCCAAATTTTACCAAGCAACCATCCACTGACAATGAGACCTCTGGAAGTACCTGCTGGACACCCTGCCCCAGCAGAGAGCCCCAGACATGGCTCACATTCATCGCTGTTGACCAGCCTTCAGCTGGCGAGAAGCTCCCATGCCAGGCTGGGAGCAAACTGTAGTTCTGTGATGCACAGCGTGCATTTTGAGATTTATTTTTATTAATGTCATTCTGTTTTTAAGGGTGATTTATTTTTATCACCACGAGAGAGAGAGAGGCCTGTGGTTTTACTAGGGGATATAAATCCCATCTAGATTTCAACCTTTCCAGGTCAGGGATTTTATCATCTCTGGGAGCATCCCAAGTAGTGGGTGCGAGGAGTTTCCCTGCCCTCCCTCCTCTCTGGCTTCCAGGAGAAGGCTGGACCAAGGTTTGTCCTCTCTGGGGGATGACTGCCCTGCAGGTTTCCCCTGTGAAGAGCAGCAGGGCCAGCCTTGAAATGCTCCCACACATTTATAGCTGACCTCTCCTGCAGTGTGGATCCAGCCTTGGCCCAGAACTTCTTTGCTCCAGGGTTCAGGCAGAGGTGTTCTCAGCAGCAGTGCCGTGGGCTCCTGGCACATGTTTGGACAGAGGCCACCAGGTGATGGGGGCTCTGTCTGCTGAGACTCAACCTCTCACCCTTCCCAGGACTGAAAACCTCTTTTGGGTTGGAGTTTTTGTTTAACATCTGTCTGTACGATGTGCTGATTCGTGACTGAAGCCACTGAGTGCTACTTCAGTATAAATAATAATCCACACTGAAGACGGTGGCTCTGAAACGCTAGGAAATGCCAAAACACATTTTGCTTGCCTGACCTTAATTTGGCTTCCCTTGTGCCTTCGCAGTGTGACTCATTCTTTAATTAAATGATTGCTGCCCCTGACAAATTTCAAGCCCGTATTGCAAAGTACGAACTCATCAGAGCTTTTCGGAGAGAGCACCAACATCTGCACATGAGCAAAATGCCATCTTTCACTTCAGGTGAGCTGGGTGCCTCTTCCAGATGCTGGCACATCCTCACACAGTGCAAACTGTGGCCCAGAGCTGCTCCTCAGCTGGAGAGCTTCAGCCAAAATGCCCCATCTTCTTGGCAGGCGCTGCTTGAAGCGAGGACAAGGAAGGTTTGTTGCCTGCTGGGACTTGCAGGCACCTCTCCTCGCTCTCAGTTTTTTCAGTGGACATGGCATTTGTGCCACACTCTGGGATGTCTTCTTGTACAATCATGGAGCCCTGCTTTTTCACTTGCCTCCCTCACCAGTGCTGGTAACATTTACGAGGGCATCCGTTTTTGGTGGCATATGCAAATCCTGATTTGTGAGCACAATTACCTGCTTTGTATGCACAAAACTGATTCACTTGCACATTCTGTGGGCATCACTTAAGAGGCCTGCTGGAGAATTGGTCCCTGAGGGCCAAACGCTGGGAAAAACAGCCTGTGATTCTGTGCTGTCAGGCTTGCTAGAGCAGTGGCATAAATGAGATGGATCGCTACCTTGATTAGCAGGTGCAAGTGCGTTGATTTTTTTTTTCCCCATCCATAAATCAGGCACTTACCCGTCAAAGCTCTCTTCTATGCATCCGCAATTGATTGCACCCACAAAACAATAGGCACATGCTTGTAAGAACCCAATTAGATGTGGTAGTGAAAGGTCTTTTCTAGAAATTGGCAGGAAAAAAAAAAGAAAAAAAAAGGTTTCCATCATCTTCCAAATGGGCTAGTTTGTCACCTGAGCTGCAGATGGTTTTGCTGTCCTGGTAGGACAAGGCTCTTGCAGGCAGGAAACAGATGAAAGTCGTTGTTAAACATACCCATTTTTTAAAGGCACTTGTAAAGGGGATTTGGAGGTTGCAGAGCTGAACATGTAAATCAGTAGATGACCAACCTCAGTGAGGGTGTATTTGTGTTTACGAAAACAGTCATTTTCACTGATAGTTCAGTGTAATATCATGCGGCTTTTGTGCACATCAAGTAATATTTGTTTGTTCTCGTACACTTCTGCTATTTTCGCTGTTGGAAGATCCCAGTGTCTTTATTGACTTAGACTTTTATAAGATGAGGTTCCGTCTCTCTAAGGTATGTAGTTTAATAACTTGGTCAAAAACCATGTAATATACGATTTCTTTCCAAGTGGCGGCACAGCTTGCCTTCTGCACCAAGCAGGGCAGGAGGCAGTTAACTCCCAAGCTAATTTAGCTTCAGGCTGAAGTGTTAGACATAAACAGCAATCAAAATGCATGCCTGCGAGGGGGCTGAGTTAAGGTTATCTGTGCTGTCTTTACACTCTCATTTTCTGCCATTAGAGTGTTTAATCCTGCAGCTACTAATGTTCTTGTAATGGCATTTCTGTGCTTGTCTAAAGGCCATGAAGGGGAGGGAAGGGAAGTGAGTGCTCCTGGGCCCATCTCACCTGCCTGACCCATCCCAGCAGCACTGCAGAAGGTCACTTCTCACCTATGATAGTTGATCGGGGCAGTGGACATCCCAGAAGACAGCAGCCAGGCACTGCAGAACACCCTTGGGTGCTGCCAGCTCAGGACCTTGCACTGCTGCCTTGCATCAGCCACGCACATGTGTCCCCTGGGAGCTCCCTCGGCAGCACGGCTCAGGGGCTTAGCAAATGATAATGAGAATAATATCTGTGCTGAGCGTAAACCAGACACAATCCCCACAAGTTAAGCTTGTTCTTAACTGCTTTGATGCATCTGGGCAAAGAGGGTGACTTGTAGTGGGGGAAGAGGAGGGAACCGTCAAGTTAATTCCAGGTTTTCCCTGCTCACCCAAAGCACAGAGCCAACCTGCAGAAGGTTTCGCAAGGGCACGAGGATGGCTCAGCTGGCAGCAAGGAGAGGTGCTGCTCCTGGGCCCACGGCACCTCCTCGTGGGTTAGCACAGCTCCCAGGCTCTGTTCGAAGCAGTGCTGGGAGCCACTGGTGCGCCCAAAACTTCCTACAAGGGGGTTTCGGTAGGTGGGGAGGGAGATGGGCCAAGGCAAGAGCACCCCACCTGGTTTGGGGATGTGGCAGGGACCAAGGGACCAGGCTGTGCCCTGGAAGGAGCCCTACAGCCTGCACCCAGGGTCTGCAAATAATGAAGAACAGATCCTGCAGGTGGGAGAGGTGTCCACAGGGCCAGAGCCTGTGCTTCAGGTGGCTGCAGGACAGCAGGGTCCGGTTCAGCCTTGTCAGACTTTCTCTGAGCGCTGGATTAAGAGGCTTCTGTGACGTTCTGCCAGGAGCTCAGAAACCTTTCACAAAGGATAAATCAATGCTGAACTTCCTCTGGATGCTTCTGAACCTCTGAAGCCTCGACGGCTTCATTACGGGAGGGCAGTGGCTGGCGTGGCAGGAGGGGCAGGCATCGATCAGCCCCTTGTCCCCACCTCCGGAGGGATGCACCGGGGCCAGCAGAGCTGGGGTCAAGGCTTTGCTCCCCTGCAGTGGGGAAGGAGAGGGGCACCTCAGGTCCCCCCCTATCCGTCAGTGCTGCATCAGAGCAGGCTCGTCATCCCGGAGCTGGCTCGGTGCGAGCACGCAGCCCCGTGCCGCTGCTGGCATCAGCTCGCCCAGAAGAGGCCTACAGGCCTCCCAGGCTGGTCCCGCAGGCCTGTCAGCCTGCCCTCGGTTCCAGGGAAAGTTCTGGAGCAAATCATCTCGGGTGAGATCCCACGGCACGTGCGTGGCATCCAGGGGGCCAGGCCCAGCCAGCACGGGTTCACGGAAGGCAGGTCGTGCTTGTCCAACCTCGTCTCCTTCTATGACCGTGTGACCAGACCGGCGGGTGAGGGAAGGGCTGGTGGTGTAGTCTACTTAGACTTCAGCAAAGCCCTTGACACGGTCCCCACAGCATTCTCCTGGGGAAGCTAGCTGCCCGTGGCCTGGTCAGGTGTGCTCTCCTCTGGGTAAAGAACCGGCTGGAGGGCCGTGCCCAGCGGGTTGTGGTTAAGGGAGTTAAGTCCAGCTGGCGTCCCGTTACAAGCGGTGTCCCCTGGGGTCGGTGCTGGGGCCTGTCTTGTTTAATACCTTTATTGATGACCTGGATGAGGGGATTGAGCGTACCCTCAGTGAGTTTGCAGGCGACACCGAGCTGGGAGGTAGTGCTGATCTGCCTGAGGGTAGGGTGGCCCTTCAGAGGGATCTGGGTAGGCCGGACTGCTGGGCTGCCCCCTGTTTGCTCCACTGCTGCCAGCAGCCCCCTAACTCCATCAGTAAAAATGCCATTGCCTGCAAAGAGCAGCTTCCCTGGGAGCACAGGGGCTGCAGCAGCTTCTGCTGCGTGCCAGGCTGGAGGATTAGGGGGATCCCGTAGCATTATCACAACAGATCGCCTCTCGCCCTAACGAGGCTAACAGGATTACCCGGCACGCTGGCACCGGCGTGCCTGGCTGTGTGGTGTTCGTGCAGCTGCACGAAGAAAAGAGATGGCTGGGGGTTATTTCTGTTTCAGAAGGAACAGAAATGGTGCATTGGGTGAAATGAAAGAAAAGTTCTGCAGCCCACAGGTGCTTTGCGGCTGCCTGCAGCTCTGGGTTGCACTCAGAGCTCCTCACCCCATCGGCTCCTCAAGCAGCCTCCTCGGAAATGAAAGCACAGCAGGAGGAGGGAGGCTGCACGAAACTGTCTGCGAAGCTCTGGATGTGTCCTGCAGCTTGTGACAGAGGTTACCCCCTGGGCAGAAGCCGACCCAGAGACGTCGTGTTCCCTGTAATTGGCCGTGGCTGTGCAGCCTTTGGGATTTGGTGTAAGTGGGAGAGGGGAGCAGGAGAAGCAGCGCCACAGAGCAGGGCTGGGGGCTGGCTGGAGCAGGGCGCTGCTGCTCTCCCATGGCCTCGGGTCTCCCCTTGCCCTCCCAAATACCTGTGCGTGTCACATGAAGAGCAGGCATGCTCTCTGAGCCTCTTACTAGACCTGTGCTTTTCCATTTCCTGGTTAATGCACCTTCTCCCTGTAAGAGCAGAGGTGTTTCCTCTCTCCCTCTCGCAGTGCTTTGTTAAATGACAGACTGCAAATACGGCGTGGGGCCTCCAGAACTTAACACTGGGACCTGCTCTTGCTTAAACGAAGCAAGCAGTGATCCTTCCTTTTCCAGAACAGACCAAGACTCGCTGTGGATTACCCAGTCCGACTTGTGGGTTATGCATCTGAAAGACAAATGACCACCACTGGCCGTGTCTGCACCGTTTGCGGGTCGGCGACCGCAGAAATGGGATGCTTGTCCCAGCACTTTGTAGATCCTGACTCATTTGTCCTCCCGCAGCAGAGGCAGACGCAAGGTTTGGTAGCTGCGAACAGCGGTGCTGTTGTTCAGGCTTTTGGTGGTGGTGGTTTTTTATGCAGCATGCTGCAATCTGCCCTTTAGGAAATGTACTTTCTCAAAGGAGGAGCTAGGAACTAGGGTTCTCCCATCCCTGTCACACGGAGCGTTTCTCCCTCCATGGGGATTCACTCTGTGCCCTGTGGCAGGAGCTGGCTCAGCACCATGCCTGGCCGGGCTGAGCAAAGAGGAAATCACGGAGTATCTGGGGGGGCTGAAGGAAGAGAGGAGATGCCCAGCAGTGCGAGGAGAGCAAGTGCTCATGAAAACGTGGAGCAGCACCACCAGTTCTTCTGTGTTTCACAGCCCAGCAGATTGCAATGCTCAGCTGGTCCTGTGCTGCAGTCTTTCCCATTGCATTTCTAAAGCTCTGCCAGAAGGGTGCAGATGTGCCTGGACAAGCTGGGGCCGCATCCTGCACGGTTCTGGGGAGGTGCCGGTGGTCTCAGCCCTGCGTGGCACCCCCTGCTGTGGCCACAGGCTGCTCCCACTCACCCAAACCTAAACCTCCTGGGAAAGCCTCCAGCGCCAGCTGCAGCTGCCGAAGCTCTAGGACTGGAGTCGATAAAATCGATATTTCCGCGGGGTGATGGAGTTCCTCCTTCCCACGCCAAGCTGCCTCGACAGGAAGCAAACGGGCGGACACAACAAACACGTCGTGCTGCGGGAGAGGGCTTAGCAGCCCTGGAACCTGCAGCCAGCGGTAAGGAAGGAGGTGGTCGGGCTGTTTGATGCCAACCTCTCTAGGTGTTTTTTTTCTCCCCGCTTTGCTCTAATTTCCATGGCAGGCGCTGGGAGTGAGCCGGTGCCCCAAGACTCCCGGCTCTGCTTTGCAAGCACTTTGAGGTGTCTCTCATTTGCAGAGCCTATATTTGTTATGTAACGAGCGCCAGGAATTAATGATCCGCGGCGTGGCTGGGGAAACTTGCGTACTAAGCACCCAAGGAAAAAATAACTTTCCCTTTTTTTAACTGGCTGATGGAGCCATTAGGACACGCAGTTCTTGCCGTGAAACTGCCCCAGCCCCAGGCCAGGCAGGCTGAGCTGGAGCAGGAGCTCACGCCGCCGTCTGCTTCCCGACTCCTTCCCTTTGGAGGAGTAATGCTCCTGCCTCTCCCGTTATGAATCATGAGGTTAGCAGCTTTTGACAGATCATAAATCAGTGCTTCGAAGTCGCTAGGACAAATCCCAGGACATTTAATCTTTAATATTAGACGTGTTTAAAGCAGTGAATATTTCATGAAGGTGCTGTTGCATTTTAGCATGCCATTAGCTCTCTCTTTCTCCCCCCCTTCCTTTTCCCTACCTCCCCCTTTCCAGACAGCTCTCATCAAAAAAAAGGTCTCACGGGCTGCACCCCGTTTCGTTCCCTCCCAGCAGGAAAGCTCCTTACTGCAAGCCCTGCGAGACACGCGGAGCTCGCCCAGGGACCCGAGGAGCACACGGGTACCTGCCAGCCTGCATCAGTGCCGGCTCCGGGGGCTGCCCTCTCCCTGCCTCCCTCCTCTGAGCAGGCGGCAGTGGTTGTGTGCCCCCCCTTCCCCCTCCTGGCTCTGCACAGGTGCTTAAAGAGCAGCCTGCCACTGCAAGGAGGAAAAGGGTGATGGAGGGGCAAGTGGGGAAGGAGAAATTATCGACAGGCGCTTGTAAGAGAAAACTCCACGTGCAAATCCAGTTCCACTGTTTATTTCGCCGTTTCTTGCTCCGGGTTACATTTTTCTACCAAACACAGAATCGACTGGGGCCAGGCACGGTCAGGTCCCTGCTCCTGCTCTCAGCGGGGTGTAACAGGGCGCAGGAAGAAGGTGCAGCGGGGTGAGACCCCGTTAGCGTTTGGGCAGGGGCACAGCGAAGGCTGGCTGCAGAGGGTGAGGCCAGCATCACACTGAGGACCGAGGGCAGCCCGTCTGCCGCAGGTGTGAGCACTTTGCAGACCAGGACAGGAGCAGCCACGTCCACGTGGTGTTTTTCTGCAGGCAGCGTGAGCTGTCCTCGGAGGTCATCAGGCAGAGTTTGGCCGAATCTGGGGAGCTGCGTGGGTGCTCAGGAGCACGGGCTGAGGACAGACATTTTGCATCATTACATCTCATCCCTGTACACAGCGGGAGCACGTCGTGTAACCCCTTCAGAAAAGCTTCGGGTTTCTTCCAGCGTCCCACATCTCCTCACCCAGAGGTTTCAGAAGGCTCCAAAGAGCTTCAGACCCGCCACGGGGACCTGGACTGCCTGTGATGAGCAGGGATGAACAGCAGGGGAGGAGCGGCCGACGCAGTGCTTTCTGACCTGCCCCTTGCACAAAGTCTCATCTTTCCCTGGTCTCTTTTAGGGGAGTGCAGCTGTCACGAAGGCTACGCCCCAGACCCCGTCCATCGGCACCTGTGTGTGCGCAGTGACTGGGGACACAGCGAAGGGTGAGTGGGAGCCGAGCTCCTCTCTGGGGTGTGCTGGGGCCGGCTCTCCTTCCCCCCTGGCCGCCACCATCCCCAAAGACCCGGCGCCCGACGGGTGCTGCTGGCCTTGCTGGGTGGCGTGACGCAGCTTCTCTCTCCCTCTTGGTCTCCCAGGCCGTGGCCCTACACAACGCTCGAGAGGGGATACGACCTGGTCACAGGAGAGCAGGCGCCGGAGAAGATACTCAGGTGGGTCCAACGACCGCTCGTCTCCTCCGTCTCAGAGGGCAGTGCCTGCTGCTGGGGGCTTCCCAGCAGCCTGCTGCCTCCTGGTGGTGTCACCTGCCTCCAGTGAGCCTAAAAATCAGCCTGTCCTGTGCAGGAGGAGAGGGGATTCCCTCTTGTCCCCTCTGCCGACACACCTCAACAAAAGCGAGGGCGCTGTGCACTAAGTATCCCCCTGGGCTTAAAGCCAGAGCAGGATCATCCTCCTGTTCTCCCTGTCACACCTCCAGCTGTTCTCACTCGTGTGCCTGTGGTTGGCTCTCAGGACAAGACCAAGTGACGAACGCCTGCCATAATGGCACCGCTGCCCTCATCTCCAAGTGGCCAGGTGTGGTAGAGGTCCACCTCCTACCACCATATTGCCATATGACATGTTTGTCCTCACTCCAGGTCCACCTATAGCCTGGGACAAGGCCTGTGGCTGCCGGTCAGTAAGAGCTTCGTGGTGCCCCCCGTGGAGCTTTCTATCAATCCTCTTGCCAGCTGCAAGACAGATGTTCTGGTGACAGAAGATCCAGCAGATGTCAGGTAGGAAGCAGATTTCTCGTTTTGCTCATGCTCGAGTGACTAGACTGCTCTTTAAATTGTTCCTGAGGATGCAGTAATTTCTACGATGATAAGTTTGATTAATTTTCTTCCAATAAGAAACCCGACGTGATAACTCTGCAGTTTTTTTTTGGTCCTGATGGGTCTGGGCCAGGTGTGTGCGTATAACTCTAATGCAGGCAGGTAAATTGGTATGAGCCTGTGGCAAGGCAATTTTCAAGTGGCTTAAATCTAATGTTTGATAGCACAGCTGTAATCGGTGCACTCGCAGGTATGGAAGTGCCATCCTCATTCAGAATCTCGTATGTGTGTCACGTCAGCCCAACCCTATAGGCTGCTCTGGGGCTCACGAGGGGCCAAGGTCAGACCAGGTGAAAGGCCATGCTGCTTGTCCAATTATTATGCAATTAGGGGATTTTTTTTTCCTTCCTGGAGTTCAGCAAATTGACTCGTCATTTTGGCTAGCTTGTGCTTCAGCCAGACCTCCTCTGATGTCCAATTCAGCAGTGCGAGCTCGGGGGGTGTTGCAGGAGGAGAATTGCCCCAGTGGAAGGAGAGGCTGGGAGAGGGGGCTGAGCGTGGGCGAGGTGAGGGGCTTGGAAAGGGAGTCCAGGCAAAGTGGTTGTCCACCCCTGCCTGGTTTGCAAGGGCTTGACTGTTTGATTCCTAAGGCATTTAGTGTGCATCGCCTCTCCCCCATTAAATCAAAACCGAGCGTGTGATCGCCGGGTGCCAGGGAGGCTGTGGGAGCCCTCGCTACCTTCCTGCTTGCTGCCTTCTCCTGTTCACCGAAGACAAAATTTCCTGACATGCAAATTTTTGTCTGTGGTGTGAATCATCTTCATGGGCACCAGCGGGATCCGTATTTCCCCAGCCTATTTTGCCTTCCGTTTCCCAAGAGCAATGGGACAGGGGGTTTCCTTGTTTCTGCTCCATCATGGGTCTTGGCAGGGCTGCAGCTGGAGCAAGTACCTCCAAAACCTGCGGCAGAGCCAGGACTGGCATCCAAAAGGTCCTCACTTCCAAGTGTGTTTTTGTTGATGATTGGTGCTCGTTCCCTCTTGTGTAAAAGGAGCCTTATGGTATGTATCTGTCACAATTTGGCTCTGTTGGGAAAGGTAGTTTTTGTCTGCAGAAGACGACTGATTTTTGGTTGAGGATAAGGGTCGCCTTATTGTATGCCAACATTTTCCAAGCCAAACCACCACTGTCTCTTGCTCCCTAACATCCTCATTAGAAAGCAGAAGTAGAGGTTGGGAAGCTCGCTTTCTGCCCCGGTGCTGTGATTGTCTCTGGGCTCTGATCCTCGAGGAGGAGTCTCGGGATGGAGGAATGCCAGGGCAGGAGGTAGGGAGCTTCTGGCATGGAGGCTGATGCCTGCTCTCCTCCTAAATGAAAGCCGAATTGAGAATTCCAGATACAAATACCGGAGTGACCCAAGTGGAATAAGGGAGGCAAGTTCACAGCGCTTGTATCGTACATGCAGGAGATGCTAAATTATTTAAACTTTAATAAACGTAATAATAAATATTTGATGTTGAATTATGGAAGGTTTCACAGATACAGTGAAAACCAAAAACTGATCTATTATTTCTGCATTAGAACCTAAACACTTCTCAAACTGGGACCAGGCTGCTGGCTCAGGGTCCCGAGCACCCTGTGATGGATGGAGACGGAGCTGATGCCTCCCGAGCTGAGCGCTGGGGGCTGGCGGAGGAGCGGGTGCGGAAAAGTTGTGCTCAGTGCTGAGGCTGTCCACAAGTGGGGACATTGCCATGTTTGGTGCTCACAAGCATCGCCTTGTCCTGTCTCTGTGCTGGGGTTTTGGGGAGCTTTGGACTGAGAGGTACCTTGGTAGCAAGGCGAGGGAGCAGCAATGCAGCAGTTTCGGTGGTCTAGATGTCCCAGTGATGACCAGTAACGTTGGACCTAATGTTGGAGGTGAACGCGTACTATGCACTGTACCTGTGTCCAAAAGCCATCCCTGTGCCCTCAGAGGGCCCTGCTCACTGGGAGCATGGTGGCACTGCTGTCCCTCTGTGCCTGCAGCTCCTGCTTGCGGTGCTTTAGCTCTGATCCAGCCATGTCCCCGTGCCCAGGGTCAGATCAGCACCATCTCACAGCAGCTGGAACATGCTGCGTCTCAGCGCCTGGAGTGTCCTGTTTGCTGTCCCGTAATGTCGTGATGGTAATTCAGTCCTGTATTTCTTCTGTGCCTTTAATAACAACCGTGCTGTATTCCTCCAGACCTTTCATTAGTCTGGCACCTTTTGGCTCTGGGGTCACTTGTCTTGAAGAGTTTAATGGAGGGAAATTGCAGAAAGCCTGGTTTGGAGAAAACAAGTGATGAAGTCTTTACAACTTGGAGGGTTAAAGGTTCAAACGTAGCCTTGTGGTTTTATGAAGATGCTCGAGACTGCAGAAAGGCCAGGTGGGGCTCTGCCACTCAGCAGCTCTCTGGAGCAATGCTGACTCCCGGCTGCCGCTCCTGGGGATGTTGCTCTCCACGTGCTTCACCGCCAGGGCTTTCTCCAGCTTCCTCCCACGGCTGCAGCCAACCCTGGGAACGCTGCCTGTGCTCTGCATGCCCCCGGAGGGCAGCAGGGTCACGACTCGTCCTGCAGAACTTGGCGGTGGGTGTTTTAGGGCCATGCATCCTAAACTGAGCAAAAGGTTTCCCTTAGAGCTGGTGAAGCTTCTGTGCATAATTTAGCAGTAACTGTTTTAAGCGTCCCCTCCTCAACTCCAGAGCATGATCCTGTGCACAATTATCACGTCGGTCATACGTCTTGGCTCATGGGAGCCAGGCTAGCAGTGACAGCTCGGTACTGGTGACACCACGCTACCGGTGACACCTTTGTTCACATGAGGGTGGCCAGCACTGGAGGCTCTCCCTGTGCTGGCCTCTGGCTTGTGCTGGGCTGCCAGGTCAAGAAGTATCTCACCTTGTCTCGCTTGTTTTAAAGACCCCCCCCCTTTTTTTCCCTCTCCCCATGGCTCCCGTCCCTCTCCCATCCCGTATTTCTCCAGTAACTCGGTGATGAACACAGCAGTCTGTACTGCTTTTAACAGATTACTCTCAGGTGTTTAATCCTTCTGCTGACCTTCCCTGGACACGTGGCCTTCACTTTATGGTCCTTTGGGACATATCGCTTGTCCTGTGGGACAGGGCATCACTGTTCCTGTTCAGAGCAGGCTGCTCACCCCATCAGCAGCTCACTAGGGACGGCAGCAGGGAGGACCTGCAGCCTTACTCCCACTGCTGCGAGCACCCAGCACCCCAGCACTTGGTGACAGGGGCACCCTTGGTGGCAGCACTGATGCTGGGGACATCCCCTGGGGGCAGAGAGCAGCACTGGGACATGCTGGGGGCCCTGCTGTCACTGTGGGGATGGGTGCCGGCCGGCACCCCCTGCCCAGCACCCTGCAGCCCCGCCGTGTCCCCAGCTCGGCGGAAAAGTTTGTAATTTCTCGTGAGTGGCTATAAATCAGGGGAGCGAGCCTCAGCTGCTGCCTGACATGACATATAGCTCCATCGTTATGGCAACCATAGAAACAAATAAAAGCCTTGCCTTCGCTTGACAAGCCTTTGAGATGTCCTGATGGAGAGACAAGTGTTCAGTGGCAGAATGAATTCTCTTGAACTCTCTGTCAATTCATCTTCGTTTTGCTCCCAAGTGAGCCCCTTTGCTCTCTGAATTCTTTGCCAAAGTACAATCAGCAAGATTTTTTATTATTGTTGTTATTATTATTTCATTTTCAGTTCTCTCAGTGCTTCACACACCACACACGAGCCACCCTTTCTCCCTTGCTCTGAGCGCACGCATCCCGTGGAGCAGGGACCAGCCCGTGCTGAGGCCAGGAGCTTTTGCTCCCCCTGTGCGTGGCCTTTCCTGGCTCAGCCCCACCGTGCCCCTGTGACAAAACCGCTGCCCCCGCCTTGCAGGGGCTCTGCCAGAAGCACCGTGTGGCACCGCTTTTGCAGCCATTCAGGCGCTTTGCAAGTTGGTGCCAAGCGCTGTGGTGCAAGGCTCCCTGCTGCGCCGGGGCTGATGAAAAGCAAAGAGGAGAAGAAAGGCGGAGGGAATCTGGGCCAGGAGAGGGGAAGCAGCTTTGCCACAGCAGCAGCAGGTCTCATCTGCTCCGCACCTGGGCTTCGTGCCTCACCCGCAGGAGCACAGACAAAGGGGTGCTGCTGCAGGTGAGCACCGCTGAGCCTCGGGAGGTTTTTACTGGGCACTCTGCTCCAGCACAAGGCAGGTTTCTTGCTCATCTTGAGCACCACCGATTCTGCGCAAAAGGGTTTCTCTTGGGTCCACTCCTGCTGCAATTTTTTGCTCTGTCTCCGTGGTCCCAGCTGCAGCACTGCCTGTTCCCCGAGCCCTGGGGTGCATTCATGCAAGGGAAGCCCTTCTGGGGGCTGTCTCTGAGCAGGAGCAGCGACCCCGGGTTGCTGCCTTCCAGGCTTTTGTCCTGTTGATAACAGCAGCCGTGGGCACCAACGCCGCAGCTGACAGCAGGTGCCTGTGATGAATGGACAGCCTAACATGTCGGAGCAAATTGATCATTGCATCACCAAGCACAACTTACTCGTTTCTGGAGGGAGGACAATCCATTACAGTGCACATCACCGAGACACCGGCATCCCCGGAGGTAACGTCCCTGCAGCTCTGGGCTGGGTTTCTTATCACCCCAGCACGCCGTCATCTCACAAAAACCAGTGGAGGAGCAACTTCTGGTGCGTAACACAGGGATAAAGGCAGCCCCTGGCCTCGTCTGCTATGGGGAAAGGAGGGATGTGGTGCAGAGAGGCAGCTGCCAGCCTCTGCCATGCGTGTGTTACCTTTGCATCAGGCTGCTTGTGGGATTTTTGCTGGTCCTGGCCTCCTGGTTTGATTTATGAGAGCAGATTGGAGGAGTCAGCTACGTCTCATTTGGCTAAGGGATGACTAAACGGGGACGTAACCTTGTGGCAGCCGCCGATGGCTGGGAGCAGCAGAAGGAGAGAGGAGTCAAAGGAGTGGTGTGATAGGGAAATGCGGGGCAGGCAGGAAAAGGGAAAAAAAATAAACTCAATCTGGAATCACCAAGGGAGCGTCTGTCTCGGTTAGGTCAGAGCTGAAACCCGTGTTCAGCAGCACCTCTGTTGCGCTGAGAAGGTGCAGAGACGTCTCAGCCTCCCTCTTTGTGGGCTTTTTAATAATCCCTGATACAGTGCTGCTGAATTTCCCTCTCTGTGCTCCAGTTCTGTGTGTGATCCTGCTAAATTCTTGAGCTCTTCATGCTGGGCTATAAAACTACACAGAAAATGATCAAACCACCTAGGGGCAGTGATGTAAATTTGGACTAGCTGGTAGCAAATCCATCGCAGGGAGCAAGCACCAGGAGCAGCCACGAGTTGTGCAGCTGAGTGATTGCTGTTCCTCTCATCAGCGGTGCCACGGAGCCCAGGAGGGAAAAGCAAACAAACGCACAAACAGATTTTGTTTATGTATTTATTGAGACAATTAAAAAAACCCCAACACCCGCCAAATATGCACATGCTGTCTCACACCCAGAATGGTTCCCGTTAATGTAGCTGGGATCTCCCAGCACAGAGCACGATTTGGCACCGAGCTCTGCAGCTTCTCTTTCTGCCAGATCTCTTGCTGTCGAGTGTGTCCGTCTGTCCATCCACCAAACCACCTGCTGCCAGCCTCAGCCCCGCTCTTGGAGCGGGATCCTGCCGGCACCCAGACAAGTGACGAGCAGAAGGGGTTCGGAGGGGCAGGCAGGGGCTGATGCATGCACATGAGCAAGGAAGCAAAATGAGGCATCATTAGGTTTCTTTCAGTGGAAGGAGCTCTCCCGTCCCTGTCTGATGGTGGTTCTGTTTTTATCTCCCTGCCTTTGCTTCATGTTAAACATTTGCTGGAGTGCACTTTGCAGCCGCCTGTTCAAAGGCCCCATGGCCCCATGGCCTCTCTGTTTATTCAGCCTGTCTGCGCTATTTTCCCCTAATTATGTCTTTCTCCCCATCGGAGTTTATTGCCCGTGACTTTGTGACCGTCCACTGCCTGGGCAGGGCTCCGGGCAGCCCGGCAGGAGAGGGACCAGGCTGTCACCTCCCGGCCACGCCGCATCCAGCGTGGGCTGGGAAACCCTGCCCTCCTCCTCCTGCTGCTCTGCTCCTGCACACCATGTGCGCTGAGCCTCGCTATTTCATTTGAAATGAGATGAACGAGCTGCACGGCCTGCCTGGGCTTTCACAAGGAGGGGCTCGTGTCAGCCCGAGGCAGCCTGGGGAGGTGTCAGAAAGCGGCGGGGGACTGGGTCCGCCTGGGCTGCTGAACAGGTGTGAAAGTGAAAAAAAAAAGGGCTCGTATTTTTGGGGCAGTTGCACATGATTTAAAAACCATAGCAGCATTTGGGGATGGGGAGATGCGAGGGATTTGCCAGGCAGAAGGGACGAAGCTCACCGCGGGTCCAGCTGGCGGAGAGCAGGGCACGGGGCACAGCCGCTGCCGGCAGGGAGGTGATGCTTTTGGAGAGTGCCGGGTCGTGGGGAGGGACACCACAGCAGCCCAGCAGGAGCGGGGCAGGGCTGGTTTGGAGTGCGGGCACGTTAGCCCCAGCAAAAGCGAAGGATTTGGAGTCAGCTTTGACTCGTTTCCAGCCCAGCCGACCCACGTTGCCATCCCCCATCACAAGCCGCGAGCATGCAGCGCTGCACTGGTGGGGAAGGGAGAGGGGCAGCTGAGGAACGGGAGGGGTGGCGGCAGCAGGACAGCCAGGGCTCCCCGCATGTCTGGGGAAGGATGCTCTGAGCCAGTGCCCCCTCCCTGGTGTGAGCAGCATTATCTTTAAGTGCATTGAAGCAGGGGGAGACGGTGTCCCTGGTCCCACGTGGCTGCACGCCTCTCCGCAGGCTTAGCTGCGTGACTGGGACCTACAGTCCTGCGTGGGGTCATGACATTGGGAAAACATTAGTAACTTCTCTTTAGCTATTTTTAAATGCAATTTAGTGGAGAGAGCCGGCACCATCAACCAGCCGGTTCTGATGAGATTTCAAATGCCGTAAACTTGCCCAGTGTGGTCCGTTTCCGCTCCTCCTTTCTGGTTTTTATCTCCCGTGACTGCTGTTGGATCACTTCATTCAGAGGACAAAACTAATAAAATTCATCAGAGCTGAAATGTTCCTGGGAGCGTGCCAGGGACCTGCGATGGGCTTCGGAGCTGCTGTAAGGATGAGAAACAGCCTCAGCGGGGACAACGGGAGCAGAGGTGGACACGGGTTGGGGAGGTCCGTCCTTCTCTTCTAAGGGCATTTCCAAAAGGACAACGTTCCCTGCGGGTTTGGAAGGGACTCTTGGAGAAAATTAACCCCTAGGTTTATTTTATGGGGGTTTGTTTGTTTGTGGAAGGAATGGGGGAGGCGATGTGGCTGCGGAGGAATATCGTGCTCACCAGCAGAAGCGTGTGGGAAAATCCTGGTCCGGCTTCAGCCACAGGACAGCCGCAGCTGCAGCCAGTGAGCCGGGGCGGCCCCGCTCTCCGAAGACAAATGAGGTTAATTAGCACTGGCTCCACTCCTGAGCAGCCAGAGCCAGGTTTCCATCGACCCTGCTGGGCTGGGTGCAGCGTCCCACAGCCACAGCTGCTGCCCCAAGGGCTTTGCTCTGCTCCAGGACGTCACCCGGCTCTCGGGCTGGTTTTATCACCCCCTCTGCTCTCAGGGTACGCACGGCACAGCACCGCCCAGGTGTAAGGACCAAAAAGCTCAGCAGCTGTTTTGCAGACTGTGTCAGTGCAGCACAGTGCAGCGTCCAGCATCGCCCGTCGGCTCAGAAAACCCATGACCTTCCTGTGCTTTGCTGCAGCTGCCTGGTGGGACCGCAGCCGTGCTGCGCTGCAGCTGCAAATCCTCTGCTCCTTGCCTCTGCTGTGTCCAGGTTTTGCATCATTGCCCTTTTTCATCTCTTTATTTGCTATGCACTTGACCTCTCCTTTTCTGATGTAGATGTTGATAAGTGGCAGGCAGCTTCTCTGGCCTCCCTAAGTCTGGCTGCTGGCTACGGAGTGAAAAGGAAAAGCTCTCTAAACATTTTCTTGCTGCTACGCCTGGAAAGCCCGGGGGTCTGGTGGGCGGCGGCGGTTTCCCCGGTGCCACGGAGGAGTGCATTAAGTAGAATATTGTTTTGAGAGGCTAAATCAAAGAGTGCTGCAAAGCTGGCGAGGATTGGAAGGAAGGCTGGGGAGCGAGCAGGAGGAAAAAAAAAAGTCTAGAAAATGAGGTGAAGCTTTGCAAAAAAATAATCCCATCTTGGGAATTGCCCTGCTTTCACTGCCTGAAGAATTCCTGTGCACTAATCAATTCAGCTCCAGACATTTCCTCCGGTGCTTTTGATGTAAGGAGGTGCTGCGGGCTGAACCTAGTGCCTTTTGTCACAGCACAGAGGGTGCAGCCAGGGGCCCCGAGCCGAGCTGGCTGGAGTGGCAGCGGGGACGGAGGGGTGCAGGTGCGGATGGACCAGGCGGTCCTGGCACGGCACCCCGCGCATTTCTCCTCCGTCCGAGGCTTAAAGCAGAGGTACTGAGCAGGCTTCGCAGGGGAGGGCTGCGGAGCAGGCAGCGGCATGGGGAGTGCGGTCCGTGCTGGGATCGGGTGGGGCTGGGGGACACAGCAGGTCCCGGTGTCCCACCTCGGGATTTGTCCCGAGCGTCGCGCAGCCAGGGCGCCTGGGGCCTGCCGTGGCACCGCTGCTTTCTGTGTCCCTGGTGCGTCTCAGAGCGTGCTCAGCGCTGAAGTCCTGCCGTACGTATGTGCTTTAGGGTGGGCTGGACTGTGCTGTGGTGGTGCCCATAGAGAAGCCTGGGGGACCCTAAAAAAACAGCTTAAATGACCCACCGAAGTGACTCTAGGGGCAGGGGGTACACCCTGCGGGGCCAGATTCCTGTTCCTTACGAAGCTCTCTGTGAATGCTGATTTCCCTCGCTGCTGTTGAACCGAGGCTGTCTCTACCTGCGTGTGTCTGAGCCCTCTAGATAAGCATCAGTGTAAAGGAGAGCCCTTCATTCCTTTGAGACTGCCCCTTTGGCCGTGTCTGCAGGCAGAGCTCACCCCCCCAGCTCGGGGCTGTGCCGTGGGATGTCCCTGTCACTGCCTGCCCAAGCCCTGCCTAATCCCGCCTGTGCCACCCGGTCACCCGTGGCCGGAGGCTCTCTCCCCATGGCAGCTCTCTGGGAGTCGTGCTGAACCCAGGAGCACACAATTAAACACCAGCTAATACTTCCCTGCTACTGTGGAGGGCTTAAAATGACATAAATGAAGAAGCTGAGAATTAAGGCAGGATACTGTGTAAATATGCTCTGAGCTTTTGCAACGAGAAGTCTCTTTATTCAGTTCTGTCCACATTTTCACTCTCTCTTTTTTTTTTTTTTAATCACTGTGTGTTAAACACAGATGGGCCAGAGCTGAAGACATTGACCCTGAAATGGAGTTGCTGTGGGTTTGGAAGCAGCTTTGGGCTGTAGCTGAGTAGTTTATAAAGGGTTAATTATAACCCAGTGGGTTGTTTAATAAAGGGCTCCCTGACCTGTAGAGTCCGAGAGGCGACCACGTTGCTTATAACCATCTGTGGCAGGCAGGGGCCGTGTGTGACGGGCCCTGACATCTGTTAGGGCTCAATCTGCCTGAGCAAACGCTGTGGGGCAGTTCTTCTGTGCCAGCTCCCCGGAGGGATGCCCTGAAAACCCCGCACAAAGCGATGAAGTTAACCTGCACCAAGGCTCTCGACCCCAGCCCCCATTTATCCCACGTGTGCCCGTGCCGACAGCCCGTGCCGTGCCGGTAACTCGGCACCGAGGCCGAGTTCCCTGGGCGGCAGCGCCCGGTGGCGAGGTCCCTGCGCAGGCAGGAGGGAAGGGTTGGTGGTGGTGCCCCGGAGCGTCCCCCCCTCTGGCTGTATCATGATGCTCTCCTTTGTGGGAAAAAACCTTGCGGGGTTCTGCTCCCTGCCTGCCCCCAGGCAGTGTTTGTGGTGGTGTTTTACCCAGGAGCTGGTCGTTGGCATCCACTGGGTCCGGATATCGTGGGCGAAGGACTTTGTGGCTTTCCCAGCAGTGACACTGAGCGCTCGTAGACCTGCTCCACGTGGTTGGTGTGGGCACCTCAGGCCAATGCCAATTTATTACGGGCAGGCTGCTCCTGGTTCTCTGTCTCTGTTCTTCCTTGCCCTTCCTGACCACGTGGCTCGTGTTCCTTGTTCCTGCGGGGAGGTGTTGGTATCTCCGGTGGGAAGGGAGATCTGTGAGGCAGGATGTGGTCCTGCGCTGGTGGGAGCCAAGGAGCCAGAGCTGGGCCTGTTGTGAGACCTGGCTTCTTCTCCCTCTTACACGAGCTTCCTGAGGACTTCAGGTAGGAGCAGGTCGCTGGAGCTGGTGGGATCCTGGGCAGACCCGAGCCTGTCCTTCCCCCCTGCAGCCTGCCTGGAGGGTGCCGTGCCCAGGGGAAGGAGCCCGACTGGGTTTGTGTGAGTTTGTCGTGGTGCCCGACCACTGTGATGGCATGGGATTTTGGGGGCGAAAGGCAGGGTTTGTGCCCAAACACAACTAATACGTGATACCAGAATAGGAGGAGAGTCAGGAACAGCTGCACTGACCTAAAGTGCTTTTCAAGGCATCGCCTTTGGAGCTCAGGGAGTTACAGGCTCCCCTCTTCCCGGTACACCCAGGATATGCTGCAGCATAGGCAATTAATTATAAGCAGAAACCTCCTCATTTATTGAAGCCTAGTTTATAAAAAGAAAAAATACAGCTTTTAGCCCGAGCCTGAAAAACTTCACTGCAGTGAAAACAGTGCCTGGCTCGCTTGTAAAGCAAAAGCGGGCATCAGATGGGCTCAGGGACAGCTGGGGTGGCGGTGGGAGGGACGCCGGGTGCCTGGGGAGCAGCAGCACTAATCCTCCACCCTGCTGCACAGACTGGGGGGGAAAAAACCAGAAATCAGTGCTGTCTCCTCACCCAGCCTTGAGAGAGGCCAAGAAGCCCGTGGAATTGAGCACAGATCTGGAGGGCGCTGGTTGTGTGCCGTTCAGATTCATCAGCTGCGGCTTTGCGGAGATTTAAAGGAGCCTGAGGTTTGCTGTCAGACGTCTGCCTCCCTGGCCTTGTGGCAGCCTGCTCGGGGGTACGCCGGGCGTGCACGGGGTCTGGGCTCCCTCTGCTTGTCACCCCGGGTGGCTGACCCTGCTGGGGCTGACGTCCCCTGCCTGTCCCTCTCTCGATGTCATCCCAGCCCCTGGGGCTGTGCAGCTGCGGGTGATGGGGTTTGCAGGGTATCGGGAGCATCCCAGCGGATGCCCCCAAAAAACCCTCACCGTTCGTGCTGTGCCTGCAGCACCTGGTCAGGCAGACATAGGGTGGTCCCATATCAGCCCCACTGAATTTGGGGGGATGGCCTGGGTTGGGCTGCGTGAGGTAGCTGCAGCTGATCGCTGGCGGGATGTCCCCGAGCTCCGGCCTCTCCATGGCAGCTGTGCCATCTGGTGTGTGCCGGCACATTGCCTGCTGTCACCAGGATTTTGTGACCTTTGCAAGGTTTATCTCATCTTCCCTGGCTTTCCCTGGTGGGAGCAGGGCTGGGGATGCTCGGGCAGCGTGAAGGCAGATGAGCTGGGCTGGGGGCTGTGTGCGAGCCCATTGATTCTGCCGGTCCCTGGGTCAGGGACCCACGCAGACACTCAGAGCAAGTGTGCAGAAATAAAACCGAGCACGAAATGCCGTGTGACCTATTTAGGAAAGCCACGTTTCTGCTCTGACTTGGTGCCATACAGTCCCGACAAATCCAGTTCTGTGTCCTCCGCCGCTGCCCGGAGCTGAAATCAAAATCCATTTAGGCCCATCTGGATTTTGAAATTGGTTTCCTTCGGTCCACAATCGTCTTTTTTTTTTTTTCCTGATCCCACAAATGGGACACCTGCATAGCTGCCACTCACTCTACCTGTGTGCTAGGTGAGACCGTGCCATACAAACCTCTGGGGTGGCTGGGAAATGTCTCTGGTCATCGTGCTTCAGCTGGCTGGGGTGAGCTGTCAGTGCCGTGCTGTGCCGCCCAGCACAGCCCCACGTACCCCATAGAAATTCTTCTGTGCTGACGAGGGCTGCTCCCTTTCCCTTCCGATGGGTGCACCCCACTGAGCAGCTTCCCAGTGCTGCAGCGCAGCAGGTTCTGTGCATCCATGCTCGCGCCCCGCGTGCTGAAGGAGGGATACGCGCCTCACCCTATAGCTGCACGCACACCTCTGCAGCTCTGGCTCGGCGAAGGCGGCTCCTTGCCTGCACAGGGGGGTGGCATTAACGGGACAGAAGGGGAGCTGCTCAGGCTCGAGGCATGCAGCGATGTGGGCACGGAGGTCTGTGTGTGTGCTTCTGTCCCAGTCTCTGCCTCTCGACATCCCTTGGCTGGTCTGAGTTCGCATCGGGGGATTTCGACCCGACAGAGCAGTGGTTTGGGAGCAATTGCCAGGTTTTGGGAAGGCTCGTGGTTCCTCGCTGTCACCGACAGCCCAGGGCTCACACACGGGAGAGTGAGGACTTTTTTAACAGTACCACTTCTGGCTTGGCCGAGGCACAGTTTGCGTGGAGGAGGCTTTGGCACAGGGCTCTGCCTTGGGCACGGCCCCCCCTGCCCAGCTGCCCAGCTCTGAGTACAGGCAAGGCAGCGGGAGGCAAGGTGGGAGGGTCGTCGGGTCCTGCGGCCCTGACACTGGCTGCCTCGGCTGCCAAATTCCTCCTTCCTCTGACGAGCACGTTAGTGTAAATGTCAGCAAGGATCAGTACCCAAACAGCCTGAGGAACGTTACCGGAACCTCCCCTTTTCACCTCCCAGCACAATTTTTGAACGCGCTCTCACCACCTCGCGGTGCGCTGTGAATCCCGACCGCGGTTGCTTTGCTAACGATTTCCCGGCGTCGCTCTGTGGAAATACCTGCCCGGAGAGATCAGGCGTTTCCCTTTGCTCAAAGAACAGATGCCAAATACCTCATCGCAGAGCGGAGAGATCTGATCCAGGCGGGCAGCAGCAGGTCGGCTGAGGGCAGGCAGCACCGCAGGGCTGGAGCTGACTCAGGTGCCCCCCGCCTGCCCCATCCCATTGTGGCTATTGGGGCTGTTTGGGCATCCTTATGGGGCCACAGGGCATCATCCCCAGTGGGGACATGGTGGCTCACCCTTCGGGAGTGCAAGCCAGGCCAGCACCCAAGATCTTCCTGAACTCAGCCCTGCCTCAAGCCCCCGTTGGCTCAGCCCATCCCAAAGGTCTCCGGCCCTCTCCATGACCCCATCCAGCACCAGGCAGCCCCCTCCCGCCCCCCAGCACCTGGAGAAGAGGATTTCCTGGTTCCCCCCGGTGACAAAATCAATACCAAAGGCTTCCATTAATATTCCAGGAATGGCAGAGAAGATTGACTGCCTCATTAGCAGGCATCGTGTGAAACTCTGACAATAATTAACAACTCAACGGTCTTATTTGCTGGCCTATCACAGAAGTATTCAATCAAAAATGTAATTTGCTCGACGCTCCCATTTACCATAAAGAGAATATTCCTTCAAAGTTTTAAATAGACTAATTAAGAGGGAAGAAATACAGGGAAAAAATTATTAACAGTATAGTTTTAATGGGAAATTACTGGAGCGTATTAATAATGCAATAACCATTTTTAACAGCTGTCTGTCAGTTTGTGGGCCGGGGTAATTAAATTAGTCACTAAAGGGTTAGTCAAATTAGGCGTCAGAGAGCAGTGCTGGGGCTAACGAAGGCACGTCAGGCTTAATGCTCCAGCACACGGAGAAGGAGGAGGAGGAGGAAGAGGAGGAGAAGAAGGAGAAGGAGGAGGAGGAGAGGAGGAGGAGGAGGACGAGGACGAGGAGGAGGAGGAGGAGGAGGAGGAGGAGGAGGAGGAGGAGGAGGAGGAGGAGGAGAGGAGGAGGATGACGAGGAGGAGGAGGAGGAGATGCCACCAGAGTGGAGGCAGCAAACCTTTTATTATTTCAGGGCCTCCCCCATGCTGGTGCTCACCCCCTGCTCCTGGGGCCAGGGGGATGTGCAGGGCTCAGCCAGCCCTTGCGGAGGCGCTTGGTCCCCTGAAAGCCCCCAGGAAGCAGCAGGACCCCGACCCGAGATGCTGCAGCCGCAGCATGGGGCCGCCTCAGTGCGGGGATGGGGCAGGGGAGGGCTGGGCACCAGCAGAGGCTGGGTTCTTCCCAGAAAAAGCATAATTAAAAACCAAAAGCCTTTCTGAGCACGAGCACGGCTTGCAGCAGCCTCCTCGGTGATGTCCACTTCAGCCTGATGTTGCTGGAGGTTTTTTTCCCTTTCCCAGAGCCAGGAGGTAGCTCTGCGGGGGCTGTTTGGCAGTTGCTTTCAAGGCTTTATATTCTGCGGGTTTCAGGCTCGTGTTCCCCCTTCCTCTCCCCCTTCACCCTTTTTGAAATGAATCTCAGTTAATTTGGGATGTTGTCGAGTCTGAAACACATCTTTCTTGCCGCCAGCCTATTAAAAAATGTATTTACAGCTCCATAAAGCAAAGCCAGCTGTCAAGGTAATGTCCTGCTGGCTCCAGTGTGTTCAGGGCAGAGGGTAAGGATCTGGGGAGGCGCTTGCACGATTGCAGTGAAGATTTTAAGCTGAACGAAGAGGTTTCTGGCTGGGAAAATCATTGCATTGGCCTGGGGAGGTGTTCATGGAGGTCTGGGGGGCTTGGGTTCCCTGCCAGGGAACGGCTCCTGCAGCAATTCACTTTGCTTCCTCACTCTGTAAATCGGGATGGGGATGTTGGCCTCTGGGTCTGTGTAGGAAAGGATTACTTTTTCCACTGTGTTCCTCTTGAGATTTCATACATTTTCTCTATTTTGAGTCATTGAGGTAGGATCTTTTCTATAGTGTGTCTGTGTAGAAAAACAAACCAATGTGGAGCAAAAACCAAACCCAGAAATAAGCCCCCACCCAGCAAGAGGAACCAAATAACCTGGTGGCTGGGACTTCTGGAGGGCACAGAGGTCTCTGAAACCACGACCTAGATCATGCAGAGCAAGAACATACGTTTCCATATAGCTGCTTGCGCTCTGGGCTTTTCTGGACAGTTCTCGGGGTCTGATCTTGCAGGGAAGCTCTTGAGCAGTGAGGTGACCGACAGCCTGGGAGAGGGGAATGGCCAAAGCCATCAAAGCCACCCAGACACCCGGATATCCCCCAAACCACAAAAAACACTCCCACCCCTATCCCGGCCTGGTGAAGGGCCAGGCGAAGCGTGCTGGCGAAGGCAGGCTCCACTTTTCCTCACGTGTTGGAGAATTACGAGCTGTATAGATTATTTTAATGGCCGTATTACTTCCAACTGTGCTTCTACCATCTGTTCTTCCCCAATTACGGATGCAAAAACCCAGCATGTTTCTCCATTCCGGCAGTAGAGAATGAAATATAAGTGCTATAAAAGGGTGTATATTCTTTGAACAATGTAGTTGGCACCTGTGATACTTTGCTCACGCTTCTGACGTGCGTCGGCCGGGATGCCCTGCCTGGTCCCAGCGCCGCTCCGCGACGATGCTGCGAGCTGCGGACACAGGCAGCTATGGATCAAAGGAGGAGGCTCCTGTGCTACATGATTTGTCCGAGCTGAATTATTAACGCTGACCAAGCGTCGAAGTGCTACAAAACTCAACAAGAACCTCTTACCTCCAGCACAGCGATAAACAGGATCGAGGCACGGCAGGAGGGAGGGAATTAAGGCAGGACATCAAAGACCGACTTCCATCAAGTAAATCATGCCATTGCTTCAGTAAAAGAGCCCTTAAATGTTTTATTAGGGATTTTCAACAACTACCAAAATTAAGATGGAAGGGATGAATTATTAAAAAATAGATTAACTAAACTAGCCTCTGAATTAAACATGGGAGGTAGCTACCAGGAGCAGCGCTGCCGCTGTGTACCGCAGGCACCGCGTCCTTCAGCTGGGCACGGTGGAGGTGCCAGCAGAGGGGCAGCGGCGGTGCAGGTGTGATTGAGAGCTGCACGCTGCTCTGCTTGTAGTGCCAGGGCACTGACAGGCCGACTGCAGGGTCAGGAAACCTGTTCCAGGTGCTGCATTTGCAGCGAAGGAGGGCTTTCTGCCTTGGAGAGATGCGGGCTAAAAAGGCACAAGGTGGAGCAAAGCAAATGCTGCTGGCTTCCCTGCAGGAAACAGCCACAAAAAGGGGACTTGCCTGAAGGACTTGAGTCAGGAACTGAGCGTTTGTTTGCTGTGTTCTGGTGTCACAAACGCAAAAACACTCATGGCAGGAGGGCGACTGCCTGCGTGCGTCCGGCACGGTGCTGGGTACCGGTGCTGGGTGCCGGTGCTGGGGAGCAGCCCCGCAGAGCAGGATGCTGTCTGCAGAGCCAGGGGCTTTGCAGGGCAGAACAACCAAGGGGTGCTCGGGTGCACGGGGGGATGAGCTGAGGCTGGACAGTTGTGGCGTGGGTGCTTCGGGCGCCTTGCTGTGCCCACAGCTCGCCGCACGCCCACGAGCAGGCGGCTTCGGCGCCTTGTGCCGCAGTTCCCTCACCTGTCGAGTCGAGGCGAAGCAGCGAAGCGCTTCCTAAAGCGGCCGTGAGATCCCAATCTGCTGTTCGAGTGCCCTTGCTGTACAGTCTGTCCCGACGTGACACACACAGGGCTACGGCAGCCTGTGCATGCAAAGCACAGCCGAGAGCAGGAGGTGAGATGCTTTTGTCTGCGGGCTTTCTGTTGTTGTCGTTCCAGCCTCCGGGAGGGTGGGCGTGTTGTCTCTGGGTGCTAAGCACAAGATGTGGTGGAATCTCTGTTTGTTTGTTCTCCCCGGCACCTCGCTTTCTTCTTTTTCCCCCTGACTTGTTCAAAGCTCTTACGTGCAAGTCTACGATCAAAACCCTGTGCGTGCCAGCAGTCGTACAGGCGCCAGGAACAATTCGCAGTATCTACAGTAGCACTGCTTTAAGGTTCACTCTAATGGAACAAGTGGAAGCTCCATTCATAATAATAATAAAACACTGTTTTGCAGTTATGTGCCGCTTTTCATCTTCACAGCTCAGAGCAGCATTAATTAACTGCACGGCTCCGTGGGAGGTAGGTAGCTGGTGTTGTCCCCGTGTTGCAGATGAGGAGTGTGGAGCAGCGACACATCTCGGGAGCCGCCCGCGGTCGTGCAGCAATTCAGCAGCAGAGGCTGCAGTAAATCCAGCAACACCAGCTCCCGTTCCGGGCTTTATTTCTGGGTAACATTCCCTCCTCGTTCCTCTGGCAGAGCAGCCCCTTAAGAGTTTTAAGGTCATGTTCATTTCTTAAACCTGACTTTGGTGGTGGAGAGGTAGAAGTGAATGTTGCTGAAGTCAAACTGGGGCAGAGGGAGGCTCTTGCGATGCGGATGGGAGCAAGTTCCTTGCCCTCAGGCTGACGGCTGGCGGTCGGTTCAGCTTTGCGGTGCTCCTTCCAACGAGACAAAAAATTGGAGAGGCAAGTTCAGTTCGGTCTTTCCTTTTGCAAATATGTGTGCAGAGATCTGTTTAGGTAGAATGGTGTAAAAAACAAACAACAGACTGTTTTCTCACTCGTAAATCCCCAGGTTTGTCTTTCGGGTGAGCTCTGCATCCAAAAAGCTCTTGGTTGACTCCTTTTCGAAGGGTCGCGTTCGCAGCCGCTCCAGGGGTTTCTTCTGATGCTGCTTAGTGGGTGAAAAATCCAGCTTTGTCATGTACGTCTCAGTCTGTTTGTTCGGGAGGCTTTGGGTCAGGCTCGCTCACTGTGCGGAACGGGCCAGGGCATTGCCATGCCCAAAGCATCGCCCCGTGACCAGGGGTGGCATGTGTGCCACCGAGCGCCCCATGTCCCCTGCGAGCCCCCGTGGGGCAGGCGGCCCTGCTGCTACGTGCAGGGACCGAGCCTGATGGACTCCGGGCATCCCATCGCCTGCAGGGATGAGGGGTGAGTGGTGCTGGTGCCGAGCATTTCCCCGCTCTATCAGGGAACAGCTGGGATCGTCCCCTCCCGGGAGGTTTTTCTCCACCGCCCAGCTCCCAGCATTTCCCCAGCAGCGCTGCAGGATCCGTCCCTTGGCATGGCTCTGCCCCCGTGCTGGTGGCTGCTCAGCATCCTGCGCCGAGGTCTCACTGCTCGGAGCTCTTGTAACCTCCTTTGTATTCGCCCCGCCAACGCGGGTTTGTGTTTTGTGCTGTACAAATGCCTGTTTTGTACTGAGCACCTTCCCGCTGCTGCCTCCTCGGCGCTGGATTTTACATTTCTGTCTCTCATACCTTTTGAAGGAAGCAAGTTGTATTCTGCACAGCCCCATCCCATCCCCTCAGCTCCCTGGGAGCAGACCGTGGATTAATTAGCATGGAAACCTTTCCGTTTAGTCTCTATTGTTAAAATAGACACTAAAATAAAAGCGGAATGCAATGAGCAGGAGGAAGAAGGTGGTCCTGCAGTGCACAAGGGCTTTGCTTTTCCTTTCTTTTCTTTTCTTTTCTTTTTTCTTTTCTTTTCTTTTCTTTTCTTTTCTTTTCTTTTCTTTTCTTTTCTTTTCTTTTCTTTTCTTTTCTTTTCTTTTCTTTTCTTTTCTTTTCTTTTCTTTTCTTTTCTTTTCTTTTCTTTTCTTTTCTTTTCTTTTCTTTTCTTTTCTTTTCTTTTCTTTTCTTTTCTTTTCTTTTCTTTTCTTTTCTTTTCTTTTCTTTTCTTTTCTTTTCTTTTCCTTTCTTTTCTTCCCCTCTCCTCTTCTCCTGAGCTCAGTCTCCTGTTGCTGGATGTGCAGCCGGAGCACGGATTCCCCAGCAATCTTCGCCTGCTCTGACAGATCCCATCGGGCAGGAGCTGTGATGACCACGTCCCACACGCCAGCATGTTCTGCGAATTGCGGTTCAGACTGAGCATCTGCCTTTGACTGGCAGCTGGAATGAAGGTGATGGCTGAGGGCAGGACGGCTCAGAGGGGGGGATGCTCCCATCCCACGCACCTCTGCCCTCGGCTCCCATCGCTGACCCACGGGCTCAGCCCTTGGTGCACCCCACGCAACCCCTGCTGGAACACAGCTCTCCCAAACACGTTTGATGTGGGGCGCTCGGTGCCAATAACCGATCCTGTCGAAGAATCCGCCAACGGGCATGGTCTGTTCTGCCTTTAATAAATGCGTGAGTTCTTTATGCCCCACTTAATAATGCAATAACATGAAGATTTACAGAAAACGGCAGGATGTCTGCAGGTGTTTGGTACCTGAGTGAGTCCAGAGGAGCTCCAAGTAAACTTCGACCTCAGGGTGTGTTTGTGTGTGAGCTCGGTGCTGCGTTACGGTGGTCGCCTGTCCTTGAGCAGTGCTGCAGGCGCCTGCCTGGCCCCGTGGCAGTGCCTCTGGCACCGGCAGATGCTCCATCACGTGGCTGGAATCCCCCATGGTCAGATCCCAGGATTTGGGGCTGGGGTGCTCTGTTTTAAGGACTGAGTCATGCAGCAGAGTCCCAGCCCCAAGAAACGCCGCCCTCCCAGCGCTGAGCTCCCAGGGGAACGGGGACAACTGGTCCTCACCGGAGATACGGGCTTGTACACAGCTCCGGCCTCCCTGCCTTTAACCCTCTCCCTTCCTCAGGTAAATGATGATGTTCCTGTTTCCAACTCCCTGCTCAATTTATCTTGTTTATTGACCCAAGCAGAAAGTCAATGTTTTCTTCATCTGCCATTTGCTTTGATGGCAGCCAATTTGGTTCAGCAGGAACAAAAATGGATGCAATAGAGTTCAGTGCCAGATTTTTGGTCTTTTTTTTTTTCAGTGCTGATTATCTTCCTTCCTTTTTTTTTTTTTTTTCTTTTTCCTGAATGCACCTGGCCCTGGACACAGCTTGGCAGCATTCGCTCTATGATATGGCTGCAGGCAAGGCTAAAAATGTGCAGCAATTCCCCTGGGGCTGCAGAGCCGGGAGGACGCCCGCGGGTCAGCTCATTGCAGGTGGCGGCCAGGGCTGCCCGCTCCCTGCCGGTGCCTGCGGTTTGGTGGTAAAACAGTTGCATCTGGGGGCTTAATGCACGTTTAGAGCTCGGCGTCCTCCTCAGCAGGCTGGAGGCCACATTTTGCAGCCGTTCCCTGGATCAGAGGTGTGCAGGCACCGCACCGCAGGCTCCCTGGGTCTGTGGTTTGCTTCTTTCACGATCTCTGCCGGGGTATTCATCAGGCTGCAAAGCAGCACAGGTTCAGAACTAACGAATGAGCAGAACTATCCCTCGCAGAGGTCTGAATAGAGCTCCTGCCCCAAAGAGCTTGCAGGCCCAGGCTAGCATGTGGAGGCAGTTAAGCAGTGGGGCCGTACTGGCAGAGCTCACTGCAGTGGTGGCAGGAGGGGCACGGAGCATGTGGCACCTTCATGGTGAAGGTGAAAAAAAGGCAAACCCTTCTGGCAGTGTGTGGGCAGCTTCTGGATAAGCCACAGTGACCTAACGGGCTGTGGCTGCAGCACGGGGAGGTCCTGGTGCTCCCCCAGCCACGGATGCCCATCACTTCGCCACACTCAGGTGGCATCTCTGATCCTGGGCTGAGCCCGCTCAGGGAGGTAAACCAGCAAAGCCCTTTTCTTTCTGTGCGGCAGGAAGCTGTCTGCTTGCAGGTGCTCTCATCGCCAGGCAGCGGTGGGATGGGTCCCTACCACAGGCAGCGGCAGATCGGGGTGCCCCGGGGACCAGACCCAGGGAGGTGAAGTCCTCAGAAGGGTTTGGTGCCCAGCCACCTTCCCAATGTGTGCTGCCCTTGTGACAAACCCAGCTGTGCTCCCAGGAACTGCTGAGTGCTGGGCACCTTGGGAAACACAGTCCACATTGGGTGCCTTGGATAAGAGCTGAGGCCTTTTGAAAAACAAATCCATCCATATGGATGGAAAATCCCTATGCAAATCTCTCCCCAGGTATAAAATTAATTGGATTCTAACTTCACGGGCTGCTTCTGGAGACGAGCTCTAAATAACTCCGATGTGCCTCAGTTCCTCTGTCTAAGGACATTCACCTGGCTTTGTGGAAATCACCGGGTGTTGCTGACAGAAGGCACTATATATAGCAGGACATGCATACATGTATAGGGATGCACAGAGGCACCCGCAGGAAGTGCCCCAGGTGAGTGGTGTTCTGCTACGTGCAGCTGCGGGTTTTGCTCCTCGTGGGCGCAGCGTGGCCGATCCCTGGTGTGCAGGACTGGGGGAGCTGGAGGGGTCTGGTGGTGCCTGGGATGCAGGGATCGGGGAAAGCCATACCGCGGCGTGGTTGTGGGGGGGTCAGCTGGATCTGGAGCTTTATTGCAGAGCCTGGCGTTGCCCTGCCTGTAGCAGGAGAGCCGTGGGATGTTGCACTGCCTGCAGTCGCCAGTGCCTGCTTTCCCAGGGCTCGACACCATCTCCTCCCAGCAGATCAATAAGAGCAGCAGGTGCTCAGCAACTGCGAAAAATCAGGGCATAACCGTCTGCTGCTGCAGCCCTGGCCATTTCCTATTTATCTAATCTAATTCTATTGGCATTTCTAAAGTGCTTTTCACCACTGCATCTAAGCACTTTATACGTACCTTGGAAAAAGCCCGCAATCGCTGTGTAATGAGGGTGGCTGGGTCTGGGCTGTGGGCTAATCCTGGTGCCTGCGTGCAGGTGAACAAATGGGCTCCTTCTCCTATTTCCCTACAAAGCCCAACTTTCCCTACTGACCCTCACAAATTGCTACTAACTCAGATCCAGAAAGCCCATTAGATCACAGAACTTACCCCAAAATACCCTCGAAGGCTGTAGAAAGGAAGGAAAAAACCCAGCAATGCCTATGTGCTTAAGCAAACATTCAAAGCTGAGCTACAGGCAGCCCCAGGCTGGGATTTGCAAGCTTGCAGTTGCAAAGTGCTGCTGTAGGCACGGGTCACCTTGCAGAGGCTCAGGGTGCCCCGGCATGGTGACATTTTGCAGGCAGGTGCGCACGATGCCATTGCATGAGCAGAGCCGTGGGTACCAGACCTGCACCCAAGGGCGAGGAATGAGCCCTCACGAATCGCTTGGGGATGGCGAACAAGCAGGGAGCTGGAGTCCTGGATTGCTGATCACTAATTATTTTGAAAGGCGAAGAGCTGGGGAAGGTGACGAGGTGCTCCCTCCCTCCCCGGCATCCTGCACGTTTAATGAGGCCGGGTCAGGTGCGGACACGTGTGCCTTGGAGAGGGGTCGGCTGTCAGCCGAACTGCTCCCGGCCATCTCAGAGGGGAGATTAATGGGATTTTTGGCCGTGCTGCACGGAGCTGAAGTGTGGTCTGCTTGGTTCTGCTTTATTCTAGGTCAGCCCGGGCAGTCGCTGCCTCGTACTGGGGGGGCCTGACCCATCTCGTGATGTTTTCAGCCTTTAATAATTTAGGATGATACATCCCAGGCCTTCTGTCCAGGATTTTGCTTGATTGCTTGTTTTTCTAAGATTTCTTTCGCTTCTCCAGGCAAAACCGTGGCAGAGGATTGAGGCAAACATTTACGAGGCTCTTTTACAAGCAAAAAACAAACAAACAAAAAACAACCAACAAAATACATTAATTTGGCCAGCTTAAAGGCTCTTCTGAAAACCTCCAACTGCTTTATGCAGAGTGAAGTCTTGTTTGATTTTAGCAGCAGAGTGCTCCCTGGCTGAGCACAGAAAGCATCCCCAGGGAGGGAGGCAGCAGGCGGCCGGAAGGGTTGGGAAGAGGACCAGGGGAATGGGACACGCCGGGACGAGAGGGGACAGGACCGTGAGCGGGGCAGGGAGGGCCCTGCTCCTGCAGGTTGAGGCTGAAGAGCTCTGCCTGCCCGCAGGCTGAGCGATGCTGCGTCTGGCAGCTGCTGGAGATGAATTCCTTCGTTTCCAGCTTAAGAATCTAAGCACTTGCAACACCTTCCCCTTCCTCCCTCCCCAGAATAAAACCCCAAGCGACCTCCTCTTTAGCAAACGTTATTAAGGTTGCAGAGCTCCAAAGCCAACAGGTGCCAGGGTCAGTTTGCTGTGCAGCCTTCAGGCAGCCCCTCTGTGCATATGCATTATGAAAACGTCTCTAATGGCACAGTGATGCGCTAGTTTTCACCTTTGCCTCGCTCAGCACAGGCAATGAACCTGCTCGGGGAATGATCTGCGTTAATGTGGAGCAGTAAAAACTTCCACCCGAGTCAATGAGAGCTGTGCTGTGAGCAGAGAAGTGTCATTTAATGCTAAGTACTCTGAAAAATCAAGTCTAAATGTCTCAGATTTGCTTCACGTAATGTAGTGGATATTTTTTACATCGCCGTTCCTGGGTCTTGGCTCCCCATCTGTAAAACGGGGACGGTAACAGGGAGATTGGGAACTTAATCACTTTATTGGTTGTGAAATACTGCTGCTTTCTGGTGTCGAGCAACGAACAAGCAACCCATGAGGAGCCGAGTAATTGTGCATGCAGAGCAGTGTCTGAACAGAGCACGATGAAGTGGGAGCTCTGCGTCCTCCAACCAGGAGAAAACAATACTCTGAGAAGCTGCAAATGGATTTGTTTGTAAGGCACTGAGAAACCTGCAGGTGTTCAGAGGCACCTGGGGTCGTTTGGGGATGCCCTAATGCCAAGCTCCCCGCTCTTTCTGGCCCCTGGAGACGCTGAGCTATTGCTCAGCACCATCACCTTTGGCAGCCGGGGAGGATCAGGTCGTTCAGCTAACCCTCCGGTATGTGGCCTGGCAATCAACACCTTCATCAGAGTGCATAATTACCAGGGGCTGAATTAAGGTTGCCTAGGCAACCTTAGGTCTCGCATTTTCTGAAGTTTTGAGTATGTGACTTCGCAACCTGTGCCATTTCCTTCATCGTACTTCGCACACACCCGGTGCGCACCCGCGTTGTACGGGGCTGCGGGCCGGGTCCGTGTCTCAGCGGCTTTGTGCTGTCCGTGGGGTCCGCAGACACTTTGGGCTTTCCCTGGGGGCTCGCTCCGGGTCTGCCTCGCAGAGAAGATGCTCTGCAGGATCTTTTGCTGCTGGAGATCCCACCAAGCAGGCAGAGAAAACCTAGAGGGCTTTGCGGCTTTGCTCCCTGGGGATTAACCTCCGGGTTCTGCACTTGGCAGCCGCGCTGGATGCGGGTGGCAGGACGGGGAAAAGGGAGCGACGGTGAGTCCCTCCTCTGGGTCGCACCCAGGTACCAGCAGATCACATCATTTAACTGGGAGGAGGTTTAGAGGTGGTTTCAGGTGCCTCATCTTGCAGCATCAGTGAGGTCTGCCCGGCAGCGCTCGCTGCTGCCTCCGGTCCCTGTCCTGCCCAGATGTTCGCCTTTCTGCCTGACACCGCCGTGTCTCCGAGCAGGGAAAGGGCCCCTCCTCCGGTCTGCGCTCCTAAACGTAAGGCAGAAATGTATTTACACATTCACTACTTTGAAATGAATGCGTTGGGAAGGTGGGATGGAAGGAATTGCTGGGCAAACTGAGCTAATAAAAATATTAATTAGCATGGAGAAATCATTTGATAATTTTCATTTATGTATTTTTTTAATTATGCATTGCTTCCATGACTGATAACCCCGCACCATTAGTGTGATCCATTTAGCTAGATAAACATATTACTTTGTGAGTTAATTAGTGTTCAATTACTATCAATTAGTATGTATTACTACCACCGATTCCATGTTAAGCAAGCAGACTCCACCGCTGTTAATAGTTCAAATTATTAATGGTTGGAGCTGCCTGGAGCCCCTCGCCACAAGGTGCAGGTTGGTATTTGCAGTGCTTGGGTGACCCGGGCTGCTCCCAGGGCTGCCACGGCTCCTCCCTGAGCCTCCAGGTTTCTTTTCCTGGTGCTCCGAGTGTGCCACTTTTGTATTATCCGATTCCTTAAGGTGTTGAAGCTGTGCTTTCCGCGTGCTCCTGGCATGCTGCAGCTTTCTGAACATTCAGAAATCAGGTTGCGAAGATTTTTTTCTCGGCAAGTGAAGTTTGGAGTAGCTGTGTGCAAGAAGGGAAGGGAAAGAAATGGGTCAGGCTCATCTCAGGTAATTTTGAGGCTTTTGTAGTTACTTAACGAACTTCATAACAAAAGTTAGCACACCTAGATTCGGTGTGTCTGTCTCTGGCTGCCAGCACAGAGGGAAGCAGACTGCTGTGAAATCCTTTCGGGACAGTTAGCTGAGGTTTGAGGAGCAGCTGTGACAGTATCACCAGGGATCCACCTTTGTGTGAAAGGAGGAAAAATGGTTCCATCAGTGCTGGACAGCTTCAAAACAGGGGAGGTCACATCCCGCCTTGAATAATTAGCGCCTGATGAAGCTAATGAGGAGTGTGTGGAAGGAGTGCAGCAAGTGGCGATGTATGCCCAGCGTGGCACGGCAAGGCTGAGACCTGTGCTTTTGGAGAGTTTTCTGTCCCCCTGAGGGACAAACCCCACCCCATCCCAACCCATCCGTCCCACCCTGTCCCATCCCACACCATCCGACCCCATCCTGCATTTTGCTGTTAAGGGGCCTGAAGCACGGGAGCATCTTGGTGGTGCCACCACTGCATGGGACGTGCAACCTGCTGAATCTGGGGGTAATTATGAGCAGCTGTGGACTGGTTGCTGATGCACGTATCTCCAGCGCTCTTAATGAATATGGGTCATCAAGTCTGTCGTGGTTCTTGTGCCTTTTCTTAAACCTGCCAATGCTGTGGTTGCTCAGGAGAGTGAGCCCGTGCCACTGTGCACAGAGGGCACTTGGTTAGCTTCTGGCTCCTGCAGAGTCAAGGCAGCGATTCCGAGGCTTTCCTGAAATGGAAAAAATGTTAAGAATTGGGAAAGACTCGGTCACTTCGTGTGTGGCATCCCAGCCCTTCACGGGGCAGAGCTGCACTGCAGAGCTTGAGGGGCCTTTAGTGGGACTGGGGGGACCCTTTCCTGGCCACCCTGTGCCCACCGGGACATGCGCTGTACAAGGTGGGTCTTGTCAGGCTGCTTTTATTGTGTAGTGTTTGTTTTGCTTTGCTTTAATTAAATTTCTGGTCCTTCTGGTTGCCAAGGCAAGCTTTGAAACGCTCCGGTGGAGCGATGGTTTTATTGACTCTCTAGCAAATTATTGAAGCGTGGTAGGAAATTATTGACACTTTCAACCTCAAGGTTCTTGGAAGAGCTTTTGTTGTTTGTTTGGTTTTGTTTTTGTTTTCTTGCAAGTGTTTATTATAGCATTACCAAAAGAAGTGGAACTATCAGGAAAATTGATAGCAAGCAGCTCATCGGCAGTGGTGTGACAGGTAGCTCCACTGAAATGCCTTCTCCGATGCCACCCAAATAAGGATGATTTCGCACAGTTTAGGGCCTGACATGGATGACAGTTTTTCTTCAAACCTCCCACCCCTGTCAGAATGACTGAAAAACGTCTGTGGGTACACTGGGCAGACTTGAGAAACTCAGCTCTTCCACGTAAAATAAGCAATCCGCTCCGTGCCCACGCATCTCCTTGTACCACGTTAAGAAACCTGTCTGAGGAGGTGAGCTTAAAGATTGAAACCGTGCGGTTTGTAAGGCAGGAGCTGCCGCCCCCTTTAAGGCAGCCCCACGACCCACGTCTGTGCGTGGTGGCCCCTTCGATGCCGTGCCTGCAGACCAGCTTCCCGGAGCATCTTTGCTCTCTCAGTGCATGGAAATGTTCGCTCTGGAGATGGCTCATGGCTTGGTGCCGCAGGAAGCGGTCGCTCCATTCATTGCAGATGCTGTAAAGAGTGCAGCGGGTGGAGGAGAGGGTCGTAGGGAGGTTGGTCTCTTGTTGCAGGCAGAATTAAAAAAAAATAATAATCTTGAATTCTTGGGAGAATCATGCTCTGTGGCTTTTTAATCAGAGACCACTTCTTTTCAGGTGACCATTTATTGCACATTTGTCATAGTTTGGATGTTTAACTGCACAGCTCTTTATACAAAACTGCTGAGCCTGTGTCATGATGAAACCAACTGGAATGGTGCCACAAGCACCTGAAGCGCTGGGAGTACTACAAATAACTTTGAAAGCATCTCCAGTTGGAGACCCAACAGTGGCAAACACCTTTAATCCCTCTCTCTTGTTGCCTTGATTCCCCAACTTGATTGTGAATAAAATAATACCAGGACCGTGGACAGAGCTGTGAAAATGAACTAACGTAGGGGAGGTTTGGGGGTTTTTGGGTGACCCCAGGGAAGGGAAGTCTCCGGGGAGCAGCATGGCCCCGCTTTGCGGATGAGCGTGGACACGGCGTGTCCTGCCTGCACGCAGCTGGGCTGGGCAGATCCTGACACCTCGTGTCTGCACGCTAGGCTTTGCGGAGGTAATGCTTTTCCATCTCCTGTATGTAAGTTTTATTTTACAAAATGTGATTATTGGTTTTGCAGAACGCTCTCGGCTTTGGGAAGCGCGTCGTTTCTGTAACGAGCTGTGCTCAGCGTCGTTTAGCCTACCAGAGCTCTGCATCGCCGGGGTTTGACGCAAGCCAGGGACAAAGCACTAAGTGAGCTTTGCGTCCACTACAGGCTGCAATTCCCACTACAGCCTGCAATTCCCTCTCAGGTTTGATCTCTCAAACTCGCAGCTGAGAGCATTCGTCCTCCCCAGCTCCCCAGCTTCCTCGAGCGTTTGCAGCTCGTGGCTGGCAAAGACGTCCCCGACCCGCGCGGCTGCACAGCGAGCGCAGAGCCAGGCACCCAGGGGCTCCGCAGGTCTGGCTGCCACGGTCCCAGTGGTTCCTCCGAGCGGTTTGCTCGGCAGCTCGATGCAGAGTTCAGCACCCTCTCTAATGATTTCAGTGCTGGCTGTTTTAGCAGAGGAAAAAGAGACGTGAGGGGAAAAGGAAAAGGAGAGAGAAAGACAGGAGCAGGTGAGAGCACGGGTGGTCCTCTGAAAGCGTTATGCATGGGGGGAAACGAAGTGCTCGTGGCATAGCTGGGGACCTCAGGCATTGCTCTGGGTAAATCCATCCCCGGGTGAGATGCTGAGATGGGGCAGGAAGGAAGGGAAAAGGCAGGGGGTGTCTGGATTTAATGTCTGGATTTAACGTCTGGCTGCACAGGGAGACACCTCGCAGCAGCAAGGGGGGCAGCCCTTTCCCAAGACCTGCAGCACAGAAGCTTCATGGCCAGGAACCAGTCAAAATTGCTCAGGGAAGCATCTGTTGGGCTGAAAAATGGAGAATCTGGGTGTACATTGCTAAGTACTCTTCTGCAAGTGCATCTGCTGGTAAGGTCCCTGAGTGGGGTCTTGCTGCTGGAAGTAGGAAACAAAGGGGGCCTGGGGGACAGGCGCTGCCCTTGCCCTGGGCCAGGCGTGTCCCACGCGTGCTGCTCCGTGCAGCTGAAGGCAGCCGGTGCCTGTCCGGGTGTGGGGCCGGCGTGACAGAGACATCCCCTGTGCGTGGCCGTGCTGCTGGGGGGGGACGAGGTGCAGGAGAGCGATGGGATGCTCCACGTGGGGCACCGGGTTGTCCCCTCGGGGTGAAGCTGCCTTGGCACTGCAGCATGCAGAAAGTCACGGACCCCAAATCCCCAGCCTGATCCCTCTCCAAACACGGCTCGGGGAGCAGATGGTGGAGCAGTGCTAGCTTAGCCCCAGCTTGCCTCCTTTTCCTCTTTGTTTTTCTCAGTGATGGTTAACCTTGTAAGATGCTGAAGTCTTTAACCATTAGTAGGCAATAAAAAGGGGCAGCTGAGTTGAATAACACCCACTAATCCCCTTCCAAGATGAGCTGGAGAGCAGAGCCACTGTGATGCTCAGGAGCTTATTCTGAGATGAGCACTTTGGAGGCTTTGAGAATTGCATGGTGTTGATATTTCATGAATAAATAACCCCCAGCAATATTTGTCACTGAATCTGCTTCATTAATGAGGGCCTGGAACAAAGGGGGAGGATGCAGAGCCGTGATGAGGTTGAAGAGGAAAGCATTTTCGAGTGAAGTGACACGCACAGGTGACAGGAGGTGGCACAGGGTGGGTGCCACGGTCCTGTGCGGGAGCTGTGCAAGGTCTGATGGAGAGCAGGGCTGCTGTGCATTACTGCACGGACCGCTTGTGGCATCATAACTTGTCAGGAGGGTAGGTTCTACCAAGGTGTGCTGTGTGATCAGTGGGCTCCGACAGGGAGCAGAGTGTTTTGTTGGAAAGTGTCACCTGGGTGTCTGGAAGGGCTGGGGAGTGAAGCAGGAGTGTGCGTGTGTTCGCAGATGTGTGTGCTTGTGGGGAATCTGGCGTCAGAAATGAGGTCGCTCGCACCTAAATGCCCTTTTCGACAGTCCTTAATGCCCTCTTCAGGCTGGAGGGGAGCTGCCCCATCCTCCCAGCGTGCCAGGGTCGGGGGCCCCCTGGGGGTCTCCCGTTTGCCCCACCTGGCCGTGGCATGGCACTCCGGAGCTCGGGCACGCAGGGAAGTTTTGCTCCACTGCCCCGCTCCACCTTTCTGTTACTTCTTGGAGCGGGGCCACACGCCTCTCAGAGCTCTCACTGCCTCCAGGTGCGTGACACAGTACTTACAGCCTGCGTGGAGGCATCGGGCATCCCGCTCCCCATCCTCTCCGTGCCAGGATCCCCCTTCAGACAACTCTCCAGTTGCCCACGCGTGGTGAGCTTGGTCTGACGGGCACAGCAAGGCTCTGGTGCTGTGGCCACGCTCAGTAGGCGCAAAAAATAATGGTAAAAAATAATCTGTTTTCCCCTAAACTATCTGGGCAGCTGCAGGAAGGGGCACCCAAGTGGGGACCCCGGCAGCATCGAGGGCAGGAGCTGGAGGGGAAGAGGCAGAGGGGCAGGGGATGCCCGGCCGGAGCTGGGTGACATTTCAGCGCGTGCCTCCAGCTGTGCTTCCCCACCTCCCAGAGACGTTAATATTTTAATACGCTTAGTGGCTCATTCAGGCTCCTCTGCGGTGATCCGTGATGCCAGGCACCGTTTTGGAGAGTGAGATTCCTGCTCCCCCCTCTGATCGCAGAAGGTGCGTGAGCCTCCAAGCGTTTGTGCCTCCAGGCTGGAATTAAAGCCCAGTGTGGTCCCGATCTGCTCAGCATCCAACCCAGGTGGGGTTGGGCTTTCTGCGTGGCTGGTGGGGGAGCTGTCACGGTTTTTGTGGATTTTTTGGTTTGGGTTTTTTTTTGGTTAGTGAATAATATGCCCTTTCTCTCCCCACTTCCCTCCCGCAGAAATATGCGCCCTGATCTAATATATTCTGCCTTTCGCACTCCCTCACTTCGGAGGAGCTGCAAATTCTGGTGGGAACAGAGTGCTAATAGAAAAGGGCCTCTAAAGATATTTGAAACATGACCAAGAAAGGACAGAGGGAGATTCAGCTCCAAATATACTGGAAAATCTAGGAGATGGGCCAAGAGAGGGGGAATATGGGAAACGAGATAAGCAAGAGGGAAAAGTTAATTGGGAAACATTAATTGGGGTGAAAGCGGGCAGTGCAGACAGCAGGTCCCGGCTTCTGGAATCCAAGAATTGCCTGGAAATCCTAAATCTGTTAAAACTCGACTTGAAAGCCGCTTCTTTTTGTTGGGTTTGGTGTTTGGATGATTTCTGCCCTGCAAGTTTGCAGGGAAAAAAACCTGAATTACGCCCTAAAGGCTCAGAAAGCAGAAGGCAAATTAAGGAAAAAAACCCTCCTAATGATTGATTTATTTTTAAAATCTCATCGTTTTTATGCCAATCTCATTACCATTTTTTTTAAGGCCTGACTCATGCTTTTTCCAGCGCTGGGTGTTGGCAGGGCTGCGTGCGTGAGCGTGACGGCGCGCGTGTGCGCAGGGGCCCTCCTCTGACGGATGGCACAGCGCCGCTCCGCCGCCGTCCTCAAGGACTGCTGAATATTCCTCCTCTGCCGTTCTGTTGCCAAGCGCGAGGTTTTTGAATTAAAAAACTCCAAAACCAGAGCGTAGCAGCGGGCATCGAGTGGCCGTGCGGGCTGTTGGGTGCCGCTGGGAGAGCAGGGGAGGTGCCGCGGGGCGGTGGCAGCGCCACGTGGCTGCCGGCACTGCCTCGCGGGTGGCTTAAGGCCAGAGGGTCGGTGTTTATTTGCAGCCTCCTCTGGGTAAAGATCTAATAAACAGCCTGTGGAGGGCAGGTCCGTCTCCATCACCGACTTGTTCCGTGACTTTGGGCAAAGCGCTTCGTCTCCCCCGCGTCGCTGCTGTCGGCGTCCGGATCCGGTGCCCAAGACGGGTTGCAGCAATCTGTTAACGTATGGAACATGCTCTGCAGATGACAAATACCTTGGAGATGCTCAGAGCTCTCAACAAGCATCTGCGTTCCCTTAGCAAGAACCCAGCACAAAGTGCCGGAGTACTTTGTCACAGACAAAATCTGCTGCGTGCGCAGCTCGGAGAGGCAGGGCTGGGAGCTTCTCAAGTCTTTATATGGCCGTTGAATTCATCAGCGTTAGCGCTTCTTGCGCGCTTAAGAAAGGCGTTTCAGAGCACAGCTGAGCCTGGGGTGTGCAGGGCCGTGATGGAGAAGCTGTGCCCAGACACCCTCCAAACCCCGCTGGGGTCCCCAGCCCCGCAGGCACGAGCATCCCCCGGCCACATCCCAGCAAGAGCGAAGGCGAGTTTTGTGCGGCTTTAAATCCTAAGGGAGGTCCCCACATGTCAGATGGGGTGCGGGTGCTCAGGGAGGCTTGGCTCAGGTGTAAAACATCCACGAGGAGTTTCACTGTTGTGGATTCACTGTTGGCTCATATGGGGTTGGTTCCCCGCTAGTAATCCTAATCAGGCCTCTTGTAGCGGGCAGTTTGCACGGGAATGGTAGACAGGTAGGATCTTGGCAACCTCAGAGCTGGCTGATTTTTCTCAAGGATGTCAAAGCTGTGCAGCAAATGAATTATGCAGCAAGGTCATCAAGCCTTCATATTCTTGGCACACTTCCCCCGACCAAGTTTTGTTCATCTCACGCCGTGATTTTGCCAGAGCAGCCCTCCTTGTGGGTGAGGTGTGGCGCTGCCCGTGCTGCCGCCTCCCCGTCCCTCCCCGCCCGCTCTAACGGTGCCTTTTCTCTCCAAGGGAAGAAGCGATGCTGTCCACATACTTCGAAACCATCAATGACTTGCTCTCCTCCTTCGGGCCGGTCCGGGACTGCTCCCGCAACAACGGCGGCTGCACCCGCAACTTCAAGTGTGTGTCGGACCGCAAGGTGGACTCGACGGGCTGCGTGGTAGGTACCACGGCCGTCCCGGGGGTGGGGCCGAGGGGATGCTCGCTCTGGAGATGGTCTCTGGTCTGCACACTGAGTGCAGTGCACAGTTTGATCTGTTTCTGAGCACTCTCACATCTGACCAGACAGCCGGCTGTGCCCGGAGCCCTCTTAGACCACAAATTTTGGGCAGAGGCTCCGAGCTGTTCCCAGCTATCGATGCACAGAGGGGTTTTGCCATGCTTCTGAGCGGGCTGCCTCAGGGCTCAGCACACCAGCCAGCGCTCACCCCTCTGCTGATGGCAACGGCACCGCTGGTCGGGGCAAGGAGTGAGCCTGAAACACGGGGCAGGGGGCAGAGCCTCGGGAAACTGCCAGGGGAAGCTGGAGCATCACTGCTCCATCTGCCCAGAACAAGACGATTATTAGCATGGGAATGAATGTGTGTACGCCTGCCCAGAGGGGAAGTGCCATCAGAGGGGATCACAGCTCGTCACCGCTGCCCCCAGCCCCTGCTCCGTAGCCCCCAGCTGCCGCAGGCTGCGCCCGTCACCCCTGCCCGCCGCCGAGGCAGGAGTTAAGTGTCTCTTTATTTATTGAAGATGTTTATACACGGCAGCAGCCTGGAAAGGTCAGGCTGGAGTGGTGCCGTCTCCGGGGTGGCGTTTTCATTATCCCCTTCTCCGATTGCTTGTTAAGGCCATTTAGCACGGCAGCCTGATGTGTCACAGGCAGCGCTCGGCCCTGCAGCGCCCGCGTCTCCTCCTTCCTATTCCTCCCCCTTTCGTGCTTTCTTTTGCCATTGCTGTTTTCTTTTGTTCTGGCCCTTTCCAGGGAGGGGCTAGTTTCAGGCTTTTTTTTCCTTTTTGTCCTTTTTTTTGGGTGTCATTTTGCTCTGAAAACTAATGTGCCTCCCAGACACTGTCAGAAACAATCGGGGCTCTGATTGCCCTGTGCCGCTGGGAAGAGATGCCTCTTTTTAAAAGTCAAGATATATTAAGATAGAAATTGTCAATAAATTACAGGCCTAGCATTCGCCGTGCCGGCACACAGAGCAGCAGAAATTGAAAACTGTGTCACTCAGGGAAAATAACCCCCCCTGCTTTTGTAATGGCTAAACGAGGCTGTATTTAAGGAGAACAAAACACATCCGGCAGGAAGGCCGGGAGGAAGGAGTGGGGAATCACCTCGGGGCACATCCTGCTCCCCAAGGGCTGCGGTCTCGAGGTGCTGCCTGGTGCCATGGGGGTGCCAGGGACCCCGTGCCCCCATCACGCCAGGTCCCAGGGCCGTGCATCCCCTGGCAGGGGCTGTGCGGGGAGAGCAGACAGCCGCAGAGATGCCCATCGCTCCGCGTGGCTCCTTTTTCCCCAAAGCCTGAGGGCAGCAGTGCTGAGCCCCATAACGGAGGGCTGCTTTCATCCCCGATGCGATGTTGGGGGACTTAATGCAGCCCTCCCCGTGGAGACATGCCGGAGCTGCTTTGCAAACGGCCTCACGCTCTGTTGCTCGGGAAATTGCCTTTTCTCCCTTCCATCCCACCTGCTGGCGTGCAGCTTCAGCAGGAGCCGGGCGGGGAGTTTGGAGATGCAGCGGTGCTGGGATGCAGCCGCATCGCCCCTGCTCTGCCCCCCGCTGCTATTCATGCAGGATTTTACACCCATCGGTGCCCTGCAGGTGCCCAGGAACTGCAGCACTGCAAGCAAACGTGGCTGTTCCCTGGAAAAGAAGAAAAAAAAAAAAGGCAAAAACCAGCGATTCCCCGATCCGGGCTCCCTACGGGCTGTGTTTGTGGCACAGGGTGGGACTGCAGGTGGTGGGAGCTGAGTTTCTGACCCAGCCACAACCTTCGGCTGTGACCTTGAGTTCCCCTCGGCCCCAGTCTCTCCGTGCCAACGTCTCCTCCCCAGCTGCCTCCCCAGGGCTGCGGGCGTGAGCTGGCTCTCCTGTGCCAGCAGGGATGGGGTCATTTGCTGCACATTTGCGGGATGTCAGTTAGTTTTAAAGCTGAACTGCTGTGAACTCAATTTGCCAATTTGGTAAGTGCTATGGGCAATATCGGGATGTAATTTAATTAAACTATCCCCTTTTTATAGAGTTCAGGGAGCACTCGCATACTAATTTTAGCACTAGGTTTGCTTCAGCTTTACTCTGGACACTGTTTCTCAAATCATGACATGTTGTTAATCTTTACCAGTCAACAGTTTATTAATTTGCCGAGGACCACAGAAGTATATAATCAGTGGTTCATCAATCAAGGCTAAATCCAACAAACGTTCCAGGCAGGTACTGAGCATAAAATATACATGTGGGCTTGTAAGCAATTAATACCCACCAGAGCCGGAGCCTAGCAGCTCAACCAGGGAACAGCGCAAATCTCAAAGATTTCTTCTTCCTTTTATTTATAATCATCATCTGTTACCAGCTCCTTCATGCCCTTAACACAGCTTCCAGTAATTCTGAGGATCGAGGATGCATTTATCTTAGGGCTTTTAGCAGTGCAGTCCCTGCCATTACCTAATTGTTTGGTCTTCAAGGGACACATTTAAGACACTGGGGGCAGATGCTTGCAGCTATAGCTTTGGGGCTGACTCCTTGGTCTCCTTGGGCTCATGGAGGAGACACGAGCACGTCGCTCTGTTAAAACCCTGTGTGTGAGGAGGCACCTGGGAGACCCGAGGCTCAGACCCGCAGTCTCAGCGCTGATCTCTGTATGGGAAGGGCGATTCTCAGGGCTACGGCTGCCGGCTTCCCACCAGGGTCTTTTTTTCCCTCTTCTCGTGTTCTTTTTTTGTTATTTTTCCTTGTACCCAGTAGATGGCATTAGTATACAATGTTTTTCTGCACTTCTTTACTTATCGGAGGATTTTTATTCCTCACTTCATTTTAAGAAGCGTGAGTTGCCACCTTGCTATACCTGTGGTTGGGATTGCTACCTGGAGCCTTGCCTCTGAGCCCGCCATCGCAGCACAACAAAATAGACCCCAAGCTCTAGGAAACGCATCTGTTTCCATATTGTTGACGGGTCGGAGGAAGCCACAGGCATTTCCCAGGAAAACAAAATCCCAGAGAGCATCTCTAAATCCAGTGGCTCTGGTCTGCCCCCTGAGTGCAGTGTGAGGGTTGTGCCGTCGTCCCGGGATCCCAACAAACCCTGTACAGGAGAAGCAAGTCAGGATATAGTCCCCGGAGGAATATACAGTGCTGACCCCTTTTGCCGGCACATCGCTAACTGCTCAGCCAGGAGGGAAGAGATGCTGGAGGAGGGAAAGGGCTCGACCCCTGCATGGCGGTCATTTGTAATCTGAGTTGCAAAGCTGTGAATTGGACCCGAGGGAACGAAGGAAACACCTGCAAAGTGGCTAAAACTCAGGTTTCCCCACCTGCCACTTGCCTTGGGTTTGCTCACACCTGTTGGCAGCCCCAGTGAGGTGAGCGTGTCCCAGTCCAACTGTGCCTCTTGGGATGGGTCTCACCACCACGTGGACCTCCAGGAGAAGCAGGAGGACACGTGTTGCCCAGGCAGTGGTGGGGAACGCAGCTCGGGGTCTCACATCAGGGCAGCAGCACAATTAAGCTCCTTGTTTCCCTGCTGTGCAAGCCACTTTGCAGCAGCAGGGGGATGCAGGGGGGAGATCTGATGGTTCCTGTCCCACGGTACGTGGAGCAGGGCTTGGTCAGCCCCAGAGCACCACCTGAGAGGTGTCAGCAAGAAGGAAGGGACCAGGCCCTGAGCACTGCTGACTTACACCTTAAATCCAGCAGATGAGCACCGTCTTACTGCTCTCAGACTGAGCTCCTGGTAGCAGAAATTTATTTCTAATTTAAGAAAAAAAAAAAAAAAGAATTGGCCACAAGCACAATATCATCTGCTCTTCTTCATGACCACGGGGTCAACCCATCAGGTAGGAGAGGGTTTGTCTCCAGGGCGTGCAGAAGGGAAACGGGCTCTTAATTACCTCGTGGCCCGTGCTGTGACACTTGTGCTGTGTCACTCCTGGCCTTCTTAGACATAGAAGGAAGAGAATTTGGCATGGTCCACACAGACGTATAAGCCTTAGCTCAGCCTGTCTGGAGCTAATCCTTCTCTTTTGCTCTCTTCCGCATCAGAATGATGGGCTGCTCCTTCGCTGCTGCAAAGCGGTGCAGAGAAATGGCTTAATTTAGGAGTGTAACCATTCCACAGAGAAATGGGATTAGAAAGGAGGGAGCGGGCCAGGGCCTCTCCAGTCTCCTCCTTCCAGCACAAGTCGTCCAGGGGCTTCCTGGGGACTGAGGGGAGCGGGGAGGTTCTGCAAAATGAAGCAGGTGAAGCTGAGAACTGGTATGCTTTGGGGACGCTGGGTGTCTGGGAGCTTCAGCCCAAACCAAAAACCAGTGCAGAAATCCCCCATGCACAAACTCCAGAATATATCGGTTCAAAACATCTCCTTCCTACGAAGGAGGGGGAAATGTTTTGTTCCACCATTATCACCTGGAGCTTTATGTTATATATTACATTATCCCAGTGTACAGCCTGAAATAAAAACAAAATTAAGCAGTGGAAACTAAAACATTTCAACCTTGTCAAAATTAAATGCTTTCCTAATTTCCCAATGAATTTTGAGATGTAATTGATGAAATCCCATAAAGCACTTAAGCTTCATCAAATCTGCATTTTCCGACAGACAATTGTTCGTTGAAAAATAAAAACTCATCCGTCCCTGCCTTAAGAGGCACCTAGCTAATTATGCAGAGATGCACAACGCGCAGGGGAGGGAAGTGGGGAGGGAACGATTCTGTTCTAATCCCTTTAAAGTTTAGCTGGCTCCTTGAAGCAGAAGATTGCTACTTATGCATATTGTGGTTGGAAGCAGAAGCCCTCGGCGCTGTTGAGATGGAGGCACTGAGGTGAGCTGGCGCTCTCTGCCTGTGCTGGATAGAGGAAATTTAGGAGATAAAACCCCTTCTTCTCCTTCTTCTCGTGCTGTGGCATTCTTCAGAGGTCACCAGCTGGCAGCAGCCCTCTGCTGCCCAGCGGACTGGGATGCTGCGTGTGTCCTGGTCACATCACACCCGGCTTGGGTCCTTGGCTTTGGCTGGGGTCACTGATTTTGGCATGTAGCTTTGTGCCCTGGGGACCAGGTAAGGCTGTGGTTCAATTTCTGGTCTCCCAGAAGGGTTTTGGAGGTGCCAGGCTCGCCCGTGCATATGGGAAGGGAAGCACCCTGATGGGCAGGAGCCGGCAGCGTGCCCCGAAATGGGCTGGCAGGGTGTTCTGGGGACACGCCGAGGAGCCTGAGCTGTCGCAGCCTGTGCTGTGGGACCTGCAGGACAGATGGGTTTGATTTTCTGTGGCTACAGTAATGATTGATGGTCTTGGAATGGAAAAGGAAACAGGGAGAAAAGAGTAGGAAGATAATGCCTGTGATTTCAGCAAACAGCTGTAATGTTGCCCTCCGGGAAGGATGCTCCCCGCGGTGGGGCTCTGGGGGCAGTGAGGACATCGCTGCCCAGGGAGGTGAGGAAGGGAGAGGACAGGGGCAGGCGGAGCCCCAAGGGGCCTCGGGTGCCAAGGGAGCGGAGGCAGAACGAGCCAAAGCTCTCTAAGTATACGTGTACAGGCACAAAGGAGTGTAAGGCATCTGTATCATTTCTGAGCTCCAACAAGCAAATAAAACACACGCCAGTGCGTAGCGTGGGGCTCATTAAAATGCTGGCACTTGCTGGTACCTCGGCGGTGCCTCGGAGTAATGGTTTTGTTTCACACTGGAGAGGTTCCTCAGCGCTGAGCAAGGATGTCTCTAATGAAGGTGGGTTCGTTAGGGCCCTTTTACACGCAGCAGATACTGGAGCAGCTCTCTTCCTCTGTCTGTCCGTCTGGCCAAGGAGGACTTGGTCCGATTGTGCCCTGATTACCGTAGCACGTCACAGAGGGACTGGGGGCTGTAAATCGCACTCCCCGTGGCTGAGGGCACCAGGATGCCATCGTGGGGCCAGGTCCTCGTGTCTGGCCACAACTGTGGGGTCTCCTGTGGGGTCCCCAGCTCGTGCCGAGCCAGGCAGGAGAGGGAGCCTGTGTGGGAGAAGTCCCGGCTGTTGCCTCCAACAAAAAGGCTGCTGAAGTTGAGAAAACAGAGATGAATAACAAAAAGGGTGGTTTACTCTCTACTGGAACACTTTATTAAATATTTTTATTTTTTTTTAATAACAGAGAAGAGGAGGGGAGCTGCGAGCGCTGCCAGGCAGTGCCGGAGCAGAGCCGGCTCCTCTCAGCGAGGGGCTCGGTGTCGGTAATGAGGCTCCTGTTTTGTTTCCAGTGACCCCGCCGCCCGTCTCGCTGCTAATGAGCTTTGCGAACAAGAAAGAAAAGGAAGGGCCTTTGCTCACTAGCACGAACAGTGCAGGCAGATGTTTTCCCAAGAAACGATCTCGAACGGGTTGCGGTGGATGCTTGCTTTCTTCCCCCTCGGAGAGGGGCTTCCTCCCGTCGTGCCTGGCTTGGCTGGGGACGGTGGCAGTGGTCAGGGGCTTGGTGCACGGTCCTGGCAGGAGGTGGCCACGCGGTGGTACGCGATGATGTCCTGTTGGGGTAACAGCGTGGGGCATGGGGATCCCGTTCGGTTTTACATGGCCTGGGGACACCCGAGCACATGCAGGCAGGGCTCCTGCGCCCTCTGCCGCTCCGTGTCACCTCGGTGACTTCATTTAAAAGGGTAAAAAGCACGTTGCTCCAAAAACCAGGTAAAAATAGCGCGTTCTTATTCAGCATCTCTGCTCCCCGTGTGCGCTCAGAATCCGTTTTGCTGACTGCAGTGACAATAACCAGGACCTCGGGGCTCTGCCCTGCACGGACAAGGAGGAATAGCCGAAGTCCACCCGTGCACAGCAAAATGTGCACCGAGCTGCCATGGGCTCTGCCCTCACAAACCTACTGACAGCAGCAGGGCTGTGGCTTTGTGGCTGTGAGTCTGCAGAATCTGTATTATCCGTGATAACGCACGAAAAGACAAGAAGCTTGGTTTTCTTTCCGATCCCAAGAGCAATTTTCAGGGTGAGCCATCATCACAGAGAAACCAGTTCGTTCTTGTGGCTGGACCCGATGATCATGAAGGTCTTTTCCAACCTAAACCATTTTGTGATTCTTGTATTGCCCAAGTGGTTCTGCAGGACAGCGGAATTACATTGGGACGGTGATGTCTTCTCCATGGCTTTCCATGGCAGTGGCGAGCTGGACTCTCTCCCCGCCTCCTCTTCCCTCTCTGCATCTCTCAAGCACCAAACCCAGTGCCCCGGCTGTGAGGTTCATGTCCTTGCTGGTCTGATCCCACAGTGAAGGATGGGCTGGGTGTCTTGGTGCCAGCATCACGAGCCCTGCTGACCCAGCACAGAAATCCTTTGAGCACCAGCCCAGTGGGCGGTGGGATCCCTCTGCTCTCTTGACAAAACGGACAAATCCTGTTTCGGTGCGGGTGCCGGGGCCACATCGTGCCAGCTTCCCCGACGGAGCGAGGCAGGACATGTCACCCACCATTGCCCAGACAGAGTTATTGGCTGAGTTACTCATTGATTTTCTAATCATTTCCAGGCGCAGCCCCCCATCCTGTGTCACTGCCAAGGCAGATCACAAATAGAACTGCAGCTGAATTGATGTGGGATTGATTAAAGCTCTCAGTAATTATTGGTTCTCTGCTGCCCAAGCCAGACAAATCAATGTCAGCAATAACAGATATGGTCCTGTACCAAAGCCCAGAAAACACAGAGCGAGTGCTGGTTTTCTGAGTCCACCCGGGAGCCCAACGCAACCCTCCAGCACAGCCGGGGAGGCCACGTTAGCACACGGTGGCTTTTTTTCTGGGTAATTCCTGACTCTCTCAGCCTGTGGGCAAGAACATAGGGGCACCCAAATGGGCTTTACCTTTCCATGGGACATCCACATTGCAAATCCTCCGCTACGACAGGGAGATCTGTAGTGAAGTTTTACCATGCCATCTCGTCTCTCCATCCACTTGTGCATCCCTGCGTTCTGCTAGAGTTGCCGATCCTGCAGGGAAGCACAGGCAAAAACCTGCAGCCCCCACGGCTGCCTCTTGCCTCCCCTGCCTTTTTTCCATTTGTTTTGCTCGCTGTCCTTGTCACCTTCTCCCCAAAGCTGGGGAGCTTTATGCTGCAGCACAACAGCTGGCTGGAGGGCCGGGCTGGGGCTGGATGCGGAGGTGCTTTCCTTTGCACACTTCATGCTGAGCTATTTGCATGCCATAATTAATGCGTGTTAGGATGCATGATTACAAACAGAAATGAAGCATGCTTCCTGGTGATTAAAAACCGAACTGGAGGGATATCCCGAGGGGTCGCCTCGAGCAGAGCTGGGTAAAGCAGGGAGGGCCCTCGGTGACCCACTAACACGGTCCCAGGGAAGGAGCCATCATCTTCCTCTGCAGGCTGGGGGAGATGCTGAGCTCAGCGTCTCCTCAGTGGCAGCTCAGGAGAGCTGCGGCTGGTCCCCGGGCTATTCTCCTGCAGCTCCTGTTGACTCCAGCTCCCATCGGCTCCCTCCAGCACCCTGGAGGGTGTCCCGGGAGGTCCAGCAGGGACTTGGGCAGAGCCCTGCTGGGACACGCCGGCCCTGGGAGCGGAGATGTGGCCACAAAGCTGCGTGTCCTCGGGGAGATGTGTCTGTGCCCATCTGCGCAGCCCTTAACGTCCCACGGGGCCCGCAGGCTGGGAGGAGACTGCGGTAGATAAGTATGATGTACACGGAGTCACAAACACACTTATCCCCGTCCTGTTTCCCAGGCAGCTCAGCAGTGAAAAGCACAGCTTGTTCCAAGTGCCCCCCTTCATATTTATTCTGGTTACGCAGCCAGGCAGCTTCCTGCCCCCGTGCCTCCTGCTGCGGCGTGCCGAGGCCGTGCTGCTGCTTCCAGGGCTGCCTCTCAGGGCCCTGTCCTCTCGCCTCGCAGCGCCGTGCTGCCAGGCCCTTCGCTGCCGCATCCCCCTGGCTACAAAGCCTCGTGCCTCTCCGCTTCCCCTCGCCCCTGCTTCCCACCGTACCGGTGCCTGCGAGGATGCTGCCGGTGTCCGCGAGGCCCGGCGAGCCTCGGAGCTGAGGGCTCGGCGCTGTGGGACGTCGGGGAAGGACACGGTGCGTTGGGAGGTGGAGGGAAGCTTCTCCAGGCTGCACCAGGCCTCCCCGGGGCACTTTCCTGATGTCCCCTGTGGGCATTTTGCTGCTTGGCAGCCGTGGGCCAGGCTCAGCAGCTGTCTGCTGCCGGCACCCAGCCTGTGACAGCAGGCGCAGGGTCCGGGGGCTCCTGAACTTTTATTACTATGTACGGCGTTCTGCTTGCACGGAAAATTGATTTTCTTTTTTAAGCACGAAGTATAGTGGTTTTATAACCTTTCTGCAGCTTGGCAGAGGCCATTTATAACCTGCCTTCATCGCTACCTGAACAAGCTCCGGTCTAACTCATCTTCAAGAAATTCCATAATGCATTTTTAATTGCGAGCTGTTCCTCAGCAAGATTTATTTATTTTTTCAAGGACTGGCCTTTTTGTTGTTGTTTGTGTGCGTGCATGTTTGCCGAAAAGGGATAAATAACGGGAGGGGAACAGAAGAGGGCTTTAGTCCGGGTGACAATTTATTGATGGCGTTTGCTGCCTGCTGGCTTTTATCTTTTGGGACAAGGAAAGCCAGCTGGGAAACTAAAATAAAAACCCAGAAGCAGATCCTTGTTTCTGTGAATCAGCACACTTCTTTCAACTGACGGAAAACGTTCCAAGTACCCGGGGCTGTGCTCCTGGCCTTCCCGGTCCTTCCCCCACCCCAGACCAGTCCTCGCCACAGCTGCGTTATCCCATGGGAGGCAGCGAGGTAATTTTGGGGATGATGCTGAGGCCGCATTCGCTGGCTGGTGGGTATCAGCCACTGCCGTTCCCAAGCACTGAGGTGTTTTTTTGGGTTGCACAGGGCTCCTCTGTGTCCCAGAGGAGCAGACAGTGAAAGCAGGGGGTTTCTCCGGCACGCTGCAGAGCAGGTCACCGGGCTTACCCCAGGCTGGCTCCAGGCTTCGTCCTGAGCCAGACAAAGGCAAGTCCGGCTGTGTAACTTCGCTGCCACAGGGGCTCCGTCCTTCTCCGGAGTGAGGATGGGGATGCGGTTCTTCCCCCTCCTCGACCCCTCTGGCTCTTGGGTGGGTTGTGGGCAACCACCCGGCTGTGGCCCCGGGGCCCGTGGGGACCCATGGTGACCTCGCCGTGTGCCCTCCTGTTGCAGTGCCCCGAGGACCTCCGCCCCATGAAGGACGGCACCGGCTGCTACGACTACTCCAAAGGCATCGACTGCTCGGATGGCTTCAACGGCGGCTGCGAGCAGCTCTGTCTGCAGCAGACCCTCCCTCTGCCCCACGACCCCTCGTCCAGCACCATCTTCATGTTCTGCGGGTGAGTCCCCTGCCCCGCTCCCGTTTCTCCCGTTCCCAGCTAAATAACCCCGTTCCCTTCCCCACCATCACCCACCATCATCCCGTGCCTCCCGTCCCCACGCCATCGCGTCTCGCAGGCGAGCTGGGTGCCTGGCAGAGGGGCTCTTTGTGGGGCTGGCTTGCAGCAGGCACTTGGTTTGCCTACAGAAAAAAGCAAACACAAGTGCAAGAAGCTGGGTGAGCAGATGCACCCTCCTCATCTCCCCCACCGGGACCATGATGGTACGGTTCGATCTGTGACTCACCACGAATGTACCCCGAAATTGTACGTGGTGTGTTGGAGGGGGAAGGTGGAGGACTTGTTTTCTTTAAAAACTACTTCCCCCCACCCCTTGTGACTCTCTTAAAATAGAGCTTCATCCCTGATTTTGGCCGGGATCCTATAATCCTACACGGTTTAGCATTTGCTCTCAGGAAAATCTCCCCGGCTGCGGCATGCCCTGGGAGGCGTGCGGTGATTGTTGGCTGCGGAAGCCGCCATCCGCCGCCTGCACCGGCCTCGTGCTGCCTCGCGCCAGCACTTCGCAGGAACCTCCCTCGGGGGAAGGATTAGGGGGAAGGAGGGCAGCAGGAGCCCTTCTGGGGAGGAACTGCCCCCGAGGTGGTGCAGAAGCACGGAGGGGAGCGGGCGGGCGTGCAGCTCCGAGGGGCGCCCGCCAGGTCCCAGCGCTGCAGGTGCAGCACAGAGCTCCCGCAGCAGTCCCCAGGGAGGAGCTGCCCATGTCAGAAAGCTGCTCGCTTTCTTTTCTCCTGTATTTTTTTCTTCCTCTGTATTATTGTTTAGCAGCACAGAGAGGCTGAGTCACCGAGAGAGAGCACGCTGCCTCCACCGTGCCTGCGAGGGGGTTGGAAATCCATATGGGCACAGCAATCTCTGCGGAGAGGGTCGGGAAGCCTGGGGACGTTGTGTGGTCTCCATCTGAGCCCACACCAGGCATCAGCAGCAGGGTTGGGATTCCAGTTGTCTGACTGAGAGGACAGAGAGTTTTTCCCTTGCTTTTTGTATAATCCCTTCACGAGGCAGAGCTGCACGAGGGGAACAGGCAGAAGCACAACAGACAGGCGGGAGTTCCACTTGCAGTGGAAAATAGTGGTGGAGGGATGGGAGAGGGGCACAAGCCCAGGCAGCCGTGGGATTGAGGTTGTCAGAGCACTGCCACCGCAGAGGAAGGGGCAGGCAGGGGACGTGGAAGTTCCTCATTGACTGGGAGCTGCAGTGCCAAGGGAAAGGCAGAAGAAGGGGAGGAGAAGAAGGGGAGCAGCATGAGCACACGCAGATGCTGCCACTACAGACACTTTGGTGTCTGTAGCTGAATCACATCCCTACTGCCTGCCTCAGTTTCCCTCTCTGTATGTGGAAAACAAGTGTCTGCCTTACCCACAAAGTGCTTGAAAGCAGGACCGAGGAACAAAGGAGCAGCCGTGCTGGAGCTGCATCCTTGCAGGAGGGCACTGATGTGACAGAAATGGGGAAGCAGCTCTGGATTTCGCTTTGCTCTTGCCCGAGGAACATCAGAGCCTGCACCACAGCAGCATCGGGGCTGGGGCTGCCTGTAAGGACGGAGCAGATGAAGTGTGGTGGGCTCAGCTCTGCTCTGCGGCATGGGGGCGATTCCCAGGCACGAGGCTCAGGCATTACGGGGTTGCCCTCCTGCTTCTGGGGAAGCCACTGTGGCTGTCAATGGTCCCTGCGGCTGTCTGCGGGGCTGGAGCGCTGTGCTGGCTGTCCAGGAGCAGCCAGGATTAATGCCCAGCCCAGCACTCGCCCGCTGCAGCTCTCCCCAGCGTTGGCTCAGCACGGGACTGCTGGAGCTGGTTGTGTTTTAGTGTCCTCGGAAAGCCTGGGCCCCTGCAGAGCACAGCACCAAGCGGCACCATGCTGTCCCTGGCTGGGCTCAGCGCCCTGTCCCCCTGCTCATCCCACAGGGTTAGGGTTGTTAGGGTTAGGGTTAGGGTTAAGGTTAAGGTCCCTCTGACATGGCTCGTGGTGCCCACAGGTGCGTGGAGGAGTACAAGCTGGCCCCCGACGGCAAGTCCTGCCTCATGCTGTCCGACATCTGCGAGGGCCCCAAGTGCCTGAAGTCAGACGCCAAATTCAACGACACGCTCTTTGGGGAGATGCTGCACGGCTACAACAACAGGAGCCAGCACGTCAACCAGGGCCAGGTGTTCCAGATGACGTTCAGGTATGGCCCCGCTCCGCTCCTAGTTTCGGGCACATTGGGGCGGGCAGACGGGACCGGCTCCAGCAGTGCCGAGACAGCAGCGCTGACACATTCCCTGCCAGACGCGTGGGGAGGAGAGCAGGGGGACACCAAGCCCGTGTGGTTTTCCTACTCGTTCATCCTTCCTGCAGGCAGCAGCGTAGGGCTCTCCTGCGGGGCTCGTGTCTGTCTCTTTGGCCGAGTGTCTAATTGTCTTTGATGGGCTTTTCCCTGCCTCGTTGTCCCGTCTCTTCCTGAACGCTGCTGTCTTCCATCTCCACATCTTGCCATGAGTTCCGCCGTTTGATCGCCTGTAGCATGGAAAAGTATTTCCCTTCGCATGTTTTCAACCTGTGCGAGCAAATTTTATTCCGTGCCCGAGTCATAGCGCCGGGAAAAGCTGTGGCTGTGGATAATAAGAAATAGCATCAGCAGAGTGAGGTGGCTAAATCTGACACAAGCCCAGGCAGCAGCACATCGCGGGGCGTTCGCAGGCTGCGTCCTGGGTGCGTCGGGAGAGCAGAGGGGGGAGAGCAGCTCTAATCTGCCCACGGCTTTGCCTCTTGGTGCTCACAGAGCAGAGCTTGCTTAATCGCTGAATGCAGGGCTGGAGAATTATCTGATTTATCTATTTTTCTTCAGCTCTGCTGAATGCAGCCACATTTTGTTCAGGTGCAAACCAAGGCGGGCCTATGAATTTCATAGCACCTGTGCTGATGGGTGTCAGGAGAGGCCCCAGCGAGGACCCTTACCCCAAATTCCGCCCAGGCACAACTCTTTCTTGCACAGCACCTGCAATGCACAGAGGTTTTTTCTTTCCCTTTTCAGGCACTGAGACCTCACTGCTGTGCTTTTAGCTGAGTTGCGGGCGCCCATCACCTCTGGCCACGCTGGTTTTCTGGGCTCTTTTTCCCCCAGCAGAGTGTGAAAGTCTTCCTAGCTATGAATTCGCACTGAACTCTGTCCTTTTGCTCTGGGGATGGCAGATGAATTACGGGCTCCACCAGCACAAAGGCACGCAGAAAGCAGCAGCCAGCAGAGTGCTCGGAGCCAACAGATCCACAGCCTTTGCTGGAAGTGAGAATTGACAGCATGCAAAGGCAATTTTTTCCAGTAGGCTCCTCTCTGCCTTCTCTCCCTCCCATGCTGCAAGCATCTGTGGTCCTTCCGAGCGGAGCCAGGGCTGCAGAGCTGACATTTTCCATGAGCTGGGAGGCTGAGCGTGTCCGAGGGCTCCCCAGACTCCCACCATGTGGCATGATGGTGATGGGGGCTCTGCCAGCGAGGGGCTGTGTGGTGGGAGCCGGGTCCTCAGCGTGGCGAACGGGGTTTCGTTGCCTGGCATCATCTGGGGGCTGCTGCCGGCTGTAACAGATGTGGAGGCAGGAGAAAACAGCTCTGAACCACGAGCAACCTGCAAAATGACCCCAGAAGAGCAGGCTGGAGGGGGCTGGCTCCAGCAGCGCCGGGTGGCGTCGAGAAGGGCTCCCCGCGTGCTCCCCACAGCCCCGTGTGCCGGAGGGTTCGGCGGCAGGAGCACCATTACATCATCTGCTAACAAGGGAAGAGAAGGAGGTTAATGGAGAAGAAATTATTAACTAAAAGATGTAATTTGCCTCTGATTTTCATAGATATTCAAGAACCTCTCTGAGCATTAAGACACCAGCTGTTAGAGAAGCCCTTAATTTGGTGCATTTGAAACATAGCAGGAAGCTGCCTAATACCAGGGATTAAAAGCCTGTTTCTGCAAAGTAGGAGCAAGAACCTGCTATCAGAACAAGGGGCTGAGTATTTTAGAGGGATTTATAACCACTGGGATCCTTTAGCTATGCAGATGTGACAGTCCCTTGAATGGTGTCTGCTTCCCATGTTGCCGCATCTTCAGTGTCTTTAATAAATAGGATATTCTCGATCCGCCAGGCATGCCAGCATGGGGCTGGGAAGAAGCCTTTGTGCTGCTAACAGCGGTGTCTCTCACACGCTGTCCTGGGCAACGCCTAGCAGTTACAGCAGCATTTCCATCCCGTCGGGGCTGGGTGGGCCCTTTCTCACCCAACAGCCTGCGGTGCCGATGACCCCTGACGGCCGCAGCGTGGGGATGGGGCTGGTGGAGCACCGGTGGCTTTATTTTGCCCAGCTGGCTCCGAAGGATGGGTTTGGCACCTTCAGGACACAGCGGGTACGGTGCTTGGCGAGGCTGTGAAGTGGGGGAGCCGCTCAGATTTGTCTGTTCCTGCTGCCGCGTGCTGTAGGTGCCCCGTAGCGACGCACCGTGGTGTGACACGCCGTGCTGTGACCTGCAGTCCGTCCCTGCCCGCCTGTCCCTTTGTGCTGGTGCCACGCAGCTCTGCCTACAGCTCTCTGGGTGCTGAGGTGGCTCGGTAGCTGTTAATGAGCCCCATGGCGGTTGCGTTGCTCAACCGACCTGCTGGAGAAGCCAGTGCCAAGGTTTCTTCTCGGAGGAGTTCTCCATGCTGCTGCTGCTGTTGCTGTTTTCGTGCAAGCACGTAGAACAAAGCTATTCCCCCTCGGTGCCTTCTCCTGGGACAACCAGGCTGCCCTGGGGTGGGGACGGGAGCTCCTGCCCCCGCCTGGGGACAGCCGTGCGGGGCGGTGGGGAAGGGGGGGGAGCTGCTGCATGGATCCGCCTGCCCAGCCTTGCCTCGGTGCCTTGGCTCTGACGCCTCCAGCACCTCCCTCCCCTGCTCAGGGCTTTATTTCAGGTCGTGGATGCTGACTGCACGGGGGGGCTGCCAGCAGCACCTTCGGTGCGGCGATGGAGCAGGAGCCGTGCCCCATTACCGCCCCTCGCCCCTTCCCCTGGAGCTCTCCCGTCCGGCTCCGCGCTCATGCAGAGCCGCCCGCTTTTTCTGGGTGCCTCTTCTTCTTTTTTTTTTTTATTCTCTTTGGCAAAGTGCCCTGAAATATTAATAACTAAATGGGATCGGAGCTGATCTATTCCAGTCACACCTCTGGGTTTAGCCGGGAGGCTCAGCACTGGATCCAGCTTGCTAAAGACTAGATTAGAGCTATTTTCCCCCACTGCCTCGCGGTGGGGCAGAGCCCAAGCTCCACGGTGCCCAAATCACCGGGGGATTATTTTCCAAATGGGTTGTTTGTTAGTTCCTTATCTGTTTTGTGCCGTCTCTTTGCCACGAGGGAATAGAGATTTTTTGTTTAAGTGCTGTTTGCGGTTTCAGCCTGTTGCTTTTATGCCGATAATATGTAGAAAACCCAAATTACTACCCGTGGAGCCAGCTTTTCTCGCTAGCTTATTACCGCACGGCGCATGGGATGACGGAGCCCACGCGACTCGCGCGGCAGAGCCCTCCTGGGGCCTCTCGCTGCAGCTCTCCCAGCAAAACGGGGGAGCCCAAGCCCCCACCCCAAGCAGGGATGCAGTGAAGCCAGGGACTTTCTGGGTGCTGGGGAAATAAGTGGCCGAAACGGCTGCAGGGAGGAGCAGGGTGCGTGGCTGGTGGCTGAGTGGGGAGAGGGTTTGTGTCCGTGCTCCGTTGCTTCTTGGTGCTCGGTGCAAGACAAAAAAAAAGCTGAGCTCCAAGTGTTTTCACATCTCCATAGCCAGGGAGGATGGCTCTGGAGGATGCAGGGCTGCTGTGCCGTGCTGAGCACCCTCCTGCAGCTCCATCCCTCTGCCAGTCAGTCCTTGTAGCCTCCCAGAGCCCTGCCTGGAGCACGGGGCTGCTGCTTCCCCGCTTTGGGGACGAGAAAGCATGGACCTGTGTCCTACCGCAGGACATCCCGAGCTGGAAGGGACCCAAGGGGCTCGCGGGGGGCGCTGAGCCGGGTGCTGCGGGGTAAGGGGCGCCTGCACCCGAGCGCTGCAGGCAGGCAGCCGGCGGTGCTGCCGAGCGCTGCCGACGCTGTCAGGCGGCGCGCCGGGTCGCTGAACCGAACTGGGGAATTGTCATAATATTGATGGGGAGTTTGGCAAGTTAATTTTAAATCTGTCACTCCTTCCCCTCGCCGCTTCTCAGCCCTTAATAAACCAGCACCGTGACGGCAGGGCGTGCTGACAGCTCAGAGCTGGGCTATGGGTCCCCCCCCTTGCGCCCCACTGCCCGCCCAGCACCCAGTGCCCCCCCGTGCCCCATCCGTGGGTGCTGTGGGACCAGGGTGGGTGCTGGGTGGGCACCGTGGCACAGCCAGGCAAGGGCTTTGCTGGTGCCAGCCCCGGCCAGGCCGTCCCGCTGCCCCTGCAGCATCACTAACGGTAAGTCTCTAACTAGTTAAATTAATGTTATTGATTTTTTTCCCCCTCCGAGTGCAGGAGTTATAATTGTGCTGTTTATTATTCCTGTGCCAGCGAGCTCTGCGCCAGCCAGTACCCAAACGCCTTGTTTACCTATTACCCTTCAGGCCGGGATAACGGATAGATCTCTTTTCCAGTGGCTGCCTTCCATTTCATTCCTCTTTTTATTATTTGTTGCTGCAATTCTATTACCTGTTCACAACTCTGAAGCCTCAGCCATGCTGGTTGGAAGCAATGATGGCTTTTCAAGCCAGGCTAATGCCTCGGGCCCCGGTCCTAAGGAGCGGAACCACGCTGTGCCCGCCGGAGCGGGTAAGGGGGCTTTAGGGTTTTAGCAGCTTTGCGGGGCTGTGGTGGGACGCAGGGCTCTGGTCTCTCCCCCACTGCCCGCTCCCAGCTGCCTGCAGAGCTGCAGTGCCTGGTGCAGGAGCATCCCTGCTTGTCACACACGGTGGCATTGCCACCCCTGTCGGGTTGTCACTGAATCGTTTTTCCTCCCTCCCGTGTTTTCCTGCTCTCAGCCTCTCGGGGACATCCTGGCTGCTTCCTCGTGTCTATCCATCCCTTTTCAGAGCCTGTAATGGTTGCACGTAGGCACACGCCACGTGTTCTGAGTGCACCCGCGCTGGCCAGGCTAAGCATTGAGAGTTTGTCAAGTCCAGGATATAAATGACTAATGCAATTAGCACAGCACCCCGTCAGTTAGCTTACTATTGCATCCTGCGTGCAGCAGCCCTGCTCCATTTCAAAGTTAGCATCCCACAGAGAAGGAGAACAGATTGTGCTGCTTTGAGCTGCTATTTCCAGCAGCCTGCAGCCGCGTGCCTTTGCACTGTATTGTTAGCATTTCTCCATTCTTGTAGCAAAACAAAAGCAGAACGGTATCCTAAAGACAACGCGGGGGTCTGGGCAGAAAAGGTGGTTTAAAAAATACCGATAGAGATGGTGGTGGTAGATGTATTTTCAGTACAGGAGGTTTTCAGGTTTGTTCTGTACCCGGTGCAGATAGGACTGGAGGAACAGGACAGCTCATCGCGGTGAGCGTGGGCACGGCCGTCACAGCCTCCTCCTGCTGTCACGTCCCTGCTCCGGATGTGCCCCCGAGCTGCTCCGTTTCCTTCCAGCCTGTGCCAGCAGCAGGTCAGCCCAGCACAGGGTCCAGCTTGGCTCGCTTGAGCCCGTGCCTGGGCCGGCAGCAGAGCCGCTGCTCCCACCCCGCGCCCCTGCTCCGCGCTCGCCCCGGCCCTGGCAGCGCATTCGTGTCTGCGCAGCTGTTTGTATTCTCTGCAGCTGATGAAAATATTCATTATCTTGTTAGCTGCCGCGGCGCAGGAAGTTCGGATTTGCATTTCCACAGCTAATCACGCGGCACAAACAGAGCCTGGCACCCAGCAGCAGTAATTGGGCAGAGCTGCGCGGCACCCACGCGGGGAGCCCCCCCCCTGCCGTGCCCCTGGGAGCAGCACCGGGGCCTCCGACAGCTCCGGGAGCAGGAGGAGGAGGAAGGCAGCAGGTGTAGGGCTGGGGTTGTACGTGTTGGTGGGGTGGGCGATGGTGAGGGTGAGCGTGGGCAGGGTGACCCAGACTCGGAAGGGAGAGCAGGTGGGAGGGTCGTGGCCGCCAGCACCTGGGGCCGGGGACTTCCCGTGGGGATCCGGGGATGCTGGGCCCTTGGAGGGGCTGGTCTGGCACCTTTGGGGACAGCACTGTCCCCCCATGCAGCTGCTGGGCCGATGTGAGGGGTTGAGTGAGGTGTTCAGAGCCCACGCTGCGCGAAAAGTTCGTGGCCACAGCCTGCTCACGAGCCCCGAGGGAGGGAAAGATCCAACACTGGAAAGAAGGGGAACAAGCCCATACAGCAGGGAAAGAAACATGGGGCACTGCTGCCCTCCAGGGCCTGGCAGCAGCACGGTGATGAGCTCTGTCCCCTCCCTGTCACCACTGCCTCCCCAGCGCTGGCACCACCAAGCCCGGCTTCGCCTTGCCGAGCGCTGGAGCACCCGGGAGGTCCCGCGCACGGGGCCGCGGGGAGCAGTCCTCGGGACGGACTCGCTGACCCGTTCGGCTTCCCCATCCCTGACTTTTACGGTGCTAATTATAGCCGGTGTTATTGCACAGTTAATCTGTGTTATTAAGAGATGTGGTGGAAATTGGTTTTATAATAATAACAGCTCAGATTTATAAAGTACCGTGCGTCCCAGGGGGTCCTCGCCAGCTTTATGGCCGTAGAGCGGTGCACAGGCTTGCGGAGGGGAATTGCTTCTCCCTTTCCCCTGCTCCAGCACAGGGTACAGCCCCTCCTGGGCACGGGGCAGCCACACAAGGGTCAGGGAGCAGCGAGGGCTCTGCACTCACCTGGGATCAGTGAAAGTAAGGGCTGTGTCCAGCTGGAAAGAGGGAAGGGACTGGGCTGGGAGGCTTTGAGGCAGTGACCTACGACCATCCAGCTTTGAGGTGTGATAGCCGGGGCTCCCAGCATACTGCAAGTACCTCCTTGGCGGCCACCAGCAGCACGAGCCGTGGTTTTGTGCTCTGCAAAACTCGTCCCAGAGCAGGCTCCTGCTTGCACCATGGACACTGCTCTGCGGCACCTTGGGGACCGGGCTGGTGCCAGCTCATCACTGCTCTTCCTCGCTAGTGCCAGTGCTTGTCACCGAAGCTTCGCCCTCCAAGGACTAAATCAGCTTGACACTGCCTTAGCCATGCGAGTCCTTGCTCCAGGCGATGCAGTCGGGAGCAGGCAGCAGCACGGGGGTACCTGAGCGCTGCACGGCCCCGCCAGCTGCCGAGCCGTACCGCTGCTAGCAGCGGGTCTTGGGCACAGCCCTTGGTGCAGCAGGAAATCATGTCTTGTCTCTTCCCCATCCTGAGGAATCTCCCCACAGACCGAGGATTTGACATTCCTTGTGTTTCTCTTGGCTGTGTAAACCCGAAGGCAGGTGGGCAGCAGGGACCCAGCACCGCCCGCCCTCCTCCCTGGCCTCCGGCGGTGCTCATGCATGCGCGCGGAGTCTCCCACGGGCTGTTGGGCTCGATAACAATTTCCTCGTGATGGAGGCTCCGGGCGTTTGTGCCAGCTCATTTCCCCCAGCGCAGGCTGAAGGAGCCGTGTGGCTGACGGAGCGCCAGGCGCATGCAGAGCAGCAGAAAGCAGAGCCTCCGTGCCGCTGCCCCAGCTTTCGGGGACCGCGCCGCTCGCCAGCTGCAGCTTTACCAGAGGGCAGCAGGCGAACATCTGGAAGGTGTGATGGCACTGTCACTTGTCATTAGGCGGCCCCGCAGCCCGGGTGCAATGGCACACAGCCGGGCAGGGAGCTGGGAGGAGGGAAGCAAAGCGAAAGATGCTCCTGGAGCCCAGCGCGGGGCTTCGTTCTCCCCTGGGAGGTCGAGGGGCTGCAGGTGCCCTCACCCCGCCCCAACGCGACACACACGTCGTTTCACGGCTTCCATAATTAACTTCACACGCAGAAACCTCCCTTTGCAGATGCGATAGCAAATTTCAGCTAATTAACCATATGGTCTCGGCTGCCTGGCGGAGCAGGGGAGGTGTCGCTTACGGCCGCATCCTGCACCCTGCCCTGCCCGGGGGCTGCCCTCACCTTCCCCCAGCATCGCTGGAGCCCCCCAGGCTCTGATGGGGCACCCCACAGGGATGGGGCACCCATGGGACCACCCTGGCACGGTCCAGTCCCACACGTGGAGGCTGGCACAGCTGGAACCTGCGCCGGCACACAGCAGGCGCCGCACGGAGGGGATGCGGGTGCGATAGCGGCGTTGAAATGCCTTTGTCAGGGTGCCAGCATATGAAATGTGCGGTGATATTACAGCCCTGCCACCGCCTGTGGCTGTTTTTCCTCTGCTTCTAATGACTAATAGAGAGAAGACAAAACAATTTCTATTAGTTTCTCCCACGCCGCAGTGGGTTTCTTATTTTCCAAACCTCATTAGGGTTTGTAATACCGCAGTGGTAGTCGAGAGCAGTCCGAGTCACCCTAGGGCAAAGGAAGAGCCGAGGAGATATGATGTGTTGCCCAGCCTCAGCGCTGCTCCTGGCTCGCTTCCAGCGTCTCCTCTGATTCCTTTCCAAACTCCGACGCCTTATCTCCATCTTAAAGGTTAATGATGACGCTTAGGAGAAAAAAACGCTTAAGATCCCCAATTGTTAAGAGAACGGATGCCTGTGCTGGGCCGAGAGCTGGGTCTGCGTCTACGTCGGGAAGGCGAATGCTGTTTGAAAGGCAGTGCTTGTGCTTCCCCGCGGGCTGTAGGAGTGTGGGGCTGCCTGGCAGAGCCGCTGGTCAAGGGGCTGCCGGGGGGTGTGTGGAGAGGCCACGGGCTTCGGGTGGCTGTTTTTGGCAGCTGTGCCCAAATCCCACAGGGGTCGGCCACATGTTCGGGCACCAGCCTCGCGCCGGTTCCTTGGGAAGTCCCAGCGTGCAGCCCTGGCTCCTCTGAAGTCAGTGGGAGTTTTGTTATTTGTTGCCTCATTACAAATAAGCCTAATGAAACTGGCAGGCACGGAGCTGCTTGAGCAACGCTCTGCAAATGATTGCAAACAGCACCCAAAGCGAGCCGCGGGAGGGGACCCGCAGCCTTGGCTCGGCTCAGCGCCCAGCTCGTGGTGCAGAGAGGAGCCCGGCCCTGCTCGGAGCTGCTCGGACACAGAAACCCATCCCGGCTCGCTCCGCGGGGGCTCCCTGAGCTGCCCCAGGATGTCCGTCTGTCCGTCTGCGTGGCACCTTCCCACCCAACTCGTTACAAAGCTGGAACTTGCTGAGCTGATGGAAGCCGACAGGGTCAGCCCCGGCGGCTGTCAGCGATGCTGATCTAATGGGGGAAGGCACCTCGAGCAGCGGCGACACGGAGCAAGACACGGATCCTCCTGGCAGGCACTAAGCAGCTCCAGCCCTTCGCAAACGGGCTGATGCCTCGTTAGCCACATCAGTTGTTGGACATCTCCAGGACCTTCCCGTCGAGCAAGGGTGGCATGAAACCGATGTGGCCTGGCCCTGGCACCGGCTGCAGGCAGCGGTGGAGCTGCTGCTGGGCAGAGCAACAGGCAAGCAAGGTCCAGGCCTCCGCTCTCTTCCCTTTCTCCAGCCAGGGATGAGTCCGCTTTTCATCTCCACCTTCTCACTCATACACTTTTTTTTTTTTTTTTTTTGACTTTTCTTGAAACCTCTTGCAGGAAATCACCTCTGAGCATAGGTTAAGCATCAGAAATTTCAGTCCCAAAGGGAATCATCTGTATATTTGCAAAGTTGTGAAAAATAAGAGCTTTTGCATGGAATTCCTCTTGCAGCCCTGACTCCGTAATGAAGGCATAAATCCAGCTTTGTATACCTGAGCCCTGCCTGCTCCATAGGCACGAGGCGTTGCTGTGGGAACCGCAACTTTCCGAATTTGTTTCCACTCCGCTCTCTGTTTCAGCACATTCCCAACAGGCACTCCAGAGGTAGAAAGATCCACAGCCTGCCGCAGGATCTCCCCCACAGGAGAGGCGGTTTAGTGGAATAAATAAATAGCTGCATAATGGGGAGAGAAGGGAAAGGGGAGAGTGGGTGGAGGGGGGGATAACAGGGCGGGGGTAAGGAGGTGTTGGTTGCTGGTGGAGGTGCTGGTGCTGCCCTGCGTGGCGGGCTCTGGGGCTGCGCACGGGGGATTTGCGGTTTTGGAAGCGGAGCCGCTGCTGGGTGCAGGGGCAGAGCCGGGGAGCTCGGCTGCGTGCTGGCTGCTGCCGGGCGTGCTCCTGCTGCGCCTCCCGGGCAGGGGGACGGGCACTGGGTGGCTTTCTCTCGCCTTTCCCCTGGAGCTGAGGGTAATGTGAGTGCCTGGCCAATTTTGCATCTTCAGTTTCGTTGTTTCTGCTGGTCAGACCATGTGCTGTTGGTGAACCTCTTGCAGCAGCAGGTCACCCCCACCTGCCATCCCCAGGCTGGCCGTGATGCAGAGCAGGATCTCCTTTCCCATCGCTTCCTGCTTCCCCAGCTCCCTTCCCCCAGCAGATTCCTGCGTGTTTCCTTGAGAAACAGCTTCAGGAGAGGATGCATTCAGGTCTTGAAGTCCATGTCGAGATGTCCTTTGCCGGCTGTCACCATCATCGCGCTGTGTCCAGGTCCCCTTGTGCCCACCCTCAGTCCCTGCCAGTCTCCGTCCCCAGAGGCTTTCAGGGCTGGTCTGGGGGCTCAGTCCGAGGGGAAGCTCCAAGGCAGGGCACGGCACCGAGCCCCAAGCGCACGGCACGTGCCAGACATCGTGCCCTGGGACGAGGAGCACGGTGTGTGCCCACCGTCAGCTGAGGATGCTCTGCGGCCCCAGCGCTCAGGTGATTTACCTCCCTGGAACACCTCAATTTAAATGCTAATTCTCCCTGATCTGAGGGGTGAAGCGGCTGGTGATTATTGTCAGGCTGTTTACTGCTGGAGCAGCGCACAGCAGGGAGGTGGCAGGGAGGGATGGCAGTGCAGGGACAGGTCTTCTCCACGGTGCCAGCACCGAGCAGCCGATGGAGGGCTGGGGACAACGGCTGTGGCCATGCTGTGCCACCCCGTGAGTCTGTCCTCGCTCCCCCAGCCCCGCCTGGCCATGCACTGCTGCAACCCATGATGAGCACCAAAAGTTTGGGAGCTGGATGTGACCCCAGGGCCTGGCAAAACCTCCTCGGTCTCCTCTGCCTCCCTCCTCATCACACAGCAGGGGACCTGCTGGCGTTAATGACATTTGGAGTAAATTTGGCTACTTCGCAAGGTTCGTGTTCAGCCCTTATAATTCACCCGTGGCTGAGGTCAGGGAGACGTGGGGACACCTGCGGTGTGCTTGCTTTTCCCAAAGTGGCTGTGGGAACAGGACACCCTCGTTTCTGTCTCCCAGTGACTCTAGATGATATTTTTTGCAAATTCAAGTGAAAAAGAAGGGAGCTATTTCTGAACATCCCCTCCGCAAGCTGGGCTCTTGTGAACTTACAGCCACCCCAACAAAAAAACTTCACTGAAGGGAATTTGGGTCAAAAGCTGGCATTAAGCAACTTCAGATCCATTGTCCCCAAGCCACTGCAGGTCAGAAAGAAGCAAGATTAATAAATTATTCTTGCTGGGGAAGGCGTCCTGGCTGGCTTACATAGCAGAGCTCTGCAGAAAGCGCAATCCTCGCGTAGTCACTTTGCTGAACATAACCACCCTGGATGATAATGTGATTAACATTTGTAGCTGTGCCGGCTCAGATAAGGGTAATTAAATCTCACGCTTCAGGGCATCAGCTAATCACTTGTGGGGTCATTTTTTATTTTTTTTACCCCTTCATGAATATATTTGCCCGGCTGCCGCGATGCGCTGTGAGCATCCGCTGCCAGCTGCGGGCGGAGGCAGAAGCTGGGCTCTGGCTTTCACGTGGCTGCTGCGGGACGTGGTGGCTGTGGCCCCATCCAGGACATCCAGGGTGCTCTGGCTGCTCCCAAATATCTGTGTCAGCACCGCCTGCTCCCCAGGGCTCCTTTTGCTCCGGGACCCCATGGGATGCCACCGCTGCTCCCGGAGGTTCCCCACCCGCTGCGTGGTGCGGTGGCAGCGCTGCAGGGACGCAGCCCCACGCTCTGCCTCTCCGTGGATTTATTGCGTGACCTTGGGGCGTTATTTAAGGTCAGAAGTCCCCCAGAATCTGTACTGCTTGTATTGAGTTTCTAAAGGGCAGGAGGACATTGGCATGCGGAGCTTTTGCTGCCTGAGCTCTGCCCTCGGTCCTCTGATGTTTTTCAGCAGCATCGAGACCCATTTATCTGGCAGTCCGCTCACCCCGAGGCGGGGAAGTGCTCTGGTCTGGATACTGGGGGGGGGGGGGGGGGATTGGGGAAAGAGGGGAGAAACATTTCCTTCTGCAATGACTCAGTGTCTGTAAAGCACCCCAAGAGCCTTGCGTATCCCTCTGGGTGTGCTGGGAAGCAGGAGTTAACTCAGCGTGCATCGCCTGCAGGTAGCGGCATGCTGTCTGCCAGCTGCGCGAGAGGCAGGGGGGTGCCGGAGGGCAGGGAAAGAGGCAGGGGAGGATGTTGCAGGGCTATCAGCTGCTGAAAGTTTGCTGTTTCTTGCCCTGATCCCACCGTTACAAACTTGGCCCCACGGCTGGTAGGAACCACAAGGGGCCTCCTGCAAACCACCCGCACGGAGGTGCCGGGGCTGTTGCATTCCCCCTGCTTCCTCCGCCCCTCACCTGTGTTTCTGCTCGGAGCCAGGAGCCTGCTGCCTTTGCTCAGTGCTTCCAACGAGCACAAAAGCCTGGCAGAAACTCTTTTTCGTGCGTTGATGGTGACCGGTGCTGAGCCGCAGGGTTATTAATAAGGAGAGGAGGAAGAGGAGCTGCAGCCCTCTGCCGGCTGCGGGTTCACAGCACACTGCCCGGCACGCCGTGGCCGGGAGCAGTGATTTTGGTGTCCCTGCTCTCAGCCTTCCCCAGCACAGTGCAGGTTTGCAAGGCGGCCCCATCCCGGCAGCTCGGCGATGCTGGTGCCCACGCAGCGCTGCGGTCAGCCCCGGGGGGCGTCCTCACGGGGGTGGCACGGGGCAGGATGCGTGTGGCTGGCGGTGGGAGGGGAACGGCGCTGAGCTGCTCCCCGAGAGGTGCGGGTTTGGCGTGGGGGAGGGAGGAGGCGCAGGAAGGGCTCGGTAGCAAACACGTGCCATTGCACTGCTCCTGCTTCTGACACCGCTGCGGGCGTGTGCACGCAGCCGTCTGTGCACAGGCCCTCGCTTGGCTTGGCCCTTGTTTTTCCCCAACCTTTTGACTGCCGAGCAGTTAAAGCAAGCGGCACCACAGCCGGCAGCACTGCGGAGCGGGGCTTTTTGGTAAATACCTTTCTGCAGAGGCGTCAGCGGAGACCAGCAGCCGTACATACAGATTGCCCCCGCACCTCACTCCTCCAGCTGCCTCCCTCATCTGCACAGACCCCGGACCTGTCCCCACCACCTCCTTTGTCACCCCACGTGGGCCTCAGTGTCCCCAGTGTCCCCATCCTCACCGTGCACCCCATCCTGGCCCCCTCGCAGGCAGGATACAGAGCCAGGCACACCCCTGGTGCTCTCATCCCCCGGTACAGGGCATGGGGCTGGCCCCTGTCCCATCGGGACGGTCCCCGTGCCCCGGGTGGCAGCGGGTCTCGGTGCTGGGTGAGCCACATCCTGCATTTCGCACCTTGCCCTGCCTGGTAGCTCTGGGGCAAAGCAGCGGAGACGCCGACGTGCCCATGTGCTCCTTCCCGCGTTCCCTAACGGTTTCCCTGATGTTGCAGCCCGTGCCCATGTGGGCTGGCAGTAATTGCAGTCACCCATTTGCAGTGCTAAGGCAGCAAAAGGCTTAGAACAGCAAATCACCGCCCCGCCGCTGGGGATCCCGCCTGTGATCAATGGGAGATTTGTGAGCCTGCGTGTGAGCGAGAGGTTTTTCCCCGCAGACAAATAAAACACTTTTTCTCTGGCAGAGTCTGAAGCGAAGCTCCCGAGATGCGGTCAGGTGCCGGAGGCTTTGAGACACGGTGCAGGGAGCATCCCCGGGGCTGGCTGCAGGGAGCTGCAGCCCCCTGCTCTCCCCCTGCCATCCTTACGCCTTCCACCGGCCGCATCCTGACCCCGGAGCAGAGGCAGGGACCCGGGGAGGTGCTGCAGCAGCATCTCATCACGCTGACACCCTTGGAGGTGGCCGCGTCCCTGCTCAGGGGATGCTCACGGGATGATGGAGCATCTCTGGCTGCGTGGGGATGAGCTGCGGGAGGGGGGAAAATGGGGCGGGTGGGGGCAAGCTACGGGAATGGGGGAAAACGGTGTGGGTAAGGGCAAAATTCAGAGCTGGTCGGGGGAAATCTGCCCGGAGAAATGCAGCGGGGTCAGGCGATGCCAGCCTGAGGGCTGCAGCCTCCCCCAGCTCCCAGGGCTGACCTGGTTTTGCAGGAACCTCCCCTTTTCAGCTCAGAAACCCTTTTGTTGTGGCTGCAGGAGGATGCGCAGCCTCCTGGCCTATATTTTGGCTCAGAGATCAATATTGAACACCCCCCTTCGTGTTCCCTGCGCAGGCGTGGGGCGTTTTGCTTGCCGGGGGAGGTTTGTCTCCCAGCCCCGTCTGCTCACCATTTCAAATAATTTCTCCAGCATCGTTGTTCTAGAAACAATTCATTAGGGGCCTATTATACAATGTTATACCTGCCAAGGTTAGAAAAGATCCCATACACGTGGTGAAATTGCAGTGTGAGCTGCACGCTTCAGCTTTTTCTGGCGTCTGTCTGTAAATGTGCATTTTTCTCCCCGCTCACCCCGGGGCAGAGCCATGCCCGTGGCACTCCTTGGTGACGTCCCCAGCCTGGCAAGAAGCTGCATGTGGTGGGAAGCGGGCAAATTAGGGCTGTAGGATACTTTTCTCTCTCCCCTCGATGCTGCCTGGCAGCCCTACCGTGGCACGCTTTGAAAATCCAGGCCAGAAGCAGCAGACGGGTCCCCAGGCTGGCAGTGTTTCTGCTGGAAAGCAGAGAGACAATGGAGCCGCAGCCCCGGGGAGCTCATTAAGCATCACCCAGGCTGCTTGAAGATGGGGCAGAGGAAAAAAAACAAAAACGCATCCCTCGCCAGGTCTGCTCCCAGGAACCCACCTGGAGACGTCCCCGGCTGGCCCCGGAGCAGCTCAGCCCCGCCGCCCAGCCTCAGCCCGCGTCTGTGCTTTGCAGTTGTGTTTTTGTCTCTGCAGGGAGAACAACTTCATCAAGGACTTCCCGCAGCTGGCCGACGGCCTCCTGGTCATCCCGCTGCCCGTGGAGGAGCAGTGCCGCGGCGTCCTCTCCGAGCCCCTGCCCGACCTCCAGCTCCTCACCGGTACGGGCACCCCGGGTGCATCGGCACCCCCGGCATCTCGGGGGCCGTCGCGGCACCAGTCCTGCCTGCAGAAATAGCATGTGGGCTCTGCGAGCCTGCCCCGGGCGGGCAAAATAGCCAAAAACACGGGGTCTGAACGCCGGCTGTTCCTTTGCAGGAGACATCAAGTACGACGAGGCGATGGGCTACCCCATGGTGCAGCACTGGCGCGTCCGGAGCAACCTGTACCGGGTGAAGCTCAGCTCCATCACCCTCTCTGCAGGTGAGGTTTCTGCCAGCATGGAGATGGCACGTCTGCACGGGCTTCTCATGCAGAGCATCTCACTGGTGTTTTCCATCTCCAGGCGCTGCTCAGGCAGGAACTAATGCTCCCAGTGCTGCTGCAGAGGCAGGCAGGGAGATATAGAAATACAGAATCATTTGCACTGGAAAAAACCTTCACAATCACCACGTCATCAGCCTGACCTACCGAGTCCCATCCCTAAACCATGTCCCTAAGTGCCACGTCCACGTCTCTCTTAAATACCTCCGGGGATGGGGACGTCCCCGTGCAGCAGGTTTTGTTGCTTGCACGAGCTCCTGGTTACAGGGGGGAAACTGAGGCAGGGAGCGGTGCCACTTGGTTGGGCAGAGGCTGCAGTCGGAGCCAGGACAAGCTGGTGAGCAGCACGATGGGAGGGATTCGTGTGATGCACAGCGTGTGCATGGATGCACGTGTGTATGACAAGCAGCAAATCTGTGAAAAGTGTGGTTTCAAAAGGACCCAAGCTGTAGATGCAGCTCATATAACGCAGGCAGTGTCAGGTGAAGAAGGGGCAGGCGGGATGATCCTGCAAATGCCAAAACATTTCACTTTCTCGTTTTTATAGCTACACATTTTGGTCCAGAAACGCTGAAATGTTTTGTTGTGACCTGAAATGTTTTGCCTTTTCATTTCAAAACAGCATTTGTTATTTAAAAATCAACCTATTTTTGAAGGGAAAAAAATAGAAAGAAATAGAAAAAGATTTAGCAGAGGGCAGCCACACAGCCCCAGAATGAAGCAACCTGCTTGGAGCTGAACAAAATCGTTGGGGTCAGCCCCGAATTAATTCTTCCAGCTTTTTCCTTCCACCAGCCTTCTCCTCCGATCAGCCAGCCGGCCAGCCAGGCAGATAACCCCATTTGGGTGACAGATGTGACGTATTTTCTTGCAGTGTGTTTTCAGTGTCACCAACGAAACGAAGCGATGATACTGGCCCACTCCAGCCGGCGTCACAGCGCGGTGACTCCATGATCTGTGCTCCCTGTAGCGCAGTGTTGCACGGCACCGTCCCTGACAGCAGCCCTGGCCACCTGCACAGGCTCTGCAGGACGCTGCTCGAGGCATCGCCCGACCTGCCTTGGAGCAGAGCGGCCAGAGCCCGGCCCCATGGGTCCCCCTGGGCTGTCCCCAGCTTTTGTAACCACAGCCAGGGGTTGTGCAGGGGATTTACGCAGGGGATGGTCCGCGGTGCCATCTGTAATCCATTCATGCTTGCACCAAGACATCGCTGGCTGTGGTTGCTGTAAAGTAAAGGCCCAGCACGTCCTGCGGGGAACACACTGCCCAACGTCCCCGCTTCCTGCAGGACGGCCTGGGATTGTGGAGGGCCCATGCTTGTGTGTGCACACGTGTTTCACATGTGCATCCTTGGAAATGTGCTTGAGAATTCTCTCAGGGAGAGGAATCACTGAGGGATGGCAGAGCCGCAGCACGGGGTAAGCAGCAGGTTGTGGATTGCAAGAGCAGAGGCAAAAAAGAGAGGCAAGGGGGGGGAACCGCGTCTTGTGCCCCCGCAGGGGTCTGCACGTCCCCCGGGGCTGCAGCTGCCTGCCCTACCTGGCCCACCTGCCCACAGCGTGCTTCGCTCCCACAGGCTTCGCAAACATCCTGAAGATCCTGACCAAGGACAGCAGCCGGGAGGAGCTGCTCTCCTTCATCCAGCAGTTCGGCTCCCACTACATCGCGGAGGCGCTGTATGGCTCCGAGTTCAGCTGCACCATCCACTTCCCCAGCAAGAAGGTGCAGCAGCAGCTCTGGCTCCAGTACCAGAAAGGTGAGGAGGGCAGAGCCCTAAACGCCAGTCGTTTTAATTCCCATTTCCCGTCGGTCAGCCCCTATCCCTTGTCCCTACCCTCGCTGTCTGGTTCCCAGCCCTGCCGCCGTGCCCCGAGCCCGGGGTGCTCCGGGTGGGTTTATGGAGATGGGACGTAATTGAGCTGTCGCAGAATGGCTTCGTTTTATTGCTTGTGACAATGACGGTCTTTAAGGAAGTGTGTTAAATCAATAGCGGACTCATTGTGCTACACTATAAATAACGAGACACATCATTAAACAGGGCAATAAACTTCAGGACTTTGAAGTAATACAATTAGGTTATGTTTATAAAAACTCCCTTATCGCCGTCGCCTTCCATTTGCCAATTCATCTCCCTCCTCCGGGGAGCTCGGGATATTCCCTTGGCCCGACGTCTTTCTGTTGGAAATGTCTGCGGTGTTTCTGGCGGGGTTAGGGCACGTTGCAGGGCTCGGGAGGCCGTGAAGGCGCTTCCATCCCGCCCCGTATGCGCTGCCGACAGCGGCTCCTCCACTGCCGTCGGCCGAGGCGCCCGCCAGCCCCCGCCACCCCTTCCCCTTCGCCTCCGTCTTCCCGGCACAGCTGTTCCTGTAGGCATGTGTGTAACACCCCGCACTCATTTGTTTGGGTTTTAAGTTGTGATAAATGAAGTTTGCCACAGCGCTGCCCCTGTTTAGCAGGAGGAAGCGGTGCGGAGGTGAGTTGTGTGCGTACACGCGGTGTTACGAGGCGTTCAGACACCAGTCTCCTGCGAGCCCTTTGTGGATGTGTCCGTGGGGTGCAGGCCTGGAGCAGCTCCCGGTCCCAAGCCCGGGGGTGACGGGATCAATGAGGGCCGCCCGTTCTGTGCCCACATCCTCCGGCACCGCCGCTGCTCTGCGGTGCTGGGGCCACGCGGTGACCGGTGGTGCCACCCAGCCCTGCTGCGAGAGGTCCCCAGTTCCTCAGCCCCTGCAGCCAGATCCCTGGCTCTGGTGAGGGTCCTGGATCCCTGAGGTCCCACGGGGATTTTGTACATCACACACAGCCAGAAGCGTTTTATTTCTGGCTGTGCTGCGTTATTTGGGCGCTGGGTGCTGGCTCCCACCCTATTCTTGGTGCGTGGCTCCGTCGTAGAGCAGGGTATGGCAGCTGGCAGGCTTGGCAAGGTTGAGGTAGGTTGGTTGGTGCTGCTGAGGAACAAGGACTGTAATGAGCTCTTGGATGGCCTGAAATGCTCCTGGAAACAGGTTGAGGATGCTCAGGGCTCTTGTGGCTGCCGGGGAGGCCGGCTCCGTGGGTAGAGGAGGGCACCGTGGGGAGCCCAGAGCTCTCTCCTGGGGAAACCACCGTGAAGAGGCAGAGCTTGCGTTTATGATAGACAGATTTTATTCCCAGCATCTCCGCTGATTTACCCTCATTTTAGCAGTGACATAAGGAGGATCTGAACAAATAGCCCCAGCTAGACGGCTCCGGATGCCTTCTCGACTTGGAAACAGCTCTGGCCCGGCAGGCTCCCCGCGGCTCCTTCCAGAAGCGCTCTGAGTGCGTGCATGCATCATCCCCAATAAACACAGCAGCAGGGCCAGGATAACCGTGGTTTGTTAGCGAGCAAAGCAGACCAGGAGAGGGGGAGATGAGCGTGTCTGCAGCATCGCGCAGAATTATTTTAACATTTTAATCAACTCTGTGGCTGCCAGGGCAGCCAGGGATGTGGGTCAGCGCCTGTGCATTGATCCCCGCAGCCAAACGGAGGAGAAAGTGATGCAGGCTCCTGTGGGGGCTGCTGGAAAGTTTGTTCCCCCTTTGGGGTGAGCATGCTGCAGGCACCACTGGTGTTTGCAGGCAGCTCTAGCCATAGAAATGCAAAATGAGCTGTTTTGCTGGCGGACACGGTGTGCTGGGGGGCAGAGCAGGTGCTGAGGACAGGAGCAACCTTCCCCGGCGGCCCCAGGGCAGCAGGAGCAGGGGACAGGAAGGGCAGAGCCAGACAGATGATTTATGGGGATTGTTGGGAGGCAGGAGCCCCAGGCGGTGACGGAGCCGCCTGCCCCAGTCCCAAGGGTGTGCAGGAACAAACCCTACAAATGAGAGGCAGCGAGGCCGGGCTGCTGCCCACGTAATGCAGCTGCTGGGTGCCCATGCTGCTCCCCTTCCCGAGCACACACAGACACTTCCCCAGGCTCCCCCGAGGAACTGAGTGAGCAAACCAACCTGAACTGAAATTTTATCTCATGCAGAACGATTAAAATTCCATTTTTAATGCCTGCTTGCTCAGGCTCTGTGCAGCCGAGCCACACTTTAACTCGGAGGGGCCTCCGGGTTGGGGGACTTTGAGATTGACCTGGCCATCGATCTGTGCCACGGGAGCCCGCCTCAGTTTCCTCCACCACCAAAGGCAGCATTTAACACCGACGGCACCTCATTAAGTTCCCACCAATTGTGTGAACGTTTTAATTTGGTGGCTGGGGCCAAGGTGACAACCCAGGCCACCTCCTGTTGCATTTAAGACCGGGCTGGGTCTGCCTGGAATGGGGTTAAGCAGCAGCCCCGGTGGTGCTGCAGCCGGGGTTTGTGGCTCACGCAGGGGTGCCTTGGCTGTGGCCGAGCAGTGCCTGCACAGCGTCAGGGCTCTGTGTGCCCCACCGGGCCCCGCAGTGAGCAGGCTGGGGCTGGGCGAGAGGCTGGGAGAGGACACAGCCAGGATCGGTGACCCGAGGTGGCCGCACCATCCAACGTCACGCTCAGGAGGTTGGGATCAGTGCACTGCAGAGACACCGTCCCGAAACACGCAGGGGGAAAGGGAGGGATCCGTCCACCAGCAAATAAAGCTGCCAGGGGTGCTTCATCCACCAACAGGGATGTATTGGCTCCCTGGCCCCCGGCTCTGGCTGGATGAGGAGGAGAGCTTGGCTAGGAAAGTGAAGGGCGGCTCTACAGCAACCGCTGACAGCCCCGGCGGGATTCTCCCAGCGCTGTTCTAGCTCGCTCGTTCCCACCGCGCTCCACAAAATGCAGAACAAATGCCTGTAAGTGCTCTGGCACTTAGAGAAAATGGAGACATTATCAGTGGTAACGCGGAGGGTCTCGTCTTGTCAAGCATTTGAGTGACAACTCTTTCCCTTCACGCCGTGACGACTGGCAGAGCCTCAGCATGGGAGACTTCTGTTCTCCAGCTGGGAAGAGCTGGGAGAAGAAACGCCGTGCCCGTGGCTCGCTGCCGGGACCACCGAGGAGCTGGGAGAGGGGCTGGAGGAACAGGGAGCGGTGTCCTCGTGCTCAGGATGTGCAGGGCACAGGTGCAGATGCAGAGGTTCTCAGTACCAAACTCTTGCGTTGCTGCAGTGCTTTAGGTCCTCAGTGCGTGCACTCTTCTTCCCACGTGTCCTGCGAGCAGCAAATCTCTCGAGTGTCCTTGGCTGGGGCTCCCGGGCCCCGCTGGGCACTCAGCACACTGGGTTTTAGAAGTGGCTGAGGCAGGTCTGAAAGATGTTCACTCTCAGGATCTGATCTTTCATTAAAAGAGGCTGTGCTCTGGCAGGCCCTACCACGTTCGCTAAGGCTTTCTGACCATCCATCTGCCCATTACTTGCTTTTCTTCTCTTGGATCGTGTGTCATTGGTTGCATTTACCCTTAGGAGGTTACAGTTTTCTTGCTTTTTTGTCAACTGAGCAATTAGACAAAGATCTTCATAAAATATAAGCCATAGGATGCAGCCTAGAGGTCTGCTAAAAGGGCAGTCCATATTCAGAGCAGGGTCTGTGGATCCCCTCTGTCCTTCCAAGGTCTAATTCCTCTCCCTTCAGGTCTGGCATTGCCATAATACAATTAAGATGGAACTAGTCCATGGGAACCTTTAGTTCTCAATTCCTAGATGCAATCAGGTGCATTAAGAAAGCGCTAGGGCAAGCTCTGCATCTATTAGAGGTGCTAACAGCTTTCCCTCATACCTGCTTGTCAGAAGTAAAGTGTAGGGAACTTCCCTCTCCTTCAGATCTGCTCCTATAAACAACTGCTCTATTACCTTCGTAACGCTCTCACTGCTTGTGGTTTATATCCTTATATTTATTTCAAAACCTCAGATTTTGACATTCTGTTCAGAGAAGGAAAGAAAAAACAATTTAGCTAGTTGCCATGAAATTTAGTTTAGACTAAAATATGTGCTGTGCCTCAGTCTGCTAAATGACCTTACGCACTGCTCATTGTAATCCAGAATTGCCAGGCAAGTAGAGTAATTAGTTGTGCAAAATGAAATAACTTTAAATCCTCACATTGAGTAATGACCCAGAAAAATCACTTAAACTATACAATAGAAAAGACCGAAAGCATCTGGCTTTATTTTTACTTCTGTGGCTCTGCCCCCTTTGATTAAGAAACACTCTCTCCCCCTCATCCCTTTCGAAACCGTGGCTGTCAGCTGCTGCCCAGAACAAATGTTCTCAACTTAGCTTGCCTCTGCCCTACGAAATCATAACTTCTCGTAAAACGTCAGGCTGAGCCTAGCAGTACCGGCACAGCAGTCGTTCTGCAAGGCTCGTATACGTTTGATAAACTGGCAACTCGTCGCTGCTTAAAGAGCTGCTTCCTATCATCCGGGATGAGCAGGAGTAATAAAAGCCTTCACCCAGCTCAGCAAACGGCGCTGGGCGGCGGGGCGAGGGGCGAGCTCGCCCGTGCTGGGGCCAGCCGGCTGTCTTGGAAAGCCGAGTAGGAAATTGCTTCGCTCTCCTTTGGCTCCACGCAAACACGCTCTTCCTAGGAAGACTTTACAGCACGTGCTGTACAAAACCACCCAGGACAAGCAGCCAGCCCTCACGCCGGGGTGAGTATGTCACCTCCACGGCCGTGCGAAACGGAGCCAGAAAGCGCCGAAATGAGCCAGGGACAAGTGGGGTGATGGCAACCCCGACCCCGGCCCGCAGCCACGTCCCGCGGGCTCCGTGCGAGTGGATTCTGAGCAGGCCTTGTGAGCATCAGGTGTCAGCTGGAGGGAGAAGTAAGGTATTGGCCCTGCGGGAGTATCGGTGCGAGTGGATGTAAGAAACCCTAGCATTTGTTTATGAGGTGGGTAGGGAAGTGTCAGATGAAGTTACGTTAGACCTGCCAAAGAGATCAGATTTATCCCTCACATCCTGACAGCATAAAAGGGGGCTCGTAGCTGTTGTGTTAGCAAGTCTAATTCCCACCGGCCGTAAAAAACAATCTGCCACCAAAGGGAGGAGATGAAGTGTTTTTAATAACAAAATGAGCCGTTTGCAATGCACTTTTAATTGGATCAATTTTTCCTTTATTACACAACCTTTAAAATCAAACACATACGTGTAACCAGACAAGTTCTTTCTCCAGGTAAGGAGCAGAAGGCGAACCATTTCATCACAATCCTTAATTACTCCGTTTCGTCTCATTTGGCAGACAATCACAACATTGCGTGGGGGCACCACGGCAAGAAATACAGCTCCACAACATCATCTCACAGTCACTATCGAGCTTTGTCAGGGGAAGGGCATACCCTGGGCTGAGGACAACAGGTTTTCTTTTTGCCTTTTCTGCCTGAAACCCCAGACAAGAAAAAGAGCTGCAGACAAAGCCCACCCAGGCACCTTTCGCTGTGCCTACTCCCACCGATGCAGAGCAGAGCAGCGTTATTTTTCCCAAATCTCTCAGTGAGCAGCAGATGACGTGCTTTGTTTGAGCTGTGTAACCGGTAACAGACTGGGGTAACCAACTGCTCAGCCCGTTTACTGGACCAGCTTAGACGTCGCTGTAAGCACTCCAGGAAACGTTCTTGCTTAGTGTGATGTTTATTGCAAAAAAAAAAAAATTCCATTGGAACAGAAAACGACAGAGGTACATATTATCATAGATAATATTGCTTCAATTATTCAGGTCCACGGTAGCTTCCTGCTTGGAGCAGTTCTTGGAAACAGGAGAGATGTTTAAAAGAGATCAGTAGGAGAGGAGCTGCCATTACCATAATACTGGAAAAAAATGCCTTGAGTTACAGTGTAATTAACTGCAGAAGGTCCCGGTAATAGTAGTCATCTCCCAAAAACATACATGCAAGATGAGATCAGCTCCCCAAATTGCTGTTACATACCGTAGGCGACTGCCCCCTCCCACCCAAAAAGAGAAGCAGGGGATGTAAATCATTATGTGCATGTTGATAGCCTCAGCAAATACACAGAGCAGCTCAGGAGGGAAGGGAGAATTAAATTCCCTTGAGCTCCTTTAGTGTCTTCCATCATCTACCCTTAGCTCCTACCCCCTTCTCCCCGAGCTTTTTCCAGCAAATTTCAGCAAGAAAAAGTTGTTGCCGTGGTCAGGGGGTACCTCCATCCCACAGCTGGCTTTTTGTCGGCTCAGCACAGCAAGGAGGGGAAAAAAAATAAAATCCTACCAAAAGGGTTTTGCTCCCAGTGCTGCTTCTGGAAGCCCTGCAGCTGCAAAGCAACTGGCTGCGGCTGCTGCTCTGAAGCCTGTTTTGCTTTGCTGCTTCACTAGGGGAAAGTCTGTGGGAGCTTAAAAAAAATCACCTGTTGCATACATGTTGTTGGACAAGTAGCAAACAATTTGCTGTAGCTTGGCAGCCACCATAAAATCAGCTTTTATACTGTCTGCCGTGCCCCCAAATTTGCAACTACGTTGTTGATAGCAACAAATAAATGCACTGCAGTGTAACTATTATCCGTGGCAGATTAACATGCTACCACTGTGTCCTATTTAAATGCGTCTTTCCATCAATAAACTATTCCAGGCGAGCAGCACCACACTGAGGTACACATTTATCAGCCAGGAGCGTAGCACTGTGGGGGCCTTGGTTCACACAGCTGCAGTTTTGTGCTTCATTTGGCCCAAAGCCGTGATGAACATGAACTCCGGTGCCTGCTGGTGCCATAAAAAAGCTGAGGAATGTAGTGTTTTGCTGCGCGAGGAGAAAAAGGCAGTGCACCAAGGGATGTGCTTCTGAGTATTAAAATTAAAAGTGAAACAATCCCCCCCCATCCCCATCGTGGGATGCAAAGTGCAGGTGGGTGGAAACGTACTGCTGAATGCAGGGGATGCAGAAGGTGAGGTGCAGGCGAACACACAGCGCGTTGCATCTGATCACGTTTATTACCCTCCCCCAGCCACTCCCTCCCCCCAGACGAAGGTACCAGACTTACCTTCGCAAGACAGTTCCCCACGATACGATTAATAACAAAACACCTCCGAATATCAACAGTATGTTCCCCCTGCTTCTTCTTTTTCCTCCACCCCCCCCCTTCTCCCCCTTTCTAACTAGCACAGTCCTTACTAGCAATAAAAGCCCCGCTGCCATCACAGGGCAGCTCTCTGGCTCCGTTCGGCCTCCCATGATTGCACTGTACTCACTTCACATCGAACAGACACGGTTCACAAATGGCACGACAGGGGCGATCTCCTGAATACCAGAAAAACAGAGAAAACCCTCGCTCTCGAGTTTGAAAGTAAAGCTCCATCTCTGTGCAGTTTAAGAGGGCTATCTTGTTTTATGCAGTGCTGCAATCAGAAATTGCCTTCTCGAGTAGTTGCCCAGACAACTGCTACCGAGTTCCTTGCAAATACCACGGCGGGAAGAGGATTGCCTCCCTAGTCCTCTAAGGAAGGTGATTTAGAGCAGTCAGTCGGTGTTTATGGCACAAAGGAAGGTACAGTGGCTGAAGCTGTAGTCGACGTGGCGTAAGGAGGTGAGAGGGTTTACGGAGTGACCGCTTATTGAACAAGGAACCAGTAGTCCAGAAGGATCCTTTCCTTCATGCTTGTTCTTTTTTATTGTACAGATTCAAAAAGAGAAAAAGCAGACCATCACATACGCTGTTTTGTTTCTAGACACAAAATACGACGGCCTCTATGCCAAAACCCCCTCGGCTATGGCACACAGTCATCCTGAACTGGTTCCTGTCAGGTTGCAGGGAGGCTGGAAGAATCACTAACGAAAGGGGCTTTACCTCGAGAAATGCCTTTAAGGGGTGGAATATCTTCTCAGGTGGTAACTGTAGATCTTAATGCAATGATCCCAGCAGTCCAGCACCAGCAGCTGCCCTTTGGGAGTGATGGCAATACCAACAGGACAGGTGAGTCCTTCACGGATCAAGATATTATAGCCTCCTCCTTTGGGAAAATGCAGGATTTCTTTACGGCTGCTGTCAGCAACAATCAGGTCTCCCCTGGCATCCACACACATCCCAGCGATGCACCTGAAATCTTCATTCTCGGAGAAGAAGTGGCTAATCTGGCGCCCCAGCTGCCCATCGGGGCCGACAGAGCCGATGGAGAAGCCCCCTTCTAAGTGGTGCTCGTACTGGCGGTTCTCCAGGTTCAGCCCCAGCCCCTGGGTGAAGTATATGGTCCCTTCAGCGTCGCAGGTGACAAACTTGGGGCGCACCGCGCTGCACAAGCAGCTGTACTTCACTACCCCCACCCCGCGGTCCACGGTGAAGCACCAGAGCTTCCCCCCTTCCACATCGGTGACCACGAACTGCCCGGAAGGCAGCGCTGCGATGCCCCACGGCTTGCTCAGCTGGCTCCTGTGGCACGCCACGCAGTGGCCATCCATGGTGTACACCTTGACTGAGTTATCGTAGCTGTCGGTCACGCCTATCAGGCCGTGGCAGTTCATGGTGACAGAAAGGGGAGTCAAATTGGGCAAGTCTGCTCCGAGGAAGCTCAACACAAAACTATCGATTCCGCTAGGGCTCCGGCGAATCTCCTTCAGGAAGCCCTTGCGGGTGAAAACCTGGATTCGGAAATTGCCTCGGTCTGCCACGAGCACCTCTCCTTGTTGAGTGACGTGGAGGCTGACGGGCAGATTGAACATCCCCGGCAGGCTGCCCTTGGAACCCATCTTCTTGATGAAGTGGCACTGCTGGATGCTTGTGGCTGCTTCGGGCATCCTCGGCTTGGCTGGGGAGGAATGCGGCGTGCAGCTGGCCTCTTCGTGCACCAGGTCAGGCTCCCTAAATGACACTGAGGAGGAGGATGCAGTTTCCATGAGTGATTCCTCCATGTTAACCGTCCGGGGTTTCTTCACCACCTGCCCAATCTGCAGCGGTCCCACGTGGCTCACCTTCAGGAGCTCAACCTCTTGAAGAGTCAGCTCCCGTGGGAGACTGTTTGTCAGTTCAGGCTCCTCCTCATCTGCTGCCTCCTCCAACAGAGCTATATCCCCCTGCTTTATTTTGGCAAGGAAATAATCACAGCGAGACAATATCTGCACTTCTGCTAAGTTCAGCAGATAAGCTTGTTCCTCCATCACCTGATTATTTACCTTCTCCACTTCAGATAAAGAGGTGGTGAAGAACTTGCGTGACCTGGCAAGTTCTTCCTGGATCTTGCGCTCTTCTTTGCTGTAATCTTGCAGAACTGCTTTGTATCTAGACTGCAGGTCTCTCGAAACACCCTCCAGAGATGCTTTTCTTTTCTGCAGATCATCCATGAGCTCCCGAAGTCTGGCAAGCCTTGTCCCAAATTCCCTCCTACGCTCCTCAGCAGCCTCTTTGATAGCGATGACACTGTGCCCCTGGGGCACGTGCAATGCCTCCTTGCAGGGCTCACATAAAACCAAGCTACAGCTCTTGCAAAAGTGTCTTGGCAGCCTCCTCCCGCAGACCTTGCACATGAGGAGACCCACCACCTCCCCCAGTCCTGCGGTGTCTATGATCTTCAGCACAGTGAGATTGTCAGTCAGTTGAGCCAAGTTAGTGATCCGGGTGATTTTGCTGCAGAAGGGGCAGCGTATCCCATTAATGCTGTTAGCCAGCAGTTTCTCCAGGCACTGTTTGCAGATGGTGTGCCCGCAGTGTAAGAGCTTGGGTCTCAGGTGCTCCTCGGTGAAGGACTCCATGCAAATGGGGCACTCCAGGACCTCGCGGAGTGCATCCGAGTTGAGCTGAGGGGCAGAAGCCATGGCTTTCGAAGCCACCTTTAGCCTGTGAAAAACCCGGTACTCACATTTATTCCAAAGAGCTCCGGTTCTGTCAAGAAAGAAAAAAGGAAATGTGATTTATGTCTTCACCAGCAGTTACACATACATGCAATGTATTTCTGATTTACCTCCCAACCCTGGAAAATAAGAAACCCAGTTGGCTTCCCCACATTCGGAAAGGAAAGATTAATCGTAGCTAATCTCAGAGTGGGAAAATTCCAAACCTAACTTGCAGTGTCTAGTGCAATGAATTATTCACTTGCAAAATTTATAAGTAGAACTGAAAGAAGTGTAATGGCAGCAATAAGGAAGCCCAATAGATATTGATGACTGAATCATCTCCTCATGGTGCCCATCTCCCGCTGCCAAGCATGCGAGTTTACATAATTTACTCTGAAACCCAGGGAGATTAAACCAAGCGTTCAAATGTGGCGCATCAAAAGAGGAACCAGATGGTGCGATGCTTTAGGCCATTAATATATCACCTCTGGAGACCTACATTCAGATATGACATCAGATACAAATGAAATAAATGTGGTTGCTTTAATCTGCTTTTCTAGATAGCCAAAACAAATGTTCAAGGTTTCGTATGTTTGCCAGGAAGTAAACCTAGGAGGAACGATTTGTCAGCTTCCACTCGCTGAGAATTACTGTGCGCGGTGAGGACTGCACACCAGTGTCTCCCGTCAGCCTCTGCCACACTGCAACATGCTTCAGCACGCAAACAAAACACAGCTCGCCGTGGCAGTGTTCTAGCAGGCGTAAGCAGTTGCAGGGAGTTAACAGAACTCCAAACACTCGTTAATACAGACTGCAAGTGTTCACTGGTAGTTCTTGTACTTAGCTTAATTGTATGCAATTTCTCCTCGTGCCGTACTCTTGCAGCATTGCCCTCGTTCTTACGTTTTGGTTCAGTTTTTCAGCACCGTGGCTGCCGTTCAGCTTCAAACCAGGTTCGTCCATCCCCACATCCCTCTCAGCGGGGAGCAGATCCCGGCAGCTGTCTCGCTAAAGCAGCCATCCATTCAGAAGGAACAGAGCAGGGTTCCCATCATTAAGTCATTATTCAGCAGACTGGGTTTCAATACCTTTGCTATTGCCTTGCTTAGCCTTTAAAAGAAAGGGGGAGAAAACATTTCCTTTAGGGGGAGAGGAGGAGAAGGAAGTAGTTAGTCTTTAAAATGAAGAGCCGGTCGCAGAGGGATGTGAACAGACAGCTTTTTCTGAATAATGGCTGCACGCACGCAGCACTCTCGCTTCCCTGCTGTGTTTGCCCGCTTCATCCTCGGGAGCATTTCAGACAGAAAGGTTCACTGTGTTTCAGCTTAGCGTTTGCTCAAGTGGAAGGAGACAACTGCAGTGAAGAAAAGTTCTTTATGTTCGTACAGAGAAAAAAAAAAATCATTTTAATTTATCAGCTCCGCGGTTGTTTAAGGCCCAGATTTCAGGGACTGATTCAGTGGTGTGGCAGAATCCCCAGCAAGTCCCAGGCTGGGATCTGATGGCACAGTGACTGGTGGCACGGTGCATGTCACACGGGTGGCACGTGGGGAGCTGCGGCAGTCCGGGTGCTGGCACCGAAGAGACTTCCCTTTTATTCTTAGCAATGTCCTAGCTGCGGAAGGAAACGCCTGGGCACTGCCGTGTAGATCAGAAACATTCCTCTGAGGGATGAAGATCTGTACTTTAAAATGATTTTTTAAATACTGAAATATAAGATCCAAGGTTCATTATTATTTTCCTTGAAAGTATGTCAAAAGACTTGCATAGGGAGGGATGAGGTAGAAGTGCTGACATCCGAAAATGAGAGTTACATAAAAAGCTGCCTTCAGAACAAGTACTGTTATCAACGTAAAACGGAGAGGGGATTTTGTTTAGGTTTACCTCACGTCCAGTTTTTAGAACAAAGATGTGCATGACGTGCTTTTAACACGTAAAACCCTTGTATCAGGATGCCAGCACGCGTCTCAGTGACGTGAAGTTCCCGTTCAGCTGCACCGAGCCCTCGCAGCCAGCCGTGCCCCCACAGATCGCTCATGGTGGGCGGCCCTGGGGCAGTTCCTCTGCCGCAGGGAAGGGCGTTAGGGGAGGCCTGAGCAGAGGGCCAGGCTGTAAAGCTGCGTGCAGCCTGTGAGTGTGTGCTCCTTATATTCAGCAAGATTTTCTTGGAGGTCTTTCCCAATCTCGGTGGCTCTGCGATTGTCCTGCAACAGCTTCTCGTGGTTTCCGCAGCTTTTAGGCAGCACGGGCTGGGGGAGCAGCGGGCTTCCCGCGCACTTCTCAGACAGCCTTATTACCTACAGGGTGCAGCTCTGTGAGCTGGTTCTAGCTTTACTACCAGGTTTCAGATGTGTCGCTCGGTTCCAGCTTCATTATCAGGCTCCAACTTTATTGCCCACTTCCAGTTTTACCACCAGGCTCCAGCTTTGTCACCCGGTCCCAGCTTTATGAGCAGGTTCTAGTTTTATCCCCTGCTTCCAGCCTTACCACCAGGTCCCAGCCTTATCACCAGGCTCCATCTTCACCACCAGCTCCCAGTTTTGCCGCGCCCCCCCCCCCCCCCGGTTCCTGCTTTATCACCAGGTTCCCACTTTTACCACCAGGCTCCAGATTTAGCGCCCGGTTCCACACTTACCGCCCGGTCCCAGCTCCGCCCCCAGGCCCCCGTTTCACCACACGACTCCCCGTTACCGCCCGCCCCCCCCCCCCTCACCGCGGGCCGCAGCAGCCCCCGTCAGACCGCCCCGCGCCGGGGGCTCTCCTCAGAGCCGCCACCGCCGAGCCCCCCCCCGGCCCCTCGGGCCCCTCGGGCCGGCTCCCGCCGCTCCCCCGGCAGCTGACGGCGGGGCCCAGCCCGGGCCCTGCCCCCTCCCGGCGCCGTTACGGCCGCGCCCCGCCCCCCCCCGCGCCTACCTGCCCGCCGCTGCCGGGCCGCGCGCGCCGCTCCCCCGCCATGCCCCGCGCCGCCGCTCCCCCGTGACGTCAGTGCGCCGCGCCGCGGGGCGCGCTGGGAGTTGGAGTCCTCACAGCCTCCCGGGTCAGGGCACGGGGCGCGGCCTGCCTCCGCCTGGTTCTGTCAGGAATAGTTAAAAACGTATATATTTCTTTATTTTTTTTCTTCAGTTTTATTACGCACCACTACGCGTTGAGGTTCCTGCCTGTCAATAAAAGTTAAAAATCCTTTTTTCCCCCCATTTTTCCCCAGTTTTATTACACACCACATTCTGCACTGAGATTCCTGTCAATAAATATTTAGATTTTGGTGTTTGTTTGTTTTTTTTTTTTTTTTTTTTTTTTTTTTTTTTAGTTTTTCCCCTTTTTATTACACACCATTCTGTATTGAGGCTCCTGTCTGTCAATAAAAGTTAAAATTTTTTTTTTCCATTTTTCCCCCATTTTGTTACACACCACTCTGCATTGAGATTCCTGTCAGTAAAACTTAGAATAGAATTTCGTAGAAACTTAATAACCTTTTTTTCTTCATTTTTTTCCTGTTTTATTACACACCATCCTGCATTGTAATTCCTGTCAATAAAGCCTAATAATCTTTTTTTTTTTTTCATTTTCCCCCCAGTTTTCTTACACGCTCTTCTGTGCTGAGATTCCTGTCAATAGAAGATAAAAATCTTTTTTTTTTGTTTTCATTTTTTCCCCCATTTTCTTACACGCCCTTCTGCGTTGAGGCCCCCATCTGTGTATATGTGCTACCTGGTCTTTTCCGTCCTCATTTCCACCCCTGCTGGGCCGCAGCCTCTTTGCTTTCCGTCCGGCCTTGCCGGCGGCGGCAGCGCCCCAGCCAGGTTTCGGGTCTCACACCACAGCTCTGCATCTCTCAGCCCCTCTCAGAAACCCCTCTGAAGCAGCCCATGGACTCCCAGCACAAAAATGCCTGTTTTTAGATGCAGATGTAATCAGTTGATTGGGTGGCTCACGTAAATATTGCCAATGAGCAGATCCACAGCTGCGGCTGCTTACTGGAGCACTTGCCCAGGGCGCCTCCTGGCAATAAGCCCTTCCTCACAGTAGCCCAGATGCTGGCAGTGGTGGCCAGCGAGCGGTGCAGGAAATCAAAGGCTTGGGGGGAATTGTGCACTTTGGGGATGGATCCTCAGTCCGGGGAGAGCTTTAGCTCTGGTGTTGAAAGAGGTGGCGCTGCTGGGTTTTGGGGACTCGGTTGGCGGATCGGAAGAGCTAAGATGGACGAGGTGGAGGAGGCGTCTGCCAGGGCACTGAGTTGGACCACGGGGTGCTGTGTGAGGGTGTCTGAACGGAGACGTGCTGCTGGGGGGCCTCTGTAATCCCAGCCACACCATGCAGGGGAAAACAGGCAGGGTTCGGAAGCAAAACCTGCGGCTGTACCCCGCAGACCAGGCTGCGGGCTGTCACCTGCAGGGTGGCCTTGCTGAGTAGCTGGCCTGGTCCACCTGGTGGTGATGGAAACCTGGTGGTCGGTGGGACTGTGCGCTCAGCAAGACCAGGCACAGGGTACCCCTAGGAGCTTTTTGCAAGAGCTTTATGTTCAGCTTTCTGCTTCCCGCAGGGCTAACTAGTGAGGGTGTGGAGGCTGCTGTTCATGAAGCTGTTCATAAGCATTAAAAACTTCTAAAAAATAAGACAACATAGCTTTCTATGAGGCCTTCTGCAAAAGCTGTCACATCTGCGCCCAGCCCCTGCGCCTTTTCCTGCCATTTTCTTTAGCAGCCCCAGGGTGCTCCAGTGGAAGCGCAGGCTGTGACCGCGCTGGGGTGGGCTCCGTAACCCTTCCCGAAGCACAAGGGATCGGAAGAGCCACCTTGGAGGCTGCTCCTGTCACCACCTTCTTGCTCTGCAGATTTTAACGTGGTCACAGCACGTGCACTCACCCAGATTGATCCCTTCTCACACATGGGAGGTAGCAAAGGATGGCAGCTCTGTCACACAGGACTAATGAGTGGAGTCGTTAATCATGTAATCAGTCATTTCCCTCCTGCCTCTTCCCTCCTCCTTGTCGTCCCTCTGACCTTTCTATCAGACGGCTCTTCTCCCCATCAGATGGGCTCTGACGGCTGAAATCAGAGGCAGGATTTCAGCAACCCGATCGTGGCTCTGCCCTGGCATTTTGCAGGGTTGTGCTGGTGTGAGGAATATCGGTAACACGGGCCCCACTCCAGCTCGAATTTCATTCAGGAGTCTTCAGGCTGCTTCACTGATAGCAGAGAAATGAGTTTTACTGTGACCCAGTGGTGCATTGCAGCAGATCAGGAAATGGCCGGGCTCGGGGCTTCCTCTGCGGGAGCACAGGTGGAGATCTGTGGCATGGAGAAATTCCATCTGTGGAAGAGGTGAGCTCTCAGTTTAAACATTTGTCACAAACCCTGCATGGGGCTTCTCCATCCATGCGTGCAGGGAGGACAGCGCAGCCTGCACCGTGCCAGCAGTCGTGGGGCCCAGACCTCATGCTGAAGGGTACAGTGCATCCTCCGTGGGGTTTGCTGGCCCCAGCAAGGACCAGGAAACAGCAGAGAGAGCAATGCAGGCAGCGAAGGCACTTGGAGACAGAGCAGATGCAAATCTGGGCTTGTCTCACAAAGGAAAATGAGTGAGATTTATGTTCTCCTGATTTCGTGCTGTGCTTCAGGCTCCACGCAACAAACCTCAGCGGGAAGCTGCTGAGCACAGAGTCCCTGGGGTGAGCTGTGCCCAGGGAGGGGACGTGGGGCTCGCTCCCACCTCCGGGCATCACCACTGCATCCAGGTCGGACGCGGTCGTGGGTCTGAGCGCAGCGAGTGCAGTCCAGCCCTTTGGGAAATGCGGCAGGTAAGACTTGTTCAGCCGGGTGGTCTGGAAAAGTGGCTTGACCCGGAATGAAGGACCTGCCTTGCCCCGTGTTGTGGTGGGCTGCACCACAGTGAGCTCAGGGTAAAGAGCCAAAGGGTGAAACTCCCCGGGAGTCCCCCAGGAGATGCTCCTTCAGTGATGTATTTTGCAGGGAATCGAGGTGGAGGTTGGGATTGAACCGGCGTGGTCTGGCAGATTTTGTGTGGTCCCACATCTGAAAATGAACGCTGTGGGGAAATAATCCTTTAATGCATCCTGGGGAAAAAACAAAGGACACTGTGGATTTGGTTAGAGGTGATAACAACGAGCCAATGCTGTTACCCAGCGTGTCAGGGTATGGGGACCCTGCACCGTGACGAGGAAGGACAGGGAGGACGTGCAGCCAACAGCCCAGGGGAGACAACAGCAGCAATTTGGGGGTCGCGGAGCTGTCCTTGGGGTTTGCAATGGCTCAGAGGCAGGGGCCAAGCACCATGGTGATGCTGAGGATGTGGCGAGCAGGGCAGGGCTTTGGCGTGAACCAGCACAGGCAGCGGGAAGGCGGCTGGGCTCTGCAGGGCTCGCAGAAACAGGCACAGCAGTGGAACCTGTGCTGCCCACTTTTACAGAGGTTTGTTTGCGTGCGCTAAAAACCCTCCCGGATTTTTATTTTTTCCTGAATGCCCTGGACTTGCAAGGCTGTTCTTAATGGTGTTAAGAAACATCTCTATCTGTGGCGTGAGTTTGGCTGCAAGCAGCGGGCAGAGCAGGGGCGGCGAGCGGGGCGCCCGCGGAGGGAGGCAGCGGGGCGCTGGGGGCACGGTGGCCGCGGTGGGGTGGGAAGGGGTCGGGAAGCCCCAAAGGGAGGATGCTGCTGCCGGGGGCTGCCAGAGCGGCTCCCCAGGGTGTGGGGCTGCCCTAAGGGCGAGAGCCGAGGGGCTGGACGGGCTCGGAGCAGCGTTTTGCAGCCCGAGAGCCACCAGAGGGCAGCAGGTCCTCACGGACCAAGCCGGCCACAACTGCCCCCGCAGCCCCACCGGTGGCACGGCCACACGCAGCCCGCACCGCTCGGGGGGGCTCCCCCGGGCACCCTCCTGCTCGCCAGCACCAGCACAGGGGATGCTGGGCGCTGCCAGGCAGGCTGTGGCGATGCCCAGCCCCAAACCGCCCGTGCCAGCCACGCAGGATGCCACGCCGAAGGACGGAGGCGTTGCTCACGGTTCCTCGGCGAGCTCCCCCGTGCCACAGCGGGTGCGTGAGCCCCACACGCACACAGGCGTTGCTGGCTGCTCGGTGGCTCGGCCCTTACGGTGTGTCCTGGGTGGCGGCAGGGGCTGGCACTGTGCTTCCCGTGCACGCATCCCGAGCGGGTTCCCCCGCCATCGCCCCACGCCTCCCCGCAGCGCCGCGTGCCCGGCGCTCGCAGCAGGCAGCGATGGAGCCGGCCGAGCTCCGCACAGACCCGTCGGCTGCTGCTCTGACAATAGCTCACTGCAAGAGAAATTCCCAGGCGAACACGCCTATTGATTTCCTTTCTCGCTCCCTTTCGATGGATTTGCAAACAAACGGGGTGTTTTTCCGCCAGGTAACAAACCGGCGGCCGTCTCGGCCATAAATCCCCACCTAAATCCCTAGCTGGTGGCCAGGTCTGCCCGGCTGGAGGGAGGCAGCAGGGGAAGGTGGACCAGAATGTCCTCTGCCTTGTGTGGAAATGCCAAGCCCAGGTCCTAACTTAGTCCCAGCTGATCAGGCTGTGGGTGTCAGCAGGGTTAACCCGGAGGTATCCCTGCCTGGGTCTGTTCCTTAAATTCTCTCACAGCTTCAGCTGGAGAGCTTCTTCCTCGTCTGGTTCCAAGCTTTTCTGCTGTTGAAGAGCTACCACATCTTAGCCCTGATGTGGCTACATTCTTGTGGTAAGTGGAGTGATTCCTGGTTTTGGAATGACTCGGGATCTTTTGGAAAAGGCACGGTATAAAAGGCTGGACCATGAGCAGAACCATCGCCTCCTGGGAGCCCTCAAGACCAAACAGCCCTCCAATACAAAAGTTAGGTGTTCTGTTTGGTGGTCGCTACAGCAGTAGCGTTATCATGCTTCCCTCTTGTCCCAGCACTAGGAGGTGCTGCCTTTCCCCACGTCTGTAAGTGCTGTGTCCCCAGCAGGGACCGTGCTCGCTGCAGGCAGTGGCCTCGTGCTGCGGGGTTGTTGAGTCCTGGTGGTGCACGGAGCCGGAGCCGTGCCCCGGGGCAGGCGACCGGTGCCTCTGCACGCCCCGTGCTGCTCATCCTCCTTTCTTACGCAAGGCTTGATGCTGAGCGGAAGGCTGTGATTTTATTTGTTATGTTGTCGTTTGTTGTTTTTTTTTTTTTTCTAAATACATATTTCAGACAAACAAACAAACTAATAACTCCCACAAGTTGCCGTGATGCGTCTAACCACATCCGCGGCTCTGTGCTTCCAAGCAGATGTTGCCAGGACTCGCTGAGTCGCCAGCAGCATTAGCGAAAGCACGTTCAGATGCAAGGGCCGATAAGGAACCCCTCCGTCCTCCCTCCCGGTGCGCTGCAGCCCCCGTGGCCGAGCCTCGCCGTGCTGCCAGGCTGAGCTCCGCAGAGCTCCCCAGCAGCGATCACCTGCAAAGCCTTTCCCTGAGAACAAGGCAGAGGCTTGGAAGGAGTGCTCTGGGAGGTTACCCAGTCATGCACAGGGCTTGTGCAACGTGGACCTGAACAATGAAGCTAAATTTATTTGGCCCAGCTTGCAGTGAAGGCAACAGGAGTGTTTCTGTTGGCTTCACTGGCAACCAGCGATGGCATTGCAACGTTACGTTTCAGGGTCTGGTTCTGATTCTCCAATCTAACGGCAGAAACTTCCTTTGACTTCAGCAGGAGCAGGGCTGGGCCACGCGTATGTAAGCCCCAGCAGAAGCCAGTCAGCTGGGTCTCATTGCTGGTGAGCCCTCTGCAGCACCGAGGTAGTAAAAGCCTCCAGGTGTGTGGGGGCTTCTCCAGTTCCCTGTTGGGTTTGCCTTGGGGAGCGGAGCTGTGTGTGCAGGCGGCAGAGCAAATCCCTCAAACCTGCCTCCGAGAGAGGGGAGAGGGAGGCACAGGGACCCCTCAGCTCTCCCTTGGCTCAAGAGGCAGTGGCAGGTCCAGGAACACACTCATGTATTTGGGGGATGCATCTCCCAGATCTCAGTAACTCCTCTGTGCGTCGCTGCAAGTGACGTGGGTGGGAAGAGGGCAGCACGCTCCCCATCAAGGAAATCACCAGGTTTCAAGGGACGAGTGCAGCCCGAAGGCACCTGGGGCTGACGCTTTCATCCCAGAGCACGTTGACCAGGAGCAGCACTTCCTCTGCGCCGCGTCTCCCCGGCCCCAGAGGAGCTGGCTCACGAGCAGGTTGCGCTGCTGGCACTCTCAGACAGGTTTTAATAGCAGGAACGGGGTGATTATTTTGTTAGGACTGTACTTAAGCCCCCAAAGCTCGTTCCACAAAAGCTACCAGGAACTGCTCTCCAGTGCTGATGGCTTTCAAGTGCTCATCTGGATGAGAGCTGGTGATTTGGCAGTGAAGCCCATCTCCCTCTGCTGAGCCATGTCCTATTTCATTTTCCTCATTTGGAGTTGTACCCAGAGCCTCTGCAGTACAAGGGAACACCGTGAATTAGTTTCCAGCACACTGAACTGTTAACCTCAGCTGCAGTAACCCCTCACGTCCCCAGGAACCCAATCTACAACGCAATTCCTTTCCCCAAAGCGATTGGAGCTTCAACTGCAATAGAGGATTAAATGCAGACACCCATTACCACCTTACCTAGGAAGTCCGCCGTGCTGACAAGTCTGCCACCCGTCACCCGGCTCCACGGTCAATCTTCTGTGGCTGAGAAGGGGAGCTGTGCTGCACACGCAGCCTCCCTGATGAGCCGCTGCTTTTCTACCTCATTTTATTTGCAGCCCTCTGCTCTTCCCCGTGTGCAGCTCCGTTCGGTGACTGCTGCTCCTGAATGGCCGTGCCCAACCTGCGTTTCCATCAGGAGGAAGGAGGAGCCCTCGCCTTCGTGCCCATCCCTTTGGAGAGCTCTTTCAGCCACCACCTCCACCACCCTGCCATCAGTGCCCTTTCCTGGCAGTGGAGGATAACCGAGGTGGATGGAGGGGCAGGATGTGCTGGACGAGCTCACGTTCCCGCTGGGTTAGCTGTCCTGCAGGGAGGAACTCTTGCTCGGAGGTTTAATTTGCCTTTTACTCACCTCGGCTTGCTCCTTCCAAACCGAGGTGGCAGCTGAGGAGGACCAGGGAAGGTTGCTCTTCCCACTTATCCATCCCACCCTGTACTACTTGTTGGTACTCTAAGAGCCCCTGAGGCCACAAGGCATCGCGTGCCCCGTGCTTCGAAGCAGAGGGGATGCAGGGAGAGAAGCCCAGAGCAGAGAGCCCAGAAAGGTTCCTGAAATGAAGCATCCCCAAGCGGTGCTCCAACAGCGTGGCCGTGCCGCCCACCCAGCCTGGGCTGCCTTCGGGTCCTCTTCCAGCTGTTGGTAGAAGCCTGGGTGTGGTTTGAAACTTGGTTTTCAGAAAGGCTTGAAACTGTGCGCTACATCATGAAACAAGGCACAGCCAAGTTTTGGCTAAGCAACAGTCCGTGTTAAGGCTAGGTCCAGCCGTTGGATGCCAGCAGTCTGGGATTCTGGGCTGTCAAGCCACCAGCTCAGGAAGGAAGGTTTGATATCCCATAGTCCATCATGAGATGAAGTGATTCCGCTTTCTCTTCTGTTGTGTATTAATGTTCTCCCTTAACGCCTGACTCCAAAACTTCCTTCCCGTGGAAGATCTCTGACTGGACTGAGACTGCTTGAGCTCTGGTGAACAAGCTTTGCAGCCTGGAACAGTCATTGTCGTCTTCTTCTTTCTCTTCCTCTTGTAAGTGTCGTTCAGCGGCTGTGTTACAACAAGAGTTAGTCTGATCCAGAGGCCAGGAGAGGCTCAAGCCTTGCCTCGTAGCTTCCCTCTTCACGAGCCACCCAGTTTAGCAGTGTCACGGCTTTCCCTTACGAGGCTTGCAGTTGCCTGGAGCCACTCTCCCAGAAGATAATCTTTCCAAGAACCAGTTCTGAGGCTCTTTTTCCATGTCTGTGTATACCATTGTCTCCCGAGATACAGAGACACCTCTGTCACAGCCTTGTTTTAATTTATCTTAGCAACTGTCCCACGTAATCCCGCTGGAGGACGGGCTGCTTGGAATTTGCTCGTCTTCCCCTGACAGCTTTGATCGTGCGCACGTAAGTGTTCCCTGACAGCCTGGCAGAAGGGGAAGGGCTGTCCCTAGCCCGAAGGGCTTCAAGAGGAATGAATGAATGCTGTGTTTATTTGTATTTCTAATTGACAAGTGCCTTGCCAGATCAGCTGCATGTCACTGCAAGTCGAGGGCACGGAGACAAAACTCGTTCCTTTGCAGCAACTTCTTGGGATGGGGAAGTTGTTGCTGAAGGCAGCATCCGTCCTCCATCTGGTGTCGTGAGCCCTGTTCGGGCACAGGACGAGAAAGGTTTCTCTTCTGTAGGCCATGAAGTTTGGGTCTTCCTTCTTCAGTCAACCCAAGAGGAAGGGTCTGATTAAAGAGTTAAAATAGCAGCGTACAGCACAAAGATGGGAGTCCTGCCTTCTCTTCTCAGGGTATCACCAGGTGCAATCCTTTCCTGGTCCTCAGTGAGCTTTTGGGCCAAGTCAGAAGAAAAAAGTCGGGCTTTCTGGGTTTCTCTCCCTGTGGATTAGACCACCAGGAAGCTTCACAATGGGTTTCAAAGTCCTGAATGTTTCCTAAAAGCAGGGTCTTGACAGCTTGGTGTTGGAAATGCTCCCATCTGTTCCCCCTGTGGTGAGATAGTTCTGTCCTGTCACTGAGCCTCTCTGCCATGGGACTTCATCCCACGCCAAGTCTCTTTGCCTTCGGTCAGTCTCAGTGCACTGCCTGATGCATCGCCCAAACGAAGGACATGGGGACTGGGAGGGCTGGTGCCGGGGTGGGGTGAGGGCACTCAGACCCTGACGTGTCCCTTTGGAGAGGTTTCTCCTGGCAGGGAAGATGCACTCGGGTGGTTTTTTTTTTTTCAGAGCACAGGAAGTGAAGATGCAAATCACAAAAAAAGAGAGATGAGAACACGGTCACTTCTGTCACTGTAGAAGTGTTTGGCTGGAAATGCTCCCGCTTGTGACCCGCTCCCCGGTAGCGACCTGCGAGCCCTGGTTTTCTCCTTCTCTCCTTGACCTTTCTGGTTTCCTGCTCCTACCTGGCCCACACCTTCAGCAGCTGCATTTCTCCTGGCTGCAACGAAGTTTGGCTTTGGGGAGAAGGACCGTGCTGAGATTTCTTTAATCCTATTTATTTTCTTCCCTCTCTCTAAACCAGAAACAACCGAGCTCGGGAACAAGAAGGAACTGAAATCCATGCCATTCATCACCTATCTCTCGGGCCTGCTGACCGCACAGATGCTTTCTGACGACCACCTCATCTCCGGCGTGGAGATCCACTGCGAGGAGAAGGGGCGCTGCCCATCCACCTGCCACTTGTGCCGGCGCCCAGGCAAGGAGCAGCTCAGCCCCACGCCAGTGCTGCTGGAGATCAACCGCGTGGTGCCTCTGTACGCCCTGATCCAGGACAACGACACCAGGGAGGTGAGTGAGCTGGTGAAGGACCGGCTCCACCACCGGGAGCCTGCTGGAGCCACCTCCCAAGCCTGCCTCTGCCTCGGTGTCGATGCTGACTTCCCTAGATGGTGGCAGTGGTTTTGTGTGCGGGTTTGGTGGGGAAAGCACAAGTGCAGCCGGAGGGAATAAGCAGCCCCTCGGGACAGGCCCGCAGCCACAGGAGGTCACTGTTACTCCAGGAGGGACCAGCAAAGCAGGAGGTGACCCTTCCCTGGGGCTGGGCTCCTCTCCCTCCTGTGAATACTTCAGTGTTAATCATTTGTAGATTTATTTCCCACTTTCTCTGTTCCCGGCAACCCCCCACTTCCCTCTGCAGCCCCCTAACCCCAAATCCAGAAATGACAGACCTGCTTAAAGTCACTTATTAGCACCGAGCCTGCACTTGATTAAGGTGCGGGGAGAGAGCCAGCACGCAGCAGCTGTGGGTGGGACAGAGAGGGCTGCAGGTCTGGAAACGATCCCAGCAAACTGGAGGTGTGACCACCAAGAATGATACTTCCCCCTCTCCCAGATCCGTGGGCAAAAGAGCTGCCACGCTTCTCCTGGCACCCAGGTCCCTTATGGGGACTGTCCCTCCTTGGGTACCCCTTGATCCCATTCCTGCTCTTTCATCTGTTAATCTTTCTGGTACTTCCATGCAGCCATGCCTGCATTCTTTAATTCTGTTCCTCTCTCTTCCATGTTTTCCCTAAACACCCTCTCTCCCACTCTCCTGTTCCCATGCTTTTCTCACTTCTCTCTGTCCTCTGCTTTCCCCCATCCCACTTTCCCTTGGGAAGGTCTCACCACCAGGCCCAGCCTCAGCCCTACCTCACTGCCTTCCAGAGCTGTGGAGACCTGGCTTGGCACCACCCCTGCTGCACCCACAGCCAGGACGGGTTCATTGCCTTCTCCCTGCAAACAGGACAGGGATTTCTCCAGAGCCAGGTGGCATTCATTGCCTGTGCCCTTTCCTCACCCATCTCCTGTTCCCATTGGGAAATGTTCAGGAGACATCGCCCTGCTTTTATCACGTGCCCACGGCAGTGCTGGGGTCACGCATCCTGGGTACAGGGAGAGCAGGGGGAGAGCTGGTTTCCTTCAGGCAGGAAAGAGGGGCCTCCGTCTGCAGGATGGCAGTTCCCCTTGGGGGGTGGGAGGTAGGTTAGGCAGTGGGGAAGGGGCTGACAGTGAAAGCAAGCAGAGCCCAGCAGACCTGGGGCACCCACACCGATCCTGCTGACCACCAGCCCTGTGCCCTGGTGGCAATGCCACCCTGCCAGAGCTGCAAAGCGCCCTCCTCCTCCTCGAAGGTGCCTTCCTCCTCCTCTTCCTTGTCCTGGGGTTGCCTCCTTGTCCTGGGGAGCCAGAGCCTGCCTTTCTCCAGCAGCAGCCTCCTCCTCCTCCCCGGGCTCAGCAGAGGGCCGGCCCCATCGGCTGCAGCTGGAGGACCGCCCGCATTGTGCTTTCTGCCGAGGCGCTGGGAAAAACAACAAACAAACAGGCAAACAAACAAGACCCCAAAGAAGCAACCAAACAAGAGGAGCCCCGGCCATCCTCCAGAGGGCCGTGTAAGCCGGGTCCCTCCTCCTCCTGGCACCTGCCCAGCGATGGAGGTGTCCCCGACAGAGCCCGGCTGTGCCAGGTGCTGTGTGCGGACCTGCTCCCCCTTCCCTCCCTCCGCAGCTTGCTTCTCACCCTGCTCTCCATCCATCTCATGCAGGGCACATATTTCTCTCCCTCTCCTCCCCCTGCTCCCCTCCTGCCCAGGGACAGGCAGGGACAGTCCTCGTGCCTGGTGGCTGCCGTCCATCGCTGCAGGAGGAGCTCGCAGCCCTGCTGTGCAAACCTCCAGGTGGGACCTGCACGGGGCAGGGTGCTGGAGCCCTCCTGCCAGGGGTGTGCGATGGGCAAAGCGTCCCCAGCCTCTCCCAAGGAGATGGAGCTGGCAGTGGCCAGGTTTTTGTGGGGAGAGAGAGACCAGGAGAAGGCCTTTTGCTCTGAGAAGCCATCACCTCCGTGGTGAGACCCAGCAGGTGTGCCTGCTTCCCCTGCCAAGGTGAGGTGAAGCTGTTGATTTCAATTGCTGCCTCCGTCTGCGCACCAGGACGGGTGCTCAAGGGGTCTGTGCTGCCAGCAGTATCTGGTGTAAGGCCCGCAGGGTGAAACTCCCTTTTCCAGCATCACTTTGGAGTCTGGGGGTGGTCCCAGGCACTGGCAGTGTGGCATTTGCCTGTGGCATAAACAAGACTTGCAGATGTCTGGGATGAGCATTTGGACACTGCAGTTTGGAGCACGGGAGGGTCCCTTTGTCCAGGGAGGGGGGACGTCGGGGTGGCAGTCTGGGGACACGACCTCACAAGACCAGCCGTGTCCCTCCCCTCCGAGTGCAGCATCCGCAGCTCACGGGCCTCCTGCTCACTGCTCTCCTGCCTGCTGTTCCCCACTTCTGTGAATAATAATTGGTAGAGCAGATGCTGACCCTATAGGAACTGCAGTCAGAGCCCAATTCCCTCACAGTAGTCAAAAAAAAAAGGGGGGGGGGGGAGAGATAAACAAAAAATTCTCTTTGCATATATGTACGCATAGATCGTTATATATTATTGCAGAGGGAAGGAAAGGTTGTTAACAATACGGATGCTCACATCTGTAAAGTTCTGCTGAAATCTTCTGTGGTAAGCCTAGCCGCAGAGATAAGGCAAGGTGCAGGTAAAGAAATGTTGCCCGTGGTTTTCAGTAGGTGTGTCTTTTCATCTACCTCAGTAAAGGGAGTTACACACTGTTTAAAATTTACAACTACCTCGTGTACAAGGCCTTGTTCTCGGTTTCTGATGACCTTGCCAGACTTTAAGTGCTGGGATTTAAGTTTCCAGGCTGAGTGTCTGCCTTGGGCTGATTCGTGATTTTTTTTTTATTATTATTATTATTTTTTGTATGCATACATGTTTGATTTCAGCTAAAACTGACCATTTCCAAGAGAAAGATTAGGTGAAAATATATTGCTTTGCCCATGTGAGCTAAGTTGGAAAGCTCTTTATTTCCACGTAACTGGGGGTGGCTATTTTCTCCTTGCTTTAAAGCAAGGACATGAAATTTAGAAGGACTCCAGGAGTCAGGTTCTGCCTCTTGCTGCCCAGGGAAAACTCGTCTGAAGCCATTTGTGCCGTAAGCATCAGGAAACCCTCAGTTGTGGCTGATCAGGGGGAGTTTTGGTTTACGGTTGCAGTTCAAAGCCTCTCGTCAGCCCCTGGCAGTGTAAACGCGCGTGAGCCAGCTCCAGCGAGCGCCTGGCGTTGCTGCTGCCGGCACTGCAGACGTGGATCCAGGGGAGATGTCGCCCTGGTCCTACCCGAGCATCGCCCCCAGCACCGGGCTGGGTGAGCACATGGGGTGCCCTGGGCAGGATGCTGTCGGGGACCCGTGGCCCCTCTTCTCCTCCCGGTGCGCAGTTTACAGAGTGAGCCTCTGCGAGGGAGTGCTCCTGCTTCCCTCTGTGGCTTAACAGCATTGTTGGAGAGCTTGCACGGTCACTGATACCTGGGGACTGTGCTGGTGCTAGGGCAGGGACGTCCCAGGCTGCTGCTGCCGTCCCAGGACACACAGCGATTTCAGGCTTTGGCCAAAACAACATTTGTGAAAGGCAATCTCAACTGCCCCAGGAGCTCAAAGCTTTTGGGGAGGGAGGCAAGAAGAGGTGTGGGCCAAGGAAACGTGTTCAGAAGTCCAGGTACCTTTTGAAGAGCGTTGTTGGATGGCTTTTTCGTAGCCATCACGACTGCTGTGGTTGTGGGAGGAAGGTTTCACAGAGAAGGGGCCTCTTGCTGGAGCGGGCACTGCTGGAGTCTTCCTTCCACTGCTCCTGGTCAGCTGGTGAAGGTAAATGAGCTCAGGGTGGCTCCTAGCACCACTGCCATTACAGAGCCTCTGTTCCTCGGTCCAGATGCTGACAACATGAGCTCAGGAGTGTGAAAAGACTGAGTGAGGTGACTTCCCTGGGGGTCTCTGGAACCTGCATCATGTTTTGGCTGATCGACACTCTCAGCCCGCATCTCTTCTGCTTCGCTTGTGCCCTGTAGCAGTGCAGGCACCAGAGTGTGGTTAAAGCAACGATCCCTCCACTGCCGTGTCCTGATGAAATTGGAGGAGATTCTTCAGTGTGGGATTGGGGAAGAAACCTACACCTGTGTCTGTGGCTGGTCAGACCCAACAGCAACGAGCCTCTGCCCATTTTGTGCCTTTCTGCTGAAAAAAGTGCCCCCGGGCACTTCGAGGTCTGGATGCTGTTGAGGGCATAGAGCGGGAGAGAAGAGACCTGGTGGCCCTGCGTGGTTTCCCTCTAGTGAAGGTCCCGAAGCCAAAGCAGAGGACAGCTGCACGTCACCCCAGCCAGAGAGCCAGTTCTGGTGTCCTTCCTCCTCCTCGCTGCTCCACCAAGATACTCCTGCCTAGCTTCACCACACGGGACGGGCAATACGCTTCTCCCTGATGCAGTTCTTGAGTCCTGGCGCAGAGAAGCCCGTGTCCAGCAGCACGGTGAGCAGGGCGAGGCGGAGAGCGCTGCAGGTTTCCCTTTCCCCTTTCCCATGGTGGTGAATCCCCCGTGCAGCTCCAGTCCAGCACGAGCCGGGAGAGGAAGGAGGCGCAGCCTGCAATATCATCGCTTTCACCTTTTTGTTCCTCTGAGTTCTCAGCTCCGTGCAGCTGTGTGACTGACTAAGAGCCCAGCTCGCCTCGATAATCACTGAGAGGCACTGGTGAGAGGAGACAGCGGGCTCGCATATCCTGCAAGCCTCCCAGTCCCCGGAATGGGCTGCGGGAAGGCGAGGCAGGCAGCCAGCCGGGAGGCACCGGGGCAAGCGGGGACACCTGCGTCCCCATCCCTCCCACCCGGACACGGACGCAGCACCAGGACTTGGGGGAGGCAGGGGCGGGCGCCTTCAGCAGCAAGGTCCGTCTGCTTTGTGCGCTCTTCTCCCTCCTCCCTTTCCCCCCAGCACAAGCGAACACATGGCTCGTGCAGAGCAGCTGCAGAAGCACTTAGAGGGTGGCGGGCAGGAGAGATTTATCCTGCTCCTGGTGGGGAAATGCACTCGAAACCCCGTTGCTTGTATTTAAGGAGACAAATGGACATTGAGCTTGGATTTTAGAAGACCCCTAGGACCTTTGTTTAATTTGAAAATTGAGAAATTTCAGCATTCATCTGCAGCCACAACCCCCTTGCAGCGCACCCAACCCAGCCAGCGGCATGGAGGGAGCACGGGGCTGGCCGGGATGCACCTCCACCGGCCTCAGCAGGTGCCCGGCGCGTGGCTGGGACCCCTCCAGGGCTCTCCATGAGGCCAGGAGCTGCTTCACCACCTGTGCACGCTTGTACCAGCAGTGTGCATGTGCTGGAGCAGAGGGACGGGCGGTGATGACATGGTGGCAGCGGTTTTGGAGAGCGGTGTCGCTTTTCCTCCCTGGTTCCAGCTGATCTCCGTGCCCTTACCGGGTGCGCGCTTTGCCCTGACGGCTGCATTTCAGCACAAGTGCAAAGTGCAGATGGCTTTGGCATCTCCTGTTGGTGGGATTTGGTCAGATCTCAGGGTCAAGGGTGTCTCGTACTTGCTGTTCATATGGATGATGTGCGATGGAGCTTTACCTTGCCTGCATACTTGGAGCACCGCTGTACCTTTACACCAGCCCTGAATTACCAGGAGGGACACTCTGAGAGCCCGTAACGGGGTGAAACATCCCTCATACATCCATCACCACTCACCGGTCAGGGTGAGGGGGAGCCCACCCTGATTTGCGTGGACAAAACTCACACTGAGGCTCTCCAGCACCTGGGCAAGGAGCTTTCTGTGTGTCCCTGTCGCGGGGCCTTGTGGATGTGGCCCTTGAAGGGCAGAGCAGGGGGAAGGGAGCCCAGCCTCAGCGCCGCACGCAGAGCGTCGTCCCTCCCTGTGCCTTTTCCGGAGCAGCCTCCGAAGGCGCAGGGAGCTGGTGCCAGTGATTTCTTTTTCCACTGCCAAAAACTGAAAGGGAGCCAGGGCGAACGGGGACAATGTTTGTATTGTCGAGGTGAGATTTTTTTTTGTTGTTGTTTTGGTCTGGGCTTTTTTGTTTGTTTTTGCTTTATTTTAATATCTGTTAATTGGCCGTCCTCCTCCTCGTGCCAAAGCCCAGCACTTGTGCATCCTGATGCAGCTCCAGCCCACATCCGACTCGCGTTAGCCGAGGGAAGAATGGAGGCATTGTAACCACCCCGGTGGGGAGCTTTGGAGCCGAGGTGTGAAAGTGGAGCCGGCTCCCTGGGACGGGACGCTCCCTGCCCTGTGAAGGCTCTCATTTTCCCCTGCTGCCAGGTTTTACAGTGTCCTCTGCTGCTCCCTCGCTTCCCATAAATAACAGAAACCAGGATGCTGCCCACCCTGGGTCCCTTCCAGCACCCTGACCTTTCCGGCAGACCGCTGAAGAGCCTTCCCGGGATGAAGTGCTGGTGATGCTGCTCCCCCAGGACAGGCAGCCGGAGGCAGGCAGGGTGTGAGCAGCAGCAGATGAGATCACCTGCCAGCAGCAGCAGGGAAACTTCATCCTCCTTCACTGTGAACCTGGAGCAGACTTTAAGACGCGAACTGCGTGATCCTGGAAAGAGTCTCTGGCCTGGGAAATCCTTCATTTTCCTTCTCCTTTCTGTTTGTTTTCCTCCTCCCAGAGATGTCTAGACTACTAAGGAGCAGTGTTTATCTCCTGTGAGCCGCACTGAGCCTCACTGTAAGGGCATGGAAAGCTTTTCTTCCAGCCGCCCTATCGTGGTGATAGCACCCCGGCCAGGCTGTAAAATGCCTGCTTGATCCTGCATCCCATGCTCTTCTTTCCCTTGACGAATAGGCAGCACTGCTGTTATCTATGGGCTGCACGGAGCATGGCAGCGCCGGGGAGCTGCACTCATCAGTGGCCTCAAAGAAAAACTTCTGAAGAAAGTAATCAGGAAACTAGTGCACAAACCACAGTGTACCAAATCACCAGCTTCTGGTCCATCGAGGGTACCTGCAGCATATCGACCTCCGGCCTGCCTGCTTGTTTGTGTGTTGTTTGTTTGTTTTTTCCATCATCTCCCTGAATTCCCTCTTTAATTTTAGCAGAAACCGAGGTGTGCATTCCAACCGTAAGGAAACGTAGACATAAAACAACTCTTCGGCCAGATTTTCACATCCCTACCAGCCATGGAGAAGACCAGATCTGCAAAGAGAGATAAGCACACAGCACACACCCCTCCCAGTGCCCCATCTGGAAAAAACGGCCTCCGTGCTGCATGCTGAGTCCTGCAAATGCTGATCTGCAATGTTCCTCGTGTCCTATAATTTTTCTCTCCGGGGATGTCAACAGCAAGCCCACGGTCAGAAATAACTTGCTGCTTCTCCCTCCATCAGCTAGGTCTAACAGAGGACAAAGAGGAAATGTTCTTCCCTGTTCGTTGCAGAGCGTATGAGCTATAAAACGGGGCCAAATGGCCTCCCCCTGCGCACAAATAACAACAGGAGATAGATCCATATGCAATCGAGTGTAGGATAAATGTGCTTAGCTGATCATTCATTTCCTAATATTTTTTTATGAATAGGATTAACTTATGGTAAGATGGGACTTTATGGTCCTGTAAGTCTTGCTCATGTCAAAACAAATGAACTAGCCATCCTATGGGGGAACTATCAATCCAATATATGTGTGCGTATGGGTGTGGGGAGTCAGACCTATTATACCTTTAAGAGCAAATTAGATGCTGTTCCTATGATTCATAATGCTATATATCTAATGGCATGACTCGTCATCTAGAAAATAAACGTTTTGAGCCAGTTTCTCATCTCATAAATTTCCCCTCTGGCACTGAAGGACATAAACTAAATGGGCTGACTCACAGGCAAACAATACAATTTGGATACTTTTAAATGAAAGACAAAATTGCCTTAGGGCACAGGGGGGTGTTGAGATGCCGGGGAGCTGCTGGCAGAGCAGGGGCAGCGCTGCCAGGGGGCAGAGCCGGTCCTGGGGAGCCCTTGCAGAGCCTGGTGGCTTTGCACAGCTCCCTGCCTTGGTGTGGCCACCACGGCCAAGCATCCACTGTGGAGCTGGAGGTGTCGGAGGTGGGCTCGTAACTCTGCCTGCTGCCTCCTGGCAGGGAGGGGAGGCTGCACGCTGCTGAGCGAGGCGGCAGGGAGGGCAGGAGATGCCCCGGGGGGATGCTCTCGGCTGGAGGTGCCCGCTCCGAGGCAGGAGGGAAAGGGACCCTCGGGCACCGCAGAGCAGGGAGGTGCCCACATGTTCTGGTTGCAGCTCTCCTGAGGCTGCAGCTTCCCGTCGGACAGCTCTCAGCACCTTCCCTGCATCCGTTGTCCATTGCTCTTGGTCGTCCTCTGCCACCGGGCTCCTGGACGAGATTATGGGGAGTTAATGGAAAGAAGCATGGGCTTGGTCTGAACACTTGGCTCCAGGGCTGGGAGGACTATGGACAGAGCTCCCAAAGCTCCCTGAGACCCTTCATTTGTGCCTAGCGTTTCTGTGGGGCCAGCGAGCACCCCCAAGGGGCAGGCAGGCGTCCCTTCGGAGAGCACGGAGCCTCCTAACACAGCGGTGAGCAAGAGCTCCATGCGCAAGGAGCCCCTTTCTGCACAATCTTACCTATTTCCCCCTCGGCTTGCTCCTGCCACTTCCCCGCCCTTGTAGGCAGGAAAACCCTGAAAACGCCTGGCTGGGCATCCATCCTGCTGAGCACTGGGGGAGGCTGAGCACCAGCATGTGCCAGCCGGCCGCTCCTCCGTCAGCGAGGGTCGGGAAATGGGAGGCTGCAGCCCGCGGTAACCCTGTTACTGCATGGAGGGGCGCCCGCCCTAATGAGTGCAATTGAAGGCCGCATCGATTAGCTAACCTCGTTTGCGCGAAGGCTGACACAAGGCAGATGACGGCTGTGTACCTGCAGGATCTAATTACAACGTGGGTAAGGCTGGGCAGGCGCAGCGGAGGGGATTGCTCATCCAGCGTTGCACTTAGCATGGAAAAAAAAAAAAAAAAGAAGGGAAGGATTGACTCTTGGATTTGGCAAAAGGGCAGGGATGGAGTGGGTGGGATTTCTTCCCCAGGCTGAGGGTTGCGCAGGGGGTTTGTGGCCAGGGAGGGAGCGTGCTGAGCAGTGGGGTTGGGGTGACAGCCGAGCGGTGCTGCCGGTGTGACAGTGCAGAGAGTGCCAGGGTGCTGCCATGACCGGGCGGGGGGACAGGGCACTGCAGGCAGTGAGCTTGTGGGGACAGGAGGTGGCACAGCGCGTGTCCGTGTGGGTGGTGGGGACGGGGCAGGGCGGAGGGAGCAGGCAGAGGCACGGGGGACACACGGGGTGGGACACGTTCCCCTGGGCGTCCCCACAGGGACCCTCCTGACACCCCCATATGGCCCCTGGGGGGGGTCGAGGCTCTGGGCTGGGCACAGGAGAGGAGCCGTCCCTGCGCCTGTCCTTCAGACCCTTATTTGCAGGGCATCCGCTGCCCGGTCTCTTTGTCATCCTTTATTTTTTTCAGACGACCTAGTTATTTGTCACCACTGCCTGCTGTGTGCGCAGAGCACTCGAGCTCGCTGAGGCAGCACGGCCGCTGCCTGCTACCTGCATCCATCCAGCGTTATGGGGCTTCGGTGCCTTCTGCAGCCCCCGAGGGAGCCCAGGGCCCACTCCTGTGGCCCTCTTTCTGTTTCTGTCCTGCCCAGACCCAGCAATCTCTGCGGACAGGCACCCACACCCATCTAGCCGTGTGCCAGATAGGCTCCGTTCTGCCTTCCACGCTTCCCATTACTTTGTGATGCCCTTTCCAGCCCGGTGCTTTAATTACTTCCTAAAGAACGAAGTAAAATAACATCACATTTTCTCTCTCTCAGTGTTTTTTCCCCCTTCTGGAACAGTCCCGCTCCGCAAATGTCTGGGAGCAGAGGTATGGCAGAGGCAGGCGCCGTGCTGAAGGTGCGGGTGTGTTTGGGGAAAGCGGCACAACCCCAAACAATAGCAGCCCTGACGTCAGGCTCTATTTATACCTCCTCCTTTCATAAACGTCCCCGGGACGGTGCTTTTCCTATGGTTCTCTGCTAAATGCCACATCCCCCGGAGCTGTCCCTGTCCCCCCAAAGGGCACGCTTTATCTGCAGGGTGTGACCCGGCGGCGCGGGTGGTATCGCCGGGGCCAGGCATCCGCAGGCTGCGGCTCCCGCAGCGCTGCCGGGCGCGAAGGAGGGTCCGGGAAGGCAGCCCGGCCCCGAAATGTGCGTGCCAAAAGGTTAAAGGCATCCCAAAGAGGTTTGTTCGAGCGGGTGGTGGGGTGGGTTTTCTAGCGGAGTCGGTTTTAGCTCTGGCTGGGTTTGTGTGCGGGGAGAGACGCTGGCTTCGATGCCCATGGGACAGGCAAAGGGGAGCGGGAGAAGCCACCGTAAAACCACTCGATCTGAGCCGAGCAGCCTCTGGGGTGAGGGGTGCCCCGTCCTGGACCATGGGGACCCCATCCCAAGCTGGAGGCTCCATGGGGTCAGACTGGGGAGCTCTGTGCAAGAAGTTCAGCCCCGGATGGCAGCGGGTGGGCGCTGGTATGGGGCTCAGTTTGCTTTACGGGAGCTCCTGGGCAGGCTGAGGGCAGCCTGCAGAGGGAAGGCTTCCAGCTGGAGAGCTCCCACAGGTACCTGGTGGGGTTGATTTTCCTGATACTGCAGTTTTTTCTTGTGAATATCCCTTATGCGAGTGAACGAAGCACTGGTTTGCTCGCAGGAGGCAGCGTGAGTAGCACCACGTGAGAGGGATGGAAGTGGTCTGTGTCGTGGGGTCACTGCATGGGGTCAGAAACACTCGGGGGATGGACATGAGGAAAAGTTTCACTCCAACAGCACTGAAAGGTCCCCTAGAGGTGATGTCCTGTGTCACCAAGGGGCTCGTGTTTGCGTTTGGGGCAGCTCGGTCCTCCATCACAAGAGCCCTCCGTGCGTCGTGCCGACACTTCCCATCCCCACCCCACAGCAGCACCCGGGGGGAACCCCAATCGCTGTTATGAGGGAGCTAAAGCCCAGGGAGGTGAAATGCCTCACCCAGGGCCATGCAGGGAGCCGGTGGCAGGGCAGGGCGGACCCCAACCCCCCCCCGCATTTCCCAAAGCCCACGCTGTGCACATGCAGCGCTCAGCAGCGCACGGCTGAGCTGCCGGCCGCCTTTCCCCGCGTGCTGAGCGCTCACGGTCACGCTTTGTGTTCCCACGGCAGGCTTTCAAGGGCGCCCTGATGAGCTCCTACTGGTGCTCGGGGAAAGGCGACGTGATCGAAGACTGGTGCAGGTGTGACCTCAACGCCTTCGATGAGAACGGACTGCCGAACTGCAGCCCCCTCCCGCAGCCCATGTACGTATTCCCGCGAGCCCCCGCGGTCCCCAGCGCCAGCCCCAGTCCCGTGGGACGTGGCTCAGCCCCTGGGCACCTCCTGCCCTGCATCGTTGAGCCCAGGGCTGCGGGCCAGGGCGCCTTGCTGCCTGAGTGATGCCTTTAGGATATCCTGGCTCCGGCTGTGGCCCCTGGAAGGTTTCCTTGCAGATTTTCATCACCCGATTAGCAGGGCTCGTAGAACGGGATTTCAAATGCTGAAAGAAATGGAATTACGGCGCAATTCATTGCGGCTTGTCAGAGCGAGAGCAAATAAGGAGCAAAGTGATGGGGAATTAGCTGAGAAAGCAGGAAGACTGGCTCCAGCGAGCCACGAGGAGCAGAACACCTTAGCGAGCCAACATCCTCAGCAGGGAGTCTTTTCCCATCCTGAGTTCAACAAACACACTCATATGCGTGGAGCCAGACGCTCCATAGCCCCGCGTTGTGTTGTGTTTTGTCGTGTTGCTGCTCAGCCCCGTGCAGAGCAGCACCTCGGTGCTAGCACCACCAGCAGCCCAAAGCTCTTCTGCCTGCCCCTGTACCCCACTCTGGTCCTCGCAGCACTCTGTGCACAGCTGCCCTGGTTTTCCTTTTGCTCACGCCCATCAGAGGCTTGCTCGTTTGCAGCTGGGTAAGCTCACAGCCACACCTGCCCCTTCTTTGCTCACTCCCAGGGCAGCCCAGACCCTCCCTTCGTGTAGGCTCAGCCCCACTGGGCTACGTGGAGGTTATATTGGGTCCTCCCCTATTCTCTTGCTCCTGGGCAGTTGGTCCTTGGTTCCCTGTAGAGCTGCTGGAGCTCAGCAGCTCTCCCAGGAGATGAAGCCTCCTGCAGACAGGATATTTGGGGTTGTATGGGACTCTTGTAGGAGCTGGGAGGTAAGAACACCCACCCCAATAGGCTGCACCTAGCTGGCAGCTTCTTTCTTCTGTGCTCACCTACCAGCTCTCCCTTCACCCCCCTGTCCCCGTGGTCTGTGTGCACGTCCCTGTGTGTGAAGGTGAGAATCTGGGGCTTGTGCTGCTGGGAGAGGGGATCCCCTGGGAAGGGAGCTGATGTCTTCTTTGGTTTCCTCCTGCCCAGCCTGCGGCTGTCCCCAAACGTGGAGCCCTCCAGCACCGTGGTGTCTCTGGAGTGGCTGGACGTGCAGCCTGCCATCGGGACCAAGGTGTCCGACTACGTCCTGCACCACAAGAAGGTGGACGAATACACGGACACGGACCTCTACACAGGTGGGTGGCGCTGCTGCGGGACGGCTCCGTGCGCTCCGGAGGGCGCACAGCGGTGTGTGCGGCGCTGAGCCTTCCTGGGTATCGTCCTTGGAGCTGCTGCTTCTGTGCAGAAAGGCGCAAAGAGCGGAGGCGTTAGGTGTGGTGTTGACAGCTCCAGGAGAGGTTTCTGAAGGCTTCTGCGGAGACGTGTATAGGAGGGGAAGGGGAAAAACAAAAATACAGTGTGGCGGAAGGAAGTGATTTGCCTCTTTTGGGTAGGAGAGCTGTGAGCTGGAGTTCTTGAGTGAAATGACTTAAAGTGACTGATCCATCAGCCTGAAATGCTTTGGGGTGGTAGGTGCAGGGGGAAGGTCAGCACGCAGCAGCCAAGGGCTGCACCGGTCTGTTCCACCGAGTGGGGGTTGCGTGCCAGCAGTTAGAAGGACACTTTGAGTTACCTTGCACAGCCAACAAGGCAATCTGAAGCCTGCGATGTTTAGAGGCATCACTTATGCAGCACATAACTTCTCCGGGGGAACCTGAACCTTCCCTGGGCTGGAGCTCAGTTTTCAGCTCAGGCTTGGGCTGAGCGCTCTGTGCCCTGCAAAGGCTTCGTCAGCAATTCAAGCCGTGCTCCAGGAGCTGCTGGGCAAGGTGCAGGGATGTGAAGGACGGAGCTGGATTTGAGCGAATCAATGATTTATTTCAGAAAACATCACTGGAGGCCTTGCGTGATGCTACTGCTGCTTAGAAAACCAGGCAAAACCTCCTACTGTGTTCTGCTCAAGGACTTTGGGTTTAGCTCATTAAAGAAGTTTGTGGGAGATGCCAGAGGCAGCCTGGTGCTGGCTGAAGCTGAGACCTGCCTTCTGCAAAGGGCCCCAGGTGCTGGCAGTACCACATCTTCCCCACCTCTGGCTGGGGGGGCTGCAGGAGAAGGTTTCCACCTGCAGCTGGAGCGAGGCATTGCGAGGGCTTGTGGACGGGGTGATCAAAAACCTCCTTTGTTTAAAGGTTGGGCTCAGTCAGCTTGTGGCAAGGTGTGCGTGGCCAGGCTGTCTGCAAGGACATGGCTGAACGTGGGCACAGGGCTGGTGCTGCTGTGGCTGCTTTTACCATCAGATGCAAACTTTTGTTCCGTAAGATCTAGACTTTTCCTGTTGGGGAGAGCCGGAGCCCCCCATGAGAAGGAGCTCTTCTTCCCTGCTCCTACATCAGTCCTACCCTGCAGAAACTTCCTCCTGCACCTTCTTGCCAGGGTTGTGTTTCCACTTTCTTTATTCCTTGGTGTACAAAAGGTGAAGCGTGGAGGAAGGCTTGCTCTTTGTCTTGGAGGGGCGCACTCCAATAACAGGGAAGGAAAACAAGCCACCGAAGCGCCGTGTTTGGGATGGGGATTCCAGATTGCTCACACTCTGGTCAGGCGAGGCCAGATCGGGGAAATGTGGGGTTGCTCCTTTGAAGTGGCTGGAGCTCTGCCTGGCAGCCAGAGTAGGAAATGCAGATTATTATTATTATTTTCTTTTTATGACTGCCATGTGTTAGGCGATTGAATTCATTGTGAGGAGCTGCCCTCCCCTCTACCTGCTCTGGGGGACTGTTCAGGACAGAATGACCCCATTAACAATTAAAGAGAAAAGCCAATCCTAAGCCTCTCCTTTTTTTCTATGCTGTTTATAACCAAACAACATTCCTTCCTTCATTCCTTTCTTACCCTACAGGCCCCTGATTCCAGATGACTTGACTCTTGCAAGTACCTTGCATAGGTTTGCAGAGCTGCTGGCTGCTACAGCTCTCAGGCTTTGCTTGGTACCGTGCTGCTTCACCCTGACCCAAAACCCAGCCGTGGGGATTTCCTCACCACCATCACCCGCCCGACGCGCTGCAGCATGGCTCCATCCCGTCCGAGCAGCATGCACAGAAAAAAGAAAATGAAGTCAACCCTAGAAGGGGGTTGCAGGAAGGGAGATTTGGAGGGGGTTATGGATATTGTCAGGTCTTCCTTCCCCACCAGCCCTGTGGCCGCTGGCAGGTAGGAGCAGGTTGCTCCCGTTGCTGGAGGTGCTCCTTGGGCAGTGCTGGGAGGATCTTGCCAGGTGTGAAGGCTCTTGAGAATGCTGCTCTTCATCCCTTGGATCTCTTGAGTTAAAGCATATAGTTTTTTTTTATGGTTGTCTTTTTATTGCAGTTGTAGCCATTTCTTACTGTGATCCCTGGCACTAGCTGTGATCTTCAGCCCTGTGGCAAACTTCACTTGTGGCTGGTACCTGGCCGCTGCCTTCTGCCCCCTGCAAAAAGCTTCCAGGCTCCCCTCCCATACTTGCAAAACTCCTCGGCCTCCCTCTTGCTTTGCAACTGGAGGAGGAAGCCTTTCCCTTGAGCCACCAAATATCTGCTCTTCTTCTTCCTGGAGCTGAGTCAGGAGCGAGGCTGGGAGCTGGTTGAGCGCACGTCCCCTGCTCCTGGGATGGGGCAGAAGCAGCCGGGAGCTGGTGTGGGTCGGCTGCCCCCCGGCTGGACGTGGTTTATAAAGAGGCTTCTTACTGGTGCTTGGAAGTGCACAGCCCTTGGACCATCTGATGCTAATAGGAGCAGTTCCCGAGGTGAACTTGTGTGCGAAACAAACCACGCTTTCAACACCACCGCGTGGGGAGAGAGCGTCTCTCTGCTCGGGAGCCAGCGGAGAAGACAGAGAGCAATTACATCCCAAACTGTTTATTAAAACTTGTGGAAATTACTCATAACTCCATGTGTGCGATGGCTTTGTAGTTGAGTGATGCTCTTTGTTTGAACATGAGGCTCTTGAAGAGGGCGCAGGCGCGTGTGTGTGTGCGCGGCCGGGCCGCCAGCGCATTATGTCATGGACGAAGCAGGCGCTGCACTTGAGAGAGGGAGAGAGAGAGAAATGTGTTTTACAGGGTGAGGTACAAACTGAAATGGCTGTGAACATCTGGAACTGATATTAGGCTTGGAAAATGTTTTCTGTCACTCCAACACTCCTCTGGAGGAAGGTTTCTGAAGTTAAGAAGCTCCAAAGGGGATGAGGGGGAGGGACGAGGGGATAATGTGACCACCGTGCAAAGTGCTTTTTATTTCTCTGGCCAGGTTGCCATAGCCAGGCTGTGTCCCTGCCCCTGTCAGATGAGGGACAGGGGGTATGTCCCCTCTAACAAGTGCTTGTTGTGGTGGCCTCACTTCAAAGGTCCCCAGCAAGAGCTGAGCCCTGCCATGTAAAATGTTCCTGTGCGTGGGGCACTGCGTCCTCCAGCCAGGGAGGGTAGAAAGCCACTTGCCTTAGGAGGCTGGGTCCTGATGCTGTGTTTCCCCTTACTATGCCTTAAACCCCTCTGCCGAGAACCTCACCTGGTGGAGGCAGCGGTTGGTGAAGGCTGGCCTTGGTCCATCCTCCTCCTCACCTCTGTTCCGTGCACACATCTCCCCAGGCTGCGCAAGCACGGCGCATCCTGCCCCAAAATAACCCAAGTGATGAAGGGTGAAATCTTCGGGCGTGGGTGGGAGCAGGCAGACCTGTGCGTGGCTTAGCACCCACCTGACCTCGGCCATGATCCCCACCACAGGGGGGATTTCACGTGGGTGGGTGCAAGGGGGGGCTCTGGGGCTTTTGTGCTGGATCCCATGTTTGTGCATGTGCACCAGGTGCCAGGGCAGACTGAGCTGCTTCATGCCGTGGTGGGTGGCGGGCACTGATGCACCCAGTGTGGGGCTTCGGTGCGCAGGAGAGGAGCGGCCAGGCTCTGTGGCTTGGGGGTTGCAGTGATGAAGAGGCTCCTTGGTGGCTGTCCCTGCTTGGGTGCAAGGGGGTGGTGGTGTGGTGTTGCTGATCCCACCTCCTGCTCGTTGTGGTGGGGTGGCTGTTCAGCCTGGGGGCAAAAATAACTGTTAGCCAGAGGTTTAGAAATTAAAGAAAGTGCTTTAAATGCACTCATAGCACGTGCACAGTGGGGCTGGGGGAGGACAGGGCAGTGGCTGTGGGCTTTGGCTGGGGTTGGGGTCCGTGAGCAGGGTCTGAACCTCCCTCGGGTTGGTGGCTGCGTTGCTGCTGTGATGTTCTTGAGCTCCTCTGTCTCTTTCTCGATGTTCCTCTCCCCAGTGAGGTTTTACAGAGGCTGATGGGGGCTTTCTGCTGCATGCTTCCTCCTGCAGTGCCCACATGGTGCTGTTGTTTTTCTGGATGCCCCTAGAGCAGCCCGTGCCAGCATCCTCAGCTCCCAGTGCTGCCTTCAGCACCCATCCTGCAGCCCCTCCACATTGCTTCAGGGCAGAAACTGTGGGACAACTTCTATAAAAAGCACCAAGGGTGCTTGCTCCATCTCACACCATTTCCCCCCTTCCCTCTGAACGAAAGCTGCCCTCCTCCAGCAGCAGGAGCAGGCTGCTCTGTGGGCAGTCCCTGGATGTCATGGAGGGGCCTGGGGAGGTGCCCACCACAGCACCTTGTGAGCTTCTGAGGCAGGAAGGGGTTCTCCCACATTTGGTAGAGGACGGGGAAACCCAAGACACAAATAAATGACTTGTTTGAGGTCCTGGGAGCTGGGCGGTGAATTAAGCTCAGCACTAGGCCCTAAGCGTTGAGCAGTCTCGTTCCTTGGGCACGGAGCCGTCTCCTCCTGCTCGTGTTCCAGCATCCGGGTGGGTAGAAGGGGGAAAATGCAGAGCAATGAAGTGCCCTAGCCCAGTGTCTTCAGTTCCGTGAGGGCTTTAGGCTGTGATTGCCTGCATCCTTTCAGTGGTGCCACTTCTGCAGCTTGGTGTGTGCCAGCAGGTGGGGATGTTGTGGGGCATTAGTTGGGAAGGAGCACACAGCAGGGGATGCCACTCGTTTGCTTTTACACACCGGTGCTGCTGTTGGCCATGAGCTGCCACGTCCCAGAAGGACACGTCCCAACAGAGACCTCCAAGCTTTGTTTCTCACAATGTGAGGGGATGCCGGCTGCTCCTGGGTCTCTTCTGCTCAGCACTGATCGCAGGTGTAAGAAGAGCGAGCCTTCATCCAGAGCAGCTCGTAGCCCTCCAAGAAAGGAGGGGAACAGAAGTGCAGGCTGCCGAATGAGCTTGTTGGAGGTCGCGTAGACCTTGGAGCAGGAGAACACAGCCTTGGGCTGTTTGGGTTGCATAGGGGCTGTCTGTTACACCACCACGGCCTGGCCATGTGCAGCAGGGCTGTGACACGGAGGAGAGCCGCCGGCTGAGCTGCAGAGTGCCAGGGGAACAGGCTAGGTGGAATAACTTCTGGGAGCTGAGGGAATGGCTATATAAACCTGTGTCACCATTGCAGGCTTCTCCAGCACACTGCTGTTCTGCAGGGGACTCTCTGCATCCACATCTCCTATAAAAGAAAATGAAATAGGTCAAACCAGAAGGTTCAGTGCTTTGCACACTTGCAAGTTTCGCTCCGAATAGAGGCTGGAGCGTCTTATTTATAACTGCTGTGCTCTCAGAGCATCCTTCTGACGTGGCTGGGGCCGTACAGAGACGGCTGTGGAACACTTCCACACCCCCCTTGTGTGCAAGCTGTGCTGCTAGGCGTGTGAAAAGCAGCCACAGACTAGAAGAAGGAGAGAGAAAATGATTTGGCCAGAACAAGTACTGTGCCTGTCAGGAAGGAGTCGGTGTGCTCTCCTTACAACCAAGCTACCTCCTTAAAATAATCTTTAGAGCCCTATTTCCAAGCGGGCTGGGCACCGCAGAGGTGACATTGCACTTCGAAAGCTGTAGGAGCTTGAGGTCAGTGGCTACGTGAACATCCAGAGTCTTAATTAATGCCAACAAAGCGTGGAGGATATTCGGGCTGCAGTCTTCAAACCAGTTGCTGTTAAAGATGGCAATGATCTCGTGTGGGTGATACTGACTGCCGCTGTGAAGTCCTTCGGAGGCAAAGCGCTCTATATTGATGTAGGTGCCACGATTGTAGATGATTTTTTTTGTTTGTTTCTATGTAGACCCAGGGGACACCAGCTCTGAGGCTGGTGGATCAGAGCTGAGGCTTGAAAAAGAAGCCACAATGTCTGGTTTCAGGAGATCACGTCTTCTGCAGCTTTCTCAGGGGTGTCTGTGTGTTTGGCTTCCACTCAGAAGGAGTGGAGCATCACTGGAGCAGAGAGAGACCTGATGGTGGTCACGAGCTGGTGATCTACCACTGCCAGTCTCCTACTTGGTCCCTACCTGCTGGCTCCTCGTTGACCTGTGTGGACCTCTGTGGGTTTGAGCAGGGGGTATTTGGCTGGTGGTAACAGCCCCGAGGTGAGGACTGGCTCCCTCGGGTGCTGGGGGTGGAAATGCAGCAGCCGGGGCTCCTTGTGCTGCCGCCTCCTCTGTAACCAGCACACGGGTGAAGCTGTTTTCAATGCCCAGAGGACCTTACTCGAGCACTGAATCCACTTCACTTGTTAACAACAGGAAAGTTGATTCAAAAAGAAGCCTTTGAAGAGAAGGTCAAGTTTTTGGAAGCTGCTTCCTGGGCTGTGTTGTGTAATAACACCAAGCAAGTGCTTAATTTTGGCCATTACGCTCGCTGTGAAGCACTGACTTCTCTCCCACTGGGACAGCTGTAGTTATTTCCACCTACCAGTGTCATTTTTGTATCCTGGAAAGCAGAAGGGAGGTGGAGGGCTCTCAGCTCTCAATTAGAGTTGAGTCAGTTGCTGAAACATTTCATTAATTCACATTTCCATACGGTTGTTCCAGGCTTCTATTTTTATCTGCCCAGACACCTTTTGGACAGAGCCGGGCACTATCTTTGCAGTCTCCCAAATCCCTTCGTAGGTGGGGAGCTGGGGCTGGCCCCGGAGGATGGAGCAGTCTGGATGGTGCCGAGGGCTCGGAGCTTGCCAAGGGCTTTGCGCTCGGAGCCACCTCTGCCTCGTGGCACTGGGCAGCTGGAGATGCTCCCTTCTAGCAGAGAGAGCTCTGAACTTCTTAAATGGCAGTTAATGAGGCCAGGCATGGTTATTTTATTTTTTTTTTAAGGTCTGTAATTTTATCCCCTAGGATAAAGTTTCTCCTGATCTGGAAAAGTCAAGGCCACAAATCCGCCTTGTCAGAAACCATCAGGAGAGAAGGCAGCTAACGCGGCTGGACTGCTCGTGGCATGCGAGCGCGTCAGTGAAACCTTTACGTGGGAGCCTTCATTGATTAGAAAAGCCTGTCTAGTCAATAAATTGTGACTGGGATTTGGAGGGAAGCTCGGTCTGCGTCTGCAGAGCTGGTGCTTGGCCATGCAGCCCAGAGAGAGTTGGAAAATGTGGGGCAAGGTGGATGCAACACGACCCTGCTTGGGGCAGAAAGCTGGGTGTGAGTGCTGCTACGTGTATGGGGCTCCCATCTGGGGCTGAGCTACACCCCGGCCGGCCTTCCCTGCCAGGGTTGGATCTTCCTGGAGGCTTCAAGTGTTCTTCTCTCTAACTAGGGCCTGAGATGAGGTCTTGAATGGGGTGGTGAATCTGCTTTCCAGTCCTCTGCCTGCTGTTGGGGCTTCCCATGTGTGTGTGTTCATCTTGTCAGGAGGCTGAAATGCAATCTGGAAAGTTAGCATCCCTCTGCACATCTCTGGAAAGAAAAAAAGGGTAGGAAAGAGATCAAAGGAGGCACATAGGCTGCCCTGGAACAACCTACCCTGTCCTGTTTGAAGCCCAGGAGGTGCTCTGGGGACAGACAGAAGCCAGGGTGGTAAATCAGCCTTGCCCTGAATGTTACAGCTGTTCTCAGCTGGGATCCTGCTCTGCCAGCATCAAGGCTGATCTAGCCCAGGTGGGTCCATGCTAGGTGGCCCTTTGTCTCTCCATCCTGTGTGCCCTAAGGACCACCACCTCCCATCCCCTGCCTCCCTGCTCCCCGGGATGCTGCTCCGGCTGAGCCGTGGCTCGAGGCGGATTGCTCCCTCTGTTCCCCGTGTTGCTTCGGCGTGAGGGAAGTTAAGCAAAAAACAGAGGGATTAAGCCTTGAGTCGGGGGATTTGCCAATTAAAATAGCTGCTCCTCCTGCAGGTTTCGTGTGATACAGGAGTAGGGGGAGACCCTCCCCGTCTCCCCTGTGACCCCTTCCCAGTTTGTTCAGCTTGCTGGGGATGGAGATGTGGCTCTCAGGAGGGAGGGGGCAGCTGGGTCTGTGTTACACTGCCCGCTGTTTGGATAGGATAAACCTTTCCTCCCCGTAATTGGGTGATTGGACTTGGGAGCTTTCTCAGATATTAATCTGGAGACCCCAGAGGGGGTCAGATTAGGTTATGGAGACAAAATAGGAAATACTGCTGTGGCTAGTTTGGGTTATGGGGGATAGAGGGGATATTCTGCAGCATTCCCCTGCTGGGTTCCCACTGACGGAGGGGTCAAGGAGCGGTCTTATCTCAGCATCACGTTGACTTGGTCTTTGCTGGGAGCGGCTGCCTCTGAACTCTTTCCTCCCCTGTAATCCTGCTGCTCCATGGAACAGGACCACGATCTCTCCTTTGAAATAGGGAGGGGTGGGCAGCGATGACCTGCTGCTGGGGCTTGCGAACAGAAACCTTTTTTTTTTTTCTTCTCCCAAATGGGCATTGTGTCATGAGGAACCCTGGGGCAGAGACAGCTTCATTTTCTGAGCTGGTGTCACTTGGACAATGAGATCTTCCTCCTTGCTATCCGGTTGGAGGGAAGGGTTTTATTTTTTTAGTGGTCCAGAGTGGGTGACTTACAGCAGTGGGCACATCAGTGCACACTTCCTTTTGTCCTGTGTGATAGATGTACATGAGGAAGGACGTCGTGTCAGTCCCGTCAAAGCTGGCAAGATGAGCTTGTACCCAAGTACTTCAGAGCTGTGCTATTTAGGAATGCTGCACTGAAGCACCATCCTGGGGGTATTGGCGAAGGGAAATCCCCCGTGCCTGTGCTGAGACCCATTTGGTGTGTGGGGTGAAGCCTGCACGCTGCCCTGGGAGCAGCTCCGAGCGCTCCTGGACGCGAGCTCTGCTGACACAGAGCTGGCTCCGGGCTGCAGCGCTGCTTCCAGCCCTCGTTTCTCTTTCGTTAACAGTGAGATGGCAGACGGGATGGCTGCTGATTTAATGAGGGAAGCTTCTGATCACAACCATTGAAGTGAAACCCCGAGGTTTTTCGTGGTGATTTGGTGACTCACCCTGACAAAGCTGGGGTAGGAAATACCTCGTTGGCTCCTTTTCCCATGCAGCAGCCTGGCTCCTACACTTGCTTTGCTGTCCTTGGGCGAGCTGTCCTTGGGCCTGCCCTCACCAACACGAGCATTTTACACCCGCTGGTAAGACCTGAACTTCAGCCTCAGAGATCCGTGGTCCTGTGCAGCCTGGTCAATTAGCTGGCTTTAATGAGGCTCGCGCTTCGTTTCCCTGGTGCTAACCCTAAACACTGTCCCGGGGGGACTGGTGAGCTGGGGTGTTTGGGTACGGCTGGGGGACCCCACTGCCTTCTGCCCCGTGGCACACACGTGTGTGTACACGTGGGGACACTGAATGCAGGAGTGCGGAGCAGCTAGCACCACGGCTGTCCTGGGAGAAAAGAGCTTGCATGCGGTCACAGATAATACTTGGCTTTCCTTTATCCTCTGTGTCATCTGTGGAAATCAATAAATCTCACTGACTTCATTGTACAGCCTGGGAAATTGAGGCACTCAGCAGTAATGGCCAGAAATTGTTTGTGGAGTCTTGTTCAGAGGAGCCAGTTAAGAAGAAGTGGTCTAAGCTCATGTACAGTTAATATTTACTGTGATTTTTTTCCTCTCAAGCCACAGAATTTTACACTTGGCTTCAGGCTATTTTCAGTTCTGTTTCCAGTTCCTGTAGGCAACCTCGGTGCCTTTTTGGTAAATGGAGCATGTCAAACCCAGGCGAGTGTGCCCATCCTGCCAGGGGCCGAGGCGAGCAGGAGCTCCCCCGAGGCACTGAAGAAGCCTTTGGGTCTGCTCCATCCTAACGCAGCCCCGGGGAGGTGTGTGCCGGCTGCTGTCCGAGAGCTCCCTTGGGGCAGCCCAGGGTCATGCATGGGGAGATGGCCACCGCTGGGGACCCTGATGGGACAGCATGTGGTGACTGCAGGGACTGTTCCCCCTTGGTGTCCTGGCTTCACTCAAGGTCCTGCTGCAGCCTGCAGCTGATGGAGTCTCCCCTGTCAGACCCTCGGGACAGTGTCTGACTGCATGCCCGGACTCAGCACCCACCCTGGGATGAAGCCAGGAGCCCGTTGCCTCCTTTAGGCTGAGAAGCTTTCTTTGCAAGTCCTCAAGGACGATCTAAGAGGGGCAGCAATAACTCCTTACAGTGGGGCACCAGGAGCACCAAGACCTGGAGGGCAGCTGCGTTCTCCCCTCCGTGGGATCTGGGGAGCGCTTCTGGTGCCTGCCCTGCCTCTGTGTGCAGAGTCCCGTCCCGATGCCGGGGCTTGTTGGGAGCAGGGATGGAACCAGTTTGTGAGCCAGGAGGGGGGGACGTAGGGTGCTCTGGGCATGGCTGGGCTCCGCAGCCAGCCAAAAAGGCACGCTGTGCTCGCCCCAGCTGTGCACTGCTGGGGTCGCTGCTCGGCATCTGCCTGTGTCCTCCAGCCGCAAGCAGCTGGCGCGTTCATTGGGAACACGCCGAGCTGCACTGGCACCGACCCCGCTTTGGTGCTGCTGGGTCAGCCAGCTCCATCCAGCTCTCGTTTGTGGGCCGATCCTGCACCCCAGGAGCTGCAGGAAGGGTGCTTCCCCCTGGGGTACCCTGCAAGGAGATGCCCACAGATGTGGGCAGACGGTGCTGCGGACGCCAAAACTGGGGTTGGAGGTGGGAAATTCCTTCCTCCCTGCACCCCAGCACTCGTCAGCTGACCTCCACGAGCACGTGATAGGTTCCCTTTATCTGCTAATATTAGCCATAAGCCATCCAGCTCTGTCCGTAATCCTGTTAGAGCCTTTGACTCTTGCTCCTGTGACTCCCAGCAGCTCTAATTGCGGATACTCATGCTCGTGATTAATGGCTCGGTTCATCTCCAGTGGCACCGGTTTTACATGCGAAGCCTGCTTCCCCCTGTAACGATTTGTGCAAAGGGGAAATAATCCTTGTTAGAAACAAGCAGCACAGAAATGTGGCATTGGCATCTTGTCTTCATCCAGCCCTTCTGCCTCCTGTCCATCCTCTCACTCCTCTCCCCTCTGCCTTTCATCCCCGTGGTTACTGAGCGAACAACCCTAATTGCCGTGGGCTTTAATTTTGCTGCCCTGGAGCCGATAAATCACTCCGATGCGTGGAGCATTTTTATGCTCCTTAACAAAAGGAGTGGGATTTTCTCCTCCGCTGCGTGTTTTACAAGTGACTAATTGCATCAAGGCACCTTCGAAGCAATGACTTCATCAATTGCTCATCCCGCAGACGCACGGCTGGTTATATATGCCTGATCAGAATCCTACATTTATTAGGATTAATTTATTCTCCGATCATTTTTCTTCTGCCGCAAGGACAGGGAAGTTGAGTGATGTTACTTGCTCAGCTACGTAAGCACGATTTCTTGCCTCATTACTGAGCCTGAGATATTTTGGTTGCGTGCTGAAACTTCTCCAAATGAGAGTGAGTGATGTTATGTCTCAGACAGGAGTTATCTTGGGACACCACAGAAATCAAGTTATTTCAGGGTGCCTACAAATTGGCTTTAGATCCTCGCAGCCTTTCTTCTTAGCTTTCCCTCCTATTTGTCATGGGACACATGTCTGCGTGAGCAATAGTAAGCAGTTGGGGCTTTGTGTAAAGGGTTGGTGTTTCTCCCAGCTAGAAGCCATCTGAAAATGGGGACGCTTGCACTAGGTTAGCAAATCCTTCTGATGCCGCTGGCAAATGTGCTCACAAGCAGGAGGGGTGCTGAAGGGCTGGCTGTATAAAAAGGGATGCAGCGAGCACGGGCTGAGCATCTCCAAGGAGGAGGCACTTGGACTGGTGAGGACAGAGCAGTAAACACGGGCGAATTCACACGTTTTCTTAAAAGCTGTGGTCAAACCCTTTTGCAGGAGTAGTGCCTGATAACAATTGCCAGAAGCCCTCGACTCCGCTCCTCGCCTCCCACCCCAGAAAGGCTCCTCTCGGGGAGGGACGGAGCTTGTTTGCAGCCAGGCAGGAATTTTGCCTCATCTACTTCCAGTCTGGCGTCTGCCCTTAATTCACTGCTGGCCCCAGCGGTCGCCCGGGGGGATTTTGCAGCCGTTTTAATGGACCAAACGGGGTCACTTTGAACTGGAGCCGCGCGGCCTGGGGGGGCCGTGGCGATGCTGGGGAGCCTCAGCTGGCTGCTGGGCAGGGCTGGGGCGAGGAGGTGCAGGAGCGGGGATGGAGTTGGGAGGTTTCCTTCGGCTGGGGAGCGAGGGAGCCCACAGCACGGGCAGGGAGCATGCTCCTGCGGCGTTGGGGAGCTCAGGTTTGGCCGGGGAGCAGAGAAAAGGAGGTGACGGCTGTGGAGAGGTTGGCGGGAGGGCAGCACTGGACCTAGGAGCCGTGCTGAAGCCCGGAGCCGTATGGAGGCGTGCTTGTTTTGTTTTGCCAACAGCAAGCTGGCAAGAAATCGCCTGTTTTGATGGCAGATCTGCAGTCCTGCTGGCTGTCCAGCATGGGTTCACATCGCCTCGATCAGGGCTGCCTCCTAACGAGGGGCAGAGCAGGGACCCAGCCGGCACAGAGCCCCTGTCCCACTCTCCCCATGGCAGGGGGCTTGCTTTGGGGTGGCCAAAAAGGGATGTTGCTGAAAAAAGCATGTCAAGAAGCAGGGGCTGCTGGTAACTGAGGGTCTTTGCCTACAGAGGGGGCTCCTGCACTGCCCGAGGCCGGCTGGGCTGGGGAGGCAGGAGCCGGGCTGCGGAGGCTGCCAGCTGACCTTTCTCAAACAGTTCATGGGTTTCCAGAGCAGCCGAGGTGTCAGCGGTGTAGAGCAGTCACAGCTTCCCAGGCACTGGAGGAGGAAGGCAGGGGGCACTCGAAAGGGGAGGAAAAGGCTCCGGCCTGGAAGGGTGGAAACCTTGCAACCCGTTAACTGTTTCTCCGCAGCAAGAGGCGGAAAGCAAACCAGGGTGTGTTTTGCTCCTGCGCCTCGCTCGCGCCCGTCCTGGCTGCCCTGCTCTCCTCTTGCCCTGCCTGGGCTTCTCTCCTGGCTCCTGCAAAGGCAGGACCTAGGTGGGGACTGGGAGGATCGAGGTGACAAATCGGCTTTGCCCCAGCACGTGGAGCAGACCTGGACCGAGCAGCGTGCTGGAAAGCAAAGCGTGCTCCAAGCAGAGTGCAGCATGAGCCAGGGACTACTTATGCAGAGCCCTCTGCTCTGATGAAGTCTCTGCAATCAGATTTAATTAACAGGCATGGGCACACAGGAAAAAAAAAAAAAGCCTCCTCAAGCCCTCTCCTAACCAGTGCGTTGCTCTGCGTTTTCAGCTATCTTTGCTCGCTGGAAGTGTGTTTGTCTCGAACGAGGGAAAGGGCTCGGAGCTGCGCCGTGGCAGCCCGGCAGTAACACGCTGTCATTCGCGGCTGACAAAGCTCGGGAGTAAATTAGCAGGCAGAGTCTGTGAAAGGAAATGTTTCCTTAAACGTTTCCATAAAAGCTAATTGGCCTGTAAGAGCCGCGTACCTGTGGGCGCGCGGCGTCCCAGGGGTTCAGCGCTCGGGGAAGCTATTCCTGGCTCTGCTAACAATGTTCGGTGTGACTTTGAGCAGGTCGTTTCAGTTCCCTGTGCCTTGGTTTCCCTGTCTGAAATGAGAAGAATACTCCCTTCCAGAGCACTGATAAGGCTCATGCACTAAAATTTTATTACTCGGATGGAGTTCCTTGGCAGAGGGATATTATGCAGAGAGAAGGTTAATGATGATGGTAGGCAGAGAATAAAAAAAGAAATTGCTGTTTTATTTTTATTTTGTTCTTTAAATGATGTTTAATAGCCAGTTTTCAATTCAGGAATAAAACCCAGTCCTCTGTGACCACCAAATTATCTCGCAAATGCTGTTCTGTGTGCAGACGGAGGAGAGGAGCTCACCCCTTCTCTCTGCTCTTAGGAGCAATCAGCAAAACGCATGTTGGAGCAGCTGATCTCCAGAGAGACTTCCTTTTCCCAATTAGGATTCTCATCCTCATTCATGAATAATGAAGAAAGCACTTCCCAAGAGGCCTCCATGAGGTTTCACGGGTCTCCTAGTGCTGTATGGCTGGGGTGGAAGCGCCGCTGTGCCGGGCACGGTGCGCGTCGGGGCCGCTCCTTCCCGCAGCTGAGGCCGGGGGGGACTGAAGAGGAGCAGGGCGAGGGGAAGTGCCCGAAGCCAGGCAGGCTGGGCAGCACTTCTTCCAGAAGGAATTAAAGGCTGAACCGAGCCGTTATCCCCCCAGACCAACGCTGAATGCTTCCAGAAGCATTTCTAGGTGAACGTGCCCCACCGTTGCGGTGACCTGGGGAGCAGAGGTGCCCCTTCCAGGACGAGCCTGTCCCACGGTGTCCTGCCTGACCCCCCTGGTGTGTCATCCTCACCGCAGGCTGCGAGTGCCAACCACAGCAAAACACAGCACACTCTGAGGCTGGGTGTTAGCTTATTTATTTATTTTTTTTTCCCCGTTTATTTTTTTTCCGTAAACACTAGCTACGTCAAAAATGCCACGTTCGTCACCCCCCAAACTATTACAAAAGCTAAGGTCAAATTCATGGAATAGTTTTGGCTGGGGAAAAGAGCAAGGGCGAGGAGCTGGGTTCCCACTGGGTGAAGCGCGGGGGCTGCAGGACGCCGTCTCCTCTCCTTCCGCTGCCTGTGGCCGAGGGTTTCCCGTCCCCAGGGCACTGTCCAGCTGCGGGGTGGCAGCTCTGTGTGTAAGGATGCTCTCGGCGCTCGCGTGCTCTTTTTTTCCTGCTCAGTTCCACTGTGTGGAAATGCCTAGTGAGATGTGGCTTGCTAGGGGAGGTGACGTCTTTCCTTAGGCAGCCTAGTGGGAGAAGGAAATGGGAGAAAAAGGACAGACTTCTGGATGTGCAGCCCATTGTTAGTCTGGCTAATCCAGATCGCCATCCTCCTTCCCTCCTCCTGCTCCGAGCGCTTGTTGGAGAGGCGCTCGCTTCCACCCTGGGGTCCCCACGGAGCAGGGACAGCGATGGAGAGCAACCTGCCAGCCTCACATGGGTGGCAGCACAAAAAAGCCTCGGGCCATTGCATTGTGGTTCTCCATGCAGGCGGGTTTGACTTCCGAGTGTCTCTCAGCTCGCCGTTGCCTTTTTGCTGCTCAAGACATCGTGCGGCGCTGCTGCAGCTCTGCTCCTTGTTTTGCGGAGCAGCTCATCCCTGGAGCAGAGCATGGCCTTTCCCTGTGGCCATTCCTTGGCCGTGGTGCTGAGCACAAGCCCTGCAGCTGCTGGCCTTCCCGGCACAGTGCTGGCAAGCCAAAACATCCAACAGAGAGCAGCGAGGCTCTGATGGGCCAGGCCCTTGGTGCTTGTTGGAAAATCCTCCTGGGCAGATGAGAGCACTTCCCCCTAAGGCAGGTCAGGCTCCTTGCTCGCACCAGCAAGCTGACCAACAGTAGGTGGAAGAATCCCACCCCAGTGCCCGTGTTCAACTGTGAAGCACCAGGCATTGCTTCTCAGCTTTGTTGTTGACCTCTTGCCTATCTCTGAGTTTCTTCCCACCCGTTTAAATTGTTGCTTTTGTTGCCTATTTAATAGGCTTGTAAACAAGGATCCTTGCACTGTCCCCATCCCCTCGTTGTGTTTGCTCAAAGCTCTTCCCAAAACTTGCTCACCCTGTGTAAACAGACCCTTTTTTGCCTCATCCCCACGCCCTTCTCCCTCATTTCTCCACTTGGCCTTGCCTGGCTGTGTCAGGGAAGGTTCAGCTCTGGTTGCAGGGTGCAATTTCGAAGCTTGTGTTGTGCTGAGGAAACCAAGGGGCCGTGCTCCCCTCAACCCCTCCACCTTCGTAAATATCGTGGTAAATTTGTGGGGACAAGGGTTGATTGGTGTTTAGTTTTTTTCTATCTCCCCCATCTGTGTCTGCTGATGTGGGGCTGCGACGGTGACAGTATTTGAAGCAGGAGCTGTCTCTTGATACTTATGTGTACAAAATCTCATACGACGAGACCCTGAGCTCTCTGGGGACCTCTAGGTGCTACTGTAAGATGAAACGATCAAATACCACTGCACGGCAAAATGTCATGGTGCATCAGTAAAACTCATCTCTGTAAATAAGAGGAGCTCGGTCTATCTCTCTGTTGTAGAGCCATGGGGTGTGTTGTTGCCAGATGAGCCAGATAGGTTTGTGTAAGGAACGATGGGAGTTGATTGGAATTGGACCGAGGAGGGGCGATTGCCCCCAGTGTGGTTCTCTTCCCCCCTGCACCCACCTGGCTCCGGGTCCTGCAGCGTTATCGGCATGTACTCACACCAGGAATAAAGCCAGCCCTCCCCTTTTTTTGACCTTAAGTGATGGTTTAGGATTTCTTTTATTTGTGGACCTTGTCTTGGCCTTCTCCCGCTATTTGTCTCTCCAAAAAAAGAATTCTGCTCTTTCAATTTCTGAGCCCAAATTGGAGGAGGGGGGGTATTACCAATTGGGATCAGTAAATAGCTCATCTGCCTTCGTAACACTTAGCATTTAGATAGTGCTTTCCATCGTCAGAGCCCTTTGCAAACTCCAGGTAATCCTCCCAGCACCCCTCCAGTCAGGTAAGTATAACTAATCCCAAACAAATAGCTTCAGTGTGGAACTAATGTAGGGAATGGATAAGAGTAATTTCAGGTTTAAAAGAAAACTAGTGGGTAATCTCACAAGAAAATTAGAAAAAAAAGGGCAGAGGGAAAGAAAACAAGCCCAAGCTATTGATTGTGAAAGTTAAGTCGCTTCAACTCATTGACTGGCATTTCAAGTAGCCAGGACAGGTTGCAAATATTGCAACTACTTAGCATAGCCTTGCCATTTGGAGGTATAGAGTACATCAGAGCTTCAATAATACGGTAAAATAGTTAAATTTAAAATGCATTCAATAATTTTTGTGTTAAAGTTCATTATTTTTTCCTATCACTTAACCAAAAAATCTTGTAAATATTGAATTTCCTCCTTTTTGTGTGTTTATTTAATAACTGTATTTACTTATTCATTTTCTAATTTCCTCCTCCTTCTGTCATCTCTGGGAACTGGAGCTTGAGGAGATTTGCCCACCCTTGGTGGTAGTTTAGTCAAAATACCTTGTCACTTGCGTGTCTTGGTGCACTTTTTCCCAAGTCTGGTTGAACAGTTTTGTTTGGTCACCAAATGAACTCATTAATCCATGTTCCATTTGGGACAGGTTTTGGGGGAGAAATGGCTCAGAATCTGGTTTTCTTTAGCAACTGAGAACCTGTTGTTCCAGAGGACGACTTCTGTCCCTGTGTGTCCTGCACCACGTGCAGGATCCCGAGTCCGAGGTGGTGATGCCCAGGCTAGGAGGGAAGCTGCAGGGCGAGGTTGGGTTTTCCAGCTCTGGGGGCTCGAGTCCATTTCTCTGCTTTCCAGCGTCAGACGTGGGCACTGGACCAGCCCTAGGGCTCCAGCAGACCAAGTCTGTTCTGAAAACCCATGTGTGCGTATGAGTATTTGCCCGTCCAGGACTCAAGGATCCTTGCAGGCTGACAGTGAGCTTTCCCGGAGCTCGTTCCTGGTCCCCCAGGAGACCTCTGAACGGGTCTGTCGGGGTTTTACAGAGGTGTGCTTGCAGACACCACTGCAAACCAAAAGTAGCTATAGAGGATCATAAGGACCTTTAGTACCAGCTCTGTTGCTCTCAAGTGCTTTTTCCCCTTACATTCACCTAAACCCCAAATCCATCGCTGCCTGCCCCAGGTATTTCTAAGCAATTAAGTATTTGCCTCGGACTTTTTTTCGCCTCCATCCTCAGCCCTATGTTTTGAAAGGAGAGCAACTGAAACATGCCTGAGGAGCACTGAGCATGGCCGCTGATCACAGGGATGGAGCTTGGGGATGCACAAGGGGTCCAGGGAACACCCGGGGCAGGCGCCCACCCTCCCCTCCACCCGCCAGACCCCTCTGCAGTGACCTTCTGGGGAAGAAAGAATAATAAAGGCTTGGCAGGTCTATTCACACTGTGTAAAATTGAATTAGCAGAGGTATGTGAGGAACATGGCTCAATTTCCATGGGGATGAGGAGATCTTTATCTCCCCCCCCCCCCCCCCCCCCCCCCCCCAGGATTATCCCATGCAGCACAAAGCCCCTTTTGGGGTTGGCGGGCAGACGTCCCTCGGTGTGCCTCACTGGGGTAAAATCAAGGTGATGTCTGAGCCAGGCTGGGCTGGGGGCTTAGCCACAGCGGGAGGTGGGAGGGGGAGAGCAAGCAGGGAGGCTGCAGGGACCAAAATGAAGATGTTCAAAGGTGCAGGCTGGAGAACGAGTGGTGACAGGAGCCAAGGACCCCCCGTTGTTTTCTGCCCCCACTCCTTGATGAGGTGTGGTACCTCTGACCAACCCGCAGGATTTAGAGAAAGCTGCTCAGAGGGCATTGCACCCTGATCCCCAAAACAACAGCACCAGCTCCTCTATCTGCTGCTGCTGACCTCTGCCTCCCCTGCGTTCAGTGGGAGATGAGAAAAGGGCCAGGACTCCATCCGCAGAGCTGTTAGCCCTGCTATGAAGGAGTTGTCACCTGCCTGCCACGGAAAGGTCCCCGCAGCCCGTTGGAAACCCTGCCCAGCCCAGTGCAGCCTGGGGAAGGGCTGAGCAGGGGTGGCAGCACCACGAGCCCGGTGTCACTGGGGGTGGCAGCGCCACGAGCCCGGTGTCACTGGGGGTGGCAGCACCACGAGCCCGGTGTCACTGGGGGTGGCAGCACCACGAGCCCGGTGTCACTGGGGGTGGCAGTGCCACGAGCCCGGTGTCACGGTGCCGGTGAGGGGCAAGCAGGGGGAAGGACATCACAGCAAGGCTTTGGGCTCCGGGCGGCGACGTGGAAAGGAGAAGCAAGGAGCCCAGCTTGCGCACACCCCTGTGCGGCCAGGCCGAGCTCGGGAGCGAGCGGCCTCTTTGCTTCCTCCCCGTGCACCCCGCAGCGGGTGGGTGGGGAGGGCCGGGGCTGGGTGGGGACCTGGCCAAGTCACTCGGCCTCGCTCGCCAGCGCAGCTGAGCTGGGGCAGTGGGTATCCAGCGCCGGGGCGCTTCTGGGGCCGCAGCAGGGAGAAGAGCTGCGTCCGAGGAGAAAGTCCTCGAGCGGTGTGGGGTAGGTGCACTCGGGCTTTAGGGTTATCTGCGAGCAGAGTCCTGCCACATTAGGTGGGAAGTTGGTTTCTTATGGTGTGAGCAGCACAGGAACTGCTTCATAGCAAAGGGTGAGGGGCTGCTGAGGGCAGAAGGGAGCCCAGAAAGAGGGGAGACACAACCAGGGCACACATGGAGGGAGCCGTGCAACAGCCCCCAGGAGAGCCAGCCCAGCCCTGGGGCACAGTGGGGTCCTTGGGGGCTGTGAAGCTGGGAGAGCAGCCGGGCCCCTCCTGCCTCCATCCCCATCAGCTGGCTCTGTCCTTCTCGGCAGCGTTCCCCCACCCCAAAGCTCTGTGTCAGGATGACAGCAGCCCCGTTCTCAGGAGTGGCCCTGCCAGGGCTGCTCGCTGTGACCTGCCTGTCCGCGGCTGGGAAACGGGGCCCAAAACACCACGCGAGGAGCAGCTGCTCCCTCTGGGTCACTGCCCACCCCGAGCACCGCAGGCCAGGCTCTGTCAGCACTGCCCCGCACGCCGATGAGCCTCGTTTTTCTGCTTCAGAAAAGCCTGCTTGCTTGAGGTGTGACCCTCCACCATCGTGAAAGTTAAATTTGTTGTTTGCCAGAGGCTTGGGCACAATCTCTGCATAGGGAACCCTTCTTGGTCAAGCCTGGCCCCTTAGGGCCTGTCTTGAACCTCTGTTATTCCCCCAAAACAGCAACCTCGGTCACCAAATGCTGTTGTTTTGCAGCGAGGAGCTGCTCCCTTCCCAGTGTGTGTGGCTGCTGGTAAACACATGCTACTTCTGTGCAGCACCTGCGTGCGAGGGTCTTGTGAAACCTGACATCCTAACACCTTCCCAGACAGGTGGGAGGTGAAGGAGCGTTCGAGGTGCTGCTGCTGGGTGCCCTCGGCCACCTCCCTCCTCCTCCCAGCACAGCAGGGCTGCGGTCGACAGGTTTGGCGCAGGGGGAGGCAAGGCGGCATTGCCCCTGCTCACCAGCGGGTTAAAAGCAAGCCCCTTGTACAGGCCGGGCCGTGCTGCTGGGGGAAACACGGTGCTGAGCTGTGGTGCTGAGTTCAGCCGTGGAGCCAGCGTGAGCCCCAGCGCGAGCTCTCCACGCGCTGTCTCCCATCCCCGTGCCGAGCCCGCAGCCCTCCTGCTTGTTTGGTTTTGTCCTGTAACCAGCCTGTTTATTGTTCTGAAAAGGTTAAATTGGTCAGGGAAAAAAAAAAAAAAAGATGGATTTTTTTTTTCTTCCCCTTTCTAATGAGAGTCTGGGGACCTTTTCCCTGCTGACGTCAGAGTCGTATCCAATAGCCTTTGCAGTGAGGCCTGATTTGCAAAGGACACCCTGGGGTAAAGCAAAAATCTTGGTGAAACCTTTAAGAAGAAAAAGCACCCTTCGAGATGACTTTCTGCTGCTTTTATGTCCTGATTTCACCTTCTAATTACCAGCCCGGCCTTATTTATTTATTTATTTCAACCCGGGGAGGCCGCCTGCAGCCCCCCGTGCGTGTGCGCGCGCTCCCCGTCCCGTCCCTCCCCGCGCTTGGCTCTCCCCCCCCCAGCTGCCATGCAAGGCGAAGCCAAGCCCGAGCAGCTGGGCTGCTGCGTCCTGCCTTGGCCGGGAAGCCGAGGGGGCCCCGTCTGGGTCGCTCTGAACTCAGGCAGCCCCAGCGCTGCCATTCGCGGCGCCGCAGCACCGGCTGGCTCGGGGGCCGCCGCCACCGCCGCCTCCCTCCCGTGTCCAGGCTCGGGCAGCGGCCGGCGGCAGCTGGGGGTCTACCCTGTGCTCCCACCAGGATGGGGTTTTGGGGGCTGTGCCCCAGCCCTGATGATCCCAGTGGGATCCCCGATGGGATCGTCAAAGGTGCCACGCAGCCCTGTCCCCGCAGCAGGACCGTTGAGGGTGGAGGTGGCAGGGAAATAATTTTCGCTTGCCCAGTGCCACGCTGCGGAAAGCTGCCAAAACATCCAGTTTTGTTGTCGTAGAGGGTTTGTTTTCATGGAAAATCTTTACATTTTCCGTTAAAAGCTTAGCTGCCTCTTCCTGCCTGCCCGTGCTGCTGAGGGACGGAGGCCTTCGGCAGCCTTGCAGCACAGGAGCTGCTGTTGAAGCCCCTTTGTGACAGGGCCCAGTGGTTAATTCCTGTTTTTAGTGGCTGAGAGCAGAAAGCAATGCCCCTACACCCCCTACACCAGCAATGGAGTTGGGTGGGAGCAAGTGCCATGGGCACAAGCAGCATTCAGGCTCCACGAGCCACCGGTGTCCCCTGGGCTTGCCCTTGGAGATGTCCAAGCGGAGCCTTGTGGCGCAGGGCCCGGCCCCCTTCCTGGGGTGTGTTAGAGGCACCCAGACCTCTTGGATGTTTTTCTTCAGTGGTTTTCTGGGTAGCTTGTTTGCTGTTTTTGAGGACTCTCAGAGGAAGATGTCTCATCCTCTTCACAGCCAGCTTTGATGAGCCTTTTCCGGGCTCGGAGGTTGCTTGTTTGGAGAACACAGAGCAGTTCTGCCCACGAGGCAGTGACAGGACCTCTCTGTGTCCCGGAGGCACAGCCAGAAGCCCGTCTCCTTGCCCCAGTATTGAGGTGGCTGAGGTGCGGTGAGGGGTTCATACGGGAGCAGCCATGTACACCTTCCTCCGAGGACAGGGACAGCACCACCTACGTGTCCAGCAAAAACCTGGAACTCAAACAGGACAAACTCAATAGCAGCGTAGTTCTGGGTCCAAACTTTATGGCCATCCTCTTCCTAATAAGTTGAATCTCTTCCCGGTCCGAATACATCCAAGCTTTGAGCAAGCTCAGCTTCTGCTCTGGCTCTTGAGCCAAACTTTGCAGATTCAGTGTCTCTTCTTTCTCCTGCTTTGCTCTGGACCTGTGTCAGCACTTAGTAGAAGATCTGGGCCCAGCAGCCATGCTCTCCTCATCCTCCCAAAAGATTTTCCTGTCCCACATCCGAGTGGCACCACTCGTGCTGGGTGCGCCTGGCCTGGTGCGAAGGCTCCTGGCATGCCAGGGCTGCATGGCACGGTATGGTGGGACAGTTGTGTTTCACTGATGCAATTAGTGGGACTTGCTCTGAAATTATAATTAGTATCTTAGTGCCTGTTAAGTGCAGGCCATGAGTGTGCATTACAGGTGTCGTTGGTGCGACCAACCTGCCTGTTCCTCTGCTGAGCACTGGCAGTGAGGAAATCCTGATGGCAGAAGATTCCTCCTTGAGCGAAATCTCCCTCCGTGCCCCGATGTCGGGGGCGGCGGTACGTGGGGCTGTGCTTGTGGCTCTCTGCTGGTACCAGGCCTCGGCAAACCACAGAGCCCTGCGCTAAAGCAGGTGTGCCTGGGCAGTGTGGAAAGAGGCTTCGCCGGCACACAGGGGAGGGCTATGAGATGAAAAAAACCTCAGGATCTCGTCTGTCTTAGGGCAAGATTTCTTTCCTCGCTCTTCGGAGTGACTGGAAGCCACAGCTGGCTGGGCATAAGGAAGGGCGTGTGTGCTGTCTGGCTGTGTGAAGGCCCCAGAAGTGATTTCTGGATGTCTCATGCCGGGTGCAGTCCTGAGGATGCTCCTTTGGAAGGAGGCCAGGTAGCCAAGGCCTCGAGCACGAGATTTGGGGAAAGGGACGGGCAGGGAAACACAGCAAAGCTCTGCAATGGCTTGAGCACACGACGGCAGCACAGGGGAAGCCAGGACTGTCACCCAGCAGAACAATGACCGGGGGGGGCCCTGTCAGTGGCACCCCAGCCACCCCTGAGCACAGCCTGCCCTCGAGCAGCCGCCTCCTCCAAGGAAAACATTCCGGCTGCCGTGGCGATTGAGCAAGAGGCCGGCGGGGCGAGCGCGGCAGCGGCGTGACGCAGGCGGGCGAGGAGCTCCCGGCTCTCGCGCTGGGCTGCAGCCCCAGCTGTCCTCTCGCTGTGCTCCTCTGGAAACCTGCTGTACAGCCAAGTTTTGTCTCCGAACAGCCGCGATACGTTGGGAAGGTCGGGAGCACCCTCCGGCTGCCCCTCCTCCTCCTCATTGTCCTTCATCTCCTTTTTTTTTTTTTTTTTTTGCTTCCTCCCCTCCCCACCGTCGCAGCTTGCTGCTGCTTCTCCTCGCCTCGGAGTTACCTTCAGCAAACACCGCCGCGGCCCGCCCGAGCCAGGCGAGGCCCCGCTGCCAAATGTAGGCTTAGAGGCACAGCACAGACACAGCTCCATTAAGCCAGGCTGAGCCTTACGGGAATCGTTCCTGGCCCGGGCTTGGAAAACAAATATAGCATGTTGGTTTGCTTTGGCTGCACCAGGGGGGTCACGCAGGGACACAGGTTTGCTGTTCTGATCGGAGGCAAGGTCCAAAGAGCGGTGTAATAGGCTGGAAAGCCGTGGAAATGGTCTGTCATTATTTACACGTCAGGGCTAGAGCCAGCGAGCGCTGCCGATGGGCTCGTGGGGACGGTGCGGGGCTGCGGGAGGCCGGGGGGTGCTCAGCCAGTTCAGGACCTGCAGGGCAGGGGCAGGTGGCAGGCAGCGTGCGGCCCGATGCTGCTCCCACCTGGCCTTTGCACCCACCTGGGCATCCCCAGGCTGGGCGTCAAGTCAAAGCATCCTAGGGCTGGGTTTTAGCAGAGGTTTTGCCCCCACAAAGTGGCCCCAGGTGCTTGTCCATGCCACAAGGGTGAGCGTAGGGTGGGCTCGGAGGTGGAGGTTCGTGCCGCGGGCTTTGCGTGCCTCCCCGGTGAGTGGTGAGCTCTGCCCCCGCCTGCAAAACCTGGGCAAGGACGCTTTTTCTCCCAGTTTTTATCCAAGTGAGCTTTTTAAATTGCCAGTTCTTTGGGATCGAAATTTTTCATCCATAAGGCATCCAGCATGTGTTGGCTATTATTTGGGTATGTTATTATGAGTCAAGTAGGCAGTAATAATTTATGTTGGAGCTGGAGCTGACCTTTGTACGCGAGGGAAACCAACCTGCAAAGAGAAACAGTGACGGCATCCACCGTGTTTACTGACATTTTGGCTTTTTACTGGCAGGTTTTCAAACACCAAAATAAGGCAGTAAGTGGGTTCTCTATAAGTACGCACAGATATATCGTAGAAACGTGATGTATAAGCGTGGGGTTTATTTCTGTATCTTTGTGTGTGCGTGCATGTTTATGTATGTACACAAATGCATGGATCAAGTTTGCAAAATTAATAGCTAAATCATTTTCTATTTGCATGTTTTCTATTTATGACCAAAACACAACTTCCTTCTCTTTCATAACCCAACATTTCAGTTGCAAAACAAAAAAGCCATAAATCTAGATTATATATAAAAGCTTCTCATATCATCTGAAACTTATACTAGACTAAGAGGAAAAAAATACCTCAAAGTTAATTTACTATTTTTATGGCTATGTTTGGGGCAGGGGGAAGAAATACAGGCTAGTAATAAGATTCAGTCTTTGATTTTTTTTTTAATTATTTTTGTTTTATTTTTCCATTACACTTCTCGGTAGTTTCACTGATAGCTGCTAACCCCACCCGGGAGGTGGGTATGGGCGTGCGTACGTGCACACACATGCACGCACCACCTTTGATGGTCACATCCAGCCCAGCCCAACGCAGACAGCTCTTTGACTGTTCACTCATCACCTTATAAATGCCTTTTCCTTCATGTACTTGGCGTAGCGTATGAAGCTAACCCTGGTTGCAGGTTTGCTGCTGACCCATTGTATGAGTTAAAGCGAGATGCTTCCCCCTTAGGTGCTCCTTCAACCTTTGGTTTGCTCGCGGATTGTACTTTGTCCAGGGCAGTGACCGTGTCTGTGTGCCCAGCACGATTAATTAAACCTGGAGAGTGGCTGGATATTCAGTCTGAAGGGAAGAGAAGTGCATGTATATGTACACACACACACACATATATATATATATACACAAAATGCATGTATTTAATTATGACAAAAGGGAACAGTTCCCCTTTTTTCCCTCCTATAATCATTTGAAATTTTCCAGTAAAGAAAATCTCCCCTTTATAGCCCCTAACTTCCATTCCTTAGCCCTCAATAAAACCTACTTAGGGTTAATTTAGAGGCTTTGTTGTGAGAAAGTGAGAAGTTTTTCTCTTCCTGACCTTTTAAAAAGTTAATATTTTTAATGTTTGGTGATTTTGTGTTTAAGAAACTCTCTTTGAAGGCTAAAACTGCATTGTTCCATTCAAAAAATGTTGTAATGGGGCAGTTTCAACACTATCAAAGGCATTGCCTTGCTTTGTTTCCCCCAAAACAAAATTTCATTGAACTCTATGCCTGTTTCTAAACCTGTTATTTTTAACCAGAGGGGATTTTTTTGTTGGAGAACTGCTTTTGACCTAGTATTCCTGACTGGTCCTGCTCATAATTACAGCCTGGTCTTCTGGGAACTCCAGTAGCTCTATGAGGGTGGCCCAAGCCTTTTGCTGGTTGGTGGGCCACCAGCTTCAGGACCCTTTGGGCTCCCCAAAGGAGCAGTGGAGGGGAGCACTGGCACGCCCTTGGGCATGTCCCCAGGCTGGCTCCCATCCTTGCCCCAAAGCGAGCCAAAGTTCCCTGCACTTTGCTCCGCTGCCTTGAGTCCAAGGTGGCTCCACCACCACCGAGCACGGGGGGACCACCACGGCCTGTGCTCTGTGCCCGGCACGTGCGCAGGTGCACGTGTGTGCCTATGTGCACGAGTACCCCTTGATTTATTATTGTATGGTTTTGCAAGACCTTAGCTTCCCCGGGTCAGCCAAGAACGTGTCCTGCTCCTGCTGTACCACAGCTCCCCGTTGGCTTGGCTCACCGGAGGGTTTTCATGTTTGCTCCTGTGGTCTCTCAAGACAAAAGCACTGGGATTTCTCCAAGCCCGGGATGTTTCTGTTTTGTTTTGCTGTAATTTTGTGCATCGTCCTTGCAAGGTGAGCCGCCCCAGCTGACATGACATGCCTTCTTCCCTCCCCTCCTGCCCCCACCCACTCCTCAGGCAGAAACCCCGCCGTCCCTCCCCGGCCCCGGGTGTCTGCAAGCCGCGGGAGCCCCTCTTGGCTGCCCCGGGCCCTCTATCATGAACGTGCTCGGAAATAGCTCCAGCAGCACCTTTCTTAAATCATGTATATTACATGCAGCCTCGATGTTCGCTGGGAGGCCACTGGAATGGCTGGGAGGGATTTACCAGGTCCAAATTCACTTGACAGAAAAACAAAATTCCAGCGTAATTTTAACCAGCTGTGGTAGGAGAGTGAAAGAGAGAGAGAGGCAACGAAGAGGAAAACTCGGTGTGCAGGGGGAGCACGAGGGAGGGAGGTGAGAGAGACCTGGGGCTGGGAACGGGCTGCGTCCAAGTGGCGTTTGCGTGGGGTGAAGGGCGGCCTCGTGTTTGGGTGGCAAGGGGCACCTGGTGCACAGCCATCACCTCTCTGGTGCCACGGGAGGTGACAAACATGCAAACCACCAAGGTTGAGATGTAGAGCACCCAGAGCAGTGCTGGAGCTGCTCCCATCCATCCCAACCACGGCGGCACCTCTGCTGGTAGTGCCGCGCGGACGGGGTGAGGTGCTGACCCCATAGGGCAGCAACGGGTTCACCCCATTTTCATTGTGTCTTTGGTTCCACAGTTGAGAATGTGAACATGGAGATATAAAAAGGTTGCCTAAAAATTAAAAAAGAAAAAAAAATTAAAGAGAAAAGCTCTACTTGAGTTCGGTACTTAGCCTTTATTTTTATATTCTTTGGTCTTACAGAATGAGCATAGCGTGTCCTATCAAGACATATGGCAAACAAGTACATTTAGTTTCAGTATGACTTTAATTTTAAATTTAATTTAAATAATGTAAATATACATTTTACAGTGTAATAATACATTTTATACATGTATGTGTTGTGTGTATTTTGTAGGTATAATTGGAACAATGCAATTTTAAATTAAATATAAGCTACTTTTAAGTCTAACTTTGTAAGAATGCATGTTCATGATTTCAAAAGTTAGAGAGCTTACAAAGAGAGATTTTTTCAATAACCTGAAACATTTAAGGACATTTTTATTACATCTTATTATGTTTCTCATCCCCTGTTTCCATTTTATACTGTGTGTACCAAGCGAGTCAGACATCTGATGAATCTGGGGGCTCCTGTTTGAACCCTATTGCTATGTAATAATTTTTCCACATACATAAAACATAAGTACAGTTTCAGCCTCTTCAGCAAGCTGCAGATGAATAGCTCATTGAAGCCAGGGAGATCTCAGGCATACACAAATCTGTGCCCGTGTAGAGATTTTGCAGGATCAGGGTTATGTGTTATGATGCATAAATGTTGGTAAAAATGAGGTTTTGTGGGACATAAATAGAGGAGAACATTCACACCATTTACAAGAAAAAGCTGCAATGTTCATACTTGTAAAAATACCCAGCTGAGAGCTGTCCTGTGGGGAGGGACACCCTGCTCAATTAAGAAGAAATTTCTTGGAGATAAATGAGCTGACCATGCTGATCTTCCCCACGTTCATTTTCCATGGAAGAATAACAAGTATTTTTATTTATTTTTAAGAAAACAGAGCCCAGCATCACACCACTGTGCTTGGACTTGATTTTTGTGAGGGTTTCTTTGTGCACTGAGCTTGACACAGGCAAGAAATGGTGTGTTGTGGGTTGGGCCCTGCAGCAAGGACAGGAGGCTGGAGAAATCTGCTTAATCACCGTTGCAAAAAAAAAAAGGCTTTTGGGAGGCTGCTGTCCTATAATGCACCGGGGTGGCAGAGAGTCCTTGTTTCTCCTGGTCAGCCCCTGTGGTGATGGTCTTCTGCTCCCCCAGTGCTGTTCGGGGACATGCGCTCTGAGACCAGCCGTGTGCGCTCTTCTTCAAGCATGGTAGTTGTGCTTGATGCTCATGGAGCTTCTGAAAAACCCAGAAGCTGCTGCCTGCCCCACCGTGTTGTCAGAAGTCCCCTTGACTATGTGCCTGCCCTCCTTTCCCTCTCAAAGCCTTGCCCCTTAGATACTGCAGTTTTCTGAAGGTGGTTGCATGAAGCTGGGTTTGGGGTAAGGCATCTCCTGGAGATGGACACCCTGACACAGCCCACAGGTCACCTCTGTCACTGCCCTCATGGAAACCTAACAAAAGCCAGCTGTGTGAAAGAGAAAACTTGCTAGGTGGAAGACAACTGGTTAGGGTATCGATAAGACACCTTTCAGTGTTGTTATTGCTCCTCATTTGTGTATTTATACGTTGAGTGGTTTTGGAGAGGCTGATTCAAGAGAGGCAAGCATTTAAAGGAGTTGTACGCATGTTCCAAATAACATCCAGGTGGAAGTGGCACCTCTGCTTTTTGGGAGCCTAGATGTTGCTTGTTCGATGTGGTTTGAGATCTCTGGCAGAAATATTTCTGTGCTAAAGGTGACAGCAGTGGTGGGTGGCATTTAGCAGGCAGGCCAGCTGCCTGTTGCCTATCGCGTATTCCCCTGGCCCCTCAGTTCTCCTTGGATGCATTATGCAGTTCCTGTCAGACCAAATGGCCAAACCAGGCTTAATCTGATTACTTCAACCCCCAGTCCCCACGGCCGGTTTTGCTTCTATCTGCTCCTTCATGGCTGGGGAAGTCGGGAGTAGATTTGGGAGGCCTAGGGAGGGCGGCTTTGTCATACAGGAAGCTGTGTTTTACCTAGATGTTGATTTCCCACTGATTTCCGAGGTGCCCCTTTCCTCCGTGCACGAGGCCGGCTGTCCTGAGGGCGTTGACATCACCACTTCTGGAGATGCTGCTGACTTAAGTATGATTTAGCGTGAAACGACTGGGCTTAGATGTAACATGTGTCTAAAAGGATCTGCTTCCCCGCGGGAGCTCGGAGGTGTTGATTCTCTCTGATCACTCAGTCCTGGGCTCTCACCCACGGATAATTACGTTCTTCCACGGATGATCTTGAAGGCCAAGTTCTGCTGGAGCGGGAGGACGTGCAGGTGGGCAGTGGTCAGCTCTTCACCTCGTGCTTCGTACAGCTGTTGCTGCAGCCACTCTTCGGTTTTCTATCTAGGGAGGGTTGGAGGCAGGGAAAAGAAAACCTTGACGTAACTGTCCCTCCCTTCCCCATTCGGTAGCAGCAGTGAAATTCATGATCCGTTCCTGTTGGCGCGGAGCTACCCTTGATGGCTTCTCGTAGGAGTGCTCAGGACTTTGGCTCAGTCAAAGGGGTGATATTAAGCAAAACACTTCGTACCTCAGCCCACAGCGATCCCTGGACTGGGAGCTGGGCTGCTATGGTGACAGTCTCCCTCGAGATGCCTAAATCAAGTAGACAGGGACACATCATCTCTGGTCTCTCAACTTTTTCCCCATTGCCCTCCCCCATCCCATCTAGCTGCATGTTCTGTGCAAGATACCTACCACTCCCAGCCGGTAATGACTTCCACATGGGGCTGGACCTTGTGGACAAATCCCCTGTAACAATAGGAAATGTTCCTTGGTCTCTCATTGTGTCTGTCTTTGGGAAGGAGGAGAAGGCGTTGACGACAAGCCGAAGAGCTCTAATATTCCTCCCGGACAGCTGATTAATTCCATCCTCTGCATCCGCTCTGGACCATCCCGCCCCACCCCGCGCCTTCTGCTTTTTATTGTTCTCTCCACCTGGCTCCCTCTGGCAGGGAAACCGATGGGATTTTGTGCCACGTGGAGCTCCGAATGGAAAACCCGGACAGCAGGAGCCTCTGCTCCCCCCGCAGACCAGGCCCGGTGGCTCCTGCTGGAGGAGGAGAGGCTGCACCTTCCTCGCAGCCAAGAGCGAGCACTGGAACGGGGACGCAGCATTCCTCCCCAGCACGTCCGCTCCCGCCTGGGAGAGACGAGACCTTGCCTTTTCCCACTCCTTCCCCCGCCATCGGGATAGCTCCTCTCTTTGCAGATAGTTGCAGGCTCGCTCTCACGCTCGGACCTTCTTCCTGCACGCGTTTACACGTTCCTGCCTTGAAATGGTCCCCTCCTGCAGGACGTGCCCGCCCTCGCACCGAAAATGGTTCGCCCGCCGCGTGCTGCAGAGCCCCCCGTGCTCCTTCCCTCCCTGCTCATGTCCTTTGTTCACTCTCAGGCTGCTGTCACAAGGTGCTTGTGGTGGCTCCCACACACCGCTGTGGTCACGTGTGCACGCACATTTGCACGCTCGCCTCGCACGCTTCCCCTCGCTCTCTCGCCACGGTCTGTTTTTGTCCTGAGCGCTTGCCATTCCCTCTCCAGACACACGCTCCAGCCTTGTTGCTCAGCTGTGATACATGGAAGAGGGGGAAGAGAGAGACAAGGGCATTTTGATTATGATTATGGAGTTGATTTATTAGAATAATTTTAAAACACAAAGCCATCTGTGTGCCTCTTCCCCATCCAAGATTTATAAAAGACCAAACCATCCATCTGACCCCCAGCTCTCCCTCCCCTCCTCTTCCCCCGCCTCATCCTCGCCTTCCATTCTCCTCCGTGGCTCTCTTGCCAAAACACTTGCCCATACTTAATTCTCCTCCCAGAGAGACAATGCTTTGCATTCTTGTATTGGAAGCCAAAAAAAAGACAATTCTATTCTGTCTCTGCTTTGCAGCTTGGTCTGTTAAGTTGCTTTCCCGAGAGTCTGTGTTTAAAACAAAAAAAGATAAAGGGAAAGGCAAGTTGGTGCTGAAAGGTGCTGGAACATCATCGCGTGGGGGTAACGTTTTCGTTCACTCCACATATCAAACAGCCACTGGCAGGCTGTCCCCAGGCAGAGCCAATGTGACTCCGGTTCGTTCCAAAGGGCTCACCTTTAGAGCGGAAAGACACTTTTGGACTCTGTCTCCCATCCTTCCTTTGCTCCCTTTCGAGGGCCTTGGCTCGAGCCCCAGTTTTCGAGGGTTGAGGTGTGCTGACAGATTCTCCGAGCAGGATGAGATGGTGGCAGAAGTCCAGAGCAGGAGGAGAGCCGGGGTCCGACTTTCCTGGACTCGCGTAGTGACAAGCAGGAAGAGGCTCAGCCCTCCTCTTCCTTGCTGCTCCTCTCGACTCTGGCCCGACCTCCCTGGGGTGCTGACATCAGAAGAGCTGGAATGATTTATGCCTCTTGAGGATCTGCCTCTCCCTCCTGCGGTCAAGTCTTGTTACCTCTCCGTGCATCCATTTTTCCGCATCTGAGATGCCTTCGGCTTCTCTGTGGTCACCGGAAAAACTAAACCAGCATCATCACCAGCTGGCACTCAACTAAACCAGCATCACCAGCTGGCACTCGAGGATTTTGCCATTATAACGCTGTTGTCCTTCTCACAAGGCTGAAAGGTGAGGAGCAGATCTACAGCTTTGGAGCCCTTCTCTTTGGAGAAAGGAAAGCTAGAGGGAGTATTAGCATAGAGTTTGAACCAAGAGCGATCAGCTGAAGTCTGGGATTAGCTAATGCATGTTTAGCCTTTTCTTGTTTACACATCAGGGAAGCATTTTCCTCAGTTTCAGCAAATTAATTTCTAGCCGGTGTCCAGCATTCAAAATCGCAATGATGGTGGGAGAAGGTCATGGGTGACGGTGAGCCCAGTCCTGAACAGCGGTGTTTTGATTTTGATTTTATTTGTGTGTGATTGGGTACAAACAAAACCTTTCTGCATTTTGTAACTGTTCTTTTGAACTTCATCTTTCGATATAAATCTTATTTTTATGTTGTTAGTGGTTCCCATATGAGATCTGACATTTGTTATTTGATACTGGCAGAGAAGAATGAAACCTATTAGTGAAGGCTCATGGGTTCAACAGGATCCTAGGGAATAAGAGCAGGGGTTGTGAAAAGACCTGAGGATTTAGTGTCACTGTCATCCACTCAAGTTCTTGAATCTCTTTACCAACCCCTCTCTGTCCAAAGAATTGTCTGTCTTCAGTTTCTCTGGTTCCAGGTGTGTATCCATTGAAGTTGATGACTTATCCACTTTGTTGTGCACTAAATCACCTAAGTGCTGAGTGTCTTCCAGGACCTCTTCACAATTCCCTTATGTCTGCTTAGAAGAGATAGGCATAACTTCATGCATTTATTTTGGAAAGAAAGCAAAAAGGAGCTTTGCTTAGAGCACAGAAATGCTGTGACTTTGTGTGGCACCTCTTTGCACTGAGGTTCTTCTCTTTCCTCTTCAGGAAAGAGATCTTGTAGAGCGAAAACACTGCTCAGCTGGGCTAAAATCAATCAGGACTCCTAGGAAAGTCCTAGAAAGGGCTGGAAGGGATGATCTTCCAGGGTAAGCAGAGTAACCCTGCTTACACCAGCCCTGACAAGGGCCTTCCCAGAGCATCCACGTCTGTGCTGAAATACCGGGCCACAAGAAAGCTTTGTCCTTGCTTTTACTGCGGGGTAATCACACTCCTTCTTGTCCAGTGAACTTGGAGAACAGTTTACCCTTTTCTTCTTTGGTACAACTTATTGCATATTTGAAGACTATTTTAATATCTTTGGCCTTCTCTCTAGTCTAAACAACCACAGTCCTTTCAGTATCTCTTTGCAGGTTGCACAGGACCATGGCCATTTGTCCCGTTATGGTCAGACCGTGCTTTCCTTGCAGCCCCATTTTTCTTGCAGCAAGATGCCTGCAGCCAGGCACAGGGTTCCTGCCGAAACCTCAGCAGCCTTAGGCGAAGGGGAAGGAGCATTTGTGCCTCAGCAGTGATCTTCCAGTTTATGCATCCCAAAGCAAGAGTGAGGGCAGTAAATGGCCGCATGTCCCAGGCTCTGCTGCTCAGCTTGGCATGCAAAGATCCCTGGTTGCTCTAATGGAGACCAAAGAGAGTGAATTTCTGGCCCGTGCTTCTGACGTGCTCAGCTTCTCCTTCTTAATTTCCTTGAACTTCTCATCTCATGCTCGAAACAGCCTCATTGTCCCACCCTAGAGGCAGCTGTGCCTGGGGCTGCCCGTGGTCTCCTCGCCGAGGCTGTGGCTCCCGGAGGACACTGGGCTCAGGTCCGGCCAGGGGTCGTGTTGTGCCACGCCATCGCCCCGTCCTCCTTCATGCTCCGCAGTCTGCTGCAGAGATGCCTTTTCTCCTTGTTTTGTTTTATTTTCTTTCTTTCCTCTCTTTTTTCCCATTTTTTTCTTTCCATTGGTTGTTTGGATTAAGGGGCCTTAAAGGGGCCAGACATTTTTTGTGTTCACTCATACCCTATAAATAACCGGCACCTCTCCAGTGCTCGCGCTCCACCCTTCAGTTACAGATTCCACTGTCTAGCTGCCACCACTGCATGGCCTTTCACACTCTTCCTTTCTATTTAATATGGAAATGTTAGTTAAAAAAAATAATAGAACAACAAAAAAACTCTTGCTGTCACAAATTCTCCAAGGGGAGGGGGAGGAGGAGAGAGGTGGGAGGCGGGGAGGGGAGGACACAACCAGCCAAAAAAAGTATCCAAAGGAATGTTCTTCTCCCTCCCAGGTTTACAGCAATGCCTTTCCATCCAGAATCATCTGTTTTGTTTTCCTTCTCCCTCAGCCTGAAAGTGCTGCAGCATTATCATGTAATGTTGCTTAATGTGACCAAAGGCTTCAGCAAGTCGCCCCACGGACCGCAAGCATAGCCCAAATTCCAAGGCAGCGATGCCTGTGGCATCTCGTTAAAGCATAGGACTTGCAGCCCTCTGTGTGTCCCATGAACTGTTGTTTAGGGTTTTGTTTTTCCCTTTTTTCTTCCTTTCCTCCCCCTATTTTTTTCAACAGCATGCCGCCACCCCAAGTGTCGGGCAGGGATTTTGTAACCGCACCGGCAGGCGTATCTGGGAGGTATGCGTGGAATCCTTCAAGTGCTTGGTCAGTCCTTTGTGGTTTCCTTTGAGCAGCTGCCCACCCTGCCAGCTCCCACCACCCCTTCCCAAGCCCCCTGACATGCAACCGGTTGCGCCATCCTTGCAGGAGTTTCACATGACAGTTGTCTCCTCGGGGCGTTGGTCAGACAGCAAAGCTGAGGCAGCGCCGGCTTTTTTTTCTGTTCTTCCTCCCAACTTGTTTCCTGATGCTGGTGAAGGATCACAGTAGTAGCCCTGAAGACTGGAGTCATCTGTTGAACCACAGAGCAGGTACAGATACAAGACAAGCTCTTACCTACTGAGGGTCCCAATCCAATTTAGGGAGGGAGATTTAAGCTTCTCTCAGTGCTAGGTTTTTAATATTTTGACAGAGGGAAATGGAATGTTCTAGCAGATCAACATGTGAGTTTTTGCTCCACCTGAGATGTTATTCCATCATTATTTTATAGTGTTTGATGAATTATTTTCTCACCATCTCTGGGACTGGGTATTGTTGTTATTCCCATTTGGAGAAGGTATAGACGATGCACACAGCCCTGAAGGGTTGCTCAAGGACCAGTAGTTGCCTGGGCTTTCCAGCCTAGTTGGTGCCCACAGCCAGGGCAATGAGCTCCTAGCCCGTGGATACCAGCACCCACTTACCACCACGTACCAATGTCCATGTGGCGCTGATGGGTTGTGCTGGCTGCAATTGCGTCCAGTCTAATTGAAACTACTTGGCTGGAAATGTGGATCTGGGATGGTGTCTCGCACTCTCCCTTCCTGAATTTCAGTCTCCATCCATATTTCAGTTGCACTTCCTTTACCACGTATACCATAGAATAGTCTAGATATGAGTGTGGTTGTTTCAATGATAAATTAGCTATATCTGTAGGCCTGGACACATTATCTCATTAACTTCATCTGCTGACCTGCAGAGTCATACATTCATTTAGGTTGGAAAAGACCTTCAAGACCACCAAGTCCTATCACTAGACCATGTCCCTTGCATGTCCAAAGCCCTGCAGTAGGCAGTTAGAGCTGCACAGGTTTCCTCTATGGAAATCCTTCTCACTCATCTTCATTAATGCTGTCTGGGTGTGAGGAATCACCATCAGGCGATACCTCTAACTTCCTGCTGACTGAAGGAAGAACCTAGCCAGATGCCTGCCTTGGAGAGGCTGAAGGGACATAATGCCACCTGAAGGGGTTTGCCTGGCAGCCGATGTGTGCCCAGCTTTCTGCTCACACACCATGCCAACAGGGTTACCTGCCCAACCAGCAGCAGCGTGTGGTGCCTGTCGCGGTTTGTGATTCAATAAATTAATGGAAGAGAAACCCCAGAGCACTGAAACGAGCAGGGCAGCAGGCCTCTTTACCCAGAATAGTTCATAATGTGCCAAGAAGCTTCTGTATAGCTTTGTTGCTGGGTTGTATTGTTTCTTTCTATCTGTTTTTCCATTATAAGAGCTGCATCCTGCCCCACAGAAATCCCTGGCGTCCCCCAGCACGTTTCAGCAGGAGGTGGGTGAAGTCCTTTCATTCAGGCACTTCACGCAGCGAGGTGGCTGTGGTGGTCTTGCAGTGCCCCCTTCGAGTGCCAGCATCATCTGCAGCCCCTGCGTGGCCCTCTGCCCTCGCTGTGCCTCGAATGCAGTCGTGATTAATGCATTGGTTGCCTCTCCCCCGTGGCTCCGAGCAGCTGGGGAGCAGTCAGCAATGTTTTTCGGTCCCTGAGCAAGGAGCGGAGGAGCCTTTTGGCTGGGACACGCTCACCCGCCCTTTGGGAGGGATGTGTCCATGGCGTGATCTGGTGCTGGAGCTGTGAGGGGCTGGGGCATCTCAGGGAAACCAGGAGAAGCTGAACTACCTCTCTGTGAGAGCAGGCTGGGCAGTGACAGGGCCTTGTCACATCGCCAGTTTGAATATGATTTCTGCTGGGGTGACAAAGCCATATCCTTAATGCACTGGCTGGTCTGCCAGATGCCAAGTTCTTGCTCCGAACAACAGGGCCGCTGGGGTTTTGTGACTGAAGTTGTAAGTTGGTTTGGTTTTTTTGTCCTTTTTTTTTTTGTTTCTTAACATAAGGAAGACTATATTTTTCCCGAGCTGCCTTCTTGGAATTGCCTGGACTTGTTTTATCTGAAACTTTCCAAAAAAAATTCAGCCTGAGGCAGATACCCAGTGTGGAAAATTTCAGCCCAAACGGTTCCAGTTTAGCAGCGTTGCGGGAGCCGAACGTACGGGCCTTCAGCGGGGCACGCGGGGCCGGCTCGCTGCAGCCGTGCTACCTGTGGGCTTCGGGGCCCACGCAGCTGAGCTCAGGGTGCTCGGGGCTGAACACAGGCACAGGAGAGGATCTGCCCTCCTTCAGAGGTGCAATAAGGGATAGAAATGTCTGTACTGTGTGATGGGAGCCCATGAGCTAACCATGAAGGCACTGCTCGTGGCGGGACCTGCCCTGGCACCTCAAGGTGCTGCAGGGAGGTGAGCTAGGCCGTACCTCGCCATCGTCGGGCTGTGCGTGGCTGGGATGTTCAGCATGAAGGATGGGTGACTTGAACAAGGAGAGAAATCCTTTCTGGTCCCGCTTAGAAAACTCAGGTTGATTCCAGCTGCTAATGCTAATGGCATCAACCCTTTAGAGCTCACATCTGAGATGCAAGTCCTGGTTGTACCCATACGCATCTGCTGTGCTGGCAAGAGGCTTCTAGTGTAGGCACCAGTTCACCCAGTGGAGAGCAATTGCTTTCTGTTCCCCTCATGCCATCAGCATAAAACAGAGCCATATTTTTGATAATGGTTGGAGGCTGAGGAGGCAGCAGAGCAGGGCAGGCACCGTGGGGACAAGTGCTGTGGAGCCCTGCTTCTAGAAACCATCTAAAACTCCACCTCTGTGAGCCCTGAGACTCCTCTCACTCCACTGGTATTGCTGGGAGGAGTTTGTGAGCCTGGGGCTGTCACTCGTGCAGATGCACAGTGTCCTGTGTCACCTCCCTGGTGGCCACGAGGCGTCCTGTCACCCACCCGCATGGGGACAGCCACACATGCTCGTGCAGGATAATGTACTACTGACAGACAACCTGTGTGCTGACTTCTAATTAATCTTTCTCTCCCACATCTCTTCATCTGTATTTTCTTCCCCAAAGTGTGGCAGAAAACATCAGACGCTGTCAGATGTGTTCCACACGCAGGGTGACATCAGCTCGTTTCCTTTGGGATGGTGCGTTACAGTCCTGCTATGTTGTTAGGCCCAGTTTACATTAAAAGTGGCTTTTGGAAATGAGTAAGTAATAACTTGCTAAATCGGGGCCTGAACCGCTCACTTTAACAAATTATGACTTTGTTTTTATTTATTATTATTATTATTTTAAGAATACGTTTAAAGGGAAACCTAGTTTAATGAAAAATGACCAGGATGGATCAGGCTGCATGCTAATTCCAGCTGGGTGTCACCACCATCTTCATCGTCATGGTTTAGTCATGTCCTTCTTTACATGCTAATTAAGCTGATGTGTCAGTAAGTGTTATAAGTGCAAACTTGGGCAGTGTTTGTTTTTTTTGCTTTTGCAGTGTTGCTTTTGCAACATTTGTTTAGTTTTCATTCAATGCATAAAATATGAAGGGAACAAAAAACTCATGCGCATTGTATCGTGTAATTAGACAAGTAAGCAGATGTTAATTAATATATGAATATCGTTTTTATTTCCAATCGTCTGGCTGTGGTTTGAGCAAACCTATGTCCCCCAGCTGTTGCTACACGAGACAGTCGGAGCAAAAACAGAGCTCGAATTCAGCTGCTCTATTCCCAGAGCACAGACTATTACCCGAGCTGAAAGAGGAGACGCTTTTAGGATGTGCTGTCCCCAGACGTGACACAGCAGTGTGGCATTCTCCTTCTATCCAGTGGAGGGCAACAGGGGACACGCTTACAGCCACACACCTCCTGACCAGTCTGGGAACCAGCAGGGCTGGGGCTTTGGAGCCCTGTGGAAATGCATCCAAGGCTTTCTTTCTCCTTGGACTCCACCGTCAGATGGGGTTTCTGCTGGCAGGCACGGATCGGTTGTACAGCAGCTCTGTGGCAGTCTTGGAGGAGAAACTGGAGGTTTTCAAACTCACCTGGATAAAGCCCTGAGCAACTGCTCTGGCTTCGAAGTTGGCCCTGCTTTGTAGAGGGGCTGGGGGCTCTGTGAGCCTCTCACTGCAGCACAGGTCCTGAGCCACCACATGCAGCCTTTTGCTACCAAAGGATTTTATTCTTTTTTTCATCTGGAAGATCCTTGCTAAATGGATCCAAAACTTTCCTTTTCCCCAACTCTCAGCCAGCGATAACATGTGGTTGTGTTGTGATCAGTCACTGCATCCAGGCATTTCTCCTACTCCTTTGTTTCTACATGAAGAGCTTCCTGGTAACAAAAGAATGGTTCGAACATCCAGCTTCAAGCTAATTTGCATTTTTAAATATTGAAAATCATTCCACTTTTATTATTGTAGTCCTCAAGATCTTTCAGTTTCTCTTGGCTGATACTGTGATGTCTTGTGCACCAATAATGCGTTCCACTTCATCAGTGCTAAAGTCACTGTTGTATTTCCAGTGAGAAATAAGATTGATTACAAGCCTGATCATTGAGGAACTTCTGTTCATTCTAACTCAGTTCCCATCACTCTCGTTCCGGCAGAGCCTGTTTTCATTTGTCCATTACTCAGTTCCTTACCTGCTGCATAATTCTTCTGTTAATTCCTATCTTTCCAAGCTTACCTAATAACTACCCATGTCATGTCATGGCTAGTGCCTCTTGATACCCAGATAAATTAGATCATGCCACGCTTCTTGTGTCTGGGGAATTAACTGTCTCATTGAAGAAATACATAAGGTTTGTCTCTCACAATTCACTAAACCTGGATTTGCAGTTTATTCTGCTTGTCTCTGTGTCATTAATGATTCCTTCTCGTGAAAGAAAAAAGAAGAGATCTATATAGAGATCATTTTCTCTCTCGAAGCTACACCTGTGCCTTGAATATCAGCACGGAAGACTTAGCTCTTCAACCTCTTTGCCCTACCACGTGGTCCGGAGATGCATTGACTTTCTCAGGGCATCCTGTCTTCTGCTAAGTCAACACAAAAGCCCATGACTTTCTCTAAATTGCTTGTGAACTCCCTGACACTCTCTCTTTTTCTCTGTTTTTCCTTCTTCCCCCCTCCCTGCCAGAAGCTGGCATGAGGAGAATAACAGTGCAATCTCCCACATTGCTGTGGTCTGAGCAGGTTTCCCCTCACATTATGTCTAAATAAATATTAATAAGAAAAATGGAATAAGAGCTCATTGACAAATTCAGCAAATATTTGCCTCTGCCATCCCTTTCCAGCCACCTGGCTCCTGGAGGAAAGTTTTGCCCTTTCTCAGACCAGAGCTTTCAGGAAATAAACATTTGTTTTATTTTCTCAGAGGAGGAAAATGAAAATGGCATTATGGGGCCTGAAGCCCACATCTCCCATTTTGTGTGGCTGGAAGCAACTTCAAGCCACTAGCTTGAACAATGGCTTTTGTCTTTGCCTTCAAGTGACAAGCTATCACAGAACTGGCCGGGATGGGCTTGAATTACGATGAGGATTTCACCTTGAGGACCTGGAGTGTTTTTCCGCACCTTTGGAAGGACTATGTAGCCAAAAAAGCTCCCAGAATAGTCCGAGTCTTCCAGCCAATCTCTGCACTTGAAAAATTGAAGCCTTGGTTCTGACAGCCAGAAAGACTAAGGAGAAATAAAAGCAGGGATGGCAGCAGCATTAGCTCACGTGGGTGCAGCCAGCCATAGCCATCCCTGCTAGCAGAGCCCCAGAGCGTGGTCGCTGGAGGCAAACCGGGACGTGAGCTTTGTGCGAGGCTGCTCGAGGACATAGAGGGTGCAGGGCACCCTGACTTAAAAGTGTGACTTCAAGGGTCAGCTCTGTTTGGCTTGCTGGGTTTTGGTGTACTGACAGAAGCTGTGCTGGAAGGTGAGAAGAGAAAGTTGAGGAGGCTAAGACAGGCAGTTGTGTTGTTGGAGCACAGCTTCCCAGCTGGTCCCAGCCTTTTGGTCACGGTTGCGTTTGTTCCTGTTTTTTCTTTGGTTTCTGAATAGAAGAGGGGCTGGGGTAAACAAGCAGGGACAAGGAATAACAAGGTGGTGGCAGGTATGACGGTGAGTCGGGAAATGACAGTGAGTTAATTGTCAATGATTTATCTGCTGGGTAACTGGATGCCCTCGGGGAGAGGAAAGCCCATCAAGGGAGTCTGTGGGGCTCGGGGCAGCAGATCCTGTGAAATAGATGCTCTGAAAAGGTTTTTCTGGAGAAACACAAAATCCAGTGTCAGGGATGTTTTCTGGGTGTTGTTGGTGCTTTCTTGTGTTCATGCTGAGTAAAGCTGAAGGGCACCCAGCATGATTTTGAGCCAGATTCCCAGCTGGCACAAATTGCTTCATTCACATTGCCTTATCAGCAGAGCTCCTGTTCATCAGGGACCTTGGCTGTGCCACTGACACCTTTCTCTCTGGGTCTGCCTGTATTTCTCTCTCCTCTGAGGAAATGGTCTCTTGGTGTGGTCTTGCAGAAGTACAGCAGAAATGGCGATTCAAGCACTTGTGGTTATTCTCTGTGACAGAAGCATTGGGCTGTACAAGATGCTCAGTTTAGCTTAATAGCATTCTGCGGGGAGAAACATGCAGGAAAACCGAAAACACAAAAGCTCAAGAGGAGCCACCTTCTTCACAGCAATGGTAGAGGCAGTTCTTTACTCAACAGTAGTAAAGATCTCCTGCCTTCAGCTTACAGCCAAGTTACAAAGCCATTGGCAGGCAGCTCTGAATGTTTAAAAGCTCCCCATGTGCAGAGTTTGGGAATGCTGTTGCTGAGTTTCCCAGTCTGATGTGCACAGCTACTCACCTTGGGGGATGCTTGGGAGCACCGGAGCTGCACCGGCTCCCATCAGACATGGTAAGCGAGACCTCCCTGCGGGCTGCTGGGGTTCACTGTTATCCCACAAGCTCTTTGTGCCAGGTGGTGTGTTTTTCCTGGGTGGAATTGGCTAGTAAGTACAGGTCAAAGGGCCCCCATCTTGCCTGCCTACACTGGGTTAAAAGGCTGAAGAAGCTGAGAGACCCAGAGTGCAGCCTGGGTCTAACCAGGGAAATTGTTCAGCTCTGCCTCTGGGGAGATGAAGGCACGAGATGGTGGCTGGTCCTGGAGTGGGAGGCTGAGGTTCAGGAAGCCCTGTGGTGTTACCACCATCCACAGCACGTTGTGGCCAGCCTCGGTGGTCCTGTGCAAAGGTGGAGGATGCTCCGCATCACCTCTGGCTGCGGGCCAGCCGTGGGGCTTCACTCCAGGTGCTCGCTGGGCAGGAAGCGGACAGAAATCCTTCCTGGGATGCCACGTGGCGGCGTGCCTTAGCCCTCCATGGACGGAGCAGTGGATCCCGCCGCTCCGTTAACGAGACTGACTAATTATTTATTACAAAGGAGGTTGCAGGAATCTGGAGCGGAAACTGCTCCCCAGGCCAGCTAACTCACACCTAAGCATGCCAGGCTCCTTTCATAGCAAAGCACATGTCGGAGCAATCAGACCTGCTGCTGGGAGGCTCACGGGAGTGGGACCAAGGCTGTTTTATACATGTGTGTGAGCGTGTATATATATATATGTATAAAAAGTGTGTGTGTGTGTATATTTTACTATGTTAAGCTATAAACTGTATGGGTTAGGTATGAATTAGAACCTTATAAAATGTGTTTACTCATTCTGTGTAACTCAAAGCGGGGATTAAACAGTAGGAAAAACTGACCGGGAGAATTTTCCAAGCTGAAAAAGTTTTACAGCTCTCATTGTGAACTTGAGAGGGAGGATTTTTTTTTCTTTTTCTGTATTTAGTTTTTTTTTCAGAGCAAGTTTTTTGTCATTGAATTTTTATGGTTACCAGATAAAAGGAGGGGGTACAGCTGAGGAGGAAGGATGGACGGAGGAATAGCAGGAGAGGGTTCTGGCAGGCAGAGTCGTCCTTAGGCGTCTGAGCCTCATCCTCCTTTCCATCTCTTGTGACAGACAATGTGCTTTCTGTGCCAGTGGCATCCAGGAGGGCCTCCCCATGGCATGCCGTGCTCCTAAGCAGGCCCTGCTTTTCTCATCTCCTTGAAGGCATCTTTTATGGGGAAAACAGAATCCCATAATGCTGCTGCAATTGGAGGGAATGGGTGCAGGAAAGGCCAGCGGAAGCAGAGGCAGAAGGGAGGTGAGGCTCCGCTGAGCATCTCAGGCAGGGGAAGAAGAGAGGGAGGAGCAGGGAATGAGAATGGACTGAAGTCTTGCAGATGTTTTGTCACCCTCCTCTTAAAGAAAAGCTGGACAAAGCATCAGAGTAATAATTTTGCCATTATCAAGTGAATCATCCTGAGTCAGTTCCAGCTGAGCGCTGTTTGATGAAAAGCAAGGTGCATGCAACCCGGAACCGTTTCATTTCTTATTTCCTCCCCTCCTTGGACACAGCTTTCTTTCCCCACCCTTTGTTTGGTCTCTTCTACCTTCTAGTTCTTGCTTCGGTGAATCATCTCAGCCTTCAGGACTGGTGGCCCCTGTGCAGGGAGCAGTGCCTGACTCACTGCTCTCCTCTACATATTATTTCCACAGCCTTAGGAGGGTTGGGTTTTGGTCGTTGGGCTTTGGGTGTTGTAGTGTGTTTTGGGTTTTGTTTTTTTGTGGTTCTTTTTTCTTTTTTCTTTTTTTCCTCCACTTCACTTTATGAACATTTTCCAGGAGATCAGGGGAAGGGAGGGGGGAAGCGAGACAGAGAGGATTCGTTGTTTGGGTAATTTTCCCTACTGCTAAATGTCAACATCCTACGCCTGATGCTCAGGATAGGGAGTAGTGGGGCTTCTATTTCAGGCTGTGCAAGGGATGGGAGAGACTCACCTTATCTTCCTAACATGGCCCAAGCGATGTTTGGGTTCTATTTAGGGTTTTGAAGAAAAGAGGGAAGTGATAACCTCCCCATACGAGCTCCGGGTTGGCTACCTGGCACTGGCTTCCCTCATCAGCACAGATCCTGGAACAGCCCTGGAATCCATTTACCACTTGGCTTAATCCTGCTCTGCTTATTCAGGGAATCTGTCTTTTGTCGTCTGAGTTGAAAGACGTTGCACAGTTGCTGGCGATGACGTGTCTCCAGCTAACAGTCCTAGAGTGATCGGTGATCTGGGGGTGGGGAGCGTGCCCAGGTTCCTGCCTTTGCCAAGGACATGGAGGAGTCAAACAGCTTCTCCCACCATGGCAGGCCATGGTGAGATGGGTTCCTATGGACATCGTCCATCAGAGCTGTCCTGGCTAAGAGCAGCTCCCCTCTCCTGTGGATGCCAAGATTGATTTGTCTCGGTTTCTAGGAATTGGGACTTAAAATTCAGAGCAGAAGTCCTGCCTTCTGTGCCAGTGTCCTGCTGTGTGCTTGTGGCAGATATCCTCAGAGCCTGGGTTCTGCTTACTAATACAAAGAGGTTAATAGTCTTTCAGAGATGAAAGCCAGATATTAGAGATTAGAGATCTGGACTGGGGGGCTGGGTTCTAGCCCCAAACCTGCCTTTTGCCTGCTGTCTTGAAAAAGTAATTTCCTTTCTTTGCATTCTGGCTTCTTTGCCTGCTGCCTCTCCCTGCAGCTTTCTGCAGTGCAGGTGCATGTGGTAACAGAGCTCGTATCTTGGCCAAGGAATGTAAATGCTGCCACATTGTCAGAGGTATTCATGGCCTTTGTGAAGGCCATTGAGGTCTCTGAGTGTCGAGAGCCTTGTTGACGTATGTTTTGTCCTCAAGAAAACAAAATCAACTCAATTTAAGAAATAAGAGTTTATATTTTGTCCTTGTGAGCAGTGGGACCGTGCATTGATGCAATAGATCCTGTCTCACCTTGTGGTCGTAATGGAAAAGATGGAGTAATTGCTGATACAGTGGTAGTGCTGCTGAAGTAGACACCTTATGGTCAAGAGGTTCCCAGCTCTTTCTCCTCTTCATTGACTTGTCTTCTCTTGAATCAAAACTGTGAAGAAAAATGTTAAATTAATGATGATGAAATCAGTAAGTGAACAGTTTGTTCTTTGTGTTAAGGCAGTTGTGAGTGTACACGAGTCACCCAGGTATTCTTTGTTCAAGAACTGATGTCAGCTCTTGCATATGTTAGTCCTGACCGAGTGGGTGTTTTCTAGATCTTGGTCAGATAATTGCTTCTTTCCTGAGTTTTATCATGATAATGTTTGCCTTCTTCTGTGATACTTGCTTGGATAAATGGAAAGTTATGAAAAGAAGCACAGTGAAATGGCATGCCTTCTAGTCTGAATGTGAGGTAACTGAGCATATCTACAAAAATATTTAGATCTCACTGTGTTTTCACGGGGTTTAACCTCGGTACTGCAAACATGTCCATTAGTTTATCTGGCGCACGAGTGTAATGGGACAACTTGCATGAATAAAGCTAAACATGTGTAAATGTTTGCAAGATATGGGTCCATAATTCCTTGGAAATCATAGCAAACCAACTCTATTTTCATGTGCAGTGGTATTCTCCTATCCATCTTAGACGAGTGATCTGAAATATCTGTAATAATCATTATAGCATAGTTGTTCCAAATAGCTCACAGCCAGGATGCAGAAACTCAGCTAGTGTAAACTGTTATTGTTCCATTGACTTCAAGGGATCTACAGGAGATTTTATGAACTGAGGATCTGCCCCCACATTCTCAAATATTCAAAAGTGAGTATTAGGGCCAAGTAAGAGGTCTGCTTCCATGCAGGTCTGTCCATCAGGACCAATTTCTGTAAGTGTTCGTTGGCTCACAGGCTGCGGATCTGGCTGCAGTTGTGCATGCTGAATCCTTTTGAATGTACTGGTCCAAAGTCTTAGTGCTAATTCTTGGTGAATATCAGCATCTGTGCCTCTATTTAGAATAAATAGGACCAAGCAAATAATAGTTTACTTAAATTGATTGCCACTGCAGGTAGTGAATTTTGGTGTGTGGCTTGGTCCATATCCCAGTACTGAAGTGTAAGAAGGGACCAGGAGGAAGGATGGGAAACAGTGGCAATAAAGAAGAAATCTGCTGATCTCACAAGTCCAAAAAGTGCAAGAAGAATTGAAGCACAGACCAGCTGATGGCTTTTCAGCATAGGTTTGCAATAATATGATTTGACAAATCACCTAAGATAATCATCTTTGTAGAGGTTTATTGCACACTGAGTTTCTTTCCAGGAAATATTCTTTGCCCCTCCTGCTAGACTGGTATTTGAATCTAGTTGAGTGTGTGTGTGCATGTGCATATATGTTTAAGACCTCTCTAAAGGCTTGATCTTCAATTGGTACAAGTCAGCCAATGTGGTTCTGCAGGGTATTAAGGTTCTGGAGGTTTTGGTCATAAAGAATTGAAAAGAAAATTAATGGACTGCTCAGCAGAGCTGGAAATAAAGGACCAGACCCTGCTGCTTGGCAGGTGTCCCCTGCTTTCTTCATAGACCATAAAGTACAAGGCAAGTTAGGAAGACTGTGTAGTAGGCAAGTTTGTGTGTCAGAAATGGTATAGGAATATTGTTAGGGCCCACTTGGACTGGGCAGAATCACTGACCTTTATTTAGGAGGGCTCCCAGGATTGTCCTCTGATGTGCCTCGTGGCAAAAGCCGCTCCCTTTCATGGCTAGGTATTTTAATCACAGCAGCAAATGGAACCACCCAGTGTTGTGGGCTGGTGGAGTCCATCTCATTGGTGCTGTCTTTGTATCCGAAATTCGTCATTTTCAGACAGTAGCTTACAAACCCTTACTTTTTTTTCCTAGGAACCACGAGACAGCAGTAGTTTTGTGCATTAAAGGAGAAAGATAGAGTAGTTGTATTGGAAGGGACCTACGGAGATCATCAAGTCCAACTGCCTGACCACCTTAGAGCTAACCAAAAGTTTAAGCATATTGTTAAGGGCACTATCCAAACACCTCTTGAAAACTGACAGGCATGGGGCATCAACCACATCTCTAGCAAGCCTGTTCCAGTGTTTGACCGCCCTCACAGTACAGAAATGTTTCCTTACATCTAGTCTGGACCTCCCCTGGTGCAGCTTTGTGCTGTTCCCGTGCATCCTGTCATTGGCAGCCAGGGAGCAGAGGCCAGCACCTTCCTCTCCCCTTCCTCTCCTCAGGGGAGACATTGCAGCCAGCAATGAGGTCTCCTCTTGGCCTCCTTTTCTGCAGACTAGACAAGCCAAGTGTCCTCAGCCTCTGCTCATAGGACCTGCCTTCCAGCCCTTTTACTAGGCTTGTTGCCCTCCTCTAGATGCTTTCAAGCATATCTTGGATCCCAGAACTGCACCCATATTAAGGTGAGGTTCACCAACACTAAATATAATGGGAGAATCACCTCTCTTGACCAGCTGGCTATGCTGTGTTGAATGCACCCAAGATTGTGGTTTGCCCTCTTGGCTGCCAGGGCACACTGCTGGCTCATGTTGAGATGTTGTGAGGCTTTGTGTCTGTCTGTGGCATATCTGAAGCATTGGTTTGTGTGGTAGAAGAGTGGCTCTGGGGCTGCAGCAGGGCGGGTGGGCTTCTTGTTGAACGTAAGGCTCCATGCAGTCCCTAGATCTTTTGCAGACTGCTGACCATGGGCCTTGGGGACTCTGGACTGCTGGTCCATTGTTTAGAAAGCTCTCATTTAAAAGAAGCTAAAAATGAAAGGAAAACAAGAATAAGGGTGGGAACTAGATCTGTGGTGATAGATAAAATCTTCTCCCAGACAAGAATTATCTGAGGACAAAGCCCATGTCTTTGCTTTGTGTCTGCACAACTCCCAGCACAAATGGGTTCCCACTTTGCCTCGAAATCAAGTAACTGTTTCAGCATGCTGTGGAGCCCAGAACTAACTCCCAGGGAATACGTACATCCAGTTGGACTCTCCACCATGCTAATGTGAGTACGCGGCTTTGAGATTGGAACTGGCTCATGTCTGGATGGCTCTGAGCATAGCAGAGTCAGCTTGTGTCTGGCTGTGGTTGACCCTTAGCAGCCCAGTGAACCCTGAGAAATACTGGAGGGCTCACAGCACAGAATGAAATGCATTAATTCTCATTCTCCTCCGACAGCATGCTGCCTTGGGGGAGATGGAGGAGGCGATGCATTTTTACATGAGTTGAAGCAGTTTTTCCAAGGTCTTAGATACTGACTGTGAAAGAACAGTGGTAAGCAGTATCTGCGGAGGTACAGGAGCAGTGAGACCCATTGATGACCCTAAAAGAAGAATACACTCATGATTAGCCTTGTGCATCATGTTTTTAGAACATAGCAGCCCATCCTTCAGTTCCATGTGGTTGCTTCGCATGCAGAGTTGTAGCCCAGGAGAGCACCAGCGAAGCCATCCAAGAGCCTGTTGTGGCACTGGAACACAACTTTTGCTCTTAGCTCAGCTAAAATGCTGCTCCTTAAATCCAGACAAATGCAGTCTTCCATCAGCAGAGGAACGGGGAAGTTCAGAGGAGAGCCTTTCATCATTCTTAATGTATCTAGTAATGCACAGATGTATGAAGCATAGAAGTTCCCCCCAAATTCATAACCTAAGTAAGGTGAAGTCATTCAGAGAAGTGCTACAATTTGCACCTTCGTACAAGTTAGTAAGTGATGCACAAACTGTGCCTGAATTTGCACAGAATGATTACAAGCTCTTCCATTTCAGCCTAGACAACTTGTGCCCAGCCAGAGAGATTCCTGATGTGTCTTTGAGAGAAGTCACAACAAAGACATGACTTCAGAGGCTGCAGGCTTTTTGGGCGTGGGGGTTTAGGCACGCTCCATGTAACACGGGAGGACAGCATGCGTGGGTGCTCCCACAATGTTGGCAGAAAATGTTTAAGTAATAACTAGGCCTTTTTATTTCTTTTATAATCTGGCAAGCCATGCAGAGAAGGAGGTTTTGACATCCTTCCACTAGGATCAGTGGGGACGGTTTGCTTTTAATGATCTCTTAGGCAGAGAGACCGACCATCTGCTGTTGCAAATCGGAGCAGCTCAATTGCCTAAAGTTACGTTACACTAATTTAAATCAGCCCATCATCTCCAAGACAAACCACCTATCGCTGCCTTCCCCCACCAAGAGCCAGACTCAGAGCACATCCAAGCCAGGTAGAGCCTTGTTGTGAAGGAGCAGCCCCTGCAGCCCTGCTCCCCATCCACCGGCCCAAAAGCCGGTCCAGGCCTTCTGCTCACAGCCCTCCTTTGATCCTCCCTCTTGAGAGGCAGAGCCCCGGAGGAAGAAGCGTGTGCGAGGAGGACCCCCAAAAAGCGACAAATTTGGCGGGCTCAGCATGCCATTTGTTTCCTCATTTCAGGAAACAAAACCTGGCAAAAGCAAAGTGGAGTAGGACCTCTTTTTCCATCTGCTTTGCTGGCATTGCTCCGGAGGTCACTGCCGGGGACGGAAGTCCTCACTGGGCCCCATCTGCCTTCCCTGGGCTTCCTCGTTCATGCCCACTTGGGCCTCTGACATTCTACTCTGTTTTTCTTTCCTTGAAAATGGATAGGGAATTGGGAGCCGCTGTGCAGGAACGCGCCTGTTCCCCATTACAGCTCCACCGGGGCTGTAACACGATCGTGCCTGCTCCATACCCACACAGATATTTATTTATCCATACAGGCTTTCTCCTTGTTTTCATTAAGTTAGGCAGAAAAGGTTAATCTTTCTTCTGCTAAAGCTTCAAAACCAACCAAGCTAAATAAAATATGATTTCTTTCATTTCTTTTCTAAAGGACACTCTCTTTTTCTTTTTTTTTCTTAAGTACCAGAATGAGGTCACAGTCAGAGATGCCACAAGAGTAAATTGAAAACAGGTTGAAAAAAAGCAAAAGGGAGAAAGACAGAGAGAGAAAACCACAATCAGAGGAAAGTGACTGGTAACGTTGCAGGGTTGGTTTAATCCAGTCTAGTAAAGAAGCTGTCAAGAAGGAGACGTTGGTGCCTTCCCACTTTCGCCTTCATGCTCTTTCTAGGAATCTCCAAAGCAAATTGCAGCAGAGGTCTCCTCTCTTCTTCTCTTCCCCTTTGATTTGCAGCACCTGGGTTTCATTCAGGCTGCTCTCCATGTAGGGATGCAGCCTGAAGGTGCGGGAACGCCTCTGAAGGTCCCAGAGCTTCCTTTTGCTCCTCTAACCTTACCAAGTCTCCTGGCCTCGCTCTCTTGTTTAGTCTGGTTGAGCTCGATGCTGTAACTCCGTTGTCTTTGGTGGGATAGTTGGTAAGTGATTCATCCTGCGTGCTGTCCGTGACTGCTGGGCGCTGGCACGGATCGCGGTGGAAGGACCGAAGCAGACTGAGACTGCGGGATGCTGTGAGCGAGGGGCCTGAGCCCCCTCCTGCCTCTGGTTTTGTTCCTTGGTCCCCATTCCCGCCCCTCTTAGCCCCCAGGGACTAGAAATAAGCTACTTCAAGAGCACATCACCAGCTCAGCCTTGCCGACCGACAGCTGGCTCAGGGATGTCCTCCACCAGAGCAGACATCAGGTTGGGTTCTCCATTATCTCTCCCAGAACCATCACCGCCGAGCTGATCTACATGCCTTGGGGTGGGCAGCCTTGGGCCAGGGGCTGCAAAGCTTCGCGAAATAGGTGAAGCAAGCCCCCCCCCCCCAGCAAGTTCCAAGCATGCTGTTATTTTCCTCTGTTTTAGGGAGAGCTCTGACTCACCATGACACCAGAGTTAGTGTAAGATACGTGTTTACAAGACCAAAAAAGTGGAGGTTTGCCAAACCCCACAGCCCTGTCTGCGGAAGAGGCCGAGGCTACAGCGCGGGGCTGCGGTGGCGAGCGAAGGGAAATGGCACCTGGGGAGAGCTGTGACTTTCTGACCGTCACCAGCAGAGCGGAGACTGGCTTCCAAAAGCTGCCTGGGCAATCAGATGGTTTGGGACCCACCAGTCATGGGAAGGCAATGGCATGGAAATTAGGGGGAAGACAGTCTGGGAGGGATTTGGTGTACGGTTAGGAGAGCAGTGTCCCATTGCTCCATTGCCTGTAGCCTGGGGCTCTGTGAGCAGCACTTACCATAGCCGTGTTGAGCTCTGGTCTGGATTTCTTGCTACTGAGAAGTGAACATAGGTGAGGCATCCTCACAGGAACTGGTCATTTGTCCTTGATATCTGTAAAAGCCTATTGCTTTAGTTAGCGTGACATCAATTATTTATTACTATTAATGAAGGACACAGATGGCTGTCTGGTCAATAAAATATCTCCTACTCCATGGAGATGATCTACTTAGCTATCATTTACTCTGCAGAGAATCTTTGGATTCTTACTGAAATTTAATAACACGAGCAAAGATACTACAGCAATCTAGGTCTGTGCTTCGGGGCTGCTCTGGGAGGCTGAAATCCTTCTTTATATTTGCTGGCAGGGTGTGTGAGAACACACGCCCAGACGGGAAAGAGAAGCCCCGTTGCTTTCCATCACAAGCTACTTATCCATATAATCCCTTTTATAAAATGATCAAACTCCATCTTAAGAGGTAGTTAGGTTATTTGTCCTTCTCAGGAGTCGACCATCTATTCATATCCAATTTACTTTCTTGTGCCATTACTGCCCATTAGCCTAAATATTTAGTTTCCATCTGAGTGCCTGCCCCGTTGATGTATTCACAGAACCAGCTCTCTCTTCTTGGCCTTTTTATGTCTCTGCTTGTATGGTAAACTTGTGCCTTTTGTTATTCCCCTATGAAGCCTTCTCCCTTGCTTTTCCTTTACCTTGTTGGTGAGCACAGCTGAGCAAAGCTCTCCAGCTGGGCACTCGTCAGGGATCTGTGCAGCCAGGTCAGCGTTCCTCTATTGCTGCAACATCCCAGCACCAATCTTGCTTGGTAGGGCTACATTCGTGGTCCGCCATCCTCTTGCCTTAGTTGCATCCAACTACAAGCCCCCAGCCTAAATCTAGGGAATAACGTCATTTTTGGTCCCAGGGGAAGCTTAGGAAATCTCCCTTCAGCTGCTCACAGAGCACCACGGACTGAACAAAGAGACTTTCTTGTCTGAGGTGAACAAAGCTGCCATGTGCTGTTTCACCTGTGGGAGAGCACGAGAGGGCAGCTCTCTGCACTTGTTGTGGGATGGCCGATGGCTCTGGGCACTCGATTTGTCCCTGGGCTGTCCCTTACCTGACCCCACATCTGCTCTCCCCAGTCCATGCAGTCTGGCACCAGCCGCAATCTTACTGCTGCTTATACAGGTGCAGGAATACTGCCAGCCTTGGCTTTCAGCACCTTTGTTAGCATCTGTTTTGCTATTTTTGTAACCACCTCTTTGCTTTTGTTGAACTGTAGCAGGACCAGCAAGAGAGGGAAGTTCCCCAGAGGCTCAGGACTGAACACAAAGCAACCTCTCGCTGTTGAGATTTTATTGCGGGGGTTTCGGTTTAAGCCAGGTTGACACCACATTGTTAGCCCCCATGAGCTTTGCTCCACAGCCTCCAAAGACGCCTGTAGCACAGGACCTGAGAAAGGTACCTGCAGAAACTTGCAGACCTCTGGTTACCCCGTGGCCCGTGGGGCTACACTGGGAGAGGGAGGTGGGTGCAAGGGCGTGCTGTTGGTTTCTGTCCTCTTGGCTACGTGAAATTGGGAATATGCTCTAGGGATTTGGAGCTGCTTTTTTGGTTTTATTCTGTCTTTTAATGTTTAAAAAAAAAATGTCCTGAGGAAAGGCTGCTGGGAAGGACTTGGGGATTGACACTTTCTCATCCTTGGCTTGTGAGATTCCCTGCAGGGCAGCGACTGACCTCCCTGCGCTCTCTGATGCAAGCATTATTTTTACCCTGGTGTCTCACTCCAGATGGAGGCTGTTTCAGAAGTTCTCACCTAGACACAACCACATTTCTCTGAAACCCTGCAGCTACGGAACAGTGTTTCAAATCGATAGCAGGGGAGCGTTGGCTCTCCGGCACGCTAGAGTGAAGAGCGTGTCCAAGCACTGGGAACTGCAGCGCAGGAGCACACACGCACATACGGTCCTTACGACACATCCCACGTCATCCCAGCCCCAAACTCCTGCCAGCTTTCCCTGAGGCATTTGCCTGCCTGCATGAAGGCAGGGAAAGCTTCAGCTTGTCAGTGCGGCTCCAAATAGCAAAGCTGTCAGGGAGAAAGGTCCCTGGGACCGGCCTGATGTCTGCTCGGAGATGGATGGCACCAGCCCGCAAAGAGTGAGGTCCAAACGAAGCAAGAAATGAGGTGAAGAAGGTGCAGTAATGAAAAGACAACAAAATGAAACAAACACTGACATCTTCAGCAATGGTGTAGGAGCTGCCAGATGGGCTTGACCCAGAGGCTGTCTAGACTGCTTCGTACGGTGGCCAGTTCTGGAGGAAGGTGCGAGATGCCCACAGCAGGCACCCATGGGATGGTCTGCCCCCCATGAAGTTTCTTCCTGGTCAAAAGAGAGGTTGCTTGAGGTCTGAAGAGGCTTAAAGGTCTTTCCATAGTTCAGCAGCACAATCTGGTGCTGCTTTCTCGTTACGTGTTTGTGATTCATCAGTCACGGCAGTGTTTGTCCTCAGTGACTTCTGGGGACAGGGAGTTCCCCTGTCCAACCCGCTGTCGTATGAGAAGGGATGGAAATTAACACTGGAAATGTGCAGTAGGGTTTTGTTTGTTTGTTTAAACCATAAACCCAGAGCTAAGGGACTTGCTCAAGGCCATTCAGCGCTCACAACTTCCAAGCAGCAATTTTACGGCTGCCAACCCAACCTGCCCGCGGAATTGACCTGGGCTTTGGTACAGCCCCGGCTCTGGTAGCCAGGGTAAACTGCAGAGACTGGTGACAGGGCTGCCTGAAAAACGTTTGGAAAGAACAAGTCGTGCTGGGAGCATTAAAATGAATAATTAAGGCTTGGATTCCTTTAGGGAGGAAAAGAATTTATTGCTGCTCTTTTCTCTAGCCAAGGGGGACATTTGTTACTGAATTGTGTATCTTGAGACGATGCAAATGCGGCTTGGGGGGGCTGGAGAGGAGAGGATTTTTTCTTCTACCTGGGTAATCTGGCTGCACAACGAGGTGGCCCGGGCTGGGTGTACCAGTGGGATATTTCTTACGGTCTGTACCAATAAACTAGACTTGCGTTTCATTTCAGTAGTCCTCAGTTAATTTTGCTTGTAGAAGAAGGAAGAAAGAAATATGCTGAGAGGGGAATTCTTCTCCTTTCTCCGCTGCGGTGTCTTGACATTTCCACGTGCACGAGGTGCCCAGCGCAGCGACCTGGGTCCAGCTGTGCTGATTGCAGCAGCCCTTGCCCCGAATCCCGTCTGTGGGAGTGAGGGCATGACCAGGACAGCTGCTTGGTTTTTTTTTGTTTTTTTTTTTACCGCTGGTACCTTGAGCTGGTGTAAAATGGGAATTGAAAGCAATGGGCTCCAACCGCCCGACAGCTTCCCCCGTGCAAGGAGCCAGCAACTTGCACAGCAGTGGATAATCAGGTCCAAAAAGCTTAATAAATGGGACATTTTCAGTTTCAGCTGGGTCATGATCTAAGTGTTTAATAAGCTTTATAAAGCAGGAGACCAAAAAAAAAAAAAAAGTCTTTCAGCAGTTTTTTTATTGTTATTATTTTTCTTTGAGTGCTTGTAAAGGGGTGAATGTCCTTCAGTGCGGCTGAGCCGAGGGCTGCAGCAATCAGCTGCAGGAGCCAGCGGAGTGCACATGAAAGGGAATGCAAAGCTACCGATTTTCATCGAATGAATAAAAAAATAAACAGCACATTGAAAGCAATTACATCCACGCTCTATAAATGTCTCCTTTCTGATAACCTAACGTAGCAGAAACATATTTCACCATGACAGGTAATTTTTGAAAAAAGACCGTCTCCTTTTTGAGAACTGAAGGCGCTATTAGGGCAGGACAGAGCTATTTCGTGTGGGTGCCCGTGGTGTTCTGGGAACCCAGAGCCCACCCTTGGGTGGTGGTCCCACACATGGTGTCTGCAGTGAGCCCACACGTTGCCCGTGTGTGCTGTGAATGCACTTTTCTGCTGTCCAAGCTATGACTTAGCACTGGCCACAGTTCTTGCTGTGGATCCCTGTTGCAGCTGATGGCCTGTGTGTGTTTTCTGCTTGCTTTTTCCCCAGGTGGCGTTCTCCGTACAGGCTCGTGGTCATTCCTTCCAGCCACAGCCAGCTGGACTTTGTTGCTTGCCCTTAAGCCTGTGCTTCATAGGGGTGTTCCTGCGTTATTTTGTCAGTGGCCTGCAATAATTGGCATCTGTATTGATGTTTTGCTCCTTCTCATCTCTTTGCTCTCCAGGAGAATCCTTGAGCTTCGCAGATGATTTGCTTTCCGGCCTTGCAACGTCCTGTGTGGCAGCTGGTAGGAGCCACGGAGACGTCCCCGAAACCAGCCTCTATTCGGTTATTTTCAAATGCCTGGAACCAGATGGTCTGTACAAGTAAGGAGGGTCATGTGGGGAGGTGCTGGGGGCAAGGGGGGATCTCCAATAGAGTTATTTAATTGTTATTTATCTTTTTGGTCAGTACTGTGTTACACCAGACACTGGACAAATGATGAGACTGTTGTTTTGGGTGTTAGGCTCAAACAGTGAAATGCAGAAACAGCGTCTGCCAGTATGGCACTGGAGGCACTGGTTGTCTGTGGGAGACCCCACCGAAATAACTCACGTTTCCAGCGTGACGGGCTTCCAGGTCCATGCCTGGTGGGGTAGGGCTGTCTCACACGGACAAACTGAGCTAATGTGCTCAGATGGCAGCAAGCTGCCCACCCTGGCCAAATTCCGGGTGGACAAAGATGGCCGGAAGGTTGTAGGTGTGGGAGGTGTTGTTCGCATCGGTTGCTGTTTTTATCAGTAGGGCTCATAGAACAGATCAGAGATGCCCCAAATGCATCTGCCCGCCATTCAGTCGGTTATGTTGGGTTGCTTGTTCACATCTGTGCTGATATTCTTCTTCACTTGACTCTTCTGAGGTAATGCCTTTGAGAAAATGGGATTGGATTTTCTGTTTGAACCCTGTGGAGTAGCTTGTGTCCAAAGTAAGTGGAAAGTTTCAGCATCCAATTATTGTCTTCTGTGTCGATATAGTTTGGAGGGGGTCTGGTCAAGAGGGTAGGAATGAGCTTCCATAGGAATGGAGAGCACATGGAGGCGGATTGAAGGCAGGAACATGAAGGAGCGGAGGAGGCAGGGCAGAGCCATGACACAGGCACAGCAGTATGACCCCCTTATATTTTTATTCCCACCAGAAAAGGACAGAGGAGGCTCAGCAGGTGCTCCATTCAAGCACCCCCTGTTTCACTGTTGACTGCCCCAGCCAGAGCAGCCCTTGGTATGACGAGGATTTTTGCTCTCTGTCTCAGAGGCCCCAAAATGCAGAAGCAGATGGGGAGGGAGCTGCCCACCCTGCAGCACTTCTGCTCCCGGGTCCAAGGGCGGCATGCAGCCCTCTGCCATCGGGCACAGGGACGGGGAGCTGAGATCTTCAGACCCTTCTTCCTCCCGTGTACTCTCTAGAAATGGCGTCCTTTGTCCTATGAGGGATGGCAGGAGTCAGGAGAGTCAGAGAAGGAGAGAGGGGGAGAGAGAGAAGGTGAGGAGATGAAGGAGAGATGCAGTAAGCAAGAGAGAAACACCCAGGGCTTAATGTCAGAGAGACTGTAATAATTAAAACACATTTCGTAGTGAGTAATGAAACTTTTTATGGGACCACAAAAGCAGTTAAAGCGAGAGCTGGCAAATGGTCTGTCAGCGAGAACTTTTTAAGATCTTGATTAATACTTCCCTTTGCCTCCCCCTCCACCACCCCCCAGTTAAGTATGCTGACAGCCTCCAAAAACGGAGCAGTCTTTATTACGCATCTCTCGAGCAGGGCCGTGTCCAGGAGCGGGCTCCAAGTGATACCTCTTGCCATTTAATCATTTGAAATGTTTTCTCGTTAAATATATATAACGCGTAAATATAATTATTAATATCACTGGAAACTGGGCTGCCCTGAAAAGGTGCCAAGGAGATCCTGGAACAACCGCAGAGCTTGCTAATAACCCGCCGCCCGTAAAATCGGTCGGTTGTGAGCTATTGGCAGTTCGGCTTACGCTGCCAGGGCGCTGGGCACGGGGAGAGCTGCTGGGTTCGATGGGGAGGCTGCTGCCGAGGTGAAGGCACGGAGCTGGGAGCCAGAAGGTCTGGCTGTTCGGCAGCCCGGGCTGCCAGATCATCTTCCCCATCTGCTGGGCAGGGATAATTGCACTCACCCGTCTCTTCAGGGGCTCCGTGATCTAATTCCCGATGTCTGTAAAGGGCCAGGAGAACCTTGGGTGGGAGGCGTGAGGCTTTGTCCGGGGTTGTGTCATCCCTTCGGCCAAAGCCAGGCTTCTGCTCCGTGGTCTTGCGTCACATCGCCGCAGCGGGGGGAAGCAGAGGTCGGCGGTGCCCCGCGCCCCAGGGTGGCTGTGGGCAGCTCCTGGTGCCCCTGGGTGGGGGACAGCAGCTCTCCGCGGGGAGCCGCTGCTGCATGCAGCCCTCAAGCATCCGTCCCTTGGCACCGAGGAGCTTCGGACCTGGTGCTCCCGTGGGGACAGGACGGGGGTGACGCACGGCGCTGGCTCTGTCCATCGGCTAATGCTCAGCAGGGCTTGGCGCACCCTTCGCAGGGCTGCACGCACTGACATGCACTTGTACGGGGACGTGTCCATGCTGGCACGTGTGGGGCACAGACCTGCTGTCCTAGGAACCCAAAAAACCTGCACACGCACACTGCAGCACACCTTGCTCAGCATCTGCTGCTGCACATGCCAGCACACCTGCGGGGACCGATGGTCCACTGCTCACCGTGTTCGCACACGCTACCGCGGGTGCATCCATATCCAGCACACACGCGTCTGCTCCAGCCCGGGACCCAACCAGCACATGTTTACTTAGCATCTGTGCATTCTCAGATACATAAGTACACACATTAAATATTCCTCTGTTCAGATGTCCATACAGTTGCGACACAGCGTGAAGAAAGCCAGAACAGTGAAATGTGAGGCTAACACTCTGTTCTGAGCCCGCGCGGACATAACAACAACAGAAGCACGGGCACGGGGTCACTCCTTAAATTGAATTTCTTCTGCTTGTTTCGTTTGTTTCTGTGGAAAAAATAGCTATGCTGGAAGGCCCCGAGCTGCTATAATCCTGGTTATAGCAACTCGGCAGGGACCTGTGCTTTTCTCCAGGCTGGTAGGTGAGCACACAGACCCTGCAGCATCGGAGCTCTTCAAAAGGAAATGCTTTTGCTTGTTGGGGAGTCTGAGGGTATCACGCAAACTGAGGAGAGGAGACTGTGAGATCATGGGAGTCTCTTCTGCTTTGTAAATGTGTCTGACATCCTGTCCCTTTTCTTCTCTAGTACCTACGGCAATTTCACTGCTGTTGGCCACTCATTTGGCGGATTACCAGCCTGAGATCAAAGCTGGGCTTGAGCATGAAAAACAAAACCCAAAAATGCTCTACAAACAAGCAAATAAACAGTCTGATGGATTCCTCTGCTTTTGAGACTTCTGTAATTTCAAAACATAAACTAACAAAAGGAGAACTAATTTCTTTGTCCTTTGCAGTTTCAGCCTGATGAAAATATGTTGCCTGTCAGCACTTTTCTTTCCCCTGCCTGTAGTACGTAGGGCTGAGATTCCAGTCCCTGCACAGAGGGTTTTCCACAGGAAAGTAGTGCGTTTCAACAAAGATGTGTGTATTGGCTGGTGTACAAATGTGGGCACTCCTGCTGGTCCCACAGGTGGGGGTGCCCATGCTTGGGATCCGTGCTACAGTCACATAGAATCATAGAATCATCATAGAATATCCCGAGTTGGAAGGGACCCATAAGGATCATCAAGTCCAATTCCTGGCACCGCACAGGTCTGCCCAAAAGTTTAGACCATGTGGCTAAGTGCACAGTCCAATCTCTTAAATTCAGACAGGCTTGGTGCAGTGACTAGTGACTTGTGCAGTGGGCACATGAATGCCTTCACGTACACACACACGGGGTACCTCTGATGGACTTTGAAGAATGACAAGTTTGGTTCAAGCTCTTAAAAATCAAAGGCTTATAATCCTTGCAGAACGCCTCACGGGTCTGGGGATCCTTCTCCCCCTCCGCTCAGCTGGACCAGAGACAGTCCACCAAGCCGCCTTCCAGGTGGATCTGGAAGAGGATGGGGTGAGGAAGGCAGAGGGAGAGATGTCTCTGTGTCTGTTCACTGCTGGGCTGGTGCGGGCCAGCCAGTCGTGTCAGAGGTTAATGCCAATCAGACCGATGGTTTGGGAGCTTGGGAGCATCGCTCTGTGACAGGCAATTCGTGGTGCATCAAGTCCCAAGTGCCAGGTGGGAGAAGGGGCTCTGGCTTGTTTTGGAGGTCAAATCCAGCCTGGAGGACTGACCCAGTGTAGCTCGTGACCCTCACGTAGCTCACCACCCTACAAACCCAACTGCTCTCTTTGCTGCTGAGACAGAGGCTTCCCTTGTGCATCCCGTAGCCTCCCTGAGCCTTCAGCCTGGCTCATCCACCTCGGCTTCTCATCCCATCATTCTCCAAGCTCCTGGGGATGTGTCATTGCTGAGCTGTACCTGATCGGCTGCCTGAACGCAGCTCTGCCAGCCCAGCACGTTCCTTTCAGATATGTGGGGATACACCAAGAGCTGGGAGCCAAAAATGGAAATTTTGGAAAGGGAAACGAAAACCCCCTCCAGCTCCTTATGGAGCTGTAGTGCAAACACACCAACCTCTTCCCTGTGCCACAGATACTATAATTATAGATTAGATTAAATCCCAATGTTTCACTTTATTTACATTCCTGACCTAGCCTATTCATTTCCGGTGTTTGTGCCAAGAATCAGCACAAAATTTACTGGAAATAATATGGAAGTCATCAGGATCCCTTCCAGAGCCTTTCCTTGGAGTGTGTTCATGTGCTGAGAAGGAGCCTCCAATTTGCCTTCCCTTTGCTGGCCCACGTAGAGCTTCCCCAGGGTGATCCCGAACCAGCCCAAAGGCTCTGGCAGAGCGAGTTTTGGGAGCGGTGGGAAGGTGGGAACTCCTTCCCATGGGATGGTCAGGCCCTTCCATGGGATGAAAGTGGATTTAGGGCTCAGACCACCACCAGCCACAGCCAAGACCAAGTCCTGTGAAGCCAGCATCAGTGCCTGTTGGGCCACCTCCCGCATGGCCAGGCTTAGCCTCTGTCATCGTGTGCTGCCCAACAGTGAAAATACTTTTTTTTTTTTTTTTTTGCCGAGCTTAAGGAAAGAAGCAAGTGGTTGAATAGGGGAACCTGTTGTAGCACTGAGCATTGCAATTCAACGAGCTGAACACGCTAAGGGAACTGGCTCGGAGCGAGGCTGATTAATGTTGACTGACCTCTGCCTTATGCAGAGTTGGGATAAAAAGTGGAATGGAAACCCTTGGTGCTCAAGTGTCTGCTAATGCTGGCAACGGTCCGCCGCTCCTTATATGATACTAATTGTTATTGTTGGTCTTCCGTCAGGAAGACACATGAATGAGCACTGGAGAAATCGGAGACAGATCCCAACTAGCTCAGTGGCATGGGTTAAAACACATCTGTTACAGCCCTTGGCTGAGGCCCCTGTGTGCACAGGAGCTGTGCTGCTTCATTGAATCCACCTCTGCTGTTCCACATGCGTTCCAGCTTCCTGAAGTTGAGCAGTGCATGGCTGCAGTTTCTTCTCAGGCGCTCCTGGCTTGCAGAAGCTCAAACAAGGCAAGTCTGGAGTTGAACAAGTGTTTGCTAAATCCCAGCCTCTGACTGCAGGCTCCTCCTTCCTCAGCAGTTCGGGATTGCTTCAGAACGAGGGTGCCGCAGTGCTGGTTTGGATGTGTGGTTGTTTTTGCTGAAGTGAGCCCAGCACCGAGCTGTCTGGACCCATCTGGGCTCTGTGCAGTGGAGGTGGATTGGCCCCAAGAAAGACAGTCTGTTGGGAGGACAGGGTCAGCAGAGGGAGGAGATAGTCTCACTGCTGAGATTAATAAAATCCCATGCATGTTGGGCTCTTGCTTCCAACATGGGTTACTTTTCTCAGCGCCCTACATAGAAGTGCACACATATGGAAGCCATGGAAGATATCCCTGCTTTCATCATGGCCAGTCAAGGTGCAGGAGGCTCTTCCCAGCTTGGCCATCTGCTCCACTGAGTGATGCAAGCAGGTCACTTTGTCTCATCTCCATCTCTTTGTCTGCCCCCTTGGTCTGTAAGCTCAGGTTGTAAGTTGCCTCTCACCATTTCTGCGTACGGCCCAGCCTGGGTGACTCAGAGCAGGGCCTCCAGGTGCTACTGCAATATTGCTGTGCTGACCGTTTGCCATCGCCGTTCTGAAAGTTGGGTTCGTGCCTGCATCCTCCTTCAGATCTGTCTCCTACCAGCATCCAGCCACCTGGGACACATCTGGCACCAGGAGGTGTCTTTCCACTGACCTCAGCGGAGCCTTCCTCCCCAGGAGCTGCCAAGTGCATGAGCATCTCCTGCCTTTTTGCCGGACAGGCCAAGTTATCCTCCCCAAATCCTCTGCTTCTGCTCCTGCCTCGTGCCACAGAGAGAAACAGAACAGCCTTTGTTGCCTTCCACAACCAGCTCCTCCCCACCCTTTCCTCCGGACGTCCGGATTGAAATAACATTCTTGGTGGTTTTGTTCTGAAATCTCCTGGCACCCGAGCTTCAACCCTGGCTGGGTCCCGGCCCGGCTGCATTGCTCCTTTGGGGCGGCGGGAGGAAGGCAGGCGGTGGGGAGGAGGAGGAGGCACGGCCGGATGGTTGGGGAGGGTATTGCAGCGGGGGGAGCGTGCAAATGGAGGATTCTTCCTGGCAGCGATGGTGGGGTGGAGAGGAGGGGTTCGGCCTGTTCATCTGCTGGTAGACAAATGGACCTTTGCAGTTCCACCTCTTCCCCATCACAAATTTACACCCCCCTTGCAATCATGGACTTGGAGAGTATTTTTACCTCTGTGTGTGCAGAAACCTGAACTAACATAGATCGGTCCAAGTTTTATCTCATTGACTAATGGCAGAGCAAGTACAAGAGACACAATATAAATATCAGCACAGATATTGCTGGCTTTGATTTCCCTCTAAGCTACCAAAAGCTGCACTGTGCTGTGGCGCTGGAGTCATTTGTTTTGTTCTTCAGTTCTCCACGTCACAGAGCACCTTTTTTTCTGAAGGCTGGAAAGCTGGGGACCATGGTGATTCGATTCTTAGAGCAGCACTGGGTTTTGAACCCTTTCAGGACACAAGGATTTCACTGCTTGCAGGGGGTATTCCTTTTATCTGGTAGGGGAAAGTGGGTCAGGAGAAGGACAAGTGGCTTTGTTCTCCATTTCCTAGCTGGGGAAGCTGAGGCAGGGAGCAGTGATGTGACATGCCTGAAGCTTTCCTCAAGCTGGGTCTGACCGTCGAGGTGAGGGGTGTCCTCACTCAACTTCACCCGAGCCCCACTTCAGGCTGCACTTCAGAGAGCTGCTTCTTGAGCCAGGGACTGTGCAACACCTCCTGCTCAAAAGTGGGCCCTCCTCTTCCGAATTTCCTTGGGCGGGCTGGGCAGTAGATACCTGAGAGATGACATTAGGGAAGTCGAGGCATGCCCTTGAGATCTCCGCAGAGCCATTTCTTGTCTCGCACTCTCCCTTCTCTTGTTCTTGCTCTCTGTGTGTTTTCCTCCCTAGCGAAGCCGATCTGGCATCAGGGTGACTTCTTTGCACAGTGACAGAGGCAGCGGGCGGTGCCGCTTTGCCAGCTGGAGTTCCCCCTGCTGCTGCCCAGGTGGGAGCAATGCTGGGGATGCGGGGAGCAACACCAGGGCTCCGACACCATGAGGTAGTGCAGCATCGCTCCTGCAGCTCCGGGTCCCGGCTGCAGCCCTGCTGGGTGGGGTACGTACAGCCCAGGGCAAGCTCTGCCCCTGCGGATCCTGGAATTTAAATTTTGGGTGAGCAGAACGGTCCAAGCAGCTACACGTGAGCTAGACGCAGCATGGCCATTCTTGCTTGGTGGTCCCATGGTTTTGCACCTGCTGTGCCAAGCCATGAGGAGAGCAAGGGGGTGTTGGATGGGGCGTCAACCTTGCTGGGCTGCAGCAGGATCGGAGCTGGTGCTGTAAGTGATATGATGCTGGTGATGTTTTCCTGCTCAGGTCTCTGCATGGTTATCCCTTCTCCATGCTTTTTTTTGTGGGTGGGTAGCTCTTGGGCAGCCCAGGCAGGCTTCGTCTGTGTCCACAAATGGTGGGCAGCTTTGTGACCCAGGTGCTTATTCATCACCAGCCAGCTCTTAGATGCTTGGGTGGGAAGATTCTGCCTCCTCCTGTGACTTCTTCCCTGCAACCACGAGCAGCTCAGCCTGATATTTGCAGACAATTCAAGGTTTTTTACAGGCTAATTCCAGCCTTAGGAGCGGCAAAAAGGAGGTCAGCTGTATCCATAAATACGCCACGGGAAGGATGTGACAAGCTGCTCTGAGGCCCAGGTGTTCAGATACTGCTGCACCCACAGCTCCTAGCCAAAGCTCGAGCCATCCACACATCCCGTGGAGTAAATCAGCTCAGGCAGGCTCTGGATGGGACCCCAGGTCCCAAAGTCTGGAGATACTAGGCGTAAAAGGTGATGCTAATCCACACAGAAAGACAAGTCATAAGCTAATCCTACCTGACCATCTTTTCCCTCGTGCTCTAGAGGTTTTTGGATTCCATTACCTACGAGATCTGTCCCAGTTCAGACCAGCAATGTACACACATCTCATATATGGTCTGCAAGGCCGTAGAAGTGGTTAAACATTTATTTATTATTTATTTATTGATGAAGCCCTGCATGGGAGGTTGCTGAATGCAGTGGCTTTCCAGGAGATCTCGAGTGGCCTTTAACTTATTCATTGGGTTTGGGGATTTCCCCCCCAGAAAAAGAAGTTTGCTTAGATTTTTTTCTCTCAGCTTGGTGTTTTTTCAGCTCTTTAACAGGGAATTTTGAGGATGCTGAGTGCAGCTGGGCATTTTCAGGCTGGTCCAGTCTTCGCCTGCGGGGCCTGACCCAGACTCCTTGCAGTGATGGGATTTATTATTTCCCTAGGCTTCAGTGAGCCTTAATTTCAGGTGATGGAGCAGGAGTGTGGTAAGGCATGGTGTGCGATTCCTCAGCTGCAACTGCTGCTGCTTAACTCTTGCTTAAAAGCAGATTTGTCCAGATCCAGGAAAAAGCCCACATTCTGGTAACTTTTTCAGTTTTATGTGCTGAGATGTTCGAAAACCCTCAGCCCCGCAGGGTCAGAGCCCTCATTGCCTGTCTTGAGTTTTTAGCGCTCGGGTGGCCAAGTCCCTGCTTCAGCACCTGTTTTGGTAAAAATAACCAGCGAATTTGGGTACCTCTGTTTTGGGAGCATCATCTTCAAGGCTGCCACTGACTTCAGCTGAATTTGTACCAGAGTAGGTCAGTGTAAAACAGAGACACTTGTGAAAATAGCTGCTGCTTCCTGAGCTGTCCTGCCTGTAAAAGAGGTGCTAGAGCTGAGCTACATCCTTTGCTAAGCTTCCTGAAGGCTGCCTCAAGTGGTTGCCAGAGAGCTCGGGGAGATGAACCGTGTTGACTGGAGCATCTCTGGTTCCTTTGGGTGTATTGGCATGACTTCAGTACGGTCTCCCCATCACTGGATCCAAACTGTTCCTCTCCCATAGCCCAAATGCTGCCCTCGCAGCCCAAGCTGGGAAGCCCAATGTGACAGCAGAAGGTGAGCGCTAGATTCATGAGAGCAATAGCTCAGCACGGGGCAGCTGCCAGCCGCACGCGCTCAGCACAGAGCCCTTTGTCCAGGCTCTGTCCTGCTGCAGCCAAGTTGGCTGGAGGTGGCTGTTTGTCATCTGCTTCCTTTGGGCAGTCTCGTCCAGAAATCCGCGTGCTGGTTTTTCCACTCTGTTGAGACATATCTGTAGGTCTGAGGGAACAAGACCAACATCCCCACACGAGGAGGAGTTCAGCAGAGACCAGGGCAGGCTCCGGCAGAGAGCACCACCCACGGGAGTCCCACCTCACCATGTAGATGCCACCTCTGCAGCCAAGCAGCTACTTCTTGGCTTCCTCTCCCATTTTATTATGCTCTTCCCCTCACTCTAATATCTGAGCTTGGCACCTCCTGGCTACCTAGTGCTACCTAGTCTGATGCCACCTTGTACTGCCAGGGATAGATATATTTGCCTTGAGTACCTCTGGAGTGATGTCCCCCAACACATGCCCTCATCACTCCTGGTCACCACACACGCACACACTTCCCTCTGCCTGTCAGGAATGAAATAAATTTGATTATACAGCAGTATGGTTTCTGTTATGAAAAGGGGAAAGAAAATACCCCGGCTTTCACTGAAAGCCCTCAGAGCCAAAGCTTATGTCATAATTTAAATGTTTCTAAAAAAAGAAGTAGGGGCGAGGGTCGCTCTTTGTTCAGGGGATGATGGCTGGAAGGGGCGGCGGGGCAGGGGCCCTCTCTTCGTTGGATGAGCTGATGGAGCTGGGTTTCAGACCTGCTGCCTGGGCAGGAATACAGAGAAGGGTGCTGAAATTCGGAGAGCTCAGTGCTGGGTCACTGGTAGATGTTTGCTCAGACGCCTGAGACCACAGGCTTGGTGCTTACCCCTTGGGCTGCAGACCCTCTGGGCTGTTTGACCCTCGAATCGGGGTCTGTTGCTTTTTTTCCATCTTTTCTGCCTTTGGTTTCTGCTGGGGAAGCCCCAGGGCAGTGCACAGAGCAGGGACCCGAGCTATGCCTGCAGCACGCCAACCCCTGGCATAGTTTTCTCCTTCCTTCTGAGCATCTCCCACCGCCCTGCAGCTATGGAAATAGCCTCAGCTCTTAATCTCATTGCGCAACCCCAAACAGAAGAGCCTGCCGCCGGGCTGGGATGCTTTCATATTTTCTTTCTGTCTGGTGTGCGTCATTGCAACATCACAGCCTCCCAGCCCTTCTGTGACAGGGTGTGGGAGGAGCGCGCGTCCCGCACGCAGGAGGCTCGGTACTCGCCGGGGCCGCTTTCTCGTGTGGGGCAGGGGACGCCCCAGATGACAAGCGGGACCCGCCTCGGGCTGCCTGGGGAACCTCTCAGAGCAGGCACCCTGAACCAAAATGCTTCTTCGGTGCCCTTCAGCACATCACCAAAGATGTAAAGGAAGGGATTTGGGGCTGTTTCGGCTGCCGCAGGTTGGGCACTTGGCCGTGCGCTGCGCCGCCCTCCCTGCAGGAACATCCGTCGTTTGCAGCAGCCAAGGGACGAGGCGTGTCCCCGGCGTGGGCAGCCTGTTCTCCGGTGCAAAACGCCGTCCTAATAGCAGCACCTTCCTGCCTCATGGTGATCTTAGCTGTCCCAGAGATCTGGGGTACTGCCCGAGAGTTGCATCAGTGCAGCTCTCCCTGCTTGATGCCCATAAGGTAGATCAAGGCAGAAACGAAGACCCTGTCTCTTCCCCACTCTCCGTCCTGCCTGCCCCACCGGCCTCATGCCCATCAAGGCACTACGTGGGGGACAGCTGGGAACCCGAAGCTGCCCAGAGTGACCCTGCTGTGCCCAGCAGGAGCAGGGGAAGTGTGTCAGGAGGTCGACAAACACTTGGATGGCAGCAAGGGTTTGCTGTCTGTGTCCTTCCTGAGCCCTGCAGTCTGGAAGGGAACTCTGGGCCCTTTAGAGGGCAGTGAGCACACAGCCAGGGTAATCCCGTAAATCTAGCCCTTGTGTCCCTGCTGCAGGCTGGGGTGTTTGCCTGAGGGACAACAGGCCGCCTCTGAGGAGCACCCGTGCTACCAGGGTGACCCTCTCTGTGCTCTCTCCCTCTTCTCCCCCTGGGTCTGGGGGTTTTGTTAGGCTTTGTGTTAATTTTGTGGTGCTGTGTCCCCATGGGTCCTGGCAGCCATGAGCACTGGACCAATGTTGACGGAGCTGTGTGAGGAGGGCTGATGGGTGCACCTGTCCGTACCATTTATTGGCTTGGGACTGGGACACCTCTTTGCTGGGCTCTTTCCCATTCCAGTAGCAGAAACACGTACCTTAGAGCTACCCAACAGCCACATGAAACCACTCTCCTGTGGCCTGAGGTGAAATTGTAGCTGGATATTTCTCTTAAGAAACTTCTGGGCATGCAGGTATATGTTGAGGTGCTCAATGAAAATGTGTGTGCGTGCATGGAGCAGCGCGTGGTGGTGTGGCTGCTGAGGCCCATGCTCTGCCGGGTGACCCAACCCCTCAGGCAGGGCTTTCCCCATCAGTGCAACCCACGGCACCGCAGCGACCGCGGCAGCGCCAATACCGCTGGGGCCCAGCCCTGTGCTGCGCCCCATGAAGGCAGGGCACCCCAGTACCCCCCTGGGCAGCACCTTGCCGTCCCCGAGGCTCCTCCACCACAAACCCAAACCCGCCAGCAGCCTCCCCATCGAGGTGTCCCCTCGTGTGTCCCCCCTATGGCTCCCCAGCCCTTGCAGGCCCCCTCCATCCCTTTCGGCCTTGTACCTGCTGCACCGGGATTGTTTTCCAAGGGGAAACACGAGGTGAAGCGTTAACTCCACAAGGGCCTTTCTGTGCAGTGCGCTGGGATTAAATATTTATGTTGGCAAAAAGCACGTAATAGGCAGCTCAAGATCAGAGATAATGAAATTGAGGTGTGTGGGGAAGGGGGGCAAGGCGGCAGAGCGTGCGGGAGCAGAAGGGAGAGGGACCCAAGTGGGTTGTAGTATGCGTGCACGGGGATTGCTTTTGTTTTCATTAATACCCCACCTGTTTGGGGGGGAGGAATTGGAGCCCAGACGTGACTCTGGGAGCTGTGCAGCACGTGCCGGGAGGAGAAGGGCCATCCCTGCTCCCAGCCACTGCCAGGAGTGGTGGCTGGGTGACTTCGGTGGGGACTGTCCTGGGGCAGACACCTGGGGTTAGCGAGGGATGCGCCCCGTGTGTGTCATCCGCAAACGATGCGCGGCCCTAAATCATTAATAGCGCTGATATAGGATCCCTCGCTCTTCCAGACCGCTGCAGTCAAGGTTATTTACCGGTGACTGTATCCGATCAGGCGGCAATGTGGTTTGGATTATCCAGAGGGTTCCCGATCGGGTCAGGAGGCCGCTCATCACGGGCGCGCCGAGTGAGCCTCGGCGGCGGGTGCTAAGGAAGAGCCACGCGCGGGGAGGAACGGAGCGAGGGCAGCGGGCAGGGAGGATGCTGCAGGGACAACCCGCTCTGCCGCCGGCCGCGGGAGGAGAACAAGGAGCGCATGCAACAGCAAAGGGCGCTGCTCTTTCTCAATTCATTATCTTTATGAGACAACAGCATCTCTCTCCCCCCCTCCCAGCGACCCTCGCGGAAGGCGGTGCGTGGGGGGGTGAGCCCCGCGCCGTGCGGTGGGACTGCGGCCAGTGGCGCAGCCCCCGGGGAGGTATGAAACAAGGCATGAATGGAGTGTTAGGAGAGAATGGAAACTCTCAACCGGCTCCCAGGCCGGCTTTCTTGCGGGGGGTCCCTTGCTCACGATGACAGCGCTGCCTCTCATAAACACGCATTTCCTCATCCCCGTTTGTTTCTCTCTCTTGTGCAATCGCGTGTACCAGACGGGAATGGGAGTGAGTCCCAACGGTACGCGAATGTGTCACAGAAAACCTTCCCACCCTGCCACCAACGAAGTACTGAGAAATAACAGCAGGATTTGAAAGAAAAAGGAGAAGAAAGAAAAAGAGAAAGAAAGGAAAGAGATGGGGTAGCTGGATGGGTTTGCTACTGGCCATGAGTTATTATTATGAGTGTAAATTCGAGAGCACGGCTGCACTGGTAGTTTGCAGCATCAACCAGTGCTCAGAAGCCCCCGTTGCACTCAGTGCTGGGCATCCCCCTGGGAAAAGAAAGTTCCTTCCCTGAATGACTTTCCTGGGTAGAAAAATGGGATAAAAATAGGGGCAAAGTGACTTGGCTGAGATGACGCAGCGCTCAAACCAAGAGAGAAACTCCATCCCCTGTGCTTGGCTGCGCTTGGGTGTGCGAGAGCATCGCGGCTTCTGTGCTTCCCTCCCATTGCCCTTGCAGTTCGTGGGCATCCCCTAGGCTGCCCTTCTCAAACAATGCCCTCAGGACAGATCACAAATGGGGTGAGGTGTGGTGCTAGGGTCTAGGGGCATGCACAAGTCCCACCATCAAGCACAGCAAGTCCCCTGAACTGGTGGTTGGTGGAAGAAGTGCTGGAGCCCTTGCCTGGGCTGGTGGAGCAGGGCTGGTGGACCCGTGTGTTAGCTCAGAAAAGCTGTCGGGAACTACAGTCCTTGCTCCTGGAGCGAAAAACAAGGGAGGAGGCCCCCAGGAGAGATGCCTCTGGAGTAGCACCTCTGGACACTCGCCAACTCGTCCCGTGCCGTGCTGCAGGAGCGAGGCGGCTCCGTGGTGCACGGGAGCGGGTGTCCAGCCCCTCAGAGGCCAGCTGGGGGTAGCAGGGCTCGCTCTTAGGACTGCTCGGCCGTATAGCCATCATTTCAATAAAGAAATGATTAAAAGGGGGTGGGGAGGGGGGGGGTAGAAAAACCCAAAACATCTGTTTTACTTCAAATCGGGGAAGATTCCTTTGCTTGCAAGGAATGTGTAAATCACGCCGGGCTGGGAGATGTACATAACCCTGCCTGAAAGCTCCCCTGCACTTCAAACGAATTCTAACGTGCTTACTGGGATTTTGTTTTTATTATTTGTTTCTCTCCCACCCACCCCCCCGCCACCCTGTCCCTGCCGGAGCTGTGAGAACCTCCCGCCCACTGCCAGCCGCTCACCATGTCCCCCTGCCAGCCGGGGGCACAGGGCAGAGGCCAGTGGGCAGCAGCGGCCGGGGAATTGGCTGGCATCCTTCTGCTGGGGCTTGTTGGCACACACAGCCCTTGCCGGGTGGGTTTGGAGCACGGTGGGGCCATGGCAAGGACCCTCTCTCGCAGACCAGCGCAGGGTATGGCCGCCTCTCGCTTGGAGGCCGGCACATTTGGCTCCCTCCTTGGATTTTGCGAGCGAGGCAAGCGGAGGCGTCCCTCGCCTCCCAGCCGTCCCATTGTGTGCCTTGATTGTTGGCAGGCTCCGGGTTGCTTTGTTTTACGCAGAGGGTGAAGCCGGGGCTGGCAGGCAGTGCCAGAGGACAAACCCAACGGAGCTGGGCGCTGCGGGCAGGGGGCACACAGCCGCCCCATGCCGGCCGAAGGTGATGCGCCCTGCGCCGCAGCGACCACCCTGGGGCCGAGGGAGACTCTGCTCCCTGCGGTCGGTGCGGCCCGTTGCCTTTCTTCTCAGGCTCTCGACCAGGAGGCCCTATTGTGGTGGCTTATATAAGAACAGAGAGCCATCAACTCGCTTGACATAGACCACCCACTACTCCTCAGATGACACTGCCTTTTGAAGTCGCTACCAGTCTGGGCTGGATTTCAACCAGCAGTCCAGATGGAAGCCAAGCCCCCAGGAGGATGAGAACAAGCCCCACCAAGGGGAACTCCTGGGGTAGCAAACTGTGGAGTGTCTGGTTCTTGTTTAGAATGACTGTGAGGTTGGGAGGGGCGAACGTTTCCCAATTTGCCAAGGGTCACAACCTTCCTCTCCCCCCATCTCCCTGGGGCTGGCCATGGCCAAGCTTCGCAGAGCATTTGTAGGTTAAGTGGCTGGTATGGTTAGCTGCGAACATTTCCATTGTGGAGCTCGCCACAGGGGTCCAGGGCCTCTCTTCTCTCTCCTTTCTCCCTGGCACAACGGGAGGAAGAGTTTGATTTATTCTCCCTCGCCTTCTGAGCAGCCTTCTCGTCTCCTGCAGCCACAGCCCTGCTCAGAGGAAGGAGAGCAGTGGTCCCACAATAGCCCAAGGTGCAGGAAGGTACCCAAAGCGACGTGTCTCTCTGGAGACCCACCTGGCACGCAGGACTCGCATGCTAATGCTTTCAGATGAGGCTGAAACCCACCCAGCCACAGATTTGTGCGAAGAAGATGAACAAAACCTCAGAGTAATGACTTACCCCTAAACACGTAACCTTCCTGGAGCCAGGGCTGGAGGCTTCAGGGTGTCTGGGGCTCAGGGAAGAGGGGCAGGCTTGTCCCAGACCCCGGGGACAGGGCAGGGGCTGCGGGGAGAGCAGAAGGCATTGCAGCCGGAGGGACAGAGAACATGGGTGCTGTTGGGCTCCCCCAGAGGGATCAGGGTGCTGTGGTATGTCAGAGGGCGGGAGCGATGGGCGTCGCGGTGCCAGGGTGAAGGCTGCGGCAGGAGCTGGGGGTTGCAGCCACGGGGGACGCAGAGCCTGGGGAAAGCCCTCCCAGGACAGCTCGCTTCCATCACCAGCTCTCGCTGACGCTCCGCAGCCGGAGCAGGGCGAGCTCCTGCGGTTTGCAGCCTGCAGCTCCCATCCGAGCCGAGTGGGGGGAATTGTTCCAGCAGCACGGGGAGCCGGAGGCGACTCGCTTGACCTTTGTGCAAGGGCTTTGTTTGGGATCTCCTGGTGAGTCCCAGCAGAACAGGGACTCTGGCGCTTGACAGACTGATACGAGCTGCTTTTGCTTCGCTGGAGACAAAGACACCAGCCGGAGTGGCTCAGCTCCACCTCCTCCTGGTCCTTCCCTCCACCAAAGGACACTGAGACTCACCCCCTGGGTGATCTGGGCCCTTCTGTGACCTTGCCAGGTGGAGGGGGGACAGCTTGCCACAAGCCCTGGGACAAGCAGTAGAGGTTGTGAAGGGCCAGGCCGGCTATTGCTGTGCTGCCTCTACGAGCACATCTGCTAAACCTCATCCTCACAGCCAGCAGGACAAAGGGACACAACTGCCAAGAAACACGGACCCCGAACACCCCCTCTCCCTCTCCTCCATATCTGATAATTCCACAGTGATCCAGCTTTTTCTGCCATTGTCCCATTCCCAAAGTTTGGGAGCTGTCTCTGGGACATCCTGAGGGTTTGCTGGGCACCTTCAAGACCCCTTAGTCCTTGGAGCGAGCATAGGAGCAGAAGCCTCAGGGTTGCGACATGCTGTGTTAATGTTATCTCATTTCAGGGCTGCTTTTTGGATGCGCTGTCCTGCTCCAGTGCCAAGGAGCTGTTCTCTCATCCACATTTCATCCCCCACCAGCAGCTTTTTCCAGTGCAGCAGCCCCTCTCTGTACGGGCACTTGCTCTGCTCTGCTTCGGTCAGCACTGTAAAGCTGCTGCTGCTGCCAGGCTGTGTTCTGAGCATGAACCATGCACCAGGGAAACAGAAACTGTCGCATGCAAGGGGTGAGGGACCAATTACCTGCTGCTTGCAGTGGCTGCAAGGAGCAGGGGTGCCACGGGAAGAAAGCTGCAAGAGAAAAAAAGGTGTGGGGGGGTTCAGCAGGCACCGCGGGTGCTCTCAGCCCCGGGACGGTGACGGCACCGTGGGGATGCAGCGACCAGAGGGGCTGCAGTGACGGCGCTGCGCCTCCTGCATAAAACCTCGGCCCTGCTGGATCCGGCTGGGTTCTTCCCTCGGTTGCAGCGAGACACGTTTTTGCCTACGGCAGTCTTGGCACTGCCTCTCGCAAGGTGTGCGGATGGCAAAGGAGCGCCTTGTGGGATGTTGGCCCTCCAACACAGGTCGCATTCAGGAGCAGGGCTCCAGGGAGCGGGAGGTGGCCGTGTATCAAGGCTCTCTTTCACAGCCACTGCGGTGCTGGGAATTGCTGCGCTGGGGAGGCTATTGACAGGGCTTCTAGGGAAATCTGGGGAAACTGAGACATTGTGCCTGCAGCGCCTGTCCTACCACGCATTTCTCTCGCAGCGAGGCAGTGGATCAGGGCAGTAGCCTGCACGGGATTTTTAATTCATTTCCTTCTATCCCTTTCATCCTTTTGTTTGGACTGTGTTCGACAGGGGTCTGAAATGAGGAGAGATGGATGAAACGTTGTGAGGGGCGCGAGCACAGTGAAGGCAGCCCAGCTCTGCCACTTGGTGCAAGGGCCAGGCGCTCAGCCCTTCCCTCTGCAGCTTCTGGCTGCCCGTTGCCTTCCAGCTGGGGGACAGCGGGCGAGCCTACAGGCACGGAGCAGCACAGCGTGCTGAGCCAGTGCCCTGCAGAGACGGTGCTTCGGTGCCCAAAGTTACAGAGCAGCATTTTGCTGTTCCTCGGCACCCGAGCTGGTGGGACTCCAGAAGAGGTCACTCTGTGGTGCTGCCTGGGGATCCACCTCGCACATAGACGTGCTCATCTCACCACCTCAGAACCCAGGTCTGCCTTTCTCCAGAAGTCTCCTTCAGCAAGAAAAACCCTGCCCCAGCGAGCAGCCCATTGTCTTCCCCCTGCCAGCAGTATTTGATGGACGCTGCTTTACACGCTTCCAAAAAGCATCCGACACCTGAAGCTCGCTGTGGCAGGTACATTTATTTCCCTCCATCTGACAACCGCGCTCCGGTATTGTTGGAAGGCATCTGTTGAAGGGTAACGATTAGTCTCACAGCATTTGCTGTCCTGGAAAAAAAAAAAAGAGGTGTGAATGGTGAGAACAGTTTACTGACAGGCTCGTGCACGCGGGGCGGCAGAGCTCCAATACCTGGCGTGGCACCTGCGGTGCTGCTCGCCTGTCCTCCCGGCGCGCTGGTGGGACACGGGGCACTTGTCACAGATGGCTGAAAGAAGCCCAGTTATAAAAGGTGCTTTTCTTGGGTGGTGGAGATGGGAGGAGAGCTTTCTAAAAAATATTTTTTTTCAGGATCCACTGTTTCCTTGTTGCAGCACAGGCACAAGTGGAAAGGCAAAGCCAAAAATGATGGCAGCGCAAAGGAGATGCTGGTCCTTTTGCGGAAGGGATGTGCTCCCTGAACAGCGAGTCACTGGGAGGTGGGAGCAATCGGTGTCACCTCCCTCAGATCCCCTCCCGGTGCAGCAGGCACCGAGGTGCTCAGCAGCTCCTCTCCCACCACAGGAAGCCCCCTCTGTGTCGGCATAGCCCAGCCCCATGTCCCCAGCCCTGTGTTCCTGCCAGCCTTCAAATGCCCTACCAGTATCATCTGATTGCTGTGATGTTTGTCACCGTGCCAGCCCCAAGGAGACAGCAAGGGAACATCCACTGCCTTGTAAAGCTCAGCCCAAACCCCAAGCTGTGAGGTCTCCGGTACCCCGAGCCCACCCTACTAACTGGCACCACAAAGAGGGGCACAGCACGACCAACCAGCCCAAAAAAGGAGGCCCAGCAGATGGACACAGAAAGCTTCTCCTTCCAAAAAAACCCTCGCTTCTCATTGTGTGCTTGCTGTTTGTGGCAGAGACTGGAGGGGTGGCTCTCGTTTACCTTTCTTAATTATCTCAAATCACAGAGTTACCAGTAAGCTAAAGTGCATTCCTGTGGCTGGTGTGGATGGGTTGCTTTTTATTTGATTTGATTATTTTTTAAAACATAATGGTTTCTGAATTGGAAACGCACTGAACACTCCCCTTCCGTGCTTGCCCAGACAGCTTCTGGCAGGCAAGCCCTGCTCCTGCTCCTGCTCCTGCTCCTGCTCCTGCTCCTGCTCCTGCTCCTGCTCCTGAACCTGAACCTGAACCTGAACCTGATCCTGTTCTGTGCCCATCCATGAGACTTGCTGTGATGCTCAGCTCCCTCCTGCCACGTCTGGGCAGCCCAACATGGAGACAGGGTTGGGTGGGCACCCAGCAGCTCCACGGCTGGGCCAGGGCCATCCACAACCCCACAGCACACAGCTGGGGTTGCAGCACCCACAGCTCAGCTCCACCCCGGGCTCTCCCACCTGGCAGCAGTGATGGATCAGGGAGGCTGCTGGTGGGAACTGAGTGATGCTCCATCCTGCGTGCGCTCGGGCACAGCCCACGCTTTGCTGGCGGTGTCCCACGTCCCATAGCGGGGTCACAGAGCGGCTGGGAGCAGGCAGGGCTTGCCAGGAGCTGCTCTGCCAGGGGCTTTTAAACGGAGGCCATCAAATTGTTTTTCAGCTGGAGCAGGAAATGAGGAGAGCAGGGGCGGGATGTGTTTGTGTCGGCTCACTGGACCAGCCTCAGCCACACGGTGCCGGTTGCGTGCGAGCGTGGGGAGCCCAGGCTGTGCTGGTGGCACAGATGAGCTGCCACGGGATGTGCTTGACCCTAGCCAGGCCAGGGGCTGTGCTTCATGCTCAGCATCAGGGGTGGTGGTGCAGTACCCACGCTGCGAAGGTCTGCCTTGCAGCAAGCAGCAAAGCAAAGCCCCGGGGCTGCAGGAGCGAGGCGCCGAGCCCGGGCTTATCAGCCAAGCTCACACCAAGCCCTCCTGGCAAGAGCACGGCGTGGTTGCACCACTTCGGAAAGCATGAGACCGAGCTTCTGCGTGACGCTGGGCTCTGGAGCTGCTGGGGGAGCGTCTCTGCCCTGTGCCCCATTTATGTGCTGCAGGGGACGCCTTAGCACGGCTGGGTTTGCTGCGCTCGCGTGCAGCCAGCTGCTCGTAGGTACTTGGTAACCTCACACAGGTGTTTGGCAGATGCTTCTTGGACTCCTTATTGGACCCTTTTTTCTGCAGCCCAAGCTGCTTGGTTGTGGTACAGCATCTCATTGACCAGCTGCACGAGCCCAAAAGCTTCAGGAAGAGCAGTGCACGAGCCAGAGCAGAAATGCCTGGGATATCTCTGTAGCATGTAAAGAAATCCGCCGCCAACTAAGGAAGGTCACACACAGAAATCCTTATCTCCCTTCCCACAAATAAGGATCATGAGTAAAGCACTCAAACAGCATGAGCATCATGAGATGGAGTTAAAAAATCATGAGCCGGCATTGTTGTCTATAAATAAATAACACGTTCTGGGGTTTCATTCTCAGCCTTGCGGTTTTGTGCCTTTAGAATTTTGTATTTTCATTTTTATTTTTTTTTCTCTGCATTGAGAAAGACTAGAAACATATTGTTCTTTTTTTTTTTTCTTTTCTTTTTGAATGGAATTGACAATCTTCCACAATCATTGGATTCCAGGAACTGAAGCTCTAACCCCCCCCCCCGGCTTTCTCTCCCTCCCCCCCCCCCCCGAAGTATCTCGAGCTTAGTGATAAAATCCAGGCTTTAGCCAACTTTGGGTGGGGTATCTACGAGGAAGGTGTTGCTGACATTTCATGAGGCCACATGTTAATTGCTTTCTATCTCTCTCTAAAAGTTCCTTCTGGTCCCAATGGGTTTCATATAGTAGTAAACATTAGAGCAGCCTTATTTTATAGGACTTTATGTGCTGTTTCGCTGCAGAGGTGGCTGCGTTTCCAGGCATGGTGGGGCTGCTCTCTGCCAAGAGCGGATGTGCTTGCAGTGGTGAAATGCTCTTTGGAACCTCTTTGGGCAAAACCCATCTCACTAGCTCTCTAACGGCAGTGCTCACATGTGATCTTACTGAGGGCACTGCTGAAAAGGCGGATCAGCTGTGAGGCAGCAGCAGGTAGCCCCCAGCTCCTTCGGAAAACAGAGGGAACATGAGAAAGCGTCACGGGGAATGGTTACTGCTACACAAAACACCCCTAGGTTGTGGAGGGGCTCTGCCAGGTTGTGGCTCCCATATGGCATCCCAGGTTGTCCGATGTGAATGAGTGTGTGTCTGGGACCTTTCGGTTCCTGGCTCCGACTGCACCTCCGAAATCCTCTGCCGTGGGCAAAACACTCAGAGCCGCTCTCCAGCCTCGTTTTGTGGTACAAGTTCCCTAAATAATCAGGTGCAGGTCATTTTCGGCAGAGCTGTTGCCTGTTTTGTCCCCAGATTCTGTAAGGGGATGTAAGTGTGGCAGGAGGACGCCCATGTAGCCCAGCACGTGCAGAGCTGGGCTCCAGCCAGCCAGGGGCTCTGCGTGCCTCCCTCCCTCCTTTACGCTCGCTCATTTCCCTGTGTTTGCTGTGCAGACGTTCCCGTCCCTCCCGGTCGTCCCTCTCCTCCCACCAGCTGCCCACCCTCTTGGTGCCCCTTGGGTCCCAGGCTGGTCCCATCCCTGCCAGCAGCTCCGCGCCTGCCTCTGCCAGAGGCTCCTCTTGGATGCGCTGAGCAGGAGCCGCCTGTTAATGCAGGGTTTACGCCGAGCCACAGATCTTTGCACTCTCTTCTCTTAATTGTCTGTTTCCGGGAATAAAGGGAAAAAAAAAATAACCCCCAGCACTCTGCGCGATGCCATTAACTGGCTGTAAAAGTGTTTTGCTGCAGGGAGGCTGGGTGGTCAAGTGGTTTGAGAACAAGATTGGGAACCTTCATCTCCTGCGTTTGCAAACTGCCCATGTCACTGAGGCTCTCCTGGGCGAGATGCTTCACCCCGTATGTCTCTGTTTACCATCCATAAAATGGAGCTATTAATACTGCTGTGCTTTAGGGTGATCCTTTGGACCATAATTAACGTTAAAACCCTCTGAGATCACCCGGTGGAAGGAGCTGGAGAGGGGCAGAGGGCTGCGCACTGCTGGGGCTGCCAGCTTCCACCAAAGCTGAATTTATTGGTGCTGGTTCCAAAACAGCTCTTGTTCAGAGTGAATGGAAAAGAAAACCGTTCCTCCAGGGTCTCTGAAGGAGGACTGGTTTCAGGTGAGGCAAAGCGCTCTTTATGGCCAGATCAAACCCACTTTATTTCTGATGTTTTTCCACTTGGGCTCTAGTTTTATGTTTGTTTTTTTTGTTTTTTTTTTTTTTAATCTCATCTGAGAAAATGATGATATGGAGGGCTTGTTTGTTGATCTGTTTTTTAACCCAGCCCTGACCGTTCTACGCACTCTGGGTCTTGGCATTTGAGTGACTTTGTTTCTGTTCCTGTTGGCAGAGGGCAAAAGCACAGCCAAAGGGCTGCCGCGGGTCCTTAACATCACCCGGAGGGCAGGCTGCGCTTTAGCACCCTGCCAAGCAGAGATGCCCCCTCCTGACCCCGCTGGCAGTGGAATAGGTGATGCTGGCACTAATTGCCGACTATTACAATTGTTTTGATAAAAGTCTGCTGTTTTCGAGGGAAGTGCTCTGGCACCGATTACCTCCGAGCTAATGGAGCCTCGCAGCCCGAGCTGCTGCGGGCAGAGCAGAGGTTGCACATTAGCTGCGCGCACCCATTTACAAAAGGAGATACAACAAACACAGCCGAGCAAACGACCCCAGGATGGGGACGGAGATCACAGAGATCAGCTCACAGCAGAAACCCTCTCGTTGAGCCCCCTTACCACTCGCCGTGCTCATGCTGGTGAGCAAGAAGAGCGATGCCCAACGATGGTGCCTGGATGGGCTGCAGGGCTGGGGTCGCCACTCGGCACTGGGTGCCCCTATTGCTGCTGCTTTCTGGACCCAGAGAGAGGAGATTTCACACTGCAAAACTGCATAAACATCCCCTGCTGCCAGCAGGAGACTCCTTCCTCACTTTGAACCCCTCATCTGCCGAAGGATGAGGAGGGAAGGTGGCTCCCGCAGGCTGGGCTGCAAAGCCCCGCAGTCACAATCCTGCCCTGAATTCCCATTCCCCTATTGCTCTGCTGCTGTCCCTTAATTATAGCGGGAGAGAACAGCCTGTGTGTGGTACTTGTGAAGTCGCACAGTGCGGACATCCTTCCTGAGATGCTCCCACTCTGAGCTCCGTTCCTTGTAAATTATGGAAAATGATGTCATGCCAGAGAATTAAATAGCATCTCCTTGGGCGAGCTCAGCGTGTGCGTCTCCTGCCCGCCCCGGCTTTGTGAAAACGGGAGTTGTCCCTACACACAAGTGGGCTCCTTGGCAGTCTGCTGGCGTCCTTTCAGTCAGCGGGTATTGTTAAGGAGCTGATGCTAATTGCTCCGAGAGAGCATGTCCTGCGCTGGGAATCGCTACAGCACAAATGTCAGCCCTTATCAGCTGCATGTGGGGCACGCAGGGTGGCTGCCCCGGGGAGGAAGGAAAGGGGAAGCATTGCTCCTGTCCCAGCTAAGGGTGCTGAGGAGTTAGGACCATTCCTTATGTAAACATGCCTCGGGGTCTCAATCCCATTTAAGCTTCAGCTGCTTTTATGACGCTCTGCGCTCACTGCTCAGTTTTCCCTTGGGATAAGAGCGGGGCTGTGTTCTTTCTTGGGACCTGGGTACCCCACCACCAGGCATCTCTGCGGGGTTCTTGCCAGCCCCTGCACTTTGTCAAAGCCAGCTTGAGTTCCCATGCCCTGGCTCGGAGTGAATAGACACAAACCGATGCCTTTTGGGAGAGTGGACAGAAGATCGTTGCTCCTGCTGCGAAGAAGCATTCTCGTGTTGGAGCCTTGATATTCTGACCAGGGCTCTGAGCTCAGCATCCCAGGACGTCCCATGCAGCCACAGCCTGTTTATTCAATGCTCCATCCAGCACAAAAGCCGTATTTTACTGTCAGATGCTCTCCATTAGCTTCAAGTGTGAAATTATCATTCCCACCCTTTTACCAGCCCCACCCTGGTGAGGAAATGAGGGAGAAAACAACCTCAAGGGCCGTTCGCAGGATGTGTAGGAGCTGTCGCTTGTCAGCACGGAGCCTACTTAGGGCAGGAATTACTGCCCTGCTGCGAGGAGGTGCGAGCACCGCAGCACTGCCAGGTGCTCCCGGGTGCGTGGCTGAGCACCCCGGAGGGGTTTGCATCCTTCCCCGGGCACATGGCAGCAGCGTGCAGCCCCGGCTCGGACCTGTCCCCATGGCCCTGGCTTCTCCCTCTGGGTGCTCTCCAGTTCTGAGCCTGCGACCTTCTCACATCTCCTTGAGATGCCAGGAGTGACTGATGGGAGCCTGGACCACATTTTTCCCTTCTCTCCTCAAGGGCAGTTCCCATAACAACCCGGTGGTGTTGGGCTGAGGGATAAAGACATGTATCTTTCCTTCCTGCCTTCCAGATTCACCCTCTACGCGGTGGACACGCGGGGGAGACACTCAGAGCTGAGCACGGTCACCCTGAGGACAGCCTGCCCGCTGGTGGATGACAGCAAGGCAGAAGGTCAGTGCTCAGGCACCTCGTTTTCAAAGACAAAAGACATTTCCTGTTAATTTTACTTTTCCTGTATCCATTGTGCTCCTGCAACCCCCTGCAGTCCCCTCCCTTGCAGCGCATGAGCTCCATAAATGAGGCTGGGCGTTGGGTTGGGAAGGGATGATAAATCACAAGCGTCTTGTAGTGAAGTCCCAGTTGGAGTTGGTGGCTCTGTGGTCCTGTGCAGCACAGTGCCGCTGTGTCTGTCCCCTCACACGGCCATGGGAGCTGTTAACACACCTCCCCTGGAAAGGGCGATCGCATCCTGCAAAAGCACGAGGGACAGCCCTGGCTGGGACAGGGGCACAGCCACCTCTGGGTGCTCAAAGGCTGTCAGTAGTGGCTGGTTTGGTTCCGAATTGGAAACGTCGACCACTCGCACAGTTGCATTTCCCAATTTTGAAACCAATCCCATTTGTTCTCCCCAGAGGGTTTTGCTGCTTTGAAATGTTAAAAGATTCATCTATATGAAAGGCACGTTACCTGTTTCCTTTCTTGCTTTCTATTTTGTAAAGCACACAAAAGGAAGTTTTGATTAATACTTTGCTTAGTGTTATTGATGAGCATTTCCAGAAAAATGAGCAAACGGGAGACTAAAGAAAATGAATGAAATTGGTTTCTGTGCATTTTCCATGTCCAAAAAGAGATCCTTTTCTACAGCAGAAAGGGCACCCTCTTGTTTAATAAATAGAGCTGCTCTAGGAGGTACCCACGACGATGATGCACGGCACTTCTGGCTGAAGCAGCATATCGTTAGCAACAGCATCGTGTTCTTCCTACCCTACACATCACAGCTGTGCGTTTGCTCTTGTTTGGGTGAACAGGGGAAGAGCTTGTCTGCCCTAACAGGGAGGATAAGGCTGCCTCTGCCTGTGCTGGCAGCCCTCATCCTCTCCTCCTCTCATTCCTTCATGGAGTTTTGCTGGAGTGTTTGGGGCTGCCCCATGCATGTGGGGCATCCGCCGCAGTCCCTGAGGCATTGCGAGATGCTCTCCAGGTTGCCAAATGGGGCTGCAGACAGCCCCCAGGGGACTTGCAGCCATCCCAGGCACCATCTCCTCTTGCCAAGGGCCCTGCTTGTCCCTCTCCTCTCTCTTCATTAAATCCTGTCCCCTTGGTTCCTTCCAGAGATAGCTGACAAGATCTACAACCTCTACAACGGCTACACCAGTGGGAAGGAGCAGCAGACGGCCTATAACACGCTGATGGAGGTCTCCGCTTCCATGCTCTTCCGAGTCCAGCACCACTACAACTCCCACTACGAGAAGTTCGGGGACTTCGTGTGGCGCAGCGAGGACGAGCTGGGGCCCAGGTACCATCCTTGCCCCACGTCCTTCCTGGCCCCACTGATTCCCATGCCCCTCCTGGCCTTCCCCTATGGCTGAGGGACGTCCCCTGGTGGTGTTCACCCAAGAGGGGTGCTGACCAAGCTGTCCTGCCATCTCCTGAGGCTTCCAGGTCCCGTTTGGTCTTTGGATGAACGGTTCTGGAGTACCGAGAAGCTGAGCAGGAAACCAGCCTGAGCTGGGCACTGCCACAGGGAGGGAGCTGAGTGTGCTGGGAACACTGTGGGGGGACCGGGGGTGTAAATCAGGCCTAGGATAGAGTGAGGGAGCAGTGTGTAAACCAGGACTCGGATCTTCAGAACAACGGTAGGTGAGACCGTGACTCCCCTCGGGTTCAGAGGTACCCAGGTTAATTGCAGGGTGCGTGGCTGGAAAGGGTGATGGAAGGGATGAAGCCAAAATACAGCGGGTACGGGTGTGTTACGGGTGCTGCGTACAGGCAGGAGGTAGCCAGAGCTGCTGTCGGGAGGCAGCAACAGCCCACAGAGGTATCTGAGGAACACAGGACAAGTCCATCCTTACGTTGTAGTGTTTGTGCATAGGAAATAGCCAGGCAATGAGAAGCAGCAGAATCCCTCCTGGGTATTCTTCGGTGGAGCCTGTCTGTGTCAGGGAACACGGTGTGACCTCCGGGTCTGTCCCCAGAGTGGGACGGATTCTGCACCCAGGACAGACCCGTTCTGTCATCCCTTTTTGTACTGGCTCCCTGCACACCTGGACAATATTCTGCATGGACAGTACAGGGGAGGACAGCTCCCCCCTGGCATGGCTTTGAGCACCTTCCACCTCCTCCTGTGGTTGGGGATGTTTGGGAAACATCAGTGTCCAGCTGCAGGGGGTATTCATCTGTGAAAAGGGTTCTGAGCCCCTGGACGAAGAGCTGAAGTGCTGGCAAATAGGTTATTACTTTTGTCTGTAGATGTAGCATTTGGTATCATCAGAGGGGGTCAACGACTGAACAATCTGTATGTGGTAAACTTGGCTCTACTAAATGATACGTTTCGTGGACATTTCCTTCTAATTTCTCTGTCTGACCTGACATACCTTTATCCTCCCAGTGGAATATAGTTGCTGTACAAACTGTAAATATTTCCAAGGTCCCCTTTTCCACCTCCCCTCTCTCCCCAAACAAGAATTCAGCCCATTGACGTTGGCAGTAGAAAGGTCCTCCTAAATTTCCATCCTGTGGTGCCACTGACACCATGCAAGGATGCGAGCACACAGTGCCTCATGTTACCTCCATACAGGCCTGTGTTAGACACAGCCCCTTGGGAAACACCCAGCAATAAACGTTTGGAAGTAGCCATATCCCTCTGGACATCCTGAGATCTCTAACAGGATTCGGGTAGCCTTGACCTGCCTTGAAGCATTTGTAGATACTGTTCTTCCAGCACCCTCACCTAGCACGCTGCTCCCTGACAAACCGATGCAGAGAAGGGCGGAGGAGTGGGGTCTGGCAGTCCACAAATACCTGGAAAAGATTTTCCTTTTCTCCCCTCCACTCCTGTTTGTCGGACACGAGTGAGGATCTGTCCACAACACCAGGATGACAGCACTCTACCGCAGTTTCCCTCCATCCTGGACATAAATCTAAGCTGGCCTGGGGCTTGCCCTCTGACAGAGATGACCTTGGTCGTAATTTCTTCGGTAGCTCATTAGCGCCTGACATGGAGCCACTCTTCCTTCCCTCTACCTTCCTCCTTCTTTGATGACACTGCAGACTTGTTTGTCCTTTCCAGCTGTTCCTCTCTCTGTACCCCCCTGGGGACCATCAGCCGCTTCTTACACAGCCCTGTCACTTGAGATCCCGCACGCTTACTGCAGGATATCGGCTACCCCGATACCTGCATGGAGCCATGAGGTGTGCAAGGTGACACTTAAATGGCCCATATTGCTCCACCCTGTGCCGGGCCACATCTGCAGCCAGCAGTCAGTCCGGCTGCTGTCCATCTTCCTCGCGGAGCCAGGCGATCTCCGAGCAGAGCCCGTGTGCCCGTCCTGTACTTGAGCACTGTGTGCCTTGCAGCCAAGGGGAAGCGTCCGCAAACGGTGCCAGGCTCTCACCAAGAGCGACGCTGTCGTCCAGCCCAGCTTCTCAGGGAGCTTGGACAGAAACGGAGGCACTGACGTAGCAGGAGGCGAGTGAGGATTTGCCAAGGGAGGCCATCTCGTAACACGATTTTAATTGACGGGCTGTTCTCCTTCCCAGGGGGACATTCATTTTCGTACCTTGAAATGTTTATCAGATGAGCCTCGGATTCACAGTAAATGTGTGCTCATAAAACTGAGCGACAAGAGGGAAGTTGATTGCCTCCGTGTAATAAATACATCACACTGGAGTCCTCGTGAGCCCAGTTTCCATGAAAGCCACAGGTTACTGCAAACAGCTGCTTGCTAGAAGACACACTGACAGCCAGATGTCCCAACCAGACGGTTTACATTAAGGAGACATTAAAAACTTAGCTCATAGGTGGCCCTAAACCAGGACTTTCTGTGGTCAGCAGCATCTTGGCACCTGGCTTGCTTCATCCTGCTCGTCTCCTTGAGCAACAACAACCCCTTTCCTGCTCCCCCCACTCCTCATGCAGACACCAAGTGAATCTCACAGAGTTAATTTGTTCCAACAAACCAGAGGAATCTGTCTAAACCAGTGAAGGTTTAATGCTACTGTGCATTCAGACCTCTGGATCTGTGCAGCGGGAGCGCTTCCTGACACAGCGACAGGGAGATTTCTCTACTATTTTCTCATATTGTGCTTTGTGATGCTTCTCGTGACCGCTGCAAACAGAGCCTGGCTTTTAGGAGGAGGCAGGAGAAATAATTAGGCTAAAATCCTCCTTCCGTGCCCCTACTTGTGGCTACCAGGGACAAGGGGGTCGGGATGTGGCACCGGGGCTCGCAGCCTCGCCTTGCCCTGAGCAAGTCACCCAGGCAGGCAGCCGGGACGGCCGCGGGAGGCGAAGTGCATCTCCAGAGCAGCTGCCTTCTGGTACCGAGGGGAATGCAATGTACCGATGGGAGGCTGTGATAAGAGGCCATCAAGTCCCGGACTAATTATCCTCCTAGATGAGGGTCTGACAGACCCGGGTCAGTTCTCAGTAGAGTGGAAAAATCTGAATTTATGACAAAATCGCCCCGTATGGGAACACAGCGGACGGGCAGCCACCCTCTCCTGCAGTGTCCTGGGAAGCTTGTCCTCCCCTCCAGCCCTGGTGTCGCTGCCCCTCTGCTTTGTCACGCCGGTCCCTTCTCCTTCGGCACCTTCCTCCTGGGCGAGCTAGGGCAGGGTTTTGCTGGCTCTGGCTGCGTTCTCATCCCACACCAGCCATCGAGGTGAGTACTCGCTGTCCCCTGTGCCACTGGGGGCAGGGGACGGGGACGTCCCTCCCCTGCACGAGCACCCTGGGGCTGGGCATGTCCTTCCCGAGCCGGGGCTGGCGACCAGGCACCCGGTGCCCAGCCCCACCTGCAGGCACTGCCAGGCCCCCAGTCCATGCAGGAGGAAAGTGGGAAGTGCCCCGCAGCAGACACCCGTCCCCCTCCCCACCCCTCGCCTCGCACCGGAGAGGGAAGCAGCCGCGTGGAGCCGTCACCGTTCTTAATCCCCCTCTCCATCATTTATGACTTGGGCTGTGACCTCCTAAATCCATCACTTAAGCGGAGAGCAGAATCAGTCCCCGGCTGGCGCCGACTTAAAACAACTGCCCCTGCAGCGGGGCAGGAAGGAAGGCACCCCCGGGGGGGCACCCCGAATTGGGGCCGCTTTGTGGGGTGACACAAGGGGGCTGCTCCGTCCCTTTGAGGGCCGAGCACTCAGGGGCTGGCCATGGGAATGACCCCCCCCCCACCCCACTCCCCTGCTGTCCTCTCCTGATTCCTGCCCTTTAATAAGGCAATAAATTATAGTTTCTGGCAGGGATGAGGTTGGTCAGCATTTAGGAAGATTTCATTTCCAGTATTTGAAAAGGTGGTCGTTCTGACCCGACAGCCCTCCGCAGGGAGCACTTGGGTAATACCCAGGGCTTGATTTATGGTGTTAAATTGGCAGCCCAAGAGCTGCTCCTGTAATTTATTACCCAGCCTTCACCAGAAAGCTTCTCTCTCTTTCTCACCCCTCCCCTCACCCGCTCTGTCTCTCTTTCTCCTTATTTTTTTTAAGAGGGAACAGCTGACAGCCAAAAGCTAAATCTAACATTTACACATGACTTCATTACCCCACTAAAATAAATGACTCAGTCTCAAGGCAGTGAAACCCATCAAATCTGGGGCTTTGGGACCGGAAACCTAAAGCGAGGGGCCTGATCCCCACCACCCCGCCATCACCCCCTGGGCTTCTCCTGGACCACGGTGCTGTGTGTGCTCAGCGTCCTTCCAGGGGCAGCCCATCGTATGCGGCATCCCACCGGTCCCTTCCCGGGGCTGTAGATACAGCAGGTGTGTGGAGACCACCTCCAGAAGGAGCCTCCAGCAACGAGATATCAACAGGTCTGGTTGGTTTGGTCCCAGGGCTTCTTGCTGCTCCTCATGTTTGCCAGGAGAAGAGAGCAGCATGTGTATCAGGAGAAGGCAACGCGGTCAGTCTTAGCAAAATCCATGGTGTGGTGGAGCAAGCAGTGAAAATGGGAAGGGAAGACCAAGGGAGATGATCGGGTTATGCAGGAGGGAAGTGAGAGATGGGGTAAGAGAACTGTGGAGGGGAGGAAACAGGCAAAGTTGTGGGAAGGGAGGAGAGGAAGAGAAGAGCTTGGCCAGCAGATGTGTGTGTGCTGGGGTGCCCACGCCACACCCAGATTTGGGGCCAAGGCATGGTTACCACCACCGGTATATGGCTGCTCGTGGCCACTTGTTGCTGCTAGTGGTGAGCTGGACCAGGAACCAGTTACGGGAAAACCCCATGAAGTTGTTCAATTGGCCTTCAGACGGGCAACTTCCCCATGTCAGTGTGGGGTCATCCCCCGGACACCTGCACAGCATAGACAAACGGGCAAAACAAGCAGGGGAAGGGGGCAGTGCCCCTTTGGGCAGTAGAGATGACCCAGAAATAGGGTGACTGTAGAGCTGTGGCCCTAGAGAGCTGATAGTTACCCTTAGAGCAGGAGGGAGGCCTGGCTAGATGCTCTCCTCCCGAGCACTGCCAGCTCACATAAATGTCCATCCTATGGGATGCCCATGGGCTCTGTGTTTGGCCAACGTCCCCTGAAAGAAAGGGAGAATCAGAGCCGACGTTAAATGATTTGTCAGCATTAGGATGGGTAAGCACTGGCGTAATTGCCTGGGGAAGCAAACTCTTCTCCACCTTCGGCTTACAAACAGGTTAGACGTCAGGGCAGCGAGGAAATGGCATGGGTGATCCCATTTGATCCCTTCCACCCCCGTGGCTGTGATTTGCTGAGGTTTGTTGGCCTCACCGTGGTGCCACTCACAGCAGACTGGTTCACTGCTGAGCTGAGCTGTAATTGGTGTCTGTGCTGAAAGCACCCAACGCCGTCATGGAATTTGGTGAATTCCCAGTGGTGGGCATCCAGCAGCGAAGGGCCCGTTGTGGGCAGTGTGCGAGGTCCTGACGTGCAGCAGGAGCACCAGGTGATGCAAGGTGCATCCAGGAGCAACCAGGTGATGAAGTTCAGGTGGCCATTGCAGAGTACCATGAGTAGAGGTGTGCTACGTGGGCACAGCTCTGCATACACATCATTACGCATGTGTGTATGTAGGTAATGAGGCTCAAATTGCCTCATCTGGCTCATCTTTATACACGAAACCAACACACGTCCCAGCTTCAAAATTAGCACTGCCCAAGAAGGACCAACACCCCCCCACTCTTTGCTCCCCCTGCAGAGACGTCCACAAGCCCATTGCCATCAGGGAGGAGCGGGGTCATTCTCCACGTGCAGTGCTGAAGGAGCAGCGGTTTCCTACAGCCTTTTGGCCAGCCTCCCTGCCCCAGTGGGAGAGATCCGCAGCCGGTGGGTGACACCGATGTGCCCTCTTGCCCTGTCTGCCTTCGCTGTGCCCACGGCACGCGGGTGATGGGTGGCCACCCCTTGCCCGCATCCCGATGCTCCCGGTGCTGCCTCCTCGCCGGGAGCTCACAGCCCGGGCTGCAACAGCACACAGCTTTCATAATCAAATAATCCCCGTGTTTATGCCTCGCTGACTGACAGCGCTGCCCCCGACATATCATTATCGGGAATTTACATTCCTTCAGGAACTGCAAAATCCCCTAACCCCAAATCCAGAGCTTTCCTGTGGCACCAGAGGGAGAGGAAATAATCTGTGATCTTGAGACTTTCAGACCACTGAAGTAAACCCTCTTCCCCTCCCTTTGTTTGATTTAGCACTTTGCAGACTCCCACGAGGGGATTCTTGGTTTCTTACGGGTTTATTTTGTTTTGTCTTAATGTGTTGTGCTTTTTCTCCTCGCTCTTCTAGTGTCAGTCCTTCTGGGCCATTTGCCTCCTGGAGACTTGGGAAAAGGGAGCAGGGAGGGCTGTGCTCACGGGCTGGCAGCAGCGAGGTGCCGTGGGTCTCCCTGGTGTGCCAGCTTGCACGGGGGCTGGCACATGTGCCGGGGGCTGCCAGGAGCACGCGGTGGCAGCAGTGACAACCTGGCAGTGGCAGGCGGTGTCCCCATGGCGCAGGAGCTGCTCGGCTGGCTCAGCCCTGAGGTCCCCCCCAGCCCCATGCCCTGTGTAGTAGTGGCTGTCCTGGGAAGTTTTGGGGAAAAGAGAGCTGCCCTCCACCTAAAACAGGCAAGGTGATGCTCAGGCAATGGGGCTCATCCGTTCGTGTCACGAGGCAGAGCCAAGGGTGGAAGCCAGGGGAGCTGGCTCCCCTCTGCGTCGCACGCCCTGCTAGCTCTCAGCCCCTGCTTGTCCCTTGCAGGAAGGCGCACCTGATCCTGAGGAGGCTGGAGAAGGTGAGCGGTCACTGCTCAACCCTGCTGCGCAGCGCCTACATCCAGAGCCGCACCGAGACCATGCCCTACCTGTTCTGCCGCAGCGAGGAGGTGCGGCCGCCCGGCGTGGTGTGGTACAGCATCCTGAAGGACACCAAAGTGACGTGCGAGGAGAAGATGGTCTCCATGCTGCGCAACACCTACGGGGAGTCCAAGGGGCGGTGAAGGAAGGTGTGGGCCTGAGCTGTGGGAGGCAAAGGGGTGCCGAGGAGTTGAGGACTTGTGATGGCTTGAGCGGCTGCTGGGGTTCGGGGATGGGTGGTGGTCGGAGGGGTGGAAGGGGACAGCGAGGCCAAACAGGACTTTCTCACACCAACTGCAGAGAAACACGAAATCAGCAAGTTGGACTTTAATTTCCTTTCCTTTTTTTTTTTTTTTTTAATTTTCAAGAGGAAAAAAAAAAAAGAAAAAAAAGAAGCACCTGATTTGTCTCAGCATAAAAGTCTCTCCTTTTTAATCTTTTCTTACTGAATTTCCTGGACTACATGCTCCAAAACCCTGGGAGGAGGAGATGTACCGGCTAGAGTTAGAGCGAGAGGCTGCAGAGGGGAGCTGCTGGGTGGGGGGAGAGCCCTGCCTGCCCTGCGTGTCCTGCGTGTCCTGCGTGTCCCGCCTGTCCTGCCGGGCAGGAGCCATGGCACGAGGGACCTCCGTGTCACAGCAGCCAGGGCCACCGGGAGCACCCTGGCTGCAGGATGCTGCGAACGCCGTGCCTGGAGGCGGGTGCCAGGCAGGTGCGAGGACGCTGCAGGCACGCCGGGTGTTTTTTACCACCCCGGGGTGGCAGAAGGGCTCCGTGCCTTTGTTCGCAAGGCTCCTGGCAGCTTGTTCTGTGCATTAAAGGTTCATATTAAGTCCATCTTCACTGCCTCCTTGGTGTTTCTTCCCGATGTTGTCTCGCTGCCGCCTGGGCGTTCGGTGGGGTGTCACCTGGGAGGAGGGGACGTCCCCGGTGGATGTCCCCGAGTCGTGGCTGGAGACCAGCGCTGACCCCGAGAGCAGGCACGGGGAGAGGAGGGGAAAGTGCAGCCTCTTAGCGTAGGGTCCTCGCCCTGCCCAACACCCATCCCAGCCACCGGCCCCGCTGGGAGCTGCAGACGTGTGGGAAAGCCCAAGAAGGAAGCCAGGGGCTAAAAAGACATGGAGAATCTGGTTTCTTTTACTGTCAGATGTGGGTTAGGCTGGCCCGGGATCTGTGTGGGTAATGGATTTCTCAGTCTGGTAGCCAAACCAAAAAGTGCGGGAGGGTGAGAGGAAAAAAAACAAAAATCAGAGCTGCCCGGAGCTATTGCTTTTTCTTTTTAAAGCAAAACAACAAACCTGGAGGGGGGCTGGAGGAGGAAAGGGGAACATTGAGGGCTGAATGAATCAGTTTAGTCAATGCAAAGCAAATAGTTTTGTTTATTTTTTTTCAGGTTATTTAACCCTTTAAAGTAAAAACAAACAAGCAAGAGGTGACTTTCAAAATGAAAATGTTTTGAAACCAAACAAAGGTGCAGGATTTGATGTGGAGGAAATTCAGCCAGAGGCTTTTTTCTTCTTGAGCTGAACATATCTGCGTGATTTGGACACACAAATAATTCTGATGGTGTCTCCTCAGTTGCTCTTATTTTTTTGTTTGTTTGTTTTTCCCCCCTCTTTTTTTCCTTTGGTTCTGTCTCTTCCCTTGGCTTGAACCATGTTAATGTTGCAGGTTGGGAAGACCTCCAGTACCTGCTCACAGTCCTGCTGGAGCTCACAGGAAATGTTGCCTTGACATAGCAGCCTTTGGAGCAAGAGCCAACGCATTTCAGGTTGCCTACGAGCTCTTTTTTTTAAAGCTAAATCCCTTTTCCTGATGGAGAGGGAGAGGCCAGTGCCACTTGGGGGGCTCTGGGCTGTGAGCACTGTGTCACTGAGGGTCTCACACCCCAGCAGGAGGACCATGGAGGCACTGCAGGTGTTAACCCCTCTCCCAGCGGGAGAGGAATTGAACCCTCTCCCCCCCCCTTTAACCTTCACAGGCAGCTGGTACCCACAGCCTTCGGGAATGTGTATGTATGTTCGTGGGGATGGAGCGGGTGGCCTCAGCTTGCTGCAGACCAAGGCACGCTTTGCCTTCTCTTGTCCAGCTCAGCACCATCCTGCCCTGAAATACCTCTGTGAGCTGAGGTGCTCAGCATTGGCCTTTTCCAGTGCCAGCTCACAAACGGTGCACCACGGAGGTGTTGTGGCAATATTTGTTCAGCTTTGCTGTTGTGTCAAACAAAACACGGCAAAAAAAGTTTGCTCGGTGATGCTGCAAGCTCCACGCAGCATCAATGCTGTGGGGAGGGCTGTGGGTTCCCTGGGGGTGAGAGCCAGTGTTTCCCTACCTGATGGACAAATTGGTGATTTTTCTGTAAGGCCAGTGACAGGAGAAGGGGTATCCTAAATGTGACAGGGCTGATGTGGCTCAAGGGGTGCCCGACCATCATGAGCTGGGAGCTGTGGAAATTGTGAATGGGGAACAACAGCCTAAACCAGGGTGGCTGGATGCCCTTCAGCAGGTTTTCCTCCACCCTGGCACAATCAGCTCCCCACAGTGACATTTCTGCTCCTGAGCTGCACACCCCAGCAAACAGCACAGCAGAGCTGGGCCAGGGAGGAGAAGGACCAAGCCCAACACCCGTGGCCCTTTTGCTGCAGCAGGTCTCACAGACAGCAATGGGAAGGAGCCATTCAAGTCCGGCAGTTTCTGCTAGGAGCCAAACACGAGCAGCACAAGGAAGGGCTGGCTTCGCGCTGCGGCTGCGTGCGCTGCAGAGAGCGGGGGCTTCTTTCCTGCTGCTTACCTTGGAAGGCTGGGAAGCGCTTCCCTTTGCCCCCCCCGCTGAGGCTGGCTGCTGTGCACGGCTGTGTGGATGTACAGACGGCAGGTGGCCGAGCCTGGGCTGCCAGGCAGGCAGGCTGTGCCGTGTGGCAGCTATTAACCTGTCGAGCACGCACCTAGCACACGCATCAAAGCCAGCAGAAGAGCCGCTGGCCAATGATGCTACCCGGTGCAGCGTACCCAAGCCAAACCAAACCGAGGAATTCGTCGAGGTTAGACATCCTCCGGCTCGCAGCTGAAAGGAAGGTTCTGTATTTTCTCCCTGGAAGCTTTGGGGAATGTAACCCTCAGGCTTTCAAGATAAACAGTTGTAGTCACAGCCTAGCAATGCTGGCAGATGGGCCCGTGGGCCGCAGCGTGCGTGCCCGCACGAGCGTGTGCACACACACACACAGCCATTCCCCGGCTGCCTTGTGCCTTAGAGCAAAGGGAGCCTTGCTCCAAAGCGCCTCGCTCTGAGCACCCCCTGCCCCGGGAGCTGCTTCCTCTTGGGCCTCCGTGCCCTGACTTTGCTACACTTCGCCGTGCTGCTGTCTGGGCTGTTGGCGGCTGCCCCGGCTGGGAGAGCACCGAGGTGTGGAGGCAACATTAAAAATGAGCAGGGAGAGGGTCGAAAAGACCCAATTGTCCAGGTTGAAGAGCTAAACTACCCATTTTTTTTTTTTTTTGCAAGCCTGAATTTTTTAACCTGTTGGCATGAAGCAGGGCAATGTCTCCTGGCTTCAGTCACCAGCTTTAGGATGAGGGCAGGTCATGAAAACCTCCAAACCGCCTCCGTGTATATCTGCAGTGGGTGCCTGCAGGTAGCTGCATCGGCAGCAGGGCTGCGCTGCCCTGGCCACATTGCCCCTGAGCCCCTTTGCCCTCGAGCACCCCATAAACGCCATTGGAGCAGCATGGGGGGAGGGGGGGGGGCGGGGAGGGAGGGGGGGGGCGGGGAGGGAGGGGAGGGTTCCCCTGCAGAAGCAGAGAAAGCAGCACCATGGTTCTCGCCACACTCTTCTAACATCGCTCTGCACCAGCCCACAGCCATCCCAGTGGGCAGCGCCTTACGGGCACCCCAGACCCGCCACTGGTTTGGCCACTCGTTGCTGGTGCCAACAGCGGCCCCCCTGGGGCTGCCTCCTCCTGCAGCACAGCGCGGCCGGGAACAATCCCCATTGTTCCCCATGGCCATTGTCGTTCCCCAGCCGCCATCCCCAGCCGGGCTGCAGCTGGCACGGTGCACAGAGGGGCTGATTGTTTGGGTTGCTGTGCCGCTGATGACACACCGCTTTGGGACAGCTTCTTCCCACGGCAAAAGGCCTCCGGAGTCAAGTGCTGCATTTGCTCCTTTATTTATTTGTTTGGTTTCTGTTTTTCCTCTTCTTTTTTAATTGCTTCATTGGCTGAGGCAGACACTCCCGAGGCTGGGGAAGAGGCCAAGGGCACGCCGGAGGCTGCGCAGCGCGGGCTGCCCAGGTCCCTTCCAGGGGGTGCCAGGGACGGACAAAGCCTTGTGGTGCCGCTCATGCTTGCAAATGGCCGTACCCGGTGATGTGACGGGTGCCTCAGTGGCCTGCAGGCTCACATCTTGTCAGGGGGAGATGCAAACTGCACTTTGTACTTGCTGGGCCAGAGGCAGGATTCGCTCTCCAAAGGCTCAGCATCACAGATGTGAACCAGTCTGTGTGCTGAATGATGCAAAGGGGAAGGTTTCTGTTTCGGTTTTTGTTCTATTTTCAATCACACTTGGCCTTAGTTCATCCCTGTGATAAAGGGGAGCAGCCACCAGCTTAGAAGTGCGGCTCTTATGCCTCTTAAAAATATCTGAGAGGAGCAATTCACACACAGGTAAGCTGCAGGTAATGTCTTAGGTGTGGGGTTGGGTGGCCAGAGGCAAACACGCTGATGTTGGAACCAGTCCTTCAGTCAGCTTAAGTAAAATGATCAAAAAGTTGTGAATAAATTTTTAATCTAAAAAAAATACTGATATTGTGAATGCTCTTTTTGAGCACTGATAATCCTATCCAGTACTGTTAGTCACCTGAAAGAGCCTCAAGACCTTTAAGACTACTTTGACACAGTACTACTGCCTCTCACGTACTCAGAACCCACAAGCCCCTAGCCTTTGGCTGCGTTTTGTCAGTGAACTTAGACCAGTTGGTGACTTGAATGACCCAGGACTCAGCCTGGCTCACTTTACCTCCCTGGTTTGGGTTTTAGGAACCAGAAGCCTGAGGCTTTGTGATGAACAGCCCAGGAAAAGGTGGTTCTGGAGCATGCAGCAGCTGCTCCGTGTGTGTTCGTGTGCACATGCGTGAGCAAGCGAGCAGATGGGTGCATGTCTGGACGTCCAGTTGGTCTTCAGGTGCCCTCGTTACATGGAAAGATGTTTCTCTTGCTCTTGTGAGCAGTTTTCTTTACATGCCGGTCTCTGTTTAGAGGGTTTTTTGTAAACTTCTACATCCTTTTGTCGAAATTGCTCAAAGTTGCTAACAGCTGCATTTTCCCATTACCACAATTACCAATGCCATACTTGTTTGAGAAGCTGTGGCTTTCAGCTGGGAGAGGACTTTGACGTATGAATCCAGAGCAATTTCCCTGGCTTTCATATATAATTAATGCAGTCAGCTCCTTTTGATTTAATGCAGCCAACAGGAACCGCATCTGGTGTCACAAGTGCCTAGCAGCCACTCCAGCGCGTGGGGCCCTCGGAGGGCAGTGTCGGAGCGGCTGGGCAGCACGGCCTGGGGGGTTTGGGGGTGTTTTGAGCCTCCCTGGGCTGGTCACCACACAGCAGGTTGGCTGGCATTATTGCTGCAGGGGCTAAAGTAACGAAACCGCCTTCCTTGCTTGGTCTCAAGCAGCTTTAACATCTGCTGGTGGCCTGCTTGCAGGACAGTGGCTTCAGCCCTTGCTCGATGGAGGTATTGATTTTTTTTCGCCCCTCCTTCACTATTTAGTGATTGATTTCCAGGTAGACACATAAACTGGACACAGAAACTGTTGTTTTGATGGTGCCTTGCGATTGATTGTGCTCGTGTGGTTGTGCACATGCAAGGAGCAGAGCTGGGCATCGCTCAGCAGCTGCAGCCGGGCCCAGCAGGAGCCAACGGCTGCTCGCTCTGCCCGTAGGTTGCTCCTGTCTTGAGGTCCTCATTAGTGCTTAATAGATAGTTCAACACACAGGCAATTGATTTATATATTGCTATAGACACAAACCATTTAATACACTGTTTATAGGTCTTTTTATCTACGGTATGTTCTATTGACAGGGCTGTCTGATGTGCTTATAGCCTATCAATAATGCATTGACCGCTGACAGGGATGGTATAGAAAGCACAAGGTGCTCTTGTTCTCTCTGCTTCTCACCCTGCTCAATACATAGAGTGGATTTTGACAGTTAAAAATGCAAAACATTTTTTTACTGACTCTTTATGCCAGTGTTAAAAAAAAAAAAGAAAGAAAATTATTCCTGTCCTTCAGTCTATTTTCCCCAAATGTCCTATAGACTGCGTGGTGTGGAATCCATTTATCGTTCCATCCACAGGCTCTTTATGCGTGGCAGTATTACTGCCACACTTTTTTAAAGGTGGTGGCCAAGGTGGCGTTTGCCAGTAGCAGAACACCAAGATGTCAAACAGCACAATCGACCATTGCAGCCCAATGACAACAAAAGCAGATGCAAAAGGACGTGTAACAGCAACTGCAGCTGGCATTTAAGGCTCCTGCCCACATGCACCCGGCTCCTTGTCGTCTGCCCGTGCTCTCCGCCTCCCTGTCTTATCAGGGCGTCCCTGAGGAGTTAAATCATTAATGAGTCTGAGAGTTAACTGGGTTAAGGATGGCTCTCTTTAGGATCAGGGGGTCAATAGCTGTCAGGGCTAAATGGCACCTATCCCGACTGTGCGTGCATCCCCAAAGTTTGGAGCTGTTGATGCTGAATCAATTCACATTATAAATGCTGAATCAATACACGTTTCTCAGCTACAGCAGCATGAGCCCTTCCCCACACAGCCTGCTGCTGCAGCTACAGGCTGGGGCTGCAGCACGGCCCCAGCCATGGCGCAGGGGGTGGCAGCAAGCTCAGGCTCATGGCAATGAGAAACTGTGACCCTGGTGCCCCATAGCCTGGTGTGCCCACACTGGGCACGAGGTTTTTATCACCACCAGCGTGGCATTAGTGCTCTGTTCAGGCCTGGTCTTGGGGGGTGGGGGGGGGGGTGGGGGGGGGGTGGCAGGGGGTTGGTTTGCAACCCCAGCTCTCTCTTGACGACTGGAGGCTGCCTTGTCTTTAACCCTAAGTTCTCTTGTGTGCCCAAAGGCTCCCTGTACGGGGCACGTTCAGCCCCTTGGCTGCGTGTAGTTACTGCTCAGCCTTCCTCCCTGCTTAGGTCATACCCCAGAGTCAAGGCAAATTCCTGTTGGGACTCATCTTCTGGATGACTGTTCTGTAGCTGCTGGAGATGGTGAGCAGAGACCAGGGGCAAGTTTGTTTTTTTTTTTGTCTCTTTAAAATGAGAAGCATCCAATCTTCACATCTTCAAGCTTCTCTCACTCCAGAGATTAAACTGGGCACCAGGCTGCCCCACATGAAGCAGGAGCTAAAATACCTTGGCCAGCACCAGGGGGTCTTACAGTCCTTTGGAGGGGTGATGGCGTGGCACAGCGCTGGAGGACCCTGTCCTTCAGGGGACAGTGACGTGGAGCTCTGCAGCTGATGGGTGATGGCAGCACCAAGCTGCAGCCTGGCAGAGCCCCAGGTGTCAAACCGGCCAACGGCCCCTTACACAAAATATGGCTCAGCATGTATTTACACGTAAGCGCTCTTTTCCAAGTGATGAGAGCACAGCTTAGGTATGCTCATGGGCTTGAATGTTTTCCTAAAGGCTCCCCAGTTGAGAAGAAGTAGAATTCCTCAGGACAGATCCCACTGCCTCAGATTTTGATGGCAAAATCAGACCCTCCAGTGGTGAAACAAACCCTTGGGCCAATACAACAGCCCATGCTGGCTCCCTCCACCCACTGCTGCCACCTCCTCTGGCTGCTGCACCTCCTGCAGCCCTGTCAAAACACCACAAATTTCAAAGACTCTGCCCTGAAACGAGGCGTGGGGCTCAAAAGGAGCACATGGACAGGGCGCCTCGTGCAGCCAGATGCGGGGCCGCGCTCACCCCCCGCTACCCGGTGATGCTCGGGGCCGGCTCGACCGAAAGCAAACGAGACGTGGCAAAAGCAAGCGGTCCAGTTCAGAACTCTTTAATACAAGCTTATATTGTTTGTGTTTCTGATTCTCTGTTCTCCCAACATTTGGGGACATTAACCCTCATATGTGTGTGAGCATGTGTATGAAGATATATACAAAATCACACAGTTAAATATTTAAGCATACAAGGTATTATATATTTATATAATATAGAACTTTAGGGTATAGGAATCAACAATGGCAAAATATTTCTGATGAATCTGACATAACTTTTTTTTGAGTGAAACATGACCTGTTTTTGAAAGACCAGAGGAAGTTGTTGTTTATTAAAAGAAAGAAAAAGACCTGTATAAAGAAATTCTGTGAAAATGATTTAAAAAACCTCATGAACCAAAAAAGGACAACTGTTAAAAACTGTATTGAAAAAAAATAAATTAGATGAACAATTGTGTAAATATAAATTAAAAAAGATGACAATCTTAATAAATAAGCTTTACTATTTACATCTTTATATATTGCTTGGAGACTTAAATTAGATCCGTTAAAAAAAAAAAAAAACGAACGCAAAATAAAACCCAAAATCGGAGCAGCAAACGTACAGGCGTGAGGTACAGAATTAAGGGTTGAACTGTATTTTGCTTGTTTCTTTTTTTTTTTTTTCTTTTCTCTTTTATACAGTAGACCAGTAGAATTCTTGTGAAAATAGATCCTCAGCACTTCATTGGAGTATTGGTTGACGTGGCTTCCAAAAGGTGCCAAGAAAGATTCCATAATAATAATAATAATAACCATAATAATCATAATAATTATAACAATAATAAAAAGATACAATATGATACATAAATATGGAAGAGCAGTTGGTAATATGAATACATTTTTCTCTAGACGAGATCACAGTTTTATTTGTAAATATTACATTGATATATATATATAATATTACACATATAATATTATATATATATCATATATATATTTATATATATATTTATATATATAGTACGGCTCAATCCTGCTCCCAGTGAAGTCAACAACAACAACAACAACAACAACAACAAACCCCCCCTGTTGACTTGATGGAAGCAAAATTCAGCCTATCATCTGCAGACAGGTACGTAATTACAGAGGCCGTACAATGCAAACTCCGCAATGGTTCCAATTCCCTCTTTAATTGCTGGTGAAATGTTTCGTTAAAGCCCTGGTTCTTTGCACTCAGAAGATGGAAACTGGTGGCTGAATTGTGGCCTCACCAAACGAATGAAAAACCAAAAGACCAAACCAGAATGGGAACCAAAGACAACTCCTGACTCGTTAGCTCTGCATCTCGACCTAACAGGACTAACAACACCAACAAGTAGCACCAAGACTCCTCATCTGTCACGTGAAGCCAACACAAGCTCTTGTTACTGGCCTCAGAGGAAGCGATTATTCTTCTCAATGAATCTTGGATGTGTAGATCAGGTGAAAAGGGGAAAAAAAACAGTTTGCCAAACTAAGACTGAAAGAGAACCTTAAGCCCCATTTTGCTCCTGCTAAAGCCACCAGGGGTTTTCAACACTGGTTGCCCGGGTGGCAGGAGCAGCCCAACACCAAACCTCGACTGCCCAAATCAACCGTAGCTCCAAGGAAGTACATCTTGGGCCACCTGGACCTGCTCCTGCCTTGGTCATGCTCCCACTGAACTCAGTGGTCAAGGGTCTCCAGTGGAAAGGGGCCTGTTCCCGGTGGGGAATGGCCTGTCCCGGACGATGAGGTGGTACGGAAGAAACAAGAAGGACATCAGCTCAATGACCAAAACGGGGCCCACAACCATGAAGGTATCAAGAGCGTTGTCTAAGCTGGGCACAGGGTCCCCTCCCAGTGACACGACCATGCCCACCAGCTCTCACTGGGGCATCCAGGGATCAGGCAGGGGAGGGCAGGACGAGGCTGAAAGGCCGGCAAGCTCCACACCATCCAAAAACGTTAAAACAACAAGCTTCCAGCTCTGAAACCCCCTCGGGCATCCCAGCCTTAGTTGACCGCCATGCCCTCCTGTCTTCTAGCTTGGCCTTGAATGGAAGAGATGGGCTGGAGCTGGGGAAGGGGACGTTGGCACCCCATTTCCATGACTGGGAATCCATCCTCTGTCTGCTGACATAGCAGCGTGCTCCTTCCCCTCCCGCTCCCTCCCGCAGCTCTTCGGGATTCAGACTGTGCAGTGCTTCTGAGTGCAGTAATTAGAGCACAGTGAAATACTGGTTAAATGCGTACATACAGTTGGATAATGTAAAAATAAGCACAAATACACTTAAAAAAATAATCTGAAAAAAAAAAACAAACCTCCCCCCCCCCCCCCCCAAACAACAATATACCAGGGGAAAAATACCTTAGCCTTAGTTCCTGGACTTATCACAAAGTACAAGGAAAACAAAACCAGACAATGTTATAAAACCTCACGGTACTTCTAGGGAAATCTACACTTAAGTATCTAGCTCTACTCAGCTGGCAGAATCAGTGTTTTCCTTTCAAACACACAAAAATAGGCTTTGCTCTTCTTGGATTCGGATTATGCGGGTTTTCTTTTCTTTTTTTTTTTTGTTTTTTCCATTTTCTTCCTCTCTGTAAAGCCTCACAATTGGTATTTTTTTCCCACTTGAATCAGTTGCAGCAAGAAACTTTTGTTGGCTAATGGGTTTTCTTTTTCTCTCTCTCTTTTTTTTTGTCCTTTTTTTTTTTTTTTTTCTTAAACACAGGTAAAACCTAGAACAAACCGACAGTTACAACCAAGTGAAACCGGAAGGGAGGTAGCTGGAACCCGACTCCAAGAGTCCTCTGGTGCCATCCTCCTTTCTCAGCCTGGGGGGGACAGCGGAAGATGCAAGAAAAGCAGGAGGACACCAGCTCAGCCCATCTGCGAGAGGGTGGGGAGGGAGCGGGGTAGCAGCTGATAGGAGTTTCCCACCCCATCCCGCACCGTTCACCGCTTTCTGCTCCAGCTTGCCCTCCTGCTGGCTACAGAGCCCACCAGTGGCCAAGGAGGCTGGCTGGTGGCCCCGTGGGTGCAGCCTTGGCTCACAGTCTGTGGCAGAGATGCTCTTGGCACTGATGTGACCTGGACTTCATAAGCAGCTAAATTGCATCAGCACGAGCACCCTCTCGTGTTGCCTCAAGCTTCTTGTTTGATTTCGCCCTATGCCACCACCTGGGGGGAGGTTGTGCAGCATCCCTCTCACCTCCCACTTGATGTCCATCAGTCATAGAGGGTCTTCCCTAGGGACTCCACCAGGCAATCAAGGACCTTACAGGGGGTAGATGCTGCAAGGACCCACCTGGCCTTGCCCCAGGGAAGAGGCACAGGAGGTGGGCAGGCACCCGTGCCTCATGGTCCTCCTTCCTCACTCCCCCGGGAACATGGTGCAGCCCCTAAACACAGAGGCCAAAGCTTTGCCTCAGTGCAGTCTGTTCCTGGTGAAAAAAGGCGCTGGATTTAATAAGACTCAGAGCAGAACTTCTGTTCATGGAGGAGATGGCCAGTGCTGACATGGCAATTGGAAAAAAAAATCAAATAGCAGCATGTTGAAGGCCTCCCTGCGGGGAAGGGACTTGGCCACAAGCAGTCGCTCCCAGACTACAGGAGTGAAGCTGATGTGTGAGACCATGCTGGGAGAGGCCACCGTCTCCCCTGAGCTGAGGAGGACTCCAGCTCTGCGAGCAGAGGCTGGCCCTGGCTGCGCAGAGTTGCTCAAGAGGGTCCTGAGCTCGCAGGAGCCCACAGCAGCAAGAAGCACTAATGCTAACACCGACCTGTCTCCTGGGCAATGTGCTAGGTGGGAAAAGCAGATGGAAAATCTCCTCCATGCTGAGCTGCATAACGGAAAAAGGGACTTTGCTAACTGAGCTGCCATCAGGATGCATGCAGCACCTGAACCAGGGCTCCCTGCGAGGGTGAAATGCAGGCGGCATGGAGGGGCAGATCCTGCCAAGTGCCCCAGGCACCGAGGACCCGATGGGTTGGCAGCCTGAAAGGCTTTTGAGGTTTTGAGCTCTTCTGATGGGCTGGATGGCACCTGAAGCCAACTGCCTACAGAAAAGAGGAAGATGAACAGACGAGAAGGAAGCAACCTTCTCACCAACAAACTTCCATTATTAATCGGGGGGCAAGGGGCATGAGGGGAAGTTTGCCCAGGACCAGTTTTTGCTAATGCTCTCCACTCTGGCAGACGTTTGACCTAACTCCGTGGAAGGAGCCCTGATGCCACTGCACATCCCTTCCCCTACAGCCCTGCCTGGTGGGCACAGTCATCCACACAGCACCCATCGCCAGGCCACCTCCAGGCATCACCAGGAGCTTCCCAGTGGAGAGCTCCTCAACTTCTTTTGCCAATCGCCTCTCCAGGCCTCCAAATTTCAGTTTTTGAAATTCATCTCAGGTTTATTCCGATAGAGACAACCCCAAGGGTGGGTGAGAATAGCCTGGCTCTTTGCACCTACAACTCAGTCATTTTTCCGTTTCCAGTTTTCCTACCTATTTTTACATCCATCTCCATGAGTTAACTGATTCCCCTTACATTTCTGTCTTGCCGTAGTGCCTAAATATTCAAACAAGCAAGAGCAGGAAAAAATCTTTCCATCCTGTCTTTAACCAGTAGATTGTACACGTCAGGAGAGTCCCAAGGAACAGACAGAACTAACACTTGGGAGGACGCCCTTTCGGAAACGTGCTCCTCCTAGCAGGAACCCGAAGCAGCAGGAGACAAGCTCAGGCCACGCTGGAGACATCTCTGGGATTTATGTGGGGAGGGTTGTAGCAGCAGCAACAGCACTAGATGCTCTGGGCATCTCAGTGACTCAACGTGGTGAACCCTACGATGAAACGCATCCCCAGGAGTCTGGCACAACGTGGGCCCCTTGGGGCTGAAACAGGAGGACAGAGCTATGAGAGAGGGAAGTATGAGGGCTGCTGCAGCTAATGCCCTTCCTGCTGGAAGATTACAAGCAGCTAAGCTCCTGGTCTATCAAAGGTATCTGACCCACAGGCCTGGAAGCTTAATACTGACAATTATGGCCAAAATTGTAATACTGTCTCCCCATAGCACGTGCCTCCTCTTCCCCCCTCCTAGGAAACCAGGAGCATGTAGCAGTTGTTTGACAGACAGAACCCTAAGAGTGGGGTGGAGGAGGTTTAGAGAACCCCTTGAGTGGGTGGAGACCAAAAAGCAGATTCCTTTGGCTGGCTGGTGTCCTGTTTTCTTGCCCCAATGCTGAGGAAGAGACCAGAGGGTTTGAAAGGCAGGTTGTAGGTAAGCTTTAAGGCAGACTGTTTGGTTGCATGGGGTTGTTTTCACCCTGTCCTGACACAGTAAGGAAACTAGTTGTATGGGACATAGCAGCAGGAGTAGCAGCAGCAGACATGCTCAAATGACAAGTGCAGGGGTGAGTTACCCTCTCTGCTCCTCAGAAGCAATCATCCACATTCCTCAACGCCAGTCCTTAGACTCCCCACTCCCTGGCTCCGCTGTGGGACCACCTGCCCACCTCCACACAGAAACGTCCCAGCAGCCCTATGGCTTCCAGACAGGCTACAAAGGGGCTTTTTGTTTGCTTTTTGAGGGCAGGGGGAGAAGGAGGAGCTGTACAGGAAGGCCACTGCAGTCTGCTGAGCTCCCTGGCTGGAAGTAGCGTTCCTGTGAGGAGCAGATGCAACCCACATCTCGAGCTGGCTGGGCGTCTGGCAAGTCACTTGCCAAAGGCACAGCCCTGTGGAGACCCCACCCCAACCTCAGTGCCCCGAGCATGAGATACCTTGGCATTCAGCATCAGAAAAGGCTCAGCCTGGAGTCCTCCAAGAGCACAGCCTCTTCCATGAACGGTCTGAGTTGTGAGTGCTGGAGAGGGGAAATTGTTTTTGCGTTGATCATAATCTCTCACCCTTTCTCTCTCTTTCTCTACTTATTTCTATAAATATGTGTACATAAATAGCTTGTTTCTCGCCTTAAATCTAGGTATGAACTGTTCAAATTAGGTGGGCATAACATGCTGTTTTGATACATGAAAGTCTTCTCAACTTGACTCTTGGTTGTTTGTTTCTTGTCATCACTATTTAAGATATCGTTAATACATAAACCCCTACTTTGAGTTCTCCTTGGACAAAAATTAAAGGCAGACTGGTTGAATTCTAAGGGTCCCTGGTGCAGAAATGCCATCCAGTTGAGCAGCTAAATGTTAAAAACGATACCAAAAGGGATGTGGTGTCTCTCCTAGCCTGCCTTGAGCAGTGTGGTCCTCCATTCCACGTCGCTTGGCATTACCCAAGACTGAAGCCACGGAGGTCTTTCTGGTTGTGCTCCTGGGCGTTGGGGTCCCGGCAAGCACACTCTCCTTGTAGGTCACAGGACATAGGGAAGGGAGTAACCTGGGGAAGGAAGCCAAGGACACATGAAAGAGGGAACACACAGCACCCTGGAAAACAAACGATACCTCTGGAGAGATCTTCAGAGATCAGCTGGAGCCTTCAGCTACACTTATTTTGCATAGTGATTTATTTTAGTGCTGAGGCCTCAGATGAGCTACCTGTCCGTGAGAGAGGGTGCAAAAAGCATAGAGAAGAGCCTGCTTGGCTCATGCAGTCACTGGTCAGCAGATCCTCCCCTAACAGCTCACATCAGGCACGTGAACAGAGCTGTCTGAGGAGACGTGTACTTCTCAGGCAGCCCTGGGGCTTTTGGGGTGGTTACCACAGTGCTTGGATCGCATTATGCTGCCAGCCTTTTCTAAAGAGCTATCCTTCCCTCAAAGCCTACAAACGTTAAATGACAGCAAAGTCACGAAAGCCTCATCATGCATGACCAATTCAAATTATCACCGAACTCTAGGTCCAACAGGTCCCAACTCCAGCCTCCCCTCCGCAATTCCCACCTCCAGCCTGGGGGGTAGGTGAACCCTACTCCTGGGCCATCATCTCCCCTCTGTGAGGTATCACTGGGCAGTATGGCGCTATGGCTTGGGTCCTGTTGCCAAGACGAAGTCCATTTGTTTGTTGTTATGGACAAATATAATTATGAATGTTCTTCGTTTCAGTTCCTTGGGGCATGAACTGAACCAACTGACCTAGCAGGTCAGTGAAACAGCAATCCAGCAAACAGACTTCCCTAAATACCTGTTGTGTTTAAGGTCAACAGATGCAGCTAACGGGCACTGAGGAACAGCAAAGGAATGCAAGTGAGAGACTGTTACGTGCAGATAAAATCTGACCATGATCTCTCTGCAGAAGCGTGGGAAGGAGCTGAAACAATAGCCTGCAGTGCCTGGCTAGCGGAAGTTGATTTTGGCATATTGCATCACGGCATTTACATAAAGAAAAGGGGGTGGCAATGGAACAATGTCTTGCTTGCCCTGAAGTGAATTCCCAAGAAATTCTCCCATCTGCGCAGACTGAGCGAATGACCTCATTCCCTTCGTACACTCCTCCCAAGTCGGTGCCACAACCTGCTCAAATGTTCCCGGCGAGCGCAGCACACGCGCTCAGCCTGCTCCCCTCGGCCCTGCTGCCACACGTTTGCTCTTTCATAAACACTTTTCTCCAGGCCATGAAGCCCGGGTATGCCTGCTCCCTGCGTGTCATCAGCGGCACATCTAGGAATGCAGGCCAAGCGCTGTGCATGAGCACAGAGCTGTCATTTCCCCCCAGACCTCGGGTGCATGTCCCTGCATGTCCATCCACAGCATGCCTTTCTCCTGACACACACCCGAGCGGGATGGCGGGGTGTGGGTCTTTATTTCACAACTGGGGAGCCTAAGGCAGGGACATGCTGACAGAGACATTAAATAGCCAACACTCATCACCAAATCAGGGTTTAGGGAGGCTCCTCCCGTTGCTTTTGCCTTCATTCCCAGAAGACCTGACCCTCCAGGTAGAACAGGGTGATGACTCTTCATCAAGCCGTGGCCTTGGTGACTTAGGAGCTAAAGAAACAACCTGTGAATAATTGGAATCTACCTTCCTGTGGATGTGGAGGTTGCAAAGAGAAGAGAGAGCCCAAAAGGTTAAAAACAAATGAATTCAAGTAACAGGATACTAAAGAAGTTTTAGAAATTACAGAAAACAATAGGAGTTTAAGGGTCACTTGATCCAACAGACGCCAGCCAAAGTAGGACTGTCCCATATCACAGCGTTATGAATATTCTTAGATAGGAAAATGGAGAAGTCTGTAAACAATGGGGTTTGGGGAGGAGGCTGGGGAGGGATTGTTTAATGACTGAATTAAAATACTGGAGAGAAAAAAATGATACATGAAAGAAAATGACTTTTTTTGTTGTTGTTCAGTGTAGAGGGAAACATTTTGGTTGAGATTATCTGCTACAGTTCAGGTTTGACCTTTCTCTCCAAGACATAAAAATAAAAAAGGCTATTCAGAGCGAAAGTTATGTCTTGAAATAAAAAATTACTTCACTCAGAAAATGCTCAAACAAAACATGTAAATATGTCTGGAGTTTTCCCTTACTTTTATTTTTTATCCTGAATCATTCAGTTCAGCCTGGATTTGGCAATGCTTTTGACTTAAAAAATCCTTCCTGTTGTACAACGAAGCTACTGGTTGGAGGCAAGACCTGGGATCCTGGTTCTTTCATTTGTCTTGATCAAGCTTTTTCCTCTCCCTGGCCTAGATTCACTGCATTTGTCTCTAACAGTCTAACAAAGGCAATTTAGCAGCTCCTGCATTCAAAGGAGAAAGACAGGCTCACAGAGAAGGTGGATACGTATTTTGCATTGAACACAGGACAACAACACACCAGACTCAGGCATTTCAGTAAAGTGGCTAAAATGAGCTATGATTATCTTACTGCTCCTTGTCTCTGCTGCTCTCCATGCACGAGCAGGACAATGCTATCTCTTGCTGGCACGGTGATCCCAGAAATGCTAACATTTTACTTGCAGGAACATCAGAGCCAAGAGCAAAAACCCTGCACAACTGCTGGCTCTCATTCCCCTGACTTACTCTGTGGGCTGTGCTGAAAATGTGACCTTAAAATCCCAAACTGCCATAACTCTGATGCTGCCTTGGAGCGCTCTACCTTCTTCATTCCCTCTCCTCCCTACCCAAACAAAAGGTACATGTAAGAGAATAGATTGCTACTACCTTGCAGCAAATTTTTGGGAAGAAGGAGCCACTAGAGAAGTGTCTTCCCATGTGGTGCCCTCTAAAACCCTCTGTCTTTCTGACTGCTCATGGACAGAAGCACAGAAACTGTCTCTCTGGGGCAATACCACGGCCCCAAAAGCGGAGAGAGCTGCAGCAGCAGTTGCAGCAGTGGGTAGCCTGACTGTAAGAGGGTTTAGTCCTGATCAGATTAGCCTTATTCACTTTATGTCCTTTACAGAATTTTGTACGAAATTTAATTTTTACAGTACTATTGTCCAGATAGATGAATTGTTTTGTCTTATGGCAGCAAGCTCCAGAGATCAGTTTTCTATTAAGTGAAAAGGCAAAGATTTCTGTGGGCAATGAGCACATCCACAGTCACATTAGACAAGACAAAATTTGCCAAACACTTAGCAGTGACACAGGGTTTCCACTTTAAATATCATCTACAACAAATACACATTTGAGTTCCCCGAGGACCTGATTTCCAGAGGTATTTAGGGACTCAAACCCACACATAGCATCTTTTGGGATTGTCAGAAGTACCCAGTGCAGAGAAACCTTCAAACCCCTTTGAACAAGAACTGTCTTTTGTCTTGGGCTTATTCAGTGATAGCCCTGTGGAGTACAGAGCCATGAACAAAGCTGCTGGATGTGCTAGAAATAATAAATACTGAGCCTTTTTCTGAATGGTAGCCCATTTAGGTGTGGAGCCCACATATACATACTCCAAGACTAACTGCTGTTTTTCTTTTTAAATAGATCAGTGAAAGCCCAACTCATTAACAGAATGTACGACCTGCACTGAAATTTCCAGATATATTCATTGTAAAACAGTATTAAAGAATCATCTCCTCTTCCTTTCACCTGCCAAGTCCTGCATTTCCCCTACACCTCCCCTTGTAGAAAACCTGGCTAGCACATAGGAGGGCATGGAGGAAAAGCTGAAAATCAAGTTTAGGGCCTGGCTCGGTTATTTGATGAAGTACTGTAGGATATTGTCTCCACAGGCTACCTAAAATAATCTGAGAAAGACACAAGTGAAGAACAGAGCTCTGCATGCCCACACACTCCCCCTACACACGCACACATCTCCTGGAGGTGATTCAGAAACAAAGCCGTGGCTTGGATCAGCAGCACTCAGGGGAATGTGGGGCACACCTGAAGCACAGAGGACCACAAGCCTATTTTCAAGACAAAACAGGCAGAGCCTAAATCACGCCTGTCACCCTGGGAGTGTGCTTGGTACGGCACATCCTGCTCCGAACCTAAAGGAGCACCGCGGGCTTATGGGCTGGGCAGGAGGCTGGCAGGGATGATCCAGACCGTCCCAGTTCTCTTATTTTTTGCCAGTGAATTGCTCCAGGAGCTCTGGCCACATCGCTGCAGGTGATGGGCCACCATGCCTGTGCCTAATTCACATTTCTGGGGTGTAACACTACCTGACTCCCAACTCGTCACCCACGTGGAGCAGTGTATGAACCCATACCTCTGTCCTCCACCAGAGTATGGGAGCCCTAAGTGTCCTCCCCCATGCCAGGTGACAAGACGATGGCCAGAAGTCAAGTTACTTTTGGAAATGGCAGCATTTGCCCTTGATGCCATGCTCTGTGGGAACAAAGGCAACAATGGAACATACCAGTGCAGAACTGGGATCCAGGTCATGAAAGGAGTCAAGGGCCACAAATCCTTGCTAAGCAGCACCTATCTAAAGAGGCTGGTGATATCCTAAAACAGATCCCTGCTGAGAAAGGCCAGTCTGTAGGAAACCAGTGGGAACACTGACAGGAGAAATCGCAGACAGGTACAGGGAGGGATGGGAAACACTTCTGAAGGGGTTCGGAGCTCATCCCTCACACATGCTCGTATCGCTTTGACCTGGCTGTACCTCCCGTCCGGGGTGGGCAGAATCAGGCCTGGGCTGGAGGCAGGGGGCTACCACGGGAGGAGGGATGCGAAGTGTTGGGAAACAGCCTGTTGTTAGATTTCAGCTCTGAAGTGTTTGCAAAATCTCCCAGACAAGACGAACTGGAAATATGAAGACCCCGCAGCAGACAGAGCCTCTGCGGCGAATGCGGCGTGTCAAGATAAGCGTGGCAGGCTGTGCTGAGTGTCGCGGCCCCGCGCCTCCCGAGACCCTCGCAGCTCAAACGCCAGGGAGTATTTTGTTCCCTGACAAGGCCCTTGTGGGACAAAAATGCATCTTGTAAGGTTCTTCCCAGGGGTTTTTGGCATTTAGGTCACAAGGGCTGTTTGGAGATAATGGAACAAGAAAGAGCCCCATTTAACTCCAGGGGCTGGTATGCAGGTTCACACCTGGGGCACCGCTTGAGAGGGCCTGGGAAAGGCAAAGATGAAGCTTGCAGGAAAAGCCCTAATTTTTTTTTTTTTGTTATTTGTAGCTCTATAAACCAGACTTTCCCATATGGAAGCCCCACAGAACAAGACATAGCTCAACCAAATCCAACAGACGCTCCTCTCCCTCCACCGGGTGCAAACCAGGAGCAGCTCCACCAGAACTGGAGCAACCGCAATGGCCTGAAGCCAGCTGGGAAGCTTGGGAAGCCCTGCCGGCACGGGGCGCTGGGTGCCTGCTCCCCGCATCCCTGCCGAGCTCCAGCACCCGCGGGGGCCGAGCCGCGCGAGGGAGCCCACCACGTGCCAAACCACACGGAGCGCGGGCGCAGCTCAGTTGCGCAGCGATCAGCTGCGCTTCCTACCCTTGTGCTACTGATTGTGCAAACATGAATGTAATTAGTCTAAATAATCACCAAAGATTTAATAGCAGCCAGACCACCCAGCGGCCAAATAGCTGGCGGTGGAGCGGGGAAGGTTTGTTCGCTGGTTTTTGTAACACTTGCTAATGAAGTGAGGTCGGATAGCAAAGCAAACACCCTCCACGAGCGCTTCCCCTGGGAACTCTGTATGTTGTGGGAAGCCCCGCGTCCCTTGAAGCCAAGAATGTTCTCTCAGGATAGGCACCATGTGCTACTACCATCCCTGCTTTTAATTTATCGCCGCCTGGAAAGCCTCCCCGAACAATTATGAAACCAGCCCTGAGCCCCAAAAAAAGCTCCCATCACATCCAACCATGACTGAAAGCGCTCCTCACATGGCCAGCAGTGAGCCACTCACGCTGCGATCAAAAAGCTCCTGGGTAAGTGAGTTCACCCAAAAGCCTGGGTGCTGCAGCATGCTTGGAGCACGCAGCAGCGCGGAGCCGCTTCCAGAGGCATGAAGCAACACTTTGCATTGTATCCGTCCTTCCTCCGAGCTCACCCGCCATTCATTGTATCTCTCCAGCTAATTATAGAGCTGACAAACACACCCAGCTGGGGACATGCAAGCAGTTCGGAGCAGCATTGTGCCACGGACATCGATCCTTCTGGATAAGCTGAATTTCCTCAGCCAGGGTGGTCACTTAGGCTGCTAATTGTGCGAACTGCCTCAAAGCCACGTTCTGCCAGGGGAGCAGGACCTGTGATTCCCCAGGACAGGTCTGTGTTGCAGAGAGAACTGGGCGAAAGCCCTTACTTCTCCAAAATACCAAGAGATGACTATTGCTGTTTTCTTAGGGGTGGGAAGGGGGCAGACCCCCCCCCCCCCCCCTTTCTGGGGAGCCAGGGATAGTCTTGGGAAATCCCTGCTGGAGCCAGCAGCAGCCTTTCAGTTCAAAGCTCCTTTCTTTAGGCCTTGAATTCTCGGCCATAAAGTCTCTGAAGAGGTTTTGATAAGTTGCATATCTCGTAGATAAGCAAAGCTTTGGATGAATCCCACGCGGTTTTCTATCTACCGCAAGTCCTCATTTGTTTTCCACCAAGGCACTTGCTGTTTTTCCTCTCCAAGGTGTTGGACAGAAATGTCAAGAGGCTGAAGGGGCGGCATTTGAGATGGGAATTTTTGCCAGGATGATTTTTCTTTTTCTTCTCTAAGTGCTATGGGCAAAGTGGTTGAGGGAAAACCTGAGCGATAACTGAATGAGACATGTTTTTCTCACGGGGGTTGCAGGTTTACCCCTCATGTGATGAAAAGAGAAAGCAGAGAAGAAAGGCAGAAGAAAGTTTGCTTTTTCAGACAGTTTATGTTGGGGAAAATTTAAAGCGGCAAATTCCGTGTGTTTAAATTTGCAGGGACCAGACTGCCGGATCTTCAACTAAGCAAATCTGCAATTTGAGTCTGGAACAAAGTACGTAAGCAGAGCCTGAAGAGAAACATTTCGGATTTCTGTGAGGCCTTTCTAGACAGCCTTGCACAGGGAAAAGCTGTAGAAGGGAAGGAAAAGAGAAAAGAAGTGAAGGAGAACAGTGACTGGAGAGATTTCCTGAAACTAATCGGAAAGAAACAGCCATCTACTCTCCTTGGCACGCTGCACACCCCAGGAGCTGCCAGCCCAGAGGCAGCCAGCAGTGCCCGGGTTATTTATTTTCCCCACTTTAGCACTGTCATGTATTTAATGTTTTAAAAAATAGTATCTTCTTTTATCTGCGGCAGGGCACAAAGCAAGAAGCAGCTTCCTAGAGCAGCCAGGCAAGAAGGGAGCTGGCAACCTGTGCTGGGTCAGGAGGAGAGGAAGATGAAAAGGAGATGGGATTTTGTTTTGTCCTTCACGGAAGACTTTATCCCCTCCAGATACACAACAGAAGCTTTCTCTCCCTTGGAGGTTGGCCGGCAATGGCCTTCCTGTCTCTCAGAGCTGCTCCCGGGTCATGCACAGGGCAAGCCGTGCAGCCCTGTCCTCTGCCCCGACTGCAGACGGTGTCACCTCCCTGTGCTTGGGGCTGCACTGTCAGGCACTGCAGGACCAACGTCCCTGCTGCCCTGGGTGCTGCTCGCCGCTGTGCCAGCCCTGGCTTCTTGCCCGCTGCATGGGGACGCTGATCAATTAGCACATAACAAATAATTAAGCTGATGAATGCCTCTCTTTCCCGCATGCTGACTGCAGTTGCCTAGAATTTATGCACGAAATATGACTGAATTTATTCGCTGGTGTTTGCAGCGTTCATAAGAGGTCTTTAATGATTTCTTTTAAGCTCTCTGGACTGATTGGGAATAGCGCAGGGCAAATACTCATTATTTCCTATCTAAGCAACAGTGCTGATTAGCCAGTGGTTGGCCAGATAAGTCACACTGCCCTGCTGCCCTCTCGGTGCAGAAATGCACAAGGTCGTTTGCTGCTAATGCTCGAATGCAAAGGGGAAACGTGGCCTAAGCAAATGTGGCAGTGAAGCCTCTTGTGCATTTTCAGGCTAATAAAACAGGAGCAGAATCTGACATTAAGTAAGAGGGCTCAGGATTAACACGAATATGGGTTGAATCTTTGTACTTTCAGACAACCTGGACTGCAGCACTGCATGAGCCAAAAGTGTTTTGGGGAGGGTGGTGGGAAACGCAGTGTAACTTAACTCTTGACAGTTTGCGGACATTAAAGATCTGAAGTCAGCTCTTACTTGACTGTTAGCTTCTGAATCTTCACATGATGCAATGTTAATCTTCAGCCCTTTCCTAAAATAACGTGCGGAGTTGCTATGTTCTGTTAAATGTGAACCATGTGTCACCTCAGCAATGGCTGCGACGGTGAAAAGATGATAAATCTCAAGCTTGTAAAATGTCCTGTGACATTTTGGGAGAAAAACAGGTGTTGCATAAATGTTAGACATTTATGGGTAAACTTGCAGGGGCTTTAAAAGACTGACACATCTGCCACATAGTATGTAACCTTGAAAGAAAAGGAGCAAAGCAGGCTCTTTCATGTGTTTCGCTCTCTCTATAACCGTATGAAAATACATCCTCATCTGGTATTGGAATTAACAGAGCTGGACTCGCCCCTCCCTATGTCTCCTCCAGGGTTTTGGCTTTTACACCCAATGTGTATTTTAAAACTGTGCCTGTTTAAGTAGGTGGCAAATTGTGCTGGAAGGATTTGGTATGCGGAGTATTTTTATTCAGCTCCCTTTTCTCTCACCTTTCATTGTTTTTCCCCTTGGAATATCTCCTGTAACGCTCCACTCATAAAGTTCTTCAAAGGCAGAGCTGTGTTTGAACAGCCTTGCCCAAAATCTGCTCTCCAGTCAAAGGCCTCAAACAGGAAAATAACTCATAGGGCCACGCTGCTGCCGCCGCAGGTGTCCCAGTCTGCCCCAGCGCTGTCCCCCCCAGTCTGTCCCAGCGCTGTTAGCCCCCTCTTTACCCAATAAATGTAATACACTGAGGCTTAGACTTCATGCTTTTGGCCTGCAAGGCGCAAGGAGAAGGCAGTTTTCTCACTTTCAAGTGTCTTGTTTGACCTCTGGGTCATCAGTGATGTTTTGGGAGAGAGGCGAAGCTTTGGAAAGCTGAACACACACCAAGGAAGTGACAGGCTCCAGGAAGGGTTTCCCAGTGTAGTCAGTGGAAGCAGATTTACCCCCAAAAAAACTCAAAACCTCCCTCTCTATGGGAGAAATGCACTAGAAGTGTGCCCAGCTGCCTGCCTCTGAACAATCTGCCCTTGCGTTGGGTGGTTTTAGCACAGAAACCAGCAAACAACGGGGCTACAAAGCACGTTCCCCACTTGGGTGGTCACCTTGTTTCTGGGTGGCAGCGAAGCAGCAGATATTTCCAGCGTGACTCGCCTGGCTGGTGAGCGCTCACGACTGCCTGGTCTGTGCAGACCCCACTCTGTCTCAGCTCCCTGTCCAGCAATAAATTTTGCTCCCAAACCTTACTCCTGCTCCTCTCCCCCTCAATTCAGCCCCACACCCTATGTGTTTCACTCCTGTCTCTGCCCCAAGACATGTCCACTTCCCTTTCCCAGTGTTCCCAGATGGGCCAGAAACAGCCCGCAACACTGCACCGGCACAAGATCTTTGGCTGAACCAAGGAAAAGAAACCCCCACCAAAAGCCATCTTAGAAAGGACTGTTCCCTACAAAGAGGTCTTCAGTCCCTCAGCTGCGGTAGAGAGAAGTTTCTTCCTCAGACTGGTAAAATGCATGATCTCATCGCTAAATCTAGGCTTCCTCTGTCTATTCTCAAGCTTTCAAATTTATTAATGTACATCAGATACTTAAAATAGCTGGATTTTCTTCATTCTGATCTACACTCAAATCTTGAAGATGAGGTAAAAATTGTACATGCCAGAGGCTACAATTTTCTTTCCTTTCTTTGGGAAATAAGTTCAAAATCTATCCTGTTTAGAAATACATGAAATATTGTAGTGCTTCAAACCACAAGCTTCATCACTATCCTGTCTCTAACACTAGCCAGAAATAAGTATTAAAAGAAAGCATTAAGAATAAGGGGATGTGTAGAGGGATCATTCCCTTGCTCAGGAATTCAATGTTTTAGATATCGCTGTGCCAGAAACTGCAACCAGATCACTGTATTTAATAGCCACTGATGGACTTAACCTCCATGAACATGCCTATTCTTGTTTTGACTTCTATTTTGATCTCTGTGGCAATGCATCCTATCACTTAAATACACACCGTGTGAACAAGCACTTTCTTTCATTTGTTTGAATCGTGCCTCCAGGTAACTACCATTTCACTCCCTAATTACTAAGTGATAAGAAACAGAGGGTTTTATTTACCTAAGCATCCTCCCTCCATTAAATTTTGATTTTATAAATCTCTGTCACTACTGGCACCCACTGTTTCTTTTGCAAGTTTTTCAAGTCCTGGTTGATGTGATATCTCTTTGTGCAGAAGATATTTCCTATCTCTGACCATCCCTGCTGCCCTTCTCCACACCTCTCTCTGTCCTACTCTATCCTTTTGGAGACATGATGGTCAGAGAGCCAGGTGCACATGGGTGCACATGGAGCAAAGTACAGACTTAAAATGATATTTTTGTTTTTCACTCTGGTCCTCTCTAAACGAATCCTAACTTTTAGTCTCCTTTTTAAGCATTGAGGGTGGATAGCAGGTTGGGCAAATATACATACCCTTCTCAGTGTATCCCTGTGAAGGTCTCTTGAGCACTAGATGCAAAATGGATGACCAACAGCTTTCCTGATCATCATACTCCAGCGTTTTGGATGGAGACAGCCTTTGCCTATAGAGCAGCTAGGGTTTATTTACAACAGGAGTGAATGAATGCCTCTAACTACTTTAATTAAGGACATGTCTTTCACAGGTATAAGGCAGGTTCTGATGGGAAATGCACATGCATTAACAAGAGAGAACTTCAAAACAAACCAACAAGAATTGAATGTCAATAGTGAGCTGGTGCCTGGACTGAAGGTACTTCTGAGACCTTGGATTCCCTATTCTAGCAAAAATAGGGGATTTCCCTGGGCACAAAGCAATACTCCCTGAGGAATTCCAGGGAAAACAGGAAGAGACATCCTTACCTTTTTGGTCTTGACTGTTGAGGCACAGCAGTCCCCACCATCATAGTTGCAGAAGGCTCGGTTGTTGATGGAGTCACAGTAGTTGTCCCCCATGAAAGGCTGGAAAATGAAAAAGCAGAGAGAGACTGAGGACATGGACATGGATTAACAGTAACAGTTGCCAGAAGAAGATGAAGCCTTGAAGGAGCCATATAGTTTGTAACATTACTGAGTGCCCTGAAAAACAAGAGATAATTATTCCCCTCTCCCTTCAGAGCAGGCAGAAAAAAAAGGACACTAGAGCCCTTGTTGGCTTTTCACATCCCACATAAGAAGATGCTTCAAGAATATTAATTTGACTAGGCCCAGAGAACAGCATCAAGGCATCTAAAATTGTGTCACCTTTTGATAATTTTAAGCTAACCTTCTGAAACTATGTGGGAAAAGAAGAAGGTTATGTATAGCAACAAAACTAGCTTGCTTTTAATAGTTGTACTTTCAACCACAGTTCTCCTAACTATGCAACAAGTGTCAGCAAGGACGGTACAAAACATATCTCAAAGAGAAATGGAAGCGATCCGAGCTGGGCACAGGGACTACATGCCCTCATCCTCTACCTAGCACTTACTGTGTGTGACCTTGGCCATGACATGTTATCTCCCTCCACTCCAAGTTTAGAGCTGGGATAATGGCAATTATTCCGATGGCCGTTGAGGAGAGATATTAAGTATAATTCATAAATCACCTTGAAAAAGAAAATGTGGTCACTAGTCTGTGCAACGTGATCACCAGGCTATGCACTGCACAGGCCCTGCATAATAATCATGATTTTGAAGAAAAGGTTTGAAGTCTGGATCTTCATTACCTGTTGCAGTCCTCAAGAGACTTCCTTGGAAGTCAAATCTGTGCCTGATGCTAAAAAACCACCGTGCCATCTATGAGAAACCCAAGCAGCTCTGAAAGTTTGGAAAAATGGATGCTGAGCAGAGAGCACAGTCATATCTCTGTAACACTTCTTTCACTCGCAGGCTCACGGGGCCATTCCCATTTTATTTGCTCTTCGGAAAATTCATTTGTTCTGCACTGAGAAAAACACACAAGGGACTTTCCTATAAGAAGTCATCTTCACAGAGCGGCTGGGGAGGCTTGTGGAGGGTTCCTGGGAGGATTTTGCAGCAATTGCAGTACCAGAGATTTCCTGATGATAGACACCTGAGGAACCAGCAGTGAGAGTTTGCCATGTTCTCCCCAGAAAGAGCCACGGCCATACTCATCTGTGTTGAAATGGACGCTGTGGAGTGGTGCAGATGCAAGCTTTTACTGCTGCTGTTTTGCAAGTTTAAGGATCTCTATCAGGGTATAGGAAGTCCAGGCAATAATGGCAATATTGGACCAGAGCAGGACTACCAGGAAGCAACCAACTAATCGACTGTCACTTGTTTTGTTACAAGCAAATTCAACAAATGCCAACAAGGAAAGCAGAATTACAGGGTGAGAGCCCTATCCCTGCAAACTGGCTTAACTCCACTGACTTCCACAGATTGACTCATTTATATAGACAAAGGCTTTAACTTGTGAAGGCCCTTCCAATTTAATTAACATACCATGAGTTACAAGGGAATGATTTATAAACAGATGGAGAGAGATTTTTTTGCCAACCTGGTCATATTCAAAAAGGTGAACTTTGCTCAACCTCCCAAGACATTTCAATAGGCTTCTCCATGTTTCCCTTGTATTGCCTGGCCTTGCCTGCTTGTTGAGAAAAGTTTTACTTTAATTTTCCATGCTTATACCTGTAACCGACACCTATGAACACTGGAAAAGTACTGAGGAATTTACGGAAGAATTTGCCATTTGTTCACACTGGTACAGAGTAGGCAAGTCCATCCTTTGGAGGAAAACAATGGGACAAATAACATCTATTACGATTTGGTACCCAAATCCTCATCTGGGAGGCCCTGGAGGCCTGGCTGTCAAGGGTGAGGTCTGTAGTATCATGCATATCTCAGTGCTCCCACATTTTTGGAGGAGCCTTGTTTTCTCCACTAACTATATAGGTAGCCCAGGGGCACTAGTTTTCCAATAAAACACCTAAGTTAGCTGCCTAGAAGTACATGGCTGACTCATAAACCTCTATTCCTGCCACTAGGGAGCGACAAAAAATCACATTGCAGCAGTCTGGGTTACCACTTTGATTGCCAAGAGCAAAATAACACCCCGCTTGCAGCCTTCTATTCAGGGAACCCTCCCTAATGCTAAGGAAATTAATACATTAGGGATTGTATCAGCTTACTGGCCCAGTATCATTGACCTACTGGCATATTATTCCCTGTTTCCATAATCATGAAAAAGCCTTGGTGAAGACGGCATTTCTTCTGAAATCTTAATGCCAGAGAACAAGCTCTGGCCCATTCTTGGATCCTGGAAGCATCATGCTCTAAAAATGATGCTAGAGGCCATTATCAATTGTCTAGGCAAAGCCTTCCAAGATGATAGATTGCGAAGCAGTGACACTGCTGAATGAATGATGAAAAGAAGGAAGTGTCTATTGATGCAGAGGGATCTGGCAATTAACAATGATGGAAGGAAGGAAAATGCTGAGAAAAAGCATGTCAGTAATAATGGCTTCTGGTAAATTATTACATCATTGCAAAGTTTGCCTCAGTAACAACTACCCTTAAACAGCAGGAGAATGGATACCCAATGGTGCATCAGCACCTGAATGGCATTTCTTAATGGTCGCTGGATGTTATTTTAGCTCTCTTTGGAGAATAGGGGCGCCCAGCCAGCCTGCATGAATGTAATGCGTGAGATGGCTTATGACATTCAAAGCACTGACAGCAGAATGCTTTTCATTTAGGGAGCAACTAGACAGAAACTATTACATTGTTGGAGAGTTATTACCCTCTTGGGCCCACCATTTGTATGCGAAGGAAACCTGTCTTTCACTTCAAGACAAATCATGCCATACAGCAATGTGGTCTAGTGTTTTGTGTCAGATTTAGGAGTTCTGTGCCATGTTCCACCACTGTGGGCAAATAACTTCAGTGCGCTTGTAAAACTGGCTTACTGAGTGCGAGAGTGCAGTTGGTGCTGCATGAAGGCAGATCTGGGTTCAAGACACAGCTCTTCCAGAGCACGTCCATGCAACCAATGCCCCTGCCCATGAGTTTTCCCACTTTTCCCACAAAGGTGCCCCAAGGATTGACTTCTTTAGGTGGGTGAAGCACTCAAGTCCTGGCATGATGGAAACCACATGAGTGCCATGACCCAGAGAAAGGTGCTCCAGCCCCGCCTAACCACTGGCAACATCTTAAGAGTTCTGACTTCACAAAGATTGCTGCCAGCAGAAACATCATTCTCCAAAGTAATTGGTTATTGCATATAAGAAGTAAGACTGTAAAAATATATCATTGCTGAAAATGCAACTACATTTTTCGGATTTTTTTTCTTGTTCAGATAGAGGCACTTGGTGGAAGGATGCATGACTTGCTCACTGTCCAGCTGTGCTGTCCACCAAGTGGCATCATTTTTTCCTCTGGCATTCTTAAAGTTTATCTATCTCCACATCAAAGCCTGAAGCCTAGCTTGCCTTAGAAAGCATTGGTTCTTTAGTAAGATGTGGAAAACAAGTAAAAGCTTTTTGCAACTTCCCAGGAAGTCCCAAATCCTGGGAATTTCTGAAGGTCTACCAATTTTCTTAACCCACTTGATCATTCAGCTCCTGCAAGAGTCACCTCACCCAGCCATCAGTTCTAGGAAAATCACCAGTTTCAACACAGAGTGTCAGAACTAGTGCAGGAGATCTCAGTTTAATTGACAGGATGGTCAAGGCAAAAGTCTGTCTGCCCCACTTGAAAAATATTTCCAGCCCACATGACTGTAGTGACTGCTACCATAACACTTAGAAGAGCTAGCAGGGACCATCTGAACTAACGCAAAAGCTCACCTCACAGCCTTTGACACAATGAATCAGGGAAGGGTGAGGGTACCACTTGAGTCCTGCCGTGCAGACAACGCTCTGGAGGAGAGAAGGAAAAAAAAATCAAGTTAAGACAAAGAAATCAGTGTACAGAAAGTCAGCGTGCTGGTTCCTATGGCTCTCCTGTACCTAACCAATGAAGTTCAGTTCCTAACACCTCTTGTGTTCTCAGGACCTGGCTCTCCTCCAGGTATTTACAAGAAGTGTTGGACTTGACACTTGCAATAACAGAACATTTGAGAGTAAAATAATATTTAAGGTTTTCCTAAAATGTCATGTCCAATATTTTACTTATGGTGGGGGAACAAGGCAGAGAAAGGCAAAGGCACAGGTCCACTGTCCAGCTCTTGGGTAGGGAGGAGTCATTTTAGGAATTCATTTAGGGATTTCTTTGGTGCTGCAAAGCATTGCTCTGTTTCACTACCCATATCTGTACTTCTTGAAGATGTAAACAGATAAAGGTGGACTTTCAGATACATTTTCGCACCATCCTTTAGATCTTAAATAGAAGCACATCCCACTACACACCTTCAAAATAACCCCCAGAAAGGACAGCGTCATCTGTTACACTCTATGAGCTTTATAATAATTTCTGTACAGACTATGTTTACAGATTTTCTGTAAGAAAAAAGTTGGAGTGCCTAGTTTTGGAGAAGAATGAGATACCTGCCTACTCGAAGACACACCAAGGGCAGTCATTGTCTGCCTGCAGACATGGAAAATTAGATTTTAAGAGTGGATGAAAGGTTTGGCCAGTCAGTGGAGATGGACGTCCAATACCATGGACATCTAGGTGATGGGACTCCCATCCCTTCATCATGACAATGTTCCTTTTTGGGTTATCTTCCGCGGATGAAACACTACAATGGGCAAGATGAAAACGCGGGTACTCATCAAAGGGCAGGGGCTGGGGTTGGATGGAGGCATGGGGAAGGAAGGAATTAACATTTGGGAAGACCTGACGCACAAGCCATCCCTTCCCCTGTTTATTTGAGGTCTAATTTAATCCATCTGCAGGGGAACCTCAGCATGTTTTCACAGTTTCTGTCATTTGAGGCTTACCTGGCGTGTGCTAGCAAAAGGACTTTTATACTATCTGACTGGAGTTGTTTATCTTTCCGATGCTCTCGGATTTTCCACTATTAGTCAAGCCCGGCTTGCCCCACCTGCCTCACAACAGGGCCTGTCTGTGTGAGTGCAGAAGCGGCCGGGCAAGGGGGGACGCTGCTTGTCCCCCAGGAGGGAGGCTGCAAGGTGCGGGGGCCCCGTGGTGCTCCCCCAGCGCGCTCCTGACAGACAGCTGGAGATTTCCAGGCTGTTGCCTGCCACAAATGGTGAGATTTCCCCCCCCCCCCCCCCCTTCTGTTTATTGCACTTCAGAGGGAAAAGAAAGGAAACTTTTCTAGGTTTCAAAATAAACAAGGCCAGTCAACAGATCGGGAGGGGGGAGAGGAAAGGAAGCAGTTCAGGAGCCTTTGAACCAAAGTCTTAAACCAAAGTAGAAGAACTCAGGCATTTGCCTCCCGTATGTGAGGCCAGCCAATAAGGAGGAAAAGTGCACTTCCAACGGGCATCTCACATTCCCCTGGTAAGAAGCATCAATATCTACAAAACCTCTTGAACCACGTGGATGTTTATGAGCATTTGGAGCTAACAAAAGGAGTCAAATAGCTCTGAAACAGGCTCTTATGAAAGGAGGTTTCCAAATGAGATCAGTCCCTCAGAGAAGATGCACTATTTCCCCGACCCTCCCAGCATCAAAAACCCAGCAGCTACTGCATTTTGTCCTTCCCCTCCTTAGAGGAGCAGAAGGAAGGTGATGCCTCTGCTAGGACGGTGCTCTCCTCGGAGCACAGATCTCTGCTCTGCCTCGAGGTCGTCTTAAGTCCCAGTGGCTAAAACAGCCTTTGGCTGGACGGCTTCCAGGGAAAGGCCATGCAGCCCCAGGCTACAGCGTAGGACAGCCAGTTGACCTTGCATGAGATTAATCACTGGGTCAGTGGGACACTCACACAGCTCCTGGGAAAGGTTTCAGGTCCCAGCAGATAACCAGAGCATTTCACCACAATCACCACTCATCTCTTCCCCTCTCTGCGAGAGTCAGTGTCTGCCAAAAGGATTCAACTGGACAGACCTGCACGGGAATGTGGCCCAATGGCTTAGTCCCAGTTACTTCACCTTCTCCTCGGATGATTCTTTGCTAGCAGAGACTATTAGAGCTACTCCAGCTAGGTTCAATCCTGCTAAATTTCATGGAGCTGGAAGCAGAGTATGCTGGGGAATGGGCCTTGATCACAGTCCTGGCTCCCCTTGCTGATTTTCCAAACCTGAATTCACAGCACAAGGCCTGTTTGTACCCTCAGGCTGCTGTTGTGCTGTGTGCGGTGTGGCAGGGCAGGAAAGGGGGAGTGGGTAGAGGGCTGGAAAATTGAGAAATTGGGGAGGATTCAGGTTGCTGGGCATCGCTTCTGCCTCTTGCAGTGCTAACAGACACAAAGGTGCAGGAGGGTGCTATGTTGAGCAATGAGATAAGAGATAAATCAATGAATAAAAAGCAAAGAGTGGTGTAGGCAGCACTGAGCCAGGAACCTGTTAACATGACCAGGATCCAATGGCATCAGCACGCACAAAAGGTGCAAAAAGAGGATGGCAGGACCACCTCTGACATGTGCTGGGGGAAGCCCTTGGGGCCTCTCCCTCTGCGACAGCACGTGAGCCCCATCCCTCCACACACCGCCAGGCCTCTGCAGCGACATGCGCAGGCCTCATGGCTCCCGGCTGCCCTCACACATCGGCTTCTGCAGCACAGCTGCCCTCCTGCTTGGCCGTGGTGCCTTGCCTGTGCTTCTGTCCCCGTCCCATAAACGCAATTCAGCTCCAGCTGCAGTTTGGTGGCTGTGACTCCATCTGCCGCGAAGGGAGAGGAAGCCGGGATGCGCTCCCACAGTAGGTAACAAAGAGCCAAGAAAGCAAATCAAGCTGTCATTTTCTCCTTGTGAGGGAAGACCTAGTGCCTCCGGTCATGGCGCTTCCCTCTCCATTGTGGGACTGACACAATGATGTCAACCATTTGCGGGCTGCGGAGGGGATTAGGTTTCCCCAGGAGAGGCCTTGGAGAGCTCTCCTCCACCTTAGATGGGCCATGTGTCCCCCGGGGCTGGAGCATGGGGACTGGCATCCGCTGGCCTCGGCTAACTCTCTCCTCAGGCACTAAATGAACGTGGCAATTAACCATGAGCTGAACGTCGGGGTGGTGAGAGGACCAGACGCTGCTGACAAGGGAGGGGAGACGTGGATCTTGGTGGCTGTGGCCTCCTGTAGCTCCACACAGGCCAGGAGCCCCTGTGTTCCTGAGCACTCGGTCCCCACACTGCCATAAATCACCTCGCCGTGCCGTGACTCAGTTTCTCTGCCTGCAAAATGAGCCCAAAACTCGCAGGAAGAGTTGAGGGGAAGAAAGGAGGAAAGCTGCAAAGCCTAAAGGAAGAGGGACAGATTCTGGTTGCTCCCGGTATTTAAGGAGAATTCCCCTTGATGTCTTCAGGACATCCAAAATCCCAGGACTTGCCGTGTTTGGGTGCAAGGCATAGGGGAAAACATCACCAGCAGTGGGGCAGCATCCCCTGTCAGCCCCGCTGGTAGGCACAGCCAGGGCACGCAGACCCTTTTGAGGCTAACCAGGCATGCACGTGCTTGCAAAGCATTTGACACAAAGGCAAGGACCCAAACTCAGACAACCTAGGAAATTAGGTGTCGGCAGTCACTGGGAAAGAGCTGTCAAGCTGTCCTTCCGAGCCATTTCACTTTTTTCTCTCCACTGCCTTATAGTCAGTCTTGGCAGCTCTATCTATAGGTGTCTTCAGCAGCTCACTGCCCCTTGCACGCACGCGGAAAATGGGAAATCATGGGCAGAGCAATGATTGCTCCGAACACGGCCTGCCACAGCACAACAGACACACAAGAGATTTCAGGTGGCTTTTTTTTGTTCCTGCTGAACATGTTGATTTGGAAGACACTGCAAATTTGCCCTGATTTCAGCAATCTGTTTCAGACCAAGCAAAGCAACACAGCCTCAATCAATTCTGAAAAAACACATTAATATTAAGACACTTTTCTAAACAAAGTATCTGCTGTTGTTGTTGTTCCTTTGAGAGGACACTTAATTTCTAAGTTTATTTCATTTATTAAACAAAAAGATTAAAAATGATTGGAAATTAAATATGAAGTTATGTTCAAACCAACATGGTTTTTCTCCAATTTTTTGGTTCACCAAAAATCACAGCAACAAAAAAATCACTTTGGTTAGCAGAAAACATTTTTTTTTTTAATTTGACAGAACTTCCAGCGAACCGAAAAATCAAGTGATTTGCACAGCTCTGCTCTAAACAACTCCCAGAGGAGGGATGGTTCCCTCTTCCCACTTTGCTTCCACAACAGCTGTTGCTTGAGCAGTCACACACAAATATACTTTTTTCTTGCCGGCTCTCCCTGTTTCATCTGTGCCTGTCCTCTCAAATATAGGCCCCACAGATAGGTTCTGCCTTTATCTACTGTTCATACTGCACTGATTTGTACGTTATTTGTGGCTGAAATTAAGTAACTAAAAGTGTTTCCTTTGTATTATTCAAGTACTTCAAGATCAACAAAGATTGCGCGTAAATGCAACCAGCTGGTCGCTTTGCTCATATGGCACAACAGCGAGCTGTCAGTGAACGTAAATAGAGACACTTATTATTAATGATACACAGCATATTGCCATGGGGACCTTCCCCTAAGGCATCCCAGTCTCCATCTCCCCAGGGTCTCCACTGGCAGCAGCTTTTCCCCCAGCGTGGGCTCCCTGCGAGGCACAGCTCCCCGTGGGTGACATCCTCTTATCTGAGGAGCGGAACGTGACGGATGTCTTACAGCTTCCAAAAAAATCCCCTCTGGCATGTCTTAGCATCGCCCCACCAGCCGCCTGCCCTGCAGGTCTGCCTTTCAGCCCGGTGCATGCACAGCCGCTGCTTGACAAGCAGAAAACCTTACACAACCCAGCCGGGCCCTGTCTGGGAGGACATAGCTCTGGGTCCCAAGGAGACAGAGAACAGAGCCATTCTCTGCAGGCCCCAAAAGGCTCCCCTCCATCTCCCAGTGGAAGTTTTCTGGCCCAAATCTCACCTACAAAGCGTTTGTGGGTCAAACTTGTATCTACTCACAGCCTAAAGCTCCTGCAAGGTCCTCACCATCAGGGCAAACAAGGTCTTATTTACCACTGTACTCTTGGAAACTGATTTTGCCTCCATCCCTCACTCCCCTCATCTCCCCCTTTATTACTCTGTGTTTTCCCTGCTGCCTAATGAGCCCTCCAGAGACCTGCAGGTATAAAACTCGTTACAGCTCCCTCTGCGCACCCGCATCAATAAACGAAGGAGCACAGCAGAGAACTGGAGGGAAGCTGTCACTTTATTTCACCATGAATTACAAAACCACTTAAAAGTCTAGCACTCGGGAAAGGGCCAGTGAGAAATCGCCCCTAATGCAGAGATAGGGGTTTTCTTTATGTTTCATGCCAGAAACTTGGCAAAGCCCAGGCTTAGGCAGTAATATAATCTCGGCGTCTGGAGTGATTGGGAAGCTGGGATGGACACTGTGAGCTTGTCGTATTCTCTGGACTTATGTTCCTCATCCCTTTCCAGGATTTAGTCTATTGCTCCGTATGGCCCTGTATGAAATCGGGAAATATAAAGTGGTGGAGATTTTCAGAGCAGCTTGCTACCCACAGCCAAGGCCAGACTGAAAAAATCCCAAGCCCTGGGTACACATTTAGGCATGTGGTGAAGCAAATAGATCGCCAAAGCTGCTCCGTATATACTGGGGCTGTGCTGGCTGCCTGCTCTCTTACTAAATCTAGCTCGAGTGTGCAAAGCACAGGCTGCGGCAAAGCTAGGGCCAACTATATAAAGGCAGACGGTGTTTGCTCAAGCACTTCCAGCAACCTGCACTCTGGTGGCATGTGATGGATGGGCCAGCACCTTCTGATATGCATCTGAGCACACCCAGGTAGGTGCCTACACCTGCAGAACCCCTGCCTGTGCACAAGCGCCTGTTTGCAGGCATTTCAGATCAGGAGGGCATGTTTATGTAGACGCATGAGGGTTTTCAGAAAGCGGTGGGTGTCTCCCACTGGTATCCCAGTGGAGACAGGAAACAAGCAGCTATTTGCTGCCAGCAGCATGCATGTGCGTGGCTGAGTGTGTGTGCAAGGTATTGTGTGTGGGCCTGAGTGTCCCCACAGGGGCAGATGGCACTGCCGTGTGCTGGAGGACGCACGGAACAGCACATCGCAAGCTGCCTGTGCCTTTGCAGGGCAGGAGGAAGAAGTGGTGACCTCTGGAAGGGGCTGTGCTGAGCAGGCAGCTCTTGCATGCCGGTAAATGGGCGGGGGGAGGACCCAGCCAGCTCTGCTGCTTCAGGAAACAAAATATCCTCTGTATCAGCTTCTTTTGTCATCTTAAAGCAGTGTCGAAAAATCCAGCCCTGCCACCTGAACTGTACTGAAGAGGAGGAAGAGAATAGGATCTGGCCGGTGCCTGTTCTCTCATTTTCCATCACGTTTTCCTGTGTAATGAATCACATTCCCACATCAGACCCTTGGAGGTGCTAGGTGGATCTGAGCACAGTGAACTGGGGCCTCTACCTTGAACAGATTTTCACTGGGAAAGCACAGAAAGAAAACAACTTCGAGAAAAAGGCACCACATTGCTAGAACAGCACACAAAGACACGACAAAAACCAGGAGTTCTTTTCTAAAGGGCAGAAGAGCTTTCCCCATAAACTCTCCTCACTGGATGAACCACAGGTAACACTGCTCACTGCATGCAAACACGCAGCAAGGGATTAGTTAGTAAAATTGTCAGGCACTGACCTTCACTCTTTGAGGGTTCATCCAGTGTTGGATGTCTTGCACAGTCTCGTTCACACGCAGGAGGATGGGCTCATGACTGTGATCCAGACACGAGGTGGTACACTCCGCGCCTGCACACAAAATAGAGAGGATAAAGGTACAGCACCAAGCAAGCAGCTTCTTACCCTCTCAGCATCCTTCCAGCTGAAGGACAGGATTAGGGCTCATTTTTCCTAAATTGCAATTAGCAGTCAACCATAACTATCACATATCTTCTAGCCACACATGAAATGCTGAGTACAACCCTGCCTCTCAGCAGGAGACTGGGGGGGTGGGCAGATATTCCAGGGTCTTTTTATATGAGCTGCATATCTAGATATTTCTCTGGCTATTAACTCCAGAAGGGGGGTCAGGTTTTGTTCTTTCAGATCACCAAGAAAATGTGGAAGTTTTTCCATTTCGACTGCTCTTTCAAGCAATGGGACTGATTAAGCTAAGGCTGCCGAACTCATCTCACCTATGACATGACATAATCCTCCCGCTTGATCTAGCAAATTTACAGACCTTCAATAATAATCTTTCAGGTGGTGGCCAAACCTAATGATACTGCAGGCGAGCTATCACCTAAGTCCCATAGTTGATAAGAAGTACGCAGAGAGGTAATGATGGCTTTGTTCACACATAAACCTGTTTTTTCTCTGATTAACTGTCATGCCCAGTGGGAATCGTGTCCTTTCTTTATTAAAACATGCTGCGATACTCTGCGGCAATATCCCAGAGCCCTGTGGTGACACAACAGTAAGCCCTAGTGTGTTGGACCATTACCATTTCCCCCCTGGAAAATCACTCTTGAATGGCACAGCTGCTGCAAACATGTCATTAGGATTTCTGCACTCCAATCAGCGCTGGGGGAGGAATTAATCTCTGTGCTGGTTTGGAGAGCTGAACCTTTGACTCAACACACACCTCAGCCTGGAAGGGCAGATTAGGTGTCTGAGAAATTACCGAAGGTGTGTGGGATTCACAGTGACCACGACTGGATGCTATTATTTTCCGCACCTGCTTCTGCCTTCTCGCGTCCTCCCGCGTGGAGGAGTCAGCGGGAGCAAAGCAGACCCTGCTTGGCCAGGGAAGCTCGGGGAGTGCCTGGGGTTTGTTTTGCTTCTCTAGTGCATGTGGTAGCGGCTCCATGGACCCCCTGGACAAGTGCCTGAAGACCTACTGCGAGCGAGTGGAAGGAGCACGCCTTCTCGGAAGGCCATCGATCAGGCTCCCGAAAACACCAAAAAGAGAAGAAAACCCCAACAACCTGATCCCGAAAGGTGGTGCTGGGTGAGCCTAACAAAGTGTGTGGTATGTCTCCATCTGCTGAGGATAAGAGCCAACGGCCGCTGTGCCCTCTGCGAGCTGTTCCTCATGCTCTCCAGGAGGATCCAGCCCATGATCCCACTGCCTCCAGGACAGCTGCATGGTCTTGTCCCAGGTACAGATCCACCAGACCCTGCATCTGGGCACAGGACCTGCAGCCAAGCTGGTAGGGCTGGGAGAGGATGGAGGGAAGGCAGGAGCCCACTGCCCAGGCAGCTGCAGGCCCTCCTGTTCCCAGCCCCAAGGCTCCCCTCTCCAGGCCAGAAATCTGGATTTCTCCCCTTGTAAAGCCCTGCCCAGCTCAGGCAGGTAACCTCATCTCAAGGGTAAAACGCCTTGCCACATTAAGAGTCGCCGCAGCCTGCTTGCTGCTTGCTCTCCTGCGCTCTGCCGCACTATTTACACTTAGAGCGAGGAGCGGGTCAGAATTGTTTTGATATATGATCTGTAATTGGCATCGTTACAGAGCGGTGATCTCATCCAGGTTGTGTTCTCCTCCCCAGGGAGGGAACACAAGGCGGCTCGTGGTCCCTCGCATGGCTGCGATATAATGAGGGAGCCGCAAAACGAGGAAATTTCTCCAAGTTCAAAGGGGCAGACGGGGGTGGGGGGCCTGGTGGGGGGCTGCAGGAAGGGGTCTGGTGGGGTTGCAGCCTGTGCAGCTCCCATTGCAACCGATGCAGCAGGGAGACTTTAAAAATGGGGGCTGAAAATACAATTTTGTGTATTTGCAGTATGGAAAGTATGTCTAGGTGACACAAAGAGAAGCTGAGCTCAGAAAGCACCCCAAAGCTCAGCACTCCCTGCAAAGTGACCAGACACCCCAGGTGGAAGGGCAAAACATCCTTAAACAAGCTCCTAAACAACTGCCATACCAAAGGGGATGCTCAGCTGGTCTTATATTCTTTCTGGAGTGATCTGAATGATCCTGCTGCTGTGCTTCCCTGCCAGCGTCCTGCCTTTTGGCATCTGAGGTGTGCGTGTGTATGCGGGATTGAAGGAGGGGGACATTACAAAATTGTAAGAGCAAGCTGAGGTGCAAGATCTCCCCTTATTTTAGGGCTGGATGTATCTTTGGTGCAGTCTGGCTTGCTGGCTGCCCCTTAAAACCAGCTGGCTGAGAAGGGACATGATGAAACTAGAAATGCCAGAAGGAGCAGGCAGTCAGCACGTTATGTGCCTCCTAGACTCTAGAGCATCATACTTCCTAAAAGCAGTTCCCTATAAATCTACCCATAGCAACCTCTCACTCAAGTAAAGGGCTCCATAGGAGAAGGTGACTTTGAGGACTGCAGACTCCTTCCTTCCTCCCTCTCAATCCCATCCTCCTCCTCATTCCCTTCACTGCTCCCTGCCGAGCTGCCTCCCCCGTGGCAGGTGGCCGGGGCTGATGCTCACAGACCTATTCCGTAGCCGCTGGAGCACTGCAGCTTCAGGTGGCTGTTGAGCTGCGTGGGCAGGGCGCACTGGCCCTGCATTTCCCTGCAGAGATGAAAGGAGCCGCTCCAGGTGCCATCCTTCCGGCAATGAATCACGTTGCTTCCACGGCCCTGGGAACGAGAGAAGGAGATAGCGAGGACGGTCACAAAAACAAGAGCAAGGACACCAAACAGGCTGAGAAGGGAGAATTGGGCAGAGCCAAAGTGGGAGCCAAGTTCTGGAGCTGGGACAGGCCCCAGTTGGGACTGCCAGCCCTGGTGGGCAAGGAGGGGTTTTCTTCTAAGCAATAAATAAAAGGGAGCCTGTGCCACATGCACACACATTCCTCTTCTGTGCAATGTGATGTCTGTACAAGGCCCTTGCATGGTCTCTACCTTAAAAAGGACACACTCTAGCTGCAGTAAAGGTGCATTCACCCCATTTGCCCTCTTTCTTCTTGTTGAGAGGTCTGTGTTGACTGCAGACAACCCTTTCCCTCTTCCATTTTGTAACTAGTTGTATCATCTTTGTCTCAGAAAAGAAAGAATTCCTGATGGCCAGCTGAAGGAGGAAGGGAAGCGGGACACGAGCAGGGATGCTCAGCAGGGCAGAACATGCTCTTTAGAGCTTGGCTGCCTTGAATGACAGCAAACGAAGAGGCAGAGGCAGATATGCACAGAGGCAGGTGGAAAGGAGAAAAAAAATCCTCTGGTGTGGGAATGGGCAAGGAATGGAATATGACATTTCTCTTATAGCAAAGATTCTCTGTACAATACTGAAGAATGAATACCAGAGTCCAAGGGGAAATATCATGCCCTTTAGAAACAACAAAGGAGTGCACAGGCAATCTTTTGTCAGATCTATCCACATGGCATTGGAGATTTCTGCACAAGCTGTTCGGCAGGATCTGCAAGCCTAACTGCCACGGGATGATGTGGGACAATCAACAGGAGGATGCCTGGGGTGGCTCGGCTCCAAGCCTCCCACAGTGACCCTGCTCAGTGGGAGAAGCAGAGAGGATCTCTGCTTCTCCTTGCCCATTACACATACCAGGCATGTTGCCTGCAACCTACCCACCCTGCTCTGGGAGACTGTGCTGGATATCTCTGGGGATGTTTCAGTGGCTGTCTATGCTGGGATCCCAATCCCAGCAGGGATGCTTGAGTCTTGGGAGCTCTTCCCTAGGTCCCACACCACTTGTTGCAGAGGGATCTGCACAAGTCCCTGGTGCAGGTATGCACGATTGCAGTGCCTTCGGTGTTAGTGTTACATTTGATATCTTAATGCCTTTTTTTGCTCAGCTTTGTTGATGAACATAATATTCAGTGAGATACAAAGTGGTCTTATTGGCATACTGTGTGGGACCTGCATCCCCTTCTCTAGACATCTGGCCATTGCCAGGAGTAATAAGAAAATCATATGAAAGGATAATGGACCAGATGGACTCAGGGTGTGATCCAGTTTGGTGACTCAGCTAAGGGCCAGTTCTGCAGAGACTGATTAATTTAGATCTGACCATTTACACAATTTGTGTGCAATATTCAGAAATGGAAGGCCCTTGCTCTGGGTGCTGGGGGAGGCACCTGCTTAAATGACCATTATGCTCCTGGTGATTAAGAGATGCCATATGCAGAACTGAGTAATGATCTTTCAGCATGGTGACAAATTCAGGAAGATATTGCTAAGTGATAATTGAGCACAATTTGCTGTTTTAGCAAGTGTGGTGCACTTCCATTGCAATTTGCATGCCAGAGTTCTAAAGGTGAGCCATGAAACCTGATTTATGTTGCCAGAGTTGGCTCTGTTTGAGGGTACTATTGTGTAGTTTCTGCAATGTACTCAGAGATCCCAGGATATCCATTGCTATAGTAACATCCTGTCCATCATTCCCTGACCTGAAAAATCTCTTGTGAAAATCCCTGCTGGGTTTCTTGCTTGGATGCAACGTGCATTATCACCTTATATAGCTGAGAGAGACTTAGTGGGGTTTAATCCTTAAATAATTAACACCTCTCAAGTGGTTCTGCCTTGTGCCAGGAGTTCTCCCTCTTTTTCTGTCTATTTTCTGGGATATCTGGAAATACCTTTCTCTGCAAATCCCTTTCTCGGGATGTTACCTGCTTCTTTGCTCAAGGTGCTTTCACAGCTGAAAAGTCACTACAATCTTCCCTTCAAAGAATAGAAACGTAGCTGTATCTCTCACTTTCTACAGCTTACCTAATTATTGCTGTAACCCTGACTCCACTGCCTGCCTCTCTTCACATCCAGCTCCTTTAAAAGCAAACGGAAAGCTCTCATACCTGTTGTCCCTCGTGGCCCCGGTTTCCCTGCGCTGGCACTGATGGTGCAGTTAGTTTGACCCAGTGCACAAAGCCACAGATGCCATATCCCAGAGCTTCCCACCCAAACTGCACCCATGTGTGCATTTCACAAGACTTGAAACTTCACATAAACCTTATAAAAACAGATCTTCAGGTACTCTGATACAAAACCCCAGGCTCTACCTCCCATCTCCATGAAGTGGGCAGGACAACTTTGCAGGGAACGGGGCAGCAAGTGCAGTTTTCCAGTCTCAGAAACCTCAGTGCTGTTTCTTCTGTAGTTGCGGATTTTAACATTTGGAGCAGGTATTAGAGGTGTTTTTCCGATCACTGGCACTATGGAAGGTCTGATCCCTTTTTCAGGTGTCCTCAGAAATAGGACTAATATTAAAAGACCTTTGACAGAGTGCTCTGTTCTCTGCAGTGTGTATAGTAACAGCAGCTTCTACATCCCCACTTTCTCTTCCCAAACATATTAAGCAGTAGCACTTCTGGGAGAAGTTACTCATCTCACAAACTATAATTACCTCTGGTGAGGTAAACTAAACATTTCAAACATGATATTAAAGACCAGACCTTCTCGTATCAGTGAACACAGCTCCTACAAAGTCAAAGGCAACACGCTGATTTATGCTGGATAAGGATTTGACCTCTGATGCCTTGTCACGCCTTTGCAGCCACAAAAACCATGGAAGTTTACAGACAGTTCACTTGAATAGTGATAATCCCTATAAATTATCTATGGCATACACATGGTGATAAAGGGAAAAAGAAATGGAGAGAAAACCAAGGTAAAACAGAAAGAACAAACAGGATGAGTGCATGTAGCTCATATCCTCCTTTCATTCATTACTCTTTATTTCCTCCTGTACTAATACAAGACCAGAAACCACATTTGATAATGCCTACCTAGATCAGAGAGCCACTGACACAGATTTTTCAGCTACTTACTTGTCTAGAAAACAGTAAGTCACTCATTGCTAGTCCTCTATGGGTAATAGTTAATACCATTACTATAGTCATAAAAATGATATTTCCAGGCTCTTCGAAGTCTCTCTCTTTTTGTACTTTAATTACATATTTCCCTTCTCCATCTCTCTGTTTCTGGTCTCACAAGAGCTCAAGGGAGTTATGGCACTTGGTCGTTCCAAGATCAAAGGCCTTAGGGAACATAAGATAAAAACACACCTTTATGGGCTGAGATGGTCTGGATAAGAGACTCACCGACTGATTGTCATCGTCTTCACACTTGATCCTGCACTCGCTGTTGAACTGGAAGCCATTGGAGCACTGGTAGAGCCCGTGAAACTTGGATGGTGGAGGGTCGCAGGTAACGGGCACGCAAGCGCCTGGCAGCCACGTGCCGTCTTGTGTGCACTGGATCTTAAAGGCTCGCCTTTCCGTGCGGAAAAAAAACAAGACCATTTACTGAGTGGCTGAGTCAGCCAAGAGCTTCTGAGCTCTGCTAGCAGGTTGCAGGGGATGGGTGTGCTTGAGCTTTTAACACTTGGGGAACAAGTTGTGAATCTGCGTCATGAGGTCTCCGAGAAAAAATAACGATTATTTGCAAAGCTAACATTCAGCCATCCAGCCTAAACTCAACTCCTTCGGCCTTGGACATGTCTCCCCGAAACACCACTTCCCAGGCTTGTGGGCTGTGGTTGGTTTGAAGTGGGTTTGTGCAGAGTCAGAAGTATATGACAGCACTAACCCTTTCCCGCAGAGTTTCAAAGGGGACTCCCCAGGCTGCATATCAAAGGCTGTTTCTAAGGTAAGGTCTGTTTTCTGAACACTGGCTACGATTTTCAAAGACGCCTAAGGGAGTTAGGTGCCTATATCCCCTTGATATGCACACCTATCTGCGTGAAGGCAGCATTCAGAGGTATTCTCTGTTATAAACAGCCCATCCCTTTCCTAAAATCTGTTTAACCCATGGCTTTCTGAATCATGCTGGCTGCGTGGCATTACTATTGTACGTACTTCCTTGCTTTTCTGGAGGATCCAGGGACATGGTAACCTGGTTTGCATTTGTACTTGCAAAATGAGCCCACTTTGTGCTTATCTTCCCGGCAACGAGTAGTCTGGAGATCTGCATTAGGGACGATGGAGGGTGCTCGACACATCAGCTCGCACAGGGCTTCTGGAAAGGACCACAGCCCATCCTCCATGCAGGTCAAGTTGCTGTTGTTTCCTGAGAAGGACAGTGAGCAACATAACATTCAGCAGGACTGGTTGTTGTGGTGGTGTTTTTTTTTTTCACAAGTGTCATTACACCCATAATATATCAACAACCACCTCAGCTGGCTTGACAAATTTAACTGTGTATGTCCTGTATATTTTCTCTTTCTAGATGATGGTGTTAAATCATTAAGGACTCTTTTTTTTCTTTTTTTCTTTTTTTTTTTTCAGGAGACAATAGACAGACTGTTTATTTCAGGAAATGCTATAGCATAGGTGAAATCTCACTAGATTTGCATTTTGTGTGTGTGTGTGTTTTGTTTTTAATTCTGTTCCTTATTTTGTTCTTCTCTGAAAGAAAGCTTGCTTCATACATCAACGTCCTCCTCTCTGAAGCCATGGAGATATCCATGTTAAGACAGTGTTTGGTACCGTTCCATTCTTCATACTGCTTCTGTGTTATATCCCTTCCCTGAATCTCTCCTTCTTACTTCAATTTTGAGCCTTTTGGAGCAGCATCTGTTAATATTAGAGTCACTACTCCAACACAGTGAGGAGACGTTATCAGCTGGGGACTCTCAGTCCGTGGGGACTACTGTGATAAATATGATTCATAATACTCATTAGAGACTCATTTTCCTTAGGAAGCTTTCTTGACCAGCACCTCAAAGGTAAAAGGTACAATAGATCTATTTGCCTCTGCTATGACCTAGTTGACTTCAGAAGGGTAAGCTAAAAGTAGCCTACTCTCAGTGTATTTTGTATTCTTTGTTATTTTATACTGTATGTTAAAAAGGAATAAGCTTTTCCTAAGAAACAAAACACTGCTATGAGCCACTAACCCTTCAAAAATCCCTAATACTCTATTGAAATCCTTGAGCATTGCTGCAGGAACTCTTCTCAACCCACAAGGCATATTTTCAGCAGTCAGCCAACTTCAGTGTTATCCAAAATAATACCGACAAACTGCTAGCCCTAGAGCAATTCCATCTCTTTGAGAGAGAAGGAAGAGAGCTGGGACATTGGCGCTGGAATTCAAAGAAGAAAACAAAAGGCTCTGGAGGGCTCAGGAAGGTATGTAGAGGAGCCCTCCTGCCCTATCCACAAAGATAAGAGAAGCTTCATTAAATCAGTACTGGCTTTCTCTCTCCCCTCCCCAGTTGCAGATGATTGCAGAGGTATTTTGTGCAGAAGGGAGCTCTTTTTCTAGAGCACCAGCATGCTCCTCTGCTCTGACTCATGCAGCAGCTCTGCAGACCAGCCGTGGTGATATCATACTGCCACTGCAATGTGATAAGCTGTGACATTACCAACAGTGGCTGTCATGACGTCAGTGATTGAATTAGGCATGAGTCATCCGAACACCATTTTCCAGAAGTTTAGTGGCAATATCTATTAGTCATCACCGATGGCATACACCAAACGGTGCCTTTAGCTTACAACTCACAGAATGTCTGGACAAAAGTGAAGTGATGCTAAACAAATGAGCTGCACCCCTGACTTTGTGCTAGTTATTAGCTTTTCAGCTACCCCTGCCAGCATCACCAGCTGAAGCTCTTCTTGGTCATGCCTTTACCCTCTGATGCTCTGCATGAAAATTGCCATTCATCTGCTTGGGGTAATTTTACATTCCTCCAATTTGATTAGCATCAGTTAACCTAGTGGAAGGTGTCCCTGTCCATGGCAGGGGGGTTGGAATTAGATGATCTTTAAGGTTCCTTCCAAACCAAACCATTCTATGATTCTATGATAATTATTTTAACTCCCCTCTCAATAAAATAAAATAAAATAAAATAAAATAAAATAAATAAAATAAAAAAATCCAGCTGTTTCCAATGAAAAACAGCCTCCCTGTTGAAGATGACCCTCTGAGTATATAAACAGAAAAAGGGAATTCTTTGGTAAAAATCTCCCCTTTGAACAGCCTTAGCTTTCACTGTGGGTTGGCTACTTGTGGTTACTCTCCCATGTCTGAGTTAAAAGAATTGAGCAATTTGGTTATATATGAAGAAATCAACATATCCTTTCACTGAAATGTGGAATACTTCACATGCCTCTTCTTAGATTTGCTGTGAATTCTAGCAGGAGAGGCGATACCACATATAGAAAACGAGTTTATACAGCAATTGTACCTGAGTCAACAACAGCAGTTAAGATTACTCCAGTGTGAGGTGACAGATTAATTTGGCTCTAATGTTCCCTCAAATTAACTATGATATCTTTTGTGCTTCCTGAGGACCAGATTAAAAAGGGTAATGTGACAGTAAGCAAAAGAGTGCATGGTGCTGAGAAGATGATGTGGATGCTACCAGAAAAGTAGCAGGGAAGAAGATGGAGGAGAAAAGGAAAGAATGCAGCAGAGTATGTTATTTTCAAGAAATAAAACTTGTAGAGACTCCTAAACAGGAAGAGAAGAGAAAGGTCAGAGGTAGAGCAAGACGAGTGTGGAAATGGGGAGAGGTGATGGGTGGATTACGAAAAGCAATGATGGGAGACTGTGTGACTGAGACATGGGACTGTCCAGTTTTCTCCCACCTTCCCAAATACATGGAGGAGGCATAGAAGGGAGACAGGCACAGAAAACAGAGAAGGCATAGGAAAAGATGAGAGAGTTCAATATGATTTATCCCCACGACTTTTCCATGTTTTGGTTGTATGGAAGTAATATTCAATATCGTTCCTGCCTAGCCAGCCATGATCAAGCAAAGGTCAGAGGAAGGTAATAAGAGAGATGCAAAGGAACTTAGCTTCTAATATAAATAAACCTTCCCTAGACTCTCATAATTCTTCATAGTTAAAATATCATGAATAATTCTAAAACAACAGCAATAGTAACATGTATTACTCGCAGCAGTCTGTTAGCCATGCAGCTATCCCCAGCTCGCTGCACAGACACCCCTCGATACCTTTCAGAAGAGCAGGAGGTCGGCAAGTGAAGGAGCATTTCTTGCCAAAGGTGGTCCCCTCGCTGCAGTTGAAGGTGGCTGGGTAGACATGATACTGGTCTGGGACACCACAGTCCACAGGCTCGCAGGTCACCTGCTTGTTCCACTTCCCATCTGTGCAAGTCATGGTGATGCTGGACTCCGTCTGGAATTAGACACAAGACTACAGCCACCACAGCCAGCAAAGGAGAGACCAAAACTGCTTAAAGCCTAGTTAACAACCATTAGTTTTGTGTCTCACAAGTCAAGCAAAATGAAACCTGATGACCACCATCATTATGTGGACAGCAGCTACTAAAAACATTGAGGCCACACAAGAAACAATGTCAGAGAACCAGTATGTATTTCTGCCACCAGCGGGGTGAGGGATCAGAGTGCTTCAATGTTAAAAGCACTACAAATAATCTGAACTTTTGTCTGCATCGCCTCCTGGGACGAGCCACGGAGCCTACTGCTCAGCCCCGTGACCGGAGAGGCGCATGCGAGCCTGAGCCGTTTGGAGCTGACAGCCATCCCTGATCCTCACCACCTTCGGCATGACACGGTCACCCCAAGGAGCCCCCATGTATTTCTGAGTCACTGAATTCACTCTGGGGTTTGAAGTGAAAGCCAACCTGGTGTGAAGCCGGCCGGGACTCGTGTCTGAGGCTCTCCCCAGAGGTGTCAGCGGCCCCTGGGAGGAGGCCTGGGCCTGGGCCTCGTCAGTGCCAAGAGAGTGGCCTGGGCTGTGGAGCCTTGTGCTGCTGCTTTGGCTGCTAGCACCAGAGTGCCTCAGGCCTCCAAAGGAAACCAGGGCCCTGCTCTGCTGGCATGAGGGACATGCACGCTTGAGAGACAGACTTTTTCCTGGAGGATTTTGCAACGGACAGACCCCAAAGCATCTTGCCCATACGTTCACTAGGCATTTGGTCCAGAAACTCTTTATGAGAGGTCAAATACAGAATTAGCACCTGTGTTCTGACTTCCCCAATGCCCTAATACTGGCATAGCTACACAGAAGCTACACTTCTCTGGATTTGAGGAATAATCCAAACAGTGAAGTAGACTGAAATCCTGAAGTGCTAGGAGGAGAGAAGGAGAGTCAGAAGTGGGGTGGGAAGGCGGGGGGCAAAGGAGCCACCTGTTCAAGGCTAAGACAAAGAATTTACTGGGTTACTGAAGGACAAACAGATGCTGGCAAAGAGAACAGAATAAACAACACATCCGCTTTCTAATTAGAAAGAGAAAATGATTACAGATTAGAGGTGAAGAATCTGAAAGCAGAACTCTTCCCCCCATACCAGAATAAAAAAGAAGGACTACAGAAAGTGAAATGTGAGAAACCCAAACACAAGATATTGTGGAAGGGGAAGATACCTGCAAGGAATCTGACCAAGTCATACAGCAGCACTCCTCTGCCCCCAGGGAATATTTTATTCAGGGCTGGTACGCTCACAGGAGATTTGCACCGCCAACCATTGATCTAGCTTTATAAAAGGAAGGGGAATTTTTCTAGCACACATCAAAGGGACCTGGATTCCCTTTTTGCAAAAACACCCTAATGGTTTCAACAGAAGTTCAGACCTGTCTCCCTTTGATATATGGTTGCATTCAGAATGGAAAAAGCAGTCCCAGAGCTGAGAAACTGGACACTTCCCAAGTGGGCACAAAACCCCTTTTCTAGACCATGCAGTTTATTTAAACAGGGAGCACTGCTGATGGAAAAAGTGTCTTTTCTACAAATTTAGAGTAGTGCATTTGGGGATTCACAGAGTGCTTAGGTGAAGTGACACTCCGCGTTCTCATTCCCAGCCATTTTGCTCCCCACTGGCTACTAATTCTTTGTTGTTTATCAGATTATTTGCATGATTAAAAATACATTTCTATAGGTAGATGATGGCTTGAAGATGCCTGTGCTTCCAGGAAGTTGCTGTGTAATTCTGATGACCACAGGAGAAAGGATGAGAGCATATTTCCATGTCTTCATAATTCATACACATAGCAGCATCACCACCACATTTGCACTCCAGGCTGGGCTGCTTCAGGAACCAGCAAAGCCTCAATTTCCCTTAGCAGATGCTGTCATCGACCAGAGCTCCAGCACTGTGGCTGCTGGGCACCTCAACAGCAGGAGGCTAAAACAAAACCAAGCTATTGATGACAGGGGCTATGCAAACATTAAGGAAAAGACGTGGGTCTTGCACTGTACCCTGCTGCATGCTGGCTCCACTCTGGGCACAGGACTTCAACTCCAAGAATTCACTTATTAGTCTCGGTGTGATCTAGTTTAGGAATAAATGATTGCTCCTTCTAGCTGATACCAGTTGCTGAAGCACAGTATGGTGCAGAAGGGAGTTTCCCTAATGACAGGGTTACACATCAGATGCTGCTCTACAGCAAACCAAATAAACAGCCCAAGTTCAGAATCCAGAATATAATTCAAAAATTGAAACAGAAGCAATATCTGTGCATGACAGCCACACCTTACAGAACACAAGAATGCTTAGCCCAAGCTAACACTTGGGAGGGCATGGTCTTTGTTAGCTGACAGCCTGCTGGAAATGCAGCGTGCCTGGGGCCACCCTCCTTGGAAGGGATCCCTTGTTACAGCTATACCACACTGCACTTTATTTCTGCCGCTGTTCTAGACCACGATGTCAAAAAAAATTACTCTCCTTCACTCCATTTTCAACTCTTTTTTTTTTTTCCTCTCCATGGTACTTTCCCAACAAAACCACTAACCAGAGTGGAAGAGTCACCTTCTTCCAGACCCACATGGCTTTTCCTCTTCCTGGCACACCGGCAGGGCCATTCTCCCACAGAGACGCATAACCCATGTGGGTAAGACCCTGGCTTCTCAGCTTTTTCCAGTAATTTGCTCCACACCTGTATGATGGAAGCTGAGGTTTTCAAGGTCAGACATAATAATGAAACATTTTAGAACATGTCTATCACCCAGCAGCACAACTTCAAGGAACAGGAGTGCATGCATTTCTGCAGTGGAACATAACAGAGCCAGCTTCCCCACAATGCAGAGGACTAATGCCTTTAGTGCAGAGGACAACAGAAATTATTGCAGATCACACCGCTTTACAGCTTCTCCTTCTAGCAGTGTCCCACCTGAGGGTGGGCTCATTGCAGTGCCTGGGTGCAGGACCCCAGGCTGCTTTGCAGGACTCAGCTCACCCCAGCACCTTGCCAGACCATGGGGTATTTCCAATTAACTCAGCCTGAGCAGCTCTGCCTTCGGATCCAGCATTGGGTCTTTGTGGCAGCATCTGCGCCTGCCTTTGCAGATCTCCTGTCCAAAGCCTGAACGGGCACGTGCCCGTTTCGCCTGTCTGATCTGACAAGGTCACCCAGCTCACAGCAGTCCACATGAAGCACTTGGTTTTCTCATCTGGTTTATTAGCTGTCACTTTGGGCACTTTGTGCTGCTTTGACTGGCATCACAGTAACCGCTTCCCTTCATGTTCTGCCTTCCAAAAGAGGCTTACGCAAGGAGGGAGGGCAGACAAGAAGGAGAAAATAATAAAAAAAAAAAAGGTAAAGTGAGCAGTACAGTGAAGAGGATGCAAACTTTAACAAATCTGGTGTCAGAAAGATTTGTTTCTTGGGACTTTTAACAGCTTGGGAGAATTCGCGTCTCCTTCCTGCTGCCCAAGATCCCAGTCGGCTCCTTCTTCAAGCGATGCTTCACGTGTGAAGTTTCCTCTCCTTAAAAATGAACAGCTGTGCCCTCCCCTCTAAGTATTCTTCCACTTCTGCCCACTACTGTGCCTCTAATTGAACCCACATGAGCCGTGCTTTCTTTTCCTGGCATGATTGATGATGCCTTTGCACAACATTAGGGAGCTGCTGGGTTTTAAATAACACCTCTTGACCAGAGCAGCAGTGGTGGTAGCTTCAAGGAGAGATGACAACAAGTAACTGAATGAGCAGGGCTTTCAGTGAAGGACAAGGGGGAGGAAGGCAATGAAAGACAAAGGGGGAATGGGGGAGAAAAGAAGAAAGAGCAATGGAGTTGTCAGGGGGGTGGGAGGACATTGGGGGAAAATGAAAACATCCCGAGATCTTCTTTGTGAAAAAAGATACATGATGGCTTTGGCCCCATCAATATGCAAGCCCATTTTTTTTGTTGCTTAAGTCCCTAAATGACGATGAGAGAGAGCCCAAGAGAGAGTAAACAGCTCTGCTTTTTTTTTTTTTTTTTAAAAAAAAAGCAAACAGCTTCTCCTGCACATGGTGCCGATGTTTTTAGGGTTTGGTGATTTTATGGAGTTTAACAGGATTGGGAACAGGAACTTCTCAGAGAGCAAAGATGAATGAAGTTTTTGACCTAAGACTTATTAAAATGGTGGCTTCAAGAAGAGACAGAGGCCAAAAAGTGCAGGAACTGTCAGGATGATTTTCAAAAAACCCTTAGATGTAAAAGGCTGATTTGAAATGTGACTTGTGCCCCTACATCTCTGAGGTGCTTTTGAAAAGTTTGCTTTTAATTTTCTGTTCATCTTTTTTCTCTGCCTTCCAGTGAAATACAGAAGACAAATGTGGTTCAGATGCTAAACCAGGGCATGTTCACTGGTGTGTAAGTCATCCCCACCAACATGTAGTGGTCATGGGCCACTGATGTTCAGCCTGCTCTTTGAGACCTTGCTCCTCACCTCAGTCCCCTTCTTACCCACGAGTGTGAAACATTAGCATGTGCAAAGCCACCTTCCTTCGTCCTCCTCGTGCAGCCCTCTGGACTGAAAGCTAAGTGAGAAAAAAGTAGCTCTAGTCCCTCAAATCAGTCAATCACAACAAATATCCAACAGAATGACAACAGTGAAATAACCAACAGCTTTGTGCAAAGCTCCTCAATCACAGAATGAAGTCCCTCCAACCACAGATAACAATCTACATGTCCTAGCTCATCTCCAAACACTTCTGTTCAGAAGACCTGAAGCTGGGAAGCATTTGTGGACGGAGCACAATATAATTCAGTACAATGCAATACAAAGAATCCAAACCATGGATTCCAGACTTACTCAGATAATTAATTTCCTGCATGCATGTTCCACAGGTTCTGGCTAAAAGCACCTGACACAAAGAAATTAAACAGGATGATATCGAAAGAAACTGTCCTTTCCTATTCAACAAATCTCTGAAGCACACGCATAAACTCCTAAAGCACGTGTTTGAAGTGCTCTGCTGAACATGGATATTTTTAAGATGCTTCACTCCTTCCCTGCACAGCACAGAGCAAACAAATCCATAGGCCTCACGGTTTTTATTGGGAGAAAAAAAGTTGACAAAAAGTGCAATAGATCAGGATGAGAGGAAGCATGCTGTAATAAGCAGTGAATCACATTAGCTGGGGGTGCTAAAATCCTCCACTCCTGTCATATGAATCTGATCAAGGCTCTGAAACCAAACTTCTCTGAGCAAAACCAAATACAGTTGGCTGAGCTTCCCCCAAAGGTACTTTTTGCGTTTAAATAACAGAGCGCTGGTGAAACATGTTTAGGCTGTTTTATTTGGGTTTGGATTCCTGTGTGCTCAATGTACAGCTCCCTTCCAACTATTTCCTGGTTCAGCCATTCAGGCTCGTTTGAGAACTTGTTTTCTGTTCTGTAAAAATGCTCAGCTGGAGCTGGGGTTCTGGTGCTGATGCCAATTAGGATGGAAGAGGCCCAGCTCTCGGGGTCCTGTATTTGTTTTGTAATTGAGTTGAAAGGGCTGACTCATTCCCCTCCTCTCTGTCTCCCCCCTCTGCGAGCTCATGAAGAACACAATATTTCACAAATACAGACAGGCTGCTGAGAGTGCCTGCCTGCCCCCAGCCCCAGATGTGAGCGCTGCCCCGAAAACAGGCAGAAAGGTGCCGGTGGAGGCCACCACCACCCTGTCACGACACGAGCCAGCACTGCTAGAGCAGAAAGCACAAACTGGGGTGCCTTCAGCACACCCCCATATCCCATGCACCTCACTCCAAGCAGCATGCTGAGCCTGGACCATGCTACATGCACTCTTTGTCCACCTCTCCGAGGGCAAAGGACACACATTTTCTCAATGTTTAAGAAAACCGGTAGTTCTCCTGCATGTCCCACTCTCTGCAACATGACAGGCTGCATTTGTGGGACTGGATTATTATTGCATAGGGTAGGTAAGACAGGTAGCACAACCCAAGTCACTGGGTGGGTTTTTGATGCTTTGGTTGGAAGAAAAAAGGTTTAGACTCTTCTCCCCCTGAGGGATATCATGCATTTCTGCAGTGTCAGAGCATGGCTGGAAGCAGACGGACTGCAATGCTGCAAAGGAGTTAAGATATCATTAGCCCCAACACTAGGAATAAACACGAGGAACTTTGCCCAGAAACTGGTTGTGTAAAAAACAAACACCCCACCTCCAAAAAAACAACCCAAGAAACCCTGTTTGGCTGAGTAGAGCCAGTGAGATCAGAGAAGGCCTAAACACACATTTAAACATTTTGGGTTGAAAATCTCTAGGTTTGGGCAACACGTAAGATTTGCTGACTGTCAGTACCTCTTTGCACAGTCAGACGGCTCCTATTCTGAAAAGAAGTATTTGGATAAGGTCCTGTCCCAAGGCTGAGCTGAGATTTTGGGCTTTCGGCTGGATTATTTCTCCACTTCTCCACCCCCATTTGCTCATCCCTCTTTTGTGGGTCACACAAAACCAGCAGGACAAACCTGGCTCTTGCTGAGATCATCGTCTCGCTGGACTTGCAAAATGTAGCCTGTCTTGCAGCTCACGTTGCACTGGGCACCATCGTACCACCCGCCACCGGTGCAGTTCAGCAGCGCGTTCTTGATCTCCAGCTTTTGGCAGTCAGTGGCTTCGCAGGAGTAGTGGACACAGCTGGATGGGAGACAAGAAGTGGCATTTGAATTCAGTTCCTGTAATTCATTGAGAAAGAGCAGCTGGTCTGACTGACAAAGCCGTCACTTGCCAGGCAGCAGGTAAATGGATTGCACACCGACTGCGGGTCAGCCAAGTGCTCGTCACCCACGAGCACACCCTTTAGCTTTGTCTTCGGAAGAACTGGGACAGTGGTAACGGTGATGACAATGAAAGCAAATTATGGGTCTTGTGGCAAAAGGGAAGAGCCTGCCAAGTCTGCAGAATTACTTTCTGTTCTGCAATATTCACAGAGGAGAAACAACACGAACAACAGCACTGTGGCCATCCTACTCCTGTACCAACATGCATCTGTCCATCCCACGAGAGCAATCTCCCTCCAAGAGCAGTCCTTATACCCCATCCAATTTAAAATCTCTGCTGAATTCAGGAGTGCCTTATATTGCTAGTGATAAGTGTGTGTGCATGTGTGTACGTGTGAGGACGGGTTTCTCTTATCTTTGAGAAACTCGATAGCAATCAACACATTCATCTTATTCCACTTCACGAGGAACACCAAACATCAGTTGTGTAGCTGTGTTGATAAGCTCTTATCAAGCTCAGCAGAATGCTGTCATTTCAGATCTCTCCGGCTGCTGTCCTGCCATCCATAAAATGTTTCCCTGGATGGAAACTCACTGCTCTCCCTACAGTGAATTATTCTAACATTTAGCATAACTTGTAAAAAGAGGTTTTGGTTTTATTTTTGTAGACGCAGAGATGTCTAGTAGACACAAAATCTTTCACCACTTCTGATGACCTGAGTCAAACATTATAGCACATGGTCAAATGTGAGTGTGGGAACAGTCCCTTAGCTAAAGGGCAATGAAAACGCTGAGAGTCTTAAAGCATGTACAAAGATGTTTTGCTGTATTCAAGGCAAAGTTTCTGGGGCTAAAGATTCCTACAAAGCAATATGCCTCTGCTGAAAGGAAAACTAAATTTAAATTAAATACAGTTAAATTCGGAGGAGGGTCAACCTTGATTTAATTCATCATCTGTGTGTGTAGGGAATAACCTGAAACACCAGAAGGAAGAGAAAGCAATGCATCAATAAACATATTTTGAAATGGATTTCAAGTAAGATATTCCCGTCTCCTAGAAAAAAAGGTTAAAGCCACCAAAAACCCGTCCACCTTAACTAAGCACAGGACTTAGCATGTACCTGAGGTTTTGCTGTGTTCAAAGCACTGTGCAGACATTATCTAATTAATTTTCATGACACCCTTGTGAGACACCTGGGCTGGTGTTGTTATCCCCATGTTACTGATGGAGAAGCACATCTGCACATGTCTCTGCTTGGCTGTATATCAGATTAAACGACAGTATTATGTCCTTCTACAACTCATTTCTCTGTCCCAGACTAGCACTATAAGGGAAGTGCCCACTGCTTGTAATTTAAGGTTGCTTGTTCAGTGGCGGCCCTTCCCCAGAGCTTGATGGCCTATAAATAACTTTCACATTCAAACAGATCCTTGTTTTCTCATCTTGCACAAAATATTGCTGCTGATGGGACTGAGGAAGAAGAATGCTGCCTCTACATTGGCCAACTCAATGTCATCGTATAGAAGTAGCACACTGTCTACCAGCAGTACAACTGAAAAGTGATGCTCATCACAGAATATGCTGATCCTGCCTACAGCAGGATCCCCCCCTACCAAGGGTTTCATGCATGTTTTCCAGTCCCTGCAACTCACAGCCTGACCTACACATTTAAACTGCCATCAATTTCACTTTTCACTCACTGATCAATAGGTCTGTGGACAAGACGGGAAGAATAAATGGAGGGCGCATCCTAGTGCCCAGTTGGTCTTCTCTTGCAGACAGATGTAGAGGGAGAGCATAAACAATGAATGATGCCACGTTGAATCCTCACTACATATCCCAATTCCATCTGCACATGACGGCTCAGCACTATTTCATTCCCCTCAGTTTTTCAGACAGTGAAGCTGCCATATGAGTTCCTTCCATGCCAGCACTCCAGAGACAAGGAAGTTGACTCATTGAGGTAAAAAATGAACACCATTGCCAAGCCATTCTCAGAAGCACATATTGTGAACCTTGACTGCCATTGCAAAACATGAAAAATCTGAAAACTTTTTTTGCGCAAAACTTGGAAAAATTAAATAATAGAAGATCTATTTCATTTAATATCTTCTGTGAACCAGTGTTCAACACATTGAAGAAGCACTGAATTCAGCCTTGAATGGCTTCACAGGGAAGGATGAGCCTAAGAAAACCTGTGCAATTTGCACAAAGGGAAATCTGGAGCAACATCACAGCAATAAATGGCATTGCCTTTCATTTCCATCAACATAAAGGAGAGAAAGAATCCGGTTTCTGGAGTTCAGATCAGGACACCAGATGAACAAGCCTGGGCTTAAAAGTCCTACACAACTGAAACGCCACAGACAAAGGCATTAAGAAACACTTATTGTGATGTTCTTCTTTCTGTTTACAAGTCCCCTTGTGGTCTTCTTAAATGGCCAGGGAACATTTTTAGCCACCCCCTCCAGGCTCCAGATTATGCCTCGGTTAGCAGATCATCTGGGCAGCTCTCTCTGTCTGTAACTCTATATGAATGACTTCAGTGACAAACAATACAACCATTCACTTTTTGTAAAAAAACAACCACTGCCACCAAATGTTTCCAATTTAAATATTTCTGGTTCTCTAGCTACTGGTTCCAATTTGGTATCAGCTACTGTCAGCCATAAATCCCAATGAATTTTGAAGTCACGATCCTGAACTGAGTTCTGCAAATGCAGAATTATGGAGAAATTAATATCTCCAAGTAGGAAATTTAGACAAAGAACCCATCACATCCATATTACAGAACTGTGGGTTACAGAAGCTCTTGCATGGGTACTGCCATTTAACAGCGGTTAATCATCACATGTTCCAGAAACTATGCATTCCTTGGGACAGAAACAATATGGAGTATCTGAGAATGAAATCACTTCTATAACTTATGTTGCTTCCTGGCATGGGACAGCATATCCCATTTTTCTTGCAATCAGAATTGTGTGACTTCATCAAAACTGCCTACTTGAAGTAAGTCATCCTGACTCCCCAAATGCACCTGGGAATTGCTTGCAAGATTATGATCTGCTCTGGACAAAAGCTAGGCAAGTGCATGTATCATTAATTGGTATAGATAAGAATCAAGTGTCGGTGCCTGGGATATTCTCTGACATTGCTTATTTTACTAGATCCACCTCATGATTCACCTGTTTCTCTCCTTGCTCTAGTAACGTATGATTCCCTAACACAACATTTTTGCACCAAGCTGAGTGCAAGAAACAGAGAATTTCTTGCACACTTTCCACTGCCTGCACTGCGTTAAAAACATAGATCAAGGCAGACCATTTCAATGATGTAAAAAGCCCTGAGCAGAGTTAGTTTCACATGTAGGCTGAAGTTCTGAGCCAGTTCTTACTTTATTCAAATCCATTCTGCCCATCCCTAATCTAAATGAGCTCAGTCATTAGCCTCTAAATCTTTATTTCTCTGTGCCAATATTGGCCCCAGTTCAGCAAGGCACTTAAATATGTGCTTAACTTCAAAAGCACGGTTAAGTCCCACTGATAGATTTGACTACAGGGGGATGTAAGCAAATAGCTAAGGGCTTTGCTAAATTGGGGTCTTGGTGACACAATCCTAGAAACATTTGTATTTTAACATGTTTATAGAAAATTGTAACAATTAAGTGGAACTCTTCCTTCCTCACATAAAAACAAACCAGCACTTCCTCCTTCGAAAAGCTTACAGCAGCCAAACATTTTTTTTCTTAACCCTGGGGTCAAGCACTTTTCCAAGAACTCATCTTAACACAGTGCCCTAATTATTTGTTTCCTTAGCGACTGCCCTGACACATATATATGCATAGGTGAGCATAAAAGCATAAAGCATACACTTATGGATGAGACGACTCCAACCATTGCCTAGTTTATATCGGAAAAACTTCCTTTTCCTCAGTTCAGGCCAGCCTGGGCTGCAGATCTGAAGCATCCTTAAGTTTTATTCTACGTTACCGTACAAACAATACATGCACATGTGGCCTTCTGATGGTGTTTCTAACAGATGTATCCTTACAGTGGGCTTATCCTCTCTGTCTGTAGGGAGGTCTGTAAAGACAAGAGCAGGTTTTCTCTCTCTAATCCACACACAGACGTACCATTCGGAAAAGCAAAGGCTGCCAGTCACATTACTTCTTGTAGCTTCAGAAATAAAAAAGGTATGAACTGCAAACTTGGCAATGAACTTGTCTTCTTTGGATTTCAGATGAAATAAATTGGTCTCCATGTACTAACATAAAAACTCAAAAGAAATCTACCCAAATCCTTGGGGAAAGGTGGGGACTGGTGAAGCCATGCTGACCGTGCCACTGGAAGAAGGATCAGACCCTTTCCCTTTGCATGCTTGCCTTCAAATCTGGTTCACAAGGGTGACCAACAGAGTGGCCTCACCACCATTATGGCCCCCTCAGCAACCTCAATGCAGTTACTATTGAATCCGACCCCAAGAATGATCCCAACAAAACCTAAACCCAAACCAAGAGGGTCAGGAGAGCACGCAACCCCTGAGATTTACAGAAAACACCTGGTCCAGCCCCAGGTGAGCTGTGGGGAAGGAGAGGCGGGGCAGTGCTCATGGGGGCACTGGCTCTGCCCTTGGCCCTGGGGGCTCCCGGTGCACCCCACTGCACGAGCCATCCCGCCCGCAGGCCCTACGGAGCCGACAAGGCCTCAGAGCCCCGCGCACGCTCCCAGCGTGGAGGCAGGAGGCAGGGCCGGGTGCCTGCGCGCTGCCCGCCCCGCCGGTCCCCCTTCCAGAGAGCGTGGCGGCAAACAAAGAAATGGCATCGCGTTCCACTTTAATAAAAGCCAAATGATGCCGTTTGCCAATTACCAAAATGGGGCGAAGGTTAAAAACCCATTGAATTATAACACATGTCACGGACCAAAGCTTCTATGATTAACAGTTCTGTGAGAAATTCATTAATTTCACCAGAAGCAAGCTGACAGAGATTGTGCTTAATGACAGAACGCAGGGCAGGGGAAAGGCAGCCAAATCGGTAAAGAGAAAGCTGCATTAAATAACAAAAAAAAGAGATGAGACATGTTTTTTCAGTATAAAAAGGAAAAAAATAACCCGATTTATAAAGGGTGGTTGCATTTGCTGCACTGCTGAAGATTTATCTTCATCATTTCTTGTTGGAGAAGCTGACAGCAGGAGACGAGAAGACAAAGAGAAGAGGCTGGAGTGGGCTCCCTCTCCCTGGGGCTTGTTCGGGGTGGCGAAGGGCAAAAGCTCGGAGGCTGGGGCAAGGGCTGGAGATGGCGTGGGGCTGGAGCTGGTGCAGTGCTGGTCCCCCGCAGCTGCGAAGCCCCCAGACAGGCCCACTTACGCTGTGCTATGGAGAGGCGAAGCCAAAACCTCTCCTGCAGAAGCCTTTTCTCAGCCGTAACAGTGGGTTTATGCCGAGATTTAACAGAACAAAGAAAAGGAAAAGCTTCTCACTGCCACTAACTAGAAAGCACAAGGAGCTGCACAACGTGAGGTGTGCATGCTGGAGAGATGTGGGCAGCATCCCACTCCTAGGGAAGGGAGGCTTACCTTCTTACAGACATGGAGCTAATGGAGAATTAGAAAGCTAGAAACTCATGAAGTCCACAATTCTGGCAGCTGAACCGGGGTTTCTGGCTGGGTTTTCATGCCTGATGCCTCTGGTTTCCATGAGAGGAGCAATCAGCACCAGGGGGGCTGGAGGAGGGGACAGGTCCTGTGAAACACCACCCAGGGGCAGCAGCCCCTGACAAGGACTGCCTTGCCAGCGATGGGGCACCCCGAGCTCATGTTTCCTACATGGTGAAAAAGTCAAAATCCTGATTTCTGAGGAACAACTGTCAAAGGCAGCCCCAGTGCACCAGGTTTTCATGGTGCTCAAATGACTGTGGGGTGGGAAATTACACCTCTGCTTCTGCACACCCACTTTCACTATCCACTCCACAAGCTAAATAGAAAATAATAAAAGTGTAAAAATTTGAGCTGTGTAAGTGTGAAACTAGTGCAAGAGAAGAACTAACTGGGCCACTATATCTGGTCTAAGGATGCAATGTGAAAATAAAGTGTGTCATTTTTATAGCACATCTCCAGCAGTTAGGTTAATTTCTGCTGAAACAAAAAGAACTTGTCGTCAGCTGCAGCAGAAAAAACCAACAACTGGAAAAATACAACTGGAAAGTACAGAGTATTTTTTAAAACTCTTTATAAATGTCTTCAGAAGGATGGAATGGATTTTCAAAAGAGCGAACGATGACTGAGGACAACTACCTATAAAGCTGAATGGGATTTTCACATTCAAGCTCCTTTTTCTCTTTTAAAATATTAACTGTAACATATATTTTAAGAAAGAAGAATAAGTACATGTTTTATTTTCAGTTATTAAGTTGTCCCTAACTCATGGAAGTGATCCATTCACCCTCAAAATAAAAACTGTGCTAACATTTAAGGACCGACATATTTCTTTTCCCTCACATATTTAAAATCTGCACCCTTGCCTAGAAGTGCCTGTATCTGGCTGTAAATCCTCTCCAACCAAAATAATTCTCCTCGAAGAGAGAGAAATAATATCTCTTACAGAGAGAAGCCAAAAAGCAGGCAAAAATATCCATGTTTACCTAAGGAAAATGAAAGCGGTAAAGTTGATGCTTATACATAGGAAGGAAAGTTCCTTTAAAAATTAAATGAGTAAAAAGAAATCATATTAAACAAACACAACCAGCATGAAAAAGGGAGTAGGGAAGGACAGGCAGTGTGGGACTGGTGCTCAGAGTGGGCCTGATGGGCAGAACACAACCATGGGAGGCAGAAGGAGAGACCCAGCTGGACCTGGCTGGGGACAGTGGGGAACCCTGAGCAGATGTCCCCAGGGAGCATGAAGCTCACACCCAGCTTCTGACCTGGAAAGGGTAAATGCAAAAAATCCCTCTCTCTGTGTTCTACCTGGATAAAATTATGAAGGAAAAAGAAGGCAGGTGACAGCAAAGGGACTTGGCATCTACCTGTTTCCTGGTTAAAAAGCTTAACGCACAACCTTCTCTGTATCTTGCATACCCTTAGAGTTGCTTTTATAGAAGAAGACAGCAGATGTGGTCACCCAAAATGATCCCACCACAAGGCCAGTTGGAAATTTTCCTCTCTATAGTACTGTAGTTGATGGAAAAATCCCACTGATTTCAACTGGCTTTGGATCAGGGCTTTATTTCAGTGTCTAGTTCCTTGACTGACACAGGAAGCTCTATGTTCAATCCAGCATTGCAACCTGCAAGACCTAAAACGTTACTCTGCATGAGCGAGGCTCTGACTCAAGTTTCAGAGAGCAAGAGGCTGAGATGATTCAGTGCATCATGAAAACAAAACACTATCCAAAAAAAAAACGTCAAAAAAAGGAGGCAAATGGCGGGTGATTCTTCTTCAGATTACTAAAGGTTGGTTTGCTGTGCTGCAGAGGCTTTCTGAAGCTTTGCCTAAGGGGAACACATTTTTTATTAAGGAAATAACTTTCTAAACACAGAGCACTTCTAATTTCATAAGTGAACAAATGGTTCAATTCCTACTGAAAACTTGAGAGGGAGGAATGTGGTCCTGTGTCGAAGCCCTCTCGAGCTCCCTGTTGCTTCTCACCATCTCCTTTCAGTGGGTCTTTCTCACTCTGTTTCTGTCCCGCTCCTGCACTGGGATTTGGCCAAACTTGCACAACTAGACTTCTCATCTGAAACTTGATCCTGCTGTCTTTGGGCCTCTGAATTTATACAACCTACTGCACAGAATGATCAGACTCCTTGAATCTAGGTCAGAACACACGGACTGGATTGATTTAGCTATAGATATACTCCTTTTTTTATTATTTTCCCTTCCCTCTCCCCCTTCTCACCCTCCCCCCCTTTCCTGGAATAAAAGCAGGTCCTAAAAACATGCCAGAACATTATCAAAGAACCTGACAGCCTGCTTAGGAGGCTGAGCAGAGCTTTGCTGGGATATGCAACTTGTTTTTACTATTGCTGCTGCTATGGTATGACGACTGCTCACAACTTTGAATTCACAGCGGAAAAATAGATGATTCTTTCAGGGGTTTTGCTAAATTCTCCCCTCTTCTTTTCACTGCCTTGCTGAAAGGATCCATGAAGCTGCTGCACCAGAGGCCACGAAAGGTCACAATCTCTGTGGGATGCTGTAAAGCAGAGACTGAGAGGGGTTGGTGGTGATCTATTGATGTGTCTGTAATAACAACAAGAATAAAACGGTAGCCATAAACCTTTCATCCTGGGGGGTCCCACAGAGCTTTTCAGAATGGGGGCCAGATCCAGAGAGGTGCTGAGGGCCCTTCCCCAGCCGCAAAAGCACCACGAGCGCTGGCGACCAGGCGCCTGCCACGCGGGGCTGAGCACCTTGCAGGACCCGGCCCCATCGGGGCACAAGCATCACTTTGTCTCCCCACAAATGCTTCCGTGGGAGGTCCCCATAGCACTTCAGCAGCACAAAGCCATTTAGATCCAGGCCGATGTGTGAGCGGCTGAAACGCTGCCGCGCGGGGGAATGCACGGAGAGTTAACTGGCCCCAATTCCAAGCTTAGGATAAAGGAGGGAGGAGAAAGGAAGAGGAAATAATTCACTAGCAGTATCCTATGCGGGTTAAATGTCCCATCCATCCTGATCAATGAGAACACTGCCGTTTTTTTTTTACCGGCAACACAAAGGGGTCAGCAGGGTTCAGCCGCGGTGCCCCTCCTGCCTCCCCTGCAGCCCTGGCGTGGGGGCGGTGGGTGGCGAGGCAGAAGGAAGCAGGCTGACAGGCTCACCTCTGCTCCGCTGGGCTGTAGGTCTGTCCTCGCTGGCAGCTGCTGATGGTGATGGGGTCGAAGTTGTGGAAGGAACGCAGGGCCACCCCGGAGATGGCCACAAACTGGGAGCTGAAGCTAATGAGGACAGCCTGGGTGTGATAAAAAGGGTGACTGAGGTCATGGATGACGGGGATAATCAGGGGATTGTTCCTGCAGCTCAGGACGTGGACACCTGCCAGAGGAGAGACAAGATCAGAGGAAGGGTCAGACTTAACACAATCGCTTCCTGAGGCCATGGGCACTTCAGAAGCATTTCACCCATAGGAATGGCCCTATAGAGCTGAAAAGTTATGGTAAGCTGCCTGGAGGGGCTTCCCAAATCGCTCTGGAGAGCTTAGCAGAGAAGTATATCCCTCCAGACAGCTGAAGAAAGGCTGCCATTCTCTCTGCAAGCGCGGCAGGCTCTCAGAGCGGTTTCTTTAGACCACAGCTACATTTCTATTGTGCTCTGTTAAATCAGGAGCAACCATCACAGAGGAAGCGGAGTCGCGCTATTGTGAAACCAGCCTGAGAGGACAGTTGGAGCCTTTATCCCGTGCATCAAATGGTACCGGCAGGCTGGGTGGCTTTGTGCACCACGGGCAGTGCACCAGCGCCTTGTTTGTAGCTGTGCATGTCATTAGCACTCAACATAAAACTTTTTTTTTTTTTTTTGCATCAGCTCTATGCCAAACGTGCCCAATTTTGCTTTTGTTTAATGGTTTTCAGCCTTGGGGTATCTTGCTCTTTCCTAAAAAGGGCAAAGATGTTACTGGAGAGAGAAAAAAGGGTGATGGACCCACTGAGGATTTTACAGGTGACATCATTTGAGAAGAAAATAATTGTGGCTCACGAAAACAGAAGTGTCTCAAAGAGGTCAAGGTGCCCAGCAGCACCAGCGAGGTGCTGAGTAGACTTCATAAATCCCCTTTCTTCAGCAGAGGAGTGCTCAGTGACACTCAGGGAGAAATTCCCACCTTCAAGTAGAGGCAACGAGAATTCGCAGGGGCCAAATCCATCTCAGGGGTAACTCAAAGGACAGACAGCTGTCGTTTGGCCTCCAAATCCGTTAATTCAGATCCACGGCTGGACTGCTGACTGCAAAGCCCTGCCTCGGCAGCTCCGTGGCACCGCTCCGAGGATCAACTTGGCTCCAGCTCCGTTCGCTTCGCTGGAGCTCCCCCAGCAACGGCTTTGGCCCAGGCCCTTTGGCTACCCTGATACACTCACGAATTTGAAATAAAACAAATTCTATTTGCATGTTTAACTGGCTCAGGGATCTCTATTATTATTATTTTTTTTTCCAGTTCAGGTTTCTTGATTCAAAAGGGAAGGAATAAAAAAGTTTTCATTTTTCTCCTTAGAAAGTGATTTCCTGTGAATTAAGACAGACTTCTGACCACTCTCTTTAAACATCCATCTCCCACCCTCTACTTTAAAAAAATCTTCCTGTAATAATAATAAAAAAAATAAAACAAAAAAGTCAACCTCTCTTTGTTTTGGTCTTTACCTGACCCTGAAATAACCTCCCTGTCTACTTGCCTCCCACAGGTCTTTTGATATCAGCTCCTTGTGGAACGGTGCACGTTTCTCACTTACAAACAGGTGCAGTTAATACTTGAAATCCCGGGTTCCCAAATTCCTTGGAAGTTTCTGCCTTCTCTGATGGAAAGCCAAAAAAGACCTTATGGTATGAGGCTGTTTATTCACTTCAATTTCATTCCTCGCACTCAGGTGGTGTCCACAACAAAACAGACCTCGGAGCTGCGCTGCAATTGCTGGCGCTTTCTGATCCTGACAAGGTGAACGGGGGCTGAACAAGTCAGGTTCATTTAACCAAACTGCCTTCATTAGCAAAAAAAAACCACAAACCTACTTAAGATAGTACAAGAGCCCCTGGCAGGGGTGCTAAAGCTGTCTTCGTGCTTGCCCCTGTAGCTCTGTATCCACCTATTTAGTCCTCAATCCCTCTTGCAAAGTACCCAGCAGCCGAAGCCCAGTATCTACAAATGCTCTGAATTAAGAGTGCTGAGGTGTTTGGCATCCCAACCTCTCCATCTCCCCCCGAGACACAAAAGAAGCTTCTCATTATTTTCTGGGAGTCCACGTGGGAAAAGGTTTCTCTGGCCAGGGTGGGAAAGAAGTAATTCTGGATACACTGCTCTTTGCTCATGGGAGTGAGCTTTAACACACCGAGGACTGATCAAGCTTTAAATTATTGCTTCTTCCTTTTGGCCGTACTTTCAGCTAGCCACTGACTTCTGCTTAAGGCTGGCCGACTGTCTACAGTCACTTCTGCATCTGGTGCACGCCAAAGTTTGCATCTCAGCTGCAGTCTCTAGCTTGCCACGGTGATAATTCAAAAACATCAAATACAACATCCGGGAGGAGGGCTTAATGCTGCACCCAGAACTCAGACAAAACAGTGATTGGGAGCTCTGACTGAGTGAGAACTGCTGGGTACCCTACCTACACCTCTTCTCTGCTCCAGGAAAGCCTCCCCTGAGGAGGTCAGAGGGGCTTTTCCATGATGAAGGCAGCATCTCAGCTGTGAAGATCTGCAGGCGTCGGTTTGAGCCATGCCAAACCCATGTTGCAACTTTGTCCAGGATTTCAAAACCTCGCCCTCAGTTTCCTCTTTGCTCCTCTTTCTTGTTCTCCTTCTCTCATAATCTGTCTGTCTCTTTGTAAAATGTCGCATTAAGTATTTGTTGGCATGCTCGTGTCTCCGTCATTTATTTCTCAGAGGGAAAGAGCTATGTGCCACTGTTTTGCAAAAGGAGAAGCATAAGACCAATCTAGGGGCTCTGGCAAACTGGGAGCTATCCTGACTCAACCTGAACAACTGCTCTGAATTTCTCTTTGTTCTCTGACAGCAGACACCACACATACTTTCTTTCTTTTCTTCTGCATCCCACGAACGTTACATATTACAGCGGACAGTCATCCAACACTGTCCACTTGTGTGTGTCTCTTCTTCTCATCACTAGGAGGAAGTTCATTTGTGTTTGAGCTTGTCAAAATTGCAAAGTTCTGGTAAAACAGAAAGCTGGGTGAGGGGGCTATGTTTCCTTAAAAAAAATGCTTTCAAGACAATGTGGCCAGCTTTCTTCCCAGTGGAAAAAAGGGCAAAGGAAGGCTAGAAAGGAATTATGCAAGCCGTGCCCTGACACAGAGCTGGGAGCTAGAGAGAGCTCATTGATCCTGGATCTTAAACGCAGTTGTAATCAATGCACCAGACACAATTTTCATGGGTCCAGGTACTTCTGCCCAGTGTAGAAACCAAAATGTTCTGTCCCAGGACTTCACCATGACTAGCAGGTCCGTGGCCTCTGCCAGGCATATTTGCTTGAGGCAATGAATCCTCCATCCAGCCCACAAAGGCCCTGGTGTTAGACCTTCATCAAACCTGGAATACTCTGCATGAAAACATTTGGCCTAGATGAACTGACATTTCTCATGAAGACTTTGTTATCCCAGAAAGAAAAAAAAAATCTCTGAGAGTAATAAAACCATCTCCTTGTAAGGCATCAAAGCATCTTGATGATGATTTTCTTACACTGGACAATGGCACTAGTGAATGGCCTTCTTCATACAGCTGGCTCAGCAGCCATCCCTGGAGCCCCTCCAGGCTTATGGGAGACATTACAATGGAGCTTTAGAAGATGCAGTTTCCAGGCCATTAAATAGCTGTGGAAACCTCCCTGCAAGCAGGACTAGATGCGGCCCCCTCTGACTGGGAAATCCAACCAACTACACCTTATGAAACAGAAGTGTTTGCTGCTCCAGCTGGTACAGAACAGGGTTAATCTCTCACTCTCCACTACCAACAATTCATCTGTATCACTGTAAATGTCTCTCCAGGGGGGTTCTCTGCACGAAGCACTAAAATAGCCTTATTCTAATGGCTAAAGAGGAACTAAACACTTCTGAAAACAGTGAACAGGTGTGGAGAAATGTCTGGGAAAAATGATGCATCTTTTTCAACAGACTCTAGTCAAACTCAGGTCTTGGACAATTAAGCAAGCACTTTTTCTGTCTGATCCTGGAAAAACTAAGCAGGAGTATTGGTCACAGTTTGTGAATAGGGGTACCATTAAACAAGCAATAAAAAGGGATGTGATTAAAATAGTCTTACCAAGATCATGGCTTTGCTCTTTGGTGTCAAACAGCTGCACACCAATGGTCTCCTGCTTCTGATCCAGGTAGTAGGTGCCGTCAGTGACCAGGTGAACAAGGACTGCCGCAGCTACCATTGGCTGGGAAAAATAAGCCTGGGAAAACAAAAGCCCCACAAAGGTTAGGGTGAAGAACTGTGCTGCACTTTAAAAAAAAAGTAAGAGCAGGGCTTTAAAACTATAATTTCCCATCTCAGATCACATAGGAGTCTTCTCTTCCATTCTCTCCTACATAAACTAGAGAAAACTCGAGTTAAACAGCCTTGCAGCTGGAGCAGTAGCCTCTAAGAAACTCAACAGACCTGCCACAGGAGGGGACTTCTCCACTAACTCTCTAGATGGTGTTTAGAGACTTTGCTTTGCTATTTTGCACTAACCGTACTTCAAAGAAAGGACCCTCCTGGCCCTGCGAAGGCTGTCCGATGATATTTCAACTATTGCAGAAACTTTGTACATGCAGGCAAAGAGGAGATTTCTGAACGACATGTGTGCTTCTTACCTTCAGCCAGAAAATGGTCTGTGTCATGTGGGAGTACTGGAAGTTGGCCGTGCAGGGATACCAGGCATACTGAGAGACGCCATCGTTCAAGTCAATCACCTTCGTTCGACATGTCTGAGGGAGAAAAAAGAAACATCAAGACAGATGTAGATGACAGCAAGAAAAGAGCATGGCTGTTAAAAGTGGGAAAAAAGTCCAGGTGCACTACTAAAATAAAATAATACATGCTAATGACATTTCTAAACACCATGAGATTATTCAGAAGTGAAGTTTCCAGGTCTTCCACCTCAATGAGAAAAACTGAAACATAAAAAGGAGCAAGAGACTCACAGCAGTCGGATGGCAGCCAACAGTTTCCTCTTAATTTGGTACAACAAGGGTTTTGACAGCATTCAGCCCAACTCTGCTCCCACCCAAACGGACCGCAGCTCTTCCCACTGGAGTCAAAATGACGATCGCTTTTGAACATGCCAACTCAAAGCACAGACAGTCTGCAGATGCTCTCCACAGTACTCAAGCAATGTCCTATTTAAACCTGCGTATTACTGTAACCCCAGGGAAGCCACAGATGGCCATATAAACTTGGAAATAAACGTAGCCAGGAAAGTCCTGTCTGTACAAACCAATTTAAGCAAACTTGTTTCTCGTTTTGTTAACTAGTTTCTGTAATTTGAATCATCTTCTTCCTACATCTACAGCACTTTCCATGGCAGGCGGCAATGGAATTATAAGCAAACTTCTCTTTTCAGTAAAGAACAAGCAGATGAATCCCAAATGCTGGCAGAGGTGAAAAGCCCAAATTGAGAATGCCTGAATTTAAGTACCACGGAGTCTTGCAGTGCCATCACTATGTGAAAACAAAGCTGCAAGAAATGGTAGGATTCACCCTGAAACCGCAAAGCTCAGTGAAGCTGCTTCAAAAAAAATGGCATATGCATGACTATCGCTTTCGTTCCATGAGGAAGAACACGAAAGGCAACGTCCACAACCCAAAAGGCTCCAGCTGCACTAGAGAGATGCTTCCAGCTGAGGCTCTCGGAGCATCTGAAGAGTACCTGTTAAGATCCACACCACTTTGGTAACTCAGTGGCATGGAGAGAGAGGGAATTCCTCGTGGTCATGCTGTGTACTGGCAATGGAGCTATGAACCAAGAGAGCAAACCTCCACCAGCGGTTGTGCTAACCATGCGACCAGCCCACAGGGAAGCCCAGGGCTGATCACACAGACCACCTGCGTTAGGTGCTAAGTGAAGCCATATACTTTTGGGGACATTATTAGATTTCTTTCCAAGACCGGAGAATAAACTGAGCAATCTGATGGTGATGGGCTGTCAGTACAGCTGCTCCCATAAGCAATTTCCCTTATTATTTAAACAAAAAGAAAACACTGAAGTGAAACAAGAGAATTAACGGAGGTGCTTTTAATTGGTCAAAATCCTATGCCCACTTGGTAAACGTGCAGGGAACTGCCCTCTTGGTCTCAGCAGGCAAAGTCAGGGCAATGCAAGGAGAGCCCGGGATGCCTCAGAACGAGAAACCAGATTGGACAAAAGTGAGGTAATCACTTCTATAATCTGAGTCCCTCAAGATCCAGCACAGAGGAATCTATGGGCAAAACATAAATCAGCTTTAATGGGCTGGAAGAAGATTTTTAGTTTATTTATTTTTTAAAACAACTGGGACCAAGCTTCATTGAGGCTAGCCAGTGGATAGTGTTACATTTTACAGCAGAGCAAGGCTTTACATAAACTATCTTTGGCATTTGAAATCCAGTCCAGCAATTCGACATGTACTATTTCGCAATTCTCCCTTCTTGCATTTTCAGCAGCCTGTCTCTTGTTGGGAGCATGGTTTTTATTTTAATACTTCTCCAGCTAGGGAATTTATCTTACCCACATCTGCAATTTATATGGTCAGAGAGCTCTTTGACATGAACAAAGGTCTCATTACTTTTATATGATTTTGTTCTTATTCTTATATCTCCTCCTGCTCTATTGCTCCACAAAGGTGGTTGAAAGAAACAAGATTCCTGACAGTCGGTGTGTTTTAAGTGCCACATAATGGATGCGTGAAAACCTGTATTAAAAACTTACCCAGACCTTCACCAAAAGCTTGAATGAAACCCAAAATAAACCCCTGCTGAGGTGGGCTGGAAATTTCTGATAACTTTTAAATGCCTAGTTTGATTTGTGTGTGTGTGTATGAACTCTTGCACGTTCTGGTTCTGCCTCAGACCATTAGCAAAAATTTTAGCGTTGCATAAAGAGCCTGTGTTCAAGACTCGTGCAGTCGAGTTGTGCAGGCTCAGTAGACTGGTCTGGTTTCAGCAGGTTAGATAAGCTTTCTCCTGCTGAGGCTGATCCATTGCTGCTCAGACATGGGAATCAAAACAGTGCCATGGTAAAATGATCTTTTATGAGAAGAGTACGTTTGAGAAGTATCCAAAAAGTCTAACAGATGACATTAGGAGTGACTACGAGAGCCTCTTCTACACTAGACGCTACCTAGCCAATCTAGCTGGTGCAAAAACTTTCTTTGAGATTTTTTAACAACAACCTGATTGGATAAACGATCCCAATAACATACAGACTCCACCATCTCAACAGGCTCAAAGACTTGTGGCAAACACATCACCTTTTCCATTCTAACCAATTACTGAGTGTCACTCAAAAACTGCAACGTCTGAGAATGACTTGCTAGGAGAGCAAGAGGTCTTTCATACGTCTGCCTCCAAGGCATCCCTGGCAGATGTCAGCAGTGTGAGGGCACCTAAGGATGCAATAGCAATTATTACAATCGAGCAGTACAGGACAGCTGCATTCAGAGGGAAGAGGAGGACACACACAAGAAAGGAGCATCAGGAGACAAAAAGATCAGAAAATGGCTACTCAGGGCATTCCGATGGCCTGGAAGGCAGAGCATCACCTCTCCTCACGGCTACAAATTCATGCTTATGAGAAATAAATAATTTCCTAACATCCTCCTGTTTGCTATAATGATGTAAAACAGCAGCTAAAGCACCTGACAGCTGCGGAGGGAAGAAGGGATAGTTGTACTTTTCATTTCAGGGTGTTACCAAACACTAAAGTATTTGCTTTGAAGAATGACGGAATCAGGCAGGAGTTGAAACTTCACTCACTGGGGCTTGTCCAGGTTCTCAGACCCACACAGCAGCTAGGAGCCACAGGAGCCTAGTATCTGTTCCAAAGTATTTGGGGACTATTTGTGTCTACTTACTGGAAGCCCATGTCATACCCCTCCCTAGAAAGCTGCTTTCAATTACAAAAGCTCATGTCTGTTCCTCTCAGAGGTTCTAATCCAGCTCGTCTCCCACCCACACATTTTGTACACAAACACTGAGAGACAGAATGAGCATGGCCAGAGAGCACTGTGGGATCTTCCCACAAGAGGGAATGCCTGGAGGATTCCCTTTGACTGATTTATACAGCCTCTTGTCAATCACAGGGACAACATGTTCTTCAAACTGCCTCTCCTGTTTTCCTTCTCTTACTCAAGGGGACCAAGGAATGTGTCAGCAGGAAGGGAAAAGTGATATATCAGGAGTGCTTAGTTCATTGCCACATCTAAAACACATTTACAATTGCACTCAGCTCCGTTTCCTCATAACATTTTCCTTTCAGGTAACATGGGAAAATTTGCTGAAGAACAAATTTTGGAAGGCTTCCTTGTGAATGTTGCCCAGCCATCCCACGAGCAGCAACTCTGCACAGGTAAATCACAGGCAGCATCACAATATGTTCCACAGCCAGCCCCTACCATGCCAGAAGCGATGGTGGCTGCCTTTGACTTCATGCACTGTTATGTTGAGTTGATGGGTCCCTGTTGCCAGCAAACTACATGTGAAGGGTGGCTGATCCCAAGGACTGGGCACTGGACAAGCTCTCAACACAACTCTGTCCAGTGCACGGCCCCATTACAGCCCAAATTGGCTTCTCCAGTCCTAGGCCACTGTCAGTAAGATGAGCATGATACTGCCCCATGTCACAAAGGTATCTTGAGGATAAATGCTGGTAGCCACAAAAAGGTGCACAGAACTTAGAAGGAGGTGGGACAAATAAGCACAAGCTCATGTGAAGGACATCCGTTCCCACAGGAGGGGGTGAAATATGCACAGAGGACACCCAGCTCTCTCCCTCCCCCTGAGAGAGCACAGCCAGGCACCACAGGCTTTGCACACGCTGGTCCTTCTCATCTCTCACGTTCCTCTATCGAAATAATCCTAAATGCAGACAGGCAAAGCTGCTATTCAAAGCAGGATGCTGCCCTGCTCAGTTCTGGCATACGGCTGACTCTGCGGCTGGAGTGGACGTGCCTGTCTGCGTGCCCACAGGCGCCTGTAAACAGAGCGGATCTGCAGCGCGCAGAGCTGTCTGTTCCCCAAATCCCATCTGTTCCCCCATGGCAGGGCTTCCTCCAGACTGTGTCTTCAAGCTAAGTACGGCTGTGAGGGCCATCGCAAGTGTTGGTCTGTCAGAGAGCAGAGAGCAACCTCCTTCTGGAGACAGAGCGGGGAGCGGATATCGTGTCCCAGACAATAGAAACATAGATTCATAGAATCATTAAGGTTGGAAAAGACCTCCAAGATCATCTGGTCAACCATCACCCTACTACCACTGTCACCCCTAAACCATATCCCACGTCCCACGTCCAACCTTTCCTTGAACACCCCCAGGGACAGTGACTCCACCACCTCCCTGGGCAACCCGTCCCAATGCCTGACTGCTCTTTCCCTAATTTCCAACCTGAACCTCCCCTGGCACAACTTGAGGCCATTCCCTCTAATCCCATCACTAGTTATCTGTGACAAGAGGCCAACCCCCAGCTCCCCACACCTTCCTTTCAGGCAGTTGCAGAGAGCAATCAGGTCTCCCCTGAGCCTCCTCTTCTCCAGACCAAACACCCCCAGTTCCCTCAGCCGCTCCTCACAGGACTTGTGCTCCAGGCCCCTCACCAGCTTTGTTGCCCTTTTCTGGACACGCTCCAGGGCCTCGATGTCCTTCTTGTAGTGAGGGGCCCAAAGCTGAACACAGCACTCAAGATGCGGCCTCACCAGAGCCAAGCAACAGGGGGACGATCACCTCCCTGGTCCTGCTGGCTGCACTGTTCCTGATACAGGCCAGGATGCTGTTGGCCTTGTTGGCCACCTGGGCACACTGCCTCTCCCCTCCTCTTACTGGGGACTGCACTGCTGCCACCTCCACACCGAGACAGACACTGCTGGGTGTTTCTGGGACAAAACAGGTTATACCTTGTCCCATTCGCAAAACAGCAACCTCAAAACAAGCAGGAGCAGGATCCATTGGTGAAACCCACAGCACCATGGATTTGTGGTGCACTCAACATCCTGCATGAGGTTGTACAAGTGCACGGAAATACTCACACACTGGTATGAGACCTGTGGAGGCATAAACAGGACCTTCTGTTTGAACATCCAGCTAAAGAACAGATTTCTACTATAATAATGAATCCTAATTAACCTACAATTTTTAGCTGGCTGTTCTGCAGAACACTATTTATATGTAACTCAAGATATACCAGAGAATCCCAACCACGACATACGCATCATTTTAACACATCCCTTACAGATGAAAACCTTCTCTCTCCACTGCCAGATATGGGGATGGACCATTACCCAATATTCTTAAATATTCTGTTCTTCTTGCATCCTAAGGTATATTTTACCCAAGGATGAGAAGCTCCAGTGCAGTTGGTAAATATCAGAAAGGTTCCTGCCTGTTTATTGCCCAATATTATAAGGCAGCTTGACTGCCACATGGACACCACCCAGTTTGCCTACTGCAGCACAGACCTCCAATCTGTTCTGAAAGCTGTTGCACTGTTCTTCTCATTTAGGCTGGGAATTGGGTTGGAGTTACAGAAAAAATGAAATTGCCCATATTAGTGAGCAGTGAACCATTAAAAAGGCTACCATTTGTGTTTCAACAAACACCTCGAAAATCAGCCAATTTCTAAGACCATTTCAAACCCCAGGAGTCCGCAGAGCTCAGATGGAAATGGTACACAACAGCCTTAGTTAAGGGACATCATAAATTTTGCTCGGGGTTTTCTTCTAGGTTCTAGTCAGAAATGCTGTAGGAATACCCTCTTTGCTAGTGTTCCGGATCTGGTATTTCAGGGTCCTGGATTTGTCCTGTCAGAAGATTTGAGTCAACAGCTGATGACTAACTTAGAAAATCAGGTCATTTTGTGTTGGCCTCCTACATTTAAGGAAAACATTCAAAGTTACCTTTTCCAAACTCATCCATATATAATATTTTCTCTGTGCATTAACCAAATTTACAACACTCCATTGTTGTAAAAACAAAATGAGAAAGAAATCCAAAGCCGAGATTCATCAGTGCATGTTACAAGCATAAGATAATGGAACTGATGTCCTCCTTTTTCAATAGCCTTCTTACCTTCTAATCTGCTTCCTCTTCCTCAACAGCAACTCTCCCTTTCCTCTGATGCTCATAAACTGTAGCTTCTACTACAAACCTCTCCATATCCTCTGTGTCTGATATGTTTGCAGTGAAATAATTTTTCAGTAGGGGTGCTTTTAAGGGGCAAGGAATGCGTTTGAAAACAGTTTTACTAAGTTTCGTGCTCTTTGTCTGTTTTTGCCTGTTTTCATTGGGGTACTTAAAGGTCTGAAGGCAAAAGATGAAAAAGTACAGCATGGTTGCTTTTCTCCAGGACAAAAACATCCAGACAGGTGAGCAACAGAAAAGCTTTATCAACTGGAAGCTGATAAAACTCCTGGGGTAACACACTGATGCTATATTACTCCCAGACTCAGTTGGCTCAGAAGTAAGAGGAAATCTCATCTGTCAATTTTACCTGTGTAATGAAGAACAGGATTTGGCTGTAGGATTGGGAAGCAGATTATGTCTGCTGCAGGATGAAATAAAGCCCCATTGCCAGTTGCTGTGTCCAGCCTCAGCACAGCCCCTTCCCATTTGAATCTGGAGTAGCGGATGGTGTCTGCAGCTTGCAGACCTGGCATTCAATTAGCCTGTCACTATGGTTTTCTCAGCAAAGAACCACAACTTTCAGCTAAAAGTTTGGCTGGATTTTTTATGAATTGAAAAGCGACCTTTAAGTGTGTGAAAATACCAAAGCTGATATGATGCTGGCATCACTAGGTTGCTTGCAGTGTGATACGATGATAAATGCCTCTACTTATACAGTAAAAATGATAGTGTTCATTTCCAAAGGAAAATTTCCAGGGGTAGAGTAGTGGATGTGATGTAACACAGGGCTGTGGTACAGAAATGAGTAGGAGATGCAAAGATTATTTTGTTTTGTCATATAAATGGACTTAATTTCAGGAAAGCGAGTGAGAGCTACAGGGACGCTACATTAGATGATGGCCCAGATTGCATGTGTATCCAATGTGTGTTATTAACTTTAGCTTTCTCAAAAATGAAGTTATTTCACTTCCAAAGAGTCTGTGTGAACAATATATTTCAATTTTTAAATCATGCAGACCTGCACTCTTTGAGCTTTCCATTGAATTTCTGTTATCTCCAAATTCAAAGCAAACTTCATTTAAAACGAGTGAGTTAAAATCAAAATCACATAATACCATAAACTTCACATGGCATACCCAAAAAAACCTGTAAATCAGTTCTGATTGGCCCTATCCCAAACCCACACTAGCTTTGACATCCAGCCAGGTGTAATCAAAATATCTAGGATGCTAGCTGGACCTGTGGAAAAAACAATATGGAGTTTTAATTTTACGGCAAAACCCTAACCAGATGATTTTCGCATGGTTCAAAGGATCGTCCCAAAGACGTCAGTTGAGCCGGGGCCAGAAACTATGCAACAAGAGCGAGAGAAGAAGAAATACTTGCGGTAATGGCATTTAATAATCGACTCATCTTTTGCACAAGCCCACAAGTACATGTTACTATATGGGGCTCACGAGGGCAATTTGCACTTGCTCCCGCTTCCCTTGCCATTCAGCCGTGCACACTGAGTGGGTGCGAAGGCAAGTGAGGGCTCAAGGTCCAAAGCAGACAGAGCAGGGTCTCATACGAAGCACATGAAAGCGTAACCGAGCAATTTGTCTGCCATGTGCTGCTGTTTGTTTGTATCAGAGATTTCCTTTCCTTCAGCACAGCAGTAGGACATACAGGTGCTGCTCTCAAACAACAGCATCTTCCCCCCAGCACTGCCAGGAGCTCACCAAGAAGGGGTATTTCTTAGGATTAGCCCCAAACTGCATTCTTCTGTTACATTCAAACTTACAAATACATCTCATGTTAGAAATAGCAGCCAAACACAACCTGCTAGACAGACAGCATGAAGAAACAGCTCCCAAACAAGACCTCAAACCTCCAGTTTGCAAACATCACTCTCATTAAAGCTAAAAGACATTTCCAACCTGCAGCAAAAGCTCCTGTCTACAGCTTCCACATTGCTGCTCACCAAAGTGTGAAGGCATTATAGACTGATAAGTGCTTTAGCAGACTGTATATCCATCCACTGGAGAGCGAGGTTAAACAAATACAGTAGCCAGAACATTATTGTTGGCTGCACACTCGGGTTCCCGAACTGCCTGTCTCTAACTTGAACCAGCTAGGTCCACTACAGCAAAGCTCGCACATATCCGCGGGCCAAGGCTGGCCGTGGGGGGCTGCAGCAAAGGAAAACAATCCCATCCCATAAGCTTTTACCACTGATGAGTAGAGCAAAGGCTTTTTTTCTTTTCTTTTTTTTTTTTTTTCCTTTGACTGGAGCTTTTCGTTTGGGAGCAGCTGGCACCAGGAAATCAAGCTGTCAAAGGCAGAATGTGTGCCACATATTGGGAAGATCTTAAGTGTATTTTTTTATTATTGTATTAATGGATCCGACTGGATTCATTGTAGTTTTGCTGGTTTGGCACTCCTGCGAGGCAAAACAGGATTGGGCTTGTTACAATCCACTTGGTAACATCCCTTCCTTCCTTCTCAGAGCTGGTCCTGTAAATTTGCTTGAATGAAGAAAGCACACAGCTCGTTAGAGAAAGACCAAAAGCAACAAAAATGAATCCCTAAAGAATTGCAGCCTCATCCATTCAGAGTAACGTGCTGCTGGCTGGGGCGTACGGGGATGCTTGGAAGCACTCAGGCAACGTTTCTGATAGGAAGACAGGCAAACAGAAGGAAAATTAAGCCACACCTTTTTCAAGTAGCAAAGAGGAGACCACCACAATGCTTGGTTCCATGCATCATAGGAACAAACCCTACTTATCCCGTTCCCACTTCCCCTGAACCACCCAAAGCATGCCTGGGGCCCAGCAGCAGCTTCCAAGGGATGTGAGACAACGCAGGTGCCACCAGGAGCTCAGAAGATGGCTTGCAAAGCTTTGCCTGTGTCCAGAGCAAGCAGCCCTGCAGTGGTTAATGTCAGCTCTGACCACATGATCGCATTCAGGAAAGGTCAAAAGAGCGATTTTTCATTTGAAAACATCTGTGTGTTTAAAGAACAAAACTTTCTCATGTGCAGAAACCTAGGGGTTTCCAGCGCTTTTATTTCCACAGTTAAAGTCATGCTTTTCAGCTTTGTTTAGGGTTATGTACCATGTAAATACGCTGCATAAACCACACGCAACCCTCAACACACTGCGCTTCCACGGGCAGAGAGAACTGGGGCTGCAAATCCCCCTCTCCCCTTCCCTCCCAGAGCCGCTCGGCTTTCCACGCCGTGCTCCCAGCAAGCCAGCCAGACACCCAGTTGTCATCTTTCCCTATATGAAGACGTACATATGCCTCAACTCCTAAGGGGTTAAGTCTGCTCCGGCCTGTCAACAGGCTTTAATTGGTTACATCCAGGGAGATGATGCATTGGGAAGAGGCTCTGAGCTTAACAGCGCCAGGGAAGGCTGCGGCAGCGCTCGCAGGGAGTGCCGGTGTGGGGAGCTGACTATGGTTACATGTCAGTGGTCAGAAAGCTGTTTGGTTTCCTACCCAGCTCCTCAGCTCTACCTCAGCGTGCTTTAATTAAGGTTAAACCAGTCTGTGGCTTGTTTTTTCTCAGTACCTGAAGATGCAGCTCGTGGGATACAAACCAGAAGGTTCCCCCGCGCTGAGTAATGCCGCGCCAGCAAATCCCTCGGAGTGTGCTGGACACAGAGTGGCAGCCACTTGTTTCCTCCAGCCCACACATGTCTGAGTCCACCCAAAGCATTGGTTGCAGGTGCCTTGGAGGAGCCCACAGCCTTCCTCCAACCTCAAGGAGCCGTGGTTGCTCTGATAAACCCCCAGCTCCGACAGGGCAAACCAGAAGAGCATGTGGAGCGTTTCCTCCTCACGTGCCCCAGACTGGCAGGGTTGGCAGAACCTCCTGGCTGTTCGCAGGAGGAGCGGCTGTGGGGACTGCAGCGCAAGCACCACCTGTGAGAGCAAGCTCACAGCGTCTGCAGCCTCACCACCTCTACAGGGATGGAGGAACTCACCGTGGCCACGTCATAGAATAGAATCACAGAATCATTAGGGTTGGAAAAGCCCCCCAAATCATCAGGTCCAACCATCCCCCTACGACCAATGTCACCCACTAAACCATGCCCTAAGCACCATATCCAACCTTTCCTTGAACACCTCCAGGGATGGTGACTCCACCACTTCCCTGGGCAACACGTTCCAATGCCTGACTGCTCTTTCTGAGAAGAAACGTCTCCTAATTTTCCACCTAAACCTTGCCTGGTGCAACTTGAGGCTATTCCCTCCTTCCCACCACAGACAGCTGCTGCGACAAAGCAGAGCTTCCACACAGCGAGGCTTTCCTTTTCCAGCAGGTAAAGGTCACAGTACACCAGGAAGAGATCTGCTTTGCAAGAAGACCAGATTTTCAAAGATATTTGGATAGAGAAATGTGAAACGGAGGTCCAAATGGGGTCTTCAAAAGCACATGGCTCATTAGAAACCCAATGGCGGCTAGATGCTTAGGCACTTCTATAAATCCTAAACCCAAGGATTAGGATTAATTAGAAGTAAATGCCCAAACACACCTTGGAATTTGGCCTTCATTGCCTTCATAGGATGCTCATCATTGCTATTTTTTAAGAATGTAAGCTGCACAAAAGCACACCATTCACTGGGGTAGAACCCATGGAGGGGCTGGCCAGGGCTGTGGGCGAGTCACAGGGACACACCTGGCCACCAGATCAGCACCTTGCAACCCTTGATAAATCATCTCCACCCCATGCTTCAGCTTCACCGTGTGAAAAGGGACTTGTTTGCAAGGGTTAATTACCAAAATTGGGAAAATAAATAAAAATTAAAAAACAAAACAAAACAAACGAACAAAACACACACACACACACAAAAAAAAACAAAGTGCCCAAAGTGCTAAGCATAAGGATTTGGGTCCAACGACCACCATGGCTAGCAGAGCTCCATGTTCTCCTGAAATGAAGGCTCCTCCCAGTCAGTAGGTACATGCATACGCAGATACCAGCACTGATCATGCAAATTACAGTTTCCTGGAACCCATTAAAGCTTGCAACCAGACCTTGAGGCTACAGTGGAAAACCAGGGTTTCTGCTGGTACCAGGGGGAGCTGGGCACATTTGCCAGGCAGGGGAATCATGCCTGCTTACCGGAGTCACTGACCTCAGAGGAAAGAGTGATCCTTAAAATTTACAGACAGTGTTTCCAAAAACGAGCATTAATTTGAGGTTCCTCAACAGCCATGGCTCTAACTAAGGCAGCACGATCCCGGAAATTACAGCAGCTCAAGAATTTATCCAAATGGTCCCTAGTTTTTATTATTATTATTATTATTATTATTATTATTATTATAAGTTATTTATTTGCAGGTGGGGACAGAGGGATTGACTTAAGAGACCTTCTATTATGGTGTGCCTTCAGGACAGTGCTGGGTAAGCACTATCCTCTGAAAATCATTCCTTTTAGAGACATCTAGAGACGAACACCCCAAAATTGAGTGGCATTCAAAATATGAGGTCTCTTATGACAATGTGGGCTAAAATGCCTACAGTACTTCGAACAAGTAGTGCAGACAATCCTTCATTTAAGAGAAAAAATAAATTCTCTGCTACTGGCATGAGAAAGTTTACTTTCAGGCTTAAAGAAATGATCGTGTGGTTTTGAGGATGGCATTCCGTTCTGCTGAAGAATAGCACCCTGCCTGCCTGTATATCTGTGGCTTTGTAGCTACATTACAATCTTGGAGAGCTCTGTTTACATATTTTACATGTTTTCTTGTGCAGAACATGAAACCAAATTACATAGTAAAGGATGTTACGGTTTCACTCCTGCACCCTTTTCTGTCCTCTCCTTCTGATCATGTTTTAATTCTATCCAAAATAATTGTCTGGGTATTTTTAACCGTGCTCAATTGACTGTCAATCCTTTGGGCAGGTTTATTCACTGTTGCACAGGGAAATCATGCAAAAGCTGGTGAAGCTACATGCCAGGGGGGTAGGGAGAAGACGGCCAGGGCGGGGGTGGGATGAGAAATGCCGAGAAGCCTTCATGCATGAACAAAGCAGACGTGTCGATGCATTTATGCAAAATCATTCGGCTCTGAATGGAGAGGGACCCAAGACAAACAACCCGGATGGGATGCAGGAGAGCTATCCCACGCTTATGGCTGGACATGCTCTGCATCTAAAGGATGGGGAGCAGCAGTAGCAGACAGAGAGACTGGCAGGTTGAGGGGCAAGGGCCGAGGAGGGGGGTCTCCTTTCAGAAGAGTGCATGCTAACGAGCACCGCCATTGTTGCGGGGTCCAGCTTTCCAGCTCACTGATGCTGGGGGGTCCAAGCTGTTTTCAATTACAGCGTGTAATCTGGGTGGGTGGCTGGGTGTACGGCAGATATGATCATAAAATGGTCGGTCACTTCCTAAAGAAGCACATAATCCTTCTTATTATCCAAGACAATATTCCTTTCTTGCCTTTCTTCTCCTCACCCCCAGCAACAACAGACGGGATGGAATTCTGCTCTCGTTTCGTTAGCGGTGAGCGTCTCCTGGTCCTAGGAAGAGACAGGACCAATTTCCGGCACCTGAGGATTTTTGGTTTGACCTTCATCTCTGAAAAGGTCAGACCGAACCTCTCTGAGAGTACTGATGGCTGCTTTGCTCTCTGCATCGTCCTTTGTTTCTTTTATCTATTTTCTGTACAGTACACAAAGGGAACACAGTGTACCAGCCCCTGGTACTCACTGTTCTGTTCCCCTTAGATGACTTGCATATGTGCTCTTGAAAAATTATTCTAAAAACTAGTGGGGGAGGGGAGTGGAAAGAAAAAAATCCCTTGAGAGCTTGGCAAAATTGCTTGGAATCTCCTCTGACATCTCATTGTGTTCTCTCTGTCCTCCCCATACACAAATCATCCAGAGGCTACGACATCAGGCATGGGGTCTGCTGGTTTACTACTGCCCCGAGCAGAGGAGCACTGAAAGACATGGGGACGGGGGGCAAGAGGCAGGGAATCGCTGAATCACTGTCCTTCCTAGCAGGGAACAGGCAGCCAGGTGATGGGCAGCATCCCCTTTTCTCCAGCCAGCTCTGGAGCACCTTTAAGGTAATGCTCTTTCTTAACCAGCTCACTGCAACTGAGTCTTTTCAAGCCAGCCTAGCTAGAAATCCCATTTCTCTCTCTCTCTCTCTCTCTCTCTCTTTTTATTCAGAACATTGGGATCATTTCTGAGCAGAAGGCATAGCACAGATCTTTGGAGCATCCATCACCTTGGTGCAAACCCTTTATATGGACCACTTGCTCCAACGAGACAAAGCAGCGATGCAGACGTGAATAAGGACCAGAGGAGATCCCCAGGCAAACAACATCACCTTCTTTGGCAAGAGGGTTGCAAAACCCAGCTTTCTCAACAACACAGGTGGGAAACAAGGTTTCTAGCTGTTAGAGCAAGGACTTGGTGGAATTGTTTTTCAGTCATTTTGCAATGGGAACAAGCCCAACTGTGTGAGGATAAAATCTGGTTAATTCACGCACCGGATGATGTGAGAAGGCTGACAAAGCTAACACACAGTGGATTTAATGACCCCGGAATCCATTCCAGATCTGTGTTCCCAGACTCCGACTGACAGCAGGCCCTGAACAGAGTTTTCTTCTTATACAAGATATGAACATTTCCCTTTTGAGATTTCCTGAGCTTCCTAGTCCTGGGGACACCTGGGCCCAATAACGCCCAGCGCCTGCAATGTCTCTGGGGGGAATTGAGGTTTAATTCTCAAACCGCAGCTTTATCTTTGTGAGCTCTGGTTTCCACCTCTATTAAATGGAACAGAAACCAGACAACGTGGCTGTGATAAGGCTTAATTAATCCTGTTCATTAAAGAGATATGAAAAATACCATCACTTAAGACAAGGGAGGCATGTTCCTCAGAGTTCCCAAGCCTGAATTTGCCTGGTGCCAGGCTCGTGGTGCAACTCCCCAGCCTTCAGGTGAAAGACCAAACTGTCTGGTCCGTAGTATCTGGGGGAAGGCTGAAAGAGAGACTATGTTTTGGGCTCCCTTCTACTAATTTTAGACCTGGGGAATCTGTAAGCTAAGCTGAAGCCTTTTGGTGCACCAGCCGGTACTGGAAATGTGCTCAGACGAGTACAGCAAACCTACATTCCTCTTGCGGTAGCCTGTGCACAGTGTCCAGTTCATCTTTTTCCAGAACTGGTCTCTGATCACTCATGGTTCCTCCATTAACAGTTTCTCTTAGTGGGATTTTGTACTCGACCTCCTGAGATTAGTGGTTCAAAGGCTGGCTAGGCTATAAATAACAGAGACATTTGCGAAGCAAATCATCTTATTAAAAATGGGGATTTTTTTATCCCTCTGACCACAACAAAACTCTTACCGTTGAAGAGCAACAGGACTTGGCTGTGAACTGGGAAGTTCAAAAAGGGCCACTTGCAGAGCCGACAGACACACACCCTCCCACTTCTCAGCAAGATCACCCCAAAGGAGAGGAATGGCTTCTCCATTAAAAGTTGCAGGTTTCCTCTTCCCGCTCCTGTTCAAGATTACCCTATTTGTTGGCTTTGCTGGATCTTTGGGGAATTACCTTCAGAGTTATATTTATTAGTCAAAGTAAAACTGCATGGCAGAGAACTTCATATTTTTTCTCTTCAATTTTGTCACAGTATTTTCTTACCAGCCGTGGAGCCCTCGCTCTGCCATGTTTTTTCTTCCAGTACTCAGAATATTTTCGTGCTCTTGCCTTCTTCTTTTGTGGGAAATTTCAGACATGCTGCAATTCTAGACATCTTTCTATGGCCGGCTGAAGAATAGGTTTGTTGCAGTGAGTCTGGATGAGTGCAATTGTGGGAACTGTAATAGGGGCAGGAGGGGGCCTCTGTTTGTGGGAAAGATGTAATAAGAATCCTCTTCCACAGCTTCTTACTCCATGGCAGCCCCTGTGGGGTACCCAGGGGGAGAAGGGGGTGGGTTTGTCTGGGAACAAAAATGAATCCCAGGATCTGTGTGCCCAGCAGCCTTGGGGAAGAGTCCCCTTCTCATTAACTGTGCCTAAGCTGTGCGGCTTTTCCCGTACAGGAGAAAACCAGGAAATGGCAATGGCACAGGGAGGAAAAATGTATATATATATTCATATGGTGACTTGAACTAAACAGCTTCTGTGTAACTGGGAGGAAATACAATGAAAGACAGAGCTGTTGGGGGACTGCCCCTCTAAATTACCAATGTAGACCCCAACTTCCAAGGCTTGAGTACATGCTGCTGTGACAGGAGTAACCAGGTCACCGATAAGCCACATATGGAGCCATTAGTCCCTTCCTACACCTGTCTATTATAGAGGCCAAAAGGGAACTGCAGATGAATCCACTGGATTCCCACCAGCAAGAGGGAAGGAGAAATGGCCCCTCCAGCCCCGCGGTCGGGCTGCACCCACCTCCCTCTCACCCCAGCCACGGAGTCAGGGGTGAAGAGCCCTCCCCAAATCAGCCTGGCAGAGGCTTCCCATGGAGGCACATCCGTACAGATAAGACACTTAAAAAAATATCCAAAGCATTCATGCTCAGGACAACCTACTCCAGAAAGAAAGAGACACTACCAAACACACTAATGAACTCAGAACAAAATCAGTGCGCAGGGAGAGCATGGAGGCTGCCACTGCACGACCTCTTTTCTTGAACCCTATGGGACAGCCACCCTTTTACTGTGACCTAATCCACACCACGCTTTCCTATTTAACTGTCCTCACCCACACAGCTTCACCGGTGGCGATACAAGTGGGACTGCCCACGGAGGCCATGAGATGGCTCCTTAAACTCGCACGTTGCCAAACCCAGGAGTGCTTAGCTTGGTGGTAGGAGGCCACATCCTCCCCGCTCCTGCTCATAACAAGGTTGACCCTGGCTGAGTATGAACTGGTAGGAGAAACAAGTCCCTGGGGACTTCCAGTGCAAAAAATAAAAATAAAAAAAAATTGCAGCTATTCACAAAACGGATCGGTCTGAGCGCCCTTTGTCTTTCTGTTTATGCTTACTGGATCTGCCCCTCAGCTGGTATAAATCTGCCCAGCACTACTGCCTTTTTGTAGTCCTTGCCAGAGTGCACCAGCTGATGACTTAATGCTAGCATCAATAATCTTTAGCACAAGAAAGGCCCTGAGAAATAAACAGTGCTGTAGAAAACCCCACACAACCAGTACATCAACACTGATAATATTTCACACACAGCGGATGGCAAGGAGAGGCTGTTTACAAACTCACAGCAAGAGCGGTAAGGAAAAGAGCGGCCCGAGAGCGTGCAAAGCCCTTATTGCTGAATTCCTCCTGCAGTCGATAACAGGTACTGAGCAGCGTCTGCTTCGAGACCTGCGGAGGATGCCAGATTAGAAATCAAACTGTAAAAATACCCTGCGATGGTGCTCACGTTTCTGTGCTGGTGTGATGCTGCTGACTGGTCCTCTTTGGCTTTAAATATGATGCTGTCAGTACTGTGAATATTTCTTAATCAGCACTGAAGAGTGGCTGCCAGGAAAGTAGAAGTGGCTGTCTATCAGTCTTGCTTCTGCAGAAAGAGCGATTGTTTAAGGGGGGGGGGGGGGGGCTGTGTGACCTTTCCATTTTTCAAATGTGTATCTGTTTGCCAAGACTGTGTCATTCTTTGTAAGCATTTTGTTGTTCAAAACAAATCTTATACTGTGTTTTTTTCTGCTCCCTTAGTATGTTGCCATTCAGCAGCCTCATACTAACAAGTAACAAAGCCACATGTAAGATCCATCTCGCAATAACAAGCAAGTGCATACATCCTACTTCTAAGAAACAAGCAACTCTGTGGAAACGGGCAACGTGTTAGCGAGCTCTGCAAACAGGCCTGGGGTGGTCAGTCTGCAGAAGGAGCCCTACAATAACAAGCAAGTGCACTCTGGCTTTTGCTCACAAACAATCCTCCAAGAGTAAACAAGTGCAGGCACGCTGATATTGCTGAGCAGCACCGCAGCGCCAAACGTGGTCCTCACGAACAGCCTCTGTAGAACTAAGGCAGAAATACAGGCATGCAGAGAAACGGGTCTTGAGATAGCTAAGGATGAGAAAACGTTTTAAATCGTGAAGGACATACTTAAAATGCTCTAAAGCACTTTGAGAATACCAGGGCAATTATGAGGAACAGGGATAGCTAACAAACAGGCAGCTTATGTATTCTGTATATTGCTGTGCACTGCACTCAAACATATCTTTCATGGCATTCCTGATGAGAAGCCAACACAAATGCCACTGATTAATCAGGAAACTACCCAGCAACAACATGAAAAGTTTGCACAACATCAGCAAGCACACAACCTACTCTGAAAGATATCTGGGTGAGGAAAGGTGCTCCTTTCATCAATACAAAAAACCCTAAGGCTCAGTGCTTGCACAGATAATGAAGCCAAACATGTTTACACACCAGTGATCATTACACATGGTGATTAGGGGAGATCTTAGGTTAATTTTCATCTCAAGCACTCCGCTAGCTAACAGAGTGATGACCTGCTGCCCCACCTAACCTCTCCAGAGTGACAAGTCAGGTGCTCTTTCACAAGCTACGAGCCTGTCTTGTTCCTGTGGAAAACAAAGACTCTCAACATATGTGATTAAAAAGGTCAGTGAACCCCATACACTCAAACGGGTGTAATACGACCAGCTGAGCTAAAGCACAGATTCCTCTTGCTGGAAGTAAATAGCACACTGTTATCTCCCCAGGGGCCAGCCAATAACAGGAGGCATGTTCCCATTCACTCCGCCAGTGTGTGATATGCTAGTGCTCTGCCTATAAATACAACAGCTTGGTTTTTGTTTTTGGTTTGTTTTTTTTCTCTAACAAGGCTGTGACAACTTCATCTCATCTGGGTACAACAAACATGCTTGAATTGTGGCTACACAGCAGGGCTTTCTGTTGGGTGTGCATGTGGTGGTGTTTTCTCCACCACATGACCATATGTTGTACGGTCCTACCGCACAGCGTGGCTGCATCTCTACCAGTGCTTTAGGAGAAAATCAGGGCAGGAAATCACCCTGACAGCATGGGGACAGAGGACTAGGGGACATGCGCATTGAACTGCACCTGAACTGGAGACAGTGGGCTTTGAACAGTACTACAGCCCAGGGAGCTCAAATGAGAAAGAAGCTACGAAGGCACTGGTAGGGGTGCAGAGGAAAGTTCCTTTTACAGTGTAAAATAATAAATACGACCATGACAAAAAGGCAACACTGGGCTCGGGATTCTGTCTTGGTACTATGCCAGCTAATCACGCTTTGTATGTTTAAAACTGACCTGGTCATTAATTTGTTACAGACTTGTGCAATGTGAACAAGGCCAAGTCTCTTGGATAAAGATGTTTTCTCTCGTAAGCCAACTGGAAATGCTTAGCATTTACTATTCACGGATAAATCTGCTTGTCATATCTTTGACATTGCATTCCTCTCTGCATTGCCCACTCAAGACACCTCCCAGATAATTAGACTGCAAGAACAACTTGGCTGCATCAAACCCAAAGTCCATCTGATTCACTGCCCTGTCTAGCAAGGGACAATGGTGGATGCTGAAGGAGGAATATACAAAGTAGCTCTTGTATATGATGATCCTTTTCTTGCTGTATCCTCTAAAAAAACAACAAGCAATGCGGGCTTTCCTGAGTCAGAGGGTTGCATCTGGACTGTTGCATCTGCATCGTGTACAGCTCTGTTTTCCAGGCATTTATCTAATGTCTTTTTGAACTCATTTGGATCTAACTCTCTCAGGGAGACAAAAGGTAAAGTTATGGTAACTGGAGCTATTTATGTTACAAAGGAGACATGTAAGAAAGGGGTTAAAGCTAATGAATGGCTTTGGGAATGGACGGGACCTTTCTCAGAATAGAACAATAGGGTGCTTTTATGAATCCGGGAGGCAGAAAACACAAAACTATTAAAAAAGAAAGAACACTCTTTTGTATTATTCTGCATTAGCCTTCAGAACTCATTGCCACAAGATAGCACCCTGTGCTGGCTATAGAGAGCCTGTCTAGTCTTTTAGGTGATGCTAGTTAGCCAGCGGTGACTCCTGCACAGCTTATTGAATCAAGCAGACCACGACTTCAGGCAGTTTTCAGATGGGTGACTGGAACTGAATTTCAACTCTATCACCACTAAACAGGCTCAGAAAAAGGGTAACTGCTATCGGGAGCTTCCCTTGGTGAAGTGGCAGGATAAAAGACAGGGGTAACATCACACATGAATGCTGACCATCTAGTTACACTCATGACTGTCCTTGCTAGCCTCCACCTTCAAGGAGAGGTAACGGCATCTGCTTCCCTTACCTGTGTTGCTGCTGGCTGACCGATGACCACCCATCCTGGACACTGCTGGTCACTGTGATGTGAGACGGAGACGTTGGAAGCCCACTGATCAAGGAAGCCTTTGGGAGTGTAAATGCCACAGTCTTTGATGCTGGTCATTTGCTCAAATTCCTCACATACTCCATCACCATCGTGGAAATAGCACCTGCTGGGTTCATCTGCCAGGAGAAACCAAAGAGAAATCGAAAAATGGCTACATGTCTGTGGCCTAGTTGCTAGGATCTAATAACACCAGTGGTGTTGCATCTGCTGGTCCAGATCACTGGGGAGTGAAAGCATCGGTCACTTCTGGCCAACAGCAGGGCACTTTTAAGAAAGTCAGTTTTTAGTCAGTTTTGTTATTGGGCAAAACCCTCAAAACATTTCTGAATGCGAAGGTTTTTCTGCTTATTTTTGTCTATCTCCATTTAAAAGGATGGAGACAGAAGAAAGCAGAAATCGAAAATATATGGAAAGACAACGTGGGTGTTGGCATAACTCCACTGCCTTGGATGGAAGATAGCCAACAGAGGGTCTGGTCTACAATGTTTCCCTTTTTGTTCTTAAAAGATATCTGCAAAACAACAACAAAAGCATCTGTGAATTTAGGGATGGCAAAAACTGCTAAGTTCACAGCCACAGGACAAAGGGCCAACCAGATCTGTTTATCCAAGGCGCAGATACAGTCCACATAGTGTGAGGGTAAGCTTGCCACATCCACACACGGCTTCAACCAGCATAACTCAGATTTGACCTGAAAGGATCAAAAGCAGCAGGAGACTTTATTATCCTTGTCCATTTATTCTGTGGCTTCTCTAATGAGACTGCCAACAAAGATGCCAAATTTTTGAGGTTGTTTCTGTAACACTGGCCCATTAAAAACTGAACCAGGATCCATCTACTCTTTTCAAACAGACTGCATAGCAATAATGACTTTCAGTCATTAGAGTACTCTGTGAAATGGAAACCTTTGACCTGTTGGTATCCTATTTTGTATTGTATTATCATTGCCAGTCCCCAGAGGTATCCAGTTCTGACAGTCTGTTGTATTTTTGTCTGGCAAATAAGCCTGCTGAAAAAACGGTAGGAAATTATCGCAGAGCTGCGAGCTGGGCTGATGGAAACGATCCCTAAGGAGAGTCCTGCCGGTAGCATTGGACTATCTCGAGCTAGGTGTCAGAAAATCCAACGGCTGCTCAATTTTGAGCTACTTCCAAACTACTAAATCCCCTGTTTATTTTTCCTCCTAGTTTACACAGTGAAATACCATCATGAGCCAGAAAAAAAATCAGTTTATTGCAATTCAATTATTTAATGACTTTCGCTCTTTTTCCCCCTCCCTTCCTCCCAATCCCCTGTGCAAAATTCTAGGTGCTTACAAGAGCGTGAACTTGAAAGAACGGAGAAACCTATCAGGAAAGAAGGTCATTCTGCTTTCGTTTCATCACGACCTCTGCAGCCAACTTGTGTACGTGGATAACCGTGGGGAGCTGTGTGTTTGCCGGGCCAGCACTCCAAGCTGGCGAAAATGAGCCAGCGTGAGGCTGGAAGCCGTTCAGCCGTGCGAGCACAGCACTGTGTCTGAGCTAATATTCCAGGGGTGGCCAAACTGCTTGACCCTACAAGTCACATCTTAAAATCTTCATATGGCCGGGAGCCACCAAACATATACCACACACCTCGAAGAGCTCGGAGGAGCAGTGGTCGGGGGGAGTGCTTCACAGCCGAGGCTGACAATGGCTCCCCAGGGTGCCCCATTACTCCACGGTGGGAGAGGGCTGGGGTGGATGTGAAGATGGGCTCTAATGCAACCCAGCAGGGCCGGCCCCAGCAGCCTCGCTGCCCAGCCTCCTCCTGATGCCAGCAGGGCCCTGCTGCCCATCATCTGACACTGGCCCTGCTGGGAACACGGCGCTTGAACTGCTTGTGAACCATGTGTGCCCTTAGAGCCCCAGTTCGGGCATCCTCGCAGCACACCTTATTGCTCCACGGGGTTTGTTAGTGCTGGCCCAGTGCCACACCAACGTGGGGTGGGAGAGACGCGGCCTGTGCCGGTCAGCCCAAGGAAGGTGCAGAGCTCCATATAATAGAGGTTAGCTCTTGGTTCCCTCACCTTATCCTTAAGCATCTCTTGCTCTGCGTGTCTCTGCAGAGAGCTGTCGAAGCGTAGGGCAGCTCTCTGCCGTGCTCAGGAACAGCGGGATGAAGCGAAGCGGCTCTCCCGCCTCGCAGCGCCGTGTCCCACTTTGAGCGAGAGCCTCAGCAGAAATCTCTGAGAAACGCTCGGCTTTGGGAAGACTGCGGTCAGCAATCAAAAATCCTCAAAAACAAATCCCAAACATATGAAAATATCTATTTTTGGAAAAAGAGTGTCTGTCATTTAATGAAAAGAGGCTTATTTCTGTAAAAAGGGAAAAAAAAAAAGGAAAAGCGAAAGACCTACCATATTAAAAAGACCCAGCCTTCAGCCCATGAACAGATGCACAGTCAGATATACACTTCCAGTGACACACACTGGCACCCAAATACATCCTGCTACACACCCACACCAACAGAAACACTGACACACAAACACATGTACGCTCTCTTTACACATCCTTGATGCAGCCACCCCACTGATGCAAACACACACCCAGAAACTCACAGCCTAATTTTAGGCACACATATTCAGACAGTGTTTCCCTTGCCTCCCTGAAGCACGGACTTATTTTCACGATAGGCACTGAAGTAAGCACAGCATTTATATAGCCAACATACTCCTGTACTGGCTCCAAATGTTCCCTCCTAATGCGATGATAAACGTAATGGGCTTCTGATAAGATCATGTGTTTGGGATAAAAGAATACTCAAGACCTACTCCAATCAGATGACTTAATTCATGCGCACATGGATGGGAAGGCAGCCCTTGAATAGCTGTGATCCAGGCCAGTGTGTGATCCTAACAGAGGCTAATTTGTTCCTGATTATGCTTAAGACCCCAATAAATCTGTCTGCTCGGAGCCTGCAAAACCCGAGGGAGGAACCGAATGGAGAGACTGAGATGTCTGAATTAAATGGAGACTGCCTAAAAATGCTTAACAAAGCCTTACAGACCTGCATGGCCGCTCACCCTGCCGCCAGGTCTGCTGGCTGCATGGCCCCATGCCCGAAAACTGAGAGCAGATGAGGTACCTGCTCACCTCCGTGTGCTGTGAAAGACGGTGGGGGAAAGGGGCTTCACAACCACTATTTTGTCTGATGGAAGATCCGCGAGTCCTAGGACTGACACGCCATCCTGCAGTGGGCAACACCGTGCTTGGAGGGGACTGCTGGTGAGAAGGGGGGACACAGGGGGGACATGTCTCCTGCCCGGGGTTTCCTGCTCAGGGTCATGTCAAAGACGGTAACTTTTCCAAATCCTTCCCAGGCACTGACGAGGGGACTGAAGAGTCCACAGCCCACAGCAGCCAGCTCTTCCTTCCGCAGGTGCTGAGCACCAGTTCTGACTCCCAGTTCTTAACGTGGTCCATGATGCTCGGTAGGTTAGAGTCGGGCTTCACATTTTTGTAAGCAAAGTGAAAAACAACCAGATTGTCTCTTCCAACGATTGCCCTCACAAAATATAAACTAGCAGGCTTCTTCCCTTTCCTCCAGCAGTGTGAAAGCCCAGTTAAATCCAGAGAGTCCTACAGGTTCAGAGCTGGGGAGGGCAGTGTGAGGAGAGACGTATCTCCAGTAAGCAGCAGCAAACATCTTTATTTCCATAGGGGTGCAGGAGGCCTTTTCTGATCTGTTCTTGCCTACTGTTACATGAAATGCATCCAGGGCCTTGATAATACAATTTATTTTTTGTCTCCACAGAGATCTATAGGATACAAAGACCTAATGAAGACCATGGTGATGTGTTGGTCACCCATGCCACGGACTATGTTCATCAACACTACGGACTTGTCACTTTAAAATCAAATCTGAACTGAGTAATACATGGAGGAAGAGAACATGAAGTAAATCTGATTTGTCCTCAAGGAGAAATGACTTCAAAAAATTAAAAAACAGTTGCCTGGAAATCCAGCTTAAACCTAGAACAGAAAAATGTCTGCAGGCATAGTACCTGGCAGCAGGAGTCCCTGGGGACTGAGAACAGATGCTGAAGGATCCTGAGCTGAACTCGGGGAACGTGTATTCATTCAGGCAGTCAGAGCTCCTTTCCCCTGACAAAACCATCACTGAAGGCACCAAAACATCGGAGCCAAACCAAAGTCCCGTTCTCGCCCTTGTTTTGGGCTAGTGGGAGAAAGAAATCTCAGGTTTAGCAGAGAAATCTGTCACGCCCAGGAATCCCTGAACACTACATGGCAGCCATCAACCTGGAGAAGGGGGATTTGTGGGAAAACATTAGCACAACCTGGCTTGTTTCCTAAAACTTGCCAATTGTAATTGGTTTTCAAGATCTAGAACAATCGCGGGGCTATTGTGCATTGCACAGAAAATGATGTGAGCTCTGTTTGTCCTTGCCTCTTAAGGTGATCAAGCACAGTGCAAAACGCAGCCTTTTGCACTGAAATACAACCCCCCCCAGGGCTCAGAGATAAAAGAAGCACCAGGTAAGGAAAAGGACTGGGAGAGAGGCCGGGGAGCACCTATCAGACCCTGCCTGGGTCAGCAAGTAACTCCCCGTCACCTGGCCAAAGTGAGGCCAGAAAAACTCCAGCGACACAAATCAAGTCTGAAACACGTCAGGAAGCAGACATACAGGATATACACTTATCTGCGATAGGCAGCCTTCCACCTCATTAAAAAAAAAAAAAAAGAGAGAGAGAGAGAAAGAGATCCACTTCATAGCACAGGGCACATCCTCCGATGAGGCTTTTTATGTCCGAGCTGCATGGTCAAAGTGCTGGGGACAGACACTCGGGGCGGCTTCCTGTTTTCAGCTAGGATGCAGTGATTGGCATCAGCATAGTCTTCTTTTGTGCAATAACTACTTTTTTTTTTTTAAAGGCCAGACAAAAAAAAAAAGAAAAAAAGTATTTTTAAGCTCAGCTGTTTACTTAGGGATGCTTCCAACTATAACAAGCCTCATGCCACATAACTATTCGTCCGAGGGAAAAAGAAAAAAAAAAAAAAGAAAAAAAGGGGGGGGACACAAAAATGCAGAAGCATTGTCTCAGAGTAACAAATTCTTGGAACAGAATGAGCTTCACATTTTAACCCCTGAAAGGTCTGTTCAGACCTCGCGGGGAGGCAGAGGCATGCGGGCCCTTTTGGCTGCGGCGAGGGCCAGATCACAGGCTTGCCGAAGTCAGCAGCTTCTGTAGATGTGGGATTTTACCTGTCACCTAATCAGCATCTCCAGCGCTGGTGTTTGTGTCCACAGATGAGAAGAAATACAACCAGAGGTTTCTATCTCAAAAGCAGGAATAACTCCAGCGCAGATCACAGTGGCTGAGGGATCGCAGAACCTGCACCATTTGTTTCCGTGAGCGTTTCACCTTTGGCTTCAGTGGGAACAGGGTGAGTTACGTGGCCTGCTTCCAGGGTATCCTCTGATCTCTAATACTGAAGAAGCCAGAGACAGAGATACTTCCTGCTGCATTAAAACATTTGAGAGCTATTTTCCTTCCTGGATATCCTGATTTGCAAAGAGGAAAACCACCGCACAGAGCTCGGGCAGACCTTTGCGAATAAAGTTGCATATCAATAAATTGTGACGTTTTTCTTCAATGAAATAAAGCAGACACCTTGGAAATGAAGTAAACGTGGGTGTTGCAATCTACTGCGGAACATCCAGGGGCCTTGCAGGAGGCTGTTTTCTGTACAATATGACAATCATGTCTGAGCATCTCCTGAACCTAGCAGGGCCGATATAACGCGCTTGTGGAGCTCGGCTCCCTGGTAATTCAGCTGCTTTGTGGAAATACATTCCTGGGCTTGTCCTTTGTCTGGTGTGACTCGGCTCATCGGTATGATATAGCGGTCGGAGCACAATAATTATGCAATTGATCTGCTTGCTGCAGACAGATACAATTACAACTCCTTCACAGAGCCCGGCTCTGAAACTTGATATTTCACCTCCAAGAACACAAGCCTCTGTCACTTAAGAGAAAGGATATTTTGCATTGCTGGCAGTGGTAGGAAGACCTTATCTGCTCTGTGGATTGCCAACAGGAGCCAACACGGCCTTCCCCCCACGCCAGGCATGTTAGAAAAGCACTACAATGCGCCTCCTCTTCCACCTACCCGCGTTTCCCTCTCTGGGTGTTCGGATAAATCAGAAAAGCAGTGCTGATAATACTTCAGTATTTCCTCAGACTTACACAGACTTATTAGCTACACTTGGAGACTGTTCAACTGAAAATCTTGAGATTTCTGTCGCGTAAGGCAGCAACCGCTACAACCACAAAAAGGCTGGCCGGCGTGGCCCTTCGCGACACCTGGCCCGCCTGCTTCAGAGGCTGGGAAGGAGCCCAGGAGGAAAAAAAAATAAAAAAATAAAAATAAAACATTGGTGCCACTCACTAAGGAAAACAAACAGCTTGTTTGTGTGTGTGGTTGGATGTTATTGCAAAGGCAGGTCTTGTGCTCAGCATCATCCTCTGAGCACAGCAAGCCGCTGTTGAGTCACGGAGGATGCTCTAAGGAGGGAAGCATGACCAGCCGTGGAAGCCTCTTTGATCCGCAAAGAGAGTAATGCAAGAGGGATGCAACAAGCAGAGGAGCAATTCTCTGCTGGGCTCTCACTCTAGCCATGTCCTAAACACCAAAGCTGGATTGAGCTGGGCTGGAGTCACTGGCCGAGAGAAAAATGTAGGCAAATGCCACCCCAGCCCACATTCTCCCCCACAAAAAAGCATTTTGCTGCCTGAGATGCCTGCGCTCTCTTCTCTGTGGTTCAGCTGGCCCTGCTAAGACGGCACTATTAATGATGACAGTCTGAAAATCACTTTAAGAGACTTTATGACGATGCTGTTATTACTAACTTGCCAAATGAGTGCTTAGACATTTTGGAACATGTAGCCACACTCCCATGAGCTGCAGGAAACAGTCAGCTTCAAAGTATTTGCCTTAAGCTGAAGGATTCACACAAATATTATCTGAATAGCTCCAGTCACTAAATTAATTGCTATCCGTTATGAAATCCCGCTACGGATCCTCAGCTTCTTTATCGACAGCACTCCTTCCCAAGCTACTTGCTCAATGCTCTACCCTTATTGATGTCCTGCGAGATGCTGAGCTTCCCTCACCAGGCGGCTCAGTTTCTCCCGTGCTGCTGTTCTGCTGGGAGTCCTCTGTGGGGCCAGCCAGGGCCTATTTGGTGTTTGTGGGAGAAATCACCATTCACTGCTGCGTGGGGCTGCGGTTTCAGCAGTCAAAGCCGTGTTCCCGTGCAGGGGTATGAGGAGGGGAGGGGGCCAGGCTGGGAGCGAGGCGCGCTCTCAAAGCATGCCCACAATGAATATGGATGGTCATCCATCAATTTATTTTAAGCACATTACTTCTCTGTCAGAAAGGGAAAAAAAGGAAAAAGAAAGAAAGGAAAGAAAAGACATATAAAATTAGGTTTGTGTCACTCATTTAACACTGCAATTTCCCCAGAGGATTATGCACCAAACAGAGATAGCAAGCTCATGAATATTAATCATTTCCCTGAATGCAATGCAGCCCTCCAAACAATAAGATTAGGGGAAAGTGCTATGCTTAATTTATGGATAATGGGAGAGGTAAAGGATAGAGCTCCCACAAAGGTAAGGCTCACAGCTGGAGGGAGAGGCCTCTGAGGAGGAGAATGACAGATCCAGATTTGTAAGGTAGCAGAAAAACATTTGGGGCCAAGCAGAAGCAAAAGAAAAGGTGCTAACAGAGCGTTGTCAAATTAAAATCATACTTCTCTCTGAACAACCACTGGTGACTAATGCTGCAAGCATGCCAGAAATCGGTGGTAAATTCAAGAGTTAGATATGTTTATTTTCTGTTTTCCTCTGCCCTGTGCCTTTATTTTGTATTTCACATCCCAAAGGCCCCCGTCCAACAACCCACGGAAGCATGTGCCTCGCTGGAAAGCTCACGTTCCTCAGCGTGACCACTCACACGTCGAAGGCAGCGGCACTGCTGCCCTGCCTGGCTGCACAAAGACTTTCGCGAGGAGTCCCTCATAAGCAAAGGAGATAAAGTATGGCAATAACAACACCAATAAGATGTGACTGAAAACCCCATAAATTACCAGGCAAACTTAAGGCGAGATAGAAGTTCTGCAGCTACTTTCCAGCCGGGTTTCAATGCGTCTATCAGTCTTTACTCATCTTGTTTCATATTAATCTCTCCCCCCCTCCCTTCTTTTACATTGATCTCTGCATCTTTTCTATTATATCCTTCTCTTTCTTCAGCACTGGAGAGCTAAATCAATGCATAATGCACATCACACTCAACAAAAGGAATGCAAATGAAAGCAGCGCTCTTTTTCAATGTACGCACATATATCTGGGTGCATGTGTACGGTGTTTGTGTGTGGGAGAGTGCATACCAAGGACAAGGTGCTCAGCTGCTTGTTAGACACCCATTTCTCAACAGTCCGCCGGGAACAGATCAAGTGCTAAAAAGCTCTGGGTTCACACAACTGCAAATCATAACTCTTGTGACCAGGGCCCGTTTTACACGGGATTCATTGGCTTGAACTTGGCCGGGATCCTCACTAATCACAAAAATCAGGTGTCCCAGGAGTGAACAAGAGCAAGGTGAAAGGAAAGCAGCCAAGAGGTAGGAGAGGGGCGCATCCGTCACAGCGGACAAGACTCTGACTCGCTCCTCTCCTCCGAATCAAAAGGCAAAGTGAAACTTCCCCCGTAGGACCCAATTCTGGGCAGAGGAGATAAAATATGCAAAATCTGCTAAGCAAAGGGAAAAAAAGTAGAGATGATAAATTTCAGGATGGGAAGGGCGAGTGTACCACAGGACTTTAAAAAAAAAAAAAGGAGCCCTGCCAGATGCTTTCATTAATTAATTAATTAATCTCACTGTCGCTCTTCAGCATGTTGCAGGAAGAAAACGCTATTAATCTTATCTGTTTTCTTTTACTCGGCTTTGTGTTCAGAGAAGGCCAGGACAGCCTGACAGTAAAGACCACACAGTTTTCTTCCCTGCCTCCCTCCTTCCTTCCCCCACGCCCCTCCTCCCGTGGCAGAGCAGATTGATCCCCTGTTATCTGATTAGAGAGGAAAGGAGGAGGGAAAACAAAACCAAGGGAAAAAAAAAAAAGTCTAATTTTATTACAGGCACTAGCGCAAAGTGTCTTGAGAGCCTTCTGCCATTTATTCAATGGAAAGTTGGACCAATAAAAAAAAGCACATAAACCTCATGATCCTAAAAGGCAGACAGAGCAAGACAGACAGAAGGACACCTGCAAACAGGCAGCCTCCATCCTTGGAGATAGCCAGCACAGCTGGCCATGAGCCTGAGCAATGTACTCCAACTTTGAAGCTGGAACTAGCTTTGAAGTTGGCCCTGCTTGGACCGGAGACCTCCAGAGACTCCTTCCAGCCGAAATTATTCTCTGATTCATGGCTCTAAACGTAAAGCTTTATGGCGATTGCTTGTTCTGTTGTATTTCTCTTCTATCAAAGGAGGTGACATGAGCAGTCTCTGCTGTGGATGGAAGAAGCCCACTCGGGCTTTGCTATCAAACCTCCTGCTACGGGACACCGGTGACGCCCCTTCGATCCTGCCTTTGCAACCCAAATGTTTAGCGATTATTTTTTGCCATGTGGGACCCCATCCTGCAGACAATTTGTGACAAGCATTGCATTCACTATTGTGGTTAGATTTGCTGAAGTCCAAAGAATGCCTTGTGGTAGTTCAGAAACAAGCCTGGAAGGAAACATTTGCAAGATCAAACCCTGAGGCCCCAATTCAGCAAAGCCTCTGAACATGTGTTTGAGGCTCGCTGAATTCTTTGGTGAAGAGGAGTGATTCCTGGGGCTCTAAAAGGCTACATAGTACAACTAGAACATCACTGCAAAAATAACACTGCCTGAAATAATTACTTGTTGTCCTGCAGGATTATAACATATGTCAGCCTCATAAACATGGAAATATATTACACTTATTTTTCTCTCCTCCTCAAACAGGGGCCCAAGCATTCTGTATTTTCCAAGAAAACATCCCACCAGTCTCAATGAAGGCTTTTGTTTGGCTAAAGACAGAGGACCCAGACTAATATTATTAGATTATGGAGAATGATGAATTTTTGTTCTTTTTTTTTATTATGTAATATGTCCTGTCACTCATTTCCCCAATACTTTCATGCTTTCTCACGAGTCTTTAATGCTTGTTATGTTAAAACAGAATAAAAATCTGCGCTCTTTGTTTGCCTGAAAGATTAGGCAGCAGTTTCTATTTTTTATTGGCCTAATTCATGGTGGTCCAGCACCCATAGAAGCCAACAGGGCCTGTTTCACAGGTATTTCCTTCCCTGACTGCACCTTTCCTAGGGATTTGGTGAAGGCAGCGCCTCCAAAAACAACAGCAGCCGGCCTCCTCCCACAGACCTGCCGGCACATGGAGGCCATCACCACCACAACAGTCGCACTACCACAATTGTACAGTCATACAACTAAACGTTTTTGAAGACTGGGCCCATGCACCTTGCCATTGATTTAGTTATTTTGATTCACCCACATAAATCCTCACTTTTGGGATTTCACAGACAACCAATTGGATTTCATTCACTTTTGTAATCCAGGACCTGTGCAAAACCACAGCCTCCTGAAGCTCATCAAACCCAAACAACTTGTTACCCCTGGAATTCCCCTTTCCTTTTCAACAGAGGCAAATCTGAAAAATCTTTCCCTCTGTGATGGCATAGAATTATCCGAGTTTATACTGTAATTACTCATTTTTTTTAATCACATTGCTGTCAGACAGGTTTTTTCCATACTCACAACCAGCTCTGCTGCTGGTACTGGAGATGAACACGCATACAGGCTCCTGCACTCACCTGTCACGACACCGCCGCGTGCTCCAAAGGCCGGGACTCCAGTGTGGGGACGTGCTGGGAGCACGATGCAGCTCCTGCCTAGCCCACCCAGCCTGGTTTCCCTGAGAACCAGTGAGCGCAGGGGAGGACCTGGCTCATGTCCTAACGTAAAGCTGGGATGTGGCCAAAGCACCGACCTGGACCAGGCAACTCAGACCTGCTGCTGAGCAGGGTGAAACAGATGCAGCTGTACAACTACAACTCAAATCCTTGCCGCAACCAGCCTTGGACTACGCCCGGCTTTTGGAGAATCCAAAACATTTGCTTTAGTGTTTATTTCACTTTCAAAATATTATGACTAATTTCTTTCAGTGTTTGAGGTCTAATTCAGCAAGTTACTTGAAACACAAACGTGACTTCAAGACCACCAATAGTCATAATTAGCCTTGACCATAAATATTCTCAAATTTCAATAGAGTGATTTACATATGGAAATAAGTACATCACCAAATCAGGCCTCAAGTCTCACTGCGTGGGCTGCTGAAGTAAAAATGCAGTAGTAAAGATGAGACAAGCAGTCCCCAGCTTACCACCCGAGGGAAATACGTTGCCTGTGAGGTCCTTTATATGTTGCTCCAGCCACAAGAGATAATCATCTGATTGCCAAAAAGAGCAAATTTCAGTCTTGCCAACATTATATTATCTGCTTAGGACCAATGCCCTAAGCTGCAGGCATGGGATCACTAGATGGGACAGACAGAGTATTTGCTTGGTTGATCTAGATAAGGAACCTGTTAAACCTCTTGAGAAAAGGCCAACCCTTTATAAACATTAACTTTGGTTTTAGAAGGTCTGCATGCTTCATCCTTCTCCAGGCCTTGCTGAGTCCAGTTTGGGAAATGCAATCCCACAACTCAAGACTGCCCCACACAAGGTGCAGAGTAAATTGGTCTTTTCTCTTCTCTGCCCCCAGCATTCCTAGAGAGTTTAATAAATATGTAAAGCTCACAACCGCAGCCCTGCTATCCCAGATAGCTCGAGCATCTTCCGGCCATTGTGCTTACAGGTTTTGCTAATCAGAGCAAACCAGGCTTGCAAATGAAATCTGATTAAGTAGTTTTCACCTCTCAAAAAGGGGATTAGCTAGACCTTTGATCCTCAGATATTGATTTGCAACTCAAAGGAGGTGTGACCTCAGCTGGACTTGCTTCTGGTCTCAGTCCCTTCCCCTTTCACTCCTCCTCCTGTTTACCAGAAAAAAATCAGTTCATGTCTTCTCACGTAGCCAGATCTAAAGCCTATTGAAACTGGTGGAAAGCCACCCACTGACTTCAATGGGCTTTGGATCAGTCCCACAATGGCTGACTTAGCCTTAAGTCCGAGGCTGTTTCAAAGCCAGCAGAACCAATTTCCCATCAAAATGACCAGAAGCTGGGAAGATATGTTCGCCTTTCAAACCTACAAATTCCACCTTTTTTCCCTCTTCCATGACAACTCTTCAGCTGGAAATGCTGAAACTGCTGTTGACTTTTTCCTTGCATTTTGCATAGAGCTGTTGCCCACCGTGAGTGGAAAGGCTGCGAGCCGGACTTACCGATGCAATTAAAGGATAACTCCTGCAGGCAGAATAGGGAGCAGCCATCACCATTGATCTTATTCATGTCGTCACATTCTTCCCCCAGGTCTCTGTAGGCAGGGCACAAACGAGCAAAAAGGAGTCAGATGGCAAATGGCATCATCCCAATGATTGCTGTAACCCCTCTGCAGAACCCCAAAGCCTTGAAATCCAGTACAGCAGCATTATGTGCTGACCCTGAAAACTCCTCTCCCTTCCTCCTCCAGTCCTGACTTTCATCATTCCTGGTTCACAAGCTTGCCTGGCCACTTCTCTCCTGCACATGTGGATACCACTTGCTGTTCTCTGATGAGGATATGAGCAACTTCCTTCATAGCTGGTGCGGCTGCAACTCAGCAGGTGGGGAGAAAGAGAACAGTAATCTCTGAAACCCTTTGTATTAAATCGGGAAAGGCCAGCCTGTGACCCCAGCACAGGAATAACAAGGTATGAAGCCCAGTGCTGGGCTATTCCAGGTGACAGCACTCAGAGGGGAGCAGTCGGCAGGGTGGTGTTGGGGATGGGGTCCTGCCTTGCTCCAGCCCGCACTGTTGCAGAGGCACGCGGGGAGAAGAGTGCGAACCAGATGAGAAAGGGGCTGCCACAGCTGCAAGTGGGGCCACAACCAACCAAGCTGTGACACAGTCTGGTTCCTGCTCGCTCCTGAGGCAGCTCAGCTATTGTTCGACGCTTGCTGCAAAGCCACAAGTGATGTTTTAGGAATGTGCAAACATAACAGTAGGAGAAAAGTTATGGAAAGCAAAATTAATCTGTCTTTCTCCACCTCTCTCTCCAAGACTGCCCTGGATTTATATGTCGTTTGATTGTTCTCTTTGATTTCCCTGCCTGTTGGGCCTCATCCTGCAAATACTTGCTGCCAGGTATATCATCTGACAGAGTTGTATTGTGTGATTGCTGATCAGCATTATTTCAAGAAAATAATACTGGCTGGATTAAGCGCTTGCTTGTTGTTACTTCCATCATGTAAATAATTAAATTATCTAATGCCAGGAATCTTGGAAGCAGGTGGCCTTAAGGTCCAACATAGTAAAAGAATAAACCCTAACATAGTTGTGAATGATTGTTTTACATTTTCAGTGGTCTGGGGATTGGCAGCTGGTGAGAGGGAGGGGCTGACCAAGCACACGCAATTCCCAGCACTCTCTCTCTGAGGCCAAGTCTATCACCTCCAAATGCATCCCAGCTCCTGTGATCGGTCGAACAAGAGGAGATAGCAGGAACCCGGCTGGCCAGATAGCAGGGGTTTTACCCTGTCCACCAGCTGCCAGGTATTGGGGCTTCATGTGTAACAACAGCACCAAAGACAGTGTGAATTTTCCTAGCACTGCTCTATATAGGAAATGTCATATACACGCATATATATATATGCGATATGCATACATGAACAAACAGCATAAACAGCACATAGCGTACTTTCATATCGATCCTGCTGTCTGGACTCCATTATCTGTATCTCTCTCTGTATCTACTGGTGCCAGGATAGCAGGGCCTAAGTTCCAATTAAATGTCATCATCCTGGTAATCATCAAGCACATGAGTCATTATCTACAGATGAGAGCCGGCCTAAGCTAAGGAGACATCAGAGGTCATCACTTCCTTTCTAGTCTCAGATCCTGGCTGAGTACATGTGCTCAGATTTATCTGTTTGCTCGCTCCAGACTTACGTTTGGATAATCCCGTCTCCGCAGTATCCACTTCCAGAGATATACACAAGCTCAGGAGAAGGCTCGCTCTCCTCTGCCCCAGAAACAATGACGACCTGGTACGTATACGTGGTCCCATCACTCAGTTCCCTGCAACACAAGGGGAAATATTAAGTGGTCGTACAACAAAGGCAGTAACAAAGGGCGGAGAAGGAGCTACTGAAATGGGGGCTGGCCACCAAAAAATCAAGTCTTGGTTTGGTCAGGCCCTCAGAACATTCCTACCTCATTTTGATGGGAATAGTTTTTGGTTGGGTGCCTCTGTTGTGAGCACCATCAGTGCCCTGTATGTCCACACTCGATTTAGGCCCATCTCTGAGCACAAACAGGTGCAGCTCTTGGCTATCTGACGGTTGAACTACTTGCTGATGACAACCACTCAGGTCGGGTCACTGCTGCCTAGGCCCAGCCACAGGCAGTGCTGAGCGGTGCCAGTGTATCCTGACGGGCAGCAGCGCCTCAGAAACCAGCCCCGGGCTTCATGTGCTCGGCCTCGGGGCACTGCTGCTCCCGTCCCTCCATGGCAGGGATGGCGTTACCTGCAAGATGGTGCCACTCAAGGAACTCCAAATACTCTGCAAACACTGATTACTTCCTCACCAGCCCCGCGCTCAGTCCAGCCTCAGCTGGGGCCAGTGGTAATTTACCTATTGATTTAAGACAGAATTGGGCCGGAGCTGTTTCAGTGATAGATAAACGTGTTATCCACTTTGTGAGGGTATTAGAACAGTAGAGTTTAAAAGGTTTCTTCATCTCCAGGACAGCGCAAAAATAGGATCTGAACCATGGTACCAGATCATGGTATTACCATCTAAACATTCATATAAAGAATTATCAAACTGCTACATACTTATGCAAAACCTTAATTGCTTAAATCCTGTGCATCTGTAAATGAGAAGTGATTTTATGTGTAATACAAAAATAATAAAAGCCTAATATGAATGTTTAACTTGAACAATGTCTTTGACTTTATCAGAACTCAAAACGTTCCACAAAGAACCTCATTACCATTAGCCTCATTGTGCTGATTTGTAAAGCCACGGAGCAGGGAAGGCAACACGATTTGCCTGAAGTCATCCATCAGGCTGCTGGCAGAGCCCACACCGCAGCCCGGCTCTCTCCTAACCTACGCCAGGCCTCTACTCACTGCGCTCGCGTTGCCCCAATTACCGAGAGCAATATAGATGTCTTTCTGTCACAGGAGCTTGGTCAGAAGCGTGTATTAATGAAGTGTGTGCTACGAAGAGATATATCTACTACACAGAGCAACAAGCCGCTGAAGTAGGTATCAATGGACTGTAGTTACCGAAATACTCAAGTTTGTGAAATAACTACCTCCTTACAACATTCATTAAATTAACGAGCATGACTTAAGCTCCAGTACCACACACTATATTTTACAACAATGCTGTTTCTCAAGGATACTATGCCTGCAAACTATCATTGAATGAACTGCATGCTTACAACACAGGGATGTGATTCTTTGTTAGCACACTTTAAATTGGGGATAAAATGCAGTGGAACAAAACCACCCCACAAGTGTTTTCTTTTTGCTTCTTCACCTGATTCCTGTCAGCAGTAGCCTGTAGTGCCTATTAGCTAAACTTGAGTGAATTCAGGCAGCACAAACAATATCCTAGTTGCTCTACAGATCGGGGAGATATCTACCTAGATATTAGTATAAGTATTTATTTAATTAAAATGAAAGTTCTCTATCTTCTGCCCTAGTAACATCCTGTATAAAATGGTCCTAAGAGCCAACCAGAAAAAGAAATGACATGAACTAACTTCAGCGGCCAAACACACACTGATGCATAATACTGAGGGCTTCCTCTAGATTTCCCTCCTGGTTAAAACCACTGATTAAGATGGGAAGCTGATATATACTGATAAAGTGAAAGTAGAGGCAAGCTTTGATTATTAAAGGGTGGTTATTTCTCAAGTTCTTTCTCAAAACCATAAAATATTTACGATTAAAAAGTATATTTGCAGAAATTTAGATTTTGCCACTGGATATCTGCTAACCACAAAACGTTCAATACTCAGAAAAGACTTCATACAAATGAACAGTTCAGGCAGCTATAACAGCTACAAAATAAACAAATCAACAGTGCTTTCTGATGTACTGCGATGACACACGCAAGTGCGAAACACTTGCAGAAGTTTTCGAATTCTGACTTTGCGTATGATTTCCACCAACAGGTGATGGACAGGCATTCAGCTCACAGCAGAAAGTGTGTCTCTGCGAGCGTGTTTTAGTGTGTGGGAGTGTTTGTGTATGCTTGTGTATACATGTAAGCAAACCGAAAACAGGAAAAGTTCACATTTGTTTATGTACAGGGTGGGAAGTTGGCAGAACATAATGGAAGAAGACTTAGTACTAAATTAAGCACAGGGGAGAATATGGTGTTTATGAATTATTAGGTGATTGGAGATGAATGTGTATGTGGGTGAATAAGACAGAAAACTGGAAATGAATGCTATTAGGTGGGGAGAGCTCTGGCATATTTACTTATATGGACTGTGAACACACAACTCCATTTGCAGAGAGCATGCTACGCACGTCAGAGAAGAATGACTTCAAGCACTGTGGTCTAATCCTGTCACCTGCTCCCTGCTGGCGAGGGGAGATTCCAGCTGCAGCCTGATGCGAACGCAAAGCTCTTGGAGAACTGCTGTGCCTTGGACAGGCTTGGGATCCTTACAGTTTAGTAACAGAAGATAATTAAGAAAAAAAAAAAGGCCATTTATTCTCCAAAAACATATAGTGAGCAAAATACCTGATGCCTTGCTCATACATTTAGGTGTGTGTACAGCCTGGCTTCCCTTCTAAAAAACTTGGGTACAAAATAGCCACTTACTGATTTGTGCTCACAATGCCCCATGAGCTCTGAATGTGATATCCTTGTCTTAGGCTGCAATACAGAGAAAGATGATGACGAATGCCTAGGGACGTACAGGCACTGCAAAGCAAAGGCAGGAACAGGAGCCAGTACCCCGTGCAGCCACAGCACCAACCCTCGCTGTCCTCATCCCTGCTCCCCTTCTGGACAGCCCAGCCAAGAGCAACCTCACATCTCACAACCTCCAGGCTGTCGCAGCCGAGGAAGGACCAACAAACTGACCTGCCGTGCCCAGAGAACGGCCAGCAGAGATGAAAAGGGGGAGCACAGGAGGTCCAGGGGCACCCTCCAGTGTCACCACGCAGTCCCAGCTGGAGGTTTGCCTGGACTGAAGCAAGAAAGTCACGTCAGAAACTCAGACTGAAGCCACTGAGCTTTCAGCTCACCCTGGCCCAGTGCAACCAGCAGCAAAACCCTGACAGCAGCTGACTGTCTGACCTGTTAAATGTATGGCATCTGCAGCTACTCAGATTGTTAGCATTCCTTCACAGTACCCACATTTCAGAAAAACATACCTGCTAAAGGGCAGGTAGGTGCAATACTTAGGGCAGTAACCCAGTACCAGAGTGAGGAAGGAAGGAAGAAATGCAGGAAGAAAGGAAAAAAAAGAGAATTTATTCTCTCCTATATAGTTATGGAGCACCAAGGTCGATATTACAGACTCTATCTGGAGATGTCAGCAAGACAAGTGCTGCTCCGAGCAGTGATAAAAGCAAGATTTTGACCATTAATTTTCCCCCCCGCCTGCCCTCGCAGCCGATGGCACTAAGAGTGATAACACGCTCTTTCCACTCCGCTGTCAGCCAGGTCCGACACGCGCCGGCTTCGCGCGATGCTGCTTAAGGAAGTGAGACAGAAGAACATCTTTAACATTAAGGATGTGAACAAACACTCTTTTAAATTTATATCTATGGTCTTTTAATGACCTTTTCGAGAACTGAGTAAGCCGCATTGATCGCTGCAGCTTCCGCCCGTGGGGAGGCAGTCTTATTAAAAAGCAATGACTCAAGCCCTCTGCTTAGAGGGGGAATTAGAGCGTGCCGTGTGAAATACCATGAGGGCTACTCTCCTGTCTGCTGTGGCAAGTGACAGATCCAGGGTCGGAAATATAAAACCCTCTAATTCTTTTCCTGTTTTCACTGTGGAGGCCGGCAGTTGAGTTAAACTTGTTGTGTCCCGTGGGCGAGGGACATTTGCTTTCAGACGGTGTGTTCCTGTAAACCAGGAACCTCTGGGTTTTCTACTCAGACTGAGGTGGGTTTAAAGGATGATTGAATTTACAGGTGCAATATAGATGCCCAGCTGAACTTTGAGTGCCAGCACAGCTGCAAGGGCAGCACTGTCCCAGCCACACCAGCTCTGTGCCCACGGTAGGGCTGCAGCACCCGAGGACACAGCACGGCTCTTGAGATGCAGTGAAAGCACTGGGGGAAAGCAAGTGGCCTCCTCCCTTCTTCCTACCATAGTGGCACACATGTTTTTCCTACTACAAATAACAGCAGAAAGGTTTTTTTTAACAGAACAGACTCCCGTTTCCAACAAAATTGAAAATATCCTTAGGGCTGATCCCAGTTTCTGCCCTATGAAAACACAAATGGCCATAAAGCAATGAAAGCAGACAGTGTTCCTGTTATTTAAGGACAAGATGACAAGGTCTTATGCATCTCCAGCTAAATTACGTCTGTCAGAGGAACTGTTATGTGAAACATGCAAATCCTGCATCCCAAGCATCCTCACGAAGGACCCATCTTGCTTTGGCCTTAAATAGGCACCGAAGCCTTGAGCCAAAAGACAGCGTTTCCTGGACAGCTCTCTACGGCCAGAATGAGCCCCGCTCTGCCAGCAACATCCCTGTGTCCCTCTAACACCGTCGCCTTTGCTCTTCTTCTCTAGCATGGAAGCCTCCCTGAGCAAAACAGGAAATCTGCTGGCAGCAAATAGCTGTGACCCCCATTTGCAGTGGTTGCAATGCTTTCAACCAGCTGCTCAAAGTGGGCTGAGTACGAGGATGCACGGGAGAGCTGAAGGTCTGCGCTGCCTCCAGTCCTGTTCACTGCAGCCTGGAGCTGTCCAGTCGATTCCCCCCATGCTGCTCACAGACGTGCATGGGCACCCAAACACCCAACGTCATCTACAGAGGTCCCAAATACCCCAAATATTGACTAATTCACCACTCGGATATGCTTGGAGCCTCCTAGCCCCATGCAGTGACCTGGGCACCCTGCTTCTGGCTCCGAGGAGCTGAGCACTGCTCCTGTCATTGCTGCTCACGAACCTCTGCTGGGTTTTGCCACTCAGCGATGCCACCATGGTGTTTGCAGGCTCCCCCACCTTCAGGCGCTCCAAAAGCAATGGATAAAGAGCAACCCAAGGGAGGAGGTCATTTTAGGACATATTCGCTCCCCGGCTGCCCTCCTTTTTCCTGCATTGCCATTGACTGTCTATATAGGACCGTTCTTTCATCTTCTCCTCTCTCACACGCACTCCCCTCGCCTTGCCTTTCCTTCTTTTAATAAAAATGGCATGACAAGCACGGCAGAAGATAATGAAGAGAATTCCTGCCCGGCTCTGCAGTTGGGAGAGAGGAGGGGTGGGATCCTGTAAACAAAAGAAGGACGGCAAAAATCCAGAGCTCTTGCACGGGCTGTTTTTTCAGCTGCACTCCGATCTCTGGCTGTTTGGATAAGCCCAGCAACACGGCAGGTGCAAAGGCCTCAGAACAAGTCTCCTGTCCCTCTCTGAGCTGACTCAGAAGACACAAATATCTAGGAAGCAGCCTTGGAGAAGCTTTTCACTCTACCCCTGATAAGGTAGGACCCAACAGGGGCAGTGAGTTTGCTCTGTGCCCTCTATGTTATTTATTTATTTATTTTTAATGATTTGCTTGTTTACAAACAAGCCAAAACGGGGCAGTGGAAGTATCAAGTGAGCACCCATGGGCTGGATGCGAGGATGGGGACTGTACGGTGGATTTCTGCTCCCAAGCCCTGCTTAAGCCTGGACTGGGCTTTTCCAGGGAAGAACAACAGAGCAGCATCAGGCCTAAACAGAAAATCACAGGTGAACATTTTGTGCTATGAGGTGACTTAGCTACCTGAAGGCCAGCATCTCACCATTCAATGCAGTGGCATCAAGATGATGTCCAAATTCAACTTCTGCTTCCACCTGTGTGAGGAACACAGTAACATCTAACGTAACCACCTCACCCACTTCTGCGACACCAGAAAGACCTCACATATTTGAGGTTGAAGTCAACGGCTGAGCAATCAAATCTGTTAGAAAAACGACAACATCCTTTGCTCCACGAAATACTTCCACGAACCAAAGTCACCACCACCTCTCACAATTGCCACAAAATCCAAATAGCCACTTACTGTGTAGCCCTGCTCTTGCTTACACTGGTGTAAATTGTAAATCTGTTCTGTAAATCTGAAGCAGCTTTGGAGACCGGAGTGAGACCCTTTGGGTTTAACCCCCGGCAGCTGAGCTGCTGGCCTGTTCCCGAGTTGTGACTGTGGGCACGTGCTGCCCCGAGCAGCTCCCCGCAGCACGCGGCTCCCAAATCCCAGCGCTGGCTAGGACCTTGGGCACGCTGAACATTTGTCTTCAAACAGAACCCTCGCTTCTGTCCTTCATGCGAGAATCGTAAGTTTGTAAAGTAGCTAACATATAGATATACATGCAACTGATTAACTCCAGCAGACTTTGATATAAACGTCCAAGTATTTGCCCTGGTACCAATTTAAAACACAGTAGCACATTTAATAAAAAACAAAGTTTGCAGCCAAGGCCTGAAAGATATTTCTTGATCATTGTTTTCTCTTAAAAGAAAAAAAAAATTAAACTTCAACAGTCAGTTTTCTACTTCCTTGGTTGAACAACAACACAAACAACCATGTGAATTTTTCAAGTGGATGATAGAGATGCAGGATCTAGATCAGATTGGGTTACAAACACCAGGGCAATGTAAATGCTAGGGGCCCGGGGCCTCACGTGGGTGTTTGCACCAGACAGGCAATTTCATGGCAGTACACAGGTTAAGTGTCGGAGCACCTGGTTGCTATTAAAAGCAGGGAAGGAGGGAGAAAATCTGTTTTGTTCAGTTCCTCACGGCTGCGATCAGACCCTAGGCTGAGACAGGAGCACTTCTCGACGGGCAGCTCAGGGCTGGCCGCTGCGGGAGGGAAGGCTCTGACGCTGGGACCGAGGAGGGAAAGATGGGGGCCCTGACCCACAGAAAGCCCTCCTTCGGCGGCAGGAAATCAGCATATCGCTATTGATTTCCAGGGAACGGGGCCAGCATCCACCCCCCCAGGGCACTGTGCTCGGTGCACCGGCAGGCAGGTTAGGACAGGCTAATTGCTGTAAAGGCCATCATCGTCACCGACGAACCCTTGCCTGTTGCATCGTGCCTCTCGACGAGCGGCGCCTGATTACTCAGGCCTGTTAACGACGTCTGGGCCACGCCGTGCAGCCATGTGAGCTCCCCACAGCAGCAGCAGCAGCAGCCCCGCGGGCTCCAGCAGCAGCACACATCACGTCGCTGCAATCTGAAGCATGGCACCCGTGGAGCTGGGAGCCCAGCAGCCACCCCTCAGCCCACCGATACCTTGTGGCCGGGCCTTGGGGTGTTTTGGCAGCTCCCTCAGCCCTGTGCTGGTTCGCCAGGCTCGGCTCTGCCCACAGGAGGAAGGCTCTTCATGGTCATCATCTTGGCAGGACGATATCCTTCAGCTTCTCTGAAGCCAGACCCGACCTCCAGGACTTCTTTTCAACAGGCCTGAGCCAAGACCTGATTGTCAGGACTTAATACCCTCCTGTTCCTGTGAAATGCCCCTGAAAGGGTAAACCCAGCCGTGTGAGCAGCCGCTTGCAGTGCCTGCTCCAGAGGCTTCAGCAACCAGGGGAAGTTATTGTGTCTATTTTCAGCAAGACTTACATTGGGCCCCGAGCGAACACAGATGTTTGCAGTTTTCTCAGCTTCCACCTCTACCAGTGCTCCTCACTGAAGCTTGGCCTCAGAGGGTATGGGCACGGAGGCTGTGTCCTCCCAAAACGCTGCTCACTGGGACCAGGGAAGGGGCCTTTGCCTCCATGTGCGTATGTCAGAGACGCATGTGGTGCCACGCACACTGCGGAGCAGAGCCTGCAGAGATGTGCGAGGAGATGAGGTGACTATTCCAAAGGAACATTTTGTCATTTCCCTCCTTAGGGGCTCTGTGTTTTGCTTTAAGCCACTTCAGATTATGAGAAATCCTACTAGCTGGTCTCCAGTGGGATCTTTAATGGTTTAATAACTGAACATTACTGAACATATTTCCACTAGCCTCTTTCTAAAATCCCATCATGAGCTAATTTCCTCTATTGTCATTACATCTGCAACTGGTCTTACATTTTAAAAAAAATCTGTACCACTGCGAATAAATGATTTGGTTTATTGCACCGAGCTCTCAAGGCCAGTATTTTTAGCAGTGGCTGATAATTTGGGGTGTCCAATTCCCTCAATGGGGTACGATTTGCAACGATTGAGCTTAATTTCCACTTTGCCTCTCCTGTCACCAGAAGATGTGGGAAAATGATGGAATTGGGCATCAGCGTTGAGATGCCCAACGCCATTCCACATTTTAGAAGATCCTGGCCAAGAAGGGCAAGGTCAGGTTTGGGTGAAGCAACCGCACCATGAATGCTTCGGGCTCACAGTGTGCTCAATACACACCATGCAATGAGGCACCCAAAGGGCTTTGTTTTATCTGTCGCTGTGCAATCCAACACAGTATTAAGGACAGCGCAGGTATGTCAGTGTTACTCCCTATTTGACGATAGCTTCAAGTTTAACAGAAACTTGGAATTTATTTCCTAGGAAAATATTTTAAAATGAAGTGCCCAGGAAATGATCAGGCCAATAGTTCAGGAAAAGTAGCAGAAAAAAAAGCTGTACTGGCTGACACTGCTGATAAAAAGGTAGGTAACACATTTCTGCTTCTTCTGCGGTATTTGAGGCTCACTCCAAGTTTTACAAGAGAGTTATTTTTAAATTGTTGCATAACACATGTCTGTCCAATATTTCTTTCCTCAATCAAGCAAAGAAAATGCATTTGTTATTCCTAGGAGATTTCTGGTACTTCTTATCTTATTTAGAGCCCAAAATAAAGATGCACACAAGGAGGCAAACATCAGAGAGAAATTATTATCCATGAGATAATGCACACCCTAATTTACCACATATCTGAGACCTGCAATAAATTATTTCACCCTGCAGGAAAAGTCTCATTTGACCTTCATTTTTTTTTCTTTTTCCCTGCAGCTGAAAACTCTGCTACTACTTCTAGGTCGTGAGTTCAAATTCCAGCCTGGCTGGGAGCGATTAAATATATCAATTTCTAATAGTATCTATTTGGTTAATAAGAGGACAGCAGTTAGCATTCACTTTTTCAGGGACACGGGCACCTGGCTAGGTTGCAGTCTGCAGGTCTGATCTCTCCTGGGCTCTGTGCATCGTTCCAGCTCCGCTGCAGACAGCAGTCCTACGCAGAGCAGTCCCTCGGGAGTCCCTGGAGGGAGCAGAGCTGTTCCGTGTCTCTCTTGAAGCAAAGTGTCACTCTCCAAACGGGGCAGCCACTATTTTCTGGCTATCCCCATGCTCTTGAGTCATTTCCTTGAGAGGCAACTGGGCGTCATTCAGAGCAATGGTGCATTTCGAAGTTAATCCCAGCCTGAAAAATCACTCTGGCTGCCCCATTTCATGATCGCAAAGCTACGAAAACACAAACCGCCCTTACTACCTTATTCTTGCATCATGTGCGGCCGAGCCAGAACAGGAGCTACGGATTTTGCCAAGTGCCAGCTATAGCTACAGCGTTACATAAGAAACCGCAACAGCGAAGAATCACAAATCTATCACTACAGTTGGCACCAAATGGCATCTTTGCACAGGCTTAGCAGAAAAACTGCCTACTGAATGGGCACGGACCATCAAATTGTTCTTTCTCTTCTCCAGGGCAGGGTTAAGGCAATTTGGCAGAGGGTGGTAAGGGAAAAAACTGCTGTATCTGTTCTGTGTGTGGGGTCAGGAAGCAGGTTTTATTTGTTCGCAGAGATAACCTGGCACCTTTAATGAAGAAAGAGAGAAAGAAGGAAAGCCATCAGAATGTGGCTTCCAGCTGTCAAGTCACATCAGCCAAATGGAGATGTACAGTCCCTGAGAGCAGCAGCACTGCTAGCCTCTAACATTTAATTGTGAGCTCTTTGAAAGAATGCACCTGGTGTATTTTTTCTGCTAAGCACCCGGCACACTACTGGCAGCTATAAATAATAACAGCCACTACCTCGGCATTTAGCAGCACAACATATGTGAAGGAAAGAGGCAGGAATAGTAGATGGAAAAGAAGTAGGTTTCTTCTCCCTGTTTTACCGGGCCCTCGGTGGATGAGCAGGGGTATGGCTCCTGCCTGGCACGAGGAGCAGAATGGGTCATCCCTGCTGCCTCCCTGCCCTGGAAGTCAAAGGCGAGGCCACACTGATTGGGGAGAGGAAAAAACTTCCCTAGGTGAGGATGCTGGAGGTGAGGATGCTGCTAGGGGAGGACTTGACTACCAGCACTTCGCCTCTGTCAGCATTGGGTAGACCTGCAGCCAGCATCCTGCTGTTGGAAGGGAAGGTGTGGAGCAGGCAGTCACCTGCTATTTTTCTGTTTTTTCTTCTTGGGAAATTCCCAGGTTCATCAGGGAGAAGTAGGGTGATCGATACCGGCTGCACGAGGCAGGAGCTGACAACGAACGCACCCAGCACTGGCTGGGGAGCGCCGGGAGAGGCGTTAAGAGGAGGATGCTTGCTGGCAATCTCCAGCACCTCTGCTGAACTCTGGGACTGCTGCGATGTCGTACACCAGCTGAAGATTAAACTTCACAACTTTGCCAAATTGACCACAGGCAGCTCCGCTCCATTCGAAACTCTTCACTGACACGCGAAGGCTTACAGACAGCGAAAGTACGGCTGTTAGTCCAGCTGGAAAACTCAGGTCAGAGAGGAATAACAAGGACTCTGGGTGAAAAACTAGGCAAAAACTAGAAGTGCTAGTACTGTACCTGAAACTGGATATTATAGGGGTAAGAAAAACCTGGCGGGGCACAGGGACAGAAGGGTGTTTGCTCCTTGGGAAAGCTCAAAATAGCTTTGTCCACGCAGCACTGCACATGAGTGACACAGTAGCTGCGAAGAAATGAGCAAGAAAGCATGAATAAAAGTCAATCTGTTCATGTTGAAGCTCGGTTAAGGCGTTTTTACTGGAAATGAGCAGTAGACTTTGATATGGATATAGACAGGGATCTCTTTAATACATTACTAGAGAGAAAAAAACATGGAGAACTGTGTAATTATGGGAAAGAAACCTCCAAGATGAAGACTAGGGAACAAATGCTTTTAATAATGGCAGGTCTTGGGTACTGCTAGAGGTGATAGAAGGCATCAAATACTTCTGGACTCAACGAGAGATGACGCTATTTTGCACTTCTAGTAGCTGAAGTTGGTTGGACTGAAAGGAACACTGAAGTGTAATGGAAATTTATCTTTCAGTTACCACCTTGAGGTTAAATATTTGCAGGAATTAAATGTTTGTTAAAAATCTAAACCCCAAAATCCAATATCTGCAGATAACAGACCTGGTACATAGACTCGGCCAACACAGAGAAGGATGGAGTTACAATGCAGGTGTAAGTAATTTGCAGGACTGGATGTCTCAAAATGGTGCATACGCTGGTATAAGAGGATCGAGAAATTCAGAATAAGCTCAGAGCTCTTCATTTCATGGAAGCAGTTGGTTGTATTTATTCAATTTCAAGATAACTCTGAACCACCAGTGGGGCATATCCACAAAAAAGCATGAGGTCCTTGCACGCATCAAGGCAAGGCACTTCCAGGGTTGCTGGGTAAGTATTCATGCCTTTGCAGAAGGACATCTGGAATACCATATACAGTTCTAAAGCCTGTTGGGAATCCAGATGTGTAGCATGCCGATATCACACAGACAACTGAGCAGCTTTTGTAGATAAATCTGGGTGTGTAAAGTGCTTTCTTAACATTTCAGTCCTATCTTAGATACTCCCCAATATTTCCTGGCATATCAAGAGAGATTTGGCATGGTAACTGTGGAGGAGGGGTGAACAGAAGATGATGATAATATGGACTTCAGCTTTTGGTATCAGGAGAACATCCACCCAGTGATCTGTATCTTGTTTGGGTGGAAATATGGTGTTAATTATCTTCCTGACAGATGGATCTGGCAATTCATTTCAGCTGCTTTAGATCATACATTCCTCTGGCTGGTAGAGCTTCAGAAAACAGAGAAATAGATCTTCAAGATGAATGTGAAGGAAGGAATGCCATAATAAGGACAGATGTTGCCATGAAATTTTAGTGTTGCATTCAGCAGGGACTTAGCTTTACATATTATCTTTGTGACATTCATATTTTTTCAGACCTCTGTTCAGCTGGGCCTGTCTCATGTGAATGCAGTCTTCCTATTGAGTTCGGAGGCTAAAAGGCACACCACCGATATTGGGTGCAGCGAATACTCCCTCACCACAAATAGCCACTGCTGATTCTCCAGCCTCTCTGCTTGTTCATATTTTAAGGAATTTAGCAAACATTTTACACACATTCAGACTAAGGAGTGTTTTCCATCTCCAACCACGCATCACCTAGGGTTTCTGACAAATCACATATCATACGGCCTCTTCTGATTGGATACCAAACAAGCACAAATGCCATCAATAACGCAAATTCTGAAACAAACAATGGTTTCAGATAAAGAGTGTGAAGTGCTAGGGACTCACGAACAATACCACAGCAAGCTCTCCAAATCCCTGCAATCTTGATGATGGTAATTTCCAAGTCATTCTGCAATCACTTCAAGAAGCCCTAGTGAGATCTGTATCCCACCGTCTTAGGTGCTGAGTTAAAACACAGAAAGTGGCATTGAGTTCGCAAGCTGAGCACTGAAGTGAACTCCTGACTCTAACAAAATATTTAAAAATACTTTAGTTGCTTAAACAGTAGCTGCACGCAGTTGGTGACCAGTCCCCTCTATTAACAAGCAACTGAAAAGGAAGTAGGTGGACAAAAAGCTAAATCTGAGAAAAAATATATTTTCTCATACACTATATGAGAAAATGCAGATTTCTCTCTCAGTCTCTTTTTCCTTTATTTTGAAGCATGAATGCAGCATCTCTAGGTGTCACTTAGGTAAATAAAACACTGGTCAGTGTAGGAATAACTCATAACAGGAGAGCATATTTGCTTCTCAGTGATGCTCAACTCTGCATAACCAAAACCAGCACGAGGGCTTTGTGACAGCACTCTAAGGCTATCTCAGTCAATGCCTTTGACTTGAAAAACCCTACGGGTGAACACAGAAGGTTACAGAGATGACACGATCCGCCGCGCACCCTCACGTTTTGAGGTTTCCTATGAAGTCTGGGGCAGAAAAGTTGGAGAAATTTCCAATTCTCTGACACTGTAATTCTGACAACTTTCCAGAACTGCCCTGGGCCTCCCTAATCCTGGCCTGCCCAAGGGGTGAGCGCAGATCACTGCTAGCAACCTGGCTGCCAGAGGGCAATGGGGAACATGGGCTGTGCTCCCCGCAGCCCGTCCCGCTGCCAGACATGGTGATCCCAGGGGGCTCACCATGTCTGGGGCCATGATCCATCCAGGGGGCCATGATCCATCATGGGACCTATCTTCTTACTGAGCTGTTAAAAGTCCGTGGTGGCTCCAAACGAATGTGAGAGCACCTCGGTGACAGCAGAAGCCCTCCAGTAAGGCCAGAGGGAGGGCTAGACGATTACCACGTTCACTGTTCCATCTTGCATGTTATTCCAAGTGAACAGCCTCAGCGAGACCCTCTACGTAAGAGCACAACCCGAGCTTTGGATTAAATTGCGAGCTGAGACTTGGAGACCTGCAGAAGAGGCTCCTTCCTTATCACGCGTGGCAGTGTGAAGACTTAGCAGTTCTGCACTGCACCTGCCCTGACCTCTTTTTTCCCCCATAGATTTATTTCTCTTTCTGCTCACTTCCTAGGCACTGCGTCTCATTTTGTATCACAAATACCAGCAATTCTGGCTCTCAGCTCTCGGTGGAAGCATGTGTACCTTGCCTGCTTCCTCTAGGTCCAAGGATAAGGCCCTGTTCCTTAGAAATGATTGTTAGCCTCCGCTCGAGCCAAGAGCTGAGATTAAAATTCAGCTTGAGAACAGAAGGTCTGGTATTATTTTGCATTTCTTAATAAAAGGTTTCCACTGTTGTAGTTATTTCCTCTCCTCTGTGGAGCACCCACTGCTGACTAGGCAAGGGCTATCCATTAAAGGCTGTCTCTCCTCACCTTAAAGAGAAGTTCCCTCTCTTTGACAGGAAAAAGGTAGGAGAAATTAATTTTTCTTTCAGCATCGCCACACCTGGGGAAAGGATCTTGCTCACAGATAACAGTGCAAGCAAATATTTTCTTTGGGAGAAAAAGAGAAAGTGAAGATCAAGGTCAGAGGAGGCAAGAGTAAAGAACTGACTGCCTTCAAAATAACCTTCCATAGAACATGTGGGGGTGTCATTTTATTTCATATGGAAAACACGCAAAGGCATAAAAAGGAGGGGTAACTGGCTTGGGGCTTGCAGAGATAAAGGGGTTGCAATGTCTGGTTGCACAGATATGCCGAATTCCAGCTGTACAGAACGAGACAAACAGGCAGATGAGAAAAGGCTGAGACACACTGTATTTAGCCCTACATATATGTGCAGGAGCACAGCCCAGCGCCCCTATCCCTGCCTTTCCTGAAGCACCTTCCCCTCCTTCCTGCTTACAGAGCGTGCGGACGGTGGCAAGTCTTTGCACAAGATGCTCATGGAAAACTCTTCTTGCTTTTGCCTCTGCCACACAGCCACAACCCTGTGCAGATGTTCACGAGTTTGCTGCTCTTGAGGAACGGCCGAGCAGCAGCCTGGACACACAGCACCAGACTACGGAGCTGCAGGAGCCTCCAGCAGCAGAGGAGATGAACCAGTGCTGTGCACATGTGGGTATTAGGATAAAAAAACATCGCTCCGCTTTTCAAGATTTCAAACACACGCCAAAGTCCTGCATAAAAAACAGCTACAAGTGTTTAAAGAATCTGCATCTTTGACTCCTTACCCAGTGACTAAAGACTTCATTTTAGCTTTCCAAATGTCTAGTCGGAGCTCACTGTCTGGATTTTCCCTGCAGTCCCTGGAAAGATGCAGGCACCCTGAGCCAGCTAGACTAGAGTGTTTGGTTAGGTTGGCTCTGCCAGCCTCCGGGAGCAGCCGTTTCTGTCTACTGATCACAGGTAGAGCCCAGAAAGACAAACTTAAATTTTATGACTGATTTTTAGCTGGCTATATAACTAGGTGTGACATGCAGACAGGTACAGTAACGTTACCCTCTGTGATTTATTCAATGCCACGCAGGAAAACTGCCATTAATCCCTGGCTACTGATTTAATCGTTAGAGCACCTTTTCCCTTCAGATGGCTAGAAACTAGAAGTCACCCACAAAATCATAATAAAAGACATGGAAATAGAGCTCAGAATACAAGTTGTGTTTTGGGCTTTTTTTTTCACGTTTTATTATGAACTCAAAACTGGACCTGTTTCTGTGGGAACTTGTGCTAAGGTATGCAAATATTTCAAACCAAACCAGTCCCATTTTCCAATGTGAGTGGGCCAGGTTTCAGGCAAAGATGCTTTCACAGCAAAACCCTGGGAAAATTTACCATTTTCCACGTTTCCAATATGCCACTATTCATCTCATTTTAAGTGCCAGCAATTGTTGGAACAAGGCTACAACCCAAGAAAGCTCTTAAGCACATGCTTAACTTTCAGCAGATGAGTAACCTCAGCAAGGTTCAGGGTTTTGCTTTTATATTCACTATCGTGAGCTACCTTGAATTTTGAAACCCATAGGGACGATTTGCATCTTCTGAGCTGTATAATTGCACCATGAAAGGGATGGTAGCTCATGATTACTGAATTGTTAATTAATCATTTTTATTATATTTAAATATGCTTCAGAAGACCATAATGATGTATGCTTCCTTGATATTAGCTGTACTAATTAGATCATCTTTTCTAAATTAGAGTGCAGTTTTCTTAGCAGGTTTCCTTTTATCTGGTGTTCATTTTCAGAGGAGTTTCATGTTGTTCCCACAGATGAGTGAATCACTTCCAGGGAATCATGTTATGCAGAAGATGTTTTTCTTACTTCTGTAGAATGCCTATGGGTAGATCATGGATCTCCACAAAATCATTAAATATTTTGAAAATGGACTTTCCTCAACAATCATACATTCCTTGACTAGTTGAGCATAACTGCATCTGGGATGAAATTCAGTCCCTACAACAAACTAGCATATTTGACATGTTTACTGTGCAACACTGTCTGTATTAGTGACACATGAAAGCAGAAAATCAAAGTAGCTGAAATCCATTTATATACCTGAATAGGCAATTGTATTTTTTGTATTCTCTCTTAAGGAGTGAATTAGAAGTCTCAATGCTCCAGCACAGCGATTCTGTCTCCTTCTCCACTGAAATATTACTTTGAGAAGATTTCTAAGGAAATTATGCCCGTGTTACTCCTGAGGTCCTCTCTTAGGTTATCTTAAATATTTAACTTATCAAAACTCAGGTAGTTTGTGATATCTTTTCTGGTTAAGGAAAGACCAAATTTTACATTTCTGCACAACCAGCCAAGAAATTCCTTTAAAACTACCTATGAAAACCCAGACTATTTCACCAGAGTGTAATGATCCTAAGTTCCAGAAAGAAACTAAGAGAATATCCTCTCTTGGTGATATTTGATATGTCTATCTAGTTTAAAATCCCAATATTCAATAGCAATACCAGACATCAACAGGCTGAGGAGAAGAAGCTATTATCTTTCTCTGAACAAGTCTCTGGAAAGCACTACTTACGTGTCGACGAATCTTCTGCTGAGGTTTGAGATGACAACTGGAGATCCAGACTGGAAAGGAGGATCCCGAACGACTTTGTACTGGATGGGTTTGCAATCCGTGCACAGCGTGCTGTGGGGAACGGAGCTCAGCATGGCAGCATCGATTTCCAGATGCTCATCCAGCGTGTAGATCTGGATCCCGTATACCTCCTCGCCCACTTGTCTCACATCCAGCTTTATGGTCAATGGGATGTCGCAGAAGACATTCTGCGGCCCAAGAGAAATGTTCTTCCCGCTGACAGTGAGCAACTTGATGTCATTCACCGCTCCGCTGGAGTCCCAGTCTGGGGAAACAAAGGTCACCCAGACCGTGAGGGACTCTGGAGTCAGGGGATAACGAAATTCCAGCTGCAGGTAGCAGCCCTGAGGCTCGGGACAGGCGGGGGGCACCGTGTGTTGGTTGACTGCCGAGTTGGGACTCCACGTTCGGACGCTGGATTTACAAGGCTGCTCAACATCAGGGTGCCCTGGAAAGAAAGAAGGAAACACAGAATGTGCATAACAGGACTGAGGGAACACGGCTTATCATTGGCATTAGTCTTGAAAGAAACTGGTGGTGTGAGAACACGTCTGTCCAGGGAGCTCATTATTTACTTGAGCAGAACAGGCATGGCCAGCATGAGGAGGAGGAACTTCATGCCAGCGTCTCGTGGCTGGGGCAGAGAGACACAAAGCCATTTGGAGTGTCCAGCAGAACGGACTCCAAACGACACAAACCGTGCCAGTATGTCTGGTCCTGTATTTCCTATTTCTGGCACCATCCCCTGTGCCGAAGAATATTTTCTACCCCATCCACTTGGTACTTTATTTCAACTCAGTGCTCCTACATACCCCCCTTATCTCTTACTCTAAAGTTCCACCTTTTTCTTGTCTTTAGCAAAGACAAAGAAAAGAGATTTTGCTGATTCCAAGAAGTTGTCGTGTTGTGTTGTTGAGATGCAAAATATTCAGTTCACTCCTATGCCCTTTACAGGCTAATCCTGCACATTGTGTAAGACCCCTTTTTTTTGGAGGCACAGGTTTGAGCTGGCTCTTTGCACTCGTGATGATGAAACAACAGGCACTTGTACTTTTACATTTCTCACCGTTGGCTATGTTCAACTACACGGGAGGTATTACTAAAAACTAATGAAAGCCACAATGCTTGCTGGGATCCCAAATACTATGGTAACATTACAGTTTGGCACAGAGTCATGGACTGCAAGATCCAGAGAGGTCAGATGGGTGGAACAGTTGGTAACAGAATCCAGTGAGAGCTATAAATTCCCTCTTCCTTCCCAAATAATCACACAAAAAGGGAGCAAGCAGGACAGAGAGAAGACAAAGTACGGGAAAGAAGAAAGGGGAAAAAAAAGATAAAGAAAGGTAACAGGAGGAGAGAAATGCAGAAGGCAGAGAAAAAGAGAGAGCAAGAGAGAGAGCACAGCTGTTGGCAACCGAGGAAGAAAGCAAGATAAAGCACTGGACAAACATGACCAAACAGGACATCACTACTAATTTGAAGAGAAAAGGGCAATGTGTGAAGGTTATTCTTATTGTCTGTGATCCAATGAAGTGATAGAAATGTGCCTTTTCTGTCAAGGATACACAGCCCAGGGAATTCTCCTGTCCATACGAAATGAACCCAGGTGCAGAACGATTTCCTGGTGTCTCAGCCATCTCCTCAGAGAACCAACACAACTGTCCCACAGATGCACAACTTTTATCGCTTCTCCCTCACCCGCACATACCCATAGCCCTCCTCTCGTCCTCACACACCACAGAACTGTGGCGATGCCACTAAGCCAAGCATCTGGACAGTCTGAAGCAGCGATACGCTCTGCAGGATGCCAGAACTCCATTTAACACCCTCGATTTTATTCCCCCTAGCAAGCTCGCAAGTACTCAGTGCATAATCACTCAGAGCAGCGACAACCCCACTCAGCTCACATCATCGCACAACACTTGCTGCCATCCACATGTGCTTGGCTGGGCCCGACGATGACTTTTGCACAGATTCACAGCGAGCTCCTGACTGCAGCCCCCAAAAGGTGGGTTTTAACCCCACCATCTCATAGCGCTTTGGAAAAAATTGTGAGTGCTATTGTTGGCATCTTGCCGATAGGAAAATGGAGTTGAATAATAGCTCGCAGCCTGGCGGGTTTTTAGATGTGGCCCCCCGTCAGGCTCCTGAAAATTCACCTCTGCCAGTCCAAAATCTCAGCAAGGCTTAAACAGCGAATAAACCTCCATGCTTTGGTAGACCAGGGAGCAATCATCTGAGTTCAGGTGAACTGAACTCAACCACCTGTGCAGGGAACCGAGAGAGCACTGGTGCCTCCTGAGCGAAAACTGCTCTACCTGGCAAGAGTTGGAGCTTGCCCATACTCTTGCACAGACTGAAAGCCTAAATGAAGTACTGTGGTTCAGACAAATAGTCCTCTTCTTATATATTAGACACCTAGAGCTGAGTAAGAAATGCTTGTTTAATTGCAGGACAGGCTCAAAACGTTATTCCATGTAACTAGATTTCCCTACATGGGTGCATACTATGAAAATCACAAATATTTTTATTTAAAAGGAAATGATGGAGTGGTTCTTGTGCCTCTGCACACTTAAGTTCTGAAAACCCTTTAGCTTATGAGATCGTCAGCGAGATCAGTCATAAAAGAGCATTTCACACAGTCTCACATCTTGCCAAACACAAGCAAAATGCAAATGTGAGGTTTATGAGAATAAGCCAAATCCCATCTCCAGTCAGACAGCAGGGATGGCAGGTGGGGAAGGAGGTTTCACCCGAAACATCAGCCACATCTACAGCCTGGCGTGTCAGCGCAAGCCTTCACCCATGCCCCCGTGTTGCCCCTGCCATGGGGACAGAGACGTGAGACGCTTGCACGGGGAGGTCAGCTGGGATCTGCAGCCTCTTGGCTGCCTGTTGCTGTCACAACTACAACTCACCTGCCTCATTCCCTATTTGATCAAGACAAAGGGACCTCCAGACTCACCCTTTTCCTAGTCAATAGTGGCAAGCAGTGGGAATTCACTGAGAAATGCAGATACTGCACAGTAAGCAAGGGTACTTCCTCGGGTTTGAGTCAAAATCACAAATCCCTTTGCCAGAGCTGTGGAGGTGCTCTAAGGTCTGTCCATCTAGCTGGTGATGCTGGTGAGAATACAGACAGCTTAGAGCTTTCTTGCTCTAAAGAAAAGGTAAAGAGTAAATCAGAACTGCCTGATCTCCTGTGCTTTCCCACAATTGCTGCTGAGGAGCGCACAGCCTCTCAAACAAGTAGCACAACTGGCTGGGAAAGGATCACAAAATATCTCAGCCCAGGGGGCTGCACCCCACCACACTCTGGCACCAGCAAGGCACTAGGAAGGACACATCCCCGGAGCAAGAGTTTTACAGTGGGCACAGCCCACGGGCTGTACAGAGCTGGGTAGCTGTGCAGAGTAACAATGCTGCGAGACCTCAGGGACATGAAATGAGACCGACCATGTGCAGAGCCACTGCAGGGACATGTGAGAAATGTGGTTTTCTGGTAAGAGGCTGGATGAGTACTACAAACCATTTCCCGTGAGTGTTGTCTCAGGTTTTCAAATGAGTTCATTTTGGCCATGCTTATGCCTCTTTTGTATTCACTTTCCATGAACGTTCAAGCAGTGGAGATTTACATACATGAACACTTGCAGAAAGTGAATTTAAAGCTTGCATGCTTGAGCACTCACAGATAGACAATTAAAGAAGCCAGACAATGACTTAACTGTGCTATTTGTAACTCAGACCAAGTGCAAACAGGCAGAGATCCTGAATGTCAGGGAGTGTGGTAGTGACGACAGAAAATTAGAGAGCAACAAATACCATACACTTGGTGTATTTTCTACCCTAAAGTGGAGACAATTTGTTAATGCAGTAAGAGGACAGGATTCCCAAATTTTCTTTCCAGAGCAATGGCACAACAGCAATCGAATGAGACAGATAAGGATCAGACTTCACCCTTCATAGTTAAGAATATGCAGGAACACACTGTAAGAAGAGGAAATTAAATGCAAAATGCAGCTGAGTAATAAATCTTAGAGTAGCTTAGTTTCTCTAGGAATGATGCCGCTGGCAAGACGTGCGAGATCTAGAAGTTTTCAAATCAGAGCTCGTTGGAGAAATTTTGACGGAACTGAGTATCTCAATAGAATACGCAGTTCTTTCAAAATCAAAACACTTTGCAAAATTCGGTTTATTTGGCCAAAATTTTATTCTGGAAGAGAAAATGGGAACAAAGTTCTAATAATATTAGAACATTGTGTTTTGACATTTTTGGAAGAAATCGTTTTGCTTTTGCACTTTCAATCACTTTTCATTTTGATATTAAAAGTTGCTTTTGCCCTAGATTATATACTAAGAGGAGATTTTTTCAAATGTCATAATTGAACTGAAGTTCACGAAGGAGGAATTATATAAGCTAAACAAAACATTCTGGCCAACCTCAAACACTTTTTGTTTTTAATTTTCCTTCATGGAGAATTTCAAAAGTTTCAGGTTTTGTTCCAAACAAAATCAGGTTTCAAAGCCTTGTAATTGTTGGCGAGGTGGAAATTCAGTCTTTCTACCCTGCACTACAACTGCAAGTGATCCAAACTTCGCTAATCCTGTTTACTTGGTAATCCGGTCACACTCGTAGCTGGAGCGCTGCTTCCCAGGACGGATCTCTTCCACAACATCCACTCAAGGGGCAGGTGCACTCTGTGCTGTGCCCGGCAGCCTGGCCCTTGGATGTCCAAACCAGGGGTGAGCTGGGGTGAACCACGGCCCCCCAGGAGCCCCTCACCTCTGATCTGGGCATGCAGGGCAAGAAGCACTTTGCCCGTCCATCCTGTCCCTTCACACAGCAGGGGCATAATCTGTTGCACATGCTGGCATGAGGACCAGGGAGGGATCCTGCGTGCCAACATTAAATATGTCACTACACTAGCTTACAGATTATCTTCCTTGTAGATTAACTCCCATGCACCCTAGCTGCAGGTCAGAGAAGCCCTTAATACAAGAAGAAATTTGTATAATGAGTTCACAAAGTTCAGGCATTGACGTTTGAGTTCAACGAGCCCATCTGTGTGTTTTCAGCGAAGTTTGGGCCCGGCGTGTGCTGCACCTGAAGGAATAGCTCGTGATGGACAGAGTGAAATAATGCTCTGCTCTTCCCAAACCATAACTTGTGGTTACTGACCTCTGCCTCGTATATTCTTAAATATACTCTACTGCATCCAACTTTGTGCATAATGGAAGGTATGTAGAGAGTAGAGTTAATGATGGAGATCTAATGGCATTGTACGACCGTCTCTGCAGACCATTTTCCTTCCAACTTGCTCTAGAGAGGAGCTGTAAGCGTGACTTGCACAGCACCCCAAACTAGACTGAGGTTGATGCAGTCACCTGCATTCCTGCAGGAGTCCTTGCCCAAAGGGCAGTCTCTGCTCCTTCCAGCAGGTCTGCTGGTGCAGCCTGTTACATCGCAGTGCAAGCAAAGGCAGCAGAAATCAGGTCCAAACAAATAACATGCAATTCTTCACTTTTGGAATTGGAGTAGAAGGAGTAAACAGCTCCCCTGAGGAATTCATCTGGCAGATGTGAATGGTCAGTGTTTCTTGGCACTCCACTGCTTTCTGAAATTCAGGTTCAGCTCCCGGAATTCATTTAACTCATGGGCAGGGCCAGAACACGGGGGCCAAACACAGGTATTTCAGCCAGGGGCATTACTACAAGGACGCAGTGTATTTACTTGTCCTCTAGTTCTGTTCATGCTACACGCAGGTACAGCCAGCCACCCTCTCCCAGGGGTTCCCACCCGCTCCATGGCGCTCTTTTTTCTCTGGCCCAACCTCTCCCCTGCCACGACTTCGCCCCTGCCCGTGACTTACCTTCTGCTTCCCGCGGGCTCCAGTGCCCCGAGGGATCACAGGGCATCGGGGAGGAGGCGCTGAAGGCATACTGCACCAGGACTCTTCCTTCCACACACAGATCACATGCTGATCCCACTTCTCTAGGAGGCCAGGAAAACAGGAAAACACACCACCTTAGTAACAGCCGACTGAGCTGCTTATTCAACTATAGTAAAAACAGTAAGACTTAGAATTCAGTTCCACTTAACCTTCTTTTCTTACAGCACCGACAAGAGTGTTATCTGACCCTGATCTTCTGTAGGTTTGGGCTAACGGCTTGTGAAGATGGCATCTGTGTGAGTCCACCAACAAACACAAATACAATGACAGTATCCTGTGAAACCACACTCAGCTGTGTCTTTTTCTTTTTTCCCTAACTACACCTGGATCAAGCCCTGACAAAGGAAATACGTGTTGTTTAGCGGACAGAGCAGAGAAACAGGTTTCAGGAGATTTCAGATCTATTCCTGCTCGCACCATGGATTTATTGCATGAACCTGTGACATCTTCAGGACTGTGAGGGCCTTGGGCTTACCAGTGATTAGAGGACACAGTAAAGTCCCAGACTCTGCAAGCACCAGACAGAGCTGCTCTGTGAAGCATGGCTTTGCTAAATGTGCAAGGACCCGCTTTCGGAGTTGTCTCACTGCCCCGATCACTAGAAGTCTGGAAAGGGGCGGGTTGTGATCATACAGAAAAGAACATGCCCTTAATCCTTTCCAGAGGGGAAACTGGATTCAGTACCTGGCAGCCTTGGTACCAGCAGATGGCTCTTTTTGAGCTGAAACATCTTATGGCCCCATGCCATCAGATGGCATGACGTGGCGTTGGGAAAGGCAGTTCACTGCCCAATGCCAACATGACTTCAACTAGACAACAGGTCTGATACCAGCTACTGTCAATAAAGCCCTATCAGCAGAAGCTGATGAACAGGAAAGCCCAGTTAAACACTGATTCATAAATATTTTTGCTAATACGTTCACAAGGTGAGGGTTTAAACTGATGTAGACTAGTGTAACTCTAATACATTCCCTAACATTAAAGTGATTTATATCAGTTGAGGACGTGGCTCACACAGTTCATCCCTAACGTTCTTCGGAGTCTCACAGTTTGGCACCAGTATGACCCAGAATATGTGTTTTGATCCCAGAAACTTTTTTATTATTCTTAATTCATTGTTCTGCTTTAACGAATGACGCCCACCCAAAACAAAAGAAAGAATTAGTGATCTTAAGAGAACAAATGCAACTAGGAAAGAACAGAAGTTTTAGGCAAACAATTTGTGCACAACACAGTGCACTCGCTAAACACCCCAAGTAAGTAAGGATGGAGTCATCAATTATTATAATCAGACACGCAAATTTCAACCATCTCCCACTGTGATTGATTTCAGCATAGCTTTGCAAAGGACACTGTGATCCTCAGGCAGAAGAGGACAGCGAAGTTACCCCCCCAGCCCTCCCAGGCTTGTTTCCTTTTGGTGCTAGGGACGACACATGCTCAGCTGCTCTATGGCTTAGCATCTCCTATTTGTTGACAGGGATCTATTTGAAAGTCAAGTTCAGTTGGCTTAATTAGGCGGAAGCAGGGATTGTCGACAGGGGGGACTTGGAATGAAATCAGTGGTAAAACTCGTATCCATTTCAGTATGGCCTGCCGCCACCCCTGCAAAGAGACATTAAAGGATTGAACCAGCAGACATCGCAGAGAGGGATGCACCTGCTGAAAACATCTGACAGGATGAAGTGTGGCAATGGGGTAGAACAGAGGGAAGGGAGGCAAAGATCTTCCTTGCACGATCTGTACCAGTCATAATGAACAAACCTGGGCATGCCACGAATAACTTCTCTGTTCTCTGTCTCACTTCACCCACCTGTATTATTGGTATGATACCACCTCCCTGTTTCATCTCTCAGCCATCTATTTAGCAGTGGTTTAAGTGCTTAATTCAGCATGCCTAAATAGTATATGCAAAAAAAAAAATAAATCAAGAATCTGGAAAAAATGGGACCGAGAAATCAAAATGTAGGATTATTATCGTGCAGTTGTTTTTCAGACACATCCACCAACAGTAAGGATAGAAATCCTTGCAATAATAATATTTCAGTTTCTCTACAAAGAGACTCCAGCATTAGTGCTTGGTCCTGGATGAGGACAGGGCTTTGAAAGCCAAGTTTCCACAATTAGGACTGCTTTTTACTCAAATTAGCAGCTATACAATTTCATCACAGGCTGCCATGGTGGAAAAAACTGTAGGCTTATGGACAAACATTTCCTTTTTACCAGCAAGGACTTGGAGGTAAGAGAAATCACAAGGAGCATCATGTGGGAAAGGCTATGAGCAAACTTTCTCTTTTTACTTTTCCAGTTTGGGAGCCAAACTCAACCCTGATGTAACTCCACTGGCTGAAAGGAGTTACACAGGGGATGACTCCTGGGTTAAAGATTTTGGTCTGCAGACTCTTGAACACAAATCCTGCAAACAGCCATGGATGTCAAAACTAATTATGGAATTGTATTTACAGGCTTATGAAAAGCTAAGCCAGATCCTTACACCTTATGTAGCCACTGACAGCAAGACAAAATGAGCATAAAATGGTTCAGAACGCTGTTAATTAGGAACGATAGCATATCTGACACCTTATACACCGGTACACATGATTCCCCAAAGTGCAGGGTAATGGAAAATCTAGACTTTGCTGTTTTCTAACAAACCAAGTACTGGGGAAATTCCAGCTTCTGAAGTTCAGAGCACAGGAGGAATTAATTCCTACAGCATGATATTCCAGGGAGGTGGATTCAAAACATAAAGATTACTAGTGAAAAACAGGCAATTCTCATCAGGGCTGGCATCAGTTTAGTGGGCAATCCCAAACCAGTAAAAATCTGTCATTCCTTTCGGTAACCAATGCCTGTTTTCGGACTAAATTATACCTGCTTGCTTGGAATTCAGTATCAGTGCCCTCCCCCCCCCCAAGGCACTGAAACTTTCCAGCAAGATTTAAGCAAGCAATTATCAAGCCCAGCCATCTAGATCTGGGAAACATACTGGCCAAAATATTTGCCTGCTAAGAATGAGATAGCATCAGATTCATGGAAATTAATACAGTCACCTCAATGAAAACTTGGAAGAGCAGATGCATTCAAAGTTTTCTGTCCAAGCAGAATCTGCTGCAGAGCCCTATTACAATAACTGTTTACATCCCGCCTACGCATATCAAACAGGAGGCGCATGAATGGATGCTTAGCGACAGCAGATGAACGCATCTAATAGATGCAGTCAGGAAATGAATAGAGTTTTCTTCTTCTCACTTGTTTTCACTCGTTTTGTTGGCTCTATTATTATTTCATTATCACATATTATTATATGCGCATGTGACATTTTCATTTTTCTTTTGTGTGTGTGGTAGTATGGGGAATGGCAACTATTCCAATCCCATAGGTAGCAACAAGAAGAAATGCTGGGGTTTGATGTATTTTATTACTAAAGATGTTTAGAAGTTCAACCAGCTGCTGGAGTTTAGGGTCAAACACATGCTGGCAAGTTTATATGCAGGTAAATGACTCTCTGGAGCAATACAGCACCCATCAGCTCTATACATGAACTAGGTAAGGAGAGTCTGCCAGGAAGATTTTACTTCTGTGCACAGCCAAGGCATGAGGACACAGGATGGGCACCCCCAGACCCACAAGAACTGCGACTTAGCAGTATTCTCTGTCCCCAGAGCCACATAATTAATCACAGAATCATAGAAACACCTAGGTTGGAAAAGACCTTCAAGATTGCCACATCCAACCACAATACTCAGGGACATCACGTAATTTCTAGAACTGAGGCCTTAAGAGAAAAGCACCAAATATTGTGGCAATGTGACAGTTGCGTCTAAGTAGGGAAGAGGCACGGGGCCCTTTACCTCCATGCTTCATCCCCCTGCAGCCACAGAGCTGTTGGGACCTCACCCACACGTACAGCCAGACCAGGGTTACATTTTTAAACACAAGGCTAAGTTTTTCCTTCCTGACTTTCATTAAGCAGAGGTCACTGCCTGTGCACAGCTCTAGAGAACAAAAGGGACTTCAATTGCACGGAGTGCACCTCCAGTAGCCTTGTAGTTTGGATCGGGAGAGAGCTTTTGAAGTGAAACTCTTCATCTTCCCCACCTGCAGCGCTCGGAGCAGTCCCAGAGCTCGGAAGCTGGACCCTGTTCTGCTGGAAGCCGGAGTGCAAGATGTGCCCCCGGACCACACCTGATGTGCTCCAGCTGATGGCATCCCAGCCACAGGACCAGGCTCGAGCTAGGCTGAGGCAAACACCCCTGAAGCCCCTACCGGGTTGACGTCAGGTCTTCATTAACGACTGTTTTGCGCTAGAGATCTACTTATATTGGGCCACAATGCTTGCTAATGTAGCCAGAGCCATTCAGCCTTTTAAGGCCCTTTTACACTGTCAAAACAGCATGGAAGGGGCCTCCGAGCATTAGAAACCAGGCCCAAGGCACTCAGCAGTTGAGTATCAGTCCTCTGTTTTTTACATGAATAGTCCCATTGAAGTGAATGAGTTTATTCATTCAAGTGAGGCAAGTAAAATTTGGGCCATGGTGTGCACTTTGTGTAAAAATATCTGCGAAGATTTACAGTATTCCCACACACAGATAAGATTATACTTGGCCAATTTTACCTCCTACTTGTCTTGCACAGTGACCCAATTTTGTGAATTGATACAGGCACGTATCTATCCAGGCACTGCCGGACACACAGGTACTGGGAGTTTAGCACATGGGTTGTGTTAGTCACTACAACGCTACCATCACATGTGTTTTGATTAATACATCAGAAGTTTGGGCTTGTTTTAGACAGGGCAATTTATAGATTTCAGTGACATTTTACAATGGTCACAGCAACATTTCTCTATCTTTTAGTACTCAGAATCCCATTTTAACAAGGAATTGGACACAAAGTATTTGAAACTGTCTCTTTAAATCTCTTCAGTAAAACAGCACACGGATTTGAAAACCCAAAGGATATTTTTTCTAAAAAATCACTACTTAACATATAACTCTGTTATGAAATTTTAGATTTAGCAGGCTATCCACTGTATGTCATTTAAGAAGCAACTAACTAGGAGTTATTAAGAACATATTGATTGAGTTATAAGAAATATGTAATAAAGACATATTTGGTTACATAACAATTAACTCTGCATCAGTGTGTTTTAAGAGGCAGATGGTATTTATTTAACGCACAGTCAGTATCTTCTGAAATCTAAATTAAATTGGAGAAACTTAATTTACCTAAAAATGATTATGGGCCAAAAAATTCTGAATTAATTTTCCGAACTTCACATAAGTCGTTTTCACACATAGGGAATAAAAGGATTCAGATGCAAAACTGCAATTAAAACAAATACTGAGCACAAATACTGAGCACTGTTCAGAGCACAAGCCCTGTCTTTATCAACTCCTGATATAATTTGATTCCCCCATCCCCTATATTAATCTGCCATAAAAGTGGAAAATCTCCTCTGAGCAGAAAATGACACCTATCTGCCTACTCCCATAAAGTACAGGCTGGACACCAAAATGGCCACGTTGTCCTAGCAGGGCTGGAAGGAGTTTCACCCATGCTTAAGATAGCGGCTTTCAAGGTGCTCTCACTGAACAAAGCAGCAGTGCTGAGACAGCTGTTTGGGTGCTAATATGCTTGTAAATTTGGCCTCCTGCAGTATGCATTGCTACAGTCCTGAAGGACACTTAAAGTTTGTTCTCTGTAAAATAACAGAGCAAGAAATGGAGTGGACAGGCAAACACCCAAGGTGAGCTAATGGCAATGCGAGATGGTTGATTACTTAGGAAGTTCTCTTCCCACAGCACATCCAGCTCTGTGCTGGACACCCGTGTATTTTGAAGACTGCCCAGTTGCTCAGGTTGTGCCTGAGGCAGGGTGGTTTTGGCTGTGAACTGTTGTGTGGTACAACTCTTGCCCGCAGCCGCGCATTCATTTTAATTCCTCACTATTGGTACGATGGGGCTGCGAGCCATGAACGTGTGCACATACACATGCTGTGACCCACAGGCTCTGCTCAAGGTGCAGCACAATGACACTTGTGGGATATTCAGGGCTTTAAGGGTTTGATTGTGCCTTGCTCGATTCCCTTCTCAGACCTGCAGCTCAGGGAAGGAGGCAGCGTTTGTCCTCTCCCAGGTCCTGCACCTCCTGCCCTTGGGAAACACCACTGCCCACGAGCTCTGTGCTGTCACGGCAGTAGAAACAAGATTCCCCTTGTCCTTGGAAAGGAAACGTGCGAGAGGAGGAGGGGGAACGTGCAGACAGAGCTGAAGCCCACAGGTACTCATGAGCAGCAAAAACTGCAGGAATCACAAGGCCAGAATTGCTGATTGAAAATTCCTCCCATAACATATGGAAAAAGATTTGCCCTTTACATGGCAAATCAATGGCTCTCAACAGAGTGCTACAGGCTGAGAAAGGCAGAGCAGAAAACAGATCAATAACCTCCTCAATATGAACCAATTTAAGAAAGAGCCTTAACCCAGGCTGAGTGTAGCACATGTTAAAGCTGCTCTCCAGGAGCGGGGCCCCAGGCTGCTCCCCTGCCTCCCCTTCCCCTTCAATGGAGTGCAGGAGTACAGAGCAGCGTGTGATCACCTTTCAAAGAAGTGTCCATCAATGGGCGGAAACCACTCCAGGGTGACAGAGGCGGAGGTCCGAGCCACAATCTGGGGGGCAATTGCAATAGGAGCTGGCTTCTTTGCAGGCTGCCAGCTCTGGTAGACGAGGTCCAAGTAGCAGTGCATCCTGGCCACTTGGTTGGGCGTGAAGGAGTCGGTGCAGTCATCATCTGGAATTAAAACAGAAACCGCATCAACCACACAGGAGTCACGATGGGAGCAAGAGAGAGAATTACAGCCTGGTGAATGGGAGCTTCTTGCAGAGGGCAGGATGAGGCCTCGCAGCTTTCAAAAGTTAATGGCCTGTGAACGAATTACCACAGTCATCACTTGGGGAGGCAGGTGAAAGGAAGGAGAAGTTGAAAAGGAAAAAATAAACCAATAAACGTTGCCTCCCTCTGGTTCGGGACACACATGAAGCACCTAGAGGTCATCCCAAGACAGGACAGACACCTGCAGGTGACGAAACTCAAACCCTCCATGCAGCACCTTCTGGTCAGGGCTGGGGCTACCAGTGGGCCTCTGAATTTAGAGGGATTTCATGTCTAAAAGAACATCTCTGAGAGGATAAAAGGATAAAGGACAGCTAGTGCTAGGATAAACCAAATAAACTGGGGCTCATACAAACTGTGTGCAATGGACTTTTACAGTTTTCTTAATTGAAAGAATCCAGAATTAAAAAAAAATAATAGTTAAATAACTCTTAAAAGTTCTCAAAGTTTCTAATGAACAAATCAAAATGTTCTCAAAGATCAGTTTAAGAAAATAATTCATAATCGCTGATTAACAAGGGAAAATTTTGGTGCAGTTGAATAACTTCCATCACCATTATGATTTTAATCCATTTCTGAAAACTGCAAAACATATTTGATATTTCAAATTTCTTATTCATTCAAAATGGAGAAATAAGTTGCTGCAGAATTTCCCATAAATATCCATTTCTCATTTCTTACTTCATCTGTTTTTCTCAAACATGGTTTGGCAACAAAAACACATCTAGTACTATCTGAACATCACACGATTTTACAACTGCAATGCCCTGGAGAAGTAGAAAATTACCAATTCTCCATTGTGCAAATCACAGAAGGAATAAATATGTTATGCAAAGTCACCCAGCAAAGCTACGCTGAAGAACTTGATGCTAACGCTTAAACCATTTTTCTGGTACTCTTCCCATCAGATGAACAGCTCTTGAAAACACAGTGTTTCTCCACGTATGCCTGCAGAGTTCCCAGCCCAGTAAATCTCAGTCCCAGATGGGACCGCTGCACGCTGCCGCGACACAAACAACAATGACAGTTTTGCACAGGTCAAGTACTGCGCTCTTCTGGGAAGACGCAGGTCACCGAAGGCTGTTCGGAGAGCTGCCTGCCTGCATGTAAGTCGGCGGTTTGATATAATACCACTGCTAGATGCTCTGATGTCTTCAAGTCCATGCCCTGTGAAACTCAAAAAATATGAATTTGTTCTAGATAGAAGTGTGAATCTGCTGGCTAATTTAAAAGCTTACCACATCTTCCCTGAGCCACAAGTAAAAGGAGTCAGCTTCGCTTGGGATCCTGCTCAAATGCCAGCCCCAAATGTTGTCCTGCTGTCACTGAAGGGGTAAGGACACCCCAGGTCACAGGTTCTCCTGTCTCTCACCTAATTCCACCCAGAGGTGAACCTCCCCTCATCAAACACGCACAGCACCACCAGCATGAAAGTATCCACAAATCCCTGTGGTTTCACAAAAAGCTGCTTTAATATGACATCTCTGGATTACCTCAATAATTGTCGATGGTCTATCCCTAAGCATGCTGTAAAAGCCATAAATATTCTTCACGGAAGCCCAGAAGGAGACAAAGGCCCTTAATAGCCATCATAAAGGAACAATAAAATATATATAGGACAAAGCAGTGAGACAATGGCACGGGAGAAAGATGACCTGCATTCTCAATCTGCTTAAACATCAGCACAGGCTGGGGGCAGGAGGGGGTGAGGGGGAGAGATGTTTCACTTACCACTCGATTTCAAGAAAGGTTCGAGATCCTCAAATGAAATTATAATTAGAGAAATTCAACACGCTTTGCTGGGATGATTATTCCACCAGAATTCAGAAGCAGAATTCCTGCTGTTTTCATACAGAGTGGTCTAAAAGACTAGCCTACCTTTTATTTGGGAACACCACAGCTAGGTGGACTTGTAAAAATAATAAAAGCTTTTCTCACACTTCTTGATCTCCTAGATATTCTCACTTGCTATTTTGGGGAAAGAGAAGTTACCCTTTAAGTTGGTGCTTTGCTACCAAGTTGGGGGTGACTGGACAGATGGCTGTTAGGCAGGCACAATGGGACCAAGTTGTATATGAGCAGCAAAAGAGGAGGGCAAGAAAGGCGATGTTTAGAGCTGCATGACCTCAACCTAGATGTTTCAAAGGTATTTCTACAGCGATTTGATATCCTGATACGATTTTTATTCCACTGGCAACAACAGAAAAGCAAACAGATTCATGCATGAGCTCTAGAGATACCTATCATGTCGCTTCACTTAATTTTTCAAGAAAAAAAAAAGGTTTCTGCTCAGCACACCAGCACATACTTAGCTCCCAATAGCAGATATGCATCTCTGTGCTCTGCCTCTCCGTCTGAACTCTCGAGACAATTGGCAAGGCAAGTTCTCTTTGGAAGACGAGACCTCAGGGTTCTGAGACATGCACGCACCACCCCTTTTCACATACACACAGGCAGATTTGGTGGAGGGATATTGTAAATCCCAAGTGGCACCGACTTATTTGTGTGAAGTGACCAGCAGACTGTTAGCAGGCATGAGACTTTCTGCCCTGCCACATGCACAAAGTGCATAACACATTTAGGAGCTGACACAGTGCTTGCATGCTTGCCCCTGAAAACACCTTCTAAACGAACAGAAAAATAAAAAGAAAACTAAGCATCATGTTTAGCTAGTGCCATGAAGGGCATGAAAGCATTTATGTTATAAATCATTTCAATCTGTGCCTCAGATGACATTAAACATTTTGCTTCCCTACAGTTTTATTACAGAATAAGCACTCTTGTGACCTTTTGAGTGGGCAATCTGTGTTTCTGCCTGTAGTATTAAGGTGCCCTTCAGTGGCTATGATTGTATTGGTCCCCGTTAAAATGCTGTGGATGCTGTCAGCTCAGTGTCACAGACCTTCAGCACAGCTAGACCCTGTGACCTGAGATAAAAAATACAAGTCCAGGTATTCCCTGTTCCTTCTGAGAAATAACAGGGGATCCTTCAGCTCCCCCTGAACTTCTCGGGGAGGAGCAAGGAGCCCACCCTGCCCTTGTCTGATGGGCAGGGGTCACAGGAGCTCATGCCCTCTTTGTATTATGTTCTCATGGTAGAAGTGCTATAAACCAGCATCCCCGAGCAACAGAGCTGTGCCAACAGAAGCCTGCAAAGTAGACCGTGCTGGTAGTCTTTGACCAGCAGAGCAATCCCAATCCAGGTGCTGTCCCAGTATTCACACCCTGATGAGGAAACTCAGGTGTGAGTGATGGCAGCTCAACTGCAGTGAATCTGAATCAAACAACAAACATAGTATTAGAACGGACAGAATTCACAGAGGCATGAGCAGTGTCTCATTAGATATCATTCCCACAGTCTTGGTGGTATCAATATTCATCTGACATGTACTGTCTCCTGAGGAGAGGGTAAACAACCTCTGAATTTGAGTTGTGCAAAGATTCAGATCACGCGTCAAGGTTTCAGGAAAATAGGGTGTCAAATTTGCTGTAAAGCCTTCAAGAGCTCTTTTTTAATGCTTGCCTCATTTCTGTCCTTCCCCAAGCCTTCTACCTGAAAATCACATGAAACTAGTAAAGTTTGGGAAAACTCAGAGAAGAAAAACAACAGAACTGGAAGGATTTCCTGAGGCCATCAAATTTGGTCCCCATCAAGACCGGTCCTATACCAATGGACTTACATGTCAGCAAAAAGTCCTATACGAAATACACTGCAGAAATGAGAGCTGATATTGCTGTTCTCAGTTCCCACCCAACCACAGACACCAGCAGCAAACCGAGGAAACCCACGTACCTGCATAGCTCATGAAGTTACTGAAGGGTGTGTTTAGGAAGCTGTGAAAACCACACGTATCGTTGCCAGGTCCCGGATCCCCACACAGCTTGTGCTTAGGAGCGGGGTTGGTGTCACTGCAGAGGTCTCCAGTCTCGAAGGAGGGCTCCGTTTCCATGCATGGATCGCTGCAGGAGAGGATCTCTGAGATCCCCCGGAAGACATGGTAGAGCCCCAGGCTGTGCCCGATTTCATGGATCATCGTGTGAGTGTGGCCAGGAATCCCATAGAAGGAAGGATTCAGCACAATGCCACCTGCAAAGGGAAAAGAAAAGAGCTTCTACATTTGTCTTGTCTTCCTCACAACAGCAAGAGGAAGATTCACCAGCAGGTCATGGAATCCTCTATAGGATGTCTTTGCACAATCGAGCGCGTTGCCTGCTCAGAGAAACTGCAGAGCAAGGTCTGATCTCATCCTTAATCTGGGACCCCAAGGATGAGGAATCATGGGACAAAGTCCAACGTCCTAAACCAAAACCACGGTGACTATTGGTCTTTCCACTGGTTATGCTCAATTTGGTTCGTAGGTTTTTAACTCAAAAAATCCTATGTACAATTATTTTGTACTGTGCATTTTCAGATCATTTAGTGTGCTGAAATGGAATGATTCTGCCCAGGCAAATGTAAACAATGCGTTTGAACCAAGCGTCAAAAAAAACCGTACCTGGAGCACTCTCAGTACGTTATTACACAGGGTAAATGTAAAATACAAACCCACTGACTTCTGATACACCCTAAAAATTGCACTAAGTTGCACCAATATTTGCAAACTAATACCTGGACAAAGAAAATGGAAAACAACCAATGCTGGGAAGGGGGAGATATCTGTGGGGTGTGCTCTGATCCTGTAGACAGCTTTGAAGTATCTGTCAGAAATACACTCTGCTCATACACTCAGGAAAGCCTAGTTTGATCTGAACTGCACAGTCCGCTAATGAATATGCATAAGTCTAATGTGTCAAAAAAAAAAGAAATCCTGGAATGTGATAATTCTGAAAAAAAATAAAAAAATGCATGGTTGTTAAATATGTGCAAAGAAAGCCAATGGTGATTTTTTTTGTTGTGTGAATTATGGGATGTGTAGATAAGCAAATAGTAAATTTGTGAGGATTTATAGTATATTGAATTAATCATAAGCATTATATTTTTAGCTCTGTTAGATGTACCTTTGGATTTATTATATGTTTCATATTTTCTTTATTTAGCTTATTGACCTCAACTTTTCCAAGCCTTTTATTTAAAACTGTTTGTATATATTACCTACCATGAGAACAGGAGACTGCTTTGTAAAACTAATAGCAGGAAAATAAATCTTGGGTATGGTACACTAATAACTTAGTGACAATGAGGAGAGAAAAGGCTTTGGCAGGAGGAACTTTATCAGTGACTATAGCACAGGGAAGATGAGATCACCGGCTTCTGATGCACCATAGACTCTTCATTCTCATCTGCCTGGAGTCTTTTTGTTGCAATAACCATGGAATTACAGGAAAATAAAACTGAGAAGACTCAAGAAGCCACCTTATCCAGCTCTCAAAACAACACTGGACCAATCAGGTCTATGCCATCCCTCACATATATTGGCCTAATGTCTCTTTACAACCTCTGATGATACGAGTTCCCCAGCAATCAATTTCAGCACTCATTCTTACGGCTGCGAGGACTTAACTCACATCTAATCTGAATTGATTTTTTTGGCAATTTAAGTTCATGACTTCGAGTCCCGCCTCACACCAATACAAAGAGCAGACCGTTCTCCTCCCCTTTCACCAGCTTTTGTGAGACCGTTATCTTCCCCACTCCAGGCTCTTTTCCTTGAGGCTGAATAGCCCTAATCCAGTCAACCTTTCCTTGTAGCTCAATTCTTCTTCTAGACCTCCCTGTCTGTTCTCCTTTGCTTTTCCCGGTTGTCTCATGTTTTCCTTCAAGTACGGTGTCCAAACATGACCCCAGTGCTCCAGCTTTAATATTATCAATGCTGAAGGGAGAGGAAGGACCACTTTGTATGTCTTGCAAGGACACAGGCACAGATAGCAAGAGAGAAAAGACTTCCCCTTTGCACTGGGCACATGTGAACACATGCACACAGTGGAGTCACAGGTGCATGCATAAATATACAGTTAGTGTAAAGAATTGAACAGCAAATTTAAATACAGACACAAAAGAGTGAACAACGTTACTCACACTGCAACATCATGCCTACTATACCACGTTCAGAGCCTGCACGTCCTTTTCACAACACTGAGCTGGCTCTCACACTAGTTCTCCACAAGCCTCATCAGCTGTATACAGCCCTTCAAGTGTGCAGCTACTGAGCTCCCCATGTTCCTAGTGTCCTTCGCTCCCCCTTTATCTGATACACACTCTGATTCCTCCAGAGCTTGGGCTCTACCCAGCTGGAGCCACTCACACCCAGAGAGCACCTTGGTGCGTTGTGCTGTGGGGGTCTCACTCCCTAAGACCCTTCCAGAGTTTGTTTTCAAATGTTGGGAGTACTGGTGAAATTCCCCAGCAGGATGTGCCTTCATAATAAAGGCTGGCTAAACGGTTCTGGCATTGGACAGCCCTGAGGCAGCTGGAGAGGGAGATTTTATTTTTGCCTTTGTTGAAAATTTATATTTTTCACAGCTGTCAAGAATCTAAATCAATTGCAGTTTTACAGAAAAGATAAACTCCCTCACCCAGACAATCTCTATCCCAGCCTTTAGATCTGCACCACAGGACATATTTCATATTTTTTATTAAGTACATATTGGATTTATAGAAGAGAGTAAAAAAGATTAAAGATGAATTCTTACAGACCAAGCACAGGTCTGGGAGGGCTATTATGACAGGAAATTATGGCCATAATTTATTTATTTTTACTTTTTTTTCCACTGCAAGTCAACTTCAAACTGTTGGCTAACGTCTTTTTTTTCTCTCCTTGGTCAATGAATTCTGTCAATACACTGTAGGAGCTGAATTTAAATTGTTTTGCTCAGGCATGATGTTGACAATTAGCTTAACGAAGTGACAGAAGAACTCATCAGGGCTTTGGGCAAGCCCCAGCCCTCTTGCAGAAGGTTCTTCTCAGCGCTCTGGAGTTCTCCCCTTGTTCTCTGCTCCCTCCCATGGCAATACCAAGGGAAGCTATGAAAATACTCATTTAGGGGTGAATCAGATCTATTCCTGCCTTATTTCACTCCAGTAGGAACAGCAGGGATGGTTTTTCCCAACAGCAACCAGAGCTGCTGTTTCGGGTGCTCCCAGCAGGAGCCAGCCTGTGGAGATGGGGCTGGAGGCAGGGCAGAGTGGAAGTGGCTTCACTTCCAGCCCTGCTCAGCAGGAGATTTTGTCTGGATGTGTGTCAGTGCCGGCTCCTGGGAAGGGAAGTTTGCTCACACTTCTTCCAGAGCAGCTGCAGAGCTGGATTTCATAATAAAATGCTGACTAACAGAAGTAGGGCAGCCAGCTCCAACTGCTTGGTCTGACCATGGAGCCTTTTGGCTACAGAGATAGGTGACTATAAAGAGGTGTTAACGTCGAGGTTTGGGGTAATGTATTTCTGAATACAGAAAAGTTGTAGTTCAGCCCTCATAGCTTTAGAATGTATGTTTAGTATGCTTTAGAATAATAAACACCATATTTGCTGTCCTCTTCTGGGCTTTACATTTGCCACATCTTTTTTTGTTTTGCTCAGTGTGGGCTTGGATAAGGAAAAAAGTGGCTCAGCCTTTCACAAAGACTGAACATGGCTGATGCTGGACTTCATCCCCAGCCTAGGAAGGTCTAGACAGGGTGGAAAATCATCTGGAAAACTTGTAAGAATCCTTCCTTTTGTAAAGATGACCGGATCAGGTTTGCAGCCTGAGGGAGGTTGGTGCAGTTAAGATAAGTACACACAGACTCAGACAGTGCCTTCTGAACCTTTTGAGGTTTGCATGACATTTTGCAAGGAAGACAGATTCAGAACCACTGGAGGTGTCAGGGCCATGGGTCATTTCGTAGGTTGCAGAGCTTTGTCTGGACCCCGGGGTTCCAACAGCCATAGCCAGCAAACTACGTATGAAGCATGTAGGCCAATCTGCAGGGTAGCAAACTCTTCCCAGTTCTACTCAAATGCATGTTAGAAATACAATCTCTCAGCAGTTTGCTCTTTTGCACATTGGTGGAAAAAAATAGTAACAAATGTTAACTGTAATCTGCAAAGAAAATTAATTGGACACTTACTAAGTGATGAACTAAGGATCATAACACAACAGGTTAAGGTTAAAAATTCACCTTTGTCTGCATTCCCTCACCTATCCCCCCAAGTCTTCTTTGCAAAGTGCTCTCATGGAGTGAATGCCCTGTAAAGTAGCTTCACTTAAAAGGTGAAATACTTTCAGCTTGACATCATCTACAAATACCATAATATGCTTTGGGTTTATAACCTAATATTTTCCTGGTTGTGAGCCAGTATCTGGGAATCGTGAAATACTTTTTTTCCCCTGACTATATATTAGAGCAATGATAAGAAATCAGAACAGAGCTTAGCGCATATTTGTCTTTCCTTCTTAGCGCCTCAAAAGAATGCTTTACAAAGAAGAAACATCTTTATCACTCACCTAGATGCATCAAGGCTTCCTTGTCCCAGGGCCAAGTTGCCACTCCAGCCAGCTCTTCCTCGGAGGAGTTGGCAAAGAAGATGTTGAGGTGTGTGGATCCATCCAGCTTGAGTATGTTCTTCAGTTCATTGACATCTAAGTATGCTCTGTAAAAAAAATAAAAATCATTTTTTTTTCTAAAGGTGGCACAAAAAGCAACAAAGTATTGAAGAAGTGCCGCAATCCAGGCAAAGATCTTATAATATCCTGCGTATCAGTCACCCAAAATATTTTAATAACCCACTCCCAAACTTCAATTACTTTGCATTCATATGGTGAATCTCATCTGAGGACTTCCAGCCATTGCTTAACCACAGCCACAAAATCCAAGGTAAATATATAAAGCTGTCCATATTCCTAAGATAAGTATAGGAATCTATTTATCATGAGTGTAATTAACCATGTATTATGGTCAGTAAATCTTTTTATATCAGCAGTTACCTTGCGCATTTTCTCTAAGCTGTTCTGTGTTTTTACCTATAATTCTCCTCCACAATAACAAGCTTCAGGTCTTCAGTCTGGCACCAGCTCGTGACATTACTCCTTTGGCACCAGCAGCATTATTTGTGCCGAGATGCACCGGGTCTAACCCTGACACAGGATGCTTCTTAGGGAATTGCTATTTTAATTAGTTTGCTATTTCCAGCAAACAAAGTTGTAACAAGGAGAAGGGAATAAGCAACACAAGGTTAGATCTGCTGTATTTGAGTCTTGCAAACTAATAACATAAAGCAACCAAGCCTAAAAATGGGCAAAAATATTACGGACAGGCAACATGCTTCCATCCCAAATTCCCAATTACACAGTGTTAAAAATGTGGAAAAATACAGATAAAAATTAGTCTCATTAGAAATCCCTTAAGGCAGAACAACTGGGTCATGCCTGTGTTCAAAGACACGCTGGTTCCTTCATCAGCTTCTGGACTCAGACCAGGAGGAGAGCTGACCAACAGAGGGGGAGTCTCTTTCTTCTGCTGCCCCCCACAAAAAGCCCTGGGATAAATGCTCTGAAGCGTAGCACTGCTTGAGGATCAGCCTCTCTTCCTAATAGTGTGGTTCCCTTCTGCCTTGGGAGACAGACCTAGCGTGCCTTGCAAGAGATTTCCTATGGAGTGGCTGGTCCCCTACCACGACATTCCCAAGGCTCCTTAGGTGCCCCAAGATAAGCACAGTTTCTTAGCTTTTGGGACATCTGGAGGTTACAGAGCAATCTGCTTGTGGGCAAGCAAAGCCAGTCCCTTAAGCCTGATGGCCACTAGAATTACTTCTGGCACTCTGCGAAAGAAGTAGACTTCATCGATGCCTGCCTACAGGAAGAACGACTCACCGAAACGCATGCTGCAGTGCCACGCCGGCTTCAGAGGCACTGCGAGGATCTAAAGCAGAGCTGCAGAAAGCCAAAGCAAAAGAGTAAACCTCTAAGTTCTCTGTCTCCAGCTCACGTTGCCTCTTGATAGGTGAGGTGCTGTATTGAGACCTAAAACATGACTGAGTTGTGCTCTCTTCACTTGGCAGGTGGAAATAATGGAAAGAAAGATCACACTGTCATGCATGGTTGACCAGCTTGTTAGGGAAGGACACTGTTATGGTTTTGAGCAGTTCATTCCTTCTTCCTTAAGTCTACCTTTCCATCTGTGCATGGGTATAGATTCATGGAGCTTGCACAAACCAAATGCACTCGCCTTCAGTAAGGTTCCTTGCGTATTTTGCAAGGCTTTCGTTCCCAGAAGGGTGAAAAAAAAAAACAGGGGAGTTGGATCGGCACCAAGATCTTTCTGTCCTTCCCTGGAGGACTCCCCAATGGAAAACACATTCATATTTCCACAATAGCTTCCCCTGCCACTTGCTGAAGTCATTGCCTCCAAAATAGTTCATGGCTGGGTGTCCCCAGGCCCTCGCTGACTCATGGAGGAAGACGTACTCTTTGGGGACACCAATGGAAGGGTATGTTTCCATTCCATACAGTGTTTATCTTCCAGTCAATGCGGATGACATCCTGAAGGACAGGTCAGCACTGTGACCCTTTACAGATTTCTCATCTCTCCACTGTTCCCAACACATCTTCCCAAAATACACAGATCTTTCCCTCCAGCTTGTTCTGCAAGTATCTGTACAATGATCTGTGGCCGTGCTTAATCTATTTCCAGGATCTTCTTTGTGCCTTTGAAAACATCTTTTCCAAACATGGGCTCGTAGTTAAGTGTGTCCATGAGCAATAGTTTGAAATTACACGAGAGCTAGCGAGCATTTCCAAATGAAAGTGTAAGCGTATCAGGTGGGAAATGTGATGGAAGATGTGTGCACATGCGGGGACAATGTGCATGTTTGCACACATGTCAGCATCGGTAAGAGAGAGCAAAAGTGTAAGAGAACGTGAGAGCAATGTGATACTTTGTGCAAGAGAGAAAAGCACAGAAGCAGAAGCGTTGCATGCCCCTGAGTAGAAAAATGTTTGTGTTTTGTATCACTGTGGGAAGGAAGGGCTCGCCGTATGTATTTGAGGCTGCAGTTGTTGACTCTGGATACAGATGCTTTATTGCCTATGCAAATCCCTGTAGCAGTAACTACAATCAAAGTCCCCTCCTGAGATTACCAGTTTTATCCTCGCTCTTCTCTTATGGTTTCAAATTATTTACACTGATACTTCTTTATTCTCAGCTGTCGTTTTGCTTATTTTTAAACAATCCAATCTCCACTTAAATCCTCGATGCATGGCCACAATCACTCTCTCAGTCAGTTACATGCAGGCTGTGTGCTTCAGCTCTAGGGCTGTTCTGTATACGGGTTATTACTGCAGACAGCATTTAACTAATTGGCCAGTAATGTCAGCGCATCACCCAGGCTGGATTCATGTCTTATGTAAAGCCACTGTAACAAGTCACTTGGACTTAGCTTTATGGTATTTCTCTGACCACTACTTCTCTGCTAGACAGCGAAAGTCTGTGAAGGAGCAGAATATGTTCAAATGGTGTAAGGGCAGAACGCTAAGAGGATTTTTAGTAAGGGCTCTGCACAGGAGTAGGTGTAAACAGGCCATGCTTGGGAGAAAGTAAATGCAACCCCCTTTGTAACAGCACACTGCAACCCCCAACACATAAACATGCTAAAGCATTTAGCTCAGGCAAATCCCTTGTAAGCGTGTGAACATGTGCGTGCATGAACAGAGGTGTGAGTGTAAGCAAGGGTTTGGGCTGTGCACACATGCGAGCCAGCCAAGAGTATACATGCAAAGGAACGTGTGTGTGTAAGAGATAAAAACATGAGCTGGAATTCCATCCTCTCCTTCCTCCCCATGTTTCTAATAACCTCCCATCCCTATCCATCATCACCACATTCCTACACTCAAGGAGGCATAAATTAACTACTTTTGCAGTTCATGTCCAACTACGTAGCCGCAGGCAGCAGACCCAACAGTTACCAGGTCAAAATAGTTTTCGGTTATTGCGTTGGACTGGGCTGACTCCCCCCTGCTGCTGCGGCTGCTTTGTTATCAGCCCAGGCTATCTGACCCAACGCAATCTGCGAGCATTGCTTACACTTCTCAAGGTTATGTGGGTCCCCTGATAGAGGACATAATGTCTGTCACATGGGCTGGTGCCAAAGAGAGCCAAAGAGCCCAGCCTTTCCAGCACTGCCAAACTCGCATTTCAAAGACATGAGTGCAGTCTTGGAAAGGGATCAAAGCCTTTCCAACTGTCATTAGAATATTTCCTTTATGCATCTCTCCGTGAGTGCCAGCAACATATTTCATAAAATTCATTGGCTCGAGATGGTACCTCCAATATAAACCTGAATGGGGAACTGTCAGGGCAAGTCTATGTGGAAAACAAAACAAAACCCAAAGCACAACAAAACACGTGTAATTCCTGTAATGGAAAAAACATACGATGCTGTGAGCATGCCCAGCTCAAGAAAGCCTAATGAGCCTATTAGTGCATCATAAAAGGTCTCCTTTGCTGGAATCTGGTTTAGACATAGAAATTCTATGGTCTGTTTAAGGCCATTTGGGACATTGTATCAGGCAACATGTACATTCCCACCCAGATCTTTTCCCATTTGTCCAATGCAAAGCTCGGGTTTGTTTTTTTCCTGTGCTCTGAAAGCTGTGCTGTACAGCAGCTCGCTCTTACCCAGGAAGCCCCAGACCTCAGTCAGTAACAGGCATCCCATCCAGCGCTCCAGTTTCAGCCTAATGGAGCCTGTAGCTTACCCCGCAGTGCCTTGCCACCGCCCCATCCGTCACATGAGCCATTATCCCCGTGCCTGTCTCATCTGTCAAGCCCATTTCCTGGCCACTTGGGCTGGGGCTTCTACACAGCAAGACATGTCCCCAGGTGGCGAGGCAAAGTCCGCAGCCAGCAGGCTCGTCCCCCGTGCCCACAGCCCCATCCGGCCAGGGGGAGCACCGCGACGAGCTCCCTTCTGCTGGCCCAGAGCTCCACAGCCAAACCCAGCCTCAGACCTCAGCCCTTAGCTATATGCACGTCTGACAACGGCTTTTAAGCTTGGTCGGTATCAGGTATCAGGTCCAATCATATTAAATCCAGCCCTGGGCACTGGCGTGGAGCAGTTCTGTACGTGGTTGGGGGCTCTCCCTCCCCCCCCAGGTTCAGCGCCGCAGAGCAGCTTGCCCTGACAGCCACGGTGCAGCCTCTGCTCTCGTGGCTGGTTTTGCGTGGAAGCCCTTATTGTTAGGAAATGTTTTCTACTGTTTGCTCTGAGTTATTCTCTATTTGACTTTGTTTTGTTTTTATTCCTTCAAAGACAAGTGTCACTTTACGGCAAAAAAACAAAAGTACTTAGGGCATTATTTGTAAGACCCCACACAAACAAGGAGTAGGAACTTAGTTAACTGCTCACTATGATGTAAACTGTTGTGTTTTTTTTTTTTTTTAAAGTTTCTTAGGAATAGAAGGCATTGCATTTCACTATCTAAAACAAAACAACAACAACAACAAAGCAAACCATCACCTTCTTGAGAAGCCAGCCTCAAACAGCCTCCCTTTCTGCCTCCTGACATACAGCATCCTGTCCCTTACCTAGCGGGTTCAGTACGTGGCAGGGCACAGCAAAGGACCCCGTACATTGCTCTCCTTCCCAAGACCCCGTGTTCCTGCTTTCATTTGTACTCTCAGAAAACTGGCAGCCCTTAAAGCATGGCATGTAATTTAGCAGGCATGGAGAAAGCTTTTCCGGGCAGCGCTGGCGGCACTCGCAGGCTGCCTGCGACAGACCTAGGGGTGGTTCCCGGCGTGGTGTGCCCGATGCTTCCCAGCTGTGTCCCCTTGGTCCTTCTGGCTCTGATCTCGGCCCCAGGACGGATGCTAACACACTCATTAAGGCAGCAAAAACCACAGCAGTTGGTATGTCAGGGGGCAGTCATCAAGCCATGTGGTCAAGCAACACGGGGGACCCAAGGTTTTAGGGTGCAGTGTCCACCTAGAGATTATTCGGTATCTGCAGTGAACAGCAAGGACAGTTCTGAGACAAATGATGTGCTTCCTGAAGATAATGGCAAGAGCCATGGCTTAACAGCACTGAAAGCTGACCTTGAAATGGGGCCATTTGGCAGACACACGCAATTACAATTTAGCTTTTCCCCCTGTGATTTCTGAGTCTCGGGTGGTCAGACACGGGGCTCATCCTTTGGAGATGCAGCGTTGGTGCCAGCATACAAGCTGCCTTTTGCCTTCTGTCATGGAGTCACCGAAAAACAAGTCTGGAAGGGATGTCCAGAGCCCACCACTGCTAGCCCAGCATCCCACCGCAGGAGCATCTCCACCAAATATGTTGTTATCTAGCTCAGACCTAGGACCGCACATGACAAGGACTCTGCAACTGCCCCAGCAGTTGATTCCCTTCTGCTTTACCAAATCACTAAATTACTTATTTCAAAGCTCATTACATCTCTTGCAAATCATTTTGGTTTTAGGCTAAAACTACTGTATCTTTTCAGTCTGTCCCCACTGGCCATATTTTTAAGACTTTTGGTCATTTCTGATTTTCTCAGCTGCACTCCCCATATCCTTCTTAAAGGCTGATCATCAAATGTAGACAGTCCTCAAGCTGAGAGCTTATTAGTGCCATACAACTGCTACGTTCCTCCTGTCTGTCAGCTCCATCCTGACACAAAATGCACAGCAGAGCTTTCAGACCTACAAGTGTTCCTACTGCTTGTTTGTTTGTTTTTGTCTAAAGTGCTACAGCATTATCAAAAACCTGAATAAAAAAGGACAACCCACAAACCCTCTTCAGCAGTGGACTTCCCAAATTTTTGTCTGACCTCATGTTAAAGATCTGCCTTTGTTGGCAAATTTAATTTTACTCCTCATTTCAGACGGATTGTCATAAATCATGTGAAGCAAGAAGTGTGCCTCATCTACATTTAGTTTAGTGTTAATTTAAGACACTGGTGTAAGTGTAGTAAAAGTCATGATAATTTATTGATAAAGGTATAAATCTTTCAGTGATTGGGAAAGAGCCTGAAATAGAGTGGAGCCAGAATATTACAAGCGAAAGGTTTTCGGTCCCCGCTTAGATCCAGATCGCTGCCTGTATTCACACTGACATCCAAATATCTAACAGTAATCCTGACCGCATCCAAACCAGGCAGTCAGTAGGTCATGTCCAAAAGCATAAATTGCAGGCACTGTCAGCACATGTAGGCTTGGCAGCTTGTAAAGAATTTTGGTTTATCTGCTGCAGCAAAATGTCCTCTAGAGCCCCCAAATCTGATCTCCCATTACAAAGAGAAAAAAAAAAAAAAGGATGTTTGTGGAAAAGAAAAAATAATGATAAGGATCCAAGAAAGGTCTTGGCATAATTGCTGAAATATAGACATAGCTTCTCGGGTAAATTTGGTAGCCAGTGCTGAACTCTGTATTGCTGCGGTGATGCTTTAACAGGCTCCATGAGCTGGCTAGAGCTGGACCAGGGGTTTGGACACCAGTGGCAGGTCCTACAAGGAGGGCCATCCCTATCACAAAATAAAAACCCACATGGTTACAAAAGTCTGGATGTTTGTTGATCCTAGGGTGTCCTCTTTTCCAAACTGAATTAATTCCATCATTATTTTGGTGACTCAGGCTTTACTCACCCCATGAAAAAAAAAAAAAAAAAAAGGAAAAATACAGAAAAAGATTTTTACTGTCTAAAAGATGGGACTCATTTGGGTCTGGGTTTTCTTTATCCTGGAACAGAGACTGAGAGCAGCTCCTTGGTCTAAAGTAGCAATTTTTTACAATTGTGAAGTCATCAGTTTAATTTTATTTGCCTTGAAATGCTGGCTTTCCAACAGCACTTCTAGACAATCCTAGAAATAAACACATTTCTACTGGATGCTAAATCCATAGGACTTCAAGGAAAACAATCGAACAAACAAATGTATACATAAAGGAAATGACTGGCTACCAAATTCTAAAAATCAATATTATCATCCATACAACCCTAATGCTGCACCCCTGCCCAGCCCTAGCAGACTTTCTGACCAAAAGACTGCTAATAAATGATAGAGCTGCATTTCATCCAGCTGCCTATAGATAACTCCTGGATGTTGTAAATGCAGCATCTACTTCATGGCCTGAAGCACAGCAACACGCTGGAACAAACCTGCCGGCTGGACTGCTCCGAGTCTTGCTCTGGGTCCTCTTTCGTTTCGGTTCAAGTGCGCTCGCACTTTGAGCCAACTCCTGTTCTCGCTGGGCTGTGCACAAAGTATCAGCACTGACTGCAATGTATTTGCTCCAGTAAATCTAGAGTTAGTCAGAGCAAAATTTGATTCTCAAAGTGCAGCTTCAGGTTCAAATCCAAAATCTCAAAGGAAACCTCAGTTGAAACAACCAATTTTTGCCCAATTTCTGGCCAACGCAACTTGCTTTTTTAAGGAGGGAGGCGGGTTTCCTCAGATCTCCACACGGATTCTCTCAAAGGTTTGTAAATCCTTGCCAAATCCTTCACAAACCTGGGCTCAGATTCAGAAATACAGTGAAAACAGATTTTTTTTCCCGGCACTTTTGCTGCTGGTTCTGGCCAGGATAAGAAAGAGTAGAGGCTCAGGGAAAAAGAATGGGGAAAAAGATGATGCAAAAAAAATTCAAATGTCAAACATGTTCTGTCTGGGCTCTGGGCAAAACTTTGGGGTGGTTGTCAATGTACTCACTCCCCCTCTCCCTTTTATCCTCCCTGGCTTCACTGCCCGATGCTTGTACCAGAGCCCCCCACCCTTATATAACCTTTATATAGTGTTATACAGAGTTGCAGCGCTACAGACCATAAATATGTGATCCCTGAGCCTTCTTCCTTCGCAAGGTTTACATCCAAGAACAGAGGAACATTTGAGTTCACTCGTGCAGCAAGAACCAAAAACCCCTGTTTCCTTGCACAACTATAAAAAATAATTAAGCTAACCAGCTCCCCAGACCTAGGAAAAGATATGCTGGCCAGCCAACTTGCAGGAGGAGAAAAAAAGAAAACAAAGGGAAAGCCTTGGCAAAGAGGATTGCGATCTTACTGTACAATTAACTTCTGAGACAGTGAGTAGGATTAAAGCATGGAACATTTCAAGAAACATAGCTTTAAAATAGCAAAGCATTATGAAGCATATATGCACATTTCGCAGACCTTTGAAATCAGCAACGCTGGCAGGTTTATTTGTTTTGATTGTCTCTTTTTGTTTCTTTTACTACTTTGGGATTTTTCTCTCTCTCCTTTTCAAGCCTAAAGCCAAATGACCCATGAGAAATGTACTGTAATTTGTCTCTTATCCATCCCTCATCTCCATCTGATATTCCCTCTGCCCTGGTTACCCTGATGTTTTTCCAGACTCTACAGGCTGAACCATTGTAACAAGGAGAAAAGTCAAACGATAAAGAAAGAAGTGGCGTAAGGATATTTTCAGGAACCAGTTGTTAAAACAGATTTCCTTTGCCGCTTTTCCGAAAGCCCTTTTGGCTGCAGCAAGCCTCATTCATGTATACTCGAGACTTTAAATCAGTATAGGAAGGTACATATACTTCGGGCTATTTTAACCATCAGTTATACCGCTTGGCACTTCCACAGTGCTTCCCCTCTGGGCCTCAAAACGCTTCCTAAACATGAAGAGAGAAATTCCACTCTGGTCAAAGCCCTGACACAAGCCCTCTGCACCGCTCCAAATCCCGTCCAAGGGCTTAAGTGGTGCTAAAGTGGGACAAGAACCCTTGCGCTGGGCCTCCCCTCAAGAAATGTCACCAGGGCTGAAGAAGCCATGAAACAGGCAAGCAGAAGAATTTCCCTTGTCATGCAAACCCGAAGATGGAGGTACAGAAATGCAATAATTTGCTCAAAGGAACGTAACCATTCCGCGTGGCAGCTGGGATTAGAAACTACATCTCGAGTCTATACTCTTTGACACCGTGGATCATCTTTCTTTTATAGAAGTGGTGGTTTGTGTTACTGATCCTTCAGGTTTTCTGCTGGTGGCCACTAATCATATTTTACAATCTTTTACTGATATTTTACAATCTTTTACTGATACTTTACAATCTCCAAGAAGTCCTAAAGGTCTGGTGCTCAGCAGATGGAAAGTCGGAGCTCCCTACGATAAGCCGGTCCTTCCTGAATCCCTTGGCTTTGCTGTTTCGAAGACGATGTAGCACATTCAGTTCATAAACAGATTTTCTCGTGGAACCAGGGCTCTGCTTTCAATGAGTGAGCAGCCACCGTTCTAATAATATTTGGCATTTACATACCACCTCTCATCCCACAGAGCTTCCAAGAACAACCAACAGATACGTGCATAGCACACTGCACAATAGTTCAAGTAAAGGACATTTTGGTTTCAGTCACCAGAACAAACCTGATTTTTTGTGAAAAGCACCAGAGACCAGGAATGCAGCCTGTCATCACTCTCTTGAATCAGGTCAAGAGTTAGGTAGAGGCTCTGTTAATCAGACTGGAAGCCAGAGATCAAGAGGAAACTTGAAGCTTTGACACAGAATTTCCTTTAATTATAGGAGCAGATCATAGCAACTCTCTATATTAGAGATGTCTAAGGATTTCCACTGTTAATATTCAGCTCCAGCCTTGTCTCTCTCCTTCCCATCCTCGTGGCTCTGGGGTCAGGCTTGAAGTCACCTTTTCAGTCAAGAGCCTTGCTGGCACGACCCTCAGGAGTCCGGGCTGGAGCAACCCAGGTTTGGTGCTTTTGAAGCACGGGGGAGCTCCTCGTGCCCCCTCTTTAGGGTACACCCGAAGCATGGGGTTACCCTACTACACCGACTCTGCCCCACGCTGGGCTCAGCAGCACCCACCTACACTGACTACACATGGAGGGGCAAAGACCATGCTCGGGTGAACCACCAACCAGGGAACGTGGGTGATTTTGGGGAAGCCGAATGCAGGTCAGGCTGCGGAGCGCTGTGGTCTCAGGGTACTTGCAGTTAGCTCACCGTTAGTCACAGCCCCTTTGGAAGGGGCCACCTCGTGCCATCCCTGCAGGGTGTGCAGCTGGGACCTCGAGGGGTCCGGACGCCGAGCTACTCCTTTAGCATCTCCTCTAATTATCATGCAGTAAAAAATGCAGGATGAAAAAAGAACAAGATCAAATTCTTTGCTCCTTTCATCTCCCTTTCTGACATTAATCCTCCCTGCGCATAAACCCCATGCCACGAAGTGAGATGTACATTGCTATTGGAACAAAAAGAAACTTGGATTCAGGCCGACATCATCAAAAAAATAAAAATAAAATCATATATAACCACAAAGGACCCAGCATGTTTATTACAGATACTTCTGGAAATGATGGGCCAAAATAATCAGCCCAAATATGCATCTTGCAAAACATCACTTTTTCTTTGGAGATGCCGCTTCTTTTCTGTTTTTGTTTTTATAACTCATGAACTTCCAAATCTCATTTCTTAACCTTCTGGCAGGGTTGTGCACAAAGTTGGTCCTGCTGCAGTGGGCAGATCATCAATGGCTTATATTTAGGATAATCCCAATTTTCCTCTTTTCTGAGAAAGAAATGAAAACCTGACTTGAGTGAGACTGGTTGAAGTTTTCTCGTTTCATCTTATGCAGGAAAGAGCAGGAGACACCAAAGTGAGATTGTAAAGAACATCGTCTGGTGATGTCACTCCAGGGAAACCAAGAAAACCTTATGCCCTGGCACTGAAAGCCTCAAGTTGGTGAGATTTTTTTCTCTCTGTTTCAGTAAAGAACTCACCAGCACTTTTTATTTTCTCTTTTTTGTGGGGGATACTGGTGAGTCCTACCCATAAGTCTTTCTCTTCAGCAGTGAAGTCCTGAACACACATTTTAAGAAAAAAAAATAAAAAATTAATAGTCAGATTCAAATATTATGAGATCCGTGAAAGCTGGTTACACTTGTTCTTTCCCAGCAATAAAGAGATTACAAGGAAACAGAAAATGTCAGTCACTGAAACAGAAATTTCACAGAAGAACATGTAGCTTTGAAGTTCCCAGAATCCACAGTAAATTGCCAGGTGATCTGGCAGAAACACCAACACACCTGCAATTGAAATAGTTCAGAGCTGCAGAAAGAAAATACTGCAGACAGTATATTTTCTAAATCCAACTTTTTTATTTTTTTTTAATTCTCTATTCCTGTCCAGTTGGAAGACAGAAAGAAAGGAAAAGAAGGTGAGGGAGAGAGGACTAAGTAGATGATGACTCTGTCAAGCAACTACTGTTGGGAGATGGAACATGAGGTAGCAGTGGCTGTAACAGCCATCTCTAAGATAATTAACTCATTAACATCAAAACCCTGCCCCTCATTTCTCTCCGCTGAGCCCCTGACAAGCAGCAGCAGGAAAGATGTAAATGTGCCTTTTCCAAGCGCTTGGGAATTATCAGTCTTCCTTGAATTTAAACCTCCCCAGGACCTGCATCTTCTGCAAAGATGCAAGGTAAAGAAAAAGGCATGGTGTATGTGTGCCTCTGAGAGTGGGCATTTCTTGAACTGAAGGACACGTCAAGCAGAAAAGGTCCTCTACCCCTTAAGGCAACAGGGCAGCAGACGCATCAAAAGCCGAGGTTATTGGGTGGATGGGAGGACATTTGTGTTGTCTCACATATGGATCTGCTAACACATATAGCACAACGCAGGCTCTATCAGACCAAAGCCTAAGACTGATTGTAAGCATTCCCTGGAGGACACATTTCCCAAGACCCTACAAAATTGGACTGGCAGATTATGAAAGGTACAATACTGATCCAGCATGTAACAGTAAACTAGAGGAAATCATACCCATATATTTGGCCTACAGACATGAGTGCAGGAATTGCCTGTTTTGGCACCACAAGCCTGTGGATCCACTTGAATCAAATACAGACCCCTAACAAAGGGCTATGAGACGGCAAAGATCTGTTATCCATTGTCAGATAGTAAGACGAAAGAGGGAAAACTGATTTTCCTTCATTTCTTTACCAACATTTGCCACGAGTATTCCCACGGTAGGCAGGCCTTGCCATGCAGTCTTCCTCATGACACTTCACCCTCCACCACTCAACTTGCACATCTCAACCGTGCATCTCAACCAACTTTCACTCTGGTTTACTGCCGTAATTTATCGGTAACGTGTTGCTAACAACTACTGTAGGACTTAAGATCTTGATGACTGCTAACCTAGCTCCACAAAAGATCCAGCAAAAATTGCAGGTTGTCATTTTTGTCCACTGATTCCCACACACAGACCCCTAATTATACAAACGCAAGTTTTTAAAACGTATTTCAGCATGAAATGTCTTGCATCTACTTGTCAGAGACCGAGAGGGAGAATTTCCTCACTTCTGCAGCTCCTCTGTTGCTGACTCGGGACATCTCAAGAACTTTGCAAAGTCTGAGATGTTGCCTCCTTCACTTGGGCTGGGGGCAGAGGGAGGCACGCTGAAACCAACCCCTGGTCTATCTCCTGCTGACCATTTTCTGGATCAAAAACTGGAAGTTATCTGGCTATCATTCCCAGACAACTCTAAAAAGAATTTTGTGTCTGATGAAGACGAAGGTGAGCCTGCATTTTTAAGGCAAAACTAGACATTTTGAGGCAAAAATACATGAATGAGTCTATCCCCAGAAGTAAAACTATCACAGGAACTCTGAGCAGATGAGGAGGAAGCCAGGAACTTCTGTCCCTTATCTGAATCCAAGTGGGAGCAGAGGGGATATCAAACAGCACAGGTATCTTCAGGCAAATTGGGAGAAACACTCTGATGTGGCTGACAGAAGCATTTTACTCTGTGTTTGGAAGTTTATCATGACCGATCAATTCTGGAAGAATTAGTGAGTGAGTTCTGGTTTTTGGCACTGACACAGCAGTGGTAAAAAGGCTGGAGGCAAAAGGGAAGTAATTTTCATAATGCTGTGAACTGTTGCCATCAATCCTTACCCAAAACATTTCTTCCACTTACTCTAGCACAGTGCTGTTCTGTAGGAGCTCCCCTCTCAGCTATCGCCCTTCGTCTCGGGAAGGCTCTCGACCTCACTCGTGCTCTGGATGTGGAGACCCAAGCCAAAGACCGAAGTCTGTTGGAGTTCAATCTTTCTACGGACTTCAAAGAGCCTGGGATGCGTAACTTACTCCAGACAGAAAGCATAACACACATTTGGAACAATATTATACATGTAAAAATAGAGATGATTGAATGACTGCTAAGCAATGCAGTGTGATGGGGAAGCCTGATGTAAATCATGCGTGGCATTTACACACCTATTTTCAGCCTCTAACCTCGGCACTCTGCATCCTAGTGGAAGTACCTACCTCCTTCCTTCCATTATAAAGACTTTAAGATTTAATTCTCTGAATCGTGCCTATGCTGTGTGTCTATCCCTGCTGCGAGCAGATGGCATGACTGCTCCCCTAAGGAACTAACTGAGCAACAGCCACAAATAGCCAAAGCTTAGCCTCAGAGATAAAGGAAAGTTGCAACTACACGTTTTGGGAGGAATCAGCAATACACAGAATTAGTCCTTACCGGAAATCAAGCCATACATGAAACTAAAATAAAAGCCCTTAACGAGAAATACCAAGTGCAAACATATTAAGGTATTTTGCATAATGTTGATGTAATTTTGTAGTACATCTCAGGCATTCTTATATTTGTCTCCATTTGTGCTCACTGGAATTGAAGACAAAATAGAGCGTCACCAAGCTCATGAAAATCAGATCACGGAAAAATACCCTTTTTTAAGTGTTCTCAGCCAGCTTTGCAAACAGAAGTTGTTCAGACAGTTTGGAAACATCTTCATGCTCCACGATGCTTACTTGAAACGAACTGCGCTCCGGTCTTTTGGAGGTCTACCTCTGCTCCTCTCCAAATGAGTGCATCGTATTTCTCTATTTACTTAGAATTTCTCACCAATTAATATTTCCCTATCTTATTTTAATTAAACAAAACAAATAAATAAATCAAGCAAATGCGGAATAACTTAAAGCAATGCTTTTCAAATGTAAAGGGAAATTTTTGATACCCACATACTACTCGTAGTCAGTGGGTCTTGTTTTGGGCATAAAATTTCTTTTTGTGCCTTTGGAAAGTGCATAGAAATTGAATAGAAGATGACAGTAATGGGTCCATTAATTGATATCCTCTGGATTTTCTGTTATTTAATCAATGTCTGAGCTCTGACTGCAAAAGAAGCTTAAATTGACAACCTCATTCCTTTCTCTCAGTGCTCCCTAGCCTGTTTTCTTCGATACACAACTACTGTTTGCGAGCCTGACAGGGGCACAAGTCTCATTACATCGTATCACGGAAATTATAAATGACCCGATAAACAAAGAGGCAAGTTCCCAATCAGCTCGTTCCTACCACACAATGTGGAATTCTTCACATTTTACCCCTAATCCCGCATCTGATCAAACTGCAATGTCTTCAGGGTCAGGAATGCCTCTGCTTCCTTTTGGCATTTCTTTCTCAGCCTAATCAAATCTCAGAAAAGCCGATATTTTCACTCCGTGTGTCTTATCTTTATCCTTACTACAATTTGTGCTGCTCAGTGCTGAAGAAGTAATTCAGCAACATACTTCATGCGATGGAGCAAATCATTAAGGGAGCAGAAATGCTGGCAAGGCCTGAGTAACAGATTAAATCCCCTTCTTGGCATATTCACTTTTACTGTGTCTTTCAGTGTAATTTCGACATGGAATTTTCCTAGCATAAATCACACAGGTTTCCCTCTTCCCCTCCACACCACGCTGCGTAGCTCTGTGTTTTGGTAAATCTCATCTATTAATAGTTGCCCTCTGTGGCTATAAAAAAATACCTCAGTAGTCAAAAGCCAACCCTTGCTAGGGAGCAGCTGTGGATGCCTGAACGCACACAGGACCCAGCATCGCACAGCAAAGCCCTTTCTTGGCTCCATGTCAGAGCAAACTGATTAAATAAGGCCATAGTCAAGCTAACGGAAAAGGAGCCCCTTCCCTGCAAGAGGAGGGAGAGACCGACTCCAGCACCAGGCTGGAGAAACATCAGGGTATTTCCATTTTCTCGCTGACATTTTCTTTTTCTTTTTTTAACTTAGCAAACCCCCCTCGCGTGTCTTCCTCGCTCCACCCTTCTGCCAAGTCCCAGTAAAACTCTCGCACTTAAAGAAGTAGAACAAAGACGTCATCGCAGCTAGCACCAAAGGTCGCGGGGTAAATTTTAAGGTCTAGTCTACTTTTTTTTCTGTTTGATTGATTTAACTGATTAAAGCATTTCTGCTCTTCCTGTGCTTTCAGCAGCATCCTGGGTAACTCTGGGGAAATTCAAACCAACCAGCTGTGATCCATATTACAAAGTCAGGGCTGGAAATACACACAAGGATGTTGATGGGGCCATGCTGCAAAGCGCGAAAGGAGAGGAATATTGTCTCCTGGTAAAGCGAGAATGGGCTTTTACGTGTCGGATTGAGACGTATTCAGCTCAGCAGAGGATGCAGGGAATTTCCCGTCGTCTCAGCACCATAGGGTATCTGTCCCATCGCAGAGGAGCTGCTGGTGACAAAGCACCTGGTGGCAACAGCTTTGCTCCACAATTTTCCCTTTGAATTTTAAGTTCTTGCAAATCCCTGGGAACTGCCAATTTCCAAGGACTTCCACACAAAGTCTGCACAATGCCAGAGCCATTGGGCAAGGAGCTGCAGGGAGAACGGGAGCATCAGCTCTTCTGGAAAGCAGGCTCAAGCTCTCAGCACTTACGGCACACCTGGTCTGAGGCTGCAGGCACTTACAAAGCCAATGCCACGTAACTTCAGCGTATTTTTTCAGATTTCCCAAGGGATGTTTCACTAAGATAAATTGTCCCTGCAAAGCTGATGGGAATGATTTGAAAAATGAAGTCTTGCGCTGGGGAAAACGACTACCACAGCTTCTCATTGAAGTCCTCAATTTATTGACACTACAAGGATGTAGCATGAGAAGCAAATTTATTCCATATTATCTACTGTCAGTACAGCTCAAAAGATGAATTTTGAGGCAGCAGGAAGAATTTTTTTCTCCAAAGCCTCGTAATTCAACTCTGCTGAAGCTGCCCTCACACAAATCAGCGATGACGCATCTTTTCAATGTCTAGGGCCAAAATTATTTTTAAAAGCATTGCAGGTAATTGCCATTGCTGTTATTCCAAACCACTGCTATTTCCACTGTTTTACTATCACTGATGTAACCCAACAAGTGGGTTTATTCTGCAATTATTGAATTAAGGGAAATAATATATCTCGTAACAAACAGCTCAAGCATCAATGGCCATTACCAGATCTCTAGGTAGGATCTTCATGAGATGTCCACCGTTCCCAAGCTCTGTTATACACTACTCAAACATCTGGGTACCTTCCAAAATAATTGGTCTGCAGAGTACAGATTTTATCAGTATTTTTCAATAGGGTGGATTGGCCACAAGAGTCTTTAAAACAATGGTAGAAATAAAAAATACTGAACCTAGTTCTCCTGAAGAATTTCAGAAAGATCAAATTAGGCCAAAATCTCTAATCTTGATTTCAGTGAGGTCCCTTTTTAGCAGAGGTCCCTTTAGCAGGGTCCCTTCTTTAAAAGAAAAAGGAAATTAAAAATGAAAAACAGCACTAGGGAAAAGTTAAGTATGTACTTCAAATTCACACATGCCAGGAAATTTAGAGTTAAAGGTGAAACCCCACCCTAAAGAGCCCCATACTGGAGATATTTTAGCGAACAAACACAACGTGTTCTGAAATACAAAGACCCAGTAGGGTGCACTAGGTATGGAGTTTCAGCCTTCACTCCAAATTTCCTGGCTTTTTGCAGGTTTATTAGACTTTCATACCCCAAACTTTTAAGTACTCCAACAAGTTTCCTCAGCACAGCTCTCCCTGATCCCTTTGGAAACCGGGAACAAGTACTCTGATGGTGTAGCCACCCACCCATTATTAATGAACCTGAAAGCCCTTTCTTGCAAATTTATGCTAATTTGGGGTGCTGAAATTGTGTGCTAACTAGGTAGTTTCAGTTGAGTTACTCTGGGAAACTCCAAAACTGAAAATGCGCAAATGTACTCAGAACAGATTTGAAGGACAGGGTGCCGCTGACCCCAGCAAAGCAAGTGCTCTGCCGTGTGTGGGTCCCGTAACTCCACTTCAGCCGGCACACACAGAATTGTTTCTGACAGCGGTGTTTTGTGTTCCTGGCCAAAGCACCCTACCAGGCTGTGGGATGGGGACGTTGCCATCCTACTTCTCAGTGATCTCTGCACAAGCATATCTCGGTGGTGGCTAGCAGCAAGGTGACAGAACAGCTCCACAGCGCCCTGGCCCTGGGGTGTCTGAAGGACCATCAGTTCTTCCTGCTGCAGGTACGAGGAGATAAACCACGACATTCCCTTCTTGCCCTGGGTGGGCAAAGGAGAGAGCCCGTACTCAAGGACCGAACTGCCTTGGGGAAAGAAGGAAAAGAGAATAGGGAGGAGGCAAACAGGGACTTAAAGCATCAGGAGCCGGTGCCAAAGAAGTTCAAGCAAGGGGCAATAGACACCGACTGTGCCTCGTGCTGTTGCCTACAGATCTGCCTCTGCATCCTTTCTCCTTCAATCTTGTCCAGGACCTTCCTCTTTTACCTCACCTTTCCATTTACTTAATCCCCTCTTTGCTGAGTTCCAGCTATCAAATTTAAACATACACACACACACAAATCCCCTGCCACACACCTTCTCATACCTCTGAAATCCTCCAACAGGCCAACAAACTAAGAGCGGAAAGCCCACAAGAAATCATAAGCAAATGATTTATTGAGACAAACGTTTTTTTATAGATTAACTGAATAATTTGGGAAAAAAAGGAAAAGACTTTAAACTCGTAAACCCTTCTTTTTATTCTTATCTTTTGTCCTCACACTATTAATTGGCTTAAAAAAGAGACATCCTGCCTTCCTCCCACAAAACCTGCCTTACTTGCAAGCTTCAGCTCTCCCAGCTATGTCAAGAACATCATCACTCTGCACATCACAGCACAGCTTAATCTGTTCTGCTCGGAACTTGTATCCCTTTTCCCAGTCTCTCCATCATTTTTCCTGAGGCTACAGACAGGTCCACTGTGGCATAAAGGCTATTTTTCTAACCCAAAACATAGACTACTTGTAGGAACTGTTATTTTCTAAGTAATCACACTTTTGGGTTGTCTTTCTCCCCCAGCACTGAGTTCACAGATATTGGGCAAAGGCAGAGCTGCTAGGCCAGTATTAATGCCTGCACTCACATCAACATTTTCAGCTGAGACTATATAAAGAAAAATCGCCTTATTCTTCTCACACCTTCTCCTGAACCCTGCAAACCCCTCACGTGAAGGCAGCAGAGATGCCGAGGGTCTGAAGTGTGGCTGCACTGAGCGATGTCATGGGAGACACAGCACAAGTCAGCATCCTCTCTCCTAAAAGATTTCTGTACATTTCCACTGGCAGCAACAGTGAAGGGATCATTAGGAAAAACAAACAAACAGCTGAAGTACCGCTTGTCCAAATGCAGCAATCCACTTGAGGAGCAAAGTCAAATGCATTGTGCTCCCGGATGGTGTAAACGAGCACGGTGGAGGTGGCTGCTCCGAATTTCCTCAAAGGGCAGCTATGGCTTGCAAGAAATGGATTTAAATTCGTATCTGAGAAGAACTCTGAAAGACAGGATTGGAATTGCAAATGGCAGTATTGCACCTGGTTAAGCTTGGCACAGAAATAGCCTGTACTTTGCATCTTTCTGTGTGAAAGGTGCAACCTCCTGAATTTACAGAAGGCTTCGGTTGCTGCTAATTAAAAAAGCAAGGGGCACCTCACACCTACTGCTGACGAGAGGTTGCACCCAAAGGGATATGGGAGAAAAACGGGGTGATTAAGCACAGCTTCACAGCACTTAAAGAGGCATTTTGGACATGATCAAACTGAGGGGGGGTGTGAGAGACGGTGTAATGTGCATTGATCAGCAAAGAGCATAAAGCAGCCTTATCCAGACTGCTGCTTTTCAGAACACACTATGAGGGGATGAACTCCACCTTGTTTGTTTAAACTGAGGCTGGCGAGGAGTTATGGGGAGCATCGGCGGTGTCTGCCGGGCAGCCAGGTCTGCAAGACGCAGTGCTGCAGAGTCCTTGCTGAATCCGCAGACTCTGTGCTTGCAAATCTTCCAGGTGGGGTTCCAGAGCCAAATGGGTCTGCATTAGCACTGGAGAGTATAATAATACTTTAATCTATTGTCTCCCACAAGGATTCTTAATGATCTCTGATAGTTTACTCCATAGATTTTATAGGCTGTCTCTATTCCAAGCATCCTGCAGTTTGACCAGACAATGATCTTTTTAAATAATGGATAATGTCCATAAAAGAAACCATGAGTCCTATGAGTCTTGGGGAAAAAATGTTTCCTGAAAAATACCGTTGGAAAAGATGACTGTGGGTCAAGCTAAATCAAGAAAACTCCTACCGTTTCTAGGGTGTGCAATTGTAGATGTAGGAATAGTTTCTTTAGCACTGAAGTCCTGTCTATATCGGAATTCAATACTAGACTTATAAATGTCAGTTCCTAGCATGGGAACAGATGCAACTCCTCCCAGCTGATTAACATCCCTGACATCTGGAATAGAGGACAGAATAAACAGAGAGAACAGAGGATTTCCTGTTGGGACTTGGCTTTTGGGTGCAAACTACCAAGATACAGCAACTCTGTCCTTGAGAGTGTTATCTCTCCACCTTCCAAACAGCCCTGGGGCTGGTAACTAAAGAACTGGACATTTAGCACTGAATCCCTAGACAAAAACTCAGATATTTGCTATATGTCTCTCTGATACCTGTGTGAATGCAAGAATCCTTGATGTCAAGAGCTGCACAATGGCCTCTTTAAGGCAGGGGATTAAGTCCTCAGGCTTCCTGAATTGAACAGCTTTGACGAATTTCTTCTGTTCTTTTTAGTGTTTTGGATTAGGTTGAAATTAATTCTTCCTTGGGAATCAAGAAGTATTTCTTATAACTCTCTCAGCTCCTCGAAAAGGGCATTACATGTGCCTCCCTCCTCCAGAGTAAATTGACCATGTTTTGCAAAGAAGCCTTGTGAAAAGGTTTTCAGTGGAAGAGAAGGAAAAAACAGCAAAGAGGTTGGTCTGATCAGAAGCTCACGGAGAAGTGATCCAGTTAGTTACCTGCCTGAGGCTGCGGCTTAGCCAGACCCCTTCAGCTGTTAACGGTGTGCCCTCCACACAAGGCCCTGCCATAGCCACTGCTGTCCAAAATGACAATGGAAGCTTCTACAGATTGTTCAGATGTCTAGTCAGAGCCTATTTCACGTATGACCGGAATGTGCCACTGTCCTTAATCTGGAGTGAGCCGACGTGACGCAGCGTGGAGCTGTGCCGAGCTGCACGGTACCAGAGCTGGAGGGGCCAAAGAGAGGGATGGCAGCAGCACGGCACCAGACCCCAGCTCTCCGGCTCCGTGTCGCTCTGAGCCCGTGGGCAGGTGCTGCAAACAGACTCTGGGCCCGTACAGCTCCTCTCTGCCCCTTGTTTAGGCGAGCAGAAGGGCTGTGTGAGACTCCAGGGCACACGTGGGGACGTTGGGAAAGCTCATCCCCAAGGTCACCTCTTCTGGGAGGGATTTCCAGCAAGCATTCAGTACTTTGTCTGAATCGAGGGAGTTTGAAGACACTCCAGTAGCTTCTACTGTTTCAGGAATTTCATCAGCATTTTCCTAAGAAGTCATCAAGACGAAGGCTTTCTTATCTGGATATGCAATCCTGTGGTGAAGTCTGATGTGCAAACCCAGGATTACATAAAAGGAATGGTTCAGTTAACCATGGTATGGTGCAAGAATTTGCCACATCAAATGGCACTTACAGGGGATGATTTCCTATGATCCGTTGCCGTTTGTTTCAAGTGTTTTTTTTTTGAAAAAGAGCCATGGTAGGTGTTACGAGCTAAAATTCTTCCCTATTTTGTAACCAGCAGTATCCCAAACAACAAAAGGAATGTGCCTTTCTGGCAAGTATGTCTATCCTTGCTCCTTCCTTTTGTATTGGGACAGGATGTATGATCTTAGCATGTTCTCATCTTCCCAGAATTGCAGAAACAAAGAAAAGCGGAACAATTTTCGCAAATCTTGTGCTGGGACTAAATACATTCTGTCCCACTCTCATGTAATTAGTAAAAAGAAGTTAAGCAGATGTCTCAGATAAAGCCTGCTGTGTGAATAATGATAACCAGTCTTGTTTTTCTTCCCGTAGGCTATTTAAGAAGACAAGGGATGATCTAGTTGCTACCACAATGCTTACAGCTTTCTGCTCTGCAGCTCCCAGAGCAGAGTCCCCATCCATCAGCACTGTCCCTCTAAACTGTCCCTCCGGCAAACTTTGCAGATGTGTCACAGTACTTACATTTCTATGCACCAACACTCCAGCTACCCGACTGTGGCACAGCATCTCAGCTTTGGAGGTGCCAGAAGGAGAGGTTGGACAGAAAAAATGCCTGAGAGCTGCACCACAACAGTGGCTGAAGGACACCACCAAGGTACCTGAGGAGTTTGTCCAAGGTGCCAAGGGGGGCCACAAGAAACTTCTAATGCAGATTGGAGGTGTCTCAAAACTGTTCCGGTACCATCACGTCTGTGGTTGCAATTAGTCAAGAAGCACGCACAGAGTTTTTTGCACCGAGGTTCATAGCAACTCTAGGAGATCCCAGGACGGAGGCTTGAAGGACTGGGACTGAGGCAGCCACACTGAGACTGACACACGAAGCAAAGCGACAGGAAATGAATCCATCTCCTTTTGGGGACGAAGAGGCACTGAAGAGGGTTCCTGTTTATAACAGCATTAATCAAGCATTAGCACTTTTTGGTTGGTTCCAAAGAACAGAATTACTTCAGGAATAAACTCCACATGGTGAACAGCTGGCCACAACTGCAGACACTAAGAATATAGAAGGAACAAAACCCAGTAGTATCTAAAGATCCCCCGGTACCAGGGAAGACTGAAGAGTCTTCACGGCACAAAGCTCAGGGAACTTCTTCCTGGTACCATTTCATCCATTTCACCCCCCGCTTTATTTGATGCCTCCCCAGACTAAGGGTTTGTTTCGTTTCCTTCTGCTATTGTTAGACTGAGCTTTGGCAGAGAAAACACCTGGAATTAGATGTGAGCTCTCAGTGGCTGTGGAGATGTCTTCATTGATGTGGTGCAAGGCCTGCACTAGAGGGGACTGAGGCCTCTGCCAATGAAAGTGATGACAAGAGGGGCTGGTGATGCAAAATGGGCCCAGATGGTGCCAACTGAGTCACACATTTTGACTGAGTCAGTAATTGGCACAGAAATCGCTCTCAGGGGATGGTGCTGAGGGCAATGCCAGAGCCAAACACAGGGTTTGAATCTTCCCCCTTTTAGTCAATTAAGGCTTTGCTGACAAAACCACTGCCCTAAACCTGTATTTGTTAGCCCAAATACTCAGAGGTCAGCCTTTCAAACCTCATTGATCAAGTCTACAGCCCCAACTGCTGTATTTTGCCATACTGAATGTGAACACCCATCACAGTGGTAGGTATGAGCTCAGGCTGAGCATGTTGGCCAGCAAGGAAAGGCTCCAGAGTGATGGACTACCTTCTGCTGACCTTGGCTTCACTGCCAATGATCGAAGCTGTGTTACAACTTCTACGCAAAGACAAACAAATGAAATCTAAATGTTGCAAAAAAAAATGCTTTGGAGGAACTAGAGATTTTCTCAGGCTCTACACTGTGCAAGAGGACGTTTAGGCCTCCCTCGCCGACTTAAGCGTGTCACAGAGGAGGTGCTTCTCAAGCCAACGTGAACATACAGAAGATCTGTGAGCTTAACACCATGAATGCGACTTCTCTAGACAAGTTCAGCAAGGTGGCTGCCTCCAAGAAGAACATACAAATGCATATGAAAAGCAGGTATGCTATGTTAAGGTAACTTCAAATTTTTGAATTAAATTCCTTGCCTGGGCTTGTGCAAGTCCAATCTGTCTGTGCAGCAAAGAAACTACATTTGGAATAGAAATATCTCTGTATGTCAGAATAACAATAAGGCACAGTCTTAAATCTGAAAACTAGAATTTAAAAGGCTTTTCTTGTTTCATTTTGTATGGGTATTATGCTGGTCACAGTACAAGTGATAAAAGGGTACTATCAGATTAAAAATAATGTATTTTTCTAAAAATTGTCATAGCTGTTATAACTAACACCTCGAGTTCTCAGAACTACAGTGTTAAAACAATCCAATTTGCATTATGCCTTTGATGATATTTGCTCAGTTGTGTTCCTCTCCAGTTGAACAGTATTAAAAGACTGGTATTTTTCCTTTCAGTATTTTCAATAATTAGTGTTTAAAGTAGCTCCTCATTTGAGCTTTGTTCACTGGTAACTGAAGTCCAGCTGAGCTATAGGGATGTTTTTTTAAAAAAGCTCACTGAAGTTTTTAAAAAAGAAGAATGGAAGGATTTCTTTGCAGCTTAATTATGTGTATTTTAAGCTCCAGTTGAGATGACAATGTTGTTTAAAAACTTCTTTCTACTAAGGAAGTTACAAATGTAGCCTGAATTGATATAATTAAAGTAACTCCAGAACAGCTCATACTTTCCTTCTTAACCTGAATTTCAGTGTTGACAACACAGGGTGTTCTGACTGTCTTATGGTTTTCCACCATGACTCCGAAAATTGCCCCCAAAAGCTTTAACATGGAATAGAGATGACAGAATTTCTGCAGAGTTCTGCAGAATTTCTGAGCGAATCTTGTGTGTGTTTATATCACTAACTCATCCACAGGAAACTTTTTTTTTTTTTTATTTAAACACACTGATCTTCTCTGAAAATACCCAAAAGCACATTGAAGTAATTGTAGCTATGATCTACTCAACTGATTGAAGTTACTCGGGGATGCCCCTCTTCAGACTACAATATGAAGAAGCCATTAGCTGAGCACCTCATGATTTTATAAACTCACATCCATCCACAGAAAGCTCCTCTCCCACTTGTGATAAAGTGGCATTACATTAAAGGTTGGACTAGATGATCTTAGAGGTCTTTTCCAACCTGAATGATTCTATGATTCTACCCTTGTTTTCATATCTACATAGAGGAACACAGAAGAATTCAGTCACCCACCCAACATGTGCAATAGCACTCCCAAGAATCTGGTTCCCACCTCCCTCCTCATAACCCCTGGACTCAGCAGCCCCTCCACAGCAGTGCTTAAGGAAATCAGCACTCACATAGCATTCAGAATATAGAATAACCTACCTACTTTCAAAGGTACCTACAAAATTAAAGTATACCTAAGAGTATTTATGTTCCGTGCCTGAAGGGCTCTTCACTCTCCAAATACATATGAGCTTCCTATGGCATATAATCCTCATTCCTAAAAGTCTTTGGTTAAAATAATCTGTGCAATACCTCAACATACTGCTCGTAACCAAGAACTGATAGGTCTTCCGACAATGTCTGTTTCAGTCTTTAGCACTACCTTTGTTTAGCCTAGATAGGGAAAACCAATTCAATTGCAAGACGCTGTCAAGACCATTACTGAGATTGCATTCAGGTAATTGCAATGTGAGCCAAATACTATGGAAAAAAACAAATGAAGAAAAAATGCCAAAGCCTGTAACGTCAATAACATAATGGTTCAGCAGCCAGCAGGCTGATCAATACCTAGGCAGATATTCATTAATATGAACATAAAAATCTCGTTTAAGAAATTGCCTACCTGTAAGGAGAATATGGGTCAAAGCATGTCTTGGTGACTTCTGTTATCTCTGGGTTACAGCATTCCCCACCATCAAAGTTGTATCTTTCGTAATTACAATCCATGTCACACACACCATTCTGCTTCTTCTTGTTGAAGAGTGTGTGGCGCACATGTCGGCAGTCTCCTCCATCGTAGCCAGTCAAGGTGTGGTTGCACTCGGGATCACAGTTCTCATCCCCGATCTTGCTGATATCGCAGTTGGCCAGGATGAGTCGGTGGCGAAGGGAAGAGTTCTTCACCTCCAGCACCTCCAGCTCCCAGGTGATGTTGTAGCGGCTGAAAGCCTCGTTTAAATGCTGATGCTGGAACTCGATCTGTTGCTGGCTGACAGTGGGGTTCTGATGCTTGTCATCGTAGAGGTTTACCACACGGTAGCGAACTATTTTGTTACGGCGGAAGCTGGGGAGCTTGTTGTAGCTGGCAATGACGTCCGTGTTGTCACAGACTGTCTGTCCGCAGAGAGGAGGCTCTAGGCTGGTATCCAGCAAATAGCCATGATGATAGCTGAACTTGTTCTGAGGACTGCTGCCATCCTTCATGGGAGACCAGGTGTTTTTCACATTCAGTAAACTGTCTTGAAGAACTAGCTGAGGTAGAGGCGTGTCTTGTCTGTGAATTGCCTGGCCCATGTCCAACAAGATCTCCTTCTGAGACCGGGCTGTCCTCCAGAGGCTGAAGTGCTCTACATAGCCCCGATAGTTCTGGTTCAGGGCATTTCCTCCAACCATGAGCACCTTGCACTTCAAGGTCAGAAGACTGAAGATGCTGCCCACTTGCTCTCCACTTGTGGCTACCTGGGCACCATTCACATAGAGTTTCATCAGGTGCCCATCGTACGTGGCAGCCAGATGCACCCACTGGTTGGGGAGGTAGCTGCGATGTGCTGCAATGGTGGTAACTTTGCGAGCACGGTCCGTCTTCAGAGAGAAGAAATAGCGGGGGTCTCTATTCCCCTGGTCACTGACGGTGTTAATCCCCAGGACCCATCCTCGGTCACGGGAGGTGTAAGAACATTTGTCATAAAGTCCTATGTGCCCCCAAAAAAGAAATATGAATAAATAAGGATGACAGAATAAATAAAGAATTTAGTCTTTAAATTGTATAAATCTCTCTCTACGTATAAACACACACTCACCTACGTACATTAGAAAGTCAGCGTACACGAAAGGCATTAAATCATCCAGAACATGACTGTGGGAGGTCATGTTAAGACTTGCTATTAAAAGTGAAGATTTGCCAGTGGCATGTATGAATGGGATTCCCCTCTCCTGACCAAAGACCAAAACCCTTTTGCAAACTTACCGGCACAAAGTTGTACTGTGCATTCAGTCTTATCTTCATTCAAGCCATACTTCACTGGCTGAAAATAACGCTCTCGAGAGGCAGCCCTTGTAGCCTCACTCACAGCATTGCACCCTCCATCTAGCAAGGCCCACAGGGGCAATAAGCATGACATCTACCCACCGCACAGTTCGAGAGACACCGAATGGCTGGGATAACCTTGGTAGGATCAAGCACCCAAATCTTGCAGAGATCAAACGCATTGCGTTCAGGCTGCCTTCGAATTCATACCCATTAAAAACCAGTAAAGAAATGGCTTGCACTGGTACACACCAATGTACCTAATGGGTTTCTCTTGTACACAAAGCGCAGATTTACACCTAAAGCTCCCTCCATTGGTCCTCAGCTCCAAAAGATGAAAAGAGTCCACTCCTTCCCAGCCTGGGACACAAGGTCTGACAAGTCAAAGACATACATTTCCATCTTTCAGTTCTCAAAGGCCATGGGCCGCAGAGACCCCTTGACTGAAAAAATAATCGTTAGAGCCTTCAGCGCCAACGGCCTTCCTACTATCAGCACGTAGAAAGCGCTCCTTCCCCCAAGCCTTCCATTCCAAAAGCCTAACCGAAAATCATAAATCTCTGACAGTTCAGTCCTCATGAAAAGACTAAATATCCCCTTACCTCACCCCTGCACCCTAACCCTCCCAGCACTACAACCAAATAACATCTTCTGCTTCTGACTAAGTTGCTCAACAGCCATCTGTTAACAATCACTCATTAACAGTGCAGTCTTGTCTAGTATCAACAGAGCAAAGGTTACAGGAGCATTCACTGTATTTTTCCTCCCCTCTCCCAGCACCCACCTTCCCCCTCACTCCTCACACCCTTCCCCTTTCCTCCTCCTCCCCCCGCAAAAAAGTCTTCTGATGGGAAAGTTAAAAAAAATTTAAACAGGGCTTTTTTCTGCACGCTGGTATTTTGCTAGGGACTCTGAGCTCCCCCTTTTCCTGTTGCCTTTGGAAGAGAGATCCCAGGGTTCGGAAGGTAATGTGTTTATTCATCTGTAGGGCGCACTCAGTTCAAAACGTTCTCGAGACCAGCTTCTAGTTTATACTGCTACTTGTGATCACGGGAAAGGAGAGGAGGAGGAACAGGGAAGGAAAAAAACAAAAATGCTAAAAAAAAAAAAATGACATTTGCTGGGATGGATGTTTACCTGAGAGATTCATTATATGAAAGCCAAGCTACTAGGGATTTTTCTAGAGTCAGGGATCTCCTGTTTTTTGAGGGTTTTTACATTTTCTTTATGGAATAAATACTTTTAGCAAGCATTCATTTTTGAGATGTATTAGAGCCCATAAATGTCTGCATTTTTATGAATCTCAAATGAAGGTATTTTCCAATGGTAGTTTCCAAAGACAGTTGGCAAATTCCAAATAAGCCATAAACAAAGAAGTTATAAAAATGAGACATAAAAAGTTGCCATCCCAGTATAGCAGGCAGGGGTCTCTGGCAACTGGGCGAGGATGGAAACAGTTGTCTCTGGGTGTGAAGAGAGATCGGCGGCATTACAGGAGAGACACAAAGCTTTCCTCCTCTGGGAGACTGCCTTCTATTGATTCTCCCCCCTGCCCCAGAGAAATATTTGGACGTGCCCTATATAGAGGTATGGCACCCATGCAAGCCAGGGCACAAAAGTGAGGACATGGGATGTTCCAAAATATACCCAATTCGGGAAAATTAAAATTCTGTGGGAGTCCATTCTGTTTCAGTAACTTTCTGTTATTGAATATCTTTTGTTTCCAAGGTGGGAAATACTGAAGAAAGGGAGTAAAAGCATATCCTATAAATGGAACCCAGCGTGAAATGAAGCCACCTCTCCTGAAAGGAGACCTTTTTATAGGTACACTATGATCTCATCTTATCATAATAAGACCATCAGAGCTGGTCAGACATTTTTTAACAGAGCTTTCTCCTGCCACCTTTGCAGCCCAGCATCAGAGTTCTCCAAGCCCGCGGGCCCAGGGCAGCTGCACACGCAATAGCTGCTCCACCTGTGTCTTGCGGCGTCCAAGCTCCCTGCTGTCGGACGGAGGGCTGGAAGTCCTGGAACAGGCTTCTGGGATCTCCAGCTCTGAGGAAGTCCACCATACAGTCTTTAAGGGTCAAGTTTTTTGGCTTTTTGTACTGACCAGGGCTGGAAATATTCCCCTAAAGAACTAATAAATTATTGTGGAATGGAAATTCAGTTTCCTAGCCAGGATTAAAGAACATCTTCCTCTCTCTCTGAAGTGCTGCATGATGCTAGTGATTGACCTCAGCTGAACAGATGGAGCTGCTGGAGGAATACTACAGAATAGTAGCAATCCTCCCTTGCCTTTGAGCATTTAAACCCTGATGTGATGCAACATGTCTTGAGTTTGACTCAAACAGCTGCCATCAATTCAAGATTTACAGGGAGCCAAAGGAGGGCAGAAAAAGAAAAAAACAGCGACAATAGGGACACCACTGAACATGCCAGTATGAAAGCTGCTGAACTAAAACAGTCTACTATTCCAGTTCCTTACATTTTCTAGTTTAGGGCGAAGGTCATTACTGAATCCATATGTCGCATACAGTATTCTTTTCTCAAACTTTTACTATTACATACATCCAACTCTTGATGAAAAGATGGATTGATCACAATACCTTCAGCAGCAAGACTTGTTTTATTCTTAAGAGAAAGGAAAAAGAATACGAAAAGGGATGAGAAACCCGCACTCCCTATAACTTGCACAGTCGTGCCATTTCTTTATGACCTTCTTTTGCTTGTATGCTGTACCTACTTTCCCAGTCCTTCGCTTACTTTTGGCTTTAGACTACGAATCCTCCGGCTAAGGGAGTGTCACTTTTCCGTTTTGTCCCCAGCACAATGAAACTAATTTCAGCTGGGACTTTGGATGTCATAATAAAAGAATTTATTACTTCTTCTATGACAACTAATAAGGGCAAAACCATTGGATGAGGGACATGTGAAATAATTGCCAGAACTTCTGAAAACTGAATAATTTGATGTTTTCACAATTTATTTCAATTTAGTAAAAGGTTCCATAGCCATGAGTTATTTCTTAGACATAATTAAGAACATTTCAAACAAGAAGAGGCCTCTTTTACCCCAAACAAGGCTGTTTTTGAGTAAAATCACCCCCTCACAATGGTTGACACTGAATTTCAAAATTCAGCTGTGACCACAACCAACATTTACATGAAAAACATACAGAGTTTAGATGCTCATTTACACGGGGAATTCTTTACAATAATGTGTCAAAGGACATTTTTAGCTACTTGGTGTCCCTTAAGAAACCAAGAGTGGTGTAAAGAGGCCTCATGGTAAATGAGACTCAAGCCAACGACTGCAAAACCACAATTTGGCGAATATGCCTCAAGTTTCCGAGCCAAGAAATGGTGCGAAATAAAACTGATGTTTGTTTTCCCCACAGCAATTAGATTAAAAAAATATGTACAAGTCTCATACAGCAGCAAACAGTTTTCCTCACTTCTGCTTGTCTTGAGTTGCTAGAAAGGGATGGAGCTGCAGCTGAGAAGAATACTGACAGCCCTTCTCACCCCTCAGTCTGAGTGATTTTTTTCCCTGTAAAGTTCCTGTTCCTGAAGCCCGGAGGATTAAAACAGAATTTATCTTTTATTAAAAAAAGAAGAGGCACTAGTTCAGCTTTCCAGTAAGAGTCATCGGTAACCGTCCTTCCGCACAGAAGTGAGTCACTTTTCAGACGGCTCCGGAGGAGCGCGAACACATCGGGATGCCACGTTCCTGTGTGCTGAGCCGGGGGGGCCTCCGATTGCCCACCGGGCTCCTTCCAGCCCCATCGTGTTTGTGCCATGCAGGAACAGTAAATTCCTAAGCACCAAGATCCTTGGGACTGCTGGAAGATTAAACCCCAAAGGCCCGGTGCCAAAAGGCAAATAGGGAAGACCAGAAGTACAGTCTCTCCTTTTTCTCCTTTTTTTTTTTTTTTTTTCAAGCAAAATAACACTTTTTTGGCTACCAACCCACAACTGCTCCAGAATACTACTGCTCATCACACCTGACCTCCTCCAGGGAGCCCCAGCCATGATTTACACCCCAGTTTGTTCCCAGGCCTTCACCAGGACTCCGAGAGAGGGCCCTCCACGCGCAGGCCCCGCGCTCTGGGCTCATGAACCACTGCTCCGGGAACAATGTCCCGGGTGAGGACACGAGGCTTTGCCGTAACTGAGCTCCGTAGCCAAGCTGACGATGTTGAGGTTGGAGCAAAGGATTATCAGGAGCAGCCACAGAGAAACGGGGACTCACAGCTAGAGGCTGTAGCTGCTGGAGGCGTAAGAAGCTCTCTCTGTGGGCAGAGCTTGAAAGAAGAGGCCAAAGTAGCCCAAGCAAGCTGCTGTAATCCATTTTAATATTATCAATAACAGACTCCAGGCCTCCCCTGGTCGCCTCAGTGCTGTTTCTTGCATCTTGCTAACAGCAATCTTTCCACTAATCAGCCCAGCCATTACCTAACAATTTATTTCTTTACGCAGAACAAAGTTTCGGCCCTTTGCTGAGCAATAGGAAGGGAAGGAAAAAAAAAAAAAAAAAAGACTTGTTATGCTTTATTTTCCAGGAGCTGAGGCTGGGGGAAGGGGAAGAAGGAGGTCAGTTCGACTTTGAACACATCAGGTGTGCTGTGGAGCCCGTCATAGCGGTGCAAGGCAGAACGGAAAACAGTGCCCCGCACTTCTGAAAGTTGGCCGTGCCTGTTTTGCTGGGAGACTACAACCAGAGGTGACAGGACTCAGTTATGAAAGGGGAATTTAGGTCAACAATCAAAGCTGCAGTCAGGGGGCCCAAGAACAGGGAGCTAAAGGTTGGGGCTGTTTTTTTCTTTAGCATGCTTTAATCGTTTAGTATCAAAGCACAGAGGAACGCTTGAAAGAGCAAATATTCTACAGGAACCTATAGAAAGCTTTTATCTGTCCAGAGGAAAATAATTAAAACCGACAGATTTGGGTTAAGTATCCCCACGTTCCATGCAATTGGATAAGTCAGCGAAGATCCACTGGAGCAGTTCTTGAGTTCTGCACTGGATATTTCATGGTATGATGTTGAACCCAATATAGTTTTACAAAGGAGAGAAATAATCTCTCCTTTCCTTTGCTGTGCTTCTCCCAGCCCCCAGCTTCCTTCCACAATAGTTAAATAATTCAAAGTCCAGAGTACTTAAGGCAACATCTCTGTCTATACCATTTCCAACGCAGCTAAGAGGCCTCCTGAGGTCACCCCCTGAGATGAGTTGTGTCTCAGGCAAACCACCTGAGACTTGCTCAGGTGGCAATATACTACTTAAGTGAGGAAGAAGGGGATGTTTGCTGCTGCTATCAATCTAGCTAAATTCAGACCAGATATTATCATTTACAAGCTACGCAATAGGATTCAGATCCAGGATGGAAGGATGGAGTTCTTTTCATTTTGACATGAAAGGCAAGAACTTCATCCTGTAGAAAGAGAGAGCCTAATACAGCTATGACTGTCTAATGTTGAGAATTTGGTACAAGGCTCTTTGCAATACCAAAACCTTTATATCATTGCCATATAGCATTAAATAAAGCACATGTTCTGTACCATTTCTCTAACTCCCAGCCACTCGTACACTCAGCAAGATACCTTGAAGCCTGGAAGCAGGGAGGTGAGAAAGGCTAAAACAGCAAACATGAATTTGTAGTGGCTTGTTAGTTACAAACATTACACAAATCCTTCCCTTCTGATAAGAAAAACATGTAGGCTGCAACAGAGCAGCCACTGGCATGCACAATCGTATTAGTGACACTTCACTGAGCCTATTGTGAGAATATACCCGCTAACAGTATATAAGAGCTTACTGCAAACAGATCCGGTAGGCTGGGGTTAGTGAGAAATTATTAGATTGTGAGGGATTTTGAGGTGTAAGTGAACACACAACATTGCCTAACCAGATGGCACAGAGCAGTGAGCTTCAGCCCTTGCAGAAGTGTAACAGGGTCATCCTTGGACCGGGTACTGCTTTTGCAAGGGCTTCTTTGTATACAGTATCAGCATAAACAAGTATTAGTGGGAAGGTTGGCTTCTTATCTAGATCTCCCTAAGCATTTCACAATAAAGCTGCAGAACCAGTGGAGACTGGTACTTGGTTAACAAACTGTGGCTGTTTATGATCCAATAACTACGTTTGGGTGGGCTTTCAGGTGGATAGAAAAAAGCACATCCTTCACAAGGGTCAAACTTCAGGCCCTGCTATAAAGTCTAGGAGCACAGGAACATTCCACAGAACAAGGGTAAGAATTTTCTAATATCTGCAGAACAATTTATTTCTCCTGCCTTGTTCTCAGAAACAATTGAATATTTTGGGCTGAAGCTTGGAAAACCAGTATGTGTCCATGTTATTAGAGATAAGCGTAACACATGCACACATGGGGACAGTATTAAGATAGTACAGGCAGTCCTTGTTGGGATAGTACTTTAAGTGATCAACTCTGCAGCCACCAGTATATTCCTTTTGGGAATCACTGGTGTATGCCATAAACATGGAAGGCTTTTCATCGGGTTTGATTCAGACAAGAATCAGGTTGGTGGCTGCCAGTTTTAGACAATTTAGGTTGGTCCACTGATAATAAAGAAGTTTGGTGTTCATGAAAACCCAGATATCCTTCAAATATAGACAGGAAATGGAAAGCACTCAGTAAGTTTGTTGGTTTGGCTCAAAGTTACTTGAACACCTTTCGGCTTCAAAGCTTACCTATGCTCACTGGTCAGCAGACCCAGGTTACGAATTAACCATCCTATTGTAGCTCAGGCAGCACATTCACCTTTAGGGAAGTTCAGCTTTAACATCATTCCCACTTTAAAAGCAGATGTTGCAAAACATATGGATGGATACATATCAAGAGACATGAATGAAAATCATCCTTCTTTCACAGGCACACACAAGTAACACTTGCAGAACTGGCGGCACACATAAACCTACGAAGAGGACAAAATACAACAGCACGCCGGCGGAAGGGAGCTCTACGCTCACAGAGGACCCAGCAACGTGCTCAGTCGCACATACGTTACCTCTGCTTCCAGGTCTCCTCCTCCTCCCTGTACTATTAGCCAAACACTGATTAGCTATCAAAGCTCTACTGACAAATTTACTTTTGTGCATGCTAACATAGAGTGGCTTTCCTCCCTTTTGTAAGAGTTAATGCTTGAGAGTAAACAGAGAATCTTCTATGGAAGGGACAGACACGTAACACCATAACTTCCAGGCAATCTAAATGATAAAGTGGTATTTCTGGGCTCCTTTTAGAAAACAGCAGAGAGAATTGATCATAAACTGGGTCAAGATAGGTCAGCATACCTCAGAGCAGATCAGATGGCCAGAGCATCCCAGGAGGAAACGTTCTCCTGGAAGGATTATTAGGGGCACATCTGTGCCATCAGATGACCGTGCACAATACCCATCAGCTCACTGGGAGTTCAATATGGCATTTCCTTTCACAATGTGCTTTGTGCCTGACAAGCACTGCAAGTCAATCAGCGGCAGCAGTGGCCAAGCCCGTAGCCGTGCTGGAAGACCTCCCGACGTGCTGCCCCACCGAACCCTCGTGACGGCCAGAAATGCAGAGCGACGAGGAGTGGAGGTCTAGAGTGAGATTGCTTGTGGTGCTGCTCAAAGTACACGGCCAGAGTGGAAGGGGGGACAACACCACAGCTTGTTTTGCTTTTTAGAATTCCCTTGTCACTGACCTTTACAGCAGCTTTAGGGCAGCACTGGAACCAGCTGAGCAGTTACTACTCCCAGCTGCAGAGAGAGGAGCTTTTACACCATTGCACAATGCATGTGTGTTTGGGGGGAGGAGGTTAGGGCGAGAGAACAAAGAAGGAAATCTAGTGGCACCTAAATCAAACATTATGATCAATGAGGGAGTGGGAAGAGAACCTGGGGAGCGGGAACAACCTTACAACCTTTCTGGGATCAGACAGATGGCCAACATCCACATTATTACAAAAACAAAACAAAAACAAAAAATTCCATGAATGCAAACTAGGGCACCCTGCAAGGAGACTGTAAAAATCACATCATGATAGCTTAGGCTTGTTTTTGTAATTGAGGGGCATTTCCACATGAAACAGTTCTAGTTATTTAATTGGATTTTGAGAACATTCTTGGGCAGATACTTTGTGAGTGCAAAACTGAGTAGTTCCAGTGCATTTACACTGATTTATACCATGCAAGATCTTGGCCTCTGTGAGAATTAAATCTCTTATTGCAAAAGTATCTCAGATCTTATCCAGACTCAAATATCTTATTGCATCTGGCTTTCCCATATGACTGCATCTTTCCTATACTTAATAGAAGCAACCGAGGAATATACCAACCTTAAAGGAAACGTTTCAGATGCAGTGCACAGAACAGCATGCAGTAACAGCAGACAGAACAGAGCTCACTGTGCCTGTTTTCTGCTGTCGCTTTTAAAAGGGATCCGGGCCCTCTCTAATCATGACTATTTCATGCCTCAAATTCCCCGCTCCATACTTGCATACAAGTTCCAAACCCATACACAAACCACAGAGATATTTTTGCTTTCTAGGAAACATCCTGCTGAAAAAAACCTGCCTCTCTAACATGATATAACTACTATAGTATGCATTCCAGATAGGCTGTAGTCACCACATACTAACTTGAGTATATAATCTTAGAGCTCCATTTTTCTGCTCAGTTTGAATCCAGTGCCATTTGTTTGGGCATGATTTTCCTCCTGGAAATACCTGAGCCTGTATTTCTGCAATACAAATATCAGTGATCACTTGATCTGTGAGCACAAATAAATAGACATCTGAAAGAAAAACCTCACACAAATACTAGCAGTGTCTTAGAAGTGTACAGAAACAAATTCACACCTATTAAACCGAAGGCTGGAGCTGAAAATTCAGCCCTTAATTCTTAAAGGACAAGATGGGACAGCGACAGGCAAACCTCCAAAAGGTCATAATTCTAGTTCACTTTCCATGAGCGTTGCCAAAGTCAAATGCTTCTCAAAAGTAATTGACCTTCTCGAGTCTGCAGAAATGGGAGAAAAATGTAAAAGAAACAAGCTACCTTGGAAGATTTTTGGCAATTCTTGTGTTTAGCTGAGCAGCAGGAAATATCATATGTCCAACCTTTCTTATGTTATTTCAGCCCCTTCCACTTTGGGTTAAATCTGGAACCAAAGAAATGAAGACTAACAAAAAAGTATGTACATAGACTATGTTCTCTGCTCATGTGCGTATACATACATGTGCACGTGGGTTTGAGGGAGCAGGCTGGGGCAGTTTGAGCATTTAATTTTCAGGAAAGGTCTCTAGCTGTGGATGGCTTGTGTGAAATTAGTGTTCTGGAGCAGACTGTCATTAACGTAGGTCTGTGTCTGCAACTTGGCCAAAGTCACAGGAATAGGTAGCTTCAGCATATAGCCAACAAACCTTCTGAACAGGACTCGGCACTGCTGCTCTGCCCCGAGACTGAGAGACAGACCACGCAGCAAGGAGATGACAAGCAAAAGTCACCCCAAGCTTATTCTCTGCTTTCTCGTTCACTTCTTTGTTTTTAAGGGATGTTGTGCTAGCTCCACAGCCCTGACATTGTCAGGAACTGTGCTCCAGCTTCTGTGCCCAGGAATCCCTACAAAGAGCTGGAAGTGTAATAGTGATTAGAAATGTAATTTAGAAATACTCTATCAGTTTCAAGGAGAACCCATGGATATACTGGAAAATTAAAGGATTTGAAGTCAGCATGCTACTGTTTGCTTCAATTATTTAGAATCAGGGAATATACCAAGTCAGAAGTGACCCACAAGGATCATTGAGTCCAACTCCTGGCTCCACACAGGACTACCTAAACATTTAGCCATGTCTGAGTTCATTGTCCAAGTGCTCCTTGAGCTCCGGGAGGCTCGGTGCTGTGACCATGTTCCTGGAGATCCTGTTCCAGGGCCCAACCACTCTATCAGAACCTTTTCCTGATACCCAGTCTGAACCTCTTCCGACACAGTTTCATGCCATTCCCATTTTTGGGGTATTAACTGAAAACCCCAGAGTGATATGACATTAGAAGCAGTCAGACAAAATATGGCTGAGGATGGAATTAATTCCTCTTTAAACAAGAACTTGTGATTTAGAAAAACACTGCTTTTATGATTTAAAAGAACCTGGTGACAGTATTCCACCATCCTACTCAGAAAGGCTTTTCAATGCTGACTACTTCCATGGCTAAAAGAGGGCATCGTCTCTCTGCTCTGAAGCTGCTTAGTCCCCATGTGCATTCATTGGATTTTTCATATCCTCTATTATTAGATTTCCAAACTCCAATCATCAGATTAATGTTTCCTAACCATATACTTAAAGATCACGATGATCAAGTCATCTCTTAATCTTCTTGAGTCAAATACTTTAAGACTTGTTACAAATCCTATAATTACTCTCAAGATTGTTTTTTCCTCTAAATCCTCTCTCATACAACATCCTTCTTAAGCTGGGGACACCAGAACTGGACAAACTACTCCAGCAGCAGCTTCCCCATTGTCAGCACCAGGATAACACAGCCTCCCTGTCCTGTTCAATGCTTCCGTGTTTACAAAGCAAACGATGACTCTAAACCTTTGGCCGCAGCATCGCATCGGCAGTTCACATTCAGATGCTTTATCTACTCCGACACAGAGCTACGCCTACCCGTTTAGCTTCCAGGTGAAGGACCCTTCCCTAGCAGCCAGCCTTTCTGTATGACCTGCCTCCTTTCTATATGTATGACTTCACATTTGGCTTTACTCTGATGCATACTGTTTGCATGTTCTCAATTTATGAAAACACCCAAATGAGAGTCCTGTGTTGGTCATTGTTTACCACTCCCTGAACTCTGCAACATCTGCAAAATTTATCAGCCCTGATTTTATGTTTTCTTGCAGGTTGTTGACAGAAAATATTAACTAGTAAAGAGCCAAGATTGCATTGTGCTGAATAGGAGGGAACGGGGCCAGAGTCACACTGTTCAGGCAACAGTTCTGTTTTTCAGTAGGGGAAAACAAATACCTGTGATAATCACGAATACGAGCTTACACAAGTCAAGAGAAAAAGATTGGACAAATAGATAAGGATGAGATTGGCAAGATCTGCCTCTGTCTTTTTCTCTCTTCGGCATTCTACAACCTCAGCTCTCTCTTTCGAGCTGCACAAGGCTGCAGGGACCTGGCGTGACCCGGGCCAAGGGGACTACTGGGCTGAGCATTTCTTTCTTTCGGTACAGCGGCGTGACATTTGCCATTTACTACATCGTACATGATCAAAGAGCTGTGCGGGTGTTATTACCTTTTCTTTACACACAGTGTCCCTCTGAGGACTGCTGAGAGCCATTATCCCACCTTCGCAGATGCAAAGGACAGAGCTGAAGACACCTCAGAGCAGCTGCAGAGTAGACTAAAATCCCAGAGCAATCTGTGCACCTCCAAGCACTCTGGCCCAGACTAAGAAGCCTGAATTAACAGAAGAGGGAGCCTACTTCTCTCAACACAGCAGTTTCACCACTGTCTAACCAAACACCCTTTCTTTCTCCCAAAGCATCTAATTTATTGCTAAAGGAAATTGCTGTTCTCTTCCCGAAACCACCAGCAAAAAAAAAAAAAAAAAAAAAGGAACCTTTTGCAACTGCCTTTGTTTTCCTCTCTGCCAGCAAGTCTCTGCCTTGCCTCTCCTTACAGAACATCTTGTTGCAATGCCCATAACATCCCCATAAAAACGTGTGCCTCGTCAAGCTTGCCCTGTCACCAGTGTTTGACAAGTGTCAGAGAAACCCCATAAAAGCCAGGCTGCAAGCTCATCAGCGCAAAGGACACCATGTGTTGAACACATTGACAACTCTCAATAAACAACGTCTCTGCCGAACAGCTGGTTGGGCTGCTTGGGTTTGGAAGAATGTCGTCCACATTGCCTACTTACGTGCGTGCTCCTCAGTGATGCACTGAAGATCCTGTGCATGGGGAGCGGAAATACGTCACTTCCAGAAGATACCAAAGTATTTTATTTTTTTTAATGTATCCGAACAGAAGTTTAGATCCCGATTCAAGGTTTATGGCCCACTTCAGTACTACAGATGTGCAATAAAGTGGTGGCTTCTTGTTACAGGCGCAAGAGACGTTCATCCCGAGGGAGGGGATATGAGAGGTGATGGTAGGAAGAGCTACCCTAATCTTGTTTCCTTCTTCCCTCTTTCTCATGAGATACACAGATCCCATTTCATTTAGTGCTTTCTTAAGTACCAGAGCACAGAAACAGCTAGAGGGCATGCTCGCCAAAACAGTTTGGCCATCACAGCAGGACAGACACCACATGGCTGGGGCAGAAGGGCCCCTGCTTCTCTGCCTCTGCCTTCAGCACTTGAGACAGAGGAAAGTTCGGTCCAGGGCTCACCTTCCTACCATTGGGACATGTCTCCTCCACCAGTGGAAGGGCTCCTGGCCCACCTTTGCTGCCAAATCCCAACCCTGCAGACACCAGGCCAGAGAAGAAACACAAATCCCTGTGCAGATCATTTGGCCTCTGAGATGCAGCTGCTGTTGCTTCTCTCTCTGGCTTGTTCCATGGAGCCTGCAGGTGTTTGGATACGGCCATTTCCCAGTAAAACTGGTGGTATGCTGATGTTTAAAATAAAATAAAATAAACCCCTAGTATTACGGCGTATAGCTGAAGACCACCCCAGATTTATCATTGCCTCTGGTGAGACACAGAATGTAAACAGTCTGTTTGATTAAACCATCCCGAGCAAGAGGACTTTGGGGAATTCCAATCTTTCCCAGCTCAAAGAAGAGCAGAAGATACGCTGGTACTCTGCTCTTCATTAATTCAGAGCTCTTCAAAGGGCAAGAACGAAGCACTCAACTTTCCTCCTAGGACAAACTGTTGATAGTTATCCTGGAATTCTTGGAGGAAGCTCACCAGTATAAATCAGGTCCATTTTCCCCCCTTCTCTTTTTAATCTGTTCACAGGCAAAGAAATTGTGCAACAACTGATAAACTCTGCCCATGCTACGATGCAAAATGCTCGTTTCTGATTGTCTCCCCCCTGCATTAGGGTGGGAGGTGGAGAGACCACACTGGAACAGTCTTACAGATAAGGCTATTAATTACATGCCAGAAAATATTTGTACAATAAGAGAAACTGCTCTTCCAACAAAAAGCAACAGATAAGACTACTTGAAACCATCACATTTTAAGGTAAAGAGATTCTGCCAGCACCGGAGACCTTTTGTAATACATCTGAACCTTCGAGGCTCTTAGAACTAAAAGTGGGACCACAACTTTCACATCTAGAATACCTGGGAAAGCTCGCTCATCCCCACTTCCCAAAGGCACTCACTCCTTTTAGAAGAGGAGAGGGGGAAGAGGGGGAACCTGGGGCAGGAGCACTGCGCTGATAGTACACCTCTATGTGAGTGAGGAACCACAACCCTACCAGTGCAGTCTCCCTCACTCCCACAGCTTTTCTTTATCTCCTCATTTTCCCATGCGTCTTGAATAGCCAGAGAGGCTTTTCAAAGGAGGATTCCAGTGTCTCCTGGAGTGAACCAACCCCCTAATTCCCTTACCTCCCATCTGAGACCACCAAGGTTCAATCCGAAAAGCACAAGCCAGGAGAAGTCACAAGAAAATGATCTTTTGCTTGGGCTCCCCCTGTGCTGGGGGGGTTTAGGGGGCCTCTGGAGCAAGTGAAAGCGTTTTGTGTTTTCCAGCTGGCAGCACCATTACCATGCCTGTCTGTCCTTGCTGCAGAGCTCACGGTGAGTGCACAGCCCCGTGTTAGCTGCTTCCTCGGCCCCTGCTCACCCCTACCTCCTTACACCGGTGGCCCAGTGAGAGAGATGTGTGACACCAGATATATCAGCCGTGTGCTCAGACTACAGAGCAGGATAATTGTCCTTTGGGCTATTTTAGTCCTTTTACAGCCTTTACACAACTCCCGAGCAACAAACAGTATTGCCAGGAGCCAGAATCTAGATTTCAGTCGGGAGAAAGGTAGAAGAGAAGAGAGAATTGGTGGATTTATCAACGAGAAATCCTACAAGTTCATTCAAGCTCATCCCCCTGCTTGGGGTTCCCAAAAACTGCCCAGGCTGTTCATTATTTTGAAGCAGATTGACATTAGAATTTGACTCTCTCTTTTCTCCCATTTTCCACGATGGAGGGAAAAGAAGAGAAAGACACACAGTCAGACAGACGGGCTGACATCTCATCAAAGCAATTCCTACAAGCAGATGTAGAGTAGGAAACATCCAGCAACCCTGCTGGCTCCAACCCACAGCCTGGACCTGAGTGCCTGGTTGATTTTCATTAACTAACTTTTCTTCCTGTGAACTTCCTCTGAGGGTGTTTGTTTATAAACAGAGGAGGGGATATTATTGCTGGAGATGGGACAGTAATGGGAAGGGGTGAAGGAGTTTACAGCCACAAGACTGGAGAGCAGAGTTTAGAAGTGTTTGTTGCTGGAAACACAAAGGGCTCACTGTAAAAGCGGTATATTGCCTAATCTTACAGCCTGGAGGGAATAGGATAGGTATATGCAGAAAATGCTCCAAAAAGTAAAAACTACCCCACGTCGTACAAATATGTCCCACTGCATCACCACGACCGTTACACACCCAAACTAAACCATCCACGGCAGCGACGGTGGTTGGAGGCTGCTCTCCACGACATCCATTTCTCTCTCAGCTGGTTCCTTTTCCCCGTGGCACGCTCCCTGTCTCGGCCCCAGGTCCTATACGTTCACCCGCCTGGAGCAGCCCCCTGACTTCCTCGCCAGAGGAGTAACTTTAGGTTTACACTGGTGCGCTCAACAGCACAATCTGGCTTGGACTCCTTACCCTTCCCTCTGCCAAGTACATGTTTCAAAACTGTGTGCGTAATGCATTTAGTTAACATTTGCTTTTTCTCCCAGTACTCCTTTTCTCCCTGAACATCTCCATTCATGAGCTACAGCACAGGAGGCTTCCAATTCTTGTCTAGCACATGCCGAAAATGATTCCCATTAAATTACCACTGGTGAAAGGTGCTGTTTTGACCTCGGAGAGGCTGCTCTGTTTATCCACAAGACAGATATAATATAAGACAGTAGTAATGCAAGCTCCAGATCTCAACCTTAGCACCTCAGTCTTTACAAGCACAGATGCCGCTGAATTCAGAGCAAAACACCATTCCCGTGGATCATACAATGCACAGCTTCCCTGCTGGAGCTTCCAGCAGAACTCCTGGTTGTCCAGCCGTGCACTAGATGATGCCCCCCCAAAACAGCCTGCAGTTACTGGGCACTAACGTGCAAAGCCCCTTTCTGCGACCACTCATCTCATCCATATTTAACTTTGGGGAAAATCAGTTGGTTTTGCCTTTAATTAATACCCTTGGCTATACAGGGCCAGGTTTTCAGCAGTTCTGAGGAAATCCTTAGCAGCTACAACTTACATGTTTTACAAGCAGTTTCAGCAAGCCATCATATTAATCAATGTGAAGATGTTATCAAAAATAGCACAGTATTCCAACTCAAACTGAAGTACCCTCAGCTGAGGGGCTCTGGTGTTACTTGCTCTCCTCTCCCACTTTTGGCTGCATACACGGTTCCCTTTGAGAAACGCCGTAACTCACACTGACTCATGCATCGCCAGCAGGTCTGGATCAGAGAGCTTAATTCAAGACCATCTCATTTTCTGCCATGTCCAAAGAGCTCCTGTCACAAATGCCAGCTGGTCTCCCTTCCTCACCTGCCCTCATGTTGGCAGTGCTTTCAACGGTCTGATGCCTGGTGAAGGACTTCATCACCACCACCATCAGCTCAGCACGATAATAACCCACCAAACCATCAAAAGCTACAACAGCCTACAGAAATTAAAGAGTGTCCACTTCACATGGAGGACAAGCAAGGCTGAGGAATAACCACCATCACCACTAAAAATGGGCTTAACAAAGAGCCAAGTCTGCTGGGATCCGTTTCTAGCTCCATCTCAGACACATCAGAGCATCCTGCTGTACCTCAGTTTCCCTGGTTTTAAGGTCAATTCTCTCTCACGCCTGAGAAATGTATCACCACCATCAGCAGGATGTTTTGAGGCAGTTACCAGGACTACAAAACTGCAATCATACTGCAATGATAAAGGAAAACAACAGCGCTAGAATACATTAGGACAGGAGAAAAATAACCTACATTCAAAACTAAGCAACACTGGTAACAGCAAAGGCCTGTCCTTTCCACTTCTTTCTCTCGCTGTCTTAAATAAAACAAACAAAACAACGGTGATAAAATCTTTCCTCAGTCCAGTGGATGATCTTTGCGAATGTGCTTCCAACACTAACAGCAGAGAACAGGCAAAGAAGGAGAGGCAGGAGGAGAGGAGCCTGCAGCTGATGCTCGGTGTCGGGGACAGGCCTGCTCTTCTTTCTCCCAGTTCCATGACGACAGAAGACTCCGGGGAATCAGATGAGGGAGGGGAAGATGGGTCAGAGGAGAGAAATCCATATGGGAAAATGATTTAAAGCAAGTAAAGAGACAATAAATTACATAAAGAGATGGAAGAAAAACACAGCAGAGGGGATGAAGGAGAAGAGATAAAAGTGCCCTGAGTATCACTCAAAAGGAAGACTCAAGGAAAGCCTACCAAACCCCAGGAGTTAATCAGCAAAGAACAGAGTGGTTTTCTTCTCTAACACGGCAATTCTTTTGCTTTCTTGAGCTGGTATCATATCTCTCAGATGCTGCTTCACCTGGCCAATTCCAGATGCTTCTCAGTTTCACTTCACCCTCACTCCCTCTTTGTGAGAACAACTGCTCGCTCCTTGTTTGTGCACCGCTAGGATGGATATTAAACAGAACAATATCAATAATTCCCAGAAAATATGCATGAGCATATGCCTGACTCAGCACACAAACACACAGCTTGCTTACCCTCCGTTCCCACAGCATTTCCAACACCGGTTGGCTGCAGCCACCAACCTGGGAGCCACCCTTGGTCTGCAGGGAGGGGACAGCACCCTTGGATGGTGAAAGAAAAGGAGAACTACGAAGAGCGTGGGGTTATCCACAGCATGCGCTTGCTAGGGAGGACGAAAACAGCAATTGTGCAGAGCAGGAAAAAGGGAAAGACGGGGGAATCAAGGACACCAGATAGTAGAGAATGAGCCGAGACTATGATGGTGATAAGAGAGGGTGGAGGGATTGGACAGGAAAGTTATACACTTACATCACCCAGCAAAACAGAAAACCGGACAGCGTGTTTTCAATAAGTGCTCGTTTTAACACTGAAAAAAAAAAAGGAGAAAGGTTGAAAGAGACAGAGGCCAAAGTGGGATTTGGAGTATAGCAAAAACAACTAAAATAAACATGTCCCCTTCCCCTGGCCAATTTCTCTGACGTTAAGGCTTTGCAATTTTTCTTCTCTTGTATCCAAAGCAAGAAAGGACAGCAAAATAAAGGATGTTAATGCAAGGACCATGGAAGGGTCTGGGACACAGAGGAGGGATGCAAAAGACTCTCTGAAATCAGCGCCTAAGCCAGAATCAGCCAAGGTCAATGGTATTTTTCATGATCTTGAATAGGTTTAGGATCAAATCCATGCATAAATCTAACAACGTGAATCCATCCCCATTCTCACCAAGGGATAATCTGAGTTGTGTTTATGTTTGTTCACACTTTTAACTACGACACATACTGCACCTACACTTGGTGCCGCCAGCTTTACGAACATTGAACATCCTCAACTAAGCAAATTGTTCAGATTGCTATGAACAAGGATAGCAGGAAGAAAAAATCTGGGATAAGATGTTCACTCGTAGTCTCTTTTTAACTCCTTTTTACTTGCCTTCCAGAGTTCTGCTCTGCTCGTGTTCAGAGTAAGAGCGCTTTGACTTTATGGATGGCTGTGGGGAGAGCAAACTTTATAAAAGGCACTAACATCAAATCAAAGCAGTTTACAAGATCTGCCACTTGTGTCAGAATATGTAGGGAAATAAACAAGATGTTTTTCCTTGATCATTGGAGTTTAAATGCTCTATTGATCTGGGAAAAAATCAAAGGTGCTTTGGAAATTGTGTGTGTATGTGCATGCATGCTCACACCAGAGAAAACGAAGAGAAGGTTAGGGACAAGCAGAAATTAGCAGAAGACCAACCAAGCATTTCTTCTGCACGGAAAGCTCAATTAAAACTACGAATCACACCCAGGTGCCAGCTACCATAAGGTAGAGAAATGCTCATAAAGCAACATAAGGTCAAAAAACAGGTACACCTTAATTTTTAGAAGTCTCACTTTGGGACAAGAAAAAAAAAAAAAAGGACAGCACACTCATTGTTCTGTGCCTAGAACACACGAACCAAATTCTCAAAGCCAAGGAAATAGAAGAGTCCAGTACACTTTCCATATATGAAATAGAAGAATTAATATATAATGAAAGATTAATATATAATACATAATGGTTAAATGAAGGAAAAGATGACATTAGACTAGCTGATACAGTTGAGAGAAAAGTGTAGAGGTTTTTGATCAAACAAGACTTTTCTGATCAACTTTCAGAATAATCTGAAAGAAGCAAAAATGCAATAATGTGAATGTGTTCATTCTTCCTACAATGGGATGGAGGAACTTCCACACAGATGAAGATCAGAGAAGGGTGGGAAATGTTTGATAAAATATTTTTCTCAGGAAAACGGGAAATTAATCAAAACAGACTATCTGTGGGAAAGGATCAGTTCTGGAAAATATTCGAACTTAAAATTTCAATAGAAGTTTTGTAATTGTCAAAACACCTGATTCTTTTTTAACCTTCCGAAAATAAGAAAGCTGATATCTTTTACCAGAATATGTTTTCCTTTCTCATAGTTAACACTTTTCTAAATCAATGCTTTGGATTTCTAGGTACTTAAGATGTTGTCAATCTGTCCTTCTCTCTTCCTGTCTTACATTATAGTGGTGACTCTGGGTCTTAGCTAAAGATCTTTGGTTTATAGTAGAGTGCTGGGAAGTTTTCTGTGGCCTGTGCTATATCAGAACCTACAAAGTGGATATTCTGTGAATGTTTGGACTAATTATCTACTGTTATATCCCCGACACTGCAGGGGACTAAATTTGGCAACCCAGGTGGTCCCTTCTCTGCTTGTGCTCCTATAATTTCTTTCAGAGAAAAGAAAAGAGGAGCTGAAAAAACAACAGCTAAAATTGGAAGCAAAACTATTATACGGGAACATTTCAGCTGACCCCAGCCATGGAAGGGTTTATTTTTGTTTTTTCAATGTGTCTTTTTGAAAAAAGCCACTATAATTTGGCTCTCAATTCTGACTCAGGCTGGCCTGTGCAATGGAAATCCAAGGTGAAAGTGCTCAGTTAATCCCCTGGTCCTGAGAGCACCTAACACCCACTGGTCCTGCAGTATTTTTATGCTGAAGCTGCTCAGCCTGGCATCCCTCTTGCGACAGACCTGAGGAGCTCAGCACCTCCATGCAGGCTAAGCCAGAGCAGACTCCAGAAGACATTTCTCCACCAGGGCTTTCTGCTCCACACAGCTGGTGTGCCCTGACCATGCAGACCTGGGGTCGGCCCCAGAGGCCGGGGAGGTGCCCACCACCATTTTGGCTCTTCGCTGGTTGAGGCACCCAGCTGGGGATCACCCTCGGTAGAGGCTAGTGAACACACGAGGCTCGTGGGAACAGCACCAGCAGACTCCTGCACCCGCTTTCGAAGGGATCAGGTCTCCTGTCCTGATCTTCGTGAGAAAGGTGAGCGGCTTACCTTCATGAAAGGGTTCAGGGTGAGGGACCCCAGGCAGCCAGCACTGCCCCTTCCAGCTGCTCCAGCGCTCAGTGAGACCTTGGGGATTTGGGATTTAAGCACATCCTTCACTGTGCCACACGTGGCCGGGGCGGATGGTGGGCTCCTCTGCATCCCTCGGTGTGTCGGTGGTTTTGGGATCTCCTTGGCCACCTACAGCGTTCCCCCAGCGCCACATGACGAGGTGACACAGGGACCTGGAGAGCAGCTTCAACCAGAGGCGATAACTTCCGGGCATTTGGGTCCGTCTTTCTGCAATTCTTCAGTGTGCGAAGGCTCTCTGAAGGCTACCTCTCACCCTCGCCGCCGAGGCCCTCCCTCTGCTCTGCTCTTCTCCAGACGTCTTCCCCGAATCCCTGAGGGGAGTCCCGCTCCCGCCGTCCCTCCAAACACCGGCCCCTCGGCCAGCTTTCTGCCTCTTGCAAGCTATTCTAACTGGAACAGGCTGGCTTGAAATAAATCAGGCCAAAATGAATCTTGGGGAGACAAGCTCAGCCCGGGACACAGTTCCATGCCTACAAGAGGCAGCCATATATCATTTAGGAATCTAAATTTACCATCCCTCACACATAAAGAGGCAAACTTCCCTCATTTTTTTTCCCTTTAATTACCATTTTATTGAATAGAGCAGCCCACGAGTAAGTGCTTTAAGAAAATAAAACATGTTCGTCAGACTGTTCTGACTCTGGCGTGCAGACGGTTGAATGAGACCAGTTGAAATTGGAAGTCTTACGGAAAGAAAAATCCTTTTTCCAGTTCCCGTTTCTGACTCTTGTCCCAGCTTCTGCAGGCTGGAGGAAATGAGCTGCTCAAACGCAAATATTTAGCAAATGACAAGCTACGCCGTATTTTTTCAGTGGCCTATTAGTCACGGCTTGCCCGGATCCGTAGGCACGAAGTGGCTGGTCGTCTGAACCCGGCTGCCGGGAAGCTGGAGGCACAGGGTACCTGTATCCCTGGGGACTGGGGGCTTGTCACTCGCCGCAGCGGCCGTGCAGATGTGTGAGGCCTGGCCCTGCAGCCCAGCCGTCGCTGAGCTCCAGCCCCTGGCCCATGCTGCTTAAACCGCAGGCCTTGAGTTTGGCTCATTCCGTAGCCCTTCATCTCAGTACTTCATTACAGATCAAAACAAGCAAATCCATAGAAGGAGGCAACAGGCTGTTGAAGATGAGAAACGCTGCATTTTCTACCTACCTGTTATTTTGATGCCAGTGAAACTGTGTGTAAACTGTGTGAAGAGCCCCTCGAGGTCCCAACGCACCTGCTACGGGCATCGGCCCTGGGGACAGGCCCCGGCTCCCTGCTTCCACCTGAGGTGTATTAATGCAGCACCAGACTGCAAAACTCCAGAAGTGAACCAAATGAAACCAAAACCCAAACGTATATTCTTAAACCCTGTGGAGGGAACGGACTTTTGCAGTGTCAATTACATATCTGTATAATTGCCCAATTATTGGCCCCCGACACAGATGTTTCTCAGTCTCTCACACGCAAGAGCTGCGGCTTTAAGTGAGCTCCACTGTGCTGATTTTGGCGTTTCTTTCCCTTTGGATTCTGCTGCAGTTTTATGTTCACCAAGGACTGAAGTTGGGAAAACATAGGCACTCCCTTACATACGAAGCTTTATTAAGTTGGGATCATGCTCCCTGTTGGCAGGCAGAGGAATAGAGAGACAGAGGAGAATGAAACCGGGAAGGGAAAAAAAAAAAAAAACAAAACAAAACACAAATAACTTTCACTCTTCAGAGCAGGCACGCCTTCTTACTCCAGCTCCCGCTGCCGATCATTCATCCCGCTCCTCTCAGCTCCCAGCCAGTAAAGAGTCAACATCTCCTTCCTATGAAAACATGAGCTCCCCTGCTCCTGAGCCATACACCAGAAAACACACTGACAGGGACTCTGGAGGATCCTGTTTCTCAGGATGGGGTTGCATTTCCACAGTAGAACTGAAATATCTTTGATTACAACAGAAGCAAGGTCAACGGTGCTTTGAAGCGTCTTATTTTTGCACGGCACGCGTATTATCTAACTTGATTACGGTCCGGACCTTAACTCCTTCGTTCACAAGTAGGGATGCATTCAAAGGCTCGTTGGGGGAAAGCGCGCAACCTCTCATGATTAATACCATGTGCACACGCGTGTATTTATAAGAGGGATGTACTGTGCTGTGTGGTAGGTACGCACATCCAAGGAGTGTTTGTCCAAGAACTATGTGGCCCGGGGAGGGACCCAAGTACGCACGAGTTGAGAGCTGCCGCCGCTGGAGCCGCACCGCAGGAGCCGCACAAACGAAGCCCAGCCCAGCTCCGAAAACGCTGCTGAGCTTTTGCGTAACACAGATCAATGGGTCAGACTTCTCGTTTCCCAACAGCTTTCCCTGACAAATGCCAGAACAGATATCAGTGAAGTCAAACAGGGCAGCAATAACATCACTGCCAACCAGCGTGAAAATTGGCAGAGCCTGGCACCGAGGACTGCCTATCATCAGAGACAGGGCATGGCCCGGCGCAATGACGAACCCACTTAACAGCACTGTAAAATTAGCCATTTATGAAAACAAATTGAATACTGCAGCAGAGGGTGACGTAAGGAGAGTTGGCTCCAGACAGAAACAGAAACTCCTGTAGCCTGGATTAGCAGAAGAGCTCCTTTCTATCAGGGCTCAGGCGCAGGAGCTGATAACAACTCGGGTCCTACATGAGATTTTTAACAGACGGGCAGGCTTCCCCCACAGGCACGCATGGGGCTCCTACACAACTCGCAGTGACTACTTGCACGCCAGGCGGGATCGAAGAGCAGCAGGCAGCAGAGGCAGAGGGTGGGGGGCAGAAGGCAGATGAGGGTACAAGAAGGGCTCTGGCAATGAGGTGTCCTCCAGTCGGTCCTGCCCTCCCTGCCAGATCTACAGTCCCACCACTTCCCACTTTGCAGAAGTTGGGGAGAAACTCAGTCCTGGCAATGTCAGCACACGGATCCGCTCCCTGCCTGCCCGCAGCACCCAGAAAGGCTCTGGGTGTCGGCGGGGTCCTACAGATGCGGCGTCAACAGCAGAACAGGGCTCCTGCGTCTGTCACATCCCAAAACAGTGAAAATGAGAAAGCCAAGCGTTTTGGCAGCCAGAACCCTTGATTTCCTCATTGAGGGAAGCGTAATCTCTCCCTAAGCTTGCTGCAGGTCTGGGAGGCTGTGGTGTGCGGAGGATACTCCGAGTGAGTTCCTCTTGGACCTCTTCCAGGTGTTTACACACAGAGCCAAACCTGGCTCCTCTTCAAGAGTGTGTGCGAGGGGGGAAGGGGGAGTTTAAAAATAAAATAAAAATCACAAAGTCCTCCCAAGCTGAGCTGCAAGCTCAACAGTGCTAAACTGGGGCATTTATTTTCATTTTTCACAGTGGAATGTTATTTCCATGCATAAAATGGGTCAAGTGTTTTACACAGGCAACAAACCAACCTCCCCCTTCCAATTAAAGTATTTTACTACAAATGATCTTTGTGTGTGTTTGTCCAGGGCTCCTATTGTATGAATTACAGATACTTGCACCTAAGACGGACACGGGGTCCTAGGTGCTGGGTTAAACACAAACACACGGACCGCATTGTGCCACCGGTGAGATCTGTGCAAACCCCAATTCTGCCTGCCCTAAGTTGAAAGGGAAGCACTTTGAGCCCTGGGGTTTAAGTTAAGATTGGGAAACAGAAGAGTGGAGCATGAGAAAGCCAGGGGAAATAATGCAAGTAATAAACTATTTCTCCTATGAAATTGCTCGCCTGTCTGTCCTACTACAAGCAAAGGGGAGCAGCCCTTGCCCGGCACCTCCTGCCCACCCCGCAGCCACACACGCTGCGTCCCCCTCCCCACCAGCGAGCCGAGCAGCTGGGACTGGGGAAAGTTAAGGAACCGCGCTGCCGAGTTCATCTCCCTTTCTGTTTTCTCCAGGACAAAGCAACTTTGCCGAGAGGCGACAGTCGCGCAGGTTGGGGACGGGGCAGAGGAGACGGAGGACATCGCAGGGGGACGGTGGCAGGGCAGTGAGCGGGGCTGGTGGCCACGGTACCCGCGGCACAAGCATCCGCCGCCTTCTTGTAGGAAGTGACTCCGGTTAAAGGGAAAGGGGAAATCCTCCCTGTCTCTTTAAGGCATCCTAGGACATGGAAACTTCGTACTTTCAGGGAATCTCCTTGCCAAAAGAACTGTAAAACATGTCTTCCTCCCCCCCACCCCACCCCTGCCCGCTCCTCTTTCTGACTTGTTTTCCTTTTTTTTTTTTTTTTTTTTTAAGAGCATTTCCATTTTCTATGACTTCCTTCAGAGCAAAGATGGATGTGGCGACATTTATAAGGGTTTGTAACCCTCTGAAAAGTATCCAATTTCACGACAACTTCGCTGCACTTTATCACTAAAGCGGGGAGAGGGAGGGAGGCAGCGGGAGGGAGGGGGAGAGGGAGCGACCGCACGGGAAAAGGACCCAAATTCATGATGGGCTCATAAAATTTAAATAAGAAAAGTGCAATATCCCTCATTATTGTTCAGCTCAGACAGCTTAGACTGGTAGCTGCTTTTAGTACTAAATGGTTTTATAGGGCTATTTGACCTTACAATCATTTGTGTTACACTTGCCGTTTCTAAGGGGAGACAAAAATACTCGACATCCTCTAGCTGCAGCGCTAGTCCCAGCCCCAGCTGAGTGTCGAGGGGTTGGGAACTTTATAAACTCATTTGATTCATTTGAGGTTTCACAATAGCCAAAAGTTCCTTTATAGCTTTTTGGAAACCACATGCTAACATAGCATCTAAAAAGGTAACAGTGAAAGTACGCTAAAGAGCTAATAAAACTAAGGAAATCGTAGAGGGACCTTCCACATGCATTTCTTTGCAGCCACACACCAGACATACATTTCTTTTCATACACGCATACAAGCTACTTTTAAAAGCTCTACTTACAGTTTTCTGACCTGCAAATGAGTTAAAAACCCACCGTAAGAGCTCTCTCCCCTGTCTGCATCTCAATCCAGACAGACAGAAATACAGAAACTACCCAGGATACTGCCATTTCCCTATGCAAAAGTTTACATAACTTTTTCTGCGAGCATATACTTTCAGCCAGTTTGCCGAGCTCCACTATTCCCCCAAATATATATATAATAAACACAGCCGTGCATGTTTACACATGCACTCCCGTACGCACGTATGTTGCAAGGCACACGCACATTTAAATGCACACACACATACACTACACACACGCACGCCTACAGCTGGCTGCTCTGCCGGCTCCCGGAACGTAAAAGGGATGCTGCAGCCCCAGGCACGACGAACTACCTACCTGCAATGACAGCCGGAGATCTCTGTCCTCCTTCAGCTTTCAGCCACACTTGCAAAGTGAAGGCATCTCGGGGCAGCTCAATATCTGCCTTCAGCCGCAGCTGATCACCTTGTCCACTGAAATAGAGCGCCCTGCTCGGGGTAAGGGACTCCTCTTCGTCCTTTACCTCCCGCTGTTGCCTCCTGCGGGGGACATGCCCAGGCTCCAGCCCAGCAGTGGAGCGCCTTCCTCGGGCTAACCTGGTGGCACAGGTGCCCGGGGCAGTGTAGAGGAGCTGGCGGCTGTGCCTGGTGTCCCTTCTTGCCCTGCGGGAGCGCTCGTCCATCCCACATTCGGGTCCACTGGCTAGGGCTGTACAGAGAAGCGCAAGAGGCAGCAGCAAACTCCAGAGCTGCATTTCCAATCTTCCCCCCCCTTCTCCCCTGCAAATCCTCCCGATCTGCCAGCTTTGGGCTCCTCCTTGCCTTGACTTTCTTCTCTTGTTCACCCTTCTTGGTATTTGCTCTTTTTATAACCCTTCTCAGTTGCTTTTTCTTTTCTTTTTTTCTTTTTCTTTCTTTCTTTTTCCTGCTTATAGATTTTTTTTTTCCTTAAAACAAATAAAAATAAAATAAATCAAAACTCCTTCTTGGTTGAAATGTATTTCTCTGTTCTTCCTCCTCTATCTGTCTTCTTCTCCTCTATTCCTCCACAGCTGGAATTCCTCTCTCTCTTCTTTTCTCTGCTGGATTTTCTTCCCTTTATTTTTTTTCTTCTTAAAAAAAACACACACACACACTCACACACACACAAAACAAAACAAAAAAACAAAACAACCCCCCCAGCTTTCTCCAAGACTCAGACCCACTGATTTCCCTCCCCCCAAAAGATGCTCTAATCTATTTATTTTTTTGGCCTCCTTTATAACATAAGCCACAACCCCCTCCTTCCCCCCAACCTCCCCCCCTCCCTTCTTCTCCACAAAATGAAAGAAAAGAGAAAAAGCCCCTCAGAAGATGAGTAAACAAGAATATGCTAATCTACTCTAGGGTGCTCCACCTTCCCAATTGAATGATTCCCATTAAAACTGCAGGGATCATGACTAATCAATCAGCTTGAAGGAGCAGATAGCTCCAGAGGTTCAAACACTTTTGCTGTTTTCTTTTTTCCCCCTTCTTCTCTCCTCTTCCTCTTTCCCCCTATCACTTTCCCCTCTCTTATTTATTTTTTTAAAGAAGACGATCAAGATGAATGGATCAATGTGATAAAAATCCTGCACCCCCCTTTTTGCAATCTCCCCAGCTTTCTTTCTCAGTCCAGTCCAAAACACACATTCCTATTTTTTTTTTCTTGGCAAAAGAGAAAGCTATTTCTCCTCTCAGACTCCCCGTTGCACTTTGCTGGTAAACCTTATGCTCCTCTGCAGCACATAAAGAGTCTTGAAACTTGAGTCTCAGATATTTTTTTAATTGCTTTCTTTCTTTCTTTCTTTTTCACTCTCTCTCTCTTTTCCTAATTCTTTCTTTTCCTCTTATTATTTTCTTAAAGTTATGCAATCAGCCAGGCTCCCCCTTTTGTGGTCCCCCTCAGTGCAGTTGTGTGCAGCTAATCCAAATGTTGCATCAAAAGGTCCCCATCGAATCATCAGGAGCTAAAAGGAGAGAAGCTTTTTGAAGAGCATTTGCCTTCCAGAAGCTGTAGCAACAGAGCAGGATTTGGCTTTTGAGTGCTCCCAAAGACTCCTGTTTTTTTTGAAATAATAAAAAAAAAATTATTAATTTTATTGGTGGATTGAGTCAAAAAATCCTCTCTCAATATTGCTAATTTTTCAGTCTAAAGAATTCAGCTCCCCTGGTTTCCTTGGCTTAGTTGTAGCCACAGGTAAGATTCTGGCTGCTTGCTGGTTTGTAGATCTCTGTTTCTGAGCTGGGACGTTTCTTTTTTTTCTCCTTTCTTTTTTTTTTTTTAATATTTTTTTTCACTCTTGAAAGATCTCAAAAGCTCCCCCTGATGGCAACAAAAAGGATTTTTCTAAGTACTTAATAAGTGGAAATGACTTAGCAGTAGCACAGCCTGAATCTACTGGCCACAATTCCATTCAGAAGAAGTGCAGCAGAACCGAGCGAAGTTGCAGTCTCAAACCCAGGAATTCACGTCACCCTCTTCCTCCACCTCAAACCTGACGATGGCCACACCACCTTACCTTCCTGCAGGCTTCGAACAGAACTCGCTCAAGAGTTTTCCTGGGACTGTAACCTTACTGCTTTTGCAGATTACCCTGTTAGGATGAGCTTGTTATGGCTACTTACACTTCAAATATACATGATAAAATTAATGAAAGCAAACAGTGAAATGAGAAAGAATTGTTGCATACTCGCAAGGCTTCTGGGAGAGGGCTTTTCAGCTCCTTACTAATTTGCAAACACTCAGGAATGTACAATTTGGCATCTGATTTTCAGAGATGTTGCACATATCCACAAAGCCCCACAGAAGTCAACAAGAAGCGCAGCTGATCAGCCCCACAGACCTTCCCTCCACAACAGCTCGACTTGCAATAAAGATACACAACACTGGCAACATCTGCAAAGTTTGGAATACAAGACCTCAAAGCAATTAAGCCTCTCAACAATCAAGAGGAAATTGTTAGGTAGCAAACAAACTACACCACGGCATAAACTCCCATAAACGTCCTGAAGATCTCAGAGGGATGCAAAAAAGCCACTTATACATGCGTGCCTGCTCAGCAGAAACAGTTTAAGATCAGAGTCTGTGTATTCCACTTTGCTATTATAATTTAACACGTAGAGGATACTGCAAATCAAATGAAAAATCACAAAGTCGAAGTGAACGGGCTCAACTTCAAATAAGAGCTAAACCAGGAAGAGTCTTGATGCCCAGGACACTGCTTGCTCCAGCTGAAAACTCCCCCGACATCGATGGGAACTCTGCCCATGCCTGGAAGAGCAGGCTCTCTAGCTTAAATAACACAGCTTCCAGTTTTTCCAGTGGAAAAAGTTAATTCTGCAAAATCCAGATTTTCTTAGGGGCATTATGATTTGGCTGCAATCATCAAAGAAAACAATTGAAACATTTCAATTCGATGGCACTGCAGCATTTCATTTTGAACATATTTGACCTTATACTCTTAAAATAGCAATGGCAAAAGCAAGTGCTTCACTGTTACCAAAACACAACACGTCAATGCCATGGGTTATAATTCCATTAACAAACTCAAGAGTATTCCAGCTACAGAGGAAAGGACCAAATCTTGACTTTCAGTATTTACAGTAGACAGAAGAAAGTACGAAAAGATGAGATTTACCTCTCGAGCACAAATTACACGTTCAATCAGTTTTACTTCCAATACTTTGAAAAAGCATAAAGGAAATGTGGTGCCTAAATTCTTGAGTCCTGCACGATAAAGAACAGAGAGTGGAAGAGTGATGTGATTTTCGGAATAGGGAGTAAATCTGGGATTCCTTAAGTCCATGGGTCAGATCTAACTTCCCTGACAACAGATGAAATTCTACCCTGCACAGATGGACATTTATTTTCTGCTTAAGCCAGTACTTAAGTGATGTACGGGCCTTCTGGCAGGGGGGTTTCTACCCAAGGAGAATAATCCTCCTGTTGAACTCGAGTGGAGTATTCTCCTAAGTAAAGGGAGCAGGATATTGTCCTGCATATAGATATTTTCACTAGAAAAAGAAAAAAAGCACCAAACCCTAGATACATGTATAGAGACAAGAATTAAAATAGATATTTATGATATTATGCCAAAAAAATAGCATTGAGCTACATGCTGCATGCAGTCATTATAAGTAGAAATACTCAGCAGGAATCTTAGCTGAAGCTGCCAATAACTCCCAGGTTCAAGACTAGAGCTGAGTGAATAAATCATAACAAATAATGGTTTTGTCAAATTTTGACTTTTTTTTCCCTCCTATTTGCAAGCAGCCTGCAAAACCTCTCAAATATGTTTGAAATTATATGCCCATTTCTCCCTCATATTTAGTCTTTCTCCAAGGCCAATTAGCACACGATTTGCTGTAATGTACACATTTTCACATTTGTTCTGCGGTAATTAGGCGAGGAAGTCACACAGCATTATTTTTGGCTCCCTGGGGGTCAGGTTTAATCACTCATGATATAGTAAAATTACTAATTCTACATACGATGGGAGATTCCACAGTTTGCAATCCTTTTCTTAAGAAATGGTGTTGGATCTTCAAATTACTCACGCGAAGGTCAATTAAAAACAACGTTTCTTGAAAGGCAAGCTGAACGGTCTGCCAGTTACGGCTGAATTGAGGCCCTACTATTTTGAGCAAGTATTTGTACATAGTTGTCCTCGCTGTGCACAACTCCATCAATCACAGCAGAGGTTTATATGGTTTTTACCCCTCACCGATATCCCAATCAAGTCTCTCCGAACTTGGCCTGGCTTGACGATGGCTGAAACGCAATCCAACAGCGGCTCTGTTCAGAATCAGACAGGGCCCAGACACCAGATTTTAATGCAACGTGTTGGATTCAGGGAATATTTTATGCAATCAACAATGGTATGATAGGAATCACGCTGCCTCCACAGAATAGCGAGGAATGAAACCCAAAGAGCCGAGAACGGCTTCAAAGCAACAGGGATTTAGGCATTCCGGGTTGTGGATCCCGTAAAACCCAACACCTCGTTGGAGACAGAGCCACACACTTGGTGTCCGAAGGGCGAGACAGGAGCTACGTGGAATGTCGCCACAGCCCCTCGTGAGCCCAGGAAAAGGCAGGAACACTAATAACTGAAGAAACAACAATAAAAAAATGCCAAATATGTTCAATCCTGGAAAAGATTTAACAGAAGACCTAATTTGGACTCAGTGTAAATTTGCCAAATTTTTTTAAAATGTTTTCTCTATCTGTTCTTCCTCCTCATATTTTCAAAAGGACAAACAATTAAAAGCCTGTGTGCTGCCTTTATCCTTGCACTCTGTGCTAATGAAAGTCCTGAGTTTCTGGGTGCTTTGCTAACTATCGCCTGCATGTTCATAATGCCTTATAACTATGCTAACTTGAGCAGGAATCAAAACACCAGTACTACATTTCCTTTATTAGTGGGTAAGAGACTCTCCTGCTGCTGCTCTCCCAGTTGTCCCATGTGTGAAATACACACTCTGGTACTTTACGTCAATGAAACAGCCTCATGTCAATTTGAAATATACCATTTAATCCAGAAAAGCTTACTGAACAATTAAGAACTGCAATAAATGACAATCAAGACTAAACACATAATTGATAGCTTTATAAAGGTATCAGTAATTTTATAAAGTAATTTGCAGTCAGTGGCTATAAATTCCTATTTAAACCTGGCATACCACTCTTTTTTGCCCTGCAGAGAGCTGTATTACCTAACAATAGTGATGCCTGTTCGCCTGGAATTCAGTTACTTTATCCTTCAAATTTCCCACATGAAATATCGTATTTCCAGAAAAGTTACATATTCTTTGTATTTTTTTTTTCACCGCATTCTTGAAATACATTCTCGGGGGTTGGGCTCTAATCTCTATCCTACAACATTGTGGTGAGAGCAAAAAGAGATGTTGCTCACCGTAGAGGACGTAAACAACGGGGCGAAACCTTCATCCTCAATTAAACCACGCAAATATTGACTATAGCCGTGGGCCCACCTGAATTTGGACTGCATACCATAATTCTGGGCGTTGGGGACTGGCTGTGTGGATAAAATCCTCGCTCAGGTGTGGCGAGGGAACTGCCAGGACCTCGTCTCGCCTGTCCACGCCGCAGCCCCATGGCCCCACACACACGCTGGGGACGCACCGAGCCTCCAGAGCAGCCCCGGTGGGTCTCTGTGGGGTGACTCCAGGATCAGGCCCCTCGCCTCCCGCCCTGCGGGGCCACATCCCGACACGGAGAGGGAGACCGCTTCCTAACCCAGCAGACTGATGGGGGCAGCAAAATCACAGCCTAAAGGAAGAGATGCTGAGCGGAGGAAGGACCTCCTGGGTCTCAGGAGTGCCCACAGGCCCCTGCCCACCCCTGGGCTCCCCCGTGCACCCTTGGTGGGGCCGAGCTCCCGGCACCCTCCTGGCATCGCCCCTGGATCCAAAGCCCTCCTCCTCTCGCAGGGGTTTAGAAGCCCAAGGAGGACACAAACGCTCTTTGCCTCACCTTCCCCTCTGGGTTCAGGAGGCTGACAGACAGAATGCCTCTTTTAGAAGTCTGTTTGCCCACGGATTTAAGATTCTCAGATGAAGTCGGGATGCTGAAGCCCAGAACTACAGAACACTGTTTTTATCAATTCTCCACTTTTTCCCCAATGAGAAATTTCTGAGGGGCCACGAAGAGGGAATATTTAATGCTACCCTTGAAAAAAAACAGGTAAAACCCAGGAGAGTACCTAAGCTTTTCCAGGTTTTCCAGAATAAGATGTGAGTTCCCAAATCATCTCACTCAAAAGCTATGGATCCTCCACTGCTTCTGGGGCTCGCTCAAATGCTGGTGAAATTCTGGTGAATACCTATTCTGCCTGAAATCCTGCTCATGTTAGCATTTTAATACCATGAGTTTGTATGAGTTACTTGGGGAACCTGGCTGGGAAGGAAAGGGGAACAAGACAAGCAGCTGACTGCCCACAAAGGGAAAAACTCCCCATGATTTGCAGCTCCTAGCAATTCGCAAATACTGGTAGCTGGTTTTTGAGACCAGACAGAGAACTGCACAGCGCCATTGCTTTATTCACCCTTGAACATTTTCAGCTTGCTCAGGAGAAGAGATCATTTCACTGAACCAAAGACCTATCAGACAGCGCTGCACAGCCAAAATACTGTAAGATGGGCAAGACGGGGGCTGGCTTCTTACAGCAGGGTCCCCTGCATTTGTAAGCGTGTGGGGCACTAGCAGATATGTCCCACCAAACCGGCACATACCCGCAACACAAAGCACACCGCTGCAGTTGCTGCTCATTAGTCACCGCCCCGTTGGCAAGTCTCAGCCAAGAGGTCAAGGACTGGGCGAGCTGTGGAGCCTAAACTATCCTCTTAGACCTACTGATGTTTTCCCCACACGATAAATAACATGCATGGGTGCAGCGAGGGATGGGGGGAGGCTGCTTTGGGAAGGCAGACGGGGCCTCTGCTAGCTGGGTACCTGTTCGGAAGATACATGGAGGTCATCAGTCTTCCAGCGCTCCGCTTTGACGTCTTCCTCTAGCCATACATCACTTTTAAAGCATTAAAGAGAGAGAGAGGTCACTTCTAGGTGTCCTGGGGAAGCGGAGGGCGGCTCTCCAGCACCTCGTGCCGGGTGGGCAGGGGCACCAGTGGCTGGGTGGGCCCGGGGGTGCAGACGGGGGCTGTGCCCGCTGCTCCCTCGGCTCCCCCAGTGCGCTGTCGGCACACTGCGGTACTGTATAGAGGAGCCTGAACTGCTGTGACAGCCAGAAGGGAAGCGTGGTGCTGGCACACAAGTACACGTCCTGAGAAACAAGGAGCAGGACTCAGACAGATGGGAATACATGGCCCAGGAATAGTCTAGAAAATCCAAACATATCAAGCCATGTTTTGGTATTCACAGGCATCGTCTACGGGAAAGTTTAACATATCTAAATGTCTTTCCTAAACTAAATTTCTGCTCCAATGCCAGTACTAACAGGATTGACAAGAGAAACCTGTCATGTCTTGCTATTGAAAAAGATAATCAAGCAAGCGATAAACAAATTGATCAGGAGAAAGACACCGTGCGTCATTCTGCAATGAGACAGCCAAAAGACAGAATTCAGAGGAAAAACTTCTCTCTGCAGTTGAGAGCAATTCACAGCAAAATGGGATTTCCCCTCCCTGCTTTCATTTGAATGGCATTTGAAAAACACAGCTGCGAAGTGCCATGCACACAAGGTATGGAGCCAAGCAGGGAGCCCTCCTTGCAGCCTTCAGTCCTGTCTTCACAGCATGCGGTGCCCAAAGTCAAGCCTTCAACTCAAATGCTCCCAAACCTTAAGAGGCATCTGTCCTGTCCCGCCTTGGGCCCTCGAGGTAACCTGTAAATCGGCGGTCAGAGGCAAGCTTCTGCCCCAACCTGACCCAGGAGGCTACAGCAACGCGAACGTGACGCATGCGGCATGCGAGCCCCCCCTCTGCCAGCATTATACCCAAGCCCTGAGCACGGAGCAAGGCGACCATCCACCTGCCTGGGAGATAATAACCAGTCCTTTCTAACTGTGCTTAGCTCCAAACTTTGCAATGCTGCATCACTTTGTCACCCCCCTGCACCTGAACCAAGCCCTCAAGAGTCCTTCTGCAGCTTCCTCACCATACATCCGGCTGCCTCATCTTCCTGTGCCCCCCCAGTGCTCTGCCACCAAAATCCACAAATATTAATCGATCTGTCAAAAGAAAGTTCAGGCAAGGATGTATTAAATCAAAACATTCCAGTCATACCTCCCAGGCTTCTCAGTGCAACCGAGATTCCTCAAATACGGTTTAAAAAAAAAAAAAGAAAAAAGAAAAAACAAGACAAAACAAAACCAAGAAGGAAAGAGCAGAAAGGGTGGAAATAGAAACCAGACAGATGAAAAGCAGAACGAAAAAGAAAACCAACAACAAAACACAAATAAGTTGGAGGACAGCCCTCACTAAAAGCTGCAGTATTTTTTTGTTGTTGTTAAGAATTTGGCATAGGTGGCTTTCTGTGATATGTCACTGCATGACATAAATACAATATAGCAAGCATTATAGGAAACGATTGCCATATGTGAGGGTGGTGGCAGCCTGTGCTTTCCCCGCCACCCCCTATTGCTTTTGTCTGCACTAAAACTGCGTTTAAACTAGTGAAATCCATCTCTATCTGTCTTAATGTATAAATACATTTTCGGCCAAGACCCACCACTGGCTACAGTTGTATGGCAACTCTCAATCGAAATGTCTAAGCAAGGTTTTGACTTCATCGTGAGTTCATTGTTAATGCATTTAACAGGATTTTCAAAAATTCTCTTTGCTCTTTGAGGTGATACCCGGTTCTCCAGTGATAGGTAGCAGACCCCGCCGCTGCAGGGCTGCTTGCTAGTGAGTGTCAAACCCTGTTTTCCCACTAGCACAGAAAACAGAAAACATCGTATGGACAGCTATAAAAGCTGCAGAGAAGTGGATCTGAGGAAAGCATAACCTGGTTTGTACTGGAGGATATTTCACGTGTCCTCCTCTTAGGACTGCTTGCTGTTGCATGAGGACATCAGCGTACAGAACGGACACGCTATAGGGACCGGGCTCTTGTGACCCACAGCAGTGGCAGCTCAGATACGCTGCCTAGGCAGGTAGCTCTACCTACGAGTATGTGAATGACCTGGTTAAGAATCTCAAGAAAATAGAAAATTCCTCAGGAGGCAAAAACTAGAATTGAAATATCAAAATTTATCCTGTAGCGAAAAATAGCCTCCTTTCATTCTTTTGCTACCAGTGCTTTAAAAAAGAACGAGGAAAAAGAAAAGTGTATCAAATGGAAACCCAAATAATACATGAAAACATTCTCCAAAACTAAATAGGCATAGAATCACAAAGCCCTGTATAAATTCAATAATATTCATAGAAAACATTTAAACCTACAGACTTAAACTTAATTTTCTAGAGTACATTTCTATAGTGCAATACAAATCTCATTAAATTCCATAGTTCATGATATTTATACAAAAAGGTACCCGCTGCTATTAAATGCTATATGACCCACCCAGAAAGGTTAGTAACTCTTTCTGGGTTACAAAAAAAAGTTTAGACTGATTTTAATTTGATCAGACTTGTTTTCAGAATAGTGCACTGAATAGTTACTAAGAAAAATAGGGCGGCTTTTTGTCCACAAATGAAATCAACTTTGTTAGGAGTATTCACAATATTTCAGCCCTAAAATATCATATGCTCCAAAACAGTGCATGCTTTGTGCCAAATAATGTCTTGCCAGGTTTTAATAGGAAATGATGTATGTGGAGTCTACAGCAATTACTTCATGGGGAATGTGGGCAGTTCTCCTGCTAAAGGTGCGGGGTTGGTGAGTCCCGTTGTACAGGTTTTGGGGCAAACCCAACAAAATCAAGAACTATATGGGTATATTGGTGCCTACTTTTAAAATTATTTCAGTCCAAGCAAAGGATTTAAATAAGGGTTGATAGTCAACTGTTTTCCAACCTTGTTGAGCATGACCAAGGCTGTTAAGTTGATCTGATATTCTGAAAGCCTTCTGTGATGTCATCTGTTGGAAGTCATCATGAGTCTGCACTCCTCAAAACCTTACCTAGAAAACTCCCGGGAGGTAGCAGAGGGACCAGGACAGTGGTGAAGCACACAGAACTTTTGCTGACATTTGTCACACAAGGTGAAGCCTTTGGTGTTAGTATCTTTTGCCAACACTAAAGTCACCAAGACTGCCATCAGAAAAATGCAGTTGAAAACTGAGAAAGATTATCAGGCTCAATAAGCAGTACTTTAAACCACATCCTACATTGGGTTTTTGTTTCCTTGTTCCACTAACTTGTTCCACTAACTTTTAATAAGGATGATTTTAACAATGGCACGAAATTAAGAGAGAGAGGGAAGAAGAAAAAATGCACAACTGTTTGTTTAGATTGGGCCACTTTGTGAATTTTTCTCTTAATTTTGTGCAAAGATTGGCTTTAAGAAGAAACACATTTCTGGAATTGGGAACCTACAGCATGGTACTGTGTTCAGGACACCATGCCAAAGTGTCTCTTTAATTATTTTTTAGATGAATTTTCCTTGTTCTCAGCTAATGGGTAACAGATCATGTCACAAAAATATTCCACATCCCTATTTATCCAGCAGAAGAGAACTTTCTCTAAAAGTTTTCAAGGGGCTTAAAGCATACAGTCAGAGAGTTTTCAGAACCAACACCTGTGGGCTGTAGGCATCTAGTTCAGGCTCACCAGAGCCACATTCAGCCAATGACTTCCAGCTTCAGCTGCAATTTAAGGCTAAATTCAGGGTATTCATAAGGCAACAGACCTGTTTGCCTTTCTCTGTTCCCTCACTGCCTCCACATCCAAGGCATAAAACCCTAACAGAGCTCCTGGAAGTACATGTCCAGCTTCAACAGCCCTTTAAAAGGTACAGAATAAACCTGCTCGGGCAATCAAGGTGTTCTTGATCCTTAAGACTACTGAGTGCATAAGAATTAGCTGATACTCCTGAGTCATCGTCATGCAGAAGATCTACAAGAACCCCCAACACAATCCACTCTCAGCTCTGAAGGGCATTGAGGTCCCTGGCAGGAGTCACAGTGGGAAGCTGGCAGAGGAACCCAGCTCTCGAAGCTCTTGGCTCCCCCAGGTTCAGCCTGGTGCTTCAGGAACCACTGCCAGAGCAGCACGTGAGCAAGGGAGAAGGACAGAACCGGTACAAGGGGCTGACCACTGCCCCAGGCAGCCCGGATCCTGGGGACGGGATGGGATCCCCTCCCTGCAGGGAATCGCACTTTTCTCGAACACGAGTCCTTCCCAAAAGGGCTGCTGAAGCCAGCCTGCTTTTTGTTCTCAGTAATCACTTTACCAATATTTCAAAGGCATTATGTAACTGAAACGGTGTAAAGTTATTGCTACCGACATTGTCAATAAATCATTAACATTTCTTAACAGGAACAGCACAACTGTTCATGTCACGGCTGTCTCATTCACTTTCAAATCAAAGCTTTCAAATTAAATATTCATTTAATATTAAAATATTAATGCAGTCCCACTGTTTCTGTAACAAATATTAATTTCTTATGGCATTTCCAGGCAAATGCATATATTATAAACTTCATCTCCCACAGGAAGGCCCTCAGCCTTCCCCTTCCCTCTCTCAGCATTATCCTGATCCCGGGCCAGGAAGGGACTTTGAGAGAATGAGGAGGGGCTGCCTGAGGAAGGGGAAGCAAGGTGGATAATTTCACCTAAAGTGTACCCCATTCCTCCCCTCCCACACAGCCTCCCCACCCTTAGATCAGGATATCGAAGGCTGCCATTATATCTCCCGCCTACAGGATGAGTCATTCATACATTCAGCAATTCCTGTTGGAAAAAAACAGTGAATGCCTCTGTCACCAGAGCCCATTACAGAAATTAAACTTTGCAAATCATCAGGGAGGGGCAAGATTCAAAGCCTTTCAGGGCGCACGCCTGCTCTCCCAGGCCTCCGTAGAGGCAGAACTGAGCTGACCATCAGCTTTTCCAGCCCCAATGCCTACGGCAGGCAGCACGCACGTACCCAGTAGGAAGCAGGTCAGAGGAACCGAGCACTTCTCTCTTCTTTTCCCCCCAGTGGCTGGTTCACCTGAGGCAAAAAGGCACCGACGGCAGTCGGCAGTGGCTCTCCCATTGCTGTACCACAGGCCGACTCCTGAGGGCTGCCCGAAGAGCTCCCCTCATCCACCCACCTCTGGCTCCTGCCGGCTGTCCCCGCGTGCTGTGGGGCTCCCTGGGCCGCAGAGGGCCTGGAGCACTGCGAGGAAAGCCTCAGGCTTCCAAGGCCTTCACTCTAGGGGAAGCTGAGATCCCGAGCAAAAGCTAAGATTACTCACTGAGAAACGGCCATGCTATATCTCCATTCAGAGCAGCTAATTTTCTACACAGTTTACTATAATTACTTCTGGTGCTTGTAGTTTCCTTATCCCTCCTCCCGGGACCATTAAGTCTAAGTTACTCTTGTATAGAGTGTGGAATAAAAGCTCCTCAGCCTTCAGGCTCTTTGGTATTTTCTCTCACTATTTCCTTCTCCAGTTATGAGGCATCTTTTTTTGTTTTTGTTTTTACAAAGTACTTCATCTGCATAAAATTCATTCACATGCACTGTTCAGGGGAGGGGAAATCGTTCCTCATCTCAATTTGCCAAGGGCTCCAGACCTCTCTTTCTCCACGTATCAGCCCACGAGCTCTTTGGGACGGGATTAGCATTGACAACAAGCTTCTAACAGGAGTGGGCACAGGTTTCAACAGAAACACTCTGGCAATGGACATCATCAGTTGTTTCAGATTGGTAGTTGGACACATTTCCCCCTCAGTAAGAGGGGCAGGAGGTGCTTCCCTGGAGGTACCACGTCTCCTTATGCCCTTCTCACCCCGGGTGTTCATGGCCTGAGTGCTCAATGGGCTGCTGTCTCCGTTAATTCCGAAGACTAGAGGGCAGAGAGCTTAGGTTAAAATCTGTTAGCGCAAATGGGATCTCACCTTTCTTCGTGACTTGCTGTCAGAGGGCAAGATGCAGGAGCCATTTAATCACCTACAGATTAAAATCATGGAGGACTTTGACAGGGCTAACCTCTTACCACTGGCAGAGGAGTTTGGATGTGTGGCCTGCCTGAGGTGGAGCTAGGCTGTTCATGCTTAGCAATCTTTCTTTCAGTGCCAATCCCATACAGAGACAATATTTTTCTGAAAAGCCTGCTCTTGTGCAGAAACCGGTTTCCCATAGGTGGGCTATGAACCCCTGGCTACTCACCAGCATGCCTGATGACCCCAGTGTTGGAATCGGGTTTCCTGGAAGTCCCAGAAATCTGGTGCCAGGGTACAACCATCATCAGAACCATGGGGACCCACTGATTCGGTCAGGCAAAAACCTCAGTCACCCACCACCCCTCCTCTCACAGCCTCATCATTCCCCCTCCCCTCTCAGCAGCCATCTCGTGCTAAACCTCTCTTGCCCAAAACTTGTTCCTTTGCTTCTAGCCCCAAATGTAATATTCACCTCCCCTCTTCTTTCCCCATCTGTAATTGCATCCTTCTCCTCTCTTACTGTCCAACTCCTTCACGTTCATTTTCTTTCTCCCATTACTCTCACTTTCCATTCTCTCCCCTCATCCTTCCCACATCTAAATAGTACCTGTCCTTCTTTATCTACCACTTCATCCTTTCTCCTTCTAAAGAAGCATCCGGCTCCTGGAAGCATTCATTGCCTATTTTACCTCCTCTCTGTAAAATACTTCCTGAAAAAAAAAAAAAGACGCTACATAAAAATAAACTATATTCATTTTTGAAAGTCCCCGTGCCCATTAAGCCACTGCACTCAGCTGAGTTTTTTTTGCAGCATAAAGCCTCCTGCAGTCCCATTATAGTTGACTAAGAATAAAACATGGTTTGAAAATAATCCCAACAAGTCTACCATTGCTGATTTCCTCCTGTGCTTCTTAACCCATTACAAAAATCAACGTATTAGAAGAAGCACTCCACCCCCAGGTTTTAAAGACAGCGCCCAAAGGGGAAAGGGGAAGGGAAGGCATATGGGACAGATCCTGCTGATCCCACCAAGCTGCTCCCAGCCCTTGAGCAATGCAGAGAGCAGATGCAGTGCTGCCAACTGCTCACCTTGCCCTGTGCCACAGCACCCAGCTGCACATTCGCTGCTGCTGAGGACACCTTTGAGCGACAGTGGTCAACCAGAGATTAGGGAGGGTGTACCTGGGCCTCCAGAAGGGACACAAGAAACCGAAACAGAAGAAGTACAGGAGCAGCCTCAGTAGCAGACAGCAGTGATGGAATGGGCCCTGGGCCTGGCAACAGGAGCACGTGGCCAAAGGCCCAGCGGGGCCTGGCTCCACGGCCATGCCTTGGGGTGGGTGCGCAGGAGGAAGCAGCATGGACGTGAGGCATGAGTCAGGGCCACACCTCGCTGGGGGCTGTCACCGGCCTCTGACACTGGCATGCAGGAGGACTCCGGCATCAGTGGGAAGGTTTTCTGGGTCCTGACCAATGAAGCGATTGCCGTGGAGGATATTAGGGTGTTTTCTAGAAAAGGCTCAAGGCAGAAGCTAGGTCTTTGCTCTGGCTTCCCTTCTTCCACACCTCCAAAACGGATCAAAATGGATCCCAAGGTAGAGGAAAAACTCTGAATGTGTAGTCAGTAACTCCCTCTCCCTCATTCTGAACAAGTTATTTTAAAATACTAATAATTGCATTAGGGATGAGCACATTTTCCAGCTATCCAGCTCACTCTCCTTCCCTAATGCTGACACTTCAAATAGGCTGTTATAGAGTCATACCATTACTAGATTAAAAGGATGTCGCAGGCAGCCTCAATTATGGATTCAAGTGATTGCATTAAGTGAAAAAATCTCCTGAAAATATTAACATTACCTAACGTTATTCTCCGCAGTCATGGCATGCTGTACCTGCAGGAAGAAGAATTAGAAAAGCCCTACATCCTGTATCAGGAGGTGGGTAGTGTTGGCCCTATTTGATGATGCTCAAAAAATTTCATACAAGAGAAACTCGAGATGCCCAGCAAAATCCATAGTAGCACAGACTTGGACCCTTTTCAGCTGATGTATTTCTATTCCTTGAAAAACAAACATAAAAAAATTGCCACTAAAACAGCAAGGCCCTAAAGAACTACCAGTAAGATAAAAAGTCCATAGGTTCACACTACATCATAGCAGGGAGCCAAGCAGGGCAGGTATGGGGGTATTTAGGTTTTCCCTTATTTTGTCTTTCACCAAAGCTTCTCTTGCTACCCACACCAGCTCTCAACCTGTCACTATCCTAAGATCAGACCAGGCAAAACTTTTCCCCTACCTTCCCCCAGATGCTGAGCAGATCAGCATGTCATGTCAGTGTCACTGGCTCTGCTCGCATTCTGCAGACAGCTCTGCTGCTTTCAGCATCGGTAATCCTCTCCTCCAGCTATTAAATGTATAGAGGCACTCCTCCCTGTGTTCTGCTATCCAAATTGGTGCCTACCTAGAAGCCTTTAGGATAATGGGGCACTAATACCACGTCGATTAACAAGAAGCAAAGAGCACTGTCTTTAACCAAAGCTCACTTCTAGGCAAGGCTAAAATGTAGCCCCTCTCTGCATAATGTGCACAGTGTACTGTTCCCTACCTTCATTCTCCAGCTTTCTCCAGCCTTTGTTCTCTAGTTCTCTCCACTTTGCTCATTTCATATCAAATTAGGTAAATACTGACATTTTCCTTTGGAGATCACTTTTGAACATCAAAAGGTTCAGAAGTTTGTGTTAAGGACTCTTCCAGAAGTTCAGGTGTTTTGCTGCCTCTGCTCTCAGTTTCTCCAAAATTCTTCAACATTCAAAGGAGGACTGGAAACCTTTCCTAGGATTTACCTTTACTTTCTATATCTTGCGTACGATGCCATCAGAACAGCCTCTGACACGACACACTGACACTCCTGGTGCTGTGAAGCCAGGAATCACAGAGGTCTACACAATCTAAAGCTTTCTGAAAAGGTAACTCAGATCTCCTTCAAAACACTGAGCTCACAATGTACATTGAGTTAAGCCAAAGATGTGGGGGAAAATCTGCTTTTCATTTCTCCAAAATTGTGTCACTTAGCCTTAGCCTGCAGCCTGCAAGATGGACAGAATTATATATTCCTATCATTTGTGCTCTGTCTCAGATCAGACAGGCTGAGGATGATGATGCATCCTCAAGAAGCTGCCATGGCAGAGCTATAAGAGTTATTACAGTGACAAGTAGCTACTGCCTGGCCACTACCCAGGAGAAAGTTTGTGCACTGTAAGCTATCTAAAAAACTAAGCAGGATTTTTCTTAAAATTAATCAGGGCTACTGTATTTTATAGCCAGGTAAGTGCCAAATGTATATTTATATCAGAACCTGACACTTCACACAGTATACAAAGTCCTAGGCCCTAAGTCTTTCAAATTTTTACTATTTTAGTTTTTGCCTTATCATGTTTTCTTAAAAAAAAAAAAAAGCCATCTGTTGCAATTATAGCAATGAATTACACCACCACAGATGGAAGAAAATTCATAAGGTTGCAGAGTCAAGATTTCAGTGATTAGGAAATCCCTGAATTATGCTTGATTGTGCAATCAAAATTTGTTCCCCATGTGCACACACACTAACAACAACCTCCTGAATGCTGTGATCACATGCTCTTCTATCACATGTTGCTTACCTCTGCCTCACTCAAGGCACAGATCTTTGCTCCACGAATGAAGTGGGGTGGAGAGAAAACGAAGCTTTATTTTTTGCATGTGAGTACAGCACAGGAGAGAGGTCTCTTCTTCTGCCATGTGTTGGTAGCTCAGGTGCAGGAGCTCCAACACCATGCTACGTGCACAGCTGGAGACAGAATTAGCTGCAAATGTAGCAACAGCAAAATGCACATCAGCAGTACTGGAGTGAGGCCCCCACTATCAACAAATGTCAAGTCTTTTTCTGTGGAAGTTTGAGAGTTTCACGTTGGAACAGCTGTGAGTTTGTTTGTTTTGTGTTTTTGGCTTTTCTTTTTTTTTTTTTTAATGGGCAATACAACATGATTTCCTCCCAATTTGTTCCTGGAAAGAGAAGACTAGCTTGGCTCAAATGTTTTAAGAGATGAACCAGCAGGGAAAATTTCAGCCTGAATGAGTAACTGAAAAAAAAAAAAAAAAAAGGAAAGTCAAGGTTTTATGTAAAAAGCATTAGAAAACTGTAACCTTGGCTGTTACTTCTCATATGGCCTAGATGCAGAAGTAGCTACACCTGAGGGCGTTCCTTTTTAGGTAGGTCTGGGGTTTACTTTGTTTGTTTTTAAGCCCTAAGTGAAATGCTGGACTAATCACATTTTCTCTTGTAGCTATACAAAATTAAGCAAACAGTTTTGGCCAAAAGAGATGGAAAAGAACAGAAAACAAAGCTTTTGAGAGTCTGAACGTTTCAGTTCCAACTTTTCAAAATGATGGGATTCAGTTTTTCACTCCACGTGAAGCTTGGAGACCAATTTTATCTCCATTTACTTTTAAAGCACTGAGCACCTACATTCAATGCTTTATTTTGAGCTGCACAAAAATTGTTGTCTAATCTGAAGCCCTCCACTTCTCGAGGAGAAGGCACTTCATGAGGTGGTAGTGACAAGAGGCCACGAGACAAATGTCAGCAGAGCTTTTCTGCAGGCTGAAATCTTTTCTGCGCAACATCCGCAGGAGTCTCTTTCCAGGAGTTTTTGGACACAAGCAAGGCAGAGCAAAGTATTTCCAGGGCTCTAGTTATATGACACCGCTGTATAGCTCTGTATGGTTTGGAAGATGCTTTCCAGAGATGTCCTCCTCAAACATGCAATCACTGTTGACTGCATTAACACGTCTGTATTTGGCTAAATGGTTGGTGCAAGGTTCCTTCCTGTGGTTGTTGCACTTCCTAGAATCATTAAGGTTAGAAAAGACCTCCAAGACCATCTGGTCCAACCATCCCTCTACTACCACTAAACCCACTACTACCCACTAAACCATGTCCCTAAGCACCATGTCCAACCTTTCCTTGAACACCCCCAGAGACAACGCCAACCAAAGCCAACCTCCATTTGCAGCGTTCACTTAGTAGGGACAGTTCTCAGCAAGGGTATTTTGGATTTTGGTTCACCTCTGCAAAGCTGACAGAAGACTGGGGAAAGGCATTGTTGAAACTGTTTCTTAAAATCACACAAGTCCATAGAAGCATGGAGGTGTTTTCCTGCTCTTGGAGCAGCACAGGGACCACTTCTTCCGAGGGTAACTTATTGCTCCATAAGTTATTTCAGAAGATGCATTTCTTCACTCTGGGAGGAGGAGATTTCCCAAATTCATTTCCCAGCTCTACCATCTAGTTTCTAACTGGGCCTGTTGAAGGCATTTCTCATGTTGCAGAAGAGAGGTCAGCTCTAGACCAAGGGAGGATGCTCATTCCCTTTGCCACGCAGGAAACACAAGTCAGATTGTGCTATGCTATCAATAAACTCAGTCTATTTTTTCAGGAACAAACTATAAATTTTTCCAGCAAGTGCACTTATTATAAGTTTGTTTGCCAAGTGGAGTGGCGTTGCCTCCCTCCTTGATTACGGATAAGTAAAAGTGTTTTTGTTTTAAATGGGAGAACAAATGGAACAGATTCTCCGGCCATCCAACCCTCACAGGCACCTCTGGTATGAGGTTTATCACTCAGCATAGGTGAGGGGGAGGAAATAACGCTTTTGGAAGCCCCTTGTTACAATATGGGCAGCTGATCATTATACAAGATAATCCACAATGAATTATCTTTGACAATGTTTTACAAAACCGTCACAATGGTATGCAAGTCAGAGAAAAAAGCTTTAGGCCAAATCCCTAGAAAACATAAATTGATTTATACTGGAGGATATGCCCCTTTGTCTCGAGCATACAGAATTATTCATGCCAAATCACTTCACAGAGAAGTTTGGGCTTTTTTCCTGGTGCTGGGCAAGTTACTTAGAGACACGGCTTTGCTGGGTCCTCAATAAGAATGAGCTCTTGATCAGAGCCAGCCCCCTTCTAGCTCAGTATCCTGCTGCTAACCGCATCCAGGGGGCAAAAGGGAGCGCCTGGGTCAGATGAGCCTTCATCTCTAGGACAGAACTACAACAGAGGAGGCCTGAAGGTAAACCAAAACCCTCGGCTACTTCATCCCAGGGGGAATGGGAGCAAAGTACCCACGTCGTTATATGGGTTTCTGTATCGCTAGTCCAGAGATAACTGATTTCACAGTTCCCTAAGAACTGTTGGCCATGCATCCATTTCTACCTGCCATCTCTCCTAGGTCAGTGCTAAAAGCACGTGCGCACGTGAAATGCAGAGCTACGGGCAAGCCCTTCTGGGATTTTAGATGAAATACCTGTACTTCACTGGCAGAGTTGAAAGCAAGCATTACCTGTTTCTCTCATCTGGGACTGTAAGAAACATTCAGAGTGGGATTCCTTATCTACTAAAGTTTCTGAAGCTGGCCTGAAGGACACAGGCTCTGTTTCCTTGAAATAGCATGCAGCGTATTACATCAGGCTTGTGTCTGTCCCAAGCTGAACTACAGAGTAACTGGAGAATGGAAAAATGCTGCCAGCGCCCGAGTTGCATGTTGCCACCTCCCACTGTAAGCTCCTTATCTGGGAAACGCCTCGTCAGTCAGATGGCAGAGCCTCAGCTGAATAGCCCCCGTCTCCCCGGGGGCCCAAGGTGCCCGGAGCACCCCAGAAGCACCCCAGCATGGCCGCAGAGCAGACCCAGGGCACAGCAGCCCTTGCACCGCACTCCACAACTGAGTGCACTGATGAGGATCACCCGTCACAGGCACTCGTTGCGTTGCGTATAATGCAACGGGATTCTGATAAGCAGGGAGGGGGAGAGAGCGGTTTTGCCATCAGAGAGAGTAAAATTAGCTTAGGTGAGCACGTAAGGGTGTCTGGCTGGCAGACGGCCTGTTGCAAATACAGCCCAGTGAGCTCGGCTCCGCGGCCAAGAAAACAGTGGGATTTGTATTTTAAAGTGCCTCGTTAGATCAAGTGCTCGTAGCCAAAGCTGAGAGCAAGTTGTAGGGGGAGGAATGGGGTGGTGGCAGCTGGGAATCTGGCAGCTGTGTGATCTCTGGGGGCTACAAATGAACATGTAAATTTCTATATTAAGCAGCAAAAGCATCTATTAGAGTAAAATTGCTCCAGCTTAATTGTTAGATAGGCATGTTTGTTAAAATACAATTTAAGCAAGATCATATCGTTCTTCCTCACTCAAGGGTGTACGCTCGATAACGTCGTTTGTCAGCAACTGCCTATTATGTTAAATAGCTGAGGAATTGCTGGATATCTTTCTGCTTAGATAATAACATTAAAGTTTCTTGAAGCATTTTAGAAGTCTGACTAATCTCCCTGTCTCTCTATTTTATTTTTCTAAAGTGAATTTAGTGCTGGTGAAAGGTTCCAGATTGACAGCCCTGGAGACAGGAGCCGATTGCTTACCCACGTACTAGGTACAGCCCCGACAGCTGCAGCGTGCGTCCCGCTGCCTCCCAGCCACCGGCTCCTGCACCTTGCACTGTCACCTGGAGCACGGCCTTGCTGCACGTGTGATGGCGACGGGCAGTCGCACATCCACGGGCTTGTCAGGCTAAGCTTCCATTGAATCATCTGCTGGAAAAGGCAGCAGGAGCCAAACTTAGGCTTACCTCCAGCCTTTTGATATTAAGGGGGCCTCAGGACTTCAGGCGCACAAAACGATAGGAGAGAGCTGCTCTGTGTGGCTCACTGATTTCCTGAGAAGTGATGGCCTTTGACCGGTCCTTCACTCCATGCAAAGCAAACATCCATGGCCTAAAACCAGTCTTGAAGTCCAGGCCTTGAGAAATGCCCGCAGCTGAGAACTGGAAAAGATACACAAGTCTTCAACTGAAACCGCCCAAAAGCACAACTGGAGCAAGCCAAGCAGCAGAAGCTGGGTTTGCTTGCCACATACGGCTGATGGCACCTGGACCATCATCAGCTGACAGCAATGTTCAGAAACCACCAAACCAAGCTGCACTGGAGTGACAACAGGTACAGGAAAGGTGATGATACGTGGCACTAAAGCTCTCCAAGTCCCTGACTCACAACTTGCTGTTCAGCTCTCGTTACCAAGCATTCCCCCTTACTGAAAGATGTATGCATTTGCAGGGAGAACACCATATTGCAGGAGACACAGCAACGTGGAGGTAGGCACTATGCTGAGGATGTAAGGTAGAAACGGCACCTCTGAAAAAGTGCACTGAGCTAGAAAAGTCCTCTGAGTGCTCCTCATACTGCACTGTCCGATTTTCTCCTGGCAGCTCTCTAATGGTCTACGTTGGCATATCTGTGCAAAAATCAATGGAGTCATCAGTAAATCAATTCAGGGCATGGGGCAAACAGGCAAAGAAGCAGAAAATCTAACCAAAGTGGGTAGATCTGCCTGCTACCTTAAACGAATGAGGATCTTTTCTTTGGCTGTCATTCCTGTGCTCATTTGTAGGAATGTTATTGGTCTTTGGATACCATCATGACAAGTAAGGAGGTAAGAAAGTATCAGGGGCTGTTACTTCTTTAGAGCGGACAAGACCTTTCCTTTCTCCAGCTAACAGCCTCCAAACATCCACATTCAAGCTTGGCTTTAGCAAGCTTCCTACTGTATTGTATTGGGGTAATTTCCAGCATCAAATCTTCCTGACAGCCAGAGTGAAAAGCCATCTATACTAGATAAATGACCTTTAGTCAACAATTCTGAATTTGCTCTTGAGAAACTCTGTAATTGTTGGAGGAGGGAGGAGGATAAACCACAAGCCTCAACAAGGAGGAAGGTTTTACACAATAGTTCCTTGTTTTCCAAAATTTCCCCAAACAAATATCACACTGGCAAATTCCATTCTGTTTTGGCTCTCAGAACAACATCTACATCCCCAGCCCTGTGAAGACATAAGTACATTCTTAATACATACATTATGATTGCTGTTTCATGCAGCTCCCAGGATGTGAAGTTTTGTTTGTATGCAAAAGCATTTACAAAATTGGGTTTTTGTCCTCTTATATGCTTACTCAAATGAGCTCAGACATTATCAGTTCGATTTCCTACCACGGGAATATTACAATTGCAAATATTTTCTCTTTTATTCCAAATATTGACTATTCCAGGACACAAAGTGAAACTGCAGACATTTTGGTTATAGCTCTAAGCAATGCACATATCCTTAGTGCAATGAGCTGAGCTCCCTCCAGTCCCCAAACTGATTTGGCTCCCACACCTCTGCAAATTAGGTTGCATATTTCCATGCTCAAAAAAAAAAAAAAAAAAAAAAAAAAGTGTAACTTCAACGCTAAATGTTTAAACAAAGTGTTTAATGTTTACACAATAAGTTCTTTTTCTAAATTTAAACCCTTGCCTAAGCAAGACAGAATATAGTAATGGGTGAACCTCAAACCATTGGAAGGTCGGGTCCAGTTCAGAAGCTTATCCAAACCTCTTCTGTGTTTTAAAAAATTGGCTTAGAGACTTGCAAGAACATGAGTCATCTGGATGCAACTGTGACTTATAGGCCATCAAACTTTGAGTGATGGTCCCCAAGTTCTCTTTCTGATCACCAATTTTGCTATTGCTTTCAAATTTAATGATGCTGAGTCACACCGATGATAAAATCTTTGGAAAACCAGTTTAATCTGCCTGCAGAGCCAGAGCCAAATGTAGGTCTGTCTGAGCAATGCCCTGATTTGCTCCCATCTCAGCCTATGCCAGTCCACCCTGGAACATTCCCTGAGGCCTGGGCTGTTGCAAAGGTGATATAAAATTAATAGATTTGCATCTGACTCCCCAGTCCTCCCATTACCAGTGGTATTCCATAAAGGCCCTAAAATTTCACCTGCAGCACCTCTCTGTCAGCTCGGCTTATGCTAAGAGCCACAGGAAAACGTCAAATCAAACCTTGTGGCTAAGGCAAGATGTAAGCAGTTGATGCAGCAGAGTTATATAAACTCCTGACAACTACAGTCACCCAACCGGCACACCAGGGCTGGGCAATGCACTCTAGGAAGAGCATTTTTTTTCTCACGACTGAATGTATGTCCACAGGAAGGAGAAAGGATGCTCTGCAGCCATCCTTAGGGACCTATCTCTAGAGACTGCAACATCCAGAGCCTTAAAAGGCAGCCGTGGGCAGCTCTGGGTGATCTCAGGGGCCTTCAGAACACCAAATGCCACTCTTGTTCTGTTAAAACTCACATTATTCACCATTAATCAACCAGGTTGAGGCATCCCATCTCATTTTATCTGTTTGTTGTAGGATGAAATGATCCACCACGAAATCACATCAGCCTTTATACACCAATAAACAATTTAAATAGTCTTAGCTCAATGGTCCAGAAATAATAACCATTCTTATCATTGACGGATAAAGGGAGACAAGAAAAGTTAATAAAAAGGGAATAACCAAGCTTTCTGGAGCCTAAGCAGAACTTGATACAGCTCAGAGTTTCAGTTAAGTCATGGTCTTCTTCAGCTTAATTCTTAGTGGAAATAAACCTAAATAGTTAACTGGTGCCATTGAGTCGTCAAAACAAAAGAAAGGAAAAAAAAAGGATTTTGCAGCTGAAGCAAGAGTCCGTAAACGCCAAAAATAAATGTAAAAAAATACAAATCAAAAATTAAAAACCCAACTGTTTAAACTCTTCCACGGCTGTATTCAAGGTCACTGATGCTAACGGGACTCTTGACTGCTCCTGACTGACATGATTATCTCCATCGTAATTGCTCTGCCTTGATGGAATTAGTGAGTTCCACCCGGCGCAGCCTCACTCCCCTGCTGCCGTTCATCTGGGGGCACAGGGCTGCGATCACTCGCACGCCTGCAGACTTGGTGAACCGGCTGGGGACAAAGTCCACTGCAGTGGAAACTTGTCCTTAGGTACTCATGTTTTCAGTTATATCACTCCGAGCAGAAAAAGACCAACAGAGAGACAGAATTTCGGAAAAAAATGACTGCCTTTAAGTAACAGCAGTAACTTACACCAAAATCATCCATCATTTATGACACTTCTCCAGGAATTTCTGGACCCATTCCTGTCACAACTTCGGAAGAGAAACCTGGGCTATGAAAGGACATAAGCTGCGTCCTCTGATGGCAACACCACAGGGATCAAATTCAATCAAGGGAACCCAAATAACCTATTTTTATTCCTGCAACTTCTGGTTAATTTTATTTCTGTGACTTGAGGTGATTATTTTTCCCTTTTGATACCATTTTCAGTGCATGCCCTTCATCTCCCCTGTGGAGCCAGCCCAAATGTCACAGAGACTATTAATGGTGTGTACTTAACACACATACTTACAGTATGTTCATTCTCGGGGAGACTAAACATTATTGAAAGGTTACAGCATTTATTTTGATGTGTGTCTGTTTAACCAATTCAAGCAAATGTTACACAAACACAAAATGGGCTTTCCTTCCCTGTCCCTCACCAGCCGTCCCAAGCCATTGATTTTTAAACAGAAATCCTTCCTCAAATCAATGGGGAATTTAAAACCTGATGTCCCAATATGGCACATGGGGACAGCTCAGATGTACAACAAACAAATATATGAAGAAAGAAACGTTTCATCCTTACTCCCTGTAACCCCACCAAAGCCAGCTACCAGTTGCCAGTTTCCAGTCCAGTTTCTACCAACTTCTGGCTGATTTCAGGGGCCGCCTCTCCAGCTTTAACAGGAGGAACAACCAGGAGTTGGGTTCCTCACCATTTTGATTCTTATGTCATGGATGAGATTTGGACTGATTTCTTGCGATTCCTAAGGATCTCCTGCTTTCATTGGGACTGGACAAAACAGTCAATGAATACAGCCCTTCCTGTGGCAAGGAGAACAAGCACGGAGGGAACAACAAAGCTGTACATACAACACTGGTTAGAATGTAAGTGTTCACATCATCCCAGCAGCAGGAGATAGCTGCAGCAGGGACCTACCCACGCATCCAGCTTTTCCAGCCACCACTCACCTGCAAACATGGGATTAATTGTCTCCGCTATAGCTACTAACAACCCTATTGATTCTTACATGGTATTTCAAGAGAGCTAGACCTTCAGAAAAAAAAACCAAACAGACAAAACAAACAAGCATTCCCCCCTCATTTCAAACTCTATAAAATCACAAAGATTTAGTGCTAGGGAGCCCCCCAGCACACCTCAACTGACTGCAAAGAGAGCCAAGGGCATATGAGGCCGTAATGAAGTCCAGGAGCTCTATTTATCACATGGCCCCGTTCTGCCTTGTTTTTACCTTACCTCAGGAGCTGCTGTGGGAGAAAACATCCAGTGCCATCCAAGCACAGTGCTAGCGTGAGCACTGGTCACACCAAGCCAGAATCATTAAGCAGCAGCAGCAGCAGCAGATATTCAGAGTATTAGGAAAGCTAACAAGGAGGTGCCCTCAGCATACATCCCCGGTCCAAAAATACAACCTTCCACCGTCAGCCACCAATTAAAGTCCGTGTCTTGTCTTTATGCCGGGAGAAATCAGTCTGACTGGACTCCTTCACCAAAAGGTCAAATGTGAAAATAAACTAAGGCGAATGGGGCTGTCCTTTCCTCAAGCATCGCACTGCTCTGACACCTCGTCCTTGGGCTCCAAGCTGCCCTTTTTTCTCAGAAACTCATCTTCCAGGACATCCACTGCTCGCCCCCTGCTTCCTACCTACCTTCTAGCTGCCGGCCAGCACAGGCATCTGCCCAGGCTCCCCCCTGACCCGGAGAAGCTGGAGCAGCAGGAAGGTTTGCAGCTGCAGGCAACCTGGAAGTGGTGTCAGAGGCCTCGTGGCTGGCCTCTTAATTGCTCCCAGCGAGCCCTGTAATCCTACCTGTGCCTTCCCCAAATGGAGCAAACTGAATCCTGGGTGATGTTATGGGGTGAAGGAGGAGCCTGGAGTAGAAGCAGAACAAGAGAGCAGCCGGTTCTCCATCTCAGCCACTCTTCCTGCTCCCCACAGCGTCCTTGCATTCACACCGGTCACGTCCCAGCCCTCCCAGTTGGTCAGACTGGGAAGCTCCCAGTGCGCTGCTTCCAGCCGAGCAAGCATGGAGGAGGGAAGAGGAGAGGCTTTGTGCCTCGTCTGAGCACAGCAATCCTTGGTCCTCAGGAGATGACCTTGAAAAGAAATGCCCTTCCCGGGGCAGGCAGCCCAGTGATGCTATGGAAGGGAGCTTAGCAGCACTCGCACAAATAGCCACTGGCATTTTCCTGTTGCCAAGACTGCAGCCTTAAAAATAAGTAAATAAAATAGACACCTTAGACTGGGCAATATCGTCACTCCTTTGCCAATCCTGAGGGGTATCAGACAAGGTTGCATCCTCTGCTACCAAAGAAGAGGGTCACTGGGGCAGTGGTCTCTCTCACCACTTCCACATGGAAGCACCTTTTCAGAGTCCTGCTGGGAACACAGGAGTCTTGTTGGGGGACCAGTGGGGTTCACAGTGACCCTTTCCTGCCATGGCATTCCACGCTGTCCCTACGCAAGGACATATGGGGTGGGCCTGTGGGGACATCCCCAGCATAAAGAAATGCCCTCCTCTCACCCTAAAGATGAATGAACCACGAAGTACAAATACTTCAACCATGCTGGAATGAAACAGGAACTATTCCCAAATGTGACACCAAAGCTCTTACTGAAAGTTTAAATATTTTCGTAATTCATTTTTCAATGTCATGCCACCTCTGCACTGATTATTTGTGGCCGGGAACCCACTTCCCCAAGCGTTACAGAAAGCCACCAACACTACAAGAGAAATCTTGGGGGGGATTCTCACACGGCAGGCCCACTGGCACAAGACACAACGGAGGCAGATGTGCTCCTGCAGAGGCAACCAGGGCACGTCCTGGATCCTCTCCGAGGCAGGTCCCCAGCCCGTGGGGCTGTGCCCCCTGCCCTGCACCCCCGTTCGCAGCAGGATTGGCCCCGGGCAGAGCCTGCGCCGTGCGGCGCGCAGGGCCCTGCGGGGTGCTGCGAGGCCGTACGTGTGCGCAGCTATTTCGGCAGACGCCTCAAACAGCTGCATAGTTTCTGACCATCTCAGCACAACAACCCCATGTCAATACGCGGAGAGGAATGCGGAGACCTCAACGGTGCCTCTCGACACCCATCTGTTTTTTAAAGTCAACTTCCCTGAACTCCTCTGCAAACTATTAGCATGCCGAATGTCCAGTTGAGGGCTATGTTTTGTGTGTGTGCTGTAATTCCAAAGTAAACTCTTTTGCCTCGAGAAACATGCAACACAATAAACTAATTTGAGTTGAGCTTAGTTTAATCTTTCTGGGCTTTTTGTTGTTTTGATCTGATCCCAGAAGTGGAAGTCTGGTTTAGGTATCGTGTTTTTGTTTTGTTTTGGGGTTGAGGGTTTTTTTTTCCTCTTTCTGGGATTTGCTCTCCACAAGCCAGATTCCTGGATTTGACAAGTTCTGTTTTATGCTACTTACACTACCACCTGCGCAGCCGGAGAGAGATTTAAAAGGCCGACTTCCCTGTTGGTAAAAGCAACAACAAGCAAACACAGAGCTGTGTTCAGGACAGGCTGAAAAGAAATTTGCTTCCTTTCTTCACATTAATTCACAGATGTGTCCTTCCCCATTTTGCTATACCCTACCCTTGTACCTGCCAAATCCTTTTCCTCTTTATAATGTGCTTGCTTCGACCCACAGAAGCTCTCCTGTCATATTAGTTTTGTTTAATAATCCTCTTTTGTACACTTACTAATTAGCCACTGCCTGAAGACAAGGTGACAGGGAGCTATGGTTGCCCAGGCTGCTTCAGGGACACTGCAGTGGCCGTTTCTGCTGAGCATTATCTCCATGCAATCTCTTCTCTCGCCAGGCCAGGAAGACCTAGAGACCACAGCTGTCCCGTCAAGAGCCCAGTGATGTAATTTGCCCGATATCCAGGCAAAACGAGGCCAAACTCCACTGACCGGCGAGGTGACTCACGTTGTACGCGGCGTCCTGCGCAGGGTCGAGAGGAGGTTCAGGAGGCCTGATTCAAAATCTCTTGTGTGGCTCAACAGCTGAAACAGGAAGGGTGGGGAGCTGAAGCGACAGAGCAGAGCAGAGTGAGGGTTCACTACACGCAGCAGCACCAGCCTGGATATTTAGGAGATAAGCCTAATGTACACACTTCTGCTGCAAATTTTAATTTTGGAAAACCAAAGGTCAAAGGATTGGAACTTTTGCTCTGTTCCAAGGAAGGTCTGCCAAGCACTACTGTAACAGCCCAGCTTTCTGAGTACGTTACAGGCACATTAACGGAAAAGGAAAAATAATAATAATAAAAAAGGAACATGTAATCCCTTTGTATAAAAATAAAAGCAAATAATGCACTGTAAATATAAAAGTTATTTGGAGAGGTGAGATCCGACGTTACAACTCAATGGGATTCTCCAATAGTGTACAACTCAGAGTGCTTAGAAAAAGCAGTGTTTTTCTTGACTTCTCATTCTTTCACAGTTGTATCATTATTTAATCAGTAAGGCAAAAATAATAACAAAATAAAAGGCCAACCATTTCCAAAAGGTAACTGGGACCCTTCCTTCGATCTGTGCACCTTTCCCTTCCCACTCCCTCCGGGTTCCCTTCCTCCCCATGCAGAGAAATCAAAGTGAGTAAAGCACACCGAGATGCAAGAGAATGAGGTGACTAAGACCTGGATGTGTAATAATACGTCTGTACTGTAACCAGACATAAACCTTTTAAAATTCAAATAGGTGACTCAAAGCTATGGAGGCCTTTCCAAACAGCAGACAGAACAAAAAAAAATAATAATTAAAAAAAAAAAAAGACATTAGGACATTTCAGTTAAAGTATTTCCATTTAAATAAAGCTGCTTATTATTGTAATTGCAAAACGGCTCTGCAGTTCAGTTTGGCTTTGATAATGAGGCATTGAGTTAGAAGCATCCTGGACACACGCTGCCTTGATTTGACATTTGTCTCCATCCAAATCACTCCATCTTCACCCACTGGAGTGGAAGAACAGACTGCTATTCAAGCCACTGCAAATTAGACACCGTTTCCAAAGAGCCTCGATTTTGTACGTAAATCACGGTTTCTTATAAACATCATCGTGCTGGTTGGTCTGCAGAGGGGGAAGTGCCACAAGGTAGGAAGAGATGCGGTGACTCCTGTGCAGCAGATACTGCATAAACCAGGTACTAAGCATGACTTGCTTATGTCTGAGCTCTCTGTAGGACAGAGACCCACAACTTGTGTGCTCAGTAGACTCCTACGCAGCTCATAGAGCAGCGAATGGCAGCCAGTCCCACAGTGACAGCTTCACAAACCAGATTCTTCTCCAACTATCAACCCAAAGCTAACACGCTTGTAAGAAGACCCACACCTACAAAATGCAGAGCTAAGAATAATTGCATTCAGTATCAGTTGATCAAATAGGCCCTAAAATACCTTAAAAAAAGTAGTATAATTGAATATTCAGTCTACGGTTGACAATGGATAATTCTACATCAAGGTACTCCTGGAACACAAGAATGTAAAATATTCTGCTCCAGGCCTAATCCTCATTAGGTGCCTTGGGCTAAAAGGAAATAGTTTTTAGTTCTGTTACAAAACATGAATAAACAGAAGCCATGGGTTACAAAAAGTGAAAACTGAGTAGGAATTCCAAGATTTACTCCATTAATCATAAATTACTAAGAAAAACAAAACATGAAAGAGCTCGCTCTGTTTCCTTCGTTTTTTTCAGAGCAGTAGCAGCCACAAAAACGTAGGAGCCGGTGACAAAATAGCAATGATCGTGTAAGAAATTGCGTCTAGGATGTTCATGGTTAGTTGTTCATTGGGATGGCTCACTTCCTAATGGAAGGGCCAGGTTGTGCAACAGCTTCCTAGCCAGGGAGGGGTTCCTGATGCAGTGGTCCCGCTGGTTTTGGTGGAGCTGGCAGACGCCCGTCAGGAGGATGAGGGGCCCTGGGTCTGACCCATCGGCTGTGATTCAGGCGGCATGGCTTCAGCTGTCCTCCTGGGAAGCTGCGCTCAGATCGTCTGAGCTGGAGGTGGAAAAGTCCAGTGAGATCGTCCAGCTCGTCTTCCTGCCAGCGCAGGTTTGTCTCCAAAGACGTTTTCTAGGATTTTGTCCAGACGGCTTTAAAAAAGCCCTAAGAAGTGGGATTCCACCATCGCACTGCAGTGACTATTTCATAGCCCAGCGCCCTTTCCTTGTAAGCTTTCCCTGATAGCCACATTTATTTCGTGTTGTTCCTATGTTACTCCACTCTTGGTAATCCCAGACTGCTCCTTCCCCAGCAAAGGGATGGCACAGAATAAAAACTCAGGAGGATTCACCTTTTGTGGTAGCTTGTCCTGCGGTCACAAGGTTTATTCCCGAAGGAAATAACAGAATTTCATTCCCAGAAAACAGATGCCCCCTGGATCCTTATGATCGTAGCAGCATTTGGTCATCAGCAGATCTGGAAAGGTTCCCTGCAACTGTTTTTTCAGTCTTTTTCTATGTATTGTCCCTTGATTTAGGAACATTTGGGAGATTCTGTCCTTTTCTTGCTCCTTCTCCTCCATACTTGCAGGTTCTGTATTCCAGTCACGTTACACACTCACCTTCTATTTCTTGCTCCCTTTACTCCACAAAGTCTCATTTGGCCATGTCAATACAGAACTATTCTTTTTTTCTTTTTTCTTTTTGTTCTAGACTTAAGGTTTGCACCCAAGAAACCAGTACTCAAAGTAGTGGACTCAGTCTGTTTAGGATCTCTTTATCACATGTTTCTCACCACAGCACTGTAAGAATCCTAAAACTCTTTCTGATAAATAATGCATTCTAGCAAAATATAAACCCATTTCCTTCTATTAGCTACAATTACAGCCTAAAATAGTAATGGAGGTATTGGATTACTAAAGCAGCCGTGCTTTCATTAAGAGCATTCACCATTCATGTCACACTTTGAGCCCAAATAGGATAATTTCATGTTCACCTTTGCTTTGGTCATCGTCTCCCTCCACTTATTGGCACTGAGAGGTTTACCCGATTTGCTCCTGCACTCCTTCCAGATCCTCACAGGGGCTAATGACTGAATCAAGCCTTCCTTTGCTGGGTTATTTAATACCACCTGGGCATAATAAATGGGAAATCCCAGCACTCTTTACAATATTTGTAGCACTGGGCCACTTTTACGACATTATTACAACTGGAGCATTGTTGTACCTTGAGATTTTTAGAGAGGTCTCACTACTAGGAATTTTCTCCTGATACTCAGCCTGAGTTTTACTTATTTTCCTCCCTCTGCCTATAGGTTTGCCTCTGTTGGCTCAAACTAGACATTTCTGTTTTGCTCTAGTATTTATGTGTTTGAAGATAGTTATCATATACCTTCTCAGTCATTTTAAACCAAGCGGCCATATTTAGCTCTTTTTAATCTTCTAGTCATAAATCATCCTACCCTGGTCTCCTTTGCCAATGTCAGGAATGTTTTTCTATAGTTTCAAAAGCGAAATATGCCTCTGTTAGAAAATAGCTGGAAAGAGAAGAAAAAATGGATTCAAAAATTACAAAAAAAAAAAAGAAAAAAAAAAGAAAAACCAAGTATCCTCCAGCAGGTAAAACTCCTATGAGTCCAGAGCCTCATGCCTTTGGTTCCCTGCTGCAAAATCCTTTAAGAACCTCAGAACTAAGCAACAGCATATCAAAATACCCAATAACGCACCTAATCATTCATGTCACTTCTGACCCTTGCCACTTGGGATCAGGGCATTTCCTTCCTTGCACTTTGTTAAACGTGTTTTTAATCTGCTTAAATTGCACAACAACATGGCACGATGTAAATGGGCGCATGACCCAAGCGATTTTTAAAGGACTTTATTACAAAGGTGGTTCTTTCCCATTTGGCCAGTGAAAAGGACTGGGCCACATCTTGCACTGACCTTGTGTAGGCTATGAGAAAGGGAAGGAAGTCCCCAAACCCTCTTCTCACATTGCTGACCGTGCACCCCCCTCCACCTGCCTTCAATCAGCCGCTGCCGGAGCAATGACACGTCTGCCCCGTGTTGCCCCAAGGCTGCAGTCCTTCGCACGGTGTGCACAACCTGTCTCTCTGGGAGGCAGAGATGCTTCTGCATCACTCTGCCCAAGCCTGGCCCCAAGGATGCACACAAATCCATACTGCACACATGCGTGTCTGCTCCGCTTCCAAACTTTCATCCTCACTTTTCCAATGGGACGGTGGTTAGGGAGCAGAGTTCTCAGGTAATTACCCTGTAAAAGAAACCACTTTGTTTCCTTTTTTTTATTATTATTATTTTTTTAAGAGTTAATACAGAGGACTTCCGCATGTAGTCAGCCAAACACTGCAGAACAACTCTAAAAGACAAAACAAGGGGTTTCTTTTCTTAATACATTTCTCCCGCTGTTCACTTGTTTATAGGATTCAGTCATTCTCATCAAGCCAAACCTGGCACGACTAACTCCAATCCCACGTTCAACAAAATCGCTGCTGTGTTTATATATCCAAGGGGACTTTTCAGAAAGGGAGAAAAGCACCTCCACTATGTTAATTCCTAAGGACTCAACAATTAATGAACTAATCTTATTACACGTGCTGGGGGCAGAATCCTGGTAGATGAAACCTGAGCCAATGAATTAAAGTCTCAAAACTCCTTTGGCTGCATAAACGTGCTTTTAATTTCAGCTAACCTTTCAATAATAATCCTTCAGGATTTTTTTTTCCATGATGTTTATACTTTCTGAAGATATGTGACTCCTCTTGGATACAAGCTCCTTTGTTATTTTATTTCTTGGAAATATTTAGCAATGTCCCAATAACTTCTTGTTAAAAGTGTATTTGCTTTTCCTGTCCTGAAGGTTGTAGCCGAGTTTTCCTCTCTCTATGGAAGGCCCTTGGCTTTTTCTGAATTTTTACTGCTGGGAGTAAACAAAGAATAGGAGAAATGTTTGCCATATGTTGACATAATGGTCACTTTGTGGGAGGGGAGTCGAGAGGAAGGTTGCCCCCCTGACATCATGGTAGAAGTGCCCTTTTTCCATGGTTAAAGGTGGGTAAATAAATTATGGTAAATAAAAACCAACTTGAACTTTCACTAAGGACTTCAAAGGAAACCTATAACCCGTATGGTTACAGAAGCTGAAAAAAGTTGAAAAAAGACCATTTAGCATTCCACACATTTAGGGACATTGGTCAGAAAGACACTCTAATTATGAGCAACTTACGCTCACACAGGGACAACTCCCACACAGACTCCCCATAAAAGTCACTTTTTCCTGTGAGTACCTTAGATGCCACAATGGTCAGTAGTAGAGGAAACACAGAGGTAGAGAACTCGGACAAACTCTCAAATCCACTCCTACCTCTGCACTTTCTGTTCAATTTAGATCCTTAGCAGTCTCCTTTTATTTACTGTTTGTATTTCGCCCATGAAAATGGACACAATTCTGTCTTTTTCTGTCATTTTCATAGATTTCCATAATAAATGATGATTGAGCTAAGAACTTGTAGCAGAACATACTGGTTGAGTCACCAATTAGTCTGCAGGCATGGTCTTTATTTGAAACAGTTTGGAAGTTTATCCTGAAAGCATCTTAGAGATTTCAGTGTCTTATTATTCAAAGTAAGTTACGGATGAATAGTAAACATGAACAACTCACTGCCTTGATAGTCCATTAAAAATCAAAAAAATTCCTTTGCAATTTTACACCAAGACAATTACTGCCATGTACAAGCCAGTATGATGGGAAGGATCACCACTCTCTGGGCCATCTAGTTGGCTATGAAAAATCTGCTGGGGAAGAATCTGTGGAGAGATCTTGTCAAACTTTTCCTTATGTTCTCTATGTTCTCGTTGAGATAACCAACAAGATGTAAAAGGCTTCCTTTTTCTTTTTCAAACAAAGACAAAGCCTATTGCAAATTCAGAACATGCCTGCAATGAACTGGATTGGTTTGCAAAAGATATGCAACTTCCCCTACTAACTGAAAAACACCAAAACCTGCAAGCAAAAAAAACGCCCCTCTCGAATCCCCGCTCTGATGAGATGGATGCACGCACACACCACCAACTTTTTTTTCATTTTGGTTTGGTCGATACCTTTAGATAGCTTACATTTACTTTACAATTCCTGGCCCTAATTCTTCCGAATGTGAATTTTACATATTTTTTGAGTTCTGCTGTTCCATTTTTCAACACTGGTAGATATGTAGGCAACTTTTGGTCACAGCCATGAGAGAATCAAAACACCAATCATTCGGAAATAGTTAAATCCTAGAATGACAGAGAAGCACCTGACACAGAGAGAGAGGAGGGGAGTGCCAGGGCAACAGACATACAAGTGATAAGATCATCCATTGAAATCCTGTTGACATACCCATATGTGCACCTTGACTCCTTTGATGTGGTTTAATGCCCTAAAATATAAACTTTCATGAAGAAAAATGCCGTGCCTTTTGCAGAACAAAGCCCTCTTCACCGTGAGAATGGCGCAAATACAGCCATACAGAAAAGGTCAGGCGCATGAAGCTCTAGAGCAATCCCCAGGCACATCACAGGCAGCAGAGGGGACCTGGGCCCTCCTGACGGCCACCATGGCTAAATGCAACCCCCAGCAAGCCGTCTGCCTCCCCACATGCCATTTGTCTTTCTTGCCTATGTAGATTTGAGTATCAGTGCAGGACTAAGGAATTGGACTCGATGATCCTTGTGGGTCCCTCCCAACTTGGGATATTCTACTTGGGATATTCTATGACTAGATACACCAGGCCCAGATTTCCACAAGGGCTCTAAGATACGACTGCAATATGAGTTTTAATAACTTTAAAAGCCTTTCTTTGGTCTAAGTGCTTCCCCACAGATGTGTTCAGGTTTGCTTGACAATTAGTGAGACTAATGTCTTCTTCACAACTTATAACTTTTTCACAATAACTTCTTCACGGTCTTCGGCCAAGTACTAAAACCATGCTAAAGTGAAACGAAAGAGGCACAAGAGTGGATGTGGTTTGGGATTCCGCTGACGTACGTGACACCAACACGCTGCTGCCTCTACTGGCCGGGGCAGCAGCAGCGGGGCAAACCTTGCCGCCACACATCACAACCGCACTGGCAGCTGCGAGGAGACCGCCTCACGTATTAGCTGTCCTCCCCTCTCCACACTTCTTTTCCCAGCCATCTAGAAAATATCCCATCTAATAATACGCCTCATCAACAACGTTTACAAATAATTCTTTCAGGCGGGATGGCGGGGGTGCCCGCACTGAGCTCCGCTGTGGGGGGAGCGGTGGTTTTTGTTGGCAGCCCCAGGCCCGAGCCCCCCGTGCTGGGGAGCCCCGGGGGGGTTGTGGGCTAACGTGAAAGCAAGCACAAGCCTTGGCAAGCTCGCGGCTGTCGATCTTCCTCCCGAGGCGCGTGCATGCGGGTTTATTCCACACGCCGCTGTTGGCTATTTCAGCTATTTTTTCCCTTCTGACTCCCCCTCTGTCAGCTCTATAAAATAATACACAAGTATGTGATACCTCAGAAATTGGACAGAGTGGTTGCAAGCAAAAAAAAAAAAAAAAAAAAGAAAACCCGCTATTTTACATTCTCTGGAAAAACGGGTTATAGATTCTATATTTAAATAAAGGTTAGAACAATAAAGCGGCAGGGTTTTTCCACAGTAACTCTCACCTTCTCAGACAGCAAATGCTGAGTAACTCCGTGGCCCTCCTCGCCCTCCCGCGTCCCACACCCGGCCCAGGGGCTCCGGCTCCCCTCCTGTTTACTGAGCGTCTGCAGCCATGCAGGGGCAAGCCACAAGGCCGATGTTTTTTGGAGACTGTTCCACTTGTCACTGGGCTAAAATAAAAAAGGGGAGGGAGGCAGGAGCCATTGCCTGAGCATGGGCCAGAGCCCGAGGAGGGCCTCTGGAGGGCCACGTCTGCCATCTCCAGCCCGGCCCGGCCGGGTGCCACTGTGCTGACAGCCGGGAGCACGGCAAAGCCTCGCTGCGTGTGCTTGAGAGGGGTGCTGCCTATTTTTAGGCAGCTGGAGTTTCCACGAGGATTCCTAAATCTCTAGTTTCATTAGGGCGTGTGTGCTTTTTTAAGAACAGGTCATTTGAAATTGCGGTCGCATCGCTCTGCTTCTTTCCCTTCCAGCGTGAGGCTTGCGATATAAATAACAAGCCTATTAAATAAACGTGTGAGCCTGTCGTACGATGCAAATAAGACCCGGCCAACAGGCTGGAGCCGGGGTGATAAACGAGGGCAATGGTGGGGTATGGCCTGGCGAGCGCTGCTGCCAAGCGGCCCACGTGGGCCAGCACGGTCACTGGCGGTGGCCAACAGGTTCAGCGATGGGTCCGTGCCTGCTCAGGGCAGTTTTTCCCAGGCTGCAACAAAGTCAGATTTAACCACTCGAGCCACTCACGGTCCAAGCCTGTTTCCCATATGCACACAATTCCTATACGCTTTGAAATAAACAATATACATTAAAGCCAAGCCCTGTGACGCTCTCGCTGCGGTCTCCCAGTTGTAAGCCTCTCAGCACTCCCAACTGCCCAGCGACTTGGCCTGACAGCTCACTGGCGTAGGCACTTGTACACATCACCCTCCCGACCTCATGACGGCAATCCGCCCCCTTCCCACCCTCTCAAGAAATAACTTTTTTTTTTTAACCCTGCCTGACAAGGCTAAACTGTCTACTTACCGTTCCCCACACAGCAGCAGCAGCTGGGAGCATCTGGCATGGGACATATGGAATTTAATTTCCCCATATTTACATAGATTGAAACAATTCCGACTCCAGACTTCAGAAGGCCTGTTGCACCAGACCTCAAGGCAAAAGCTTTCAGTTCATTTCATTTTCCTCCTCTTCTTTTGGCGAATGAGCTGGGAATACCAGTTTAAAGTCTGCACGGGCTTTAGGATGTTGAAAGATACTCAAGTCCTTGATCTACAAGGCTTACAGGGTAAATGCTGCTTTTTTGTTTCTGGGGAATCCAAAAGGACTTTTAAGAGCCTTAGCCACTTTAAAAATATCTTTTTTCAATGACCTTGACTAGATTTGAAACAGCCCATTTGAGAGTTCTGCACGTGTGGCTATAGATAAAAGTTTCTTTGTAAAAATAAAATAGCTAAAGGGAAATATTCAGTCATACGGAGGAGAATGAAAAGGGACATGTCTAGTGCTGACTGCAGGGCCAGCACTGCTGCTCTGCTGCTGTAGAGCAGAGAGTTAAACCAGGACACGCTCCTGAGCAGGACAGATGCTATAAGAAAATGGCAAAGCAAAATGTGCCTGAAACTCTGTACTCCTCCAAAACAGTTGGTTGTCTTTGCTTTGCTGGTCAGTTACTATCCATGACATTTCCAATAATTGCAGAAACAGAGACTTTAAAGGTGATGGAGTCCATTATCAACAAAGAATTGCCAGGGATGGCAGCACACCAGTCCAGCTTTGCAAAATCCCTCTTGTAACAACACTTGAAGAGAATGGCTTAAAAAATCCCACCTCATTTTAAGGAAGTCCACAACAGATCTGTCAATTAGGAAAACAGATAGGATGCTTGTCTTCTTTATGGCTGCAAGTGACCAGATTTTTCAAACGGCACTGATGCAAATGTGAATACCAGCACTATCAGTCACAGAGCTCCTCCACTGTACAGCATCTGAGGACCTCACACATAGCTGTGCAATTTGCCAGTAAAATCCCAGTGGTTGAGCTAGAAAGATACTATGGTTTCCTGGGAGAGTTCATCCAACAGAAAATATGTCTCTTGCTTGGTGTATATGCATTTTTTAGGACAAAGGTAATTTTTTTTTTTTTATAGACTGCATCAGGATGAAGCCAAAATGGGACTTGGATCTTCAGGCATTATTTAGATTCCTAAGCTCAAAACGGCAACCTGAAAACTCCCTAAAGGTATGTCACTTGGTTCCTTTGAACTCCCCAAGCTCCTCCGGTTTTTGCTTTGCTTGCTCAGCTGTTCCATGAAAAACGCTTAAACAACCCTGGAGTTGCGGCTGGAACTCAGGTCTCCTTCCACTGGCAAAGGCACTTTTTACAAGGCCCCAGATTTTTTTCCTCCTCCTCATCCAATGACTCTTATATTCTTATTAGGAGACCAGTAAAACTAACTCCAGCACTGGAAAATGCACCCACTGCAGAGCAACCAGTTCCCTGGGCAGACATCTTTCTTGGAAAGAAGGAGACTTGGGTCTGAATCCTCCCAGGCAGAAGGGAAAACTCAATCTGGGTCTCCCAACACCCTGGCTGAGCACTTGGACACAAAGCTGCTATGTAAGAAGGGGTTACTTTGGGGAATCTGACCTACAATGAGAATCAAGTCTTCAGTCCTTTTCTAAAAATGACCATCTCTTTGATAGCACCATTGTTCAGATGCGGCCATCACCAGAGACGGTTTGCAATGCACAAGGCAGATCTCTGCTTGTACTAAATTAGAGCAATTGAGACTGGAAAGTTTAAAATCCCTACTCCTAATTGCTTATTTAACTTGCTTGTTAAATTTGATTTTATACTTGTGTGCCAAAGGATCTCCTTGTTATAGACTTCTAAAAAAATCTAATAATATATAGTGTTTTAATATTGGGTTCATTCAACTTTTGTTACTCTATTTAGAGGACCTTATTATACTTTTATTGCTATTAAATAACTTTATTCTCCTTATGATTATTTTACAGGGCTCTAGATAGCTGATCTGGATGCTGTCTTATTAACTGTACCAGGTGGTAGAAATGCCAATTATCCTCTTTAATATCCGTAATTCAGACTACATCGCAAGGCTGACCTCAGCATCTCTGATGCCCCAGGAGGAACTACATTATATCACTGAGTGAGGGGTCAGAGATGAGAGAGCTTTTGGCAAGGGACTTTCACTGTGCAGATGAAAGCATACTGATTAAAAATGGTGCTTTCTGCATAACGTTGCTTTTCTCACACTTTCCAAACCCACAAGAGGCTGCTTTCTAAAGACGGGTAAAATGATCCCTGTATGGTTTATGTAATTGCTGCTTAGTTTTAGGATTTGTCAGGACGAAAGATACTGTAGTATAGTCAGGCTTCAGGACAGGTTGTTCAGCATCCAAAAGTAATTGGTACTGAGAAAGAATAAAAAGATGGTGAGATGCCTCTAGGCTGCTCTAAATTGGGCTTCAGAATCTGTATATGGGATTTACACAGTCTCTATCAGCTTAGTTCCCAAACACTTTTTATAGTGTTAATACATTTGTCCTCACAAATCCCCAGGAGGTAAGAATTTTAAAAAGCAAACAAATCAAGAAGTCAGAGCACACTGGCTGAGAATGAAACCCTAAGCACTGTGAGTGCCTGTGCTCTCCCCACCTCATTTGGGGTGTTTCAAAGAGCAGAGGTAGGTCTGAAAATCAGGTCCCTTCAAAGTATTTTATTTGTAAGCCTCAGCAGCTGAACCGCTTCCCTTTGTCCCTCACACTTCCATAAACAGATGTAAATCCCAGCCAAAGACCCTACAGGCCATCTGTGGTGGGGCGGAGAATGAAATGTTTGCGTCCCAAACCAGAGGCCCCTTACCCCTTCCTCCCATAGCTCCACGCAGGATGTCCCGGCAGCCCGGCCACTCGTTCTGAAGGGTGTCACACCACTGGAAGCCCCAGGGCAAGTAAGGAAGAATCATCCCCAAGATGTCCCCAACATCCGTTGCTTCTCCAAGAACAAGAAATATGAGGACAGCTTTCTGAAAGTCCTCAGCCCCAGCATAGACATGAGATGTAGACTATTTTCACAAGTGTTCAGCATGCAATCTACTGAGCTCTTTTGAAAATCTGGACCTTATTTAGGTGAATAAATGAGAGCCAAGCTCTTTTCAGAAAAGAGGGTTTAATAGGAAAGTCTGCCGCCTCCTATTCTTAGGCCCCCGAGTAAGTGGTGTGGGTTGTGGTGGGAGCGGCTGGTGCATGGCCGGTGACTCGCTTTGTCATTCCAGGAGATCCTATGGGTTGCTAAAATGGCCATGAAAAGCCAACAGAAAATTGTGCACAAACAGAGCAGACAGCAACAAATCAGCTTCACGCTAGAGCAAACGCTCAGGGAAAATGTTTGCATGGGTCTAGTGTGAACTGGTTAAAAGTCAAACCCAAGAGCTGGTCTCCTGGCAGCTAAATCCATATTACAAAATCCCATTGCCTTAGTTCACTTCAGAATTGTCTCAGCTACTCATTCCTATATCAGTGGGAAATTTGGAAGTGACTTTGGATTTGCAGTTTCCTTTTGATAAATGTATTAAAAATACCAATATAACAGCTTTTTATATCATAATAAAAATACATGGAGGATTAAATCCTGCCTAACTCTTGCTGACTTGGAAGCAAGTTTGCATGCTTTCCTCACATCCAGATTCGATTACACTAACTCTTAATATACAACTTTGCCAGAAATGTTTTTATTAGAAGAAATTGCACTTAGTCCAGAATGTGGCAGAAGGAATGATCTCTGGCATGCGCGGTAACAGGCCCTTTTCACCAATCTGAGATCTCTACATGGGTTTCTAATTTCAGCTGGAATTGAATTGAAAAATTGGGTTTTGGATCTGCAAGAAATTGGACATGATTATAGGTAATGCTGGACTTTGGAAGTCTTGGACAAAATCTTTGGCCAATAGGCTTTTTGCATTATATCCCTCAGCTGAGAAGCTCTCTGCCAGACTGTACTCACATTCACTCTTGATTTGCCTCCTCTTGTTCTTAGTGTGTATTTTATTCCTTAAAACAACTTCTCAAAACCCTTTCTTTCCCAAAATAACTTAGCTGCATCTGGAATTGTACTATCCCAAATCTTTTTAAAAAGTATTGATAATTTTGAGAAGGGCTTTAAAATAGCAGCTGTGAAAGATAATGCATAGATGAAAAGGGATTGAACAGTTGACGGTCTTGTTTCTTTTTTATTGGCTCACTTTGTAGTACTACTACTGATTGACTACTTAATCAATCAGCCTGACATATTTCCAAAGTGTCTTTTTATACCAGTACCTTTGGTATTATTAATAGCCAACATAAAGTGAACTAATAATGGTTTCAACAGTAAATGATGATTAGTGCATTCACCCTTCTGTCAGGTTTATAACTTTAAATAAAAAGTACTTGAATCATTCCTGTTGCCTTGCTGGAAGTCAGCAAAAGCCGAGGGATTGTATCTCCATGCATCTGCGTAGTGACTCCCCATGTCTTCCCTGGGGCCCATGGACAGATGTACACTACCACTAAAAGGAGAGAGCTGTGATGTGAGACTAGAATTAACGCGGGGCAGGACTGACAGCCATCCAGTTCTGGTGGTTTGACTCAATTCTACACCACTGAAGACTCTGAGGAGCACAGGCTGCAGGATCTGTAAGTAATTGCAAGAATCATGTTGGGAGTTGAGATTAAAATGAAGGACAGACTGAGGTTTCTGAAACCAGCCGAGAAAGCCTAGGTCTCAATCCTGCAAGATTCCCAAGGCGGTCAGAAGACACTTCAATTACGTGATCAATACAGTTTCAAAGAAAGCGCAAAAGCCACAGTGACTCTGAGGGCAAAAACATTATTTGAAGGGTAAAATGAAATCCTGTTGAAGAAGAATATGAGACCTCTGCTCTACAGAAACCAGTCAATGCCTCCTCAGTCTCCTACCTGTTAAGTTTAGAAACATTTGAAGACATCTGAAATGGAAGTGCAAAGACAATAAGCAAGCACCCCGCAGTTTCCCAGATCCCTCGGAAACTATACAGCAGGACAGAGGATCACCTGCGATGAATTCATCCTGGTGAGGTAAAGCAGGTGTCTGAAACATTGCGTTGCTTGCTGCAAAATCATGGAACTCCTGTCACGCAGAACAACGCTGACAACTGTTTTGTACCCTCCTTAATAGGCTGTTGTTTCCTTGGACAGATTAATGAATTTTTTCTTTTTCACTTAGAAAACTCTGGAGCCAGTAACCCAAGAGAGACATTAGACTGAGATGGCTGCAGGGATAAGTACATAACCTACCCTGTCTTTACCAATTAAGGTAATATTTCATAATTACAGCACAACCATCAGAGAAGATGAAGGAGCAAGAGCAATGAACCCTATTGATATTTATTTGCTATTCAGAGAAAAGGCTGATTTATTAAACCAAATATTTCAGTGGCAAGTTTTAGCCATGCTGCTGTTTTAGAAGAAAATCAAGATGTAATTGATGAATATATTCCAGAATGCCCTCTAACGTGATTAAGGTACCCACCTCCGTGTGGAAAGCCTAGACTTGATTCAAGGCCAGAACAAAGAAAAGAAGGACCCTGAATTTGAATCATCTCAATCCAAGCCACCGGACAGTGATGGTTTGGGAGGGTTGTGATTACATCCCTCCCATCTCCCCTGTCCTGAAAATGTTAAAGTTTTAAATCTGAGAAAAAAGGAAAACAAACATTAGAAAGTAAAAAAAAAAAAAAGAAAAGAAAAAAGAAAAAAAGATTTTTTTGTTGAATTGAGTTCTTATTTTCTGGCCAACTGTAACAAAAACATTGTAGAAGTACATGAGCAAAGCCCAGACTTTCCAGGCTGGAACACGGAGCTGGACCATCACAAATCAAGGCTATCACAGTCGCGTCCCTCCTGCAGCAGACAACTGCAGTCATTTAATCACTTGCAGACATCTGTCACTCTCTATCCTAAGAAACACTGTGATTTTCAGCAATTAGGTAATGTCATTGTGGTATAATGCAGAAGGGTGCTATCAGCAGGAACAACTCCTCAGAGTAAATATAAGCTTGAGAGGGAGGGGAAATTTAGTTGATAAGGTTGGAAAAAGGCAAACTGGTAAAGAAGGGCTTTTCTCTGGTGTGCAAAGTCCTCTGGCTCTGGATTCCCTATTCTACCTTTTTTCCATTCTGTCTACCAGAGAAGTAGATTCTTTGTGACAGACCGTACATCTAGAACAACCAGCTCCATCAGACACACCACTCTAAACCAGTCCCACCAAGTCCTTGCACAGCAGAACAGCCAAAAAGAGGGACACAGCCTTGGTCATGCCCCAGAGGGGTCTGCTGAGATTTTGAACAAAGCAAGAGTCTGTGGAACTTCCACCAAAATTCAAGTGTCGGGGTGCCAGCTGTTCCAGGTTCCTTGAAATACCCCCCCTAGTATAAACATTTCAAAGTACTCTTCCCTTCACAGTTAATTTCTCTTGCCCAGAGCGAGTCCCCAGCTACATTTTATGGACTAGAGGTTTAAGGGTAGACACATCCAACGGAATGATAAAACACGTCCCTCCCAAGGTGTCCCTAATTCCCAGCGTTTACAGAATGAGGACACTGCAGGTTTTTATTGCTGATGAACTCCAAGAGCAAGAAATTTTCTCTGTACTTATTGAGAATGATAAAGATGCAAGTGTGATTATTAATGTGCATCTCATGCATTTGCAATTATGCAAATGCACATGCAAATGAAGCACAACCTTTGGGCTCCTGTCATGTTGCCAATGCTTCCCTCTGTGGCACAAATTTTGGGTAACACTCCTTGCTTTAATATCAGGTCTTACACTCAGGGCCCTGATGCTGTAGAATTTTGAGCGTCTCTCCGCCAGCCATTAACGGCAAGGGGCTCCCTTCGTCTTCAGTGGGGCCCCGAGGCTCTTCAGACCATTCCCAAGTCTCAAAACTTATCTGGGGCAGGTCAGGAGGAACCAACCTCACCACTCGCAGGCGAGTCTTTGAAGTAAACCACAGATACATGAAGAAAGGCGGTGAGCAGTGCCCCAGTTTGCCGGGTCTGTAATCATTCAAGTGACTGTTTAACACCGTGGCTCACAGTGGAGCTAGAGAGTTTCCCCACCTTTCTGTTTAATTAAAGTGCAAAATGTAATTGGTAATTTGTTTGGAGGTTCTCTTGGGATGCTGAAGTGCAGACCTGCTAAGGGAGCCACGGCGACGCAGTGCGTGCGCCGAGGTGGATCTCACCCTCGGCACCTCGCGGTGTGCTGCCTGGGGCGTTCAGACGCAGCTCTCCTTCCCAGCCACCCGGCCCCGCTAGACCTGCTGCAACAGAATCAACCCATCTCTGAAAGGAAGGAAGGAATCCGCGGCTTTCATTTCTCTCCGGCTGTGCACGCCTTGAAAATCTTGATAAATGAAGGGGTTATGCACTGCCTACAAGACTGCTGACTGTACATCCAAGTTACCGTACTTCCACCACCCCGGTGGGGGGAACCCAGCTGGGACAGACCATGACCCCCCAACATCTGAGCACCAACAGGGCCGGGAGCGTGGACGGAGCCTGGAGCAGCACACTGCCCTCTCTTCCACTCTTTAAGCAGGAGCCCAGGTAGACCTGACACAGGGATCCCAAGGCATCACGCTGCAGGTACAATAGGCATGGAAGCCCACTGTTTCTTCCAAAAGTTGTACAATGCACAAAGAAGCTAACAACTATCTCTTCTTAGGCAGAAACAAGAACTCTGACTTACAGCCACCCCTCTGGCTCAGTGGCTGCTCCTGAACAGGGGCAAGTGGAGAATGCCAGGAACAAAGGGAGAATAAGGAGCAAGGAGGCACATGATGTCCTGGGTATTTTTCCCTGCAATGCAGTCTGTGCCCTGCATTCCCTCTCCTCAAGAGATGTTGAAATCCAACCTTGATTTGAATCCCATCAAAAAGTGCTAAATAAAACTCCCAGATCACAAATGTGCGCAGAGAAAAGCATTGCATGGGAGTACTTGCAAGGCAAGGTGACTACTGCCAAGCAGTCTCTGTATGTCTCCTACACATCCAGCTCCTGAGGATCATCCCCCAGAAGGGAAACTTTTTTTTTTAATTAAGGGAAGACAGGGTAAAAAAAAAAAAAAATCAAGAATCAAAACAGGGGTTAAATACAAAAAGGCCTAAAAAATTTAACTGAGCAAACATTTGGCAGAATATTTTTAAACTTTCTTTGGTGACTCTGGGACTGCAAGTGTGGGTGGAGGTGGAGTGTAAGCCCTGAAGAAATCCTTTCCCAGCCAGTTATCTGCAAGGCAATGTCAGCGTGCAGAGTTTTCTACTGTGCTAAGGACAGCAAGGGACTTCAAGTCCCAGCCAAGGCCAGGAAGGATTGTGCAAGCATCTTCCGGACTGCTCTCGTTGCCCCTCTCAGCACAGCAGTGGTGGACCAGTCTCCTAATTCTGTGGGGTCAGAAGCATGCAAAAAGTTTGTTTTTAAAGGGACCTGCATCTGTGAGGAGCTCGGCTCCCAAAATATCCTCCATGCTCATGCCTGGTTCCCAACTCATGCATTTTCCAGAGGTGGAAAACTTGCTTTGCTTCTTTTGAGCCTGTAAAGCCATTCCTCCCCTCACAGTGCTGGGGTGTCCGGAAGGAATCTGCCCTGCTCCCCCCATCACACCAACTCAGGTAAGAAAACCAAATCAGCAGTGGCAAGCAGAAGGAGCTAATCCACATCCTTTGCATAATCCTCCTGATCGTTCACCTTCTATTCTATTCTGCAATTCAGAGCGAGGGCTGTGCAATCCCTGCCCGATCACAACTCCTTTCTCCTGCTCTCCACGGGCCTGGTGTGCTGGGTGATGCACAGGTTTGGGGAAGGAGAAAAATGGAGAAAAGTGAGCCAGGACTAAAGCAGCCCTTCTCGCAGCAAAAACCAGACACACTGCTGCAAACTGCTCTCATTTAGCCAGGATGGTGTCTTCCTCAGCTATGCAAAAGAGTTGAAAGGAGAACACCGTGCACCAGCCAAAATTCTTCATGTAACAGGATGTCATCACAAAGGCAAGAGACATCAGAAATGTGCCAGATGACACCAGAATTTGACCTCTGAAGTGCTGCTGCGTTGGAACGCATCCCTCAAGATAGCCCCTTGGATCAACGTAGACCAGTGTGCGTTGAGAAAGTTGTTGTAGGTTGAAATTCAGAAGAAACTGGCTCCGTCTGCTGATATACTTTGTTGAGTCTACACTTCACAAAAAATGCAGTGGCACCATTCAAAGCATGAGCAACATAATTCATCATCAGCAAGATACCGTATATGCTCAAGTAATGGACACAACGTTACCCTCAACAGCCCAGGTGCAGCAGTTGTGCATGCCTGCTTAAAAATGTCAGAAATGTATTGCTTGCTATAAATCAGGACTGACGATTCTATAGAGGAAAATATCTTACTATTACCCTGACCATCTGGGTACCCATGTCTATTCCAACTCCTGTTTTGCCTGGGTCCCTTAGAAATATATCACAATTAGTAGAGAAAAAACAGGACCAAAAAAAATCAAAACAACAACAAAAACACTGCAGATTTTCAAAGCAATTACAGGTCTAATTCTCAAGCACTTACATGTCATTGTCTGAACTAGGTTTTCAAATAATTTCAGCAACAGAACCATCAGGAAGCAGATTTTTAGCCCCATGCAACTAACTCCGTTAGTTGACCCATTTTTCTTGTCCGAACAAATGGGAGAGAGTGCTGAAATCATGAAGAAATACAGATGGTTTCAAAATCTGGGGCTGGGAAATGCTGAACATCTTTTCATCAAAGTTGTCCTTTTACAATTTCTGATAGAAAAAATCAGAACATTGCACTGAAACGATCTTCGTTGTGTCTGAGACATGTTTGATCCCACCCGAACCCCAACACCCTCTCAGGAGACAGGTTGGATGGATGCTCGCTCACACACCACCCAAGGGGGATGCTGGGCTCCCCACTGGGACGGCGCCTCGCCTAACCGGCACTGCCGCGCGGACGTCGCTGGAGCAAGGGAGAACTCCAGCAACTGGAACAATGGCGACTCCAGCTCTGCAGCTCTTCCACGTTCACTTTCAGAAAGGAAAAGTAAGGAGCCTGGGAGGATGCATTACCGCAGGCATAGATTCCTCCATATGCATGTGAACTCAAGTAACCTCTTATTCATCCAGGCCCTAAAATAGGAAGGCATAGTTCTGGACAAGCATATTGATCTGGATTCCTGTAACTATCCCTTTGAAACACAAATAAACTATTGTTAAAAAAAAGCCAACAGATCTCAGTGTGTGCTCTGGTTCCTTTGCAATGTGTACTATCTGACTACAATCCATCTTGGCAGTGGAACAGCTACGCAGACGTTCTTCTGAGCCAGCTCTAATGCAAAGGGATGCCAAGTATGTCTTCCCTTTTGTATTTACAGTAACAGCTTCAGCTTTCCCCACCGCTGGGAGTGCTGTTGTGGATCAGCTGGCAAAAATACACTTATCTGAAAGGACCACTGCAATTCCACTTGAAGCTGAACTGTTTTGCAGGGGTTGTCGGCGGGGACCTTCTCCCACATTAATCTATAGTGAGTGATGCTGCGGTGCTGCGGCCGGCATGAGGCTGACGGCAGAGACTGTCTCTGCCTCCTCCCGGGCTGGACGACCTGCTGACAGACCGCTGGCCTCCTCCGCTCGGCTCTCACACCGCTCGGCTCTCACACCGCTCGGCTTTTGCAGGGAGGCTCCCTCGGGTCTGCCTGAGCCGTGCCAGGAACACCAGGGTGATGCGTGACGGAAGAGGGGCTGCGGATGTACCAGTGTGCGGCCGTACTGGTGTGCAGACATACCAGTGTGTGGACATACTGGTGTGTGGACTTACCGGTGTGCAGACGGTTGTGTCGAGCAGTGCCGAAGGCCCGGCGGCACTATGCTGCCTCCAGGAGCCACCAAGGAGCGGGTGAGGACACGGGATGCCCACACAGAATTCCCTCCTGGGGGAGCAGGAGACAGCACAGGAAGGATTTAGTGAGCAACCCACACACGGGGTTGGTCCATGGCAGTAATATTTGCCAACTGTAGGGCTGCCTCGTGCTGCAAAGCCAAACCAAGGCGTCTCTGACTGCCTCCAACCCCAGAGCTGCCAGCGCAGCACTGGGAGAGAGACAAACAGGCCATGCACTTCCATGAAGACTGCCAGTATCTGAGTAACAGAAAGTTTTGCTGCTGATGAGCTTAACTACACTCAAAACAAGAGCTAGAGACCACTTTTCCGCCGCCTTGCGCTGTGGGTAGACCCCCAGGTGTCAGCACTGCCCTAAGCAAAGCATCTAACAGGGCGCAGACGACAGGCCGATGAGCAGGGTGCTGAGCAGGACTACAATTGCCATTTCTCACTCAACATAGACGAGCAAATCTGCTCTGTATTTTGAGGGCACCCACCACTCCACATATCTTTTCTGAGCTCTTACACATGCACGACAGCCTGGATGCCAAGGCCTGACCATCCATGTCCTTTTCTGCACTTATATGAACGAATGAGACAAATCCCGCAGCAGCATGAGCAGGGCTTACCGCAGCCCTGTTGTATTCTTCCTCTTTGCCACATCTGCCCAGTTTAGTTTTACATTCTCTCTTAAAATAGACAGGGAATGCATAGAGGATTCATAGAACCAGACCCACGTAGGTTGGAAAAGACCTCTAAGATCATCTGGTCCATCCTCAAACTGAGCACTGCCAAGTTCTCCTTGACACAGGAGCTGAAGGAAGGAGAAATTTTTTTGTCTTTCTGGGATATATTCCTGGGTGTCAAAGCTCTAACAGGTCGGATGGGGCCTTGAGCAACATGCCCTAATGGGATGTGTCCCTGCCCGTGGCAGGGGGTTGGAATTGGATGATCTAAGGGCGCTTCCAACCCAAACCATTCCGTGATTCTGTGACTGTACAACATGAGGCAATCACTGAAGTCTGTGCAAAGGAATTGCAGGGAGCAATTTCCCAGTGGTAACAGCGAGCACAGCTCAGAGGAGTTTGGAGCACTGTAAATGTGAGACCAGAGCCCATGTCCTCTCCCTTGGAACAGGGCACAGCGACCCCGTGGCTGCCCTGTTGTGGTATAGAATAATGCTCAGATTTTGCCACAAAGCAAAAAGCCTCGCTAGGGGTTCAGAAGGACTTTTTGTTGTTGTTCTTTTAAGGTGGTAATTCATGTAAACAAACCACCCCCCACAACCATTTAACGTATAACGTATTATACCATTATCCTAATTTATATTTTGTTAAGCCTTAGGGGATTTAGCTGAGAACGCAGATCCATTGCAGCAAGTGCTGTAACAACACACAGTAGAAAGCAGTCCCTGCTTCAATGAATTTACAGTCTGAACAGACAAAAGACAGGAGAAAGGAAGAATTATTCTCCAGGCCCCACCAAAACAGCCAATAAACTTGCCCCCACTTCCTGCTGACTTGTGCTCCAGAACGTCAGCTTTCATTAAAAAAAGCAACAACAACAAAAGACATTTCTAGCTCCTGTGGTTGTAAAAAGACTCTTGAAGACACGCTAAATCAATGCAATCACATTTACCCAGCTATGCAGATGACTTTGGAACGAGACATAGCCATTCATCTCTGACAGGGCCCGAATAATTACAAGTTTCTGCAGCCACAGAGTTCTCCATTTCAGTGCAGCTTCTTTCAGTTCTTATAGCCCTGCCTTCCTTTGTCCTACCTGAAATTGTGACCTATCCTCCTGCTTTCTGGCCCCAAACCCATGTTACTGTGCAGCTTTCTGGTGCTATTACAGGCAGCTACAAGTTCTGGGTTCCTGAACTGGCATCCTTCTTACATTCAGCAGGAGGAGAAGCATTGCACGGTTATGAGATGGGAGTCTGAAGGGAGCTGCACTGGAGCCCAGGCCCAGAGGAACAGGCCAAGGTGAACAAACAGAGGAAGAAACAAACCAAAACCAACTACCACCATCCACAGCAAAACCTCCTCCCCAAAGTGTATGCTCATGAAACAGCCACAGCCTGGGGGACATGGGGAATTTCACGGGAAGGCAACAAGCCACCTTTACTGCATCGTTTATGTTTGTACCACCAAACACGTGAATCACTCATAAGCATCCTCGCTGCAAGAAAACTGTTGGTGTGGCTTTGAACAGGATGCCCATGAGCATCCTCACTGCACAGACAAAAAGAGCTCACGTGACTTCGAAGTCAGCGTTTGACCAAAACCAGATCTTCCTGAGTGGAACCAGCAGTGCATCCACTACGTCATCTTTTTGCAACAGGACATGGTGCATGCTGGTAAACCTTCCCACCTGTGTGGTTACACACAGGGAAAGCACAACGGGTCTTCAACAACAACAACAAAACAAGCCTGTCTCCTCCTCTCGTCTTGAAAGGACACAGCCAGTCAAGGTGATGATGGGAACACTGCATACTTGGGAACATGCTGGAGCTTTCACCACCTGCTGGCATTCTCGAGACAGATCTAGCTCTGAAAACTTCACCTCCCCTGCCAGCAGGAAATAAATCTTGTGGTTTTAGAGTTGGAGAGTGAATCCATATTCAGTTAGGAATTTATGGTGACTTTATGGATCCCACAAATGCTTCACTACCACCATTTTCTGGAAACTGTACAATTCCTGCAGTTCATTCACTGCATTCAATTGCCTTTTTTCAGGGAAGCACTTCTAATTGCTTTTTTACAGATATGGGTTTCTGTAAAGAATAGAACATGGTTCATATCGTATAAAATGTTACCATAGCCTTTTCAACTATATATAGCTTTTATAGCTAGTTTTAATTTCCCCAGAGTATTCATCCCAAAGGGTCAAATCCATCCCTCGTGTAACTCCAATGGCTTCACACCAGAGTGTATTTTACGCAACAATCACAGCGCTACAATTCAAGCAACATTTTCTCGTACCATTTCTTCCATCTCACAAGGGCCCTTTCCTTTCAGCTGCAATGAAATGTATGGCAGTAAGCAAATACCTGTGCAGTCTGCACTGATTTACAGATTTCCAAGCACTGTTACCATCCCTTACGTCCCCATGGCTGTTTGTTTGTTGTTGGGTGGGTATATTTTGTTTTTAATATCGCAATGGATTGTTCCACTCTTTCCCTGGGAAACAGTTGTACGCATTTCTGCAACACAGGCACTGCAAAGCCAGTATCAATTTTCTTCCTTTATATTAGCCCCTCTGGTACCTTTACATTAACCCGGAATGAATCACTGGCCTCCCAGTCATTTCTTGCTACACGCAGTTTTGAGAAATGGCATAACTCACATTTCAGAGAAGGCCTGGTTTCCGCAGACGTGCTCCTCAACTGCCAAATAGCTGGTGCAACGGCTCATGCTTCCTCTGCGCACACATCCACCGGACGCCCAGACAGCCCCTGGCAACTTCTCCACTGTTTCTCCAAGCTCTGCTCTCGCTTGCCGGCACAGAAACCCCACAACAGCTGGTGCAGCACACCCAGGGAAGAGCGAGGTGACTCCAGTCGTCCCACCAGTATTATCTGTCCCACCAAACAGGGGCAGCTCGTGCTATCAGTTTTTGTGGCCAGCTCCGTGTCCTTCTATCCAAACTGTTCATCTTTTTCCTGAACCGACTCCGTTGCCCTGTACAGAAAGAGAAAACGCGCATGCTTACTCTGAATGCTTTGCAATGCCCTGAGCAGAAATAAGCTCCGTACCAAAACCGAAACAGACAAAAAAAAGCACACACAAGCAGAGCCAACATTTAACTGTCCATCCATGGCAAACTCTACACGAGCTAATAATATAAAGGAGCCTGTAAGTATGTGTTGGACCGGTGAAATGTGAGTTGTGTTCAAGGCTGGGCCAGACTCAGATGGATGAGAGAGTCTTTAACCCATCGGAAAATCCAATGCTCAGCGTATCCTTCACAGTGTTTAGGGAAATAGGGGAATACAAGGGACATGTTTGTGACCTGGGGGTTTGAGTCCTGCCTGATGCAGCAATGTACGCTCTCTTCACAGGGGACCCAGAGCAGACAAAAGTACCTGATGGTCAAGCCTGAATATTTGTCTTATTCCTCTGCATTTCCACTCTGGAAAGACCCATGTCAGATTTGCTGACTTCAGCGTCTCTGCTGAGCCCTTCTAACTCGCTAAGGGAACAGTAGCAGCACCGGAGAGACACCAAGAGACCCAAAGGCTGAGGGGCATCTAAAAAGTGCGCTGCCATGTGCCAGAAAAAAAATGAAAGGAAACTAAAGTAATTATTTAAGGAGCAATAAAAACAGTGAAAAGAACTAATTTTAAATAATAGGGCCTAGAAGGGAAAAGACACATTATTTTTTTTTTTTACATCTTCCTGGTCAGAATTCTCCTGTCTTGATCAGCCATGCCCTCCACGCTCAGAAGTGTTGTTGTCCTCAGTTTATTCAAGAGAAACTGGGGCATAATGGAAGTTGTTTTTGAGAGGTCATGCAAGGTTTGTATGGCAGAGCAAGAATAAAATATTTACAGCATTAAACATCCAGTCCTTTTCTCCTTAAGGCACCGGCAGGCTGAGAGGTATTGACTTCTTACAGCAAATCTGTCTTGACAACTACAGTAAATCCGTCTCACGACAAGGGTGTTAGCATCAGCCCACTACAGTACATGACATAAATCTATCCCTTACAGTTTGAGGAACAGGTGTAGATTTGGGTATTAAAAGCATGGAAACCTCCTGTTATAAAACCCCAAACCTCATGAAACACATCTGTTTCATTTAGGGTCTGAGGTCCAGATAGCTGAGGTTCACAAAAACTTTGGTTGGGGTTAGTTCAGTTCAGAAAATTTGGTTTGGAAAACACAAGACAGAGATTCACAGAGCACAGTTTTGGTCCGTACATTGACACGAATTTTTTATTGCCTTTGGACAACTGATCTCTTGACCATCACATCCGAGTAGGTGCCATCAGGTCTCCTTAGATTGTAGGTTCTTCATGGTGAAGACCATCTCTACAGGAATACACAGTGCCTGAAGACCTCAAGCCCTGAATAACATCTGGAAGTCCGATTGCTTAAAACACAGCTTAAAATGCCATCAGACACACTCTGATAGCCTGCACAACTCCAGTATTAGCTAAGGTTTGATTTGTTTGCTTTCTCCGTGACAATTCTGGCTGGGATCCCATGGAATACGCCCAAGGTCTGCCGATGATGGGGAGCCAGCATGAAGTGCAAAACCCCAAATCCCTCAGTCCGTGCTGGTGCCACAAACTCCCTGAAGCCGCAGAGCCCACCTCGCCTACACCGCTTACGGTCACGGGCGATGCACGTCCAGGGGGTGGCTACGAAACAAAGCCGAGCATACTTAAAAATGAACGTGTTAACTAGTAATTCAAGCTGCATTAAAAGGCCAGTGTGAGCTCTCCATTGGTAATACACTGCATACATTTGTCAACCAAACACAAATCCATTTGAATAGATTTCTTGTGGCCTGTTATTTATGAGGGGAAAATATCCCCTGGTCTCTGGGCTGATGAGAGCCCATGCTTTCCTTTTTAATCTTAACTGCCTATTATTAGCAGCCCCGGTTATAGAATGCCCCTCTGCCTTATATATATATTCCAAGTACCCCCAGTTTTCCACTCGGCATGGGTATGCGGCAGGGGAAGACACAGAGCACTCAATTACTGGCATTTCAATGTGCCTTTTGCAGTACACTCCTACACTTGGGATAATCTAATTACACAGGGCAGAAACCTCACCCAACCATATATTTTCCTTAGACCCTGTTGCCACCAGTTACTTTTACTCCTCATTGAAACAGAGTCCCCCTCTTTTTTTATTTCCTTCTTCTTTTTTTTTTTTCCACATCGTTAAAAATTTATTATTTAGACTGATGATGACATCATCTGGAAAGGGACCCAGGCTGTGGTCATCAGGGCCTTTTTCTGCATTACAGAGAAGCAGTTTCTCCTCTCTCCCTTGCAGATCATTAATTTTTAAAATAGAGCTTTGCTTTAAATATATACAGCTCATTTTGCTTTCGGCTGATGAGTCAGAGCTGTCTTTCACCCAGGTCGGGTGCCCCCCATGCCATGCTTCCTGCCCAAACCAGCAGCATGTTCCCTGATGGAGCCCCGGCTCCAGGCCTCTGCAAGGAACAGGGAGGGATTTTCTGTGTAAATAACCAAATAATTGCATTTGCATCCACCCAGCTTTGTTCCCCCGTCCATCCTGAAATGGCCTGGCCCTGCAGGTCCTCCTCAGGGCTAGGAGCTCATGGGCTTTGCCCTCAGATGTTTAAGGGAAGACTCTATAAGATAGCTTTTCCACGAGGAAATTGAGCAGTAGCATGGGCACAACTCACCACACCACGCTGAGCTTTTATGGTAACTATCCCATGAATCCTGCACCACCCCTGTGAGAGCTGTGGTTTCCTCTCCACAGAAGGCCACAAGTCAGGTGTCTGGGTTGTCTGTAGAATTACCCAAGGGATTAACAAAGCAAACACTAACCGTGGGCATTCACTGCTTCTGTCCTAGACCTGCAGGGCTCGATCATCTAGGTGGAGAGAGCAGGTATGTGTGTGGGAGCAGCCCAGCTCTGCAGGAGGACTTGCAGCGGGACCAGCACCCGAGGTGGCACCCAGAGCCCTCGGAGAGACGTTGATGCATTGAGAGATGTAGAGCAACGGGAACAGGCACCTCGCTGAAGGATCCTGGATGGAGCAGGTGGAGCCTGGCAAGGGGGGAGCTGCAGAAATGTGCCCGAGGAGTCCTTGCTTGCAGGAACACCTCTGTCTCTGCAGACCCCTTCGCCCAGACCTCACCTCATTGGGAATGGATCTGGGTAGTGCAGTTCTGCATTCACCCACTTAAACTTTAATCCAGCCCTAAATCAAAGGGCAGTAGTTGCAAAATGTATTACCTGAGGGTGGGACCGTGATTTTTCTCAGCTGAGCGTATTTCTTCATCCCTGAGCATGCACAAACATTTGCAAGCGTTTCTCTTACTGAAGGCAGTATCTTTCTGCTTGCTAGTTCCCTCAGATAAAATAGGTTTTATCACCCCCATACACATCTGGGTATTCACAGAAGCATATGGGAGCGCAATGGATGTGCCACCTTGGAAACACTTTAACACTTTAACATGACATTGTAATTTAGGAGGAAGGGAAAGGGCATGTCTTATCTGAATGAGGATGCAGGACACATTCAGAGAACGGGGATGTAAACACCACTTAATTTTAGATACCCATCTTAGCCTAAATTACAAGACTAATCTCTTGAGACTTCTTGTATATTTGTAGGAGAAAAAAAAAGCGTACTTTCAGATGTCAAGTTAGAGAAGAAACTTAATTTAGATGCACTCTCCCTCCATTGACTAAATGGAGAAAGAAAGGGATGGAGGGAGCCTCCTAAATAAGCTGCAATCCTTATAAATAGCTGCAATCAGCACAGAGGAGAGTCGCTCAATAAGTGTCTGACCAGGGCAAGGTGTTGCTCATCCAGCACAGGAAGAGCTGCCATGGGTTCTTTAATGAGCACAAGTGGCTTCAGCTTTGGTTTTACATTTACTCCAAGCACAACACCAGTCCTCCAACTGGGCTGGGGCACGAGTTCAGGACAGGTCCACGAAGAACAGTGCTCACCATTCAATGGTCTCCAGCTATTACTTTCTTTAACGCCTTGTTTTTCACTGAATTTTCCACATCCTAGAACAAGCCCATCCCTTAGCTTATGAGCTCTCAGAAGCTACTGAAATCCTAGCATGGTATGCATGGATTCAGGTTTAAGAAAAAGAATATGACAGTCCTTTATAATGTCATTGTATTTTCTATAGCTGTCTAGTCAACAGGAGGGCTGTTGAAGTTTGTACACAGAAAACAATGTCATGCAAAGCTTGTCAGAAGAATGTGAAAAAGTCAGAAGGATAAACTAGCTGTTATGTGGACTTGTGCTGTAACATTTACTTGGATTCAGTGATGCAGTAACACAGTTCACCAAAATCCATCAGAGCAATCCACAGTGCCTTGCTCCCTCTCAAAATCATTGCCCTCCCCTCCAGCTCCTCGACCTGACCACTTGCAGGTCCAAAGCTCCTCCTTACCCTTCAAGCTTCCACAAGATAATCTATGGAGCACTGAGGAATCCTTCCTTCAGGGCTGAAAAAAAGCATAACAGACAGGAGGAGATGGAACAAAGAACAGAGGCAGGCGTCAAATACATTTCACTGCACCTACATAGACTCGTAACTCTAAGCAGTATTCTCCTGACACAATTTCTCTAAGGAATGGCGAGGGCTGAGAAAGAAGGGTAAAATGCTGTGTGGTAATAAATGGAAAAGAGCAGCCTGGAAAACAAACTCGGGGTGCAAGTAGGCTCTGTGCTATGGAAATATTTGAGGGGGGAAAAATCTCCATTTCAAATTGCAGCAGAGAGCCTGCTTCAGAAGTCACTGCTTTATCTCCACCTCTCATTCTTCCACTCACTTCCGAAGCTCCAACCCTTTCCTAGCCCTCCCGTTGCCCCCATGGAGGACGGCCATGCCTCCCCACCGCTTCTTACGGTCCTGCGGGCACCCTCCTGTCCTCGGCCAGTGGCCTCCCAGCAGGCCTCAGCGTGCTGCTGGAGGACAGGACGGCTCTATACGCAGCAAAAAAGAAGTTAAAATGAATTAGATTACGGTCATATTAATTCAGGGCAGCCACCCAACCCTTTCATTAGCTTGATTCTCCTGCTACTGAAGCAATCTATAAATGTTATAAGCTTTAAATGCTTTCTGTACTTTAAGCTTCATAGGAGACTACTACTATTAACAGTTACACAAGTTGGGAGGAAAGGGGGATGCTATACAGGGTTATATATGAGCCTGTCACGGCCGTGAATACACAACGTTATGCTAAACATTCCCAGAACTCGGGACGAGGCTTCCAAACACTTCACATCAAACAGCTCCCAAGGTGACACCTCAGGCCGCGTTTCGAGAGCGGTCCCGGCCCCCCCAGCGCTGTGTGAAACCCCCCGGGGCTGTGTGAAGCCCCCCCACCTTCCTGGCCATTTGCTGCCTCAGAAGGAAGCGCTACGGGACGGTGACCAGGCCTGGCACACCCAGCGACTCAGCCTAACCCTTCACGGCGCAGCCCAGACAACCACAGGCGTGCGGTTTGCACAAAGTCCCTTGAACTTCTGAACTCTACTTTTTTTTCTGTTAGGTGGGGAATTAAGTGGACTTAGTCACACAGAGCTTCAGTCAGTGGTCTTTGAAGCCCTGAGCTGGCAGCGATAACGCTTTGCGTGTATGTGCGGGGAGGCATTTCTGCCTCTCAGCCCTGAATACCACGTCCTGCTTCTCAATGAGAAAAAAAAAAACAACAAAAAATCAGGACTGAGGGTAGCAGCCTTCATATGGCAATGAAATCACTTCTTCCTAATCACCATTGGAGCCTCAGCAGCAGGAGACCATCAGGTCACAACCTAATACCTTTTCCAGTCATAAATTTCTAGATATCTCCAGTAACAGGTCTGTTCTCCGTTTACTGGAGCTGGGCTTTTTTTGTTCATTTTTCTCAGAACAGCCTTATGGAAGAGTGGCTTCTTTACAGGCAGTACCCCGAATTTATAGAGCTTTATCCCTGCCACTGACTGACCATTAAATTCCGTATTTACATCTATAGCCAAATGGGTAAACAAGTACATACAGTAATTTCAAAAGTCAAATCTCCATTAACTTTTATGTAACTGAAGATGAGATGAAAGCACATAGGCATCGAGCCTAGCTTCGGGGTGCTTTCCAGGAATGAAACTATGCTGCTTTGTTACCTTCCATAAAGAGGATCAGGAGGAAAATTAGCATTAGTTTCACTCCCTTTTTATAAATGAAGAGTGTTTTTCTAAGCCAATGTTTTCCCGCTACCAATGCCTGTGTTACCTGCCTATGCCCGTTCTCAGCCTTCCACCTGCGCAACAGAAAGTTTCACAAAACCAGAATAGGATATGTTTCGTAACCAAAACACACAAGAGCAAAAGGGGAAAAAACAGAAGCACTTGCTCACAGTAATAGCTATTTTCCTTTCCTCTTAAAGCAACACAATGAAGCAATTACTGCACGCTATACTTCCCCGGGCTGCTGCAGCCAAAGCAATTGGCTGGGCGGTGCGGAGGGGGCTGGAGGTGTGGCAGAAGGACAAGAAACAACTCCTACCAGATATGATTCACTAACAACAAAAACATCCCCATGGTACCTCTTACTTTTCATAGGATGAGGACAGGTTTTCCACCAGCAGGCTTTTCCGATTAGAGGAATTTTTCTGTAATGGGATTGATGACATAGGTGTCAGTATGAAAATAGGAAGGACCTCAAAGGTTACGGCTAAGCTGGGAGTCTCCTTCCACCTGAACCGCTGCAGATTCTCAGAAAACTCCTTGTGGTCTCAGGAGGATGCACCAGATGGGAAACCCTCTAATTTACTTGAGAAAGGAGAACGCTTTCATGGGCAATTATCTCTCTGGAATTAAACCGAATGGAGATATATGAATAAACACAGACCGGCCCCCGTCAGGCGAGCCACCGTGTCTCGCACGCACACGCACCGTCTATTGCTGGACACGTGGAACGAGGAACTGACGGATGAGACCAAGGAACACAACATAAATTAGAAATAGATTAAAGAACATCATGTAACTGTGCTCTGTCTCCAGGCATCAAACTGTGTGAATCATCAGACCCACTTTATACATGTATATTCTAAAACATGGTTTTAGTTCTGATGGCCTTTGGCACACAGCTTTGGTATGAATGTGCCTGTAAACTTGCATTTGTTTTAACAGTATTAAAGGGGGAATTGGCAGCAACTTCTACATTTAGCTAGCTTGGCACTTTCTTTTATAAAGATTCTTTAAGTCTTTTTTTAGAAACTTAAAAAAATTATATGAGACACCCTCTATAAAATTAAATTGAAGGACAGGCATGTGGGAGAGAAATACTATTACGATTTTTCTCCATGTCAGCAGGCTCTAATAGCTCCATGTTTTGCATTATAACACACGAGCGTTTGTAATTGTCTCTCGCAGAGATGAGCATTTGATGAGATGTAGCGCTGAGGTTAGGGGTGTCGGAGATGCCTGTCTGTTATCCCAGGGAAGCTTTCATAATAGGCAGGTTGTTGTACCTCAGTAGGGAGCCTAATGCCACAACACTGAATGCAGTTAAAGCTCATGTTGGTCTGACAAATGACTAAATTACAGTATAATACATTTGAAGCACTATTTCAATATAAAGTTACATGTTTGTCAGACTTTGACTCGCTCATGCTCCTTGCAGCTCGCAGTGTGCACAACCAGAGATGTGAGTGGTACGTCTCGGAGCCAGATTTTTTTCAACCATCAACCAGTGGGTAGCATTCCTGTAAACAATTAAGCAGATGACTTCTTCCCAACCAAAGCTGTACTACCACAGCAAGTGGAATGATCGTTTTACACCCAAAATGTGCTTTGGATGAATAAACAAAGAGAAGCATGAAACTAAAATACAAAATGTTAATATTGCCTGACTTTTTTTTTTTCCTTTTAATAGATAACAGAACAATGTCAAAAAGCATGAATAACAATTTAACTGCCCTTTCAAATGAATGAATCAGCCATAGGATAAGGGTCTATTAATTCCAGATTTCTAGTAATGCATAAAACCAGATCTAGATAGAATAATTCATAAAAGAGAAACAACACCCATGGCATTGGCAGGAACAGTGCGTGTTGTCAAAAATGGCAGGAAATTTCATAAAACTGCTACAATAAAATAGCTCATAATAAAGACTTTTATCTTATAAAAATACAAGAAAATACACTGAAACACAGAATTTAAAACTAAAAAATATCTTTTATGCCTACATTTATTTTCTATCCTTTCTGAAATTGTTTCCAAACTTGTTACAGTGAGGAGTTCGAGAGCGGAGGAAACAGGAAAACATTTTCTCACTTTTTTCCTTTCTCCAAATCTCATACACTTGATGGTATTTAGAGAAGAATGAGGAATTTGTATCAGCTCAGTCCATCAATTACAAACCAGTCAGTCTAACCTAAACTTGACATTTATCATTTGTGGCTATTCCACCCCAAAGCAAGTGTGAAAGACACAAAAGGTTCTCACTCAAACGAGTATGCGTCTTCTATACACTTGTTACTGCAAATGTGGTACCTTAACTGAGCAGCAAGAATCACACTCGCCTGTTAAAGCCATTTAAGAGCACGTTGCCCACTAATGTCGTATTGAAATGTAGCAATATTCAGTTCTGTCTTAAAAGATGTGCTGATTCATTGATGCTTATGCTTTCACTTCAATAGCAAATAGCTGAGTTTGTCTCAAATAAACACATACAAATAAATATGTCAATATATTATGTTTTGTGTACTTAATTTTCATGCCAATGGGAAAGAAGTTATAAGGAAAGTAGTTTGAGGATGGTCAAAGAGAACTGCAATTAATCTGCCAGAAAGAGTTATGGTAAATATTATTATTATGATTATTAATGATTTGTAAAGCACTGTAAATCTCCATGACAGTAATTATGATGCTTTGTATATATAAATTTGGCATTCTGCATATACAAGCACTTGGGCTTGAACTCTTCCTAGATCATTAGGAAATCAGAGGTCATATCATCGGTCACTTGAAAAGTAATTTCCTGCAGATTTGCAGGCAATGCTCAGATTTGCCCTCGCTGTAAAAAAGGTATTAATGATTTCTCCCCAGGCAAACAAGCTGAGATGGAGGCTGTGATTAGCAGCCTTTTAAGTACAGCGACCCAGAGCTGCAGGAGAGGGAGCGAGGCCGGAGCCCCTTCTGGGTCACCATCAGGAAAACGGGCTGGGTACGGTCTGCGGGACGGGGAAGTGGCAGGCGGAGGGCCCACGTTCTGAACATGCTGGTGGAGTTTCCAAAGATAAACTGAATCTGTAGAAAGCATTAATCTTCAGGGGCCTCCTCTTGGCTACATGTCACTTAATGTATTGAGAAAGGCGGTGGGATTGAAATGATCTGTCGTTCTCATGCTAATCCTCCGTGTGGAGGAAACTCTCCAAGAGTGGGGTCTGCTTCTTCCAAACCCCCAGTTCTCAAGGCCTAGGCTCAGGTTTTTGGTAATCTGTGACTCCAGGTAGGGAATTCCCACAAAGCACGACTTGCTATTAAAAGAGGAGAGAGGCAGGTTCCTATCTCCTCTTGCAGGGGATCAATAACCTTTCTTCTGGCAGCGGTTCAGCTGCACTTGGTGCTCTGCCTTCTTTTTCGGTAGATTCCTCCTCTGGTGATAAGCAAATACGACATTACAAGTCAATTCCATCGAAGATTAAATCCAAGTCTCCTCTGCTCAGCCAAATAAGCAGTTTCTGCAGTCTAAATGCCAGACAGAAAAAATTCACCTATTCCGCCTCCCCTGCCTTTCATCCCAGCCAGGAGCACTGCTCCCCGTGTGCTTGCAGGAGCACCCATGGGAGCAGGGTGTGCTCGGGGGCCGGCAGCTTGCAGCCACCCAAGCGAGAACCGCTCCTGCGAAGATGTGCACGCTCGCAGGTTCATCTACCAGTGGTGTCTGCAAAACCAAGCAGGAGGATGGATACTGAATCTCCCCACTCTACACTGGCTAAACCAGGAGTGCCCACTCAGGCTGGGCTCTGACATGACATTATTCCTTGATCAAAAAAATACAAATCCTAAAACCGCTAGGTGGACTTTATCCACCATATTATGACTGAGTTCAATGGCCTTGCAAGTCCAAGCCTTGGAGTGATGGCTTTACGGGAACATCAAAAGCAGCGAGGGCCTGACCAACCCTCCTGGATGCGTGCACACTTCTCCTACAAGGAGCCGAAAGCGGCTGCAGGCGGCGTCCATTGGGAGCTTCCCAAAAGAGAACCCTTCCTGAATTATGAGCGGGCCCACACACGCACACACTCAACTTCACAGTCCATTGCTTTCCCAGGAGCGGAGTCTGTGCTGTCTGCACCAAGGCAATATATCTCTTTATGGCCTGCCAGTGACTTTACAGAGAGATAAACAAAGCTTTTAAATCAAAAGGAGACGGAGCAGAAGAAAAAAGTTTGGCACCCCAGAACACAGGCTGCTATTTATTTTTTAACCCTTCACAACAAACAGGAAAGCAAGGAGTTTCTTGTGCAGAATCTGCCAGCTGACTGCCATGGGAGAAACTGGAAACCCAAGGGTGAGAATTGAAAGAATTCTCCTAAATTTTAAAATGTATGGCAAAATCTCTGTTCAGGGAAGCATGGGCCTATGTCCATTCAAATTAATCTGAGAAATGGATATGCCACTGAATTTACCTGTAGGACAAGCTGTCTTAAAGTACAACGTTTCTTGGTCTGCTAACCAAGGATGTGATGTGAGACTTCTTTGCCTCACCTACACAGACTGTCAGCTGCTGGGGACAGGACAAGGAGGAACATCTGCTTTAAGCATGTAGCACCACCAACAAGAACCTCATATGAATAACCACCAAATCATCACATATTGTCCTGAGCAGCTTTTAAACTGTGGTCATATAATAGCAAGCAGGACCTTAGCTCCATCAATGTCTGGATTTAATCATCTCAGAGTCGAGTGGAAAGTTGAGTTTTCAAAGGAATAAAAATGCAGAGCTGCTGTGAGTAGGAAAACATCAGGAGGACCCGAAGCATTTTGGTGACTCATTTCATTTAAAAGTTTCATCTTTTCCCCACCCCGTAACCTGTTTCATGGATCTGGGACATGGTTTGTATACGTGGTGCTGGGAGAAGGACTAAACAACATCCCCCCCTCTTCACAGAGAAACTGAAAACTCCTCTACCTTTTCACTGAATGTGAATGTGTTCAAGGCTTCCCTTCATTCCCTCCTAGAAAACTTCTGTTTGTACAGACATAAACTGCACTTGCATCTCAAGAACAAACCTAAATCTTGCCCAGAAGCTACTGCTGTACAACACTGAAAAGAAAGCTTGTGGGGACAGATTTCACAGCATCGGGTCATTCAACTTCAAGCAAAAAAAGAGGGTAAGAAAGGGCTTGGGGCTACCCATGCACTCACATAAGACAGGATCTGCTTTTTTCATACCCTCTAGACTAAGCTAGATACTTTCAAGTGTCCACACGAATGCTCTGAAAAGCCACAAATTTGTACATGCAGAACGGCTATCTGTGTGAGTATGCACAGGCCAGTACTTTGTCTCCAACTCCCTGTTTGCAGCCAGAAGTCTTGCAGCTACATGAAGGGATATTTTTTTAAAAGGCAAATTCTTTCACTAAAATGCGGGCCCATACCAACCAACGTTACATCCACCTTCCAAATCCTAGTCCAAGCCAAGCTGCTAAAAAAGGCTCACTTCAGGTCAGGCTCTTGCACAAGGTGATGTGCAAGAACTACAACAGAAACGAAAAATTACAAATTCTTTCCCACCTGCCCGGATGCTCAGAACTTTCCCTTGCTCCAACTGCACAGCAGCTGAGCCCACCAGCTTCAGCAGAGCTATTCCTGATTTACACCTACATGGAAGTCAGAGGCCAGAAGCCCAAACTCAGTATAAAGCAATATAAAGCTCCCTTGTCTGTGACCCTGAATCTCACCACAGCAATCCCAGCATCTCAGCACAAAAAGACACATTTCAGTATTTCTAGCTGCTTTCACAATTCTCCTCACCCATGACTCCGAGTGCATGAAAGCAACTACATATTCTTCTGATTTTTTTTTAATTATTATTTCTAGCATTTGTTTTTTTTTTCCTTGTGATCACAGCTGAACTTCCTACTGGCCCAGAGGGAGCAGAGAGCAATAACTTTAAATGGCCTCGTAGATGTAGCCATGGCCTGAAGCCAGCACTAATTTCCAATCTTGCTATGCTGAAGAAAGAGGGTGAAAAAAAAATAAAACAAAAAGAGAAAGAATGGAAACCAGAAAAACCAGAAATATCACTTCATGTTAGTGAGAATTGGAAAGTCCTGTTAGTGGTTTCAGTGACAGGTTTAAGTTTCTATTAAAAAAGAGAAGAAGAATTTGGAATATCTGTTTAAAATGAGAGTGAATATTTTTCCTTAGACACAGAACATCCTTGTGACACTCAGGTCTTTGCGTACTGCAGGCAGGATGGAATTTTACTGACCAAATAAAGCATCGTCACTACTTGAGTACAGCAAACATTTGTAAAAACATATTAAACATGTCATAAATTAACTGAATTTGGGAGCCTGTAAACACTCACTTGAACTCGCAGTTCTTTGATTTCACCAGCGTATCCATTTATCTGGATACCCAGAGAATCCCATGTTCATCCCTTAACCCGCTAAAGCACTGGTTTTTAACTCCTTTTGTATTTTCTAAATTCCTTTGGTCCTATTTGGACTACTTGCCATTCCCCTCTGTGACCGTGGATGAAAGTTAAGAGCACCCAGCAAAAAACACATTTTGCAACACCTCGCTTACCTCATGCTTTTACCTCTATCAGGGAAAAAACACATTTACACCAAGCGCCTGTCCAGACTGAGTCAAACTTTAAGCCACACAAGGAACAGATGCAAATCAAAATAAAACTCCAAGAGGAACCTTGCAGGGAAGCACGGCGTTACCCACGGAGACACCCGGCCCAAGGGACGCAGATGCTCTTGCAGGGAGCGCTGTGGCCACGGTCTCCGCCAGGCGAGGCCTGCGGCAGCGACGTACTTGGAGTTTATTGCCACCGAGGCCTCAGTGCACCCTATCCAAAGAGAAACTTCTTGACAAAGTTTTGGGGTCCAGACCCTGAAACGTGGGTCTGGAGCACGAACTCTCTGCTGACGGAGAGGAAAAATGCTGTTTCCTAACACGCTGGTCTCTGATACGGTCGGGTCATGCTGTGGGCCGCACTGCACAGTAACATCTCTTCAGCACAAGGCAACAGGACCAGAAGGTGCTGGAAATCTTATCTCCACACATTCAACCTTCCTATCCAGCACACTGGATTTGGTGTATGGCCCTGCCTGCACCGTGGCCAGGATTTCTGTGTGAGCAGAAGGTAGGGCTGAAGCACGACGTGTCAGAGTTCAGCAGAATACTGTAAACACAACACAAACTTAAAGATAAACTGACGGGGATGGGTCGGTAGTCCAGATTTGGTCTAAAGGGACTTACACAAAAAAGTGTAAAATGCCCATACGTGTGAGGAAGTGAAGAATTTGAAAAATAACAATTAATCCTGTAATGTCAAACAAGGGACAAGGAAAAGAGATCCCGTGCCCTTACACTTTGGTTTCATCCTGTGTTGCTTTCAGGCTTTCCAAATTCACTAGAGAGCCCTACGATAAATGACTTTTTGTTTGGAGGTTGCTTGTCTTGCATTCCCTGAAGAAGGCAGCAATGCCACACTATCTATTTTAATCTCAATAGCTGGTCCTCAAGGCTGCAAGGCATCTTAGTGCTTTAGGTGATACAGAATCAAGATTCTTAAATCAGAGCCATTAGACCTAATGTCTAATTTTAGATGAAATCATCGGTGTTAGGTCCCAAAAGGCTGCCACTAAAGCCAAGGAAACTGCTGCTACTGCTTTCATTGCAAAGTCTTCCTATTTGCCTATGGATAATCCTGGTGAGCATTAGATACAGAGTCTGAACAGCAAACCAGTAAAAACATAGCCAGAAATACCCAAGGAATTCCTTGGAACACAGCCGTAGGGGCTATGGGGACAATTAACGTTGGGTGACAAAGCACTGCTTCATTGTCAAACACGCAAGCTTTGCTCCACCCTCCATTTCAAGTCCTCAATAGGAGACCTATTTCCAGACGTCTAACTCCTACTGAGTTTTCATTGATTTGAATTCAAACTAGTGCCCAGAGAGCAGTGGAAGAATACACGGTCCTTTAAACTTTTAAGTGCTTAAGTATCATTTAAAAACAGGGTGACAAATTTCTCAGGCACCTCAGGTCCCTCTGAAATTGAGCCTTCATTGCCTGCTTCCTTTGTTCTTGACCTAATTGACAGAAAAAAAAATGGCTAAAAATCTGGGTCAGCATGCCTAAACCTCCCACACGGACACCTCACCCCAAACCCCATAGCACGCAGGTAGATGATGCCGCCTGTGGAAGCCGCACTTCTCTTCTGTGGCAGCAGGCTCACAGCCAGCACGTGAAGACGTGGCCCTAGGAGCAGATGTCGCCTCCTAACGTGCACGTGCATTTCTTCCCCGGGAATCCAACTGCTCTTGTTGGTCTGACGCCAAAGATCCCCTCTTGTGACACCCCCCCTCTTTTTTCACCTCCCTGCACTTGGGGTAAGTTGGGAGTAATTTTTGTAACTTCGGAACTGCCTGGGTACGATTCTAAGTAGAATCCAGGTCATTATGTCAAAATGAACTGCAGGTTTAAAAAAAAAAAAAGCCACAACAACAATCAAAACACCCAAACAACAAAAATAGTCATAATTTCTCAGCATTTTATATCAGCTGTGGGCCTATGCAGAAACCGAGGCGATTTGGTCAAAAACCAGATGTTAACTGAGGAGACGCATCCTGCACTGCAGGTCCTTGGCAGTAATGAACAAGCTGTGCTAAGAGTTTTGTGGATCTAAATTACCTTTAGAGGAAAATTGTCCCTGAGAGCGAAGACTGGAAGGGATTTGGGGCAGGGACCAACTCAATTGCGCTTTGTATAGGGTGCCAATGCCCAGACACGCAATTCTTAACTGCTAACAGTATGTGGAACAAAAGAAATATACTAAGGAAAGATCACACAACAGAGAGATTTTACATAGGAGGGTTAGTTAGTTAGATGCCATTCCCAGTCCTGCCAGGCACCCTTTAAACATCACTTGAACACTCTGAAGGGTCTGGTTCTTCATTTAGCAAGGGGCGTCTCATCAGACGGCCTCACCTCACCGGAAAGCTTGTGAGCCTCTTGCTTCGAATCTGCATTGAGATCCCCAAATGAAGGTGCTCAGAAAGAACAGGCAAGATGACAGACTACCAATCATCCGGTGTCAAGCTTCTACTTGAAAAACACTGAGAAACAGGAGAGATGCTGCCCTGCAAAAGTGTGAATGAGCAGAGCCGTACCTATCGCACAGCCCCGTTCAACCAGAAGCTCACCCAAAGACAGCAATGTTTTTTGGGGAGACACCTCTGGTTTTTGGAAAGGTCCTGTTTGGGCAGGAAAGCATGCAGGTCTGTGTTGTGCCAGGCTGATCTGAGGCCTGAGGGGAAAAATGGTAATTGTTTTTTTTATTTTTCATCTCCCCCCTACATCTCACTAACAGCTTCGGCTGCAGCCACATTCTATTTTTTCCCCTTACAATTGTTTCAATAGATTCTTTATGGTTTATGGGTTGGTTGGTTTGTTGGTGTTTTTTCTTGTGTGTGTGTGTTGTGTTTTTTTTTTTTTTCCCCTTAAACCGAAGCCTGAAATATGCTCTGAATTAAGAAAAAGCTCCATGTCACTTGGGATTGGACTGCTGCTGAACTGTTCCGTGTGTGTGCGCGTGTGTGTGCGCGCAACCTCCTGGCCAAAAATGCCTCAGGGGCTCTCCCTAACTGTTGGGGTCCTAAAAAGGGTCCGCTTTTCCTGATTGGCCTCCCTCCGACACGGCTGGGGGGAGAGCTTGGGGGGAGCGCTCTCCACCCCCACTAGCACCACGCTCCCTCTCTAGCACATCTGTCCAAGCTTGCTCACTGCTGGCCCTTTCCTTCCCCATATGCTACAGGCATTCTTGGCCTGACTGAATCCTTAGTGCATTAAGCAGGAGGCCCCTGGTTCAAGAAATCTCCCCCACTTATAACGTGGAGTGCAGAAGAAATGGTGTGTGCGGTGGAGGGGTGAGAAGAAGGGATCAGCGAGGGGGAAAGAAAAAAAAAAAAAAAAAGGTGTGCGTGGGGAGGGGGAACATCTCGCCTGTTACCTTTATCGGAAAAGAAGGCCATTCACTGCGGGAACATAACACATAGCTTTGGCTTTTAACCTTTCCTGTTCCCCAGGCAAAGTGTGAAGGTGGGACTGCACAGAGGCTCACTGTGTGGAAGCGCCGATCCAGAGGCAGAGGTCTCCTTGGTCCACGCAGGCTCTGTCTCCAGTTAGGGCAGTTTATTCTGGGATGGTGCAGCTGTGCAGCAAAACAACACACTTAACACACACACACACACCCCAAACAAGAAACCTTCTGGATATCGCTTTGTTTGGTCCCAGGTTTAAGACTGGAATTTGGGAACTGGTCGGTGCAGCTGGAAATCGTCTTGTCTGGCTTGTGCTGGGCCAGCCCCAGCGAGGGTCAGGCGCAGGGGCAGCCAGCAACGCTGCGCAGCCGCCCTCACACCTATGTTCAGGCTACCTAACGGCATCTCAGCCCCCGTGGCACGAAAAACGGCAACCCCAACGCTAAAAGTGCAGATTGGTGGTGCCTTTCCTGAGGCGAGGACCAGCTCTTGACATTTGGACGATGGCCTCCCACTGCCCAGACGCACAGAGCAGCACCTCAGGAGGGAGGACGGGGTGCTGGGAGTGCAGACGGCTGCCAGCCTCCACTGCTCTGCTTCTCGCTAGGGCAATTGCCAGCAAAACCACTGAACTTCCAGTACCCAGGTATCCTGCACACCTTGTGCCGCTGTTCCAAAATGACTGTGGGCATTGGGTTGTACCCGCAGCCGTACTGTAGCTCATTTTGCTGTACTGAGCTAGCTGGGCTTCACAGGGACTGTGGCATCCCCAGGGAGAGGCAATCCTGAGCGGGATAACACAGTGCCAGCCCTGCACTGTGCCAGCTGGCCCTCATCTGGAGAAGGCTTCCCATGAAGTCAGCATGGACTAGTCCTGAGGAAACACTCAAAAGGCACTTCGGGGTGAAAGAACAGCAGTGTTTGGGGCTTTTTTTTGTGGTTTCTTTTTGCAAGCGCCACGAAATATCAAATGCGGCCCGCTATAGATATTTGGCCTTTCTGGAGGCCACTTCCATTTACGCAAAACCCGTGTGCTACTACTGCAATTACGTTACCTTCACATCCCTTTTACATTTCTCTAGTCATGCATGAAAAACAAACAGCATATGATACCATTTATGACCCTGCAGTTGCAAGCTAGAAAGAAAGAGGAAAATCGAAGTACATCCTAAATCATCCCTAGTTTTGTCAATGAGATGTTCATCAGTCTCAGGAAGCTGTAAGTCTCTGGGGCTCTTAGACACTTTGACAATCCCAACCTCTATGGACCTATGTATCAAAAAGTGACCTGTGATTTAAAAACGGAGGACTCAGTTTCCAGGAAGCAACATTCACCTGTTAGCAGGGATCTTGGGAATGGAAGGGTGCATCTGCATCAAGGCATCACTTCCACCTGGTCACAGTTCTCTCACAGTCAGCTGTAAATAACAAACCATCAGTTTAAAAAAAAATGCATTAATCACCAATCATGGCACAATAAGGAAGAAAAGCCAAACAAAGGCAGAGAACTGTATGAGCACCACCAAGGAACTGCTGAGGAAGACTAAGATCATACGGAACAATTACTCCCCATTGTCTGCTGTCCAAATAACCACAGATGAGACAGACACAATGCCTCTCCCAGAACATGAAGGATATTTCAGTTAAAGGACACTTGGCCTGGAGATTTCAGTTTATATAATAATACATGAACTAGAATAGCCTTGATGAAACTTCATCTACTTTGTTCCTCACCTACTGTAAACCATGCACGAGTGTTGAATGAATAAAATCTTTCATGATTATAAGAACTTTGATGCTTCTAAAGCCTAATACCTCTGAAAAAAAAAAAAACAGAGTAGGTAAACTATCAACACTCCATCCACCTGCCAGTTCCTAACATTTCACTCAGTCTAATCTTGAAATGCATTTACCATTACAAACTAAGCAGTAAGGGCCAGAAGACACCTAAAGCCGCAATCTAGCTTTTTCCCTCACAGAGGGCAATATAAAGTACTCCTAGACCATTCCTCACAGATGACCAACTTTTTTTTTTTGAGACCTCCAAAGAAGCAGACCCAGTAACATTCTCACACAGCTTATTTTAGCCCTGAACTTGAAGCTAGAAAGCTTTTCTTAATATCTCAACTCACACCAATTATTTTTCTCCTACTCATTGCTGCTATGAAGAACAATTCATCACCATTCTCTTTCTAGCAATGTTTTACATATTGGAGGAATGTTATCACATCCCATCAGTCTTCCCTCCTCTAGACTAAACAAATCCAATTCTTTCAATCTTTCCTCATAGGTTGCGTTTTCCAAACCTCTTATCATTCCTATGGCTCTCCTTTAGTCTCTCTCCAATTTGTCAAGATTTTTCTTAAACTGCACAACCAAAGCGGAACACAGCCAAGGCTGTACGAAGGTTGCCTGAAAAGCAAAGTTTACCCCTCGTCTTTTACCCACAAGTCTCACTAAAGCTCTCCATAGCATGAGTTGTCTTTTCTGAAGCAGTTTTATCACATTATACCATATTCAGTTTATGATCTTCCAGTGCCCTGCATCCTTAATTGTCTTAATTTGTAAATACTGTTTCCCTTGCGAAGTATTTTCTGTTTCACATTCTGTTCTGCACTTGATTGATTTCATCAACCATTAAGATTTTTCCTTCTTGTTTTTTTTTTTTTCCTGGCATTTCAGGCTGCTAATTTCAAATTACCAGGTACTAAAATCATTTGAGTTCTGTTTCTCCTTTCCAAAATGCTGCAGTTCTACCTAACATGACCTCTGCAAATTGTATCAGCGTGCTTTCTCTATTATCATCCAAGACAGTCAGTGAAGTACTGAGCACTACCCAGCCCTGGGCAGACCCTAGAGGGACCCCATTTGACATCCCCTCCCACCTTGACAGGAAACTGTCCCTATTTACTTTTTGAGCCTTAATTTACAGGTTAGTCATACACCCACGTTGTAAGAATTCGAAATAGAGGACGTTTTTCTACTTCTTCAACTACGAGTACACCACAAATGACAGCATGCAAAGCTGTACTAAAAATCAACACACATCATATCTACTTCTTGGTTTTTATTTACTAGTTCATCTGTCCTGCAAAGAAATTGTACTGGTTTGACATGATTTGCTCTTGACAAATCCATATTTGCTGTTTCTTATTAACTTCTTATTCTCTGAGTGCTTGTAACAGCTAATTCTAGAAACTTTTGGGGTACTGAAGTGGGTTTTACTGTTCCATAATCCCCCTGGTTCTCATTTCCCCCTATGTAAAAATAGGCTCTATGTTTACCCTTCCCCGGGCCTCTGACTCTACCTTGGTCATCTGCGAACTCTGAAAGATAATCTCTAATCGCTCTGGGATTGTTTCAGCTAGATCCCAAAGTACTCCAGGGTAGATTTCATCAGGCCCTGCTGAATTGCTGAATATCTAAATTATCTACATTTTAGCCAGCACAGTCTTCTGCTATTTTAGATGATCCCCTTGTTAAAACTTACTGCATTATTATACAATCACAATCAACCTTTTTTTTGGAGAAGCAACCAAAAAAGGCATTGAATACTTCATTCTCTGTATCATTTGTTATTTCCTCTCCTTCCTTTTTAAGTAACAGACTAACTATCCTATCATTTGCAGTTTTTATGTTTGCACTTATGTTTTTAAGGGGGGTTGATTCAGGGACTGATTTATGGGGAGTAAAGTAATGCAAAAGCAGGGTCTGTATTATCTAGAAACTCAGATACCATGAGCACGAGTCGATGCATAATTTTTGGCTTCAAAAATAGCTCAGAGACCATTTAAAAAAGACAACATTTTCTTGGATATTAACAACGTCTAAATAATATTAAAAAAAATGTGCAAAAGCTTCTGCTTTCCTTTAGGAAAGTTTATCATGCAACTGGCCTACTCACGACCATGTGTGCATGCTTGTGCATTTGTGTATGAGCTGATGACCAAAAGCATTTTGAAAAGCAAATTTAAATGCTAATATGTTCAATAGATAATTTCTCATCTGACCAAATCATCTCCAAAGACATTTTCTCCACAGATATCAAAGAAAGAAAAGAAAGATGATGACAAAAGCACACAATGCACTTTGAAAGCAAAATAACTCAAAGTTAAGTACTTTTTTTTTTACTTTTTTTTTTCTAAGTGTGGCCATTAACAAGAGATCCTTGGAAACCCTGCGGGTTTTATGGAGTTTGATGAGCTCTTAATTAGAAATGGCTGAAATTTAAGCTGAGGACTTCTGAAAGCTGTGGCTGGATGGAAACAGGAGGCTTGCTTCTGCCTGATTTCCTACTTAAAAACAGGCTTATGCACAACTTCTAATAAAGCAGCTAAGAATGATAATGCTGTAGTGGACTGGTAGCACAGGGACAAGTGTTTCTGATAAAACACTGACTAAAGAGAATTTCTTCCCAAACTCAGACCAAAATAGACTTTGATCAGAGAAAAGGGTAAATGGTTCAGAAGAAGGTTGGAAGCATCAAGAAAGGAAAGAAGGGTAAGGCTGGGTCAGAAGAGGCCAAGAAAAAAAAAAAAAAGTGGAATTTGAGAAATGGAAAGAGTCAGGCAATCGCAAAAGCTCTGAAAAGCATCTGGGAAAAAATCCCAGAGTTTCAAAAGGCATCTAGGTGCCTAGCTCTCTGGCGGTCTCAGCCTAAACTCTTAACTGGTGCAAATGAATGTTGCTCGAGTGAAGGCAGTGGAGACATTACTGATTTCAAAGGCAGTTTTGCTAATTCCTTCAGACATCTTATAAGCAGGAAAGAAATCTGACTACTGAACTTTGCTTGCCCGTAGTGGGATGATTGAACATCCTCTGTCTCCTCTTTATTAACTCGTAGACACAGAAACCAAGCTGCAGCACACCTGGAATCGCTGCGATCCTCTGCGCACTCACAGGACCTACTGCATACGCTTTCAGGAGCTTTGAGAAAGTGCCCTGAAAGAGTTGAGGCTTTTTATCTATTTCCAAGTTGTACCTGAAAGCAATACATTTATCTCTCGCATATACATCTTAACTGTTCGCCTGTTCTTTGAATTTCAGGCTGCATTTGATTAACTCTGCAAAATATTTTGGGATGCAGTCAGGCTGGAACAACATATGCAGAATAGATTATGATTATGCAGGGTGAACCAGATCACCGAACATGAGACAGATTAGCAGCTATACTAGACAGACAATCTATTTAAGTCTTCTGCTTTTCATTGTGATTTAATTGAATTAAAATATTGTGTTTTTTTTTTCCCAGTGTATTACTTGGAAATAGGATTTCTTTTCTATGTGGAAGATTAGCATTATTATTTAAGGGTGTTCTGGACAAAAGCCCATTTGTACAAATCGTTGAAGAGCTGCACTTGGTACTGTTCAGGTCTTTCTTTATCTTCTGATCTTCTTCACTCTTCCTATAAAACAATCGGACACTCGAGCTGACTGCAGCATCTCCCTCTGATCAGAAAGTGTGATGCTAAGGAACAGGACTCCAGATCTGTATCCAAACACCGGTGTGCCAGGGGTCTGCGGGAGGTGAGGGTCTGTTCACAGCCCTTACCAAGCCATGTCCCACGCTGAGCTCCTGGACACGGCTCTGGGAAATGCCGTGGCTGCAGGCAGGCTGATGCGGAACAAGCTGGGGGGAGCCATATGAGTTGCATGACAACAGCAGAAGCGTTCTTCTGAAGCTTTTGATTTTAATTGTTTACTTCAGAAAAGTGGAGATAAGTATCAGCAGCTGGACACAGGGTAAATCGCAGCCACAGAGCTTGTGTAAATACTGAGGTTTCTGAAGAATGAGCTTATGTCAAGCAGCTTCAGGCAGGGAGCAGGCCAGGAAAGCCCTGGCTCGCTGGGGAAACTCCTGCTTCTCGTGCCTGTGGACATGTCCGAGCAGGCCCCAACTCGCCGAGGTTAAAGCCAAACACATTTCTGCCTTCCGAGCCTGGCCCCTGGCTTGAAATCGGCGTGATGAATCAGAGGAAAGGAAGGATTAAAAATGGGAGGGACTCTTAGGGGATGGTGACCTGCTTGCTACAGGGCCCGAGCCCCCACCTCGGCCTCAGCTTGCCCACACACCGGCCCCTTGGCCAAGGCTGAGCGAGGAACCAGCCCCACACTCAGCCCGCGCAAAGAACAGGCGAGTGGTGTGGTTAATGTGTTTAGACACACACGTGAGGGGAGGGATGGGAAGAAAGAGATGAGAAAGTGCTCTCTGGAGTCCCCGTTTTAATTAAAGAGTACTCTCTAATGAAATAACCATCTACAAAGCTGTCTTCCAATTATGAGGCCTCCCCTAACACTTTCAGCATCTCCCGTGGACACTCCTGGAGTTTTCTGCACTGAGTGAGCCAAAGCTCCTCGCTCCCTCCTGTCCCCACGGCCTCCACCTAGCAGGAGAAGACCCCACAGGAGCCCAGCACAGTTCGACAAAAGCAGGGTGGTTACGTTCGCTGGAAACCAGGGGGCAAAAAGCAGAGAAAAATGAGAGTCGGACTCCCAGTAAAGATCAGTGGGAACTGGGGAGTCGGCATGGCTGCCCTCCTCAGAGGTATCCTCCGCACCGTGGGGGTTCACCTAGAGAAGACTGGGGCATCGCGAGGTAAAGCCAGATTATATGAGCTATAGGTTATTGGTTTTCTCTCTGCTACAAAAGACCTTTAAGCCTCCTTTACAACTTCATACATGTGAGTACACCCCTACACCTGGCTGCAACTCCTCTCTGAAATCCAGAGGCGTTCATATGAGAGTAGGGTCTCCCAAACGGATCCTGTTTCAGGTCTTCCCCAGTCTAACATTAAAAAAAGCTTACTTAATTGTTTCAATTTCATAAAATCTCATTTTATTAGAATTTCCAACATCCCCTGGGATCACGGTGGAATTAAGCTTTACCTGTCTGGCAACATTGATTCTAGTATCGTGCAATGTACTGGGTATTGCAACATGAGGGGAAATAAATCAACTCCTTTCTTTTACATTTCTGATCAGAAGACAACAGATAAAAACTGCTTTGGGTACTACTTTTGGGTACTGCAAGACAAATCATACCCCTTCATTCAGAATACACTTCCTGAAAATGTTGGTCTGGCCTGAAAGGTTGCTTTTTTTTTTTGCAACATTATTCTACTCAAGAGCTTTATACTAATTGTTCTGATCAGCAATAACATCTTCTGTTTTCCCATTTTATGGACATTATGTAAAGTAAAAGGACAATGAAGTAAAATGGATTTTGTCAAAGCCACCAAACCATTACAAAAGAAGATTCGTTGCATAATGGATGCCCTTTTCCCCATAGGGACAGAAAAATACCCTGGCTTCAGCCTAATTTTTTTGTTTTGTCTGTTTGATATCTGATGCCTACCAGAAGGATTTGTAAAGAAACCTAAGGCATTTAGACTCCAATTTAATGGGATTTAAGCATTTACTTCTGTTGGAAATGTTGAAAACAATATACTAAAGACGAAACGAACTACTGAGTTTTAATCACCTCCTAACTTGATACCTTCAACAACAACACACTGAAAAACAGAAGAAAATTATGGGGCTGGAGGCAGCAGAATGCAAATGAACCCTTCCAAGTCTTGACTTTCCAAAACATTTCAGACTATTAGTTCTCAGTAATTTCAACCGGGGCTGCAATTACTAAAGACTTCTGAAAGTCAGCTGTCAACTTTTAAAGCGTTTTCTTTTTCCTATAATAGCAGATGGTTTGGAGATACAGCGGTTCTGAATGCTCACTTGAGGAACCTGAAGATTTCAGAAACAGATTTTAAAACTGACAGTCAATTGGTAAGTTTTTAGACTATTCTATAAGGCTAAGAAATGGCAAAAAGAAGAGATCAGGGGGAGACAATAAAAGAGAAAATATGAACAGGCTTTCTCAAAATAACCAGAGCTCTGTGGCAGTAACTGGGGAATAACAGAACCTGTTCGGTGTCTGCATCCGCTACTTTTGCCTTTACTCTTGTTGAGTAGTAGCATTAGTTTCACTGAAATCAATCAGCCTGCCTCTGGAGTCAGCTGTTATTTAATTTCACTGAAGGGAAAGGGCAGAATCAAGCCAGCAAATACTATCACGCTTATAGATATGTTTTGTTATGTTACATGAGAAATAGTAGCGTGGGACTGCTGGGAGTTTTCAGACTGATAAAGCTGTTATCGTATTTCTATTTTTCACTGGGGAATTGCAGCACCAAGAGATCAAGGTCATATTTAGTAGAAAGAGCTTAAGGGGTGTTTTACATATGAATAACTTTAAGCATATGTTTAAGTGTTTATCTGCAGTAGAGTATCTCCAAATGGCCTAAGACAAGACAGATCAAGCAAAGTCCACAGCAATGATCACCCATGAGCCCCAAGTAGCAGCTCAGGGCTGTAATTACAAAACCATCGATTCTTTGCAATGATAGCTCTATTAATGTCTTCATTTTCTCATCCCAAAAGATCATTTCTACCCCTTATAGTCGATCTAGCAAAGGAAAATAGGGAGATACGAGTTGCAAGTCCCTCTCTACTTCTTACCTAAATACAGCCTCTTAGCTCATTAAGAACATCACACAGTCCTAAGCTCCTCATTTTAACAAGAGATGAGAGTTCTACCTGGAGTGCTTCAGTGACTCTCTCAGACAAGTCTGAAGCTCTCGAGACTAGTGTTAAATGCACTGGGTGTTTCTTTTGCATTACTCAGGTCCTTCAAGAAGTCAGGGGGAGAAATGAATATGTATTCTATATGTCAGCTAGTTATATCAAAGCCTATCTGTGTCTAATTATGGAAAACAATCTGCCTATGTGAAGTTAACAGGGAAAGCTCTAAACGGATGTTGATTAGAGAGTGCCTCTGTAGAGTACTTTTTGAGAGGTCATTTTGCAGAGTTTAGATTGAGATGGATGAAGGTGAGGTATTTGGCAGTGAATTGCATCTTTGAAGTGAATGACGAGATCAGGTTCTAGCATGGAAGCACAGAGGTTGCAGTGACATTCATCTGCAGGGGAGGCAAGTGGAATTACTAAGAGAATGAACAAACTAATTCGCAGGAGCAAGAAGCCCTTCTGAAGTGAGTGGCTGTATTTACTTTAAAGGTGCACATGAACTTAAAGGTTAGTCCGAGTCATGTGAGAGAAAATTAGTGAACGTTTTGCTGAAGATAATGGCACATGGGGGATACTCAATAATTTTCAATATAACTCTTTTATGATGAGCTTTTACTTCAGATTAAATTTTTCCTTACCTCAAACAACACTCATTAGGGTGAATATTTTCCATTAAAAGTTCTGTGCAGCCCTGAAGGTACGATCCAAGCTCAATCACTTTGACCAAAAGAGAGGGTGTTGCTTTTTTTCTTCATCTGCCCCAAAACACTGACAGTGAAAATAAAGCATGGCATTACCCTAAATGATGTGCAGATGATGGGCCCAGACCTTTGGTGCTCAAAAATGACAGACTTGCCGAGCAGAGAATATGACCCATGTATTCAAGCCTTCGTGGAGATTGAGCCTGATACGGAGCAGAGGAAACGCCACAAGCTCCTCTTTCTCAAATGGTGTTGGCACTCCTCGAGACAATCCCACCAGATTTATTACATCTCTGAAAACATCCTACTGTGCTTTATACCTCCTTGTGGAATAGCCACAATTTACTGGTAGCCATAAGCCATTAGGTGGATATGGTCCTTCCTCTTTCTCTTTGATTTCAACAAACAAAAATCCAATGTACAACAAAAAGCTGCAGATAGGAACTCCACTGAGCGTTTGACTGTAAATGAAACCCTCAGTAGCTGATTGCTTGGAAGTGAGAGCAGAGGTTGAAAAGTAAATGCACTTTGTCCAGTGCACAGCATTGCTAAAATAATTTCTGACAGCCTGTGCCAAAGCACTGAAGTCAACAGACTTGGCTAATCCACTGTGATAAATGCAACAGTTACAAAAATAAATACCTTCAAAAAGCAACTGGGAGTTGGCCAACATGAACAATCCGAAGAAAGCCATACTTGTCACCCCTAAATCTTGAAATAGCAGAAAAACTTATCTTTCCAGTGACATTTCTAACAGGCACGGACAGGCCCTGCTTGACATCTGCCACGGACACCTCACTTCCAAATAGCCTTGTTCTGCTCCAAAGGACCATCAGTAGGTACCGGCTGTACAGATTTGTCTTATTTCCATGATTTGCTTTAGCCAAACATCACCAGCTCTAAAAAGCACCCAATATTCAAACTGTTCTATAGGACCTTCTGTTTTCTTTCTTTGTTGCTTGGCATTGTTGTCACTTCATCACTTATAGAGATGGGCAGAACAATTTGAGTTGACTTTTGAGCCGTATGCATCAACACCAGGAGAAATAATGACTCTCATACTTACAACTTCTGCTCTATTATTTCATACAGAATGGAGAATGAAAATATAGCTTAACTAATTTTTGGCAATTTAACATATATTTTTTTAACAATTTAATGCATTTTTTGACCATTTAACTTACTTCAAAGCATATTTCGTTAAGGACAGAGAAAGAATTGCCATGGAGAGAAACGTATAAGGGAGAATAGTGAAATGCAAAATATATCTAAGAAGTGTCCTTTCCTTTGGCCCACTTCCCATGGAGCCTTTCAGTCTAATTTATTTGGTACTGCAAATCTCAGAGAAGTCAATGGACTTCTTTGCAATTTCTAGAATAAGCCAGGAAAGAAAGATGCAAGTACTTGTAAGGAAATCCTTGAATTTCCTATAGCTTTTTACGCAGTGGCTTAATGTCTAGACTCTTTCTTGGAATGAAGGCTCTGGATCATTTTCCTTTTTTCCCCCAAGTACTGCCCTGCATGACTGCAAGGCAGGAAAAGCCAGCACCTCTCAAACTGTTCCATTGCTTTCATTACATTTGTACCTCGCTTTCAAACTTTGTATAGCAGGGTTATGTTGTAAATATAAATACATAAATGGAAAGCTAAAAGGAAATTTTAATCAGCATTGATTTTACATATTTTTCACTAATTCTGCATTTAGTAAACCTTCACCATCTCACAGTTAGGCCTTCCATTTCTTAAGTTAGTTTATAAATCTTTTCATACAGATTAGGCTGCAGCTCTCCATACAGATGAGCGTTGCTCATCTCACGCTCATTCTGCTTTCAGAGCAGGTACACCCAGATTTTGCTCCGTTACAACCATTTCAGTTCAGTCTATGACATTCTGTTGCCATCTGTGTATCGGTGCATCACTGGCCTTGCTGCAGTCCTACTAACACAAAGCTTTAGTTGTACTGCTGTGCTGGTTTTGCAGGTCCATCTCCATGCTTTAAGAGGGTGATAATTTACTACAGTTTTCATTAAAGAGAATTCACTCTTGAGTGCTAGCAACTCCTGCTTTAATATTTCAGATACAAGCAGCCTCTGTACTTTAATCCATCCCCGGACAAGATGCAGTCTGCCACCAACAAAGTTACGTGATTGACAGCACAACCTTTGTGCTCCTGCTCAAACGTGCTCCCTTCTGAACTTCAACCATTTCTTCCAACTTCAAAGCCAGAACCAGAAGGGCTTAGTGATGCTAGCAGGTAGACCATATACCATTAGTGTCCATTAAAGTTAGAGCTGAAAAAATCACCTCCCATTGCAGACCTGGAGTGAATTCTCCATGACCACCGAACTCCCATCTCCATAACCTCAGCACTGCTACCCCAACCAGTCCCTCCTGCATACCATGGTCCCCATCCTGTCTGCAGAAGGATTAACACACTGCCCGTCACACTTACACCAGAATAACTTCGTCCTGTAAAGCAGTTTTATAGACATCAGCAGCTCTGGTATGACTGCACATCCACAATAGGAGCTTGCAGTGATTTAACTACCGGAGGTTCCAAACTATTCTTTAATTTAACCACAGCTTCCAAGTTTAAAGTAGAGAGCAAAGTCATGGTGGCAATGGCAGAACAGTGCTTGTCAGGCAGCCCTAAATCTGCAATGCATTAACCGTGGTTGGAGAGAGCCTGTTTATTAATTCATAGCATAGGTTCACAGAGTTATTGTGTATTAATCTATTAAGATGTAGAGTCACTGGCCTAAACTTCAAGAAGCGTGGGATCGGCTAGAGAGTGAGTCCAGTACCTAAGGCAGGGATGAAAATGAGAAGCTTAAATTTGAGCAAATTTGGGTCAACTTTGGTGGAGGTACACACGCTTTGGCATTGCTGCTTTACTCTGTTTTAGATCAGCAGCAGCAGAGCCAAAACTTTGCAGAGGTTTTTCAGACATTTAGTCTCCCTTTAGTCATGGATCGTTATCGTAGGTATTAACACTGAAATAGGATAATGAAGTTATGAAAGGCCAGCTCAAGTTATCTGCCGTCCATAATGCGCTCCATCAGATGAGCCGAAGTGACAGAACAGAGCCTCAGAGCACTTCATGCATTATGGATCGCTGCTTGCATCTCACAGGCACTGCATTCTTACATCACTGCTTTACAGGAGGCATGAGACAGGAACTAATGTATGCGTGTCTTAGCACAGTATGTAATGCAGTGAAGTCCTGACCTTGTTCAAAGTTACTAAGTGCTATTAATATATATAATGGAAATAAATATTAGCCTTGCTTTGCAGATCGAGCAACCTGAGACACAAGGCCCCTAAGCGATTTGTCAGGACCAACAGGGTGCCAGGTATCCTGACAATTTCTTTTATTCTAAGCACCAGACAAGTTCATTCCCATCCATCCTAGCACTCCTGCAGGGAGGAGGAGAAGAAGAAGAAAAAAAAAAAGCATCCCCTCTAAAAATGCTCCTGCTTTATCAGCAAAAAGAGGGTGATAACAAAACCAGCTCAGGCCAGACAAAAGCTAATTGAAGCATATGGGCTCAAGCAGATACTTAGAAGCACAGCCTTAAAATAGCCCAGCAGGACTAAGGGATGAATCTTCTTCAAGCACTGCAACAAGGAAGTGGCAGTCAGCAGTAAGGCTTAAAATGAAGCACGATAAAGCATTTCCAGGCAGGTCAGGCACCTGCTTCAGACTTTCTGAAAGGACAATGTGGTCCACTGTGCTGAAAGCAGCAGTGGCGAAGAGAACATATCCCTAAATCACTCTCCTACATGAGATGGCTGCCTGAACTTTCCAGTGGGCACTCTGAGTCCTACCATAGCCTTGCCTTAGAGCCAGCCTCAAATATATGTATGAGATCATGGGTATGGAGGTGCTATTGATGCTGCACTGAAGTGACCTTCTCTAGAACTTTGAATTTAAATGGAAAACACCATAGACAACCAGACAAGAATTTGACACACTGCCTGGAGAGAGAACAGACTGTTTCAGTGCGTGCAAGAGGAATGCTGTATGGCAGTAAGTAATAGGTAGCATCCATTAGGCAGGATCTCTTTGGACACAGAGCTGGGGGATAAGTTTTCAGTGTGACACTGAATTCTTCAGACACTGTAGTAGGCTTAGCTTCTTTAAACGAAATTTGCTCAGAGGAATATAAGCCATTTCCAAGCATGAACAGAGTACATTAAAGCACTGACTCAGGCTTTGATTCAGAAAAGCACTTAAGCACCCTTCTTGTAAAGGGATACTTTTCGGTGCTCGGACCTTGGAAGGGAAGGTGTATTGTGGTCTCTTTGGCTCAATGCCACACATCAGGGCATAAAATAAAGCTCAAACTAATGCAATTAAGGAGGAATCCTTCACAGTGGACATACTTAATCCATTACTGCCCACCGCAGCAGTTCTTGCACCTAGGACTGGCCATTCCTAGGAGCAGCACGCTGACTAGGCAGGGGAATGACCCATTTTAATGAAGGCATTGTCTGAGATATTTAATAAAATACTTTTGCTTTGTTCTGTGAATTTGACACTGATGACACTGTTCTTCAGCTGTGATAGGCTTGCATGTGCTTATAATCTGGCACAAGGAACACTTCACATGAAAACAACTTCCATGGGACGGCGAGCTTCTTGCCACAGCACTGATGGGCAAGAGCCTCAGGGGACCGAATTTTGCATGCGAGAGCAGTGGTGTGGGAGGGGGAAACACAGGTAGAAAAGGCTTGACTTCATAAAGAAAATGTCTGGACTTGAAGAAGGAAAATAAGCAAACCAAAAAGGGGAGGAGGAGCAAACACCACACTATTTCACTGCTGGCTGAACAGTTTTGGGAAAGAGATTAAAAAGAATCTCACCAAAGTTTATCTTTTTTAAATTGTGCCAAAACTTCAAAATAAATAAATAAATAAATAACCGCAACAACCTTTTGATGCTATTCATCTTTACCATGAAAACATCAATGATATTGATACCAAAGACTCTAAATCACAGACTCATTCATCTTGCAAGCAGCATTCATTTGTAATTCTACAGCATTTTATTTCATGATGGACTAGTAAGTGTTTGGTAGTGCATTTTGCAATAATAATAAACTAAAAGCAACATGAGACTAAACTAAAAGCAACTGTAACTTGGCTGTTAAATCTTTTCTTGAAAATGCTGTGAGCTTGCCAGAATATTTGGTGAGAGATGTCAGGCTTGCAAATTGACATAGAAAGAATTAACCAGGTTCTATTGTATACTGCAGACTTTGCTTGTAGCTATTCCTTATGATCCATTTTCCTAACTTCTTGCAAATGTTTTTACTATAAATATTATTGCCATTAACATTCTTATTGTGGGACACCTATAGTTTTAGTTCAAATCCCAGTCCGGATTAGATCCTCATCTCTCATGCTGTAGACACGACTTCTCCACGTACCTTCAAACTGTTACGTAGACTCAGAGATGTTATTCAATGCAGGAAAATACAATGGGTAAGCTAGGAGAATTGCTTCCTTTTAGATGAGAAAACTGATCTTCGGTGTCATGGCCAGGTTACATCAGGAGTTAACAGCAGAATTAGTTATTCTTATTTCAGTCCCTTAATGACGCAATCATCCTTCTTGCCAGTTAGCTCTCCTTATAATTACGGTGTACAATGACGCATGTTTTAAGAGTACAGACAAGCACAGAGCTAATATCATGTGAAGTGATCTGCTGAGTAACTGCATCAGCTCTCTCGAAGGCAGTCCATCTAGGGATGTACTCAGAAGTGCATGGCCAGGCTGGGTGTAGGTGAACAACCAGCAGAACTCCTAAAAGGTATTTGCAGCCTAATCCATGCAGCTTCCTTCCCGGTCACAGCTCCCCAGGAAGCAGATAAGGCCCTCTCTGAAGTGTGAGATGGGCAGTGCAGCACTTCCCCTTGGAGCACTGGCATAAAGTCAATGGATGCTTTTCCATGGAAATTAAGAAATTCAGATTTAACCACGTCCTGGGAAGTGTTCAGAATGAGCTTGCTCATCTGTCATCACGAGCTGATCCTCCTCTCTGGCTCATTTCACATCTCTGTCTTCATACTTGTGTGACTGAAATTGCTTCTGGCCCTGGCTGCAGGAGGAGGACAGTTTGGCTTTGAGTTCCTGATGCTCCATCCCCTGCTTTTAAGCCTACATGAAAAGAAAGAGCAGCACAGCCAAAAGTGATGTGCTGTTCTGTGAGCAGGGGGACCCTCTTACACTAGTGAGAACATGCCTAGGCACAATCTACCTGCTGGCAAGAAGCATCAGCTTAACAGTTTTTCCAAAGTCAAGAAAACAGGTACTCCTTACTGTCTGCATTGGCCTTCAGCTTCCCAAAATACTGTGCAAAAATATTAGCACTGATTTTTTAGATGTTGGAGAAAGGGGTTGGCTAGACAACATCTTGAACTCCTTTTCATTCCCCCTGTGCTAGGACTGCATGCCACAGAAAATGGCTCAAGCTTTCACCCTCACTGCCCTCTGATACTTTCTTCAGCCTCCAAACACAGACCTCCTTGCAACTTAAATTTACAGCTCCTTCTCCTATTCTTCTCCACTGATAACATTTTTGCCTTGCATACACAAGACTTCTGTGCATTTGAAGACTTATATCCCCTCTTGCTCTTTTCATCTCAAATGGAATGAGTTTAGTTGTTTGGGATTTCCACAGCAGCCACATATTCTCTTTGACCACCCTGCTGACTGCTAATCCAGCTTAACTAGGAAAATTGGAAAGAAAACTTTTCATAGCATTGCCGTGTTATTAAGGGCTTGTCTTTTAAGGGCAATGTATTTGTTGTCACTCAAGATGCTGCCAAGGGTCTCTGCAGAACAGTTTCTTTCTGACTGAACTTTTAAAAAAAAAATCTTCATTTTTCCCATTTGGTCACCTGATGATTAATGGCTATTTGTCTCCTTCTGTAAACACAATGAGCAAACATTCATGGGCAGTACTGCTTACTGGAACTACTTGATGTGCAGAAAACAAGAGATCACAGTATTGCTAGAGGATGTAGATACCATAATAAAGGCTGAGCCAAAATCTATTGAGTGCTGCAGGAACACAGGGAAAGGAAAGGTCCTTACTAAAAGATCCAACCGAGATACCTGAGTCAGAAAAGACAGGATATGTAAATATCACCATTATTGCCATTTTACAAGTGAAGAATGGAATATAGAAGTGTAACACTTAAAAGGCAAGCAGGGTATCAGGCAATTTCCTAAAAGGACCCCAGCCTCAATGAGTTGCTCCAGAGGTCTACAGAGTCTCAGATCAACACTTCAGCCATGCTCCTCACAACCGTTTACCACTCCAAGGGAAAATCTGTTTCATACTTCATGAAAAAGCCTCTATTTTCAAAGACCAAAGGGGCTGTGAAGGCCATAAAGTATATGAAGACTACAATGATGACAACATGCTTTTGAAGCAGTGAAAGGTATGAAGGCCATCTTGGGAAAGACCTGAGCTAGGATCATGCCCCTTGTGTCAAAGAAAACTCTCGGTTTACCTGCCAATTCTCATGTCCCCAGTTATTTGTATTTTCCAAAGCTCTGCAAAGCAACTCCAGAGTTTCATTATTTATTTATTTGGGATGCTGCGTGTCACAGTGACACATTGAGAAACTGGCATCTGCAATTTTCACATGTCAGAGTGACTGTAACTTGAACTGACAAAATAAATTGCAGTTCACACACTCCCACTGACTTTGTTATGTCCCTGAAGCCCTAGGCCTATTTTTTCAATTAAGATCCCCCCTTCTGCCATCCCCCCTCTTCCTACTGCAGAAGCACAATGAGCAGTGGGCAGGAGGGAACGTGACTTCCACAGCTGGCAGCAGTTGACTGGGAAAGGTAATGGCATTTCTGATACAGAGAGCAAGTAATTCTCCTTGGCTTTTTAGGAAAAGGGACACGTCCTTATTCAATCAACTACTGCCACCAAACCTTTCAGACTGCACCGTGTCCAGGTGTGCAAAGGATGACAGGCCTGTGTCGGCTTTGCTTTAGTATTTTGGCTCTCAACTTTGTGAAGGGAGTTGGGTACTTCTACCAGGATACATCAGTTCTCAATTAAAATCAATGGAAGATTTCTTAATAAGGAGATTTACTTGATCTCCTGGTCAAGGGAATGCCAGAGGTCTGGGCAAGTAAGAAACTATATTAATCTCCCTGAAGCTGAGATGAGCATGCCATACACTGGAAGGGTGGGCAATAAAATCTTACACATGGGAATATCTCGTCCACTGCATGGCCCAGCAAGGGAAAATACTTTTAAATAGCTGACAGCCCCCCTACGTTTGTGCTCTCCCAGCACTCCTTTGCCCCATTCCACGTCAGTAAGCCTGAGCCATCACCTCACTTCCGACTGCAACCTTCCTTCTTTCTTGTCCTGTCACCACGGGCATGGAAAACATTCCCTTCCCTTCTCTGCAGTGGCGCAAGCCAAATAAAGCAAGCAGCAACTATTTCAAGCAGCAGAACTAGTACGGCTCATGAGGCAATGCTGCCTGACTTTCTTAGTCCTCTGACAATTATACCTTGCCTGAGCCCCTGACTTGGATTCCACGTCGTCTTCATTTGGTAAAATGCATCACACACTCCTAGGTGCTACCGAAGGAAAACATATTTTGTTTAACAGTCCAGGTTGACCCAAGTTGTTCCTTCATTTTGTAATCCTTTCCATCTATTTGAGCTGTATTTGGAGCAACAAAACCACATGTGGCTTGCATGACATTTAATTGCAAGTACTTCACACACTTCTAAATTCCTTCCTTTCGTGTGCAGCACTACATATTTAGTCAAGGACGTGTTGGGGAAGGTCAGTAGGAGGGGAGAGAGGGAAGAGAAAACCATCTTCTAATGCATTGGCCATTCCAGAAAGAGCACTGCTCAACCACAAGAGCTAGTCATATGTATGAACAATTCTATATTCCTGCTGGCAGAGTTGCAGGGGTGAACTCAGTTATCTAACGACTGCACTTACCAGGCAGTCATCAGCTCGGGGACGTATCTGGGTGTCTCGTGGCCTAGGAAGTTATGAGAACACAACATAATTGGATTACAAATGGGGTTATTTGGAGGCTTCAAGGTTTGCGGGAGTGACTACCTCACCAAACATTCTCCTCCTGGGCTACGAGACTACAAAGAGCAACACGGTTCTGCCTGTCCCAGATGAGCTGTGAACAATACAGCAATGAAGGGAGTGAGGGAAGGAAAGAAGAAGGGAGCCCAAAGTCTCCGTAGAAAGGCACTCTAAAGCAGTGGAATATAAAGTACAAAACTAATTAGTGGTATTTAGCTAATGCAATTATTCAGTCAAGTATATGAGAATAGTTATTGTGTTTCCTAATTGAATGATATGGTCAAAAACACAGTAAAAAACAACAGTATCCATGTTCCTCCACAGCTGTGCCCACACCTCAGTACAGCTCAGTTTCTAGCTGAGGAGTACTTGCTTTTCATCTTCAGCTCAGCTATCACCCCAAGATTTCTGTGCTGTCCACTCCTGGTTAGCTTTTTAGGGGCTGGTCAGGAGCCTGCAAACTTGCTTCTATTTCACTCCTATATCCAAACGTTCTGGGCAGGGCAGAGGATGCCGAAGTAAAATGGGAATAATTACTTTCTATAGCAGATTTCAAACTTACACTTGGTCCAAAATATTCCACCCCCTCCCCCCGGCATTCCCCTAGAACATAAATATTAACCTCAGAGTAACTCATCTCCATACCCCTTAATCTCATGTTCCCAGAACCTGCTTCTACCCAAAGAGAGCTGCTTACAGGCTTCTCTAAATCCCACTCTTGGATGCTCTCAGAGCCAGATGTGTCCACACACATATGGATCTGCTCTGGTCTGATTCTGCCCTAATTTCCACAAGACAAAATGGGAATAAAGCCTTTTCAGTCAACTGAATCTCGCATAGAAAGGATAAGAGATGAGCATTAAGAATGATGTGTTCTGCTCTCCAAAGGCATTAAGCACGAACGCTCTAACAGCAGATAAATTGGGTGTTTAACAGGGAGAAGAGTGCATGAGCAGAGAAAACTCTGAAGTGTCAACGGGAGCTCAGCACCCCTCGGGCATAGATGCCCATATCTCTTGGCATCATTTCAAGTCATGTCAAGTCTTTCTTCTTAAGAGGGCATCAGCAGGGCCTTTGAGACTTTTGGCTTCATGCTAAGGAAATCAAGGGTAGCAGTTGCTCTGCCTTTAACCTTGAAGTCAATCTACTGAAAGCAGAAATTAGTAGCTTGACAGCTGATGAGAGTGCATTCCTCTACATTTACACAGCAGGTAGAACAAAAATAGCAATAGTATAAACTTCTTCCCATTGAGTCACTGCTCCTCAGCACCCTCCTGCCAAACACCTGTGGGCTCTCCCTGTGATGAGCAAGACTTTTCTAAGCTTTCATACACCCCCTGGCAGGGATGGTGGATCTGTTGGGGGTCTGCAAAGGAGAACCAGAGGAACAAAAAAAGCCCAGGGTGAATGCACACAAACCTCCATATGGGCAGCTCAAGGCTCTAGAAAATTTCCTGAGAGCTTTTGGGGTCAGTGTACCACTGTTTACTTACCCACTACTCCCTGAAGCACACAAAAAAACAACCTCTCTTTCCTCTAAAGCCCTTGCTCCTGTAAGACAGTGTGAACTGCAAACACACAATATAGAGAAACCTAAACAAATCTCCTCTTCAGGACTTTCCAAGAAAGAGTGGTCCAATTCACGCAACTTCACTATTACTACAGCCACTGTGTTTCGAAAATGTGCTTAGGTGTTGGCAGCCATCTCAGCTCTTTGTAGTTTGTCAGCAGGTTAAAGATTTGAAGACCAAGTGGAAACTTTTGAAGTCGATGACATTCCAGATGAAGGCCTTTGCATCTGAACTCAGCAACATACCCTAGAAACGTTTCAAGGAAAACACTGATTTGTCAAAAACAAACATTTTTCAGAGGTATATGTGTATCAGCAAAGGCACAGAGTTTCCTCCTGCCCTCTAATTCAAACTAAGCAGCAGTAGCTGAGTGATTACAATACTCAGGTTTGTTCAGGTTGAAGACCTGTCTTGCTTTAAAGAAAGCACACAAATTTAAGTACTTGCCATGGGATGTGAATGCCCTGACAACCAGCATTCACAGTTTATTGGGCTGGGGAGCCCAGGGAAATAGCAAAATCCCTTCCAGTGAATAGAAGAAGTAAGGGAAAAAAAAAAAAAAAGAGAGAAATCTAGTTTGCAATTTCATTCTGTAGCCAGCTACATGTTTGAACCTCTGTGCCACCAGGCTAGACCTTGTGCTGTTCAGCAGGAGGACAGTGCTCCCATTAATAGAGGGTTCAGTAAGAACTCAACAGGGCTGAGATGGCCCCAAGGAGCTGATCAGTAAGCAGCGACATGCACAAGAGAGATCTGGTCTTTACTAAACTATATCTACCAAACAGCCTCACGTATATTTTTCCAAGATGAAGGAATTCTTGTTTTTCCACCCTCATACAGTCCCGATTTTTTGTCCATCTCCTCTGGAATATTAACGACAGCCATCACTACAATACAGGTCTCTATTCTGGAGAGCTGGGCTTGTGTCCACTGGTCTCCAGAGATCCTGTTAGAGCATATTATTCCTTCCCCCACTTTTCTTCTGGAGCAGAACTGATTGAAGAGTGAAAGAGAATTTCAAGGTGAATAAAAACCCTGTGTTAAGCATGAGGTTATACACAAGGGTTGTGGTATCACAGCAGCCTTGGAAATGCCCACGAATCCCCAAAGCTTTGATTTCAGCATTAAGTAATGCTGGCCTGAACATTCATCCGGAAATGTGCACTGCACAGAATTTTTTATGTCTAACTTTTCTTTTTCAAAAGGTTCGCTTCTCCCTTCAGGTTGTGAGACTAAAAAAAATGCCAAGAACATCGGATTCACTATTCGGGTCAGTCCAGTAATACATCTCTTCTGGCACCCTGCTGACAGATGAGTCGAGCCAGCACCAGCTGCTCCCGCGGTAAATACGAAACTCTGCAGTAGGCAGTTATGAAATAACCTTGGTAAGAGGAAGTTTCTTCCTAGCCTTATCCTAACCCCTATTATTTAGTAGTTGGCTTACACCCAGCAGCACATAGCACCCAGGCGGATGCATATACCCCTTTCTAAATTATCCTAACATAATTAGATGTTCTCATTAGCCTTACATACTTCTGCCGTGGTCAGTCATCCCATAAATCAAAATGCCAGCTGTTTATTTACATGTCAGGGGCAGAATATTCACAATATTTAACAAATACTTGATGTTTATACTCCATCAGGCCTCCCAGTCCAAGTCTGACCATGTTTTGCACACAGCAAGAAGCAGTTTCTGCTACAGCAGGAAAACAAACTGGCCACTCTGAATTCCAGAGCAGCATCGCCCCTGCTGAGAAAGGAGGCAGGTGAATATTTTGGGCAAGGTTAGCTGCAAAGACAAGCAACTGGAGCAGGATCAGTGTTTCCCACGCTTCCCGGACTGACAACATTTCTGCACACCTCCGTGGCCACCTCACCATGGTCTTGTGGATCATGCAGGAAATGGGTTTCACAGCCTGGGGACGGCTGAGCTATGGGAGAGCCTCTACTCACCGCAGTAACCTCAAGGCAGATCTCATGGAAAACGAAGATAAGTTTATGGACAATTGGTCAAGCAAACATGGCTGAAGACACTAGAATATTTTTAAGAAATGTTTCTGAAAAAAAGATGGTCACAAAAGGAGTCAGACATCCAAAATATTAAGAACTCCTATGCATACGTGTGTGTTTCTGTATGTATGTATGTGCCCTGGCTTTCTCATCCAGGTGAAAATAGTCCAAGCAAAACCTCAGGATGTTTTTCTCCACTGTCACGTACATGTTAATGCTGATGAAAACTTCTCGCTGCTTTCCTCCTCCTCAGAAAAGAGTTAGGACAAGGGTATTTCTCTTGCCTGGGGAAATACACTGTGATTAATCTTCCATTTATCTGCAAAACTCATAACAAACACTTTTAGCAGCTTTTGAGCAAAAGCTGGCCTTTTCTATGTAATCTGTCTTTCATTCCTGCTCCAAAGCAAAGGCAAAAATAAAACTATTTTCACTTTCTTCCCCCAAAAAGATAAGATTTTCCTTTGCTGGCCTGGTGCTCCCCCACTCCATGTAGCACTTGTTTCCACTGCTGGGGAGATATGTCTTTCAGCAGAGCTACTTTTCCTGGTTTACATGGAAAATATATACAAAGGCAATGAGCACTGATAAGAACGGTTAGGACTAGAAAGGATTCACTCAGATCTCCCAAATGCCTTCTTATTTCATCTGGACTCAACAGAGAAGCAAACACCTTTGAAAGCCCTGCTCCATGTCTTCCCACCCCTAACATAAAAGACAGAACTCTGAATCACAGTAAAATCTGGAAAGTCCAGGGAAAATCCAGATACAGCACAGTCGATTCACCTTCCTCATTATAAGCAAACAAATAACATGTAAGGCTTTGTTTAGCTTCCAGTCTTTGCTTGAGGGTTTAGCTTCATTTCCTACTGCCTACCATCCCTTCAGAGTGCCCAAAGTTTATCCAAATTTGAATCTGCTCAGAAATCAAGGGAAATGTGACTGGGGGAGGGCAGAAAAGGAGAAGAAAGAAACAAGCTTTCTTCAGGATCCAAACATGTAAGCTGAAACAAAAGAGCCTGTGAGCTGACACCATCACCCTTCTCACAGCTCTAAGAACTACCTCACATCCCAAAGGCAGGAGGGGAGCAAAGTGGCAGCTCTGAACAGCTCAAACGTATTTGCAGATGCTGAATCAGTTGAAAATCTTCATATATATTATGATCATAATATAGCAAAGACCATGCTCGCTTCCTCAAAATTGGAGGCCTGTGAGTTGAAAGAAAAAGCCTCCTTGCATCTCCAGGACCTCCAAACAATTTCAGGGTGGCAGTACAGTTTTATTTTCCAGGTCTCCCACCTTCCTCAGTTCACTGAACAACAAGAGATGTTTTCCCTTTAATCTGCAATGCCACCTTGTGGCTATAAACAATGAGAACATTTAAAAGACATCAACATTTAAAACAAAATTCTAGGTCACTTTGACCAGGGATGAAAACACCACATTTGGAAGAGAAACACCTCCTGCAGGAGGACAAAGGTCATCTGTAAAAGCCTCCGTTTTCTTGAAGCTAGTGTCTGATCTGCGTGGGCTTCTGTTGTCCAAATTCGTAGTGTCATAAGGACAAATAATTCATTGCATAGGTCCATTAGGTCCAGTGGCAGCTAATTTCATTGCCTCCTGTCCCTATGTGATGCCAGAAGGCTGGTGGACAGACTGTCTTCCTGGGAGAAGGATACAGCTTTCTCCAGATCCCTTCCTTCTTATTTCCTGTGAACCTCTCACATCAGATGTCCAGCGCAGGAGCAGCAGCTGAAGCCCACACCCAGGCTGTAAGCTAAGGCACAGCGCTCCCAGCCCAGCGCACTGACATCTTCTGCAAGTATCCAGAGATGGCCTGAACACCTTCAGTACGTGCTGATACCTTCCAACTCGCACGCTCATCACTTCTAACAGCGGGGCTCCCCCCCACCGACAGAGGATATCCCACCTGCAAAAGCAGCAGTCACAGCCACAGCTTTCAGCTGCAGGCTACAAAAAGCCTCAAACTCCTCTCCTCACAGCCCTCCTAGATGCAGGCTGTGCCCACAGCCCAGGTGGGCTCTGGCTTCCTCTATTACCTTTGAGACAGGCTGAGGGACACCCATTTTTGTAGGGACGTGTGCCTTCCTAAATAGCTCCTTCAATCCAAGAGGGAAATGTCCACAATCTTTACCTTCCTGTATTACGCTGAGGTCCCTCTGGACTGGAAGACCTGGCTAAATTCAAGTCGGTCACTGTTAACCTGATGCAGGTCTCAGTATCTAAAAGCCTAGCACAATCAGCAGATTTTGGCTGAAGACCTCAAAAACTTGAAATAATTTAGCACGTCTCAAAGTCCCCCTTTGAGCAGACGAGTATTCTTCCCATCTCACAGCTGGCAGGCCAAGGCACACAAATACTAAACCCTTCTGGGTAGGGAGTAGCTGCCCTGCTATGCACAAAAATTATTGTATTTTTAAGCTTTAAAATACGATTCTCTCAGGCAAATTAGGAGCAGCTGTCCCTCCCTGGGACAAGTTGGCTTCTCACAAATATTTGGCATTTATCATGCTCTTGTCCTTTGGCCACTGGGCTTGGTTTGCAATTAGGCCTGATTCTAAGACTGAAAAACCAGGCGTTTGCTTTGGGTTGCTGGGACAGGAGGGGTAGTGCGCATGGAGGTGTTTGCAGAAGGCAGATGGAGTGGCTCCCACCTCGATTTCACCCCAGATCCCAGTCCAGCGGTGGTTTCACTGCTTATTCCTGGCATCCTGTGGAAGGATGCCTCAGGGCAGAAGCCAGTACAGACCACGTATACACACACACACCCCTCACCCAGCGAGGGCCTTCCTTCACCTGCTCGCAGCAAGGCACACGTGAATCACCTGCAGAGGGGTTCCCTTCTCCTCAGGAGGCATTCTGCAAGTTAACCTGTGAGACTGAGCATGAAGAAATCTCTCATCTTTTGCTAGCAATTCCATAAAGCCAACAGAAGACAAGATAGCACTGAATATTGGCCGAGATTTATCCCACCGTACCTCATGCACTTACAGAAGCCTTTAAGTAGGAAGTTAAGTAGGAAGTCCAGGAGGTAAAGCCTAGGGTAAGCCTTGTAGATCCCAACTCCAATCAATAAAGAGAAAATAGCCCTCCTGAAAGTAATTAAGATCTTAGATGGGCTAAGACAATGTTTCCATAACTTACATATGATGTCACTGAGATGCTGCCGAAGACCTAACTGTAGTCTCGATGCATAAATCTGCTGCTGCTTCTGCATCCACAGGACCCATTGTCAAGTTGCACAAAGAAATTAGATAGCTTTGATGAGATCTTGGCATGTTATTCTCATACTCATTATCTCATAGGTGTTTAAGAGAGGTTGTTAGATTACTTGTTCATATACTTTTCCAGAAATTGATGTTAAGTTGGTGGATCTCTAGCTGCGCAACTCTTCCTTTTTCTTTGTTTCGGAGTATTCACTGGGCTAGCCTTTTCCCCAGGCTTCTGAGTCTCTCCTTTGCAAGTTAACCCCACTTGCAGCACTGAAATATCTTGTTTTTTAAGTGTTCTAAAATTAAATTAATAATTCCAACCTATTTGAAAATGCCTAAATTGTCCAAGTTGGCCCTAGCCCATTTTCACAGATCTAGGTTGGGACCTTACTGCTTTATAGCTATTCCTAATTACAGAAATCATGTAATTAGCATTGAACTTCATATGAAGAAGAGACATTAAACAATTATCTTCAGTGCTGATATATGTTGGTAGCTTTCTTTCCCCACTGTATAGCAGAACAGCCGCTTGTAACAGCGATACACAATGATATCTAGTTTCTGCCAATGGCTCTTAAATTATCTCTTTATTTAGTTCTTTGGCCTTTCTGATTTTGTCTGTGCTCCCACTACACTTGTGTTCTCATTCTTGGGAGCCTGACCTAGTTTCCTTTTTGCATGTTTCTTTCTTGCATTTGAGGTCGATGATGAACTCATGATTAAAACAATTTAGTCTCCTACTACACTTTCTGAATGGGATAGCTTGAACATGTGGCCTTACGACTCCCTACAGTCTGACAGCTTTTCCCTTTGTCCAGTCTCTCAGGTGATCTTTTCTCCCAATTCCTAGAGTCTATTCAAGTTAGCTTGCATTCCTGAAAGTTTTTTTTTTTATTTTATTTTGTGCTGTGATTTTTCACTGATTAAAATTACTCACTTTTCCTTTAAACCCTATGTAAAGGGCACATAATCTATCAATAAACATTTTATCAGGACTTTATTTACATTTACATATAATATGTGCTTAATAAAAAGCAGCAAGTAGAAGAAAAACACTGGCTGTTCATCAACAATAAGAACAGATTCTATGGACGCCCAAGTACTTCAGTTTACCAATATATTATACTGTACAAACACAGTATTTGCCAAATCCATTAGTTAGTCGGTATGAATTGAACAAATAGCTTCAAGTTGACAACGTGTAGTGTTTGGGCTAGAGGAGATGTCTACCCAGAAAAGTAATCAGTTATGCATCTAACTCAGGCAGTGCAATTTTGAACACTGGTGTTCGAAGCAAACTGTGCAAGCACAGAGGGGGAAAAAATCTAAGTAATTGATCTAATTAATCAATTTACCAATGCTGGTTTTGCTGAGCATCTTAACTGGAGGTGCGGTGAATTTTAACGATGCATGTAGTGCACATTTGTTCACCTTCAGGATACAATGAAAACATAGATCCCCATCCACAGCAGTGAAAAAAGCCAGGAACATAAATAAATGATTCTGTACCACGTTCTCACGTTGTGAATTGAAACTAAAGCATGGCCTTTCGCAAACTATTCAGTGTCAATTAAAAACTGAAACACAAGGATCCACGTTACTGGTCTTGCTTAAGTGCTTATTACCTTGTCACCCTGCTATAAAGCAAATAATCTCATGAGCTGTAACGTATTCAGTAATCACACACGCTACCTGGAACTTGCCATAATTCTGTAAAGAAAAAAAAAAAAAGAAAGAAAAAATAAAAGAAAACCAAAGCTGGGTGAATTCTAGCAAACAAGGCAGGGATTAGGGAGGTCGTGGTCTCAACACGGCCCTCTCTGCCCCCTCAGTTTTCCTCCCCACTGGTCTCCCAGGCATTCACCCCTCCTGATGCTGAAGCATTTGCCTTTCCAAGAAAGGAACACTTCATCTCTTCAGGAATTAATAATCAGCAAGATGCTGATTTTAGATATTTCTCATTTACTGTGATTTTAAGGCTAACTCCCGGGTTGAGTTCCCAGTTTTCTGAGACCCTGAATTAAAAGCCAGCGAACAACCCGTTCTTCCTCTACTGGTCTCCTGGTCTCCCCTCCTACCCTTCTGACTTAACAAGTGGGCTGATTGCCACAACCTAACTTCACAAACAAAAATATCACTTCCACATGGTATTTTCATGTTTTCCCTGCTTTCCAACAGAACGCCCTCACACCTTATTCCTGGTTTCCCTCACCTCTGGTCATATTGCCCTTGCTCCTCTTTTTCCTTAGGGCCAGGGGCAGCCAGTTATCACCCCCAGGTTTGGTGGAGCCCCAGACAAGGATCCAGCTTCACAATTTAGGTAGCCTTTGTCACCACCAAACTGGAAGATTTCCCATCTTCCTACAATGCACTTCAACGGCTTAATAGTTCAGGTGGAAAATATCACAGAAGCAGGAAGAGCAACTGCTTTTTCTCACTTATTCTGTGATTAAGTGTGGGTGCCAAATCCTGGACAAATAAACGAGGTCTTTGCATAAAGAAAAATGGAGGGCCACTCAGCTTGGCTGAAATACAGATGTTGTCAATGGAACATCGAAAAAGTTCATCTGAGGATAATATACAAAAGTCTGTGCACTTCACAGTCACTGAACGTCCTTTAGCCTCCCCAAAGAGGTCAAGATGAGATCGACAAATGAATGCCATTCCAGCAAATGAGTGTGTATTTTTTCCCGTGTTCTGTTGTTGTTGGGTTTTTATTTTTCTAAAAAAATGAAAAAAAAAAAAAGGTTTGTATCAAGCTAGTAAACTCTCTCATGCTTAGTACTGCTATGCCCCTATTCATGCAAAGCTTGATTGGGCTCAGCCTCCCAGAGACACCTGAAGGGGATGCTGAGATAAGACTGCTTTGCCATCCCCCTGCCTCCCTTACAGTGAAATACAGAGGAAAACGAAGCATTAATTTTGAAACCTTCAGGAGAATGAAGCAGAATAGATTCACTTGTCAGTAATGTCCGTACTGATTAATATAAATGCATGTGGTAGCTGATATCGCAGAGCGCTATGTGGATTTATTTACATAATTATTTGAGAACTCACCCTCCTCCTTGACTTTGATGCTCGGTACATATTTATTTACACAACACTGCACTGCCAAACAAGCCAAATGCTTTCCAGAAAGACATCAGAAGAATTACAATTGTTTGAACAGTGGTTATTTCAGGATGATAAAAAACAAACTCGACTCAAATCCATTTAGCAACTGAAGCGCTTTCCCCAGATCACAAACAAGGCTGCTGCTGTCCTTGCGTGGTCACTGACCTTGAGTGGCTCTGCAGTCACCGACACCGCTCGGAAAGAGCTGTCAAAGGTAGAGCTCAGGAGGAAGACGGCCGTGGTGCTGGCAGCGACGTGGGAGGGGGCTACAGACAAACCCTGACTCCAGCAGGGGTTACGGATGTGCAGGAAAGGATGAAAGATGTTGCCTCATATTACAGAGGATAAAGAGATGAGATAAAGAGATGAAGGCTGCCTGGCTCACCTGAGCATATCCTTACCACAGCCGACTCGCAGATGTTCAAGACCCAGCCAGGTGCACCCAGACCCTGATTTCCATCAGTGCTCAGGGAGCTGCGAGTCACCACTGGGCTCCTGCTACCCCAACAGCTGTCACTGCAACGTTTTGGGGCTCAGCACCTTTAGTGAGTCAGCCCACGAGCATCCCTACCAATGAGGGGTCGCAGCACGCTCCATGCACCCCAACATCCCTTACCAATGAGGGGTCACAGCACAACCCGTGCACGCCAACATCCCCTACCAATGAGGGGACACAGCACACTCTGTACATCCTCCAGCACAACTCGGTGCCCTCGCTGTGCATGCAGCACACACCCCAACGGGTGACGATGCCACTTGAGCACCACATCAAGCCTGGGCCCCTCTTTGCCAACAAAAATGGGATGGGTGCAGCTCATGGGGCTTCTCTCTGGACATTGTGACCACCACCCTATCGTGTCTCTGTCGTGAGGCAGTGAGAGTGGCAGCTAGCCTGGTGGTCACCTGATATGTCACTATTTTTATAACTTTTCTCATTAGTTTGCTAAAAAAATTAAAAACTACTCTCAGATGTTGAATCAAGTAGAGGAAAACAAATGTTAGCTAAACTTTCCAGAGCTTCGAAAGGTATCAGTTGGAGTTTTTGGCAGGAGAGGCTCTGGTTTTACATTCATCTGGACACAACATGTTTTTTTTCCAGATCCTAATTGATCACTAGAGTTACTCAGCACACAAACAATGCCTGTTGTTTTGGAGCTGATTTCTCAACCTATTATGTGTATTCCTGTTTACAAACAGTGGCTGCAGCATGCAGAAAATCTGCAGGGGACTTGACTGCACCCACTTAACTCTTATGCCTGCCTACATGCAGGCAACCCTGAAGAAATTTTCCATGTCCACACTGAGCGTCTGCAGCAGAAGCAAGAAACCAAACTCCAAATGCCCCAATTGCTGTTCCCCAAATGGCATCGGGTTTCTGTGGGGGGTAAGTGGAGGTAGGAGCTAAGGCGAGGAGGGGAGGTAACACTGCAGTGCTTTCAGTAATCATAACTTCATTGTCATAACAACAGGAGATAGCAACATGTGTTTTAAACATGTTCCTCAGTTTACATTCTGGAGCATACGTGACTCCCCGCATGCTCCTCTGGGGACAAGACAACCAAGCAGGAGACATCAACATAACCTGGAGCTAGAGAGAAGTTAAGCAGCAGGGAACAGAGTGGTACCTACTTGTGAGAGCGTGAGGTTTTGGCTAACACAGAATCACGTGCCCACGGTTTTATCTTCAGTTCGGATTAGAACAGAAGTGCTCGAAAGTCGAGTGTGAAAAATCAGCCAGAATCATGAAGTTTTGCCTGGCTCAGGAGAGGGATCAGATTCATGTAAAATTATAGTTCAAATTGGTTTCCACCCAAGATCATAAATCCACCTAGGTTTGCCAATAGGATTGTGACTGTCAGCAAATCCTTTCTTTTGGCAATGCTGGACAATTTCAAAAGCTTCAGAGTAAAACTCTGAGGGTTTGCCTGAACCATTGGTCTTTGTGTGAAGAGAAGGGGTAAAGGCCAAGGAGACCCCTCAGAACTCCGTGCAGCCCCATAACACGCCCGCGCTGCCATTACCGTGGCCGGGAGGTGGTCTCTGGGGCACTTCTTCCTTCTCATGGCTGTAAGCTGTGAGCACATTCTGCTGCAAGACGCGACTCAGTTTGGGGATGTCTGACATTTGCACTAGAGCTTCATCCATCTCTGCTTCGCCACTGGCGTCTCACCTGAGACAGCTATACAGGTACATCAGCACCTGACTCCAGGCTGGAATAGAAAGGCACATTTTTTAACCTCTCTGAGGTCCCATGGATGTAAATAGCATCCTCTAAGCCCTGGCTAGAGAATTCCACCTACGTTAGAAAAAAGCATCTTCCCCCACCATGCCAACCCAGGCCTTAAGAATTTAGCTGGTGGCAGAAGCTGGTCCCTCAGCAAGGGAAACACAGACTGGGTCAGCGGGGAACAGGGTGTTTGGAAGTGAAGGGACGATGAAAAAAATCACTTCTAAGAGCTGCAGGAACTTGTTATTTTGCATGCACCATACGGTGGCCCAGGGAAGCAGCGTTCACAGTAGTGTTCTTCCTGATAAGTGGAAAGGGCCCCTCGTATTTCCACTTCTTTCTGCAGTTTAGTACATGGGGGCTGAGGCTGTGACCATGACCTCAGCTGTCTTACAATGTTCCCCTCATGGGGTAGCCCCACGCTTATCATTTAAGCGAGCATTAAGTCTGCACGCAGCTCTGTGCGTTGAGAAAAATCCCAGCACACATTTCTCCTCTTCCACCCAATGCAAAACGGGGATTGATTTTGCTCCAAGCAAGGAGGAACACTTGGAATATAATGAAGTTGGAAAGGGTGGAGTGGGAGTACAAAGAGATGAGTCCAAGCTCAGCATGACAAATGGTATACAGGATCACTTGGTTTTATTATACACTATCAAATATCTGTAACTTAAACAGCAGAGCTAATAAGCATGCCAATGTATATATTTACATTGCCTGAAATGTGCACAACCCTGTACAAAAATTAAGAGAGCAACTGTTATGATCGAGCCATTAGAGAAAACAAAATCAATCCAAAGCATAGACCAGCTCTGCTAACAAGCTCTCTGCTTTGCTGGCTCCCCTCTCCTTACTAGAAACTTTTCAGCAGAGCAAAGCTTTTCTGATCTCAGAATGAAGGAACTTCCTCAGGAAGCCTTAAGAACTAATTGTAATGGAACTTCATCTAGCTAAAATGCAAATAAAATAGCAGTCGTGAGAAATACAGACCGCAAACCAGCATCTGGGGTATGAAGGAAGTTAATTCCATTCGTATTGATGTAAGGGCGATGAGACTTTGTGGAGCGCTTTCGGCAGTGGGCACGCTGTAGCTACCTCCTCTCGGTCACCTGGAGCGATTTCTCGCTCTTGCTGTTAGATCTGGGCAGAAAAGGTTTTCAGGATTTTGAAGATTCTCCCTCTCCTCCCACCCCCATCCTGAATCAGACAAAAAAAGCTGGAATTGCAGAAAGTTTGTATGAGTCAAAGAGCTAATGAGGAAATGGAGAAAAAAATGGTTTGGGTAAAGTGAATTGCTCTCCTTTTAAACTTTAGAAATATCCTGTTTTGCTTTAGATCACTTTTACTTGCTATTTCTTTGTCTAAAATTAGCTTAATTTCAAGCTATTATATAATTTAGAATTCGTTGTTGTTGGATAAAAGAATATCTATAAAAAAACAAAGCCTTTCTCATGAGATGCTTGTAATGACCCAGACTATTCCTGTCCATGAAGATATTAATATTTTTACTGAATATTTTCCAAAAAAATAGTTCTGCCCATTTCTTTGGAGAGCTCTTCACGAGCTTCAGATGCTCAGTCGTGCAGCCTACGTGACCTTTCAGTTCTTGCAGATTTCTATCTGCATTAAGTTATTCCTACAATGTGAACCAGTAGCCTACCCACTTGTGAAAAGGATTTTAGGGGACTGCATGTTTGGAGGCTGACCTGTTGGAGATCTGCCCTAGCCAGGGAAGTTCAGGGCAGCCAGCACCTTCCCTCAGCAACGCTGCTCTCTCCTACTTCGGCCCCATGAGGATGACCACAGCCCTGCTGTAGGATGCTGCCAGGCTGCCTGACGCTGCAGGAGCACCGGGGATAGCAATGACGCCTAATACCAACATGCAACTGCAAATTCAAATCCGTGGGGAAGAACAAGCTACTCTAAAGGTGACCGTCTCTTAGGCCAGCCAAGAAAAACTCTTCCAGGCTCAGAAGATGGTTTAAATGAAGCACCAAGCGCTTGACAAAGAGACCTTGGAAGACTGAGACATGCCCCTGTCTGACTGCAGTTTGAGCAGTACGACTGAAGACATCCTGGACAGGTTCTTGGCAGACAGAAACACGCATCCAATAATTTACATCTCCTGAGGATCCACTTCTCCTCTACTGTCATGTCAGCTGGGGTAGAAATAAATCTAATGTAAAGAATAAATTTGCATGGTATTTTTATCCAGAAAGACCCCAGCAGAACTTGTTTAGCACTCTGCCATCAAAATGTAGTCACTTCAAAGGTCAAATACAACAGCTCCTCACGTACAGCGACAGGAGATGAAGTTTATCATGTCCACTGGAAATTGCGTGGAAGAGTCATGGTAGGAAGAAAGTTTATGCCTTCTGGAACTTAACCAGTTTGGGACTAAATCTTCACCCTTTGAAAAAAACTTTTTGCAACCCAGAGGAATAATTTTGTTGATATAGTTTTCCAAGATAATTCCAACCACCCAATCTGTCCTAATCAATACTATAACATGCTCTTGATACAAGATGAAACCATGAAGACCGTCTTGCTGCTCGGTAACTCCTGCTCCTATCATCGGGTCCACAGTTCATTCTACAAACATCTTCCATCCAAGTTCTCCACCGATCATGTTTCAGGTTCAACTGCAAGGCAGGCAAAACTCCACACACTTCCCCTGGCTATATATATATGCCAGCAGGTGCTGGAGCTGAGATTTTCAAGATGCATAAGAAGGTCTTTTGGGTAATGTAAAGCCTCACGTGAAAATCTCCAGCTTCACCAGCAAGCTTTAGAGCCCTCAAATCACATTGTCCAAAAAGAGGCATCCAGTGCATTTTAAGGACAAGGTGTTTTCACCTGAAACACTGAGTGATCTTTCCACAGCAGTGAATCATTAAAAGCTTATTGAGCAGTTCCTGAGATGAAACAGATGACTGACCTCTCCAGCATCTCCATCTAACGTGAATTCAGACCAATGAGGTCAACTAAAAATCGCTCACGCCCTTCACATTCTCACAGCTCATTAGGAAATGCTACTGAAAGAACCCCACAATGCGTCAATGAATGGTAAAGGAATTCACACACAAAAAAAGAATATTAGGTAATTTCATCTGACCATTATCCTCGAGAAGTGCAATTACTAGGAAAGGGCATTTGCTGGCTGCCTGCTGACATGTACTGTTCCTTCCCGCTTAGCATTAACATATCCATTGCTTTTATTAGGCAAATAACCAGAGATGCAATTCAAACGTGGAACTCCATTTTGTTAGATATTACACATACGGATATCTGGGTATCTGTAATAGTCCAGTGATTCAGAGACACATTGAGAAGCGCTGCAGGGCTGCCAGCCCCCATAGCAGTAGTGCCTACTAGTCACTTAAAACACAGCTTTGTTTCCACAGATTCATTTTCTTCAACTTCATGGGTCATATCCACCTATTCCTCTATTATTTAACTAGCCATTGTATCTTTGATACAACAACATTAAACTCTACAAAGAATTTTGCTTGATCTTGATGTTTAATGACAATGAGTAGGAGAAAAAGAAAATGAAGATCTGTAGAAAGGTCAATTTGCCAAGTAAAGAAGAACTTAGGTTTATATTTTTGCAGAGAAAAATGTTCAGTGTCTGCAAAAACAGTTAAAATTGTATTTTCAGCAGATTCATAAATGTAAACACTTGACATGTTTGACTCTCATTTTTTGGCATTTCCCTTGGATTTTTCACAGATTTAGAGTCAAGAACCAAATTAGTCACTAAGCCATCCATTCTGAGCAGCTGCCATGTAGATCTTGCGCATGAAGAATTTCTTGAGAGCTGGATTAGGTCAAAATGAAAATGTCCTGATATAACCTTAGTGTAGACATCATTTAAATAGCTGTTGTACTAGTTTGAAAGTTTAACTTTCTCACAAGTATCTGAGAGTCTGATACACCAAAGCCCTTACTGTAAGATATATAGCTCTTTGAAATATTGCAAATATGGTTTCCTAAAACCTGTTTTCACAGCAGTCTGAGTCCCCCGGTGATACATCTAACAAAAGAATAAGCACTAATAGCCCATACTTCCACCCAGCCTAGCCATTATTATAGCTTTTTAGCTATAAAGTACTTATGGAGTTAAAGTTTAATAAATGTTTATTAATGTTTAAAATTAAGCTAAAATGTCTATTCAACAGCTATCAGCTGCTACTGATACCAATTCCGGAGCTTTGTGATTAATGCATACAGGGTTTTTATGACCTTTAATTCAGATTCTGAATCGCTGTTTGATTTGGCCATTGTTAACATGCATTTTTGTTGGCTACTCACAGATCATTTTACAGTTTTGAAAGCATTTGAGAAACACCAGTTCTCTATGCAGAACAACTCTACTTAATTTTCATATTAACCCTCTTTTAAGAATCTAGTCTACTTAAATTTTGAAGTGCCTGAAAGGCAACAAGGGACAATGATTGTTATTACATAACGTTTCTTTTGCCCAAGTGCTAGAAATCAATCAGATCAGGATTTCCACGATGCTAAGTGCTGTATAAATACATAATAAATGAAAGTCCGCATCACAAAGAACACATCTTCTGAAAAGACGACACATACATAATGTCTGCTGAGGCAGCTCTGCCTTGGGCTAGTCTGGCAGAGGTGAAGGACCAGAAATACATTTAGCTCAAACCAGAAATTGTCCGTGAGAACACATGCTGGTTTATAAATATGCTAATACATTAAATTGTTTCACTATCACACCAGCAACTGGAGAACCTATTGAGAACAAATGAAAAACTGCCTTTCTTCAAGAAAGAATAACCTAGCAATCATATTCTGCACTCTTATCACATTACTTAGGACTGATTTTACAAATGTCATGAAGGAATACATTGGGATAGTCTGGAATTGCATGATCAATATCTTGAGTGCTATGTATTTGGTATGCAAACGTGCATTTAACTATACACTTGTGCAGCAGTCATAGTTCCTTATAGATGCCTAAGCCCCTTTGGCCACAGGTCTGTACTTCTTCAGAGATCAGCCACGTAATGACCTTTGTTCAAGCTTTGTGCTTGTCTCACTGCTGGTAATGACACCGTGGCCCCATCCCACCAGACACAAACTCTGTCCTCCTGGTCAGGACCTGTCCGAGCTGGCTTCCGAAAACATCTGAAAGGATCTGCCCAGGACAGCTGCACAGGTGAGGGCGATCCCCAGCCAGGCCAGAGGGATGCTGCCATGCCAGCACCGCGGTGATCTGCAGGCGCCCAACAGCTTCCTTCCGGCTCGCTCATGCACATGTGCAGGGCAAGGTCAAGAGAAGAGAAGCTCGTGGTGGCCCCAGAAGAGGCAGAAGCAACAGACGTGATGTGGAGCCTGAGGCCACCCAAACGCTGTGTGAGGGCACAGAGCATTTGCCACTGCTGAGAACCAGGCACCAGAGCTGCCAACACCTGGAAGCACACACTAAACACGTTTGAATGAAAAAAGGGGATTTTTTTTGGTATTACGGACACTAACCATGAGATAACTCACCAAAGGCTGTACTGGATTCTCCGCTTTACCAACTCCTAAATCCAGACAGGACTCCCGCTACCCCTCACCTCTCCCCAGGATTTGTCCCTGACCACAGAGTTTCACCTTGCGGAGCTACTGCAGCACGTGCTAGAGATCGGAACCAACTTCACTGTGATGCTTTTGGCTTTTTGAGCCTTAACTTGTTTATACCACAATACAACATGCAAGTTATCCAGGGAAATATGTAAATAATCCTCCCCAAATAGTATTTTTGTAAGAGGGAACATAAGATGCCAGGATCTCTATGAAAAATAAGTTACTGAAACACTAAGCAGTGCACTTGTTGTAGGAGCAGCGTAGGAGAAACTCTGAGAAACTATGTCACCCCATTGCTCTTTGGTTTTGGGCAGGTCCAAGTTCCCCTCCCAGTTCTTGTTTCACTTCTAAGCATTTTAAGACTCTCTTGCACTAGATGGAAACAATAGTCAACATACCGAAGTCCAGATTCCCAACTGGGACTTAATGATATTGTAGTAATCATCTTAATACTAAGCGATGTTATAACACAGAAATTCAGCACCATGGCTCTTTCCCCATCCCTCGAGGTACCCAGGCTTACAGATAGGAGGAATGTGGGAATTCAGCTCTTCAAACGTCATGTGTCTCATTAAAGTAATAATTTATAGTCTCTCATTAGAGAAAGTGATTTTGTTTTAAATTGTTGTGCACAAGAAAAAGCCAACTACGACCAAGGGAATTACCAAAGGTTACGTTCGCTCCTTTATGCACCAACTCCAAGCGGGATTAAATTGCCTTGATACAGATTCAAATTTAATTTCAGAACAATGCATCATATTTCTCTGTGCAATATCAATCTGAAGAAAATAAATTACAATAAGCAAAAAGGATATAAAAATATGGTATCAGATATGACTTGTCTCCACTTCAGCTGAATGACTTTATTGTTAGTCAAAGAAGCAGTGAGTCATTTCTTTCTCTCTCCCCTGAACTTCTGACTCTGACACATTTCAGTCGCTGATGCAAGCGGATGGAGCTCTGGGTGAGTCCATCTGCCTCTCCTGGACAACCTGGGGGCTTTGATCAGGATTACAATGACGGCAAGCTTGCTGGTGCTATTTATTTAGTCATCAAGTCAAGTACTCTCACTGTAGCCATAAATCTGACCAGAGTCACTCTGTGAAGAGTTGACTTGACTAGTTCAGCATACAATTGATACTTTTCCCCTGCTAAAAAAATATATACTGCCAAAGTATACCATCTGTTTACTACTGCTGGAGAGAATAATAATTTGAAAACGTGAAGAAGTACTTTATTCTTTCCTAACATTTCTTCAGGCTCAGACTTTATTCCCGACGCAGTTCAGCATCCTCTAAGAACTACGCCTGATCACCCTACACGTGCAGTGACCTGCTTGCAGTACCCACAGTGTGACCCTCGTGTCCTCGAGCTAAGAACACCACCAAGGCTGGTTTCGTTTCGGACGGTACTGTTTAGTTCACCTGAGGACAGGAGTGATTCCTGTGCAGCCACCTACCAGAAGCCACCTTTGCTCTATAAGCTACCCGAATGAAACTCGTCTGCCCCAAAGAAAATGCAACTCCGCTCCTGTTCCCTGCTACAGGATATTAGCTTAAGCCCAGTAATTCCTGCTTTTAGTTCTCCTTTCAGCCACAGTTTCAAGCTTTTAGCCATCGCTTTTATTTCTACTAACAGCTAAAATTGTGTCCATCAGAAGTGGGGCTGCTTCAGAAAGAATTGCTGTGGGATTCAGTCAATTAGGATGAATTTCTCTTGCCTAAGAGAAGCAAGAATTTCACCAGACAGTGTCTGAGACATGCTCTTTCCCACCCCCACAAGCCGCGTGCCATGGAAAAAGTCACTAAGCACAAGTTGCCTCCTAAATTAGGGTTTACATAAACGTTGGTGCTGGATCCCACTATTCAAAAGCAGCATTCTCACATCGCTGATGGCGTTTTCATGCAGGCTAAAGAGCAAGGCTCACAAAAGAGCAAAACTAACAATTTGCACCCTGCGAGGGTCATGTAAACACCCCTGCTGCAGGGATGGCACTCAGCTAACGCCCTTGTTGCCTGCACCTGTCTAACAGCCTTCTGCTTATTTTTCAGCAAGCATGCACTATCTCGAGGAAGAAAGAATAATTATTTTTATTTTTAGTTCCCTGTATACTCAGGTTACTACAGGTTATTGCAGAGTGAAGCTCACATCATACCAGAGATGGCTGAAATTGTTTTTTCAGAATAAATAGTTTTCTTCTGGGGAAATAAAGTGCTTTTCCAAACACAGCTTTTTTATTTTGTGGAAAATTGTTGACACCATTTAATTCTTCCGTTGGGAAGAAGAATTACAACCTTAACTCCTTGAAACGAAAGTGCAAAAACTCTGCAACGGTTTTGTGATGCTTATTTTGGATTGTTTTGCTTTTACGTGCTCTGACTCCTCCTCGGTTTTTGGTGCAGGTGCCACACGCAGATCCCTGCACAACCTGTGGTCACTGCTGACAGACAGTGCCGTATCTACAGAAGGGGGCACATGGAAGATGAGGATTAACCTTCAAGGACAGGCATGACGCGCATGTGTGCTTGGAAGTAACAAGAATCTGTGTCCAGCTCTAACACACCTCTGAAGCAACTTGCTGGGTCAGGACATGGAAAGCTGTGACTCTTACAAAGACAGACATGACCGGGGGATGAATTGGAGCCCCATACATGACAATTACATGCACTAAAAAGCAGTGAGGTTTTGACCGGCTTGCCAGGGTCTGACCCTCAGCTCAGGATCCTCCAGAATAAAGTTTCACGTCACACACAAATTTCATGCAGCTCTCAGCACAGTCTGCACTTGAAATGGCTTCCAAGTTTTGGTGCATTTTACAACAAAGTGCGTGGAGAAGCTCCTGTCCTGACTGCTGCTCAGCTCGGGAAGGCCCTGGAGCACCAGAGCACCAGCACCAAGGTGCTGGGAGCCGGGCTGGGTCTGCTCTGGCCCATCAGTGGATAACCAGCATTAAAATGGGGGAGGTGATCACATTTTAAGGCAAAACAGAGAATTGCAGAGCTTGCAAGGCAAACGCAAATGTTTTAACTGACCGCACACTGCGGTGCCAAGGTGCAAATAGAAGGGGTCTGACACACATTCCAGAAAGATGCAGCAGGTCAGGCAACAGGGAAAAAAAATGCAAAAACATTCAGCTTGACAGGATACGAAACGTCTCTGCTTCTTCCCAACAAAGCAGGGACCTGCCCCTTGGAGCCTTACCTCAAACCCCCTCGACTCAGAAGACTGCCAGGTTTGGCACTAAGTCACACGCGATAGGGGTGGCAGCACACAGGCAGGACAACATGCCTCACTCGGCTCTTTGCTCGTGGCTGAGGAAGAATTCACCACTGCGAACAAAACATCCAGAAGGAACAAACCCGCACAATGCTCAGAGTAGGACTTCCCTCCCTCTTGCTGCTGTGTTTTCTCTTCTTCCCTTTCTTGCATTCAGAAATACCGAATATGTATTTTTAATAAGAATACAGATTTCTAAAGAATCGAGTATGCAACCATTCTTTTTTCCACCTAGGAACACAGCAACTGCTGTACTAGCACTGACACAAAGGAGAATGCTTTTGAAATCCATCTGCCGGGAGAGTCAAATCAGTATTACTTTGACCATAAACGCTGCAATTATGTCTTTGGGTTGAGCATTAGTGCTCACCTGAAAAGCCTGGGCATGGCGGGGATAGCGTGACTACATAAAAAATCCACTGCTGCAGCTAGCTGAGCTTGGGGGCCAAGAAGACATGAATGTTTCATCTCCCCGCGGCCCCAGAGGACAGGAACCACACGTAGGAGCACCGGGGTGGAACTTGCACTGTGCATCTGTAAATGAACATCATGTTCAAACCTTCCGCTGCTCTGGAGGGATCTGCAGGAAACCAGAGCGAGTCACAATACGGGGGGGAGATGTGCTGTTGCTGAGCTTCTAAGCTTATGAGATGGCTTCCCAGTGTATAGAGGGATGCCAAAGAAATAAATTTCATCTTACAAGCCTGAAGCTTGACCTGAAGCTTATTAAGGTCAGTGGGAAACTTTCCACTGATCTCTGAATTTTGATCCAGGTACAGATAACACTAGTCTCAACCAGCCCTGCTGTCATTCGTTTTTGCAGTTGTAACTACACATTTAGAATTATAAATTGTATTTGCTGGGTCCCTTTTGATCTTCCTCCACCAGAATCCCACATTGTTTTGGTAGAAAAGATGGCTTCCAGATTTTTCAAACACTTTGTTTGAAGGAATAAGAAAAATTTGAAAGTTTTGACTTGGACGGAAAAAAGCTGAGAAAAAGTATATGTTCCTTTTTAAAATGCCCAAACATTTGCCTGAAAGGTTCTCCTAAAACATTCTTGTACTTTGAAGCGTCATGCTAGGGATACTGGTTCAATGCTTAAATACCAGAAAAATAGACTAAAACATTGTTTAACACATCATTAATTCTGATCAGAAAAGGAAGAATTAGTCAAGCTGCTGGGGAAGATTCCAGTAAGCAAACTGAAGAACTTCACTCAGCTGAGATTTCAACCCGGCCACTTGGGTACCACTGCAAAACATGCAGAACTTGCTTGGCATACAAATAAATAAACATTTTTTCTTTAGAAAAAATGTCAGAAAAATAGATTCAGTCTATGCATAATGAACTCCTAAATCTGGAAAGACAGGAAGGGGAAATGGGTGGGAAGAGAGATAATTCTATACAAACAAAAATGTACATCAAGTAGCCAGGAAAATGTTCTGAGCTTTGAGAAGACCAGAGGGCCAGATCCTCAGCAGAGATAGACCAGCCCAATTCCATCAAAATCAGGGCAGAAAGTGAGCTCTTTGCACCAGCTGCCAATCACATCCACCAACCGAGCTCTCAACCAACTTGTATTTTGGGTCCTGCGAAAAGTTTCCTCTTGGAGTATAAAGCCTGTATTTATCCATTGGCCTTAGAAAGTATGCACAGCTGTGACATAAGTAACCCCTGCTCTGTTTTTAAATGTATGCAAACATAAAACGAAGAAGAAAAACGACATTAAAATAATGTTAAGGATTTGGCTTGGGGCCATCAAAGCGAGGACATTCCAAGTTAAAGCTGAAACGACATCCTTAACCTTAACTCACCCCATTGTGCCTGGGTATTGCAGCTGCTGAAAGGGGAAAATCAGAGCGGTTACAGTCTGGCGTGTGAATGAGTGCTGAGGGACTCTTAAATCCATGATTATTTGGCTGCTGCACACCACGCACTGGATCCACGTGCTAGCAATCCTTATGCAATCTTTGCTGGGAGAGGAAAAGAAATATCCCTCAGGCTGCATTTGCACAGTGACGGGACTTCTGGAGAAAGTAAAAGGGCCACCTCTTTTAATTAATGCAAGATCTGTACCTGGAGGATGTGAGGAGCAGCAAGGGTTCGAAGAGCTCACCCAGAGTATGTGTGATCAATGTATGGACTGGGGAACCTCCAGGCAGGAGGTGAGGCTGCTGAAGCAGGTGAATACTTCACCATTCTATGGTTTCTCATTCAAAAACATCTCAGTAGAAGGTCCTCCTGACAAGAAGGGTATGCCTTAACAGAATACAGATTTTTTTTTCATTCAAGGTTCAGTACAGCAAACCCAGATCTCCTGAAAGTCAAAACGGGTTTTGTTTTTGGATGGAAAGCTGAGGCACTGGATAAATTGAGAATTTGGTTGAACTAGATTTTTCTTTTTACGAAGTTGCTAGGTTGGACACAGGTTCCTTCCTCTCCTCCTGTCTTCCCTCCCTCCCCCCCTTTTTTTAATCCTTCCGCCTCTTCCTTTTCTCTCTAGTCCTAAAATACTAGAAATAAGGATAGAAAACAGAAAAGAGAAGTAAGAATAGAAGAAAGACTTGCAACACAGAAATCTTTCAAGCCCATATTTAGCCAATGCCACAGGACTGCCTGGAAGCTGTAGGTAAAAGGAATGATAAAAGCCTCCCGTACATGAACATCTGCATGCACACAAATAACAACACACAAATATTTAAAATTTAGCCTAATATTTGCTTGACTTGAATGATAAACAACTGTAACAAAGCTGGTCAAGACAGTCTCTTGGGTTAAAACAGCAGCACATCATCAGGCTGGGGGGCTACCAAGGCTCTCTCTAGCACATTTCTTTAATTTACCACTGGCCACACATACAGACATGCCTAGCGATTTGGCACATCCAAAAAGCACTCAAGTTATTTGAGACAGTGACTGAGACTTGGTAGCAAAAGTGCAAAGTGTTACTGTGATAATCTCCAGGAACTTATTTCTACATTCAGCTGTGCCATTGTTTCAAGCAGACCGACAACGGCATCGCAGTGTGTTACACCCCCTGGTAGAACCCTTGGCCCCGTTCTCTCTTTGCTTTGAGGTAGAACAGATCACTTCCCAAAGACTGTAATTTCCAACTGCATTTTATTTTGCAGGAGAGTGCAAAATAAAATGTACAAGCATTATTTTTATAGAATGTATTACTGAGCCTCCCTGCTCCACCAGGGAAAGAAAATAGCTGACTTGGTACAACGACCTCTTCATACTTCTCTGCTTGCACAGAACCAGGAGATTTATGCCTGAGTAAACTCAGCCCTGATCTCGGTGGTGAGAACAGACAGGGAGAAAAGGAAAGGCCTGAGAGCTTGGGTGTTTTGCTTTGCCACAGCCTCCATATGGATCATGCCCCTCTGAACACTGCAGCAAACTGGAGTAAATTAGAGCGAACTACGGAACAGGGAGAGCCCAGGTACCTCCATCGGTCCTCCAAGGAGCCAACCATGCTTCAGGTGGCTTTAAAGTGACCAAAAACAGAGATCTAGCAAACTTCTATAACAAGGCTAGTGAAACGGAACTGAAATGCTCACAGACAGATTCAGAACATCTTACCATGGCCTAGTTTGTTCACTGAAGACACTAAGGCAGCCTCCACAATCTCAGCCTCCCAGTCTTTCTCAGCTGCTGCTGAGAACACTTCATTTTGATATGGAAGTAGTAGAATGGCACCAGGATGGATTGCAATAACAATTTATTCACAAAAAATAAGGCCCATTGGAAAATACTGATGAGTAGTCATATTTAACAGCCTGGCTAGTACGTTTGATTAAAATACTGTGCAAAAATATTAATTGGACTAGTTACATAGACAGCTTTATGTCCTGCAGCGATTCATGTAATAACAAATTGATTTTTAGCTATGCAAGACACTGAACTGAAAAAAGGAGAAAGTGGAAATAGCGCCTGAATGCATTATGTATCCTCAGTCTGAAGCCATAATGTTTGGCATAAATGCTGCAGAGGAACACAGAGAACAGTTCCTTCAGTAGGAGAATGAAGCCTAATTCATTTACTGCCCTTTGAATATTTAAACTCCTCCATTTCCCATTCATGTCATTTCACTCTCACTAATACTAAACGCTGGGCAGACTTTAATATTAAAACCCCCAAAACTAAATTTACAATACAGCTACAAGTTAAAGGAGCTTTTATACGAAATGCCTCCAGCTAAAATAAGAGACAGTTGTATTTCAGCTCCTAACAGACAATTCCGCACAACCAGTCACTTCCAAAGATAACAGCACCTTCTACCACTCTCCACAAGCAAAGCCAGAAAAAAGGTTATACAGATAGAAGTTTGATTCAGGTCCCTAAATCAAGTCTAATGTGAGTTTTGTACTATGGTTTCAGTAGGATCCTGCCAGTTGTGTGTCAGGGGGCAGCTGCCATGCAGAGACCCCGCAGATTGCTGGTGGGGAGCTTGCACAAGTTGTATAACGTGCCCATGGATGTGGGTTGCCTACGCTGCAATGCTGGCCAGGCTGTGCCCACAGCCACACACACCAGACTGAGCTGCTGGGGTAGCAGTGCATGCTCACAGATCAGGGCGTCGCAACATTTACACCCCGATGCAAGTCCTTGATCGGCTGGGGAACTCAGCATCAGCAAGACTGCTCCAGACTCTAACCCTTGAGAGCAGCTTAGTGACAAACCCACTACATCCCAAGGGTGGGAGGTGGATGAGGAGCAACAGAAAAAGCTCCAGGATTCTGCAGCATTGGTATTACAGGAAGAAACAAGATGAAAGAACAAAACTGCATGTCCCTGGTAGAAGACAGCTGCCTTCCCACCTCACTGATACACATACCCCAGAAGTGCCTGCGCTTCTGACAACGATATGGTTCTGGAAGGGGAAACACCGAGCCCTGAAAGGTAAAGAGAAGAGCAAGGGTGTTCAGACAAAAGTGAGCACTCATGTGAAAGCTGTCTCAGCTACTTACGAAATTGAAAATGTTTTCCATCCTTGTCTGAATGATTTCCAGATTTTAATTTTTTCCCCAATTGTCTGTGAGAAGGATACATAGCTACCGACTTCATTTGGGCCCGAGGAAATACGAAGACAGTCAACTGTACAGTATAGCTCTGATCTGATTAAGACATACGTGGGATGCTGAGTATAAGAATTTGACAAGAAAGTCTGAACATTGAATGTTTGAATACATTCAAATACTCGGAGTACTTCTGCAAGCTCCTGGCTACTTCACTGCGATGCTTGCACTGAGTTCGGAGAACAACAAGCTGATTTGAGTACCTTTATACTCAACTCTTCTCACTGTTTCTACTTCCAGCTTCTGCATAAAGCAAGAGACAAGTTCAAATAAACTGAGTAGAGCTAAAATTCATTTCAGCAAAACAGAAAGTACAGGAGAGAGTCTTAAGACAGTTATATTAACCTAAAAATGGGATTCAGGCACAAATATACCCTAAGCAAAAACCCAAGTCAGTAAAACAAGGGTACTGACAAACCAAAGCAAGGGCAGCAGAGAACCTCTAAGATAGTAACAGACCACAGAGCACATGAGGCACGAAGAGCAGTGGAGAAAGCTGAGTTTGCTCCACCTGGGGATGAAAGGGAAGCTAAAGAGAAGACTGAAGGAGAAGTCTCATCAGTCTTCCACCACCAAACAGGGGAGTATTGAGAAGATGGAGCCCTGTGCTTCCTAGAGGCGCACGAAGAAGTAGGAGAAAACGCACCGGTTGCAGTAAAGCAAATTCCAGCTGGAAAGGGGAAGAAATAATAAGAGCAAGTGGGTAGTAGAGCAGATTAGCCAGAGGGACTACACAGTTTCCATCCTTAAAGACACTCAGACCACAATGGTACGAGGTCCTGAGCAATCCCACCTAACCCCAAGCTTAGCCCTGCTGTGAGTGGGGGGCTGGACCAGAAACATCCCAATGCTCTCCCTCACAGCAAACCTAAGCTATTCTACAGTACTACATTTCATCTTCTATTGAGACAGCATTTTTTCCTGTGATAAGATAGAGTCAGTCTGTTATTCACAAGTGAATAAAAAATTGCTATGCCTTGAATATGAACACGATTAAACCCCCCAAACCAAGTCCTTTACTATGTCACTTAGCATAAAGCAGTGCATCTGACAGTGAGTATGTTTAACAATTGCCTGTGAAATAAGAATATTCCTCAGCGTGGAATTTGATGTCTTTGGTGATGCAGACAGAACACACAAAAGCGATTGAGAAGAAACTGGCAGAAAAACTCAACTTTAACATATTCTTCCCAATGGCACAGTGGTTAGTTCAGATCCTCTCTGAACGGTGATAGCCCAAAGTCCTAACAGAATGGGCAGCCACTGGTTTAACTTCAACAGCAAGCAGACACAAAGGTAGAAAGTTTACCAAGTAGGTAGATGTTTCTGGTGGTTCAGCGTCTGAAGAGTTTGGTCAGAAAGCAAATGGTGAAACTTCTAGCATTAACACTGACCTGCGGTAAGCCTTCGCATACAGCTATATGTGTAACGCACTGTGCAGAAAAGGAATGTGGTGCTCAGCGCTCATTGCACAACCTCTGTTTCCTACACCCTCCTCCTCAAGTAATGCATTCATTCCCCTGAGGAATTTTCCAGTCTGAGGAGCAAAACAAGCCAAGAATGTGTTAAAACAGGTGTTTCAATCAGCTCTGGGTACAATCCTAGTACAACTGAGGTTAAAAATATTTGGGAATGATGTAATAAAAGATAATAAGTTTTTGCAGTATATTCCCCTCCACCCACGTAGTAAGTCAGACTAAGAGGAGGTTGTCAGTTGCTCTCTCTTTTCATAAAGCACATGCTTGGGTTCAAGGGCCAGATTCAGCTCCAACTTTTGCCAAATTAAGCTACAGCAGCCCAGGATGACGAGGACTCAGCAATGGCAAGTCCAGGCTTTGAAGGAAGAAGGAAGTTTGCGATAACACAGCACTGTTTGCGTCCACTCCCACGGTAGATGTTCACTCCAAAAGCAGTAAGCAATAACCAAAAAAACATATGCAGTTGGAAAGCTGTTTCATTAGCAGAATGAGGAGGCAACCAGTCAAACATACCATGCCATTCATTTCCAGCCCCTGCACGCTTTAGCCTCACCGGTGATGCACATCGCTTAAATGAAAGCTGATCCTCTCCCTCCAGTTCCATTTGTCATGCTACAGAAGAGAGGTGCTGCTAACTGGCCTGCTTAACACACGAACGTGCTGCAACACACATCACTACAGCTGCTATAAAAATCCTAATAGCGCCTGACTGATGATCTCTGTAGATGCAACTTGGGAAGAATAAGAGCTTTTCATATTCTCTCTACCTGTCACTAGAGATTAAACCCTTCTGGGCTTGCAGTCAATTTTCCTGGGGTGTGAAGTTTGCTAGCAAGTAGAAGTGTACCCCAAGATCAATACAGAGGTATTACATGCATTATTACTGCTCTATTTGTTGCCTCCGTCAACTGTACTATTATGTGGTTTGTCATGGCAAACTGCTTAGGGAGACTGAGCAAAAAAACAAAACACAAAAGCCTATCCCAGATGAAATGAAGGCTGTTAATAGACAACTCAGATCATCGCCATCCTGTATCTTGATCTTAAGAAAGACCAGACTGCTTCACTTGGAAAATATCACATCACTTTACATTCCGCTCTCCCCAGCTATAAATCATTGTTTAAGACCTACCTGATTTACATTTGGAGAGCATCCATCTGTCAGACTCCACATCTCCAGCACCTTTTGTGCCAAACGCCCCCAGGTGTTCTTATCAAATACTCACATTAACAGCTCAATTAATTATGAGTTAGCCAGATCTAACAGGCCAGCCTCTAGCTTGGCAGGCATCTGATGTTCAGGTATCCTACCTATGCAAACTCTACAAAGTCAAGTAAATTCAAATTCCAGAGGGCTCAGATCAATAGCACATTAGGATGCTGAGCTTATCTCTTCACTTGGAAAACTCACGAGAAAGAGAGGAGAATCTGCTGTTTGTCAATTTGTCGATGGAATTAAAATAGAAAAACAATTCACTAGATCTTAACTGTTTGGTATGTTCGCAAAGGATGGAAACTGGGAGGTAGAGAATGCTGAAGTCCACAGAGCAGCAAGCAGTGCCTGCTAGATGCATGTATTAGAACCACCACATGGATGTAGCCTTTTCCAGCTACTCAGTATCTCGGAGGATGAGATATTCCCTGGCAGGCATGGAATCTACAAAGAAATTTGGCCACCCAGCTCAGCTAGTCTCTTTGCAAATCTCAGCCTAGCTACAGAGGGAGTCCCATGAGGAGACTGATGGTAAGGCACCTTCACCAGCCTTTGTCACCTAAGACATGTTCCTAGAGGCATTTCTATGTTCATCAAAGCTTCACTAAGCAAAGAAAACCATGTGCCTTCTGAGCCTGTCCCATTCGTTCTCTAGGCTAATGATGCTGGGAAGGGATGTAACACAACTCTCCTCCAAATGTGAGCTCTGTACGTGGGATGACATACAAGTTTCTGGAGATACCTACTGCTCGTTGATTTCGGGACCCTTAGAAACCCTTCGTGTTCACATGGTTTCAGATACCCTGCGTATCTGAAGGTCAGATAGGAGGAGGTCAGATAAAAGCCAAAATATTAATCCTGGCTGCAAAGAAAGGGGAGGAAAAACACACATTCTGATATAATCCTAAAGGTCCTCAGCATTGCAGAGTTCCAAATCTCAGACTTCTTTTGAAGTTTTAGGATCTTTTCCAGCTACTGCTATAATTACTTGAACTTTGACTAATCTAATGTGTCAACTACAAATTTGTAGTTCAGTAAGCCCGTGTGATTTTTGATTTTGTTGTTCTTAATGTCATAGACTTTTACTTATTTAAACCTATATGAAGAACTGAGTCACAGATGCCTCCATAAGCGTAATACTTAGCATTTATAGCAAATAACGCTTTCCCAGCACATTACATGCAAAGACTAATCAATCTTCCCAGCATAAGTATGAGATAAGAAAGCATTATCTTAGTAATGCATTATTGGTCAGATCTTACCCGCCTACAAGTAACTAAGCAATATTCCTTCATGCTAGTCATTCCATCTAATTGCACTGAGAAAATGTCAGAGAAAATCACAACTGTTTACACATTTGCATAATCAGTTAATTTATTTGTATTGTACCTCTCAATTTGCACAAACTACAGATAGGATTCTTGTGGGAGCTTAAGGGACAGAGGAAGGCACTACCTATGACCGCAGCTGATGAGCAGCCACAGCAGCAGCTGTCCTGTGACCTGCACAGGCTTCGAATCCCTCACAGACAGCTTATCTGGGAACCACACTTCACATCCCAGGACCCCAAGCAGCTGAGTGTATTCAAGCTAACGTGATCCTCTGCTGTCCAAAAAGCTCCCCTTGACCTCAGCTAAAGCTGCTGGACCCTGTGCAGACCACGAGTCCAGGCCCTGCGTGGCCTTCAGGCTGGGCCGGAGGCAGCCCAGGCCGCTGTGCTTCCATCTCTCCCCAGGACGGGAACACCAGCCTCAGACACACTCTAGTTCCCAAACTCATCTATTTCAAGGCAGAGACCAACTTCCATAAATTACCAATCTGTCTAGAAATCTGGAGAGGTCGAGGAAGTCTGCAGGCAAACAACCGTGTGCTTTGTTGCAGTTGGAAACGTCTCACCAGGCCCCTCTAAACTCTCTCAAGGTCCTCAGAACAAAGAAAACACAGCTCTTTACCAGCTTGCACAGCAAGTGAGGGACGTTCCAAGGTCAAAGAAGGATGCTGTGACAGCCCCACCATATGAATCCAAGGCACTAGGCTTCACTGCTTTGACCACAACATCCCTATTTCCTATGATTTCAAGACATTGATATTTATTGTTTAAAAGAAATCATACACCAGAGTGCTCTGTTGGATCTGCCCTTCTGACTCACCCTTGCCATCACCAGCTGCACGCTGAGATAACAGAATGAAAGATGTAAAGGCTGGAAACATCAGGTGGGTCTAAGGTATTTTTATGGCCAAGTCTTGCCAAAATCCCCAATGGGTGACTCAAAAATATCAGTTCTACCATCGCAAAGCAGGGCAAAAAAAAAGGCATCACACCTGCCTTGCCCTGAGTAAGCTTCCCTGCCTTAGAGGAAACAGGGAGAAAGAAGATCCTCCACAGGGTGAACCAGAGCTCCGGCGGATTCTTAAATCTCTTTGAAAAAATGCATTTCTGATAGCAGAAGATATGGTGTGTCACAAACATGCTGATTCCACCAGAAGCATCAATTTTGACTGCAACAGGAAAATAAGTCAAGCGAAATGAAAATAAAAGGGAAAAAAATTTTGTTAAGTTTAGTTTTTCCTCATTCTTGGTTGTTTGTTTTATGATGCATTGTCTGTTATGATCTTTCACTAAGAACCTCCACTTCATCCACAAAGGCTTTCCTCATGGTTGAAAGTACTATGGTAATTGTTTTCCTCTTCCATTATCATTTATCTTTTATAAAGAGGTGTTAACTATGACACTTGCATTTGAAAAGCAGTTTTTCTTATTGAAAGCTTAGCTTCAGAATAATGGGAAAGATTAGCATGCCTTTAAATTGTCTCATTTCTATACAAAAACATGACAGATAAAAAATTTCACACAGCCAATTCACTCATTCTAAGTACTATCTTTAATTAAATGAAGTAGAGCACCTATGATTCTTAATGGATACTTCTGAGTTTCTCATTTACAGATTCCTCTCAAGAGCCTCAAGTTTCAGTTTTCTGGTCTTAACACATCTCTGGAAAACAGACCTTTTTACAAAGCTTTGGAGTGACAAACCAAGTGATTTAAGGCCAAAAACCCTTTTTGAAATGAAACAAATAGTCAGGAGCCTGTGTTTTTCTTCTCTTCAGATGACTGTGGTGACCACCAGTGAGTCTTCCCTCCCCACCACACCCTTTATTTAAATTATTTTAACCAAAAACATCTGAGTAGAAATATTTCTAAATTACCTTTTTTCTTTTCTTATTTGGGGTGTTTTGCTTTGTCTATGGGAGATGAAAATGGAGGCTGTGCCTCTTCAGAAGCAGCTCAGTGCAAATCCTAACTTGATATATGAGGTCTGTAGAAAAAGAGAGATGGGAATGTGATTCACCCATGTAGCTTCTCCAAGGCAAATGAGCATCACACTTCTTTTGGCAAATTTGAAATCCCCAGGCCTACTCAATACAAAAAACAGTGCAAAACTATTTGTCACAATGACTTGTAAACATACGGAAACGAAGTGAATGATAGCCAGGAAAAATGTGATAAAGTGGAAGTTGTGAATTACTTTTATGAAAACAAGCACGTCTTACATGCTTATAGACACAGTGCACATGAATGGGAATCACAGTTTATATGGCAACAGACTTTAAAAGATGCTTCATGCATCAAAGCACACTGCCAATGCTTTTCTTCAATGGACATCAGGAGGGTGAGAAGCAAAAGCTCAGATGTAAAACTGCCTGCCTGCAAAATGATTTCATATACAGAAAGCAAGCAAACAAAAAAGGCCATCCTTTTTCCCTACCCCTTCAAATGTATATCCACGACAATACCCTTGAAGGTCGTTTGTACAAAGTAGGTCAAGTGTTTCAGACAGATGTATGATGTTCAAGGGGGCTCCGTTTGTCTCAGTGCATCTTGGCTTCTGCTTCATGAACATTTTGTTACACAGTTCTAAGGCATGATGCACTATATTTTTGTTTAAAATAGGATTACAAAGCACTGGGACTGTAAATGCTTTGGAGCAGGGGACATCTCTTTTGAGTTCGTACAGTGCCAAGTACAACAGGGGTTTTGTCCACAACAGTTGAGTGGTGCTTCGACATTAACAAATCTTGATGTCCTGTATGAGTCTGATTTCCAGAAGCAAACACCTGAACCTGCCATTAGCATAACGGGGCAGCATATTATTAATTTTTCTCATGCTTGCCCAGTCAGGGAGCAGAAAGGCCCCCACGTCACTCGGCTGGCCAACCATGCTGCGGGGACACACAACAGACCCAGGCCCGGAGCCACATCATCCTGCTTGGAGAAATTTCAGAACATCCAATGCACTGAAAGCACAGGGGGTTGATTTGTGACTGCTTAACAACTATGAAGGCATTATGCTGCTAATATTGTTTGTAATGAGCGTTTTAGCTTCCACTTCTACAAGAGAGATCGGCATTCCTTCTGCTTTAGTTAAAGCCTAGAAAATGGCAAACCTACCAGTTGCTGCAGCTCTCAGTTGTTAAGCAAGCCACAGTTCCAGGTAAATAATGTCCTTACAAGGGATTAGAAAGAATACATGAGAGCAAAATGAAAAAAAAAACGGGAGATCTGGAAGGGCAGTAAGGCAGGAGAATCATGGTAGGGTGGACTCCAATGGATTGATGGTGATTCCTCATTTAATTTCCTTCCATTCTTACGCACTAAGAATTATTAACTATTAAAGCATGGGGTTCTTTTGGTGAGCTTCTCAGTTTTATATGTATTTCCTGAAATTTCCTTACAGTTTCTGTGGAACACACACAGCGCGGAATCGTTCTTTGCATGGCACTGGACAGTGGTGACAGCAGCAAACTGTGCTCCAGGACAGAAGCCACCCTTTGTGGCTCAGCTTTATGTTACTCTGCTGCCCCATGTGCTTACCTTTCACCATAGCAAAGGGCTTGATACCCATCCTTAAACTGCAACACCACAGGGAAAGGGAAAGAGTAAGAGCCCTCCATATCTCTGCATAGGTAGGTGAGTACAACAGGCTCACAAATTGCCAAAGGGCTGCAGCTGAGTGCCGCGATTCACCTTGAGACAGTATTCTCTCTACCATGGGCGTCATATTCTGTTTCAGAGAGACCATCTCCGTTAACATATATATATATATAAAACTGTTATTAACACCTTTATTACCTTAGGACATGCTTTGGATTGAAATCCCAAGAGCAAATAAAGTCTTTGCTCAGATGGATGTTCCATACAGCTTGTGATTCAATTACACAGCACTGATCATTAGGCTCACAGAAGTAAAGCATTTGAATATTCATCCAACCTTTATGCCAGTTTGTCTGCAAACTTGGCCTGGAAGACTTTCACAAACAGCCTTTAGGCTGCCTTTAGTGCCTGCCCTTCCCCTCGTACCAGGAATGCCACAAGAATGAAGGCAGCTGGCAAAACTGAAAAGCAACAGAAAAAAGGAAAACAGAAATAACCACAGTTGTGTGAAACTCTAACAATCAGAACAAAATAATAAAAAAAAAGAAATTTTTTTAAGCTTTGTATCAGTTCTACTCTGTAAGACTCTAACTTTTTTGTTATATCCACGTTGATTCTACTCCATACACCCAGCCTGGTGCTACCCCTAACGCCGAGCCATCGCTGTTGCTGTTCAGTGGCTGAGCAAAGTCTATCCAATTCTGGGAGCCTTGGGTATGGTAAGACTGAGGAAGCTGCCTAGCATAGTTTAAGCTCTGGATGAGAGAACAGGATGATTCCCAAGCCCCAGAGGAAAAATGTGAACCTTCACCCATGAAAAGGAATTCCCCTTAATGTACAGTCTGTGGCAAGTCCTCCACCCTGATTCCTGGACACTGGCAGTAGGCTGAGGGCCAGAATCGTGCCTTGCCATGGCCTTTATATGGTCAACATGGGAAATGACTAATGGAAACCACCACTTCTGGCTTCTCTCAAAAGTAGCTAAGAATAACAAATAGCTATGTCAATCCCCAATTCTGACTGGAGTAACAAATCCCCCCAGAGAATAAGAAAATATGAAAACTATAGGGACAGATCAAGCGGATTCCCCTAATGACATCCCAGTTCTCCTTGGAAATTCTTCTTTTTTTCCAGAAACAAGAGTCACAGGGTAAACATGACACTTGTTTCAATGGTGCCTTTCCCCATTGAAAATAGACACATTCCTGCAAGTCCCTGAAGGAAATGGAGAAAAAAATAAACACGCACGAGACATCAGCACTCAGGGACAAAGGGAATTTAACCAGAATGGGATATTTGTAAAGGAAAATATATAGGGAAAAGGACTTTGCCTCTGACCTACAGCATCTCGTTGAGAAAGATAGTAGCTAGAAAAGCACCATCATCTTCCTACAATGGAGTCAAGGATCACAAAAGACAAATAGAGTAAATTCTATTGGAAATACATCTTCCGGAGAAGATATCAGAGAATCCTACAGATATTGGGAAAAATCCCCAGCTGTGGCCAACCGGCTGCTGAGATGTTTCTGCTCTTTTCTCCCCGTGTACCCAGATGCCATCGTGGTGCTGCCGGTGTGCAGACCCTGTGGGCCCACGAGAGCTGCCGTGAGCCATAACCACAGTGGGGGCAAGGAAGAGACGAAGCCATGCCTCTGCCCTCCCAAAAGCCAAGGAGAGCCTTGCACAATGCAGCTTTGTGCCAGCATGGCCCACCATCGTATCCTCCCCTCAGCAGTAACCTCTCAGTCCGGTTGTATTTACTCTACAAGGTTATCCCCCTTCAGTTCGCTCATGAACTGAAATTACTGCTCAGCACCAGTACGAGACCACTCTATGGACCTAAAGCATCCCCACCACGAGCAGCTCAGCGTACATCACAAAGCATGCTTGTCACAGAGCCAGAAAACGAGCATCCCTGATGTCAAAATAAGTATTTTAGAAAAGTAAACAAAAGCTGCGTGTACGAAAATAAGCAAGATAGCTCCCTGCAGCACCTCCAGGCAGAGGAAATGAAAAAGCAGAAGCAGGAGCTATCACTGAGCCTCCAAGGGTGCAAACGGAGCACGGCCAGCTCTGCAGCAGGGCTGGCAGGGCAGGGACTGCAGCACGGGCACCACAGAGCAGCCTCCCCTCCTCGTCCTGCAGATCTCGTTACGTTGCGAATATTACTATTTGATTTCAGCTTGGCCCAAGCTGCTAAAACAGGGATTCCAAATACATTAATCCTCTCTAATAATGTTTTCCCCGTTATTGCAGGGGATGACATTTTTATAAGCATTGTTCAATCGTGGCGCTTTTTCATAATGGAAAGCGTTTTTTTCTTCTCCTACTACGCACATCACCAAGTTTATCTGCTTTGCAAAGACGAATAGCTGAGTCAACCCTGCTGGGATTCAGCCCTCTAGGCTTAAACATCATGAGTGCTTCCGTCTCCCTCATTATCTAAAACAATTAGTAGAGAGAAGGAAAAGGCAGCATTACAGCTGGCAGTTTCCTCGTCTCGTCCCTTGGTACGACATCGCTCAGAAACGCCTGTATTGCTGTGAGCTGATCTTAAGCCACGGATATTGGATCCAGACACTGATTCATGCTGCTATCAATTCCCCAGCTCCAAGCTGGTCAGAACAAGTGATGCAGTTCAGACACATCAATAAAGTAGACCTGAAATGAAGTCCTTCGTTTCAAATCTTTCTGGCAAGGTCCCTGAAAAGTTCAGGGGAAGGGCTTTCCGATCCAGCGCACTGCATTTCTCTCTAACGTGTCTGCATCAGGACAGCTAAAAATTCAGTAATTTCAAACCTGAAAAGCACCTAGATTCCAGGGAGAAAAGGTACAGCTGCAATTCAAATGCAGCTTATAGCCCAGAAAAATAACTGCAACAGCCAACATATTTCTGAGACTTTTGCCCTCTTCTGTTCAGCAACAACCAGGTTCACTTAAAGAAGTCTGTATTCAAGTTAGGAATAAAATAACTTAGTCTACAGCCTAATAATCTTGATTAAGTGTATGTTTAGGGACCTTGATGCTTTGATAAAAAGTGAATTTTAAACCCATTTAGAGCAATAAAACCACTTACGTAGAATCTTTCTTGGAAGCCTGAATCATTGCTCAAGCTAAGGCTGATAAGTGTATCGCTTAAAATTGCCTCTTTCTGCATTTAGAGTTGGTAAGTACAAAATAGCGGCTTCAATGAAAGATTTATGTCCAGGTATAATTTGCTACCTTGGAAACTATTGTCAGAAGAGCATCAAAGGGATGCTGCAAAGTTTGTCAAGAAAGGCCGTCAATCTCGAGAACATATTTCATTAACCTCCCCGCTAGGGTTGGAACAACTGGGTTCCTTTGTAACTTATTCTGAGATTTCGGGGAAGAGGCTCTCAGGGTGTACCTTCAGCTGAACGGTGGCAGGCTTTCAGGTCTTTCTGCAGGACTTGGGACCACTGGACAGTGCGTTACCTCTTCTTCAGAAAAGGGCTGATGAGGCAGTGAGCAGGATATGGAGTTGGCCTGTGGTTTGCTAATTCTCTGCAGATTCCCCGATCTCTTTTATTACCAGGACTTAAGGCTGCACTACACGGAGCCAACAGGGATTTGAACTTCACTCAGCAAACCAGCTGACTTTGATGGGAATTACTCAAAGTTCATGTAAGGGCTGTAGGACTGAACAGAAAGAGGGGAAAGAGTGGAGGAGGATATTACATTTTTGGATATAAATTGTTGGCTAAAGAACATATGAGATGTGAATAGCCACTAAAGAGCATATTCAGGCTGCCTAGATTTCTCCTGAGTCCCTTTGCCTCTTGGCTGGCTTCAAATTCAGGTCTTCTGATCTTCTTTCAGGTCTCCAGAGGCTTTCAGTAGTGCCTGGATTTTGATATAGCCTAGGCAAAGATGTAGGCGAAGTTTAAATTCTGAATAAAAGCCCCAGTTGATCATTATTTCAACCTCCCCAGGAAGAGCTGTTTACTCCCAAGGGAATGCTTAAGGGTAGAGCCTTTAGAGATTTAGCAGCACCCGCTGCTTAGCAAGAAGATGAACTTATTACCAGTCTGTGCAGCCTCTAATGTTTCAGGAGAAACTTCGTTATGGCCATCCTCACACTATTTTTCACATTTATCTCTTTGCTTCTCATTAGCATATTTTTTTGGATAAATGAGTAAAATAGCATTGATACCACCATCTGTTATTGCATCAGAAGAGAGCAGATTTTGTGCTTGTGCTGATAAACTTCCATGGGAGCTTTGTTAAGGTGGATCTAACCAGAAGGGCAGATCTGGCAGCCCTGATTCACATTGAGCAGTGGAATGAGACTAGTTTAGGTGCAATGTACTGGGGGTGCTCATCAGCAGGTAGAAAGAAATCAGAACAGACAATGAACAAAGTACAGGAAAATATATCAATCAGAACAGTTTAACGGTGGTGCAAACCTTCGCATAAATGCAGACTCAGGTTTCACATAAATGCACAGGCAGTGATCCTTAGCCTATGGGGGCCACAAGCAGCAGCACCAAAACACAAGACAACATGCAAGGAATATGCAACTCAGCATTCCTGGTCAGCATCAGCTCTCTCAAGGCTTCGTGAGTAACGGGAGGCTTGAGAGCCAGGAGTTCGGGGCCACTTTTCTGGAGCTTTGAAATAATATATTGCTTTAGGCAGTTTTACGTTTCCCAGTTTTGATTCCCAGCCTGAGTAGAAAGCACTGAAAGTAAGGAAGACTAAAATAAGTGAAGCTTAGCACTGTACATACATTATTTGCCAGATGCTTTCCAATAGTTTAAGCAGATGAAACCCATCTCTAAGGAACTCAGTTAAACAACAGATAGGGATATGTTACAAACAGACGAAAAAAAGGTGAATGTATTGGCTTCACAGCAATCACCCTTGTTTGAGTCTCTATAGGAATATATCCATTATAATCATAGGGGTGCGGGTACATCCTAGAGCAAAGATATACAAGGCTTGCTTGAGTACTAAAAGCAGCAAAGCAGGACTCACCAAGATGAACCCTGCACAAAGACTCTCAGATTCACTTTGCGCACCTCACACTGACATCTGGACTGCTAAGGTGCAGCTCTGCCAGCCCTGGCGCTACCTGGACAAACGGCTGTGCTGTTTGCATGTTTGCTTCCAGAGCAGAGTCCCTTTCAATACGGACAGAAAACATAGCTTGTAGTAACCACACTGAACCCTATTTTGCAAACTCTGCCTTACCTTGAAGTAACTTGTTTTTCCATCCATACTTCTCTATCTCAGCCTGCAAGATTTGGCTCAAAAAAAAAAAAAAAAAAGACTGAACACAAACCGTCTTTTCCTGCCCATTCTGACATACAAGGAGCCTCCAACATCATTGAAAGCCTGCCCAGCAGGTGGATTTAATGCTTAGCAACAAAGACATTTCCCTCTGGTACTTGATGTGTTTGATGCCTCTGCCAAGCAGCAGGTACAGAAGCATGTCTCTTCCCTGGACCTTGAAGCTATCCCCCCTCGCCAAGAGGAAAAAGGCTGCTGAGAAGGTGAAGAAAGAGAGAGGAAGCGTTCACACAGATTTACGTTAAGATTTGATCTTTTCATGCAGAAGCACACCAAGTTGCAAAGAGGAATAATGACATCCAGCATATTTTTCGTGTACAGGCTTTCTCATGAGCAAGTGTGAAAACACACTCATTTCACCTCATTAGTGGTGGTACTGTGCTCCTTTCCTGGGGAGAGGATCAGTATCAATAAAGTACTGCACCCTTCCTTATTGACAGTTATTCCCCTTAGGCAAGTTTCCGGGAAGATGTAGGGGCTTTATGCTCCTGTTTGTTGTGGCGTGCAGCACAGCAGCGATGGGAAGGAAGAACCTGATGGGTAATACGTTTCACCAATTTTTTTCTCCAAACATCCAAATTAGGAGCAGGCTCTTTGGAAGATGGGACATTTCTCAAATCCCAGCCAAAGCTCACATAAAAATGTTGACATCTGCAAGAATGACCAACAAATGCACACCCCAGCCAGCCCAGCAGGATGCTAGCTGCATATGCCACCCAAGCTACCTTCAGCAGACGAGACTGATGCCGTTCTGTGCAGGAACAGGCGGGCAATGCAATGGGCCACCATCAGAAGTCACCAGAAATTCATTTTGTGCTGTAACCCAGCGGAGCCCAAACCTGCCAGTCTTTATGAGCTGCTGCAAAGTTAAAGAAGATTCATCTGAGAAGACTGAGAGGGCCTGAGCAGCATTTGATGTCTGACATTTACAAGTCATTAGGTCTCCGTAGCCTGCTTATGGATTTTATAAGCCAAGCTGGAGCACAAATGGTTTTAACTGAGTTTTGTAAAGTAGTCATACTAAAGCCAAAAGAAAGGGTCTGCATTTCAAATATTAGACTGCCAATGAAAAAGACATTTTCTCTTTCAAGCTTTCTTCCTCTCCGTTTTTAAAATCCAATAAATGAATATACACAAAATAAGGCTGATAGTGGGGAGCTATCGATTCTAAACAAGATCTGACTGAGAAAAGAGCTAAACGGGTTAGAGAATAAGAAAATTGATGTCTGAGGCCTCAGACAGGCACATTTCCCCAGAAATGTAGCTCAGGCAGGTAACGCTAGGACAGAGACAAGAGTGCCTATTTTTCTCTACCTGCCTTGTCCTTACTGTGAGGTGAACAAAATTTAGTGCTGCCCCGCACTTCAGCTGCAGTGTCGGTTTTTTCAGGCTGGCCTCATTCACATCAATTACAGCACTGTTCACGTATGCTCAGGAACCAGCACGATGAAGCCCTAGGATACTCACAAACTAGTTATTATACCTAACTCTCCTTCCTGAGCCAGCTTGTCAGTCAGTGTAAATCAGTACAGTTTCCCCAAAATCAGGGCTAGAATTTTACCCCAGAAACAATATCCAGCCTTTGATCCACGGTGGGTACACGCAGCTCCTTATCATCACAGACACTTTCACAGGGACCAGTTCTGATCTCACTGGCATCACAGGAAGGCGGAAGCAACTCCCTTAAAGCTGATGGCACAAGTTCTCAGCTGACATAAGTCACCTCCTTTGAGTTACATGACCTACGCCTGCAGAGCAGCAGAACTACATCAGGACAAGGGCTGAAGCAGGGTTATAGCACTTGAGTTCCTTGCTTTAAAAAAAATATATAAAAAAATCATCTGTATCCCTTTATCATTCTGTGTTTGACAAGGGGAAGGCTGGGGGGATAATACCTGCATTGCCTAAAGGCCCCCTCTACAACAAACTCTCCTAGGAAACTATCAGGTAGCCAAGAAAAATTTTAAGCTACCTAAATTACTTTCAGACCTGGTTTTGATATATGGTATGAAGGTCCCAATGCTGAGAGCTGTTCCACTTTGTTTCTCAGTGCAGAGAGTTGTTCCAGTTGTTTTTAATCAAACTGCTTAATTACAAAATGCTGGGGGACTTACTGCTTTCTTTTTAAGTTTGCTCATTAATCTGTGTTAGATTCTGCTCAAATGAATTATGGCACGAAGCCAGTTCGCTTCACAAAACTAACATTTAAAGAAGTAAATAACTGAAAATGGTTAAAAGGCATAATTATTTTTGTAATGCAACATCTAATTAATCCGTGAAGCTCACTGAAACAAGTGCTAATTGAAGAAAATACCTTAACAAGATTTTCAAAAGGAATGATTAGACATGGTTAGGAGTAGGAATTTTGCCGTGCCAGTAACTGAAATCAAGCTGCAAATTCACTTTCACATTTCTATATATAAGCTAACCGCAGGCAGGGGCTGAGAAAGGGCTCTGTCTCCCTTGCATGAGCAGCCTGATGCAACGCGTTGGTTGTTTGCATCTGTCCGAGGCATGACATGTTAGCCATTATCAAAGACAAGGTCCATCTAATCTTGTATCGTTCATCTGTTTTCTTGTGGCAGTTCCAATATTGCTGTGTAACGTCAGAGGAATGTGATAATGAATAACTGACTCATGATGAAGCCATCATCTCAAAAGCCTTCTATGCAACTAAATGAATTAGTGCTCGGTATGAGCAATATCTTGATGTGACTAAGCTCCCAAGATAACTCAACCGTTTACCCATTAGTGAAGCAAACTGGAACCAGCCCAGAATTAAGCTTCTGGCAGAACACCTTCAAGGTAATTTCCCCATAGCAAGCGTGACAAGCGTGCCCTCAAGAGATGGAATCTCTTAAAAAAAAAAATGAAGACAGGACAGCAGTTACTGAAGACGTGGTTAAAATTCTGGCTTCTCTGAAGCCCCCAAAGTTCTGCCATTTCACATGGGTCTTTAAAGCAGATTACCTATACTGTGACTTGGGAAGATGTGATGCAGGAGTTTAGGAGAACTGTGTACAGAGAAACATCACCTCTTTCCTTCACAGCACCAGCACCTACCTTGGACAGTTTATTTTTCTTGCCTAGGAGATCTGCTTGTACAAGATACCCATTGCACCTTGCACACATTGTGCATTCCATGTGTGGAAGTGAACATGGCCAGTCCTTCACCCTGTACTTCTCCCATGACTCTGCAAACTCAATGCCAACTCGCTTTTCAAGGAGAAGAGGAAATCCTCAGGAAATCCTGAATATCTGAAAGCAAAATAACTATTGCTGGCTTTGAGGATTCATTTTTATTTTTTGCTCAGGCGATTTTCTCCATATTCAAATTCAACTAACTAATCAAATTTTTATAGTAACCATAACAGACGAAAGATCAAACCTGCCTCTCGTTCTGATTTCAGCCACATTCAGCTGATTACTACACTTTGTTGTTGCAAGCCAACTATTATGACACAGGAAAAAATATTGAAGTGAGTTCAAAAAAACCTTAGAATATGCACCCAAAGTACTAGCTGTTTTCCAAAGGAATAAACATAAGACAATTTTTGTTTATACAGTAAATGTACTGGAAATAAATCCACAGAATTTATGCTAAACTGTCTGAAAAAAAGGTTATGACAGATCCCCTGGTATATGGTTTTACATGTATGTAAATGGATAGCTAGAGATGCTGCAAAACAGTTTTTCAAGAAAGATGAAGTAAATCCGCTGTCTGGACTTCTTATTGTCTTATTACATTTTTCAGTTCTTTTTTCCACAGCTTTAAGAAATTTTTTCCTTATGATTTTTGTCCCTCAATTCATTCTGTCCAACACCGAGTGCTAAAACAAGTGGTTTTGCAGACAGTGGTTTTCTCTTCCAGCACCTCTTATCGCCGCAGCGCTGCCTCCATGCGGGCCGCCCGCCAGTGCTGCTCGCCTCAGCCAAGGCTCGGCAGCCTCCAAGGGTGGCGCTCCCACAGCCTGTCTAGCCGGCCTGTCCCAGGCCTGAGCTTCCTTCCTGCTGAAAACTGTTTTCCTAACATTCAACTTGTGGCCACTACCCCCTTGTTTTATCATCTGGCACTACCGACGTCTCCCTCGTCTTTCCAACCGCCCTCCAAGCAGCTGTGGAGGCCGCAAGGGCACTGAGCAGGCCCCTCTGCCCAGCTCTGCGTGCTCCTGGCTCCCGGTCACCTGGGTGCTGGGTGCTTGGTGCTGGTCTTCCCCCTCTTATTCTTGGAGAACTGAATGCAGAATAACGGGTCTAACTTGAAAAGGAAGGACTCAATTTTTTTATTTCAACAGGCACCCCCATCCCGAAGCCAGTATGTCGTCTCAGTTTCTCCACCTTGGATTTGGGCACACGCCTGATCCGCGCAGCCAGTCCTCCAGCTGGCTGTACCTGACAGCTCTGGCAATTGTGTGTTATCACATTACAATTGGAAATTACGCTGCCATTGGATCACCAAGTACCCAATTCATTCGGAAAAAGAACAGTGCAATACAACTGAAGTACAATAAATTAGCCTTTATCCCAGTTTTGTTAGATGGGCCTTTTACAGCTGTTACATTAACATCCATCTGGCTATGGTATTTCTAATGCTATTCACCGCTATCATTTTAACAGCGACGTTCTCCTTTCATCCAAATGAAGGGTTTGTGTGGGAACAGCTGGACTGCCGCACACGGCGCTCACTGCAGCGCTCCCTCAGATCGCAAAACGCGCAGGAGGGCACACGGCTTCGTGTGCCACTTTGAGACTGCAGAAAGAAACCCGGCCTCTGTCCAGAAAGTTTGTCATGGTTTTGCCAAACCAAAAGGCTCGAAAATCACAAAGCCAGCCCAAAACCGTGAGACTGATTTATTTAGATGCTTCATTCAGCAACTGCTAAATAGGAACAAGATGCTGATGTACCTCAGGGGTCTGGGCTTTAACACCTCACAAGTGATACTGAAATCACTCTCTCAGCTCTGCCAGCTTTTAGAGGTTTTCTTATTCTCACTTTACAGATGAAGGACTGAGTGAGACCTGTCAACGAGGCCCAGTGACACTGGCAAAGCAGAACCTTTACTCCTCTCCATCAGCCTGAATTCAGAGCCGTGTCTGCCATGCAGCCCTTCCTCCTCACCACCTCAGCTGCTGTTGACCCATGGCACAAAGGCCACAAGAGTGTGAAACAGCGAGCGAAAGGCCCAGGCTGGATAGCAGCCTCACATACTTAAAGACAACAGAGCAGACAATGCAGAGGTTGCTCAATGTAGGGAAAATGCTGTGCTCTACATGGAAAGGTCTAAAAGGGCAGCTGAACCAAAGCTCGTTTCATGAGACCTTCACCTCGAGCCACCCACCCACACAGAGCTCTGCCAGCTTTGTCTCAGCACAGTGACCCACGGGGTCCCTGCTAACTTCATGCAGGGACAAATGCCCACAAACCCCAGGTGTGCTGTGTGCCACCACCTGATTCAACGCTGGGACCTCAGGTGCACCTCTTTTTTGGATGGATTACTTGCCAACCTCCTCACCCTAATATAAAACAAGACCTACTATAGGGATTATTCCTATTATGACCTTAAAGAGGCTAAAGCAGAATGAGGACAGCCCATGTTCATGCTTATAGGAGAGCCAGTTCCAAAGACCAGACTGCTACTGGTTTGAGTTTTCACTTCTCACACAATGATTAACGCTGCTTTCTTCTGACAGCATACGGGATCTTGTCACGTCAAGTTTCCAGCACTTCAGAAGTGGTTTGGAGTCATCAACTCTGTTCCTTTGTCAGGTCATAAGACAGAGGAATTGAGGGTTTGTTTTAGTTTGTTTTTAAAAATCAACTCTTGATTTTTCGGGGTGTCTCCAACCCTGTTTGGATAGCTTATTTTCATTTGCATGGAGTTATTCTGCTTTTGCATCAGAATTCATGAGAGCTCAGGGAAACAAACTGCACCAAGCCAAGCTCTGGGTCCTGCTTTTCTCCTGAAAAACCACAGGCAGGTCAAGCCAAGAGCTGTTCCAAAAGATTCACCCCCATAGTGCACAGGCTACGGACAGGGAACTAGGTGTCCCCTCACCTGAAGCCTGGCCACGTGTTATTTGTAATCTGGTCGAAGGAGCCACGCTCTCCCCAAACAGCAGCCCCATGGCAGACCCCACATCAGCAGGAGCACTGCTGACATACAGCACACAGCATTTTCAAGAGTACTGTGGACAACTAATGCTGCATTAATTACCGTGTGAGAGCCCCTGTTCAAATCAATAAAGATTATAGCACAAGTCTTAAAACTGTAGTAACCAAAAACCTGTTTACTGTGCATTAAGTGATGGCGTTTACCCCGTGTGGCTCCATCTCTCACCCTCTTCTGACCTCCAACACACTCACTCCATACGTATCAGTTTGTTACTGAAGAATTAAAATTCAGTTAACATTCCTGGAGACTTCAATCACAGTGCTCAAAAACCCTGCATATCTCAGCAAATACACTCATCTTCCAGTGCTGTGATGATCATGATTTTTATTTTTATTATTTTAAATGTCCTTGCCAGTTTCCATTGCAAATCATGCAATGTCTGGTAAGCAAATGAAAGGGTAGAATGTTCTCATGCTTGGGAAACATTCAGTGTGGGAGAAAGTTTCTTAGAAGTAGCTGCACTCTTTTTCTAAAAAGAAAATACAGTACATACTTGGAAAAGAATGAATTGAATAGAAAAGACGACATGGGTGTATGGAATATTTTGATGGTGGCCTTCAGAGCTGAAGATGTTTCTCTGCTACACTGGTAACGGAGAAACATCTGGACAGAGAAGGAAACAGAAAGGAGCCTTTATTACAAGCCCTGGTGTCAAAAGAGTGTTTACTTGCTAAAGAGAATACAGCGATGTTCTCTGCCCAGCTCATACAGAAAGTCCTTATTGATGCCCTTACATTATGTCTGCCGCAGGCAGATACACACAAGCTCCAAACTAAACTGAGCTGATAGAAATAAACTTCACCTTTCATGCACGGCTTTGCACAATACTCCAACTGTAGCCTCAGCAGATGACTCGGTTAGGGATCCTACAAGACTGGGAGCTGAATTCCTCATCTGAGCTAATGTTGGAGGCTAAGGCTCCCAGATAAAAACCTTTCCCTTTTGACTACTTCATGTACATAACCCTAAGCAGTCCCTGAATTTTAGTAACCAGCAGTTGCTTTTTCACTTGATAACCCTTAACTGCACTGAGCCTGGGATAGCAATGGTTTGTGTCGGTGCCTGCTACACCGGGCCCAATTCTCACTTACGCAAAGGCTTTTACAAAACAAATCTGAGCTGAAAGATCTTTACGCAGCACACTGCAAATCAGGACTAGAATCTGCATCATAGTCATTTACATTAAAGTGAGTGCAATCATCCACAGTCCAATTTAGCAACACTCCAAACTTCTGCTTTGATGGATGTGACTACGACACGCAGGGCAGCAGAGCATCATGTCTGAGCTTGTTTAGACATTCAGAGAACAGAACAGCATGGTACAGGTTTAATGATGATTGTATAGAGACCTATATCGCATCTCTCCAGTTCCTCTCTAATTATAACCAGCATATATCTATCTATCTCTCTCTATATATAACCTATACCATGAATGATAGGCTGACAAAGAAAAAACAGAAGACTTGAGATCTGTGGAAGTTTCAGTTTGGCATCTCTCATCTGCATGAAATTGCATGAAAAATCATATTTGAGACCATAAGCAGGGGGTGGGTGGGTGTTTTTTTTTTTTTTCCCTATTCAAAGAACTTCTGAATAGGATCAGCGTTGGGAGCCAAGCACAGGCTAAGAACAATTTCACATAAATACAGGAAGAACCGATGACAACACTTGGGAATAATCACAATGAGTCAAAACTGCAGAAATCTTCCCAATGCTGCAGGATCACTTGGAAAAACACTCTCATTTTCCAAAGACAGTAAGTGATGATAAACGAGGACACATTTATTAAGAGGGAACTTTGCATCTAGTTTTCTTCTCTCACATCACAGCAGAGGATGGGGTCTCTGGGTGCTGAACATTTCTAATGCAATAATCCCAATGCATTCATGGGACCAAGATGTGACTAATGACCTCGTTGACAGATTCGTTTAACACCTTGAAGGACTCTGCAGCTCCAGAAAGGAGAACAAGCAGAAAGATACTTACTGTAAAGGAAATTTGTCTTCTCATTCAACCTCAGCTTGCAGAGGTTCAAACAGGAGAGAATGTGTGTGCCTCAAGGGAAGCTCTTAAGAAATGTGCAATTAAAACCGTATTTGTGTGAGTGCTGAAGGCTGCCCAGTGCCTCTGCCAGGGTGGGCACAAGCTTCAGGCAATCAAAAGATTTTCTCCTTTTAATCCAGTTAACGATGGACGGGCCAAACCAAAATCCAGTAGCACAAATGAACGAGGCAGTTGGCAGCCCCACAGCTTTTTCCTCCTATGGAGGATCACCACTGTCTTTTTGCACAGCGTTCATCTCTTCACCTTGGTTTGTCCCACGTACGGGACAATCACACTTGGTTCCCATACAAGACTACTGTGAACTGAAATTCATTCAGGCTGGCTGAGAGATGATACGGGAATGTAAAGCGTTCTCCACGCCAGAGGAGCCTGCAGGCAGGCTTCAGCAGACAGCCATGTGCTAAGCCAGAGTAGAGTATGCACAGGAGAAGAATTACCTTTGGGTGGTGGCACAGGGGAAATTATGAAAGCAATTCAGAAGCATTGTAATAAAGTAGAATGCACTGCAGTGCTGCTCAAATTCAAAACAGGAATAAATTCTTTCATATGTTAAGTGCTCCCCGAAGTACAGAGCTGCCTAAAGCACGAGGCCCTGTATGGGGGCACCGTGGTACATGCTCAAAGCCAGGCTTGGGTGTATGACACACAACTGCAGCTGAAATTCAAACTGACATGCCCAGGGCTCCTTAGCTGTCTGAACCACAAAAGCCAAATTAAACATTGCTTCAGCTGGAACTTACCCTTTGTACCTTTAAAACCATTATATTAAAGAGCAATGTCATTTATGAGCTGGCCGTGGGGAAGGGCAGGTGTCTGACACTGAGAAATCATTTCAGCTAGGGGTGATAAATCCAATCTATAAACTGAAAGCCTCCAAAATGAGCTCCACATTCAATCCCACCCCTCTTTTTTTTTTCAGCTGCCTTCACTGGGACTGATGCTGAGCTCCAAACCTGAACAACCTCCCTTGGTGGCAGTGGCACAGCTGTAACCCAAGGTCACAGCAGCGTGTCACTGGCAGCCTGCTCCAATACCTGCTGAATTCAACAGAAACCTTTCTATAGGCTTCAGCAAGCTTTGGTTTACTCCCTAGGTGACACTGCATGTCTTTTTAAGCCTTACAGTATCAGGCGGTTAAAAGTGTTATTTTATCTCCAGCCAGCTTGAGCTGACTTCTCAGCAGGAAGCTCGATCCCACCAACAGACCTCGGAGCCTTCCACTGTGAAGCGGCAGAGAACACATCACCTGGGGGCTGTTTTAATAATCACATCCTTTGGGATGGTTCAGGGAGACTCCAACAGCTAAATGCCACAAAGATCACCAGGACAGAGAGAGTTATCTCCTTACCTCCTAGAAACCAGGTAGGTCACAAAAATATGCCCAGACTGGCCCATCATTGTCACCTGGGCAATTAGGGGGTGGGAGGGCACATGGCCACTGAGCACTCTGTCTTCATAAGAGATGTTTAGCTTTAAAAAAATCTGTTCCCATATCCAAGTAGCTCACATCACCTTCAGTGTGTTCATATCCTGTAAATGCTCATGTATTTCAGAATGAAGTCTTGGTTTCAAAGGCCTGACAACCACATATGGCACTGCCTGTTAGTTCACAAATGTCCAAGTGCATTTATATTGCAAAAAGTTTACTGCCTAAGAACATCTTGCAGAAACAGAATGTGCATTTTCTCCCCTTCCTAGCAGCCTAAGCCAAAGTTGACATGACAATGATGCAGGAAAAAAACAAACCAACATTTCTGTCTAGAAACCTAGAGGAGCAATCTCTTACTAGAACTGGTAGCAGGTGAGCAGCAATAGCAGTGATGTTTCAGACGAGTGATTTTCAGACCATTTCATAGGAGGACACCACAGCAGCTCCAAGTTCCTCTTTCCATGGTGCTATCCGAAGGCAGACGAGCGTGGCTGCCTGGCTGCCCTCTGCCCTGCCACCTGCACGAGCGGGCATCTGCCAGAGCCTGTCACAGCCCTGCTGCCCCAGCAACAGCAGACCTTGCTCAGCTTCTGAGAAGTGCCCAGCCTGTTATGTACCAAACCAGAACCATTTTCCAATAAATCCCTTGCGTGGCAGTTTTTTTTTATTTTTTCAACCATTGCTTTTTTTAATATCTACACTTTACTGTTAAATAGCTTTTCTGCAGCAATGTTTGCAAGACTACAATCACTGTGATAATGTCACAGACAATGTCACTCTGAGCACGCTTGGTTTGTAAAACACAAAACATGAGTCAGAGTGTAACACTGAAGGAGACTTCTGCCCACTGCTCTGAGCCTCCACACTTAGAACTGAGTAGCATTTTTAGGTGTCATGCTGGGCGTACATTGTGCCCATCTGCAAATGAGTGGTCTCATTTCCTTACATTTACAACCTGCAAAAACCACAAATAAACTTCAACTTTATGATTTTCTTTCCAGTAAACTTCAGATTTGTAACTTGGCAGAGGGAGCCATTGTATTTAACCACCTGTGCAGACATTAACTAAACACTCAAGCTTAAAACTGGGAAAACACAAAGTGTTAACGCTGCTTAGATAGATGCTTGGGTACCTTCCAAATTCTCTTAGTGAGACAGGTTGTGAGTGTGGAGCACCTTCATAAAGGCTCCGCTCTCCCACACCGCAGAATGACGTGGGAGTGCTGCCTTGTGCAGGAAGATTTATGGTGTTAGAGCTGTCCCCAGGCAAGAGTCACTGCTAGGAAAGGTGCACACGGGGCTTTGGGGAGGTCACAGCCTCTCCCCGTGCTGTGCTTACTTGACAAAGGTTGCTCGCAAGCTGGAAGCCAGAGATTTCAGAGCTAACCCCAGCAGGGGTTTCCACTTGTGTTATTCTTAATATTTCATTGGAAAACACCATCAGGTCTGAACAAAGCAGCAGCCTTGTTCTGCCAGGTGCTTCACATGCTTTTAGTAAGTGGCTCCATCCCAAAGAGTTGTAGTTTGTACTGACAACGAACAGAGGAAAAGCTTTGTTAAACATATTTCATAGGTGGGAAATTGAAGCCCAGATGGAATGAAGTGACTTACTAATGGCCACACAAGTCACTGGCAGAGCCAGGGTTTGAACCCAGGTACACCAGCTTCAAGATCCCTGCCTTTACAACGCTATCCTTAGCTATGGCTGGAGAAATAAAAACAAGAACTGGCTGCAGGAAAGCACTGAAATTCTTCCAAGTTAGAGACATAACACAGAGGAAAGCATTATAGCTGCAAGAAAGGCAAATCTATACCATACCCTGTCCCTCTTGGACTCTTCCCAAGCCCTTGCAGTTGAACACTCCAGGGACTTTGATTTCAGAGTTGTCATGTTTCAGTTAATTGTCTGTTTTGTTAGGCTCTGATCTGTCTCATTTCTTCCATAAAAGCCACAGCGGTGTATGTTGTGCCCACCTAGGAACTGGGTATATGCAGCATTACGTTTAAGTCTGAGTCGCTTTTACAGGGGCAGCGTGAAGCCCTTAAGTGTCCTTGGCATCGACAGCACTGGGCTTTGGCTGGACCGCCCCAAACACAGCCCTGCTGCCCTCTGCATCACCAGGAAAGCTCCAGACCTGTACCAATCCACGGGACTTCCCCGTGAGCCGGGGCCGAGGCGCACGATGGGCCTCCGAGCAAGAAGCCCCTGCTAACTGGTCAGCTCAGAATCAGTACAAATAAACCGACATTGCTCGAAAGTGAGATCATTGGCAATTTATTCCTGCCCGAGCCCTACCAGAAAGAAAACAGTGTTTCATGTTGGGGCTTTTTTTCTCCTCTCTCCCGTTCTCATTTCTCATCTCTTTGCTATTTCCATGTGCTTCCCACCACACTGTGATTAATCTTTTCTAAGGCCTAGGGGACTGGAGTAAAGAGGTAAGTCAGACTGTATCAAAGACCCTACACAGAGGCAGCCAGGATCTGCCCCAGCCTTTGTGGGGCTGCAGCATTCCAAGAAACATTTTCCATCCTCAGAAGTTATAGAGAGTCAGAACTTTTACAGCTCATTAGTAAATCATTAATGAGATATTCCCTTTACCTCTCAACAAGCTCCTTGCTTCCCTCCCCCAAACCAATCCTAAAATCCTCCAGTGAAAAAGAGCATTTTGTTTTCAAGGCCCCGTAAACGCCAAACTCCTTTTCTTCCACTCCCCAGCACGTTTTCCAAGAGCTGAATTCAAGCCCCACAAGGCTTCTGCCAGGGAGCGGTGGAGCTGGAGCCAACCTGCTCGGCGTGAGCAAGGGCATCACCACACCATGCCATGCAGGCAACGTACCTGCATCCCGGCTCGCCAAAAACACCAAACTGAAGAGCCAAAGTCTCAGTGAAAGCCTGTTGGATACCTGGCTCCGACAGGGAGCCTCAGTCTACACGAGGAACTTGTCAGTGTGGCCATCGGTGCCAGAGTGAGGAACAGGTTCCCCTTCTGCGATGTGCCAGCGAACGCTTGGCCAACACCACAAACATCAGTGAGAGGAGTTTCCAGCAGCACCGAGTGCACCTATGTGATAAAGGGCCTGGAAGCACAAGTGTGTTAGAGAAACAGGCCTAGAACAGGGCTAGAGATCCTCCACTGAGAGACGTGTTTTCCAAAAAACAGACGAGAGTTTCTGCACAGGGTCAGAACACTTGTCTGAACTGCTTGAAAAGAAATGGGGTCCTGCCAAGGGGCCTGGTCCAAGTCTTCCACTCTATTTACAAAGATTCAGGCTCTCCATCACATCCAAACTTCACAAAACTGCACTCGGGTTTATGAAACAAGTGTTTAGAGAAGTTGTCACATGGCTTCTAGTTTTCTTTTGACTTAAAAAGGAGTAAAAAAAATCCCCCATATGTATCTCATGGCATGTTAGCACTTATTCCTACCCTCGCCACAGACTTGGAGTATCTGCAAACATTTAGTGTTTTGGTGTGCTCATTCTTCCAAAATTATCAATAATCTCGCGCTATTTGTCAGTATCCCTGAAGTCTGAGCTGCTGACACCTTCTGATTGAAAACAGAATTCCCTCATGAAGAAAAAAGTCTGTCCTCAGCCCGAGAGAGAAGTCAGAGTATAAGGTTGCTGAAAGATTAGAAATAAAAGCAAAGACCGCCAAATGTTATATATTTAAATATCATAGGGACTATGGTATTTGGCCATAATGTTTTAATGTATCACTGATAATAACGGGGCACGTAAGCACTAACCACAAATTAAAAGGTGTCAATGCCTAGAAGATAACTGGAAATTCAGAGTACAATTTTAAAATGTTTTAAATTGAAATCCAAAACAATTATATTCCACATAGATTTGTCTGAAAAATTTTAACAAAAATATCGTCGACACCAGAATATTTCACACGGGACACTGCCTCCCCTTGACATTACCTCTCAAAGTCTTCCAGAGATTTTCTCATGCCTGAGAGCCAGGGGAAAGCAAGGTTAGGCCCTGCCTGGGATTTCAAGTTAGTTTTGCATGGAGTTGGTTATTTGGTTATTTGTAACAGCCAGCCTCCCAACAACAGTGCAGTAGCCATAGATGCCCCACGGACTAGGATCTTGCATTCCTCATATCCCTTCTTAGATTCGAGGGGAAGTCAGCGTGACAAATGGACGCTGTCGTGCACTCCAGGAAGGACTGCTTGGCACACAGGTCTGGTACTGAAGAGTGACGCTGAACCGAGGCCCAGCTTCAGTGACAGGACAACACCCTTCTGCTGCCCCTGCTTCTCCCGTATCTGCTTGTTTTCCAGCCAGATCTGGGCCTCAGGGCAGGCAGTCTGGCCTTTTCTGTAATATTGGGTTATCAAGACCTTTACCAGCGCAGAGGGCTGTAGATAAAGCCTGGAAGACGACGTCTCTTACGCATTCAACAAGGCCAAGGGCTGGGTCATGCACCTAGGGTACAACCACCCCACACAGCGCTACAGGCTGGGGGCAGAGAGGCTGGAAAGCAGCCTGGCAGAAAGGGACCTGGGGGTGTTGGTCCACAGCTGGCTGCACATGAGCCTGCAGTGTGCTCAGGTGTCCGAGGAGGCCAACAGCAATCCAGTATCAGAAATCGGGTAGGCAGCAGGGTTAGGGAGGTGATCGACCCCCGCGGCTCCGGTGAAGCTGCACCGAGTGCTGCGTTCCGTTTGGGCCCCTCACTACAAGAAGGCCATCAAGGCCCTGGAGCGTGTCCAGAGAAGGGCTACGAAGCTGGTGAGGGGTCTAGAAAACAAGTCTTGCGAGGAGCAGTTGAGGGAGCTGGGGTTGTTTAGCTGCAGGAAAGGAGGCTCAGAGGAGACCTTATTGTGCTGTACAATTACCTTGAAGGAGGCTGTAGTGAGGTGGGGACCAGGCTCTTCTCCCAAGCACCAAGTGATACAGTTGGATATTAGGAGAAGTTTCTTCACTGAAACAATTGTGCAGCATTGGAACAGGCTTCCCAGGGAAGCGGCTGAGTCACCATCCCTGGAGGTCTTCAAGAAGCATGGAGATGTAGAGCTTAGTAGCATGGGTTAGTGGTGGACTTCAGTACTAGGTTAATGTTGGACTAGGTGATCTTAGAGGTCTTTTCCAACCTGAATGATTCTGATCCTGGCAGTGTCCAGCATCCATGAAACAGACTTCCTAAATATTACTTAAAGGCTGAACCCCATAGATTCCCATAGTGATGAATGGCCACAGATGCTTCAAGTCAGAACAAAAATATCTTTGAGATATTTTACTTTTTGAAGAACATTAAGATGGCAGCTGCCAGCTTTTTTTTAAAAAAAAAAAAAAGATGTACTGCAGAGGTGCCCTAGCTCTTGAATGGAAAACTACACAGAAAAGCAAAATACTTCTCTACTTGCCAAAGTGCAAAGAGAGAAACCAGACAAGATTGAAATCAGCAATTTTACCCTGACAGTAACATCAAATCTTTCCTAATGGAACCACATGCAACATAAAAGTGATCGATTGCCAGGATGCAAGTGTTCTGGTTGATTTCAAATCAGCTAATTCTAATATCAAGGTACAACTGGGGGAGCCCTTGTTTATGTACAGCACAAGTTACATCCTGAACAACTACTTGGTGGAAATGGAGTTCTTACTCTTGCCCTCAATATTCTTTGGATTTTCCCTGCTTTAATCTCCCTGGATTTTAATAGAGGTTGGATTTTGTGGTCATCACCTGTAAAGTCAGACTTAAACACTCCTGTGCCCAAAGAGTTGGCAGCAAGGGTGCATCAACCCCACGGTGCTGGTGGAGGCATCAAGAACAAAGCCTTTTCGGGTGGGTTACAAGCTGAAAGGACAAAGTCCAGTCCCATCGCTCAATGCCTGTGGTGCTCTCCATGCCCAGCTCCCTGCCCAAGGGCCCAACGCATCACCCTGATACCTGTGTCCCTCATCCTGGCACGGACAAACTCCTCCATGGTCCACGGCAGAGGTGGCAGAGGGCACGTGCTGCAGGCATGAACATCGACGCCACCCACACTGTATGAGCAGGCCAGGTAGAAAGGAGATACGAAGCTATCAAGGCAATCAGTAGATGCCAAAATATTAGCACAGAGGTAATAACAAAGGGGTACATTAGGAAAAAAGTTCTGAACTAGACCACGATTATGCAAACCAGATGAAGCAAGAACAGCTACAACTAGTTAACAGCCAAGCAAAATCTTCCCATTAAGAGAGATTTGCATTTTGCAAGGGCCCAGAGAGACCTATTTTTCTATTTTATTTCTTTAAGCATCTTTTTGAGGAAAAGGGTAATTTAGCTCAATTTTTCCTTGGATTTTTCTTTAGTGAGCACAGTCTTTTTTATTGAGAAAAGAATAATCTTTTCAGGAAAGTTATTAAAAAAGCAAGCCATGTATGTTCAATTAAAATTTTAAATAAGATATGAATTCATTTGCAAAATGTGAAGCGCTAATAACCTTGGCATATTTTAGTCAGCTGCACTTTAAGAACAATCCTCTTCTCCATGAAAAGCATTTTATATAAACAACTTAAATCAGCTCTATTAGCAGTTTTAGAAACAGGGATGTGGTTATGAAGACAATTCCAGCCAGAAAAGGGCAGACATTTGTAGAGGAAAATTAAGGGGAATGTAAATCATTTTCCAATAAATATTCCATACAGAATATTCAGTTCTGTGATATACAATACTGTCTTTTTCCAGAGATATTGCCTTCCCTCCCTGTGGATGCTGAAAGTGATTGCAGTATTAAGTTTCAATTGATTGTTAACAAAACCCCAAGCCTGTTCCTACTTCTGATTCAATCCACTTAGAATAGCAGGCTGAGCTTTTCTAATCTTATTTTAATTTTCCATGGGGGACTGAGCATCCAAAATCCTTGAGAGGGGGCTGGAAGTTTCAGCTGTAGGATGCAACAACCTGATTCAAAGTCAATGGAAAAAGACTTTCATTTAAACTAGGTCCCTAATGGCCTCGGCGCACTCTGGAAAGTGCCCTGAATTACCATCTTACTCATAAAGCAAAATATCATTCTGCCCATATCAGACCTCCAAATATAGTTAATGCTCAGCCTTTGCATGAAAAAGGATCACAAGAAACAGCCTTGGGAGCTGTGTCTCCCGTTAGAGCTGCCTGTTAATGGGCAGCACTGCCTTTCCTCAGTTCATCGTTACTGACACTGGTTTGGGGAGCTCCTGGGCCATGCCACCGTCTGAGACTTGAGTTCTGCATCTCCAGTAACTGCCTGAATCCGAACCTGGGGATGTTGTGCCTCCATGGACTGCAGGGGAAACATGACAACTGTTCCTTGCTCTGCCTTACCTTACCTGTTCACCTCGTACCTTTGCCTTTGTCCTGCTCTGCACCTAGCGGGACAACAGAGTTTCGATTTGGGCAGATTCGCTATTCTTTCACTCATTTTCCCCTTCCAAAACATGCACAAAATCAAAACAACAAAACCAGGCATCCTGAGCACTTTGGTTTCTCGAGTGCCATCCACTCAGGCCTGTTCGTGTAGGTCCCATGCTGGCTGTTCAGCCCAAGCCCTTCCACAGTCCCAGGCGCGCCACGTGGTGTGCAAGCAGGAATCTGGGGACGGGCAGATGTCTGGGGACAGCCTCAAAAGGCTTGTTCAAATAGCCCACATCCTCCTTTAAAATCAGCCCCTTAACCCGCAGTTTAACATGCCTCTCCTGCCCTACCTTCACTCCCTTCCTCTCTGCATGCCTTTTCTCTGCAGCTTCAACATTTTCAACATTAATGGGATAAATACAGGAAATTCCTGCTGCATGTTAAAACAAAGTGGTATTATAGCAGTGTTTCAGACCGGCATATCGAGCTCAGGATAAGGATCCATTACAGCCCAGTGCTTGACCCTTTACGCAACTTGTGGTACACTACAAGACATACAATAAACACAGAAGTCACATTTCTTGAAATACAAGAAATTACTTAAGTAGACCAGCACCCTAACCACCCCACAGCCAGCATCATCCCATACCTCTCCACTGCAGCTTTATTCTGCATACTTCATGAGAAAGATGTAAACAGCAGGCACTTATTCTCTAACCAACCAATTTGGCCACTTTGTGATCATTAACCCAACGTTCCTGGGTCAAGATTGCACACAAAGTATTTCTTCCTTCCCCACTCTCCCCCTTCCAGTCCAGATGTACGCCAGGCTATGAAAGCAGGCATTTCCCCCATTCCCCAGCCTCTGCTGAGTACAAACCAGCTCCACTCACTTGCTGCAGCACCTCAACAAGATACATTCCCAAGATCTAAAAATAAGCTTGTTAGATTATTTGACAGTCAAAAATTAAATGAAATTGGAAGTAGTAATTATTTTCTTGATTATTTAATACAGTCCAGACTTTTATCAAAATATTTTGACATGAGACGATTTGTGAAAATAAATAGGCAATCAGCAAGTCATTGCTAACGGAAAAGATTTTTTTTTTGCAAGGAAACAAGTATATATTACCTGTCACTGCCATGTGAAAGTCATGTTCTAAAAGATGATGTGTTAACAGCACTTGATCTAGAAGACAGCGTAACAGACAGATCAACAGTCAAAAGACAGCGTCATGCAGTGTCACCACATACAGCAGTCGCTGCATTGTACCCAAAGGTTAGTGAACATTTAAGCATTTAGGAGTTCCTGGGGGCAGAGACTGGAGTACAAGTCTGCTTAGCTTGAAGAAAGCCCTTACCATTAGCCTAAAATCAGTGAAAAAAAAGTCACGTTCATCCTTCCCCCTCCTTTCTCAGCCCAGAAACTCTGGGCAACCTAACCAGGGGAGTTAGAGGGCACTTCCTTCTCAAAACATCTATATCAAACATGAACAAGGGGCTTGACAATGTTGTGCCTTCTACCACCTCAGCACTTCAAACTAAACAAGTCTAGGCGATCTCAATGCCCTCCTTCCTCCAGAAGGGGCACGGGACACCTCCTGTCCCGAGCCCAATGTCTGCCATAGCCGGTTGTGCTCATGCTGCCCTGCTATTTGTAACTCTGAGTCAGTGAGTGCCAACATTAGTGGAGCATTCCTTGCTTCACATCCAGGTAAGCCATGCCTTTCAAAATCCTACTAAGAAGGGTCTTCGGATCTGCAATAAATCAGCTGTTTAGTGTCAGCTCAGAATACATCGTACCGGTTTGTTACAGCACAAACAGCTGCTATACTTGCCTCCCCCTACCTTTTTTTTTTAAAAAAAAGAGGAACAACATATGAATTGGGTTTTATTTACTTTAGGGATAACATTAGCATCATTTTCCTATGCTTGCCTCTTTTTTGGAACTAGCTTGCATAACATTTCCTAGAAATATGCTCCATATGTACACCAGCTAGCTCCACCAACTGCACCAGTTCGGAGGCAGGGGGAGGAGGGAAGCGTCCACAAGCATTTGTTAACACCAACACACACCGAGATGGGCTGTGGCCGAGCCAGGTGAATTGTTCCAAAACAGCAGGACAACTCCCATCAGACTTACACAAACTAGGTCTGGAAAGATTACATTCAGCACAGAAAACACACACCTCAATTTGGAAAGGCTTCATTTAGCATCTGGTGTGGTGTGTCAGATTCCATTTGAGATACTGGGCTCCGGAGACCAGCGGGAGAAAACAACACACTCCAGAGTACATGTGTAACATGAGGAGTTAATCCCACACAGGCATTCATCTTTTCAAAGTATATATTTCTGACAGTTTTGGAAAGCACGCTTACAATTTCCATAATGTTTGAAAACATACAGACACTTTCTCTCCGTGTCACAGCGTCTTGAACTTCTGAGGCCCTTTTCGTGACACCATAAACTTCTCCTTGGAAGCACAGTATGATGTCAGAGGATGCAACAGTACAAGAGGTGAAGAGGAAAGCTGGGGGAGCATTCAAATAGCTTTTTCTGGCCTAAAAAAAATATAAAATAAAATAAAAAACTGGAGCTTGATCCAAGAACATTTTGTTCATTCGCTATACAGGGGTGCCTTTTGTACGAGCACAGACTGTTTTGTGGACTCTGGTCCTCTGTAGTCACCATGAAACAGAAAATATACAATGAAGCTAGTGATGTGTTATCATCTAAGACTTCTATGAATGCTATTTCTGTCTTATGTTCACAGTGACTGCTGGTCAAATGTTCATCCACAACTTGATAAAAATACAGAGTTTTAAAGAATTATCGTGGATATTTATAGATTATTTTCTTCTCTTATCTTGTCTGCACAGTTGGCACAATAATGCTTATTAGCGTTCAGGTTTAAGTGCATCTTCCAAAATAAATAGCTGCCTTTTTTTTTTTTTTGAAGCTGCTAGTTTCTCACATTCATCAGGGTTAAAATATCCATATTTTTAATAAACACATACACTTTGATATCATCCAGGTAAGCCAAACAAGTTTTACGCAAGCGTAAGTGAACTGCTGTATCCCTCACCTTCAGACTTGACTTGCGCTATAATTCCAGCAAAGATTTAATGAACAAATCAAATTTGATGCAAGCTTTCAGAAGTTTTGCAGTTCTAATCAGCAAAAGAAGCGTGCTAGATAATTACTGGAGTGTTGAGCTGATATTTATCTCTGTAATCCCCCAGATGAAAGAACTAGATTTCACAAGAACAGTCTTTATATTTAATACCATACACAAAAAGAGACAACACTGATTGAAGGCAAACATCAAGATGTTAATGAACGCCAGGCTATTTGCGCATTCAGCCCTGTGAAACATATCCTATGTGGCCACATTTGTGGTCACCAGGACCAGGCTCAGAGGTAGCAATGTTGATTTGTTCTTTTCCACCTCCTTTAGCACTGCTCTGCCCCACCTTTTATTTATTCAACGCTGTTCAGCCTCTTTTCTCATTTCATCACAGCCTTTTCTGCTGGAAATCATCATTTCAGCAAGAAAGAGCTCACAAACAGCAGCATGCAGCTACACCACTGAAAAAAGCTTAGGACCCACTCAGGGCACTAAGAAAACCGTGCCCATCAGAAGAACTGCCTTAAGGTTTCCTGAAAATATCAGTCTGCAGTTGGCAGATAGCTCTTACCCCAAATGACTACAGTTTCAGGAAGTTTACTAACCTCTGAACACAAGATACCATAACATCAAACAGCCTTAGGAGACCATTATTTTTACTCATTTTTAATCAGTTTAATCTGGCAGATTCAAAAACTCACTGAAATTAAACAAGGGCCTAGAGGTGCTCAATACACTTTGGATATTTTAAACTTCTTCGGAAATCCTGAGTAGAGCACAGCACTTCAGCACATCAGGTTTAGCAACCATCTTCCATTGTATTGTTACATTGATATTCACACCTACCCAGGCACGCAAATACTTCTGATTAAAAATTAAATATAAATGAAACAAAACAAGCAGCTCAGGAAGAATACGTGGACTTTTAGCAGTAGAACATGCCTCCATATGCCAAAGGAAGAAAAGCAGAGAACAGATGGCTTCCTTGCTTTGTCTTGAAACTGCTTTCGTACTTACACTACTTCATACTTTGGGTTAATATTTTTATCCAAACTCAGTGATTAAAAATAGAGACAGACGGAGGATTGTATTTCATTCTGTAATTAGGCAGACACAATGAGGTGAGTTCTCAGCGTGATACAAAGCAAAATAAAGCATCTGCAGCTCCATTAGTGATTTCCTATGCACATGGGAATAACTTTTACTCCAATGCATGCAATACAAATGAGAATTAAAAAAAAAAAAAATCAAACCCACAAAACCAACCCGGATTCACTGTGCTATTAACGAAGAAATACCACAAGGCCTTCTTTCAGGACAAGACTTCCCTCTTCCTTGACTTCAAGCACATGCTTGTGTGCTTGATGACTTGGAGAATGAAGAAATGGACATTATTTGAATACTAGAAACAACAGTGGACTTGCACTTTTTAAACAGTTTGGATAAAAGGCTGCCATATAACTAATTTTAATCAAAGTTCAACAGAGTTTTAATGAGAGTTCAACAACCTTCATGAATGTTTTGTGCAATGGGAGCATCACTGGATTAACGCTGACTCCATCAATGCCCACGGTGAGCCTGGGCCACTGCAATGGAGGACACAACCGAGAGGAAGACATGAGATCCAGCAGCCGACTTCTCAATAACTGTGCACAGAAAGCAAAGCAATGCAGCTCTCAGAAACACACAAGGCTCTGTAAACAAGGAGCAATCCAAGGGCTAATCTGCTGAGATTCCCATGTCAGGCACAGAAAGGATCATTTTCTGGCAAAACACTTGAGACTAAATTACATTGCAGTAATTTACTGCAGCAATTCGGATATTTGGAGTCTCAGACCCGAACAGAGAGCACGTGCTTGTATGACCTGGTTCAAGGGGCACCACCCACTACATCAGGTTGCCCAGGGCCATGTCCTGGCATGGACAACCTGGTCTTGAACACCTCCAGGGATGGGGCATCCACAGCCTCTCTGGGCAACCTGTTTCAGTGCCTCACCACCCAGACTGAAGAATTTCCTCCTAACATCTAATGTAAATTTTCCCTCTTTTAGATTAAAACCATTTCCTCTTGTCCTGTCATTATCTGACTGAGCAAAAAGTTGTTCTTCATCATTTTTATAAGCCCCCTTTAAGTACTGAAAAGCTGCAATGAGGTCAGCCTGGAGCCTGTTCTTCTTCAGGCTGAACAGCCACAGCTCCCTCAGCCTTTCTTCATAGGAGAGGTGCTCCAGCCCTCTGATCATCTTCATGGCCCGGCCCTCCTCTGGACCCGTTCTAAGAGATCCACATCCTTCTTGCGCTGGGGGCTCCACACCTGGATGTAGTGCTCCAAGTGGGGCCTCACCAGGGCTGAGTAGAGGGCGGCAATCCTCTCCTTCCTCTGCTGGTCACTCCTCTGTTGATGCAGCCCAGGACGCAGTTGGCCTTCTGGGCTGCAAGTGCACACTGCTGGCTCATGTCAAGCTTTTTGTCCACCAGAACCCCCCAAGTCCTTCTCTGCAGGGCTGCTCTCAATGAGTTCTTCTCCCAGTCTGTGCTCATGTTCAGGATTGCCCCAGCCCAGGCGCAGCACCTTGTACTTGGACTTGTTGAACCTCATCAGGTTCACATGGGCCCAATTCTCAAGCTTTTACAAGTCCCTTTGGATGGCATTCCTTCCTTCTATCATATCAACCATACCACCCAGCTTGGTGTCATCTGCAAATTTGCTGAGGGTGCACTCAATCCCACTATGTCATTGATAAGGGTATTAAATAGTACTGGTCCCAGGACAGACCCCTGAGAGACACCACTCGTCACCAGCCTCCACCTGGACGTGGAGCCATTGACCACCACTCTCTGGATGAAGCCTTCAAGCCAACTCCTTACCCACTGAATGGTCCACCCTTCAAATCCATCTCTCTCCAACTTGGAGATCAGGATGTCATGTGGAACCATGTTGAAGGCCTTGCAGAAGTCCAGGTAGATGACATTGGTCAGTCTTCCCTTGTCAACCAATGCAGTCACTCCATCACAGAAGGCCACTAACTGGTCAGGCACGATTTGCCCTTGGTGAAGCCATGCTGGCTGTCTCGGATCACCTCCTGGTCTTGCATGTGCCTTGACATTGCTTCCAGGAGGATCTGTTCCATGATCTTTCCAGGCACAGAGGTGATGCTTACCAGTCTGTAGTTCCTTGAGTCCGCCTTTTTTTTTGCTCTAAAACAACTTGTGCTTTGGGAATGACGGCAGAGTGATGGCAACTCATTATTGCCAAAAGAAAAAATACAAATCAGGTGCCAGAAATAACACTAGGTCTGTTGTGCTCAGCGTGAGTAGCAGGAACCCACGGCTGACGTCTAAACAGCCACGGCAGAGGGTGACAGCCAGCCCAGCAGCCAGGGCAGGGTGTGTGCACAGGACAGGACCTGATGATCTGGCTTTTCCGACACACTCACTCTGCTCTATTTACAGCGAAGTACAACGGCCTCTCACGTCCCTTCCTTTACCCTCTTAGAAGTGCAGGAATTGCCATGGTGACTGCCTAGTGGCCCAACAATTTAATATCCTGCCGTCAACAGTAGCTGGTACTCAGTGCTACAAAGGAAAAATACAACTCCGCAGCAGGCTGTTACAGAACAGCTAGTCAAGAGGGGAAGTTTCCTACTAATCCCCTTGCCATTTGATATTGGCTTATGGCTTCAGTAGCAGCAGACTCAGACCTTGCCTGCGGAAGCATTTGAACACAAACACAGCATTAAACATGGGCTTACAGACACGAGCTCCGGTCTGACAGTGAAGGGAACGTTCCCACACAGGAGCTGTGCTCCTGAACTGCAGCAGTGGGGTCCAAGTCACAGGGGCTTCTTTCCCTACAAGAAACAGCTTCTGTTTGGTTCCCTACATCAACAAGACCAGGTCCGACATGACGCAAATACAGGTGCAAACCTTAGCCTGCCTTAGTTGAAGGGGCTTAAAATCTGCTCTGAACAGGCCCACAGATTTCCTGGGAGCTGCCATACCCCAGGTAACAGCTACCCGTGAAGCGGGCAGCCTCCCTCAAGATGACATTTAAAGCTGGAGAGGCTGAGGGGTGGAATTTGATGCAGTTACCCCAGGCCTCAGCCTGATTTCAAGGGCTCAGTGCCCGCAGCTGGGCCCCATTCCCCAAAGAACTCAGCACCCAACAGCACCACAAACTCTGATTTCTCTGGGAAACCTGGAATTGCCTCGGCACCAACACTACCGGCCCAGCCAGACCCGAACAGTACCCGATGGCCTTGTACAGACGCTCTTCTGGACCAAAACTGCTTTTCCAGTTGTGATGGAGGATTCTCTCAGAGAAATAAAGCAGCATATGGAAAACCCCCAGCACTGCATGTTCTCATAATTTTTGGAACACTGTAAATATTTGAGTCAGTAGATCTTAATCCATAAACACAGCTGGACTCAAGAAACAATGATGGTAACTTATTATAATTTAAACAATTGTGTAACAAAACAAACCAATCATAATCACTTTGGTTTTCTAAGGACAATAGGCGCAACCTTTTCACAAAGTTAACATGATGGTACATGTAATTACATAAAAATAAACTTACATATGCTAAGATAAATTATTCTCAGCTTTTAAAGAACACTGCAGACGAATGACAGTGGAGGGGAAAAAGCTGTATGGTGCAAAGCCAGCATTTCATATAATGTACAGAGCTGGAATAGTAACTGCCAGCCAAAGGACATCCCTTTTCCCTTCTATCCTCTTCCAGAACATATTAGTTTAATTGCTTTATGACCAGGAACATCATTCCCCTAAGTTCACCCTCAATATAAGCCCTTGTGCACACAGTTTACATACAAAGAACTGGTGGCTGATCTCTGCTGTGATTAAGGAGCAGAACATTTATCCAAACTACAAGAACAGACCTGGGCAGTCAACTCGCATTTTAAATAAATTAAAGGGGTTTTAAGTTCTTTCCTGAAAGTTCAAATAAGTTCAATTCCATCTTATTTCCATTGCCTCTTTGCATTTTCATGAGTGTTTGCATTCAGCAATATAACCTAGAAACAGAAGTAAACACAATGTGGCTCAAAACTACTTCAGAATTGTCCTAAGCTGGGTGCTATTCTGAAGCTTTTACCAGGTCAGAGAGATGTAAAGCAGATTCAAGTAACACCAAAACACCAGCCAAGACAAAACCTATGCAAAGGGAATAATTTGATTACAAACATTTTATACAAGCAAAATACTGATCATGGCTATAAAGTCTATTATTTCTCTAACACCAATGCGAAAGAACTCCGGCCTTCATATTTTACATTCAGTTATCAAGAAATAACCAGATTATCACCCAAACTCCTAGAATCCACAGAGATCAAGCGAAAACTGTGAATAAGGACAAAGCTTTGTCAAGTACTATAGAGATGTCTGATGGTCCAGAACCACAATATTCATATTACCAGAATTTGGTCCCCTTGTATACTACCCCTTAGAAGTCATGGTGGATAAGCCTGCAAACAAGCTACATATATGCTATGAGCCCAACTCCCAGCTCTTGCTGAAGGCAGAGCCATAAAATGAGAAAGTTGCCATCTGAACTAACTCCCTATAGCAGGAAAAATCTTAGTTCCAAAATTTCTATTTCAAAAAGAAGCACATGAGCAAAGCAGCATACTTTCCAGCCCTCTCCCTTGCACCGAGAGACAGATGAGCCACATTAACTGAAACTTTCAGAAAATCAAGTATGGAAAACGTCAGCCCTACAGTACAAGTCTGGCAAAGTTATAATCAACAAAAATCAGAATCTTATAATAGGAACTGACAGGGAAATTCTAGCTACTTGTGCTGCTTATAAATGCTAACATTAGCTGGGAAACGGATGAAGCCACAAAGCTGAGATCCAGTTCTGGTTTAAAACTTCCCCAAGTTTTCAGCGAATATGGATAAAGGAGTTCAGCATGGTCCAGGTGTAAGTGCAAATCTTTCAGAAATAATGAGAACATCTATGAACGGTTAAAGGTTCAATGGAACTCTTCATTCAGATTAAAACTATTTTTTTCAACAAAGAAAACCACAATAGAGGAAGATGATTTGAGTTCCTGACACGTGACCCCCTAAAGTCAGCATGCTGCACTTCACTCTGGAAATATTGCCTCTGCTCCATTTGAATATTTAAGAGTACACTTTTAAAAAAGAAATAATAAATTAGGACAATGACCACATTAATCCAGACCCCATTTGGCAGGGTCTGCCAAACAAGCATTAACAGCCATTTATGCAAGTTCCTAAATGGGGGATCATTCATTGACTTGCAAATGATGTCACCATTTAACGATGGAATATTTCTTTCCTTTTGTGGCTTTGCCACCCTATTTCTGCACGGCTGCCAGGTAGGTAAACAGAATTCCACTTAATCTGTCTGCAACTTAAAAAAACAACCTACAGCTTGTCCATTGAGGCCAGCGTTTTCAAAGATGAGTGCCTAACATTGGCCAACTAAATCCAAATTTAGGAACATAAATAAGTACCCTATTTTTTTTAAAGCCTTTAAATAAGTATCTTATGCTCCACAGTGATCCTATTCCACGCTGTTTTTCAGTAAGAGCCTCAGGGCAGGAGGTGAGAGAGAAGGGGGACATTGTGCTATCTGGATTTGTCATCTCCCAGTGTCTTCCAAACTCCAGTTTACTTACATACCAGGAGGACTGGCCGGAGAACGCTAATTCTGCTCCACTAAATCCTTCACAGGTTTGAAATTTAGCTTCATTCCACATCATTTGTACAGCACACGAACAGTTCTGCAAGAAATTTAGAGGGAGGTGAGATAGTGACTGACATGGCTGAGAACAGGCTCCAATCTGCTTTAATCAGAAAAGCAGCTCCACCTTATTCATCTTCCCCAGCCAACGGCTCTGTCATGGGGCTGCCCCAAACCTGAGGAAGCTTCCTGATGAGTATTTCAGGAAAACTTATTCCTCCAGCTGGCTTAATGCTTTCCACAAATGGGAGACTTCGAACAGTAAACAAGCTTTTAATCAAACCATTCTTGGTTATCTCTATTTATAGGACACAAGTAGTTTTCCTAGTAGATAAGTTTGCCAGTGCAATCTGGGATCTGACAACATGACAGCACAGCTCCAGCGCCACCACCATTAACAAGAAGTCAGACGCGGGAACATTTTCTCATCGTGTTCTTCACAACAGATCTGTGGTGAGGGCTCAGGGGAAAAGAGAGGAAGTTGCTTGAACTTTGAGAGTAGGAATGTCAGAAGTACTCGCCCTACTCCCACTGGGGTCAGCAGCAGGAGAATAGGCCAAAACTTTCAACAAAATTTTGCCTTATATGTATCAATTTCAGGAGGCAGGAGGCTGAGTAATCAAAAGATGTCTCCTCACTGGGCAACTGTACCTAAGCCCTCATAGAAACCCCTTTCCCTATCACCCATCTAAGATGGGGATGGGCTGCAGACCACTCTTTGGCTTCCAACCACCTTGGCAGAAGTCTGCATTCGTCCCACCTCAAGCACCAGATCCAGCCGTCCAGCACCTTGGACCCCTTCGATTTGAAGGGTAGAGGCAAAACCTCTTTCAGTGTCAGGATATGTGCACCTGTGTGCCTCTCAGCTGTAGTAGGACCCCAGGGCAACCCTCGCCCAGCACCAGCCAGGTCCCAAACATTAAAAGGAATTAATGCAGATATTGAAGCATCTTTGCCCTCTGCCACATGGATTCTTTTAAATCAATACCATGAGCAGGATCTTGCAAGCACCAGCCCAATTTTTTGCACAGAGGCACACAGCCGAGGGGATACTGCTGCTGATTTCAGTAGGATCAGATGTAGTACGAGACTTAAATTCAAGAAAGAGCTCATTGGGCTACAAAGTTTGAGCCAAAGCACTCTCAAGACAACTTTTTCCTCACTTTCTGTGGTTCAAGTTACCTAAACCCAGAAACATTACAAACTGCACCAAACAGTTCCAGTTGAACCTAACTTTTCAATTCCTTCATTTCAATTCTTCTTTCATTTCTCCTTATTTAGTCTTCCCTCCCTACTATTTTTGTCATTATTAGCATCAGAAAGAATGACTCACAAAAAAGTGCATAAATAGCTACTTATGTTACAGGTCAGAATCCCTCAATATTTTCAATCTTCTAAATGACTGCTGGGTCTCAGTTTGTTATTTCCATGTAGTGCACCCAGCATCCAAGGCAAAGCAAGTTTGGGCTGGGGGGAGTCTTTTTTTTTTTTTCCCTTTGTTTTTCCACACTAAAATAATTGAAGGCAAAACAAGCAAGGTTGCTCATGAAAAATAGTAAAAAAGAAACAAACAACTTGGAACAATAGAACATTAGAGATTTTCAAGGAACTTTTAGTAAGATCCCATTGAAAATGAAGCACCAAAGAACAGAGATACATTTGAAAGATTCAGGCTGGAAATCTGAAAATAAACCAGTTTCAGCTAATTCACTCCATAGCATCTATGCTATACTTTTTGTTGTTGGTCTTGAAGCACACAATCTGCAACAATTTCTCCATATTTCTACGCTAAAATAGGTCACCAAAAGGCAGCAGGCATTGTAACCTACACCTCCGTATGCTCCAAATCCTGTGCTTTAGCAGTTCGACTCTGTTTAGCCAATCCTTAATCTCAAGCATAGCTTGTTTGTAAGCAAGATTTAACAAGGCTGAAGCTGACCACACATTTAGAGTTCATTTGTATCTTACGTTCCGAATGCATACACAAAGCATTTTGGCCCTGACACAGAATTAGAAAGGCTGCTATTCCTAACGGGACGGTCCAAAATGAGGCGTGGGCAACCCAAACCCCAAGTAGGGGCTACTTCATCTCCTGCTTCCGTGGGGGCTGAAGTTACCTGACAAGATCACTCTGTCCCCTCTGAAGCTGGCTAGGCTCTCAGCCACATCTTCTCCCATCTGCTCCAAGGAGACTGCACTGGCTGGGACCATGAGGCTGAAACCAGGAAGGTGCCAGGTGCAGGGCAGGGGTGGGATGGGATCTCAGGGCAGCAGAAGCCCCAGCACTCAACAGGACCATGTTCTGACTTAGAAGAACTACCCCTTAATGCTTATTCCAAAATGATTTACAGAGGTACAGGGGAGATGAAAACTGAACAATAGTGAAGAAAAAAGGAAAAAACACATTTTCAGTTGATTTTTGAAAAGTCAATGAGAACAAAATACGGAAAAGTTGTTCCAGATGGCAGGAATTTACTTCAGGAATTTCATTTAATCACATTCTTAGCAAGATGTTTTGATTTGGATGACATACATCAACTGCATACTTAAATTAACAGTCCTTCCTACAGAAGTAAATGTAAAGCTCCCAGGAGTAGGAAAGGGTCTCGGTGCTTTTATTTTAAGTGCAAGTACAGCATGTATGGAGCTGACAGTCCTTTTGTTATTTCTCTTGAGAAAAAGCAATGATTCAAGCCATGCTGCAAGAACGCATCCACTCTGACAGCAGCCTGCAAGGCCATTTGCCTGAGTCCTCTGTTCTCTGCACAGAGCTACCAGAGCAACCACCTACTCCCACGCCCTACCTGCTAGGTATGATGGCTGGGTCCCAACTGCCTTGAAAATAAGCGTGATGGGTTGAGAGAGAAGGAGAACCCTAGGAAAATACAAGTGTCCCAGCTCCTATAATCTGATTCCAGTTCAGCAAGCCCCTGGGGTACGTCCCCAAGATAATTCACCAAATCAATGCCCCAGAGGAACGTCAATAGGACAAACAGCTCTCATCAGGTAGGTCATTGAATCAAAGGGTTTGGGTTGGAAGAGAACTTAAAGCCCATCCTGTTCCAACCCCTGCCATGGGACCCCTCCCGTCAGCCCAGGCCTTGGGCATTGACAGGGCTGGGGCACCCACTGCTCCTCTGGACAGCCTGGGCCAGGGCCTCACCGCCCTCTGAGTGAAGAATTTCTTCATCATAACTGAACTAAACCTACTCTCTTAATTTAAAGCCATTACCCCTTGTCCTGCCACTCTACTCCCTGACAAAGAGTCCCTCCCCAGCTTTCCTGCAGCCCCCTTTAGGCACTGGCAGGCTGCTGTAAGGTCTCCCCAGAGCCTCCTCCTCTCCAGGCTGAACAACCGCAGCTCCCTCAGCCTGTCTCCACAGCACAGGTGCCCCAGCCCTCTGATTGTCCTCATGGCCTCCTCTGGACCCTCTCCATCAGGTCCAAGTCCTTGTGCTGGGTGCCCCAGGGCTGAACACAGGGCTCCAGGGGGGTCTCACAAGAGCAGACGGGGACAATCACCTCCCTCACCACCCTGCTGGCCAGGTGCAGTCCACAACATGGTTGGCTTTCTGGGCTGTAAGTGCACTTTGCTGGCTCACATTCAGTTTTTCCACCCACCAACACCCCAAAATCCTTCTCCTCACAGCTGCTCTCTGTCCATTCATTGCCCAGCCTGTATTTGAGCTTGGGAGTGCCCTAACCAGGTGCAGGACCTTGCTCTTGACATTGTTGAACTTCACGAGGTTGACACAGGCCCACCTCTCCAGCCTGTAAAGGTGTCTCCTGGTGGCATCGCCTCCCCTCAGTGTGTTGGCTGGAGCTGTATTCCTATGGGCATGGTGTGCGAGGCCCCCTCCGAAGTCTCAAAACAGTCAAACAAAACTTTGAGGTTTCAGCAGTGAGGGAATTCCTCATTTCACACAGGTTTCTCCCGCTCTACAACCATTTAACCCACCTCTCAGTAAAACCTGACAGGTCTGAGAAAGCAGTTTCATTAAATGCAGTACAAGACAAGTGGGTTTGAGAGATCCTACCTGCCTTAATTTTATTTGTAAAAGCCTGGGAGGGGAACGCAGATGAAGAAACAGCACACGAACAGGTCAGCATCAGAGTTATAGCACAGATCTCCTACATTTCGAATAGACTTATCTTTAAGGCCATAGCACCTCTCAAATACAACATTAGAAGCAATTTTTTTGTAGAGGAGTTTATTAGGAGTTGAAACTCAGTTTACACCTAAAGTGTACATCAAAGTTCTTAAAGACGTTGAGAATTTCAGCCACCTCCACAACACTGCAAACGCAAACTATCTTCTCGCACAGCTTCTTCCTGCAGCTGTACTCTGAAGGGAGATATACATACACATACAGGTATGTATATTAGTTATTAGAATAACTGTAATAAGGCCTTTTGTTTGGCAACTGTCTATTTCTAAGAAGTGAAGCATGATGAGATTTAGCTTGCCAGCTGCGTGTTTCACTTTCCCATATCCCCAAACAGAGATTTAAAATAGCCTGTTTATCAGATGTGTATCTAACTCATATTCCACTGTGAGGTCTAAAAAGGAATTTCCATTCTTACAAATGTCCCCCTTGTGGGGCATTACCGTCTGTTCTGATCATTGTAAAGGGTCCCTGTTTCCTTCTAGTCCAAAACCCACTGAAGCATTTCTTTAATGACTATAAAAAAAGGCTAGAGGCTTTCTTGCCTTAATTTATATACAAATACATTACCAATTAAAAGGTAACTGTGAAAAATAAGGCTGATAATGGAATGCCTTCTGCAACCTGAATGGGAGCATTGCTACCATGACATTGAAATAATTAGTTAATCTACCCTCTAATTTGTCTCAATTTGCACTAGCAGAATAGGAGCTGCTGCCTACTTGATTTCTCATTGAAAACAGTGGTAGGAAAACAAAGAATTTTTCCACCACCCACCCATTTTGCACATAAACTTCTTCCTTCTTTCCACCGCAACTGTAAATCTGGAATACAGCTCCATTAAAGCAAATGGAGTTACACTCCAGGTTCACTAATGAAAGCAGAATTTGGCTCAGCACCACCAAAGTACGCCGAACTCATGCATTTGAAAATGCCTTGTGACCACTGCCAGCCTGCTGCCTATGTTCTTGTTCCACTGCCAGGTTTAGCTCAGCGAACAGTTTACAGCAGACAACTTGTGTTGAATGGAGACCTCTTTCTCTTTTTCCACCACCACCCTTACTTGCAAAGGGTTTCTGATAACTTCATCATCTCCCTGATTACTGGCAGATAAAAGGCAGATCCCCCCTCACCCAAGGTGCACAGATAGAAGGGAACACACGTGCATCGGAAACACGAGGGGGAAAAAAGGAGTTCAAGGCAAAAGCCTGTACCTCAGCAGGGCTCTCAGTATGACACAGATGCACATTTCTACCAGGTATCAGCTATTTTACTACCCCATGCCTGGCCAGATATATGACTAATTCAGAGCCACTAAGAGACGTTTTGGAATCTGCATGCTTAAAAAAGGTGTGAGAGAACAAACTGATGAAGATCTTATTTCCTGTTAGTTGTAAACTTTCAAAGTACATTGTGTCTTTTTCAGAAACTATTTACCTGCATACATAAGACATGATACCTTAGTTCCCAAATCGATCTCCACTTTGATTGCTTCCATGAGATGAAACACCATTATCCAAAAAAACAAGTACAAAGTGTACAAGTCAGAGCAAGCATTTGCCAAAATATTAGCCTTCAGCACTTTTTAAATAAACATAAGGGCATGAGATGACCTTTAAATTGCTTCTTGACACATACTAAATCTACAGAAGTAAGGGAGATTCTCTGGAAAGAGCTGTAAATTTTGGTATTCACAGTGTATTTTTAGCATATTCTAAGAATATTTTGTATACTAAAAGAGTCCTGCATGCAGCAGAAATTCAGGGATCTCATCAGGCTTTTAAAGTCTAGGGCCTAGGTTAAATGGCAGTCAAAGGAGTAGATGGATGGCTTGAAGCAAGCAAGAAATAACCACCAGAAGCTAATCAGAGTTTGCATCAATAGGGTGACACTCTTCTATTACGCCCCCGCCACACACACAGACCCCTCATGCTTTAAAGCAGTATTTGGGGATTAATTAACGGAAGGTCCTTCTCCCAGACACACTGCTCTGCTTCCGAAACACGAAGCACAAGGGCCAGGTGACAGCAGTCTGAGGTGCAGACACTGAAGAGACAGAGCAGTAAGCCAGGAGAAGCCTCCCCGTGCTCCCCGTTTTCAATGGGTGACTTCTGGATCCGAACGGAAGGTGGGTGGCAGAAGAAATTATCACAGGAACCAGCAATGCCAAGAACAGCATAAGGAAAACAAGCAACACAGATGCTGTCTGGAGAGAATTCCAAGAGGCCCTCCGCATCTACAGGGTGCATCAGTTGGACCTCATGCACACAGTGGGGGATCTGCTGAAGACTTTTGCTTAGCATAAAAAGCCTGCCTCAAAGGGAAGATCTGTTTCATTGGGAAGGAAAGGGGAAAAAGGATTGCAGATGGTTGCTCCAGGATGAATGCGAAGAGCATTCTTTCTTTTGTACCATGGACAAAGTGCAGTGAACAGCAAATTTCACAGGACGAATGCAGCCTAGCAGGTGCTAGGTGGTTTGAGCTGCACCCACTTGCTGGTACCATCACTGAATTTGGTCACAGCACCACATAAACTGTTTGAGAGAGAGGGGCAAAGAGGCATCTTGTACCAGAGGTGTGATAGTGTAAAAACATCACAGGCTTACACACAAGGCAGATGGAAACTGGATCCAGTAGGTACAGGTGACTGCAAGTATTTGCCAGCTCAGGCTAAACTAGATGGGCTGAACAACACATCTAAATGAAAGGGACAGTAGTGCAAGCCTGAAGGAACAGCAGACAAGGACAGAGTAGAACACAAGGAGAATTTGAAAGAGGCTGCATTTCCTGGACCACGGCTACCAGCTCCGGAGAACTAAGGGGCACAATTAGCAACTTCCAAGCTATTAAGTGTATCGCTTAAGAAACCCAGCACCACGAAAACCAAGGCAAAGTCAGCAGGGTTAGACACCACTCACAGACTATACGATTTTTAACAATAAAAGTGAACTGCCAACACATTTCTCCCTATTTCTCACTCACATGCGTTCCCTGCAAAACTCATACGAAGCTTTCAGAGCCTGGAGAGGCAGGCTGCTTTGTCACACGTTCCTGAATAAATCAAGAAGCTGTTCTGCTCTCATTTTTTTCTGAGAGGAAAAGTGCTGACCAGAGAAAATTGTGCATTCAGTGTTGCCCAATTCAGTCTGTAGCAGCTACAAGTTCAGTGTCTTCCCACCCTGTCATCTCCTAGGGGCAATTCCTGGCAGGGAGCACCAGCAGCTCCCTGTACCAGTTTCCATGGATCCTCCCCTGGACTATCTCTTCCCCCAAACACTACACTCAGCGATTTAATTTCACAGAACGATGCTTAAGAGTAGGTCAGTGCAATATGGAAGCCGTGTGGGCAAATCAGTAGTGAAAATGAACAAGTGAAACCTGGACTTCGATTGCATACAACCCCAACCTCCAGCCCTGTCATCTGTGACACTTTCACCAGCACGGAGGAAGTAAATGCTTTAAGCAGAATGACAGAAGTTTCACAGCTCTATTTCTGTCCTGCGTAGCAGACTCCATACCAGACAGGATGACAGAAAATCCCATCCCAAGGACCTAGCTCAGTGCTGCCATTGCAGACCAGATCCAGCTCAGGGCCTGCATCGCCTGCTAAGGGGGCATCAGTAACACACACAGCCATGAAGTTAAGACAGAGAATGTTTTGATTGTTAATTCAAGATGCTCTCAGAGCTCTGTGGTGACCCAGCTGGTCATTCCTGCTCTTGTTTGTCTGAGCAGAACAGTCCACAGATCGCAGTGGTTATGAGTAAGCAAGCAAGCATGTGTGCATTTTTGTTGACAGCATCTTCCCAGAAATGATCACAGAACCCGACTGGTACTCACGAGGTCTCACCCTCTTTAGATTTTTTTTCAAATACGTTATACATATATATTTATAAATTTCATTTCAGATGAAAGCTGTTCCTTCTTCATCAGCCTTCGATAACTTCCTGCAGACAAAGACGCACAGAAGCTGCTGCTCAGCACGGGTGCACTTCTTGCACGTATTTAAGGATTGCAAATAGCGTTCTCCTTGGCCACATATTTCCACCCATGGGGTGATGTGTTTACATACGCTGTGGTACATGATCAGGGATTACTTGGGATATACTGTACCTCTAATATTTCAAACCCAGCATGCCACATGCTGGGAACCAGGTAGCCTCAGCTGTTTGACTTCTGAGAAACAGCTCCAGATGTGAACATGTTATCTTCCCTTTTTAGAGATGACTCCCCCCCATGATTCCCTCTTTTCCCTAGAAATGTGAAAACTAAACTTAGCAGAGAAATAGTCAGAAAATAGAAGAAAATTACAGTTTGTGCAATACGAAATACATTCAGATAAACCAGAAAAAAACTACCAAAATAACTACAAAATTTGTAGTCCCCTGTAAAGACCAGGGCCTGTTTTTCAGGGCATGGGAATGGACCAACACATTCCTCACACATCAGGACGCCTGAAGATGGAAGCAGGTAAATTTAGATGGTTTTCATCATTGCAGCCCCTGTATTTTCAAGCCTCTGGTAAGACACAGCTGGAGATATTCAGACTGCATCAGGGTTTATAGGAGATCCAACAAGCGAGGCAGGAGGTATTTCAGGAACACCATCCTTGTGCTATGTAATATTCTCTCACAGTAACGGTGCCCTTCCATCCATTGTGCTAATGTGTAGCCCACTGTCATTGCGCCCAAAGTAATTCCTCATGGAAGAGGGGACCTTCACGTGTGGGAAACTACAGAGCCTCCGATACTGAGCAATGCGCTCACTGATACTGATCCTGGACAGTGTTCAGTTGTGCTTTGGTTCCTAGATAACACTGACACAGATGCCAATGATTTGCTCAACCCTACAGAGCTCATCTGTCACCCTTCCCTGCCCCAGCACACTTCTGAGCAAGGCCACAGTTCTGCAACACCAACCATCCTGCTGTGCACACGCTGGCAGAGAAGACAGGCTGCCTTCAGAATAAGGCACGCTACAGGGCGAGAATCGGGGTTTACCTGGCTTCTTGTCTCCATCACCTCTGTAAGTCCAGAAGACTTCTGCCTCCTTACTGAAGTTTTAGGGAGTTGAAGTACTTTGGAGGCCTGATGGTCCTTATTACCTCACCTAGAGGCCTGAACAGCCAGCATCGTGACTTCTGACCCTGATCCCACAGCACACAGCACAGTTTAATTAATGGCTTATTGGGGACCTAAGCACACATCCTACACTTAAAATCATTGATTACCTAGAAACTGGAGTATGCTGTCTACCTCTCACCTTAATTGCTTAGAAATGCTGGTGTTTTCAGCCAAGTGAACTGGCAATGAGCACAACAGAGGATTTAGAAGAAAAAACTGATCCTTCAGGGAAGGCAGGAGCCTGGACCACCCCCTGCAATTGTTGCTAAACACTCTGGGATCCTCAGAGGGCAGCTCAGTCACTGCCATGCTAAGGGAGAGCACAGCTACACCCTGCTCAGAGCTAATTAGGCTGAGAGGAGTCACTGCTGGTTCCGTACAAGACATGAGTGGAAGCAATAGATCAAACCCGGATCTTGAACTCCGGTAGTAAACACAAGGCATATCCAGGAGGAGCTGCTGGCAAGCCCAGCACCCGAGGAGCAGGGGAATGTTCTCGTGACCCCATCTGTAGGCATCCCAACAGCTCCTCTGAAATTTCACAAGCGAGGGGATGTCCTAGATAATGGATGGGAGCCCAGCTGCCCCCAGATGAGGGAGTTTCCTTTGTGCACAAGTCCCCGAGTTATTTCAGCAGCATCTGGCAGCGACGCTCTTGTTAGGGCTGCAGATCTATTTATAAAGCCTGATTGTTCGTTTGGGGACAGCTCTTGGCATACGAGGCCTCAGGAGAGCTGGAGCGATCTGGTTAACAAAACATCCAGCAAACTGGGAAATCAAGTCTGCTTTTGATTTATAATGCAGCAACTAAAATTATGATTTGCCAGGCTCATTTTGGCACTCTCATAATTCAGCTACAGTTCTGATTATTTTTTAAAAAATAATAATTAAAAACCCACCAAGTTTAATTACCATAATTATGGAAATACTGAGTGAAAAGGACTCAAAAATAATGAGACAAACTCGCAGCTCCAACTCCGCCAATTAGCAGGATGTTAGGTTTGGGAGACAAGTCTCAGCAAGGGAAAAACTCCTGCTGCAATGGTGCCAGCAGAGAAGGGACAAACCCACCTAGCGTCTAGGTTATATCACAAACCTATTGCACCCTCTTGTGCTGAGGTGTCAGCATTACTTTGGCTTGGCTGCCTCAAAACTAATTGCTCTGCAGCACTTGACCTTCAAAGCAGCTCTCCTGCAGCACACTACGGCACTGCACACACCGGCAGCACGTTGAGGGCTCCTATGGGCACCCCAGTGAGGAACTCATTTTCAGTGCACGACTGAACATCACCGATTTCCAGGCTTCTGTGGGTCCCTTGAAGGTCTCACAGATGAGCTCAGGTTTTTGTTGAATTCAGACAGTATTGGGAACTCTGTAAAAGTCACTTGGCAGATGTAGCATCCCACAAATCTGCCTGGCCACAGAGATAAACTGCACCTTTTCTGGTTTTCCTAGAAGGGAAAACAAAGCTAAGCACCAATAAACACAAGGAGGATCCCTGTAAAACATGAGTATTTCTCCAGCGCTAAGGCCTAAGGGTAAGGGTATCACATCCAGTACAGGTGCTGCAATTTAAGTAAAGAGCAGAACTGGAACAAGTTAAGAAGAAATCAGCAAGAATAAGATGTCTAAAAACTGAGAGACAAGGCCAAATGATCAGGCAGCGTCCTGCCTAGGAAGGATGTCTTCAACTAGGCAAGAGGGAACCAACTTTTTCCTCTCCACTCCTGGATGACAGGATGAGGAATAACAATGGTAATTTGAACCACGGGAGACTATGGTGAAACATTAGAAAGACAAAAATCTCTCCAATCAGTCTGTGCAAGTATTCCCTCCCTGCAAATTGAGAACAGATTAGGCAGAGATGTCAGGAATGACCCAGGTACAGCCGATCCTGCCTTGAAGCAGAGGGCTCAATTACACGATTTCTCGAGGTTCCTCCCAGGCTTGTTCCTAGTGCTTTCAGCTCTGGAATTGTTCCTCTCTGATTAACGCCCAGGCTTGTTTTCAGAGTATTACACACAAGCTTGTCCAACAGCTAAACACAGAAGTCAGTCTCTGGCAGTCGCATACACAATCCCCAGCACGGTCTGCATCTCCTGCTGGTAACACTGGCGGCAGCACTAATTTGCAGTTCCTGATCACTGAAAACAAAACATTTCTAAACATTTTGCCATCTTCAATGCAAGTTTCAGGCTAGGTTAAAGCTGATTTGTTATGGTATGAAAAATTATCAGGCACAAAATCCACAGACTGACTACCACGTGTCTAAATCAACAGAAAGCAGGATGCTGAGCTGCTGCTGTCAGCGTAGTGCCGCAGCCTCCTTTAATCCTGGCCCATTCCTTCCTGAGGATTAAATCTAAATATACTAAATAAAGCTCTAAAAAGGGACAAGATCACCATAAATTCATCCCTGGAACAGAGACGACCTTTCCAACACCTTCTCTTTGTGAATGCAGGACTGCTGCAGGAGGCGTGGGGGATCCGTTAACATTTGCTGTGCTGATTGGGAAGCTTCCAAAGCATCGTTCCGGGAGGGTAGGACGGGCCTGAAACAATTGAAACCAAACTGCATTCGAATCCATGAATCAAAGCACTTGCAATTACCATTTCAAGGCAGGTGAAACAATAACAAATAATGAACAAAGATGTTTCAAGTCTTTGCTGATGCACTCTGTGCTTACTAAAGAAACTGCTAACTGGACACATTTTCAATAGCACCAAGGTGATTGCCTGCGATAGCCCCAGTTAATCAAGTCTTTGAGAAAAATGGGGATGTAATCTCCTGTATTGTAAAGTAGTATTTCAAATCTCCTCCAGCATCCAATGTAGCTTTTACGGTCTTTGCTTAGGTTTAGACCAGAGGCCACATGAATTCTATGCCAGGGTGCAATCTGGCCCAAACAGTGCTGCGCCTTTGACCCCTCAATATGGGTTAAAAACCACACGGGTCAGCAGCAATCCCTGCAGGTCTCACTGTGTGGGTTTACAGCATCCTAGATGAAGCTCTCTGCATTGAAGACTTAAGGTCTTGACAGGATTTACGTAAAATTTTATTACAGATCAAGACTCTTTAAGTGTCTTCTGTATTATTAGAGTTCCTAAAAACACACCCTTCTCCCCCATAAGGAGATATCTGCACGCTGATGACAGGTTCCTCTAAAAATCTCTCAGCGGCTCCTCAGAAGTGGTCACAAACCACAGGTTGAGCAAGTGGTTTCAGTAATTTCCGTGTATGCTTTTCTTTGTACCTCAATCCATCTAACCCCAGCCACAATCCACCTAACCCCTTGTAAGGGGGCATCTTTCAACCTTCCTCGGGGCAGCTCAACAGGAAGAGCTGCCACCCACAGCCAGCACCACGGAGGCCTTTTGGGGTTAGGAGGAAACCTCAGACAAGGCTCTGAGGTCAGCAGGAAGGCGATATGGAGGGCAGGCAGAAGCACCAGCTGCACGGCAATCAGCACACGACCCACGCGGACACAAAGGACTGCCACCCGGAAGGACCGGGGGACAAAGTCTACCACCAGACTGTGCTGAAGGCTCCAAGATGTGAGCAGACGTCTTGGTGGCCTCCGGCTGCCAAAATGAATGGCTCTTCTTTTGACTTCTCAAGTGCGTTATAAAGGCAAAGGTTTGCTGCTTGCACTGTCGAGGTACTGCAGTTCCCTAACCCCATACATAGGTTCATTTTAACAGTGCAAGCCATTTTGCAGCACTGATCCGTCCAAGCTGTTTTGGTATTGGGCTGAATAGAAAGAAGCAGCCTTAAGTAACAGTGAGCTTTTGGCTCAACAGGTACAGAAACCCAGCAAGCATTGCTCATCCCCTAGTCCTCCCAGCTCAGCCTGCTATTAAAGCATTTGCTAAATCCCCTATCAGCAGAACTGGAAGCCATATAGGTAAACCGAAAACAAAGCTGGCCTTTCCGGATGAGCTGATGGAATAGGAGCGCTTTCCTGCAGAAGAGAAAGGGGAGGGGAACTAGCTAAGCCTCAGGCTCCAGGGAATCCACGGCTGGATGATTTCTGGGCACCCATCCTGCTCTTGTTCTCCTGGAGTCATAGGGCATTAAGTTCACGTCCGTGTAGAGCTCACGCTACTCTGGATTTGGTGACAGCGACGCCCCAGCTAGCAGAGAGCTCCTCTGCTGACAGGCAGCTGGGTCAGGACCCAGCCACATCCCTGCCGCAGCCCCTCAGCGCCTGTTTGCCTTGGCCAGGGCCGCAGCAGCAGCTGAGCTCGGCGAGGTGCACATCGAGCTCAGCACCACTGCAGCCCAGGTTCGTTGCTGGCAACACGACTCGCGCTCCAAAGATCGCCTGCTCCTCTGTCCCCTGAGCAGGGGGGAGGAAAGAGGGAGAGGAGGAGCGGACAGAAAAGGAAGCTGATTTTCACCGCAGCTGCAAGCTCCGGCTCTAAACTGCTAACCCCTTTGCTCCTTGGAAAGCTGACTCCCAAATCCCTAGGTGTTTCATTATCTCTTCTGCTCCCTCCCCGAGTTTCTCTCAGGTAATTGTTCCCACATAGCATCTGCTTCAATCCGAGCCAGCTTCCTCCTTCACTGAGGTTTTCCAGCACAAGCAAGGCGATGGCTTTGCTTCAGCTCCCTCGATCCCTGCATAGGCAGTAAAAAGCCTGAGAGGCAAATAAGCGAGTTTGTGCTGGGACCAAACCCATTCCCAGGTAGTCTGAGCAACACCAGCCCCATGGGAAGCTCTCTTTGTGATACCAAGACACAGACTGAGCACAGAAACAGATCGTACCAGGCGGAGAACGTGACCAGACGCAGCTGAACTTGCCTTTAGCCCCACTCACAAGTGCTGCTGAGGGATTCCTCCAGCGCCAGGGAGAACCAGGGGATCGTCAGCCCCGCATGGCAGCTGATACAGCGGTGGTCTCAGAGAAGTCAACGTTCTGCTACGAAGAGCAGTCAGAAGGAGCTGCAAGAACTTGCATCTTTGGTCCCAGTTAGGTCATCGCAACCCTCACAAGACAAGCGAGGGATCATGAGCTCATCCCTTGGCAGGAAGGGACTGACTGCAGCTTGCAATATTCATAGTAATTTGGGTAATTTAATGCAGAGGGTGAAGTTCTCAGCCAGGGTAAATCAGAGCAATGTCAATTTTGCACTATTGAAGCACCTGGGTTAGCCTGTTAATAAGAGCTTAACTTATATTTAAAAATGTATTCTGTTCACCTTGAAGATGACCCCTTTAAGAGTATTTTTTTGGTTTTAGGCTGCTGTAACCATCAGCTAATTGCTAGCTGGTCAGTGTTACAAAAGGCAAAGCGCTCTCCATCATGGCTTTGTCTGATAAGACCCAGGTAAGTGGAAAAAAGCATGGTTCAAAGCTATTTTAATCAAGTTGTTAGGATGCATGCAGATAATCATGAATCTCAACAGGCAACTAATGCTAAAAATAATTGACTAGCTTTTTAAAGTGTAGTGCTGTTCACTGGGCCAAATTCAATACTGCTATAAATTCCTGGAAGCACCACAGTAGGAGACGTACCAGGGATCTCCGGCCTTTCCCATGAACAGGGGTCACCAGGCAGGAACGCTTTCATTGCTCTTGGCATTAAGCAAGGAGTAACGCTGAAGGACAGGGCGCTACAGCGGAGCACCCACGCAGACCGGGTTATGAATACTGTGTATTCAAAAGGGCAAAGAGACAACAGAGCAGTGCGATACAGGCACTGCAATAAATATTCCTGTTGATCTGTTCAGGCAGCTTTGTTCCTACTGAAAGGCAATGGAAGTTCATACTCCGGTCATGGACGTGCCGTGAAGTTCCCACAATCTGGGTGCACATCCCCAAGTATGGTCTTTGGTCTCCATTTCCTTCCACAGCTCCTTCCCCAAACAAACTGCTGCTGAAGCCAGAAGGCTCGTTTCTTGACGCAGACCCAAGCCCAGCATCTCCTCCTAGGCTAGGTTCTGGGAAATCCACGCTCTGGATAGCTCTTGTAGCAGCCTCAGGATCACCTCCCTAAGGAAAGGACCACGATTCTTCCCCCATTGCCACCAATCCTACAACAGCAGCACCCCATCTGTGGCAAAATCACCCCCCTGATCACATAAAAAGTATCAAGTCTAAAGATTTTATGCTGAGCCTGAGGCTTACGGCCATGACCTACAGCCACCACTGTGCCTGTGAGTGATTTGCTTTCCTAGGAGCAGGCTTTCGGACAGGCTTTTAACCTGAAGTCCAGCAGCTGAGTAGGTGGCCACTTAATATCTCTAGGTACTTTCAGAGAAGATTAGGTGAAAGTCCAAATCTAGGTTGACATTCCCTCTCTCCGAGAAACAGGCCTGCAATAAATAAGGCTGTGTGCAAGTTGTTGTTCCTGCTAGAGCGCTCTGCGCAGCCACTTACTGCCAATATGTTCCTCATTAGCACTCTGGGAAGCTGTGAGTGCATAAGGCACTCTGTGCAGCCCCATTTTTATTCTCTTCTCAAACACATGGAAACACTTTAAAAGTAAGAGCCTTGGGACCTGTGCAAGGGCGACAAGTGACAAGATGAGAAGAGGAGACCAGAGCCAGCCCCTTACAAATTTGAACCATCCAGCCTTTAATCCACAACAACCAAAAAATTGATGCTAAGCAAACCTAGACCTTTTTCAGAAAGTAGATTACATGTGTAATGGAAAAAATATAGGCACGGGGAGTCTGGCCTACAAAAATTGGTTAAAGTTAAGAGCCTTCACTTTGCTTTCCATGATTAATGGAACTACATGCAACTTAGTCAACATTTCCATCCCCTTCTGAGCCTATTGAGAGCTTTTTTTTTTTTAGGAAAATGGAATTTTAAGACTACATAACATTTCCATAGCTTACAGTAATGAGGTGATCAACAGTTTCCCTCTTCAAATACTATCTACCTCTCAAGAAGCAGGGAGCAGAGCAGTATTGCCCTCATACCTCCCACTCTGGGCAACACTTCCCTGCAGTTCCATTTCAGCAAGAGGAAAGGCAGGATCCTTGCAGGAGCAGTGCCACAAAGCATAGCACAGAGCTGGCCTGGTCCTTTTGGAGGGAAAGAAGGTGGCATCCCTCTTTTATCAGGCTTGATGCGTCATGGGGACGCCCAAGCCTCTCCATAAGTGAAAAGACACAAGCAAATTCCTGCTGGAAGAGCTGAGCCCTCGCACTGAGCAAAACAGAGGCAGGCCGTTAGTGCCAACCCCACAGGACTGTAAGAGTTAAAGCTGTTGTAAGAAATTTGTGCGTGTGCTTTCATGCCAGTGGAAACATAAGAAAAAGCCTAAGTTCTCCGCATTGGCACAGCAGGTTCAGCTTTGATCTCTCAGGAGGTTCATTTCCTTCATTAGGCCTTTCTTAAAATTCACTTTATGAACCCTTTTCATTTCCCCCCTGCATTCCCCCACCCCCCCCCAGCTCCCCAAAGCCTTTATAGATTCATTTAACAAAGCGGCAGGGTGGGGGAGGAGAGCCTCATTTAATTGCCACTAACCGTTACCTGAAGCTGCTGGTCATGCACAGGGACGCAGGAGTCATTCCTTGTGCAAGGCACAGGAACCGAAGGAGGGAAGAGCCCCACCAAGGCAATAATAAACCACGGGCAGGAACACCGGGAGGAGAGGAACAGGACCACAGAGCACTGATGAAGGGAAAGGTGAGGCAGCACAGGGAGATCTCCAGCACAACTTGGACAATCATTGCTGCAGAAGAGGTGGAGTACTTAGAACATGCCCCATGTTGTGCCCTCTGCTTCATCTCCACTCAGTGCTCAGTAGCTGATCAAAAACCAGAACCTCGCCCCATTTTGGGTGTCACACTGCACACAGAACAGACGCTCACCTTTTTTTTTTTTTTTAAAGGGAAGCTACAAGGTCAAAAAATCCCTGCCATGCAGTTTAGAGAGGGGTTTTCTTTTTGGTTCTGCACCCAACTATTCTCAAGGCTCAGTACCAAGGTGATGACAGCATTAGGGCACATCATTTACAGCTGCTGTTCCTGTTAGGGGAGGCAGGGGCACAGAGGGGCACCCTTTGAAATGCCTTCCCCCACCAACCCCAGCCAGAATTTCAGCTCAGCATCTATTCATGATGGGCTCCTTGCAAAAAAAAAAAAAAGCTGTGCACACATCTCATGGCTGACCTGCATGCAGCCTACAAGTTGGTGGGGAGATCGCTTCCCAAACAGAGGGCTGCATCCTTCCCAGCAGCACGCCACCTTACACCACAAAAGCCTTTCAACAGCAGAGGATGGAAAGGTACTGCTGCTGCCGGGGCTGCTGAATCCAGTCCCCTGCTATTGTACTCAACTGGACTGTGTAATTCTATTCACAGGCAGCAGCTTCATTTTAACAGTAGTTTGTGGCTTTACCCCCACTATTCCTATTAAAAGCTTAACTTCTTATGATTATCCAGTTACTTGGAGTAATTTAAACAATGAAACAATCCAAGTAAATTGTAAGACTATTCACCAGCTCATTTGTGTAGATGAACTTGGTTAAAGGCCTTGGAAGCAGATACTGTTCTTAATGAGAAAACTGTGTCCTGATTCCTGCTGGGGCTGTAGCAAACCCTCAGGGCTTGTCCTCTGACTTAGGAGGTAGCAATCCCCGTTCTGCTCTCATCCCACTTCTACTGGAAATAAAAAGCTGCAGTTTCTGCAGATTTTCCAAGGGACAGATTCTGACCTCAAAGGAGCATAAACATGAATTCATGTAAGGTTAGTCATTTTTTCTTGTTTTAAGCTAGAAAACTAGACACCACTCTTGGTGGTGTAGAGATGAGGTTCTGCCCTGCCTTTTCTCTTCTGATGTTCATTTAATTCACTGTAACATGAACACAACTGGATTTAACAGGACTCAACAACTGCAATAGCTCACAGGGCATTTTTCAGTCCTGGAAACACAGCCCTCTACTTTTCTGCTACATCAACCCCGGGCCTCCCTCAAGCTCAAACTCAATTTCAATTACATTTAACAAAGCTAGGTGAATGGGCAGCACGAAGTCAGATGAAGTTCAGTGCAGACAAATGCAAGGTAATGCACTTAGGAAAGGATAATTTGAACTGCACTGGAAAAAAAAAACAGAATGCTTTTGAGAGATAATCATCTGCTGTGCACAGAGATGTAGGGAACTGAAAAGACTATAATGGGAAGAGATGGTGAGTCCTTCCTTGGGAAGCTGCTCACCACAGCTCACAGTAATCGCACTCGCCCTAACTCTTGCAGCACTGCAGCAACAGAAGAGCTCCGAGATCAGAGACTCCAGGCAAGTAAGGCTTGAATGGAGTTTGAGTCTGGCAAAGCACGGGCAGGGAGGCATGAAAGAGCAGCTCCTCGTGCACCTGCGTTGCAGCACGCCAGGGTGTTCTGGGTACCCGGCTGCGAACTCAGGGCACAGGGACTGCTCTCCCCTGAAAATGATTTAGTTCAGACCTCAGAATTACAAGGCCTTGTACAGCTCCTACATTAATCACCGCTGAACAGGACCCGTAGATGTGCTCACAGTCAGTGTCCAGGACAGGATTCTGTATTGAAGAGCTGGGTCTCTCTGCACCTGCACTGCCTTACACACCAACTCTCCTCCCCCAACAGCACAGATCCGAGACCCAGACCCCTCCTGTGTGGGGGAGACAAGCCAGGGTGGACCCGACCACCCAGACTGGTCAGCTCCAGCCAACAGCCAGCAGAACAAAAGCCAAGCAGAACCACGAGCTCTCGATGATGCCACCTAGGTCTGTTTGAGAGCAGAAGTGACTTGGCACACAACCTGTCCCGGCAAGCAGCCCCGCTGCTGCCAGCCCGTGCCCACACACCCAGAGCAGCTCCATCGCCCGGGCCCCACTCCCACACTGCAGGGCTGGGGACAGCAAGCGCTCGTCCTCGCTCCCCGTCCAATGCCTTAAACACCAAAGTCTACCCTTGCAAACTCCTTAGGAGGTCAGAAAGCAGAGATTTAGGAAATGCAGAAACTTTCAGGAGCCTGCAGGGCTTCTGGATCAGACGGAACATCAGTGCTCAGTGCTTTGCTAGCCACCCCTGCCTCCTGCAAACTCCCAGCCCTCCAGGGGAAGCAGGGACTGCAGCCCCCACGGAGATCTCCCCGGCTGGGAGCACATTTTGTGAAGTGTGGGGCCACCTGATGGCAGCAGCAGGCAGCACCACTCCAAGCGTCCCGACCGCCGCTGCTTTGCTCCATTCATCTTCAGTAATTGAACGCATGCCCTAGGGGGGTGCACTGTGCAGGGGCGAGAGGAAGGGAAGGAGAACAGTATTTGTATTTGTCTTCCCAGATTTAGTTTGTCTATCTCCAGCTATTTTGAATGTCATGGGGAGTTAATGAAGACATGTTGTGCATCTGCAATGCATGGAACAACTTCTCTCCTGTCTTAGCATATTAAATTCTTTCTTAGTTACACTAGGAGTTGCAGGGAAAGAACATAAGATAAAAGGAAAGCAGAAAGATGAGACTGTAGAAGAAAGGGAGGAAATTCCCTTTTTGAAGTTTCAGATCTCCAAGCTGCATCACACATTTTCTGGCCCCTTCTTTATCTCAGCCTTGATCAGAGATGTCAACCCTGGAAAAACTGTCACAGCCTATTCAGCAGGACACAGAAACACCCTCACAAACACCCCATTAAAAATCAGCTTGCTTCCACCCCCCACTGCAAACCCAAGTCAGGGTGAGGGCACACAACACAGGCACACCCTGGGCAGAACCTTTGCCCGTGGCGAGCGGCACATCCCCAGCTCCGGGCAGCACGTACCTGCAGCCACCAGAGCTCCCTCCAGACAAAGGCCAAGCCACACAGCAAGACCTCAGAGCTCCCACCAGCTGCAGGTACCGCTCTACAGCTGGTATTTGTAGGTGCTGATCCTGTATTACAGACAGGAAACTGAGGCAGACAGCAAGGGCAGGCTCAAATCTACCTAGGCTTTTCTACCCTCCAACCCCTGTCCCGAAACAATCCCTGGCTTAGATCTCACCCCATCATTTCCAAGAGAAGGGACAAGGCAGTGGCAGAGAAAAGCCCTTTCCCTAGGACATCCCTTCCTCTGCTCTCCCCTCTCCCAGGAGGCAGAGGCAAGAGCACAGACTTTCCTTGATCGTGGGGCTCTTCTCTTCAAAATTAAGATCTTCGCTTTCCTGGCACTTCCCATCCTCTTTCCCTGAGGCAAGATCTGGCACACCTTAGATGTTCTGGTTTGGCCTGAAGTTTTATTTAGACTGCTCCTTGCTTTGGGGATTCTCTGTTTATATCATCGGAGGGTGTTAATAAGGGCAGAATGGTTTCCAGATCCACACCAGCTGACTGGATTTCCTGAATCCACGCCATCTGTAAAAACAGAAATGTTCCCTTCTCCTTGTACACATAAATGCATTAAGGCTAAACCTCCTGGGGCAGGAGTACAGGAGAGGTTTGGACTTCTGGCCAAATGAAACCCAGCAAGCTCTGGAACGAGGTGCAGAACTACCATTTTGAACATGGAGGCACATCCAAAGGCACGCAGGATCTCATCGCTCAGTGGAGCGGACAGAAGAGTTTGACATTTTAAAAAAAGCACACTAAGGAATTTCTGGCACCTTTCTCAGACACATCTGGCACCGGCCACCCTCAGAGAGGCAGGAATATGCAAACTCAGGCCCTGGCTGGTATTACAGCACTTGCATATCCCTATCATGCAGCTTTTCCATTTCAAGCCAAGCTTCTCTGGAGCCACTCTCTCACCAGCCACACAACAGCAGTGCCCTGACCAAATGCCTCAATTACACCGAAAGGCAGCAAGGCAAGAAGGGTACTTTGGAGACAGGATGCATGGGCTGCAATGCCTGAGCATGCAATTGGCTTGCTGATAGCCCAGGGTCCATCGGCAGGCAGGTTATTCCTTGTGAACCTGACACCTGCTTGACACCAACTTTCCAGTCTGGAGTGAGCTGCAGGCACCAACCTGGGAACCGGGAATCAGACGTGGCAGCCACAGCTGCCTCTCGCCCCAGCTCATCAGGTTCATGCACAACTCGTAATTTTATCTAGGCCCTGGCACACGGAGGTGAACGCTGGGCTGTATCAACTTAATGTTTCCACTACTTGTTCTCCCCACCTAAATATTGCCCAGACTTTTCGGAAGGACGTGACAGCCAGCAGCACAGCCAAAAACTTCGTTATTCTAATACAGCAGCACAGGACTCAAGTGAGAGCAGGCTACAGCAGCAAAGCAGTGGGCTGAACGAACACCAGCAAGCAGCGCTGAAGCACAAAAACACGGGGGGGGGGGGTGTCAAGGAGCAAAGCCACCTAAATGGGACTTGCAGACACAGGGGGTGCCAGGCACACCGACCCAGGGGCTGTGAAGGAGCCCCCAAGCCACGTCGTTACACTGTGCTGTGAGCCAGCCCCACTGGATGGTACTGCAGAAGGGAAGGTCCCGTCCCGCCACTGCTCCTCACCTCCACCCCTTCACAGCCCCACTGACACCTGCACCAGCCAGCTCAGCTCCCTAACCTCAGGCTCAAGCACGTCCCGTCCCGTCACCCCAAGCTGTTTGACAAAGCCGGTCCTGGCACAAGAAGGGATGAAGACAGCAGTTGAACTGGAACAGCAGTGAGCAGCCAGCATACAACATCTAAGGAGTGCTCCAGCTCAGAGCGACTCCTCGTTGAGCAGAGGCACATGCTCACCCCATCCCTGTCCCCCAGCATCCTAAAACATGCATCTCATACAGCTACAGTAGTGCAGAGGATACACAAAACATTAGCAGTCCAATTAAGTCAGAGTTTCTTTGTTACAGCATAAAGCTACCCACACCCCACAAGCTGTGGGTGCTCCTGACACAGAAGCATCTTGCACACAGCGTCGACAGCAATCACCTAATGGACATCACTCTGCTTGCGTGTTACGGGAGGTGGAAGCAAAGCCAACAGACAGCTCTCAAGTGCACAGAGCCCACGTGTGTGCTCAGAACAAACCCAGGCACCCGCTGGGTGTTTGAGGGATTTCACTGTGTGGCAGCATAAATGCTGCAGTACTGACATGTGCAAGGTCCTCAGCCCTGGAGACACTCCGAACTGCAGCTTGGCTCCTGAAATAGCAGGACTGAGCAGCATTACTTTGGCACCTGGTTTAGCACTTAAGTATTCTCCTCAATTAAAAATAGCAACTTGCTACATCTTACTTGTAGCATCAAACTAAGTTCCACAACTTCAACCCATATTCTATAGCTTCCAGAAGACTGGGTTCATAAGTAAGAGTGAGTTCACAAAGGCAGCTATTTCAAATTCCAATGCAATAGATGAACTTCATTATAACTGTATATTCTACCTTCATTAACAGAAAATCTGACAAAGCAGTTGGACTTCAAGGACTCTGAAATCCATGATGTAACTAAAGGCAGTAAATCTGAGAATTCAGTGCAGTTTTCTGCTCTGTATTTTGTGTTCCTTATAAAGGGCCTTGGAAGACCGTAAGTAATGAACTACATTCAATAGCAATGGACCATCTAATCCCCAAATCCTCCCTCCAACAATAGCCAAGAACAAGTATTTTCATTTTCAGCTTCTTTATGCTTTAGCCAGCCTCCCAAAAGTCACTTTATATGGTTTATGGTTTAATTGAAGTTTAAGTATTCCCTTCTGGGGTTTGCTTTTTAAAGAAGCCTCCAATCTACTAGCTTCACTGCATGTGTAAAAAGCTTCCTCGCCCCGTTCTTATGCTAAGCAGCTTACTACCAATTGCAGTATTGTGACTTCAGCACCGTCTCAGTCTCACAATACCATTTACTTAGGTGATCACACAAGTAACTGCTGTGATGGCAGAAGCGATGATCACTTTTCTACCCATTAAAGTATTTCATTGCTTCACACCATTCATTTCTTTAAAATAATTAAGGGCACAAAAGAGGGGAGTGAGCCTCTTTAGATCCCACAAGTAAAGGCATCTTCCAGCTCTTCCATGAACCCTTCCAAGGAGGGATCCCTCACAGCACATACAGACACATGACAGTGATCTGATACAGATTATATTCCCAGCTCAGCCTTTCACGTGTCACATAGCTCAGCAAGCTTGTTGAGCTCTTTAATGGCTGTCTTATATGCAGCACCAAGCACAACAGGCATTTATGTTATATTAAGCTCACTAGATGATATCCTAACAAAAATAATGTGTTCCAGCCCTGTACAAACTGGAGGGATCAGAAGAGAACTGCAGTGGAGAGCACTACAGAGCTAGCTATCAGCTCTAACTTCTCTCCCTTCCCCTTAAAACCCATCGACAGACTCTCAGAATAAAGTAAGCCATTTGCTGAATCTCCCTTATCTTATTGTACATCAATTTGCTGAAACATTCATGGGATCACTACGCATTTCATTTACCCTTAAGGCCAACCCCTCTGCTTATTAAATTAAGAAGATGAATGAGAGATTTGCTCTCTTGCTAGCAGCCCAGGGGATTCATTAGTCAAGTAAATGATTGCACTTGCCTCAAGTTATGCTACTGCAATGTTTGCAATGTGTCTTCTGATCTCAGCTCCCCATGCACTTTTTGGAAACAAGGTTGGCTTTCAGACAGGTCACATTTAATTCCACTTATTTGACTTCAGCAAATGGAAATAAGGGCCTAAAACTCGCTATCTTCTTCCCTTCCTTCACTCAGCCCTCCAAATGTTTCACAGAACAGACACACAAGGGGAATCAAGAGCTCCAAAGTAAGCTACCAATATTCATCCCATTTGTCTGTATCAAGTGCAATTAACGTTTTAGCATTGACAAAGTGCGGATTTGGGTACACAGTGACACAATGCAGTAACAGAACCACAGCAGGCAGAAGGGAGCATTTCCACCCAGCATGTTAGACCATTAATTAAGCACAGAGTTAACAGTTAACAAGCCCCCTTTGCCATTCAGAGAAGAGCTAACTCTGAGCACCTGCATCCACAGGACATCAGCATTTCAACTCATGGTATTGGGAAAGCAGGAAGAAAAAAAGCACTTCAGAAAAAGGCCAAATCTCACACCACAGTTAAATTGCATCAAAGTGTGAAGGGGAAGAGGGACTGGACCCAAATAAACTCCAGGGAATAGATGGCCCTGACTTTGTTGGACTGTACCACGAAAAGCAAGCTCAGGGTGAACAAGGCTTTCTCGCACAGCTGGGTAAGCACTTTAACAGCTTGATAAGCAGCTGATGGAAGAGATACCCTCTGGTGAGCTACACGAAGATAAGCAAATGGAATATCAAGACTCACATTTCTGCACATCTTCATTTACAGGTTGTGCTGTCTTGTGTGCCAACTACTGGGAACAGCCTTCTGTCTTTGACATTAGAGAAACATTACAGCAGAAGGCAGTTTCAGGGTAACAGAAATGCAGCGAAGCATACTCCATTTTATAGGAATGACAATAGCAAGAGCCAGGGTACCTGTCACTCCACACAACTCAAAGATGCCCAGGTGACCCTGTGCCATGCTACAAAGCTGCACAAGCCAGAGGCATCAGGCACTGGGAAAACTGCCCAGTTCTTGAAGGTTTCCCAGCAAATCTGTAACCAGAAATGAAAGACTTCGGGGCTGCTCTCTTCCCAGCACTGCACCTAAGAAAAGCACCAGGCAAACACTCAGAAAGGCACATTCCCAGGAAATGCGTTGCTGCTGCAGTAGAAGGGATGCTCACCACAGCCAGGAAAAGGAGAAGAGAAGAATGTGTGTACCACACAGATGTACAGGGCAGCAGGCAAAAGGCATGGACAGGCCTAATGGCAATGAAAAGGGAATTAAGATATCTGAGCTAACACCACAGCCCTCCCTCCCCTTGCCCATGTGTTTATTTACTTCCCAGATCTGCAACAACTTTCTCACCTGACCTTCATCAAGTCACTTATCCTGTGTCTATAAATAGAGTAACAAAGCAATTCTGCTGCATGTGCAGAGCATAAAGGTTTTAGCCAGGACTGATTTCACTTAATTAACACATCCAGTGCTTGCACAGCAAAAGGCACAATATGAGGGTCCTGGTGTAAAGTACAGAACAACAGCAAAGCTCGTTTCTGCTTTGTCACTAATTTCACATGAAATTTTGTTCAAACTGGGGCCAGTCCAACAGCTACTAGTTAAGTAAAACCACATACCACACCCAGGATGCAGAATAACCTCTGAGCAGCAGGTGCCATGGATGGCTGCAAACCTCCATTTCCTCTGCCTCTGCTTGCTTCAAAGCCAGTCACAAATCCTACTCCCCAATTTCTCTGGTGGTTGCATTAGCTGCTAAGAGCTCGGGCACCCCCACCCTGAAAAGGCTCCTAACCATACGCAGGTGGATCTGCAGGACAGGAGACACAAGATGGGAACTACCCAGCCTGTGCAGGGTTAGGATGCAGTATCCCTAAAAAGCTAACTGTGCTCTCACAAACCACAAAGCTGTCCCCAAACCTACTTCTCATTCTAGTTTCCCACTACACAAAGCTAACAGACACCTCCAAGCACAGCAAAAGCCCCGGCAACAGCAGCTGGAAGAAGAGCTGAAGAACTTCTGCTGCCAGCCCAGCCACACTCCGGCCCCAAGAGAAGAAACACCCGGGTAGGTCAGTGGGGGGCCGGGCGAAGGGCACATGGAGGCCTCCAGCCGCCCCCAGCCCCTTCAGGAGCCCCTGGGGATCCAGCAGCTCGTGGCTCCCCGCGCACCTCCATCTCCAACCCCCCTCAGCCTTCCCCAAGCCACACAACCGCGAGGAGCTGCCGCCACCTAGCGGGCCCCGCCGCCCGCAGCGCGGAGGAGCGGGGCGAGGGGCCGAGGCCCGGCCGCGGGAGGCAGCGCCCGGCCCCGCAGCCCCCCGGGGCCCTACCTCGAGCTCCCCGCGCTGCCCGGCCTCCAGCCTCGTCAGGGGCCCGCTCCCGAGGAAAATCCCCAGTCCCCACCCAGCACAGCAGGAGCACCCTGGGGCCAAGTCCCACGCTGGGCCGAGCGCCTGCTCCTCACCTCCTCGTGCCCCACACGGAGAAACCTGAGTGAGGGCCAAGCCTGCCCTTAAATACTTACTGGGCCCACCTGGGCCCGCCCCATGGCCCTTCTGATGTAACAAGAATTGGACTCGATGAGCCTTGTGGGTCCCTTCCAACTTGAGCTGTTCGGTGATTCTAAGAGGAACCTAAATGCCAGGGTTGTATGGGGCACTCCTGGATGTGTGGTTATCCCTGCTGAAGGGAGGGACAAAATGAAAGAAGAGTCAGGTCTGTACAGGGAAATACAGGGGAAAGGTCAAGGTCAGGTGCCATCCGAAAAATGGATGAAAATAAAAGGAGGCTGCTCTTGATAGTAGGATCCTGAGAGAGCTATGTAGATGCAGACAGTGGAGGAAAAGTCAAAGACAGAAGATATAAATGTGCATAAATATGTTACTTCTACAGAAGTACTTATGTGTTATTTCAAACAAGTCTGTGTCTGCAGTTTTGTACAGAGTACATTTGCAAGGGCTCTTCTGTGTGCCTCTGCATGAAATCTGCACGGCATGGGCTTATTCAAAAGGCTCTTGAGATTACTTTCTTATCCTGAGTGCATGGAAGGGATTTGTTCCAGGTACAGAGCATTAGCTACAAGTCTCAAAATTCAGTAGCTAATATCACTAGGAATCAAAGTACTTTTAACAGGACTAATGTTAGTAATTTTAGGGTGTCTTCTGAGGAGAGACATAGAAGGAACTACAAGGATTTAGACTAAAGTCTCCTCTGCAGCTAGTGGAAAATTACAAGAAATCTTCCATTATGTTGTGTTTAATGTCTGCAGTGCAATGCTTTGAACATGCCAGGACATCACCGGGCTCACAGCACCCAGTCAGACAATCGCTTCTCTTACTGCAACTCAGTTGGGGCGCATTCAGGGAGTGAAGGAGATCTGCAGATTGTGAGGTTGCTCTGCCGTGGCTCACACGTCCCTCCTGGGACATTGATACTGGCTGACAGAGGTGGTTTTGCTGCAGGCATCAGTGCAATATTGCAGTGCAAGGAGGTTCTTTTGCCTTGGCGTCATCTCTGTGACGGAGTTTTGGAAGCAGTGACAGCAATGCCACTGGGTATAGTATTTCAAGAGTGGCCCTGATAGTACCAGGTGTGAAGCCAACTTCAGGCTTGTGTTGTGGTGGTCTGACACAGCAAAGGGACACCCTGGTGCAAGGCCACTGCAGACAGCGAAGTTATGAGTAAAAGGAGTGAGGTTGCTCCAGGAGTTACATGGCTGCAATGATGTGCATTGTGTCCTGAGACTGAAGCTTGTTTTGTGAGATAAAACCCACAAGCTGGCAGACTTTTCCCTGGGGTTGCATCCTACCTCCCTCTCACACCCCGCTGAAGGGTGAGTGCTAACAGAAACTGTCCATGTGCTATTAGCCAGGCAACAATTTTGTGATGACAGTCAGACACTGAGAACAGCACTTGAAGACAATTCCTGATTCCTCCAAAAAGGAAAAGCAACCTAGGCCTGCTGTAACCCAGTGTACAGCAACAGCAGTTGCATACTTCTCCCTAATTCAGGTTGCCTTGTGAGCCTCAGGTGAGCTGTAACCAGATCACACACACATCTTTACTCCAGTTGCTCTCAGAGTCTTCCAGTATATTGCCAGCTGGCTAATGTGAAAGCCCAGCAAGGAGGGGAATGCTCAAATTGCCATCTTGCCTGGGGACTTGGTTTTGGAGGCTGATGCCACCTTGGTTCTCCAAATTGTCCTTGGAGTTCCCTCTCCTCACAGCTCTCCAAGCTCTGCCCGATGTGCCCTCGAGCTGTCTGCTCTGTTTTTGATAGGCAATCTGTACAGTCGAAAAGGTTGATCACACTGCTGTAATTAAGATGATGTCAGTTTGGATGAAATGACTTTGCTCATTTGCATGCCTGTTACAATCATCATCTCCGCTATGACAGCATTTGCCTCTGAAGCTAATGGAAAATCTCTGTTAATGCTGAGCTGTCCTGGAAGGGGTGGGAAATCAGGTTCCCACAACGGAGGCAGCGGTAGGGGTTTATGGAGCGTGCCATCTTGCCAACACTGGCATGTCCTCACGTGGGCAAAAGCAGGAGGAAAGTATGCAATGAGCTTCAGGCAGCACCTGAAGGCAGCAGAAAGAGGTCAAAGCCTTTCCCTGCATCCTGAAAGTGATGCAGGGTTCGTGCTCCCTGAGGACCCACAGCAGGGCTGTTCGCATAAAAGCTGTCTTCTGCTTCTCAAAGACAAACACGTGGTTGGTGTTTGTTTGCACAGCATGCACCATGATGTGGCTCTCGTGTACAAAGTCAAGAGCCAAGCAGCAGCACTGCAAGGGGGAGAGGGGTGAAATATCCTTCTGACCTTGTGCTCTGGACGACAAATACACCATCTCTGCTATAATCTGAATGCAAACATCTAAAGCAATTGCTGCCAGTGCACCAGGCTGGGAGGGTGGCAGAGGGGGAACTGAATTAATGTGAGTGGGTTGAACTGAGTGTCAGGCATAATAGGGCCATGTAACAGAAAAAAAGTCAGTGGTTTGTAATGTTCAGCAGAATAAAATCATAATACATTACAGATGCTATTATATATAGCCTCTATCTGCTTTTTATATAAATGTCTAGTTACTGATATTTTGGAGAGATGCTGGACTCAGCACGTATGGGCTTTTGCAATTTCCGGCTCCAACACAGTTCAGCAAGCAAGTAAAAGGAATATTTCTGGCAAAAATACAGCCATCTCCTTGGTCTGTTGATCCCTTTCTGTTGCAGTTGTCTTCCTCGATAAGAACTGAAAAGCTTCCTGAAGCTTTCAAGTTTATGTGTAGCTCCTCATGCAACCCTGAACCTATTTTGGAATAATATCCACGTTTATAGCTCCTGTCACAGAAAGAATAACCATGATTTCCTCTTCAGTAATACACTGATGTTTAAACTGAGCCTTTGGTTTCATGTTGTATGTGTGAGAGTAGTGTCTCTCTGGTAGGCATGTCACTGCTCCCCAGACCTGTAATCATCCAGTGCATGTACACAGCATCACTGATATCTGACATGGATACAGAAACAAAACCTCTCTGCCTGCCTGCAGGCTTTTTTCCTGTGTTGAGAGTTGAGCTACTGGTGACTGTTGTGAAATGTCAATGAAAGGATAGGACTGGAGAGCTGTACTGGTCCTGGGGATTTTGAGAGCTCTCATCCAGTCTCACCAGTAAAGCCGGACTGACCGAGACTGCACAAACGTCTGTCCAGATTTCCATCACACATGATGGACTCACATGAAAAGTGAATACAATAAATAAAGGAAAAAAAATACTTTGCATTTTGTTTTGCTTTGCTTTAGGGTAAAAACCTGGCAGGCTTCCATTATCTGAGCACTATTATTCATTATTAGGCGAAGGCTTTGTTTGTATCTAAGAGCTGGTCCTTGAAAACAGCTCACCCTGAGCAGCACAGAGCAACATCTCCAGCTCCAGCACATAGTGCTTGGGGCTTAATCCCAGCTTCAAGCCCCATGGTGAGAGTTTACTACATTACCATGAGATTTTATTTTACTGTACCTATTTATTAGAAGATGAGAACCCAGCTCTCAGTCTGGATCACTAGGGCAGGTGCATTCTTACCCAGATACAAACTCCATACCTGAGGACTGTGTGGCACGTGTCTGACGCAGACACAGTGACCTCCCATCCTCTGAGCCCTGAATTCAGACTCTGGTGGGTGAGGAATGAAAATGGGTTTGTGTCTGTGCTTTGTCGTACAGCACAGGAGAACCACTTTGGTCTCCCCAGGCGATATCACCAATCATCAACTTGGCCAAGGAGTGTGGCACAGAGGGGTACGGGTGCTGCAGAGGTTTGCAGTGGGATTAGGCAGGGTGCCAGCATGTCACCGGCACTGCGTGAGTGGGGCTGGAGAAACAGAGGACACCTGGTGCATGGCTGGGTGGATGGATACTAGCACATATTTTTATGCCATCCCTTATTTTCACAAGCTCAATAACACGCACAAACATAATGAGGGAAAATGAGCACTCTTGCCTTTGGGAGAACGGGTTAGTGTGCTGCACTGTGCATCTCACATTCCTTCTTCATCCATCTTTTTCCATTTTCATCCCTAAAGTCAGTACACACACACTGGTACTTGCTTATCTACTTCCAATTGCCACCTGGAGCGCCCCCTTGTAAAATGACTTTTTTAGGAAAGACACAGTGCTGTGCAATGTCCAGAAGGTGGCAAGCTTTCAATGCATATTGCTCTGTGCTTCCACTCGTTTCTCCAAAGCAGAGGCAAGCCAGGATTATGGGAACCTTATTTGCTCATGGGCTGAAAGACTGTGTCCAAGTATGTGTGTATGAGACAGGGAGACATGCCCGTGACTAATCGGCAGTGTCAGTGAGAAAGGAAACAATGTCCTGCTACAGACAGTCACAGATAACGGGCAACTCAGCCTGTTATCCTCCAGGGCAAGGCACTGGGAGACAATAGCCAGAGAGACTTGGGCTGCAGCATTTTCCCAGGCTTTCTGAACACACTGAGTTTGCAACAGCATCGTGCTCTAAGAGGTGAGTCAAATCCATCTCTATCAAAAGAAAGCAAAACCCAGATGGTCTTGAGAAAGTCATGTTCTCCCTCCGCAGACAGGCATACACGCTTTAACTTCCTCCATCCATCCTGTTTAGTGAAGGCTGTGTTTAGTCACACGGACGCGTCCCTGCAGAATGACAGCAGAAATTATGTTTCTGGGCATATGCAGCACTAAAACAGGCAATCGTGTGTTGTCCACATATAGCTGGGTGCCCAACTACCCCGTTTTGTTTTACAGAGGACCTACTCTAGTCATCCTAATGATCGATGCGTTGTGGCTCTGGAGGGGGAGGTCAGGCAGCAAGCTTTGTGAGCAGCTGGACCACTGACCTGCCAGGCTGCCTACATCAACTAGGGCAGCTGCTCCTCCTGCTCTTTGTCTGTTTAGGCTTTAAACTCCTTGGTTCAGGCACTGTCTCCTACTATGTCCTTGCTTGTCACAGAGCCTGTGACATTCTGGTTCAGTTTCAAGGTTCTGAACATTACTGGCAAGCCAGAGGGTCCTGGGATGGCAGCAGAGCTTCGTGGCAGGTTGCCATCTCCCCAGAGCCATGCCGGTGCCATCTCCTAGATGAAGTCCTCCCCTGCAATGACTGAATGTGCTGCTCGGAAGAAAATCTTCAGAGCCATTTTTCAGGCTTTCCTGACACTGCAACACCAAAGGCAAAGGAGAGGAGATGAAAAAAAATCATTTTTTTTTTTTTTTTCCAGACAAGCTTAAGTTTGGAATACGTGAAGCTAAAAAAAAAAGAAAAAAAAAAAACAAAAAAAGCAAATAACCTCAGTTACCCAGGTGACAGCAAGTAACACAGGGGCTGTTATTGCTGCTTGGGTCAGGTGTTAACTATGATTTCGGATCAGCTTACAACAAAGCCTTGGCACTTGCTCTGTTGCTCTTACCTAGTGAATGCAACTTTCAGGGTAGACAGTTAGCAAGAGTAAGACAAGCATGACAGCATCCCTCCTCCAGCTCAGCTGGCACTGCAGCAAAATAAATTTCCCCTGAGTACCCGGATCACGTAGGTGTGATGTTGTTTCAGGGCTTTTATAGATTCAACCATTTTTTTTGGCCATTTACAAGAAACACATGGAGTACAGCTCTGATCACCTCAAACATCTTCAAAAAGCACCATGACAAGAATCCCTTTTATGCATCCCTGCTTCCTACATCACCCAAAATGAGGAATAAAATGATATCTCCCTCTCTCTTCTGCCTCTAACCTAGTACAGATCACTGGTGACTTCACCAAGTACAGAAATGGAGGTGGAGATGCTCAGAGACGTTATTACAGCCTTTATGGGTATTTGGGGGTGCATAACTACGTACAATACAAGATTAATAAAACCTACAGCCCGGTCTGTCATTCCCTTTACAAAGCCCTTCCTGCAGCCACAGAATTCATTTTTTTTAGATCTTCATCTTTTCTGTAAAACTTTGCCCCTCACTAATTTCTATGAAATCTCTCCTAGCTGGAATATGTATTTAAATGCACTATTTGAAAGATTAGCAGGGCAGTCCAGAAGGAATAGCTGCAGAAGGGCAATGAATTACCCTTCAAATTACCATGAAAAAAAAACCTTGAAGCCAGCATGGACGCCTTTGTAGGGCAACTTTCACCAGAGCTGCTTCCAACAATCCCTTCCTGAGAGCACTGTTAATCATGGCAGCGTCAGTCTTCCGTTAATTGTGTCAAACAGTGGTAAAGCAGACCACCTCCTACTCAAGAGCTCTTCTTTGTGAAGAAATCTCTCCCAGTTTTCAGGGTGTGGACGAGGCACTTGGGAGCAGCCCTGACACCCCTTCAGCAGCTCACACATTTCCTCCTGTGCCTGGAGGGCTTTGAACTCCTCTTACTGCTACACAAAAGCATGAGACACAGGGAATAGGACCACTGGGGGTGCTCTCTAGTCTAGGGCAGGTGCTCTTCTACCTGTAACCAGTAGCAGGAGGTGGGAAGGAGCTGGGCTGGTGGGACTCTGGCCTCCCATCACTTGAGAGTCTGCACTTTCATCTGTTATTTGGTCTGTCTCTCTGCCTGGGGAAATGAACTCGGAGCTTTTTCCTAATAAATACACAACTGATCCAAGTACCATCATCAATTGCTGACAGACTCATCAGGGACATTAGCAGATGGGATTGCACTCAGAATTAATTGTCCTCACTGAGATAGCAGTCCATCCAAACCATCTGAGGGAAGTCAGCACTGCCTATTTATAGAGAATGAAAAATGTCAACAGACCCAGACAGGGAACTCTGAATATGTGGCTTAAATGTAGCCGCTCAAAGATGTCTGGGAAAGCCCAGGTATCTATGCCTTCTCTGCATCAACATTTGTCCAGGCCCAAGGGTGCTAGCCAGCTCTCCAGGACTTCTGCAAAAGAAGTCAGGGTAGAGCAGTAGCTCAGACCAGTCTGTGAGTACCTGGGAATCCTAAAGGAATGCCCACAGTGCCTGTTCGGATCGACAGCAGCGTTTGTGCCAGGGGAGATCAGCACTCTGTGCTTACTGTACTCACTCTATTTAGATTAATCACGCTGATTCTGTCTGGAAGTCCCAGTGGGAATTAATTAGTGACCTCACTGCCTTGTCCCTTTGGTTACGGAGATCCAGGGCACTCACATCTGGTTTCCATGCTTCAGCCAAGAGGCAAGTGGGAACTTCCCTGTTCAAAGAACAAGAGGATTTAGTTTAAATGCCAACACCTTACCACAAACCGGGATTACTGTCAACTGCACTTACTGCACATTGCTGGGCCCAGATCCATAGGAATTTAGGGACTGAGAGGCCAAGTCCAGACAACCTCTGTTATGAGTAAAGGAAAGGCCCTATGTCTCTTGGGCATGAAAATTTCTGACAGACATTAACCTTAAACTTGGAATTCTGTTCAAAATGGGTTTAAATCCATTTCATCTGATATACAACTATTTGCTAGTCTAAAAATTGTATCCAGTAACTGAAATTAATTTCTGGAGTGCTCTGGATTTTATAGACTAAAAACAATGACTTCATGGTAAAGCAGTATTAGGTATTAGATTCCTGCACGAAGTATTACACGATGCCATTTTTGCAATTTCCTCCTTGCTTGATCATGATAACATAGTCCCCCAGGCACTGGAAAGCCAGAGAATATATGCCAAGTGGAGGAGAGGGAAAAGTGAGAGTTGCCAGTAAGACAAAACACAATGAGGGAAACAGTGTTTGGGTGACCGCTATGTGATAGGGAACATTTTGTCTCCTTTCTTCATCAGTCGTTCATAGTGGCGAAGAGATAATAGTTTTGAAAAGCTTGGAAGCAATTCTTAGAGCTGCTTTGAACCAGCTTCCAAGCGGAGCTTTGCTTGTCTTGTAAACCCCTTCCTCTCTAAAATTTTAAATTCAATAGCAATGACAACAGAAAAATAAGTACCTCCAACTAACCTTCATCATTCAAAAAGTGGACAGAAAGCAGGAAGCATGGCAGTGTGGATTCTATTTAGGTTTAACCCTTTTTCTGCCAACAGTGAAATGCACCGAGGGATTCTACACTCATTTCTGCTCTGACTTGGTGTGACTGATAGTGGTACCAATTTATTCTTTTGCAATGAGGCTACTCGGAAGAAAGAACTAAACCAAAAGCCGAGTGACACAACAGTGCAAGATGTTGACTAGCATTTTTTCTTTCAACTGTTTACAGAGGTAATATGCTCAAGGAAATTACAGCTGGTTAAAATGCAAAATTCCTGTCTATGAGGAAATTTACGCATGGCTCTAGCACACTTCACAGAAGAAAAGGAGCAGTCACTGCCCTGCAGAGTACAGGCTTAATGCACATGCATTTCAAAGCAGCTAACTGGAAATACGTTTGGGGCTGGTGCAGTGTTTTTGCATAATCGTTTATACCAACCCAGTTAGCTGCTGGCATTTCATGGTGCTGCAAAGATACCTTTGGTGAATGCAGATTTATCTGCCATGAAACAATCTTTAACAGCTGTTAGAAGCACTGTCGTTTATTAGCTGCATGACTCCATAACGCAATAAAATTACAACCTCCATTTTAAAAAAAAAATCCTCTTGATGAAAGATGCACCATAGAAAATGAAACCAGAGAGACTACAGTTCTGTGCCTTGTACTGTTACAAGAAAATGAAGAATCACAAGGCAAATTCTTTCTATATAGCTCCCAGAAGGCATGTCTGTAATACAGAGAAGGCCAGGTATCCTTCTGCCTAGCGGGCAAGATCTCCAAAACCATCTTACAATTCTAACTGCCCAGGTAAAGCCAGTTATGTATCCAGGTGTTTGAGAGGTTCGCTGAGAAATGAGAGGCCTCCAACTCACTCATTTTTAAAGATCTTTTGTACTGTTAAATTATCTCTCCCTGATTCATTTCGGTGTTTCAGAACAAAAGATGTTGAAAAGAAACTGAATGTTGTGGGAGAGTACCAGAACCAAAGTCAGCCCCCCTGTGGATAGCTACCATTAATAATCACCGAGAAGAAGAACCAAGGGGGCAGGAGATTAGAACTCATGCTAAAAGCCAAGAGATGGGTGTCTTCTGAGCCCCTGAGGAGAACTGTCAGGGGATCCAAGCCTGCAAGCTGGTTCTCCCTAACTCCGATGAAAACCTCCAGCTTGTTTGTTGTTTTGGTACTTCCATCATATTTATCTACAATCTCAGAAAATCTCCAGGTCACCTTGAGATTTTAGATGCATCCAAACTACAATTAGCAAATGCAGCCTAAGGTTGATCCATGATGCTCAGTCCCAGCATATCACAGTTTCAAAAGATGATTTTCATCCTGTTGAGGGCAGTTTCCCACAGGAAAATTACAGAGGATACTCTGCTTCTTTTTGCAGCAGCTTCCCAACTTCAAGTTTCCCAGTGGTCTGGGTTTCTGACAGGGAGACGAGGATTAAAAAAAAGAAAAGACCATGCTGAGGAACAGCTGCTGGTGGACTGGAAGATAACATATTTGAATGCTCTCACCCACTGACACGAATGCGTACATGGAATATGCTACAGCATGGAGCACGCTTACACTTGATCCTCAAGAAAGTTCCAAGGCTTAGCTGAAGTTCTAGTAAACAAGATGGAGAGAAGGCACATGAGGATTTAAAAACAGGCTCAGACTTGAAGTGACAGTGTAAATTTATACTCTGTTTTCATTCCCTCGGGCTAGTGTATTTTTCTGCATTACTTCCTACTATGCAAGTGAGCAGGTACCTCTGTGCAATGGCACATGTTGGAAGAGGCTTGACTGAATCAGTGGTATGAGAAACTTGCTGGGGATGAGCACATAGCCAAGGGTCAGCATATTCCTAAATCATTAATAAAAGCTTTCCAATTAATCTGCCTCTGCACATGCAGTGATTCAGGCCTGAATGACTCTGGGGAACTCGGAGGGTGAATCACACTTATTCTTTGTTTTCTCTCATTTCTCTTTCAGTGAATCCTCCTGAGAAGGTGTCAGCTCTCCTTCACCTCTGATGGGCCTTTTTGCTGCTCCTGTTGACTGCAGAGGAACTTCAGCAATTCAATTTAACAGGATGGAAAAACTTACTATTTGCAAATATTTATTCAGCTTTGTGATATTATCACAATAATGAGGATGGTTTGAAAGGTTGAGAAAGGTTTTTAAGGTTAAGAAAGGTTTCTGGGCTTGAAACCAAGTTTACATCAAGTAAAGAAATCATTGCTACCTGAACTGGCTCTTGGTTCTTCCCCACCACGGTCTGCCCTGGTGACCGTCCCTGGGGATGCTGCTGAATGGCCTCCCAGAACTTACACCAGCTCCCCTTAGCAGTTCAGAGCCATACACCTCATGTGGCATTAAGTCCATGGAAGAATATTGTATTTTACAGCCACAGGCAACCAACATTATTCCTTGGTTGATACATACAAATTACCTCCTGCGTGGAGAAAACATTAACTTTCAGCTTTATTAGCAAATACACTGAGGAACAGAGATGTTTTCCCAAAGTTTGTCTAATGCATTGTCCACAGAGTAGATGGAGTAAAGATGCTATAGTAATAACAGAAAAATCTGGAATGAAAAAGAAGGCCAGAGAGCCAAATAATAAGCTAGATACCATGTGGAGTGAGAGATGTCAAAAACAAAACTGAGAGTTCCTGCCTTTTTGAGTGTAAAGGGAATTGAGGGTTGGATTTGAATGCCAGGATCTCTGGTACAATTTTGGTTCCTGGTCCCATGAGGTGAAATTGTAGTCATCTGAAATTTTTGGAAGCTGTGGGCGCGGCACTCACCAGGAGCCGGTTCCCAACCAGGGAAATGTGCTCACAGTGTACAGAGTCCAAAAAAGTACACGGCCTGGCATTTCTTTCAGCCTTCATTAGGAATGGAAAAACACCATTTTAATTTGTGAATATAAACAGTTAATGATTTTTCCTTCCACTCTGCGATGTCTATCATTAGCAATTCAGATCTTTAGAGAATTAAAAAAAGTGAACTATTTTGCATTTATATTTAACTGACACACACTGGCAATCTGTAATCAGGAACTCGATATAAAATTATGGAGGGGTTACTTTTTAATCTCACCTCCTGCCTACACACTATTTGAATAAATAAGAGCACCAGAGGGATTTTTTTTTAATTAACTGTTAATCCAAAAGTGCACACTGATAAAATCTTAAAAATGACCAATATTAGTGTTTGGCATTCCTAAAGTGAACACTGCCTTAGTCCAGTCTCAATCCAGCCTTAATCTACATTGTTTTAAGAGTGGGTCTTTAAACTGTGCAATTCTATATCCAAAGACAATAACACAGAGCTTATCCTTTACATCGCATTGAAGAAAAGAAATCCTACAGAAACAAAATGCTAAGCAAGAGCATCTTTTTTCTTTTTTTCAAATGACTGATAAACCTGGTAAGGAGAAGTGGAGGGAACAGCATTACATCCAGCAGCAGTTCAGAGCCAACACAGGGCAAAGAACAGAGAACTTCAGACTTGCTCTTGACGGGACTATCCCCACAGCTTGGGGGCTCATTACACAAAGAGGAATTTGTGTGTGTGCTTTAAAGAAGCACATGAGAAAAAATGTCATTGCCTACTCAGGCTCTGGCTGCAGAAATCCTTTCTTTGAACGCAGCCACTTTTAAAGTAAATCAGGAACTATTATAGCAATGTCACATCCAAGTTTAAGAAAGATATGTAACTGCTGGAGTAAATTGCTACTTTACAGGCAATTTATATAGTTTCAATAAAAGTTACAGGGATTGGGGATGCTGGTGTTGAGGGATTTGGCTTCAATCCTTTACCATGAGCACGATGATTTATGTGGACACCAGGCAAACTTTACAATGAGACTGGCTTGGAAGCTGAAATGGTGGAGGGCAACTACTAAAGCTAAAGCAAGCTTCCCACAGCAATGAGGGCTTTACTTGGAGGAATTCCATGAGAAAGCAAAGCGTGGCGAGATCACATCCCAAGCTGAACTGATAGAGGCGAGGGAATCCTTCTACAGCTGGAGGCTGATCTATACATATAAATATGTGAAGTCACAGCTTCCATTAAAGTCTATCCATCACAAGCATCTTGGCATGTGATAACTCCTCTCAGTCTGAGTGATTCATAGAAATGACCCCGTTTTCACCAGCAAGGGAGTTTGTGCGAGATCTTAGCATGGAAACTGGCAACACCAAGAGTTTAGCAGAGAGATGGAAATAATGTACCAAGTAGAAAAAAATGTGGGGGAGGATGTGTGCACAAAACAGTTTGGGAGTTTAGGAAAATATCCAGCCTCCCACTAAGTTGCTATGGGGTAATTAATGAAATGTTTCATTCTCTCCAACTTTTCTTCCAACTTCTTCCTCCCCAGGGGCAGGAGCTATCATCAAAGAACGTTTTCATTTGGCTTAGTAGGTTAATAATGATGGATGGTTTAAAAGGAGCAGGCTTGGAACCCATCTCACCTCTTGCTATGAAAATTAATCAGACTACAGTTGTCCAAAATGTAGGTGGAAAGGAACACAAAGCTTCTTTGGTGTCAGCTGGAATACCAGTAAACAATACCGCTCAGTAGAAACATTACAGATAGTAGATAAACTGGGAGCTGATGATGTACTCATCTGCTTCTATTTTACTTGGCTTCGCTGTGTTTTGTGAGCTGATAGATCACCTGCCAGTCTGCTCACACCGTGACACTCCAGCTAGCAGACTATTCAGTTTGAAGCAAGAAACGGGAAGATCAGTTGGAAGAAGTCCAAAGAAAAGCAAGAGGAATTATCAGAGCTCTAGAAAATGTGGCCTGTGATGAAAGATTAAAAGACTTGGTTTATTTAAGTCTGGAGTGGAAAGGCTAAGGAAAGACATGATAACAGTGCTCAAGTATGTGGAAGGTAATTGCAAAAAGAAAAGGAATAAAATATTTACTGAATCTATTGTGATAAGGGCAATAAGTCATAAGTTTAAAGTGCAGCTGAGGAAATTTTGATGAGACTGTAGGGAGTGCACAGGAATAGCTAAGCTGCTGAATAATTTGTGGAGGGAAGCTGTGGATTTCCCAGTGCTGCAGGCTTCTGAGAGCAGGCAGGTCACCCTGCTGTCTGCAGGCAGTAGTTTAGGTATTGGAGACACGGTCTTGAGTCACAGGGGCTGGCGAAACAATTTCTTGTGGTCCCGTTCAGACTTTTTCTACGATCTGTGATAAAAATTTCTTCCATCACTCCAAGTGAAGAATACAGGAAAAGCAAACTCGTTAGCAAGAGTTGATGTGGAAAAAACAACTAGATACTTAAAGTCCTAGGGATAGCAATCCCCAGAATGTCTTAATAAAATCATATTTTGTACTGGAGACTGCAACTTAACCATCAGATAAAACAAGTGAAGGGTTATTTGTAGCATGACTAGAGACTGGGGCTAAGGGAAAATTAATGTTCCACTCATTCATTTTGAAAATATTCTCATTAGTAATTGACCCATTTATACTTAGAGGAAAACAGAATGTTCAAATTCCTGGCAGCAAAGCACTTCCCTAGTTGCAGATAAATATTGATATTGGCTTTAAGTCAGTTTACAAAAAGAAATTAAAAGAAAACAACAGCTCCAGTGATGCCTGTCAGGCCTTGAAGCATCGTTTGAGAAAATGTTTGGTGAGCGTCATTCTGCAGGACACTAAGTCAAAAGTATTCACTGTTATTATTCTGATTAGAGGCATTCAGGAGAAGGACCCTGCGGAGCTGGGCTGCTCCTGCTGGCAGTCCTCAGCCCCTTGCCCGTCACAAGGAGTACAGCATTTGTGCAAACTCACAAGTATGCATTTTCAGCCTAGTTCACCAGGGCTGCACTCTGTGAGTGCTTACATCTTCAGGACTGATACTTGCGCTTTGCCAGGGCATTTGGTGGAAATCGAGGGTATAAATACAGGGCCAAATGTGGAGAAAATGCCTGAGAGGAATAAGGGGATCAACACCTATGCTATAAATACCTTCCTGCAGTCCCTCGGTCGGAGCACTCCAGATCCAGTCACACAACATCTGTGTCCTAATGCACCATCTCAGGGAGCTTAATGGTGTGAAATGGTATGGAGATGCCTGGAAAGAAATAGTGAATCGTAATAGTTTCCTTCATTTGTGCTTAGACATCTGTGGCTTGGCTTATATGGGTTTGGACCTCAGACTGTGATTATGCTTGCAGGCAAGACGGTGGGCTGAGCCTGAGTAAGGTTTACATGGGTACTTGATCTTTTATATCTCCTCCCTCACCCATAACCTAGTTAGCAGCTTTTCAGAAGCCAGTTTCTTCCAGCAAGCTGTATAGTAAACAGTCCTTCCAGCACACAATGTTCCTCTTCTCTACCGGAAAATAAATAATAACAAATTCTACTACTATTACTACCACTAATAATAATAATAATAATTCTTATGCATTGTAATTTCTCTTCCCAGAGCAACTTCTGTCCAATTTCTGACTCTGTCCTACAGCTGGGTGTTTGTTTCATTTAATCACTTTTTCACTGAACTCTAACCTTCGTGCCCACAACAGTCCTTTTCCCTGAGATGAGAAGCCAGAAGACCCTACGCACTCTCAAAAGCAAATGAGCCATAGTTATCAGCAGAAGCCAACAGGTAACTGGTAGCTGCCAGGCTGCAGATGTGCTGGCTGAGCTGTGCTCCCATCTCCCTTTCACAGGAGATGGGGTCCACCTCCAAAAATACTGGTCCTCTAGAGAATTTAAATGCACAGATTTTTTAGCATGAATTCACTTTAAACCAAGGAAAAGGCTATGAAAGCACATTTCAGCCAAGGGCACAAAGACCCCTGGGCTCCGTATTCATCCTGAGGTGATTATTTTGTGCATTTTTTTAAATTTTTTTGCTAGTGCACTGGCACTTCATTTATCTTTTCGGAATATTTGGCAGCTTTCAATTCTAAGCATGATACGTGAAATAGCTGCAAAGAAAATAGAAATGGCTTAAATTATTCACAAACTAATTGCAAACTAATGCCAAGTCCTTAATCAGTGACGTCTCATATTCTGTGCTCACCTTCATTCTTTTTTTCTGTTGGGGAAGGCCCGGATTTCCTGCCAGGGGCAGATGTCAGAAAACATGACAAAAATGCCCATTTAGCAGGTACAAAGACATGCTATCTGCAGATCTGACATGGACTTGCTGTTATGTCTTGGAAAAGTCAATTGCCTGCCTGTGCCTCAGTTTCCCCATTGGTTGTATGGCAATAATAGCACAGCACTACCTCTGTAAACCAGTGTGTATTTCTCTGACATACATTTGTCTGACATGTATTCTGTCAAAACCAGTAAGAGTCTGGATGTCTTGAAAGGACATGAAGTGCTGTTAAAGGTGCACAACTGGCTACCTGACCTGTAGATAATTTACCTAACCTTCCAGCCACCAATACACAGATGATTTGTCCTGATCCCTGGGGACACTGATACTCAGGATTTTCCACTAATCACTACTATAAGGTTAGCTCAGAAAGTCATTATGTGAGCAGGAAACTACATCAGACCTTCTGGCTAATGTCCTTAACTGCCTTTTGCTTTTTTTAGTGTTCTGACCGGATGTGTGGAGGAGAAGACAGTTTGGAAAGACAGAGCAGGACAGCACATGAGGGAGGCAGGGGCAGTCAGGAGACAAGGGTTTTGCTTTCCTGCTGCATCGCCTGACCTCACATACATCGCCCAACCTCTGCCTCCGCTCCCACTCCTTGGTGCATAGCTATCGGACAGCTCTTCCCAGTGTGGGCAGCCACAAAGCTCGCTCTGGGGCTCAGGGACATTAAAGTCGAGGAGGACTGCTAGATTACCTACTCCAGCATTTTGTGTTGGCCGGGCCATTGCATTGAAACAAATAATTTATGTTTGTTTAAAATATCTCTTCCAGAAAGGCATCCGGGCTTTCTCTGAAAACATCCATCAACACAGAAGTTCTCATGCAAAGTTCTTCAGCTTCGTATCTGTTTGCTGCTTCTCTCCTTGCTGGATAACTGAGCTGCTCAGCATGGCCTAGGATTTTTTTTTTCCAGGAAGGTACTTACGTAACATATTTACTTCACCTCTCAATATTCTCTTTTGCCAATAAAACACATTTAACCAATTTATGTTCTTGTTCCGAAGTGTTTTCTCAGCCTTCATGGCAATTCTGTACCTTCCTTTACATATTTTCCCACTTCCTACAGCACCAGAACAATGTGCCACAGCAGGACGGTTTTGCAGTAGATGCGATGGCCGAAGACATAAGTGAGGCAGGCTTTGTGGAGAGAAATCTTACACTTTACTTTATTAGAAAAACTGACTTAGAAGGAAAAGTTTTCATGTACATGCTATTCTTTGGTTTTCGGGTCCTAGACTACTGACATACAGAGGAACTGAATCACCCTTTCAGTCCCACTGTTGATCCCCTTACTCATAACCAAGAACTGTATTAACTTGCCTCGTCTCTGTGAGAGACGCTGACAGACATTTGGGCTGGCTTATCTGCTCTGGCCCTTGCTTTCCACCAGTCACTACAGATACCCGAGGCACCATGCTCTTGACTTTTGTTGTGACCTTGAATAGTCTTAATGTAAACCAATAATAAATAAAGGATGGGAGAAAGGCTCTTTAAAGACTGGCTCTTCAAAGGGGGAAAGTTTGTCTTAGCAGAAAAGTAAGATATATTTGAAAGATTTTAAAATGTGTACTGAAGACAATTGTTTTGGCCTGAAAGATGACATGAAATTCTGCTGTCTAAAGCTGTCATGTCATCTGTGGTTGTTAATCTCTTCTGGAGCTCCCTGAAACACATTTTAATCTCTGGCATGCCCAATATTCCCTGGTGTTATTCTCCAAACATCACTTTTTTCCTTCTGATTCATCCCTTGGACTTCTAGTTGAAACTAAAAATGGTTGTGCTCTGCATGAGACAAGCTGCTGTGCAATGTGGAGCAAGTCCCAAGTGTTGGTTTGAAATGTCCAAACAATGAAGCAACGAGTGATGTTGGGAGCTCACAGGAGAGGAGACAGGGCCTCCACCACCACTGGCCAATACCCTCAGTGCTTTTCTCTATGACCTGTAGCACAGAAGAGATACTTCTGTAAATGGAGTTGGTCAAGGGTATCTGCTTGAGGAGAACCTCCCCCATTTAAGAATTAAGAAAGGAAATAATTCTCCCAATTGAATGATGTTTTGGATCCTATTACTGTTTTTTTTTAATTCAGCCACTGTCAGGAGGATATAACTGATGCAGCTCCACTGTATAGTTATGTATGGGCATCACAGCATCATGTTCAAGCTAACAAACTGATCCAAAACTGTGCGCCCTGAGAATATGGTGCAGAGACTCAGAAAACTGATCAGCAGCTGATAAACTAAGGAATCTCACAAGAATCATCCCAAAGGCATCCATCGCTTTGGCAAAAATCTGATTGTACAGGCTTTGGGGAAAATATTTTTCCTTACAGAGAACGTAAAAAGCAACAGGGACAGAAAAAATGGTGAGTTTGGGGTTTTGTTTTGTTGTATTCTCAGTCTAGGGACAAAGCTTTGATCTGTCTAAACCAGTTCATTTATTACTACTATGAAGATGAACTGAAAGATTTTCTCTCTTTCCTAGGCTAACTTGGCGTGTTTCTTCTCTGACTCCTGACATGCTGCATTTAATTGCCACATCGGTATATTTCTGCAAATGTGACTGCTCACTCAGAACTCCGTCCTAAGCACTGGAAAACTCCTGCAGCCTGAGAAATATAGTTAATAGGATCCATCTGCTTTGGAGACATTTTTGATTCCTATGATTTACTCGTTAATTTTCTCTTCTCTAATTACACACAAACGTTAGTGGGGGGAACTGGAAGAAGAGAAACAGGGAGAAAAAAAGAGCCAGCTGGTAGGGACCGACTGCACTTCGTGTTGCAGGCACTAGCCGGCGTGATCCCCACAGTCATTGCAACACAGCCTGGTCCCCGGCTCTCTCAGAGACGGATTGTGAAATGAGGAATCTTTTTCAAGAAAAATAGCAAAAGGGAGAATCCTGATAGATGAGAGTGAATTGTGCCCTAAATCTAAAGGTATTCTCAATGGGCTAGGTGTTGTTACAACTATTAGTATTGTTATAAGGCTCTGAATGAATGGCCCAACCCTCACCAATTCAGACCCATGCACCAAGACCTGGATGGGGAAGAGGACATTTAAGCAACAAGAAAAAGCAAAGTTATCCAGCAAAGAGGTGAGCCAGAGAGGCAGCACTAGCCCCTGTGTGCCCCATGCCCCTGCAGAGACGTGCTCCCTCCTGCTGCCCCCTGCCAGGCCAGCAACCTGCCCCACACGGCTGCAGCTTCGCAGGGTGGCACAGCACAGCCCGGTGCCATGGGGGAACATTTAGACACTCCAAGTGTTTGATGCGTTTTGGAGTGGGGAATCAACTCACATCTAGTCCCCAGGACCCTAAATCTAATTTAGACTGACACAATTGCCCATGCCTGTGCTGGCAGCTCCCTGGCCGGGGCTGTATGCAGAGGATGGTCAGCAGCCCGGGGGGCATCTGGCACAGAGAATCACAACATTTTCAGGCAGTTGCTTCAAGGGTCCAGCAAATTAGTTGTACAGCCTGTTTCAGACAGACCTAAGTTCTGCCTGTGCTCCACGAGGGACGCAAACTGACTCTGGAAATATCTGTTCGCCTGCCCTGACCCACTGCTGTGCAGGTATCATGCAGTATGTCACCAGCTCCACACAGCACCTGCGGCACCTCTCTGACTCCTTTCCTGCCTGAGCTTCTCAGAAATGGCAAGCAAACCGCACACAGGCAAAATCTGAACATGTGCAGCAACGTGAATGCTGTGGTTTGACTTTCCACAATGGTAGGGTTTTGCCTCACACTCACTTGCTGTTCCTTTGAGCTCTGCATTTAGTTATTTCTTGGTTTTACCTTTCCTGGCTCCACTACTGAGGGACCTCCACAGCCCCGCGCAAGGCCCGGGGTCACCCACAGCTGCTGTCCCCGAGGGGCTGCTTGAAGCCAGGAATTTGAGAAAAGCTGAATTACCTAAACCTGAACCTGCTGCTGCCGTTCCTGGAGTTAAGGCTAATTCCTGAGGGCACCACTCAACTTCATAAAACCTTTACAGGCACAGAACAAGATGGAGAAGGAAAACAGTTACCAGAAGAAATCATTTCTCTGTTTTCTCAACTTATAAAGGTGTTACCCATCCATTTCTAAAAGGTGCTGGGTAGCTCTGATAACCTTCATTTTGTCAAGATGAAACAGTGAAATAACCAATCTAAGGGCCGGACACACCAAGAAGCTGCTGTGTCAGCTGGTTTGCACCCCAAAGGAGAGGTAGGTAACCCACAAAGGTTTCCTCAGATTGCTCTCACATTCCAGCAAGCACAGAGCCAGACGTCATCCTGTATCTTGCTTTCTTGAAAGGAATGGAGACACCTCATTTCCATGGAGATCAAACACAGTTAGGTACTGAAATACCTGACCTCACCTGTGAAGTCTGCAGCTGAGCCTAGGTATGAACCGACTCTTCCCCAGCACCATTACCAGTGAAACATCCTCCCTTTGCTAGCTCTGAAAGCATTACAATGGCATCTGGAAAAGAAAGGCAACACTCTGCGGAAGTCTGTGTGATTTTAGGTTACTAATAAAAATATGTGATAAATTCACTTCAGATTATTAGCCACATTGTTTATGTGAGATAGCCATTAAAAGAGATAGATAAAAAAGAAAAAAAAAGTTTTGTATTCAGAACTTTTTTCCTGGCTTTATGTTGTTTACATTTTAGATGTTATCCTCCAATATTTTATTGTTAATTCTATTATTTCCAATTTTTAAATTCCACCAGCAACAAACCAAGACGGACCACACAGGCTGCATTTCTGCAAACTCCATTTAAACCATTCTGCCTCCAGTTCTGAAATCCAAAAAGCTGACGAATTCCTCTCATAGCCCTACTCCTGATTTTTAACAACCTCCCCGTGATGCAGGTGTGAACTACGAAGGTGTTTGATGTCACGGGTTTACGAGGCCGTGATTAATAGGCCAGGCAGAACTGCAGGACCCAGGAATGCTGCCTGGCTCCCAGGCCCCGGGTCTGGGCCTAGGCACTGGCAAAGCTCCAGCGCTGTGACAGGACCAAGTCTCGACCCTGCTCAGCCCTTCCTGCACTTCACTTTCCACGAGAAGAAACCCAAGCCTGTACGCTTAGAAATGCTCTGGAGTGTGCCTGAACAGGCCCCTGGTGAGGACAAGAAATGCAGTTTATTGCAGGGCACCGAACAGAGGCAGCCATACAGTCACATAATCAGGGTATAAGTGACATTAACACCATTTCCTCGGGTCTGCATTTCAACACTTCCTCTTCCATCCAAGGGAGAGGTGAGGGCAGGCTGTCTAGACACAAATTAGCACATACTCATGGCTCTACCTCAGTGGCACAGACTCGTAGGTACTGCCATACGGTTGCAGAAAGTACAGGCCAAGGCAGGGAGCAGGAGCCAGATGCTGACCTCATTCATGCCATTTCTCACCCGTATCACCTGGGGCCTCTCTGCAGGCCCTGGTTTGGTGCATGACAGGAATTTTGAGCTCTGGAGTCATCGGTGGCTCTGACATGTGGCTGACAGCGATGCCAGCAAGGAGATCTTCCCTGCTGCCCTCTGCCTTGATAATTGGTTGATTGCTTGGGTAGAAAAAGTCAAACCTTTCACACCTTCTTTTACAGAAATCTCTTGCCCAGAGGTCTCGTAGATTTTCTATAATAGGTACTGAAAACATTTTGGCTCTATCCATTCTAGTAGCCAATGTGTTTTCAATCCCGCCTGAGGGGGAGTGGATGTATTTTTGACAAGTGTTGTTAATAATGAGTCATTTTCTAGTGCAGACAGTCTCTTGGGTTTTAACCTATAGCTTTCTTTTTCACCCCACTTAGTTCTTCCCACGTGCAAAGTCATTTGGCTCTGCAGAAGCCCTGTCATGGTTATTTATGTACTCTGGACCTTTGTTTATTCCTCATCTCTCTCCTAGCACAGCTTGGTTCTGTATGGGAGTATCCCCAGCCAGAAAGCAAAACACTTCAAAGAAAAGACACCATTATCTTTCTCCTCCTCCTCCTGTATGAGCTCCCTAGGTGGACTTTGCAAAGTCTGCACAGTTCTTGGCAAGGCACCAGATCAGTAGGAATATAAAAAAACACAGACTTCATACTTACTACATCTTTGTGACATGAAAGTACCTGATTTTCAGTGTTATATTTTCTCCTTATGTTTTCATTCTTCCATTTGCATATGGAGAATTTGAGCTTGGAGGAGGATCTGAAACTCGTGTCATCTACAGTCACTGTAAGAAATACGGCACTATCTGGAAACTGCACACGTTCACACCCTGCATCCCACAGCCAGATACAAACATCTCTCTGCAGAAGATGCAGTCCATTTGGTGCCCTCATCAGGAGCATTTCCACTGCCCTAATACTTGAGGCAAGTGGGGTGATGCTCATTCTCCCCTTGGAAGCACACCTCAGGTCTTAAGGCTCTCTTGTTTATTTAAAGCAGCATATCGAGACAAAGGCTGTATTAGACACTCTGGGTGGGTACAGTGCCTAAAACAACAGAGTTGCAATTTCTGATGGGATCTGGGTGTTTTTACACTATAAATAACAAATAGCAATTATAACACAGGCATTTACAGAAATATATACCCATATATATACATATATACTTTATTTCCTCAACATTTTTTCTTAGTTACTTTTTGGCAGTGCACTCGGCAAGGAAAAACACAATTAGAAATGCCCTGTATTGTGCCAAGAATGTTAAACAGTGTAATGAGTTTCTTTGTATATATGTGGTATTTCACTGCTGCTCTTTACTGAATTGAATGACCTGACTAATATTTTTTCATCAGTCCTTACAGGCAAGTCTAGTGCTTTCACTCTCTGAGTAGCAGTTGGATTTTAAGAGCTGGAAGACTCAAATCATATTTCCGACATTAGGTATTAATTGCCCATCTGTGGTTAGGTGCCTGTGGGTTAAGGCAACGTAATTCCTTGTTACTGAATGAAATATCTGTCACTGCCACAGACTGAACTGTGATCTCAAACAGTTTAAATCTTCTACAGAAGATAGAGCACAACACCATACCCATACCTGCTACAGTCAAGCAGAACACTGAAGAACAAACAACACTCACCTAGAGCGTGTATCATGGTTCCTGCTTTTTTGCATTATGTGACCAAATGAGCATAGTCCCCACGAAGCTGTGAGAGGACTACACTGCACTGGAGATAGCTCACGGTTCAGAAATGACTGCAGCTTTGAGCAGGCTCTCCCCTGCTGTCTAGAGTTTGAAGACCGCAGTGAAAATGAATGCAGGTCAGTGAGTCAGTTGCTTGAATTTCTTCTGTTAACCAGTTATGGGAACGTCCACACACTTCAAGGCTTCACTTTGCACAATTTCCCCACTAAAAATTGCAGAACTTGCCTTGCACACTAGTGGTGGTGTAGATACAACTGTGAAGATGGTATATTTCCTTACTTCGCAACAGGAGACATCATAGAGTGTGGCTACTTCTTCTTTACTTTGAAATCGTAGTATGACAAGAGAACATTAGTGCTGTATGTCTCCATTTTGGAGATGAGGTTTTCTTTTGAAATGTTGTTGTAACCCCTCAGCCTCAGGAGAGGATGCCTAGTTTGTTCTACGGATGCCTGTGCTCCAGCTTCTCCTTGGCTGCTTATACACTATCCTTTGTGTAGGCACCGAGCTCACTCCTGCAACACGTTGAGTGCCTCCTTGGAGGTGCTGATAGCTCCATCGTTTCACTGTCTGCGATGGGAGGGAAACGGTGCAGCTGAATGTTTATGGTGCCATAAAAACCAACAACAGTAATGAGGTGGTGACACGAGCAATACAATCTCTGCACCACTCCCAAGCTGTGCCTCTGTTCAGTGGATTCATCATCACTGCCTCTCTCACATGGCACTCCCCCAACTCTCTGGAAGGAAATCCTCAACAATCATTTTATTAACAAGGAACAAAGTACCAGCTTAGAGATGAAGGTGCTAATTGTGGCACATCAGCAGCCAGAAGAAACAATTCCTCTAGGATCACACACATTAATCTTCTGTGGCTGCCGGTCAGAGTGAGAGGCATTCCCATAGTGGTGATGACAGCTGCTATTAAGACAGCAAAACACTCTGCAAGCATGGCCATTAATGCTGCCAGCCAGGAAGCTGGGGATTCACATCTCTGTCAGATCTCAGTCTCTGACAGTTGCTTGTTGGTTAAGCATGAGGTGATAGAATAGAACATCTTGCTGGAAGGAAAAGAGATGTAATGGCTTTCCATGCATGGACTGCTGCACTGGTGAAAGAGCGGCTTGGTTAAGCAGCACAGGCCTGACTGGGTCACACTTTCTGTTCCAAAGCAACTCCATGATGCTGTCTTGAGGTTTTTTGACAGTGCTGTTGAAGATAAAATATAAGGATAAAGTATTATAATATTAATAGGATAACAGATAAATATTGCTATTTTTATGATTTGGCTGCTAGAACAGGGATGTGCCTCAATTGTGCATCTCAGCAGTGAATATTTTCAGCAAAAGAGCTCTGCCTGCTTGTGTTTACACCCTGCCCTCACCAACTGGCATTTGAACATCACAGAAGCGGTGTTCAGAAACAATTTCTGGGGGATCTAGTCCAGTCTCCCATTTGGCTATCGGACTATTGCCAGCACTAGATCAGGGCAGCCAACGCTGGAAGCCCCAGGGTGCAGCTACGGCACAGTCTATCTGGTAACCTGCTCGCTGCTGCACTGTCTTGCTAGTGGAGGTGTTTTCTGCAAGGCCCAGTGTGAATATAGAATCATAGATATCAATATCCTAACCCATAACTTGTCGCTGAAGCACATTGAAAGTGAAGTAACCAAGGACAGCAGATTTGGTCACCCAGCTCTGCGCGTGTACTTACTTGAAAGGCAGGACCTCAGACCCAACTCCCATGTACTCCTCCTTGCACTTCTCAGCGATCCTTAGAAAGGCAAATGGGTGACTCAGCCCTGCAGGCTGGCAGAAATTTATGCCTGGGAGAACAGCCTTTCCAATTCCGTCCAAATTTCGTGACCCTTCCTAGGGACAAATACCTCCCCTCCTCCCCACCCCAGGGCCTGACAGTGTTCCTTAAACTCATGACAAGGTTTAGGACTCTGTCACTGTTTTTTCAAGCTCCACCAGCAAAACTGAAAACATAGCCAATCTCTTCCTTTGCAAAACTTCCAGTTAGGCATATTCTGTGACAAGGTGTTGGTGTTAAGTGAGGAAAGAGCCCAGACTGCTATGCCAGGTGCCAAGGCACATTGGGGATGCAACAATAGCTCAGCCACAGTGTGCACAAAGACAGTACAAGTCTGGCTGGAATCAAAGCGTGTTCCTTCCCTGAGCTGGCAGCTTACCTCCGTCTCCTTCTGCAAGACCCTGACTGACCTCAACACCGAATGAGCCCCTGCCCCAGCTCCCTCATTTGGTCTATCCATCTCTTGCTCTGAGACACAAACAGGCTTTCTTGTGAATTAGAGGTTCCAAGAAGAAGAGAAACTTGCTGCATCAGTCAAATTCCTGCACTTTTCCTTTTCTAACTTGTAGCTGGGCAAACATCCATAGAGTCCAGTAGCTAGACAGCAAAAAGAATCAGGGAAAAAGAAAGGTGGAAAAAAAGACAGAAAATGTATGAGTTAAAGTTACGAAATGGAGAACAGAGGATAAAGTCTGGCAAAGTGAGGAAGGGAATAGGAATAAAGAGGGAAGATAAGGGGACAAGAAGAAGCTTTGAGAAAAGTGGCATATAGCTTCTGCCTGGACAGCAACCATAGATTTAGATTTCACTATTAAAAAAGGGAATCAATGGCTGGCCCCGAGCCTCACGCTGGCAGCCTCCGCTGTTCTGATCTCAGGACCAGCATCTGTCAGCAATTTTCAAGAGGAACCATTAGAAATCACAATGTTTAATAGTTTGTCTTGGCCCCCTGGAATTTTACCACCCCCATCAGCTACTGAAAAAAAAAAAGCAGGAGGTTGAAAGGAGGAGTGGGGAGGAGAGTGGAAGAGGAGAAGGGAAAACAAAATGGTACTTGTACGGTTCAATGCGTGCCTCTCCCTTTTCCCCTGCTTATATGCCACATCCGCAGAGGTGATATATAGATGGTGGTTTTGGCCTCATTCCTGTGTGCTCTAACAACACGGATGCTGGTTTCGAGGAGAGCCCCGGGCTGGCTGGAAATTCCCGCTGCAGGCGGCCCTGCTGGGGAGCCTTCCCGGAAGCAGAACAGACCCGGAGATTTACAGCGCTCTGCAAAGCAAATTGTTCCTGACACTCCTGACACAGAGTGACTTGTGGGCATCTCTCACATAAATCCAACAGAAAGAGAGATGTAGCGCTTCCCAGAAGTGGTTCAGTCACACAGCTACCACCAGACGATTTATTCCATCTGTTCTTCTCCCCGGATCTCTAAATAGCGAACCACAAAAGGCAGTGTGGGGAGCGGGGAGAGGCAGGAGCACTTTCTCAGAGCACTTCGCCAGCCCTGGGCATGTGCAGAGTGTGGTGGTCAGCCCCGGAGAGGGCACCTGACAGGCACAATAAAAAGATTTTTAAATAAAGCATCTTAAGGGCTGGTCCTGCTTGGCACCAATGTAACCAGTGTAACAAAACTGAATGAAGGAAAACAAATCATTGCAACGAGGTTTGAATGCTTTTCTACATTTCTGCAGTGGCAGAAGTGTGAATCGAAACCACTGTGCTGAAGGAGTGACTTACATAGCAGCTAAAGGACAGGCTGTGATGCTGGGAAGGAACCCAGTAACTCAGAAGCACCAGAATCAGGCGTCTCTGGTTCATTTTTCTCTAAGTGCTGCCTAAATCCAGCCCCAAATTTAAAGCTTTTAAATGTAAAGGCACACAAAAGACTGCAGGGAGTTTCAGGTTCGGATCCGAACTCTGATGATGCTTCAAATTCTGTAATGAGCTCAGCACCCCCTGTATACTTCCTAGGAGGTGAGACAGGTTTGTGTCCACCAAGCTTATGCAGCATGAACTTCACGCTCTTGTACTTGTGTTAAGCATACAGCGTAGCTAGGAAGCATTTCCCTTCTGCACCTCCTGCTTTATACAGAACTTGCCCTTTCCCTGCAGTGTCAGAGCTAGCAATACCCAGAGAGAGGCCGTGCAGGAGATACGCCGGTAATCCTGGCCTCAGTCACATCCCAGAGCTGCCCAGTTTATTAAGCCTACAACTAGAGTGGGAGGCAGGAGGGAATTTCGTGAGATTTTTGAAGTGAGATTTTTAAGGAGGGAGCAGTAGGGTGCTTTTACTCTCCTTGGTGGCATAGGACATAGCTGTGCCTTGGGGTTACTTGGAAGTTTTATCTGACAAATTCCTTGACGCGGCGCTAAGGCCCTTGTGCTCTCTCCTATGCCATGATCTGGTTATAACTATTGGCCTTTAATGATGTGATTTATGTTTCATGGCTTTGGGAGGTATTTTGTGGTTTACAGAGACTCAAGGACCAGCTGGACCTTGCCAGTCCTGTGCTTTGCCAGACTGAGGAGACAGCGTGCTTGTAGGAGTTAGGCTGAGCCCATAGCACTAGCTGTGATCGATGGAGGAGAACATGGACTTTGACTTCGCATCCCCAGAGACAGCGAACTGTACCTCAAGTCCATGTTCCTCTTCAGCAATTAAATGCATTTGCCCACAGACCCTCTGACTTTTCAGTGACATTTTGCTAAGAAATGGCTAGATACAGAGATTTGAAAAGTTGCTCCGGGGCAGAAGGCCACGTTACCAGTGTAATTGTTTGATTTACACTTCCTGCACAAAGAATCCTGCTGCAGTTTGCAGATGACCCCCAGGACCCCTGCCTAGCATCTCTCCTGACCTCAGAAGAGGTGAACACCTTCATCAGCTAGCGGGACAGATTGAGCAAGGAGTGAAAGAAAGACCCTGGGGAAAGATCTCTCAGTCTGTGCTTAGTTTACAGAGACTTAAAAATCTTCCAAACAGACAAACGCCAAGTGAGTTTTAAAACCTTCCAAACAGAGAGAGCTCAATGAGTTTTTCAGATCCCCTGGACACTTGAATCATGTGCAAACACAATGTGACTTGCAACATTTCATAGCCCAAATTCCAGCAACACCATATAACAAAATCCACTTTTATATAATATTTCCACACCAGGGACAGGGTGACAGACAAGTGACAGGGCAGATAAGTTTAATAGGACCATTAAGCAGTCAGCACTGTCTTGGCTATGAGATCTTGATTTGTCTACACATGAAACATTCATGACATTTGGAGTCTAGCTGAGTTATAGAAAAATGTCTATGGTAGGCCAAATTACACTTGGCTACCTTTAACCTTGGACTAGGTTTCCACACAGAGAAGAGAGGAAGCTGTAGGTACCAGACTATTTTAAGCTACTGAAGAGATAACCTCCCATTTTATACATTTAATTCACATTTGAAAGATTCCACCATGTTTTATTACTTAGCCCTATCTCTATTTTCATCACCAATTAGCTAATCAAGTCATTCTTTAATCTTTTTTTTCTTTTTCACTGAAAGAAAAAAAAAAAGTCTCCTGGCTAACATGCTTTAAGATTTTAGAAAGGAACAGAGGAATCTTAGCATCTGTTTTCACATTGCCTTGACAGGGACAGACCTCAATTAAGCATCTTATTAAATGTGTCTCCTCCTGCTTTATATCAAGTCTCAGTGCTTTTGCTGAAAGTTAAAAATGTGCGCACATGCTAACCACAGACTTCAAGTCCAAAGGTGGCGGAGCTGTCAATAAAGTAAGCGGTACAGATTAGCTGGAAAGAAGATGGATCATGGAAACTAAAAGAGATTGTGGCAGCTTGGCTAGTATCTAGGAACACTTTAGATCCAAGTATATTTGGACATCTACCGGGGGAAGTTATCTAGCACAAAATATTCTCAAAATCAGAGCCAACAACTTTTAAATTCATTTGATGCTTTTTCCATGTTGTTCATTTTGCCATAACTGGCTGACTTGATTGATGATGCCCTTTTAGTACTCTTGCAGGTACCTCTGACATCCCAGGCCCTTCCCACTGCTACAGTTAGGGCAATTTAAGTTATATGCAAGAATCAATCAGCCTATTTGGACACACGAAGAAGTAAAAAAGTAAATAATAAAAAATGATCTTGAGTTTTCCAGAATGATTTTCTCTCTTCAAAATGCTCAAAAACATTTGCAAAAGACTCATATAAACACAAAGCTTGTTTTTCTAGACCAAATCCCTGTGCCTGCTACAGTCTGTTCACTGATTGCCCTTGAGCTAGACCCTCAGCTACCACAAACCAGCTTGCACTAAGGAAGTCAGTAAAGCAGCATTGCTTTACACCAGGAAAAGATCTGGTCCGTCACGTTCTTCCTGTACAAATTCCTGTTTGTTCAAATTGTTTAGATGTCAGAAATGCCTGCCTTCTCTCTTAGAAGTATGCAATACCTGAAGAGTTTACAGTTTCTTGTCGTGCATAAACTTCTCTCTCCCTTTCGAGTTGTAAATGTTTGATGCCTTCCAGCAACTCATCTCTGTAATCAACTCAGAGAACATTTTTGGATAATGCTGTCATATTTCCTAAAACAAGTAATTCAGAGCAGCAGACAAATTAATTTACTTTAGAATTGATTAATTTACTTTGTCTTGATTTCAGCACAGCAATGCATATCAGTGTGAGCCCAGAGATGAAGGCTGGCTATATGCAGCATTCCTTGCTGGGTACAATGGAGTGATTTCTTTGGAATTTCTTTAACTTTTCTTCCTCAAAACCACTTACTGAAACTTTTGTTATGAAGCAGATCTTTCTTTGTTTCTGTGAATTTAAAACAGAGACCTTAAAGAAGAGAAACAAACTTGAACCAGAAGTCAGCAGACGGAAGATATATTTTCATCTAAGTGCCGAGTCACTGAGAGGAGTCCAGGAAAAGCAGGTGTATCTCTTTTCATGAGCATTCAAGTAAATGATAACCATGCTTTGGAACAGAAGGCATGCTCCACATGGCTGGAACTGATGCCTGCAGAGTGTCATGAGTTGAGTTTTTGACCTCCCTGCATCATCAAGACCAAGCATTTCATTGAGTTTAAGGAAATTAAGCTCAAAACATCACTGGAATTCAGGGATGTTAGTTAAGCCTAATGGGATATTTTTAGCTCATTTAAATGTCTATGAAATCCTGGCTGCATAAAGTTATCTGTTTGCTTATTGCTTCAAACCGTATTTATTGCTAAGGGTTTCAAAGAGCACATTCCATCTTTCACCCCAGAAGTGAGTGACTTGCAGTGGAAGATCCTCTCTTTTCACAGGGCATGTAGAGGAGGATGACTAGCACCTTGGGCCTGCTGGTTAAAATGACAGAAACTTGCTCTGTACCCACAAAGTTTTCCAATTCCACCGGTGAACTTCAGGGAAAGATTTTTGCATGTATCCACCAAGAGCTAGCTCAGGAAGGATGGCCCCACATCACTGAACACAGCTGGAGTGTTAACCTCTGTCTGCTCCTTACTGCTGGCTCCAGCCGCTGGTCACCAAAACCAACCCCTCAAATTCCTCCAGATCCACCTCCGTGCAGAAGCGGCTGTGGGCAGTGGCTGGAGCAGACCAAAGCGCAGCAGGAGCATCCACAGGCACTGCAAAACTTCTGTGTGGGCAGCATCCTGTGGATACATGGTTAGATGCAGATGAGGACTGTTCAGAGACTTACAAAAAAAGACTTGTAGCTGTACTGCAGACGCAGTGGTTTCAGGCACTCCCAACAGCTTCCTGAGTGGTTTGCAACCATTATGGCAAAAAGTAAACAGGGTAAGATATCAAACATGGTCCTCAACAACAGTTGATGAAAAAGACTGTGCTGAATGACGAGAATGGTATTCACGGCTTTCCTTCAGGAACCAGGAACAAATATGAAACTCACTGTTGATGCAAATATCCAAATATCCAACAAAGTTTGTGAAAGTGGCATAGGAGTGCAGTGCAACATAAATCACATGGGAAGTTGGCCGTAGTCAACAGAAATATTTTGATACAGACACCTCATCCAAGGCCAGGTTTGGCAGAGCGGTGTGCCAGCCAGTGGTGACAAGAAAGGGCTGTAGAAGCCATGAAGGAGACTCTAGGTCACCATGTGACCTTTAAGGATCTTTCAGAAATTTGTTTTGAATCAGGAATACAAAAATAAAAACACTTTCCCACCTCATCTGCACAGACGTATCTTCATTGTTTGGTTAACACAGGTGGTCTGCACAGCAGTTAATTCAGCTTTGGTAAGAAGAGTTACCCCAACAAGCAGGTCGTGCCTTCCCACTCACGTGTTGCTGGGATAAGCGCAGGCATTTCCTGGAGGTCTGCAGCCTGCAGCTAGCTGGTACTGCTGGATTCCATCCCCACAGGACTTAATGCAGCTGTGCAGATACAACTAAACACAGGAGCTGGACTAAAGTCTCACTGAAAACAGCCACTGCATCAGGAGGCATTTGGAAAAAGTGCCCTTTAGATCACATGGATTTGCAGTGCCCAAACCCTCACTTCTCTCTTAGAGATGCAACAGCTTCTGAAAGTCAATTGAATCACCTAGTGACATCTCTAAAATGATTTTATAATTTGCCTAGGATATGATGTAAGAGGAAAAAGTGTGAGAGCAGTCTGAATCACAATGTAAGTTATTCCTTTTCCCTGGAAATGACAGGTCAGACTCTGTCTCCAAGCCTGGAGTAAAATTTTGCACTTCATGGCAGTTATTGTCTTGCTCTTCACAAAAACACAGTGTGGTCCTCCACACGGCAGCAGCTTGCAGTGTGCATGAAAGAAAGCATAAGCAGAGCTGGCAGGAGGGAGAAAGCAATGCAGGAAAGCAAATTCTCCTTCCTCGTGGGATCAGCAGCACAGCCTGCACAACACAGACCTCCTAGTCCTGTCCTGCAACCCCACCATGATCCCCTCATGTGGTCTCTCTTCATAAAAGTCTCTTAAAAAAGAACCAGCTGAGGAAGTTATTTTGCACACATACCTTTTAAAACTCATTTAGCCACCATTTACCTCCTTCCCTTGCACTCACCCTGTTAAACTGCCTGTCCCTCATCCCTAGAGGAGCAGACTGCTGCAGAAATGGAAACTCCATCATAAATCCGGCTGATGTCAATTAATGTAGACCCACTGGCTTTTATGGAGCTGCACTAACTTACAACAGCTGAGGGTGCAAAGTTATTGACACTCAGCAAACTACACCAATTCTTAAAGGAGTATCTGGGCCTCAATCTAAGGATTGTCCAAAGAGACTGCGAAAAGCGCGCTATAGAAGACAAGCTCTCTGTAGAAGACAAGTGGGGGTGATACTATACTGAGATTATTCCCACCAAACAGGCATCTTCTGCATGAAAAGCAGGGGCCAAGAGCTCCTTGGTTGTGGGAGATTCCATGGAAAATCTCTTCCTGCTCCATTGTGGGTGGCAGAAATATACTTGCTAGGTCTGAAGCGACCTGAGGTTTGAAAAATGCTAAAATTTGCACTTTTATGCATCTGCTATGAGATCACCAGAGTCTGTTGATTCACAGATAATGAGGCTGTCTGATACCTGCTCCTAGAGGAGGGTCCCCTGGGGGAAATCCAGAATGGAGGCGGGGAGGAAAAAGCAGCCCTGCAGCCTGTGGTTTGGAGCTTTCCCTGAGACACAGCAGTGGTGTCACCTGATAGCCAAGGAGCTTTATGGTGTCAGTTTTCCCTGCTACGTAATGGTGGTATTAAAAAGCAGAGCAAGCAAAAGAATCGCATCGCATTTGTACAATACTTGTGCTCTATTTTAAGTCAATGTGCAGCTCGTCAGCAGCAGGATACAGACGGAGTCCTGCCTACGGCATTTTCCTTTTGCAATGTACAAAATGAGAGCTCTGCTCTGTGAAGAGTCCAATGGTTTGAGAGACGACACACATAAATGAATCCATTAGAAACCCTTAAACATTGGGAAGCATGGCTGCACATTGTGATCAGCAGCAGGAAAACGGGATCAAGTCTTAACTTGTGCTGGTGGCAGAGTCAGCAAAAACACAAATCCAACACAAGTCTGAAATCACATTCAGCAGGTGGTTAAAAGGAAAATTCATTTTTTAACCGAGGAATGTTCTTTGAATTTGCTAAAATGTGAGCAAATGCTTCCAAGCAAAGTATTTTATTTGGGTTTCAGAGAAACATTGGTTTGTTCAAACCTAAAGTAATCACTATAGTCTTTGCTTTCTGGGGAAAAAGAAAAAAGAAAAAAAAAGCACATCACCATCAATATCAGTGGTCTACTCTTAGAACTGATTACTCAGTTCCTGTACAACAGCGATTCACAAATTGTGAGCAAAAGTGAACAAATCTCTCCTTTTAGTATAAGAACAACCAAAAAAAGTGGCTGGAAGGAAGGTGCCAAAGCTCTTCTCCTGGTACTACTTCTGAGCACTTCATTTCTCCATAATCACTCACTGCACCTATCCAAGCCTTTATTATATTGTGGTGTCCAAAACCAGAAGTGACTGATCATGACTTCCCGGTTGTGGTCACAAAGCTAAGCAACTCTAAGAAAACATTTTCAGCTCTAGCCTCAGACTTGGGTATAACTTGAATCAACCAGGAGTGCAGACAGGTCCTGGCCAAAGTCAACCAAGACACGAGGGAGGGAAGAAATGAGAGACGGTCTGGAAAAATTTAGCTGGATGGAGCTTAGTGTCCAGAAGTGCTGGGGATGCAGACTGGGATCATTTATACATCAGAGAGGTGTCAGTAAAACTTCAGTGTTATCCTTTAAACCCTTGTTGCCCATTTCATGACAACCATTAGCATTAACAAGTCTAAAGAAACCACCTTATTTTGAACTTGTCCTCAAGAGTATGTCCCACACCCTTTCCCAAACTGAGTCGCTCTGTTTCTGGGAACCGGTCACCAGACTTTGGGCCACAATGGCACAGGGAGAGAGGAGGAATGCTGCCTTGTCAGCGTACCCTCACCTCTGAGATGTTGCCAGCACCTAGACACAGCATTTCTTGAAAGCAGAAAATGCCACAGCACAACTGCATATACCCAAGACTGTAATTAAAGAAATCCACCAGCACCCTGCTGGCAGCTAAGAACATGAACAGAAAATTGCAGGCTTTAATGTGAATCAGATGGAGAGTGTTTTGATGTATTAACATGAAGAAAGATAAACTTATGCAGAGGTAGAAGCTAAAGATAGATCTGACCAAACTGACAAAATCAGCAGTGCACTGGGTTAGACACACCAGTGGTGTGGAGAGGAGTGTAACGACAGGAAACCTCCTTCCCAAGAAAGACATCCCAGGAAGTGGGACAAGAGCAGTCATACAGAAGCTCTTGTTCACTTCAAATCTGCCTCTTCCAGAATTCCTGTACTCCATCAGCCTCTTAGCAAAACTGTCTGTGAAATGCTCTGCACTTTGGCGCTGAAGGATCTCCTGACGCCACCGGTTCCAGACGGACTGGCTTTGAGAGCTGCAGTCCTTGTGAAGGGGAGTTTCAGCAGCAAATCCTTCCTGGGAAAGGAGTGGAAGAGGGCAGGGGAAAAAGTTGTCTATATAAGGCCTAAAATAGTAATAGTTTTACTGTAACAGAGAATGGAAAGGAAAATCTGCAAGTCAATGAGAGAATTCACACGTATAAATAGAAAAAGGCAGATGTTAATGAGTCACTGCTCGCTCAGAGAAATCAGACATTTGCCTTTTCTTTGAGTCATTGGCACATCCTGCAGCAGCGGCAGTGACCTCTTGACATGAACCTTTTCAACAATTCGTTACTCATCCAGTGTCTCTTCCAGCCTTCTAAAGCTCCGTGAAGGACTGAACAACATGACATCATCTCTTGTTCATGCTGTTCCTTACCTGAAACACAGGAGGGCTGCTGGGGGGATTCGCTCGTGTGGACAGGCAGGAGGAAACGGAGCATGTAACAGGGCAAGTGTTGGGCGCAGAGGCAGACAAGGACTCCCCTGCTTGCAGTCTTCAGTGGGGGTTCTGGAACTGGAGTTCTTTATCCTCAGCACAGACCCTAGGGCACTCATTGGTCACCAGCAAAGCCTGTCCAGGCTAGAAAAACATTAAAAAAGGTGTGAAGTTGTCAGCTCTGCTGTAAAACACCACCTCCTCACTTGAAGTCTATTGAAGCAGTTTTCAATAAAGCTGTGAAAAATGTGTTTCTCGGTGGTATCCAAGCAGGCACCCAGAGGTGCTCTGGGGTCCAGATGTGAAACTAAAGGGATGACACCACAGGGGAGGAGAGAGGCACTAAGAGAGAACATGAAACTTCCCAATGTGCTTCCCAGCTGCCAGCCACGGTGGTCTGGCCTGGCAGTTTGGTGCTAAGCCACTAATCTACAGATGGAAGTTGTGTATCTGTAGAGTGTTTTGGGGGCTTACTTGTTTGCAGGACTGTTTCAGGCTGGCTAATAAGTTGTGTGTAGCATATGAACATAGAGCAGACTCTATAGTGCTGGATAAGCAGGCATTTGAAAAAATACAGCAAGGAGAAGTGACCTATTGAAATCATATGTTACTTGAAAATTGTATATTTCCAGGCCAGGTTCCATCAACTCCAGTCCCTTATTTTTTGGTCTGGTTATCACAGGCTATCTCAAGGTTCTCCTGTCTGCCAGATTTCTGTGTGAGCTTTCCCCCTCAATGGCTTGCTGTGAAGGACAGTCAGTCTTAGGGTATCTTTGGACTGTAACCACAGATTTAACCCCAAACCAATGTAATTTTTCTTTCAGAGCGTTTTTCCTACCCTACAATCATGCTTAGCTTCTTTCCCAGGGCCACAGCCCACAGGGATACGGCAATGTCAGAAAGAGGAACAATTTGATTCACAAGGGCTGAAGGTGGCAGTAGTACACACTAGCTCTCTTACTGTCATCATCCCAGACTGTCACAAAGAGGTGCTAAAAATTAAATCCAAACCATGTCTGAATCATGAATGCAGATCCCCAATTTAGGTCTGTCCCCACCTCAGAAGTCATTCCAATGCTTCTGAGAAATACATAGTAGATGTCTTAAGGAAATAAGATAAGAGAAGGAATTGTTCAGTTATGGATTTCATATTAATTTCGAGAATAAAGGATTGTGAGAGAAAGAAAAAAGAAAAAAAAAAAAAGATATTTTGTGGCTAGTTGGACCTGTGCTTTGGGTTGGAAAGGGCTTTGAGCTTAAGGCTGCCTGGAAAGAACAGACCGATGCTGCTTTTAATGTACAATGAAGTAATGGTTCCTTTCTGTTATACAGTAGGGTCTGCTTACAGAGAAGAAAAGTTAGGAGAAAGAAAAGGTGATTTTAAAAGTGAAATAGGAGAGCTAGCAGATTAAAAGTAATAAATTGTTTCTAACACACTTTTTAGCCATCTAAAACCAATAAGGCTCTCACAAATGCATTATCCAAATGACTTCTAAAATGTAGAGGTGAACATGTAGTTTTTTCCCCAACCTGAAAATTTGTGATAAATTTAGGAATACTGCTGTCTGCCCAGCAGGGAGGATGAAGACCAGTTGTGGGGCAGCTTGGGCAAGGATGTTGTTTGGACACATCGCAGAATGCAGCGTTATGATTGCCATTTCAGAAAAGGGTGTATCTGAGGATAGGTAGAAATGTATGGGGAAGATCTGGATCCCCTGTGAAAGACTCTAGAAGAAGAAAACATGAGACAGAAGTTGGGCAAAATAGGTTCTTTCCATCTCAGGGCTGCACCCAAACTAGTTCTGGCAGTTACACTGTAAGAACAATTCAACCCAGGGAAAAGGGTCTGCTCCCAGTGGACCCTTTCAGGCAGAGAAAGTGAATTGTTTTTGAATGTTAGCACTTAATTACTCCCTCTGACAACTGACAAACATCATCCCAGACTTGTAATTGCTTTAAAACTTTAGCCAACTGCCATGGGGAAGAGGTTAGAAGACCATAAATACTGGCTGACAAAATAATGGAATGGATTCAAGCTCCTACGCAAAGGAACGTGTTGGGTAATATCTCCCTGTGACTTGGTTCTGACTAGAAATGAGCTTTATTCCAATTATTCCAGCTATTCACATCCTTGGGTACTGATGAAAACAGAATAGCTTAGAAATCTTGCGAATAATCAAAAGACAAATATCTCCCAACATCTCCGGGGAACCAGAGACATTTGCCCTATCAGTTTGCTCAGAATTTACAGACTCAACCTTTGCAGACCCTACAGCTGTGTTCAGCAGGATCCAGAAACTCAGTTAAGAACATGCCTCGCTGTAGTAGGTAGTGTAAAATATATGTGACAGCCGAATAGGTGGGTGCTTTTAAACATCTTGCAGTCTAAACACGGCAGGGGTGGGGAGAGTGGGGGACCCAAAACCCAGGGCACAGGGAAGGAATGAAAAACAAATGAGGCTGAGATAGATGATTTCCCCAAAGGTTAAAAAGGACAGGAGCTGTAAGGAGGTCTTAACCCTAAGTCTACCCTACCTTCATTTTCACATGGAGACTATATGATCCATATAGGAAAGTCATGTAAGTCACTGGTATTATCAGCCTTTCTGAGCTGAAACCAGAGGTATTCTACCAGACCACGTCATCTTCCAGCTTGGATCAGCATTCAAAAGTTACAGGTTTCACCAACAGATCTGACCACTTGTGAAGTTAGGTATTTTGAGCACCCAAATATAAGCATAAGCAAACTAGAAAGGTTTTGCATGCAAATGTGTCTGGAATACCTGGTTAGCAAAGCAGCTGTGCAAACATTATGGCTGTGATTTGGAGATCTGTGTGTGCTTGCAAAGTACTCTTTGGAGACTAAATTCTCCATTGCAGTATTACCTCCAACAAATACGTATTGTTTGTGGAGGGAATGGACTGCAGGAGGGGCACAGACTACAACACTATCTTTCACCTCTAGGTAACCACACAATGGATTTGAAAACAATTTTTTTTTGCTATAAAGGAGTAACTTAAAGGTCTACACTGTGCTGTTTTTGTGGAAATGTCCAGCTCAAACACCTTAGTAACAGTCTCAGAAAAGAACATTAATTCTTATTAATTGGTGCAGAAGAGGTTGCCTCTAGGCCAGCACAGAACTGAGCCTCACAGCCTCGGCAATCGTTTGTTAAGACCCGGGGATCAACCCTTTCAGAAAGCAGGCTGAGCTTGTCCAGCCCTGCACCAGGCTGGCACCTTTGAGGTTACCTGAGTGAAAAGCCAACAAAACTTTCCTCCATTTGCTGTTGTTGCCTTGCTTTTGAAGCAGGGAATTTCTGAAGCTAAAAGGTGAGCCACAGATGTGGCTGAAAGCAATGCTGTGATCGCTCGTCTGCTCACAATTTAATTGCTGCTTTAGTTACAGCAGATCTGTAGCAGACACGTCTGGTTTTGATTTAGGGTTATCAGTGAGACAATCAACCACACTAACTGGTAGGCTATTAAACAGATTAATTGCTTCATTGTTAGAACAATGCACAATATTTTTAGTCTGATCTTGCCTAATTGTGATTTCTATTGACTGAAAGTTTTAAACCCCAAAATGAAGAGGTTCCCCAAAGGGGTTCAGGTTCTGCTGTCCCCTTCGAGTTTTCCTTCCAATCAGTTTCCACAGCTACTGCTCTCAAAATAATTGGGACATTGCTTTCCTAGGCAGGAGTCAAAACTCCATCAGAGTCAAACACTGAAGGAAGGGGCCTGTTAGTCACAGGATTAGGTGTCCTGGAATAAAAAAATCCAAAGCACAGACAGCAAAGTAACCTGGGCACACTGTTGTAGAGTTAAGCAGTGTGGCTGGCAGAAGACAGGTGGAACCAAGTATTTCAAGGCACATAACCATAGTCAGTGTTTTTTCTTTGTTGCCTGTTTTGTTGTTGTTGTTTTGTTTTGCTTTTGTATCCAAAGTCTGCAAACTAAATCCTGAGATGACTCACATTGCTCCTTTCTCATCAAGAATACGACAGAAAACTCAAAGAAGCTGATTCACATGCCACTTGGAAGTGGACACTTCAAATGAACATTAGTTCAAGCTTTGGAGAAGATTCTTAAAATGGATGGCCAGCACAACCCCAGCAGTACTTACAGGCCTTCCCGAGGAAGCATCAAATTTACCTTGTTCTGGTGATGACTTTGCAGAAGAAGGGATCCTTGAGATGTATTGGTGTCGGCTGAAGCAGAAATTGCCGACCTGACTTCTTACAACTGAAGTAACTGAGCATGGTCTTTAGGAATAGGCTTTTTGAACTATCTTAAATGAAAACAGCCTTTTTAGCTCATCTGCAGACAGTTTCTGTGTCCTACATTTAGCTCAAAAGATTAAACCATGAGAAAACAGACAACACGCCAAAGTGGTTATGAGAAAATTTATAGGGACGTTTCTTATCCATAATCTGTTGCACATAAAGCGAGCTGCTTATCCTCCCTTTACCAACCCTCTGGCTGACTGACTGTCAGAAGCCATTCCTTCTAGAGCAAGATCTTCTCAAAACTCTGATAGGGGGAATGAACAAAATAGCTCCTCTGAGCAAGCTTCTGGACTTCAACACCTTGGGGTCGTTATGAATATTCTCAGTGCCACCTCAAGGTTTCACTGTCCTCAGTGAAACATCTCCATGTCTCTTTGTGGCTTTTGGTGGTGGGAAAGAGCTGTATTCATAGCCAGGAAAGCACAGAAGTGCAAAAGCTGTGTACACTGGCTTTTGCTTTTCTGTTTCTCAGGAAAGGTGGTCAAAGGTCCAGTAAATGTCTCCAGAGCCCCGTACCTCTAAGCATCAATGAACCATACATGAAGAAGGAAGCTTTCTCAATTGCTTGTAGTAAGGTGGACTCTATCTTTTTTTTCTTTTTCTTTTTTTTTTTTTTCCAGGAGCATGGGGAAAAAGCACACAGGCTGCAGAACTCTTGTCACAAGACAAAGCTGCCATGGATGTCCCTGGAGCCCAGGGAAAATGCAGAGCAGGACTGCAGAAGCTGTAAGAGGCCTCCTTGTCAATTAGTATCAGAGGTGACCACTCCATAGCCTTTTTGGGTTTCCATCCTGCAGGAAGCAGACAGATTAGGAGGAAGCAATATATTTCTAACAAAGATATGCTGGAAGAAAACCAACGCAGATAAAAATTTCAGAAATCTTTCCTCCCTTCTTCTCAGCAATTCCTACCAGAGAGGTGTACCTTTCCATTTCCTATGCTTCACCAGGTTACCTCCTTCAAAGCTATTCTGAGCCTCTTCTGGCTCTGCCATAATCACACACTATCCCCCTCCTGCTATGAGTTACTTTATGTATGTTAAAAAAAGCACCCATGCTCTGCAGTGAATTAGAGCTGCAGAACAATAGAAACTGTAGGGCTCCGACTTCATCTCTAGAAAAAGTCGCACGCTACATGAGGAAGGGTTTGCTGGAAAAGAAAAGATGATCTCATAGCTCTGCCTATTGGATACAGACTTAGACTTGGTATCTGCTTCTACCACCAAGCCCGCCATCACACGAAGCTAAATCATTTCATCCAGCCTTTTCACAGGTGGCCACTTACACATTCCTTCTTTGACCCGGGCCCCAGGAGCCTGATGTGCAGAAGCACTAAGTGCTCGCAGCTGCAGCTGAACTCAATGGGAGCTGGGAAGAAATAATGTGCTCTATATTGCTAAATGCTGTGAAGAAAAAACAAGCATTAGGGATCTCTCAGTAAGCACCCGAAAGTTAGGGATTCCTTACATGCTGTGTCCCCATATCCCCATCAATCCCATCATATCCAAGTGCAATGGAAATGAATATAAGAGGGCTTTTAAAATACCAAAATGCAGTAGTAATGGGTGCAACAGGAGGAAAAAAAAAAACAGAGAATGGACTTGAATATTATCCAGTAAATAAAGCGTGCAACTGGTCTAAACAACAAGGAGAGCAGTTGCTCATCCTCATCATGGGCAGTTCTGAGTCACATGGGGAGAAAACTACCCATGGTTTCTGACACTGTCTCATGATGCACACAGAGAGAGGGACCAAGTTCAAGTTACTCAAGAACTTTGATTCCGACTTCTCCCAACTTCAGAAAGTTCAGCCTTTCAACTTTAAACACACTTACATAAAAATAACTCAAAAACTACATGTAGTGGAGGGACTTCGCCATGCTACATACATTGAAGTTAATGGCAATTGTGTACCTAGGTCTCTTAGACAACTCCGAAAGCTTCTAGCTTTAACATTTTTTCCTTCAGGTACAGTGGGAAGAAACGAAAGATGCCCATCACGAGCGTGAGGCTGCAGTTTGATTAACCGCTCTTTCACAGAGCTCATGCATGGCCTCTGCAAAGCAGAAGAGGAGATGCACAAAGGGGATTCGAACGACAAAGCTCGATGGTGCGGTGGCCATCCTTGGAAAGCCTTGGAACAGCAAAGGCAAAGAACTCTAACTTTGGTGGTTTTGAAGCACAGAATATGTGATTATTTCTAATCAATGGTTAGAGAGCAACTCCAAGATGTAAAACAGCACGGTGCTGTGCCTGAAGAGCATCAAAGCCACACGTCTCGTCATTCTGCAGAGACTCTAACCTCAGGGTTAGGACGCTGCAAGAGCTTACTACACAGTCAGATTTGGGAAGGGCATTTCTTTGTCCTCCCCTCATAGGTGAATCTGGAACCAAGACTGACACTTGTTACAGTTTATAAAGAGCTGAAGTAACTCTGAGCTCTTTTAAGCTTTTCAGTGTCTGAAATATGGATCTGCAGCAAAACTGAGAGCTGATACGACCCACCCAATGCATGGTCTGCTGGCATGCCTTCGTAGCACGTTTGTGTACAATTTCCTGTTTAGTAAACTTTGACTAATTGTGTGAGTTAAACTGTAGTCTTCCACAGATACATGCACAGCATTTCAAATAATCATCAGCAAAAAATAAATCAACAGCACAAAGAGGCCTACTCACTCCAATTATTTCTGAGAGCACTCTGAATTAAAATTGATGTTCATACTTAGCCAGCTCTTGTTAGCTTTCCAAAAACAGAATTCCAAAATGCCTCCTCACAAAAATCAGCCCCTCTGACCTCTGATCACTGCATCCCCAGATAATTTCCATGATGTCAATGCAAGCAAGTCTTAAGTGTTCTCCAGGGAACAATTCTTAGATTGATACTTTCCACTGGAGCTACTCCGTGTTTGCTCTGAAGATTTAGGGAAAACATGTCTTTGCTTTCTCTCACACTCAGAGTTAAGACTCTTCAAAATATTAAATGAAGCTCAAGAAGTTTGTTGGTCACATTACTTGCCAGTTACTTTTTAATTCATTGCTTTGTACGCAAAAATAAAATCTAGTATAAAACCCCAATGCAAACATACTCATTTTCTATGCTGGCAGGGTTATTTTCTCATGCTTGTGATAGCCGAGAGACCTACTTTTACTTGGTCAGGTCTCAGAGCCTCTGTGGGAGAAGGCACAGCTGGGATGCCAGCACTACTTAGGAAGGGGCAGTGGTCTCAATGACAAATGGAGATGTAGAAAGTCAACATGCTTAATAATATAGTGGATGGTGCTAACAGTCAAAAAATGGGCAAGTTTGTCAAGCTGACTCTATCTTTAGTGGTCATAGGCTGCTCTCTTTCTCATACAGTCTCCTAGTTGTAGGACATTTTCTTTCAGCCTTGGGAAGGATGGGGAGCCCATATTCTTTGTTGGCAACTGAACTGCATCGACTTCTGTGGATTTACGCAGGCAGTGAATTTGGATCACTGTGTGGAAAAGACACTGCTTCCCCTGAGTAAATATTATAAAAAGGATTAGCAGGAAGGAATCCCCCCTCTGAAATGCATTGGAAACATGGCGCATCTAGGAAGAGGATTTTAAACTTGGCAAAATACCCTACAGTAAATGCGTACTTGCGCCAGACTTTATGCAACCAACTCAGTAAAACAAACAAAAGTCCCTTGGATGTGTTTTCTTCATTTCTTTAGTTTCTTCTCAAGAAAAGCAGTACGCCTAACGAGAGTAGGCAACAAGCTACATCCCATTACCCTTGTTCCAAGATAAATCCCACGCTGGTGAAATTTGCACAGGCTGCAGCTGAAGGTTTCTATAGAAAGCAGACTACCCGTGTGCCTACTGCCACCTGCAGTTACCATTAATGTCATTGGGAGTGCTATTGCTGTGAAGATGAACGTTTGGCTCCTAGTGGTTATCTGTCCTCAGCCTTTTCAGAAGGCTGGGCTATTCCTGTTTCATCTAAATTATCCAGACCAGAAAATGTCATCCTCCCAAGAGTGGAATCCAGGAGTGTGCTGATGAGGACACACAATCCAGTGCAGCATTTCCAAATGAAACCTTCTTAATCCTATTTTAGGTCTTCTTTCAAAGATAGCCTTTGTAAGTCTCCATATCCTCAAACTGTATGAATTTGTAATGAAGTCTTCTCACCTACTGGCTTTGAGAACTGACCTGCAGCTCAGCTACCATTGACACTGACTTCGGGTGATGCCAGAGAGCTTCCTCATACCAGCCATTTGTGCAAAAGGCAAAAAAATCTAAGGTCCTTGGTCCTCTTGAAATGAATAATCAGTGTTACTTTGATAGTAGTTCATCACTGCTTGTTAACAATTAGGCTGCCGCATGAACAGCGCTCCAGTTAAAAATTCATTTGAGTTCACAGCTTTGTGGCATTGCTTATGAAACAACAACAACAACAAAAAAGCTTTTAAAAGCTTTTAAAAAGTGTTAAATTCAACAAAGAGCCTTAAAGAATGTATGGCACAGCTGGTGGTACCTAAAGCCCCATGTAAGTGAACAGTAGAAGAATGAGGTACAGCACAAAGGCAATCCTAAAATTCTTTAAGTCTTACTGTACCTGCCAGCAGTAAAATGAGCATGTTGTGTGTTGTGGGGGGAAAGGAAACACTTGGTTTGCTCAGTGGCTCCAAACAATTGCTACAAGCACCTAGAAATGCTTAGATTTCCCAATGACTGCAAAAATGCAACAGATACCTTTTTGGTAAACTTCATAACCACAAAACCTAGAAAGACAGAAGCTTACTGGCTAGTTTTTAATACAATAAATGGAAAAAGAGTAGATACAGCTCAGATAAAAGGCTTTCAAAACTTCAGTGCTTCTACAATATTTATGTTGGGATAACAGGTGAAAACTTCAGCCATTCACGCGAAATACGAATATGCTGTCAGAATTGGTCTAGTAACAATCTATTGCTAAGGAAAGAAGATAATTTTTTCTTTGTACCTGAATTTACTCTCCTCTTTCTCAGACCAGAGAACCCTGCGGTAGCAAGATTTTAAAGGGATGTTTCCATCTATTTCAGAAGGTTTCAATTACCATTTTTTAATGCATATAAAAAGACCTTTTAGTAAGCTTTTATAATTCGTCCTAGCTGTTCCCTCTGTATGAGGATTTTAAGATGCTGCCCTACTGCACCAGTGAAGCAATCTGCATGGCATTAGACCTCACATTGCTTAAAGATGCTGGGTTCACATCAGCTCCCATACAGGTCTGTTCCCAAACTGGCTCTTGGCAGTCCAGGACAAGTTTTCCTCAGCTGTCTCATACGTTGTCATAGTCCTCCCAGCATGACGACCTTTATTTTCCTCCCACACATTTTTCCCTTGGGACCTTCTCCCACTTTTTTCCATTTTGTAACCCAGCTCTGACAAGAATATACTTGTCTGCAGGAAAACCATGGCCATTGAACTGCCTCTGTTTAGGCAAAGAAGTGTTCTTTCTTTCTTGTTTCTTTGTGCTTTATTAATTTTTCTATATCATGATAATGACCTGTTAAGCTGAGCAACAAAGAGGCCTCTCTTGTGCACAAACACACTCTTACAGTCTTCTCCAACAAAGAGTCACGAGTGGAAGTGCTGTGTTTATACACACAGGCTCAGCTTCTGGAGAAACACGCTGACTTCATTTCTCTTCTGTCTGCAGTACAAGCAAGGCACGTTCCAGTTGAAGTCAAATAATCCCAGAAAATCCCTAAAACTTTAGACTTTCTGGAGGAGTATTGGAACATCCCCAAAGGCAAGGAGAGGGATTTTGCAGTGCATTCCAATACTCATATGAAAATGATTTAGGGGAAATACACACAATGCAAACCACTCTACCAATTATGAGTCTTCCAGAAAAGAATTCCTTCAGCTTTACGTTTCTTAGATAAAAGATTTCAAAAATAGCAAAGCATTATAACCTCATTTTAGGGTTATTTGTTCTGACTGGTAAAAGTTTTGATGCACTGTCAGGTGAGGTAATGGCAATGTGGTCTGTCACGAGTATATAATGGAGTATTGGTTTCCATGTTTCCGTAGGCATACATTCAGGCCTCTTTCTTCTCTCACCATGTGTGTCTATTTAGCTAGCTAAATATCAACGTCTTGGTTGTCCCCTCAAAATGGCAGTTTAAATCAGGAATAATCCTAGTGAAATCACTAAATAAAGCCAGTATAAATGGAGAATCAGGCCTTGAAAAACAGTAGTGAGGTTTGAATTTGTCACAAGGCAACTGCAATGGGCATGTGATATCTGACTGGATCAGAGGGTTCTGAGAGCCTCTTCTCCCTCCAAGTAATTAATATACAGAAAAACTGGATCCCAACTCTTTCGTAGACAAAGCAAGCATCTTAATTTGGTCTTAGAAGATTCTTCCTGTCAGACTGGAGAGATCTGTCCACACACTATATGGAAGTACTAATAAAACGAGAGATGGTTTTAATGAATTTGTTACAAGGAAACAACATAAGAACACTAAAGGGAGCCAGCAATTGTTTGATGGCCTTTTAAAAATAAGCTGTTGGTTTCACCCCATTTCTTTAGCAGATACATATCCACATTAAGCATGTGCAAAGTATTCTTACAGAATTGGGTATAGGCTCGCAATTCCAGGATTTTTATTTTGGTTGTGATTTTGAAAAACAGGTCAGTTTGGCAAAAACAATCTGTTCTGTACAAAATCTGTTTAGCAGAAATGGAGTTCTTTTACAGAAAATCCTGCGACTCACACAGGCCAACCACATATCACAAAGTGACCTTCAGAACTGGGCAAACTGCTCTTTGTCCATAACTTGCTAGGTGGCTAGAATTTTTATGCAGTATTTGGGAGATAACTAGAGCTAAATAATGACATGCTTCCCAGATTAAACCACGTATCATCTTTCTGCCAAGTGCTTTATCTAAAATAATTATTCTTTTTTTGGGGGGGAAACAATGAATCATGGTTTTTAGTTTCTATTCTATTGTTTCATTCCTTCCTGCATGCTAAGTCATGAAGACTTGAACTATTTTGTAATGAAAGGAGAAAACTTAGTGGGTTTAGTTTCACCTCCATTCCCAGATTTCATTTCTCCATTTTAGTAGTCTGAAAGTCACAGTGCTCACGCCTCAGGATAGTGTCTGACACAGGAAGCTACTCTATAGTGAAGGGACAAGGAATCTTTTCCTTCATTTCTACCTAAAGCTGTTCCCCTTTGAAGCCAACATTTACAGTTCTTCAGTTAGGCAAACAAGGGAGTGAAGGTGAGATGTTGCCTTGTGGTTGGAAAAGGAAATTGGATCTTGATTGCACTGTCTAATCCAAGGGTACTTTTATTTAAGCAGAGAACAAGACAGGGGAAATTTAGGCTCGACATCAGGAGGGGGTTCTTCACAGAGAGGGTGGTTGCACACTGGAACAGGCTCCCCAGGGAAGTGGTCACTGCACCGAGCCTGTCTGAATTTAAGAAGAGATTGGACTGTGCACTTAGTCACATGGTCTGAACTTTTGGGTAGACCTGTGCGGTATCAAGAGTTGGACTTGATGATCCTTAAGGGTCCCTTCCAATTCAGGATATTCTATGATTCTATGATTCTATGATAAGACACACACAAAAAAGAACAGCAGCTCACTTTCACTGGAAAAGACCTTCTTTCAAGATATGGAAGGGGATGAGATGTAAAATACAACCTGTCCTCAGTGTTTCTTGCCTTACTGAAAGTAATAGCGCCCTGCTTAGAGCTTTTTTTTTTTTTTTTCCTCAAGATGCTGGAGCGTGTCCAGAGAAGGGCAACAAAGCTGATAAGGGGTCTAGAAAACAGGTCTCATGCAGAGCAGCTGAGGGAGCTGGAGTTGTTTAGCTGCAGAAAAGGAGCCTCAAGGGAGACCTTATTGTGCTGTACAAGTACCTTAAAGGAGGCTGTAGTGAGGTGGGGATTGGGCTCTTCTCCGAAGCATCAAGTGATAAGACGAGGCAAAATGGCCCCATGTTGCACCAGGGGAGGTTTAGGTTGGATATTAGGAGAAATTTCTTCACCAAAAGAACTGTGCAGCACTGGAACAGGCTGCCCCTGGAGGTGGCTGAGTCACCATCCCTGGTGGTTTCCAAGAAACATGGAGATGTAGAGCTTAGTAGCATGGGTTAGTGGTGGACTTCAGTACTAGGTTAAAGGTTGGACTAGATGATCTTAGAGGTCTTTTCCAACCTGAATGACTCCATGATGATTCTATGATTCTTTTCCCCTCTTCTGATTTCTGAAGCATCAAAGACTTTCCATGCAGTGTTTATACAGAACAGCAGCACTTAATTCTGCATTCCCAAATCCCTTCTGGAACTTGGGTCATGGTACCTACCAACAGAAATGATTTAAGAGGACACAACTGGCAAAAACAACTAGCAAAAAGCAGAGGTAAGCTGCCTTTAAAGTGTAATCTGAGTTCTTATGATATAACCAGAAGTCTGCCCTGGCTCCTGAACCTCATGAAACACTTCATTCGCATCATGTTGAGACATGACACACATTAACCAAAGCTTCATTTAATCAGCTTAGGAACCTGACTAAGGCTAAAAGAAAAAACAGCTCCCACCAGTCCATTCCTAAGAGTTTTTGCTTTCTAAGAAAAATCAGAAGAGTAATTCCCAAATCCCCAACATCTCACAAGAAGGATTTATCAAACACAGACTTTTAAAGGCATCTTCTCAGTGGTAAGCACACTACAGTACACTTATTCTTTAGGATGTTCTAGGTCTCTCAGAATTTACCTTCAATACATGACTCCCGTTCATGTGCATTTTAGCAGCATGCATCTGAGAGGAATCAGCTGGATCACCAAGGATGCTTCCCTGCTACTACAGACATTGAATGGAGACACTTCCGTGAGTCTAATAAGCTCATGAGCATGCTGGCATAGATATCCAAACGCTTTCATGGTCTCTCTGCCAGGGTACAGCAGTGTCAGCTGCTTCCAAAGGGCTGGGGAGCCAGCAGCAATCCCAGGACCCGCAGGACAGAGGCCTTACCAGGTCCCGAACAAGGTGAGCAGGGGGCAGACCGGAGGGTGGAGACCAGGTTCAATGAAAAGTCCCAATCATCAGACGAGTTCATAGAGATGAAGCAGGTTCAAGGCCAAGCCAGAAGCAAGTACAAACTGGTGAGTCAGCGCTAGGTTCATTGGTGGTGGCCAGGGTCAGACAGCCCCAGTGATCACAGACAGGTCCACAGTGATCATAGAATCATAGAATCATAGAATATCCTGAGTTGGAAGGGACCCTTAAGGATCATCAGGTCCAAGTGATAACGCAAAGTTGAGGCCAAGTCAGGAAATCACTTAATGGGTCAGGGTACAGATCTATGGGGTCCATGCCTCAGCATGGCTGTGGCTGAGCTGGAGACCAGGAATCCTACAGCATAGCTTGAGCTAGGAACAAAGTCCCTTGGGTTGAATTTTAACTGACCTCCTGAGTCCAGAGGAGAAGGCAGAGGCCACCGGGGAGGCTAGTCAGTGCTGTCAAGGCTATGAGTACCCTCAGGGCCCTAATACCCTCGCAATTCCTATGCATATTTCTTCCTCTTTACTGTCTTTGCTGTGGTAGCCCACAGCACTCGCAGAGGGTACATTGCTCTGGAGAAAACTTTTCAAACTGCGGATCTTACACTGAGACCTGAAAGGGACCAAAAGTAGACACTAGCTTATCTCTGCAGGGAACAGCCTCGGTGCTAGTGGCCTGCCATCGTCATGTTTTCCTCGCTGTGCTCAAGGGCTTGAGCCTGAGCTGGTCAGAGGAGCACAGCTGCAAGCTGCTAGGCTGCCTGCAGCCTCTGAGACAACCCAGGCCTGGGCTTTTGGATATCTTGGGTCAAGACTAGGACAGGTCATGGAGCCTGCTGAGCATCAGCTGTAGCATTGCTCAGCTTAGTAAGCAGGTTGCAGCGCCTCTTAAGTGACGGTTTCCCATGGTCTGTGACTCTGAGGCAGCCTGCCTGCTCTTGCTACAGCAGAACTGTTTTGTGGGGAGGTGGAAGAAAACAAGTGAGTTTCAGAAGCATGAAAGGAACATCACAGTGAAGCTTTCAAGATCTAGTGTGAAAAATAACAGAAAATTGCCATGGGGTTAGTATATCAATAACATGTTACCGTACAATCCATATACTAAATGCAGCATAGCAAGCTGTCACAGTATGCCAAAGCAGAAGTCAAATATCAGCATCTGTACAAGATCATGTTTCCTCAGCAGTGACAAGAGCCACAAGCATGTGCTGAAGAACAAAGGTGACTGTAATGGGTTTTGTTTACAAAACAGCCCATGGAAGTAGCGTAACCAAGTCCTACTGAATCCCGATGGAATCTGCAGGCCTAATTCCCTTATGCATTTTTGAGGATACCAAACACGAACAAATTATGTGAGATGACAGCAGCAGAATTCTTAACCAGTGAGTCTACCCACTATGTTTTTCCATTCACCCAGAGAACTTTCGTCTAGGATGTTACCCATGCTGTAACTCACTCCTGGATTTCCTTCCAGAGTGAAATACTTCATTAGCATTATGTATTCTTAAAAACTCCAAAATGAGCATTTAGATATTTTAACACCGATTCCTAAAACAAAACAGAAAGACCAGAGAGATGGGACTTTTGTAACCAGGGAGGCGATCTGAAGGTGACTGGGAAGATGCTGGGTCAGACTGCTGCTAGTTATTCCCCAGCCTCTGAGGCAATCTGATACTTTTCCTTCCTGCTGTAAGCACTTCACGAACATATTTCTTGTTTTCAAGGAGACAGTTTAATGATAAATCAGGTACTACTGAGCACGGATTAAGAAATCATAATCCCATCCTTCATTTTCACACTGGAGACCTGGCTGAACGTACCCCTCCAACCTATGTCACTACTTCATGGATAAGGAGAAAGAAGATGTCACCATTGCAAACATGAAGTGCAGTCCACTGGGTTTTGACAAGGTTCTGAGAGATCAATTCTTCAGAGCTGCCTAAGAATTTCAAGGTTCCAGTGCTGTCTGGTGATGTGTTTTTTCTGGACAGTGCAGGAAGCTCGCTGCTGCTGCCCTCATCCTCCTCCCAGTGTGTCGGTACAACTCCCTCCGAAGCCACACACTGACCTGGCTGAAAAAAATCCTTAAACAAAATTAAGTTATTTTTAGGCAAGATCACTCCAGCAATCTTGTTCAGAACCACGTGTGGACAGTTGCCTCAGTGCTACTGAGGGCAGTAAAGCGTAGCACACAATTTGAAATTTCTTCAATGAGCTTTACTGCCAGAGAAGATGCATATAATTATTTATTTATTTTCTAAAACTGAATGGGAAATGGTGCCCTGTCTTTCTGCCCCAATCTCTCCTTATTGCTTGTTGAAAATGTTAAATAAATTATACACTCTTCCTATTGAAAAAAAATCAGTGCAAAAAGGAGAAATATTAATGAATTTCTTGATCTTACAGTCTTCAAAAAAGCCTGCATGTTAGGCCAAGTCAACATTTTAAAATGTCAAGTGCTGTTCTGCATTAATTTAATATATTGGGTTTATATTTGAAAATCTAGAAAAGACGATTAAAAAAAACATGATGAAGAACTATATTTAAACTTTTTTTTTTTTTTGGAGGGGGGGTGGGATGGTGTGGATGGTGTGGGTGGTGTGTGTGGTCTGCTCTTTCAGTCTGACTTTTGTCCAGAAACTCCACAAAAATTTGTTCTGCAGTACCTGGTGGTTTATAAGCACTTATAAGTACAGGATGGTTTATAAGCACTCCTACCATAGGCCAGTTTTTTTTGTTATAACTCAAGTTCCAGTCAGACTTTTAGGTGCCTTCAAGAGAGCACTCAGTTAACCCAGAGAAGTTTTTTTTAGGGACACTACGGCACATTCAGCACTTAGTTTCATCTTGGCTCTGCGCTAACCTGACCTTGTGCACAGTGACTCCCCATATCAGATGATGGATGATCCACAGGCCTTGTCAAACCTTATGCATCATTCACAACCAATTATTTCTGAAGTGCTGTTAGCGAGCAAACTCAAACAATCTTTTTCCCAAGCTGCCCTTTCACCCATGGCCTTGGCAAGCTCTAAGTGGAGAGAAATCTGAAAGCCTCTTCAGTTAAACTGACACATTCCAAATGGATATTCAAGAAGAAACTGTTTATTTCAGTTTAAAAACTCCCTTTTCCTGGATCTTTTTCTAACAGAATTTGTGGTGCCCAGATGGTTTCTAAATTGAAACGGATTTCCTCCCCCTGCTCTGTCTCCCTTTAATTCTCTTTTGAACATACTGAGAGACTGAGATATTTGTAAGTGATAGCTAAGACAAGGAGACTTCAGTCTCATGGATGGAAATGAGGCAAGGCACCCAGTTTACGTGCTCTGGGAGACTGGCCTCCGCAGTAAGACACCGGGAGGATGCCAAATAATGAGGTCAGCAGTTGTACAGACGCCTTTGGTTTGGGGCCACACTCGACATATCATATATAACTGGGAGGTTTTTTGTAGGTTCCTCAGAAGTGGGCCAAATGGTGCTTACTGTAGTACTCAGACGCAATCATTGTTATGTCTTTCTGACCAGACTGCCATGCTGCCTGTCTCTTAGAAGACAGTCACTATTGGTAGAGCATTTTTTCCCCTTTTCACAATGAACTTCATCACTTTTTACAGTTATTCTGAATAAAGGATAGTTAATTCACTGCTGGATTCCAAGAGCAAAAGATACTCCCTCCACTTACCCCTAAAAGACTGCATTTCTCTTCCCCAAACACTTTTGTCAGAGAGAGAAATATTAACCTACTTAATGTATAAGCACAAAATACATTCCTGATCTGCAGCTGCTTACCTAGGGTTGCACAAGAAGAGACAGCCTGAACCAGGAATTTAACGCTGTGCTCCTGGGCTGCAGTCTAGCATCCCTCCACTTCAGCTGTTTTTTTGTTGATGTTGTTCTGATGAAATGGAATATCTCCTACTTGTTTCTAAGAAGTCTAATCTTAGGATTTAAAATAAATTGAGTTTGGCTTCTTTTTTATCCATGTTAAGACATCTTTACTGACCACTGGAACTTCTGAAAGCCACGCTGACAAATTTGCCTTTTCTAAAGATGTGAAGTAAACTTGACGAATGATGGTTCCTTAGCTGCACAAGACCACTGAATGTGGGAAATTCTTAAAGGCTGGCAAATTTGCAGTCCTACCCTGAGACAAAACAATCCAATGTCTGATATAGACACCAATCAACTTTTATAGGATCACACTATGCAGGAAGGAAATCCTCCAGATTTTTCTGCAGGGTTAAACTTTGCTAAAAGTCTTCCTGATTTGCTTTCAGAATTTTCCTTCAGACAGCAAATTACCTCTCATGCTTCAGGGCTGCTGCTTGCCTCTAGTTGTTTGGGAGTGAGCGTGACATTTAGCAGCTCAGGCACAGTTTCGTTTCCTTCTGCTAAATCACAGATGCTCTATTTCCAGCTGTTTCCAACTGGTCAGAGTAGAATAGTTCTCAAAGATGGTACTGTGGCTTTACTATTTGTTTTAACATATCAGCTGTAGTCTTGATCACATGTCCAGTCTTGCCAGGTTTAGGACTGAAAAGAGATTTTCTCTTAAGGTACAAACTTGGCAGTGTTCCCCTGCCCCAGGAGGTGCAGACTACCTGCCCTGAGCACCACCATCTGGGCTTTTGATAGTGCTGGTGCCTGTTCATCTCCTGTTCTGCAACACATGGCATGTTACTTCTCTGGCTTAGAAGTGGTGCAAGATGGAGAATCAGGAACAGTATGAATTTGTGAACCGATGGAATGTCTTATTAGAGGATAATAAGCCGCTGAGCACATTCTTCCATTCCTCTGGCCAATTTAATTTTGAAATGTTAAACATTATTGGCATACACAAAAAGACAGTGTAGGTAAATAATATCGTTTATGCCTTGGTTAATTAACTGCCTGAAGCACCACCCATGAAGCAGACTATTCTTCTGAGTCCTGACTGAAGCAAGGTTAAAGGAATATTTTTAACATTACCATAATCTAATATGTGAACAAATGAACAGATACTGCATTCAGGAGAGCTATAGCAAAATAACTGTACTGTTAATGGGAGGTTGACTGGATAAATGCCAACATCTTCACTGCCTGAAAACAGAAGAGTAGAAAACACATGTATTAAATTAAACTAATGATTTGTGCGTCTCAGAGGCAGGTATCAGTAGAAGGAGCCCCTGGAAGGCACAAATAATGAATACATTGCCTGTAAGTGAAGTGTTTATTTCTCCTTCTAGTAGGAGGGTATTCCATAAAAGAGAGCATGAGAATCTGATATTCCTCCAACATTTTGAGAGGCTTACTGATGATCCCCAGAGGACTGTCTGTCTGCAGGGAAGTTACCCAGTGAGGGCAGCAGGTATTCCTAAAGGCAGCTGCATTTCTAAGCAGGTGGGCTGCTATGAGCAGAGATCAGGACTGGCAAACTTGAGAAACTAGTGACTGAAAGCATGCTTTGAAAAGCAGAACAATCTGGGGAAAAACGCAGCTGGAGAGAGATGGTTATAAAGTGATGTGATACAATAGCTGCAGCCAAGTACAGAAGACAAGTCTCCAGAAAGTACAGAAAATAAAAAATTTTGCAAGGTGCTGATTAACAGGAACATTATTTTGTACAATGCCGTGCATCCTTCCCAAGCAAAATCTACCAGCTAGCTCAGTACGGCTGTGTCAGTCAGCCTCGGAGAAAGAAAATAATGCAAGTGGAATGATATGCTAGTTGGGCTGTGGAATGATATGCTAATTGGGCTACCTCCTACTAAACTATGGGCAAGCATCTTTGCATGCCACTGTACTATGCCATACAGACACCCAGCATCTGGTTTTATCTCATAAACCTGAAAGGTACTCCAAGGCACAACATAAATCTCCCGTGAAGGAATTCCACTGTAGTTTCACAGGCTGTGTCTATAGTGCTGAATACAGCAGGGTAAGTGCAGGCGTTCAAACACTGGTGGTTACAGCCAGTAGCACTCAGCTGTTACCTCTCTGTCATGCATGATTTTGACCTGTACCAATGAGCAGTGTTCAGGACAACACGAAGACTAACTTCTGAGAAAACCAAGTTCCAGGACCTACTAGGTAACATAAGTAAAACCGCACGAGGCTGATTTCCTTACCTTAAGCACCTTCAGGAACTCCCAGCATGCATTCATGGCATGTTCCAAGGCATACAGCATCTTTGTGCTCGTAAGAGATGAAAGAGAAAGAAAACACCATTTTGATGGGCTGCAGCACAGTTCACACACTACTTCCAGCATCTTGAACTGTAAAAAAACATACAAAAAGCAATAACTATGTGTTAGAGTCACATACACAGCAGAAAACCGGGCTGTACTGTGGGAATATGGCCAGTCAGTGGCTTCTGGCATCTGGAGCAGTGATCTGCCCACAATTTGCTTAGAAAAATATAGACCCTAAATCCATAAGTTTACCCTGATACAGGGTGTATCCTGATTCTACAGTCTGGTAGTACAGCAAGGTTTTCAGAATTCCCAGACCAATAGACAAGATTCTGCCAATGTGTCCAGCCCGTGTTGCGATCCCATAGCACTTCCTAATGTTTTGTTTTAAACAAACAAACAAAAAAGAGCCTCATCTGCTGCAATTGCATTAATTTAGATGGTCATGGATCAGTCTCACCCCAGCCCTAATTTCTCCCTCTGTTCAAGCAATTGTCCAGAAGGAAAAAAAAATGTGCCCACCAGCAATTTTCTTCCTGAGATGCCTGCAAGGAAGGGTTCCTGACACCTCTGTTTCATGGTAACCTACAACCTGACCTTATCTTTACGTTGGCAGTATGCTTTTATGCCTAAAGATGCACTCAGAACATCCAGCAGCCTACAGCAGTCAACAGAGTTCTTAATACAGATGTATGATCAGCATATCCCCAAACAGACATCCCAGCCTCACATGATGACCCTGAAATCACATTAGGAACAGTTTAACGCATTGTCAAGAACCACAGGGAGAGCGATATTCTTTACACGTGTAGAACAGACACTAGAAAACCAGCATGTCTGTGGGATGAAAAAGGAGGATGGAATAAAAGAACTCTTTGAATGGACATAAACCCACTAATAACTGTAGTATTAGTTCACAGGAAAGAATACTTATGATATCAGAAACCACCAAGCCATCTGTTTATTTTAATATTAAAGAAGATCTTCCCTAAAGGACACGCGGGTGTCCTGCAAGGACTCCCAGAGCAGCTTCAGCCAGCAAGGCAGGCGGCAGCAAGATCCAGTTACCCAACCACAGATCGCCTGCAAACGGTGAATCAGCCTGCAGAGATCTCTGCTCAGCAACTCCCAGCAGATCTGCGCCGCTTGCTACAGCCCGGCCGTGCTCATGGGAACCATCCGGGATCCTCGTAGGCTGGGGATGGCTGGGCTGGGACCTAGGCAGAGCACGGAGCTCCCCCCACCAGTGCCGATGCCAGAACATTTGTCGCCTGGGCTAAGTGAGCACAAGTGGATGGTAACTGCAGATCATCCTGCTGCAAGTTGGCCTGTGGTGATAGCTATTACTGGTACCCACACAGACGTGTGCTATTCTGTGGTCTAAGGTACTGAGGTACATTTAGAGGGGATCTGGTCTTACCATCCGCATTCCTCTGGTCTGTTCACTCACCAAGCAAGATGAGAACAAGTCAGCTTATTCCTGATCCGACTGAGGTTCACTCAGGCTACCCCATGAACGAACTTAGCCCATGACCTATGACAGAGGCTGGGGCAAACGATTCCTTCAGATCATAGATAAAACTCCTGGTAAAGCCCTCACATGAGTTACCGATCATTGAGACCTTGAACACCTGGAAACAGAAGGATTTTAAATCCTTGGTTTTTAGGCAGTCAGCCCTTACAGACAAACCCAAGCATGCCGGCAGTGAACGGCCCTCGTGGCCACGTGGCCAGCCGCAGTGACAGCCACACAGTCCTGCAGGTGCAAACCCTGCTCAGCACGAGGACAGTGACTTTGTGCTTCAAGCTTACTGCAAGCCGTCGTCATTAGGCTGTGTCTCTGTATAGGATAGTACAAAAACATCTCTTCCATGATCCCATAGAATGAAATCTCTCTATGAGAGAACGGCTGGTGGCAACATTAACAATTGTTCCTCCTTCGCCCCCTGGGCATTTCAAGTAACTGCAGCCATGCCCATGCTGCAAGGCAAACTGATTCAAGCTGCTCAGTCCCCTGCTCTGGCTCTCAGCACAGCTCCGTGGACAGCTGATCTAGCACAAGCAGCACAAGGGGTGGCAGATAGAAGAAAAAAGAAAAAAAAAAAAAGTACGTTTTGCTATTCTGTGCATGAACTGGAAGAGGCAGGAAATATTAAACAGAAAAGGACAAAGAAGAAAAGCTGCACTTCGGCTGTTGCTGTTCTGTTTTGCTGTCATTGGGTTTTCATTTTATAAAACAGTCAAAGCAAAATCTATTAAAAGGAATAAAATGCAGCTTTTTATTCTCTGAAAACTGTAAAAAAAAAAAAAAAGAAAAAGATTTATTTGGAAAGAATAGACAAAGGAAGAAAGAGCCCCACACAACAGATGTTAGTCTAGTTGGTTAATACATTCGCATACTATAGCTATGAGTATGATGCAGTAATCTCCAGGTTAAGTTAATTAATTTTTGATGTCTCCCCAAGGCAAGCAAAAGCAGAATGAGGCTCACTGTTGATATAAATTATACCCCTTGAGGTTGTTAATGTTATGGATTCTGGAAAGACACTTATTTTCATTTGAGAGAATACACACATCACATTCAGCTGTGGTGAGATGTGCAAGGTTAAAGTTTCCAAAAAGTACTTTTTAATTAAAAAATACGCTGTCAAGATCCTCTGAATTTCCCAGTAGAGAATACTAAATAGAGTCATAGCTCTCTGACAAATGCCTGAGCATTTACATATCCCCTTTGAATTAGCAACATCCAAGGCTTGCATTGTTTTACAGAGAGTTCTTTTTTGTCAGATACTTCTTGTATTTATGGCATTTCGAAATACGTTGTAGCATGCAGAGAGCAAGTCAGGTCACAGATGGAGTGGGTATTTTCATGACCCCTTGTTTGCACCAAGCTTTCTCTTGTGCAGAAAGAACCCAGCTGGGTTTGTGCTTTCTACAGGGCAAACTCCAAAGCTTTTCCACTTGGTTGGCTTAAACGAGGGTGGTTTTTTTTGTTTTGTTTTGTTTTGCTTTTCTCCCACAGAAGTATGCAGAACTTAATTTCTAAAGACAGGTTTTTTTTCTTTTTTCTTTTCTCCAGGTAGATGCCTCTATGTTCTTAAATACTAAGCTCTTGTTAATTTATCCCTGTCCAGTAGCTGCCAACCCCCTTCAGCCCACCATTTTTATTTTTTTATTTCTTGTGTGAACACACTCAATTGTATTCTCTTAGCTTAGATTTAAGCTAATTCTTTTTTCTCTGTAGCATCACTCCCCACATGTACAGTTAAGGCCACTAACTCTATTAAGGTCAATGAGAGTCATGAGAATTAAGTCCTCATTTATGAGATGTTACTGTGGTGAAGGCAACCAGCGCAGCTACCTACACGTGGCACCGACCCAAGGTGTGCTGGGAGCTGGGTCTGTACGGGAGCTGGGCCCTGGGCTGGGATGAAAACAAACCCTCAAACCCTCACTAGCCTGCTGCTTGTTTTGTGCCAGTGAGGACGTGCAAGCTCGACGAGAGCCAGCACTTTACACAACACTGTGAAGTGCAGGCACAACTGCAGTTTCCGGGATGCCAAAGATTTTACTGATTTTTCTTTTATGGTTGGTCTTCTCCAAAGAGGGCAACAGTGAGAGGAACTTTGTTTTTGACTTCAGAAGTCAAAGTGACCGTCATTTTTAGCGTGGCTTGTAGGTCAGAATGAGGAAAGAGGACACTTTAATCCAGCCTACAGCACTTCTTCCTGAAGAGCAGCACAACCATTTCACAGCTGCACGTCTCACCCTGGGGATACAGGTTCCAGGTACAACAGCATACAGAAGCCTGCCAGAGCCAACAACTGATATTTTCATAAATATATCAGTCCCACTTAGTAATAAAATAAGACTTTGCAATATCTGCCTGGTCAATACTGATCCTCCTCTTCCATAATGGGAATAATCCCAATCCTCTAACATCTTAGATTCCAAAGCCTTGTTAATGTCTTATTTTGTGTCAGCCTGGTTCCAAGGCGATGCTAGTCTCCCTGGGATGCTAAGACTTTAGGAAGACAACCTCTGGACTCAGGGAAAACACCCTTTATTTCCAGGATGGCAGAAACATGTCTCAGGAGTATAAAAAAATAAGACCAGTCACTCACGTCCAAAAAAAAAACAAACAGGTGGAACACGTTTTTACTTCAAGAGGGATAATTAAGGCAGCAGTGAACTTACTATCCATGGGGCCGAGAGCGCTCAGTATGCTTGTTTCATGAGAGATGTAGTAACAGTTTTGTTTGCTGAAATAAGCTAGAAAATAAAACCCGTCACTGAATTCATGGGTCTATGATAGATGAGCTGCTAGGACAGCACTGGACTCTGACACTGAAAGACTTACAAGCAGCACATCATTAACATTCAAGAGGAAGCTACTGTGGAGCTTATCAGTCCACTGCATTACAACACAGCAAGAATAGCTTTTTTTTTTTTTTTTAGAGCCTAGAATTACCTGAAATAAAGGTATGTATGTCAAAAGCATTCAGTTATGGGATTATGTCACATCATTTTTTAGAAGCACCATCAACATGTTGAGTCTACACTTATTTTCATTAATAAAAAACATCAATTGTATTATGAAGGTTAAAAAAACCAAAACTTTTCTTGCAGGGCCAAAAGTCACGTTAACTGGAGGAACGTACACATCTTGGGAATAAAGGCTGCTCTGAACTTACTGGGAAAAAAGACAAAAGAAAAAAATTGATGATAAAGAGTTAGATAAGAAAGTGCGTGAGAAGTAGACAGTCTAGAGGAAAAAAATGCAAGGAAATATCTCCACATAAACTTTACAGGGAGTTTAACTAGCAGAAAACATGAATCAGTTGCTTGCAAGCATAAATGAGCACAGCTCCCCTGACTTCAGAACTCCTGACATACTAGCTGGGTTTAATAAAAGAAAACGAGGTGAAAATACCTAAAAGCCTTGCTCCGCTCATGTCAGTACAATGTTTTAAATTGCCTTTTCCTTGAAGCCAGAATTTCACCTGAAAGTTTCTTGTATTTGCACTCACCAACAGAAAGCAAAAATTGGCAGCAGAATGCATGATCTGAGCATCCTATGGCCAGAGATACCTCATCTGCCGCCTCTGCACCTTTGGCAGACAAGCACATTTGCAAGTGGAGAGGGTGTGATGGAATACAGCTAGAGACACAACATTTTAGTCCTGGCTGAAGCTGGTACCATCGCTTGGGACTTGTTGAAGCTGTTGCCACCTAGAGCATAATGAAAGTCTTTTGCAGAGGCTGTTCAGAACGCTGCTCTAAAAAGAAGCACAGGGAGCTTTAAGGGGCACGTCTAGCAAGTGTGAGAACAGCACACAGTCATACTGCAAAAAGCCTCAGTGAAATTCATTTCAGTTGTTAAATATGTACTCAGGCTACCAGGCAGAACATTATGGCTGTCGCCATTACAGCTTTTCAGCCTGGATAGCACTAACTAATTGGATTACAGCTAGGTTAATTACAGCTGTCTGTTCATGATGCAGTTGGATCTCCCAGCTGCCATGTCACAACCGAAATTACACTGCCTCTATCACTTCCAAGCAGAAGAACGACTGAGAAAGCTTTGGCTGCAAAACTGTCACTTTCCATTGAAAATGGGCATATTATAACAGGAACTAAAAGAAAAGCACTGAACAAGAATGTAGTAAACAAGCGAGTGCACACAGTGATTCTGTCATAGCCATCTGAAGCAACTCCGATCGAGAGCTAAGCAGGGCTCACCCACTGTGCAAGAGCACAAAGACCAGAAAAAGCAGTGTGATTTTCTAAAGACACATGATGAAACATTTCCTTTTATTGACTGCCAGCTTTACTAACTCCCCAAAGGCGCTTCTCTGCTAGCCTGGCTCAATCAAATGCTTCCCAGCTGAGGACAGCACCTCTCTAGACAGAAGGATCATCCAAGGCCTTATGCACAAAACGAGGTTAATATCTCCCAGAACTACCAAAAACCTAAAAATTTTACTGATTGTTTATAATACTGCAGTGAAAGGGAATGCAAAGGAAGAGGTCTGTAGGCAACTCTCCCACTTTCCATTCCTAGTGAACTTTCTCAGCCACTCAGCCTGCCTCGTTCACCTCAGAGCACTTAGCTTTAGAGGTTTTTATGATAAACATCTTATGCAGAGGCTGTTCAGGATGCTACCCCAAAAAGCGGAGCAACACCACCTATCACAACAGGCTACCGTGAGTGACCTCTCTATCAGGTTTAATTACAGACTCCAGGCTAGCACACAAAACAGCAATGAGGAACGCTCCTAACTGCAGACACCAAGTTTGGCATGTCAGGCTTTGTTACGAAATCACTTCATCTTTCTGGGCCAGGGTGGTATCCGCAGTAACTAGCTTCATTTCCAATCTGTATCCAGGGATTATTGTAGGGAATTCAAGGACAAGAAAGAAATGGAGAGACAGGGTAGGAAAAGGGGTTGGCATGTAGTTTTTTGTTAAAAGTACGTTTTGAATTCATATGGCTTTAGAAACTACAATATCAGTAGAAAAAAAAATGTCTTTAATGTTAAATTTCCCCTCAAGATTCAAGTGAGCGTTAATGCTGGCCGCTTCACTTCATTCCTTCCCCTAACTTCCAAGCTGAAATGTCAGCTCAAGCTATTTACAGTCCCTCACTTTAGACTTTCCTAAGGCACGGTCAAAGGAACATTCAAATTTCCATTCCATCAATTCAAAGAAAAACAATCCCAAACTTTGGATGTGTTGGATACAAGGATTAAAGCTGTGTACTGCTTACACGTCTCCTCGTTTTGTCTAAAACAGAGGGGTTGGTTCTACACATGATGCTGATGTGCTTAAAATCTAAGCTATAAAGTAACACTAATGGCACCAGAGACCTAAAAAGCTTATCAGGTGTTTTTCTGTAGGATATTTAACTACAATCACATCACTGCCCTCACATGATGCAGAAACATTCGTTTCTGCATAATCTTCAGCTTGCTGAAATGGTCCAAAGCAGAGTCCAAACGAGATTTAAAGGAGCGCAGACAACCAACAGTCCTTGCTTGACTGACCTCCCTCATTTTTGGACTTCTTTTGTTTAGCAGTATAGACATACCAATAGCAAGTGTATTCACGGCACTTGTACTATTTCAGATGGTTAGTGGACCATCAGTCAGCAGCCAGCTCTTCTTGCAGAACAGCTTGTAGCCGCTGCTGGAAGATTTTTGCTGGGACTGGTTTGACTGGGATACTGCAGCAACAGAACAGTGGCTTAGGCTTAGCGCTGGTACTGCCGAGTCTAGAACATGCTGTCTGCAGGTACTTCAGAACAGTGAAAATGCAAATGTAACCTGCAAGTGTAACAGGCAAGAGACTAAAAGCAAAATCAGCTGGATTTGAAGTCTTCTGCAGAGAACACTGTCTTATTTTCTTTCTTTACTTAGCTCTGGCTCCTTTTGCCGCTTTTGGGCTTCCCCACAGACTGACTGAGCAGACATCGTACCTTACTCCCTTTGCTGCTCTTTCCTGTATTTCATGGTCATTTTGTCCCACTGAGAGAGGGGAAAGAAGGGAAACCAGAAAAATCTCTTCCTCATCCTCCTCCTTATCCTCATTATCCAGGATATCCAGGATATCTTATCCAGGATAAGATATCCATGGATAAGGTGAGCCCTCCTTATCCATCCTCATCCTTACAATCTCCTTCTCTGTTTCTCCCCTCCCCTCTGTTAGCACAAGGCTAAGTTCTCCCCAGTGAAAGAGTCAGGGACCCTCTGGGGACCTGCAAGGAGCTCTGCAGGGCTGGGAAGCAGGTGCCAGCACAACCAGGCTGTGTTGCAGGTAGAAAAATATTTAGCAAAGAGCAAGCTGACAGTGTGTACCTGGCTCGTCACTGTGCCGGTGGAGTTTCCTCCGCATTGTTGAGATACAGAACTCCAAAGCCTAGGAAAGACAACTCAGGTTGTAATATGGACACTGCTACAGAGGACAGACCTCTCAGTACTACAGCAGGTCAGGTCAGCCACCAAGGAGCCTCTTCTCAGCTTCTTCTCACCCAGGACTGACGTTTGACTATAAAATTATGTTTTTCCCACCCCCTGCTGTTTCCCTCTGCCTTCACATCTGTGGTCTTATCTGGAACCACGCACTTGCACCATGCTGTGATAAAAGGTTAACATAAGTAAATGGCAAACCCACATTGCTGGCAACATCTGTTGAGTGAGTCACTCTTGCTATAGGAGCTGTTTCCTTTAAAGTGGAAAGAAAGAACATAATACAGAAATAAGGACCCAGTCATTGAACTTTCTATAAATAATTCCTCTTCATTTTCTATAACCAACTGTCTTGAACTCCTTGCTCTCTCCCTTGCCATCAAAGTTCCCAGCCCTTGGTTCTAGTAATTTGTCAATGAATTGCAAAAGGAACAGCGTGAGTCAGCCCAAGCCCAGACAAACAGTAGCCTATGGGGAACCTTCTCGTACTCCAGAGGGGAAGATTTTATTCCTTGGCTTTAAAAACTCGGTGCAATTAGAACAGGAAAGGGGAAAAAACAGCTGTTCCAAACATGATGTCAATGTTTCCACTACTTCATAGGGAAACCATGTCCCCCCTCTGATTTTAAAGATGAAATACTAGTGCTTATTTTCCTGTCAGTTGTATGTGTGTGAGGAGAGGGGAGGGAAGAAGGAGGATTTGCTGGCTTTTTACCTAACTATGAATATATCAAGAGCCTGCATCAGCTGAGAAGTGGGAAGCAGCTGGAATATATCTGAAGGGAGCACAGCAGCCAAGCAAGCTCCATAATGGAAAGCTCCCTGCACTGAAGAAATCCTGAGATGGCTCAAAATTCACGGTTCTCAGGGAGCCCTTCTAACTTCCTGAAGTGTGACAGATTAGCCAAGGGTTAAAAAGAAGAAAGTGATCTAGGTGCAGAATGGCCACCTAGCTATTCAACAACAAGAATACAGCTATTTTCCATGTCTCCAGGTTTGGTAAACATAGCTGACAAAAGACTGGCTAGGATACGTGGCACATACCTGCACCAATCAAATCTGAACCCCAGTTGCACCAAAACATTGCAGCATCTTCAATCCCCCCGGGCTGCTAACACTTTGGGGGGGCACAGAAGTCAAGGCTGATGGATGAAGCCAAAAACTGAATATGGGGGATCCAACAGGTCCACAAACATTCCAACGTCAAACTTTCGGCTTCTCAGTCTGAGGTTATTTGTCCATTTATTTCCAGGGAGAAACTGGTTATCACCTTTATGAACATTTTCCATCTTTTTTAAAATATAAACAGAGTGCAATGCTTAAATCCCTGTCTGTATCTCTTCCCTCTCGTCATGCGAAGTTTAGCAAGGAATGTGATTTTTGTTTATAGAGGTAAGGAATTAAATCCATGTCTCAGCTTGACCTTGGCTGCCCTATTCCATTAAATACCATCCCTCAGACATCAGAAACAAACCATGGAGCAGAGGTAAAGCCTCTCAAACACATCAAATTGCAATTTGTATTTAGCATTTTTGCAGTTATAAATGGCTTTCCGTCAGTCTGATATTGGGTGCCTTGCCCACTCCAGGAGTAATGCAACATATGATTCTTGGTTTATTATGCTATAAATTATGAAGTCATGGAAAACTGTCAGAGAACAAGACACACGTCCTTGCAATGTAATACTGCCTCCATAGTCATCCCTGTGGAGGCTGAGCTACAGGAAAAGATTTGGGAAGAGGGGAAAAACATCTTTCCCATCAACAGCTGGATTCAGACACTACCTGTTGCTCAAACTGCTGGCCAATTCAGCCTTCTTCTGTGGTTACATTGAAGTAACCCTGGCAAAAATAGTTCACAGGGGACTTTAAACCATTTGCTCAGAAAATTTCATCAGGCACAACATGATCCGTTGTCCTCCACTTGCTTTATATTAAGGAAAATCAAAAACAGCTTATAGCAAAGGTTAAAGTATAGACATCTTGTTCATGCTTAACACGTAGCTATCGTCATCACTCCAAAAATGTAACAGCCACATGGAGAAAGGCACAGCAACCGTGGAAAATATTTGCAGTTGTAGTCATGCACTGTCAGTAACAAAGGGAAGGATGTGTCTGTGCGGCGTGGTACTTCTACCATGCTGAGATGCCAGGGCAGTTACACGCAGGGCATAATCTGTGATTCAGTTAGCCTTCCCAGGCTAAACCTATCTGTAGGAAGAGGGCCAAGCTCAGGAGTTTCAAACTTCACGAGGGAATTTGTATCTCTCAGGAGATCAGGTCTCTGCTGGTGCCAGTAGATCACTTGCTCTCATTTATCAACAGACATCCCAGGGCACCTACTGCAGTGCCACAGAGTAAGACTGATCCCCACACATTCTGAACTCTCCTCATATAGTTTAGGGTACCTTGAATAAAGAAATTAAATACTCTAACAGGTCTGTCAGAAATAGCACTAAAAGTACAGAAGAGAGCAGGAAAAACAGGAGGACTTGCTAACACTTAACAGGAACATTGGTGCAGGGGGCAAGGGAGCTCCTCCAGGCCCTGGGGAGTACAGTGGAAGTAGTAAGAAGAGGAAAATGAAGAAACAGAAAAAGGAAGAACAGGACTTTAGATCTAGGAGAGAAGTAAAAAGGAGGCACAAGTTAGATAACAAACACTTTTGAATCCCAAATATCTGAACTTCTGGTGTTTTCACCCTTAAACAATTGAGACAAACCATATTTCATTCCCCTTTCGGCATTCACCACTCTCTCTCAAATTGTCTCCCAAACAATGGCTTTTACTACTGCTTCAAAGAGTCAAATAGGAAATTCCTGCTACAGGAAATTATTATTTTACCCCATTTTTTATGTAGAACAAATTATTTCCCCCCCCATTATTTCCACAAGATCTGGAGTTTGAAAGAACAGCTTATAAAATGTAAGAACTGGGATCACACAAAGGATAGGCATTACGATTTGGGGGGGATCTGAACACAATCGTGTGCTCTGTTCAAATCCTCTGACCCCGGAGTGGAAACTATCACGTTCCCAATTCCTAAGGACCATTCTGACTTTTTTTTTTCCTCTCTAGGAAATCCGCTTTTTCATACACACATACATATGTCTGCTCGTGAGAGCTGCCCCTGGTCCTCCCTCCGTTCAGTCCTCTGCGTTACATCCACAATGTTCTTGAGAGCACTGAGTCTCTGTGGCCCATTAAAAGCTGAAGTGTGCAAACAGATCTGAGGGAAGCTGTTCATGCTTGAGGACAAACATAGTCATTAGGAAAGCCCTTGTTGACCCATTAACACCAAACCAATTCCATGCCGAAACATGTAATTAGTCCAGATATCTAATACTGGAAGCTATTTCCCTGGGAAGTTTTGAAAGCCGTAACAAAGTTAAAAAGCATGAAAAAACAAAGATGAAATGCTGTTTCACATTACTGAATTCACTGTCCTTGAGGGTGCGCACCCGAGAATGGCAACCCAGCAAGAAACAAGAAGCAGCTGAGTTCAAACAAAACTCCCATCATGTGACTTTTCACTTAACAGTGGTGATTACACAATTGTTGTTCTGTTATACAAGCAAGCGGACTCTGCTGCCTGCAAATAATCAAGTTAAACTCGTGAAGGTCCAGAGCTGTAAACATCCTCCCCATTGGGAGCCCAAAGATCTTTCTGAAAGGAGCAGCATGGATCTCGTTATACTAAAAATATCCAAAGTGATTAGATTTTGTTATGGGTAACATCTTTGCCAAATCTCCTCTATAAACCTTACTTTGTTCTTAAAGAGAAATAAGAGCCCAAGCCACCAATCTGGTAAGCATAAGACGGGCACTATGGTAAAAGCCTTTTCTGAATCAGGGCAGTTGCATTTTGCAAGGATTTGCTGCTTTAAATTGTTAGCGCCTTCACTTATCTTTTTTCTTACAAAATGAGCAAAACGTACTGTCCAGTTTCAGCTGACCCTTGTAAAGGGTAGCATGAAAGGAAGCAGAGGAAGATCAGTAGTCATAAGAAACCCAGTGTTTTCATCTCCTTCGTTGTAGTCCAGAAAATTGCTCAAAGAACAAAATGGATGCTGAACTCTGCATTCGGTGAGCTAAATGCATCCGTTACATAATGGGACCTCAGCGCATTTACATCCAAATGAATTTGTAGAAAGCTGAGACACAGAAGTACAGTAGCCATTAAAGTAGAAGTATTTTGATTTCCTGGAGAAAACATGATGATTCTGACCCTGCATATAATCAAGAATCAAATAACCACAAAAAAAAAAATCTCCCTGTAACAGCTGGCATGAATTCAAGCGATTTTTCTTCAGAACAATACCCAAATCCTTAAACGGCCCTACTAATCCTAGTGGGAGGGAAGCACTTCCCAACCTTTACCACTACCCTGGTGTACCAAAGCGACATACTGCACACATACTGCATGCAGACCTCAGGCTGAGGTGGTATCTTACTCTGGCTTCAGTTCCCTTAACCTTATTCCTACATGTGAGATCATCTCACAGCCTTTTTGATCAGCCTTAATCTAAAATTGTGTCTCTGCGCACAGAAACTCTAATGCAGACTGCAGATGCTCTCGTAAGATGGTCCCAGCAGGCTCAGCAAAGCTCAGCTTCAACTCTGGCATTACCACAAATCAGTATTCAGCCAGCTCAAAGCAACAAGCTGACCCTCACCAGGTTTTCCTTACCTCTCGTTAAAATCAGTAGCAACTGAATACCTAATAGCTTTTAGACAGCCAGCATAAAATCAAAGCATCCTGCAGGACAGCAAGAAATCGCACAGCAGCACTCTCATTCCTCAAGACTCCCTCTCCTCTAAACAGAGTGAAGTCAAAATGAAAATCCAACCTGGACCCCTTTTCCACAGAAGTCTGTCCAGAGTTTGTTAGACCCTTATTGAACTGGCCGGTGATCCTAGGTTCACTGCTGAAAGCAGAATCCAGGTTTTTGAGATTCAGGCTACCTCCTGCATGATTTGCACAGTTCCCCTAAATATACCCATAAATAGAGCTTTCAAAAATCTGCAGTGAAACTCATATAAGGGAGTGGAGTCCGGACTGACATAAATCTCAGAAAACGTGTTTGGTTCAGATGAGCCTAAAAGAGTTTAAACTCTGAGCCAAATCTGTTTAATCTGGAAATGATGCTGGAAATCTCATAAAGTCAACTTTCTTGAAAGATTTGTAGTACTTCCTTATTTTCATGCGGTCAGAAATTACTACTAAAAAAAATGTCTTTTCATGCTATTTCAGTATTTTAGCTTTATGTTTGAGCCAAAATCAGAGCTGTTTTAATTTTATTTTCAATAAGCTCTAACCAGCCTGTAAAAAGAGGGTTGCAATTAGATTTGGGTTAATATATTAAGATTTGTTCCATAACCCTGAACACAGTAGTCCTATGCTTTTTGCCCCCTTTTTTAAATAGTATTAATCAACCGTGCTTCCACTTTGCCAAAGTTTTTAATTGGTGTGGCCATGGCAGTCCCCTCTTGTCGGGCTAACACCCAGAAAGGCATCACAGCCCCCCCAGCTTAGCAGGGGACCCCTGCTGACATGCTGCCTGCCACCATCAGCCACACCACGGCCACCTCCAAGAAGCCACCAAAGTCTGCCCGAAGCACACATGGCCAAGAGCATCCCAGTGGCTGCTCTGCCCTCAGAGGGAACCTCTTGTTCAGCACCGAGTGCCTCATTACTCCGAAGCAAACACTGTCAGATGCAATTCTCCGGTGCCCATCGACTTCAGAAGGCCTTTTATCTGCCCCAGATGCCTGCTAATGAAAAGGGGTTGCTGCTCCTTCTGCTGAGGCCAAAAACTGAGTGGCAGCAGTGACTCTTGCCAATTCCGGATCTAACTCTAGGAAAGTTGCATTTTCCAACCCCACCAAAAGAAATGCCTGTCACATTATTCACACATGTGGTCTCTTACCATATGAGGAGGCAGGCTGTGAAAGGGAAAAGCCAATGTTAATATTTGCACAACCAACCCAGGCCAGGATCAGAACAAGTAAGACAGTATGTCCCTGAATCTTGCAGCAGAGACCGAGCAGTGAGAGTAACCTTTAGGCAGCTGAGGGGCTCCCAAGGATGATCACTCATGAGCTTTAACAGATTTTGGATCTGATTTCCGCAGCTGTGCAATATGGTGCACAGACTACACGGCAACAGTGGTGCAAGGATGCCACAGCACTACGCCGTAGGAACAGTGAGGTGCTGGAAATACTACAGCATCAGAATCATCTGACACTAGTCTTCTACCACCAGGTCCTGCTGCTCCCCTCTGTGGCCTGCTCCCTTCCTGTACCTCCTCTATACCATGGCAGTGGGGCGGGCACAGATGACACCAGACTATGTTCTCCCTTTCCTTCCCCATGGACATGCCTCCCACTCCGGCGTGGGGCAGATTTCCTGCACGCAGGCTCACAAGGAGGTGGCAGATGTGATAGGATGGAAGGGCTTTTATGACGTGGTGCCATAAAATAAAACATCCTGCTCTCATCCCCACTGCGTGAGCATGGATCACACTCGTTCTTCTCAATTTGTATCTGTCTCTGTATCTGTCTCTCAGGGATCTTCTGCTATATAGGAATGTTCTGGCATTTGGAATTTCTCCTCATGAATAACATACTTTTATTCATAAAGGCCTATAGCAGAAGCATGGCGCCCTCCTTAACAAGGATAATCAAATATTGGAGGGAATACCTCAGAGAAATACTGAGAAAGCATCTGCGTTTCTAAGAAAATCATCAAAAGAAAACACTTTATTCAGAGAAACTCCAGGATATCCATAGGATATTCTGGGGATTACAAATAAGATTTGAAACTAGAAACAATAAAGCAATTTTCCCTCAGGCTTAGAAACAAAACTACTCCAACTTGATTTAAGAGAGGGCAAGGGCTCTAGAAGTAAATCCATGTCAGTGAACTCCAGAATGTATCAAGAGACCAAAGCTGGCAGAGAACATCATAAGATCCTACCTTTGGTGCCAAAGGAATATTCCAGTTTTGAAATACACAGCTTGGAAAAATCTGCTAGAATTTGTAAAAGATGCTTTGGAAAAAAAAAAAAAAACAAAAAAAAAACACCACAAACCTGTACCTTCTAGCAATATTTCCCATCCCCAAAATCTTTACTGAGCAGAAGACCATCTTACAGAGAAAAGGTATCACCCATCCCAGAGGAGCCTGGAAGGTGAATCGAGAAAAGGGTGCAAACAAGTGACTTCACACTGGGGGAGTTTGGTTTGGCAAACAAATGCTAAAAGAACATGATGGAGATGCTTCATGGTCCAGAAAGGATGAACTGGAGTAGACCACAAACAGATGTGGAAAACATGGACTAAGTAAATGAGGAAGAAGCAGAAACAAATTTTAGGAAATTCTAGGAGAGAGTTAAAAGACTTTCAGATGAAAAGACAGAGGGAAGCGGTTGGTTTCCCATTAATCCAAATCTACCATAGCATGTCATTTGGCAAATTCAGAGTGTGGACTAGGTGATCTTGGAGGTCTCTTCCAACCTAGATGATTCTGTGATTCCGTGAAAATAACATGCTGGCATAATATTTGCAGTGGCATTCATGAGTGTGAATGTTAGGAAGGAAGAAAACTAGGTAAAAAAGGGCTGTTGGCATAAGAATATCTTGATGTAAAAGTTTAACAGCCTTGCTCACAGCTTTCATTAATAAATGGCCATAAGCAGGTCAGTAATATGATAAGGATGGAAATGAGAAGGATTTCAACCACCACAGAAATGAGGTTGTGGAACAGCCTCCTCCCAGCAGCAGCGGGACTCGGTCTTGACTTGAAACAATCCATCTTGATGCACTTACGAATGCCATTACTATGTGGTTGCCTGAGAGGCAGAGCCAAGACATGACCCTGAAAGTCCTTTCCAGCCTTTTTTCCTAGGTCCTCCAGCAGCACCGTGGCAGTCAGTCGATGTCTGTGTTCTTCTCAGCATGGGGCTGCCCCTCGGTCGTCCCAGCTCCCCCGACTGAAGCAAGGCATGTTCACCAGCTGAACACAAAGCAAAGCCATTTCTACAGGAAATGGACCAGCCCTCCTTTCATGTTTGTACTGCAATATCTGAAGGCCTATCATCCATCAGCCAGCACCACTTTCTTTGAAGCCCTCAATAAAATGAATTTTAGCAACAGGGCGGGCCAAGTTTCGGATGTTACACTGTTTCCACAGCTAGATTTCAATTTCTTTTTCTCTAAAGGTCAGAAATAATTAGTGTCATGGTCTTGCCCATGCCCATCCCAGAAATGATCCCTAGGATGATTTGTAAAATTTGGATCCACACTCCACTTTGGCCTCCAGCATTGCCCACGACTCTAATTGAAGCTAAGTACTTCATCAAGACCACGCACAAACATAGCTTGCTTTGCCAAGGGTTACATCCTTAGAGCCTCTTTGCCATGGTCAGGCAGATAATGTTTTCCCTTCACGGGGTAGATTCGAAATACTTGATCTGTTTTTCTCGGCGCGTTCCACTCTCATCAGGAAGTCGATGCCAGATGTTGGGTTTCAGCTCCAGGCCAGGGCCTGTAGCTCATGCATCACCACACGAACACTGGCCAGCCAAATGCCATTTCTTTACGTTGTGGCTAATTCAGTAGCTGGCTTTCTGCCACAGAGCAACAGGCAACAACTACAGTAAACTGCATCTGGAGTAGGAACCATGAGGGAGCCAACAGGAGGAGACGGTAGAAGAGCCCCCCGCCAGCTGCTCACCGGCCCTGCTCGCGGCTGGAGGCAGCTCCTCCTTTGCCAAGCCGCTGCCTAGGGCTCTGCTTCTCCAGACTAAACACCACCTACTTGTCCCAGCACAACAGTGGGGTGCACCCCATACAGTCTGGAGGACAAGGATTCAGAAACAGCGTCCTCAGAGTGGACATTAAAGGAAGATGCCTATGTGGAGTCACCCTGTTCTTTGCATACTCCCAGCGCTGCAGAGCAGAACTTGCTCTCACTAATCTTATTCATGATTAAGAGCCCAAACCATCCTATGATTCTGTGAATACTTTACAGCATTTTCTTTCTTGCTTTGAGAAACTCAGATGAAAACAACTTGGTACATCTGATTTTGTGAACACAAGCAAACGAGCAACTTCACTGCTTCTCCCCTGCAGCAGGTAGCTGCTGGCTGACTTTCCAATGCATCAGTAAGTCTCAGCTCAGGAGGATTTAAAAGCAATCAATAAAGATATTAAAAATGTTTTATATAAGATCCATCTACCATTCACGACTAACACTTTTTATGACAGAGATCACTTAACAGTTCTGCCCACAGGAGGCAGAAGCATGCAGTTTGGGCCCGAGCCCGTTCTCAGAGCGTGTCCGTCAGGCACTTCAGTCCTAAAGGCAACCAGGCTCAGAGCTCCACAGCTCCAGCAGTCATGTTTGGAGCTAACGCTACAGCCAGGCTAACAGACAGACAAGCCTGGAGGAAGGAGGAGTACTTTTCCCTTCTCTTGGCCCCGGGGGATTTCAGACCATCTCAAGCCAATTGACATCGTGGTGGAACTTTGTCAGCAGCTCATTGACATCTGCAGGCTCACAGCTGCAGCCACTGGAACTGCTTGTATCAGCAAAGTCCCCTTAAGGCCCGAGGTTGGATTTGCTGGATGAAGATGACCAGCATGTGATAGGATGAAGGACCTTTTCTCTTTAGTTGAACACTGTTTTTTATTTACCAGCACAAAAAAAAGATACAAGAATTTTTAGATTCTACTGCTGTTCTAAGTGTGAAGGACTGGAAAGAAAATACTCACATTTCCCCTTGGGATAAGACCATCATCTATTTCAGGAAAAAAATCAATTTTCACCAACAGATGAAGAAAATTCAAAACACTGTCTTTGCAAAAAAGAATATGTAAATATTTTATAGGACTTTTTGCTGTTTAAAATGTTTTTATTATAATAAATTCTTCTGTTTAAGACAGGGCTTGAGAGGAAACCCACATAAGAATGTTCTTCATAATATCCCACTGATTTGAAAGGATCAGATTTTCTCCCCTACAGATTTGGTACTGGTATTAATTAACATCATTTTCCAAGAAATGTTGGAAGTCGTGTGTTCCTAAAAACCTTCCAACGACAGCAAGTCCACATGCCCCTAGGCAATTCAGTGCTCACCCTCCTTAGGACTTTTTTTTTTTTAAATAACTATTCCTAAAACTTCCTTTCCTGTGACTTAAGCCTTTAACTAATATTCTTATTTATACTGTACATGGAGAAAAGCAATCTTTTGCAGCTAACATATATCTGAAGAACATTATGTCTCCCTTAGAGTTCCCCCCTTCACATTTAAGGAACCATTCTTTCAGCCATACACCAAAGGTCATGGCTGTTTTTAGACTTTTGATCATTCTTGGGTTTTTTCCTCCAGGGTTCCTCTAATTGCTCTTCATCTTTCCTCAAGTGCTTTGCCATTCCTGAAGTCCTGCTCTCCAGGAGGCAAGAAGCCACTGATAAAGGAGATCTGAAGACAGGGAGCAATGAGACAAATAAAACCTCAGAACAAAACTAGTAGCAGGAGGATGTTTGCTCACAGTACTTGCTACAGTACAACTTCAAAAACTCAGCATTATTAAGTAAAAGTTCAGGGTGCTTATCTTATCTGAATGTGTTTGCACATTCATAGCACTGAGTCAAAGTCTCATTAACCATGGAGACCGGCTCTATGAACTTCTAAATACTAATTGCTTTACATTCTTTGAAGTCAACAGTAGAGGTTTGGCTAAGTCAATCTTTTATTTTTGGAAGTCTGTGCCATTATCCCTCCCGCTGCTCCCCAGTTTTGCCAGTTTAACAATGCAGTTTGTCTTTCCTGATTTATTTTTCTTTAAAAAAAGTGGATGATGTGAGCAGGCATCACAGATTCTTTGCTATAACTGGTAAACCGGTGAGGCAGGGGCAAGAAGAGATGCACAACATAGTAAGTTGGCTGAAAATGCAGTGACAAAGGGAATAGATCTAAATAAAAAGGAACATGGAACAAGCATCAGGGAAGTGATACAGCACCTGGATTTTTTTCCTCATTTGTGAGATTCAGGGAATTGGGAAAAGCTACAGGGTCAAAAACCACCACATATATATATCTAAAGCCAATACCACCGGGTATCAGAGGGGAAAAAAAAAAAAAGCTAAGGGACTCCATTTTGACCTCAGCATAGGTTTCCTCTCACTACTTCTTATTTGTTTCTCTTCTGAAAATAAACCATTCTTCCTCCAAAAAGGCACGTGAAGATTAGGCAACAAAAGGTGAAACCTTCTTAGGTGTAAGGGAATTGCAGGCATTTCACAGCAGAGCCTTACCATTTACACGAGAAAGATTGGTCAAGTTGGATGACATTACCACATGGCTACCATCCTGCTCCACATGCACGCTGGACGACAAATCCCATTACATTTAGGCAGCACATCAATCATACCAAGCTTGCACCATGAAAGAAGAGGAAGAGGGGGCAGAAAAAAGCATTTCACATCAAGTTCTGCTTTCCGTCTGCTAAAGCCATTTGCAGAGGCATCACTCACATGCTTAGATCTGATTTTGTTTCTTTAATGCGACTGTTTAGCATAACTGACTGTCAAGTGGGATGTCTGCGTGTGTGGATACACACTCCTGAAGGAACATTATCTATAGAAGAGGACTAATGTAAACAATTATGCAGGCTCTGGTGACCCAGTGACTCACCTTACTAACCAAAGAGCCCAAACACAATCATCTCCATCAGCCTGAGCTGCATCTTCAAGCTCCCTGTGCGCGGCTCCTTATTTCTAAGTTTCCATTCACCGTTTCCAGGACGTTGATATATTGACTAGAACAGAAAGAACTGTTTTTAGTTCTTTTTCTGAGTCAGAGCAAACTTGCCTTCAATCTAGCTCACTGATTCACCTTCCCTCCTGCCACCCCCGTGTGCCTGCACCCTGGCTGACCACAGAAGTCCTTTCCAAGCTTTTCTCCCAGGCATTCTCGATGCCAGTTTTACTGGGCTCCCATTCACAGCCTCAAGCCAGGGCTAGGTCACTCACAGTGCTGTGTTTTTTCTCCCTCTGCCTCTGCTTGCTGATCAAAAAGGCCAACCCAGTTGAGGAACAGACTTTTTCCCTCCACCTTTTCAAAGTGACATGTTGCACTTCAGCTTTTTCTAAACCAGCTGAAAACTGGGTCAGGGAAACAGCCTTTGCCACCCTCTCTGCGTGTCTGAGCTCAGCAGGCAGTAGTTTCATACAGCACCTTCCCTAGACACCAGGAATTTATACTATATAGCAGGCAGTCAGCATACAGTGGTATTGAGCAGGGAAAAATTAGATTCACTTGTATGTGGATTATTTCATTAGATCTCACAGACTTACATGCTGATTAGGTAGTGCTTCACATCCATTTGCGCTTGCTTTTGCATAGGAACAAATAAATGGGTAGCAGGCACCAAAATGAAGCCAATTGTGTTATTTCTATGCATATTTATATCATACATTATTTTTTTCTGATTATCAGTAATGAGAGGCTGAACAATCAGAGTAATAAAGACTGGCTACTACAAAATATTTGATGAAAACACAAGGGAATTCATCAATTTCAAATGAGATGCCATTTCCCTGAAAATGAAAGCAGCAGTAATTCCCACCAGAAAATAACAGCTCTCACCTCCTCCTTTTTTCTACAGTATAATCATTGCCACTTATTACTTTTTGCTACGCATTGTAGATAAGGAGAGAGCTCCATTACACTGCGTTGTTGAAACTCATAAAAAAATGCATCTTTGCACAATGAATCATTCCACTCACACAGCAGGGCACAGAGGAAATCTCCCCCTGTACCCTGCCCAGGGGAGCCTGCTCAGCTCTTCCCTGCTCCCAGAGAAGACAGCAGCTCAGGCCCAAGGAGTGAGGCTAATCCAAGACCAGAGCAGCCCTGAGGCAGCAGCCGTGGGGTACAGCCCGCACCTCAGAGGAATCCCCTGCCCAAAGGAATCCCCCACTCACCCCATGGTGCAGCAACAGCGAGGCAAAGCACCGCTGTACCTGGAACACCGCACACTGTTCTCCCTGTCAGCAGCAGCATCCCATGCAGCCCCCCACATCCTGACACAGCACAGGGAGCCTGCCCACTCCTGGGGTGCTTGCAGCAAGGGGAGCAGGGGAACGCCAGGGGAGCATGGCACTGAAATCTGGATCCAGCTTAGGTGTGCCGGCTATGGTAAAGTTACCCTTTCCACGTACAGATAATAAAGTGCCACGTATCAGTGAGGAGGAGGCAGTGAAAGCCCTGGGGGTGAGGCTTTACCCAGGTCACCCTCACATCTTGGAGTAATTTGAAAGAGGCAGGTGAAAAGACGTCCTTCAGCTGCACGTTTTGGGGAAGGAAGAGCCACTTGAAGCCATCTTTAAGACACTGAGTCAAATGGAGCCAGTGGTGGGAACTCTGGGATGGAAGCTGTAAGGACAGCAAGCCTCGTGAAGGCACCCTGGCGGACTTTCCCTTTCCTACTCCTGGATTTTGCCTTTCATCTTCAAAAATATGATTACAAGATTCTCTTTACTTCCCTCAGCAGTCTGCTGCATAGCAGATCTCTAACACATGCATAGCCACTTAAATGTGTCCCTGAGATAAAATATTTATAGCCCATATGCAGGCCATCTGTGTATGCACATGCATCTCTAACAAAGAAATCACAAGCAGAGATAAGACAGCCTTAGGTAACAGCATCTGCAGCTCGCATTGGCCCTGGGAAAAAGCCACCTAGAGATCTTAGGACTGCACATCTTATAGGTAATAAATACACCACCAGAAATTACAGACCTCATTAGAATTTACATTTCCTTGGGGAACTCCCAAGAATTTGGTTCTGGGTCTTTGCACAGCTAACAAGACCTGGCACAAGTTTCCTAACTGCACATAGATCTAGATTATTGCTCAGGAATCATCTGTTTTTCTCGGTCTGCCTTGGTTCCTTGATGCTCTTTCTTCACAAACTACATCACCCTTGAAAGCATTCTACACTGGGAGAAGTCTCCCATTTTAAATATAACTTATTTATACAGAATGTGAGTAATTAAAGCAGAAGTGGAACCCTTTAGATAAACACAAGCCAAAAACTGTTGCTATAAACATGCTTGTGGGCTTTCTGCCTGCTGGTCTCTTGAGCCAAGCTGCTTTATTTCCACACTGGGACTCTTGGAAAAAAAAAAAAAAAGATGTACACAAAAGATGCCTATCCAACAGTCTTTGCAGGATGAACTGTGTATCCCTGTGGTATCAGTGATCCTTGGAAAGGGGCAAATTTGCTGTAATTCTTTCTGAAATGGAGAAATCATTCCCGTCTTTGTCTGCACATTTGGAAAGTCCAAATTAAACAGTTTTCTTCTTTTCCCTATTTCTTAATGCTGAATTCGTTATGTCAGAAATCTGCATTTTTATTCACTCCATGGTTGTTTGAATACCCTGTACCCCATAAAGAGATTCTCACTGCCTACCCGAAGTAGTAAAGCACATTAGTTGTAACAGATCACCTTCTTAAAGTGCTTGTTTCTTCATTGAGTGTAATACATGTTAAACACTCCACTTAGGATTAACGTCAATTTGTTGTCTATCTTTCATGCCAAATAACGTAGTTCAAAGCTTAAGCATTGTACAGCACCTGTTTTGTGCTGAGGTAAGAGATACATGTAGCTTGAAGATACACAGCTAGTGTAAAACAAGTGAACATGCAATGGCATGGATGAGCAAACCTGGTATGAATTTTAAAGCTAGCTCACTGAATTGTTTAAAATACCCATGAAAATATTTTGGGCAATTAAGGTATCACAATGTTTTTGAAAATCTTTGAAAATATTTACAAATGATTGGGCTCAACTTGTTTTCCCTAGCTTCCTGTATGCTTTATGTGAACTTAAAAGGTGAGTGAATGGGCTAAAATCTTATCCCGAGCAGAAAGAAAACATAGACCACCTGGAACACAAGAGCCTGTGAAACAGGATGTCCCATTTCTCATTTTTCCCAATGATAATCAAGACAACCATGTAGACAGATGGATTTTTAACAGGAACAAATCAGGTGAGGTCAGATGAGAGAGGATCTAGGAAGTACTGTAGTCTTCATTTAAAGTCCAACCAGTGAATCAAAAGGGTATTCTACAAGGTTAGAATCCAATTCCAGAGATGATCTGGAGCCAGTCTAAGTCAAAGGAGCCAGGTAGTTGCTTGCATAAAGATCTTGCCAAGACCTGGCTGAAAGTGATGTAGAGGTTACATAAAAGCAGGGTGCCCAAATCTGGAAGAAGAAAATCTATAAAGCATTTCCTTGCCTTAGAAGTTTTAACCTTTGTGCTAATGATACAAGTAGCGATCAAATGGAAACTCTGCAAAGTCTTGCTAATGTACAATTACAAAATAATGAGTGTCATAGATGGTCCACAGATGCAGCTTTGGGATGAAAACCCAATGCAAGCCTGTTTACTTCAGCTACTAGTCGTGTATACTGGGAGCTATCTCCACAGCTGAAGGTGCAGAAAGATTCCTGTCTTACTGTCCTAAACATTGTTTTTGTTAGCAATTGGTCTTGTTTATTTCCAACCCACAGTTGGTTTTGCTCACTTATTTTGAGGAATTTGTAGGAAAATCTCTTCAACCATTTTTCAGTTAGAAGAAACAACTATTGCCACATACTTTCCCCCACACAAATACCTCGTAAACAGCTGGAACTTTTAAGCACTGATCTTGGCCAGCCAATAGCTTTGTCAGGGATGTTTGGAGATACTAGACGTGGCTACAGTGAGTCAGTGTTGCATTGCCCAAGCATTAAAAATATCACAAGATTGCATTCAGTCATTAAATTGTTTGTCTTTTGGTTACTGAAAAATTAGGATGCACACATTCAAGATTTCCTCTATAGCTGTGACGCCTAGAATCAGAGAAGAGATTAGATGTCCATATACAAATACTGTGGTTCAACTGTTGGAGCTGTATGACAAAACCTCAAACATTCAATACATGACAAACCATGAGCTAGCAGTGTAGATGCAATGCAGTTGGTGGAAGAAAAAGTTAAATAGATGAACTTTAGACTGCTGTTCACTCCACATATCCCGAAATTAGACTGTATTTATCAGTTTAGTAAATAACATGTCACACCCACTCTGCCACTCAGTTCATACTTAAAACCTATGAAAGACAGACAGAAGAGACAGAAGAGTTGCAGGAAACCCTCCTGAAGGAAAGAGTGTGATCTAGGACACCTAGCTAGGGCTAGGACACATAGCAGCACCAAAAAGCATCCCTCAGCTAACAAGGGAAACACACTGTAATAATTATGCTGCCACACTTGCAGTATGGAAAGGCTTCCAGTTCAAATGACATTTTCATAATCTTTCAGACAGTTTTCTTATTATCTGAAAGTGTTTATTTCTTGCTATCTTTTGTGTCATTCATTAGTTGTTTTCTGTTGTTGTTGTTTGTTTGTTTACTCTTTTCCTTTCTAATTAATGATTGAGAAAGAAAATGCTCTCAGAGCTTAAAATTTCCATTTGCAATGATTGAGCTGGGATAAGGACTTCATCTTTGAAATTCATTGAATTTGAGAGGGACCAATAGTTAAATACAAAGACAACAATGAACTGCAGTGAATACTGAAGTTCTTTGCCAACTCACCTTGAATTTAAGGGACACTTTTGGCCAAAGTAGTTAGGGGAAAACCTTTGAAAACATCAAAATACTTGTGTTATGTTTTCACCCTGATTTGCTTTATAAATGATTTTCTTTTCCATCTGTTCCAGTTTGGAAATAAGTATGTATATACTGACTCAAAAACAGTGCTTTAAGTCAATTTTTTTTTTAATTCACAAGCTTCAATAACAAAAAGATTCAAGTCCAAGAGAATTGTTATAGAGAGATGCAAGCTGGATTTTCTTCAGCTGGTGGGAATAAAACAAAAGACTATTTACTTTCACCTTACTTTCCTTTTGAACTTTGAAAAGGAAATTAAATGATTTTTTTTTTCCTCCTTCTTTGAGTTGTGGTATCAATACAGTAAACCATTGCATCCTACCTTTCATACCTCTAATGACTCCAGTCAGATTTGTGCTCTCTTCTGGAAAGCACACACTTAAGACACTGCTGTGACTTAAGAGCACAGAGATTCCTGTTCTTTTCAAGAAAAAAAAAAAAAAAAAAAAAAAAAAAAACCTGCCTGCCCAGGAGCAGACCTCACAGGCTTCCCTTCCATCCCCAGGCCCAGGAAGAAGGCACAGCCTTTTAACAGAGAGCTGGTCATTACAGGCAGCCCCCCAAATGTCACTCACCTGCCAGAAAGGGAAGGCAACCTTGTGTTGGCATACATTGCAGTAGATGTGCTGAGGAAGAAGATGGAGGTCACTAAGCTGTTTGTCTGAAGCAGGAGTTCCACATTTGGTCTGTAAATATTATTGGAGTAGGACTGTGAATATTTGGGGATTTCTTAGAAGTGCTGCAGCTTTCTGTGTTCCTGTCAGGGATTGCCGAGGGCCAGGGGCCTGCCCAGGCCAGGAGCAGGGATGGGATCAGCCCCAGGAGGGGAGCCAGGGCCAGGCCCACCCAGGTTGTGCCTCAGTGACAGGGCTGGGCCCAGCAGCCCTGCCCCAGGTGACAGACCAGCACCCTACAGCAGCACTGGGGCAGGCTAGAAAGGGACCTGGGAGGCTCATGGCAGCTGATCAGGGCTGCAAGGGCCTAGTGGTGCCCCCAGCCCCCCACAGGCACGGCCCCAACAAGGCCTGCAGAGCAATTGAATGGCCGGGGAGTGTCAGTAGCTACCGGGGGGCTGGGAGCAGCCTGCTTGATTGGCAATAATTGCAGCACATTAAACCGGTACACTTTCCCCTTCCTCCCTTTTGTTTTTCTTTCATAACATTCTTGTTTCTGAAACACAGCACTCCTGTAGGTGCCAGAAACAAGCACTGACTGGGAATCTAAAAATTAACTGCATTATGTTTGAACGTCTGTTACTCCATTTATGTGTAAGCTGTGGGATAGGCAGGTTTTCAGCGTACAAAATTGTAGCAGCCTTTCCCTTTCCTAATCAGCATAGGAGCTGAAAAATATTGCTTTGCTCTCTCACTTTTTGTTAGTGACGCTGTTGTACTGCATTTGTTCTCTAAGTTTTAATTTGCTTATAGTCCTGCTTGCTGTTTGTTGTGCCTTTTTTTTTTTTTCCTATAAAACAGTTTCATATGTATACAACACCCAGTGCAGGACAGTTTTCTCTCAAAAAGCCTTGCAACCATCAGACCTTTGATTAAGATAACAGAGAATATAGCAAGTTCATGTGTGAAGATCTATGGCCCTGACTGTTCCTAGGTACTTAGCCTTCTCTAGTGGACAAACTCTACAAGTGAGGAAGAGGTTAACAAGCTTGTTAAAAGGCTAATTATCCTCAGTCAATTATACCTGAAGCAAGTGGCAGTGTTGTCTCCTTTTGAATTGCCAGTAGAAGACAAGGCTTAGCTTAAAAGGGAATAGTAGGAAAGCTGACTGCTGTTTTGTGGTAAGAGTTACTGCCTGACTCCAAGAAAAGTTGTTATGCCATCCCTGTAATAAGGTACGCCAAAGTGAAAGCTGTGGGCTTGGCTAGCTGTAATTAACTGTGGCTTATTTTAAGAGGCGTGGAATGGCCTTCAGACTAGAAAGTGCTGTAGGCTTGTGAGGATGGACTAGAAGAACTCCTTCAGCCGCTGTACTATAATGAAGCTGACTTTTTCTGCCTTTCTCAGAGGAGGAAAAGGCTTTAAAAAAAAAAAAGGCAAGAGAATAGAGGGGTATAACAATACTAACTCTGGTGTAGTGTGGTTGGAGGGAGGTGGTTGTGGACAGTTTCACGTCTAAAGATTAAAGTTCAAAAAATAAAGTGAGGTGGCAAATAGAGGTGTGTTAGATCACTTTACTTACATGTATATGAAACAGTGGTGTTAAATTTAAACTAAATTGTCTTGAGTGTCTGTCTCTAGGGTGTACAGAAACCAGAGGAACATAAATACTGCCTGGCCTGTAGTGACCATATCAAGGACCTGAGTGCACGAGGAGGCGTTAATGGCTTGTATCAGCTTCACCTCTGACCTCCATCCCCACATCCCTTCCCAGGGCCCCAGAAACCCTTTTTAAGTTCAGCCCTGGACTTCTCATCTCCCAGACCTATGTTTTAGATGTATGTTTCTAGCCCTACTTCTTGGCTAGGCCTTGGATTTATGCTGGAGGTAACTGCTCTCTTGGCAAGGCTCCTTGTATGTGTGCCTGTTGTTTGTCTCTAGTCCTGTTTTTGGCAACGTTGCTTGGATGGACTTAGCACCTGTGCTGTAGCCTTCCTTCAGACCTTTCTCTTGCCCTGTTTTCTTTTTTTGCTGATTCTGCTTTGGGCAGTAGCTGACCCTATTGTTTCCTAACAAAGTAGTGGAGATGTGTTCTTTCTAAATGTCTTCAGGGGCTTGACTAAGGCAATCTCTTCAGTCTTTTAATATTTTGAAGTCGTGTCGCCTTTATAGTGTCCTTCATAGCAATGTGCACTTAATGTTGTGGCTATTCCTTGTACAAAATAGCTCTAAGACACTTTGTTTTTTTTCTTTTGTGGAGACTAGAGGAAGCTGTTCTTATATGTTGCTCATCTCTGCCTGGATTCCTCTTTTTCATTCCTTCTGCATTACATGAGACAGCAGGTAGGAATATGCAGCCAGATAATAGTAACTTATTACTGATCTGTTGCAGTTGCTGGAAAGTCTTTCCAGCTAGCACTATAAATTGAGTGTTTCTGTCTTTTCCTTGCTTTTAGTGGGCTGAGAATAGTACTGAAGGGAGGCAATACCATATCTAAGTTTCTTAGTAGTGTGTAGTGAAGATAACGTATGTAGAAGTATTTTTCTTTTACTACATAAGATTTGATCATGGCTATGTGACAATTAATGGTGTAAGTTGTTGCATTCTTTCTTCCCCAAAGGGAGTCTCCATATCTTCTCTGTCTAAGCTCACAGTGCAGAATTGGGTTTTCAATTGAGAATTGATTACGGTTGTGATTCTTATTCTAAGTCTGGGAATATACAGAAGAAATTATGCTTCTCCTTATTCTTGCTTTCTGCACCTGCAGCTTCTCTGAGGTAAAATAGGTTGGGAGATTCAATTACCTGTTAACCTTTCTAGAATTATGAACCTGATGAAATCTTATTATGATACTTTCCCAGGTAATCCAGAGTATTGTTTATAAACAAACAGGGATGGAGGCCTAGGAGTCTCCTAGGCTTGAGAAAAAGGGATCCTGTACTAAATTCAGTAATTTTGGGGTTAGTCATAATGCAGTAGTATTGTAGGGCGGAGGGATGTATGTGTTACATCACAGCAAGGTGTATTTTGAGGAATTAATTTATCATTCTTCCACTCAAAGAAATGCTCCCTTTCTACAAAGAAAGAAGGGAATTACAAATGGATGCTAGATTTCACTAGGAGAAAAATTCATGTTTCTGATATAGTAAAAGCTTAGACCTTTCAGTACTGACTGCTTGACTCTCTGTCAAAAGCATGTGAAGAAGCATCTGGAGTCAGAATCTGGTACCAAGCCTGTATGTGCTGTACAAGATGCGTGGAGGTATTTATGCCTTTCTCCCATCGTGTATAGGTGTAGAGTGTAAATCCAGCTGTCCTGTACATAGTCAATAACTTTGCTGCAACTGATTGTGCTGAATCCTGTTTTACCAGGTTGGTGGATCTACTGGTGTTGGCATGTGTGAAATGAAGTACAATGTGTTGTGCAGTAGTGCATGAGAATGTGACTCAGTGAGTATTTGTCCTCTAAAGCCATAGCAGTACTAATTGCTATATGCTAATATTGCTAACCAGAGCAATACTAATAATGAATTATTTTAAAGAACATCCTTCCACAGCCTGTTTGGCCATACTTATGCTGACCTTAAGCCTTAAATACAGTGGATTAATCAGTCCTGCAGGTAAAGAGACCACTTTTCCTTATGGATGAATTTATTTTAACAACCTCTGAATTTACAGTTGGTTTCAAAGTATAATAGTCTGTTAGCTTTCAGCCATACCATTTGTTTTTGATATGAGCAACTCTAGCTTTATGTTAAAGCTTAATTAAGCACCTCACCTTCTTTTGGGCATTCTGAAGAGTTCACAGGGATAGCAGACTGTATACTCTCTCGTTAGTACATGATTGAATGTGTTCAGGTTATCACACTTGTGCATGTTCTGAGGGAATTATCAGCTGAAGTCACCCTTCAAATAACTTTTCAAGAAAGTGTTGTGCTGTTGGAAATGCTATAGCAGTAACAGTGAATGCTTGCAAATCTGAAATTTTTTTTTCAGTTCCCTGATGGATGGAATGAATTCTTTGTCAGACGTCACTTAAATGTGTGAATGTACTAAAATAAGCTATAAATGGAACACTAATAGAAGGTTGTACAATAGCCTTCTGCAAAATGCATAATTAATTACTTGTAATGGAGATGTGTTGTCTAATCAGGAGGGGAAAACTGAGCTTTGAGCCTTAGAAGCAGAAGCTTCCAATCTAATTATTCTGTTTGTATTTAGAAATGGAAGGGGAGTCTAGCACTTATAACCAGTCACACTTTGAATGTGAAAACATGAGAGTGTGGCTGTTTTTTGCAAATGCAAATTGCCTCTGGAAGGACTGACTTTTGTTAATGAAAACACAGCTCTAAAGCCCACAAAGGCAGAACATTCCCTCCCTAGGCTGTTTTGTGGTTATTTAACAACTTGCTTTTGTTCATTGAATGTGAGATAACCCAACAACAAAGCCGAACATTTAATGTCTAGAAGTCACTCTAGTGCTTGTAGAACTCGAATTGAATCATAGAATCATAGAATATCCTGAGTTGGAAGGGACCCATAAGGATCATCAAGTCCAACTTCTTGTCAGCATCCTCTGGAAGCTGGTAGCATAGGCCCTTAAGTGTTGCAAGCAAAACTCTTTGAAGAGTCTGCAGAGCAAGCATCTGAGAGCCCTGTGTATCTTTCCACCCCTTCCTAGGGAATTCTTGCTGTCCTGAGCCCTGGACTGCATGGGTCCAGTGGTGATGTGTACCATAGTGTGTAGTCACACTGAAATTTACAGAAGGAAAATCAAATGCTGTGTATTGCCTGCCAAAAAAAAAAGTTCACTTTTCTAGTGTGTTTATCTGACGAAAGTAGGGAGGGTTGTCTGCTTTGCTGTAGATGCAGTGGGGAAACGTTCTGAGGATGTGCTTTCCCCAAAGCACAAGTATCTCCTTTCTGGTCCTTCTACTAGACCTAAACCAGCAGTGCCACAGCAGTTGCCAGTCAGTTTTTCACATTCATGTTGTGATGAGTCTTCAGCTCTGAATGATGTTTGTTTTCATTTGAGAGTGATGTTTGCTGGTGTGAGGATTACTACTGTGAGTGCTAAGCGCTGAAAACAGTAATAGAAATTTCAGGGGAGGGTGAGATCCTCATACTACTTCTGTAACACTAAAAGGAAAGATAAAGGACATGTAAAATATTCTGTCTGGTAGCATACTACGTAAGTGTTAAATGACAGTGTGTGTGCAAGGTGACAGACTGCAGCATCTGTGCTGTAAATGCACTGAAATTAAATGTTCTCTTCCATTATTACAGTAACTCAGACTGCAAAGAGTAAAATGACTCTTCCTGGCTGTGTAGGGTTCTGTAAACAGACATCACCAAAACTTCAATTGTTTGATTACCTTGGGCATTGAACACTAATACAGCACAGGCAAGTAGCAAGACGTCTCAATATGGACTGGCTTGGGATATTCAGTTTATATCTTATGCTGTACCTTGCACACAAGCAAAACAGCAGCTGAAGTCTGAGACTAGGTTTGCTTATGTTTCTAAGAAGAAATTGGTGTTAGTGATCTGGCTTGGTTTAGACGGCAAAATGGGGGAATGCTTCTTGGTAGCACACTGGTTGTGGCCTTGAGTCCCAAACTCTGTGTGCTGACTTGCAGCTGAGAATGTGGCTTCAGGCTCTTGTTGCATCCAGCCGTTATACTTCCATAGCTATGGTAGTGTCTGCTTCCTCACCGGGTCTTTTATACGCTAGGTCTGGAGTGAGAGTTCCCCAAGCTGAGCAGAGAAGAGGCTGTTGTGACTCAAGATCACGTGGGAGGAGATGGAGTTAGGCAATGACATGAAATGCATCCTGGATTCCTGCTTGAGAATAATATATGTGAAATCTTGTTGGGGAGGGGGTGGCAGCAGTAGCAAAGGTATTTGAACCTGGCAGCAGTGACAGAAATTACAATTTTGATGCATTCATGTTAAATGAGGTTATTAAACAGAGTATGATGTACAGCAGTGCCACAGATATAAGAAGTTGGACCGGCTATAATACAATTTTGTATGAAAAGGGTACACAGAGCTCGATTGTGTGCCCTGGAAAATCCTGACTTTTATTACAAACTGGTGGGTGTGTGATGTTTTATGAATCTTTCTAGGAGGAGCACAGTATGTTCTTTTGGGACCTGTATCGCTAACACAAGGAGTTGGAGACCTGTTATTTTGAATTATATTCTTTGGTTTCTTTCGTTATGTTGGTGGCAATTTTGGCAAAACAAAGTCTGTATGCAACTGAATTTTCTTAAATATAAACATGAGAAGGTGGAAACAATTGTTTTTCAGGCTGTGGTTTCTTATCCTCATCCAAGTACAGAGGAAGGCTCTAGGATGCTCAGCGCTGCTGGCTGGAGTGCTGCAGGGTTCAGCCACAGGCTGGATTCCCTGCCTGTGGAAGACGTTGAGGACAGATCTGCCATCATCTCTCCCTGTTGAGAGGTTCCTGCTGCTACAGAGTTAAGGCTACATGTATGCTGCTAGTTGTTCCAGCTGGGAGGGTTTGCATGTGCACAAAAGGCAAGGAAAAGCCTAAACCAGTTCTACATTCTCTATTTTGGAGGCTTATTTACTTAACAGCAGTTGGAAGACTGATGTTAGCAGCAAATCCACTCAGCTCTTTAGCGGTGTATTAATAACAAGGTGCTCCTAGATGAAACTGAAAGCTGGAGTGCCAGGAGGCAGTAGGGTGATTATTCCTCAGTCACTGGGCTTGTGAGACTTCTGTAAGATGCTCGTCTGTGTGAGATGGGCTTTCCTAATGTGCCTGCTCAGACAAACGGGAGGAACTTCTCAATTCATAAGTTCAGAGAAATTTCTTAAGGTTTATTCCAGAAGAAGAGTAATGTCTTCTCATTGTTTGTCCCAACTCTAGCCTGACACCTTGTCTTAAATTTTTTCCTCCTCTGCTTTGTCTCCTTTCCCCATGGCACGTCTATATCCACCCACGACCATGTGCACAAATGACTGTGTGCAGCTGTGAATTTACCTTCTGGCTGTGATTCACTGGGCTGCCACGCAGCTTGCGCAAGACGTGCTGTTTAGCTGGGGCAGCTTGTCGGCAGTCATCGGAAATTCACCTTCGTTGGACCCGATGATCTCGTGTGGTCCCTTACAACCCCTACAATTTTGTGATTTGTGTCTCAAAGAGCCATCACCCCACCCAAGATGGCCTGGTGGAAATCTGAAGGATAAATGGAGTAGTTGATATAATTATTTGCAGGTTGCATATGTTTTCCAGCTGTATAGTTAGTGAGGGTTTTGTGCAAAACTATGCTTTAGCTCAGGCAATAGGGTCACCATGTTGACCCAGAATCAATACAAGTTCCCCTCAGACCCTGCTGATCCTGAAATTTCTATAGCTAATTGCAGTAATTACAGTTAAGTTTTAGGTAGCTTAGGTCTGCATCTTTCATATTCATCCTTAAGTCCAAATAAATTCCATTTTCTAGTCAAAACACACAGAAAATACAGCCATTCCGGTGCACTAATAATATGTGCTTGGAAGCTTTGTTGTGATTATCTGGAATTTTTTCCAGTGCTGCAATCAACGTATTTTTCCCACTTGAAGAAACATTAAACATTGGGTAGCTACTCAAAATGCATGTGGCTGGTTTTGTTTTGTTCTTGTCTTTTGCTAATAGGGTTCTGGCCATCAAATCTAGATATATAAGTCTGGTCTTCCAGAACTTTGGCTGGCCTTGAAACTGGAGCTCTTGGCCAATTATTAGTAGAAAGAAATGGAAAGTCAAGAAAACAAAGCACACTTTATTTCAGTATATGTCAAGTTCAAGGGAGCAAGTTTAGAGTTTTCTTTGGCAATTGGCTGCAGGAGGTGGTAGACGGAGTCCTTTTTCTTATCGGCAGTGCAAGATACAGTGGGAAGCAAGGCGCACCTTCTGCCTCCTGCGGTCTTCATGTGCATGGCATTGCCGTATTGGAAGGCTTTAATGGACTGCATGAGAGGTTCCTGATTAGGAGAAAAAAGTAATTATTTTTGTCATTTCTCCGGCTAATACAAAGGAAAGCAACCTGTATAAACGTTTAAAAAAAACAAAATCCAGACTCTCCCCTTTCTGAAGATGTCCTCTGGAGGGGCACTGTTGCCATACAGCACTAACAGCTTGACCTGAAGAAGGGAGGTCCCCTCTTGGTGTCAGTGGCCCAGTCACCGCTACGCTGATGGCCCTGGCCATGGTCTGTCTGAGCACAGAGCCTTGTGCACAGCAAGGCTGGTTAATCCATCTTCCATGCTGCCTGCTTCCTTCTTCGTGGCCTTGCCCCCACATTTCTAGTGGGTGCAGCATCGGCTACTTCCAGTAGCGCTTCCCACCCATGCCTGCTGGTACTGGGTGGGCAACTGGTGCAGGGCATGCCTGGCTGGCTGCTCGCATGGGGCCGTGCCAAGGCTTGCTGTGATGGACAAATAGGGCTTGCCTGTGGTGTGCTGGGGTTTGGGAGCTGGCCATAACAAAGGCCATGGGATTGGTGGTGTCCTGGCCTTGTAACTGAAGAAGGCAAGAAGGATGTTTGGAATTGTGAATGTGCTGAAGTGCAGGGAGGTTGAATAGTCTGCTCTAAGCTTTCTGCCTGGCTGTTAGATCTACAGGGTCACTATATAGTCTCCTCCTTATGCTGTTGTGCACAACTTCAGAGGCAAAGAATGGTTAGGATCAAGGCTTCGGTCAGCTTAGTGAAAACTGATTTTGCTTTAAGTTTTTCATTTTTGATGGGAAAGCAGCCATTCTTCATGTGCTGTGAGGATTCACGTGTTACTTTGCACCCCTTGAGCAATAGCTGATAGAAATCTTGTCATAATTTGGTCTGGCCTATAAGGCACAGTTCTCATTTGCTTAACTTTTGTCTCCCTAAACTCTGTCTTAAATGCTCAATATCTGTTGTTAGGCCAGAATCAGGTAAGTTCAGAAGTCAATAACATCTGTGTGAACATGTAGAAAACTAGAGTGTGTTGTTGCCATGCAAGGTTAAAACTATGTAAATGAATTGATTGCCTTGTAGGAGGCTTTTGCTGAAGTGAGAGTTGTTTTGTTTCACACAGCTGCTGTAGAGTACCCTACTGTCAGGTCAGCTCTTGCTGGAGCATTGACAAGCTTTGTGTTGTCCTCCCTCTGTGCTAAGAAAGGTTACCTGGATCTCAGCTGAAGCTGAGAGTATCTGGTGAGTTTGTGTAACGAGTAAATACAGATTTAGAAAAATGAGTGTTAGAATATGCCACCCGGTGAAGGAGAGGGCCGCTCTCCGTCATTGACCTGTGGTCTTGGCAAGCATAACTTGTGAATTCAGATTTCACTGTGAAAAGGCTGATGCTGCTTCTGTCTCATATTTCTGACTTTTATAGAAATTTAGTCATTTCAGTGCAGTGTTCATATCACCTTATGCTTTATAACTGTGATACACACCTAGATATACGCAGAATGTTTCTGCAACATCACAGCCATCTGGGCATCCCCTTGCCTCGGTTCTTAAGCCAACAGCATTCATATGTGCAGTTTTGGCTTTGGGGAAGAAGATTCTAGTGCAGGAATAAAGTACACTATCACATGCTGAGTCTCCAGTTTTTCCTGGCATGGATGAGGTAATTTCCATCTGGTATGATGCTTGCACTGGTCTGTAATTGTGCTTACAGCTGCTTCTACCCCTTGCCTTTCAGATGTGGTGGTGGAGTGAAGAGCAAGGACATCTGCTGCTCAGAGTACTCCTCGCTGGACTCCCTCCGCACCTGGCAAGTAATCAAGGGTTGTTGAACGGGAGGGTCTGAACTATAAACTCTGGATCAGTGAGTGCTGAAAGGCTTTTGTGGTGTGTTTTTGTTTGTTTGTTTTTCCACATATCTAGCCTGGCAGGATTTTCAGATGGACAGTAGTCACAGAAGATGTTAGTTCCTGAATATGGCAAGGGTCTTACTTCTGAAAGGCATCTTCCTCTGGTTATCTCTGCTTACCTGGTGCTTTCTGTCCTTTCTGAGATGGAGCAACTGTCCTTTAGTGAAGTATGCCCTAGGCTCTTATTTTTTAGCAGTAGATAGAGCCCCCAAGGCTCTCCAGGCTTCCCGTAATAAACATTTCCAAGTTTGTAAAACAAAATTCACAATGAACTGGATTGAATTGGATTGAATCTGTTGTAGACTTCAAGCTTGTGGAAGGCAATGCTGAGGCTTTGAGAGCTGTTTGCTAGGCCTCTCTGAGTGATAGATCATAGCTCAGCTGTAACATTTCAGCCTAATGGTAAGCAAAAATGAGGATGAAGGGGAAAAAACAGAGAAGGGATGTCCTTTGTGGATCTGGAGTCAAAAGCTGAAGCAACAAATGTTGGATGTGACCCTGAAGACACCTTAGAATCTGATGGAGTCTGGGTTGCAAGTTGTCATGATTGTTATAGCAGTCCAATTAGGATCTCAAGTTATTTTGGCAGTGTGCCCAAAACTGAGGTTCTTTTTATTGATGTCCTAGTGGAAAAAAAATGACAGAAGTACTGTGAAACTAGCTTCTTGCTGCATGATGGAGACTTGTAACTATTGGAATGGGCTATGGCATTGTCAATTCACTGGTGTGTTCAGTGCTTTTTTCATTTGTTTAGATTTTTTTTATGCACTATAATATTAATCTGTAGAACTAGGGTTGAAAAACCTCTTGGGAGGGCGCATTTTCTCATGCAGCCTGGCTTTCCGTTTTGTTACATCAGCTGTAGCACCACGGAGAAATGGGCTTTTGGTGGCTCCACACATCTCATCCCAGCCTGACAGAAATACATGGAGGGAATGTATCTGCACTTCAGTAACAAGGGAACTGGCTTGAGGTTTTTAGGTGAAAGCTCAAGTAAGGTATTTCATACAAATTAATGTAGTCAGCCATAATAACAACAAATTTATGATCCTACAGCTAGTGGAATAATGGCCAATGCTTTTTATTTGTTGTTCCTGACCAAAGGAAAGCGCAGCTCTGTTCTAGGACACCAGACTCCATGTTTTCTTACTGTTTTTTTCACACCTATGTTTCCTTAGGAGGTAATGCAAACATGACTTGATCAATGCTTAATTTATTGCCCTAGAAATAGCACAGGGGATCTGGCACTGAATCAAATGTGTGTGGAGAGACAGTGTTTTTATGCTTAACATGAGTGGAAATGATACTTTTAATATATGTATGAAAGAACAGGGACAGGAGGGCTGGAGTTTCCATTAACCACGTTGACGATATTTTTAAGAAGCTGTCTGGAAGATCCATTAGCTGCTGTACAGCTTTCTGGAGTTCTTAGGACTGTTAAAACACCCCAGTGCTGTGACCCCAGGGCACACAGCATAAGGAAGTGGAGTTCCTTTGCTGTAGCAAATAATTCATTCCCGTCTTCCTGCTGAGGGGGAAGAGGGAATAGCTGTAGTGAAAGATTGTCAAGAAATCTGTGTTCCTCACCCTGCTGAATTTAATCAAGGATGTTGGTGGCAGTGTGGAAATAAGGTTGGATGAGAGCTGATAATATTCTTAGGATGTGACTGAAGTCCTTCAGCTTCCAAAGGACGCAGCCACTGGTGACTAAGTCAAATGTGAGTAGGACACCTGTAACTATAATTGCCTAGGTGAACTGATTAAAAAGTTCCCATGTAGCTCAAGCTTCTGAAGAATCTTTCCTGAATTCTTTATGGCCAAGTTTTTTTAGGAATGAGACCGCCTGTCACTACAGAAAGGTTTCAGCAGTAGCACCTGAAGCTGAGCACAACTGACATATTTCAGGTTATGCCAGGCTGGGAGTAGGGATCTTAATTGCATCCCTCCTGTCAAAATCTGGAGCTGCTCACTAGGAAGTGATGCAATGCAAATGTCTGATGGTTAAAGGGAGCCAAGCCAGTAAATCAATTTGGGATCTGGCCCTCAGATACTCTAAGTGAATAGTTGCATCAAAGGAATACACTTTCATGGAAGCTAGTCGTAGGAACACTTAGTGATGCAAACTGTGACACTAAAAACAGGCATGTGTCCAAGATGAAGCTCTGAATTTGAGCTGTCTGCAGTTTTAAGTATTAATGAAGAGCTTGATTCTGATCCGAGGCATACTTCTGCAGCCAGTCGCTCTACCTCCAATTTTGATCAAGACTTAGTTGCTAATTACTTTGTATTTATGAAGCCTTTTGTGTAGAAGTTCTGATGTTACCAGTTCTCAGCCAATTGTATGAAGAATGAAGAGCCTGATTCCAGGTCTCAAGTAGGAGTCTTCTGTGTGTGGTAGGTACTCAACAGGTCCAGCTGGGTTGGAAGAGAACACAAACCAGGAGGAGTGAGGATGCAGTCTAGTGGTCAGGTAGCAATCCATAGCTTGCCTGCTAGGATTAAGGTTCTTGTCTGTGTTCCTCAGCTTTCCAATTGGTAACTTCCACGTGTATTTACTTGGTGAAACAACTGGAAAAGACTTTCAGATACCCAAATTCCATTGCATTTCTTGATTGACTAAATGGGGAGCTATTAGCAGCAGAGACACAGGAGTGTTTTGGTGGGATCTGTAAATGGATGCTTAAGATGGGGTGCGGTTTTAATTGCAAGTCCTGCTATTCTGGGAAATGCTTGGCAGCATATGTTTGAAGTACATATTTGTGCTGAAAACAAGGAAAAGGGGAGTGAATTGATGCAAGCTGAAGCTAAAAAAGTTGCTTGTTTTTTTCCCCTCTTTGACTTGAAAACACAATATAGTTCTAGAGTAAACTGCCTTTGCTGAAGTCTGTGGCAAAAATAAGCCAAGAGTTTACTGGAAAATTTCGATGCCAAGGGAAACAATGGTACGATCGGCTCTCCTGAACTAGTGACGAGCAGACTGTCTAGGCTGTTGATGTACAGACTGAAGAGACAGACTTGGCACTACAGGATTAGTTTATCACTTGTCAGTGTACATCACTACTGGTGTGACCCAGATGTCCCATGCTAATTCACACTTTCTTGATGTATCCTGAATGAAAATTCAATGTCTGTATCTTCAAGCAAAATGAACTGCACTGGAAAACTGTCTAGTCAAAACTAACAGATACAGCTCAAAGGTCTGGCGATTACATACACTAAATTGTATGGCTGTTACAGCGAATATATAGCTGAAGTCCTTTCAGACAGTTTTTACTAAAATTTGGGTTTGAGAAATGCGTATGTGTTTTGCAATCAGGGAGAAGAGACGCACTGAAATGAACAAGGCTTCTCTTAAGTCTTTAGTGTATTTTCTTGGTGATATATTGATTCAAAAAAGGGGAAGGGGAAAAAAGTCTCTTTTCTTTTGCATTTCCACTGGCTATAAGAAGGATTCTTGTTCTTAGAGTTATCCTGCTCTTCCCTGGGCTCTGTCATCTCTTTGGAATAGTGGCTACTGTGCAAAGAATCTGTTACCTTCCAGTTCTCTGTCCTTAGATCTCATGCCAGTTGTCTGACTTCCATGTCACCTTTATCTTTACTTAAATCTGGTTTATTTGACTTAGAGAAGGGTCCCTTATTTCTATAAAGGAGCCGTTCATAAAACTTTGAGGTCAAAACTTGGCATTCTTCCATATGGGCAAACTCAGGTGTGTTTTATGTCTGTTAACTGGTGTGGATGGTAGTGTCTGGGCAGAAAAGCAACAGGTAGCTGTCCTTAGAGCAAGTGGAACACCTCTAGGCTATGAAAGGCACAGCACCAAATCTGAGGAGCTACATCTTTCCTTCCAACTGAAGGCTGTGGAGGGCTGTAACAGCTGCCTCTTATCTCACAATCAAACATTTTGAAGCAATTGAGGCAAAGTATTTATGCTACTGGACAGTTTGTTTAGTTGATGATCCTTTTTCTGATTCATTTTTTTCCAAAGAACTGAAAATGAGTGACGTATGTGGCTTAGTATAAATAAGAAATACATGACGTCTCTTGTCAGTTAGAATTAGTAATGCTTCATACTGCTCTTGAGTGATTTAATGAAATCCTCATGTGTGTGCATCAACAGAAAGTAAACATCGATTGAAAGGAAAAACAAGAAGCTGCTTAATCTTGCTCAGTTTGGCTTTAGATAGAAAACAGCATCAAGAAAAGACCGATCTGGAGGGGTGGACTAGGGTGGGAGCATGCTCCACTGCTTTCTAAGAAGCTGTAGGAGTGAGGTGAAAAACAGAGCTACAGAAAAAATATTGTTTACAAACATGAATCCACTTGTAAACAGCCTGTGTCACAGAGCAGAAGTCACAATAATTCAGTGCTACTCTGAGATGGGGAGATTCAGTAGCGGTATTAGATATGGGAAGGAGACACTACTACAGCTGGACTACAATGCAACAAACAACATCAAATTTAGATATTCCTGGAGGCAAAACAAGTTGGAATTTGGGGGAGATACTGCATGGGTTTGCATCTTTTTTTTTTTTTTTGGGTGCTCATGGTCTTGTTGACTGTGGTGGAATTTTTTTAGTGAACTTCTCCTTTCTGTCTGGATGTTCTCTTTGTAACATTTCATGCCCCTGCTTCTTCTGCTGATTTGGTATTTCACCAGGTCCTTCTCACCAGTCATCTCTTGCAAGCTCCTTCCATTGAAAAATGCTTCTGTTCTGAATTGGTACAGCTATTGAATTTAGGAAGCCTTCACCAAATCAATCCTGTTTGCTCACTCAGCAGTGAACCTAAAGAAGGTGTAGCTTCCAGGGGCTTGCTGTGGGGGCTGACTGAAGATCTGACATGTAAAGCAAGTAATTTCTACAAAACCAAGACATTGTGGCAGGAGGAAAAAAAAAAAAGCTTTCCTAAGGCCAAACCGCAGGTAGTCTGAAAGCCCAATCCAAAAGAAAATCCCTAGGGCTCTGCTGATTCCTTATGTCCAGGTGCCTGTCTCATTCTGGAATAAGGTGCTTTGGTTCCAAACAGTCCTGGGCAACTTGGACCTTCGTGGTCTGTTTGCACCTAGCTTGGGGTATGTAGAAGGTTGACAGCTGGATTTACTTTTGCCTGGCCAGCCCCCTCAGTTCATTTTTTATTTATTTTTTTAATTCCATGAGCCCTTAAATGGGGTGCTGACATAACAATCCCTGAATATCTTTGTAGGACATTGCATTCTAATGAACAGTGTACAACCTGGTGGTGTTTTCTCCCTAGCTGGATGGACCTTTGGCCTGAAGCAGTGTGGCATTTCTTCTTTGGCTAGTTGTTTTGACCAAAATGAACAAAAGCATTTAAGGCTTCTTGAAGGTTTTTGGCACATAGTAGTACCTTTGGAGTTTAAGAAGGGGAGCCAGACAGTGGGTAACTTCTCTGGAGAAAGCTTGAACTTTCTGAAGCTGCTCTAGTGATTACCTGATCTCAGGTAGTGCTTCTAGGCTCTTCTCTGATTTCAGTCATAGTTGTGCTATTCCCTGACGTTTTGAATGTCGTGGAAGATGCACCTAGGTCCCAGTTATTAGTAAAGAAATACAGTTCTTATAAAATAGAAATATTTCAGGAAAGGTTGGATCTTCATAGCAGAAGGCAGAAGGGGTAAAAAGCAATTTAAGAACAGATGGAAAATGAAGTGAAAGCAGGGAGGTTAAAATCAGCTCCCATTATTTTTTGTGACTGTTCCAAGAACCAGGGTAACTTAGAACAAATAATGGATTTTTGTTGAAGCTTTAGCACATTGGCTCTAGAAAAGCTTCATCTAGTTCTATTTTAATTAAAGTTTGGAGGCAAATACAAATTCTCTGGACACAAAACCATTAAATGAATCTTGTATAATCCTTAGGAGGAGGTATAGTAGAACTTTTTCTCTGGCATTTTCTAAACATTTAATTCTTTCAGCTTTGAGGAGATGCCTTGTTATAACAAACTTGATGTTTCTTCTCTTTTGGAAGTTCCTTCAGGTTTTAAATTGTGTGTGCTTTATTTAAGGGTCAAGTGGTATTCTGGATGAAAGCAGTTTTTATCTGTCAAGGATGTTTTTGCTTTGCCAGACCACTTTATTACTTGCAGTTCTCTTGCTTGGAAATTTTAAAAATTCTCTTTAAATATACAAGCTAGTTTCAATGTCTAAACTCTGCAGTCAGTGATGCAATTCTTGCTCAAATACTTAATATCTGAGACCTAGTATGCTTTTATATTTTGCTACAGAAATAAGGCTTGGAAAAGAGTTTCTTCTACAATGCTGATAAAAAATAAGCAGATATTAGTAAAACTTGTTGCCAGATTTTCTTTTAAATTTGCTGGATGAGGTGGTTTCAAGTATTGCTGTCATTTGAGAGCAGGATGGGCAGAAAGGATCCTTTGGGTTGAAGGGTGATTTCAGCACTACTCAGATAGCTTGTGTTGTTTTTTTTGTGGGTCTGTATTCCTTAATAAAGGCTTCCAATCCCGTTCATGCACCAAAGCGCTCTGTAGTATTCAAATAATGACAAAACCCAAGGAAGAATAGGCAGAACTTGCTCTGGCATCAGCCCTCTGGGGCTTGCAGAGGGCCTTTGAGCTGCTGGCTGTACTGCGCGAGGGGATGCAGGCAGCAGGACGTCTCCACTGCGCTTCCCCTGCACTGCAGGGACTGTTTGTGGGAGGTGCTCTTGGGATACAATACTCAGATACCTGTAATAAAGTGGGCTTTTGTGGAGTTTGAAGACAACGGAGACTAAGGATAAGAACGGAGACGGTGAAGGTCAGGCTTTTGTCTTACAAAGAAATTAAATGCACAGATGGTCCCAGTGCTTTGGCTTTCTTGGCTGGTAGGTGGCAGAGCCTGGTTGGGAGAGCTTCCTCAGGCTGTTGCTCCTGTTGGGCACCTGACTGGTACTTAGGGGTCAGGAAGTCTTGATGAAAGCAGTGGAAAGTGTGTGCCTGTGGCAGGAAATACTGCTTTTCCTGGGCACCCCGAAACAAGTGCTGCTGCAGCTGGGTTTGAGGGCTGCGAGTGTGCAGAGAAGAGCAGTGGCGCAGGAAAGCTGCGCAGTGTGGTTTGGCAGGCAAATGCATCTTGAGTGATGTACGCCTCAGGATTAATACTTCTCACTGGTCAGTGTGACTAACACAGCTGTGAAGACCTCAAATCTTTCACTTTTTTATAAACTTGTTTTCATTTGTGAGCTGGCTGTTGCTCTAAAACAGAGCCCAGAGCTTCAAAGTGGTGCCTGCAAGGCAGGGTGGGACCTAGCTGTAGTTACAGCTCGGTAGTTGTTCTTCTCCCCACCTTCTTATGATCCTGCCTTCTTGTAGGGTCTGTGACTGAGTGCTGAAGGCACAAAGCACTTCTTTTTTTCCACAGATACCCCAGGAGCCTTTCCTGGCCATGCTGCCCTAGCTTTTAAATGGTTTGTCTTTCTCTCCCTTCTTTCAGAGCATCTTTAAAATAGCTCTGCCTTGTTCCATGTGTTAGAGAAACTGGCTGCCTAAATCACAGCTAAATCAGAAACATAGCTGATCATTTGGACAGATACAAGCTGTGTGGGCTTCTTGCCAGCGTTATATTTGCTTTTGTCTTCATAAAAAGTAGTCCTGAGAGATACAGGCTTGCAAACAGTGAGAATCCAGCAAAGGCATGTACTTTCATATAGTTTTTTTAGAATATTTATTTTTCCAGTCAGCCAGCTTCATGAGTTATTTCAGGCCATGGTATGTTGCCTGCTTGTTGATCAGATGCACAGCGTGATAATGACTTGGGGAAAAAAAAAAAGAGAGAAATGGCTTACTGCTGGCCCCTGCAGATTGTTTGTAATTGGATGTAAGTGATTAAAGTTGTGTGGTGTGCACCCTGCGCGATCCTTGCCTGGGTGTGTTTTGGTGATGTGGTGGATGAGTGTCCATGCTGGGAGCAGCCTGTGTGGATTGCTTCAGTGCTTGATGTGGCAAAGGTGAAGCTGCTGGTAGGAAAAGTGGCTTGGTGCCTTATTGACTGGAGTCTTTATCTTTTTTTCATACTGTTTAGGAAAATGAAGAGGGCGAAATATTTTGGAGTTGTTGTAGGAACAAATTACTCAGCCATGTCTTCAAAGTAGTCTTAAATGCATCAATATAATGTCATATTAGAAAAAGAGTGAGACTTCAGTGACTTGAATTTGAGTCCCTACTTCACTTGTATTTCCTGTGGGACTGTGGGTATGCAGCATATTCCCTGCATCAGCTTGCTGCTGGTAACACTGGTAAGAGCACTTATTAGTTGCAATACATCGAGTGCTGTAGTCTTTAAGCCCTATGTTAATAGGGTCTAGGTAAGTGATTAGCACTAATTGAATTGTGGGCAATCCCGTGAGTTAGGTCAAGCTTGGTTCAAGTCTAGCAGGGAGAAGGCCAAGTTTGATATGTGAGATGCAACTTGCTGGAGCAGGGGAGTTCTAGTTCTCCTGGATGGACTGATTAATAGCCTTGGCTATTAGGTCATTGAACACAGGGTACCCAGCGCTGTAGTTCACAGGCCTCTCACAAGGAAAGGAAGGTGAGGTGAACTAGCACATACTGGGAACTGAGGTGGCAAGAAGCTTTTCAGTAAAGCAAGGTAACTGTAGATTTGGAGGAAGATGCTGGGAGTAGGAAAGAAAAGGAGATGTACTTACCAGCAGCCCATTTTAGCCCTCTCTTGGAGGGGGCTAGGCAGTGAAGCTCATCCTACATATGAGGAAACGTTGTCTGGTGTGTGCCAAAGCCCTGTGAAAGCAGCCTTACCACCACCTCTTCTCAGAGGCTTATTACCCCTGCCATTCTTGAAAACAGTTTCTATACAGACAATTTGGGAAATTCTGAGTGCAATTAATCTTTACACTTGTGTATTCTGCTTTCCTTTACCTTACAAGGCAAACAGGCCTGAGCAGTAGTAGGAGGGAATATCTTCATGGACAAACAGGCTCTAAAACTGCCATTTACCTGGGAGATGACAGGCAGGCCCAAATACCCAAGAAGGCTGAGGTTAGAGCTACGTACTCAGCAGGCCCAGGAGTTGTTTGACGTCTGCTTTTCTGCAATCCTTCATTCTTCCTGCAGCAGCCTTACTTCTCTCAGGATAACAGATTGTTCCTACTTTTAACCACCTCAACTAAGCGCCTTGCCTGTTCTGCCTGGTATGTAAGGACTCACTGCTTTCTCAGCCTGTGCCTGAGGCTTAACTTGCCACCTCAGGGTTAGTGCTGCATTACTGCAATTACACGGCTTCTGCACTGGAGCTGGTCTGGATGCCTCAGAGCATGGGCAGGGCTGGCAGGGAAGTGGCTGGCTGAGGATGAAAACAGCCGGGCTGGCCAACAGCCACCAGGATATGAGGTAAATTATTTAAAACACTGCTGGAGCTCCCTTCCTTCAACTGGATTCGAGTATTTGTAGGTGGCTAATATACTGAGATAGAACAAGATAAGTATTTGTCTTTATATCAGGTCGGTGGCAGAACAGGAAAACCTAGATCTCTTCCCTCTGTTTCTACTGTTTTTCCCATCAATACTAAACTGTTGTTGACCCTGCTGCTTCCCAGCTAATCTGCTCATCTGACCTAATGGCAAAATGGGTAAAGAGTTGTAGGATGGAACGCAAGCTAATAAGACTGGTACGGCCTGCTGCCTTGTGCTCTTCCGCTCTGAACCTCACTTACAAATTGCTGCCCCTTTTTGGTGGGAAGCTGAAGGCCCACTGAAAGTATTTCCCCAGCTGCATGTTTGTCTGAAATTGTTCCGAAGTCTTACTCTTGTTTTTGAAGGCAACAATCTGCCTGAAGTACTACAGCGTTAATCTTCTTGTGAAACTGCAACAGGGTTTTGAAGCTGTTCTGCATTACATCCCCAGTTGTTTCCCTGTCCTAACCATAAGGCCCGGTAACATATCTCTGGTGCCAGCACTTCCAGCTATAATTTATCTGAACTTCTACCTTTCCCTTCTTCGCTTCCTCCTTTTTAAAACCAGTAATATTTGAATGGTAATTCCAGCCTCAAGGCATGTGTAAATTCATTAAAGATCTTGCCTTTTGAAGTGGAGTTAGTACTTTGTTAAAGCAGTTTGTATGTTCTGGGTCATGAACCATCTAATCAGAGACCTGGGTGCATCTGGGCTGTGCTAATTAAAGCTGCAGCCCTGGAGCACAGAAGCAGAGGCATCAGCTCAGTGCACAGTCAAGCTTCTGAGACTTCAGTTGCAGAATGACCTCTAGCTTCTGCGCTGGGTGCTGATTGCCATCAGACAAGCTCCTGGTGCAGGGACACTTGTCTGCTTGTGTGGTAATTTCCTGTATCACAGTACCATCACTGATAAGCCTCCTAGAGTCTTTTTTCTCATAACAGATTAATTTAATATTGTCTCTTTTCTTGCCAGAAGCCTGTTTTAAGAAGTCCCCCACCATCTAGGGGTGTGGACTGTGCATCTTCCAGCCATATGGATCCTGGCCAGTTCCTTCAGATGTTGTATCACTGGCTCCCGGTTGCATTTTGTTAGTGCCTATAGCACAGGATTCCTGCTTCTAATTCTTGGCCTAAGCACCTTTCTAATGGACGCTGTTAGCATGACACCAGCAGCTGATGTTCAGGTCCTGAATGTTCAAAAGCATTTGATTTGTGAGAACTGCAGAATTTCTGGAGAAAAGAGATCCATCAAGAGGAGGGAGGTGTCTTTTAGGAGTGTAGCTCAAATATGAAAGCAGTGAATGAGCTGGGTACCTGGACAAATTGGATTTCCTGGCCCTGGATGCTTTGGTGAGGTGTTTATTAGAGTTGAACAAATCACTTAGCTTTTTTTATGGCTCACTCCTAAAGTAAAATAAATGCTTTGGGATGAAAGTGTTCTTGATAAACATCTCAGACTTTTAAGAAATACTTCTGGGATTATTTGCCCTTTAAGTTTTAGGCAACCTGACTTCAATGTTCTGCCTTGTTTGCCTTCAGCTCTTAAAAAACAGAGTAGAACAAATTGACTTGTTGAAGGAAAAACAAAATTGTCACACAGGTATTAAAACAACTTGGCGTCAATCTACAAGCAGTTCTGGTTGGCCTGCACTGCTTTTCTTTGTATGGAAAAAAAGTAATCCAGATCTAGTTATCTCCAGCAAAATCTGCTATTGAAAACAGAGGCATCCTAGTCCCTATATGGTGTGAGTCTTGGCAGTAGCTTACTTTGATCAAATACAAATCAACCAGGAGTTTTTTCCCCTTTCTCAGCATCTCTTTTGGCAGAGCCTCCATCTGTGGTTAGTATTGGAGAGCCTGGTGGCTGTTCCAAGCTGAAAAGAATGCCCATCGTGGGATTTGGTGAATAGCTCTATTCATAAGTCATCTTGCCCTCCCCCTTCCCCCTCCAGCAATGCACTTGAAGTCTCCAGGATACTTGTGCAACCTTGGGTCTAATGCGCGGGGCGGCGTGGAGAAGAGCACGGTACAGCCCGTCCTGAGGAAAAGCAGCAGCACGTAGCTGCTGCTTCTGAAGCGCAGTAGAAAAGGAGTTCATACATTTTTCCTTCTTGAGCATAACCCTGCTAGTCACCTTGTCCAGGGTCCAATTCCTTCCATTTATGCGGTCTGGCTCAGTTTTCTTCCCTAGTGGACTTCTTGTGTGTGGAGGGAGAAGTGGCACCGCTGCCTTTGGACGCAGAGCCAATAACATGGGTAGCCGAGGGAAGTGCCTGCTGTGTGCCTCTTATTACCTTGCCTGGCACCACGAGGGCGGACAGCTCTGGGCTTGGGAAAGGACTTCTCTAAGGATTTTGATTTTTGAAAAAAGCTTCTCTTTCGTTTTCCACTGCCATGAAACTCGACTGTTGAAAAACTTGACAAATGAGTGAGCTACTCTGCCCTTTCTTGTTTATTTTACTAGCAGAGAAGAAAATGTGGGAAGTAGGAACGAAAGCAAACAAGGTGGGAGGGAGAAGATATATGAGAGTTAAAAAAATAAAAATTTAAGAGGTAAAAATGGAAGTGAAACTTCCTGAAATTAACTTTTATAGGATTTTGTAAATAAACGTCAGTCCCGAAGAGAATGATTTTCATGATGTCTATACAAACTTTTTTTTCACTGATGGAACAGTGCTGTATGATCACAATGGAGGTCTTGTCCAGTCAGCCACTCCTCTCCCCGCTCATACTGTTCTCCTGTGCCCTTGTCCTGATCCAGCAAGCTACGTTAACTTATATCAGGAAGTAGTTTGGCTGTCATACAGCTACAGCCAGTCTTTTAGTTCATTCTACTTCAGCAGCGTGCCATCTTTGCTTTTCAAGAAATTCTGGACACCCAAGTATCCTCCCCATTTGTGAGTCTGAATCGTGCCAATAACTTATGGATGGGCTCCTATTGCTTGCATCAGTTGGCTGGTGGTGAGCAACTGCATTCTGCATCACTTTTTTTTTTTTTAATATTTTTTCCTTCCGTGTTAAACTGTCTCTATCTCAGCCAAGGAGTTCTTGCCCTTCTACCTTTCTCAATTCTCCCCCTGATCCCACTGGGGGGGCAAGAAGCGTGAGAAGGCAGCTGTGGTGCTGAGCCGCCCTCTGGGTTAAACCAAGCACATGGCATGTTGGTGGCAGTGGTTCCTTAGAGATGGGGTCACGCTCAGCACTTTTTAGGTAAGGACTGTTGTATGCCTAGTCGTAGACAGCCTTTGTCTTGAAGAATTTCAGAATGTGAAGAAAAGGATCAGTACAAAACACCTGCTTAACCAGATGCATTGCAGTTCTCCTTATTTAAGGTTATGGCACTTAATCCTCAAAGTAGCAGGCCGAAGGTGAAGAACACATCAGAATTGATTCTGATAACTGAAGATGAGGGCTGCACTTGCTGGCTATAACCTTCCTGTCCCGTTAATGCTGCTTCTCATGTGGAAGTATATACCTACAGTCCTTATTTCAGATCAGGGCATTGCACAGTCTGGTATGAACTGAAGCTGTGAGGATCTTTGGTGTGAAAAATTGGCAATAGAAACGTTGAGAAGCTTTCAGGATATCATAGTGAGGGTGTCTGTTAAATTATACTGAAACAAAACTTCAGTATTAGATCTACCTCAGTTCTCCTTTTCCTTCCAGATTAAGAAGTGTCCAGTAATAAACTTTTTTTTCCTCCCTGTTTAACTGAATGAGCTGCTCTGATGTTTTCTTAGGGTTACATATCCTTTCAGATACAGTTCCAGTCAGATGACAGCATGTTTGCTGGAAAATGTGATCTGAAGAGATGATGGGTGACTAGAGACTGTTTTGTTTTAGGTGGAATTCTGATTTCACAGCTAGAGAAGTAGTCATAGCACTTAAAGTACCACCTTCTCCTACTTGGCCCACTATTTAATTCTGCAGGAACATGCTGAGACCAGGTAGGTAAGATGATGGGATTTACCATTTCATGAGTAAAACTTATCAAGTGAGATGGAGGCTACAGACAGAAAACGTTTTTTCTTTTTCTGTGCCTGGCTCAGAGGTTTATTTCTTTGGCAGTCTGGAAAAATGTCTGTCCCTCCCATCTCTCTAGCCAGTCACACAATAAACTACTCCTAAACATTTGGCTGCCCTAGGCAACTTGCTCTGTCTGCAGAATAGAGCTAGCTCTGTTGCTGAGGCAGTTCAAAGTCCAGTGCTTTGTACTGTATGACTGCTGCATGTCTGCAGAGTCTCTCTTCAATTAGGAATTAACCTGGTTTTACCTGGCCTATAAGGGATGCGTTCTCCCTATTTCCTTCAGTTGTCTGGAAGGAGGCATTCTGCTGGTGGAAACTAAGTCATCTTGACTTGACACATCTCATTCCCTCAAAAGTGATGGGGAAAAGATGACAGGGACACTACAAGAAGCACTTCCTCAGTGACCTGCTTTTCAATAGTGTCGCTTCTGCAGCCTGTGAAACCAGACATAACTGCGTGCGGCCAAAAGCTGTTGATTGCTGGAAGCTCTGAGGTGTTGGACCCGGCCTCAGCAGCCTGCCCAGAAGCAGCAGTCTGAGTGCTCGTTGCTGTTTGCTGGCAGTGGGGGGAGATCTTGCTGGAGCTCTAAGAGTGGAAGAAACAGCTGTGTTCCCATTACCCCTCCTGCCCGCCAGTCCTACCAGGGAAGCTGTTGTGATTTGCCTGTCAATCCCTCTATTACCAGAAGTCTCTGTATTTTCAGGAGGCATTCAGACTGTTTCTTTCTGTAGCATCATCTGGGACAATAGTTATGAAGCAAGGCATGTAGTTGTGGTTTGAGAGAACTGGCTTATTAGACCTGCATCTAAGCCAAGGCTTTCTAAATGCCTGTGGGATTTTTGTATTAGAACACCTCTTCGTAGGGGTTAGGGTTGAACAGTGCCGCAATAAATCAGGACCTGAAGAAATCATTGAACTGACTCTTCAAAAAAGAATTGTTCGTGCATATAAGGCCAAGGTTTTTCAAGGTGACAAGAGTAATGACAAAAATTGCCATGCTGTGTAATGGTTGAGTGGGAGTTGGGGTGAGTTATCTAGGAGACAACCAATAAACATCTGTTCTTATTTTTCCAGAGTGTTTCTTGTCACAGTTGGCACATGGCATGTAGCTTTTACTACACAAAATACTTAAGCAGTAAACGTCTGTAAGGAGACATTCATAAAACTCTTTAGCTGTCTTTCTTTACTGACCTCTGCCCCTTGTCCTGATGGATTGCTGTCCAAGTTGCCCGGGGCTGTCTGAGCCTCAATGCTGCAAAATGCTGCTGAACACTTATTGCCACTGGCAACTGACAGGCTTACCTGGGGGGCAGGATCTGTGCTGAACACCCAAAGTCACAGGAGGACAATCTCCCACATCACCTCGAGGCATCATTTTTGACCATGTGGGTTGGGTGCTGGTTGTTTCTTTGTTTGGGAACCCATAACCTAGTTCTCAGAGCAGGTACAGTGGGGTTCTCAGTCACGTTGCAGGGTCATCCCCTTTGTTAATTCCTGTCTTAGGGGAACAGAAGGTGGCTCTTCCTGCTGATTAGAGTTTACTGGCCAGTGGATAGCTGGACCTGTAACACAGTAATCCTACAATGGGAGGAGAGCCTGGAAGTTACACAGCCTTAACGCTGGAGAAATAGGAAAACTGGGAAGGTTGAAGTCAGCGTGGGTTGGAGGCTAACGGGTCTGTGGGCGAGCTGTGAAGCAAGGCTTGGGGAGCAGGAGCCGTGCCCAAGGCTCGGATGAGCTCACATGCCAAAGCTGGCAGAAGCAGTTGGGTACTGTTGAAAGAAATGTTGTTCTTGGTAACAAAGTGGGAGCTTCAGAAGTTGGAAGTCACTAAGGAACTAAGAAACACTGGCACCAGTGGGGCAGGGAGTATGTGAGGGTGTCTTTGTTCACTTCCAATTTGTTTTTGCTTGGGCTACTGTTTCCTCAATGCTGTCCTTGAAACCTTGGCTGTTCTCCAAGGAGGAAAGCTGAAAGTTGTGGGGGAAAGCCCTTCCAAAACTCATTGATACAAAACTCTTGGTAACCTAACCATATTGCAGAGGTAGCAGGTTACTGTAATCAATTTTCAGGTGTGGCTGAGCTGTTAGGGCCTTTCTGGGGTGGTTTGCTAAGCCTGCTTTGAGAAATCTCAAATCCTTTGTGCGTGGTGTAGTCCCCTCTGCACCGCTTTAGGCATGTAATGGCACTAGGCATATTTATGGCCTCTTATAAATCTCTGTGATTGCTCCTCCTGGAGCTGTAGTAGGAGAATAGAGATAAATGCCCTGCTGCAAAAAAAAAAAAAAAAAAAAAATCTCTGCCAAAATCCTTGCTGTCTGCCTAGTCACCCTTTCATTTTTTGGGGGGGGGGGGGGGAGGGGAATGCGTTTATCTGCATTACAAGAGCTTTCCATATATAGAGCTGTTCTTCAGGCCTGCTCTCTTCTCTTACGAATTTATGCATTAGCTCTAATTTAGCTAAATACCTCTGGGAGTAAAGTGCCTGCTCCTTGCATCAGTGAAAAGTCCTTAAGTTCCTGTTGATTTTTAGGGGGGTTGTGATGTACTTCTAACTCTCCTTCAGGCTACATCCATGTAGCTTGAGCCTGTACCTGCTCATACAGTAGGAGCAGGTTTTGGTTACTCGCTTATCCAGGTTGGGGTGCAACTGCTCTAAACTGAATGCACAATGTCACATTTCAGCTTAATTGGGGCTGAATCAATCTCTGTTGCTTAGAGACAAATTTTCAAAGACATTTACAACAGCAGGCTCTGTGGGAACTGCAAGAGATTTTGAGTTTCAGATGAGAACTGCATCTTGTCTCTGCCATAGTGATTTGACTTCTTAAACAGCTGCCTCTGTGCTGAACAGGGGAACTTCCAAATCTGTCTTAGGTCCCCAGATGGCCAAGCACTTTTTTATATAGGAGTCAGTTATTGCTGTTTCCATCCTGCCTAAAGATTTTTACTCCGAAAGGAAAGTGAAATACTATCTCCACTGAAAATTGACTTAACTCTGGTCAGTCTCATTGGCAGTAGGACTTGAGGTTCAGTCACCCATACTCGAAACACTTGGCCAAAGTTTCTGATAGATTCTGGACGTATTTGTTCTTGAACAACAACTTCTGTGGTACTGTTATCTCCGTGGTCTGCTGTGCTCTGGGTCTAAAACACTTCACTAACTTTTGAAGAAAAAGTTGTCATGTCAACTGCAATAAGAATTTTTTTTTAAACATGGCTGGATGTTTTGAAAAACTTAAGATTTTTCCCTGTGACAGCAGTGCCACAGATCTAAAAGCATAACGTCTTCCTGAACCAAATAAGCTCCTTGCAGCTATCAATAATAAAAAGGTATGTCTACAGTATGTCTTATGTAGGAGCATGTGGTAGTTTTACATTCTGGGATCAGCTGTCCTGTGACAGGGTAACGCTGTAGGACAGCTTACGAGGGCACGCTAACAGCTTTATCTTGGGCAGCTGTGACTGATGCAAGGGTCTAAGCTTATGCATTTCAAGCAAGCTTGATGTCTCCACAGCTCTGCTTCATTCTGCAATGTATATTTAGGCCCAGAGGGTAGCCCTTTTCTCTAGGCAGAAAGCTGGAATTGTGTTTATTATAATTGTGTTTACTAGACTTGTGCAGGTACAGCACAAATCTCTGTGTTACTATTCTGAAGTGGAATAGTCATGTAGTTGTGGGAAGAACAAGCACATCACACTGCCTACCCTGAGTGAATGAAGAAGCAACGACATTTTTTCTATGGGCTTAAAGTGATACAGGACAAAAGAAGAAAAAATTGAAGTAGGTGAGAACTGTTAATGGATGTAGAAGTGTGCCTAGTAGGGCTGTAAGCAGGGCAGTTCAGCTACCCAGGACTGAAAAGCAGCAGGTCCCGTTCTCAAGCTGATCGAACACGGTGGTGCCTTGCCCTGTGCTAGCAGGTTCTGCCTCCTGGCTGGCCTCTAAGTGCTGGCGAGTCCTGGTGTACCAGGGCTATGGAGTACCAGGGCTACAGGGTGCGTGGTCAGGTGTCCCCTCATGTCCTCGGTAGCTGGGAGTGAACGGAATCTGTGAGCCCTGTGCAGAGGGGCACAGCTACTTGTCATGCAGTGGCACTTGATGCACAGAGCCTTGGTCTAGGTGCCCTGTGGGGCTCTGGAAGTGGTGGCAATAAAACTCCCTCAGCAACCTGGTGCACCAGGGCTGCGTGTTCCCAAGTACTGCACCGCTTGGAGGGCTACAGCAGCGCTCCCTGCTTGCCTGGGATTTGCTCTTCGAACAACTCAATGTATCTTTAAGATCTGAAGTAATGTTCAGGCAGCCTTCTTTATATAGCATCAAAATTTGGCTCAAGGAAATGTTCTTATGGTTCATTTCATGCTTTTAGGAGGCTGGACAAAAGAACTCTACATACTCTGAGCATTGCATGTTGTTATAATTCAGCTACATTGCCACTCAGCTTTGAAGCTGAGTCTTTGTCTCTGATTACTCTGGAAACATGCTTGCTAGCTGGGGGTACGCTGGAAGACAAGGACTTCTGAACCCAGCTGATGTGTGGAGTGTGTACAGAAGCATGCAGCTGGAGGCCTGATCAGCAAGGCAAGTAAGAGAATTGCTGATTGTTGTTGAAATGGAAATGCTAGCGAGAAGGCTATTATTAAGTCATGGCTGGCAAGGGAAGCGGCATCAGACAACTGGGTGGCTTTGGGAGTTGCCCACGGAGAATATGGTGGTGATTAAGAAAGCATAAATTGGCTAGCAAAGCCTGAGGGGGTGGACTAATGCATAATCTGGCCTTCCAAAATTGGCCAAATTCTCAGGAAAACCATAATTGCAACTGAGCATCAAGGAGTAGTTCCTCAGTTTGGCTAGACTTGTATTTGTTCAAATTAAGAAAGCTATGACTGTGCACCGAGTGAGGATCGCTGTTGTTCTTGCCAGGCCTCCTCTTAGCTGAGGCAAATGCTCGAGCTTGAAAAGATGACAGCAGAAAGACTTCACAGAGCTTAAGCTGCAGGGAGCTCTTGCACCATCTGTCTGACCTTACATACTGCAAGCTAGGCCTTTCCCTGTTATTCTTGTGTGGAGCATTGTGACTTTTGTTAAAGCATTTCCTCTGAAGGCACCTGATCTCTAGATACCGAGGAGAGATCCTGACCTCACCTTATGCAGTACTGAGGGACCGATCCTGCCACTTGTCTTGAAGTTGTGTTCCAAAGGTTATTCACAGTCTCTAAGAAATTGTACCTTGTAAACTCTTTTTCCTGGCTTAACCCTTGACTATCAGTCCTGAATAAGCTTTTGTATTTCAGTATATTAAAAGCCATTTTAATGCCCAGCAGCTTTCCTGCACAAAGGGACTGACACTGAGTAACCACAAGTACCCCAGTGCAGAGTCAGTGCTATTAGAGAATGGGTTGTTTCAAAGGGAGGATCTGAGGAAGGATTCGGCTCTTGGATTCAGTTCATGAGTCTCAGTGTTTGCGTGTCTGGGCTTGGGAGGGACAGGGTACGGCAAGAATGCATCTGTGCTGTATTTCTCTGCAAAACTGAGTGGAATAGGTGAAGAATTTGTTCCGAGGAGGTTGGATATTTCATACTACTCTGAGTTGTTGTGGAAAAACACCTACAGCTGCTAAACAGCTACCGCCCTAACAACAGAGGAGCGGAGAACTTGGGCTGCATTCAGGCTGTATCATGCAGGGACTTAAAGGGCCATGGCTGGCGGGTTGTCTTAGTGTGCTTCTTCGTTTCTTTCCATTTACTTGTTACTGGTTTCCAGTAGTGAGCTGCTGTTGCATTGAGTCACTTCTAAGTGTTTTTACGATTTACATTCACAACTAGGTTTCAGCAATAAAGCTTTAAACTTTGAACTTCCTATTAGAAGTGCTGGCATTGTGCAAGAACTTCCCTGAAACAGAATGCGCTAAGGTGAGCGGCTGTGTGTGTCAGGAAGGAGGCGCTCTGGCCTTGGTGCTTTGCTGAGGAGGTGAGCATTGCAGTTCTGCAGGGTAAGCAGTGTGCTTGCCCTAAGAAAATGTTGATCTATGAGGACAACAGGTATTTATTGCTAACAACGTGTATTGCTAAAGCAGAAGGGAGATCTAGGTAGCAATAACACTGTAAGAAAGTGCTGAAACAGAACTGCAGAGGTGTGGAAGAGACCAAGTGACCTTGTAGTGATGATCAGTTGACCTACTTCGAGCTTTTACATCAGGCTGCTCACTAAATCCCACAGCACCCTAACAAGACACTTGTGTATGCCTTCTTCCCTTTTTGAAGGAAGCTCTTTTCTGGGCTCCCATCAGTTGTTACCATTACCAGTCCGTGCTCATGTGCTGCTATGGACTGATCATACTTGCTTGATCATTGGGTGAGAATTCATTTGCATTATTTTGTTACCTGTAGCTCCCTTTCTTTCCACTCCTCTTGCTTTCCTTTCTTGCTGCAACTCTGCTTAAATGTGGACAAGTAAGCCCTGTGCTTCCTGTGGGGCAAGGTGGCTTGAAGCTTAGGCCCAGTACACCAGTCTAAGAAAGTATGCAAAGTATTTCCAAGCTTAATGGATACAGGAAGGAAGATGAGATTTATTTATTTATTTTTCATGAGTATAGGATCCAAATCTACCTTAAACCAGTACTGTAATACTTCAGCATGGAATCCTGGACAGGAGTATAAGCGAGTGGGGATAGGATACAGGCGCGAGTCTGATGCTGTCAGTTGGAAATCCCCGTGTGGATTGGTTCCAGAAACTTCCTGCCAGCATTTCCCTATTGCTGCTGGCTCTTACTCAGGTGACATTTAACATGCCCGTGCAAAACTGAGGGGCCTTTTTTCCTTTGCCATCTTTTCAGGCCCAGACCCTTTGTCCTGTGGGCCCTGGAGAACAGAGCTTCAGTTCAATTTGTTTGCAACAAAGCAATATTTGGTATCAATGACACCCAGTAAAGGGTTTCTTGAGTTATCTCTTCAGAACCCCAAGAAAGCAGTCTCTTGCACAATTCACCACTTCTGTTCAGTGCAGGTATTTGTCTATACTGTATACACTCATGTACAGTAAAAATAAACTGTGCTGCTGAGTACTCAAAGCAACAAGAACCAAATCACTACTATAATTCAGCAGCACCCTGATGTGTTCACAGGCAGTTGTTTTCTCAGAGTGCACATCTTGGAAACTGGCTTGGGTTTATTTTAGATTTGTTCTTTTTTTTCCCCATTTGAGGTGAAAAATGAGGAAGAGGGGCCCTTGCAAGATCTGTTTAAGTATAGGGGCCTCTTTAAGTCCAAGACCTTCTTTTGGTTCACTTTCACTTCTGTAGTGTTTAAACAGTGTCACTGCATTACATGACTAATAACTCTGAAATGGCTTGCTCTTCCACTATTTCTCCAGTGGCTGCACTGTGTACACAGCGGAGTGTATTTTGGGAATGTTTTCTGCTTCATTTTCATTACTTAAATATAAATGTAGTGCTACAAAAGGAAGGCTACAGAAGACAGCGGTGAGATCTTTGCGCACTTTTTGAGTGTGCGTAACAGCATCAGGCTGGCCCTGGAGCTAATACTGTCTTCCATACAGTAACAGTTTTACCCTTGTAGCAAAACGTGAGCTGCCCTTGGTTGTATGCACGCTTCTGCTGTAACAGCAGCTCTATCATTAGACCTAAAGCCTCACCTTTTCCTTCTGCCTGATGCTGTCTACACCCGTTGATATAAATCAAACTACTATTAAAATCAGTAACACCATAGCCCTCTAGTTTTCTTTATTGTTTCTATAAAGGAGTAATAAATACTGTAATAGGTATTGTTAAATTTCTGTGAATTTACTTGTCCTAAGCAGGTTTCCTCTGATCATTACTAATACACGAAATTTGGTTGGATTCTGTCACTGTTTTTAATGCCTGAAAGTCTGTGATTTGGAACCTCAAACTTGATGCATAGAAATGAGAAGAAACAATACTATAGTTAGAGCCAGTCAGCAAAAAGGGGGCCACTCGTCATTGGCCTCTTGTAATTGCTTTGCCTTGTGGCAATGAGTTTAGCTTGAGTTTACAGCTTTTGCTGTACTGAGGAGAAGAAATAATTCTTCCATTTCTGGATGCAGAGATCTTCATGCAATGGACGGTTCTGTTCTTAAACAGCGTGCATTTATCATATGCGAATGGCATGTGGTCAGAGTTGGGACATGGGATTCCACTCCAAAAGACATGCAGTCAGTGTGCTGCTAAACCTCTGCTGGACACAGCTCCAGTGACTTAGTTCCCATGCTTTGACTAGTTTAAGACTGGAGAAGACTGTCCTCATCTTCAGAAGTCCATTCTGTAACCGCATTCATCCCACTTCACCAAGGATGCCAGCCGTAACCAAACACGAAAACAGTGTCATCAAGTATAACCAGCTGCAAGACAAAAAAAAGATTTAATGCATATTTAAACCCTATTCTAATGCAAACCCATCTTGGATACTAACGTGTCCTACAAAGAAGTGGAAAGAATGCAAAGTGATTTAGGGCTTCTTGTTTTTTTCCTTTAGGCAACCTCAGATGGTCTGGTCTCAAGCAGCGTCCCATCAAAGAGCACCACCTGCATCTCACAGTGGCATGGTGAGAGAGGTGGGGAGGCAGAAGGGGGGAGAACAGTATCCAAAGAACATTAGTTTCATTTGAGGGGAGGAAACAACCCATGTTACATGCAAAAGCAATGAGTTTTAATAGCTTTTAATATGTTTTTAAACATTTCCATCACCCTCTATATTTTCAGACACAGCTTGGCAATAAATCAAAGTAAAATCAAACACACACATCCAAGCTAGCCATTAGGCTGAAACAAAAATAAAACACTGGAGGGGCGGGGGAGTACTGAGTTTACATCAGTGAGGTTAAGGAACAGGCAGACAAAACACTCAGCAGCAGGGGGAATACATCCTGCGTTCATTTTGGCCTGATCACAAGCCAGCGCTAGAAATGGAAACTTGTTGATGGCAGTAGCCAGCTACAGGCAAGTGAAATGTGTAGCTTGGCTGTATTGCTTCAAGGGTGAGAGGTCTTCTGGGGAATTGGTGGTGTTTAGGACTTGCTTTTAGTGTCAGCCTGCTCCAAAGCTACTGCAGAAGCCACTTGTTGACTGAGGCTTATTTCCATCCCTCATTCGAGGGATCAAGTATCAGTGCATTTCTTTGCTGCTTCTGCCTCTTGCATTGCTAGGCCTCAACTGCTGCTAGTCAGTTTAATGCTACGGGGGTGTTATCTCCTTTCTAACCTCTTTAGAGGAGTATTTTAGGTCTGCACTTGTCCTCTGTTTTAGTTCAGTATGGAAAATCGATTGTATGTGACACTGTAAGATCAGCTTCCAATATAATAAGACAAACTGCCGAAACTTAAGTGGCAGGGTGAATTCATAAAGTTGAGATCACAAAATCATTTAAGTTCATAAAGTCTGATCGTCATCTCACACTACCAACTCCACCACTAAACCACGTACTGAATGCTACGTCCCCACATCTCTTAAATACCTCCAGGGATGGAGACTCCACCACTTCCCCAGGCAGCCTGTTCCAGTGCCTAACCACTGTTCATTTTCTGTGCATTCTCCCTGTGCTGAAAGACTTAATTTTTCTTTTCATAGTCACCTTAAATTCAGCCCATCCTCATGATTTTTTTAACAGCTTGTGGGCTGTCAGTAGTGTAGGGTTCCTCTCTGTTCTGAAGAAACTCCTCCCCAGGCATGCAGCCATGAATCAATAGGATGTGCTTTCTCTTTCTTAGAGAAGTTGGTAAGAGGTAGCGAAGAGCAAGAGCCCTGCCATTTATACCTTTGTAATTTTATTCCAGCTACCTTATCAACTCCACGTGAGCTCAAAAGGCTTCACAGAATGGAGACTAGTGTGATGAGACAGTGCAAGCCACAGTGTGTTATAGTCTAGACAGGCAGAACAGACAAATTTCAAAATTTCAGTGACCTACTAAAGGCAATTCATCAGGTTAAAACTTGCTTGACCCAGGTCAGTGGAGCTCCTGTCCAGTAAGCTTCTCAGTAATACGTGCTGCTAGTTCAAGAGTCCACCTTTGTATATTTGTAGAGCACTAAAGGTTGACCTCTAGTAAGTTTGACAGTGTTATTCTGATGTTGCTTTCTCTAGCCAGCTATTCAATCCCTGAGCCAGGGGAAGTGTCCTGTGCTTTAAGGGCAGCCGAGTGGGATGTATGTGTCCTTGCTGTCACAGGTAATAGACTGGTGTCTGCATGCAAAACTGTCTTCAGCAGGCTCAAAAGCCCTTCAGATTCTCTCCTGCTAACAAAGCTGCGAATCTTTTAAGTTGTCATCTGTAAGTGTTTGTACTGAACCTTTACCACTTAGCACCACCTGAGGCATTAGTGGTAACCTTAAATGCAAGGCGCTCCCTTGTTTTATTAGAGCTGATGCTTTAGGCTGATGAAAGCTTTATTTCCCTAGACTGGAAAAAATAAAACCCATGGGGTTTTCAGCCGCAGCCTGTACTATATATAGAATGCCTTAAATCACTGCAAGCTCTGCATTTGAAGGGGTTATTATAGAGTGTGTATATGTACTTGTGTGTTTGTTTTTTATTGTGGAAGAATAGTCAACAGGGATTTTGTGGTTCTGTTTGGCAATGATGAAGTAATTAATGTGCATTTTGAGGAATGGTGGGGAAAGAAATGATGAGAGCCAAGAGGGGAAGAAAAGGGGGAGGTTAGGGAGTTATTGAGAATAAGTTACTAACCCTTCTTCCCCTACTGCTCTCACAAACCTCAGTCTTTTCCTCACAAAGGTGGAAGGCTGCCAAGGGAAAGAGAATTAAGATTACACTAAACCCTACACTTCTTGCTCATAGACATTAAAAGCTAGAAAAATACCCAGACCGCCCTGGAAGGTTCTAAGCAGCTCCTGTCGTGACTCATCCAGAAAGATTCCCCTATTGTCCTATATTTTCCAGCCTGCCAGACAAATAAGTACTTTGGAGGATATAAGTGTGTATATATACGTATGTGTGCCATAGCAACAGAATTCATAACAGCTTCGGTGTTTCCATGTCAGGCATCTGGAAGGAGTGCAATACGCTACAGTGACAGAAATACTACAGACGTTTGGGAGGTGGTGGAGTCACCATCCCTGGGGGTGTTCAAGGAAAGGTTGGAGGTGGTTTAGGACAGGGTTTAGTGGGTGACATTGGTGGTAGGGGCATGGTTGGACCAGATGATCTTGGAGGTCTTTTCCAACCTTTATGATTCTAGGATTCACAGCAGTATCAGCTCTCAATATTCAGTTTTAAGTCCCATCATTTTGGAATCTTGGTTTCCTTTTCTGAATTCTTGGATTTTGGCTTCCTGTAATTAGGTGAGATAGTCAGAATTTATTTTTCTTTCAAGTCTTAAAACTCTGCAGCCAGACTCCGTCTCCGGGGGATGAGGATCACTAAGTGACTTCCCCTTTTTCCAATCTCAAATATTTGAACGTGTACAATTCCAAATCAGCATGTGCTTGTATTTATGTCTTTGAAATCTGTCTGATCAACTCGTCATGTGGAGGTGAACACACCACAAATACACAGCTGTAAGCAGGCGTGCAGTGCCCCTTGCAAGCTCTGCCAAGGGGAGAATGGAACATCGGGCTGTTAAGGGAGAACATGTGCTGTGATGGAGATCCTCAGTTGTGGTGTGCATGGCAGCAGCACGTAGGTGTTTGGGGGAAATATGATTTTCCAGCGGTAGGGAAGGTCGTGGGAAAACCAAGTGGAGCTGAAAAATTTGGTTTGGATCTGATCTCTCTGTTCTAATGTAATTAATTTACTTCAGAAGTCACTTCTGGGGGTAGAAAGAACAGAGGAACTCTATACTGTTTCTTTTCCACTTGCATCAGGCAACAGGTTTCGTTGTAAAGTGCATCTCTGGCATCTCTGCTTTCTGCTAGCAGCCCAGAGCCAGTTCTGAAGGACAGGCCAATTTGGAAGAACACCTTCTCTCAGTAGCACGTGAGTCGCAGCGCTGTTGTGGGTGCAGCAATCCTGCAGGCAGTTTGCAGGCCACTGGCTGTGCAGCTTTTAGCACGCTCGCAGCAGATAGGACTGAGGAGAAGATGGTATGTAATTGAAAGAAAACCCTTCTTTTGATGTGTGGTAGATGTGGGCTTTGTCTTTTGTGAAGTTATATGTCCAAATGTTGGTCTCTGTTTTTTAATTTTGGAGTCCTTGCATGCAAGTTTTGCTGTAATATCTAGATATTTCATATGCACAGCAGCTGAGTTTGGCATATTGCATGGAAAACTGACAAACTGTTGCCTCAGAAATAGTTAGGCAATTAGCAGAAGGAGAGAGGGAGGGGGCAGCAGGGAAAGAAATAGGTGTGCTGAGCCCTGGAGCTTTCCTGTGTTGCATATATAATGTCTCCTTTCCTTGGCAACGGGGGAATTTACATACATACATCCTTCTGAAATCCCCTTGTATTTTCAAAGGTATCACCTCTGTCAAAGGGTTGTTTTTCAAATTAATAATTTGCTACTTTCTATTTATTCTGTGCATGCCAAGGGGTTGAGTCAGAGCTTCGCAGTCAGGTTCTCCTCGACTGGTTCTGATTAGAGGCTGAGTGATGGAGCAGAGGGCCTGGCATGGCTCCAACTGGATTCCATGATGTCTCGACTTTAATGTAGTTAAAAATCCCAGACCTGGTGGTGTAGTTTATTGCAGTGGACTTTCACCTTGCCTTTGGAGCTGTAGAAAGCACAGCATGCTTTTGCTACTATATACTTAAGGTCAAAGGCAGAACTGATTACTGTGGTTCTGTCTGGAGCTAGTCGTGTTGTCAGTAACACTGTTGGTAACTGCGGTAGTGCTACCGGCATCTCCTATTCATAAAGTCATGATTTGTGTTAGTTTGTTAAAGGAGACTGTCTACATATTTATCTTCAAGTTTACCCTTTCATATCAGATGTTGCTACTGTTCCTAGAAGTAAAATGATCTCTTCTGAGAAACAACTGGTATGCACTGAATAAACTTACTCCACGTAATCTTCTCCCTTAAGATCACGCAGGTATTGCTGTGACTCTGTTTTTATGCAACTCATCAGGTAATTCAGAGTGGCTATTCAGTGTCTGCGGTGAAGCTTTTAAAACTGAAAACCAGCAAAAAACGTCCTCTGTGCCTTTGTCCGAATAAAAGCTTGTATCCTCCTATTTGTATGTTTAATTTACAGTTAATATGAGTAGACTCGGGAATCTTTCAAATGCTGAGAAAGTATTTTAGCAGAGATGGCTGTGTAAATGAATTTTTAATATTCAGGTAGAGTTCATATTTTTAGTTTAAAATTGTCTCACCATTAGAGGCAAACCAAACAGTTTGGGGAAAAAAAAAACCAACACACCACAAACTGCAGAAGAGATCATGACAATCTGAGATCACAATTTTCTTTGCTGATGCTATTATGCAGTTGAGTCTCTTGGTTTTACTGTTCAGCCAGTGCTGCTCTACTTTTTGGATGTCATTAAGGAAAGCACTTTTGCACATTCCCAGCTTCTGGCCCTTTAGTGGTATTAGTTGCACAGCTAAATTAGACAAATGTTTTAAAGTCTTGCTGAATTAGGACTATAATCTTAACTTTCATCTCTACATATAAAAACTTTTCACTTCTGTAAAAATGTGTATGCTGGCAAACTTGAGCTTGAAAGAATGGGCTGCAAGTTCCTACACATGGTGATGACTTGGGAGAATTCGTCTGTGCCTGCGCAGGACTGAGAGCAGTGTGTGCGATGTGCCAGATGGGAAAAGTCTTGGGGAGGCTGTTTGTCTGAGACTTCTGAACATCTGATATGTTCAGCTGCTGGAAATCAAGAAACTTAGAGTTCTGTCCAAAGGGCTTAAGTTGGTGAACTGAGTTCAAGTTTTCACTTCACCTGACTTCAACCCCCTTGGAGGGAATCACTGAGGCTTACTTAAAAATTTAGCTATTGATATGCACAGCTTGCTTAGGCAAGAAGTGCATAAAGTGTAAAACTAAAAAAGACCCTAGTTTCCTTTCCAGCTGGGAGGTTTAAAAACACAAAACTGATTTTTTTTTTTTTTAATAATAAAGATTGTTGTTGGCAGAACAAATCTGAGTCTCACTCAATTGGTCTATATAGGCATTTTCAAGGGTTAAGCAGAAGACTGGGATGTCAGAGTGTTAAAGGCATTTAGAGTTGAAATAGCACATGTAAGTTGTTTGGGGTATGTTTGTGTCCTGATAGTGCTTGTGCTGCATGTTTCGATGGTTGTGCTGATACCACATGGTAGGAGATGTGCAGATGGATTTGGGAGCCAATGCGTTTTGGTGACAGTTGATATATTACTCAAGAGAATTTATAGTACTTGGGCACTGGTAATTCACCTTAGCCTGAATTTCCAGAGAAAAATATATGGGATAGTTTCCTTATATCTTAGTTTTTGGCTCACAGGAGTGATTTGAGTGACTTTTTGAATGTGGGAAACTGCACGAGATATTTCAGTGGTGCCCGGGGAGGAGCCATACCTCTTGTTTTTAAGCAGTGATTTTGTTGGTTTTAATAGTTTTCCCTGTAGTCTCTGTATCTTGGTCTGTAGGAGTTTTCACATGGGATCTGGTCCAAAGCCTCTAGAAGCTGATGGAAAGACTCCCACTGATTTAAGTAGGCCTTGGATGAAGCCCCATCTTTTAGGAGAGAGCCTTCTTGTATTGGTTTGCATTCTCTCCTCTTATTTCTCTCTGCATAAATTACAAGGTCATTTCGAGGCTTTGTATTTTGTTGGAGGATGATCTTAACATATGGAAGCTTATTCAGCCAGCTTGCTGGCTCTCTTTTCCATGCTAAAACACTTCAGGGGAAAAAAACACTTTAGAAAGCTACTGTTCTCTACTAAACACTACTGAAAAGATGACGTGTGTAGGACCCAGTGGTTGATGTCTGATTTCTTTGTTGTTCTTTTTTAAAGTTAGCCAGGCTTTGCAGTGGAAACTTTTTTTATACATTTTTATACAGTCATGAATGAAAGAGCAGTATACGCTAGCTTTAATAACCTGCTAGTGCTCCAAGGAATTCTCTTTGTAGAGTGAGTGGCCTTGAATTATGTTGAATTGATATAAAAAGTCTTTCATGTTCTGTAGGATGCTGCAATTAAAAGGATGAAATTCTCCTGAACTGTGTGAAGATTCTACTGAATCCTTGCTTGTGACTTTGGGCTAGAATTTCACCTTGAACATAAACAAATTTCTTCAATCCCTCTCACTTTGTCTCAGTAGTCACAGTACTAGATCTGATAGACCACGTGGTGGCCCTAATGGGGAGTTATCATATAGATACGGCCTACTCAAGCCAGTGAGTCACTAGAGATATGCTATCTAGGCTTAAGATTTTAGATATTTAGGGGTTTGATATATCTGTGCTCCTTCCTGCTTTACAGAAGCAGTTTGGAGCCTGCTTTTCATCAAAAAAAAATTGTGGAAAATAGATCTGCTACTGTAGGAAAGGAAGAGCAGATGCAGTTTTCTGTCTCAGAGATTCATGGAGGTATAAAAGGCAGATATAAAGCTCTAGGAAATTAGACCTCACCATGGGAGCTCAGCATCGCTGAACAGCAGTCTGGAGTCTTGGAAGATCAGGATTACTGAGTTGGTCTTGATTCTCCTCATCAGTGAGTGCGGTTGTAAGAATCAGCATGAACTAAGTCTTCTTTATTTACATTCCTCTTTCTGGTTCCCAGATATGTCTGGTTCCAAACATTAAAGCTGCATACTTAGGACTGGTGTTACTGAAAAATAGAAAGAACCTCAAATATTTACAGCTTTAAAGGCTGTCAACCAGTATAAAATATTATGGGATTTCATTTACGGTTGGTTTAAAATAATAATAAAAATAGTCTGTAATAACTAATAATACAGAATAATAGAAGGTAAACGTTTTTCTAATTCTGTGCATGTTCTATTTATAGGAAAAAGTTTGCTTCAGAACTGAATGCAGAGATTATATCTGAATGTGGTGTCCTTTGCTATTTACAGCCATGAAAATACGTTCACAGTTATTTCACTGGCCTGAAACAAATAATCAGAGTCACAAAACTACCGGGGATTAAAAAAAAAAAAAGGATTATTCTGAATTCTAATATGGCCTATATGAACTTGAACAGTTCTAATGTTAGTGAATCTGTCACTCCTTACTGACAGACTGCACTTACGTGTGTATTATCACAGTAACGCCGGCATTAGTTTCAAATCTTGACTTCTGTAACTTTAAGCTGTGTGGTTTCACTTCCCTGACAAACTGGAAAACAAGTCCTCCAGGGCCTCTAAGCATTGACACAATTAGCAACAGCTAAATATTTTGTAATGCTTTAGTATTTGCTGCCTGGGGCAGATACTTGGTGGAATTTTTTTGGTCTCGCATAAGCCAGTTGGGCATTGTTCTTCGTACAGCTGCTTTATCAGAATAACTTGCCATTGTGCCAAATGTATACCATATCGCAGGGGGTTTCTTGCCTGCAGAACTTGTGATACAGCTGAAAGCCTTGCGTGGAACTTCCTAGGGATGATTTACTAGCCATAAAAGCTTCTCCCACCTCCCCCTATTACTTACTCATTTCTTTTGTGGCTTCAATCAACATACGTATCAAGGGCATCAAACTTGGTCACTGTAACGAACCTTCAGGCAGTCTTTTAGTGAGATGTTTCCCAAAAGCTGGGATGAAAGTCATCATTAACTGGTTTCTGGGAGCTGTGGTCTGTATCTGGCTTCCAAGAAGTCACGAGGCTTAGCAGAGAAATGAGCCCCAAGCGTTGGCCATACCAAAATGTCTTATTGCAACTTGAGGCGCAGAGATAAAGGCGGAAGTTTGGGATGGGGGGAAGAGGTCATAAAAACCGAGGTTTCTTACAGCAGGGAGAGATGAGCTTTTTGAAGTCCTGTGTAGTTTAGTCAGAGACTGCTGCTGTATAATAAATACAGATTGCTCTTTCCAACTATAGTCATGATGTTGGAAATTCTTAGGTTGGTATTAGATCCCATGGGGTCTTGCCCTGGATCCTGCAGGGCTTTTTGTCAGCAGGGGTGAAGAAGCAGCAATAGCTATAAGTAGCTTTCTCCTGCACTAAGTTATGTACAGGGCCACCCCGTGATATCTCCTAAAGCTCTGAAAGCCCGTTTAAAAAAGAAAAAAAAAAGAGGAAAAAAAAAAATCCTGCAATATAAAGCTGATCAATGTTTTTAACAGGCCGTGTCATTGGGCTATGTTATAGCCCGTTTTGGAAATGCAGCTTTTGTAAAATACTGCCTGAGTTGCACTAAGGACACTTCTTTAAAATAAAGCTACAAGTACTTTGTGTGAGGTCCTAGCAAGTATGTGGTTATGACCACAAATGTTATCTTTAAGAGATTCATTTTCTTAATGAAAACTAATTATTTGCTTGGAATAAAGTAAATTGAGTGATTTGCAGTAGTGTAGATGAAGTTCCATGGAAGTCCTCACTTCTGGGTCAGAAGCTACTGATACTTATCAGAAGTAACTGGCTTTGTTTCCAGTTGATATCTTTCCTGTGGTAAAATAATTATTATTGTTGGCTTTCTAGCTTCTCCTTTGCTATGGAGTAGCACACCCTGGGTACTGTCTAGGAATTTTTTTGCCAGATGGCTGGGTAATTAGTGTTCTGGAAAAATGAACCAAGCAGAGCATGAAGGGATTGCTCATTTAGAGAAATGAGACAAATATCTGTATTTAGGGACAAGATAACAAGTGAGATGTATTTGAAAAGCATAATTAAAAACAAGGTACAGAAGCAATTTAGGGTGAGGCACAGGGAAGTAGCTACTACTAGTGTTATGAATGAAAGTAAAAGCACACGGAGGAAGAACTGAAAGCACAGGGTTTCTTTGTGGAAGAGCCTCATAAGGCCTACTTTGGAAATCCCATCCCTTGCACTGCAGAAAACTAAGCTCAGCTGGTAGTAAAAAGTGCCTCTAGTGAGCTTTTGAGAAAGGGTAAAGTGATGGTTTGGGCATGAGTAAGTTCTTGAGTTGTTTTTCTTCTCTGAAGCAAATGTTCAGGGGCAACATCAGAAGTTCTGCTGAAGATGATTTAAAGTAACCCAGTTAACTATCCTGAAAGCAGACTGCTCATTTCCACAGTCTGTTATGGTGTCTTGCTTGTGTGCATGCTCAAATGAGTGAAAATGAAGTGCAGCTGGGCACTAACGTAAGGCCTGCAGATTTTGCTGTAGTTTTAAAATTATATCCTTAAATAAATGTTTCCCGTGTATGACAAATAGGAGACTAGAGCACAAATGAATTGACTTGCTGTAAAATATTGGTCGAGTCAGTGGCACATTGGGTTAAAAACAATCCTGTTGACTTTATGTACAGCGCCAGCTTCAAAGGGACTTACTTTTTCACAGAATCCACAGTTCTGACCTCCTAGTGTGATCAGGCAATACGGTGTAATGCTACCTACAGCTCTCCATCCTTTGCTGTGAGAATTTTCAGCCCTTCAAAGCATGTGGGATTGTCTAGGGTGAAATGAATTTGATTAGCCTTGAACTTTCTTGCTTGCTTCTGGGACCCTGGTTCTAGTCCTAAGGTTCAAATTGTTCCCCCCATTGGTTTAAAAACAGGCCACAGCACTAATATATCAGTTGTGCCCTAATCACTTGTCCTTTGCCCGTCCTGATCTGCATGTCCTGATCTGGCTGGAAATGCTGTTTTGCGCCTGAGAAGCCTTTGCTTTTCAAAATGCTGTATTCTTGGAGAGGGAGAGGACTTTTTCATTTCATAAGGAATTTATTTCCTTGAAACACTTCTGGCAAGGGCCGTATGATACTGGGAAATAGCTATTGCCCTCTTACTGTGGCACTGCAGGGATTCGTTCTGAGGTGGTAAGTGTTCAGGTAGTACAGCTATGAGAAGACAAACATGCTGGAGAGAGAACTTAATAGAAGTAGCTGCAGATGTAGTTTGTCAGGTAACAGATGTCAACGTCACAGCCTGTGGCATTGTAGTTACCCCAGCAGGAGCTCAAGGTCCCTCTTCCTTTGGGAAGGGAGGAGGGAGGGCAGGGGTAAAGAAAAGATGCAACCCCGGCTGAAAGCAAAGTTCAGAGAAATTATTTGAACTACAGTGAGTTTAGCTGGCAAACGGTAAAAGAAATAAGAAAAAGCTGCTCTGTCTTTCTATTTTTATCACTGCTAACAGATGTGAATTTTCCATGAACACTTTCAGTGAATCATTTTTTTTTTTTTTTTAAAGCTAATTTGCTGCAATGTTAGCGTTTGTACTTGGTCAACCTCTTGATGTTTTCACTGCAGTAAATATAAGTGCATCTTAAAACTGCATTATATTATATTAATGTCTGCTTCATCTGATTTACATCATTCTTTTCTGATCGTTTTTTTCATCCTTTATTTTTGAGTTTTCCTCATGCCTTTTTCTACTGTTGGAACAGCGGCTGCTCTGTTTTAAATATTTATCCCAATCTGGAATGAAAACAAATTAAACTTTAAGACTGATGTATAAAAATGCTAATTTTCAGTAAACTCTAGTTGCTTGTGATAAGATTCATTACGACCTTCTTAAATTGGGTTGCATATCATTAACTTCTACTAGTGTTGTAGTATGAAGTGTAACCTGAAGGATGGACTGACTCATTGCGGTTTCTTCTTTTTTCATGGTACAAATAAAGATTCCAAGTTGGATGTTTTATGATTCTATGTCCCAACAAAGAGGATATTTCACTCCTTTAATGATGCTTGTATGACCATTAAAGTTTCATCTCAAGTACCACCTGTTAAACTGGCATAGGTAACTGTTGTAATGAAAGTACATGCTCATGTTGTGACTGATTCTCTGCTTTCAAAACGTGAGTAGGACTGGGATAAAATGGGCTTTTCCGAGGCAGTAGGTTAGAACACAGAGGTGAAGCTTCTGATGTGCAGACTTTGCCTCTTGGTGCAGATCACAGCAATCCTCTTCTAACCACGACAACAAAACCAGCCTCCCCCCTCATTTCAGGAGCCACCTTTCCGGACTCGAACATCCTTTTCCTTAGAGCAGTTTAAAAGCAGTCGAGGAGCGGCGGCGCAGGTTGGGAGCCGCGGGTTCAGCACCGCGCTGCCGAACAGCTCCGGCGCCTCTCGGCTGCCCCGGGGGTGCGCGGCGGTGCCCGGGGGGTGCCGGGGGGACCCCGCGGGGTGCCCGGGGGCATTGGGCCCGGCCCGGCCCGGCCCCAGCTCCTCCCCTGCGGATCTGTCGCTGCTTCACACCGAGGGCAGGCGCCTAAACATCCGGGCTCGATGATTTTGCAGTCTTGTGCAATTTGTGAGGAAGGGGGACAGGTGGGAAGAAGGGCGTTCTTTAGGGTACGATGCTTTCTTTAAAGGAATTTAACCTGCAGAGATGATTTATAAAGTATAGTAGTATTATAGTATTATATATTATAAAGTATTACATATGTAAAGTATTATATATTTGCATGATGGCGCAGAGCTTGGTTTCTATTGAACCCAAGTCAGCTACCCACAGTTCTTTGAAACAGCTGATGCAGACTGCACTGTGAGGGTGGCAGAGCACTGGGACAGGCTGTCCAGAGAGGTTGTGGAGTCTCCTTCTCAGGAGATATTCAAAACCAGCCGGGATGTCATTCTGTGCAATGTGCTCTAGGTGATCCTGCTCGGCAGGGGGGTTGGACTAGATGATCTTCAGAGGTCCCTTCCAACCTCAGCCATTCTGGGATTCTGTGATTTAGAGTTGTGGAGTTATTTGAGGCTGACCCTAACTCAGTATTCACTCACATATTTCAAATTGGCCCATGAGAAGTTTTATATACCTCATGGAAAAAGGTACTGGCCCTTTGGCAAAACCCTTCATTAGGCTCTGGGGAGACCTCATTGCAGCCTTTCAATTCTTAAAGGGGTACTATAAAAAAGATGGAGAAGGACTCTTTACTCATGTGGACAATGACAGGACAAGGGGGAATGGTCTTAAAACAAAAGCGAATAGATTTAGATTAGACATTAGGAGGATATTCTTCACTGTAAGGGTAGTGAGGTACTGGAACAGGTTGCCAAGAGAAGTTGTGGATGCCCCATCCCTGGAGGTGTTCAAGGCTGGATGGGGCTTTGGCCAACCTGTTCTAGTGGGTCACATCCCTGTATATGGCAGAGGGGTTGGAGTTAGATGATCTTTAAGGTCCCTTCCACCGTAAGCCATTCTATGATTAATGCTATGGATATTCTTTGCATCCCTATTAATACTATGAATATTCTTTGCATCTGTGAGTTCATCTCTTTCTTTGAAGGTCTTGCTTCAAATAGGAAAAAATAAAGGATCTCTACAGAAGAGAACTGGGATATATAAAAGCATTTTCATTGGAGGTGGAGGGACTTTGTCTTGATCTTAAGATAAATCTTTGCAGCTTCCCACTGCTTGGTGGCGTTGGGTGAGGTGTGACCAGTAGCATAGAAACAGCCATGTCTGAGGCCGGAGGAAGCAATGTTTCTGATTAAGCAAGGTACGTCTCAACAGTCAGCTAGAATTTGTCTCAATTCTGCTGTTAAGTATGTTAATTATGCATCAACTTTTTTCACGTTCTTTGTAAATTTAAGGGCCTGGTTCTGGAGATAAGACTGTACATTGTTACACGTTGGGGTTCATCAGATGCAGATGCAGTTCTGGTGCTCAGTTTTGACTTCGGTGAAAAATTCCCGCTCTCTTCGATGTATCACCCTTTTAATCCATCCACTTTCTGCAGCGCTGCAGTTCCAACTTTTGTGTGCTGGCTTCCTGTGTGTGGCCTCTTCTGTATTAGAAACCTTTGGTTAAATTGTTACTTAATTTTAGGTATTATCCATGTCCCTATTTTGTACGGAGATTGTGGGTTTTGGCTTATTTTTCATTAAATGTGCTATTTTCTCTTTGTTCTCTTTAGCAGAAAATGGGAAATACTTGCTGTGAAAATGAATCTTGATTTAAGTCTAAACTTTCCCTTGCATTCCAGGACATGCTTTTCCAAAACTGAGGTTTTGGTTCTTTTTCATTAATGTTAATCCCCAACACATGTCACTTCCTTCATAAAAAGTATAATAAAACATCATAATAGGGTTGTTTTCTTCATCTGATGGGGAAAGAAACTCAAAATGACTGCTAGTTATAACTAGCATCCTACTGAAGACAGATGCTATATGTCCAATGACTGTTCCCTGTTACTGCAGCATCTGTAAACTGCACAACTCTTAATTTTATGGATAGGCTCATGAAGTACACCTCCTAAACTGTATAGAAATAGCCTGTAACCATGTGGTGGTTTTCCTTTTTTTTCCTTTTTTCTTTTTTTTTTTCTGAGATGTGTTTCCCTTTGGCCTCATAAATGTTAGGAAGCTATAAACGGAAGAGTTTGTTACCTCTTTCTCTGCTTATCTTTTGTTAGATACTTACGGTTGTATTCTTTGCGGAGACTTCTTTTGTATTTAGAGCCCTGGAGATCCCCTACTTGGTCAAATGGTAAGGTTTTCCCGAACCAGTATTTCTGGTATTTTATTTAAGCACACAGCATAGAGTGAGCAACTCAGTGCTGAGACTGAAGTGTATTGTACTGAAGCAGAGGTAAAGCTAAAGCACTGGTAGAATTTTGAAGTGGTAAACTAAAGCATTGCTGGGTGACTCCTGCACCTGCCACTAGTGGTATTCAAGACTAACATTTAAAGGAAACTATGTTTTTGAATATGCTTGTGTGATTCAGCCACATAGGGATTTTTCCTCAAACTTCTGAATCCAAATTGCAGGGCTACTTCTCCTTTCTGCACTTGTATTGATAGAGCTTCTATGCACTGACAACAGAGAATACAGCCTGGCTGTGAGGGCCTGCCTGACCCAGCTCTCACCAGCAACCATCTTTCATGTGACATATTCCTGTGTTTCTTGTCTACGGTTCTTGGCTCTGCAGGTGTGTTGCAAGCCAAATAATGGTTCCAGAGCTAACATAGTCCAGCTGTAGGAGGGAAGCTTTAATTAAAAGGCCTGGAGCAAAAGTTCTTTGTTCCTGCAGGCTGGCAAGTGGAAAGGGAAATTCGATTTATTTTCAGTTCCATGTGGTTTTAGAATTCTTGTTTTTCATGTGTGGAGTTATGTCCAGGACACTGGCGTGGAGATTTGGTGCCAGGTAAGAAAACTTGTGTCTGTTGGGCTGTATGCTGAGGAAGCTACGTGTTGCATTTGGCAGCAGCAGAAAATAGTGTACTTGAGACAAAGAAAAGGCTGAACAAACATCATCTGGTGTAAATCTCTAAAATCATTGGCATTAAGCACAAGATGAACTTTAGGCAAATTTACAATATGTGAGTTGTCATTGTTTGAGCTAGAACTACTTGAACACTGAGCAAATGTTAATGTGTTAGTCCAGTTCCATCTTTTGGCAGGCAAGTATTATTTACTGTCTTCATTTCACTGACTGGAAAATTGAAATTTCAAGGGCTTCAACCTCGGTAATCTTGATATAAACTGGAACTAACTCTGGCTTTGTGGTGTTATTCCTCACTGATGCTGATGTAAGTGAAATTTGAAAGCAGCTTTTCCTCTTAGCCAGAGAAAACTGGGACAGCTTACACAAGCAGATGAACCTTCAAGAAACAATGGTGTGGTACCTGTTGACGTTGGCAAATCTGCTCAAGTTTCATTTAGAAATAGTCTTATTAATTGTTGCTGTGCTCATTCTGCTGATGCAATCCCTGCTTGTGTGATTACTCTTTGCTGGCTTAAAAAGTTTGCAGGTCTACAAAAGGATGTGTCAGCAAATAAAAAGTTAGGTCTGAGGAAAGAGGTTTAAAACTACATCTGAAGCCTACTGGAATTTGCATTAGATTCTTTTTTAGTTGCATCAGCTGGGGCTCTATTGTGACTGCTTGACACTTACCATTTACTAATGCTGAATGGAATGCTAATCGAGAGAGGTTTTAATAGAGATGTCAGCTATTCAAAGGACAGCATTTGAGAAATGCTGGCAAGTATTTTTACAACAATTATTTTACATGAAGCTTTTAATGTAGACAAATCCCAAGGTGCTTTACGTTAATCTTTTTGAGGGAGGGAGAAGGAGTTGTGATTTGTTCTTACCTTTAATCAGTCAAAACCTTCTGATGTTCTGTCTGTCACGATAAAAGTCCACTTATACAGAGTGCCAGGAGAAAGAGCTCATGTTATATGTGTAGGGTATTATGGAGCTATCACTTATTCCATAAGGCAGCTAGTTAGTTTCTGCTGGGATCATTTGCCTCTGGCACTAATTAATATATTCTGCTTGTGTTTAGAATTAACGGTGGATAAGGGGATATGTCAATTTCTTTCAGAAGGTGTTATCTGAAATGACATCTAAGCTGCAACACATACTGTCCTGCCTAGATACAGAATACTTCAAATGCTAAAATCAATTTAACAAACAGTTAATTGGAAATGTTTATAAAAATAAAAAAGGAAACAAAACATAATCCACCACCTCCTGGTATTCAAATGTCACTTCTAATGAGAAACATACTTAGGAACCTCATAAGACTATGCTATTTGAGAGCAATAAAATAGCAATATTTTCTATATATAGCTGTGATTTAACCTGTACAAATGGCTGTTAATGTAGAGGGAACACTGATCCCAGTTGAATAAGGTGTTGTTGAGTGCCACTCTGAATGCAGGTTCAGGAATCTGAAGATGTTTTGGAGCTTAACTTTCTGCTTTAAATAGAGAAAAATGGTGCTTAAAAACTCTGTAAGCTCTGGCTGTTGCTGCTTTGGAAGAATGTCTAGCAGCATCATGCGGATGGGGACCTCACTGAAGAAAGTAACAAGGATCAGACAAAAGCTGTCACAAGAGAGGGGGAACAGTCATGTAAAGCTTCTTAGCTGTTTGCTCAAACCTGTTCTGTTGTCACCTGTGGTTCTTGCAGATACTTGTTGTCCTTTTTACCATACTTAGCATAGCTAAGTCAGGAAAGTAACAGTAGAAGATGACTTCTTCCTGCAGAGGAATGTAAAAAAGTGTGAAATCAGTGTTTTGAAGAAAAAGCTCAGATGATGTAAATCAATATTTCATTCGTATCAGCAGGAAGGTGACTGCTTCTCTACCTCTCCTGTTGTGAAAGAAATGGTAACACACTGATACACAGGGTTTTTATGATCACTTTAACTGATACGTGTCAACAAAGCTTCATTGTTTAAGGTGCTGTTTATCCAACATGCTCTAAGGCATCAAATCTACCAGTTCCAGTTAGAAGTAATAATTTTAAGTAACAGCAACAATCCTGCATGTGTTGGCCTTTCATCCTTTTTCAGTGATATCTAAAGCTTTTCCAGTAGAGAAGGATTGCTAGCTCAGCATCTTCTGTGTCTTGCCAATTGAACGTGTAATACTTCAGTCTCAATTTTAAGGTAAAATACTTGGTTTAAATCACAATCCCAGTGTTTTACAATTGAAGGATTTATTTAGTAGTTGGTGTATCTACAGCCATGCGTTGCTCACATTTGATGCTTGAACAATCCCTACTCTCCCAGTGTGTTCAGATCCAGTTGTGTTAAATCAGTGGAAAATCAGCTTAAACGGCATGATGCTGTAAGATTGGCTGAGATGTGAGTCTGTCTTATGTTTTCATTAAGAATATGATCTAATATGAGCAGTTGGAGAGCTGATATAACAAACTACTACAAAACTGTTGCTTCATTAATTCTTTTTATAGCATAGTGGTACCTCATCTGGTTTTAGATTGGAATGTGCACTGAGGGTATAGATGAGGCCCCTGTCCATGATCTAATGAGGCTGATGAGCCTGTTCTGCTGGCCTTGACACAAACAAAAAGGATGACATGAGAGAATGCTTTGACTATTGCCCCACTTGAAAGTATACACAGTCAAGATACTAGAAGAGATATTATTGAGCTGTATCCTCTGTTGGCACGATTGGAAAGTCAAGCAAATTTTCTGTCATTAGCATCTGATCCTATAAATATTTAAATGTCAGCTTTCCTGGGAGGAATGCAGTGCTATTTTCTGAAATGGCATTCTACCAGAAAGACACTATTTAAATTTTTGCTAACAGTGTGCTGCAAACCAACCTTCTTATGCTGCACTGATTAAATTGACTTTTCAGGAAGAAAAAAGTTCAAGTTCTACATTTCCCAAAGATCAAGCTTGTATAACAACATTTTCTTAAGTCATAACTAAATACTATTGTTTGAAATGTATAGTCACTACTAAAAATAAATTAAAAAAAAGTATCTGAAAACTGCACCAGCTTTTTAGCTATGGATTTTTCACTACACAAACCATGTGTTTTCTGACCATCTCAGCTCCTCACTTTGGTGCAGAGCTGTTGTAATGACCACAGGGCCTTCTTCCCCTGCATGGTAAATTGGCTCTCCTCACCTGAGTAGATTGGCACAAGATATTTGTATAACTCCTCTTTTAGAAAATGCTTGTTACTTTCAAAATGATGTTTTGACACTTATTTGAAAATGTATTTTAAAACTATAAAACTACAGGTTCTGAAAGAAAAAACTTAAAAGATAATGGAACTAAGTCTTTGAGAAAAATAAGGTATTTTGATTTAACTTGATCTGTTCATTTTGACCACTGGACTAAAAAGTTTATCCTCCAAAAAGCTTTAGTTGAGAAGATTTCTTCATTTTCTTCCTGCTTTTTCTCACTCTGAACAGTTCAGAGGATCAAATTAAAAGTTTCAAATTAAAAGTCAATTTCTCAGGAAGTTGCTTGGTATTTGGTTTGTTCAGCTTCAGCACAGAATTGCCAAAGATCTGATTTTTTTTTTTTTCTAGAAATACAGGGGATACATTTGTGCTGAAATAGCATCGCAATAGAAGTTGTCTCTGACAACTCTTTTCACATGGTGAAAAGACTTTTTTCTCCTTTCCTTGTGGCTCTGTTTGGTCTGGAAGAACAAAATTGCTTTTTGTTTTGCTGACTTTAGGGATTTTCTTGGATGTTGTCAGGCCATGCTTACTCAGAAAGAGGAAGAAATCCTCAGTAACCCTCCTTTACTCATTTCAGATGGACAATAGCTTCTGTGTGTCAGGAATTCCAGCTGAGGAGGACTGGCTGCATTACTGACCTTCATACACTTTTGTAATTTCATGAATTGCTGCCTATACTGTGTTGAAGCAACAGGGCTTTTCTTATTCCATTGTTTGAATTTGGGAATGGAGGACTTAAAGGCTTTTCTTCCCTCTGCAGAAAAGCTTCCAACCAATCTGACTCTGTGACTTGAGTGATATCAGTGATAAAAAACAGGTCAGGCTTTTGCTTCTTATATAAGAAACCAACACCACCACAAATACAGGCACGCTGAGGGAAGTGGTGAATGAACTTATGTGACTGAGGGCTCAACCATAGTAGAGTCTAGGAATTTATTTATGGTCAGAATGTTAAAACTATCAGACATCCAAATCATCATGAATCATAGAATACCGAGTTAGAAGGGACCTACAAGGATCATCGAGTCCAACCCCTGGCTCCATACAGGACCACATAAAATCGGACGCTATGTCTTGGAGCCTTGTCCAAACACTCCTTGAGCTCCAGCAGGCTCAGCGCTATGACCTGCTCCAGTGCCCGACCACCTCTGGGTGCAGAACTTCTCCCTAACACCAGCCTGACCCTCCCCTGTCCCAGCTCCATGCCGTCCCCTCGGGTCCTGTCGCTGTCCCCAGAGAGCAGAGCTCAGCGCCTGCCCCTCTGCTCCCCTCTGAGGGAGCTGCAGGCCGCCATGAGGCCTCCCCTCAGCCTCCTCTTCTCTGGGCTGAAAAAACCAAGGGACCTCAGCTGCTCCTCTTAAATCTTCCCCTCCAGACCCTTCACCATCTTTGTAGCCATCCTTTGGATACTCTCTAATAGTTTTATGTCCTTTTTATATTGTGGCAACCAAAGCTGCACACAGTGCTCGAGGTGATGCCGCAGCAGGCCGAGCAGAGTGGGACAATCCCTTCCCTCGGCTGGCCAGCAGCACCACGCCAGAGGCATCCCATGGCTGGTCCTGTTGGCTGCCAGCACCTGCTGCTGCCTTAGGCTCATCTTGCCATCTGCCAGAGCCCTCAGCTCCTCTCTGGTCTGTCAAGATCTCTCTGCAAGGCCTCTACACCCTTTAGGAGGAGCTTTTGACTCCCTTATTAACTATCACCTGCAAACTTACTTAGTATGCATCTGAGTCCTGCATCCAGATCATTTATAAACACGTTGAAGAGAACTGGCCTCAAAGTGAAGCCCTGGGGAACCCCACTAGTGACTGTTTGCAAGCCTGTTGTAACCACATTTACTATAACCCTTTGAGCCTGATGTAACCCTATTCACTATAAACTCCTTAATGAAGGAAGGGAAGAAAGAATGGGAACTTTTAAAATAAATTTAAAAATCCAGAATGTAAGTAGTGGTAGAACCATCTTAGATTACTTCTGTATTAACTACAGAGTCCTTGAGGAGTGGGGAAAATCTGCTCTAGAGGTCATGTAGCATGTGAGAAAAAGGAAAAATGTTTAAAAAAAATAAAAATAAAAATCCTTCAACCAAGCTTGAAGGAAAGAAGAAGAAAAAAAGAAAAATTAGGAGAGGAGAATAAAATGTGGTAACTATGCAGCAAAGATGCAATGAAGACTATGTACATGACCTGAAATATGAACCAAGAATTAACACTGATGAGTAGTCCTAAATACTTGCTCATAGGCATCATAGGTGCTTGTTACTTGGGAGAAAGTCCAAGTGCTTTGTAGCTGCAGAGGAGGAGTCGCAAAGACTATCAATAGAGCATGCTTGTTAAAATACTGATTCCCAATCAAGCTGGGGAAATCTCCTTAGTGCTGATTTATGACATGCCTGTGACTTGCCAATATAGTTGGTGATGTGCAGACACACAAATTAACAGAGTGATAAAAGTATCCTAAGTGCCAGAGAGCATCCCACCACTCTTTGCAGCATCAGATGTGTGACTGGTGCTTTCCATTCTCTTTGTTTGCGGACTGGGATGCAGAAGAAAAGGGCAAAGCACTTGCAAGATAGTTGTTAATTGTAGGCATTTTGGGTTTAGATACCTATTTTAAGATGAGTTCACAAATTTGGTTATTTCTTTTGAAGATTCTAAGCCAAGTAATTAGCCTGAAACTACTTCAGGCAGTGGGAGCTGAAGGGATACAATTCAGACCTCCCGCTTCCTGCACCCCACGCTGTTAGGGCTGTGTGGTACCATTATATACTGTGCTGCTTAAAATTCTTCACAGGCTTTTCATGTTCCTTCAAGAAATACCAGTTTGTCTCCAGCACTGCACTCCCCTGGGGCCTCTGAGTGATGGAAGTGTCATATTTAGCGAGAAGTCTAGTGTTTATTTCTGCTGTTATTCAGCTAGTTTCCTTTCAGTCTTTCATTTGTTTTCTTAACTGCTTTCCAACTGCTCCACTTAATTAGGAGGATTAATACTTCTCTGTGAGAGAGCCTTCCTTTCCTTTTAATTGTGCACAATTAAAAATATACTGTCAATAGAAAAGGTGGTCCTTATTGCTTAGACTATGGGATTAGGAATTTGAAACATAAAGTATTGTGTGACAAGTAACTTGGTCCCTTTGTTCCTCATCTATAAACTCTGGATAGTTATTCTCCTTTCCAACCCTTTCTTTGCCTACCTTGTCTGCTTAGGCTTTGAGCTCCTGGGAAGATGTGGTCACTTCCAAAATGTTTATGGGCTCTTGAGGGGGAGCTGTCATTTAGTCAGTCCCAGCTACTGCTTCTGCAGGAAACACTAAATACCACTATTTCCCTGTTTTCTGTTTCTCTTCTGCTTTGCATTTTAAAAAAAACCCTACTTTTTGTTTGTTGTGTATTCCTACCTGTTGTCCCTGACAGCTATCAAGCACTTTCAGCATGCCATAAGCCACTTCTCCAAACTGGTTTTCCTCACCTTTGATGCATTCACCAGTTGGCACCTTTCCTTTTTTTTCCTCAGTGTTTTCATTCTAGGAAAACTGTCTTCCCAGATGTCATTGATTTATTTTTTTCTTCATATTTTGGGACAACTTTTATCATATTTATTACAAACTCCACAGCAGGGTTTTTGAGGTGATACATGCATTTTTGTTTTTCACATCAGTCTGCAACACTTTCTATTGAGTAAGCATCCGAAACATTCAGGCCAATATTCTGAACCTTCTGTTTTCTTTTTTTTTTTTTGTAAGTACCTTTACCAAAATAGTCACGATTGTCTTAGCAATCCTTAATTCTCCATCGTGAGTGCAGGCAAATGTTCCTTATGTCTTCTACTCTGTTTGACTCAGCTGAAAGCTGTTCAGCTTTTTAATGGAAAAAGGCGTTAAATTGAGTACATTTGTGCATTTGAAGTACAAAATCTGCAGAGCCATTGTACTGAAAAGGTTATCCAATACTGTAAGTATTTCACACAGTATTTGTGATTGGGGATTGCACTGAAAATGCCATATGTTTAAAGTAAAGAGTCTCAGGCAGTATGTTAAACTTCTTAGAAGAGCTGCGGAGGTCCATTTTTCCATTACAGCCCAGACGTGAGGGGAACAGATTATACAAGGCCTCTAATTACCTTTCCTAAGCTTCAGAAAGACCTGTGAGCTGCCCTGTGGCAATGAGCTTTCTCTTTCTTGGGCTCAATGGGTCATTGTGCTGTTTCCCTCCAGCTGCTTGTCATTCTGGAGAAGTGCTGACTGGAAAGCGGCAGGCTGGCATTTGATAACTGACACTTATTGCTTGAGACAGACAAGGGTTTAAATTCTCTCTCCCTTGGGAAAGGTGATGTTTGTGAAAAAATGCAGGCCAAGCTCCTGTCCGTCACTGAAAGATGAGCTAATCTTTTCCCTTGACATCGTGTGAAGCTGCACGCTGTGGCACAACACCCCCGTCCTCTCGCCACCCAAAGTCAGAGGAGAACAACTGCAAAGATTGCTTTGGCAACCGTCCTCCCATCGTTTGCACTAATTTGCTCTGGTTCTTAGAGTGCTTCGGGCTAGTTTCTGAAGCTGTGCTCTGTTTCACTGTTACCTCATGATATTGAGCTAATGGGATTCGTACCCTAGGACAAGCTGGGGGCGAGGGAATGTCCTTCACTAAACCCTCAGCTGCTGGAAGGGAATTGAAATCAGTGCTTAGCTTCTGTGTTCTGCTCGCTGTCCCCTGGTTTCCATAGCTCTAAGGGATTCCAAGCAAACTAAATAATTGCATGAAGGTTAAAAAAAAAAATGAATTATGCTGTTTGATTAGTTATGTTTTGCCTGTTGCTTTGGAGCAAGGTTTCTGGCCTTTGATCTAAAACCTGTTTTTTAGTCATTGCTGTACTATGCATATCAATTTACTGTGATACAGGATAGCAGGGTTGGGTGTTCTGTTTCACTTGGCACTTCACATCTTGACTTGATTGCATTTCAGTGATGCGGGTAAAACTGGGCATTGTCTGAAGTCCATAATGAGGCGGTTGGGAGGTAAATTCTTGTGATTTTGGAATAAGAAATAAGGCATGTAAAAACTGCTTGGTGTGGACTGATAACAAATCTGCAGAACTTAATTTTCAACTGAAATTCTTATATTTTTTTTAGCTTTCTGCTTAAAGTTTCAAGTCTTCCAAGGAAAGCAAGCACCTCACTTTTATGGAAAATTGTGAATATTTTGTACCCTAAGGTTGGAGGTTGCAGTTCTCAAACTGTTTCTGCTCAACAGTCATAGCATAAGTATTCGAATTCTTATTTCTGTGCCTTCTTAATGAGAAGTATTTACTTTGTGCATCCACAACCCAGGACATAATCTGTGCATAACCTCTCATGCTGACTCAGAAGTTTAGGTTAATTTCAAATTAATGATTCCCCAGTAAAATTTCTCTAATAGGAAGGCTCAGGAAAAAAATAGTTCTTGGCTCCACACGCTGTCACCTGGCTAAACTTAGAAACACTTTGAGGTGGGAAGTGGGGAATTTCAAACTGAATTTCTTAGTAAAGAAATTGAATGCAGCGCTGTTCTCAAGGACTTCCTTCTACTGATGAAAATAAGATGGCCCCGTGAGTAAACTTTTTGTTAGAACAAAATTAGGCATAAGGACTGTATGGTTTCTGGTGAAGTGGCACAGCAGCGGAGCAGAGACATCACAGCATGTTTCCTGCTGGGAGAATTTTAGAAATCTGCTTTAGGTCCCACTGGGGAAGAAGGGCCCAGGAGAAAATGTAATCCATGTGGATCTCATACTAAGATTTAATTCTACAGAATGGGAGAACTAGCATGTGTGATTTTTTTTTCCTGTATTTCACAGCAAATTTGGAGCTAGAATGCTTTTTCAGGTCAAAGCTTACAGACATATTTTCTTCTAAAATATGGGACAAAGCTTGAGAAACTCCTCATCTCCAGTAAGAAATAATTGTGTACTCATGTGACACTCTTCATTGTAGCTTTCAAAAGAGGTAGGTCAACATCACTATCCACACTTTGCATAGGAGACGCTGAAACACCCACAAGCTCTGTGATTTGTCCATTTTTCCTTACCAGGTTGCCAGAAAACTGGGACTTGTGGGGTAGAGGGAGCTTCCACTCCTAGATGGCGATGCAAAGCATAATGATAAGGACTAGAACATCTGACTTCTCAAGACTGACTGTGAAGTCGTGACCACGAGTGAAGTTGCAGGTGATTCCTGCTTTCATATTGAAAATGTCTCATAACATGCTCATTCCAGAGCTGCAGAAAGTATATCCATTCTCATTATATCAACAGCCAGTGTTTAACCCTGCTGGACTCTCTTTAAATTGCATGTGATTGATTTGTTGGTAAGCTTGGGGTTTACACCACAAAATGGGCTTCAGAATACCTTTTAGTGGAATTTGACAGTCTCTTTTTCAAATTGGAGTGACTGAGGCTAAGAAGAATAAAGGCTTTTTATGCAGCACATATATTAGGCCAACTTGGAGATCTAATTACAAAGCAAAGGAAACAGCTTTTGCTGTTCCCAGAGTACAAATGTCTTCTTTCCAATTGCCACATGTTCAAGCTGACATCAATTCCTGTAAAAATACAGTGATGTGTAGTGAAAGGGGAGGTGTCTGCTGCTTCAATTCTGCATTGCTTCAGGGAAGCAGCAGGACGAGGTTTTGTATGAGTCCGGGAGAACCGTGAGGGTCCTGAGCTGTTAACAGGACAGAGTTGCATCAAAGGCAGGGGTGGGTGCAGCCCACAGCTGCCAGCCCTGGTGGCCTGGCCCCATCTCCCTGGGGGGAGCTGAAAGAATGGGAAGAAATTGGGAGGGAGCTCTGAGAAGGGTATGGAGAAAGAAACTGGGTTGGAAGTAGAAGAAAAGAAGGCAGCACTTTAATGGGGAGCAGTGTGGATTAAATGGATGGGTTTTCTGACCAACTGTTTGCCTGTTTATTCTTGGCCCATTCTTAGATACCTAGTTGAATCAGACTTTATTTCAGTATTTCTCATTTCTTTCTGCAATTAAAACATTCCTTAATAAACTCATGTTACTGCAAATGAAATATTTTGTGTGCTTGGCATTTGGGGTCTAAGTAAAGAAAAGCAGAAAGTTGTAAAGATGGTGTTACTGCCTTTTCTATTTAATTGACTGGATGCCCTAGCCTGTAGGGCTGTCCTGCATCCGAGAGGGTGCTCCTGTTATCTGTCCTTAGCTTATTTAAGGGAAAGAGCACAGTTTCTTCATGCTAGAAAGTGGAATACTTCGAAGTGGTGGGTCTGTTGAGCATCCGAGTGTAGAGGGCTGGTTACGGTGACCACCTTAACCACAGGGAGATACGCGTCTGAAACCCCGGGAGAAGGGTGTTAAATCCTCATCGCTTACCTTGTGTGTTTGCTTTCTTCCAAGCATGCTACATACAATGTAAAAGGGAGCAAAGCACTGCTGTGTTCGTGGAGGTATGTGTTTTAGATGTCTTACAGGGAGCAAGAAACTCAGAGTAAAGTTCAGTTGTTACTATCAAAATATCTTACAGAATTTATCAGGGATGAAAACAGTGGGATCTGAACAGTTGCAAAGCCTAAGCACAGAAAGGTGTGTGTAGTTTCTTGAACAAATTCCCAGCACACTGTAGCAGGGTTTTATTCATTTCTTTTAAATTCTACTTGATGGTGAAAATGTCTAATAGTGCCCTTAGGCCTCTGTTATTTTTCAATTTCACTGAAATAGGATCTGAAAAATAAGGAATTGAACCAGGGTAGAAATAGAACTCTGTTTTGGGGGAACTGAGCTCTCGAATGCTAGGAAAGATAACGCGTTTTATCTTTGAGGAGGTTGACAGAGTGATTTCCCTGCATGAAGCCCTTCTCAGGACAGAGCTGGCCGCAGGTCAGAAAGCAGGCGAGCGGTTAGCTTCCTCCCTGCCAGCCTGAGATGGAGGGGCACCCGGGGCACTGGGTTATCCGGGCCCCTTCACAGCTACAACCACAACGTAAACAGTCAGCCCCTGAAAGAAAATGTTATCTTGCCTGGAATTTGACTCCTCCGTTTTATCATCTTTCCAAGCCCTTAGAACAGACCTCATACCAACCCCCTGCTATACGCTTTTGCCACAGCAGCCTAGGGAAATCTGTCTCGCTGTTACTCCCTCTGTCTCGCTGCCCTCTCAAAAGCTTCTCCCGTCTTCCCCTGCCCTCTGCCTCCCAGGCTCCTCGGGGCAGCCCTGGGAAGACCCGTTAGGGGAGGCTGGCAAAGCAACCACTACAAAGGGCGCTCTGTGCAACCCCCTCCAACGCCCCAATTACAGAACACAGCGCAGTGCCCGCAGGGCAAGAACTGCTGCAGCTGCTCTGCAGAGCCCTGCCAAGGTCACCTCCTAACAAGGGCCATCTCTTCTTCTTTCCTTTCTCTGTTTTTAGCATTTCCTTCTGTTGCCATTATCCGACAGCACCTCTTCTACCTCCCTTACCACACGCCAGAAAATGAATTTGTGTGCAGTCCTCAATCGTTCGTCTTCCTCTGGGCAATACAATTCCCCCTAGATTCTCTGGAAATCTGCAGCAGGGCTTTGCTGCCTCTGAAACACCTTTCTATTCTTTCCTCCTTCCTCTATGTCCCCTGAGAGCCCGTTTAAAAGATACATACATGTCTTCCATCTGTTTGAATTAAGTGTAAGGCACAGTTTGGCTTGTATTCAATCCGGAACTTATTGAATCATTCACTGGACCCTTCGTTTTTGAAAATTGCACTTGTATTGAAAACAGACAAAGAAAAAAGGAGGCAGAGGAAGGGATCTGAGGGGATTCCAAGAAAGCAAAATCTCCCTCTGGTAGCTGTAGGTCTCCATCAGGGTGTTAACAGCTCGTTGCAGGGGTTTTGCAGTACACCCAAGGCCAGCAACTAGACTGGGGAGTGTAGAGGTCGTAACAGGAAGGGCGTGTGATGGGCAGGGGATCAGGCAGGGGATGGGCAGCAGTTAAGAGAAGGCACTGCTGACATAATAATATTATTTTGTCCCTTCTTCTCGTCAGGGGTTTGCAAATTGTATTTGAAAATGCTGTAGCAAAGCTCTGCTCGCTGTGCATACCGCAGCCAATGGAGCATAACAAAAAGGTTAAAGGAAGAAGTGGGGTATTAGGGTATGTAACTTCTTCCTGATCCCCGCCAATTAAACTCCAGATTTCAAAATAGTAGGTGTTATCTGTTTACTTAGTTATTATAAAGTTTGATTATTCTAATGTTTGCACTTTCCTAGCTGAAATAAGGCTCAGAGGTTGGTGTGCTCTTGTAACTCGTTTTTTTAGCTTAGAAAAGCCAGAGATGTGTAGGTGCAAGGCCAAAACTGAAAATGTGTTGTGATATGGAATTAGGTTGTTGGAAGGATGTGCAGCAAACAGCCTGGTTTAGTCTCATCTGCTATACAAAACCATCAGTTAAATAATATTCTTGCAAGTAAAATATCATCATAATGTCTGGGTGACCCTGAGAGAGAGCAAGCCTTTTGAACAGTCAGATGGAAATTACAGAAACTGCGAGGGGATGAAAAAAAGTGTTTCAGACTGAAATTTCTCACATGTCCTTATTTAAACAGAAAGAACAGAAAGAACATTTAAAACAATCGTACAGTTTTAGCTAGGCCCCCATAGAGGAGAAACACCTTTTGTTATAATGGCAGTCAAACAAGGTAGTGGGACTTAACCACTTCTCAGGAAGCAACCTTCATCACCAGAACGTGTTTTGAACATACCTATATTGTGTGTACATGTGTTATTTCCAAGCTGGAAACAAAAATCTAAATGAGTTTGTTGCTTAATCAGTTATGAAGGGTGTAACTGAAGTGATGTTTTTGGGGCCAGCTAACAAACACCCACGTGGCAACTTCTATCTTTACCCAGATCAGGCATGTTCTGCCTAGTATGGGGAGGAGCGACCTTGCTACAAGTTTTAAGGCTCTGTTTTGGGGCCAATTCTTGTAACTTGATCTAGCTTTTAACACCTCCATACAATCCCAATGAAAGAAGTGGTGCAAAAATGGGTAACTTAGAGCATGCTGCCTCATCCTTAACCGGTGTTTGCAACCAGGTGCACAAGGGAATGCTCTGCTTCCCCTAACAGTGCTGCCTTCCTCTGACCTGGCTCGACTGAGGGTGCGAAGCACCAAGCCAGGTTTTGCCTCTTCCAAAGCTACCGCAGCTGTGCCTCAGTGGCCTCCGCAGGGACCAGCGGCTGTAGGAGGCCATCAGCTGTGCAATATATGTTCCAATAGCATTAAGTTTGACTGAGTTGACTTTGCTGGCTCTGCTTTGGGCTTTATCTACACAGTGACTTGTACCCTTTTGTTAAACCTTTAGACAACCTCTGCTAAACTCCCCTGTGGCTGTGCCCACTGTGCAGTAATGTGTTGGTGAGGAGTATGACCATGGATGGTTACAGTAGGGCTCTGTTGAGCTTTTTCGTTTTTTCAGTGCATACTTTGGCTTAATTCACAGTGGATCTCTTAGAGAAGATTTTAATTTCCACTGAATAGGAAGCATTCTTTCGAGGTCTTTCACTGTGTTAAAATAGTTTTGCTTTTATATTTTGTTTAGCTTCTGCCATTGACACTAAACAATATTTTGACTTCAAAGGACCAGTTGTTCCCATCTAACCGCTGGCTGCAAGCTGAGGGAAAACAATGTGCAAATGTTGAATTCAGCCATGTCTGATAAAATCATTTAGCCATAATCCCTAATGACAAAGCCCATAAATGATGGGTACACATTTTAGAATCAATTGTGAAGAGGGGGAACTGTTTGGGTTTTTTTCACCTTTTATTTGCTTTTAACCTCAAAAACATTTATCATAGAAAAAGAATTCTCCAAAGACTCTGAAAATAGCAAACCCGCATCAGCAGAATATTTTGTAAGTGAGATGGCACAAGCACACACAGTATTCCAGAAGTTGTACTCAGAGAGGAAGAACATCAGCAGTCACTTCTTGGGAATGAGGGCATTAATCTCAGGAGCAGAAAAGGAGGAAACATTGGAGCAGACACCTAACCATGAGTCATTACACCATTTGTCTTAATTAACATAGTGAGACAATGGACTGATTATCTCAGTAACATTGGGTCATGTTATACCCAACAGCATGTGTGCAGGAGAAATTAGCCTCTCATCATGAAACAGTCTATAACACCCTTCTTAAAGAGCAACTGAGTCATCAGTCATGAAAGAGAAATAAATCTTGAAGAGGAAAAATGATTAACTGATCAGAGCAACGGAGGAAGAGCTCGGGGCTCCCTGGTCCAACCTCTGGCTTTAGAATGACTCACTGGGCAGCCCTGGGCGAGATGTTTAACCTCTGTATGCCCCTATTTCCTCAAAATGAGACAAATTACACTGTCTGTCTCACAAGAAGGGCTGTCTTTTGACTGTTTCATTATTGAACAGCCTCTCTCAGCCATTGTTGGATGTGATTCTCAACGTTCCTTTGAGAATCCAAAATTTCCGACTTAAAGCTGCAAAGCTGAGAGAGGTTAGATGAGTGCCCTGAGGTGCAAAGACGGGAGATGGAAAGAAGGCACAAATGACACATGAAAATGGGAGAGGGGAGGGAGTACTAAAAAGAGGGAGGTAATGAGAGTTTGACTGTTAGGGTGTTTTTTTTTTCCTATTTTTGCAGTGATAGACGTAAAGGATATTAAAAGTGTTCCGCATGAGAACAAATGTTTCTTTTAATCAATGAGCCATTGATGTTGCAATACAATTATTAATGTTGTTGACTTGTGATTTTTATAAATAACTTCTTCCTTTCCAATTCCTGTTCTCCGTTTCCTAGAAACTGTAGAAGAAGGGATTTATGAGTGTTACTGTTTTTCTATTTAGTGGAGATTGATTTTTCTTGACAGAGGAGATTGAAAAGGAGAATTGTCCTTACTTTTTGAGCTGAAAAGTGAGATGCTGCTTCTCTGGCTTGCTCAGATTCTGTACTGCTAGGAAAAAATAAGTAAATGCATTTCAGCTGAGGCCAACATTGCTTCGGGAAAGGATTTTTTATGAAAAAGATTTACAGGTGACAGAAAAAAATGTCTTTGTTTTAGTACTTAATAAAGGTGGGGCAGATGTTTGCGGTGTTGTTTCTCTGGTGTGGATTTTTGTTTGTTTTACAGATTCTGGTTTATCTTGTCCTTCTCTATCTTCCTTCTAACCACTTTGGACTGTTTACCCTCAGGGGCTGGCATAACCTTGCAGACTGGCTCAAGTTACGTTGGATTGGAAGAAGTGTTTTAAATTACAAGTCGGTTACTGGTGTTGGTGTCAAAATGATTTATCCACAGAAGGTTTTATTTGCTTGCCAGATGTATGGTGCAGTTGGAGATGCTGATAGGGAGTTACAATATGGCAGAAAGAAGGGGGTCAGCTCTCCTGAAGCCCAGCACTACCAACACGCCAGGAGAAAGGAAGATAAGCACAAATGGAAATGCTGGAAGGCTGATCCATCCTCACACTTTACATTGCACTGCTTTTTAAATCTTTTTTAAGTGCACGTTACCAAGAACAGATTTAAGGGCAACAATTTGCTGTTGGCTTTCATGCTATCTTTGTGCCTCTTGGATCATTTTACTTCTCTAGCAGTGGGCAGTGGTCACTGCCCCTCAAGCTCTGTTACACCCTCTTACTGCCTACTCATAATGCCTTGCCTCAGCTCTGACATGAATTTCTGCTCTTTCCCTGTAAGGTCCAGAATGTCTCCTCTTCCTTAGGAGACTCTCCAGAAACCCTCTGTGCCTGCTTGAGTACGTGACCTTTGCCCGATGTCCCCATAAGATGACAGCATGTCCATTAAGATGCCACCATCTAGAATCTGGGCCTACCTATGCAGGGAGATGGAATTTCGGATATCTGCAACTACAGATCAGTCAGAAACAGCTGTCCAGTTACATTTTCAGACCATATATCCTATTACGGAGTTTTACATCAGACCCAGACCTTGGTCTGCTTGCGTATTTTATTTCCTAATGTCCATATCTCCTTTGTGTCTTCCCTGAGTTCACCCCCGATCTCTTCCTTCCTCTGTATTGCTTTCCTTACATCTGAGAGCTTCTCCTTTACATAGGAGTAATTGTCATTTAGGCTGTGGCAAGCTAAGAGTAAAGCATCTGATTTTCCACAAGCAGCTTGGAGTGAGGCATCAATGACACGTTTACAAGGATAGTCTAGGCAGACCTCACTTGCCCTTGTGCTTCAGAGAAGTCTGGCTCCTCAGATCCTCGTCAGCAGAGAGGCAGGGCATGGTAACATGTGCTCTGTGTCCTGTTAAAACAGCTCATGAATATCTGACCTGCTCAGACTGTGAGTATGGGAACTACCTCAATCCATTTGGATATGATCTAGTTCAACTATAAGGCAAGATTTTCAAGCAGGGTTTGCTACATGTGTAATGTAAGGTGGGTAATGAACTTGCATTTCCTATTTCTGTGGTATATCCACAAAATTGTGGTCAAATACATGAAAGGGAAAAAAAGTGGTCTGCCATCTTATTTATTACAGAAATGGTAAAGTTGGCATATGCTGACATTAATGATAAAATCCATTATGTTTTACACATACTAATGAATATTCAAAGAAAGGTTTTGGATCACTCTCACAAATTTAGACTGGTTTTTAGAATATCCCCTACCTAGTCCTGTGTAAGGAACACAAAAGATTTGGTTATAGATGGATACTATTAATGACATGGAGCTGCACCTTGCTCCAAAAAACCACTCCCTTGCCAAAAATCAACTTAGGTAAGGAGAGAAAGTAAAACAGTGTTAGTAAAGACTGGCTGCGAGGGAGTAAGTGAAACACGCTGCTGCATCCCCATGTGGGCTTCCATATGTGCTCACACGCTTCCTTTGTGGTTTAGTTTGGTTAATCCTTGGATACCACAAACTTTCTTTTCCTCCTGGGAGGGGGGAGGTTTAACTCCCTGCTGCACAAAACCAAGGCGGCTTTCCGAATGAAATGGAGATGTTAGCAGGTAATCCAAGGGAATGGATCACAAAATGCTCCAATTTCCTGGATGGTTGCCTGAAATGAAGGAGCCCTTTATTCAGTGCTATTTTTAAAAGAAACAAGGCAGTTCTAGGCTGTCTGCATTTTCCAGCCGATGTCGAAGGGGGTGTCTCTGTGTGGTCGGTCCCTGAATAGGGTGCCTTGCCTACACAAATAGGTAATGAGCTTCCGAGCTTAGGCATAACCTTGAGTTTCACTTTTGATAGCAATGTGACCAAAAAGTATGAGGCAGGTAGTGTATGCATGGAAGGTAATGAATTCCTGTGAGACAGTAATGTCTTTAACAGGAAACTATTTCAGGAGGGGGCAGGAGTGCTGCAGATAGTTGATAGCTTTTGCAGGGATTAGTGTTGTTAAAGCAAACACCTCGTAGTGTGTGTTTCTTGGAAAAGCAACTTGAGACTTGAAGTTGTGCATTGTGTATGAATTAATTATTGGGAGGGGGAGGTTGCCCAACATCCAGATGTGGCAAAGGGTAGGAAAACCTGAACGTGTTTGCAGGGAATGCCATTGTAGCAAAAAGCCAGCATGGCATGGCAAGGCTAAAGAAAAACCCTCTGGTTCCTGAAGCAACTGCTCTGGAAAGCAGGTGGTAATGAAATGGTTGTCTCTCTCACTGGACTTGTTAGCTCTTTTTAGGTTATTTTAACCTAAGCACAGCAGGCACGAAAAGGCAAATGGGGAGCTGCTGCTTGGTCTTAGCTTTTTCACCAAACATAGTTGTGAACCAAACTGGAGACCAGACAACTAAACAGTTTCACCAATGGTCACGAGCAAGTAGAAGTATCTCTACAGTTAATTATCCCCTGTGCTTTCTAGGAAAAACAAACAGAAAACTTCCAGTTGAGCAACACTTAAGGATTTAGGGGTTTAGCAGGAAATATGTGGCTTCTTGCCCGTCTGCTCAGAGAGCAAGTAAGCTACAGTCAAGGGCTGCTTTCCTCGATGGCCGCCCTTGCACACTGAAGTTGGTGGCTGTTTTCTGATTGCAAGTGATCAGCTAAAGAGACGACAGTGCCAAAGATCACGCAAGTTACTGTCTTCCCTGCGCTCCAAGTTCATCCACACCCAAACCCAGAGCTGCAGCCCGTTCTGCTGAAACCAGCTGGTCCGTGCCACATTGCCCACTGCAGGGCTTCTCCCCCAAAGTTAACAATGCAGTGGGGAAATAGCTGAGGAACAATAAGATGAGCACTATGTGGTGATTGTGTTTCCATCTTCTTCTCCCAACTGTTCAAGAAGTACCTGTTATGGCCTTTGGAGATAGGTAGCAGAGCCTCTAGAAAGATACTAAGTTTGTGGCTCTCCCAGGGAAGGCTCTGTGAACATGCTGCACAGCTGGACAAAAAAAAATGCTTTTGATTGTCACTGCAGGCTTTTATTTCAAAGAAGTAGAAGAAAAACAGCAGCATTAGCAATGAGTGAGATGTGGGAAGAGATAATGCTCTACCATCTGTCAGGTTATTTTGCAACTTGGTATGCTAAAGCAGTGAATCTTCTAGATTAGTCATCTGTTAGAGGCAGCTAGGTAGGGCTTAGCAGTTATTGTTGCGATAAGGATCAAAACCTACAACATGAAGCTTCTCCAGTAGCAGCTGTGCCTACAAGTGTTTGCTGCCAGAAGTATTAATGGTAGAGAGCTTTGCTTTGCTGAATTCTCCATGCTTGCTGTTTATCCGGCGAAGCCCAAGGGGTAAATAGGGATCTGTTTATGTTTTAAGGAGTTTGTTTTGCAGCTGATGATGCTGCAATGAAGCATCCGTTTCTTCTACTGAAGTGCAAGCAAGTACGGTCTGAATTTGTTTGTGTATAAATAAATGTTTGGATAGCGGACTTTCCTGGGGAGACACTATAAGTCAAGGGAGTGAAAAATATTGTGCTTTCAAGTCATTCTGATAATGGGGATAAGAAAATGAAGCAAATCTGATTGTATCCTGTGTCAGAGCTTGTAGTTCCTTTAGACATTTAGATGGACTTTGCTGTTGAGTGCATGATGTGGCTCTTACTAGACATCTTTTCTTACCTCATAGTGAAGAAAGGTGATGATTAGCATGAAATTGGACATTAAGAGTACTAGATCCTCAGGGCAAGACACTATAGGAACGTCTTTTGTTTGTTGATATCTCTTTCATTTTGGGGGAGGGGTGTAATAAACTCAGTTTCAAAAATACTGTAATCCATTTTATATGCTTACTACTTGACAAATAAGGCTTGGCTCTTTTAAAGATAATAAACTAAAATAAAACTGAAATTATAATAAAAAGTTTGACAGTCTTCAAATGTGAAGCTTACAACAATTAATCTTTGGCCTCCTGTGCAGGCTGTGCAGTCTGATCCGCAGCTTTGGTGTGACATCTGCCCTTTATGCAGACACGGACTGAAGACCTGGGAGCTGTAATCAGCCCAGCTCCTCTGGGTGCTCAAAACAAGGGATGGGGAAAATGCACACAGTGTGTTAGCTGGCAACGGGAGTTAAGCAAAATGGGTATAGTATCATAAGTGGGGTTGATTTGGTTTAAATATTTTGCAGCAATATTGCTCCATTTGGCTATTGAAATATCCCCTGTGTAACTTGCAGTTTGTGGATTTTGACTTTCTGTATGATGTACTCAGTGCTCATGTAGCTGATGGTAGAGCTGAGGACTTCTCAAAACCTGGGTTCATAAGTACGTGCGTGGGAACTGAGACCTCACACGGCCATGACCGAGTGCTGGTCCCTTTATTATTTCTACCTGGTTTTCTACTGAATTATATATTATGCAACTGTACGCTGCATGTGCCAATTTCCCCTTCCAACTATAGCAAGTTCCGTGCTGGTTCAAGTCCCAGTAAAACTTGATTTCACACTCCTGCCTGCAGCTCCAGAGCCTCATTGGTGCACCAGAGAAACAGTGGCTGGGTCATTTCTCTGGGTACGTGCAGCTCCTGGCCAGCCAGCTGACCGAATGAGTGGCTTCAGGTTAGGCAGAGCTCATGCTGCTCATTGCCCAGCTAGAGGAGCAGGCAAAAAGTTTGGCGAGAGCTGGAGATGTTGAAATACTAGAGAATAGGAGGAAATTTGGTGTGTGTTACTGGTGACCGTGTATCTGAGAGAAGTAAATGGATTGTCACTGTGGATAAAGGAGCAAGTTCACAAAGGTGTTTTACTATAACTTGAAAACCAGTCAAGCGTGAGGCTTGTCTGCTCTGGAAAATGCCAGATTCCAGTATCTGGTTCTTTATTCTTACAGAGGTCTTTTCAAAACAGAATCACAGAATCACAGAAAACACATCAAGCAACACTGAAATCATAAGAACAATAATGTTTTTATTAGTCTTCCTATGTGAAAATGACCACGGTTGTTCTTCATCCTCCTGAAACTGGCTTTTCCAAGTGGTTTGCTCTGCTTGACAGTCTCTTCCTACTGGCAGCAACATCTTCAAAAATTCTTGTTCGGTCACTGCTGATGGTGTTTGTAGGAAGTGTCAATGCTCGGTTTCTCAGTCAAGCTGTGAGGAGTTCTCCACTAACAAGCTGTATACTCAGCTTTATGCAGACACTCATTTTACTAACAGAAAGAGGCTGAGTAGATGATTGGGAATTTTTGAAAATGTCGATGCCAGTAAATTTCCAAAGCTGTTCCTGGAAGTGGACTGCTTTTGATTAAACTTAACTGGAAGAGTTCTGTCTCCCTAACTGGAATCACTGGTGAAAGTCAGGGGAAGGGAACTGTCTCAGGCTGGCCAGCTGCTAACAGGGGGTGAAGCTGAATTCAAGTCATTTTCTTCTTGCAAGGAGCTTTGTAGTAAGTCATACAATCCCATTTAGGAGGGTGAGCAGGTCATCAAGATGTGTATTCAATTACTTATCTAAAAGTGGTGCAGTTCTGATAGGAAAGGCTTTTCCTACCTTGCTGATTAAGACGTTTTCCTGAGATGTGACATTCAGCAGTAACTTGAACCTAGTTTCATACAGTTCCTAGGAGTACACTGGGCACTTGTTCCTTAGCTATTTCTTGGATTTTATATTTAATTTTTTGAATAGAGTAGAAATGTTTTGATTTTATCCTGCTGTGTCATGAGAAAAATCCCTTTGAAATTTTTCATTTTTTTATAAAGTGGATTTTTTTTTTAAATCCAGTTACTCACATTAGCTACTGGAATGTGAAATGTTATACTTCATTTTCATCTGTATTAGTCTGAAAGCTGATGGCAGCTGAGTCACCCTCACTGCAATGGTTATTCAGGAGGTTTAATTGTCAGAGAGATTTGTGTCCTAACTGCAATAAGCATCTGTCCTATGCAGATACAGCACTGACTTGTTTTAGCCCTGATGCTGTCATGTGTTAAGCATCTTCGTGTTGGCCTGCCTTTAGGTTTCAGTAGAACTCTTTCTGAGAAATTTGCCGTGACGTATTTTGCCAGTGCAAATCATTTTTTTATGCCTGATATGGAAAAATGGGCCAAAGCCATGCTCTTCATTGCTAGAAATGAGCAGAATGTTTCAGAGAATAACATTGGACTGATTTGTAAGTTTTGATGCATTTTGCAGAATGTTCTTGAATGTTGCAACAGTATTTTTGGATTTATCACCATTATTATGAAATCAGAAACATTCAAGTATCTCACAGAAAGGAATTCAAAAATGAGAGAATTGAGAATTGATAAGAAATAGATGTATTTATTACAGCAAGTCCCTCAGAGTTTTCAGAATTTTCTCAGAATTTTACTTTGAGAATATAAGTGTAAAAAAACAAAAAGCAAGTGAACAAGGAAGAAAAGGGCTGTAAGGAGTCAAAAGCTCAGAAGGAGGAGAATTCTTCTAAAAGTCCAAAAACACCAGGTCTGAAACATAACTTGGGAAGAAAGATGCCCTATTTTGAACTTAGTAGAACTTGGATCCTGTTAAAATTGAGATGGGGTGTGCTTATCTTACAGCACGAAAGTTGTGTGTACCTAGCTGACGAACAGTAGAAGTGAGGGTGAATGATTAAGGCAAGACTTTTTATGCTTTTGTAACAAAGAACATTTTGTTTAGGAGAAAAGGGCACAGTGCATAGACATGCCAGAGCATCCCTGCACTTTCATTTCTCTGCAAAAAAGCGAATTTGGAGAAGGATTAGTAACCACATGGGACAACATGAGGAAAGAAATAGCAATGATTAAATTAAAACAAAAAAAATGAAAGTTTCAGAATTGTTCCTTTCCCACTAAAACTAGCTCATTATTTAGTCACTATAAATGTAAATGGACCATGGACTCTTGAACTGTAACAGCACTGAATAAGAAAAAGATGAGTTCTGCTTTTCTGACTTTAAATGGAGCCATTGTACAGGCATGAACTGACACCAAACAGACATCAGGCACTTGAGAGGCTACACTGCAAATCATGGTAGAAACAGCTAGTAGCTTTTGCTTAGTACTCACAAAAGTGACTTTGATAACTAGCCCTTTTAAAGTAAAACTTTACTGGAAGTCATTTTTTTTCTGTTGGTTTTTATTTTTAGTTTTTGTGAGAACAGCAATCTGGCTTAATGTGCACACTGCTGAACCACTTGGGCTCAGAGTTTAATTCATGAGTGATAAGGATCACTTTGCCGTTCTGTTTCCTGAAACGCATGTTTTCCTACACGGCTTCACTCCATTTCCTGCAGTGGTCTGTTCTGCCTAATTACACCGGGTGTCACAGTATCAGCAGGTGGTAAGTGCTGCAAAGAGCTGCGCTATCCATTTTTCCAACCAGAAGTTGCCTCTAAGTGTCACTAAGCTTTCCATAAGGCCTGTTTTGCAGTTTGTTCTGTGTTTTTTTTCAGAGCTATTTTTGCTCCAAAATACACTTTTCTTTCTTTCAGCCTTTTACATCAACTGTTAGCAAAGTTTGCAAGAAACTCAATTGGCTTTCCCCATCCCTCAAGAAGCGTGGTTGAGTCTTATTATACAATTTGCACATTCTTCTTATTTACACTACAAATACTACAAATTACTTGGTATAGTGCATCTAACTGCTGAAGACAGTATTATATGCCTCAGTTAAATGTTTACCATACATCTTGCTTGCATCTTAGGGCAGTCTTGCAGCTGTGTGTGCCCCACTGGCAGCAGGGCCAGCACCGCTGCAGTAAGAACTGTAGCAGGCTCTAAGTAAGTCAGGATTGCTACATGAAACATAACGCTGCTTTCATTGAGCAACAAAGATTGGTGGCTGCATAAGGGAAAGTGCCCAATCTAGTTGTTACTCAAATTTTTTCTTCTAAATGAAAGCAAGCATAATCTGTGCATTTTTATTTTTTATTTTTAAATAGGATTTGCGGTTGGTGAATGTATGGCTGGTTTGGGTAACATAATCACTTCAAAACCAAGAATCATTCTTTTTTGATTTGAATTTAGGACAACTACATCTTTTTTTCCGTGTACGTTTTATTTGTGTGTTCTTAGCATACTTGTTGTATGCAAGGGCAAAACAAAAAGAAGACAAAACCCACCAAACAACTTGCTTCTAAATTAAAAAGGATCCCCTTTTCCTGATAAGCAAGCTACTTAATTTTCTGCATTTGATGTTTGAGTCGCATGTAAAAGGAAACTACAGAACAGTGTTATTAATTTACAAATGAATTGACATACTCAGAAATAAACCTCAGAAAAATCCAGCTTGCATATTGATAGGCCAAATTTTTTTGTTCCTTTCCTTGTTTCTGAGGAGGCACCCAGACTAAAAGCCTAAAAGAAATTCATTATTCTTTTCTAATCTAAGAAGCAACATAAAAGAAGAGGCTTTATGATAGGAGAACTTTTCTGTTCCTTTTTTACCTGCTCTGAATGATATCAAAGAGACACTTTTCATGCTTACATTCTCTTGTGAAATCAGAATTAAATATTTCTAATGGACAGAAATTTTGTAGAATCTTGATATTGTTAAAAGTAGGGTTATCCCTCTACCCTTACAACACATCTTATCTTGCAGTCCTGAGAAAGCTGACTTTGTACATCCAAGAGAACTTGATCTTACATTTACAGGTGTAGGGGTGGAGAGGGAGATGAGCCTTGGGTACAGCTAGGGGCCTCGAGTGCTCTGCTGTCCCTCCGAGCTAGTTAATCTGCCCCACAGGCACTGCAGTTATCCCTTATGCTCCCACCCAACCAACTGCCGACTTGCCCTGATTTACCCCAAATCTTTGAAACTTAAATTTGCTGCTCAAGTCACCAGCAGCTAAACTGCTGCTAACTTGTTCATCCCTGACAACACTCATGAAGTTGGCAGCTCTTTCATGGTGAAGCTGCAGTGACTTCCACGCTGTACATGTTCCCTTCCCTAGCTCTGTCCGATTCAGCAGCTGAACTTAGAGCCAGCCTACTTCAACCTGCTGGGAAGTAAACTTCAGGTGGAAGTGTTCCTCTTCTACCCAGTAGCTCTGTAGCAAATTCCCCTTCTGCCTGGCTCATGTGCTTCTCTAGCAGATCTGGTGTGAATTGCTCTCCTATTCCAAATGCTTCACTTGGTATGGAATCTGACACAAATATGGGAACAGCTTCCTGTCCTTGCTCCAAGAAATATTTAGCTATTGACACAAAGCAGAGCAAGTTTGTAAGGAGAAGCTGAGAGATGGCCAGCAAGTAATTAGTGACTGCTGTGGGAGCTTTGACTCAAGGGTTTCCATCCTTGCTCCAGATCTGACAAAGCTGGGTCTTGTCCGTACGTCTGCTTTGGCTGTTCAACTTTGGGTTGAAAAGCATCGCGCTACCTGTTGTCTTCTGGGTTTTGTGTGAGATGGGATTCACCTGTGTTAGTGCCTGTCTAGGAGACCATTCTGGAGATGAGCATCTCCTTCCAGTTCATAATTAAACACTGGATCGTCTTCAGGCTCCGTCTCTCTCCTAGTCAGTTTTAATATCTGAGTCATGATCTGCTCTTCTGCATACGGGCTTCTTCCTGCAAAGCCTTGTGAGGCCTCTATTGCGAGACACCTCATAAGGTTTTGTGACTGTGATAATTAATGAAGTGTTTGCATTTCTCAATAATCCCAAATGGACTGGGCATAGGATCAAGAACCTGTCCTTATTTACCTTGTACTTTGAAGACTTTTATTCTAAATGTGGATTTTCTCACTTCAGTTGTAGCTAGAGACATGAACAGATTCGGGGGTAAATGAAGTGTTGATATAAATGAAATTGAAAAAGTATAAATGAGGTAGAAAGTGAATTTAAAGTGATATTTTTCAGCTTGCTGAGAAGTTTGCCTTTTTTTTGCTCTGAAATCAATGTGTAAATCTCATTGTGTCTTATGCTCTCAAAGCAGTATCTCCTTATCCTAAAAATATTTTGCTTTGTGACACCCGTGTAAGGTAGGATTGCGACAGCAGTTTTCGAGATGAGAAAGGGTGGCATGGAGTGCATCAGGTGAAATGGCAAAGGATTTCTGGTGGTGGTGGTGGAATATTGAATATGCATCTTTAGTACTTTAATCTCTGAACTATTCTTTATTTCAGGAGTGAAGCCTCTGTGTAAGGGGGAAGAGCAATAAATGAAGGCTAAGCAAAGCTACATCTTATGCTCTTAATCATTCTTGACTAACTTTTTCCACTCTTCTCGTAGTCTTCTCCTTTAAGTATTTCATAGATTTTTTTTCACTATAATATTGTTATCAGTTGGGATATCACTGGACTGATGGCAAAGTGTGCTCAACGAGAAAGATGTAATGGAAGCTGACATTAAGATTCCATCCACTTCTACACTTGTAGAAGGGTGGGGAAGGTTTTCCCTAGGTCTTGAGATGTGCTTCATTACAATGAAGTGAGGTGTTCTTATCTGACCTTGATGGAGGACCTAGGTCATGTGCATTTGGGTCAGAGCTAGCATATTTGCCCAGGCCAGATTACTCATAAAGCCTGCATGATTTACGGAGTCACCAGAGATTGCGCTATTCCGAAAACAATGTGCCATAAACTTATTACCGGATGCACAGTCACATGAAAACAATTGTTCAAATACTAGATGAAATCTCATAAGAAGGCCCAAAGCTCCCCATTTATGGTCTGACTGGAGCCCCAGCTGCATTTGTGAGCGATTTCCCTGACTTTGCAGCCCAGAGGGCTCCGCTCCAGCTGCACTTCTGGAAGCAAGGTGTCCCGGGCTGCCACCAGCGCGCCGCACGGAGGTGGCGGAGGAGGAGGAAGCCACCCTGGGCTGGAGCACCAGGGACATGTGGAGGAAGTGACTGCATGCAGGGTTGGAGGGGGTAATTTCACCGAGGAGGAGTTGGCGAGAGCCCCGTGAGCCTGACTTGGCCGAGGGCCATGCAGAAGCTAGGAATGACCTTAAATAGTAGTCTAACTCGTGTTAGCCTGCGCTGCCTGGGCTGCAGCTGGGGACATCCCTGGCTGCTGACTCACCGCTGCTGGGCTGGGATCTGGCAGTGTCGTGGCTTGCTCAGTGTGGAAGACAAATGCCGCGTTACTCATCCCCGTTTGGGATGCGATGTTGTAAGGTGTCTGCAGACATGCAGGGACCTCCGTCTCCTAATTTCCTTTGCGTCAGAGCAGGGAGTCCATGTTTCTGTGGAACAGAGGCTGCAGGCTATAAACTTCTGCAAAGCCAAATTCACCTCAAATCCAGATCAGACTCCGAATGTGCTGCTTGTCTCTGACCTGCAGCCTGGGTGGCCTTTTACCGTTTTAACTGGGGAGCTTTGTGGGCATTCCCGGTAGTAGATAATAGATGAATAGACGTGTTTTGGGGGTTACAAATCATCTGTTAAGGGTGGGGGGGATGACAAAACCACCTCGGTTTTGAATTCAATTTGTAGAGGTGTGTATTGGGTATAGGTGGCAAGGTTTGGTAGCAGGGGGCCACAGGGGCCTCTGTGAGGAGAGGCCAAGGCTGCCTGTGCCGGGCACAGCCCAGTCCCAGCAGCTCCCCATTGGCCCTATCACAGAAGCTGGTGAGGCTTCTGTACAAACATATTAAAGAAATGTCAAAATGCCCCACAGGCAGGGAGGGTGAGGGGAGAAAATGTTTCAGAAACAGCCACGAGAACACTCAGGTCAGTGAGGAAGGCTGGAGGACAGGTATTTCCCTGCATCTCATGGAGGACTCTGTGCTGGAGAAGGGGGATGTTTCCTGGCAGGAACTGTGAAGGACCCACACTGGAGAAGTCCAAAACTCACTGAAATCTGTTGCTGAATGCATGTGCTTGTATATTTTATTGAATAGGATGAAAGGCTGAATTAGGACTGTGCATCAAATTAAATGGTACGTGGTGCCAAGGCCTGTATGATCCTCATCTAGTGCGATATCCCCATCTTTCACACCTGGACGTGTTCATTTAGGATTAATCTGCTGTCTTTTACTGATCCCCATTAGTGATTCTATGAAGATTCACTTTTTTCTTTTCTTAGTTTCCTACCATTTTAACAAACCTGCTGAGGAAGTAGCAATGCCGCAGCATCGGCAGCTCCATCAGAACTGCCAGCACTGCCCACGGCCTTGGCAGCTGCTGCGCCTCCCCCAGAGCCCAGGAGGTCCGTGAGAAGCACGGGAGGTACCGCACAGCTGGAAGCTTAGTAAGCACAGTTTAAGAACACTTACTAATTCTGGACAGGAATCTAACGTTACCTTGGGCTAATCTTTTTAAAATAAATCATCTGAATCAGACACCTGCCTAGGTAATCACCATAGCAATTGCAAAACAAACAATAGCAACCTTAAAATTATCAGGGAAACCTAAGGGAAATAAAGACTTGGGTTGGAGTTTTGGAAAGTGTTTAGGATACATGCATACATGGTTTATTGCAGGTAAAGATGAGCTTGTTTGCCACGTGCACTGAACTGACCAAAAGCCACATGACTGTAGGACACTGCCTGTAGTAGTACATAGGCATCTCTGCAGACCTCCTTAACTCGGGCAAAAATCTGTTCTAGCAAAAGGTATGCCATACTAGTAGGTTCAAAGGGGGCTGGTGGCTGCCTGGACCTGAACAGAGTAGAACAAACTCTGTCTGTAGGATAGCATGTTGACGTACCCAAAGTGAATTAAGAGCTGAAGCTTATTGCCTGTCTGCAGATCTTCTGTCCCCAAGCTGTCCAGGTGTCATGTTCTTCAGTGGCTGTTCAGCCCTGAGGCTGGTCAAGGAACATCTTCCTAACTGTTTGTATATGTATCTTTCATTGGAAAAGTCATGCTGCAGCTGACTGAGCTGCATGAAATCATTTGGATTAAAGACAAAAACAGTAAACTTGATTAAATGGATATTAAAAGTAGTCTGGGGGAAGGAAAAGGGTACAGGCACCCATATATCTCACTCCGGGATATCTGCATCAACAAAGCTAGAAAAGCAGCTGTTGGGATTGTTAGCAGAAAACCCTTAAGTGATGTCTTTATGTGCAAATGTGCAGTTAGGATCCTGCTGTGATAGCATCAACAACAGCTTCTAGCTTCAGCCATTCTCTGGAATTTAGGCTCCGCACACAAACCAGCTGAACTCTGTCTGTCCACGTTGGGGGGGTGGGGGGGGGATACTAGACACTTAGATTGGTTTCCCTGCTCTAATCTGGAAGAATCAACGAGTTCACGGTTCAGGAATGCTGCTAAGAAACCACAACAAGGGAATAGGAGCAACTGCAGATGTGGAAAGCCTGTGCACCACAGACCCAGCTTCTCTGCAGAGAAGGGGGATATAAAAGGAGGGAAAGGTGGGGATGACCCAGAACAGAAAAGCTCCGGGATTTCTGACTCATCTCCCTCAAGGGCTGTAAAACCAGCACATTACATTACTTCTTATGGAGAACATGGGATTTCCTGATAGCACCTATCATGGGCTGGGGCAGCTCTGGCTCCTCCAGCCCACCCCCTGGTATTTGTGAGCTGTGCTGAGTGTGCCGCACGTGTGTGCTCTGCACCCAGTGCAGGAGGGGCACTGAGTGAAGAAGTGGCTCCCAGATGACTGGTAAGCTCCAGTGATGCATGGCAAGAAGGATTGCATGCCACAGATTGACAATTTTTCAAAAATCAGGCCTCCAATGTGTGGGGAGAAAAAAGAAAAACAAACAAACCAACTTCCAGTGTTTAAAGGGGATTTACAGGAAAGACAGGGAGGGACTCTTTCTTAGGGGGGTAATGATAAGACAAGGAGTAATGGTTTTAAACTAAAGAGGGTAGGTTTATTAGACATAAGGAAGAAATTCTTTACTCACACTGTGGTGAGGCACTGGAACAGGCTCCCCAGAGAAGCCGTGGATGCCCCATCCCTGGAAGTTTTCAGGGCCAGGCTGGATGGGGCTGGGGGCAGCCTGGGCTGGGGGGAGGTGTCCTTGCCCATGGCAGGGGTTGGAACGAGATAAGCTTTAAGGTCCCTTCCAACCCAAACCATTCTATGATAAATAGAAAATGCCACTGGAACTGCTAGATGCCAGTATGACCTGTTCCGTAATGGTGTCTCCTTCATCCTGGCAAAGCAGGTGGGTGTTACTTTGCACATGAGAAGATATAAGTCGTAAAAGACAATAGTAAAAGTATGTTTCTAGGATCTGCAAAACCAGAAACATGCTATCTCTGCACGATGCTTACAATTTTTCAATTATTCCGGGCTTTTTCCAGAATGACCACTGACTTTGCCCAAAGCTGGGATGGTTGGTACATATGTGCAGGTATATAGACAGAAGACATGCTGTGAGGGTGTTCAAAATAAGAAAATACAGATGTTTGTACATAATGGGAATGCTTTAAGTTCTCCAACATGTTAACAAATAAAGGACAGACCCAACAACGTAGGGAACACAGGATAAAGATTTTAAAAGGAGGTATTTTCTAATACTAGCTTCACTTTCTTTGTTACATTTTTTTTGTCGGATGTTCCTAATGGAAAATTGCAATGTAGTAGCAAAAGACTCAGAGTTAATGAATGTGAACAGTAATTCTGATGTGACAAACACGTGTTTGTAAAGCATTATAATTATTAACAGTTGCAGAAACTGATGTGGAAATGCTCTTTACCCTTTTCAGCATAGTGGTGTTGTAAGTACCTACAAAGGACAGAATCTTTTGTTGCACTACAGGGAAAAATCCTCACTGGGAATAAATACTGTCTTGGGTTATAAAATGGCAAAATGTCATTTCAAGGACCGTTGTGTTTACATCATAGCCTTTGACTAGGACTGTCCCAGCTTTGACAGTATTCTTTTCGTACCCGCTCTTCACCCAGCATACCAAACAAGCCTGCGTGCTTGGCAGCAACAGCTCTATATCTGCAAAACTTGTTTGAGACTGATAACCCTGCTGGCTTCCTGTCAGTTAAAGAAAACATGCGGGAGGTTGTTGCTCCTGCTAAAGAAGTCATGTTGACTAGTTTTACAGTTTCACATGGCTGTATATCTAGACACTAATGTCCTAAAAGCTTGATTCCTCTGAAGAAATGCATACTGCACATACTTGATTGTCTGACTCATAAGACTGGTGCCAGGACTTTGGCTTTTCATTTCTATTTATTCACCGCAGGAAACCTGAAGTACAAATACACTGCATAAAAGCCTGGTTCCACTGAAGTCAAGGACAAAATTCTCATTGATTTCTGTAGGAAGAGAACTTCACTTCTGTGCTTTTGGTTGTACTTTACTGTCCCTGGCTTCGGGTTAAAGTGACATTTGAAAAGGCTCTGTTACCAATGGTGATGATGAATTCCAGTGGCATTTCTAGATAAAGCCCGTGTGTACCAGAAGCATCTGTTTCTGTCCTGAAGAGCTTGTAGCTTATGAAGTAAGACAAATTCGCAGGAGAGCTCAGTAGAAATTTATTCACCACAACACATGCACAGACGTTGAGTCTGTTTGGCACTTTCTTACACCAGGCCACAGAGAAGGGAAAAAAAGGGAAATGTGGCTCACTGAGGTGTTGGTTAGCTTTTAGAAGCACGTAGGAATTTGGTAACAAGGGGTCTTCATGTGATGAGACTTGCGCCCTCCCGTCCCACAAGGAGAGACTGTGTCCAAATATCCCGGACTTTGATGGCTCTTTCAGTGCTATAACAGCCTCTTGGTGGTGTGAGCGGCCAAGCATACACTGCAGCAACACTAGCATTACTCTGATTTGTTCTAGGGATACCCAGTTTTGTAACTTCTCTACAGAAGTGAGAAGATTTTATTTCAGATTTATACTGGAGTTAGGGAGCAGGACTTGGAGGTAGCCTTCTTATTAACACATTGCAGGGGCTCACTGTTTTTGTCTGCTTTGTCAAGTACAAATTCTGGTCAAGTGTCATTAAAAATGCATGCGCTTCAGTAATGTAACATTTCAAGGAAAAAAAAACTTAATATTTTAAATGTTCAGCATCTGAGTTGAGAAAAGTCCATTGGTTTAATAAAAAAAATAATACCAACAGCTCCCCAGCGTCCAATTAATCATTCGCTTTTAACAACAGACTCGCAGGCAGACACAAAAGTGGAACAGGAAAGAAATGCTCCTTTGTCTCGTGGCTGAACTTGTTGCCCTTGCTGGGACACAAACAGTTCATCTGGGCCGAGAAACCCACTGGCCCACTTGGCATCCTGCAGCTCTTGGCATGCGTTGAACAGGTCGGTAGGTGGTCTGGCACAGCCTTCTTGGACGTGCTTTCTCACAAGGTTTCTCGCTTTGCAGGGGGAAAACCAGTTCAACAGAAAGAACTTTTCTGTAGGGTTCGTAAGCAGTTTCATGGTATTTAGAGAGCTGTATTAAATATGTAGCTAAACTTTTAAAAGTAAATCGGTTCTGGAAGGCTATAGTTATTTTGTTGGTACCCTATGTCGTTTGGAAAGAAGAAATTCGTTTGTTTTGTGCCAGTGTTTTATACAACAGTTTTAGTAGAGAAAGCATAGATCAGAAAGAACTTGTGGATTTAGAAATCATTAAAATCATCGAATGAAATATTTCTGCTGAAACTTTTAGCTAGTCTAAGAATTGCGGTGCTTCTCTCTGCCTTAATATCTATTTTGGCTCTGAAGACTGACACGTTTCAGTTGTGTACTCCAAATCTATGAGGGAGCTGATTATGTTGGCAGTCTTTTATTTATTTATTTATTTTTGTTGTTATTATATTATTACTGCAGGAATATGTTAATCTTTATGTAAAGTATGCATTATTTCCACTAAACTCTTGGAAGAGCTTTCTGGTTTTAAGTAGGCATTCAGATGGAAAAAGAGGAAGGATGTGGAAAATGCAGGACATGCTGGCCAAATCTGAGTCAGACCTATTTTCTATCAGCTTAATGTTGTTTCTCACTGCTGCTTTCTTCACAGGTTGTTAGTATAATAACTGACTGTTACCTGAAAGGTAAATTTTTTCCTCTACAACCTTTCCCTTATGCGCAGTGATGGGGACATCAGGCCGTGACTTCTGAGGTTGAGGCTGTGAGATGCTATTCCAGTTGATAGTTACAGCCTGAGCAGCGTTATCAGGTGGATCAGGAATACTGACTCTAAGTGGAAGATGCAGAGTTCTGTGTCTTTCACTGGAGTTTAATCTGGCACAATTTTACTCATTTTCTTTCAGAAGCTTGAATTGTTACATTTTGCTGGTGATAAAGAGGGATTATTTATGCTGATGACCTCATGAGTGGGTAACTCCCTCAGCAGATGCAATTTTATTTCATTTAACAGAATTTTTGTTTTTAAATATTTGAATTTCCTTCAACTACTGTTTAATATAAAGAGCATTAACTATGTACACCTACGCTTTTTCTTGAAAAAGGCCTTTATTACTGGGCTACAGAGTTGCTGCCCTTGTTCTCTTTATCCAGCAACTGCTCAGTTCTTTTTTATGAACTGGCTTTATGTGGATCATGCCACAGTGTAGTGTAAAGTGTCCAATTCTCAGTGCACATGCTAAGTGAACTTCTTTTTTTGGAGACAAAGGGATGGCTATCTTCCCTCTCTCTGCAAACTCTGAACTATTCACCGGCATCATTTGTGCAGAGCTCAGCTTGAGGAGGGAAGAGAACTTTCTGTGATCTTGAAGATGCCAGTTTGATACCCAGGGAAGTACAGGGAAGCAGTGTATAGCATGGGGGTTTTAGGGAGAAAAGTTGTTCAGTCCTATCAAAATGGTTATAATTCTGGAGATATGAAGAAATAGGGCTTTAGGTATCGAGGGAATTTTGCTGTGAAAAGTGTCAAAAGTGGAGGGGGTATTTAAGCTGTTGGAGATGCCCAAGTTGTGACAACATCCCACTTTCATTGTCTTTAAAAATATCGAGACCATTTTTCTGTGTTTCATATCTTTAGTGAAGGCAATAAATTGCCTTCTTTCACAAGGAGGCTTGAGTCTACACACTCTCAGAAGCTCTTAAGCGAATAGGTAGTTCAGGTAAAGGATTCATTAAATATATTAACAGCAGCTTTTTATCCAGAGACTCCTCTGTCTTCCAAATCAAGAAACAGAATGTGCTACACAAGCTGAAAAGCTTTTTGAATTGAATTCTACTTTTTTAATAGAAGGGGGTGCAGAGATTCAGTATGTGTCCCACAATCAAGCATAGTTATCTCCATGAAATCTGAATGCCCAGACATTGCCGCAGCTATCTAATTGCTGGAGATTTCATGAGTTCCATGAGCAAGCAAGAAATCAAGCCAGCAGAATCTTTTTGAAAGATGTTGCCACTTCCTTCCCAGCTACATATACCCATTTTGTCGGTCTGGATTGGCCTCCTGAACCATAAGATGCTTGCATCTGCTTCCATTGCTGTTCTCTTCATTGTGAATTCTGTAATGTCAACGACGTTTTTGCATGACTGGTTTTTGTACAAGCAGATAACACACTTTCTTTAAAAATCTATTCCTAGGGAGAAAAAAGTCACTCTTTTCCAAACAATTGTCAAGAGCTCCTAAGCTTTCTGGAGCATCACACAAAAGCAACATAATCCTGCTCTCTGCAAATGTCATGTCGCCTTGATCTCTCTTAACAGGAATTTGTTAAGTTGTTGCTACAACATTTACAACAATCATGCCCTGTGTCATTGCCGCGTGCCCCAAATCGCATGCAGAGAGCTGTCGGGAGCAACAATAACATATCAAGAATGAAATGGCTTAAGTCTTGTGTGAGAGAGTGCCATAATTCCAGATTGTTCATTGGTTTTAGCCTGTGTGCTTCTACTGGATGCTTTGAGACTGAATTAGGTCATGGATCTGTAGGGGGGGTGGAATTTGCTGTGTAAAGCAAAAAAACCCTAAAGTTTAGTGTAGCTAGGGCTTGATGCCTTCATCAGGATTTACTGAAAGTAGTTTTGCAGTGTGGCCTATTCTACAGTGGCAGGCCACCAGAGGGAAAAGGGAATTGTTGCTGCCTTGCTGCTGGGGCAGAACGGAGAACAAACTAGCTCAAGACTTGTCTGCAGGCATTAACTACTGCCACGAGCTACTGTTCATTCTCTTACTTTTTTTTTGCAGTAAGTTCTCCAAAGAACACTCTTCTGAGTGTGTTCATGTTTTTCAGCTCATCTGCTTCCAAACTGGATTAAGGTAAGCCTTGGAATGGCTACACAGACAGGAGTGGGCGATCCCGTACTTGTACAGCATGAGCTCTCAGTTGGTCAGGTGGGCACCAGCTCTGTGTAAAAATGGCATTAACGTCCCAGGTGGTGTTGAGAAGGATGTATCAGCTTTGGTTTAGCATTGGGCTGTCATAGATGTGGATTCGTTGGCTTGCTACCTGCCTGCGTGTGTTGCAAGTGGAGGAGATATGCTACTCGGTTGCGTGTGCCCTGGTACGTAAATTGTTAGCACAGAACAAGCATTTCCATGAGAGGGTAAAAGCAAATTAACTGGTGTACAATAGCTTTGGTGGACTCTTTCCTCCTCAAGATTAGTGGCCCTAATTCTTCCTTTGCTCAAAATGGGTAGCATCTTACTTCCAAACTCTCTGCAGCAAACCTCCCTTTTCCCCTTTTAGAACAAGGAGTAACTGAGAAACCCTCTCTCTCCTTGGCACATGTGTGTCAATGTGACGATAAACGTGATCTTTCATGCAGTTACCTTTTGGGGTGTAGATTTAGCTGATCAGCTTTGTTTGATTTGTAGGTTTATCTGAAGGCTCAGATACTGTTCGGGAGAGTAATGGTATTTTTCTGTAGTTGTATGACACTGCTAAACTATTCACCTTCCCATGGAAGTTCTAGGCAATGTCTGTTTTCACGGAAAGTTAAATCTCTTTATTAGGCAAAGAATAAAAATAGTAAGGCTTGATTTAACTCTGAAACAGATCAGCTGTTTAAATGAGAAAAAGATAAAGCATTCCAAAACTCCTCCTTTTTTCTTAAAAAAAAATAAAAATGTTTTCATAAGGAAATAAGGCTTATACAACTTACATATTTGTCGGTTTGTCTGTCCAGCCTGCCTGGCATGTCTCCTCTCCCTGCACTCCACACACGCCTTTAAACTCGACATATCATCAGGTTCGGATCAGATGTTTGAGGACTAAAAGTCCTGATGTTAGTAAACCTGCAAGCCTAAACCTAACAGCTATGCAGAGCAAAATAACCAAATTTGCATGCCCACTAATGGAAATGCAGGAAATTCAGCCGGTACAGACATGGAAATTCAGTTGTTACACGCACAGTTTGGTCACAGTCAGCTACCCAGTAAATAAGCGTGCACTGACTGGGCAGTCAGGCTCTGCAGGCCTTAAATAGGAACGGAACACGATGTCTCACACTTGATAGAAATGTTGTGGCAGGGGAGGGCAGAGGGGAAATCTCAGAGGCAAAGGACACAAATCAATAGGAATTCGGTCTGTTCCACTGCTTCTGGAACATCTTGTTTTGTAAACAGTGCAGTTGTGAACTGGGTTTACGTATCTGGAAGAATAAGGTACAAGACAGGCTCAAGACTGAAGTCCTGGTTCTTGTTTGAAATAAAGCTTATTCATACCAAACTGGTAGCATAAGGAGACCTTAATAAAGTTATAAATTTCATTTGCTCTCCCTCCAGGGCAGGTAATTCAATGTGTGCATTAGTGCAATTGAGACTCTTCAGTTTATACAGCAATGTTTTATTCCCTTCCTGTGCAAGGAAGGAAATTTGTTTGTATAATTTCAGTTTTTCTTAGTATGTAAAAATAGGATGAGAAGAACCAAATGTTCATCTTTTTAGGATGTTAAGGAATTCACAGGCGCTAGGTGACAGTAAGAGAACTACTATCATCCAATGGAGATGACCTTCATCATGAGATTTCATGAAAACCTTTTATTGATGCATTTTTGGCACATTTATCCTTGTCGCCAATAATTTAAAATGTTTTACAATCAGGTGTTATGCTTGCATCTGTACTCCTCCTAAAACTACATGATTATATAGTCTTATAACATAGACACCGACTCAGCAAAAGTTTTTAGATCCTGAACTTTAAACATTCATTTGGCATCCATGAATTTGAAGTTGGATTGGAGTGATTTTTTCAAATGAGGGTAAATTCAACATGAACTTACCTGTAGTTCAAAATGATGCTGTATGGCAGAGGCATGTCCACTCGTAACTTGTCTGCTTTCCAAATCTCTTTGCACCACCCTTTTGGAGGAGAGCCACTTTCCTGTCTGTAGTGTGTTAGAACCTCCTGGCTCTCTTCGTTGGTCAAATGTCTGTGCTGCATAATGGGAGGTGTTTTTTGATCTCAGAAAATACTACAAGTATTTCTTTTGACTGTTGGGGGTACTGTTTTTGTGTTCTTCCCTGGGTGTACCTTATGTGGTTCCAGTTTGTCAGGGTTTATATCTGAGCTCTCTAGCAAACCCCTGGTAAAGGTGCAGGTACACCATCAAACAAAATGTCTGTCTGAAGAGTCAGAGCACCTTACAGATGTTTTTTTCCTCTGTTTTCACACACAGACTGTACTATGTCTATCAGGCCTCTGTGTTTTTTTGTCTGCTGTGAAACACTTTAATTTGGTGTCTTTTATCTGAAGTATATCTGTGAAGTCCCTGCCCATTCCTGCTCTAAATGTTGCTTTCCCAATGGTCCCCACACAGAAAGCTGTTTCAATTAGAGAAGCAAATCCTCTGGAATTAATTTTCCAAAGTGATTTCACCTTCTTTGTAATTTCCAGTAGTAAAATGAGATTTAATGGCCTTTGAGGGGTGGAGAGAGGCAGACACCTGAAGCAGGGCCTCTGCGTAGCTTTTGAGCATCAAAATTCTTTATTAGATCTAACCCTAAAGCCTTGGCCAAAGGTAATGAAGTGAAATAAAAGGATAAACAGCTTACCCTGAAACACTACTGAATTTGTTTTGCAGCTCTGTTCCCTGAGAGTGAGAGCCCTACTGAATATTTAAGCCTTCCCCCTACATGTCTTTTATTTAGAAAGTTGTTTTCACATGTGGATCCTGTTCATTTCAGTGGTGACTTTGTGGCACTGGTTGTGTGACAATTCATATCCTTGGAGGGGGGCAGTTGACGGTGACTGTAGAAGAGAGAGCTGAAGTTGGGCAAGCAGGCTTTGTACATGCGCAGTTACAGATCATTAGTTGTAGCTCAGTGAGTTCGTTTTGCTTGTCTGGCTTCTCCAGTATAAGATGCACAACAGGTGCAAGAAGGGCCTTCAATTCCATGCCCTGATGAAAGGTTTCTTCACTCTTGGAAAGGTAAGTGGTAAAGGAAATATGTGCTTATTTTATTACTGTTGCTGGGATGAAATGGGAGAAGATCCACTTCTAACCAGGCTTTGCAAAGAAGTTGTCCAAGTGATTGCTGTGACCACGGAGGACCCCTGGGATTTATGGGGAACCTGAGTCTTCTGTCAGAAGGGGCTGGACTTCTGCAGAGAATTAATAATAATACAGATTGCCAGATATACCTGCTGGATGCAGCATCCCAGCATCACTGTGGAAAAAACAAATGTAGCTTGGTTCTAGAGAGGATTAAAGGAAAGCAGTTTCTCCTTTCTCTTAGAAAGTAGCTGCTAATCAACACTTTTATGGCTTTGTAGAGAAGCAATTCCCCATCTGGAGGAAAGATGTGGTGTGTGGATTCAGGTTTGTTCTAACAACAAAACTGCATACTCTGCTAGCAGATTTTTGCAGCTGAATCTCTGAGCCAACTGTTTTCAACTTGAGCTGGAGGAGGGGAAGGCTGCTGAAGAATGGTGCATGAAATTCTTACGAAATTTTCTCAAGGGCTTGCAATTAAAGATTATTGTATCATCACAGAGAAGAGACAGCCTGGAGATTGTATCTGGTATGGGAAACTCCAGGCAGGTCTCTTGAAATAGCAAGGGCAAATGAAAATGACAAACTAATGAGAGAAGGCCAGCTTGTTACTCAGCATGACTTCCCCCAAATCAGCTGTGCTGTATCAGATACAGATCTGGCCTGGAACACAAGCATACTCAGACTATATAACACAAGCCCAACTCAGACTATAGGAAGTCATATCCTTTCAGTGTATAAATCCAAGCCCAGTCTTTTCTTGTAGGCCTTCATCGTATAAGCACTCTATAAAGATGTAAGACGTCAATCTCATTATTCTCTCAGAGATTAAGATCTGTGCCACAATTTCTGCGTCTCTGTGCAAATCGCAGCAGGGCTGTAAGACATGAAAAGAGCAAGTCTGCTGGTGTGTTTGGAGGCTGGAGAGTCTGTCCCAGACAGGAGCAGACATTTCTGTGCGGATACCCGCACAGTGTGAACGAATTGCACGTCCGCATCATTTGTCTCTGTGCTGTGCCCTATATCAAACTGTGGCATTAGTGATTCTGTCATTCTCCATGAAACCAGAACATGCATAAAGTCAGCAGCGCTAGATTAGCAGCATCTGGCATGCAGTGTGTGTGTTGTTTCAAGAAAAGCAAGACAGAAGGGCACTCTAAAGCAAACAAAAGGTTGAAACGATCTGGCTCCAGACAGCCAGAAGGAGAACTTAGGTTCAGGGTACGGAAACGCAGCCAGCACATGCTCTAACCCCAGGCTGCGTGACGTTTCACAGCGGCTGTGTAAAACAAGAACTCTTTCACACTCTGGTCCCCCCACAGCCATGGGGTGTTGCACTGGGCTGAGTGTTACCTGACTTTGATATTCTCCACACAGACCCCATATTTGTTCATGTTTACACGTTTTGACAGGAAAGGAGTCGCTCTGCTTAGTATCCCCTGGCTTTCTTTGCAGCGGTTTTTAAACACTGCAGTGCAAATAACAAACTCAGCAGGTCCTACAACAATTTGGATCCCACCAGGCAGAGTTGTATCTGGCAGTGCAGTGAGCGAGAGTGCAGATTGCTGACGTAAATTTCAGACCTACAGCCTTTTCAGCGTGCAGATATGTGGAAAGCTCCCGTTCCCTCCAAATAGGGATAGGAAAGCGATGGAGACACTGTGATAGGCCATTCAGTTAGCTCCATCCTCCTCCTTTCCTTTTTAATCCAACTCAGCACGCTTCATAAATACTTCTCACAGTAGCTGGGCATCGAGGAGCTATTCATAAATACCATTTGCTGGGATATACTGGAGCTGTGCGTTCAGTTAGTGGTATCCTGCCTTTAATATCTTAGGTGAATATCTCTCTAAACTCCAGGCTTGTGGAAATTTGCTTTTATGTAGTTGGTGCTTTGTACTGAATTTCATTCTGATTTGAGCCTTTATACATAATAACCAAGATGGGGATAGTGTGCTGAATGTTCTTGGTCAAATTTTGTCTTCAGTTGTGTTGCTTTTATTCTGTTTTTATCTTAGTACAGGCCCTGCTTTAAGCTGTTATTTTATGTGTAGAGGGCCCAGAAATTAAGGCAGTTCCTGCCCTGAAAAGTTGGAGGAAATAAAGGACTTAAAAGTATCACTGGATTTCTGATGAGGAAACTCAGGCACAAAGAACATCAAATGATTTATCTGTATCTTGGGGCTAATCAGGGCATTTACTGCCAGACTGTCTTCATGCTGCTGAGCTCTGATCGTATTTAGTATCTTCTAAATGATTTTCCTTTTGAGTTAACAAGGAAAAGCAACAAAGAAACCAAAAACAGACCCAAAAGGTATAGAATCTATTTTACACTGGAGATACAGCATACTTTCCTCTGAAGGACCTTTCATCTAACTCCTAGGCAACTGTATTCTCACTACAGGGAATAACAAGGAGTTACTGTTATCTGAATGACATACTAATGCAGGAAGGAAGGCTGAGAGTACATATATTCAAAAAAATGAATGCCAGATATTGGAGTGAGGCTTTCATCTCTGCAAACAAGCAGCAAATGACACTTGGTTCAGTGAATTCCAGCACTGGTCTCCTCTTGGTCTTTTCCAGATCTAAGATTCACATTTCAAACTGGAATCTAATGAGCTGAAATTTTATTTATATTCAGGATCAATGAGGTTAAGTGCAGCAAGCCAATACCTTCATTAAAAGGCAATTTCTTAGAAATGGAGGGGACCTTAAAGCCCATCCTGTTCCAACCCCTGACAAGGGCAGGGACAATCCCCCCAGCCCAGGCTGCCCAAATCCCATCCAGCCTGGCCTTGGGCTCTGCCAGGGATGGGGCACCCACAGCTCCTCTGGGCATTTAACAGTGTCCAATATACAGGAAAACAAAGAAACAGCAGCTAGAAATAATGAATGTACTCTACAGCTGTGTTGAAATGACAGGACTCTACTCATACCTAGTAGCTGTATTCAAAAAATAAAAATAAAAATCCAGTACATTCTTACCAGTAATTAGAAATGTGGGACAAAATCAAGAAGGGGAAAGCCACATGCTGCTGCTGCTGCAGTGGCATCAGCATTTGGCCCTAAGGAGTGGTTTTGCTATGAGAGATGAAATTAGAGTGGAGCTAGAGCCTTCACCTCACCCCAATGTTTATTTCAGTCTGTGAATAAACTCAGGGGGCAAAAAAGAGCCCTCAGCCAAAAAGCCAAATCCAGTGCTTGGGGTGCTCTGTACCTGAACTATGTGTTTGGAGAAAGCACCGATCTACTCAATTCACAAAAACATAATGGGAAAAGAGCTGTCAGACAGCTGAAACTTGTTACTGTTCCTAACTGGGGGAGAATTGCGTGTGTGCTAGACTGGGAAAGGATGGACCAAATAGCCTACCCCATCCCTGGACTGAATCAATATCAGTCCTTGATAAGAGACTGGCAGTTCAGTGAGGTTAAGGTCTTTGGGGAGCAGTGGGAAGGTGCATAAAGCTGCGTGTGTGAAGCTTTCAAAGCTCAGGAGGGAATTCTCAGCACGGACATGGGGAACCATAACTACCAGAGCTGACAAAACAGGTAGTCTGGATATCTAATGCTATAGCGAGGAAACAGGTGGTGTTATGAGGGCCTAAAAGTAAACTATATACAAAACCAGATCTGCAGCTGAGGAAAATTGGCTGAACTCTCTTTGTGCAAAGTTGAACTCTCTTGCTTTAAATTTCATGAAGATCTCTCTATTTGGCAGTGTAACAGCTTAGGCGCCCTGACACACTGAAGTGTGGATGGAACAAAGTACGGTTTCATTCAGTCAGTCGCTGTAAATATTTATGAACATAGCCATCATTGGTAGGGAATGTGTTGTTACTCAGCATTAGTTTTACACAATGAAAAGGGCAAACATGGCTGAGGCTCATGAGGCCAGATCTGGAGCCCGTGAAATTTATATAAGGATCTGTTCCTCCCCAGATCTTGGATATCCTTCTGAAGCTCCAGACAGGTAGGTAAATAGCTGTGCAGAGTTAGAGATGCCTGTTTCAAGCTAGGAATTATTCCTGTATTGATATTAATGTACTGAATTTTTAGAGGAAGTTCTTTGGTTTGTTGAAGGCAGAAGCTTGGAATCAGTGATGTTATTTGTTCCCTGCTGGCTCTTCTAACCCCTAAGCTTCATTATTCCTTGTACTTGGGGTCCTGGTGAGTCAGCATGACACTAATGAGCCAGATTTCATGATGTGGCTGCCCAGAGGGTAGTAGCCAGCTGATTGTGTGTCTGCAAGGTCAGGGTCTGACAGTTATTGTGAATCATTAGGAAAAGAATCCTTTGACTTAACTGTTGGGACAGGCAACATTTGTTGTTGTTGTTTTTATTATTTGCTGTTTTATTTCCCATTTAGAAAGCTAAAACAGTTTTTTTCCCAGATAAGTTCATTGCAAAGAAAAACCTTCTAGCTCTGCCTTGCCCAGAAACCACTCATTCCTTTTGCAGACTGGCGAAGTGATGAAGGATTCGGTTTGTCTGAAGCATCCTCTAGGGTGCAGTGAGATCTGGCTTATGGCTATGTCACAGACTCTGTGTGTGACATTATCTATATTATTTGGCCTTTGTTTCATTTTCCGTAACTATACAAAATGCAGTATGAGTTGCATGTAGAAAACTTTTTGGAAAGGGGAAGAACTGCACTAAAGCACAATTCATTTTTTTCAGGTTCAGCTGTCAAACTTAGCCCTATCTTTTTCCAGAATGGATTCTATAATACACTAATTATCTTACTGAAGAAAGAAAGTGCTACAGTAATCAGAAGTAGATAAAGCCAAACATCTTTCTTCACTTGCAGTACTATCCTGACGCCTTAGGGACCTGTTTCATAGGCACAGATACATCTGACAGACTCTTCTGGCTAACACCTCCGCACGGCCAGATGTGTTTAGCTCTTTGGCTTGTTGTCCTCTGACTTCCAGCCTTGATCCCTGGAGTGACATTTGGGAAAGAATGACTCCCCCAGCCACCTTTTCCCCAGTCTCCCTCTAGCTTCCAGCCTGCCTTGCAGCACCTTCCTTAGCAGCATGTGGTTCCTGGAAGTCTGTACTCATTGGTTATGTTTTAAGATGATGGAATTGGACGGATCCTGGCCTGTGGAATTCAGTGGTAAACATTCTCACGAAAGGCTTACTGTCTGTCACAATAATTTGCTAATCTGTTTATAGCTGGGATTCTTACTAAATGAAATCAGTCCCCCACATAAACTTTTCATCCAAATATCTCCAAGAAACAGAGTTGGTGCCTTTGATGACATCACTTTGCTTGCTGCAGCTTAACTCAACAACATTGAGCAATAAGCCTCTGGGATTTTTCCTACTTTGGAGTTCACAAGGTGTAAGAACAATTAAAAGGGTTCTTACATCCCCTCTTGATACTGCAAGGGAAGCCTGAATTGAAGATTGTTCAAGATTGTCTACTGGAAAGTTGTTTGTAGTACATGTTGGCAGACAGTGTGAATTGGAGCCAAAGCCATGTTTATCGAGTACACTTTCAACTTCAGCAAGTTATGTCATTAAAGGGAGAGTGTTAGGTGCTTAAAATGATTGTGCTATTTCTGTTATCCTGTGTTACAAGTTTATGAAGACTCTGCAGCTAGAGAGCTTATGGGTTTCATTTATGCTATAACTTTGTGTCTCTTCCAGCTGCTGTGGAAGGAGCCTGCACTGAACTTGTTCAGACCCCACCTGTCCTTTCCATCCTCATACATTGCCAGTATATGCCTATGTAGCAAAGCAAAGACCTAATTGTTCTCTAAATGGGTATAAGTTACAAGTAAGCTTCAAACTGGGTGGCATGAGTGCTAAGTACTATTAAAATACTTGACAAATTTTAGTACTGCTGAGATGCCACATTGTGTAACTACAGTTTCCAGTAGGCCCTTATAGCTAACCTCAACTCCTCCTTATTGCAGCCATTGTCTGTGCTGCTCAGCAGGTCACACCTGTGTTTTGCTGTGGAAGTGCAGCCCAAGAATACATCAGTTTGCATGAACAGTTGCCTTTCAAGAGAGATCGAAAAGCTTCAAGGCCAAAGATCACATTTGTTCAAGAGCTAACCTGGAAGTCTTTATAAAGAAGCTGATGTTAGAGATCTCAGAAGAATTCTGCAACTGTCAAAATAGGTTTTTATAGTATTTGCTCTAGAAAAATTTGCAAAGGTTCTTTGTAAATCAGTGTTACTCTTCTAATTAGATTATTCTCTTAACTGATATAGGGGTATGAGTTTTGCAAATTTGTGCACAGCTTTTAAAAATACATATTTATATGTATTAGCAGTCCACAATTCAGCCATCGTGTTCCTTTCTTTTGTGTACTTGAAAGTGCGTAGTAATTTGAGGGAGAGCACTACAGCCAGTCAAAAATGATCATGGAAATTAGAAACCCCCTCTCTGTCTTGCTACGGAAACGCAGATGAAGCTGCGAAGTCAGCGCAGAGCTGTTCTGCATGCACGAGGAAGGACGCCACACAGCACTGTAATATCCGGCTCAGGTGCAGCCCAAACCCCTGGCAAAAGAGGAAATAACAGGCCAAAATCACCCCAGAAAATACTTCATTTTCTAGGAGTTTCTGATATTTTGCGATTGTCTTTATCTTTTATTTTCTCTTTGTGTTTGAAAGAGCCAACCGCTTACATGGAGTACATGTGTACTGCAGGCCAGAGGTATGGTAGTAGTTTAATCTTGGCTCAACTCTATGTCCGTATGAACACCCTGTTTCTGGCGGTAGGACTGCAGTGGGGCTCAAGGAGGGCTGTGTTGAAAGGCAAACTGTTACCAAATAGTTTGGACAGAAACTTTATTTCCTACACCTTCATTGAATCATAGAATCATTAAGGTTGGAAAAGACCTTCAAGATCATCTGGTCCAACCATCACCCTGTCACCAGTCACCCACCAAACAGGTGGAACAAACCTAACCCCTTTGCAACAAACCACAGTTCATCGTTCGTCTGTGCTGAAAATATGCATGAAATAAGCTGTTGCATGCTTTTTAAAGGAGATACTCAAGAGGCTGCAGCTGTCTGTAAGAGCTGTACGTGATACAGAGGTAGCTTATGAAGCGGGAGAAAACATCTTTCCAAGCTGTTTGAGGCTTCCCGAATTCAGGCTGAATATGGCGACGTGTGGCTTCACGGTGCCCAGCTGGCAGAACAGAAGGTACCGAGGGCCTGCTCCTCTACCTGTCATTTCCACTGAGGGTGTGAGGAGTGAAAGGATTTTAACCAGCAAATGGCGTAAAGTGACCAAGGTAGGATGTTTCTCTGTGAAAAGATTTTGGCAGCTGACTAGCAGCTGCGGCACATGCTGTAAAGGCCTGTTCTCAACGTATTGGTTTCTGAGTGTACCGTGTGTCCTGAGGATGAGAGAACCATGATTTGGGTTGATTTCCAAGGCCACCTTCCCTCTTTCATACAGTTTGTGTTGTTTTTCTTCAAGTACAGGCCTTTGCTCCTAGCAAAGAGGGTGTCTGTAACTGCTGTTCTGGCCGCTGCCTGTCACGGTCTGCTCAGAGGGACGGCTGGTTATGGCACACTGTGACACCTCCTGATTATCCGGGCCTGGAAAGTCACACAAAGAGTCAAGTGTGTTTTTAACTTAGTGGCCAGTGTCTGTAATGTCAGACTTGCATAGCGTACATGGTATCAGTTTGTGTTCTTTTTAACCCCTTGTCTGGAGAATGGAAACTTATTTTTTCCCAATGATTTATAACTGATCTTAGGTTGCATCAGCGATCAGGAACTTTCATGGATTAACTTCTTGGAATATTAAATAAGTTATAATAATTTTTATAAACTCTCCTGTGCTGCTTGCATTTAGCAAGGAGAAGAAACCATTCAGGTTATGCCCAGCGAGCCCCAGAGTTCTGAGGAAGGCTGGGTGTCACTCTGTGCTCTGCCTGGTTTCCAAGCTGAATTTTTGTGAGGGCATTTGGAGAGAGCTTTGTAGAAGTGTCTGGACTGCTGACGTTTTCTCCAAGTAGACCTATAGTCAGGTTATAATCTATGAAGGAATTTGAGATTTGCAATCCCTGAGTTGTGAGGCTCCCCGAGCCACACTTTCAGTGATCACATTATTCATGTTCTCAGGAAAAAAAATATTCCATTGGCATATTATGTCTCGGCTTGTGTTTCCTCATACTATGTAGGAGGCTGCACCTATGCATTTCTGATGATGTCAAATTCAACCGCATTTAGAAACTGTCTTCCTCCAGTGCAATATAATCTATTGACACAGTTGGCTTTTTACAGTGCGGTGAAACATTAATTGCTTCCTCTCCTCCATCCTAGAACACCGAAATTTTGACGTGTCATTTAGGAGGCGAGCTCACTTACACCAACCAAAATTTGGAGTAATGTCATTTGTTTCTAGGAAGCTATTTTGGATTTACACCCCTTTAGGATCAGAACTTGCTCTTGAGTGCTCTCCTTCCTCTCACCCCCTTCCTGCATAGTTAAAATGCTCAGAGGTTTTTGTAGGCTCTCACATTCGTATCCCACATTAAATCCACAATAGGCATTGTAGGTCACAGTAGGTCAGGCATTCCCATGCCATTGTGGTGAATATATCATCTCTCTCTGAAGTAATTTGCCTTTCATCAGATTCTCTAATGTGATAAGAAAAATAAATAAAAATAAGAAATATGAGCTACATGAGCAACTCCATCAAACTTTGTAGGAAAATGAGAACTATCAGGTTTAAACAGCAGTCCGGGCAGTCCAGTAACTTCTCTCTGAAATGGCTAATTATGGAACGAACACTGCACTTACAGTGCTCTCCTGAAAGAAGTTCCAACTCTCAGATAGTCCAGAATCCATTCATGTTTGAAAGAACATTGTATTAATGTCTAGTTGTTTTTGAAACACTGCTTTTAGAAGACAAGTCTCCTCTTCAGAGCACATCTCATACCTTCTCTCTTAAGTGCATGCATTACACTTAAGCAGAACATATGTATAAGGGCTAGAAACAAAAAGGGAAAGGGAAGAGCAAGTCTCTTTGTGCAAAATAAGTAGGTGTATGTGTACATGTGTGTGTTGGTCTGAACCACCACCATGCTGTGCCACAGGCCAGGGCAGGTCTTTGCTGGTGATAGGGGAAAAGAGCACAGTGCGGTGCAGCTCCTGCTGCATACCAGGCTCTGAAGTGGGCGCAGCCTGGGGGGGTGGATTTGAGCCTAGGAAATGCTGTGCACGGGGCCTCTCAGGACTTTACAAACAAATCCTATGGATTTTAATCATCTGAGTCTTTCATGCACAAGGTTGATTTTTTAGATGCAATACAATAATCTTAAATCCCTAATCCACTTTTAGAAAAGAAAACCTGAAAAGTGTCTGTAGTCTGTTGTTCCCTTCAATGTAGCTCTTACAAGAACTGTATCCTTTGCCATCAGCTTCTGGAAAGAACACGGGCTGAGTGAGAAAACTAAGAACATTTTGTATGTTCTTTGCCCTCGTTACTGGACTGCTTGCTTTGTCTGCCAGTAGAGGTAAAAAAAAAAAAATGTATTTTCCTATTTTACTGAGGGTTAATTTATTCATCTTTGCCACAGTATTGGAACAGGCACTGGAGCCAGGGGTCACTTCCAAGATTTTCTTAAAAACTTCCTCAAGCGTCAATTAGTCTAGAGATGTAAATTGCTTTCTATTTTCTCTGGCCTTTTTTTTTCCCCCTGAATACAGGACCTCCTGAGTCTCTGAAACTTTCTCTGATGTCTGAAGCAGTCACTGAAAGGAGTAAAATCTGTTGTACTATTCTTCCTGAATTGCAATGGATCTTTAAATATATGCAGTTCATAACAGAGGCCCCACAGAATATAAAGGGAGGGCATTTCTCTGTACTGTTCTTGCTGTTGTTGTCTGGTTGCCTGATGATTTGATATACCCCAGTAGTTCTCATGAGCTTCTTAATTAATGTTTTTCAGTACCGTAGGACTGTGACACCTCCGCTGAATTGCATGTAAGCTTACTTATAGCAGCTGATGCTCTTGACAGGTTACAAATAAAGTTAGGACGTGGTGCTTAGGGACATGGTTTAGTGGTTGACATTGGTAGTAGGGGGATGGTTGAACCAGGTGATCTTGAAGGTCTTTTCCGACCTTTATGATTCTATGAAATGCCTATTAAGCCACCAAGATGTGAGTATTGAAACGAGTCACGTTGCATTCCCATTAGTAGCACGGGGGCTCTGCCCTAGTAGGAGAGCCAATGCAGCAAGACCGCTGCCGCCCTGCAGCCCTGTCTTGAGTGCCTGAGATTTGGGAGCATGGAAATGGGGGGGTGGCACAAACAGGGAAGATGCTTCCTGGCTCTATGAAGCCTTTCTGTGCTACCCCTCCTAAAGGCAGAGCAGTCTATTTTAGCAGGGCCTCTGTCAATTCATGGCAGTCTCTCAGTGGGGCTGAGCATCCTCTGCCTGCAGAGGGCAGTTTGTTTTTATTGTGGCTGCTCACAAAGCGCTGAGATGTCCCGGCTCATTTTTTTCAGCTACTTCATGGGATACTGAATGCAAAGGAAGTTATTTGGCGACTTGTTTCAGCAGACAAGATTGTTGTTATTGCCAGATGCTTTCCTTCTGGCTTGCCTTGGGATGGGCAGGGGGGGCTCACCCGTGGCTAATTAGAAACAGGTATTCGTCTGCAGGTAACGCTGCCAGACAGAAGCCCTTTTGCGTCTCGCAGAGTCCACGCAATCTGCAACGTCTGAACAAGCCCCATGGGGAAAGGGATGAATTTTTCACACCTGTTTCTCCAAATTTAATAATACAAAAATCCACGCAAGCTCAAGGAAGGCAACATTCCAGTAACATTTTGCTTTTACTGACCGAAATTTCCCGTAAGATGGGCCTCTGGCTATAGAATGGAAAATCTGTCCTCACTCACTTCCCCCTCAGTGCTGGGCGGACATATGGAGTCTGGTTGCTTTTTTTATTCTTGCCAGGGCTGCTGCAGTAGCTCTGTGCTTGTTAGTCCCGGGTGCCATGAAGTCAGAGCCACGAGTCTCCCCATTGCAGTAGGCGGTGGGGGTTGGTAGTTTGTTCCAGGGACGTTCCTAAACCCTGTGTCACTTCATTACACAGCAAATTGGGAACAGACGCTGGTAACGTAGACAGAAGGAAGAAAAAAAGAAAAAGGGGAGTCATGATACTATCGGAGAAATATGTGTAAAGTCCGTAAGTGCTTCTGCACTCTGGCCAAATGCCAAGTTGAAATCCAAGACGCTTGATGTATTGAATTCTAGGTTTCCCACAATACTTTTCCTTTCTTTTTTTTTTTTTTTTTAAATCATTTAACAACCAACAGGTAGTGAGACAAAACTTTTCTGTGTGGCAGTTAACGTGTTGAGGTGTTGGAAAACTACAGCAGGAGGACGTGGGCAGAATTCAGCTGTAATGGACTGGAATTCATGACATATGGAGTATCTTGTTGGCTTTACCAAATGGAATCACTTCCTAACTGTAATGAGCAATCTTGGACATGATCGTTTTGGGATACCAAAGCACTGGCTGTTACATGAGTACTTGTAATCCTCATTGCATAATGGTGTCTGTAAAAAGCTTTTAAAGGGAAATAAAATATTTGGAATTTGATATCTGCATAGGTTCTGCATCCTCTCTCTGTTCTCCAGGCATCAATTTTAGAAATCAGCCTTGTGGGAGGCACTGCCTTTGCCAGAATAAATGCGATTTAAACCAGTAACAGTAGGAAAAAGCTCTCATAATACAAGTGTTTGCCCTTAAACTTATTTTAGATGAGAGAAGACTAACTGCACTCTCGCAAAATCAGGTCTGTTCTGGAGATAACAGATAAAAACAGAGATCTAGAGCAGGAACTCTTCTTGGTTAGATCTTCATCTTAGTTGTGTGCATCTGTGCATTCCTTGTTGTAGACAGCATCTGCCAATTGTAAGGGGTGACCAAAGAACTGAATTTACCCTGTACACAGCAACAAGACTTTACTGTTCAGTCTTGATTGTTTTGAAACATAGGTATTATTAAATTATTGATACTGTTAGCTCAGTAAAAGAAACATCCATTCTTTTGTGAATTAAACTTATGTATTCAATTAACTTCAATTTGGTAAATGAAGTTTTGGAGGAATATTTGGACAATACTGTCATACAACTTTCACTCCAAAAGCATGGGGATGAAAGAACTGTATTCAGAATAAAAGCAGCACACATGATTCCTATTGTGATGCTGTCATATAAATGGGTCACAAGCAACTTTATTTGAACACGGAAAGATGTGGATTATTCTGTTGTAGAAGGTTTGCCTGGTTTGTTAGCTCTGAAAGGGTGATAATCTTAAATCTGAGCTAAGAAAGGCCGTTATGAGGAAGGGAGAAAGTTTAAATTGAATTTGTTCTTCTACTGATGTTAATAGAGCCCCAAGATGAGAGACAACAGGGTGCCCCTGACTTTTCAAGCATGAAGGAAAGGCACTTGGTATAAGGAGCAGTCAGTTATGGCCTTTCTTACTCTAGCATATATTCTGCTTATTGCTGTGTTTTGTGATGGGCTCCAGTCTCAGCCTATGGGAGACCTCGCTGCCCTGTTAAAGATGAGAAAAACTGGGAAACAAGACAGGACTGGTATTCAGGGCTCAATTACAAACTTGCAAATTTTTTTGTTAAATTCAGGACGTCAATGTTTCTGACAAATTCACTCTTTCATTTTTGGTTCAAATTATTGCTAAGCCTGGATTTCTAAAGATATAGAAGCTACGTAAGAGCTGAGCTAACACATTTGAAGAAGTCTGGGATTACAGCTGTCTTTAATGAAACCTGAGTTAGCTATACAAAATGTAAGTAAGCTAAATCCCATCTGCTTTGAGGTTTCCCTTTGGTCCCAGAAGAAGCTCAGTGCAGGATATGAGGAAAGGTGTACGGGCTCCTTCCGGAAATGCTGGGAGAAAGGCAAGGAAAAAAGGCCTCCCTCTGCTCCTTTGGTCTGCTTTTATGATGTGACCTCACTGCAAACAACCTCACATCATGACTCACTGCAGAGCGGTGAGCGATACCTGAGGGGAGAGCAGAAGGAGCTTGTCTTCCCCCTCGACACTGTACACTTGGGATCTGGCATTGCTCCCTTTTCCCATCTCTTCGCTGTGTCCATGGAAAGGGAAATGTGTCCCATGTCAGGGAAAATGGGCAGTGCCAGGAATCGGGCGGAAGGACCATGCTCCTGCCTCTTCGTGGCTGGGTGCAAGCTGGAGAAGAACACCTAGATCAGGACATTCCTGAGGGCGCCTATGAGTGATTTGGGGTTAATTGTGCAGCTGGTCCTTGCTGGTCTTTGACAGCTCGGGTATGGTATCCCAGCTGGTCGGGGGCTATTCTGAGAACAAACAACAGAGGAAAGGGAGATGCTAATTAGTTAGCACTTTTCACTAAAATTGGCAAGATGGGAGCAAGGGAGGCAAATGCAGATTCTCCCAAGTCTGCCTTTCCTTGACCCTGTTTCTTGTTACATTATCAAAAAGCGAGGCAATAATTAGGCAAATATAGCTGCAAAAACTACTTTTTTAGTACTTGAGGAATCCAGAATTATATTTCAAGGATATGTGTCTGTCTTATCTACCGGACTGCTTTCCCTCTGCCCCAGGATATTGCCCTTGAACCTGTAGTTCGACATCCAGAGTTGGTTCTTCCTTGAAAGTGAGCCCAGCAGTTCCAACCCGCACACTAAAAGACTTGGCTGCTCTGTACAAAAGCCGTGCGGGTCAAATAGCTCTGTTGTCTGGCTCAGTCTCGACTATTTCAGTGAACCTTTCACCTCTTCAGCTGCCTGCAGAGGCCGAGTTACAAAGCAAATGATTGGTTCTCCATCAGTCAGATTCTTGACTTTCTGTAATGACTTTATCTGCTGCTCATCCCCAAAAGTGGGACAGAGGATCTAAATATTCCTGTTTGCTAATTTATGACCGTGATTTATTATTTTCAAACAATTTTAGGGTATCCTTTGAAGCCTAGAGGCATAAATGCCTAGGACTAGCACAAAGAGGAATGGCTTGGGACATTTCCTGTCCCAACCACAGAGCTTTCCCTTTCCCTTTCCCTTTCCCTTTCCCTTTCCCTTTCCCTTTCCCTTTCCCTTTCCCTTTCCCTTTCCCTTTCCCTTTCCCTTTCCCTTTCCCTTTCCCTTTCCCTTTCCCTTTCCCTTTCCCTTTCCCTTTCCCTTTCCCTTTCCCTTTCCCTTTCCCTTTCCCTTTCCCTTTCCCAAGGATTAAGGGAATTAAGGATTCCTTTCACTTTCCCTTAAAGGATTAAGGGAATTAAAGATTCCCTTTCCCTGAAAGCATTGAGACAGCTGTGATGACCAGCTTTCTACTTTAAATGTTGGATCCAAATCCTTACAAAGTTTCTTTCTCTTTCATTATTTATTTATTTATTTATTTTTGCTTACATTCGTATGGTTTACCTGTTAAATAGTTAACCAGGCCAGGTACAGCTCTGAGACTAACTGACAGCATTCCCTGAAGCATGAGTGACTAGACTGAGTTGTAATTTTCCTTTTTCAGTTAGGAAAGATTTTTTTGCTCCTGTTTTCCTCAGAAAAGAGGCCTTCCTCCTACAGCAACAATTATAACAGGGCTGTTTTTGTTGTTTTTTTTTTCTAAATTTCAGTATGAATATCTGAAAACATTAAATTTGCCACACAGGCTTCTGGCTGGGTATTAGAAAGTCCCATTCCTAGTCTTTGATCTTGTTCTCATGTTGGTGACGTTCAATTTTAGTATAGCTTCTCCCTCAAAAAGTGCTATGCTCATTGCCAAACTTGTTTTACTAAACTGTATTGGATTATGTATAGCTTATTGTGCCCTAGGGAAAGTCTATATGACCTTTAAATTCCCATCTCATTTTTTAATGTGCAAATGCTTTGACATTTTTTGATGAAACGTGCAGTTGGGATTAGATATTTGTCTCGAACTCATGGAACTAAGGATGCATTTAGCTACTAAAGTCACTTTTTGTTAAACCTTTATTTTCCTTTTTCAAAAAAAAAAAAGTAGTAGATTTTTACATTTACTAGCAGCAAACTGAGATATGTCTGTGGGACAGGTATACATTCCTGCAAAGGAGTTGCCTCTTGCTCGTACTAGGTGAGTGTTTCTAGTTGGTGTGTTTCGTAGTGACTGAATATGTTCCCTGTGAATCACATCTCACTCGGGGAAGTGTTTCTTTCAGGCACCACTTACTGCAGAGCCCTTCAGGGCCACCACTTAGTCCAGGAGGGCATCACGGGCTCCAGAACGTCCACGGCTTTTTTGCAGGGGTGTGGAGGTAGTGTGGTCGGGTGTTATTGTGGCATAACGAGGGCAGTTCTGATGAGCCCCATCAAGGTCCTACTTGAAATTAAGACAGATTCTTGTTAAACAAACCCTACTAGATATACCAAGATACAGACCAAAGGAACATTGCTTCCACTCTCTGTGGAAAGCTACATTTTTCAGCTACCACACTCATTTGGTATCCTCATCTCTACCTAAGTGCTCACAGCCCCTGAGACCATTCCTGGGGGTAATGTGAGCTACCGTCCTCCCACACCAAGTCCTTGCGATGATCATTGGGTGAAATCGTATCACATTTTCTAACAAAAGAGTACTTAAGTGTGCTCACATCTGTTTGTGCTGTGTATGTGTCAATTCTTCAGGTGTTATTAGCGTTAGGAATCTCATCGCTTTAGGTCTGATAGCAGTTGTCATTACATTTGAACATCTTTCATATAGAATGGATAAGCACTACAGACTTTTATTTTGCTGTTGTCACTACTTAAGTGTGTGGGGGGAACTGTTCCTGCAAGTCACTTAAGGATGTGTTTAACTTCATTAGCTGTAATTTTGACATCAATCGGCTCGAATACATGATTATAATAAAGTGTACTCAAGTTTTTAGTGATGGATAGAAGCATGTGCTTAAGTGTTTTTATGAACACAAGCACTTAGAAGATACAAATTGGCATGGCATGGTATAAAACCTTTACTGGCAAGCAGGTCAGGTACTTTCCCTCTGTCATCTGTGGCTTAACCACTTACAAGTAATGTTAACATGTTGATAAGAGTTTTATGCCATCCCATATAATCTTCATTTTCTTCCTCAGTCCTCCACAATTTTGGCATATTCCTCCTTGTCTCTTTTCCTACCTTGATACATAGTGAAAAACGTTTTTTGTTTTATAAACTCCTAATAAAGTCTACTGTAAATATAATAAATGGCAAAGATATTTGTGAAGATTAGAATCTACTCTGTGTCACGGAGGCTGACACCATCAGCTGGGATGGAAAATACTTATGCACTGGTTGTTCTCAATTTACTTGCTATTTCTTGCAGTGAAGCTTTGATTTTTTTTGAGTGAATTTTGCATAGTGCTATCTAGATTTTATTTATAAATGTTTTGGATACCACTAACAACAAATTGTTGTGTAGCATATATTATCAGTGTATTGCTGCCTACCTTGCAAAGAACATATATTTTATATATTAGGGAAAGGGATGAAAGACATGATCAGATCATCTTTCAGAGCACAGCAGACCTTGTGTTAGTCATGGCTCCACTCTTGTGTATCCTTTAAGAGGCACAGTTTCTTTTCACTGATGTGATAAGAGAGTTTGAGATAACTTTATTAAACACCAACATTTTCTCAATTACCTTTTATTTGCGATTCAGCTTGTGTTCTTTCCAGGTCATACAAATACTGTCAAGACATAATCAGCTCTTTAAAAAAATGGTTAAAGACAGGGTAAATGGATATCAGTTGCAACTGGCTTCCTGTATACAAGCGGTGCACAAACCCAGTGGGTCTGCTCTCAGACAGCTGCATCCTATTTCTTCACTTAGGGAATGAATGCAACCCTTGGGAAACATCCTGACAATAATAATATTAAATCCAAATAATAGAGGAAATTTCATTATCTTCTTTGGAGATCATCTCTCAAAAAATCCAAAATTTTCAAGTTTTTTTTTTTTTTTTGTAATTTAGTGACTGGCGTGATATTTACTATTTTATTGGACGTTATGGGGCCAAACGTTACTGTATTTAAACATCCAGTTGATTCCACTGAAACTCTCAGTATTGCTGATCTAAGCATTAGTTGCAAACTTGCACCTTCAGATTTTGTGTTCATCTGCTTCTGTCAGATGATCCCTGGGTTAGGAATAAGCTGCTGCATTTTCTAATAACAAAACAGTGGCTGCCTTTTTCTGGTTTTCAACATGGGTTGCAATTACCAGAATCAATCCAGCCTCAGAGCAATGTCATCTTCAACATGGTTGAACATGGTCATGCCAGTGTTCATAACATTGGGAAAGGATGGCCCGTGAATGACTATATGAAATAGTGTTCTCACCTAAATATAAGCACTGGACAAACAGCCAGAAGTTTGTAATGCTTTTGAAAGCCCATAATCTATTTGGGAGTCATTACATGAAAAATGGGAAAATATTAGTATGGGGGCAACATGAATTGCTGCAAATAGCAGATATTTAAAGCAGTATTTTAGATATTTAGGTGCCTTTAAACTGTCTTGTATATTAGCACAGTGATTCTAAACAGTAAGTGCACTTGTAGAAATCAAAGTCTGTTTGCAAATGGTTGTCAAGTAAGAAGCAGTGAATACACTGGGACCATGGTTTGTTGCAAATTAATGGGAAATCAACTGAAAAGCAGCAGGTAAGATGGTAGCCCAGGAGCCAAAGGTACAGCGAGGTTGCCAGAACGCCACTCAGCGTGAACTAGAATGACCTGTATTTGGCCACAGTCACAAAGAAATCATGGCAGTGCTGATGTTGAGACAAAAGCACTGTGGACTTTATTCTGTACCAGTGAAATCTAGTGAATATTGGCTCAAAGGACAGAAAATACAAGGGAAGGCTATTCAGTGAAAAAGGATCAAAATGTCTCTGGAAATTACTTGTACTACAAGAATTAGTGCATAGAAAGGAGCCTAGAAAGATTTTTTTTTTTTAATTTTTTTTTTAAAGGTAATATGTCCTTAAGGATAGATCCTGTAATATTATAGTCTGTCTTTAAAACTTGTTTTCTTTTTTCTATCTTAGCATTAAGTAAGATAAACTGAGCTCAGTGGGATTCGCTGCACCGTGACCCCACTGGATTCCGTTTCTCAGGCTGCCAGTTCTGAATCTGCCCTGGCCATCTCCACCGAGCTCTTGGGTGCTGCTTTTGAGCTCTGTCCTACTCCAACATCAGGTTACTGTGAGAAATGTACTTCCTTCCAGCCACAGGCACCGAACACTTCTCCTGGCTCCTAAAATTGCTTGAACCAAGAATCTATTTCCCCGCCCCAAGGCACAATAACCTGGCCTTTTATTTCATAAGTTTTATTCCAGTGGCTCAGTGCGTTCCCATCTGCATGCTGTTGAACTCGGCTGTACCATGTGCGTGGCAAGACACATCTCAGGCTGTGCTAACAGGATGTTAATTCCTGCTGTGCTGGCTTCTTTGCCTTCAGGGCAGCTTTCACACTGTCAGATATGCTGCTACAAAGTAAATTACTCCTGGGATGGAATAAACCAATCCAGGTATTAAAGTTGAACTAAGTCTAATTACCTGTGTTGCAACAATTTTGTCTCAAGGTGAGGATGAGTATATAGTGTGAAATTCACTGTTTTTCCACAGTAACGAGTCACAGTCTCTCTCATACTTCCATGCTATCCTAGATTTCATGCTGTCATCTAGCTATTCCTAGATTTGTCTGTTATGATTGTCCTTACGTGTTTGAATTTCATCTCCAACATGAGCTTGTGTGTAACAACACAGCAGCAAACCCAGCTGTTTGTACAAATATTAATGTTCAATTACTTTCTCCCTTCTCAATTCATTAAAAAAAAAAAAATCAATTGCTATCGACAGTTATCTAATGAAAGAGGATACCACAGGGCACATCATTCCGTTTTAGTCCCATGCATTAAAGATCACAACCTAAAGCTGTCTTTCTGATTAAAGTACATTTCCCTCTTTCATGCTACCATTTGCTCCTGACTCAGTGTATCGCTCAGTATTTGCCACAGAGTATGGTTAAGGATGGGTGAGCCGGAAAAGATAAACCAAGAACAGGCCCGAACTCTTACCTGAAACTCATAAGGCATATTGTTTGAAGTCAGGTAACTGGGTGGGGAACGATAGGAGAAAAAAGTAGTTTAAATTTTTATTCAATAGCTGTTGGCAGAAAAGCTGTTATTAGCAAACACTGCAAAAACAAATCCTGCATATTGCTTCCCGTAGTTTACTCACAAGCTTCCTGTCTTGTTTCAACTTGTGGATGTGGACAGAGGAATAATGTGTTTTTTTCACATCTATGTGAAAGGACTACTGAAGTAACAGGCAGCAAGTGGCTTATTGTATGGGGAACCATCTTTTTCTCAGTCTCCATCAGATTTTATTGGAAAAATTGTGTTACATCTCATTCAGTTTTTGTCACTGACTGCAAGCTTTAACTGAATTTCTCAGAACTGCGTAACTGGGGGGGAGCTAATGTAGGCTGGCACCAGGATCATTTTGAGAATATTCTGAGAACTGCATACAAAAATTGAAGATTTATTAGGGGCTGTGTACAGTAACCCCCTTGCCTTTGGGATCAAGGGAGATGACCAGAACAAATTTTACTTTTAAGAAATCAGCAAAGAGGATCCGAGGGAGGTTCAGGGGTAATCAGAGACAGCAAGGCCCCTGCAGCAGTCCCAGGTGAGCACCGTGTGTGCTCCTGATAGCTCCGGGGTGGGACGCGGAGAGAATGCAGTGACCAGAAAACCATGAGCCTCGAACAAGTGGTTGCGTTATCTTTACACACACACAACCACATAATGCCTTTTTATCAGATCTGAGAAGAAAGGGAAGCCCTCCCATGTTCTTCCCTGGGCTTTTATCTCTATCTCCCTTTCTCTCTCTTTTTTTTTTTTTTTTTTAACAAAGAATCTTTCGAGGACTCTGCTTGTGAGACTTTTCTCTTGATTTCTGCCCTTTTCTCCCTCCAGCTGTTGAGAGAGCAGAAGCAGTACACTGAGATGCAAACATCACAAGCTTAAAAATGCTGGAGTGTGCCAGATCGTCAGCTTGTGTAAATCTGATTTTTTTCGGTTGATTCCAGTGAAGTGGGGTTGATTTGCACTAACTGCTCGTTAGTCCTAGCACATTCTGTAGGAGTTTCTGGAACTGAAAGCCTGCTTGTGATTCCCCTGGTTTTATTTAAGTTTGCTACTCTTTCGCAACGTTGAAATAATGGGGATGAGGGGTTTAAAACTCCTGATAATGTACTTTGCTGATGCTGTAAGGAAAATATTCTGCTTTCTGAGTCATTTGCCCTGAGCTGACTTTTTTTTTTTAATGGTTCAGGGGTTTCCTTCTTTAGCCATAAATTGCATGCAAATTCTTTTTTTGTGTGTGTGTCTGGTTATGACAGTGTGTGTATGTGAGTGCGTGTGTGTTTCTTCAGAAGCTAAGCCAAAGAGAGAGGCTGTTCCTTTAAAGCAAAACTGAAAAAAATGCCTTCAGGCATCCTATTACAGTGGAATGAGCCAAGGATCAGGATTTGCAGCTCAGCTATATAAACCCAGCAGAATCTGGCTGATCTGACCAGTTTGCCTTACTGTCAAACGTTTCTTTCACACACACACACATACACACACTCACACAGAATTAGGCATCACGACTTCTCTGAGTTTTGACAGGACGGCAACAATTCAGAAGCTGATAGCTGACTTTAACATCTTTATTTCATGGAGGCTGCTCGCAGCAGGATCTAATCTCTGTCAGAGTCTGTAAGGTAAGTCTGCTTCCTTCCTGAATTAAAAAACCCAGGAGCTCTTCTCCCACCCAAGTTTGCAATAACACAGCCTTCTGTTGTGACCCTCATGGATAGGACTTTATTCAGCCTGAGTAGTCAGGGAGCTTAGGAGGGAAGATTTTTGAACTGGAGCATGCCTGCCTTGGTTTGTCCGTATGATCCGATGCAATGATAATGTAAGAAACTTCTCAATGACGTTAATCTGATCCAATGAATGAATGAAGGATGGATTAGTTAAAGCTGGACATCTACAGGAATACGGGCAGAAACCTGACTGACAGGCTGGGTAGAAAATCAGATTTGGGATTCCCTCTTGGCTAGCCAGGTAATATAAATGTGTCCCCATCCTCACATTGTGTACCAGGTGCAATCCACTTGCAGTTCTTAAACCTCCCAGGTAACTCCTCTTCCTTTGCTATTGTGTGTGACTTGGGAAAGAATCGGGCCCTTTTCCATTTGCCGTCTGCACACTGCTTTGCTCTGAACCTTTGTCACCTTTCTCCTTGCCCCCTCTGGCTCCAGTTTCTTTTAGAAGTCCAGTAACATCCAAGCCTGCTGTGGGGAGCAAAAGACAAAGGAAGATTCAACTGGTATCTTATTGCCAAGTATATGGGTGGGTTCTGGGCAGCGGGAGAGTGAAATCCTCCAGCATCATGGAAAAACCCGGCACTTGCTTTAACTGCTTGCTGCCGGCTGCACTGAGGTTTCTGCGTCACTGCCTCTGCACTCCCCAGTTAGCCTCAAATTGACTTAAAACAGGGAACTGACTGGGAGAAAGCCATTGCACCTAGCTTCATTTAAGACTTAAGCCTTCTTACTCAAAAGTCTGTGTTACATCACCTTTGCAGAGTTTTCCCTACCTAATTTGCTCTCTGGCTACTGGGAGGTTGAGTGTTTGGTAATTGCTCTAAACTTCTGAAAAGTCTGTGTTGTGTCATGCTGGAGGAGATACGATCAGATTGACAGGACTGGGGCATGTCCCCTTGCATAGTGGAGACATGGAATTAAAAAGCATAGCAAGGTATTTATCAGATTTTCCTGACGAAAAAGAATAGAAATCAATGAGGTGCATAGACTGGGCAAAACCCTTCAAGTCAAGATGTTGTGTGTTTTTTCATCGTTAAAAAAATTAGTAAAAATTCATTTTACACACTTTATCATTAATGTTATACTTTTTTTTTTTTTCCTTTTTATTATGGTGAGGTTCTGCGTTTGCCTTTTTAGATCTGTGAAACCTTACGGTTGCTGTAGTCAGTGAATGAGCTGGACAGCGGGGGGTAGCAACCGTGCTTTGAATTCTAGGAGGACTTGCAGAAAAGGGTTATGGGGTCTTTTTTTTTTTTTTTCCTTTTCTTACTGCTAATAGAAACTCGGGAGCAAATGAAAGCATTTAGCCAAAGGAAGAGACAAGTTCTATCTGCAGTTGACCTTCCCTGGCAGTGAATTTTGAAAGCACTTGAAGAGTTCTCAGGGAGTTCAGGACGAGCCCCTTTGCAGCTGCTACCTCTGCACCTTGCTCAGGGAAGGATGTGCATCTGAATTGAGCAGGGGGATTAGCAGCTGAGAAGAGGCAGAGGGAAGAGGGATGCTGTACAGGGCACTGCTTGCCCCCACTGTCACTGACCCTATCACCATTGCTATCCTCAGCAAATTGCTATTTGTTTGCCACGGTCCTTTGGTCATTAATTTTATCTTCTGGTGCCTTCCAGCCCAGAGAAAATTCTTTGCAAGTTCCAGTCCTTAATCCTTTAACTACCGTTACATTATCAGTGTTTTCAAAGCCACAGGAGAGCCAAAGGATCTGCTGAAAAGCACACAGTCTGCAGATTAGTGTGTCATGTCTCATTTGGAGGGAATCTGGTATTGTGTAGCAGAAGTCTCATCCAGGTACATTGTGGAAATAGACATATGATAAGAGAACAAGCCAAATCCAATCCTCCCATTGAATTATGAGTGCTTAATGATGCTAGAGCTTAGCTGAAATATCCCTATACTCAGACTAAAAAGTGCTCTGCAAGGCTACAGGTAATTTGTTAGCTGGGGGTCTTTGTTAATGCAAATCTATTCCTTCTTTGATCCCACCTCTTCTTGAAGTGTGGACCATGTCTCCCCTGTATTCACTTAAACTTAACTATCCTGTTGTTAGAAGAGCATTTCTATAGGTGTTCAAACTTCAGCTAGGAGTAGCTTATTTTTAACATTACTGCTTTTTATAAGTGTCTAAAAAAAGCTGAAGACTATCTGAATGTGAAGATGTTCTGACTTGCTGTAAAGAGACTGTCAAAGTTTTTTCTTGAGTATTGTTTCACTTTTGATAAAATGATGAGATTAGGTGGGAAGGCCTGTGCTTCTTGGGACTTTTTCATCCTTTCCTTCCCAAGAGCAAAGCAGAACTGAAGAGCAAGTGTGTGTTTGAAACAGTGATGTTGCTTTGGAGCCAGAGCTTTAACTCTTTCATCGCTCTGGCAAAACCATTCAAAATAATAGACCTGTTTGTGCTGCTGTCTGCCTTTTTCCTATGACAGTTAATCTGTTCCTATAGCTTTGTAGGGTGTGCTCAAGAGGTTTGAGTGGTGCTAAGCAGTAACGAAGGATACTGGATTGTATAAAATAGTTGTCTGGTGTAAACGGATGTCCCACACTGGCAAATCTGTAAGGGAGAAAGAGTTTTCATTCAGTGGCTGTTTCCATTACTGAACCCTGGTATCTAAGTTGGACATTATATTTGGAAGTAAGTTTAAATGCAGAGTGGTTTCTGCTTTGTTATCAGCTACACATTTACCTGTCCTGCATGTATGGCACACAGTGAAACATGAGAAATTCAGAGTAGAAAAATTACTCTAATTTAAAGTCTGTGACTTGATATGTTGGACCTTGGAAATATACATCACAGCACTACTGAGCTGAAGGGCGAGGGACATTCATAGAGTCTGGTGTCTCATAAAGTTCCAGGCTTAGAAATGTATGATTTGTACCACTAGAAAGTTAGAAATCCCAGCTTCTCAATAATAAAAAGGTATTTGTTTTGAACCGTGGCAGGTTGAGACACTGGGCTTTCAAATTGTGCTCTGATTTACCAACATGTACTTTCTCTGACTTGATTTCTGGTGTGACTTTAGTGCACCCTTCTCAAGGACTGATCATTGTCATCAAAACCAGTGGCTATAAACTATAGATATGTGAAAATACTGTTACGTGTAGTAGCTACCCCTGGTAGTTTTAAGGAAGTGGCTGATGTAATATTTCAGAATAATCAGTGTTAGCAAATCAGGAAACTGAGGAAAATAGCTGTCACAGCTTATTAAATTAATGGGCAAATATTTTATCATTGTCCAAACTCAGAAGTTTGCAAAGCTGGTGCAAGGAATTGTAAGACATGTAACATTTAGTTCTGGACAGAAAATATCAAAACTCGAACTTGGGAGATAGAAGTGATCTGTGCACATCTTTTGAGTTTATAAGATGTGATTTGATTGACTAAACTGCTTGGTATCAAAGTGGATTTGCTGTCTGCGGGTTGTTGGTTTTTTGTAGGAGTTTATTAGATGCTGATGATGTTATTGCTACAGCATTTTAGCATCTCATTGTATTACAAAGAGTGAACAGACGTGGTAAGTGATGCTGTTTGACATAAAGAACTTACAATTGCTATCATTAGCAGTAAAAAAATTGTTTGTGTTGTGAAGAGAAAAGAAGAAGGAATTGGAGTACTGGGAGGAAGATCAAATGAACAGCCCTGACAGACAGTGTTGAGCTGTCTCAGTTTCCACTGAGCTCTGGGTTTTATACAAGTGTGAAACTCCCCCTAGCTCAGCGCTCACTGTCCATTCGTGCGTTCGATCCTCTGTCCAATCTGAACTGAAGTTAAATGCCTTCCACATGTGGGAAAAGTTAAAAACTGGGCTTTCTTCCAGCTAGTGAAATCTTTCAACGTATGATGTAACTGCACTGTGCGGAGTGGGCAGGCTGAGGAGGGGGAGGCAGAAAGGGATTCTGCCTGACAAGAGATGTCTCTCGGTCCCGCAGAAAGTAGTTGGGCGTTAAAAGAAGGAGTATAGTAGGGATCCTTCTGCAGAAAGTACAAAGTTTCAATTACTTAGTATCTCTTTTTAACATTCACTAATAGGAGAAAGCTCATTACAGTGTGTTGGAATGATATATGTGCAATTATATGCATGGCCTTAATATAATATTTTGCTGGATTTCTGTATGCATCGTTTCTCTCTCTCCTACATACTGCATATCCTGATGCTGACATAACAACAAAATAACCTCTAAAGCTTCAGTTAGTCTATGTGTATGTAGTTAGAGTGTCTTTAAAGAATACCAGTTAATATACAAGGGCTGACGTATCCCATGAAGCACTCATCAAAAGCTAATGTGAGATTTTGCTGCTCAGGCTATGGAGTCAACAAGAATAACCTTCCATGTATGTTTTTGTTTCACTTGTGCATGAGTCAGTCTCCAAAGATAAATTCATCCTGTTGGAAGCAATTTCTCCAAATTCACATCCTTAATTGTCTTGCCACTGTAGTTTCAATTAAACTAAGGTGGGACATTGCCAAGTTTTCAGAACTTCCAACCAGCGAGTCCCTGTGTACGAATAGCCTGTGGCATTTTGTATTCTTTGGGGAGCGGAGAACAACGTTGCCAAGTTTGCATTCAGTCATCCATCACATATTAGCCTACTGGAGGTCCATTCTTCCCTAGCAATAGGGGAGCTCTGCTTCCTACTTAGAAAGATTACTCACACAGAAAGCTCTTTCCCTGTAACCAGAACTGCACAGGGAAGAGAAAGGAAGCTTTCTTCAATTCATATAAGTGCTCAATTTCCAAACCCTTGACAAAAATGATATTGTTTCATGCTTAGAAAACATATTCCTTTTAGTAATTGAGTAGAAAGTACAGGGTGGTGGAACAGAAATCTTTTTTAAACAAATTTCAAAACCAGTTGCTTGAATCATAGGCATGACAAAGGTCTATTGTAGTAGTCTGCCTCTTCTCCATGCCAGGCTGTAGCATTGACTATATGTGTATAGATATTGGCCAAGATATTTAAAGGAGCCTGAAATTCTGTGCCCAGGGAAATTCCACTGTAATGGGTTTGTTTTAACAAAGTACTTGAGCATTTGTGCTTTTTCCCAAGATGCATTGGAACATCATAACCTTGTGAACCTAAAGTTCCAACTAATAACTTTTTATGGCATTAGGATATTAACCAAAATATCAACCCAAACTGTCTTTATTCTTCTTTAAACTAATGTTCTTTTACAACATTCTAGCAGCACAAAGCTAAAAGGGGATGTAAACATCTTCTGACTATAAACAGAAATTAAACTGTGAGATCGTTTCCCTCTGTGTTCATCAAACTGGCTAAGTTGTTATTGCCACCATTAAGGATTGCCTGCTGAAAAGGGATTAAAAAAAAAAAAAAAATTAATTCCAGGAAAGAAGTTTGCTTCTTGTTCCCAAGAAATTGTAAGATCTGTGAAGAGACAGATTTTGTCAATCCGTTTTGGACTTGCCTTAAAGGCAGGGTGCAGGGATAGCAGGTGGGACAGCCAACTGCGAGCTGAGTACTTTTGACTGTGGGGTTCAGTGTCTTTGGTCTGGTGAAAAGCCTTTATTTGGACAGGCTAGCAGCTTTACTTGCAGTATGTGTTGTACAGCACAGTACAAGACCTTAGTGGCTGTCTTCCTTCTTGGCCTGGCATGATCCCATTTTGTCAGAAGTCAGTTTGTCAGGCTTTCAAAAGGAGCTCAGTGTCCACTTTGCACTGGTTCTTTGTTTCTACTGGTTCTTTTGGAAAACCAGCTTCTTCTGGATATGCTGAATCCTCCTAAATAGTTTCTCTGTGCTGTGTGACAAAGGTCTATGCCAAGAAAGATATAAAGGTAGCTTGTGATGTATAGGCAATCCATTCCTCTTAGTGCAACACAGTGTAACGCATATTTTTCCTTTACTTGTGGCTTGTACTTCCCTTCTGCATTGCTTGTACTGCAGTAATTCAAGTCTGACTGAGAATGAATGCTGCACACTGTAGACTACAAGTCAAATGAGAACAGGATGCGTATTAAGGGAAAGGTCTCAGATCATTTTTCTTATTGAAGTATCTTGGCAATGTAAATAGTTTCCAGGAAAAAATGCTGGCATTTCCCATAGTGAGCACTCCTTATGAATGTCCTATCTATTTTTCCAGACAGGTGTCCAAGTGAAGTATTTATAGGAGGATATACCATCTGCAAGCCAGAGAATTTTTATTTCCACTGCCAAGTGTTAATTAGGATGAAGACTTATACACTTTACAGGTTAGCAAGTCAATCACTGTGATCCAGCACCACAAGTGCTGTGGTTCCAGATTTGATGGAAAGAATGAAGGATCTGGAGATGTAGAGCCCTGCTCAAATGCATTAGATGTTATTTACACTTTTCTTGTCGTTCTCAGGCTATTATTTCATATACTGTTAATTATATGTAACAGTACACTGGGATTTGAGAGGGTCACTGGCAGAAAGAGGGAAATATGTCTTCTACCAGCCAAGCCTGTGTGCCTGCCCATGCTTTCCCCATCAGTGGACACGGTGCCTAGCCTCTTGTGTCTGCAGCAGCTCAGTGTCACTGTCCCATCTGTGTTCTGTAGAAGCCCCGTGCTTACCAATGACATGGTAGTGCCATGTCGGTGCTCAGGAAGGTCATTTTGAATGAGTTTATTTGCTTTGATTTGGTTAGAATCCCTCCAGATTTGTCTGTGAAAACATTTCCACGTTACTTATGGTTTAGCCGGCACTATTCATGTGGGTGAAGGCTCATCTGTAAGAAAAGGGAAATGATCCAGAATTAACACAGTGCTTTCTAGGTTGTGGCTTGATTCTAGTTTGTACAAGTTATGTTGCTCAGAACATATGCAAGAGACTTTAAACCGTGTTTGTATCTCTCTCCAGATTTATACTTGCATCACACTTGATGTAAAAATGTGCAATTCTGATGAATATAAATACGCCCTACATATGCCATAATCTTATATCCTATAAATATGCCCTACCAGACTGATAAAAAGGGGGCCTTAATGCAAATAAAAGTAAAGTCTGCTGTATCTAACTTCATCTGTTTCACCTGGAGACACAGCTTGTTCTGCTGAGATGAGCGGTTATAGGCGGTGCTGAATATACTTACAGTATACCTGCTTGTCATTGTCTTAATCATACAGCAGAGAAATTTCTCTTTGCAGAGGATGCCTTGCCTTGATCTGATTTGGTCTGTGCTCATTTAGGTCAGGAGTACTGCTCCTGGAGTTACATGGGGAAGGACCAGTCTAATGGAGAGGAAATCAGAACCCTCTGAGCATTTTTCATGCATAAAGCAGCACTTCATTGCATTATTCCTTGTCTGCTTCATTTCAGCGTGCATTTCTGAGGGGATGGTTTTCTGTTTTGCAGACTTTGGAGGCTGCCAGCCAAATTCTCATGTGACACAACTGCATTGATTTCACTGGAGATCTGTTGCTGGATAATTGAGCTCCACATCCCTTCTTTTATTCCATGGCTCAAATTGCTGTCAGCTTAGACTTTAACACAGACAGGTTTCAAGTCACTGCGGGTTAAGAAAAGGAGGTCAGAGCGTTGTTGGTGGAGGTCTCTCAAGTCTCCCATTAGTGTAACAGGGCCCAATTTGTTGACATTTGAAGCAGCAGGGCAGAGTTTTGTCCGAGTTCAGTCACCGTTGCAACTAATCACTTGCTCAGAGCTGTGTATATGGCTGTATTTTCCATTACATTATATAAGTGCTTCTGCTTTAAATCAGAGCACTGAGAAAAATCCTCTGACCGGACTGTTTGGAAACGGCCCCTTCTCCGTTTTCAAGTGCCTTACACTCAATTTGCTTCATATTTTGTGAATCTAAATTTATATTTTAGTTTGTCTTGCCACACCATGGTTGATTTCACTTCATCGTCACTCTTTGTTATATATTTTGTGCTACTAAAATTCGCTACCATACCCTGGTACGCCAAACATGGAGATTCTTGATGCTATGGCAGCTGACAGAACTAGGCCAAGCAGCCAGCTAGCCTGGGGGCTGTTACTGGAAGTCAGATTTCAAGGAACTCCTTCCGTGGTTTTGTAAGTTAGAAAAAAAAGTGCACATTTCTGCACATTTCAGATGCTAGTACCAAGGACAGAGGAGCTCTGGTGGGGAGGAAAAGCCGCCCAGACAAACTAATAATTGCCTGAAAAACAAAGAGTTTTCTGTGGACGGGTTACCTATATGCTTCCCCAGCTTCTGTTAAGAAGACCAAAGTCTGCTTAATGACAGGAGGCAAGTAGTAATAATTCTGATCACCAAAAATAATGCAGGCTTTTGTGGCTGGCTTCTGAGGCAGTTCAGAGGTGTCATTTGCAGTGCTAGAAGAATCACATTGTTAAACTGAAATAAAATCACAAACTGCGTGTGAATAACCACAATGAATTCTGAACGTATCCTGCTGCCTGCTGACCAGCATCATCTCTAGCAACTCATACTTCTTAAACACTTCTTGTTATTCCAGACCAATGCACATGTAAATTATTTGTGCACTTAGTTACAGCAAAGCCATTAAAACAGAATTCCACTTCACTTGCCTATATACGTGACATTCCTTCAGCTCAACTCACTATAAATATGGAAAAAATGTGATGCTGGGTGTATGGAGTGGATTTTTGGCTTACCTCTTCCTTCAGAAGCACGAGCAATTTAAAAAACAGCTTCATCAGAGACGCTGAAAAAAAGCAATGTCGTCTCAGCGTGCTTAAGCTATTCACCTGCATACTATGCGTGTATTTGTTTAATGTGTCAGTGGCTCGTGGTTCTTATGAATGCAAAGATCCTATTTTCTACAGCGTAGTTTTCACTATCATCTTTGGTAAGATGAGGAATTTAGCACCTGCTTTTTATAGCTGCATCTCTTCACCTATTTATTCACATATTCGTATTATACTTGGCAGTAGTATTGGTGATTCATTTCCTATCTGTTGTTGTCAGTAGAAAAAAAAAAAAAAGATACTTGATACCTCACTTGTGAATTCAAGGGACAAATGAAACTGTCCACATTTCTATCCCCAGAATTGGTTTCTGCTTTGCTCTCGGAAACTGTTGCTCAGCCTAACATTGGGTTACCATTCTGAGACCTTTGTACTCTATAGTGAACATTGTTTTTTACTTTATCTCTCTAGTTTTCATTATGGAGGTCAGGAGGTCTAAAATTTTCTAGGCTCAGCCTTGCAAAGTCCAGCTCTGTTTTTTCTGCCGGTGAAGATAGCATGAGTCCCGCACAGTCCAGCTTGCTGGGCCACACGCAGTCTCACTGTCAATCCAGGGCAGCTCCTCTAAAGTGTAAATGAAGACAGAATTGTATGAATTCATTTCAGAGCCAATCTTGGTCTCGATGCAAATGTGGAATGGAGAGAGGGCCAGTGTCACATAGCCAGTGGGCGAAAGGAGTGGAGGAAAAAATCAGAAGCCCTGAGTTCCTCTCCTTCCCATTTTATCACAAAACCACTCTGTGAAATGGGCTGTGGAAAACCTAGGGATGGTTTTGGGAGAAACACTATGGAGAAGGGTCTGGAAATTAAACAGATCTTTGTATGTGGAATGAACGTAAGTAGCTGTGATTCATGCAAAAAAGCATACAAATCTCAGAGTTTGAAACAGCATCAGCACAGCCCTCAAAATAATTCAAAGTGAAGTCTCTAGTGTCTACCCAGAGAATAATGAGCTCCTGACAAAGTGTAACTTGGCAAAAAAACTTTCCAAAGACAAGTTTAGAAAACTGTAGATCTTTTCCAGTTCTACATACGTCTTTGCTATGGGGAGAAAAAAGCCAAGAGAGAAAGCAAATGCTTTTGCTATTAGAAAGGCTTCATTAAAAGGTACAGTACATATTCAGGGGCAAGAGTGATTTCTGCTTGAGACTGTGTACAAAAATTGCTTTTGTTATGAAAAGTGGTATTTTGTTTGTTTGTTTTTTGTTGTTGTTGTTTTTAAATATTGGAAAAGAAAATACTGTTTTTGTCTAGGCTGTGTCAGTCAGAGGTTCTTTTCTTCCAGCTCTGAAAGCTTCATAAAGAGCAGAGATTGCTTTGCAGATGGAAGAAAAAAAAAGAAAAAAAAAAGCGTTTAGCAGATGCATAGTCCTTTCTTTTTACTTTTTGTTTTTTTTTTTTTTTTTAAATCTCAAAAGTTTGTAGCAAATTGTTGTACTGGGCCGATTGCTGTGCACCCTGCCATGAGTCTGAATGCAGCTCAAAAGCACCCCACTGACCTGCTTGTTTTTTTTTCTCTTTTCTGAGTTCCCATTTCCAAAAATTGATGCTCAGGTATCTGAGCTCTTAAAAAAAAACAAGCCCCAAGTGCACACTGGGTTTCCTGTTAACTTGTGCCTTGTCTCAGTCAGTGAGAGCTAGGCTGGATGGAGTTGGTGCTGGTTCTCCTATAGTTACCTCTTCTGAGTTTCTCTCTTTCAGTTTATATATGACACATTTGAGTATTCTACCCCTTAAAATAACTAGCTAGTTTCTTGTGGCTTGGATAAAATTCCTTGTGTGGTTTGAGCTGGATGTAGAATTCTTCTTTGCTTCCTGCCCAAAAGCATGAATCACGGCAGTTGTGTAACAGCAGCAGACGTTGCTACACAACGGTGGACACATCTCATCGTGGAGGAAGGTTGGGTGTACGTGTGTGCACGAATGTCTCCTCTGCTGATTTCATAAAACAGTCTGGAGACTGTTATAGATGAAAGAGCATTCTGTAGATGTAACTTACTTGGTTTGGACCTCCTATTTTGTCTCAGTTGCAGATTTTTCTCAAATTCTGGTGTGTTTCTCTGTGGGTTTTGTTAACCTTATCATTTATTTCCATGGGTTCATCTTTTTATTCTGGTAATTGGCTTGGCACATCCTATGGTTTGGCTTCAGATTAAGTATTCAGTTTCTTATTGTTACCCTAGAATTTCCAGCAGTCATGTAGTTATCTGCATATTTGCTGCACATCTCTGGTCAGACTTTCTTCTCCAGTGCCAAGGATATTTCTCTGAGATTCTTTTTCTTCCTTATATTGTAGTAGATAACTCTCCAGTTCTTTGTTCCATGTATATTTTCTGGCAATTCAATAGCAGTCTTCAGGAAAGTGTCTAAGTATTGAAGTAAGAATTTGACAGTACCTTCCCGTGAGGTCCTTGCAATACTTATTTCACCAAGAAGCATGCTCCCCCTGTGAGGTTTTACCAATGGATAAACTGAGACATACCAGACAATTTATAAAATCATTTCAGGAAACTTAAGTTTCAGTCCTGGGTTCTAACCACGAGACCACACCACAGTTAATCCCAAGGTTGTGAGCACTTTCTGGAGTCTCCGCCGGGGGCACATGGTTCTGTGGGAACCCCACACGTCCAGCCCTAACGAGCCAGCTCTATTTAGCTTCATATCTCCTCTTACGGTTCCAAAGACTGAGACTGCAGACCCTTGGTTGGGAAGCTTTTGTCTCAACTCCTGTTGAGAGGTAGTTTTTCCAGGCCTGGGGAATCCATTCAGTGGGAGGCCTGTTCATTTTTCACTTTGCAATGACACTGCCAGGCTGCGGCGTACTCCTCACCATGCCGTTGAACTGTCACACCCAGATGGATGTTTTCTTTGGCTGCCCTATACATCAGTTCATCTCAAATTTTATTTCCATCTTAATATTCCCATCAGTCAGCAGTTGACTCCCCAGTAGGTCCATCTGGCACTTTGTGTTCCCCAGTTTCATAAAGGAGAGTCTCCAAGATGTCCATCCTCACAGCACCACAAACCACAGCTTTGTGGTAGAGCAGCAGGGAGTTGTGTGCTCCCTTGCCTGCAGTCACCTCCCACATGTCCCAGCAGGACAAATCCAGAGGATATTTACTCCTTTTCTTGGGCTGCCTGCATGGCAGGACCCAAGTCACACCAACATACAAACTGCTGTTGCAAATGGCTAGAATATATTAAAAAAAAAATGTTTGATCTGAATGAACACTTGTTTGGCTTTTTCAGCTCAACATTCACAGTTTCATCTCTCTACATCATAAAGAGAATACACTTAATCTGTTAAAAAAAAAAAAAAAAACACGTATTTTGTAGATGGAACATTTTCATTTCCTGGGCTTTGCAGCCCTGAGGTAGAAAGGAGCTGCAGCATAAGCCATGCGAGACATTGCTTCAGTCAACCCACTGTAGTTTGCATTATTCACGTAAATTCATTGAGCGGCATCATTTTTATGTGATCTTATCCTCATTTTGCCTCAAACAAAAACTGCATTTTTTTTACAAAAAGTAACGCCGAGACATATTTTTAGCTGCTGAGAGTCACTGGAGTGCCACAGGTCATATTCACCAGCTGGTCTAACATGCTTTGTAGGGAAAGAGACAGTGGGGTTGGCTGGTACACCAGAACAGTACAATCCCATTAGAAAACAGAGACATCTGAGTATTTGCCCCCTCTGCTTCCCCACCTACCCCCTCGTCATCAATTCTTTCTTCTCCTTTCACAGGCTTTCAAGCTGTTTGTTTCTCATCTTCAGCCAAGGCTGGTTCCTGCCAAGCATGCCGCGGGTGTGGGAGGGCATATTATTTACCAGCAGCTACGATAGTTGTGGTGGGTTTTGTAGAATTAGCAGGCCTTGCCTTGCAAATATAAGAATCGGTGTCCCCAAGATGATCAGAAACAGGAAGGTAATAATACAATCGGCCATCAACAGTAAAAAGCTCATCAGCATTTGTCCCACTGTTCTTGAAGTATTTTGGTACCTGAAAATTCAGTTTGGTATCTAATGGTGTTTTGAAATGCACCAACAAGCCTTTACTTCCCTGTGGGTGCCCTTCCATTTTTAGAGGTGTAATTGAACATAAGATTCATTTTCTTTCTCCTGTCCTGGGATGGAGGAGCACATGAGCACTGTAGTTTCACTTCAGTATTACTTTTCATTTAGTAACTGAACTCCAGCGTGCTCTGTTTTATTGGAAGAAGAAGGCTGAAGACATGATTGAGGCAGTTATTCTTTCAAAAATGCCATTTTGTTCAAAGCAAACCCACACAACAAAAATTACTGGTTTCAAAGATGACTTCCTCAGAATGGTTTCTCAGGTGTAGGATAGAATTTCTTGATGAGAAAGGGAACTCCTGAATTGCTGCTGATACTTTACTTTTCTTCTTGGTGAGTGTTCAGAATTGAATGAAAAATGGTATCTTTCAATGGCAAAGTAAGGGTTGTGAAAAATTTTTCAATCAGCTGTATCTGTTACTTTGTCATCAGTCGGTCACAGCTGTTTTCTACCGCTCTTTTTTTTTATAGCCGACATTTATACAGCTGTTTGTTTGCCAAGACAACCAATGGAGAGGACAGGGAAGTACTAAATGAAACAATCCACAAGGAGAGGAACTGAGGTTTTTGGTTTTTGTTTGTTTTCTGATACAGTGGTCCACTGATGTAACCAAATACCTAATGTGAATTAATACAATTCTAATAAGCACAGGTATTTAATAACAGGTGTCTTACAGCTTATTAACATCTTCAAATTTGCTGTTCTTAGACTTCACAATCTAAGGTGATCTTGGATGTGTGTCCTGTAAGGGAAATTAATGATGATTTAGCTAAATTCATTCTTTCCCTGCTGTCAGAGCTGAGCTGCTATTCCTGGCACATGGTGTAGGGGTACCACAAAGCACTACAAAAGGTGTCTGAGCCGCAGTGCAAAACATTCTTATACAAAGGGCTGAGTCTTTCTCCAAGTCAAATAACAATGTGGGGTATGTTTTAATTTACCTCCAGTGTTTTGGTAAGGATTTCACTACTGCAGAAAGTAGGCTCTGTGTCACTCCAGCAGTGAGTGGTACAGGATGGCTTCTGGAAGGCTTTTACTATCAGAATGGTGCACTGTGATCCTTCGAGGTGAAACATGCCATATGGATGCATGTAACTATTACCTGCCACAGGGTTGGGTGCTGTAGAAAATTTAAAAATAGATTAAGAGCTTTGTTCTGTCATTTGAGAACAATGACTCCCTCTCTGGTGCCCCTTCCCCATCTTACTCCTCTCTGTTTTTCCTGTTGGATAAAATGAAAAGGAAGAAGAAAAACAACATAACAATTTATTTATTCACTTCTCGATTCTGCCTGAGACTGTTTTTTAAAGACCCTTCCTTTGTGAGCTTAATCAGATGCTTGATAACAGAAAAAGCGTTGCTAACTAACCCAGGGCACAAAGAAGCCCCTTCAGAGGAACACATGACCTCATCGACAGGATTACTCTATCACATGAATTCAGACTCCATCGCACACCCAAAATAAATGTTAGGCTCCGTTTGCAGCGAGGTGCTTTATTCGCCTGCCTTCAGAGGGGCATAAGCTTTGCCAACGTCTTCCTCAGTCACTGGGATTAAAAGTGTATGGAAATTCAGCACAAGAGGCAGATTTTCCTGGTCACAAATAACCTGCTGTGCACTCAAAAGCTGCTGGCTGGACCAAGCCTTTGGGCCGTTGCCCTCCTGGAACCAGGGAGCTCTGGCACAGGTTTGCAGTCGCAGAGCAAGTCTGGTTTTCACTCACAGCTCCCATTGTCTGTCTTGGTTTTGTTGGGTGCTCAGAGCTTCGACAGCCAAGGGCTGGCTCTGGGAATGTTTCTGGCGTCGGATGCAGCGCTCCCAAGACTAACCCTTTGCCAGAAGGCGGCACGCATCCCTCCCTAATGTATAAGAAGCAGCACTATTGTATTGTCTCAGTGCTCTCAGGGTTTCTAGCACTACCATCTGACAGCATCAGTATTCTTAGAATATCCTCTTTACAGCCACTCTCAGGAAGTACGTGGATATTTTCTAGCCAGGTGCTTTGAAATGTCAGAGCAAAGACATAGCTTGTATTTCCCTGTGAATGCAGAGCAAGACGTGGAGAGCGATGCAGCCTCCCACCCAGGCACACTTGTGCTGGATATAAGGTATAGTAGCAGAGACCTTACGGTCCCCAAGAAAAGGCAGGAAAGGCCTCTGACATTGATGAAGTAAAATTAACTGACACGACAACATCCTGCCAAGTCACGAGCTGGAGGTATGTTTGGTACAAGTCACGTTATCCATGGTCAGGAGCCCAGGAGCGTGCTGTAAGGCAAGACATAATCAATGTAGATTGAGATGTGCCATTTATTTGTTTCTAATTATGCACAATTAACAATACGGTACATGAGAAATTAAACACCAAATTATGGGCACAGACTGAATATTTCTGCATTGCACTTCTAAGTCAGCAATTATCTTCATTCAGTTTGAATTTGGATAAATTTACCAATTCCAGTGGTACCAAAAATGAGTTATTACAAGCTATTGATTCCTGTGTTTAGTATGGGTCTCTTCCTGAGTCTGGCTGGCTATATATAACTATTACATAATGCCACGTTGGAGGCTCCTTATGTAAACATTGGATATAAAACAACTGTGTTTAAAAAGTCATAAGGCTCTAACACAAGCCAAGAGAAGCTGGGATATTATAGGATTCAGCAGATGTCGTTCCCTTAGGGTCTGATCCTGAAAATGTGAGTTCTGCATAATGCTTGTGATACCTGTTGGTGGGACAACAGATGTTGCAAACCTTTGATCTGGAGGTTTCCCAGCTGATATTTGTTATCATTTCGATTAAGACACTATGCTCAAGACAATATGATTGTGTCATGTTGCGATACAAGCCATGCCTTTACATTTCTTTAAGGAATAGCAGGCTTTTTTTTTCAGTGTGGCAGGATGGACTCATGTCTGTGAAGTTATCTGCAGGAGATGACACTCAGGGTAGTGCAGGTTCAGCTGCATCTTTTTCTGCCCTGCAGTGCTGGCTGTGAAAGCAAAGGCTGGGGTATTCCTGCAACGGCCCACCCCTTCACCTGCCTGGAGAAGGAGCATCCCTAGGTTACTTCTAATATTTGGCTCGTGACTATGCCTAGGAGCTGTTCCTCCTTGCACACAAGTTTGATTTATCCTAAACGAGGCCCCAGAAAGATCAAACCAGGTTGTTGCTAGTCTGACATCCTGCCATAAAGTGGTTTGCACCCTACTCCGGGTGCTGTAAGCATGCCTCAACCCACCCCAGGTGGGTGGCTGTCATCCTGCCGAAGCCATCTTCCAGCAGCTGGCTGTGAGCCGCCAGGGGGTGGGTGCCGGGGGTGTTCTGCAGGAGGTGAGATCTGTAGCAGGCCCTGGGGGCTCATGCCACACAGGTCTGCCCAGGCAAAGCACCACTCTTCGGCTCCTGTTCCTTGTGGGAGGTGGAGGGGAATTATTCTTCTCAGTCTTGTTCTGGGGATGTGTAGAACGCACTTGAAATGTAAATCCCCTTCAGTAACACAGAGCATTGCTATGAGGCTAATCTTCTTTTAATAATGTTAAACACAGGTTTGTTATTTAATTTCCTCCAGTGGTGGCTGGCCTCTGGAATGGCTCCAAAGGAAGCATTGAGTTTATTCTATAAATAATTACGTAGGCATGGCCTTAACAAGAGTATCTTATATCCAGCAGCCCTAAACAACATGGTAGTTGTTTCAGAGCAGCTCTGCTCCAGCCAGAATGTATAATATCCAAAGGCATCTCATTTGCCCTTTTCACCACTAATCCTATCTACTGTCTATCTGTGGTCCATTTAGGAGGTGACTGTGATCAAACCTTCTGTTAAGAACTGTAGCCACTTGGCTACTATTCCTTAGCACACTTGGCTTGCTCTAATATAGGTGGATACTCTATCTAAATGCAGTAAGAGAACTTCTGGTACAAAGATCATAGAATTTAGGCAGAAAAACTGAGAGGAGGGAAAGTCTTCTACAGAGCAGAATCTCTTGAGGAAATTGGAAGTATCAAAGGAATTAAGTCATTTAGTGTCAGTTACTTATACCTTATTTAGGATGCAAATCTTCTACATACTTATTAGAAATCAGAATGTTAATTGACTTGGCTAAACTCATTCCAGAAATTAGGAACAACCTCAGATCTCACAAGTCCCAACACAGTGCCGTTTCCATACACCTGGCTCTCCTCTGAGTTCCTGCTCCTTTGCTCTCGATGATATAGCAGCAGCGTATTCAGACTGAATTTCTTTGCTTTTCTCATCATCAGCCAGGTAATTGTAAGAAACATAAATCAAAAAAGTCTTTAGGACTGTGAAACTGGAAGGCACCTCTTGGTCGTTGAGTTCAATATCCTGTTATTGCAGGCACCTCATCATATAATGTGTTTTTCACTTCTGTTTAATTATTGCATGTTTTCAGCAGTCCTTTTCTCCCAGCTGCATCTCTGCCAGCTGACTTCATTTTTCATTTAATTCATGAGATTTGCTCACTAACACTTAACTGATCAAAGGTGTTACTGATACTGGAAGAAGACCACCTCTGATCTCCGAACTTCTGTTCTGCTTTGGAAAAGAGCCAAGCTCATTGTTTAGTTTAGAAATGTCTGTTTTCTCTCTGAGACCCTGAACAAGGATAGACCTAGGGAGATTTTCCATGGCTAAGAATACAAAACTCTTGAAACAAAGTAGTTTATAATGGAATAATCATGCTAATTTAACTCAAAATAGTCACTGTACCACAGAAGGTTTAGTCTCTCAAGGGGCTGCTTTTATGCTTATCATTCAGAATTTACCGTAGCTCTTTCACATTTTTATGGATGTTGGCTTCAGTGGGTTATTTTTCCTCCCTCTTTGTGACACTGTCATGCTGATGCCTTTGAAATATGAGCCTTTGCTAAATTCTAAATTGTACACAAAGCAATTAATTAAAATTCCTTCTCAAAGAGCCTTGGCAAAGTCCTGTCTATATGCTGCTTTTCAGCCAAGGTAGAATGGGCGGAGGCTAAAAGGAATCCGAATGGTTTTATTTAAAGATGACGTACAGTAGGATCTGTGAACCAGAAACTACACAGCTTCCCAAAAGTAGAAATGTTATCTAAGAGATGAAGCCAAAGATGAAAAATTAACTGGAGTGAGGAGTTCAGGCTTAGCTGAGTGGTGTTTAATGTAGGACCTCAGGGGCTGGATGGGGCAAAAAGTGTGTGTGAATCTTTTTTATTGCTGCTCTTTGAAGCAGTCTGAGGTACAAGTCTGACTGTAATTCAAATGATCACCAGGACCTACTGCAGGGCTCATTTATGGTAGTCTAAAATCTGTTTTATTTATAGTAGCAAGTACAGTGGCATGATGAGGCTCGCAGAACATACAATGCATGCATTCTGCACATGACAACTCTAATCTAGGAGAGCTCAGAAATCGATCATGAATTAATTGTGAAAATCAGTTCCCATCTCTGTACAAAGTGCTGGTATGTGTGAGTGTTCTCAGCCCCGGGAACAGGGGTTCCTTGCAAACATTCAGTGCCAGCACTGGATGAAACACAGATGGCTTCAGGATGTATCCAGAGCTCTGAGCTGTGGGAGCTTAACCACATCAAAGACAAAATACCAGTTTGTTCTTAAATAATAAGAATTGAGGTCGTAAAGGCAGAATAAGGAAAAAGAAAGTGTGGTACTAGGATCTGGTGCTGTGAGGTGCTTGCGCTTGAACTGCTGTGATGAGACTCAGTAAAACTGGATCCTGCTTTCAGCTTTGTGAGACCTGCCCTGGGTGAAACACGTAGTCCTAATGCTTGTAGGAGCTCAGGTGTCTTAGTACAGGCCTCTTTGTGTCTCAGTTTCCCGTATTTAAAATGGGGGAATGAGGCTTCATCTCTCCACTCTAACTGCTAAAACTTTTGGAAAAAAGGTTTTCTGTCCCCCGTAAAACACATATGGATGCCAAGGGGTCCTTGTTCTGGACTTATGGACATTGCTGAATCATTTCTGTATCAGAAAGTGAATTTTATTACCCATACCACCCTGTGTCTTTAGATTTTGTGCTTCTCTAGTTAAGCATATTTTAAAACTTCCATTCCAGTTGTTTCCTTTCTGCCTCTGTCTCCATACAGTTGTTCCACGGAGTGCTTTCTTCCTCTTGGCACTGTTGGGCATCCACTGGCAGAAAGATCTTTTTGGCTAATTCTTTCTCTCTGTTTGACTTTCAGGAATAGGTTCGGTCTGCAGATCTGGAGCTGGGTAGGAGAAAGGCATTGAAATCCATGCCTTTGCATGTTGTCATTTATAAACAGGGGGGATCACAGGGTCTGGATCGCCTGTTTGCTTGTGGGTTTACCAGGTTTGGGATTTCTTTTCAATTAAAAAACAAACAAACAAAACAAAAAACATCTCCCTACAGAAATGTAGGGATGTTATAGGAACCCCTAGCACACATGCAGGACTGATTTTCTTCATGAACTGCCCAGAGATAGAAGTGAAGTTGTTTGGACATGAATTAGAGGTAAGTCCTCACTGTGCAACTGGGACCTGGATGGATTACAGCCTATCACGCTGCATTTTATCTGATAGAACTTTTGAGAATAAGGGAGTTGGCTTCTTTCTTTCTTCCCTGTTACTTATGAAAACAGGTTTTCCTGTGCTTCTGCAGTTGACTTAAGACTTCGAAGAAAATTTCTGAATTATGAATATTTCCCCTTGGAGTTTCACCTCCTAAAGTCTTGTTTGTGGTGTCCGATTGTTGTTGAAACAACTGCAGATTCTCTTTTGCACGTACTTTGTAAGCCTCGGAGAAAACAGTGGATTTTCTGAGTTATATTTTCAGTTTTCTGAGTCAGATTTGGCTGCCTTAAAAATCTTCTCCTTAGAATGATTACAATGTAAATAAAGGAGAAAAGCACAGCAACAATTTGGCTTTGGTTGTGTCTGCTGGAAAGATTCATCACTGATACTTCAGAACTATTATGAATTCCAGCTCTAAACTGTGACATAGTATAGTTTGACCTACACTGGGACTCCCTGCTGATTCCTTTGCCCTGTTGCAGTTGGGAATGGAAAGAAAATGATTTTCTGTAGTTACAAATTTATGGAAACAGCAATGAAAGATGATGAAATCAGAACTGTTCATGTTTTGGCCTGCTGTGTCAAAACTTGCAGTCTCCCTCAGTCTCTTTCTTTGCGAACATTTCAATTTACTTCAGATTTAATCCATCTGTTTGAGAAGATGCCTGGAGCCTCGAGAGTCACATGCTCTTGGCAAAGCTATATTGTTAGCACTTTTTCTTCAAAAGGTTGCATCTTTTGAAAATCTTCCTTGTAAAAATGCACGCTGGAAAACAGCTTCAATTTATTAATCCTCTGTAACAGTGCTGCTTTTATTCCTTGTAGAAAGTGCACATATTCCCTGTGTCTGCAATGAGGGAGTACCCCAGGTCCGATCAGATTCCCAGCATGACTCTTTTGTCTGTATGGCAATAGATAAGGAGAAGAGCACCGTGATATCATGAGGCCAGTGCCTACACACAGGCACTGCTGGATACCCAAGTCTTGAGGGAACAGATGGCTAGATCACACTGGAAATTATTGAAATATACAATTTCTTCTGTTAACAAATCACAGAAAGCTATTTTGACATAAGCAATTACCAAGCCCTAAAATGCACCATTCTGTTTTCTGCAGAGGGCTGTGGCTCTCCTCCAACTGAGTCTGTCAGAATCCCTCCCGTTGATACTTCCATCCATGTTTAACAAGGTGTGCTTGAATACAATATATGCTGACATTATTTGATCCCCTCCCACTGTGATGTTGGAAGTATCTGTTTGGAGAGGATTTGTAGTCTTTTTTCTCTCTCTTTTTTCCTCCTGCCTTCTTTAAGTCTAATTTCCAAGTCGTGACATGTAGAGGGTGCCTGAGCAAATCTAATCAGCCTTCTGCCTCCTTTAAGAAGGACAGCTGAGATATTTTTTAACACCTCCATTTCTTCATTGCTGCAATCTGTTTTGATTAGACTAACACAGGGTTCTCATTTGCATATTTATCGCTCCATGTGCCCACAAATAATCTCACAGCTCTGCCACTCCTGAATTTGCAAGAGAGACCAAAGTGGTACACTAGAACTGTAAACTACGCAAACATTAATTTAATTTCTCACACCTGCTGGTTTCCAGCAAATACACCTGCGGGAAGGAAGATATTCATATGTTACCTTTGCTGAGTGTTTCCTGGGAGTCAGGATTTCCTCAGCTTTTTTCAAGATGGATTGACAATTAAGAAATTAATTAAGAAACAAGTTTCTAATTAAATTGAAATGTGCTGAAAAAGTTATGATGTCAATGAGGGGAGAGGAGACATCTAAAACAAAAAACAACCTTAATATTTTCTCATCTTTGACAATCAGACTATGTTGCATTTTGAGATTCTCAGATGAAAGGGCTTGTTGTGGAAATGAAAATTGTTTCTTTTCTTTGTGCTATTGACAGTCCATCTCACTTCCACCACATATTATTAGGGGCATTACCAGGTAGTGATCATGTTTTTAAGGGGTGTTTTTCTAGGAATGGTCTTTTTGTTTTGTTTTGTTTTTTCCTCTTTGGATAACATCTAATATTTACAATTGCTATTCATATGGGATGTTTTCTTTTCCTGAAACTTTTTGGGTCAGCTAGTACTGCAGTTGCCATGATTAGCTTCTTAATTTTTAGCCACAACTCTTTAAATGACGTGACTGCAAAATTCAGGCCTGCAGGAAGTCACACCTCATCCAGGAAAATAAGGACGGATATAAGAGGCTACAGTACCTTTTGTTATTATTTATTTTGTGGTTGCAACTAAGGGAACAGCCATAGGCTCTTCGGCATGGGATGCTCTACAAGGAGAGAACTAAAATATAAGCCTTGCCCCAGTGGGGGTGATGGCCATAGAAAGATGTCAGTAATTGGGTGGGACAAGAGGAACTGTTAGAATGTAGTGTTCTTCATGACAAGCAGAAGATTTTGCAGACCAACCACATAATCATTGCCAAGATTTTTGAAGCAGTCGTGTTGTAGTCAGGATGGTAGGAAGACATTAGGGGGCACAGTTCATAAAGAATGAGTAGGATTTCTTACTAGACAAATTGCTTGTAAAATAGGACACATTTGGGGGCAGACAAGTCACTCAGCATGTCTGACAGACATGCCACAAACATCACCCAACTCCTTTTATATGCATTGCAGCACGTCCAAGCTCATGATGAGAAAAGTCACCTTCTTTCACAGACTCTTGCTACCAGACTTTTAGGTACCTGTAAATAGTCCAGCAGCTGGTGTTTGCAAAGGAAGGGTTGTCTCCAAGAGGTAGTACGTCTGCAGCTTTTAAATACAATCCACGTGGACCATTCTGAAAGGAAGAAGATGGGAAAATAAATGAAGGAACAACTGAGCCTGGCAATTACTGTCTTCCGTTTTTCTCTAGAAGTGCCTTCCTGAGTGGTCCATCATGGTCAGAGCTGTTATGTAGATATGTTTGAAGGATATTAGATGGGAGGACATCATCTTTGTTCTTCCAGCCAAAAATAAGGCTAATGTACAAATAATTGTATGAAGGTGTCTTGTTCCGTAGATCTCAGATCTGGCAGCGGAGCTCAGCCTATCACACTGGGTCCTTGGCAGATCAGAGGAGAAACACCTGATCCAAATTAGCTCAGACATCACATTCACTTTCAAAACACGGAGGTCACAGATCAGACACTGTGGAATGCTTCTTCCAGACCACCCTTCGTAAACTTCAAAAGGATGTCAGCCAAGATACATTATGCCTTGAGTATTGTCTGTAGGCTGAGAGGTTTGGCTGACTCTAATGTGATGAGTATCCAGTAAAAGTAATGGTATTAGTGTGGCTTTCATCTGTAGTGAAGGTAACAGTGAATAGCTTTTGTCAGAAGCAGGGCTTTTATTTTCCAGGCATATACAAAAATCATAGTTTGTATCACCATAAAATGGTATGGAAGCTCACAGCTGTTAGCAGAAAGACTATCATCAGCTTTCTAGGTCTGGACAAGGCCAATATTCTTGTAGGCTGGGAATTACAGAAGCCATAAATAAACTGATACTCAGAGTGAAATTCAGTGAGAATTAGGTTCATAGCTACCTCCAGTTTGTTCTGTTTCCCACTGGTGATGCATCTTTCAAGCAGTGTGTCCCTTAAATAACTACCTGAGGACTAGGCATCAATTTCAGCTCTATAACCTTGTCTCAGGGCAAAAAGTATGTAGCACATGGAATCCCACTGCATGGAAAGCAGTTTGCAAACATGTGGGGGTGCTTGAAAGTTAAATCCCACTTCAGATATTGTTCTGAATGTGTTTCGTGAACTGCAGCCCTATTTAGGGATTGGCCTGAGTCACAAATGAGACCTGGACCATGTCTGTCTCTGTCACTCGTTATTAGGTACCTAATCTAATCTAATTGTGATCTCCTCTGGTGCAGACAGGGGTTGCAGACATATTTGAACAAACAGGGTAAGTGTTAGAAATGGCTTCAAGCTGAATGCTTTTCCACAAGCCAAAAGCCTCCACTGCTGCATGTTTACTTCTGATTTATTCCCCAATAAAAAGGGGTGAAGTTCACTCTTTGTGAGCTCAACATTGTCTACACAAAGTTACTTCAGTAAAGTGGGTGATGTATGATTGTTATTTTTCACAAAAGCAGCTGGAATAGTATGGGAAAAATGATCCCATATACTTTGCGGGAAGCAGAAGAGTGGAAGAAGCTTACAATTAGTGAAAGCCCACTCACTGACCTAACTATTTAAATGAGCAGAAAGAAAAACAAATGTTAAGATGACATTTAAGAGATACACTTGTTTAGTCTGTCCATTAGCTGCTTTTGGTTCTCACTGTGCATGCTAAACGGCTGATTCCGCATGGAAGTCAACAGATGTCTTTCAGCTCCCCTGACTCATATAATTTGAAAGGAGTGGGTTCAGACTGAGGAGGAAGAGGAAATATTGAAGCTATTTGAAAAGAGTGAGTTTCAGGAAGAGCTAGTAAATCCCAGCCAGGTGCTTGCAACCCTATGCAAGGTATTGTGTGAAATAGTTGCTGGTGAAAGATAAAACACTGGGAAAAGTTGCGTAATGAAAAGGCTTATTGGTCGCCAGAAAGACTTTTTACACCTCTGTTCATGAAAATCTTTCTGTTTCTTTGGAAGAACTGAGATGATCAAAGGATTTCTTTTCCTTCTCTTCCCACTCCTCCAGCCCCAGTTTGGTGTATGTGTGTGCATTTTCTTTTATCTTGTTTTTCCCTTTTCCTGCCCACCTGCTTGCTCTCCTGTCCTTTGAAGTTTGCTATTGTACTCAATGGTTCAACAGATTTCCTATATTTCTGTTGATATTTCTTACACAGTGTCTCCCTTGTTGGAGCCTCATCTGGGATAATCTGTTGCATCTCATTACTTTTATGCTAAAATACTGCTAGAATGATGATACAAGCACTGACACCAGAACCCTTAACCTGCCGTGTTCTTTGGAGAGCTCTGTTCATATTCATGCTGTACACAGATCGTCAGTGTAGTAAAACCTGTTATTGGGCTTCAAGCTCCAGAGTTCAGACTCCCTAGAAGTTGGAACAAATTAAAGCATATGGAAAAGGGCTGCAATGGGCTTATTAGTGTTGATAGGCCTTTTGACAGCGTCTCAAGTTTTTTACATGGTCCAGCCTCCAGTAGCCTTCAAGCAGTGGGCTAGTGGGTGAAGGAAACGCAGACTTCTAACATTAGTTGAATCGTAGCAGAACATAGATTTATTGTACATACCCCTGTCTGCACTGTTATTTAAGAGCAAGTTCAGCAATTTTGGTCAAGCGAAATCATACACTGAGCAGCACCACAGCCACGTTCTTTAAGGGACACCAGCACACACTCAGTGCCACTGGCCTTTTGTTGGGTAATATAGCTGCAGTTCATCTCTTACACTGCTTCTTGTTTTAGGGAACAAGCGTGACAGGAAAGGAAAGGAAACCCAACTTGGTTTGAACTGGCTCTTCAATTTCTCCTCCAGTCTAAAAAGGCCAAATAAATATAAGACTCCATCAGCTTTGAAAAGGAACTGAACGCCACAATGGGACTCCCCACCCAGGTTTTGGCCTGTGCGATCTTAGCTTTGCTGTACCAGCATGTCAGTGGTGGACTCATCAAGCGAATTATCCGGCAGAAGCGGGAGACTGGGCTAAACGTGACCTTACCAGAGGATAGCCAGCCCCTGGTTTTTAACCACGTGTACAACATTAAGTTGCCTGTTGGCTCCCTTTGCTCTGTGGACCTGGATACAGCAAGCGGTGATGCAGACCTGAAGGCAGAAATTGAGCCTGTCAAGAATTACGAGGAGCACACGGTGAAAGATGAGAACCAGATTGTCTTCACGCACCGTATCAACATCCCCCGCCGGGCTTGTGGCTGTGCAGCTGCCCCAGATATTAAGGATCTGCTGAGCAGACTAGAGGAGCTGGAGGGGCTGGTATCCTCCCTACGGGAGCAGTGTGCCAGCGGGGCTGGATGCTGTCCTAATTCCCAGACAGCAGAAGGTAAGGCAGACTGGGGAGCCACTCTGGGGGAACCTCTCACGCTGGCAGCAGATCTTGTTTAGAGTAGATACTCGAATCTGTTTCAAGAATGAGCAAAAGTCAACCTGTTAAATTTGAAATGTAATCAAAAGTGGGAATGCATTTGCTAGCTTGGTTCATTCACAGTTTTGCAGTTTTGTGGATCTGGGGGTCAGGAGTCTGTCTGGGCTGCCTTGTAGTGGTGGCATTGAGCATGTATGGCAGTTGGACAACGTAACAGTCCGTGTCGAGCTGAGATTAAAACTCACACAGTCTAAGCTTTTGGCTCCATGTTTTGTGCCCTTGAGCAGGCTGCCAATGTAACTGTTTTCATGTCCAAGTTTTCCTTAACAGAGACCAATAAAAATACAGCAGGATATAAGCAATAGATGAGTACTAGTGAGCACAAATGATCTGAGAGGTAAAAAGAAAGTATCCTTCCTGCTGTTTTTTAAACTGAGGTAAGAGGCTGGTCATAAGATAGAGAAAACATAGGTCTTCTCAGCTGTAATCTGTCCCTCTGAGCTCAGATCTGGTCTCACTGTGGATGACACAGTGTGCTGCCTGGCTTTCTATGTTCTGGAGTGAATCAGTGAATACGGGTGTGTGCCATAATGAAGCAGTCAGGAAAGGTGCTCAGTCAATGGAAGAGAGATTTTGAGAAGAGCAGAGGAATCTAAGATGCTCATTTAGCAATTAGTTGGCAGCAGCTTTTCCCTGGCAGGAGTGTGAATTAAAGCATTCCTGGTAAACTAAATCTTACGGGAGAATGGGAGCGTGTCTTTCAAAACCTTTGGTGATTCTGTAAATCAGACCTGTAGGGAACAGGGGAAAACAGACCCTTTTAGGTTGTGTGTCGCACTGGCCTGACACATCCCAGAGGTAAGGGGGTAACGGGTTTCCTGACTCATTGGTACAGGTCGCCTGGACACGACACCCTATTGCAGCGGACATGGCAACTACAGCACTGAGATCTGCGGCTGCGTCTGTGAGCCCGGCTGGAAAGGCCCCAACTGCTCTGAACCAGCCTGCCCGCACCACTGCTTCAACAGGGGCATGTGTTTACAGGGCAAATGCATCTGCGACGAGGGCTTCACTGGTGAGGACTGCAGCCAGGCCTCCTGCCCTTCCGACTGTAACGACCAAGGCAAGTGCGTGGATGGGGTTTGCGTGTGCTTTGAGGGGTACACAGGCACAGACTGCAGCGAGGAGCTCTGCCCCCATGGGTGCAGCGTGCACGGGAGGTGCGTGGGCGGGCGGTGCGTGTGCCACGAGGGCTTCACCGGTGAGGACTGCAGCGAACCCCTCTGCCCCAACAACTGCCACAACCGCGGGCGCTGTGTGGACAACGAGTGTGTCTGCGATGAGGGCTACACCGGCGAGGACTGCAGTGAGCTCATCTGCCCCAACGACTGCTTCGACCGCGGGCGCTGCGTCAACGGGACCTGCTTCTGTGAGGAGGGCTACACTGGAGAGGACTGTGGGGATCTGACCTGCCCCAACAACTGCAATGGCAACGGGCGCTGTGAGAACGGGCTGTGTGTCTGCCACGAGGGCTTCGTTGGGGATGACTGCAGCGAGAAGAGGTGCCCGAAGGACTGCCACAACCGTGGGCGCTGCGTGGACGGGCGATGCGTGTGCCATGAGGGGTACCTGGGCGAGGACTGCGGGGAGCTGCGGTGCCCCAACGACTGTCACAACCGCGGACGCTGCGTCAATGGGCAGTGCGTGTGTGATGAGGGATTCATCGGGGAGGACTGTGGTGAGCTGCGGTGCCCCAACGACTGCAACAACCGCGGGCGCTGCATCAACGGGCAGTGTGAGTGCCACGAGGGATTCATGGGGGAGGACTGTGGTGAGCTGCGGTGCCCCAACGACTGCAACAACCACGGGCGCTGCATCAACGGGCAGTGTGTGTGTGATGAGGGGTACACGGGAGAGGACTGTGGTGAGCTGCGGTGCCCCAACGACTGCCACAACCGTGGGCGCTGCGTGGAGGGACACTGTGTGTGTGACAATGGCTTCACAGGAGAGGACTGCGGTGAGCTGTCCTGCCCCAACGACTGCCACCAGCGCGGGCGCTGTGTCAACGGGCGCTGCGTGTGCCACGAGGGCTTCACCGGGGAAGACTGCCGTGAACGGTCCTGCCCCAATGACTGCAACAACATGGGCCGCTGCATCGATGGACAGTGTGTCTGCGAGGATGGTTACATGGGAATCGACTGCTCTGATGGTAGGTTGCAATGACCCTTTCAATCTGCTTCCCCTGGGTAATCCTCTGTGTCCATCCATTAGCCTCAGAGGGTCCATGAACGACTTCCGTGTAGCTGGGCCCTGTTTCTGCTCTTCTTCGTCACAGTCCAAACAGTTGAATCAGTAGAGTTACAGCACTGAGAGGAAGAACTTCACCTCCTTTACTTTTTCAGGGCTATATAGTGTAGAGGTTTCTGGTGAATTGTGGTGGTCAGCAAGCTAAAAGGCTGATAATGGTGCTACAGTCAATTTATTGTCTCCAAGTTTGCTCCCGACACAATGCCATCAGAGCTGTAGCTACCACTGGATGGGTGTTTGTCATTTTTGGTTTCTCGTGATGCTCCTTGATGATAAAAAGATGCACCTAAAAGAAAGTGTTCTAGCTGTGGAGAAAGAGAGAGGTGAATCCAGAAACTTCTTACTTAGATACTCAGCAGGATTAATCAAGAGAACATGGACAGAATTTTGCCTAAAAAATAATGCTGTCAGGAAGGAGGTGGTGTGGTTAAGAACTTCAGGGAGTAAAGAGCTTAGGTATCAAGTACTTCTTGCAGACAGTTTCTAGTTCCCAGTCCCACACTGGACCAGTACGATGGGGACTTGCATTTGCAATGCTATCACTATTGTAGGAGCTGAAACCGAAACGCATAGCACTGACACTGTATGCTGTCAGACCCTAAGGGCTCAGACCCCAAGGACCTTACTTTGAAGGTGGATCTTTGAGCTGGATCCCTGGTGGAGGAAAGGCATGTGCAGAAAATAAGATTGTCCTATCTGAGTATGAGACACCATCCATCATGATGGAATTGCCAGATGTCACAAATACTGCCATGCAAGCTTTCAGGATTATTGCAGGGGCCTTGGTTCTCTCTCAAGTGACCAAATTGATTTTTCTAACTAAAATAAAATATATGTGTGTGTGTGTGTATATTATATATATATATATACATGGAACATATATACTGTTAGATTTGACAAAGCTTAGAGTAAAATAATGGAATCAACTGGAGTGGAAACTTAGCTATAAAACCAGGTTAGTTTCCCATTACCACTGACTCTATGGAAATCGATAGAAAATGTTGGCAGCTAGATAATGACAGGTGTTACACTATAAAGGAGGCAGTTTTCTTTAGGAGATCCCAAGGGAGGAATTTTAGAACTAAGATCTTTGTATAGTAATCAACGAGTACTTTTGGGTTGGGAACATTGTAAAAGACAATGAATACCCTGTGAAAGAAATTCCTATTTTTCATCTCTTCCTCCTGGAAGGCTCGCAAGTCACATTCTGTGTTCTTGCGCGTGCAAATGGGGAGTAATCCATTGAAAGTATTTACAAAAATAATCATGTTTTATTTTACAGTGGAAAATCTGTGCAATTCTGTATATCCAAACCCCAGCACTTCCAACTATAAAATCATGTGTTGCTGGCAGTTGAGTTAATCGTCTGAATCCCTAAGGACCCAGCTATAGTAGTCTTGTGTAGTAGCCATGAGAGGAGGATCTGGAACACAGTCAACCATAGGTTATATGCAAGTATGAAAGTAGAAATTGGCCCATGACTTTTGGAAACATCTGTAGTCTTCATCAACTGAACATTCCTTTCTACAAGTGGCTAATTTGTGTGGCATGGCTTCCCATTCCCTATTTGTGAGATGATTCTTATAAACTGCTTCTGGGAAAATGTGAAACTGGGTAGGTCATTATTTTCTGAGCCTTGAAAACTTTTGTTTTGCTTTTCCCCTCCCTAGTGTCTCCTCCAACAGAGCTGACTGTAACAAATGTAACAGATAAAACTGTAAATCTGGAATGGAAGCATGAGAATCTCGTCAATGAGTACCTTGTCACCTATGTCCCTACCAGCAGTGGTGGCTTAGACCTGCAGTTCACTGTACCAGGAAACCAGACATCTGCCACCATTCATGAACTGGAGCCGGGTGTGGAATATTTTATCCGTGTCTTTGCAATCCTTAAAAACAAGAAGAGTATTCCAGTCAGTGCCAGAGTAGCAACATGTGAGTTTAATATTCTCTTTATTCACTCATTTGTCTGTTCTGTAGTATGCATTTATTTTTGTTAGGGTTTTCTTACTTTTGTATTTTCTATTTCCTGCTCACCTTCTGTTCTGGACAAGGAGAGCCTCCATCACTTTCATATTCTATTCTTTTTCAAAACCAATGTCTGCGTTAAAAGTAAAGTTTGTTAGCTCTTCTGCTCTCTGCAGTGGTCTCGTGATAATGAATATCGTGGGGTCTTTGTAAATTAAAACCCTCAGTTTCTTCATAATAAGGTACATTTATAAACTCTGGTAATGCTTCCTGAAAATATATATAAATATAGCAAGTATAATAAGAGCAATGTGAAATCACTTGGATTCAAAGTGTTTTGACTGAAATGGAGATTATATTTGTTTTGCATCTTCAGTGTGTTTTACCACAACTGACTTTCTATCTGCCTATCTGTTGATTTGTTGACCGTTTTCCTTTTTGTGTTGTGCACATCACAATCATATCTAAACATGCCAGTCTCAAAAGATGCTCTTTGACTTCTGTCATTGTTCTCATTTTGAGAGACTTGGGGCAGGATTTATCTCACCTAACTTCAAATGTCCACACTAGGTTCTTTCAAGAGGGCAAAAATAGGCATTTCTAGGGCACAGTTTATTTTATTCTAAGGTGACATCTAGAACAGGTCAGAGGAATGTCTGTCCAAAAGCAGAATAGCTAGCTGTGAAGCAAGTTTAAACATCTCAGATACAGCTCTCTACATGGCAGATAGTTAAAGCTGTGGAAAAATATCCCACCCCAGTGCCCTCGTTTATTACTTATTGCACATGTAATTATCTCCTTTTTTTTTTTTTTTTTTTTTTTTTTTTTTTTTTCCTGTCACAGATCTGCCTGCTCCAGAAGGTCTGAAATTCAAATCTGTTAGAGAAACATCTGTCCAGGTAGAGTGGGATCCTCTGAGCATTTCATTTGATGGCTGGGAGCTGGTCTTCCGTAATATGGTAAGTCACAGAATCACAGGGTCATCTAGGGAAGCAACGTTCCTTGTACAGAAGCCTTGGATCTTGTCCAAGTGAAAGATCCTGAATTTTTTGTATTTATAATAAATGTTTGTTTCATGTGTTACAGAAAAAGGATGATAATGGAGATATAACCAGCAGCTTGAAAAGGCCAGAGACATCATATATGCAGCCAGGCTTGGCACCAGGGCAACAGTATAATGTATCCCTTCATATAGTGAAAAACAATACCAGGGGACCAGGACTATCCAAAGTGATAACCACAAGTAAGCATAACCTGTATTGTTATAGTGCAACCAACGAAACAGTTGCTTTTTGACGTAGTCTTGGTAGTGTTAAAAAATTTTTTTTGAAAGCTAAGCTTTATACAGGGTATTCATAGGGAAAAGGAAAAAAAAAATGGGGAAGTGTTGGAGCTGTTAAAGAAGAAGACATGAAAATAAATTAATTCATTTCCAAATTACCTTTTTGAAGAGGAAAGCAAATTTAATTTTATTTAGAAGATAGCTAGCAGTATGCACTTTTTTTAAAAGGTACATCAATACGATCTAGAACTTCTTTCTTCCTGGTGACATTGGCATAAAGAAACTACATAGGAGAGAGTTTCTATTGCAGAACTCTTCGGGTTTCTGATTGTCTTTGTTTTGACAACTTCAGAAGTTAATGGATTTTGATGAATTTGTTTCTTATGAATTGGCTCCATCTGGCACTTTCTTCTACAGCTGTGGAAAGTAAAGGATGAAAAAAAATGAAGATGAGCTTCAGTTTGTAGGAGCCATTCGTTTTAATTTTGTTCTGAAGCAGTTAAAAACCTAAGTGCTATAATTTTCTGGTAAAATTTATTAAAAAAAAATATATATCACATTTTCTTCTCCTTACAACAGAGCTTGATGCCCCTAGCCAAATTGAGGCAAAAGATGTCACAGACACCACAGCTCTGATCACATGGTCCAAACCCTTGGCTGAAATTGAAGGCATAGAGCTCACCTATGGCCCCAAGGACGTTCCAGGGGACAGGACTACCATTGACCTCTCTGAGGATGAAAACCAATATTCTATTGGAAACCTGAGACCACACACAGAATATGAAGTGACGCTCATCTCTCGGCGAGGGGACATGGAAAGTGACCCCATGAAAGAAGTCTTTGTCACAGGTAGGAAGCTTGGGTACCAATCCAAATTTCTGGGAGTTTAATGTTATCACCATCAATCTTCCTGTGCTGTTTGCATTATCTTGCTTGAGTTAATAGTTACTAGATCAACACAGAACCAGTGGTATTATGGAGGTACATGAAAATGGAGGCTTTGTTGTGTCTTGTATAATTTACTGGCTCACCAAAATATTTAGGCCCCTGTGGTCTCTAAATGTGTTTTGAAAATGGGAATTATTAAGTCACTTAGAAGCTTTTGCTTATCATACCCTAAATCTTTACTCCATAAAACAAATTCCTCCAGATTACTTCTCTGTTTGCTGAGCTAAATATCTTCCATGGTTCTTATTCCATCAAAGACCTTATTTCTGTTTGTCTAAACCCACAGTAGATTAGCAGACAACATTGCTCTTTTTCCTTCTTCAGGTCTGCAAATGTTTTCTCTCATGTATTTTTTTTTAAGTTTACTTTGCTCCTTTGTTATCCTGGGAATGCTTTCTGAAAATGTGCGTCCTTTAGCATATTGTCAAGGTTTGGATATATTAAGGGACCTAAGTATATGGTACATGGAGAATTACCTCCCATTTCATCCCAAAATGCAGCAGTTTATTCAGAGCATGATTTGAGTCTACCATAGGTATAAACAGGGAAAGCCTATTGCATTTCTACAAAATATTCACCTTGCATTTTGAGACTTAAAGTTCCCTTCAGCCATGTGTGCAAGATACTAACTGAACAAACATTCTAGAGTTGGTCTTTTTTTTTTTTTCTTAGCAGCTTCTTTTCATTTGGAAAGCTAAGGTATTTGTAAGGGAAAATACTATTTTCATCCAAATATGTTTTCCCACAACTATGTATTTTGTAATAAAAATTAATTACTGAGGTTGAAATGGCTTTCTTTTTTTTGTTTCAGGAGATAAAAGGTGAATTTCTTCCACTGATTTTTTTCCCAAAGCTAGTGAACTCTACGCTTCATGCTAAAAGACATCTAATTAATGTAGTTGAGAATATAGTGGCATCATATAAGAGGAAATCTGTCAGCTTCATGGATCATGTTCAGTTTCTAAAAATGGCTGTCATAAGAGAGCGTTGTCATAAGAGCATTACTCCTTTCATTTATTTATGTGTTTATTTATTTATGTATTTATTACAGACTTGGATGCTCCAAGAAACCTGAAACGAGTTTCACAGACAGACAATAGCATTACTTTGGAGTGGAAGAACAGCCACGCAGATATTGATAATTACCGAATTAAGTTTGCTCCCATTTCTGGTGGAGACCATGCTGAGATCACAGTGCCAAAGGGCAACCAAGCAACAACCAGAGCTACACTCACAGGTAAGGGAATTGGGAGATTGTTATTAATGTCATTCTGCTGCCATCACCCTGGAGCACAGGACCAAAAAACCCTTTTGGTCACTATACATAAGAGCTACAAGCAGTGGTTACACATTTTGAGTAGAAAGAGTTAAATTAAAGTCCATGTGATATGTATTTATGTACTTCAGATGGATAACTACCAACAGCAGATGTGTAGCCATTTTGCTTCCATGTGCATCTCTGAATCCCACTAGTCAGTCGCCTGGGTTCTAGGTTGCTACACGTCTTTGCAGAGATGGCTTGACATCTTAAAGTTCAGGAGGCTTTTGTATGTGCTAGGAATGGTATTTACTGATGCCAGCCTGCAGCTTTTCAGGGTGCGTGCAAGTTGCCGCACTGGCCTACAATGGTAGATTTCTCCATTTAATGTGGATGTTTTTCTCGGGGCAGCAGTACCTACACTGCAATCTCTTGAAAGCAGAAGTTATCTCTGACTATGCATTTGCACATAGTCCAGCATGTAATCTCAGCCAGCCATAGTCCATATCCTCTGCCAAGTCTGTGGAAAAGGATTTATTCACTTCAGGTCAGCTGGAAGGCAACTGAAACCTCAATTCTTTGCATACACAGGAAAGCATATATCTAATCTTGCATACATTCAGACCCTTTTATTTAAACAGATGCCAATAGGTAACTTCCATGGACAGGGACTCATGCTTCTATTCCTCATCTCTTAGGTTTGAGGCCTGGAACTGAATATGGCATTGGAGTGACAGCAGTGAGGCAGGACAGGGAAAGTGCTCCTGCTACCATTAATGCTGGCACTGGTGAGTAGCTTGATCCTCTCTTGTACTCTGGAGGAAGCAGCAGATAGCTGGAGCCACTCTGGTGCTTCTTTCCTTTTTAAGTAATGCTGTAAGAAATATTTTAGAAAATTCTTGATTTCATTTTGGTACAAATGGGACATTTCCCCACAAATAAAAGAAAAAGTATTTTCCCAGAGATCTTTGATCTTTGACTCTGGCTTTCTTTTCCTGTACCAGGATCTCTTAACACTCTGGGTTATTCACCGTAGTAATAATTGATTGCTCTAATTGTTCTCTAGCTGTGAGGGTTTCTGGCAGGAATGGTGGTTATGGCTAAAACGTCATCTGGACAAAGAGTATAGCCTCAGGGGTTTCAATAGTCCTGACTATCCTTCAAATACGGGACTTTTCTTACAACACCCCCTTTTTTTTCTCCCTGGGTGAATGCTGTAAGGGATTAAATTCTTTCTCTAACGTCTTTCTCTCCTTCATGCAGTGATTGCTGAAGTGAATTTAAGTGGTGGAAATTTAGATTTAGTGTGGTTTGTCTGTAAAACAGAACTTCATCTTCCTCCACCTCGAGCAGCGGGGCTTCAAAAGCTCAGATGGCAGATCCAACTCTGAGCTGTCACTAGGCACCCAGTACAGTTGCTACTGTGTCAACAGATGGCTGAAAAACTGTCCCAGGGCAGTTCTGAGACAGCTTAACTTTGCTTTTTTAACCTGTAGATCTTGATAACCCCAAGGACTTGGAAGTCAGTGACCGCACTGAAACCACCCTGTCACTTCGCTGGAGAAGACCAGTGGCCAAGTTTGATCGTTACCGCCTCACTTACGTCAGTCCTTCTGGAAAGAAGAATGAAGTGGAGATCCCTGTGGATAGCACCTCTTTTATCCTTCGAGGGTTAGAGGCAGGGACAGAATACACCATCAGTCTGGTGGCAGAGAAGGGCAGACACAAAAGCAAACCCACAACTGTCAAGGGATCGACTGGTGAGTAACAGCTTTTGATGAGTGCCGTGTGCCAGGTCATTGACTAGCCCAAGTAAAACTTCACCTGATTTTGTAAGCCGTGTCTGGGGAATTGCATGAAAACATCCACTGCCTGCAGAGCAGACTTAGCTCTGTCTAGCATGACAGGTTCATCGAGGGATAGCTGTGTATTTGCCTTACTACTGTGTTTAGCTCCATATTCTCAATGATTTCTTGCTTTCCTTTTGAGAAGGCTCACAAAGAACACAGCTATTTGTCCTGGAGAAAATACAGACCTTGTCCTTTGTTTTAAATGAGGCTGTGCTTTTGTACATTATGTCTTATAATTTGTTTTGTTTTCTACAGCCAAAAACCAAGAGGAAGAGCAACCAGAATGTGTTTAACATTGCTTGTTCTTGCCTAATGAATTCCCTTCACAGCATGCCTCCACCCATCATGCTTCAGCAGGGTCAACAGGGCTCTGTTGTTGCCCTTTTTCACTTTTCTCATCCAAAAGCAGAAACATGCCATTGTCACAAATCTGGTCACAGTCACTGTTTTCATTGGATACCATGACTGTTTTACTTGTCTACAAAGAAGGGGTCCATTTCTGCCATCTCCATTTGCACAAACAACTCTATTTAACTAGAATCAATGCACCACTTCTTGAATAAGGTTTTATTCTTTTTGAAACTTTTTGACCCCAAGTTAGTTGCATACAGATCATATCTCAGTATAGAATATAAGTGAGTCCTGAATCTTTAAGTGCCTTCAGCCTAAATCTTGTGAGGCATAGCCTCAATTGCTATAAGGCAGCAGAGGCAGTGAAATCAGAATCGGTTGGGCTAGAATTATTCTCCTTAGCAGATAGGCTTTTAGCTTTTTCCCCACAAAAGACCACCTATGAGGTAACCATGTGCCAGAAGTTGTGGATTTTACAAACTAATAGCTGTATACAACTGACCTGAAAAAAAAAAAAAAGAAAAAAAAAAGAAACAACAACAACAAAAACCAACAGTGTCATATTCACTAGCAGTGTTCATGCCAGCAGCACCTATGAATTTATAGAGTCAGTAATCCAGTACAGGAGAGAGTTATAAGGTATGGTGTAAACTACAGAAAACCTTCAGTCCTGAATTACATATTTGATGCATAAGTCTGGCTTGTGTCCCATGTAGGGAAAAATTAGGAAGCCTTGAAGCACATCCATGCAAAAGGAAGATGAAGGTTTATGTGGCTTGAGTGAGCAGGCTTCAATTTTTCCAAAGTTATCTGTTTTCCCATTAGTCTGAAGACTGAACAGTCTCAAAAGAAGTAAGTGTAGAGGGTGAAAAGGCAGAAACAACATGCTGTGGAATTTCACAGTTTGGTCTTTCCAACACCAGCTTCCAAAGTCCCAGAAGATGGCTTCTTTTTTCTTTGGATTATTATTTTTCTTGTAACAAGTTTGTCTGACCAGTGTATTTGTTTTAAGTCTTTACTCAGAGCAGCCAGTAAACAAAGAGTTCTCTGCAGTGGGCTCATTAGAAGCAACAGCAGTAGTTGACATAACCTGTCTCTGTGACCTTCCTCCTGTATAGGAATGGGCAAATCCAAACACATGAGCATGGGGAGGCAGAAGTGCTCTATAAGCCTGGGAGTTATAAGACAAGAGATCACTTCTTCAGTTTACTTTTTCCTCCACCCTCTAGCCAGGCCTCCTCTTCCATGTTCCCAGTACTTGGGGGGTCCTCTAGTCCTCAGGCTAAGCAAAACAAACTTGTTATTTTGCCCTCTCTTGCAGAGCTCTGGGGGACCTCAGGTCCATTGCACTGCTGAGGAGAGTGCTTTGGAGAAACCATGCAGAGAGAGCAATGATTGATGTGGAAAGTGCCCGTAGCACAGCTAAGGCTGGACTAGCTCTTCTTGGTGGGTGAAGGAGACAGTCCTGCTGTTCAGAGGGGAATGTCCTGTCCTCACTGAGCACGGGAGTCAGGGACTGTGGGAGGCTTGAGAACATTTTCTTTCAGTTCCCTTTGCTTTTCCAGATTTCCAGTTTTTCATCTTATAGTCTCCCCAGCCTCTTGGTGGTTTGGTTAGGCTTCTCTGCCTGCAGGTGTCCAGAAGCTTCAGTGCTTTTGTTTCCCACAGATTATTTTTGTTTCTTTGCACAGTGAATCATCTGTCACTGAGAGTAAGGTTTATTTCAGCCTCAGAACTGAAGATGTTCTGTTGGTGCTTTCTCTCCTCCCTCACATTCTCCTGGTTATCTTTCCATGTATATCAGTTTGGCACACACAGGTGGTCAAAACCTTGAGAGCCCACGAACCTCTAGCAAAGCACATGTCATGAAATCTTTCATACCGTAGGATGGCAGCCTTATGTTGCTTCTGTTTCTTCATATGGATGAAGCGCAGCTCGATACAAAGCTTTTTTATACTGATGTCTATGATTCTGCATTCAAGGGATGCTAAAAATTATAAAGTGACCAGTTAGCTAAATGTTATTTTATTCTACTGAAAAGGAAAGACTGAATATTTCACACTGTCATTTGCTTGTTTGTTTCTTTGTAGCTTCACGTAGTCTAACCCTAATGCAGGCAATGACTCCTGACCCAGAGGAGCTTTCTGGCTCTGGGAGCTTTGTTGCTCCAGAGATCTCAGGGACGGAGCAGGATGCACTGAGGGACCTTGTGGTCTCAGGGGTTACAGACCACAGCCTTAGTGTCTCGTGGTATGCGAACACAGGAGCCTACACTAGTTTTGTGGTGGAGTACAAGGAAGTGTCATTGGCAGCCGGGTCCCCTGCAGAAATCTTCCTTTCCAGAGATTCCCTAGGTGCTGTGATTGAAGGCCTCCAAGCTAACACTTCCTATAAAATCAAGGTGTATGGATTGGCTGGAGAACAGCGCTCCCCTCCTCTGGAAGCTGTGGCTACAACAGGTACCTCCTTTCTGTTATTAACTAAGGTACCACAAAGCAGGGTCTCTCTTGTTAAACGTCCTTCCCAGCATTGTGCTCAGGTTTTGGTTTAGAACAACTTCAGAAGTCAAAGAAAGGGAACCATTTTACTACTTGGAGGGACCTTCCTGGCAGCACGTCTGGAGAATGTTATGCGAGATTGACTACTAATCTGCAGAGCGAGCACGTAACCCAGCTCTGAGAAAGCTGAGCAGTCAGACTGCAGCTTTGTTCCTTCTTGTTCTGGTTCTGGAGCCCTGCCTGCATAGCACAATGTAGGTCCTGGAGGAGGAGGGATGGTAATACATCAGGCATGAGAAGGCTGTGGAAATAATTGGGTGAGCATAAGAGAAACCAAGTGCCAACCTCACATTCCTCTGCTGAAGGACCCAGATTGTGCAGCAACTGCTGATGAATCATGGATAAGATACTGTCTTGCCTCTGGAAATGTGTTGCACATAGGAGCATGGCTTGTAGAAGCAAGTTTTCCATTCTGTTGAATGTTTTTAAGAAAATTTATGCTGTTTACCAAAGACCCCTGTCTGTGTTGTGTGTCAGTTGCTCTTCCTCTCCTGTCTTCTGCTAGTCTCAGATTGCACCACTCTTCTTCATACAAACTCAAAGGAAATTTAGGAGGAGTGATTAGGTGAGCCAGTTCGATGGGAAACTGCAGTGCTGACTGCTGGGAAAATGGATTTACCAGTAAAGGTTGTCCATTTCTTCAGCTGAGTCCTCTGCTGAGAGTACCTGGAATCTCAGACTTCAATATGAGGATTTTAGCTGTAGTTTCAGTATTATTATATATTATTATATATATTATATAATATATTATATAATATATATTATATTATTATATTAATTATTATTATTATTATTATTATATATATATTATATATTTCTGGCCTGTGATATTATTGCAGTACTTACTCTGTGGAACTCAGGGGTGCAAAGGCACTGTAAGACCACTTAATCAGCTGGTTGAGAGACGGGAAAGTCATTTAGCCAAAGGGTTCTTAAAAGAATGGAAGTATCTTGGTAGGCCATGGTTCTGCAACCCTCTTTCAGGGAACTGCAGTCATATCCTACAGTGAGGTTGATCTGATGAGAAATTCTACAATGAAACTGGCTGATAGCCCTTCTTGGAAAATAATGTAAAATCCAAGAGACGGAAGCAAGACATAATACAGAATACACTTTGCTCCATCCTGAGTAACTGGGGAAATGTCCTGGCAGGACATTAACATTCTTCTTAGTAAAAACTCCAGTGAAGCATTACAATGGAATTCCTCAAAAGGCCAGCAGCAGCAGTGTGGACATATTTAGGCCATATTCAGCCTGAAGTTTTATTAAGAGAATGATATTAAGAAATATTCCAGTCTGAGAAAGAGTGTGTTTACTGTCCATGTCCATCCAGTTCCCTTCTTCTTTACTTTCAGCTCTTTGGCATTTGCTATTTATTCATCTCATCACCATGCATCAGCCTGTCTGGCTGTCATCCACCCACCTAGAGCTCCTAGAGCTCTGTTTTCTTCTCATCTATTCCCCTGCTTGCTTAGTCAAGTGTTTGATCTCCATTGGTCTTGATATCCTACAGTTTGTTTTCCAAATTTTCTGTTATCCATTCTGTAGCTAATATTCTGTATGCTAAACATAGAATGCTGATACTATCTATGGTATATGAGTGTTTTCTGTGTGTTCATATCACTTGCATTTTTCTATCCATTGCATGTTTGTACACAAAGCCACATATTCCTCTATTACACAATGTACTAATAGGTGTGTGCATGTTCGTTTATATGTGCATGTAGATGGTAGACCACTCTTTCTCAACCACAAATTCATTTGTGGAGTCAGTCATTAAACACAAGATGATAATCAGAATTAGGTTTGAAAAAAGTTTCAGAGATAATGTAGCTACATAAAACTGTATGTGCTTCATAGGACAATTTGTACGTGGTAACCACCCATGTGGTTATCAAAGATGTCACAATAAAATTAACCCACTTATGACAGCAAAATGCTGAATTAAAATGCCAGCTACAGGAGTTGGTCCCTCCTTTTTTGGATAATGCAGTTGAACTGTTGCTGTGTTTCCCATTTGTTTGTTCATACTATAATTGGTGGGAATCTGGGATAGGTATCAATAGGGATGCTCAAGGAAAATGAGGGGAAATGAGAAGCCAATTTTGACTAACATTTTGTGGGGTTTCTCAAGGATTCTTAGTATGCCAGCTTAAGGACAGCCTCATGGTTTCTTTTTCCCTTCTATTTTTGGACACTTTGTCCTGGTTTTCCAACTCAAGGTGCGTGGCAGTTCCCCAGTGGGACCTTCCGTGGCATGGAGCTTACCTGTATAATGTACTGCTCTCTTCCTCCGTGCTGGTCTGTTCACTCCCTCTATTTGTGCATGTCTCCTGCAGAAATACTCCACAGTAAAGCCCGGCTGCCACTATGCATGTTAAGTATTTTTAAGCCTCTTTAAGACTGAACAAGTACCAGTGCACTTGCTTGATGCCATAGATTTTTGCCTGTTCCCAGAATTGTGGTTGTGCAAAAGCAGCTGAGAGTCAGGGAAGGCTACTGGTTCAGTGCTGCATGTCTTCCTGCTTTGTTCCCTGGGGATGTTAGAGGAGCTCAGTCACCCTTGTGTGGTCAGGGAACAGTTCTGACAGCACATTTTCCAAGAAAGAATGAACTACGCTAGCAGTTACCATTGCACATATGCTGGTGTGACGACAACTTTGCTGTCTTCAGGTCGCACAATATGTAGGGCCTGGTTCAGATCACATGCTGGTGTAATTTAGGAGGACCCTTATCTAAGTCAACTGTCACTGATATGGTATATGTAATATATCATATATGTAAATATAAGTCACTGCCTCAGAGGCTTTGCTCTTTTCTGGAGGTGAGCAGAAAGCAATGTTTCTACATCTATACTTCTCCTGAGAGTATATTTTCAAGGTAAAATTTCTGCATTTATTTGAAAACAGTTTAAGTTGATCTTTCTCATCTGAAAACTTTTTCTTTCTTTCTTTCTTTCTTTTTTTTTTTTTGATACATGTGTGAATTTGGAGACAGATACTGAATCCTGAGTACGTATTTGTGCTGATCTGACTGATGGTGGTAGATGACTCACTCTCTCTTAATTGAATGCCATGGAGCATGAAAGCAAGGCAGTCATCGAGGTGTGAAATGATGTGGTTTTCCACTAATGAGGAGATAATTCTGCATGGCTAATTGAAGTGTCAGAAAAATCACCTGCCTGTTGCCTTGCAACAAAACCATTTGTTGCGATTTCCACAGCTCTCAGATTTTCAGAACCTGACTGTGCTACAAGATGCTTTCACAGATCTTCAGCATGTTGAAGGCCAAATCTTTTTCCCTTCCATCCCTCTGGATCTCTTTAAAGAAAGATCCCACAAGTTCATTCTGTCTTGGTTTTTAGTTAAGGGTCCCTTCCCCTTTCTTAAATTTCTGCATGTATCAGAGTGGATAACTCCTCCAAGCATGTTTTTATTTGGGTAGGAAGAGATTTAGCATGTTTCTCTGTGTCTCATTTCTTGGTTTGGATTTGGATATTATTGTGATGTTCGGCATGCATTCCACATCTGGTTTGTATCAGTAGCAACAACGTGCTGTAGTAAAGATAAAAGGCATCTTTGGGAGACTGAGGGTTCAAATCCTCACCGATGTAAATCAGTGAAGTTCTTTGGAGCTGAATTGTCCTGATTCACATCAAGTGAGAATGTACCTATCCATTTCTCCACTGAAAGCATGTCAGCTGATCTCTGTGGTTAAGGGTTTTTGCTCTGGATCTGCTGGTTAGTGTGGTTCTGTGCGAGAACCACGTTGTGCTTGGTGATGCTACCTTTGCTTGCGGCTTGGATTCAGTCTCCAAAATAGAAGTACCTACCTTTTTTCCTCGGTTTTTAGAGCTCTTTAATGAAAACACAGAAACTGTTTTGTAGCAGGTGTTAGCTGTCATTTGGTATATTTGGGGGGTTATTTTCAGAAAATTTTAACTTGTAATTTACCTTTGTTTAGCACATCTAGTCACAACACCTGGAGAATCAAACAGTGAAACATCATTTAATCCTACCAGTCCTGCACCTACAGAGCTAAGTTATTTAACAAACCTGAGTCCTGGTTCTCATGCTCTGCCTGTGGTGCCCACTGACCTTCCCATCTCAGAAGTCACTGATGCTCTTCGTGACCTAAATATAACGCACAGGACTTCCAGTAGTTTCACCCTGTCTTGGGCAGCACAGGATGAGGTATTTGATCAGTTCCTTATCACTCTGAAAGACCTGTCCAGTTCAAACAGAATGCAGGAAATCTTTTTGCTGGGAAACCAACGAGAAACAGAAATTACCAATCTCACAGCTGGCACACAATACCAGATTAACCTCCGAGGAAGCACTCAAGGTCAGCTCTCTTGGTCCCTGGAAGCTCTAGCTGTTACAGGTATTTTCTATGGATTCATTAGCCACGTGTTCCTTTTCTGCTTTGAAATACAGAACTTCATTTTCGTACTGCTGTTCCACTGCAGAAATGCTAGGCTTTGTGAGTGATTCCTTTCTTATTTTTTTTTACTTCTTTTTGCACGGGATAAAACTCTTATTGCTATGGAATGAGAACCTTGAGTTATGTAGCATGGACAATGCCCCATACAGCTTTTAAAGTGTTGTAGCATCAATTCTCTCTTTTCAAATTGCATGCAAAGAGAAGCATTGATGCATCTGCTATTTACAAAGGACGTGAAAATAGCAAGATATTACAGGGATTGTGGTCCAAAGCACACAAGAAAAATCACAAGGAGGTTGCAGTTTGCAGCATTGGCATGGAAGTGGTGATGTTAGAGGAAAAAAAAGATTGTAACACATTGGGAGTATACCTTTCTGAAAACTTCTACCTCTTATCCCTCTTAAATGTATTTCATGAGGAAACAGGCTTGTAGCCACAGAGCTCAGTTCAATAATGATGCAAGTAACAATGTCAAACTTAATTCCTGAAGAGCATAGCCAGAGACTAATGACTATAGCAGACCATCAGCCAAGAATTAAATTTGTGATGTGCGATAAGATATTCACATAGAAACACAAAGATCATTGTGCACCTAGTACATGGTTAGAGCAGTCTTATCTCTCAATGGTTTGTTCTCTCTTTTTTTTTTAAAGTTAAGAAACATCATCCCTTGATATTATTTGCCATGATGTTATCATTGTTTTGTCACATATGTTGAATGCTTTGTGGATGAGGCTTTCAGAGATCTCCAGCTGTCCAACCTGGTGCATGATTTTATATGAGAATCTCTCGGTCCCTAGAGAGCATGATGGGGTCGAGTGCGCTTCTGTTTCAGGCATGCATGAGAAATAAACAGGAGAAAAAGGGACTCTGCATCCTGGAGGTGAATGAGACTGAGTACTCTTCAGAGAAATTTGAGTTGCTTCTGAGCTGTGATGGTTACTGCATTACTTATTATAATCATGCTTTTACATGAAATATTTTGCCTTGCTTTAACTTTTGGTTTAGTTTCATTTTCATTTTAAGCAGTGTGTTTGTTTTATTTATTTCTGTTGCCACCAAAAGATCGTTATTTCTGATTCAACCGTTCCTTTTCTGTTCTGCTTTCTTTTTCAGCTAAATAGTGCTATCTTGACATGATTTATATTTTGCCTCTGAGTATTTCATTGCTGTTACTGGTGAAACTAAACAGCTCTAGGATTCATGCATTTTTTGTTGAATATGGTGTTATTTCATAAACAATCTTTTCCTTTCTAACAGGATAGGAAAAGCTTGATGTTCCTGGGTAGTAGTATTTGCTATACATTAATGAATCTCACTGATGGTAATTGACTGTTATCCATGAGTGCTCAACCTCCGAAAATGCAGCCTCACCTACCCATATAAGGCTATGCAGCAGTCACACAAAAGATTTTCTGTTTTTTACAGAAAGAAAATTTATATGAATAATGTTGCTAAGCCTAATTCTCATTTATTTCAGGGCCTTACTGACTCAAAATTTACATAATGTCTGAAGTTGAAGTTTAGAACTGAAAAAATCAGATCCATTTCCCTGTATGCGTCATCTCTCTTATAAATGCTCAGGCATGCAGATTGGGATTATTTAGCTAGACTCTGTTCTTATTGTAATGCTGATGTGCTAACAATGCAAGGAAGTGAGAAAAGTGCTAGAAACTTATCCCAGCCCACAGGCCAATGATAGATCATGTAGCAGGATTTTCCATGTAGAAAAAATAAGGTATTACTGTATCATTTTCCCATGTGACTGCTAACTTTAAGGAATCAGTTGTAGCTTCTCAGTACTGGAGGACTTTCTATTCCTGCTGAGAAAACAACCTAAACTTTCAGATGATGGTTCATGCATCTGATGGTTCCCAGCTTCCTAGGCCACCCTTGTGGCAGCATATGAGAATGTTGATTTCTGTGAATGCAGATTTCAATTTTAGATTAATATCAGTAACTCTGAAAATCCAAGCTACTCGGCCTCCAGAAATGTTTTCGGGGCAGAATAATGTAATGTAATGAAGATAACTATATTAAACTGAAGACATGTAGACATAGAGGAAATGTTCCCTTCTTTATTGTTTTTGATTAGAAATAGTTTGGAAGAATAAATATCATCCTTCAATTAAAAGCATAAACATCAGAATCCCAAGTAGTAGATGCTCAGCATCCTCCTAGCCTTACAACAGGCGTTACTGCAGTATTCACAGTTATATAATGACAAACACTAAGTTGTTAATAGCTGCAGTAAAGTGGTTATAGTAATACTTACTTGTCTCATAGGGAGTTGTAATTAATATTGGCAAAAAACTCGCAGCTGTAAGACAGTCTTTAAACCACTTTCTGTAAGCAGTCTTTTAGCATTAATGTGAATATTATTTATTATTATGGTTCTTTTCTTTCTGTTCTGTCTTGCCAAGTGTCTGAAGAGACTTTATGAGTTATCCGGGGCAGCTGAGAATGTCAATGTGTGTGGGGGTGCATCTCTGTGTCACTTGCTTACAAATGAAGTTCATTAACTCTGAAAGTCATTAAGTAATACCTCACCACCACCAGTCTGTAATCTGAGTAACTGACTGACTCTCTGTCCTTATTCAGAGGAAGAACCTGAGCTTGGAAAATTATCAGTATCAGAGACTGGCTGGGATGGTTTCCAGCTCACCTGGACAGCAGCTGACGGGGCCTATGAGAACTTTGTCATTCAGGTGCAGGAGGCTGACAACCCAGAAGAAACCCGGAATATCACGGTCCCAGGCAGACTGCGCTTTATGAATGTTACAGGCCTCAAGGCCAACACACCTTATAACATCACACTTTACGGTGTGATTAACGGCTACAGAACCAAACCCCTTTCTGTTGAAACTGCGACAGGTATCTTTTCGTCCAGTCTCATGGCTCCCTTCCTTTGCAGACAGGGACATGAGCCAGAGCAATTGCAACTGCTCGACAAAGCTTGCTCACTCGGTCTGCTTTGCATGGGGCACGCTGAACTCATTAAGGCTTGGCTGAACATCTCTGGCATGGAAATGTCTCATGATCAGACTTTCCAATATGAGTCTCAGCGCCCCCATGGAGCCATTCGCTTTCAGGAATGCTCTTTTTACCCCCCTCAGAATGGCTTGTTTTGTTCCCTTTATTTGCTTCTCTGCTGGTTGACACTAACTGCAAAACCCAACTGGCTGTTGTACATGCTCAGGAAAGCCCAGGTTGCCTTGTAAAAATTATAAAATCCGCACTTTGTAGCCCAGATAATCAAAGCCCAAGAGCATGTTTGTGTTTTACCCTTCAGAAGCTATTTCCGAAATGCTGCGCCAGCTTCCTAATAGATCCAATCTCAAGTGTATAGTGTGTGTGTCCGACCCAACGACAGACACCTTCTATATGTTCTCATATAGAAAAGAACACAAGTGAGTTTCTTCCAAGCATGGTATCATATATTGAGCCACATAAGGTTGTTAAACAATCGGACCGTTCTGAAAAAATTACAATGCAAGACCAAATTCAACCAAAGTACTCTGGATAAAACTGACCTGAAAGAAGGAGGGTAAGCCCTGCATTATCAAAAGCTTGCATGAAACTATTCAAGAGCTACAGAAATAATTTTCTGGCTGATCCTGTGAAACACTGCATTTTGGATAAAGGATTGCTCATCACAAGTTTCTACTGTGAGAAGCAAATATAAACATATGTCTGCCCTGTATGGCTCACTGACTCGTCCAACTGTTACGATCATTATAACAAACAGGGTATGAATTAATTGGCAATAGAGGGGGACACCAGTGATGGAACTATTTCTTGTAGACAATATCTGCTGCCTTTGGGCTTCCTTACAGACCTTTGCAACCTCCCAACCTCCCAAAATTGTGGGACAGCCTAAAGTTTGCTGCTCGTATTTACTTTTCCCAAGCACATATTACTCAGCACAGAAGGAGATAAAAGTACGTGTAAGAACTAAACAAAACAAAAACATTATACACAGTAAAGCTTGCTTGTTTCAATAGTGCTTTAAGCAGCTTGGCTTAAGTAGAAATGTGTGTGGCACAAGGCACTTGCCTTGGGCTGTGTCCTGCTGCAGTCTGGAAGTCCTTTGCTTTGAGAGCCTTGAGTATGAGCTGGTAGCAGATTGCCCATTGAAAATAGACAAATGTGGCTAGACAAGGGAAGCTGTAGAAGCACAAACAAGAAAACAGACATCATGGGTGTCCTGCCTAAATATGCAATGTTCTCTCCTTTTATTAACTTAATGAAAACACCAGAAGATGCCCTGCTGAGGTTTTCCCTTCCCTTTCTGGGTCATACTCAGCATCCGGCTTTTCAAAATTTTCCTTTCTGGGGACTTGCAATTGTCAGAATTTTATGAGCCTTCCTGTAGCATGTCAGGGATGCCTATGGAGAGGAAGAAACCCCAAGGCAGCTATCACTGCTTTGCATTTTGGCTCCAGCTCCCAAATTACATGCCAGCTTTCATAGGCATAAGCTGAAAGGGAAAGTAGAAGAACTAAAACAAAACACAATCTTTTCCTCTGGATACAGTAATGGCTCTAGTTTTAGCTTCTCCTAAAACTGGAAGCTGACTTGTCCAAATGCCCTGGGGCTTTTGGAAATGTTCTTTTGCAACTGCTTTCATGCTCAGACCTCAAAGACACATGGCTGCAAAGGGAAATAGCCATAGCTTTAAACCTTCCTTTTTTCTTTTTTTTTTTTTTTCTTTTTTAGCATTTTGAGATTCTTTCATTTGATTTCTTCCCCTAAAACCTGTTTGCCTGTAGCAAGCTTCTATTTAAACCCTTTTCTCCAAGGGCAGCATGGAGTGCTGTCAGCATGTGCAGAGCGAAGCACAGCATTTCTAGCAGGAGAAGGCACGGGGCTGTCCCCTTCTGACCAGTGTTGTTTTCCTCCTCAGGGGTGCACCCAGAAGTTGGTGAGCTAACCGTTTCCGACATTACTCCTGAAAGCTTCAACCTTTCTTGGACAACCACCAATGGGGACTTCGACGTCTTTACTATTGAAATTATTGATTCTAACAGGTTGCTGGAGCCCATGGAGTTCAACGTCTCAGGCAATTCAAGAACAGCTCATATCTCGGGGCTTTCCCCCAGCACTGATTTTATAGTCTACCTCTATGGGATCTCTAACGGTTTCCGCACACAGGCAATAAGCTCTGCAGCTACAACAGGTACATAAAACCTACCTCAATGCTAATTCTGCTTTCTTCTAACTCTTTGTTGCAGGTTGTGCCCATTTCCTTGCCCCCAGCTACCCTACCAATCTACCCACTGCCAAATTCTCTACCTCACTGTTTGACACCTTCTAAGGAAGACCTGCCGCAGACATTTTGAACTGTGGATGTTATTCCATTATCCCATCCAGCAAAGGCAATCAATCACAGTATGGTGTGATTTCATTCACATAATATGTTTGCTCTTGTTCAAACATTAGGGTAGGGACAACTTCTGATGTTAATGAGAATCAAAACAAATTTCCCAGGAAGCAAGTGGGAGATAATTCATTATGTTATTTTTGCAGTATGCGTTTGTCAGGCAGAATAGAAGACACACTCCTTCTCTCAGATAAACCAATTTCTAGTTACAGTTTTTATCCTGATTCTCTAAATGGGTTTCAGGCACATTTCAGTCTGTGTCAGCAGACTCCTACAAGGCTGATACATTTATTAATTCAGATTATGTTGGATGAGAGATTGAAAGAGAGCATTTACTTGATGTTGGTAAATTAAATAGATAGGCATTTAGCTGTTGGCACATTGTACATCCTGAGGTTTTATAGTTGACAGTTTCTCCAGAAAATACTCTCAAAGAAAGGGAAGCGTCGAATGTGCTGTAGCCAATTACAGTGTGAATGTGGAAGGAGAGGACTAGGTTACAGAAGCAGAAGGCGTATTCTCATAGCAGGCAGATAATAGCTCATGTTTTGGTAATTTAATATTACTAAATTTTTTTTTCTGCTGACATGATCTTAGGAAAAGTCACAGCAATTTGTCATAGCAATAGATTAATGTAGTCGGTGATGTTGAGCTTAATATCAAACATCAGTGATCAAGATAACATAGAACTGTATTTTCTAGCATCAGCAGATTGTAAATATCCTCACTGAGTCATAGGTAGTGTGGGCAGGGTGACCACAGGGACTGTGGTGTGGAAAACATCAAGAAATATAAGGCTAGTTGGTCTTTGTGACCTGTGGGTGAATTCAAACTTTTATTTTATTTTATTTTGCTGCTTTGGGTTTTAATAATTGCAACGCATTTCCATTTGTTTTTCTTCCCATAGTAGAGGAACCTCTCCTTAGCAAACTCACTGTATCAAATGCTACCTCAGACACCATGTTGCTCACGTGGGAGGCGCAGGACAATGCCTTTGACCATTTTATTCTAGAAGTCAGAAACTCTGACTTCCCTTTGGACTCCCTGGTGCAAACAGTGCCAGGGGCCTCACGGCACTATGTAGTCACCAGCCTCAAAGCTGCCACTAATTACACTATACAACTCCATGGTGTAATTGATGGGCAAGGTGGTCAGACCTTGACAGCACTGGCAACCACAGGTATTTCATTGTTTCACCTTCTAGGTTTGCTCTTTTCTCTTCTTTCTTTTTCTGTCCACCGAACTGCTCTAAAACGTGGCTCCAACTCATCATCGTTCCTTTGGTAAATTATAGGAAGATCACCGTGAGGGGAGGCCAAAGTAAAATGAGCTTGTGAGCACTTGGGCAAAGAGATATCTGAGACAATGGAAAAGGCTGAAAAAGTGCCCCCAGCATTAAGGGAGCCAGTAGTAAACCATGATTGGTTTCATTATATATACACTTATCTGCAAGTACTGTGTATATATAAATGACATGCTCCAGATGGCTGATGTTTTTCACAGAATATCTTTGCACTTGATCTGAATAATGTTTCCATTTGTCCCATCCTCACTTGCTTTGTTGTGGGTGGGAGGCCTTCATATCTTTGTCAGACCAGAGAGGCACCTGCATGTTGTTTTGGTTCTTTCTTCTTAAAACCAAATGTCTTCCAAGACATTTGCATCTCTTACGTGAGTTTTATACAGCATGCTAAATGACCAGCCAAGATTGCATGGAGTGGTCTGGTCACCTTGTGCTGGTTCTGGTGTTCCTCCTCTGCTGGGCATTTTTACATGTTCCCAGCACAGCTGGGCTCAAACAAGAAGCACACCCTTTCTTGATGATCAGCCCACCACTCTGTCACTTGCCTTGCTATCTTTGAGTCTTTAAAACCTGTCTGGTTTCACTGGATGTCAGAGCTTTTCCTTTGGTGATGGTGATTCCAGGATGGCAGGAGCTCTCTAAGACTCACCAGAAAAGAAAATTTCCACTTGTTTTGCATGTAGTATTCTTTGGAGTTTGGTTGTCGTGATGTGAGCCTGCCTGACTGGATGCAAATGGCATGTGAAGGAATGTGGTCATTTCAGAATCGGACTGGAAAGGATTGGTTTGTCAGCTCTGAGCTGCATGCAGGGCTGATGGCTCCATGCTTGGTTTCACTGGGTTCTCCTCCCAAGCCTGTTTGCATTGTGGATATTTTCTCATCTCCTCCCCTGTCTTCAGAAGTATTGTGCTTACATGGTGAATTCATCACTGTTGGCCATGAGGGCGTTGATGGCCACTGGCTGGCAGCATGACAGCAGCATGTGTCCTTAATCGGGGCCACTTGGAATCACCTCTTCCAAGATTTTTCCAGAGAAGGAGATGGAGTGTTATCTAAAAGTCTTGCCACTGGGGACGGCGGGTAAAAGTTGGAACATCTTGCAGCAGTTCATGTTTTAGTTTAAAAAAGGAATCTGTTCTTACACTGTTCTCTTGGTCAGTGTGACACATCCTTGCTTTTCTCTCGACATTTATCACTTACACAGTTATTCTCCTGTATCTCACGGGCTGCATTTCCCAAGGTGTTCTTGGTTTATACTCAATTGGCAAGAGAAAAAAAATAGAAATTCAGCCCTGAGAGGGCTGAATCCACACAGGATTCTTTGACCACCTGACTGCAGGGTCACGTTTGTGGTCTTTCTGTGCTCTCATGAATCCTTGATGATTTTATGCTAAATGGAACAGCTTAAAACAGGAATGGTGGGGAGCTCTCCCCCTTCTATAGCCTGAAGGCCAAGTTTCTCCCCTAGCAGGGGAGAGATGTGATTTTAAATTTCCTTTGGCAGAAAAGGAAAGTCTTTGCTTTCTCAAGAAAAGCCCTTACCATTGAATGGTCAGAAAGAGGGAGAGCTACAGCAGTGTTTCCTTGGTTTTGTGTTTTTTGTTTGCTTGTTTGTTTTGTCCAGTCCATTAGATATTCCCTGATTATGCCTAATCAGGGGATGAGGAACACCTTAGCTGTGGAATCCAGGGAGGTTTTGGCCTGAGATTAGTGCTGAAATGATCACTACCAGGACTAAAACCCTGATAAGCTTCAGGGTTCTGTACCTACATTGCCAGGCAACAGGAACACTAAGAAGAAGCTGAAATGGGATTTCAAGGATGTCTGGTTTGGACTCACCTAACTCCTGCCTGAATCCTGTTTCATCTATTCTGGAATTGCTGTGGGTCCGGGTATTTCCCTTATATTTCTAGTGCTGAGTTACTGCAGTTCCCATGGTTTTACCATGGGGCTGTATGCTGTTGGTACAAATCAGGCCCACATTTCAATAGGAAAATTGAGCGTATTTAAGAAAACTGAATGGAAAAAAAAAAAAAAAGTCAGCACTAATTTCATTGGCTTCTTTCCAAAACCTTACAAAATAGCTGTTATGGTGCTCCTCTTTAACCACTGCAAAAGAAGGCTAAAAGCTTCCGCTTTGGCTTTAAGAATCGATAACCCCCCTGTGGCTAATTCCCTCACCCTATTAAGTAATGCTCTCTCTTCACCTGTGTTCCTTTCTCCCTCAGAGGCTGAGCCACAGCTGGGCACGCTCACACTCACAAATGTTACCCCCGACAGCTTCAACCTCTCGTGGACCACAAGAGATGGGCCTTTTGCCAAGTTTGTTATACACATTAGAGATTCCTATGCAGCACACGAGCCCCAGGAGCTTACGGTGTCAGGAGGTGCTCGCAGCGCTCACATCTCAGGCCTGCTAGATTACACTGGCTATGACATTAACATTAAGGGCACTACCGATGCAGGTGTTCACACAGAGCCCCTCACTGCTTTTGTCATGACAGGTACCTGCTTAAAGGTTTGGGGTATATTTATCAGTTTATAAAAATATATATTCCAGCATGGATAAAAGAACAGACTCTGCAGCACTGAATATCTTGCCCAGCAACAATGCTTTCATTTGCAAGCTTCGTACAGGAATGGGTCACAGCGGGCATGTTGGCCTTAAAAAATTGTCCAGGAGGAGTAATAGTTTAAAGTGAGTCAAGAGCCCTCTGGAGTCTTTCTCCTATGTGTAATAATCTTCTTCAAATCCTGAAGTTTAAGGGAGAAATTTGTCCATCTGAGGGAGAGGACTGGATATTAAAATACCTTCTGTTTTGTGGTGTTCCCGCTACATATCTGTTACGTCTGAATAATTTGGCCAGATTTTAACTGGGATTAATTGAACATCACATGCCTAAATCATCAAATAAATACCACGGAGTTCACATTCTATGTACTATGTGGCCAGTATGCACTGCTAGAGATTGTCACATAGACATATGGAAGCCTAAATAGGATTAAGCAGAAATTGAGGCCTTTTCTTTTTCCCCCTCACTTCATTAATGCTCAGTGGGAGAACTAGTCACAGTAGCAGCATCCCTCAGCATCTGGGCCAGCACTTTCTGTGAAAGGCAATGACCATGATCATTTCCCTGAGGGAAAATGGTTGCATTTTGCACCAACATTGATCTGCCACCTGATGACATGTAGTTAGAAGCAAGCGTTTGCTTTCAAAATTCCTGCTCTTTTGCTCCACCAGAGCACAAATGCTTCCTTCTTGAAAACAAACCGTAGACATTGGTATTTTCAGAGGAAGTTTCCCACAGCTAGGTAAACACGTGGCACTCTACAGAGCAGTAGGATGTGCCAACAGTTCTCATAAACCTTCTGGGTTTAGCACGTTGGTGTCACTCAATACCTATCCCAGGAAAATAATTTCAGCATTTGGGACTCATTATTTGTTTACCAAACTGAAATGTGGATCTTTGGGAACTGGTACTTTCTTAAGTGAGTGGAATTTGAGTGTTGGAAGATCTGATGAGTTAGCTCCTGGGCCAACAAAACAAGGTTTGTCAAATAGTTTAGAGAAATTTTAGCAATACCCGGGACCCTGGATGAAGGCCAGGGCTTAACAGAGCCAGTTGATCTTCCTATTTGACTTGTCAGATTTTGAGCGAGCAAAAAACTCTGAGAAACAATCTTGTGAAAATTTGGCCTTTTTTTCAGAGACATGGTGGGAAAGTTTTGAGAAGTTGGTCTACGTGCTCTAAACATTGACAAGTGTCATGCTGATGTGAAAAAAAAAAAGTCCCCTCACTGGAATTTCTTTAAGTTGTCAACATGGCACACTAGCAGCTGCCTGTGAAGCTCTTTGGTCAGGCTATTGCTCTGTTCTGCAGTCATTGAGCCCCTGCCCTCTGCCAGTGCAAACTCTTGCTTCTCTCCTATCCCCCACAAAAAGCCATCTTGCAAGTATTTAGTACTTGCAAGGGCTATGACCCTGGCTGATTCATGCCCTGCTTCTGGCAATCCTTCTGGCACCGCTGACCCCTCCACCGTTTAAAAAAAAGAAAAGCTGGAGATATTCGTGTGAATTAGAGAGGAAAGAATGCAAAATATAGGAACTGTGAATGTCAAGGTTGAAAGTTGTCCCTAAAGCACCCGTGGTGGAGACAAGTGAAAGGAAATGAAAGCTTTATGTGTAGAATTTCTCAAACAGCTTTTGTTATAACTGCTTTCTAGTGCATGTGTAACAAAAGAAATGTGCTTGCACATTGAGCTTTGAAGGAATTTCAAAGGAGCTTGTGAGATGAGGTGTTAAGACACCCTTGAGGAAAACGAAGAATTGAGCATCTAACTTTTGGAGGCTCCATTGAAAATCCTAGTCCTGTGGTCTGGGCTATACACTTCAATTAAATCCATATTTGGGGGAAAAAAAAATGTGATTTATGTCTGTTGGAATCTGTGACACGTTCTAATTTGCAATGTTTTTTTGCTTCTTTTTTTTTTTGTGTGTGTGTTTTTTGCACCTTCCCTTCTTTTAGAGGCCATGCCCCCACTGGAAAACCTAACTGTCTCTGATATTAACCCTTACGGGTTCACAGTGTCGTGGATGGCATCGGAGAATGCCTTTGACAACTTTCTTGTAGTCGTGGTGGATTCTGGCAAGCTGCTGGACCCACAGGAGTTCCTCCTTACGGGAGCCCAGCGGCAACTGAAGCTTAAAGGCCTTATTACTGGCATTGGCTATGAGGTTATGCTTTATGGTTTTGCCAAGGGGCACCAAACAAAGCCCCTAAGCACTGTGGCCATTACAGGTATTTTAATGTGAACAAATTGTTCTTTTCCACCCTATCTTTCTTGCTTTTCTTCTCACATGGAAGATGTTTTATGCAGTCCATTTGCAAAACAAACCTTGGCTTTTGCATCCTTTTTTTGCATCGTGGCTACACATAACTCCTTGTGATTGATAGGGTCACCAATGAAATTCCATTCCTTTTAACTTGACGTTTCCTTTTTGTCTTTGTGAGGGATCCTGTAGAGACGCATGACGTGGGTTGAGGGGTGAAAATTTCTGCTATGTTCATGCAGGTACTTTTAACTGGAGTCTTTCAAGACAACTAGCTGCATGTGGGAGCTCGTCTTGTTAACAGCTGCTGGGCACATCAGCATTCCCAAACTTGCCAACCGTCAGGATCTTCAGGAGGAACGTCATACTGGTTTTCCTGCCTATGGCCTCATTTCTTTCACTCTGTCTGTGGGTTCCACACACAGACCATCGAGTGTGATCACTGCCAACTGTAAAGATGGCATTTCGCTCTCCAGAAAACCTTAGCTCATGTTCTCAGCCTCATCACAGCTGCTGTTTTCCAGCAGCATTTGAATTTTCTTGAAAAGTCGTTGCAGACTGATTCTCTAGCCCTATAACCATCAAGTCTCATCTGCATGTTACTGATTACGCAGCAGAAAAGCTGGGGATTACCTGATTGGAGCTTCACAAAAAAATAAATAGGAATGTCTTCTTGTGGAAGATAGAATTGCATTAGAGATGCTGTAAGACAGTAACCACTCCGGCAGCATTTCTGTAGGTGGTGATGCTTGACCATACTGAGCTGAAGATGTGCTGTAGTTATTTAACGTCTTACAGCTCGTGGGATCCTCTTGAGTGGGTTCGTTTGCTAAAGACAGTAGGTCTTGCACTTGGGATTTAAGTATGCTAAGGAATATGAATTTTCATGATTCCCCATTGCTGCTTCAGCCTTTTTTTATTATCAAAGTGAAGGATTCATCTGATCAGAGGTATCACAGAGGCCAGAAATGCATGGAATAAGGGTTTTGCATGAAGGAAAAACTCTTTCAAGCAGCTTCTGTGATGTTCTCCTAACAGACAGAGACCTGACAGTATTACAGGCATGCCTGTAGATCTATAACAAAAGCCTGATTTTATCATACATGAAGTTTTCACATATGATGGGTAATGCAATGAAAAGCAAGGGACAAATGCACTTCGAACTTACTATTAGCATGTGTAATTTTGCATGGCAGAGGCAAATGGTGTATTTCCATGTAGTGGATTTGCTGTTGAAGACTGAAATGTTTGAATGCGCCCAAACACACTCACATACGTCTTCAGTATTTGTAAAATGCTAATGTTCTTTTTTTTTTTTTTTTTTTTTTTCTTCACTAGCCAGCAGATTGTTTCCCTTTCTTTGAACTGTGGTTGGATTCTTGCAGTATACTATATCCAGACCTCAGGCAGGTCACTAATGAACTGATTAAAACAATCACTTTTTTTTCCCCTACTGCTATCTTCTCCTTTTTTAGAAGCAGAACCCGAGGTCGACAATCTTCTGGTTTCAGATGCTACTCCAGACGGCTTCCGTCTGTCCTGGACTGCAGATGATGGGGTTTTCGACAGTTTTGTTCTAAGGATCAGGGATACCAAAAGGAAATCTGATCCACTGGAACTAATAGTACCAGGCCATGAGCGCACCCACGATATAACAGGGCTGAAAGAGGGTACTGAGTATGAAATTGAGCTCTATGGAGTTAGCAGTGGACGGCGTTCCCAACCCATAAATTCAGTAGCAACCACAGGTATTGTCTTTGCAGTAGGAAAAGTATAATGTGTTTGTGCCTGTTTGTTTTAACATTTCTCCTTTTCCTAGCCAATTTGAGCAGTTACCGAGGTCTTTGAACTGTCTCCTGCATGTCATTTATCTGCGTTTCTTTTTTCATGTGATGTAGTTATTTATAGTGAGTCATCTCAGATTCCTTAGCTTCATCAGTGTCTATTTAATATGGTTTACTTAATTACTTCCATGATCTGGAATTAGACAGCAGAGTCTAGCATTCAAAGTGCTGGCTTTAAGAGCTGAGAAATAATGACTATCAGCCTTTTTCAGTGATTTCATCAGACTAATTGTGTATCTCCTCAATAATTTACCTCCCTATAAAAGAGAGATGACAAAATGAATTTAACAGAGGTATTGAGAAGTTTATTTATGGCTTTATCAGCAAAGGACTAAGCACCAGTAACTTAGACTGATTTTAACAGGAGCAACATGTGTTCAATAATTCAAAATAAACTGGACATTCTTGCAAAATCAAAACTTTGAACTCCCCCAGCAGAAGGTCCTATATGTTGTCATTCTTGTGTGTCAAAAATCCTGGTGTAAATGAGCGTAGATAAAATCATCATGAGGAAAAGATGCAGGGATGACTGCCAATTCATGCTATTTTGTTTAAAAATTCCAAGGCCCTGATTTTCAGTTGCAGTATGCCAATTCCACAAAGTCGGAGTTCTTGCCTTTCATAGTCTCACAATGATGAAGAAGCCCTGTAAATGTAACTGCAAATGTCTAGTGTCCTGAAGCTAGCCTAAACTTCTGTTTATGAAAAATCTCCACCAGAACACAGCCTCGTTTTCTCAGTGTCAGGGAGAAGAAGAGACTTTTTTGCTATTTATAACTGGAATATTTTTTCTTATATTGTTTTTCTATGAAAATATGCAGATACTAGTCATGTAAAAAGTTCTTGAGGTTTAGGTTGAATTCCTCAGATTAACTTAAACAAAAAATGGGTTCTTAATTTCAAGTATTTCATTTTGGCACTTTTGAAGGAAACTTTTCAAATTCTTTTCCATCAATATCATGATTCCATTTTGAAACATAGTTAAATCCTAAAAAAAAAATGAGGCAATGCTCTTTGACACAAATCCTCCCTTTGAAAACATTTGGGCTTGTAGATCTGAAAACATAATAACTTCAGATTGACCTAATTCTGGGAGGAGGGGGACCAGAAGAGGACAATTAAGTTCAGCATGTGAGGAAGCCACCAGAAATGTGTAAAAGAGGCATGTGCCCAGCTGTAGTAGTGTACTTCAGACAGCCCACAGAAAGGACCAACAGTAACTCAGTATGAAACAACTTGTCCTCAAATAGCAAGGCCTCACGACTCACCTCAATGTCTGTGGTGCCAGTTAGAAATGCACATTTCTGACCAGCTCCCCTGACTGCCATCACATCCTCTGAATAAGCAACATGTGCATATACACACTCACCCAGGCCTTTACATGAAGCAGAACATGCATCCGTCACAAGCTGCCTTTCTCCAGTCTCATGTGGGTTGTCTCCTAATGGAGAAGGATGTTTAAATTCAATTGCACTTGTTAGCAGCATGTTCTCGTTTTCACTGACTTCCAGGATATTTATGGTAAACCACTAACAGCTATCATTTTCCTTGCGACTACATTCTTATTCAGTTCTTAAGGGAGATTTAGCACATGTCACCTAGTGGCACCAATAGCCCCAAAGATGTTTTTCAGCTATAAATAGTCCATGGATAATTGATAGTAAAGTTGGAGCCACAAAAATCCAGCTAAATAACTCAGACTGCATGTTACACCACATTGGGCAGCCAGGGCCACCAAGGCATCTAACTAGTTTCTTATTTAGGAATTGGTTATTTAGACAAACACATGTATATTTATAGCATTTCCAATTTGCTGGCAAAGAAACATTTGCTGCCTCTGAGTGGGTAGCTCAGACAGACTTGTATGCAGCCTTGCTTTATTCTAGCCTGCATACAATATATGAGCAAGCAAGGAATAAATTAGAAAGTCTTGAGCTTTAGTAGAGGAAACGTTAAAATCACAGTAGGAACAAAGACATCTAGCAAACAGACCAGCAAACCTAAACCAAACATTACCATAGAAATGAAGTCAGGAAAATAACCTATATTGAAACTCCTTCTCTGTATTTATCGCTCACAGTTCTCCCTTCTTCCCTACATGGGCACACAGCCTTCTATACACAAACACAGCCGCCAGGGATCAGATCTGCAGTTGGTATAAATGAGTGCAGTTGAAGATGTCTGGTTTGAGCATCACTGAGCAATCCTTTCTGAGGGTCTGACCTCTTATCCTCGTGTGCTAAACCATCCAGCTGCTGCGAGGAGGGAGAAGGAGGAAAAACCTCGCAGAGTTCACCATTAGGTGCCTTGTCCTCCTCTAGGGTTTCCTTCCTCTTCTCTTTTAAGAATTCAGCCAGGGGGTGATGCAGTGACAGCCACGGGCTTTGAAATGAGGAGGGAGCAGGGCAGGACTGGGATTTGTCAGGCTCTCCATGTAGCTTGTGTTGGTTCTGCAGCCGGTGGCTCAGCGTCCGGCTGACATCCCTGGCTCCCATCACACCAGGGACATGGTGTGAAACTGCTGTGCATGGGAGCTGATGATGAAGTCCTGTTTTCCCCCACCCGTCACCAATAGTTCTTCCTCTGCAACAGGTGACATTTACTCGTATGTACAAGTGAGCAGCAGTAATTCCCCCCTCCCCAACTGCTGCTGATAACATTGTTAAAGATTATCCTGTTTGGGGTGATGATGGTACCCACTCTCTGCATTTGTCTGTCATTTTACTTTCATCAATTCTAGTGCGATAGAAAACATTCATCACAAAATCAGTGCAGTGTGAGGCAGCATTGTACAGACCAGCAGTGCCTAATCGAGTTGGCACCAGAAAGTTTGCCCACTGCTGCTCTCAGAGGAAGTCTGTGTCTCTTGGAAATTCATCTATATAATGTCTGTTGAAATGCAATTCAGCTGTCCGCAGGGGACTGCAATATGGCCATGTGCCACTTAATATCCTTGGTAGGAATTGTGGGTCTCATGCTGCTACTTTCCCCTTCTTCTAATGATGTTTTGCCACGCTTTGATGGCATTTTTCATCTGAGAGGATCCCCAAACATTTCACATGCTCTTTTTACATGATAAATGTAGTCTGATGCTTCCTGTTGCTTGAAGAAAGACAGTGGACGTACCTTATAGTCTGTTAATGAGGAAAGAACAACTTTTTAGGAAAAAATAAAGAACAAGTACTCAGGTATCATGGATGTTCCAACAACCTCTCAGAAAGTTCTCAGTCTCTCATAGAGGGATGAGGGATGGTGCTGGAGGATGGTGCTAATCATTTATATCTGTCCAACAGCTGTGCTGAGCCTTTTGTGAGTGACAAGACAGAAGCGCACAGGCCATTTTTTATTCCTGCTTAATTTTGGCTTTCAGGTAGCCCAAGAAGATTGATTCATTTGCTCCTTTTTCATTTCCCTGTGCTCAAAGGAACCACTCCGTTACCTCTCTGGGACTTGTTCCGGGACCGATGCTTACTCTGATGGTCCCATATGCTTTGTCTACTATGTTTGCTCCCAGGAAATAAGTTGCGATAGTGGGGATGTGGGACTCTCACATAGCCAAGGCTCTTTGTATACTGTTATATGTTACATGGCAGTTTTACCTGGTACAGAAAACATGCATGATGCTTGTGCCTACAGAAGTGTGCACAGCAGAGTTCAGGTGGGATGGATTAGGTACTTTATTTTCTGGGCTAAGACTGAAGTTTGTAAGTGTGTCAAAATCCCAAATGCTGGTCCAAATAGAGCTGTGCTCTTTGGAGTCATCACTAGCGCTTTTCATCAGTAACTGATGGCACCTACGCTGTAGAGCATGATCAGTGTGATCTTACCTTCTTTCTTTTTCACAGGTTTTCTTTATTCATGTTTGTTTCCTTCAGTCTGTAGTTAAACCAGTAGCAACTTGGTGTGCCATGCAGCATTACTAACCCCACCTTCCTTTCTTCATTATCTTTAGTTCTTTATCTTTATTTCTTTGGCTTTTCCACATGAGCAAAGCCCTCTAAGCCCAAAATGTCTTGTGAGCTCCAGAGAAATAATTTACATTTCTCTTGAGAGCTTTGAGAGCTCTGTTGTTTTTCTTTCAGTGACTTTCACTTGATTTACTGCATTGCTGCTAGATCTTTGGGGACACACAGAACAAACAGCACTCTCTGACTTCTTTCCCGCAGACACGTTCTTTCCAAGCTATTTCAAGCGCAGTCACTTGTGGACTCCATTTGTCCCCCTTCCCCTGCCCACAGCCTGTTTCCACCACTCTTAATGTGGTTCATGTTTGGTATCTGTCCCCTTTCTGCTAATGCCCTACTATGTGTGGCTGTTTGTTCCTTTTAACAAATTCCAGGTTACAGTCAAAAAAGCAAACTGGAAGTGAGATGCTCAGTGTAAATTTCGAAGGGGCAGGTCTTGACCATGTCCTTCCAGAAGCCCTTTCAATCCTTGTTATTCAGTAGCTTAAGTAAGCCTTAAAGTAGAATGTTTCAGATTGTGATACATGTTGGTTCGCATCTTAAAATTGGGCCATTTTGGCAAAAATTGTTAGGCTTTGTTTGCAAAGCAAAACAACAGGGTCATCCTAATGAATCTGTCCCAGCTTGCTGATCTAATTTATATTGGCAAATGTAGTGCACAGGTTTATAGAACATGAGGCTGGGTTGTATGACAAAGAGCTGCAGTGGAACTACAAGTGCCTTTCTCGTGATGGGTGTAGCTAGGAAAAATCATGGTCTCAAATAGAGATTCCAAGAAGAAAACCCAACGTTCTCGTGTTAAGCTAACAGAAGTTACAGGCAGTCAGTGCTTGAGAGGATAGACCCTTGATGCACTCAGGCAACTGAGTCCAGGTCTCTTTTAGACAGCCTCTGGTAGAAGCTTTATGCTGAAGAAGCGGCATCTCCCCATTGCTAAGCGTTGCTGTTGCCATGTGTCACAGCTAGGGCTCTGAGACTCTGTGGAAACTGGGGTAGAAAAAATTATAAGTACAATGACTCTGGGTAATAGCATAATATTCCTGTAAGTATTGCTCCATAATTTTCTGTAACACTGAAAAATCTCTGTTACTTTTGTGAACATGATTTGTCGATAGATGTCTAGGGTATTTTGAAGCTATGCACTGCTGTATTGTTACCGAAGAAGGAAAATTTAGACCAAAAAGGTTATGTGATAAAGCCATTAACTGTTTGGTACTCCCTGCATTCTTGTTGTTTTGTACAGAGTATTGGTAGCATCAGCTCTTGGGATACAGGAACAAATCACTGTTGCAGCACTAAGGACTGATAAACAAATTATTTACCTTTTCTTTCTATGTGGTGTGTTTGTCCTCTCTTCTCCACTGACAGTTGTTGGATCTCCCAAGGGAATCTCATTCTCTGACATCACAGAAAACTCTGCTACAGTCAGCTGGATAGCCCCACGCACCCGCGTGGAGAGCTACAGGATCTCCTACGTCCCTGTCACAGGAGGTAAGTGTGGGGAGGGACAGGGAGGAAGATGGCAAAGAGAAGGGCAGAAAGGTGTTGTTGCACTGATATCCATCTCTCAGTGCATAGGAATCTTGTCCCATGGACAAGACTTGTGAGGGAGCTCACAGCTAGATGCTGGAATTGTTGTACCCCTGATCAGGCCACATTCACAGAAAGCTCTGCCTCCTAAGTAAGGATTTATTCCAAAACTGCCTTGTTATTTTGTAGGCATTTTATGAGCAAAAGATGGCCCTCAGAAATAATAATCATAATCCATGGTTGTAATACTTTTCAAAGGTAGTGATTTTTCTTAGCGCTCCCCAGTGTTATTTCACTCCATCTATTATATCTCTGTTTTAGTGTTCAGCTTAAAAAACTTCCTATACTTAAGCAAATTTTTAGCATAACTTAGGGACATCCCTGAAAAGAAGCAACTAAAAAGCAAACACTACAGACACCAGGACCATAAAGAAATGCTGTTGAATAAGACAGGTAAAGATATAGGCCTCTGGATAATGTAGTATGTAAGCACACATGCAGCTTTAAATACATAATGATACACAAAAGAAATCTACAGAGAAATCTACAGTCATAAAATTAGGCACTTGCCTAAGTGTTTTGCTGGAATAAACCCAGAATTTGAAATAGGCATCTGTCCTAAGTCTTCACAGCTTAAAATGATATAAGATATATCTTTATATGAAAGAAGATGGGTGAAAGAGAAAGTTTATCTCTGTTCATCCCCTACAAGAAACAAAGCAGATCTAAACTAGCAAGTCCTGTCCTCACAGGTGTAAGAACTTGTATGTAGACAGTACTGTGTTTTCAGAATAAATTATGTTACTTTTCTAAACAGAATTATTTTTTCTTACTGTTGACATTACACTAGTTAAAAACAGAAAGCAGTATCTTAGATTCAGGTGTAATGGCCACAATATGGCCTTTATATAACAAATATAAATAATATTTGGCCTAATATGTGGCCTTTTCCCAAGGCTGCCCCTTGACATCAGTGGTTGTAATTTACTGGTGAAAAATTCACCTTGCTCTGTACAAACATATACATCCATGTTGATCACAGTGTGTTTAACTTGAAACACATCCTTCGAGCATTTACTAGAGAATTGCCATTAATCCTTTGGCACTTGTGTTCATCCTAGGTACTCCCAATGTTGTTACAGTAGATGGAAGCAAGACAAGGACCAAGTTGGTGAAGTTAGTCCCAGGTGTAGACTATAACGTTAATATCATCTCTGTGAAAGGCTTTGAAGAAAGTGAACCCATCTCTGGAATTCTGAAAACAGGTAATACATAAAGAAGAAATAGCAGGTTTTCAAATACATTGTCTGTGCCATAGGAGAGACTCAAGAAATGGAGCTGAAGACCCACTGAGATCCCACTTCTGCCATCCACACAAACTGTAGGACTTTTTTCTTATCCACTCTCCCTTTGTGTCTGTATTTAAGATGAGTGGAGACCTTGTAAGTTTGATCAGGCTTCCATTCTGCTAAAGCTGAACTAACTTTCTATATGACAGAGACAATTCATGTGTTCACAGTCCTAATACATCAGAAAACAACAGAAGTTTAATTAATCCTATTTTGCAGATGTGGGAAAACAGAACAGCTGAGCAGTTCAGCCCAGCTTCTGTTGTGTGTTCTCCATATCTCTCAAGTTCCAGACTGTGTCCTAAGCACAAAAACTCTCACTTCTTCAATCTATCTTTAAATATCCCTATGGAAAATAAGGTTCCACTATGGTCCTGTTGTTGCCACCTTGAAGTCTTGTTCATTCATTCTTTTTTGGAGTCTGACAAATGAGAACTGTGGCAAGGACAAGATGATGCATATTGGATAATAAGATGAAATTTATAGCCAATTTATAGTCTATTCTAGCTGTACTGGGGGCAGGCATCTCTCCCAGTGCAGGAGCATAAAACTAGGTGCAAAATAATGTCCCATGACGAAGCAAGGCAGGATGTTTGGGGAATTTGGATGGTTAGCACGATGTTTGGTTTATTTTTAAACATGGAGGGCAAGCTGGTGGAAGGTCACAGTGGCTATCAATTGCTGTCACGATGGTTATTTTTCCAAGCTCTGTCTCATGATTTTGCTCCAAAAAGCAGTCCAGACCTGAGGGTGTTGAGAGAAATATGTCAGCTCTGTCAAAGCTGCTAAGATTGATATCAAGAGTGATCTGAGAATGTAGTTAGTTACATCTGTTCCCAGCATTTAATCTTTTCATGCATTGACCTCCCTTTCCAGTGGATGCATTTGGTGTCTGTTAATAGGCACTGATGTCTCTGCTGCAGAGCTGCACTGTTCCAAAAGGAATCATAAAAGCTTCTGCATCAAGCAGAAAAGTTTGCACATTTAATATCATATAGTTACAACACAGAATTGCACAGAGCCGAGAGTATTTGTCAAATCCTTTCAGCCTGCTATCCTCTTTCTTTCAGCTCTGGACAGCCCATCAGGATTGGTGGTGGTGAACATTACAGACTCGGAGGCTCTGGCAACCTGGCAGCCAGCAATTGCTGCTGTGGATAACTATGTTGTCTCCTATGCTTCTGAGGATGGTAAGAAGAGTTAGTGATGGGTCAGGGAGCTGATGGTGTTATGGCTCTCAAGAGTTGCTCAGAAATGGGTGCAGCAATGTGGTTCTAGGAGGACAGGCCCAAGGGGGAAGGGGAGCAGGGCTGTTACTTGATGGAGAAGCCTTGCTTGAAGCATTTCAAATAACATAATTTTAGTTATGCATTCCTTATTCAGCCATGAACAAAGGTCACCAATATTCTTGAAAAGAACACATGGTGTTATAATTCATATGAACACTAGAGAGTGCTAATACTTTTAGAGAAAGGTTTTTTCTGTTAATTCAGATTCAGTGGAGGTGTAAGCAGAGACAAGCTCTGAGTTTTCACTGTTTTGCACTTGGCTCCCAGCTGATAACAAAATGATCACTGAGTGGAGCGTGGAGTTGAGCACATAATGACATGTCTGAATAATACTGTGTTCTCTTCTGTGTTTTTTTTTTTTTTTCCTAGAGCCAGAAGTTACTCAGATGGTATCAGGAAACACTGTGGAGTATGACCTGAATGGCCTTCGACCTGCAACTGAGTATACACTGAGCGTCCATGCAGTGAAGGACACGCAAAAAAGCGAGACCCTCTCCACCCAGTTCACTACAGGTGCTGTCTCCCACCTCACTGCAGGGAGAGGGGGAGAGCTGCCATCTCTCCCAGTCCTACCAGGCCTACTTTTCTCTACTACCATAAAGTCAGCCAGCACGTTGATAATTTTTTTTACTACAAACTTGAATTTTGATAGCGTTTTCAGAAGATTTTCCCTGATACAAGGCTGGTGTGGCTGGCTCAGGAGGTGGTTTTCTGTCACCAATTCTACAGATTCTCACAATAGCAGTAGCTGCATCTTTGGGGGCTAATGTTGGGGTACCAGTGCTGAATGTATCCAGTTGGTTTCATCCTTATGACTCATGAACATCAATGAAATCATGCACTTTCTCGTTTTCCTGAGCATAGAAAGTTACTTGACTTGTCCCAGGGAGTTTACTAGAAAGCCAAGAGCAAAGTCAGTTATAATTATGGTGAAGGGAGTCTGTAGCAAGATCAACTGTGAAAGGTTTACCTGTTCAAAAGAGGCATCATTGGAACCAAAGTTTTTTTCCTGGGAATATGGAAATACTGATCTGTCTTGTGTGAAATATTGAAAGGCACAGTTTTGTTACAAAAGACATTCCAATGTAGCTGTTTATAAACTAACATACCTGAGACAAGCCAATTTTTTAACTTAAATAAAGTAAATATCTGTATTTTAAAACTTCCAAAAGGGAAAGTATTTTTAAATCACAAAATTTAAGGTGAATTTTTTTTTAATTTCAAATTTCTGCAGAGGGAAAGCTTGTTTTCCTGGCCTGTTTTAATACCCTGCTCATAAGACAGCCCCTGTACTAAGCTCTGTGTCAATGTGATTGCAATTGGTCTACTCTCTCCTTCAGGAATGGATGCTCCAAGAGATTTAAGTGCCACTGAGGTTCAGTCAGAAACAGCTGTGATAACTTGGAGGCCTCCACGTGCTCCTGTCACTGGTTATCTCCTGATCTACGAGTCTGTTGATGGCAAAGTCAAGGTATAGCACTTACATCCAAACCAGAAGGTCTGTGCCTCAGTACTAGGCAGTAGAGATGCTCAAAAGTGCCCAGCACTGGGACATAAGCACGTGCCTTAAGTTAAACATGGTAAAATACTATGTACGTTTTACAGTGCTAGCTTGAACATGAATGGATTTAAAACCTGCTTAAGTACTTTCTTAAATTATATCCTGAAACAGAAGCTCATTTGCAGCCTGAATTTTGACGGTCATCTCTCAGCAATAACGATAAAGGCACATGCAACTGTTTTCTCTTATTCCAAACCTGTGTCATGGAGTAAACTCACAACCCCATAGAATGGGATTGCCTTTTCTTAACCCTGGAGAATCCAGCCTTGTGTGAGTGAGGTGCCTAAGGCCTTTGGAAATGCCTCTTGCTCTCTAATAATTTTATTTTGTTCCTACATGACTGGTTTAATCTAGATGCTTAGACTTGTATGAAGTAATTCCCAGCAAAAATGACAGATGACTTTGAATGGCCAGCCTGGGATGTCAGAAAGGGTTCTGATTTTCAGGAAAGCAGATTACCTGAGCAGACTGAAAATCAGTCCTTTATAGTTACAAAGAAAAAACTTTTGAGGACTAGAGGCTGATATTTCCAGGCTTGTCCTAAAGGGTGTTCCTGCCTAATTTTTTATGAGTTTCACAGAGACATGTATACAATATGAACATTCAAGGCATGTAAACGTTTATACTGACCTGTTTTTAAACCACACTACTTACACACTATGACATTTAACATTCATTTCCAGACAGCTTTTCTAAATAATGTTAGCATGATGAAAATCTTTGAGAAATACAAGTTATGTATTAAATAATTTAAATGGTTAAAATATCATGATAATTACCACAAATAATCTGACAAACTAAAATATGTTGCAAGTCCACTTTTAATTTTCTCACTGAGGTTTCCCTGTATTATTTATCCCATAGGAAGTCATCCTAGACCCTGAGACAACTTCCTACACCTTGGCAGAGCTGAGTCCCTCTACCCAGTACACGGTAAAACTCCAGGCACTGAACAGACACCTGAAGAGCAGAACAATCCAGACTATTTTCACCACAAGTAAGGACGTTAGAGTGTGTAAGCAGCTGAAAGTGCAAAAGTCCCTGTTCTCCCTAAGTCCTAGTGCCATCTGCTTCCCCCAAACTGTCAGGTTGAAATTAATTTCTTTATATACATCCACATCATCTCTACAGTCCTCTTTCTGATGAAACATCCTGCCTTTCCCATGTAAAATGCTAAAAGGGACATTACTTTTTAAAATCCAGACAGACACCCTGATTTATCTCTGTATTGATGTGCAGCAATCTGTTAAAACAAATCTGCAGTTTAGGTTGAAATGAGGCAAAACACATGTACAGACATAAAAATCAGTTCAGCAGTCCTCAGAGCAGAATTTCTGGACAGGTTTTTTTCTCCTCTCTCTGAGATCAATTTTCAAATGGTGATGCTGGCATGTCTGTTCCAACTCTAAAGGGACAGCTCTCCAGCAAGCCGAGTGCCAGAATAGATTGGGTTCTCTGAAGGTCACTTCATAGTTGACATATCTGGCAGTCACTGGTCTCATGGACACATCTTTTGATGGCAAGGAAAATAAAATGTTGCTCAGTATTAACTGTGAAAGCCTTGCCTGTCATTTGTCTCACTTTTCACGGCTTCTAGCCTTTCAGACCCAGCAGGCCCTTCGGCTGGTTCCATTGCTCCTTCCACCCTTACACCAACGTCAGCCCAAGGACTCACAAAAGTGCTCATAAAAGTCACATTGCCCCGAGTCTGCTCACAGTCAGCCCTTGTGTAAAGCAGGGTGAATACCACCAACAGGCTGGGGTCTGCAACCAAAAATAGAATTAAATCTGCATGTATTTAAGTGACATTTGGCAAATTGACCATAAACAGGGACTGAATGAGGTTCCTTGCCCCAAGCAAATGCAGCATCAGCCTTGTCCAGACAGATGCTGGAGTCTGGGCTTAACATTAAACGTATGCAGGCATCCCGTTAGTTTCAGTGAGAGGTAAACACTGAAGGAGAGAGGGAAACACTCCCTGCAGAGAGCTGCTTTTCCCCACATCCCAAAGCTGTTGCTAATTCTCTGTAGCCAAGGCACAGACAGTGAAATGCAGCACACTGGAAGGGGAGCAGCCACTCTGTGAGCAGCAACTGCTAAAACCTCTCTGATGGACATACCAAGAACATCACTTAATTAATTAGACCATTGGCTACAAAAGTTAATGGTGGATTTATAAAAAGTGGATTTATAAAGAAAAAAAAAAAGTTTTTTGGAGTTAGAAATTGCCCTGGCTGTGACAATACTATTAATTATCAGAAAGAAATGCTTGATGACATTTCCGTGTAGTTTCAAGCTTTATTGTCACTTTTGTTTTTTAAAAGGTTGGTCTTATAGTATTTAATATTGTATTTGCTAGCAAAACAAAGCCCAATTTATTTATTTTTGGTTGTAGTTCTGCTTTTCCATTTCCACCTTCCTTCTCTGTCACATAATCAAAGACTGGTAAATTTGATTTTACCCAAAAGGTGCTGTAAACATAGGGCATGCCATTCAAATATTTAGCTGGCAGATAGATTCCCATCATAGCAGGAAGTACTTATTTGGCCTTCACAAATCTTCCAAAAGTGTAGACAGATGTGTAAAAGCTTACTCAAAAGAAAAATGTATATCATCTTGTGTCTAACTGTAAATTTTTTGTGTGTAGGCTAGCAATTACAAGCCAGTTCCTGGGCTCTGTACCTGGCCATGCCATTGACCCACCACAGATTTTCATGAGTCATTTAAGTTCCGCAGGTTCGTTGTAATTGCTGATTTCTTAAGGACTGTTTTGTCTTTTCTCTTTCATGCAGCTGGTCTTCTCTATCCTTACCCTAAAGACTGCTCACAGGCTCTCCTGAATGGAGAAGTCACCTCTGGGCTCTACACAATTTATCTGAATGGGGACAGGACCCAGCCGCTGCAAGTCTTCTGTGACATGGCCGAAGATGGGGGCGGATGGATTGTGAGTAAGGGGGAGGGAGCCCATGCCACCCTCGCATTCATCTGCCTATGCCAAGAGCAGGAGTAGCAGATCCCATCCCTGTGTTCCTACAGTGTCACTCACAGAGCTCTATTATCAGAATAGAGCTGACTTGTCTATAAATTTGGCAAATTTTATCACAGATAGGACACCTAGGTGCCTAGAAGTGAGGTTGTTAGCTCTCTGTAGCTGGAGGAGGGACAGATGTCTCCAGGTCAGCACTTAGAAAGGCATGAATTGCTGCCCCAAAACCCTGATCTCTCTCTTCACTGGATGGACAGGTAGCTGAAATGACCATCTTAAATACCTTTTAAGTAGATAATTAGGTGAGACAAGGGTGGACTCACACAATTTAGATGGGAGAGTGAATGATATTAAAGCAGAGGTGCCCTCTTTACAGCGGGGGGAACCAGGTCAGAGAAAGCATTTGTTCAGCAGCCACACGACGTGGTGGCTGGCCAGGATTCCCAGGCTGTTACAGAGGCTGCATCCCACCCGGACAACAAATGAATGGCAGCAAAAATGCCAGCTGTCTGTGCTGGCATCCTCAAATATGAACATGACAGAGGGATCCAGGGCAGGGAAAGGAAGAAGGAACTGGAGAAATGCATGGGTAGAAGACGGGGATGTAGAAAGGCTTGGTTGAAAAATACAGAGCTGTGTGGGGCCATTAAAAAAGCAGAGAATACAAAATAAAAGACCACATCACACGGGGGATCCTGGGAACACAGTGGAGAAGACTTACCTAAAAAATACAAAGAAGGTTAACCTGACTTGGAACAATTGCAGTGAGACTGCTGCTTTGAGTGATAGGGGCAGGGGAGCAGTGATGCCAAGCTCTGCATTTGTAAAAGCCACGTTGCTGGTGTCCCTTCTGTCAAAGGCGGTTTGACAATAACATCTGCATGCTGTGGTTGTAGGTATTCCTGAGGCGCCAAAATGGAAAGGAAGATTTCTACAAGAACTGGAAGAGTTATGTGGCTGGCTTTGGAGATCCTAAGGATGAATTCTGGATAGGTAAGTGCCAAGAATTTATCTTATTTTAAAAAGAAAACACAAACAGAGCCCAGAAGTCTAGGAGACACTTGGAAGCCTCCATTCAGCTGGCAAGAGTATTTGTAAAGGAGAACATAGTCCAGGCAAAGGAGACTCAGCACAGCATGCTGCAGGGCAGACAGATTGCCAGGTCCAACCCTTCAGTTGCAGTTCATAAATGTCACACTTGGGTCACTGAATGTACCAAACCAATGCCCAGTGGTACTCTGTAAGAAGTCAGAAAGTAACCTGAGAAGCAACTGCAAACCTTGCTGTACTCCTAGGGCGTTCCCAACAAGAGTACATGACCTAACAAAGTGAAGTGGGGTAAATAGAAGTAAAAAGCAAATGTCCAAAGATTGCACTACATTTTATTTGCTCACAAATGAAAGATAATCACACAGCACCAGCTTTGATTACATCTCCCAAAGGGCTTCATGCTGCTGTGATTCGAAGGGCTGAGAAGGTCTCTAAATCTGCCTGTTTCTCTTTGGTTTTACACCAACATTACCGTAAAGCTGAAATAGCTCACCTTCCTAACCAGTGTTGATGTCCTGGTGTATCTATACAGGCCAGTTAAACACCCTTTATAAGACAAATGTATCATTCATGTATTCCCACAGGTCTTGAGAACCTCCACAAAATCACTTCTCAGGGCCAGTATGAACTGCGTGTGGATCTGCGAGACAGAGGCGAGACAGCTTACGCTGTGTACGACAAGTTCAGCGTCGGGGACTCGAAGACCCGGTACCGGCTAAGAGTGGATGGGTACAGCGGCACAGCAGGTAAGCTGAAATATTTTTTGCTTCTGTTCTTCAATGTCCTCCCAGTTGGCTCAAGCTACCAGTGTGTGAATGTTGCAGATGAGCATCACAGCAGGTACCTCTTTCTTGTATGTCAGGCATTTGAAAATATGAAAATAACAATATCTTTTATGTTTCTATTCTAAACCCTCCAGTCATTTAGGTGCCACTTTTTATGGCATACTTATGACAGAATATAAACAAGTATATTAAACAGCCACATATCTCACTTGGTCAATGCTTGACTGTCATTTATACAGCTAATAATAACTTGGCATAGTCTCATCTCGTTAGTGGAATATGCAGCCAAGTACTGCTAAAACATGGTTTCTAATTTTGCTGAACAAATTATCTGCCTTTTGTCATACTGGGGTAATGTTTGCAGCCCTTACTGGGTCCTCTTCAGTGCTTCAGAGGACTAAGAGAGAAATCCAGCTCCAGAGAGTGTCTTAAAGGGAAATACTGCTGTAAAGTGCAAAAACCAGACCACAAAGATGCATGCAGACTCTGTTCTGTGACCTTGACATGAACTTTCTGCACAGTTGATAAGGAAGTGGACAAAGTTTGATAAGCAGCAGTAGAATTAATGTCTGCTTAGGGCAAACACAATGATGCAGAGCAGTATCAGCTGCTACAGAGATTAGGATTCAGTCCTGCTTCCTCTTTGTCAGTGCTTAGGGCTAAGGTTAACGGCTACAGTAACACAGATCCTATGGCACGTAGGCACTGAAGGCTGCTCCCACTGTACCCATCCATAAACCAGTACCCAGGCCTTGGGAGTGGGAAGTCAGCAGCAGGCAGACATTTCTCCTTCTGTGTTTTGGGCTAATGAAGATGGGTGTCTTAATTGCATGGACCAGCTAAGTGTGGAGACTCCTTTGGTTTTGGCCCACACTTTATGGAGGTCCATTTGGGCTCGGTCTGTTCACACTGCCTTCTGTTCAGGACCAAAGTCCAGCTTCCAGCTAGACGTGCAGAAACAGCTGTGTGAATAATCACTGAATGACTTGGGGGTTACAGACCACCTGGAAAAATGTTTGAGTTGCCTTCAACAACAAAAGACTGTGTACTTCCTTCTGAAGCAAACCAAGTCAATTTTGAAATAACTTAGACACACAGTCCAAAATTTTGTGCAGAATGGTCACTCCCATGTAATCTAAACCACACAAGCCACTGACCTTGCTCTTTCTTTTGTCGTCCCCACCTAGGTGACTCCATGACCTACCATAACGGCAGATCCTTCTCTACCTTTGACAAGGACAATGATTCTGCTATCACCAACTGTGCTTTGTCATACAAGGGTGCATTCTGGTACAAGAACTGTCACCGAGTCAATCTGATGGGCAGATATGGTGACAACAACCACAGTCAGGTGAGTTTGGTGTCTGAAGGCTTCCATACTGCATGAGAAGAAGGGGAATTGCAATTATGGATCTGTCCAGTGGTTCAGCTAGTGAGAGGCCCACCAAACAAGCCCACACCCCAAACAACAGACAGTTGCTCACAAAACAAGAATTTCTTGTCAGCTGGGGAAATACTGATGGTTTTGTATCGTTTTCCACTTTTTTTTCTAAAGTCTGCCAGGAACAATCATAGTTTACAACATGTGAAACAGAATGTTCTTTGTGCCATGAAGGCCAGGCAAAGAGTGACAGCTCTGGGGGACAGCTTGTGACTTTACTTGTGCAGGCCACGTGTGCTAGTGGCCCCTGTACTTCCCAAAGTCCCTTTACTTTGTTGTGTCTCTGTTCCCAAGTTAGAAAACAAGGTCCGAAACGAGAGCACTGAAGGCTGACAGCAGAGGAAGAAATGGATGTGTGATTTCTCATGCTTCATCTTTGTCTTTGCAGGGTGTAAACTGGTTCCACTGGAAGGGCCACGAGTACTCCATCCAGTTCGCAGAGATGAAGCTGAGACCCTCAAGCTTCCGAAATCTGGAAGGAAGACGAAAGCGAGCATAAAGCCTTGGGGTGGTGAAAGGGCTACAAGCAGGGCAATGGGGGGAGGGACAGAGAACAGGGGGTGTGGGGGAATCCTCTGGCTTCACTGGGGTGGAGGGGTGTGAGGAGCTGGCAGTTGTACCAAAGCATTGGTGCCCCTTGGCGCAACAGAGGCTTCTGCAGCAGTCCAACCAACAAGCCTTACATGCCCCAGCGTTTCCAGCAGAGCAGCTCCTGCCGCCCACCAGTAATGTCCTTCACGCCAAAGACAGTGATCTCAAGGGTGTATGTTGTTTTGTTAATTTTTCTTTTCTCAGCCTCTGGGATGAAGTTCTTCCATGGTCTGACTATCTCTTGGGTGGCCCAGGGTAGGGGAGGGAGAACAGCTTTGTATATTGGTAGTTTGTTTTAGAACCAGCCATATTTTTACACACAGAAATGTGTACGATTAATTATCATTATTATTATTATTAGATATAATTGAAATCCTTTGGTTGTTGGAAAGCCTTTTTTATATATATATCAAGTACCACAGATAAGGAAGGGGTGGGGAAGGGAAAGCAGTACATTTTTAAACCTAAGCATAAAATTAATATTATTAATATAATGACAAAGTAATAATAATAATGATAATAATAAGCTAAGTTTTTGTCATTTTTATGAGAACCATGCTTTCAGAAACACAGCAGGACAGTGTCTGATTGTAAATTTTTTTAAAAAAATAAAAGCACAATTACTTTTAAATAAATTTCTACCTTTTTTCATACATGTTGATTTTGTGCATGTCCAGGGTATATTTACTTACATGGGGAAGTAAAAGGAAGGCTGAAAATGATCAGGCTGCTGAGTCCGTACTGAAAACTGTTCCTTTTGTTAGTGGTTGGCTGTAAGTATTCTTCTGGGTTTGTTACAGTGAACGGCCTGTAAGGATTTGATTTCTTTTAGAACATACTTCTTTTTTTTTCCTGCCCAAAAGCTTTTACATGTTTTTCTCAGTGTTACTGACCAACGCTTGCTCCATCTAGGTGGGAAGAACTAACAAAAGAAAGCAAGGAAAGTACAGAGTTGTTAGGTACCACCAGTGACTTTGAACACTTGTGTAAATAAAGGGCTCTCTTTTTGTATGAATGAAACCTCTGTGTAGTTCCTCTGTATCATGCTCTTCAGTTGGAGACAATAAAAGATCTTTTGTTTTAACACAGTCTCTCTGCCCTGCTTCAAGGTTGCACTTTTCAAACAGAACAAGTATTTCAGCCCCTTCCTCAGCCGACACTGGGAGGTGGCTGGGAAGGAAGATGCTCTCAGTCAGAGTGATCTGATCAGCTCTGAGAATAAGACTTCACGCTACGTGCTACAAAGTAAGGTCACATATTGCTGATTTGACACAGGGTATAAAAAGTGTGCGTGCATGAAAAATAGCACTACAAAGCTCCAAAATCAGGAGAGAGGGAGGGAAGGAAGGAGGGAATCACTTCCCTTCACCATTGGGTCTCTCCTTCCTAATTTCTAATGTCTCTTCTTACTATATGTATATATTATTGCAATCCTTCAATTCTTGCATTTCAGAGCTTTAGCTGAGTGTTTGTTAGCCCTTGGGAATGATTATGTGCCTGGGCCATCTTGTTCACAGTCTTGACTCAAACTGGCATCACCCCAGAGGGGAGAGCTTGGTGGGGATCTCCCGTGCTCGGGTGTGCAGAGACCAACGTCACTGTGAGAGAGCCCGAGGACAGCAGGAACTGCTGTGTGGAGACAGATGTTTCCGCAGACAGAAGCATCAAAGCACGTGTGCTGTGTTTTATTAATAATCAGTCTCAGCAACTATATTTCAGAAAAATCTAATGTTTGTAGATATTTACAGTGCACCTCCTAGGAACATAGCGCACAGCTATTCATTGCTGAGCAAACGTTAGGGCCACAGGCTAAGGTGCTGCATGGGGCAGAGGATTTTTTGTCTGCGAAAGGATAATGCGTAGCTAGGGATGCAGGAGAAGGACCTAATTAGTGAAACTTTGAGGGTCTTCTGTTCACATGGTTTCTATTCCATGTCTTTATTGTCAGTCTGGCTTCCTCTCCTCATCCACTGGAAGCGTACTGCTGTGGCCTGGCCACCGGCAGGTGGCACACGGCGCCTGTCTTGGTGTGTGCCTGGTCCGTTTGGCAGTACTGAGAAATCCTGCAGGTATCCAGGGCCAGACGTTGCCATCCTTGGCTGTTGCCTTCTTGTACGGTGGCACGCAGTACTCAGCGCCTCCCAGCCGCTCGTGTTGTCTCTGCAGCTGTGGTCTTTGTTAGAAAAATTAATTGCATGTAGTAAAGCGTTGTCCTGTGGCCATGCAGCAGGAACTTTGCAAGAAGGCCTGTGAGAAAAGATGTGTTTTTGTTTGTTTGTTTGTTTGTTGGTGGTTTTGGGGCTTGCAGGAGCAGGAACTAGATCCCAGCAAAAGCACACGACAAAGAGGAACTCCTGTTTACTTTCTTCATTAATATTATTCCACATACTTTGAACATCCCCCCCCCCCCCCCCCCAAGTGTGAAGTTGTACTAGTGCATGTTGTTTGTTTCGCACAGGGAACACAAGCTCCTTCAACCTTCCAGAACACTGGCAAGGGGCTGATCTGCAGCACCATATTAAATCCATTCTCTATAATTAACAGCCCCTCTTTGCTGTTTGTTGGAGCAAGTGATTGGCACTATAAAAGAAAGCAAACCCAGTAATGAAGAAACATGCTCCCCTTTAAAGATGTTCTCTCTGTTATTGAAAAATTGCACTAAATCTGTATAACTGGGGACTTGAGAGCTCTTGCAGTGTGTTTGCAGACATTCAAAGGAAGAATTGACATCTATAAAACAATTTCCTTGCTTCTGGAAACATCACAAAGCTGACTGTATCTGGCTGTGATGTCTTGTAGCTTGGCAGAGCCAAGCAGGACTGCTGGAGATGGGCTGAGATTTGTACCTCGCTCCAGAAGTGACACGCACACGCTGCACAGGAGAAAGATTATATTTCCTGTAATTACTCACTGTCAGATGCCCTGCTTGGTATTTTTCTTGATTACTACTGTGAGAGAGAAACTGGCAAACCCTTGAAGTAACACATGCCAAAACACCCTTCAGAGCTGACACGAGCTTGATTTGGTACCAAGCAGCTCAACCATGGGCTATTTTAACATTTATTTGCTTTCTGGTTTTTCTCTCCGCTCCTTTCCTGATTGTAACTTGCAAGAATAGCTTAAAACCACACACAATTTTGAAATTAATTTATAAACCTGCCAAGGGCACACCAAATGCCTGTCTGGTTAGTTTGTCGGCTTAAAGAAAACATCACTTACATGACAAAGCAATTTGGGAGCCTCAAGGGGGCAGGAGGGGAAGGGTTTCAAAAATGTTTGGGCAGCGAGACTTAAGGTCTGAGAGGTACTGAAGGAGATACTTTGGGAAGTGAATGGGATTCATGGGGTTAGGCCAGTATTCATAAGGGGTATTTTTGAGACATGTAGGTGGCAAAGCATCTTTTTCAGCTCCACTGGACTTAACCTCCCTCCTTCAGTCCAGGTGCATGCCCAGCCCTGCAGAAACCCTTTCTCATGCTGCAGCCCCAATCTCAGACTTGGATTTCTTACTCAAGCTTGGGTGAGGTGGGGCCCTTGAGCCAACTGCTGAAGCTTTGGGCAGAAGACAGCTGGACAGGGGATTTTGGGGAACTGAGGCTTGAGGTGATGGCAGCTTTTAGGTTACTAAATCCTCTGGCTTGCAGTGGGACTAGCACTACTAAATGCTGCTTTTTCTGTACCAAGCATGAGTGTGCAGCCACACTGACTGAGTGGCTAGAGCCCTCCTTTGTGATGTGGGAGATGATGAAACTTTTAATTCTTCTGTTTGCCTGAACCAGAGTAGGACCTCGATGCCAGCTCAGTTTGACCCCAGGAGAGCACCCTCTCAGCTACACCATCTCTAGGTGGAGCTCCCTTAGCTCTCTTCCTGACTCTATTCCGTCTTGTTTGTTAATCAAGGGCATTAATTGCATCTATTGCTGGGCTAAATATAACCACAAAACCAGGGCATCTTCTCTGAGCCTGCATTAGTGAACAAGTAGCCCAGACTACTGGAGTGACCTGTAACAGAAGGCACCTTCGCCTTCCCATCTTTCCTGTACAAGGAGGTCACTTCATTCGAAATTACAGTTTTGACTTGCTTTACTTTAAGAGCACTTGGGTATAACCAGGGCTTGAAGAGCACATAAAACTAGCAATCAAGTATAGAGCGGTCCAGTGGCTGTCCCAGCTACCCCTTTGGCCTCAATTTTCACTACCCGAATCCAAAACTGCAGCCGTGAAAAACCTTCTTGCAGCTGCCGCATTAACTCTGAGGGCCATTAAACTCTGCAGGAGTGGTACTTTTTTTTTGATTTCTTTTCGTTTCTTTCTTTCTTTCTTTCTTTCTTTCTTTCTTTCTTTCTTTCTTTCTTTCTTTCTTTCTTTCTTTTCTAAACATTCTGTGTGCTTAACGTAATGAAACTTTTCAGTCAGATCCTGATGAGTAGAAATGTAAGTTGAATAGAAATGCTTAGATGTCACCTGTAGCTTGATCTTCCACCCAGAAAATGGTAAGGAGCTGTACTGTCTGCTTAGGGCAGAGTGCTGGAGCAGGAAGAGCCTGCTCTGAGCCCCTGGGTATGAAATATCTGGTCTTGTGGCATCAGCCTCATATGTACCTTGCTATACTTCTGCCTCCCAGAGGACACAAAGCCTCTGGAACAGAGCTGGGAGTGCTGAGACGGTGCTTGGCTGCTTGATGCTGCTTCTCTGCACTTGGTCAGGAGCTACAGACAGATGGGAAACGATGAGCAGACAGCAGACACCACCATATAACATTACAGATATAAGATCTTCTATGAATATCAATCAGAAAAAATAATTAAATGTGTTTTATGGGAAGTGGGGGAAAAAATGGTTCGTGTAAAAGAAAGGAAAGAAGACACGAACCCCTCAGCAGCACTACCGTTCCAGGTGGGGATACCCCTTGTTCAGGATTTCCTTACCATTTTCTTTGAAAAATGTCTGCTTAGAAACCCTCTTGTCTTTAGTCTTTGTTCATATGCCTCCTTCTTGGGTATTTCCCCAGCAGCCTCAACAGGTAAAGAAATCTCAGCCTGTAGTGCCATAGCAGCTTTGTGTGGGCACAACATATGTTTGTCCTGATAAACAAGGAGTGGTTGTCACCAAGAGACTGCAAGCAAATATCAGCAAAAGCTGCACATATGATGATTGTTCTTGGAAGGCTGACAGCCTCACTGTAAAAAAACACATCTTAATCATACCTTCAATCTAGACAATAACATGACCTCTCTGTGGTAAAGAAGAAGCTGGTTTAGGTGAGAGAGAAAGACAATTCTCAGAAAAAAAAAAAAAAAAAGGAAAGGAAAGAAAATAAAAGAAAAAAAGACAATGTAAGAACAGCTCTGGCTTTCTGGGTCATCCTCAGATGCTCACAAACTCTCCCTGGCTCCAGCCCAAGCAGCTTAGGAGCAGTAACACAACCCTGATGATTGTACATTGAAGAGGTTTTCACTTGACTAGCAACCTTGGTGAGGAATTTCCACGGGGTTGAGAATGAGTCTCCATCCGGGCTCGTATCAATCATGTTCCTTCTGCAAGATGAATCAGGCCTATTTCATTCTGTAGTAGAAATGACATCTGAAGTGGAGGACAGGGCAGGAAAACAAAACCACCTGCAAGCATTTCAACACCTCTGTAATTTGAAGGATGGTTTTATGGAGCTAGTAGGAGTTGGAAAAGAAAGACAGAGGAAGATGTTGCATAGTTAAGCAGAGGAGCTGATCTAGCCAAGTATATAATCTCTATCTTTCATCCCTTCTACTCCTACATTTTGATACATGCACACTAAAAAACCCACTTAATTGTAGTCACTTTTAAAGTATGGGGAAGTTGAGACCTCACTGAGATTGTATCTGAAAAGTTACTCATTTGTGCCCTTTTGGGTGACATTGAGGCTATTTTTTTTAGGGTAAAGTCCCTCTTCAGGATCTCTGAAATTGCAACATTTCAGGCTTAGCTTTTCAATGGAGCCTTGTGATGTAGGAGGTTCAAGTCATAGCTGCTCCCCAAGCTTGGCTTCCAGAAGATTGTAGAGTGGAATGGAGGGGACAGACCTGAAGTGGCAGCTATGGTGATGCTGCACAGCGAGGAGCTCGCAGCCTGCCTCCTCCTGCCCGGTATTCCTGCTGCAGCTCCCAGGAGCCAGCCTGGCAGCCTCGCTTTGCAGCCTCTGGTTACGAAGATGAGCTTCCAAAGCACCATTTGCAGAATGAGTAGTAGTGATGGAGGCAGTAATGGTTCAGAGGTTTGCTGGCACAACAGGCAGTGCCACTAATAGCTGCTGGCATTCACAAATTGAGCGCAAGCTCTGCTCACGTTGCTGCGGGGAGAAGCTGCTGCCTGGTGTGCCTCCAGGCCGGCCCGCCTGGGCAAAACCTCTTGAAAGGCCTGTGCTGTGAGGTAGCATCTGGAAACCCTCAGGGATACATGGGTACCGATGAAGTCAAAAGGCACGATGATTTTACTCATTCACCTCTTCGTCAGGTACTTTCCTCAGAGGAAATCATGCAGCTTCCTGTGTTTTTACTGTAAATTATATGCTGTGAAGAGGAAAGAGAGAGCAAGACAGACAGACAGACAGACAGATCGGGGAAAAAACAAAACAAAACAAAACAAAACCCCAACAACCAACACAAGGGTGGTTTCAGTACAGACAATCCCTTTCACTGCTACTCTTGCGGCTCCCTTAGCCGAAGGCATCCCCCTGCTTTCTGGTTGTGCAGAAGGGGTTAAAAACAACAGCGTACCTGAAAGTTTGTCCACTGCTTAAAGTGAAACTACTTTCAGGACTGAAAGTGCTTGTTTCCTCCCCGCCCTTCCTCTGCCTCTACTTTTACTTTACTTACTGCCTTGCCCTTCTATTTCTGTAGCTGGCAAAGGGAGAGGAGAAGCAACGTGAAATAAGCTCTTTAGTCCACGTGGAAGAAAAAATTCCTGGCTATGTCACTAGAGAGCAGAACTACCCAGATTTATTCTTGCAGATAATATCCACTTTTTCAGCAACCTGATTGTAAAGGGCTGAGCTTTGGGAAGAGCTGGGACTTTTTTGTTAATAAAATGTTGCAGGTTTCCATGCAAACGGGGTGCTGCTTGCAAGGAAGGCACTTTGCCAAAAAGAAAAAAAAAAAAAAAAAAAAAGCTATCTTCCCTAGAAGAAAAGTTTTGAAGGGAAATTTTGAAGTAGCCCCCCTCCCGAAGTTTCTAGCCCATTATGACAGATCCATGAAGTGTAACTGGCTGAGATAAAGTGAAAAAAAATCCATCATATTCTGAGTATGTCTATACCCTGAACCATTTGAATTTTCCATAGCAAATAAATAGTAAAAATGAGCTTCAACCTCAGATATGTCAAGTTTAATGTTCTAAGTACAAGCTGTGTGCATCTTCTACCTTGTAGTTTCCAGGACAGACTGCCTGGAAAAAAAAGGCGCCACACTGCAGTGCTGGCACATCAGTCAGATTAATTGCAGGTGCTTTTTTACGAAGAAGCTCATCAGAACGAGTAACACAGGCGGCACCTCACTGTTTTGGCAGCCACCCATTAGCCGAGAGGCCAGGAGACACCTCTGAAGCTCTGAGTGAATAGCTTCCAGCCATGGCTGTACCTGGATACTTGGATCCTTGGGAGGGAATTCCCCAGGTTCACGTGTGTGAGTGCATCCAACTAGCCCGCCTTTCCTTTCCAAAAGCCTTTACAAGCGGTCACAGTGCCAGCCACTGCTCTGAATTCTTCTCACTGAAACAAGCTAGTTTCTCAGTTGCCAAAATTTCAGGGCCCCTGAGCAAAGCCATATTTCTAAGCCGTCCTTCTACCCCTGCCCCAGACCCTTGACCAGGAGATCTTCCATGAAGTGTCACTTCCACACCATGGCAGGAGAGCAGCTCTCAGCTGCAAGGGGATTTGCAAGGGGATTGCTCCTCATACAGATTGCAACACTCATGTATGTGAGTGCAGACGGAAGTGTGCGTGCCCTTTAGCTGTGCTGCCGTACATACGACTGCCATCATGCCATCAGACCATTGCAAGAATTCAGGCAGGAAACTCCCGTGGTAAAACCCCAAGTGCTGGAGGATGTAATAAGTCACTTTAAGTGACACATCCCTGGTCACTTCTGCACCGCCCTGCAGTGCAGTGCTACGGGTACTGTCCCTTTTGCGTTTTCTTTCCTGTTTGCCTTGCACAGGCTGGTGTGGGCTGTTGTGGCTTTGTCGAGGCCTTTGGGCTGTGCTTCTGCTGGAGCAAATGCTTTCCCCAGCAGCTGCGTCCTGCCGTTAGCGTCCTGCACCCAGGCAGCTTTCCTCCCTCCGCAGCTTGGATGATGCCCCAAGTGCAGGGGAGCTCTGCCGTGAGCTGCCAAACAGTTTCAGCCTCAAGGCAGCTGTATTTCAACAGCTGATGTGTATGTGTATATGTAATGTATGTGTGCGTGTGTGTGTATCTATGCGTATTCAGGAATTATCTGTCTGGATATGCACTTGACCACAAATGCAGTTCCACTAGTGTGTGTCGTTGTTCACTGGAGTGTGTATACATACACATGGACAACATGCACCTATATATAAAAATGTGTGCGCACACATATATTTACTTATGTAATCATTGCAAGGCTGGTATGTGTTCAGCTCAGTGTCATGGGTATAAAGACCAGAAAGTGCTACCAGCTCAGCATAAATTTCAGCATTTCTTCTTGCAATGTACAAAGGGAGCAGAAACCCTTTTGTTCCTGCTGCCTTCTGATACAGGAGCTCAGCATTGGCCCTGGTGAGCTGACAGCAGCCACTTGTGGCTGCAGCGTCCCCGCAGTCCCACACTTAGAGCAAACAGAAATTGCCAGTACTCTAAAGCAGTCACATTTGGATACTTCCTTCCACTCCAGTGTTAGTATATGATAAAATCACATTTATTTTATTATTATAGATTTTATTATTGTTATGTTGTGTTTATGAGTAGGTATTTTCTGATTTCTGTAGCAATCACTTCATTCACTTGTGTATATGCTTATATTTTGTTCACTTATGTATAAGTACATTACAGAAAAAGAAAGGGAAGGATGAACCAGAGAGGTGTCGCTGTCCTGGGAAGGATCTGTCCCAGACCAGAGCTTGCTTAATGAGCCTAAGGCCCGAGCAGGTGGGGAACATAATCAAAGTAAACACAGCAGTCATGTAACTGTAGCTTTGTTTAATGCTTCCCTTTGCTTCTCTCAGGGAAGGATTTAATGTTTGGTACCTTCAGAGCTTCTCTCCTTGCTACAGTTTGGCAATTCCTGTCAATTCTCATCTCAATAAAGCAAGGATTTGGGAGGATTTGTAGCACGCTCAGTTCTGGAGAAGTCTGTTTTCTTCATCATAGCTAAACTCTCAGTAAACACCACCAAATCACGTTACCTATGTGGCTACCCAGGGAACCCTACAGTATAGCAGAAATGGAGACACATGGCATCTCTGAGACAAGAGACCAGCTTTTCGGTTAAATGGGAGGCAGTAAAAAAGAGGATATCCCATCGGCTCTATCACAAAGGCAAGAAAACCAAAGGCAGCTGCAGCTAATGGGCAGTCTGGACCTAGCAAGCAGGAGGAAAGCAAAACATGGGCATGTTCAGCTGTCAGAACAGTCAGTGCCCGCATTAAATTGGATACGTTGTGCGCACACTTGATTTGACGACGGATCTGGGGAAGAAATAGCAGGAAGGATAAAGCTTGGCTGACAAGTGACTTTGATTCCAACTGAAAAATCAAACTGAACACGCGATCAAGCCTAGGGCTTCTGTAGCAAAGAGAACTGAGCTCCGCATGCATTACTGGCCAAAGAAACCTCAGCTGCTTTAGTTTCGAGTGGAAGGCTGCGAGATAATCTGCAGGAAGAGAACCCGTTGTTGGGACCCTGCTCCCTCCCAGGTGATCACATTTCCGCAGTGCTGAAGGTACAGCAGATTTCAGCAGGGGCTGTTGTGCACCTGGCTTTTTTGGAAATAAGCGCACCTTACTACATGAGCATCTAGAGATGTAAAAATCTGCACTGAGAGTCTTGTTTTATGATACTTCAGTGTTGAGATAAGTACGTATGTGCATACAGATTAGGAATCAGTTTAAGAATATATGTATGTACCCTGAATCTATTTAATTGTTTGTGTCATTCCTGCTAGGAAATCACTTTATTTTAGACAAGTAGGTGTATAATGATAGTTTTTAAGTTTTGGTGATCTGCATGTGTGAATATGAGTGGGTATGTGTATTATCTATATATGTGTATCCCACAGAAAGATGTTATCTCCTGTAAATAACTTGGCAAGAAATAACCCATCAGCACAAATGTACGGCGACTGATCCTTCGGAGTTAACAACAGTGTCTAAAAGCAAGAATATTCCATGGCATTTTATGTTTCAGTGCAAACATTTCGCAGAAGGCTTCTATTATTATTATCGTTATTTGCAGTGCACTATTTCCTAGAAGCCCTGATGGAAGAGATAGCTTTTACGGGGAGCATTGTACAAGCACCCAGCACCCCATCTGGCATTCAGCCCAGATGCCCTCTTCTCAGTACAGGGCCTTCAGAAAACAAAGGTTGGGCATCCTGAGTGTGCCATCCCTTAGCCCATGCAGGCATCTGCGTTTAGATATTTTTCCACTGACAAATCGACTGAACGTGGCACTGCTACGTTTCTTTGAAAAACACCATCCCCTTCCTGGGATGACATCTGATGTCAGGGGCAAACACGGGTGAGGTGTTTGCAGGGCAGCAGGGAGTGCGGCGCCCATCGCAGCTCGCCCCAGCAGGAGTCAGTAGGGAAGCTGGAGGGTGCTGGCTTCTGTATGGCAAGGCGAGAAAATAATAAAGGAAGGCAGGCTGTCAAAGAGGATTTTTAGCAACCAGTACTCACGTTAATCTTCTGACCTAGTTTCTGTAAGGCCTATATAAGGAAGAATATTCTTCACTGCACAGACAACTAATAAGCAGTGCCAGCATTTAAGACTTTGGAGTGCATCAGTTCTGAGACTCAGCTATCTCTTCCTGGAAAAAAAAATAAAGCACAGAAAGCAAACCCTCTTCAAAGAAAATGCCACCCCCCGCCCCCCCCGGCTATCTCTAACAAAAGCTTTGCATCTTAGCAGCGTTGTGAGTTGGCACCATGGCCCCAAAGACAGTGGTGTGTTTGCCCACTTGCGTGTAAGCTGCCAGATGGACTTCATCAGCAAGGAAAATTCCTCCCCCCAAATTACCACAGCTTATTTCAGTGGAATTACTGCAGTGATACATCACTTTGAACCACCTGTAGATAGCTCTAAGCAGCCATGAGTGCAGTCTGGGCATCACCCCATTGCATTTCTCTGGTAGACTCTTTCTTTATGGTTTAAAGCTGCTGACAGCCTGAAGCCTACAGCCTGTGGAGGTCCAAGCCAGGCAGAAAGAGCTCTCACTTCAGGCAGCTTGACCACTCTTTGGAAGTCACCTGTGATGCTGGGGGCACTCTGTTCCCATGTAGCCAGGTTTGGAGGCTTCTTTCCTCAGCTGCAGGACCTTCCCTTTGACTGCCAATGGGTCTGAAGATACTCAGCAAATCAGTACAAAGTTCATCAAGGTGGACTTCAAAAAGCTTAATACGTGGAGCTGTTGTCCAGATCTGACCGTTTTTAGCCAGTTTTCACATCCGAAGCATATTTCCCTGCTTACGTTGGTTCTAGCTGAGTGTACAGCAACAAAGGGCCCTGGTGCTTTTTCTATTTTAAGCCAAAGGATACATAGTTAGTCCTTGTAAGAGGCACAAGATTTTCTTGTCATTGTCCTTTCAAGAGCTGGTTTGTATGTTCTAGAGTAAGAGACAGGATAGTGGTTTAATTCTTCTTACCCACCAACCAAGAAAGAGGTATATCAGCAACTACACAGAAGTGCCTTCCCTAGTGAGAGCCGCAGCCTGTTTTTATAGCTTGAGGTACAGAAACATTAGCCGAAACAGTCGGCTCCTAAGGCTGAGGATGTTTTCAGGGCCATTGGGAGAAAGTGAAAACCCATTGTGTGGTGCTGTGGTTGGGGAGAGAAAGATGGTTTGGTTCATAGATCATCTATTATCATTGATACTCTAACTTTCTTGCTTTCTTCTTAGATGAACACTTATGAGAGAAAGCTACCCTTATGTCTTTGCTTGTATAATTGCAAGAAAGCACAGCCACTGATGTGTGTGCTCCAGGGGCACGTGGGCATGGGGAAGAGTACAAAATAAGAGCTACTTACTGCCACTCTCTATTTTAAATATTTTCCTAATCCTTCTTCTTCTTAAGTTAAATTTTTCTTCTCAAAGAGAAACCTGATGGAAAGCACTTCCTACTGGAACCCCTCAGATGTGCCAAGGGATAGTAGCCCCACTGCTCCAAACGGGGATTTCCATTTTATCTGTGTCAAAACCCAAGCAGCGAGGCAGTAAATGCTGGGTTTGATGCATACAAATGCCAGAGCCAGAAGCATTACCCTCCTTCCTCGACTGCCATCCCCTTGCTTTAACCATGCAAGAGTCGCCTCTCCTCCTTGATGCTCTCCTCCTGCAGGCACAGGGATCAGGATGAGCTCAGCACGCAGACAGAGGGTGCAAGGCTTTTTCCTACAATGCCATTGTAATAGTTTCCACTGAATGTCCCCTGTGAATAGAAAGAAAAGAAGAAAAAACAAAGAAATCTAAAGCTTTTTTTTTTTTTTCAGAAATAAAATAGCGAGCCCGAGGGGAACATATGACACCATCACCTCCCTCCTCCTGCTCTGTCTGCGTTGACATGTGCAGATTGTACACTGCCTTGTGGGAGGACCTCTGAGAGGAATTTGCCACAGGTGCTAGTAAAATCTAACCGCATTTTTCTTGCAGCTCCACAACCCTCTGCCTCGTCAGTATGGCGAAATCCCTCGGCGCGGCGTGCTCACTGCTGCTGCAGGCAACCTCAGCGCAGCTCTGCCGAGAGCGGCGAGGGGCCAGGCGATGCGCCGGCCGTGGCCGTGCTGCAGTTTTTTTGCCCCTCTTTAACCTTTCACAACACCTACCTGTTTATTAGGTCTTCGTAGCACTTCGGCATACTTGTGGGTTTCTGAAAAATTGCAAAACAACAAATGGCCCCTGATTCGCAGGAAACCATACAAAACCACACCAGAAATCTGTCAGCTAGTCTGAAGTGTGTTCGCACTGTGCCTTGCTAGGGATGGGGGGACTACTATAGATCAAAAGAAAAACTGACCTGGCCTCAGCTGAAACAAAAACAAACATAAAAGTCTGTTTCAGCTATTTTACAGTGTAAATATTGTTGTTTTTTTTCAGTTTTTCTTTGCAAGTTTGGGGTTTTCTGCTCTTGGATAAAGCTGGTGATGAAGGAGCTCCCGAGCCACAGCAGGGCAGCTCATCTTGTCCCTGCCTGGTGCACAGGGGCAGCCTTGGGGGGACACGTGGGGGTCCTGGGCTTACTCTCAGGGACCCATGCCAACGCAGTCCCCTGCCACTTTTATACCTTTTGCACCTCCTCCTCCAAGTGCAGACACAGGCACAGACTCCTGGCCCTCGTTGTCCCCTGGGTGTCACCAGCAGCCGCTGTTGGGGGATGCTCCCCTTCTGGTCTCGCTGCCCTGCAGGATTCATGCTGGGGAGCACACCTTGCTTTTGGGCAGTCCTTATTCTTTCCCATGGGCTGGGACTTCAGGTGGGTGCTCCTCCACACGGCTGGGCTCTCTGTCCAGACATCCCAGTGTGTCAGGGATGGAGCCCCGCTAGCAAAAACGACAGCAGCTGAGTCCCGGGAGAGAGCCAGCAACTTCTGTACGAAGCACCCAACCAGGTACATAGCATGAGGTAGGCAAAAGTTTCTGAAAAGTGCCTATTTCTTTCTCTCTATTAATTACAAAGTTGAGTGCAATATGCAGATAAGTCCCACTGCAGATGTCTGCTGATGCTGTCGCTGCTTTCTCAGCCCTGGTGGAGTGGGATGGGTAGAAGGGGACTGGGCAGAGGGGACAGCACAGAGCGTTAGAGGATGCAACAGATTCTGGGCTTTGCCATCATCCGTAAGAGGGGGAGTATAAAGGAGCACTGGAAAATATTAAACGTCATGGATGCAGTGAGCCAGTGGTGAATCCCCCATTGTCACAGAATCATTGAAGAGCCCAGTTTGGAAGGGCCCTTGAAAGGTCATCAGGTCCTGCCCTTTGTGGGAAAGGGAGAGTAGGTGAGCTTATCTAGCACCCTGCCCAACCACATCTTGAAAACCTCCAGTGACTGGGATTCTGCCACATCCCTGTGGAGGTTGTTCCTGTTGGTCTCACTATAGAAAATTTCTTATATCAAGAAATTCAAGATATCAAGATCTGTTCCGGTACAACTTGTATTTGTTGCCCCTTGTGTTCTCCATGTGGGGCCTTGTGAAGGGAGAGCTTCCGACCTCTTTGTAGCCACCCTTTAAGTACTGGAATATTGTGGTGAGGTCCCCACCCTGAGCTTTCTCTTCTCCGGAGTGGAAAGACACAATTCCTTCAGTCTTTTTCTCACAGGCCAGGTACTACAGCCCTTTCATCATCTTCATGGCCCTCCTTTGAACCCCCTGCAGTCATGTCAAAGGAGTACTCCAGGAAAGCAAGCCCTTCAAAACATAAAAATAAATGAAAAGAAAATTTGTTTTGTATGTAGCACAATTCGATTATGGATCTTATTGTCACAGTGTGTATCTGGACTAAAATAGAAATTAAATAACTCAGGTGAATGACTGCTATATTTTGTCTATTGCTTATACTCTCTCCCAAGGCATCTGATGACTGAGCTTGCAGATAGTGTATTGAGCTAGACAAATATTTGGCCTGACTCAGAACAGTGCTCTGACTCACTCCAGTGGCCAATGACTGTGGGTGGTGACCTCTTTTAGTGCTTTGTTAAGTGTCCCTTGACAATCTGCATCTGCTTGCTCCAGAATGGTTTTATGTACATATGGGTCACACCTTTCCAGTGCCTATTGCTGCTGTTTCTGGGTTAAAGATAAAATTACAACTATCCAACTAATACTGAAAACTAATAGTGTTGATCTCCTGCAAGGTCCGGGTCATGAACGGCTGAATTCACACTTATTTAATAGTTACTCATCCTATTAAAGTGAGTCCCAGGGAGGGGATTTTAACATGCAGTTTTCAGGAAATTATTAGCAGATATTTTCCTACTCTTTCATTCTGCTTATGGTATTCTGATTTGTGAATACTATTTAATAATAATTTTGTGAGGATGGGAGAGCATTGCTCAAATCTGTGCTCTGAATTAGTCAGAGAGGGAGATTATATCTACGGTTATTACAGTGTGCATTAGTATCTTCATAAGCCAGTTAATGAATGAGGAACAATGTTTCTATCGCCTACCTCAAGTTTTGGCAAGAAACAAACTTGTCAGAAGTGTCAAAACAATTCAGCTTGGATCTGCCTAGAACACTGTTTAATCTTGCTTAATTCCAGTATTTCAGTACTTCCAGAAGTTTTCAGCACTTTGTCGTTTCACCACAACCATTCTGCAAAATTCAACTCACATTCATGAATTGGCTTGGCCAGCCCGAAAGTGCCTTTTCCAATGAACTGATGATTCATTGAGGCATTTTCTCCCAGATTTTGAGCTGCAGCATTTCATGGAAGCTGGCTTTTTGCTCAGAGAGATGACTATCACAACCAGTTCCACTGTAGGAGTGTTGAAAGCGCGGCCCGTCTAGAGCAGCCATCTAGGAGTATCTTCTGCGGTAACCTGAACGCTTGTGGTACCTCCTCCTCTTCTTTCAATTAACCTAACAGGTTTATTACCATCCAGCTACTCGGCTCACTATTTGCCAGGGTTAAACTTATCAGCCTTCGCAGTCTCCTTATGATTGGGATGAGCTTTGATTTGCAGGCCCATCTCATGAGCTGTCATTTTGCTTTCTGCCTGGCTGGTTTCCTTTCCATTATGCCACGCAGTCAGCTGTAGGTCAGGCTAAATATTTAGATTTTGACATCATATAGAAAGGGAGGAAAAAATTCTCCTCTGTGCCCTATAGAAATTTCTCCTTTGTGCGGAGGAGCTGTCACAGCCACTGGTTTTATTCGGAAAAAATGGTTCCCAAGCCAAGAATTCCCCCCCGACATAAAGTGTGGTCACCAGTGGCCGTCTGCTGCCCCACAGGAGCAGTTGCCCCCATCCCTGTGGTCACCCATGAGGACAGGCACCTGCTCCTCCGGCAAAGCCCGGCTGTGCTGTGCCCTCCCCTTGGCCATCTCCATCCCTTCCCCAGCTTGGAGGGGTGTGGAGCAGACCAGAGCCTCACAATCTCTCCATCCTTGTCTTGCCCCCACCTTGAGGCTCATCCCAGGCACCCCCTCGCCCCAGCTCCCTCCTCCAGCTCTCCGCCACTCTCAAGTGCTGCAGCGAGCAGGTAAGAAGATGTGCTCTTGCTTAGAAGGTAGCCCCATCTCATCTTGCTTTAATATAGTCACCAACAGCACCACAGTTCCTCTGTGGGGTGTGTGGCTGTGCTGTGAATAGCCATCCCCTTTTGGTAGCCCTACACTTACTTCCCAGTGAGGCCCAGTGCATTACAATGCTCCTAAATGAGATTGAGTGGTGGCAGAGGTAGGGAGCACTATTCCCATGGACCCAGGGATTTAATCTTTCAGTCTCACAACCCCTCTCCAATTGTTACTGCTCCTTACTTCTCCTGCAGCTCTTCCTGTGTCCCACCTGCCTTGCCTGTCTGCTGGGCCCTGACCCCTTGCCCCATGTCTTTGTGCAACGTCATCTGGCCCTTATTACACCGAGGTGTAGAAATGTGTCACAAAGCAAAAGTCCCTTTCTCCACCACCAAAGTGTAGCAAATGGAGATCAAAGGGCTTGATTGTTTCCCAGAGTTTCAAGCTGAATAAATACATTGAATAAATAAAATAGTATCAAGCGAAGTGTTCCAAAACAAAACATTTTTTTAGAAAAATGAAATCATTCAGTTCCCCAATATGCTGAAATGGTTTCTTTCAAATTTATTATTTTCTTAAATTTTCCGAACTGTTTTATCAGAATGGCCATCTTTCTGATAAGGAGTTTTGCTTTCAACAAAACAGCATTGTTTAGTGATGGGGAATCTACTGAATCCTTCCCAGCTGGTTGCACCCGTTTTGGACCAGCACTCAGAAGACCAGTCCTGGTGTGGGAGCTGGCACAGACCAGCTGACTGTCCCAGGTCACATCCTTCAGGACAGAGCCATGCTGGTAACCAGGGCTGCCCTGAAGGCCACTCTAAAGCCTGTACTAGCCAGATAGATCCACGATAGCCACATATGGAGCATGGCACCCAGGACTCTCCCATGGGATGAAGTTTCCCCTTGTGTTTGGAGAACCTACTGGCATGTACCTACCAGCTATCACTTGCTGGGACTCCCCACCCTGCCTGGAGCCCACATGCCTGTGGGTGCCCCAGGACCTCCATCCCCAGAATCCCCACTCAGGTCATCCCTACCTTTCCCTCTCCCCGAGGCCAGACCGGTGCGTCACGAGACAGTCCTTCATCCCCAGCCCTGATGGGTTTTGCTGCCCGTCACCGGGGATGCTCCAAGCAAGCAAGGGCAGTTCATGCACTTCAGGCTGGAAGACGAACAGCCTGATATAACGCGATAACCCGAGCTCAGTGCTTGTGCTTCCTATCAGACCTTGTATCGCCTGTTTAGGCTGCAGCTTCACAAAAGTGTCTTGTAATGTGCTTGTACAGCAACCAATACCGCACGTTTCCACTGCTAGCTGTTACCATGACACAAGCAGGGCTTTGTTGAGGCTAAAAAATTTTCTTAAACAAGTACACTGATAGCTCTGTTCAGCTGCTTATTGATGGTTTTATGTCTCATTGTTAGTTTAAGCCCTTGAGGTCTTTTGTGTCTCTGCTTGCCTTTTGGCACACAAAAAAAAAATGAGTATAGCGATACAGATAGTATCGCAAAGCAACAATAATCACAGCTACAGATTAGTGGTTCGCCTGTGCTCTGTCCCCTTCGTCATAGATGTGCTTGAGTGAATGACCTATATTTGGTTTGTGGCTATCCCATACCCGGTGCATCGCAGTCTCAGGCGCTACCCTCTGGTTCTTCATATTGACTAATAATAATAACAACAACTTCTTTGCAAGCTGTTTACCACCCACATGTACCTACCCCCAAAAAACCCAGAGGAAATAACGAAGTAGCATTCTGTTTCTATTTATAATCAGAAAAAAAAAAGATGATTCCCAGTAATAAAGCAGATAGATGTTTATCTGCTACGACAGAAATGTTGAGTCGATTTTTTGAAATTCCAAACTTGAAGTTTCCTTTGCTTGTGTCAAAGCTGTTTCATCTTCTCTCACAACCTACACCACCTCCTCCTCTTTCTCATTATCTTCACCAGACTCCTTCCCTCATTCCTTGGCTTGCCCGGCCGGCAGAGACTGCCTGTGGGCACGTGGAGCCTTGGCCCCAATGCTGTTTCTGCAGGCTGGCTGAGTTCGCAGTAGAAGCCCCAAGGATCTCGTTTTCAAAAAGCATCTGGCAAAGGCTTCAGAAAGACATGTGATGTCCGTGATGCATTAGTCACTTCTCCAGCTGCTGCCTCAGTTTTTCTGTCTGTAAAGCGGCAGAAATCACGTAGATCTTTCTTGTAAAAAGATAAGAGCTCTGGGGAGGAAAATGCCGGAGACAGGCACGCTGCTATAGACCCAAAGGCATTAGCGCGTCCTGCTCACTGCTGGGTTCAAACCTGTCTCCTTGCAGAACAAGCAGACAAGTTCAGAGAGTGCACGGCTGCCTTTCCTTGCAGAGCGTTCATTCCCTCACCTCCCACCCTTCTTCCCTTCTGCTTTTGGCCTATGAAACTAAGGCAAAGTCACCACCATCTCACCTAAAACAATTCTGCTCTTTCAAGGGATGCTGCCAGACAGCGAAGCCGTATGTCGGCCTGAGGGAAGTGTGCTGCTCCCCCCGCCCTGTGCCGCCGGGGAAGGGGACACAGGGAGTGACATGGCACTGGTCACACAGCGAGGCTGTGGCACAGCCCGGATGTGAAACCAGATTTCCTTTCAGCCTGAGTTTTACCAACAGGCCAAACCCCTCCAGAAAATAGCTAAAACAAAACAAAACAAAACAAACCAGCTTGTCAAGACACATCCTGAAACTGCCTAATTACATTTACATTTGCCACAGAGGTACGGGATATTTTTGCATCTGAGTGGGTGTCTCTAACTTTCAATTGTTTGCTGTGTGTTCTTTTTTTCATTCGAAGCACTACTTGAAGTTGCAGTTTCCCATCCTGCATGTTCTGAGAAAAATCCTCTGTTACAAGTTTTCCCTGCTAAATAGTTATAATGGTATGAGTGAGTATATGATCAAAGGTCTAGAAGATGCCTTTACTTAGAGAAATTTAAGCAATTTGGTCTACTTATTTAATCAAACTGAGGAATGAAGAAAATTTGATGCTGGGTCCATGTGAGTTTAACTGGGAAAAGGAAAGTTTGGGCCACTGGAAGTGAGCGTTAATGACGGATGAGGTGAACAAACCCCAAGGCTTTCCTCTTTTCTATCTTCCCGTCTGTCTGCTTCTGTCAATCCCATAGGAGAGAGAAACAAATCCATGAGGCTGAGCTTACTTAAATACTGGCATGACTCCTTGAAAGAAATGGCAACTCCATCATGGCTTGAAGTCTTTGAAATGAAAGCTAGATGTCTTTTAAAATGAAATCTTCCAGTCTAGTTGAGTTTCCTGATTCAGTTGTGCTCAATAAGCTAGTTCCTTTGGAATTCAGCAAGAGAATTAGTACTGATGTATTCTAGATGACAGAATTGGTTCAGTAGGTGAGACACAGCCTTCAGAAATGTATCCAGAAAAAAAAAATACATTTGCTTATGTATCACAGAAAATGCATTATATCTTGTGACAAATTTTCTATAGTAAAATATATGTCTCTCAATGTCTTCACCTCACTGCTATTTTCTTTTGTCTGCTGTTTGACTATCATGAGTTTGAGACTGAAACTATGTTAATGTGCACAGCCCCTGTTGCACCACACTTACACATGTATGAGTAGCTGGAGCTACCAAATGCTTGATGAATTTCTTGGCCTGACTTAAAAATGATCCAAGCTTTATTCCCTGCTGGAAGAAACCACTGTTAAGCAATAAGAAAGAACACCATTGGAGTCTCAGTATTTTCCAAGTCTCTTTAAACCCAGAGATATTCTTTACTCTAGAAAGTATAAAAGATGCAGACTTGCCTATGCTGTGCCTGCAGCATCCATAGATTTCCCACCATAAGAAGGAGAATTCTTTATTTTTCTCTTCCAGGCATGTATTCAAGGCTGAAGCTACACTAACAAGCCCAACACAAGGACCAAAATCAAGTCCAAAACCTAGGATCCAAGGAGGGTCAGTAAGCCAGTCCATTTGCACTTAAAGCAAACTGGGGGTTCACACGGTGCAGAGAACCATCTCTTTGCAACCAGTTATCTTGACGTTGGCTGATAGAAAAGATACCCACTTTCAATCATTTTATTCTCAGAAAACAGAAGTGTAGATAGCAGTTCAAAGTGCTTTTGGGACATTAAGCTGCATGCTTATTTTTTTTCTGACTCCATGAAAATTTCATAATGAAACCCCTAAAAAACTAGGTGAAATATATGGTTTGGTCTGGAAACCATGAGCAATTCTGTGGTTTTGCTTGGGTTTGTACTGAAACCAGTCAAAACTAGGTAGTTTCTTCTCACTGAATTTTACCTAAAGATTTTGAATTCATTCATACCTGAAACTGAGAGCGAAATTCAGGGGGCATGAACCCATGTAGTCTAAAAGAAGGAAAAAGGGTTTGTATGAAACCGCAGGTCAGGTTTGCTAACTGAGCTCAGCACCACTTTGAGTTGCTCGTCATTGTGTTTGCTGCTGACTCATTGAACCATGGCTGGTGTTTGGTGGACTCCATGACTCTCTGGCTACTTGTGAATTGTACCTGTGTTCTGCTGTTTTCAAGGTAGCACCTTCAAAGGCATGGCTGAGCCTCCACTTGCAGAATTCCATCTGTTTTGTTCTCATCAGCTGGATACCCCTGTGTTGGCTGGCAGGTCTCCATTGTGAAAAAGTCTGGGGAAAAAGTATGGAGAAGTAGTATTGACAGAAAACCACTTGCTGTTTGGTACAGTTGCATGTTGATGAGTTTTCTTGATTGTCCTTGGAACATCTCAGTGTCTAGCTCTTCTGGACAGGATGAAAAAACTGCTTTTCCATCATAAAAACCAGTGGAGTGCTGTAGACGCATTGAGGCACTGAGACATTTGCATAAAGGCATCAAAGAAAGAAAGAAAAAGAATTTGGTGAAAAAAAATCAAGAACAGACAGACAAGATTAAAATTTTCAGCCTAAGCCTGCATAAATTGAGACTGACATTGCTGGGGTTCCTGAGTTACATTAATTCAAAGGAAGTTGAAGTAGAAGTGATCTGAATATCAATGGAAATGTACAGAGCTTTTGTATGCAGTGACTGAAATCAAAGACAGAAATACCAAATTTAATTCCAGGGAGGGCAGACAGAACCGGATCCATGTTGGAGATGTCCTTCTTGTGGATAAGAAATACAGCTTTGATAAAAGCTTTGGACATTTTTAGGGTAACTGTTCTAGTGAAAATACTGTCAGATGCATTATTTTGCCTGATATTTACCTTCTCACACACAAAAAAGGACTGTAGCTCAAGGCTATGGTCTTTTTAATTTTGCTTTTTTATCCTCCAGTGACTCATACATTTTCTCTGGCTTAAGTAAATGGAAAAGCAGTTTTTTCCAGAGGCAATTACACCCTGGCAGTTCCAGGGCAGCCCCGGCTGCCTTGTGACACAGCAATGCCATGATTTCCCCATCCTCCTGGTACTGCTCCTCCCTGGATGCACCCAGCCGAGGTAGCTCTCCTCGATCCCTACATCATCCCTGCTTGATAATGGCCTTTTATCATTTAATTCCTAAATGTGGTGTGTTTTCTTTGATTGGGCTGCCTCCTCAGAAAGGTGGTGTTTCTCCCACATAGTGGGTGTGATTTTTCACAATTCCAGTAATTAGACTCTCATCTACTGCCTGCTCATGGGGCTCAAGATCCTGCATCACAAGATCCCCCAGTCATTTTTCTTAGAGTTAGAAATCTGACAGGTACTTAGACCAAACAACTTGTCTAGGCTGTTTCTATAATCTCTCCATGATATTGGCTCGGAACACAAGCACTACCAAAATGATTCACCCTGTATAACTCAACTATGTTTGGCTGGGGTGAAACACCAAGGAAGCACAGTCTAGCTCACGCTGACGCCTGCCTTTGTGATTGACCCAGTGAGCCCAGATGCATTTTTGTCCAATGGGTTTCTGAAAATCTTGCGCCTTGTCAAAAAGCAGAGCTTGTGAGAACCAAGTTTGCCTGATGCTAAACAACTCTGAAAATTCACTGCAAAAGCAATGCTCATCTGGAGATGTAAATGAACACAACTGTAAATTAGTGTAATTGTAAATAAGTAGGGCTTGACTCTGAACATCTCCATTTAGAGGCGTTGATTGCACACAAGGGCTATATGGCTCCAAGGAGGGACCGTGTTGTTCTTCTTATGGGGATTTTCACTTTTAACTATGGGAGACTAGAAAGCAGCTGCTGCCTGATAGTAACCAAAAGCTGCCAGTGGCTTCAACCCAACCTTGTTGAATAAGCCACAAATAAAAAGCTCCATATTTCATCATTTAATGATTACTGAAACATCTTTCTTGCCCCATTCTTAGGATTTCTACAATTCCACATCCTGAGAAAAAAATGTGGCCTGGTGGTTAGGTCACTTTCTGAGGAGATAGAGGCTTTATTTCCTTCTTTTACCACCATTTATTTTTTTACTTTATTTTATTCATTTATTTTATTGTTTACATTTGGGGGGGAGTAGCATGTATGTACAGTATGTATACAGTAGCATGTACTCCACAGTATGCCTACAGTGGAGTAGCAGCATTTGCAAACTCTTTCCTTCCTCACCCTATAGGGACTGGAAAAACATAAACAACTTCCCAGGCTCCTCTTTGAGAAGATAAGTGATGATATTTTACTATTTTGAGGAGGGTGAACTACAGAAGTCTTTCAGCTTTCCAGAATTATAAATACGCTTTCACAATGCAGTTATGCTCCTGTTGTGATATATGAACTGTGCTTCAAGCTAGATGTGACTTTGACTTTTCCCTGGTTCACATATTATTTCCCAATAGGGTTTAATGTACAGATGCCACACCGAGCAAGTTATGTATATTTCCTTTTTTATAAGACACAGGGAGATTTATTAGCCATCAAATAAAGACCAGCTTTCACGTGGTCTTTATTTCTAATTTGTGTACGTTACACTGTCAGCTAAACTCAGGTGTGATGTAATTCTGCCCTTCTAGTGAAGTTTAACCAGAGATGATTTGATCCCCCGGAACGTTTCACTATTTTTCACCTGATCTCCAAATTACTCATCTCTCCTCAATCAAAAGTTTTCGATACACTCTTCTCATGCAAGGAACACAAATAATAATAGTCTTTGACGTAACTCAGACCAACTAATCTTTAGTTCAGGATTCAACTTCTTAACAGTTACTAAAAGTTTCATGTTCATGTTCATATTCATACACAGGAAAATTCCTGTTCTTGCAGACTAAACTTTCCAGCGCAATGCCCCTCCTAGGGCATTTCCTCTCCTAGGCCCTTATGTCGATGTCTCCAAAGACACCTCAGTTCCCCTTTCCATCTAAGTGGCATTGTCATCATTACCAAACCCATTGTTCACCTGCAGACCCAGTTGTCTATGTGCTTCACCCTTCTTTATTTTGGGTGAGATGGCCACACGCAACTGCAAAAAGCTACTTGAGTCTGATCCTGTCTCACAACTCAGCTCTCACCTGATGTTTCTTTGCATGGCTCATCAACCTGATTCTTTTTCTTTTTTTCTTTTTCTTTTTTCTTTTTTCTTTTTTCTTTTTCTTTTTCTTTTTCTTTTTCTTTTTCTTTTTCTTTTTCTTTTTCTTTTTCTTTTTCTTTTTCTTTTTCTTTTTCTTTTTCTTTTTCTTTTTCTTTTTCTTTTTCTTTTTCTTTTTCTTTTTCTTTTTCTTTTTCTTTTTTTCTTTTTTTCCTGAAAACAAACAAACAAAATAACCAACAAGGTATTTGGCCAATATGAGAATGACTGAGTAATATTGTATGGCCTTCACCTGAATAGCGTGCCAGATTATATGATCTAATGGCCCCTGTCTGACTTAAAAGCTATGAATCTATTATGTATGTTGACTGTAAGATCCTTTTCTAAGATGCCCAGGTCTCAGTGCTGCATCTCTCTGCCAGCCCTGGGATGTCTGGATGCAGCGGGTTGCAGTGCTGCCTTCTCTCACAGCACAGGGTCAAAGCATGACCTGCAAAGCAGGACTCTGCAGACCTCATCCAAAAGTCCTTCAGTGCTGCAACTTTCAGTGCTTACAGCTATTTTGTCCTGCCATGCAAAGTGATACACTCCTCCTTCTTTTAAATGTAGACTCCAGAGTAGGCACCCAGAGCCTGCTCTGGGTGGCTCCATTTTTGATTACGCTGGTCGAATCACTCAGAAATGGCCTGGTGTTCAGGAAGTGATGAACACCATGCTGGGCATGAAGATTCTTCCAGTGTTTTTTCACTGAATAATTGGAATTTCAGGTACCTGAAATCTCCAGACATGCTTGAAAAAAATCACATTCTAAAGAAGTCTGCTCTTTTCATTTAAGCTATGTTTTTAATCATCCTATTTCTTACAGCTTTGTGATTCATGCATTACCTCCTTCCTGTCACTCCCAAGCCATTCATCAAAATGCAGAGGGGATTAGTACTCCAAAAAGAACATTTCTGTTTTGATTGACTCTTGACAGCAAACATTGCTGAAAGATACCAAAGATTTTCCAGGAGAGTAGGCAGCTCCTTTCTTTGGGAAGGATGCTACATGGGTAGAACTGGTACTGTCTGGGAAGAGAATAACTCCTACTGAGCAAATGCACTCTCTGACAAATCTATGGAAGTTATTGTACTTTTATAACTGTTCCATTTGTATTGCTTTATTACTGCATTTTATTATCTATCTTAACACCTCTGCTTTCCACCTGCACTTCGAGAGTGATGGATGGTGCATATCACCTCCAGTATAAAAAGATGTTTTTCCCCCTATAGCCAATTTTCAGCTAATTTAATATACCTGTGTTTCTATTGCCTTACAAGGCTGTGTGATATAATTCTTTTGAACAACAAAGACAGTTGCACAGCACGAATAAACACTATGTAGCTTCCTGAGGAGATAATACTGTGCAATGGCAGTTCTAACCTTTTTTATTTTCTCTTATTTTCCTACTGTCTGATGTCTATTTTTATTCAGTAATTTTATTGGAGAAACAAAATGAGAAAAGAACATTGCTTTTCTTGGAAACCTTCCAATGTGTTGCAAGAGCAGAAGAAGGCCTGGATGAGAGATATGCAGCATCTCCCTCAGAAGACTCTTTTATGGCAACTGCCAACAATATCACCACAGCAGTATTAGTGTGATACTGGAGTGTCATTTACTTCCTTCTGTGACCAGCCTTGGATCAGGATCACACAAACAGGCACAGTTTTTAATAAATACTGTTTAAAAAAAAAATCTTTCTCAATCCTTGAATTGCTGACGTTCAATGGAAATTAAGCATCACTGGGATTTTGAATATCCTCTTAGTTCCTCACCCTGATGGAAGTTGGTGGAGGGCAGAACTGTTCTGGAGACGCCCACAATAACCTGCCTATCTAGCAGGGTACATACTTTACCATGTCTCAATAAATGAAAGGCAAGGTGGACCAGACCTCTGCTGATCCATATGCTACTCCTGCGGGATCAAGCACTGAAGCATTTTTCAGGAGTGAGGAGTGCTCAGCAGAAGGACCCTGGCCCAGGCACCCATCTCCCTCAGCTCGGGCTGAGATGAGAAGTACAAACATAACACCAAAGCACAATACAAGAGAATGATTCATCGGAGGAAACTTAAAAACCTGTGATTCATACCTTGAGTACTAATGATGTTTTGCAGTAACCTCAGTTTACTGATGTTGCATTTCCATTTCAAGTGATTTACAATTTAGCTAAAGTCAAAGAGCTCTTTCTTTAAGAGGGTCTCTTTGAAGGTACGAGCCCAAAAGCATATTTGCCATCTAAAACCCTTAATTAGGGGGGATGAGGTGAGGAAACATACACGATAATAAAAGATACATCATGGTACATATTCTGAGCTCTCTTAGATCGTGGAAATCTAAATACAAGGCTCTGGCACTAAACGATATGGGCGTAAACATGAATGATGGTTTTGATGAGAAACGGACTCGGTTCCCACTGAGGATCAAAACAGAAACTGCTAAAGGCATTTGTATTCTTCACGCCTCTGGATTTTAGTGGCAGCTGGGCACATACATGTCTCTGAAGAATTGGCTTTTAATGTCTTTCAGAAAAGTTTTCAGTTCTCACAAACTTCAGTCAAAGGTGAATTTCCATTGACCACATGGATGGGTTTTCAGTTCTCAGTAAGTTTGTTTGGTTCCTTTCAGTAGAGGAGTAGATAAATAAATATTAAAAAGGGGGCTGGGATATTTCCTATTTTTCTGCTAAAGACACTCACTTGAAAACTCTACCAAGAAATCATTAGAATTGCTGTTTTTGTGGTTCACTTGTTTTCTCCCTCTTTGTCCTTTTAAGCAAAGCTCTTTACAGCAGAGGATGCAGCAGGTGCCTCATATTAGAGAGTCAATGCAAATACAGGGCAAGCACCTGCTATTTAGCCTCTCAACTGGAGCTTGTGAGAATGGATGCAACATTGTTCAGAAGGCACGAAAACAGTGAACTGGGCTCTGGAAATCAGGCATAATCAGGCAGCTGCCATGATAGGGTTTGTAGAGTGAGGTTGTTGGACATAAAGGGTAACAGCATTGCACTAAAGTTATGTCTGAAAGTGTATCACCACCCTCAAGACAGGGTACACGGCCACTTTACCCCAAGAGCAGCTATTTGACTGGGGGGTGAGGTGGTTTATTTACTGCCTAAGACAAAGCTACAGTAGCAGAAGCATCCATTCAACCTGTCGTGTTTTCCTGCTGTAAAACTACTGGCTACCTTAGCTGTACATCTGGCTCGGCTGAGCAGTATTTCCCTCCGACAATTCAAGGCATTTCACCCTCCTCGGTGAAAGAAGGGGAATCATCTGTTGATCCTGCTGTTACCTGGGGCATTCTGAGGTGTTTGCTGTCTTGGAAATCTGTACTGCATGATATCATTGCACGACTAGAAGCTCTGTGCCTGCCATATATTTTGTATGTGACCTTCCCAGCAAATTTCAGCATTGCTGGCTCACTAAACGCTGCAGCATTCAAGTGCCATGCTAGTGGGCTGACTGAATTTAGTCTAGAAAGTAACAAGCCAAATTTAATCTGCTTTGCACCTGCTTGCACAGGGGCTGAACTTTTCCCATTTTCCTTTAATGGCCTTCATTGATCTCATTTTATCGTTATCACCACTGCAGTATCTGGCTGTCTACTTAGACGTAAGGTTAGCACAAGTGTTTTACATTTGCATGAAGAGCTGACCATGCATATCTCGGTGCAGCCACAAACACCTACAAGCTCGCAGAGGACAGTACTCTCCTCATGACACTGAAGATGCTGGGACATTCTTAAAACTACAACATCATTACTCCCCTGCAAGTCATCTTCCTTGCTGAGGTATGCATCTGCTCTACCATGAGCAAGAGATGTTTAATGTCTTATAAAGTATAATAGATGCCGTCAGTCACTGCAAGATCTTTGCAGTTTGGATCTTCCTGCATTTCACAATTGTCACATTTTCACATTGCTAGGGAGCAATGATGCTCTTTGGGAACACCTCCATGCTCTGCTTTCCCAAAGATGGGTTTGAAGCTCTGCAGGACTGGCTGCTGGAAGGGGTTAAAAGAGCCTTCAGGAATGTGCAATTCTTTTCCTTGCAAATCAAGACTGATTTCCAGTACATAGCAGGGTGATTGAGAACCACTGCTTCCAGGTGCTGTCCAAAATGTTTGCTGCCATGAAACAGGACTGAGAGCGTGAAGATCCACCTCATCCAACCTCTCAGGCTTGAGTGACAGACTTCCTGAGGAAGCCCTGACCAACTATCTTACTGCACCATTTCATCTTTCAGGAGAGGAGGCTTCTTCCCTTTGTCTCTGATTAAAATAGACTGTGCCTGTTTCCACAGTGATAAGAGATGCTCTGAAAAACACTGTTTGGAAACCTATACAAGCTTTTGTACTGCTGTGCTCTGGTGAATTTTTTAAAGCTAAGTAGTAATAACAGTAAGATGCCAGGACGCCTTACTGTCAGGGGTATAAAGCAGAATTGGATTAAAATAGAAAGGTACCACATCTGGTTTGGTAGTCCCATAAGCCAAAATCAGAGGAACCTGGATAATTACACTCAATAAATAACTTTACCTGCTTTTTCCGTTCTGATATCTTTCCCAAGACATTTGTTGCTGTACTCTACTGAAGGCAAGCTGTTAAGATAGATGGACCATTGGTAAGATCCTGTTTGATCATTCTGATGACCTTATATCACTGAACTGGGAATAGCTAAAACAAATAATAATCCTAGTCATCCTGATCTGTTACACAAGCTATTTGGTTTCCGTAGTTATGAATCAAAAGAGGATGTTCATCTAACTGTGAAAATTTTCAGAACACCGAAATGTCTTTAGAGTTGGGCTAGCCAGAAAGCAAGGAGTCATCTCACGTAAAAAATGCAGGGTTAGGTACTACTGGCGATTCCACGCTGGAAAGGAGTGGCGGTGCTTCCAGTTAGAGAAGTGTCGATTGGGTTTGGTGAGAAACCCCATGGCTGGGTGCTACACCAAGCCTGGAACAGAGAGGCTTGTGGGCAAGGGATAAACCAGGATTAATTCAGCAGCTGCATATAAGTCAAGGCATGGAGGCAAATACAGACATGCTCTGTGGGCACATCCTGACATCATGCTTTCAGTTACTTTCGTGTGACCACTTTCTGCCTATGCCTTTGCCTAGAACTTGCATCCTGCATCAGAGACATCTTCCTGACAATTTCTGTGAATTGTTCAAGCATAATCTCACCCAGCATCTGCAGACCTTCAGAGGCAGGAGGAACAGCCACCACACAGAAAGCCCAGGTCATGCCTGAATGCAGAGCGCCGGCGATCACGGCGCTGGGACACTGCGGAGAATCACAAGAGGTTACTCTGTGCAACAGGAAGGCAGCGCTCTGGGGTGAGGTACTGTACCGAGCTGTAGCTGCACTGAGTATAAAATGAAACAAAATTTGCATAGCTCTCTTTTTCACAGAAAGCCAGCGGCAGGGAGGGGGGGGACTGATCTTGGTAACTATTCACCTTCTGACATCAGAAACCTCCAATGCAGCATACAAGACGGCTGTCGCGAAATCCCTGATCAAGAACATGAAGCTCCTTCCCCTCTTCACAGCTGCGACCTGCCTCACGCCCCCAGGTCCTTCTTTCTTCATACCACAAGTGATGAAGTTTTTTTTCCAGATCACATGAGCCAGGATGAAGGGGGAAAATCCTGCCAGGAACAGAGATGGGCTGCAACCTGAACCTGATCAAGGGGAGATACAGAGCAGTACCCTGAGAGCTATATAAGAATGTGCTCGGCACAAGAGCAAACACTTTTTCAGGTGAAGGACTCTCATGAATCAGCCATGCATGTGAGTGAAGACACCGTTTCAAGGAGGCTTGGAGCCACTAACAAAACATGTTTGTATTTCATCATCGCTACCCTCGCCACTTTACTCGTCTTTGCACTAGCCACCATCATGGTCTTAGTCATTCAGAGGACGGTAAGCGATTTCTCACTTTATTCATTGGCTTTTTCTTTTGTTCTTTTTTCTTTATTTTCTAATGTAACCTCCCTCTCTCCAAATAATACTCTGTAGCTAGCAGATCGATCTCTGCCACCTGTAATGAGTACACACACACAAGGTAGGGGACAAAACAAAGAGGGAGAGAAAAGAACTTTCAAAAAAGAAATCATTGCTCCATGGGCAACATTATTTCTAGCATGCAATTTCTTCTCTATGAATGGAAGTGGGAAACTCATAATTCAAGAGTCAATCCACCCTATGTCCAGCCTAGTTAAGATGAGAAGTGGAATGAAGACACATCGGTGTCTCACTCTCTGCTGCCTGGCTTATATGTATCCCCTGTCACTTCTTTGGAGAGCTACCGCTGTCCAAGATAGTCTGGTCTGGTCTTGCCTGGTCTGGCAGTGTCTGTTAGGGATGGACACAACACGAGCCATCTCGCTGCGTGATGCTGTGTGGTGCTGTCTGCTAGGATGCCATGAGAGGCAGTGAAGCAGAGCTCCCTTGAAAGACCCTGAGCAGTGGATGGGGCAAGGAACCTCGTGGTGCCTCACATTTTTGTCAGTCTTGCTCTCGGGAATGATTTTTTAATGCAAAAATAGTTATAGCAAGGATAACTGAAGGATGTAAGCGAGACAAGGTCTGAGAAAAAGAACTCTTCCCTCTGCCTAAAGACATTTCCCCCTTCTTAAAATAAAGAGGATCTGGGACTGAATGGGGAATCAGTGAGACAGGTCCAGCCACGACAGAGGTACAGGCTTGTGAATACAAAAGGTGCATTTCTGATCCTACCAGGAACGTTGCTACAAATTTTACCAGAGTAAAATATCACATTAGAAGTTTTATAGCCTTTGAAATCTTAACGCAAAAATCTAGATTCTGAAGCACCTCTGCTATGATTCATAGAATGAAAGCACCAGCATGGAGCTGCTGAATGATGCTGGCCATGGAAAACAAAATATGTTCATTCAGCACAATATTTTCTCTTACTAAATTGATCTTGTACAATTTATGTATCTGTGTATGCACATTACCCAGAAATTAAACCATTAAAGCTTGACTGATACTTCTTTAAGTTGTACCAGCAAGGAGTCATTTACCTGAAATCAGCGTTCTTCCAAAAGAGAAGCAGTTTGGAAACAGTTAGAATGAGACATGGGGATTTTCAAGTGATAAATAGTGGGACATTAAGGGAGATCTTTAAAATAACAGCCTGGGTAATTACAGAATTGCCACAGTTTTCCTATATAATGAGGCTTTCATTTGTAGTTATTATGAAAGTAAGCATTAAATTACTTCTCCATCAGGATAAATGCAGTTACACCAGTTGCCAGAGGAACAGTATTACTGAAAGAGTCAAGGTTTTCATTTAAAAGACTAATGACATTACTGCAGCTGCTTCGGAAACGGTGTTAGATTTGGAAACATTATTCATCCCCCCCACATTTTCCAACACCCTAAGAAATTTCCTTTACACCTTGTTTTCAAGAAAGGCGGTACAGCACAGTGTCAGACCTGGGAAGTGCCATTTTTTGGAACTACATTCAGGGCTGAAGTCAGTTCAGTTCCCAGCTTTCATCTGCAGAAACACTTTGCATTAGGCCATTCACTTACCTATATCTTTCGGAAGTGATTTTTGTTTTTCCTCTCAGACAAGAACAGTTGCTGCATAGTGGACCTTTGCGTACATTTTCCCTCTTAACACTGTTAGAAGGGCCATGAGGCCTCCATGCTTCTTCTCTGCTGCGGTTCACTGCTGCTAAATATATATACAGATTGATAGATATAGATGATAGATATAGATAAACACACACACACCTAAGTAGATGTCTATATGTATGGAGAGAGAGAGGTAAAATCAGTGGAAGAGTAAAGAAAGGACTAGAGAACTGTAATTAGGACACATAAAGCCCAGGACACCTTGCACTGTACTGCAAGGTACGCTGTATTAGACACCTAGGCCTTGAGGTGTAGCGCTATGAACAGATTCTGAGCGAAGTCTGGGACAGTCCGTCACTGCTCTGCATTTTGTAGAGGTCATATTGTCACCCTCCAAGTGGCATGGGTAAGTCATCTGAGCACTGCTCCGGCACTAGCTGACTGCTCGAGTCAGTGGTGGTCTTTGTGTTTGATGGTCTCCTCCTCAGGCCGCTGGAGTCAATCATTGAATTATTAGGGTTGGAAAAGACCTCCAAGATCATCTGGTCCAACCATCACCCTACCACCAATGTCACCCACTAAACCCTGTCCCTAAGCACCACGTCCAACCTCTCCTTGAACACCCCCAGGGACGGTGACGCCACCACCTCCCTGGGCAACCCGTCCCAATGTCTGACTGCTCTTTCTGAGAAGAAATGGCTCCTCATTTCCAACCTGAACCTCTCCTGGCGCAACTTGAGGCCATTCCCTCTGGTCCTGCCGCTAGCTACCCTACAAACCCCGTTAGCAGTGGGGCTGCAGGAGCCACTTCCCAGCGTGGCCTTTGCCTCATTTATGGCTGCTTCAAAGGTCTGCAAGGAGCCTTGCCGAGAGCACGCCCACCGGAGCCTGATGGCCCCCTCTGGTGGACAACCCTGACAAAAACGAGAAAGAAAAAAAAAGGCCAAAAACTGAAAATAGCCCCTGCCAGCAGTTTCCCACTCACTGAACACGAAAGTACGTCTGTTTTGCCCCCCGGCTCAGCCAGCCACGGGTAATGAAGTTTTGAGGCCTGGGGATTAATTAATGTCCTCAGCTTCTGTTGCTGGGACCCGTGGGACGCACTCTTGCAAGAGCCCTGGGCCTCATGAAGCTGGTCCCAGGCTCGTTTCTGGGGGACTGTGTTTTGGGGTGCGTTGTCTTGGGCTTTGTAGATGTGGGCACGCATTTTGGAGACTTCTGGTTAAACAAATACTCAGTCCTGAGCTCAGTGTTAGAGTGACCCGAGGGAACGGCACGGAGCTGGGACAGGGGCGGGTCAGGCTGGTGTTAGGGAAAGGTTCTGCACCCAGAGGTGCTCAGGCACTGGGACAGGCTCCCCAGGGATGTGGGCATGGCACTGAGCTGCCAGAGCTCAAGGAGCATTTAGACAATGCTCTCAGACTTAGGGTCTGTTTTTTTGGTGGTCCTGAGCAGAGCCAGGGCCTGGACTCAATGGTCCCTGTGGGTCCCTTCCAACTTGGGCCATTCTGTGGTTCTGTGACTATAACAGCACTGGTCTGTCTCAGCTTGGGAAAATTTCTTGTAAAGTAATTAAAGGAAGGAAGAAAGACAGGACTTTCACTGGCACCTATCATTTTCTCTAATGAAGCAAACACAAATTCTTCTGCTTGCCAGGTCTGAGATCCTTCATCAGCAGCACCCAGATCACTGCAGACAGGGTGAATTCATTGTACTGAATTGTTTCCGAGCTGGTGCTCTATTATTTAACCTCTCTGAGCTCCTAGCATGTGCCCCTTTACATTCCAGATTACACCGTTACATGCAATGTGCTGGCTGTCACAAGAGAAAACAGCAATGCTAGTAATATTTCAAAGCAAGATCTAAAGTGTTATTTGAATACCTAGTCACTTGCCACTAAAATAAATTAAATTAATATCTGCTGTTTTCACCCACTGGGAGACTTCCCAAATGAGGGTATGATATGTTAATTCATTTTAATTCTTTTTGTGTTGCCCTGGCTACAAATCAAGCTGCGTGCCATCAGCCTCATCCTGCATGCTTTCTCTGAGAGAGGGCTGCAAGGCGAGCACCTCACTGATAGTAACATCTCGGTCACTTTACCAGCCTCTCTGCAAGCAGCCATAGCTTTCCTGCCTGATTTCATTGAGCATAATCTTGTTGGGGAGATAGCATCTTTCTCCCTGTCTTACATGGGTGTGGGGAGAGAAAATGAACGACTCGGATATTGCAGGTTCCCAAATCACGAAGCGCCTATGCAATCTCTATCTGCCGGATGCAGCATTTTGCTACTAGACCAAAGGATAGTTTTGGCTTGCCTGGAACAGACACAGCTCTACACCTCAGCTGTGGTTGAAAGCATGGTCACGTTAGGCCAAAGTCTAATTAAATGTATCCTTAAACATCTAAGGCCACAACATTAAGTACCAGAAACAGACACAGCGTGACTTCTCTCACTGTCCAACCATCTTCTTTCTCCTCATGCCACACATTATTCTATTTATACCCAAAAATAAAGCGCTCATGTTTTAAGACCCTCGAGATCTCCAGACCACTGTGGATGATGGTGTCTCCTGCCACGTGCATGGGCTGCCTCACTTCTCCTGGGAGATACCAGATGTTCTGCCAAAACTAGTAGCAGATTTCCAACTTTCTAATCCTTGGACATGCTAAATTGGGCCTGGCCAGGTTACATGGCACAATTAGCCCAGGTAATTGGATTTGAGAATAAAAGAGTCAGTTTAGGGTAGCCTGGAAGGGAACAGAAACCACTCCCTGATACTGAAATTAGCAGTGTGTGTGAGCGAAGGGACATGACACAGAGTTTCAAGCGCTGAGGCGCTCATAGTTTCTTTCCACAGCTGTCAGGAAAATTTGTTTGCTCCCTGGGGGTACTGATGGACAGTTATGAGCTGTTAGAGATATAACCTGCATGGAAGTAAATACACAAGCAGGCACAGGCCCGAGGAATTCATGTTTGGAAAGCAGAGAGGTATGCTGAAACAGAAGCTAGACCACAGATGAAGCCTACCGTATTTCACACTTGGAGCATGTTTCCTGAGAATTTTTCAGGCCATGCTGATGGAGGACAATTTCTCATTCCTTTTTGACCTTTAGATTTACATCTCGGCAAGAAGTAGGAGAAGAGCTGAGGCAGGACAACACTGCTGCTCCCAGACCCATGCTGGGGCTCTGCAGCTTTTATTTTCATCCAGCCAGGCTTCCCAGGGCCAGACGCTGGCTCTGAAGGGTGTCCAGTCCCGCTCTGTCGTACTCTCTCCAAGCTTTGCAAGCCACAGGGAGAACTTCAGGGCTTCTGCTTCCAAAACAACCCCAACAGAAGCCACACACATTTCTTACAGCACTGAGAAAACTGCTGTGTCAGAAATGTAGATTTCTACTTTCAGAAAAAAAAAAAAAAAGGCTGTGATGTGGAATGACTGAGGATGAATTTGCCTGAGTGCAGAGGTTGCTGGAGGGCTGTGCTCCACAGCACTCCCTCACTGGGCTGCTGGGATGCTCTGTAGGAGCCATATGCCCTGTAACGCCCGGCTCTGCAGTGCCTTCTTGGGATGCAGTGGAAACTTTTAATATCAACTTGTAAAGTAGGGTCCCACTAGAACACAGGTGTACCCTGCTCCCAGAATAACCTCCCCACTCTCATTTCTCTTCCAGGCAGCTGATCCTGCCACAGAGGGCATCACAGAACCCATCCGCAAAGGTAAGACACCTAAATTGACAGCCTGTGCAGTGTTTCATCTGTAATGCAAATATTGCCCAGGATCGTGAGTAAGGCAATTATGCACATGTCAACATTTCACATAAAGTCACTTCTTGGTTGAAAGCCAAGGCAGTGGAAAAAAAAAAAAAAAAGAAGAAGAAGAAGAAAAAAAGCTTTCAAATTACTCGGTACCTCCGGAAACCAGGGCATAGCTAAGGAAATAACAAGCATTTCTGAATCTGCCCTGAAGTGTCTTTGCAAGAGAGCATTTTTGCCAGAGGATGTGAACATCATTCTGTTAGGTCTTATTTTAAGGGCTGTCTCTTGCACATGTGGACGTAATGTCCCTGTCCTTGAAAGGATTGGGTGTAAACATGTTAGCACATATTTCAAAACAACAGGAGCTCCTCTTGAACTCCTCTGGTCTGGAGTAGTTATGTGTTTCTTACTGGCTTGCGGGAAAAAGGGAGGAGGGAAGGGGTAGGTTGAGGAGAGGCAAGTGGAAAACAGCAGCAGCAAGAGGCAAGGAGCAGGGAATTTAAACAGGCAGAGTACGGACATAGGGAGACCAAAAATGGAGAAACCTTTCAAACTAGACTAGCAGAAACAGCCTACCAATATTCTGCTTTTCCTTAGCATAAATCAGAGAAGCTCTGTTTATTTCATTTCTTTCGCCTTCCTGGTTCTACGGTCCTTAGCACCAAGTATGTTGACTTGCAAATATGAGTTCTTATTTAGTCCCAGAAGATAGGAGATAGCATCACCTCCCACTCCTCAGATGGGAAAACTGAAGCAGAGTGTTTATCTAGAGGTGTTAGCACAACAGGAATCTAAAAAATCAAGGTCCAGAAAACCTTAATTACATAACTATATTTTCTGCACCTCTGTTTTTGTGCACAGGTGACATAATGCAGTATCTGGGCAACATACACTGTAACTAGCAGAATTCATGAATCCAGGACTCTTCTGTATTGGGCTTTTTTCATACCACACGAAGTTGTCCCTGCATGTCCCACTGCCCTTCCTGAGAACTTTGCATCAGCCTCACCATCATTTTTGTGTGTTTTCAAACTCCTGTAAAACTGGAGGGATTTTTTTCTCCCCTCAGGATGTCCCCTTGGTGCATTTTTTAGTCTGTGTCTATCTCCCCTATATCTCCTTAAGTTTTTCTATGGCTTTCTGGTACTTCAGGTTGTACTTGAAGATCCTCAGAAATAAAGCAGGGTCTTAACATGCAGGGCAGATTTGGATAAGGGAGTTTGGGCAGCCCTATCACAGCCTCATTCTAGTGCATCCCCAGAAGTGCCCAAAAAGGAGCTTTGCAAACCGAAGTGGTTGCAAAGCCTCAGCCTGGCTGCCCACGTCCCCTGTGGTGACAGCAATTCCCCGGTGCCCACGGGGCGGTGCAGCCCCAGAGCAGAGCCTCTGCCTCACAAGCCAGCCCAGCCTCAGAGAAATCACCAGAACGGTGCTGGTTTTCATGGCTGAGTTTTACCACCGATTAGAAAGAGGTAGCGAAAGCCATCGGAGCGGTGTCTAGTGATTGACAGAGGAGGAGCCACTGAGCACATATCGTAGGTCAGGGTTATTGTAAAGCAAAACACAAGCAATACTGGCATTCCCAGGGTAGGAGGGAGAGGTCTCACATTGCAAAAAAAAAAAAAAAAAATGTTGCATTGCAATATTATTTATTTTCAAATCTCGAAATCTGTGCCAATTGTTCTTTCTCCTCATCAACACCTGGCAGGTGCCAGGCGGGAGGAGCATGTTCTCTCCAGGAATGTACAAGACATGTTTCCTTAGCTAGAAAACATTTTGCCTTTGGGTCAGTATCAATTACAGGCACCCTGTTGCTCCAAATTCTGCTGCTAAATCTGTGGTGATGCCATTAGTGTAAGACAAAGGAGGGCATAACAAAATGCCACAAGGCAGGAAGGGCTGCCGAAAGCTGTCTGCAGTGTGTGCAGGTGCTCGATCAGCCTACCCCTTGCTGCCTGTCAGGCTCTATTGCACAGCTCTGATGGGGTAATGGAGCATTAAAGTGTGAGCAAATTACAATGGCCTTTTATTTTTCTCTTAAAATGCATAAAGCGGGGCTAATTGATTAATAGATCCCAGTGGGTAATTTACAGCAGGCCCCTCGGCACGGAGCTCTGTCATCCGCTGCCAGGCATCGCTTGCTGACTTCTAAGCAGGGAGCCTCGGCGGCTGCTGCAAGGCCCCATCCCGCAGCTGCAGAGCAAGAACAGAAAAATAAGGAATATTGCAGGATGGTGACGGTGGTGAGGCTGGAGTGGCTGTGGATTTAGGTTTGCATCTGTGCCTGCCCCTCGGACAGCCTCAGTGTTGATAGTGCAATTTGGGGGGTGTTGCACCCCCTGTTTCACAATGGGACTTGGAAGCCCTGAGTTGAAAGGAGGCTGAGAAAGCAAACTGAGCATTGCTGAGTTGCCAGTTGGGTGCTCAGCCTTGCTCCAACCCTGTGTCTGTAGAAATGGGGGGGCTGAAGGGGTCAACTTGTGCAAAGCCTCTCAGAGGTGCTAACAGGGGATGCAGGAGTGTGCAGGTGGGAACGTCTGCGCCTCACCCAGGCAGAGTGCATTGCACTATGAAGGGACAGTGGTCCAGACGTGGCTACTTCCCCGAATTAATTTAGTGATCTCAAAGCAGGAAAAACACTGTGATTTGCATTTAGATTTCCAAGGAGATTGTGTTCTATTATTAGCTATACACCAGTGGGCACTAAAGCAGATCTATAGGAGTTTTGCCTTCCTGACTCAGCTGTCTGTCCTCAATGGATGGGTTTCCAGAAATGTACAAGCAGTAGCTGAGATGCAACGTCAGCTAATTTAATGTTTGTGTGAAAAACGATAGCAATTTCCTGAAAACCCCTGTGCCATCGTTGCTGAAGCAACAGGGGGAAGGCATTAAATTCATCGTGAAGTAAATGTTTGTGAAGTGTTGTTTCTGGGGAAATATTTCTCTGCAGAAACTCATCTACGTTCATAAATATGGAATCACAGGTTGCCGTAAATATCAATACAGGCCAGAAGGGTATGATTGGTAGATTCATTTTGGTGGAAAAAACCAAGACACAGAGAAATTTATGATCTGCCAACATCTGGAGATGTTCAGTCCTCCTCCTCTCCACACTGTCCTCACCAAGCCTCATTTCCCTTGAAATGCTGTGAACCTGGACTGGTGGCTTTTCTTTTTATTTGGAACTACAGAGACATGAAACCAAATCTTCTCTCATTCGCAAAATGAAAAACCTGCAGATACATAGGTACACGTGCACTACGCATACATATAAGGATAATTCAAAGAAAATTCAGCACCCCATTCACAGTTGCAAGGGGAAATAGCTTCCCAAATAAAAAATCTGGTCCCAGGAATTAAAGATAATACATGTGACATTCACCTATACATTATTTTCTACCCTAGGGTAAATCAGGCTGAAGCTGGTGAAGCAAACAGTCTTTCCAGAACTGTGGTAATATATCTGAGTGCAGACTGACCTTCTATGCCTAAAATTGGTCTCTTCTGTCCGGGAATTGTCCCAGGGCAAACTACTGAAGCCACCAGGGTGTTAGCCACAAACCCCAGGACAGTGGGTTCTTCAGAAATGGACACTTGACGTTTACACCATGTTTTTTTTGCTTTATCAGCTACAGTACACGTGCACGTTTGTGCGTATATATGTAAAATTGTATGAGGGTCTGTCTGCTCTCAGCAAGGTCAGGGCAGACGAGCTGTGTTTCTCTGTTCAGAAAATTTTGTCAAGCCTGGGCTTGCAAATGCCAGAAAGATTGCAGAGGAATGCTCCTTGGCAAGCATCCAGCGGAAACTGCACCCAGCCTGATTCCAGTTAGCCATAACAGGGGCTTATTTAATTAGTACCGAGATGATTAGTATTGCCAAAAAATGCTGAATGTTAGATCCTCTGCCTCTCCAATACTAAAAATGCAAGTTGTGGAGTATTATATATATACATATACAAATAGCTCCATGAAATTATGTGACCCATGCAATACTGGCAAGCAGGTGAAAGCCTTGAAGAGTTTTGGCCTTAAACTCTGTGCTGAAAACCTTGCAGTAGTCAGGTTTGTTGTGATGAGGAGTTCATAAGATGTTATTCCTAAATCCGAAGGAAAGAAAGGGATGCTTCTGAAGTCTCCATTTTTTGGAAGGAGGCAAAACTGCCAGCTGAGTTCATGCCCCTTTGCATGCCCAGGACCAGTGTGATTGTCCTTGGGCTCCCGAGGACCGAAGACACTCAGTGCATGCACAACAAGCGCAGCCACAGGTAGAGCCCAGGAGAGGACATCACCCAGCTGGCACTTGTCACAGCACCACGCAGCTGGGACCCTCCACCAGTGCCGGCCAGCAGCTGCTTACAGAACACCTAAACTGGAAGGGGGGAGGTCAGAGAGAGCTGTGGGGTGTCACAGAGGGGCTGCAGAGAAATAAAGCACAGCGAGTTCTGCTGGCTCCAGCACTCTGACAGAAACATATGAAGTCACCTTGCCTAATTTTGTCAGCATTTAAATCAGTAGAGTGTAAGAAAGGATTGAAAGCTGTTTATTGTCTTCTTTACCTTTAAGAATATTTTTCTTATTTAATTTATCCTTAAGATAAGATCAGGTTTTTGACCTGTTTGTGCCTGTCCACACTCAGCCCCCAGCCAGCCCTAATGCTGTATGCCTTGCAGAGGAACCTCACTGTAACACATGGGAGGTTGGTACTAGGAGGAGCCTCAAAAACAAACAAACAAAACATCTAAGGGGCTTTTCCTGCCTGGGTAGCAATGCCTTGCTCTGTCATGACACTTTTAGCTCTTGGTATCACTGCCCTGTGCCTCTGCTCCTGTTATACCCATCTCACAGGTGGGGAAACTGAGGCAGCAAGTGGTGAGGAGAGTTCCCCAGGTGGAGCCACATCTCCTCGGACCTGGCTCAGACACAACCACGTGTCCTGCAGCCTCAGGTTCCTCCTGGCAGGCAGACACAGCCTCTATAGGTCCTGCTGTTTCAACGCAAGCCTCCTTCCATTTTGCACCCCAGGTGGAAATCGTGGAGGTGTCATTGAGGCTGCAGCTCCACTGGGCCATTTCACAGCGCCTTTGGCTCGGTGGGGAAAAGCTTCGTAATGCACACAAAAATTGCTTAGTCCTTTCCTTCAGGGCTGCCGCCTCTGGATGCTTATCCTATGGTAAAAGGGGTCAGGAAGACAAAAGTGCATTGTCGCCTAAGGGCTTCCTTAGGACAAAATAACCTAAATGGCTTCCTGCTACGAGGCCTCCTTTATCAGCAGGTTTCTTTCAAGCAACCTGATCTGCAGCGTCCGTGCATCACAGCGGACATGAAACCAGTGTGGGCTCCTTGGTACTTAGACCCAGTTGTGGCTGTGCTTTTCCTCCATCTCACAGTGTTTTTAAGCTGATATAATCCTATTGACTTCTGTGGGATTACTTCTGATTTACACTGCTACTAGTGCAAAGTCAATTAGGCAATGTGATTGAACATATCCATCGATCAGTCCTGAAGCTCTAGTAATTTTAGTCTTTGCCGGCTTGTGCTGGTATGTTTCAGATAAAAGAAGTAACTTGAGAAATAAAACTAGAAAAAGGTTACAAGCTGTCTCAGAGGAGCGAGGACAGGAAATGTCTTTATACATTTTTTTCCATAACTTGCCTTCTCAGAAACACAGCTGATGTCACCAAACAAGTGGCTTAAACACACATGTACAAAACTTGCTGACATCAATGGATGTAAGTACAGCTTTGAAAGTGCAAACACAGCCACATGAGTGAGGGGTAGGTTTTGAGTGATGCCATGAAAATCCTGAGATAGCTCAGGGCTGATGGGGCTCCTGGCAACATCAAGGTGCTTGCATGCGGGTACAGCACTTCTGCTTGCCTAGCAAGTTGTGGGGCTGCAGCTTCCAAGGTCTGCTTGAGCAGCAGGGGATTTTCTGCTTTGTAGGGTAAAGCCCCGAAATGGCACTGGGTTTCTCTAAAACTATTCTTCTTTCCTGCAGGACATCAGTAATGCAAGTGGGCTCAGGGCACTGGCTGTGCATTGCCAGAGACTCTTGCTACCACTGTATCTGCATTAGCCTGAAATAAGGGTCAGAAGAGTTTTCTTCAATTCTACATCTCCTTATTTCTGTACACTCATTAAAACACTGTGTTGATATGACTAACATCAGAGAAGTAGGCTTTGGTTTTTCTCTGGGGATTTCCAGCACAGACAAGGGACTTTGATACACAATTTACTCATTCTTGGAGAGCAGGGAACACCTGCTCCCCTCAAAAGTGTTTCAGCTTATGGAGTCAGAGAGAGATTACAGTTCTTTCAAGACATACATAACCTCCTCCAACAGTACGAGTGCAAAGGGGACGCTGTTACAAATCACCAATCAGTGGGACTTGTGTGTGGGACCCACTTTTCCCTCATTTATCTATCCTCCTGACCAAGCATCTCTGAAAAATCAGGCTAAGCAGACACTGTAAGGGTCTGGAGATTGTGTTTTCTTGTACCTTTAGTTTCAGGAATTCTGTGAAAGTTAAGATTCTTGACTCACTCTGTATTTAGTAAACTTCTATACTGTTCATGTAAGGAACGAGATATATGTCATCTGACGTCCTGGATGTTTAATTCTGTGTATTAACTGGTCCTTCAGGGACCCTTCTGGGTGGGTGACTCATACCAATTTTGTAAATGAAGTCACAGGAAAATAGAGATGATTTGTGTTCCCTGGGATAGGGTTGTATAATTTGGTTGGGCTTTACTGAAATTTCTTCATATTGCATTTCTTGTATTCAGCTGTGGAATAAAACACAGGGAATTCCCAATCTCCCATCTGAGCTGCTCCTTCCCCAGCATCAGCAGGGCCAGGAGATGTAAATAAGGAGAGGTCAATGCAATGAGGAAGAACCACCCACCTGCCTGGTTGCCCCATGGGGGATACACTCTTTTTCTGAATCCTAAATCTTGTCTGTGCATCCACAGGCATGTGGGCTACACAGAGCTGTACTAACTCTGCTCTTTATAATCACAGAATAAAAGAGGAATAATCAGTGCCATGCATTCAATGCTCAGTAAGGAGGAGAGGCTTAGGAAAAGTAGATGGGAAAGTGAAAGGTGGCTGGAAGGGAGGTGAAATGGGAAAGGAAGCAGCAGGGGGAAAGGGGGCAGGGTCAGGGATGCAAAACTGGGAGGGAGGAGCTGGGAGGCAGGAGCTGGGATGCAGGAGGTGAGGTGCAGGAGCTGGGATGCAGGAGCTGGGATACAGGAGCCGGTATGCAGGGCCAGGATGTGGTACAGGGATGTGGTGTTGGGATGTGGTGTTGGGGTGTGGCACCGGGATGTGGTACCGGGCTGCAGGGCCGGGCTGCAGGGCCGGGCTGTGGCACCGGGCCGCGCTGCGGGCGCCCCGGAGCCGCCGGCAGTGCCGGGCGCGGCCGCGGGAGGGAGCCGGCCCCGCGCACCCAGCGCAGGGACAGCCCCGGCCCGAGGGGAGCCGGCGTTTTGGAGCGAGAACCGCGTCCTGCCGGCACTGTAGGGTGTTAAAAGCTTACCGAGGGAGCTACGGCGCTATGACAGCCCCGTGCAGGTTAGGTGGTATCAGCCAAGGTGCAGGAACCAGCTCCCAAACACGCACTCCTCTGGCTGCTGCTGTGCGGTTTGCCCATAGCCCGGCTCCAACAAGAGAGATGCCGAATGCCAACAGTATGTTTTACAGTACTAAGAAATCAGGAGCGGTCACCTAACGTGTTGTTTCCTTCAGGGAACACCTCTGAAGACTTTTTAAGAATCCTACAGAATGTCCCGACCAAGGGAGCCGCTGCGTACATGAGAGGTCAGTGAGGTGCCCTATCTGATCACATCAGTATTTTCTTTAACTTCAAAAGAAATAATAGATACCTTCCCCACGCAAACACACAAATATGCATCTCCACTTCCCTTAAATATTGCAGAAGGCCATTTTTAACCACATCTCCCTGTCTTGGCTTTCCCGAAGGGCTGCACAGTCCGTGCGACTTTTCAGCACCCCACTTCCACCTGTGAGCTCTCAGCCACCAGGCCAGGGCTCTCTCTGGGAGTTTCCTATGGGACAACCTCAGAGCAGGTGTCTCGATTTACTAGAAAATACCTTGCTGCACATCCCATAAATTTAAATTTAGCTCAGTGGAGTTCATCAGCTCATTTTACAATTTCCATGCTTTTCTTTCTAGTGTCAAGTCCAGTAAACGGTTCAAAACTGAGCTTGGTTGGGAAGGGTGTATGTGAAGACATCCAGTGCAAGAGCGAAGAGCTGGTGATACGGCAACAAGGCCTCTACTTGATCTACTGCCACCTGAACTTTCATTTTGCCAACTGTTCAAACAGCCCCACGGACCTCAAGATAGAGTTCCTTGTGAATGGCAAAGTCAACCGGCAAACATTATCCACATTGTGTGCATCAGACACGTGTCAAGAAAAGACTTTCAAGACCTTGTTCCAGCTCCATTTGACGTACCTGAACGTGGAGGACCGGATATCAGTAACACTTAATCATCCTAAATTCTTGAATGAAATTTCCCTTCCCAATGATAATGTTCTTGGGGTCTTGAGGTACAGTGATGAAATGTGAGAAGTTCTCTGACTTTCCACTGCTGCCCAGACTTTCTCTGTCTTTCTCTGAATGACAGCAGCCTGCTTTTACTAGGCTATACCTTGTTTCATGTTTCCTATCTTACCTCATTGCTAGGGTAAACAAGGAACTTTGTGTCCCAGAATGAAATCTAGAACTACAAGACCCACACCTGGCAGATGTAGGGTTGCTCTGCTTTGGCTCAGGGTAGGATTGGTGTTGGACTATCCCGCACACAACCCACAGACATGCCAGTGGTTCCTCCAAACAATGCTGTGCAAATACAGGCCAAAATGCAACCACATTATGGGAAGAGTACACAATATCATGGCTTTTTGGCTAATGTGCTGCTGGCAAGGTGCCTGTGTTCAGGAGATGGAGAAATCCTTTTGTCTAAATTTTATGGAATACTCATTTGCAATGTCTTTTTTAAAAAAAATTAACTAACAATCAAAGCTTGTAATTAAGGCTTTCTTTTCAACTAGAACATGCAACCACAACTCTGGAGCAGGTTTATGGATAGAACAAAGAAAGTAAAGATGAGGAAATTGCTGACTCCCAGGCTAGTAGCTAAAACACTGGGACAGAATGTAGGCGATCTGGGACTCTCCAGACATTTCTAGGCTGCATTCTGCTATGGACTTTATGCAATTTAGTTCCAAGTGTCTTCCTTTTCACTATTTATCCATCTTTTCTATTTAATATTAAGCTCTTTGGGGCAGAGACTTTGTATATGCAGAATGCTTAGCCTCTGTTCTCACCTGGGGCTTTTAGACTTTTCCATAAAGAATATTAAAATAATAATCTTGTGCCACATAACAAAGAAGTTTGTTATGATATATTTTCCTCAAATCCTGTCCTGCTTGTTTGGCAGTTTCTTGAGTGACACGATGGCATGCCGGTGTGTAAACACACCCAAAGACCTGCACTCCTGGAAAATCTGAGAATTAGATCTGAGGTTCAGACTTCCCCAAAGATGATTTCAGACAGTCCAGTGGACATAAGTCATTTGATATTCTTTGAGTTAAAAGTTTAGATAATTAAGTATACTTAAAATAATCTCAGGCCCTCTTATTCTGTGAATTTCAGTAACACAGACTTTTACTTGATATGTAATTCTTAAAGTGAGGGGAGGGATCAAAAAGTTACAAAGGGCTCATGCTTTCCTTTTTCTCTTCATCACTGAGGTCCTACTAAGGCCTGTTTTATTTGGAACGATTAAGCTGAGTGAACAGTTTGCACCAAACCTTTTAGTCATGAGTTTAGTTAAAAAATCAGTTTCTGGCATCAGAAACCCAGGAAGTCTTTTATTATTCAGGCTTATCTGATGAACGGTTTGTGTTAGCACACTCAAATTACTCCTCATGGAAGTGATTTCCTACGTGTGTTATTTCACTGGAAACTCATGGTACATACCTGAGGTTTCAATCCATTGACCAGGTGATTTCAAAATACACAAAAACCTTTCAAAGGATCATGAACAGTCAAGCTCATTCACTGTTAGGGATACCTGCTTTCTGTTTTGACAGACATTGATGAAAACAAAAATTCCTTTGCTATCTATAGTTGGGGAAAAAAAAGGAAAAAAAGAAAACTAAATTCATGTTTTCTTTTTCTCTTTCCCCCTTAAAGAAAAGAAAATTATTTTTATAAGAATTCCCTTGCCTTGCCTGTGACATTGTAACCTCCACTGGGATCACCTTACCCGCCTGGCCTCTGTAAATCTTTCCCATCTTGGAACAGGGTTTTTAACCTCTGTCTGCCTCCACCTCGATACGCGCCACTAATACTCAGAGAAGTTTAAGATAGTCTGGCAGTTAGGAGTCAGCTCCTGAATATCAAAAAGACAGCTAATGAATGAAAATATGCATTTACTCCCTCCACTACTGCCTTTCCCTGAAGGCTTTGAATTGAAGGAGAAAGCCCATTATTTAAAAAAATAAATAAATAATAAAGAAGCTCTCTGCATAGGATGATTTTATTCTATTATTTTGCCAGATGGAGAAAAATCCTGACAAAGCAGTGCTAAGCCTCTCAGCCCCAGGCTTTTTAATACCGCAGGATAAAGCAATCTGGCCTCTACTTCATTGCCTCTGAGAAATAAGAATAAATTAGAGCCATAAAGAGGGCCCATTAATAGCGTGCAATTTTGCCATCAGTTATAAAAATGTTAAATAGCTTTCACTGAAACAGGGCCCCGAGCCAAGCAGCACAGACTCCTTACTTTCTGGCAGACTCTACGTCACTTCACTGTTTCATCACTTTCCTTCTTTTATTTCCTTGTTCTTTGAGGCAGACTATTTTTGACAACAATACTTAAAAAAAAAAAAAAGAAAAAAAAAATCCAAGCGGATCCTACACACACCACCACATCTTTTCAGCAACAGCAACACTTTGGGGAAGAACTTGTTCCCGTGGTGTCAGCTTCCCTGCTGGCAGCAGAGCCGCTTTGCTGCTGGGGTCATCGCCCAGACCTGCCCTCCCCCAAGCGCTGGAGCTCCCAGGCAGCAGCAGAGCCTGCTCTGGTGCCCCACCACAGCCCCCAGTCCATGGCAAAGGGCAACTGCTGAAGGCACTGAAGGGATGGAGAAATTTTGAAAATTCCTCCACTGGTCCTCAGATGTGGCAAACCTGTGGCTTTCTGTGCATATGCTCTATTGCTAACCTGACCAGAAACAGGAAACTGCAGCAATCTCACAAGGAAGTCTGCTCTGATGAGGTTTCTTGGCCCTTCTCAGACACCGAAGAAATTGCACTCTTAAACCATGTTCTGCTTGGGGAAGAAGCGTCTACAGGAGTTAGTATGTGCCGTTATTTGTAATCCTGGTTGATAGAAAAAGTACGTGTTACTGGGTTTAATTCTGGCCATTGTTAATTGCTATAGGAAATGTTCATAGGAACTTAAATGAAGTCAAGTCAATGCAATACACTTCCATCCAAGCTCACCCGGGGGCAGCAAATCAAAATCAAATCAAGCTTAATATCAGAGGTTACAGAGTTGGATCCGAACTTCCCCAAAGCTGCAGAGGCTTTTAATTCAGGCTTGCAATTACACTTCACAGGGCTCATTGACACCTCCTGTGAAATTGGCCTGAACCCAAACTCCTCAAAGTGCAGATCTGAAAATGAGGTCACGGCTTATCTGACACACATGCACTAGTTAGGCTGAACGAGCGCTGATGGATGGACTTGGAGTTTTGCATTCACTTCACTTCTGGTTTTGTTTCATTTTGTTTTTCCACACTTCCCACAGGGAAGTAATCTTAGTCACTTAGAGAGAAATTCCTTACTGTGCCATGGGCCAAACAAGGGGCTGTGTATTACCCAAAAATGAATGGTCCTGTTTGAAGAACCTCACCTGGATCAATGCCGCGCTGGCCTTCTACCAAGTAACTGCCTGATTCCGCATGCCTCTTACGTACCCAAATTCCTTCGGAGAGCAAACAACATTCTGCAGAAGTCACAGCCACTAGCTCATGCTCTTAAATTAACATGTTTATATTCTGAATATTATTCTTCATAATTCAGTATTAGATATGAAAAGTGCAAGCAGGTCTATGTCTTTTCAAGTACCCTGTCATGCAATTAAAGTAAGAAAGGGACTAACCAGCACAAATACCCAACCAAAAAGCAAAATAAATAAGAAGACTTTGATCTTGGGGACCTCTAACTGCGCCTGCTGACAGGTCTTTCCAAAGTGGAAGTGATACAACATGTGTTCAGTGTGAAGAACAAGGGAAAGCAAAGGCATCTTCCATAGGAGGAACAACTGTAACGACGCAAATTCTTACAAGCAACACTTGTGACAGCAGGAGTTGCACTGAGTGACCTTCAAAACCTCTTCCAGCTCCAGCTTTTTATGGTTGTAATAGGCTCAACTGCAAGAACACATGATGGGCTGTGAGGATACGGAGTCTTGGAAAAATGTTTTGGGGAGCTCAGGTTTAGGACCCCCCGATTTCTGTTTTCAGAAGTGGTCCCATGAGCTTGAAGATTTGGGGTTGAAAAGGGAAGAGACCAAAGAAGGCTGGCACAGCATATTCCAAAATTCAGATGCCTTCAAGGAGGGTGAAGCTCCAGAGCCCCCAGCATGCAGGCTCTGCTGTGAGACCTTTGCATCCCAGCCAGAGCCTTCAGCCCCTCCACACTCACCATCACCTCTGGGCTGCTTGTACGCAGCAACCACCCTCCTCTGCTGCAAGACAAGGATGTCGTAGACCATGAGTAAGATCAGTTTTTCCTCAGATGCCATATCCTGCAGATATTGGCACACCATTTCCCTTCAGCCATGTCCACACCATCTAAATTTAGGATCCCTGTTTCCCTATATAGCTGTCTTGAAGCAAGAACATCCAGGTGGTGAGTCAGAGCACCCAAATTAGCTGCCTATTTTAGACACTGTCAACTGGTGACGGAGTCTTTACTCAGTCCACCAAGCCCTGGCTCTCAACAGCTCCATTCAAGATGAGATGATAAACGATCATTTAATCTGTGGCCTGATAATTTATGGCACTATCTACAGCTCCAAGCAGAGCACTACCTGTGCTGTGAGGCTGGGTGAGATTCCTGGAAAGCCTGTGGCTCTCCTGCAGAGCATGTTTGTAAGATAAAATGCCAGTGCCAACTGAGTAAGTTGTTAGATGTATGAGTGCAAAAAAGAATAAGTCTTTCCCACTTAGGCCGTTTCACTACCACTAGTGCATGTTGCTTGGACTTGTCCAGAACTGATGGGGGGAGCAACATTTTGGAATTAGGCACCAATTCAGTATTTAAGTTTTGAAGGGAGTATTTGTTCACCTAAAACTGTTTATTAAGTATTTTAGATATTTTTTTTTCACACCTGCAGTTTTATGTATTTCCTTGTTTTTCTGTTATTCTGCTTCTTCCCCTTGTTGATTCTATTCTTCATTCTCATAAAAATCTGGATGGGAAAAAAAATGAAATGTAAAGGAGGAAAAAGGAAGGAAACCGCAGAAACATGAAGAATTGGGAAAAAAACTGATTGAACAGTTAAATGAGGTCTATTGATACTCTAACTTTGAGGATGTGAGTGTGTGTTGGCATATGCAACAGTTTAAAAATAGGTATTTCTAAAGCTTACGCTTAAGAGGAATAATAAGTTTAATGCTTAAAAATGAGAATATGCAGTTTTTTAATACTTTATATGAATGTAAATTCCAGGGGCTTCAAGGAGTTCCTCAAGCTTGACAGTGGTAGAAGAGCAGAACTTCTGCCTTTGGCAAGCAGATTGTGTGCAGAATATCAGAGCCTTTATATTTAAAGGGTATTTTTTCATGTATAAACCTGACTGTGTTGTGAGACAGTGCATCGGGAGCTTTAGCAATAGACACATGAAATGTCAAAATAATTGTATCATGTAAAATGACGTAGTTTTTTTCTTTTTATGTTGTTAATTATTCCAGTTTAAATATTGAGTTGGGGATGGGGAGGGAGTGTTTTCCTGAATAAACACGTCTGATTCATAATGCAGTGCAGCGTGTCTTTAATCAAACACATCTGGGTGGAAAATGCCTGAAAGCACAGTGTCGGGGTGATACAATGGGAATATGAGAGGCGGATCTGGCCCCTGAAAACGTAAGAGAAGCTGCGAGCCTGCGGCGAGTTCGCAGAGGCAGAGAAGTTTGCACAAAGTGAGCAGGGTCCTTCAATGCTCTGCAAATTTTTGCTTTTCTCTGCTGACAACAAAATGTCTGTATGAAGACTGACTGGTTAAAACATTTTAGTTGGGTGCTAATTAAAGGTTTGGAATCCAGTCCTGGAAAGTGCTCAGTACTCGTGCTCTGGCTCAGGGGAGCACTGTACACTTCCCTACAAGCAGGTGTTTAATGGCAACCAGGAGGCTCTGAAACCACACCGCCACTTAAATACTTGAGTGTTTTGAAACAGGAAGAGACACAGTGCAGGAGTTCAGGTGCTTTCATATGAGAAGCTTGAGCAATTTCGGATCGTGGCATTACAGGAACAATTCACTACTGTGCTTTTTTCTGGTGCCAATATTTGTAAAGAGTCACTTGAGCTTTTCCTTGGACTTTGATCCTTCATTACTGAATAATTTTTTATTTTTTTTTGAGCTCCAAATAATTTCAGTTCAACTTTAAGGTTGTAAAACTCAGTAAGCACCAAGGACTTCGGTGTGCATTTTGTTTAGGTATTACATAAAGTCACTCCAAGGATAACAGGAACTGAAGAGTCAAAGATCAAAAAAATTATTAAGCTGTTTTTTTAAAACTTTAAATTAAACTATCAATGAAAATTATAACAACCATAAATTTGCATAAGAAAACAAAATAGGCATGAATCAACCTGCAAGTTTTCTTACTGTAAATTCTGTGCAGATCAAACAAAGGCACTCACTTGTAAAAGATAAAGAAACTGGAAAATAGCCTTATAAATAATCAATACCACAAGGGACACACCATGTACAATCCAAAAGGTGATTTTTTTGTTTTATTGAAGTCTGAGATTTACCAATGGCAGGACTGCAATGAAACAAAAATATGATTTATTATATCAGACTCACCAAGATGTTATTGTCAAGGACAGGCTTCACTAGCAGCAACTACCAGAGACTGCCAGCTTAAGTCTGACCCCCCCTCCCATTGAACCCCCATTAACAGGTGAAGGACGAGATGGTGCCTGTGCCCCGGCACCATCCTGTCCCCACAGACTGCCCGCAGCTCTCACACGTTTTCCATTTATCATTCTTAGCATGCTGTATATATATAAATGTCCCATTGCTTTTAAAGATCAGATTAAAATCTCATAGCTCGCAATCATCATGGAGCATAGTAACCATGAATGAATTCTTTGGAGATTTAGGGAAAAAATAAGCCTTTTTGCTCATTTTAGGTTATGCCATTTTGTCAGAATGACACACTGTAATTTGGCTTTTCTTATTACGTTCCCAAAGTAGATGTGACTCAAATGTCCCTTAGTTGAGGTGTCATAGCTGATTTTAGGGGATTTACAGTCTATCTCACATGTTCTCTCTCCTGTTGCTATCTAAACCATCCACAAAACCAAGCGAAAGTGAGTAAATGTGGGGAGGAACCATCCTTAACTGAAGTGTAGGCAGTGGAAGCTAAAGCATGAAAGATTGAGTAGTTAAACATGAATGAAGAAAAGCCAAGTCATAAAGTGCCTACTAATTTTGTGAGATCATTCAGCTACTCTGGCTTTACACACTGTGTTTCTGTAGAAATCATCTGGTTTTGCAACACAACCTGTCAAATGGACACAATGAATGCATTGAACAACAGTAACTACAACACATAAACCAACACATAAACCATCAGACTCAAATCCGCTCTGGTTCATTAGCAAAACTTCTGACTTCTAATAGCAAGAAAATTTATCCTTTAGTTGTTTTCAGAACTTAATAGGCTCAAGTTGATTTATCCTTCAGAATTCTAAAATATTCTCAGCCTTCTAAGACCAAATGTGCATCTGTGCTTGACGCGAAACTGTATTAAGGAAAGCTTAAACTCATATCATTCCCTTCTTCTCTTCTCTTCTCTTCTCTTCTCTTCTCTTCTCTTCTCTTCTCTTCTCTTCTCTTCTCTTCTCTTCTCTTCTCTTCTCTTCTCTTCTCTTCTCTTCTCTTCTCTTCTCTTCCTTTCCTCCTTTCTTTCTTTTTTTTTCTTTTCTTTTTTTCTTTTCTTTTTTTCTTTTCTTTTTTTTCTTTTCTCTTTTCTTTTCTTTTCTTTTCTTTTCTTTTCTTTTCTTTTCTTTTCTTTTCTTTTCTTTTCTTTTCTTTTCTTTTCTTTTCTTTTCTTTTCTCTTTTCTTTTTTCTCTTTTCTCTTCTTTTCTCTCTTTTCTTTTTTCTCTTTTCTCTTCTTTTCTTTTTTTTCTTTCTCTCTTTCTCTTTCTTTTTTCTTCCCTCCCTCCCTTTCCTTCTTTCTTCCTTTCCTTCCCTTTCTATTTCCTTCTGTCTCTCTTTCTTTCCTTTTCTTTCCTTCCTTTTTTTTTTTTTTTCTGAAAGAACAGGATCCAAAGGAGAAGAAGAAAATTTGTTTCTCAATTCTCTATTAGCAGGTGCCTACCAGACAGTCAAAACACACAGGTGAAGTTAAAGGCAACCAGCCTTTAAAAGAAGGCCAGTTCTCATAAAAGAAAATGAAATTGATTTTCTTCCCCTCTTTTTTTTTTTTTTTTTTTTAATTTTCCCCAAAGCTTGCAGGGCTCAGTCCCACAAGGTAAAACAATGTCCCAGAAAGTGAAAGCCATGAGTTTTCAACAAAACCACTTTTTCTCTTTTTCTGGAAAGCACCAGTTTCACCGAAACAGTTATCAGCAGAAGTTGCTAAGACCAGGCTGGAATTTCTGGTCAAAACCACAGAAAGACCAAGACACGAGCACAAAATATCCAGGTGGCCTGGCTGTCCCCAGAGGCAGGAGGCTGTGGTGGCAAAGCCTCGTGCCAGGTCCCCTCTGCTGGAGGAGAGCCCCAGGAATCAGCCCCAGTCCTGGTGCTGTGCTCCCCGTTATGACCAACGAAGCATCCCTGCTGCTCAAATTTCGTGTGCTTGCTACAAGAAATTCAGCATGGGTAAATAATGTGCTTTAGGGGTGTCCTTGTCCTCGGCAGCAGAGGAGATGCTGCCCTCCCAGTTGGGGATTATTGCTGCAACAAAAGCACTGCAGGGGGCAGTGGAAGGGTCAGTGGTGCAAATAGTCCTGATTTCACGCAAGGGAATGTGAATGCCTTATCCATGTATCAGAGGTCTAGAAAATAGGTTTCCATTCTTTGGTTTGCAGTACTTGCAAAACTCAGGAGCGATCTTGGAGCCAAATTCAACAGTTACAGACTGTAGTTGTTGGGCTTATCTGGAAAATCCTATGCAACTCCTCAGCGAGGGCAGTTCTCATCCCCCCTGGATTTTGCAAATCCTTCCCTTGGAAGACTGCATGGAACAGCATCAGTCACCGAGCAGCACTGCGACTACTCACCCTCACCCACATTCCTACATATGTTCCAGCTATGCCTCACTCTCCTCCTGGCATCAGGCTCTGATTCCTGTCTTAAAAGCAAAGACATTAATGGAAAACCTGTGCCAGGACATATTTTCTTTTTTATTTTGTTTTCCCACAGAGGCAGGTGGAAAGTGCAAGCTATTGACCAGTGCTTCCTCATTCCTTTTCCTCGAGTGCATCTCTCTCTTGTGCCCGTTTGCTCATGCCAGCTATGGTCTCTGCCACCTTCCTCTCCAGCACTCTCGGGCAGCGTCATGCAAATGAGAGGTGCCAAGTCTTGAAGACGGAGGCAGACAGAAACTTGTTAGCAGAAGGGCACTGGGACACCAATGCCTGCTTCCTCTTCTTAGGAAAAAAAACGTAGCAGGAGTAGGAGAGAGAAGAAAATAGTTTAGTGAGTTGAACGCAATGTTCTTTTGACTTGCCAGAGCTCAGGATGGCTTTTGGCTGGGGTTTTCCAAGGAGTTGAAAAATAGTTGGAGTAGAACATACAGCTTGCTTAGAAACTCTCTGACATTTGACTACCAGCTCTTTTCGATCTCATATTTCTGTGCATTCCCAGCTCTGTCACTGTCTCAGTATGGCTGTGCCTACCCTGACCTCAGGGCAGAGTTTGTCTTTGCATGGCGTTGGTCGCAGTGCTGGATGCTGCCGGTACAGCACCTGTCGGGGTCAGGGTATGTCAAGTCCCGCCCCTGCCACATGAAGCAAGGCTGGTGCCGTCCTGGGAAGGATGCTGGGACCAGTGATGTTGCTATGGGGCCAGCAGTGAGGATGGCCAAGTGCATCTGTTGGCAGATGTGTTCATGGCCTATATTAAGGCTTACTTTTCATTCACATCCCTTGCCAAGTCTCACACTGTGCCTGTTTCCGGTTTGTCTCAGACCATGCTTTGACAGCATGGGACAGCAAGGCTGGAGTCAGGATCCTGCTAAAAACCACATTCAGCATGCAAATGCATCATCTGCAAGCTCTGGCAAGTCAAGGGCAACCATTTGAGGCCATCTCCATTTTCACAGGCACTGCTTGAGGTGCATCTTTGCCCTCACTGTTCTCCAAAAGCACTTGCACAAAATGAGCAACCATTTTTGAAAACATTGGCTCATATCCCATCTCAGTCTTATGCTTTCTGATCCACAATAAAATGTGCCTAACATTATATTAGCTCTGCATCATGAGACGGGCGGTCCAAAATTACAGTGGTGACCCCAACAGAGAAACTTATGATGATGACAAATGTATCCGTAGAAGACACAGGTTTAAAAGGTCGATTTTCCCTATGGGGTGTGCAGGAACCACTGCCCGGCATACAATCCCTGTGACAGAAGTGGTACAGGCAGATCCCACAGTGCCATTGGTCAGGATCCAACTATTCTATATGGAAACACAAAATAACTACAGCAACTTGACAGCTTAGATAGACTGAAGATAGCTGGGAGACGTTTCAACCATTCGTCACACATAGGACTTCAACCACAAATAAAGAGATGTCTTCCAAGGAACAAATCAAAAGGAAAAATTCTGTAAAATTTAATTCTGCTAATGTTTACTATTGCTATTAAGGTGAATTTTAAATTGCAGTGCATTCCTCTGTTCAAAGTGTTGCTACTTAATCATAATTTCTATTTCCAATATATCAGTTTACTCAAAATAATTTAATCTTGACATGGTGTATCAGAAATTTGGACTCATTATAATGAGTTGGAAGGAATGGGCAAAAAAAATATAACCTTGTGCTGAAAAATAATTATCTGTATAGTACAGTGGAAGGTCTTTCTCTTCTAACCAGCTTTTAGAAAATATTAAGAAAAATTACTTAAAGGTCCTAGGCAAATGTAAGCACTGGAAAGACTCCCACCAGCTTAACCTGGAGCTGCTGAATGCCCTAAATCTTGCAAACCACATTTATGCAGTTATTCGTATGTTTCACTCCAAGCATGACTCTCATTACCTTCCCTCTCTTTTCCCTTTTTATGACTGAAAAGGAAAAACGCTCCTCCCTTCACAGCCAGCAGCTGTCAAGTACAGCATGTAGCCCAAGAACGGTTTTGGTTTTCACACTTTCCCCCACCAAGTCCCCATCCTCCCCGGGTTGGCAGCCCTGCAGCAGAGCTGTCTACGTGCAGTGCGAAGCCACCGCAACCCAAGCTGCAATCAGATCTGGAACAGCAAATCCCGTAGCCGACTCTTGGCTGTGACACGAGCTCAGCACCTCATTTGTTTATGGCAAGTCATTAATGAAGTCACACAGCCTGATTTTCATTGCAGTCAGGCCTGGACATCCCACAGCCATGGTGAGGAGGGGAAAATCCCTAGGGCTGTTCCTTTCCCCGATGAGCCAGATACTACCACCCAGAGAATTTCTTTGGGAATGCCGGTATTTTTTCTGTCACTCCTGTGGCTTTCTTCGGCAGGAAAGGAAGGGCTTTTGGCAGCCTGACCCTCTTGTATGTCAGCAGATACAAATGGAGCCACAAGATAAAATGGCAAATATGTATTACTAATGCAAGGCTCTAAAAGAGTCTGGGATACACACTTTAAGAAAAGAAAGACTGAACATCATTTAAAGAAACTACGTGGGACAGCCCTTGGGTCCAGATCCGTCCTAAGCAGGGAGACATAACTCAGCATGCCCTCACAGTTGACCCACCAAAAGGAGAGGGTGCAGAGGGTGGCAGTAAAGGTGTATTTCAGCTCTGGAGATGTGGCTTTGCTCCCTAGTTCCCCTGCTGAGCTGTCAGAAATGGACAGCCTTTTCCACACTTGCTTTCCCACTGAGGGGACCTTGATCTGTGGACAACCACACATCTGGAAGTGCTGTGGGAAGGACAGAGCTTCCCCTGTCCCAGTGACCCCCACTGTCCTCCTGCAGCTCCACAGTGCTGCTGGTGACAACCCATTCCCACATCTTCCCTGGGATCCTTCCAGGTCCTCACTCTTGTGCATCTGAGCTGCTGCCAACCACGTCTGGTGCATGGGCTCTTATGGAAGGGAAGTCCAATTGCCGTCACGCAGCCTGCATTGCCTCCCTGGAGCTGCACCACCCTGGGGAAGCAAATGATGCACTTGTCCCAGAGAGGTCAAAAGGAAGCTGAGGTCCCCACTGTGCTCTCGGCAGCTCTGCTCAGCACACCCTGCCAAAGGCACAGAAACTTCGCTCAATCCCTGAATGTCCCCTACGTGCATCGCTGCATCTCTGCAAGGCTGCCAGCAAGCCATGCAGGCAGGGCCCCTCTAAACTGTGGTGACTCAAGGCAGCTGCTGTTAGTCTTCCTTCTGCTTTCTCCACCTCTGCTCATGGTCATCGTTTCAGAAGGACAAAAATGAAACAGCGATGCATATGATGTTGCTTATTGCTGCCTACCTACGCTGCTGACCGCTATTGCTTCATTCTTATCCTTGTGCTCTCTTAATGGCATGTGGCCATCTCTTCTCTTACACTGAGCAGTTATCACTGCAGTTGTGTCTTAAGGACGCACAGAAATCTCCCCAGAAATTCTCAGATAAAGCAAGTTATCTCATATATAAACTTGTATGCAGCGATAAGCAAACCTGTCCCAAAGCAATAGTCAGAACTGTGTGCTGCAAAAACATTGTTTTGCTGGTCGTACCTTACAGATATGCTAAGCAAAGCTGAAGCTAGCTCAGGAAATAGCAGGAATTTAGCTATAGAACTAAAGCTTGGTTTTCACTTTTTACAATATCTGAGACATAAGCACCTTGATACATTCCTCTCTTTAACTGACGAGCTAAAGAATCGTATTTATACTGCCTGGAAAGGATCTTCAGGGGTCTCTAGTCCAATCTCCTGCCCAAAGCACTACTGCCAGCACTAGCTCAGATTGGCCTTGGCTTTCTCTAGCCAAGCCTCAACAGCTTCATGGGGAAGGAATTCAGACACCTCTCTGATGGCCTGCTCCTCTGCTCTATTACCATCTGAGTGAAAAAGGTCCTCTTACTGTCCGTCATCAGGTTCCTAATATGCCCTTCATGGCTGTGAATAGCTCTTTGATATATTACCTGTCCATTACCAAGGCTCTTCATCTCCCCTTTGGCAGACTAAACTAGCCCTGCTCCCTCAATATCTCCTTGTAGGTTGTGGGGCCCAGGACCCCGAGCATCCCTGTACTCCCCATGATGCTCCCTCTGGTTCTCTGCATCCCTCCCGAGCCAAAACTGGACACCGTATTCCAGATCTGGCCTCACCCTCACCAAACAGCGGTGGGTCTAACAAACGCCTCTTGGTGTGCTGGCCGCACTCCTCCAGACTTTTATCATGATATAAAGAAACTATCTTTCTTTGCCACCCACACCTACAATCCTACACCTCAATTTGGTGTAGTGAGGCCTGACTGAAAACTCCATCAAAAGCAGTGGAACACCCTCCACGTATTTCACTGGATCAGACACTCGTATTTTATTGGCTTTACCACAAATCGGATGATGCCGCCAGATGCCCACAGAGCACAAATTTGAATTTGCCTTCCTAGGATACTTGGGCTTTCCCCTCCCTCATCCAAATAAGCAGCGTCACCCAGCTGGGATTGCAGAGAACGTTACGTCTCGCTGCGTCCCTCTCAAGCCCAGGTACTTGGAAAGTATTTTTAAAATCCCTTTTTTCCCTTGGCAGCTTTGAAGCTCCCTGCGGCTGCAACACCCACATCATTCCTTGGCACCTCATTCACCAGGGCGATGCAGAGCAGGTTCTCTGCATGGAAGCAGCCTTCTCAGCAGCCTTCGGATATGGTGGTGGGGAGGAAACACCACTCGGAGTGGATGTCGAGGAGAGCAATGGGACTTTCATCCCACGTGGTCACAACCACAGGTTTCCAGATTTTTATTTTTATTTTTTTTCCTAGATGCATCTTTACAGAAACCATATACAGTGATGGAAGTGGGAAAGAACTGGACATGTGAACAATAATGCAAGAAAATTATGCTTTGCCATATTTCTGGAACTTCCCTCTCCTCCCCAGCAGAAAGAATGGGATTTTTTTCTGCCGTAGTTCAAGACCTTTATGAAATAAAGAGAGTTGTCCCTCTCTTCCTAGGCTCCACTCAACCAACAGGATTAGAAAAAAAGAAAAGAAAAAATACTGCATTTTTTCTTAAACATCTTCTGACTTAATCAGTTCTATAGGGGCCGGGTGGAGTCCTAGAGCCCTGGGCTCATCAGCATTTTTCCCCAGAGCATCTCTCTCAGGAAACATGCAGTGAGTGGCTGTCTCGAGGTATCCTCCCACTAAAGGTCAAAAATCACTGCAGGGACGTTTCTGAGGCACTAAAGCTTCTGATTCAGCTCAGACAGACCCAACCCCTTGGCCGACGGTGAATGGGGAGGGGGAATTATTGACACCTTGCAGCACCTGTAAGAGAGGCTGGTGAAGACCGAAAGCACCATATGGACATTGAGGCTGGCAGCATCAATGCTGGGCTGACCAGACAGGGCTTGCTTCGATACAAGACCACAACCAAGAGGTCTCGGTGCTCCTGTACTGCTTCGGGAGCAGCACAGGATGCCAGCTGTGAAAGCAGAGAGGCAACTGCAAGCAGAAAAAATACAGTTTTTCTCTTACATTTCTTTGGAGAAGTCCTGTTGAGGACCACTGTGCAAAGACCAACACCCGCTGGCACAAGCAGACGCACCGAGACGGCAAGTTGTGCAGCTCTCGACCTGGGATCAGGAGGTTGTCCCCAGTCTTGCTTGCTATGAGTATACAGCAGATCTGCTTGAAATAGTATGAGGGGAAGTATCAAAAGTCAAAGCCATCCTGCTCTGCAAAAAATGACATTTGGAGAATCCCTAAGCCTGGTCCCAGACCCAAGCCTTTGCATTTCTGCATTTAGTCATTTGTAGCCTAGGCTTTTCTGGCAGAGATGACGGATGGCCAGGTGAGAGGTGGTTAACGACCAGAAGTTGGCCTTGCCCTGGGGTCTGGTCTCTTTTGTAGCCTCAGAGAATATTTGGAAGAGCTCAAACTGACAAGTGCAAGCTGGAATCCGTGGAAAAAATATCAGAGGAAAGTAGACAGAGCTGTACATTGGGTTCGTCTTGCTAACATCTGTTGATTGCACCACAGTCATACCAAATTTAACATGAAATAGCTTAAAATTCTGCTTCTATTTTTAGCACAGTCCTTTTTCTAAGCTCAAAACCAAAGCTACTGCACAGGAAAATAATGCAACAGCTGTTTTTGGCCAGTGACCTCAAGACATGGTAAACAACTGGAAATGTGCTTGTGCAGTGCAGCTTGTATTACCATAAATACTCGTCTTCTCATCGTCACTGTTGCATACTACGACAGTCGTAGGTTTTGTTTTGTTACTGCAAGAATACACGGAATTTCCTTTCTGTGGGCAATGCTCAGACTTTTGAGTTTGTTTTCCTCCAGTACAGAATGAAAAAAATGTAAACTTTTTTCTGAACAGAATTTCTTAATTTGTCTAAGGTTGAATTTCATAAGAGTTGAGATGCTTCTTTGCAATTTTGACCAAGCGAAAGGGAAAAAAAAAAAAAAAAAGTGATTAAATCAGTATGAAAGTAAGTCCAAGTAAGTCAAAACAGGACAACCAATCATCATTGTAGTTAAACCTATGGATGACTATTCTTGACAAAAATAGTGCTATTCCTCCAAGAGTTTTCAGTTCATTCAAGCAAAATTTTCCTCCAGAAGAAAAATATTTCTATCACAATTATTCTGGTCAGATCTGACATGGCACAAATTGAAGGGCCAAGGGATGGAGGTGTCCTGGGGCTGATGGCTTGGATCTCATACTCTCTGAACCCTGTAACACCAGGCTATCTCTGGTGCTCATATTCTCTGCCATACCATGATTTTGACTCAGGTGGCAGATGAGCACATCATTGCAGCACATGGCAAATGCAGCAAGTGGCCTGCCTGGGGCTGGCAGACCTCTGTATTAACTCCAGAGAAGGGGTTTCCCATCAGACCAAGAGAAGAGTCCCATGAGCTAACTGGTCATAAATTACAATAAATTTCCCTTAGAGTTGCCAGCCCAAGTTTCCTTTCAATTGCTACCACCTCTCTGTCCTGGACAGTCCTTCCTCCTTTTCATACAGATGCATTTTGTTACTTTTGTGCTAAACTGCACCAACTGTGGCGCAACCCATTTGTGCTGCATGTATTGCATGCACAGAATGAAACAACCCCTGTTCAAACTGTCTTGCAACGGAGCTGAGAGGCAATACATTATTTTTATTTTTTTATTTTTGAAGTTCAGCATTGAGGCAGAGGCCATTGTGTGGCAGTCAGGTTTTTAAAAGCACTTCAACACCTATTTCACTGTCAGGGATCAAGAATGATTTCCAAAAGCAACTGAATATATTACATGAGAACCATTCCAGATGAGTGTTACTGCATTTGCACCAAGGATCAGCATCACGTTGCCACACCTGGTTTCCCAAATGAATAAAAGAACAGTACAGAAAAGTGAGCCCTCCAAAAGATGTGTAAGTTCCCCTCTCCACAGTCAGCATGGCAGATGGCATGCACTTTGTGTTATATGATCTGTGAAGACATAGAAAGTAATTTCCACACTACAGCTGCACCCCTAAACAGGTTAATCTCGACAACACTGCTATTGCAGGTGAAAACATTATTAGCATTTAAGAAATGCCTGTTGCTGAAGACAACTCTTTATGTAATAATAATAATTTATTATGGAAATCCCCAGGCGCTTTACAATTAAGAAGCCCAGTGTCGTAGCCCATATTTTCCAAGTGTAAATTCGAAGCCCAGACAAGCAAAGCAACTAGACAGTGCAGAATGAAGGTTTTAAAACTGCAGGTCAGTGCTCTGTCCTTTTCCTCCTCTTGAAGGCATTTTATGCAATACCTGTAGCCTTCAAAGAAGTTTGCAGTCATCTTTTAGCCACATACTTCATCTGTGTTTATGCCTCATGCTGTTTACATTCTCCATACCTCTAGTAGTCCTCGCTCAGTTTTCCTAGAAGACCTTAATTGAACATGCTGCTACATAGATGCTAGAGGAAAGTACAAGATAGCACCTTATGGTGTTATTTCAGGTATTATTTTCCATGGGAGCTCAATAGAAAACCACTTTGAGACCAAATGCTCAGCAGCTTTGAAACACACAGAGTTGACTAGCCTTCTCTGAAAGTCATTTCCAAAAGATGATGGTCCCCCAAACGACCACGTCCCGCCACTGAGGTGATTTGTGCACCTTGGCTGCACAAGACGTCGTTGGGTTGGCAACAGAGCCACCCTTGTCCCTTGCTGCAGAGCTGTCCCCTGGCACCTCAGCGCAAGGTGGCTCATGGCACATCTTTATGTGCTGTAGGTGACAGGGATTGTTCAAGAAGTGACAGTGATTTCCAAGGCCAAGACGACTTCCCTGCCACCAGAACAGTCATGAGAATGAGAGCTATTAACACTGCTTATATTATCTAGCTGCTGCGAGCAGTCAAGCAGTCAAACCCATGAATGAGGAAAGAACTGAACCGCTTGATACCTGCAAGAAACCCTCTTTGCAATGTGGTGTTAAACACAATTTGAGAAAAAAATATAGAGGAAAATGAAAGAAAGAACAAGACAGCCCTAAGTGAAATAAAAGCCTTTATTGACTTACTAGCTTTTTTGCCTACCAAATGTCTGTAACTTCCATTAAAGACAATAGTTAGTCATTCCTGGTATTAATACCTTTTGACCCAAATGTCCTTTCATGACTTGTTCTAAGAACCAGTCCTAGACAATTCCTCAAGGGAGATTTTTCCTTGATTTCCCAAGGCTTTAGGTAGCTCCTGCAAAATCCAAAGGGCTCAGTGATGAAATATCACACTGGGAGTTTGGGGCTAAGGTCCAAATGATAGAGGAAGAATATTCAATGGTATAAAAAATCATTATTGGAATGACCCAGAGGGCAAGGGAGGGGGATGGAGCAGGGAAGGGAGCAATTTGGGAAGACAAGAGAAACCGTGTAACTCAAGAAAATGGTGGAAAGGTCCATTGGAAAACAAAAAGGAGGAATCTGCTAGCCTGGGCAGCTTAGTGGGAACTGCTTTGCGATCTGGGCCCATTTCTTTCCTCCCATGCATCTGGGAAGGCAGCTCTGCTAAAGGCTCAGTGGAGCAGGAAAAAGGAAGTGCACGGGATATTTCATCCAGCATCTACTCAAAATGAATGCATGTTGACTATTTCTGTCAAGATTGTTTTGCTGAAAAGCTATAGAAGTCACTACAATGACCCTCCTGCAGATTTCTACAGCTTCATTATGTTAAGGTCACTGCCTTTTCTCAGCATACAAGATGATTTGATATGTTTTTCCCAACTTGCTATACTTCACAATTTTAGATTACAGGAAATGTTTCTGGGAATGACGTGGCAGCCTACACAGCGTTTGTACAAATGGAAAAGCTTTATTAGCCATTATAGACATCTGCTACAGCTTTCCAAAATAATTCACCAGTCAGCAACAAAATAAGAGATTTTCTTCAATAGTAACTGCAAATAAATGGACATTAGTCCTTCAGCTACAGCCGATGCCATGCAACCTATACATGACACAGAGAGACTAGAACATTGGCTATGTTTATTTTGCAGATTTTGGAGAGTAGTGGGGCACAGAGGGAAGCTGTGTTCATCTTACTTGTTCCACCTGTGTACAGCATAAGGGAGAGAGAGGGTGTGATTTGTGCCAGTTCTCTTGTTCCAAGTTGTTTAATAAGTCCTAAACATCAAATTCTCTCTAAGTACTTCAGACTGATCCCCTAAACTTGATTTGCTCAAATTCTCCAGAAATTTCTGAAAGTCCTGGTTCACATTTTTCAGCTTGGTAGTAGAGAGACGTAAGGACAGAAAAAAAAGAGACTAAGGAGATGAGGCTAAAATCCTTCTGCCTACATCTTGTTTAATTTACCATGGCAGCTCCACAGCCCACTCACAGTCCATCTGCACTTCTCCACAACCTGCCCTGCACCTGGCCCCTTCCCACTCCCAAAGCTGGGCCCACCACACAGCTGACAAGGAAATAAATGTCCTTGGAAAGGCACTTCTGTGCCTGGAGAGCAGGATGTACTTGGGTCCAGAGTGCCTTCTGGACGGACACACCACTGTTGGCTGATATGGCCAGAACACTTTAATCTATCTGTGTGTATGTTACATGACATTTATATGCAGCAAGGTGAAATTGGATGAAGAACATAGAATACTTCTGACATGCTTCTTCCCTTGCACTGCAGGATATCATTTTGTCTAACAGAATTTTTACTTCCTGCAGCGTTCTCACCCTCCCTGCAGTCTCACCACACTTCTATTTTTAGATTACCACGGCCAGAACTTTGCAGATCGAAGAAAAACCAGAAGTGATTTGCCTTTAACAACTGAATGGGGGCAGGTATCAGGGAGCATCCTTTCTTTCTGAGAGGCCTGCATGCTACCCATGTCGTAGCTTAGCCATATCAAGACATTTTTTCTCCACTTATAAGACTCAAAAATCAGAAAGTGTTCAGATCACCAATGGCAGTGTGTTAATTTGTTTGGTTCAAATCCCAACAAATTGGGTAATTAAGCTTTCTAAAAGCTGATCATTTGGGAAGCATTATGGTATGACATCTATATGTAAGTAACAATGACTTTAGACTAAAGTATAAAGACAAGTTGATGTTTAACCTGGGAAATGAGGTGCACTTAAAGATATGAATTATATAACTTGGTACAATTTTGTGATAATGCACAGACTATGTTATTTATTTGAGCAGCTGTTTCTCAGAATTTTTCCTGCGTAATACTTTTAATATCCACTACTGTCCTTTTGTTTGCCAGAGAGGTCACAAGTGTGACAAAATAACAAGCTGTTAGCATATTTTGCTTTTTCAGATAATTCCTTGATCTCAGCTATTAAAAATTGAATGTTTACAGCTCAGTATCTGCACAGATTAACCAATAACTTCCTATAGCAACTTCAGCTGAGAGTTCAGCTCCACAAAAGTAATGCGCTTTAATTAGACCCTATCAGCCTCATCAGATAGTCAAAAAGTCAGAGTTTTGGTTGCGGTATAGTCACATCCTGTGTCAAGAGATAGTGATCCTTCCAAGAGCCACTGCTATACCCCAGCAACCCTATTATTTCAACCACCGGAAATCTCAGCTCCAATGCTCCGTGCAGATAATTTCTGCTCTTTCCCAGAGGTTACTGACTCACTGGGTTGGCCCACACAACAGGACTGGGAGATGAGGGCTGTTGCACCACTTGTCCAAGCTCATGGACATACTGGAGCACATGATGGCTTTCTCCCCATTTGCGTGCCCACACTTGCACATCCCCGGGCACCCAGAGGATGGTGTGGTCCCAGCCCTTGCTCTGGCCTGCAGGAGGGGCATAGACTGAGAGCACACCCACAAACTGGGACTGGGCAAGTAGCAGAGGGCTCCTCATCCCATACGTGAGATTCTGCCAAGAGATCCCAGGAAAACAGATAAGGGATACCAACCTGCCACAAGTTTCAGGAATTGACTCATTAACTTCCTCGGCACTTGAGAAAGGCTCAGTTAAGAAGAAGCAAACTTCCAACCTCAGAAAGCAGCCAGAAACGTTAGCCTCAGAGACTCCTACCAGGAGCCTTCATCTGAACCTGGGCTGTTCCAACAAGTCTCCCTCCTCACCCACTCAAGAGGTAACTTAACCTAGGAAGCTGACAGAGCAATAATACCTTGCAGTAAATTGCCTAATAAACACACCCCAGTGGCTTTTGCTTGTGCTGAGATGAATCTTCCCTCCTCTCATGCTCTTCTACTCTCCCAAACAGGTAGGCTTCAGAGGTGCAGCTTCATCCTAATTACACCACTACTTTTACCAAAACTGGCTCAGTATTGGAGCACAGTTTATCTGGTTGCATTCAAGCCTTCTCTAACCTGATTTCTTGGATATGGCAGATTCATTTTCCCACCTCAGGTCCACTCAACCAAGACCCTAGTGGCTAAGCAATCACCAAGCTCCATCAAGTCCTTCTGCACAGGTTAACCATGAGATTCAGCCATCAAGCCTTCCACGGATCGTCTTCCCTGACTGCTCTCTGTGCTCCTTCTGCCACATCTATCCACAAAGCCAGGTATGTCCATGGTTCAAGACCATCCACCTTAAGCACTTCCCTAATCTGCTCTGCTCATTACAGAACTTCACTTCCTACTCCAGTTCCTACCAACACCAGGCTCATATACCCCCTCTACAGAGTGACCTGGGCAGTTCCCTTTAGTGGTCCCGTCGTACTGTTACTTAGTTTGTTGGTCCATAGTTGGCTTTGGTGCAGATAGTAATTTTCTCCCTGGTCAGCATTTGGGCAGTGAGCCCTCTGCACGCACCACAAGGTTGCAGAAGGACGTTGTCCCAGCTTACTAGCTAGCCAGTGTAAGCTGCAGGCATACTTTTGCCACTGAATATAGTCCCACAATGAATCGTAAGGGGGCACCAATTCCCAGTTCCCTGACCAATTTCAATGAAATTAGAAATCTGAAATCAAAATCTCAAGTCAAATTATGAATCTCAAAGCAAAAAACTCAAAGCTCTTGCACTGGAAGAAATGCATGCAAACACATAGCTCTCCTGATAGGAGACTTTCCTTCACACAAAAGTCAGCTCAGAAAATAGGGAATTCATTCCAGTTCAAATGGTGCATCTCAGGAATTCACCACTTTGTCCTTGGGGAAGCTGCAGTTTGTTTCACTCTTTTGAACATTAGTCCAAGTTTAGCAGGTCTAACCTGTCGAAGAAAAGCAGATCTCAGTAATGGTTCATATGATATCTGCATTATTGGGTGCTGAGAGGTCCAATGAGTTAATATTGACAGAACGCTTCACAGTGAGAGAAGCCATGTAAACACTCAAGGTAAATGATGCATAGAGCTAATCTGATTGTTTTGTTAATTCTATAAAACCCACATAATTTTGCTCTTCTGTTCAGATTTTCCGGGTGCTTATTTCAGCTCTGAAACAAGACTCTGTTCATCACTAAATATAGCAAAGCTTTAGTGAACGAGGCTTGAGTCAGGCCTCTTCGTTCACATTTGTGTCACTTCTGCATTCGAAGGCATGACAGCATATTTTGTACAACACAAAAATAGTATCTTCTCTCTCTTTGTGATTCCCTTCCTGCTGTCCCACTCATCCTCGTATAAGGTGATTGGTTTCCTGGCTCACCATACACAGCATTTGTCCACCAACAGCAGCGGCTCCTGAGTCCTGAAGTCCACAGTGTCTCTTGCTTTGATTTTCTAATTTTTGATTTTTGATTTTTTTTGATTTTGTGATTTTTTTTCTTGCGTTTCAGGCTGAAACACCCATATGAATCGCAAAGAACTTTACTGTATATTAATTCAACAGAGCCACTTATGCATTGCCATTTCCAGGGACAAAAATCAAGGTCAACCCTTTATGGATAGATGGAAAACAATGTTAATGCTAGCTGACAACTTGTCTCATATCACCAGGCCATACAGGGGTATGATATATGTATATACATATGGAAAATGTATATATTTATTGATAGTTTTGCAACAGAGAAACATCATCCTCAGTATGTATCTACATCATCCAAGTATGTATCTACAAACACATCCAAAGGCTGACACTGAGAGCTCACTGTCCTCCCCTCACCAAGACCTGAGCATCTCCTGTGCCTTTGGCAACACAATATTTATTAATCCATCTTGAACAAAAAGCTTCGAAACAGAAGGATATTCACCATGCTTTCTTGTACATCTAACAGTCTGCTGTCTCTCATCTCTACAAAGCAATATTTGGGCTGCAGTACCACAAAATATTTGCTTTCATTAACCAATAAACGTATTTTTTACTGGAGGAGAATCAATAAGCAGCAATTACCCCGTTGCAAGGTAAACTGTATGAGCTCAAGCCTGACCAATATTAGTGCCTGCATCTTTTTTTCTGTCATAACAAAAATCTACAATTGCTTGTCTCTACCTCTAATTCAACAAAAAGACACTTGTGGCAAGTTCATAATCTCTGTGTCATTAGAAGTAAATCCCTTCTGTTTTAATGAGATTGTGCAGTCTCACACAGGACCTCAAAGAGAGAGGAGCTGAAATGTTAAGATCAGACTGAAAAAAAATGCTGCATACAATCTCCCTGCCCTTTTCAGCCTACTTCAGGTCTGAAACATGTATTTCCTTCACAGGTTCAGAAATGTAAAACTGATCTCAGGGAACTTTCCCATCCTATTTCCACTCTGGAAACCTGAAATTTCTCACAATACGTCATGGTTCGAAGATCAGCTCCTGAGGAACAGACATGTGAACCAAGCTGACTCTCCAGCCTTTATTAAAGTGCACTTATTTCTTAATCTCAAGCACCTGCATTTCCTTTGAGGCAGGGGAAGAGTTTTGTGTGGGCAAGAGGTTCTTTAGAATTGCAGCCAACAGAAAGGGTGTGTCGGCGGGAGGAGAGGAGCGATACAAGCGAGGATTCTCCCACGCCAAGCACACAAGGCGACTGCCAGCAATCCCTTTGGGGATACTCTTCCGCAACCCACCTGGGGAAACCATAGAGGTATTACTCAAACGACCAAGTTTCTGGAAAAGACAAACAAGTGGGCTGAAAGGCTCAGCTCAGGAAATGTCTAATTTTACTAATACAAAAGAAGGAAGCAGCCTGAGCGTAGGCCTCTTTTGATGTGGGTGCCCGTCATCTGCTGGTCATGAAGATGTACCCATACCACTCTGCAGCTATAGCCTCGAGACCTGGTCCAGTGACTCCATCTATTTCCTTCCCTTGAAGCAGTGGTAAGTCACCAGTATCAGGAAGTCACCGTGGAGATGTTTCCAGATGTGTCCCAGTGCTGCCTGCAGTTGGAGATCCTCCACCAGGGCATCTCCACAGGCACATGCCAAATATCTCTGTCCCTGATGCAGATGTAGATGTATAGGGTAAGCATACAAAATACCTAACCAAAACATTCCCCCAGCTTCCAGCAACTGGAGGCCCATAGTCTTCCTGAGACAGACACAAATTCTGAATATTTGCCACCCACAGAGAACTTCCCTTCTATAAACATATCTAATAAGCCCTTGAACCCAAATCAACTTTTGGCATCCACATTATCCTACAAAAAGGAGGTCTACAGCTTAAATATGTAGGGGGATAAAATACTTTTTTTTTTTTTTTGGACATATCTCCTGCTGGATTTTCATTAAGTTCTGGCAAACCCATCCCATCTTTAATTTAAATGGTTCAGGTTGCAGTGGACATAAAGACCTGGCAGTGAAGGCTAATAAAGTATATGTGCAAGTTCCTGAGATGTTCACAGACCCCAGTGTGAACCAAGCTGTAGATGTCCTCACCAACAATATCTAAATATTCTAAATATCTAAAATTCTGGTCTGCTGAAAATTGAGCATCCTGCCCAAAACCAGAGAGGCAATGACCTCACTGAGGCTTCTTCTCATGCACTTATTACATCCTCTCCACCCAAAAAAGTGCTTTCTCTGTATCATGATGCACACTAATAACTTTTATATGGTGACAGGCCACCGGTCTATGCATCACAAAACTCAATGGTGGCTGAGCTGGGCCAAAGGCAAGTCCTACCTCCAAGTTGTGTGCTGAGGAGTCAAAGTTCCAGCGCATGTCTAACATGTGGCTATGAGGTAAGCGTCTCTTCTGCTCACACATATTCCAGGACCACTGGGGAAGAAGAACTCTGAAATAAGGGTGAGTGAAGGTTTCTGGCCCTGTGTTTGTTTATTTACCTGCTAGGGTAGTGAAGGGAAATGGGCCATAAGGTCTCCATCAAAGCAAGCCTCAAAGCTAATAGAGAAACACACGAAGGGCAAAATATTTGATTATAAAGTGTGGCAGGAGATGCATAAATAGGAATGAAAATACCTCACAGCTCATTTCAAGAGAAAAACAGGGTCATATCAGCACCGGGAAATTGTCAGCACATAGAGAAACATTAACTACTCTCAGATGCAAAAGCTAAAGTTTGCTGTGCTACTGGCATGCAAAGAGAGACATAGAAATGCTGAGGTTAATCCACACTGATTTCTGTTTCCTGCCTCTGCCTTTGGCCCAAGCCTGATGCCTGAGATGAGGTTTTATGATTATACTGGCTTATGCAAAGGGATACAACAACGCTCCGATACAAGCAGAGCAATCTTCCTTTCAATCCCAAGTAATATTCTGTTTCCCAAAGCACAGTGAGTCTGCATTCAATCATCTCGGTACTCAGTCAGCGAGGGGGCTTTATCTTTTGCCAAGCTGTTCCCTCTATGGCTCCACAGACACCTCTCTTCGCTGTACCTCTGAGCCAAGTCTGATGTCAGAACCTTTTCCTTTGTAAAATGGCTTTTCAGCACTGGAGAGAAGCTGAAGCTAAACCAGAAATACGGTGAAAAATGTTTGGATCCGACACAAATCTCATGCCATAAACTTTCTCAGAGCATATCTGGAAGACACCTCCCGAAATTCCTGACTCGTGCAAAACAACTCTTTCTCACTGAGCTTTGCCTGAAAGCATCTGCTTTTTGCTTCCTAATTTTTCTTGCCTGTGAATGCATCCCTGCATGCTTTGGCGATGCCCCTGCAGCTCAGAGGAGCAGGAGCAAGGGCAGCGGTGGCAATGGCACCCTGGCTCTGCTGAGCTCTGGCTCCGTGTTCCTGACTGGCACGCAGCCCTGCTGCTTGGCACAACGGCAGCATGCCACATTTCAGGCACACCTGGGACTAATTTGGCAGACGTCATCTATGGAAACTACAGACCTTTTCTGAGGAGACATGGGGCATCCCTACAGGGAAAGGCAAAAATGAAAACACTCATGGGTTGGGATAAAGCCAGCTGATAAGTAAAGCCAAAGCTGTGCATGCAAGCAAAGCAAAATAAGGACTACTTCCCAATGGTGGGCAAGCATTCAGGCATTTCCAGGAAAACAGGGCTCCATCACATCTAACAGTTATTTGGGAAAATAAACATAACTCTTCCTTTCCCTGTGCTGCACATGACGTCAGTCGGGGTCAGCTGTCCTGGCTGGGTCCCCTCTCAGCCCCTTGTGTACGCCAGCCTGGTGACGGGCAGGGCAGGGTGAGAAAGTGAACAGACCTTGACTGAATAAGTGCTGCCCAGCAACAGCTAAAACATCCGTGTCTTATCAACACTGTTTTAATCACAAATCCAAAACATAGCATCATACCAGGTGCTATGTAGAAAATTAACCCTATCCCAGCACCTGCACACGTCATATGCTGGTAACAGCCTAAAACTTGAATCCCTGTCTTGAAAGTGAAATGGGCATCACTCACAAACATGCCTTGGCAGACTGAGCCACAAAGAACATAGGGGACATTGGGAACATAGGGCGATACATGCTGAGACCTTGAGTTGAGAGTATGCCACCACTGCCCTGCATGCAGAAAGCTGGAGTCTGGAGCAAGTGAGCTGCAGGATACTCTGATCCCATTGCTCACACTTGACACTTTCCAGACTGCATTGTTCCCAGAGAAGGCAACAGGAAAAGGAAAGTTCAACTGTGACGGGCCATGACATATAAAAGTAAGGTCATTCTTCCGCCAATCTATGCCATATAATCCGTTCTAAAAAATTACCAGGAACTGCACTGTGTAATCAGATTTTCTTCACTTGTTTGCATTTACCACACAAATATGCATCAGTGATGCTGTTTTGTGTATCCTCAGCAACCTCTCAATGTTAAGACAACAATTGGTAGCTGTGGTGTGCTTCTGTAGGACCAGCAGGCACGTTAGTCCTGGGAGTCAAGAGCCCTGATTCACTGGTTCATTTGCTAGGGACAGTTAGCAGCAAGGAGGAAAACAAAACCCTGCATTATGAAAAGAACACTTCATGGAGCCAGCTTACTTGTAGTTACTGAAACAGGTGGGAAAACATCCAGCTAACCTGCTACTTAAAATACAAATGCATTCTTGCAAAACCTGAGCAAGACGACACTCCAGCAACAGACGGGGATGAGCAATGCCTCTGTACGTACACCTTGTACTCAGCCCAGGAGAAAAACCCCATATGTCTGACCTGATCATATTATTTCCGTCAGGTACTGTCTATTCCCAGACAACCTCTTGACAAGGAACAGGGTCCAGACTTTGCTACCATGCACAGGTACATTGTGTGAACCTCACAGGGACAACAGCAGGGAAGTTCATTCCTGACTGATGCGCACTGGTTTCATGAACTGACTTCAGCTCATATGTACTGATGTGGTCTGAAATAGAGCACTTGCCCCTGAACATCTTTTTTAAAACCTTGCTTGAAGTTTGGCTAAGAATACTTTTCTCAGTTCTGTGACTGTTTGTGCATGGACTACCGCAAAACTAGATGGCAAATTATCATTTTGGTTCACAGAACAACATTTTCCACTGGTATTAATCATTTCCTCCTTATCTTTGACTATTTTCTGATCCCGGGAAATTTTTTAGGAGGAAAAGTATAAGGAAAAGCTGAGTTTCTGATGGATGGAAATGAACAAAGACAGTGAAAGGATCTCAGATCACCACAAAAGAATTTCTGAACGAGTAAACCACCTTGTGTGGCTGAGCTGCCAGAGCTCTTAAGAAAGTGCTGGAAGCAAAATACCTTGGGCAAATGAAGAAAGCTGAATTAGAGGAGAACTAGGGAGCCCTGCACTTCGGGTCTCTTGGCTTCGAGAGACTGGATAGACACCAAGGTGCTCTTCCCTTGTCTAGTTGGCTCTTCCCTGTGTCATGCCATGATCCTTATCCCTTGGTCATCTAAAAGCTGTGCCCGTCATTCCCTCTTGGGCACCAGTTTGGGGCAAACCAAGTAGTTTCCCTGATGGGGCAATGCAAGATGATTTCTTCCAGGGTCTACGCCCCACAGGAACCATGTCAGATTTGCGTCAATATATTGCCTCAAAATTATTCTGGAGACCTTGTGCCCTTGCCCCTCCCCCCCCCTTATGCCATCCCACTTTACCCCAGTGCCCTCAATACAAGAAGTATTTGCCTCTCTCTCCTTGCAGTAAAGGTACAGGGGTGAAGAAAGGCTGCTTGGACACCAGAGATCTGGTGATCTGGTGCCCAAAGATCTGGTTTGCCCGTGCCCCATCTAGTGTCTTCCTGCCAGGAATATCTCCTGGCAGCAGTAGGGGGTGAGGCAGTTCAGCACAGTCACAAGAGCGGTGCCCAGAGCAGCCACTTTAAATTCAAGATATTTCAGGTTGTCTATGACATGCTGACAGGGGCCACAATTTGCCACAGCACACACATGGGGATAGACCAGGATTTGCTCTGAAGGGCTCTCACAGAGGTGCTGGCATGGCTGGGGAGGCAGCTCCTGTCCCGCAGCCCCTGCCTCCTCCCCAGCCAAGGCCAGTGCCAAGGACAAGGGAGCGGCATCCCCTGGGGCCATGACATTCCCTCTCCTGCAGCTGCTGGCACCGCAGGAGAGTTTGCAAAGACTGATCGTCTCCTCAGCGTGCGTGGGAGGGAAGCGCGGCAGCGGGTAGATGAGAGGTCACAGCCGGGACATGGCGCTGCAGGTAGGGAACCATCCCGTGCCCTCCCACTCCTTCCCGTCTCACGTCATGCCCTGGCAAGGGGCAGCTCAAGGAGCAGGTCCCCATCTCCTCTCTGGAGACAAACCCAGTCTAACCGGAAACATTTCCACACAGCCACCGGCCGTGGCCTACCTCCGCTCATCGGTGGCTGGGAGCAGGGTTGCGTAACAGCAAAGATGGGCGTGAAAAGCCCCTCGTGACACACACCCGCACCTGCCCGTGCCCACAGCAAACCCTCCCACAGCCCTGGTGCACAAGGCAGGGCGCACGTCCTCTTCCTAGGTGCTGCTGGACAGGGCAGGATGAGCATCCGTCCCTCCTCGCAAGACACCAAGCCAGATGGAGATGGCGAGGCTGAGGGGGGCAGATATCACATGCTGGTCCTCTCCTCCCAGCTGAAGGATGCTCTGTCTTTCTAAAGGGAATCACACAGGCTTAAATCTCAAAGATGAAACATTAACCATGTTGAACACAGAGGAAAAAAGAGCACTTTGCAAATTCTCAGAACGTGTGTAACATAGTCCTTGAATGCTTGATTAATATTTCTCCAAACTTGCTGCAAGCTTAAACACTAAAACCGCACCCACTACCTGATGTAGAAAAGGAATGAATGAAGATGCTGTGTGCTGAGTATCTGCCAAAGAGTACCTGCAGTACCACCTGTGTGTGTACTACTTTATCTCACAATATATGTGATTCAGCATATTTGACCTCAGACAAGATGTCCTCATGCATATCATGCACAAGCTTGCAGAAAGAACAAAAAACACTGTGGAAAGAAGAGACAAGGCAGCAGCATGCATGCGGCAAGCCCTGATGACAAGCTGTTTCTTCCTCCTCTTGAGGATGCCTCACTCCCTTGGTACTTTTCCTTCTCAAAAACATCTCTAAGTCCTATCTAACTCTACAGTAAAATATGTCCCGTCCCCCCCCCCTTTAGATCACTAAACCATGGAAGTGAGCTGGCTGGTAATCACTGCAGACTTTCTCTAATTAGTACAAACTTGTCAGGGATTGCAGGCGGGGACATGCCTGACATGAGCAGGGGAAATTACCCAACACTGGGCTGAGCTGGGGGCAGAAGGGGAGCAGAATGAGGCATTTGGAGAGCACCAGGACAGACAGACATAGACAGACAGCCGAGCAGGACCACCCCTGCCTGCAGTATGCCTGCACAAGCCCAGCGCTGCGGAAGGGAGCGATGGGAACTTTGTGCGCACCCAGGGTCACTGGTCCTGCCTGGGCAGCAAGGGGATGGCAGCAAAACCTGGTGCTCCCCATGCCTAGCAGCACAGCTGGGCTGCAGGAGGTCTGCAGTTGTGCCGTTGGTTTGGGCTGCTCCTGCTGAGCCGCCTTCTGGCAAATAAAAGGCACACCGCATGCCAGGTGCACTTGAACTCTCGAGAGTCTCCTTCCTTTCTAGTGATTTTTGTGAACACAGAGCCCGGTTTAACATGCCAGGGGCAGGGTGTGAACTTGCCCCCATCTCATCCCAAGGGCTCTGGCAGCTCATCCCCTTCCAGCCCGGGGTCCACAGGTCGCATGCCACTGCATGGACTCTCAGGCCAATACAAACTGGTGCGAGCTGCCTGAGCTCAGAACTGGCTCTATTCAAATTCCTTGGAAAATAAATTTAAAACAACAACAAAAAAATCAACTCCAGAGGGTCTGCTGGCTTGGAGGTGGGGATAGCAGTGGCTGCCTGCTTTTACATCACATAACATGAAGATACATTAAGTAGTTGGAGGTACTCACAATGAAGAGAAAATGAACTCTGATGCTCATCTTCACAATACAAATATTCATTTTGTAATACTGTGTCCTAGAATTAACATCTGGGATTCTAGCAAACAAAAAATCACATCTCCCCACAGCACTTCCACAGAAATATGAGTTTTCTTTCTGCTGCTACCCTTAGGAGCACATTCCTGCCCTTTTTAAAAAAAAAAAATATGACAAATGGAGCCACACGTGCCCTCAAATCAGTTCCAGATGCTGGAAAAAAAAAACAGAGGATAGTACTTGTGCTCGTGATTTTACAGCCTAAATGAACACAAACAATGAAGAAGGAAGAACACCTAGAGAAGGAAACAAAGTCAGAGACCTGTCTAAGGTCACAAACGGTTTATGGGGCTTAGCATAGATTAGCGTACACATCCTTTGGTGTTTTAGCAGCTCTCATCCCACCGCCCTAAACCAAACCGTGTTTCAATAATTCCTGCTTTACCTTCACACTTTCCCTGACTTGTAACACTGTGCCCCAGTAAGGATCCCAGCCCTGGCCATCCCCACAAAGAGACACCTTCTGCTCACAACGTGGCTTTTAGCTTCCTAGCATATACCCAGCTGCACAGGACTATTGCAATAGGCAGATTTCTAACAGTGCTATCAAAGTGCAAGTGATAACAGCCGGATGAATTTTGATTGATTATTCGTCCTCCCCAAGTGATTTGGGGTGGGGGGTTGGGAGTGGCAGACATTAGGATATGAACAAAAGTTTTTCCTGGTTACGTATAATTTTGTAATAACAAAAATGTCTATTTTTTTTCTAATGTGGGAGGTGGGGGGAACCAAAACTTGTTGCTCTCTCACTAAAAAAAAAATACATTTCCACACGGAGGGAAAAAAAGAAGAAGTCTCTATGCATCAGCATGTGCGTGTGTATAAATCAAAGTTTCATTTTTGATGAGACCACATTTTCACAGGAAAAACCTTCCAGTTTCAAAAACCTGGATCATTCCAAATGGCCTCATCTCCATCAAAGGCTGCTACCAAGCCCCTCCTGAGGCCAGTGCATGGATGGGGACAGCGCGGCACGGGACGAGCATGCAGGCAGCCCTCGTAGCGAACAGCCAGCAAGCACTGCGGCTGAGCTGGCCTCCCCAAATCGTACTGCCCTGCAGCTCCTGGGGTGCTGATAGGCAGCAGCCCTTTTTAATCTCAGATAGCAGCTATCAATGATGCAAAATGACCTCACATTTTCCCAAGTGCAATAAAGTCACAGCTTTTCCCTTTCCAAGTAATGATAACAGGCTCCTGGGAAAGTATGGCGATGACGAGTTCAGAGAGCAAGCCCCCGTCGGTCGGGGAGCCAAACACCCGACCGGGGCCTGAGCCCAGGCTGCTTGGTGCAAAAGGTACTCATCGTGCAGCCTGCAACCTGCCTCACGTTCTGCTATTACGCAGGAACAAAGTGACATCCCAGAGAAACAGACTCCTTCTGGGTGTCACTTGCAGCCTGCTCACCTTCCCTAAAAGCCTCTTCCCTTTCATCCCGAGGCCGTGCTGAAACTGCGGCACTGCGGCCGCTCGCCCTCGCGCTCCCCCTTTGCTTCTCACTTTCACTCCCATTGGTTTCACGTTCCCTTTGCCACGCGGAAAAGCTTTCAAGCTCATCCAGCCCAGCAGCAGAGTTTATCCTGGTTCCACCCACTGGGACTTTCCTAGCTTCCTCCTACACGCGAGGGGAAAAAAAGGCAGAGGGAGGCAGGCAGCAGGCACCTCGGGGAGCTCGATGAGCCGCGGTGCTCCCTTCCCTGAGCTAGGTTTCTATTGTAGGCGGTGCATTCCTCGGGAGGGAGGGTGCGCGTGTGTCGGTGCCTTCCCACACTCGGGACAGCTCTTATTTAATGGGGGTCTCCATGCAGGGCAGAAGCCAGAGGAGATTTTGCTGTTGCCAGCTCCCAGCCAGGCTCAGCGGCAGCTCACACGTCAAGCGCCGGCATGGACCGCAGGGCTGAGATAACCCTGGAGGAGGAGGCTCCAGTGATCGGCCAAGCCTCCAGGATGCACCTCAAGGAGGACTTGAGGAGGATACGATGCGCTGTGCTGCTGTGCCTGCTGGCCGTGCTGCTGCTGGCATTGCCCACCGCCTACCTGCTGGTTGGAAACCTTCGAGCCCCCACCTCCTGCTCTGGCCAGGTAAGGCTCTGCCGTGCATCGGACCTGCTGCCCTAAGAGGAGGGGAGCGTGGCGTTCCCCATCCCCCATCGTTTGCTTATTTGTTTTTCTGGTTCTTCTCTCTTTATGAGTTTCTCATGTTTAAGGGAAGGCGAGAAGTTCGCCGTTACCTTCCGCCTTCCTTACTCAGAGCCAGTCTGCCAGGGACAACTCTTATGATTGTTCGGTCTTTTTAACTAACGGTTTCTGTTCCTCTTGTCGTAATTTCACTAAGGTCACAGCACAGCATACACCTTTAAAACTTTTACTGGCGTGCTGCAGAAAATGCTTAAGAGAAAGCTCTAGTTGATGGAAATTTGTGTCTCTCCGGTGATTTCAGCCAGATTTTGATACTACGGGTCATTTTCCTCCTTACTTTTGGATTAGCTCTGAGACTTCCCCTACCATGTCCTGTTCCAGCAAACATCTGCTGAGTGTGCTGCTGATGTCAGTGGGTCAGTGCCTTTTGTACATGATCGGGCAGACAGCTGGGGCTCTCATGTATTATCAGTGCAAACTCCTGCGGAGATAAGATTTGGGACAACTACAGTCTGATCCTAAAGCTTGCATCCCACTTTTTTACTCCCCATCAAAGCTTTCTCTATATCCAGGGAACTTCTGAGCTCTTTTGCTTTGACAGACAGCTAAACTCTCTTTGCTCCTAGAAATAAAGGCTGGCTGGTGCAGTCACTTCTAATGCTCTCCTGTGCTGCCCTACTCCTGCTTATGTTAGCCTGCAAGTGTCTACACTCACTGCAGACTATGAATCCAGTAGGACTGCCACATGCCAGAAGGAAGAGTTGTGCATTTGGGTCTCAAGAATTAAGGTTTAAAGGAATTTTAGTTTCAGGTTTGAAATTCCCCACCTAATAAGCCTGCTTGTCATATAGCCGTATGCATACTTAGGAACAGCAAAAGAAAGCAGTGTTAGTAAGCGGCCTTGAGAGCAAACTTCGGACGTAGGAAACATTTTGCCTGCAGATGTTTGGACAGTCTGTCAGCTGTGTCTGTAGCTGCACGCATGTGCGTGCTTGGCTGCACGGAGCAGCACTAGCCCTGCTTTGAACCTGAGCCTGCACAGCCGGCGTGTCACACCCAAGCAGAGCCAGCTCCTGAGTGCATCTTCCACGTTACCCGGTTATAACTTCAGGTACAGCTGAAAGGAAGTGTGACAGCCCTGCACAGTACGTCAGACTGCTCAATTTGCTGATTTCTTGCACGTGTACATTCTGCTGCGCTGTCCCTCTCACTATTATTTAGGCCAGTTGGAGCGGGCGCACACAGACTGAAAAGGCATTTCGGATGGTCTCATTGCTCTTTCTGTTCCCATCCTCTGAGGCTCTGCAGTACCAAGCAGAAAGTTCCATTCTTGAAACAATCGTAAAAAGAAATAGTATCATAATGTTAGCTGTTTGATAGGACTAGCGTGTTCCTGGCTCTTAACCCTGCTGGAAGAGTTAGTGGAGAAAAATATTTGTGACCGGGTTTAGCTTCTTAAGAGGAAAAGCGCAACATAAACCATTAGATTTGCTCTAGCCTGGATTACATGAGCATGTATTTCCATGTGTCTACACTGACTTATTAGTGCATAGTATTCCCACAGTGATGTAACGAGGTGATCAGATGAGTTACAGCCGTTGCATGTCCCAGTGAGGGAGGGAAAATCATCAGGGCTGGCTGCCTGCCTGTGGCGCTTGTGCCAAGCCGAGTGGGTGGAGCGCCTAGCTGCAGTTCCACAGGATCCTGCCTTTGCTGCCTATTTCATTCACTCCACGGATCACTGATGGTGTCACCAGTGTTGTCCAGCAACAGAGCGCAGCTGGGCGGATTTGTCTGCCTGCGGAGCTTGCTGTTAATCCCCCCCTAAGAGCCGTGCCACGGGCTGAGCGTGGGTGCTCAGTCCCACAGCTCAGCACAGCCCAGCTCAGTCCAGGGGAGAGTTTCTGGGTGTACAGGCTCTCAGAATCACGTCTTTTCATGTTTCCATCTGCATTTGAAGACTGAGAACTGCATGGCTAAAGGATGCCTTCTTCACACACCCCATTGAAATCCTGGGCCAGAAGAACTTGTCTGGGACCAGGCATGCGTGCTGGAGCTCTCTGCACACAGCTTTTGGGTGCGAGTGTCCTGGGCGTACCGGGAGCAGGTGGACCGGCCCCGGTTTGCACCAGATGTGGGTTGACTCGCTGTCCCTTGCAGCAGTGAGCTCACAGAAGGAGCTCTCTCGGTGCCCCAGGCCCAGAGCTCAGCCCGTACCTGCCAGATTGTCCCCTCCTCCTGCACTTGGGCCAGCCCGGGGCAGCCAGAGGGACTTGGCTCCGGCATCTCCTGGGAGGCACTGGTGCAGCCAGGCAGGTGAGAAGCAGACGTAGTAAATCCCTGAACCCGTCCTTCCTGGAGCAAGGAGGAGGAGAAGGGTTGTGCAACAGGGGTGTGCCTCTTCAGTTTGCCTGCGGGGTATGACAGTTTGCTCATCTCGGTTTCTGTGTGGGTGCACATGCTGTCACATTCTCCTTGGAAGGGGTATAAACTCACCTTTTCCTCTGGAAATGCCCCTTTCAGGAAAGAGCAGGGCAAATTATGTCATTACAGCAACATGTGTTAACCATCAGCTCTCTCTTTCTTGTGGTATGCTGCATCTTGCATGAATAATTGGTGCCTTGATGATGGTTTCCCTGCACACCTTCCAGGCTCGCTACATGGCTTCCCTTTTGGAAGTACAAATCACTTTCTTCCGTGCTTCAAGACAGAGTGAGGTGAGGAAATAGAGTTCTTTAAGCAATGACACATGGCTTGGGCTATTAGCAGGAAATCTGTAAAAGGGAAGTCAAATTTCAGCCTGAGTGCACAGATCCACCAAGGGGAAGAGCACAGCAGCCAGGAAAGCATCTCCATCTGTCTTAGCAACTCGTTCTGCTAGCCCCGTAACGCAGAGAGTCAAGTCCTGACCTGCAGATGGTACTTGGGCTTGTGTTGGTGGCATCCTTAGCATGGCAGGGCCACAAGCAGTGAAAAGGGAAATTCAATCCAGAAACTGTCCAAAAGGTTGCACATGAACATGTGTGCCATGTCAGCCTCACAATGGAGACGGGAGGTGCCACAGGATGGAAGGGACTTTAAAGTCCTAGCAGCTCCTCCTGGATCTCCCTCCTGCAGTACAAAAGGATATAGCAGCAAAGCTTAGATGAGACAGGCAGAACTATAACCTGTGCAGAGCCAGAAGCCCTTATGGCCCGTCCAAATGGGAACAGAACCCCAAATGGCTTCATGATCCTTAGGGATGGAGAGGTGCTTGGGGAGCAGCAGGGAGCATTGCATCCAGTCCTACGTGTGCGGGACTGTCTTTCCAAAAACCACAAAAATGCTGCTTGATAATGCTTATGCCTCTTGCGGGCAGAGAAGCCAGCACATGCCATGACCCAGCCAAAAACCTCCCACTGGAGGCATCTTTCAGCAGCAGGGGACCAGCAGCAGGGGACCTGTCCAGGCCATGCAGCAGCCCTGGAGCACGCAAAATTGGAGGTACAGGTACTGTGCATGCCCTGCAGAGCCCTGCCTGTAAATTAGCATGTTGCGCTAAAAACAGAGCGGTGGAGGAGCTGGGGGGGATTTTGTTTATTAATCCCCCTGCCTCCAGCACCAAGCTGTGTTTCCCAGGCAGTTCCCCTGGACAACCCCCTCCTTGAGGTGTGAGAGGCAAAGCGCATGCTCAGGGGATGTTTGGTCCTTCTCCTTGGCTTTAGCGAGACATGGATGTAGATGCACTGGGGCTTTTGGACGTTCTTGGTATCAAAGCAACAGAGCAGTGTGTTATGTGCTGCAGTTTTCAGGGTAAGCAGAGCTGTTGGAGAAGTCCTTTGTCCCCAAGTCAGCTGTAAGGTGGGATTTTCAAAGTCACTTGGCACTGGCTACAGTCTTTCTGGAGTAACTGAAGGGAAAATTGAGGCCATGGTCTCAACTTTTCAGAATCACAGCTAAGCAATAAGGGAGAATAGAGAAAAAATCTAATTGCGTAAATGATTTCTGTACTGTCTCATGCTGCTTGGCTCTCCCTCATTTCCTTCATCCTGAAAACTCTTTATGCATCTCCACTACGCCATCAATCTACATCTTTAGGACAAATATTATTAATACCTGGACATTATGTAGCATTTTCTGGTACTGAAATATTTTTCTATGGAAGTTTAGAAGATTTGTATCCCTATCAAACAGCACAATTGGGGAAAAAAAAAAATACCTTTCCCACTTAAAAGAATAATTCACACTCTGGAGCACCCTGCTTATGCACTGCCCCTTAGCACGTAGAAAAGCAGCTGCTGCACGAGGACTATCCACTCGGCATTCTTTGGAAACGAGTAAATTGAAGTTCCATGAAAAGCTTCTTTGTGATTTTTTAGTCAAGACCATTTCAGCGTTTTTGATAAAGCAGCAGGATTCTTCTTGAGATCCTTCCCACTTCCCCATCATTTCTGCTTGTATTGCAATGCTGCGCATATATAAACTACTTCACCAGAAGTTAGGCTTTAAATAACCGGTCCCACTGAAGTTAGATGATTAAACATAGGTTTGTGATTGATTTATAGCTCCCTGTGGTTCTTAGCATTGTTAGGAAATATGTAACTTGATAAATATGTAGAAAGTGCCACATAAATAAAGCTGCAAATATACACATAGGCATCTGGCAGAAAGCAAGGGGGATGTTTGAGGGAAATCCTCGACACAAGCTTGTGCTTCCCGCCAGGGGAAGGACAGTAACCTGGCTGTGACTGTGTCCCATCAGTTGTGTTCAGATACCACAGCAAGCAGGCAGGACCTCAGAGAAAGTTGCTGGTGACAATGAGAGGCGCAGACACCTCGGCACCATTCCTCTCTCAGCCAACACCGAGCTTTCTCCCAGCCTCTCTCCTAGATGACGTTTCCTGCAGGGCAGATGACCCCCGTGCCTGGGCTGTGTGTGTGTGTGTTTGCAGCAGAAAGGGAGGGAAAAAAATATATTTTTCCTTCTCCATTTCTTTTCCAGCACACTGGAGCCATTATTTCAGAAATGATGTTTTTCTGCAGCAGCACATGGCTGCTCGCTGCTGGTGAAACACTTTGGGCTCACCAGATCAGCCAGCAGTCCCATACAACCTGATTCTTCCCCTCACATACTCTCCTTGCTATAACCTGTGTAAATTATGCATTTTCAACTTCTCCTGCAATACTTGGAGCTGTGTGAGATGCAGCCACTGGGAGACAACTTCAGCACCTACATGCTGGTATTATTTCAGCCTGGTTTTTGAGCAATGCACATCACACCGTCTGTTGCAAGCCGATCAGTGGCAGCTTGCTGTACCCAATAAATTCATTGCAGCCATCCCTGATGCACACCATACCTCACCAGGCAGCCCCGAGCTGGCTGCGTATCACCAACCACTGGCCACCTGCAGCCACACTGCCAGCATCATCCTACCAAGCACCGTGCCTGGCACAAGCACAAGGGACGACGCTCCCCATGCTCCGGGGAGGCCGCATCCAGTGTCAGCATCCCGCAGCTCCTTCCTTCCCCCTGCAGCGTGCTGGGTTCAGGCTGCCATGGCAGGGCTTGCTCCTGGCAAGGAGCCACGGGCCATGCAGGATGAGTCAGGAGCCACCCGGAGGCGCACGGCATGCAGCCGGTGGCTGCCCTTTTTTTGCTGCTTGACCCAGATGTCAGCACCGCTTGGCACAGGCCCTGCTACCACAGGGACGGGTCATAAATATGCTGGTGCTCAGTGCTAGAGGAACATTTAAGATGCAAGCGAACATGAAACAGCCTGCCTTGCCTTGGGGCTCCCAAGAACTCAAGGCAGACCTAAGTGATAGACTTACAGTCTGAAATAACTCAGAAAGGGAAGCAGGGGAAGCAGCAGGTCTGTAGCTGGTACAACTCTTAGTTTCTTTGCTAGCATTTTGGATGCAATTTGCTCAGCCCTGCTGAGGCGTGAAGCAGGGAAGAAGGGAAGAATGTCTCACATTGCTCTGCTCGCTCTGTTTCGCTGCATGGATGGAGACAGGAGTCACCAAGCAGTGGTGCTGGGTGGGCATATGGTCCCATAAGAGCGTTAGCGATGGCCTCTGCCCCAGCACTGCCACAGGCTCACAGCCCATGAACAAGGCTGGAGCCAAACCCAGCCATCACAGGAGCCCAGCTCCTGTCCCTGGCACCTTTTCTGAGATGTGGGTGGTTTCTAACAAACAGTAAAAAAAAATAAATAAATAAACCTCTTGCAATGAGGCAAAGCTCTGTTGGGGCTTGTCCTTTTACTTAAAAGCTGTAGCTGAGGTGGAAGATATCAGTGTCACATCTCATGTTTTCAGGGATAACACAAACTGGACCCTGGTGGAGGAGCCCTGGAGCTAACCATTTGCACTTCTCTCCCACAGGTCGCAGACGAGAGGGGCTCTCACCTTCTGAAGCAGCGGGCAGTAGAAACTGGTAAGTTTGCTGTCCCCTTCCCATCCCCGGCACATTTGTTTACTGAGGTTTTGCAATTGCTGCCGCTGCGCGCAGGGCTGACACCTCCCCGCCCACTCTCATGGCCCAGATCCCCTCAAGGCAGGGAGGAATAAGCCACAGGAGGCAGGAGGTGGGGTACAGCAGGGGCCGTAGCGAGGGGCGAGCACTTCTGTCCCCATTCCAGCACGGGCCCACACCTCCCCAGCAGCTCACTGGGACCAGTAAAACTCCCTCAGAGAGCCAAAGTGTGGTTTCGGGAGCCCGTGCACACCCTGCGCCCAGCCAAGCAGGGGAGTGCTCCCCCTCCACTCACTTAACCCTTCTTTTTTTCTCTTTTCCCCTCAGTCACAGATACAATTCCCAGTGCAGAGAAGCCAAGAGCGCACCTGACAGGTAATGCTCGTTCAATACCAAAGCGTTCCCCTCAGGCCTTACAGCTGTCGCAGTGCAAAAACCTCGGTTTATACGGCTCTGATAGGATCAGGTGTTGTAAGAAGCAGGGGAGCAATAGTCATCGGCTTTGCTTTGCGCTGCAGATTTACCACGGCGGTGTGCGTAGGGAAGGGCCTGCAGAGGAGAGGCAGCCAGGACCGGAGCCGCTTCTCCTGGTTGCTGTCACCAAGCGAGCACTCGGGCCTCTGAAACCAAGCATCAGTGAGTGCCCGCTTTCTTAGGAAAGGAGCCCAAGTGAGCTGTGATTTACGAAGAACTACCAGCTTCGAAGCCAAATGAGGTCATTAAGTCCAGTTTTAGGGCCCCTATTTTTGTAAGCCCTGACTGAAGCCACACATACTACGTTCCTATGAAATAGCCACCTGTTTTTGGTGTGATCATCTCTAACGCACGCTGGAGCAAGCAAGGGAAGAGCTGTGCCCAGCTGAACCCCTCTGAGCTCGTACATGTGACAGGAGAATGCCCTCACAAAGCGCTGCTGTGGGGCAGGTGATCTCGCTGTGGAGCTGGGGCTCTCATCACGCCAAGGCCCCTGTCCTGAGCCCTCCTCCCTCCCTCCAGGTCCACCTTCCTGGAAAATTTAGGGATTACCAGAAGGGGAACAGGTTCACGGCGGGTTCCCATCTGGATGGGACTGAGTGCTGAAGGGCCCCCCAGCTGCTCTGAGCTTCTCCCATCTGCCCACTAAGGCAATTTGCACTGCAGTCTTCCCCAGCACCCTGTGTGCTGTCCCAGGGGAGCACCATAGTAACCTGAACCACGCAAGACGCTGCATGAAGCTTCACACAAATTTACATACAGGGTTGAAGCAACTAGTGCTTCAGGGCTGAGTTTTTCCCTGGCATTGTTTACTTTTGCTAATCCACAAATTCCTTCCTAATGCACACTCTCAGTCCCATCTCCTTCCTCTTGCTAGAACATCCAAATGGGCCTGTCCCTGCTCAAAGCACATCCTTGTGTAAATGCAAGCTGGCAGGAGCAGAAGGACCACGTCTGCTAATGTAGGTCCCCCCGTTTCCCAAGTTGCCACATGACTGAGACCCAGAAGCTCCCGGGGTGGCTGACTCAGAGCTGCAGCCAAAGTGCTGCGCTGCTGACAGGAACTTCCCTGGGTTGCACAAAAGTCCACTTGTCACAGGGAAGCACCCAACAGTTTACTCCAAATTTCCTCAGGCCTCCCGTTTGCAAGAACTCCTTCGCCATCATTCCCAAGCAGCGCCCCTGGGACGCTGCCTGTCCTCCTCAGCCTGATGTTTCAGCCCCATCACTGTTAGCCATGAGAAGGAAAAAGCTATGTTTTTTCTCACTCCTTTTCTGTGCAAAATGGAGCTGGGGACCTGAGCTGAAGGCATCTAGGCTGCTGTGCTACATAGCCATCAGGAAACCAGACGTCCATGAACTTGTCTTTAAGCTTTTTTTTTTTTTTGAATCTCAAAATGGTTTGTGTTAGAAGGGACCTTAAAGCCCATCTAATCCCTCCCACCAGCCCAGGCTGCCCCCAGCCCCATCCAGCCTGGCCTTGGACACTGCCAGGGATGGGGCACCCACAGCTCCTCTGGGCAGCCTGTTGAGCCCAGGCATATTTTGGGGCTTCTCTGCACCCTGTAAGCAATGACTTCCCAAACTTAGTGGTGCATCATAGTCAGAAAGCTGTGCTGTTCTAAACTTGTTATATAACTTCTTGAGTGTCATCCTGCTCTTTGCTTATCAGAATCTGTGACTGACTTGTGCATAGAAAGTGAAAAAGGAATAATTATTCTTTAGATATTTCTTGCATTCCACCAAATCTGGCACCTTCTTCAGTTAAAATAGTAGACTAGGTACTCTCCCTCACAGGAAATCTCTTCCAGATCCCTATCTGTCTCCTTCTAGATTTAGGAACATATATTCTGAAGGTGAGAACAGAGGAGTGAGGGGAATGAGAACTAGCTGGAGTACTTAGCATGGGAATGCACCACTGAATTAACAGTAGCAGGATGACTCAATGTTTTGGTCTCTGTTCCTTTATGAAAAATTCTCCACCTGCTCTTGGCCTTTTTAACACGCATCGAGCGTGTTGAACCCATCATGACACTGACATCTCCCTGGTGGCTGTAGCTAGTAAAGAATGGCATGGTCAGCATAAATAATCACTTGGGACTTTTCTCCATCCCCATTCTGCCCCATGCACTTGTTCATACTTGGTGCTGGCTGCTCCATGCTGTGCCATCATCCCCACTGTTGTACTGGGCTGTACTTCAGGGGAAGATGCAGACCAATGCCTATTTCTCCTTGTCACCAGCCTGGAGCACAGCTGGATGCAGCATGTTGCAGAAACCCCATCAAGTACCTGGCTGGCATTTATCATGCTGCAATGCTAATTATAATAAGCACTCCACTAAATCTGGGTAGAAAAACACTTTTTGGTTCCACTTGGTTGTCGAACCTTCTAAGAACAGTTATTAAACTCCCAGGGCACAATCTTGAGCAACAGAGACTCTGCAGCCATTGTGCTTTGCAATACGGCATGCCGCACAAAGCTGTACTCCACAGGAGACTCATACCCTCATCTCTTTCTTATAATACAGCTGACAGTATTAGGCCATCACACCAGTGAGGGCCATGAATTGTAGAAACCCCACAAGTTCACCAACATGCCATGAATGCACCCAAGAGCTGCTAAGCAATGGGGATTCCCCAACAAGAAACTAAACCGAAAGGGATCTTAGGAAAAGAGAAGAAATCTGGCATGTAAGTGATACCAGAAACTAAAAACGCAGAGGAAACTTGAAGGAGCTGTAGCAATTAATCCCTTACTAAAAGCAGATTTTATTTACTTAGAGGATTAGCATAATATGTATATTTGCTGAAAGTGCGGCTCCATATACTTAAGAAATAAATCAATGACAAATACAAATAGTGCTAGAAAAGGAGCTATACTGTATTCAAAGGCATTTGAACATGCATTTTTTCCTCTTGGTGTATCTCTAAAGCATAGAAAAAAATAACCAACTTGGAAACAGAGCATCATTACAGTGAGCACTAGCCTAAAAGGAAGGTTATAGCTACAAAACTTAGAGTTGCCTAATTCTAGAAGTTATGAAATCATGTACTTCGAGATGCGTTTTAGTTATTTAAAAACATTGAAGAATTGAGTGTCACTGACATTTTAAGTGCGTCATTGTACACAGCAAAAAAAAATTCTCATGAAGCTTCTCCTCAATTTTCCCCCAAACTTCACAAGATGGAAAAGAGCCCAGGACATTTTTGGGAAATTTTCTGATCCTCTACCTCAAACAAGCTTCCCTCTGTTACCACCTCATCTCTGAGAGGTCTTACCCCAAGCTGTTGTAATCAGCATGACCCAAGTGCTACTTTAGTTTTTGCCAGGATGCAGCCCAGTCCCTGGATGGACACCTGAGGCAGATGAGATGAAGGCAGAGGAGGATGAAGGCAGACCACAAATACTTTCACTTTCTTTTACTCCTCTCTTTCTGTATCAGGCAACGCTTCGTTGGCTCTAAGCCTCATAGTCCTTATAATACTTCTATATTTTAGCTTGGCTTGCTGTCACAATCCCTGTCTATTGCCCTCCCATACAGAAATACTCTCTTCATGTGCTTTGCCTCCTGGGAAAAAATAGACAGATGTAATTCTTCAGCAGCACTGACAGGCAGGCTGAGAAAAAAAAAAAAGCCATTATTTTGTTGGGCTACTTGAAGAATATGCAGGAAATTGCACTTCTAACATCAGCTTGTCTCCTTATTGGTTATCTATTGCCAGAAAAAAAAAAGGATGCCATAGGACTGAGCATATTCATTTTCCTGAATCTCATGTCACCCAGAGTAAACATAAAGGTCATTGCCAAGCACTTCAAAGTGCTCCCTTACCTGCATTCAGCTTGCCTCCCTGCCCATGCACACACACCTCTTCCCCAAACACTGAATCAAAATCAACTTTAAACATTAACCTAAGTTCATGAAAAAGAAAAAGGGTTGGTTTCCTGGAAATCAGTTGACTCAGTCTTTCTCAGTGTTTAACATCAACTTTCCAGGTTTGCTCTAATACCTGGCAGAATCTCAGCGGTATGTATGCTCTCCACCACTTCGGCTGCTGTTTTAGCACAACAATTTTATGTGGCAGTCAGTTAAGGGCAGAGAAAACTCTTCTGCTGCTGTGCAGAAGGAATAAGTGCTAGGGCTTGTTCTGCTGACTGTCGTGTGAATAAAGTCAGAGCGGCAGAGGAGAGGTGAAGGGAAGAGGGCAGCAGCTCTCTGATTCTTCCTGAGAGCCTCTGCAGCCTGGGGAGCATCCTCAGCCTCTGCTTGGATCAGACCAATGCTAGGGTCTGGATTAGAGATCTGTTAACTGCCAGACCATTTTGTTTGTTTGTTTGTTTTTAAGTAAGAAATAAAGCTGAAGATAACATTAAGCTTAATGTTTTGCTCCATCAAAACATTTTCAAAACACTGAGGTAAAACTGGGTTTTAATATGTGTTACTTTGAAACTGGTCTTTTTAAAGCACATTGGGGTATTCTAGTTTTATGGTAAAATCAAAGGGCACCAGTAAATGAAAGGCAGTTGTACAGCAAAAGGTTTCGTTGTGAACACCCAGAAGGAAAGCTGGGTGCAAGGGCTAACCAAAAGCAACTTGGCAGGAAGAGAAGTTCAGGGGTCTCAGTGCTCGATGACAGATTGCGCTGACTGTTGTGAAACTTTTGCAAGCAAATAGTGTCTGTTATCCTCTGTTAGCACTATGGTGGCATAAACATAACTTCAGTCCATTGCAACTCAAGAAAATGTTGCTCTAATGCTTCTTACTGCTGCCCTGAACCAAGATGTACAGGTGTGAACCATCGCAGCACAGGTCTGTACAACTCCCTAGCACTGCTTTCACTTAAGGACAAGGTTCGTACTCTGAGAGCCGTGGGGTAAAGCAGTCTGTGCTTCTCGATGGTGCTGTGAGACTCAGCCTTTGGGAAGGATGGCCTTGTCGCACCACCTAGGACATCCAGTTGTAGCCCAGCCCTGCAGGCAGCCTGCTTTGGCTGAGGTCTTCCAGCTTTGGCTCCTGATGGCTCAGATCTGGGCACCACTAGACACGGTCCAAAAATGCCACTTGCCGGTTGGCCTGCAGCCAACTTTGTCTCAGCTTTTTAGCTGTAAAATAAGAACCTTTCCCTCCTGGTGTTTTAATTCCCCTTTGGAGTAGAGATCCATTATCATGTTCAGCGGGATTTCCCCAGGCAGAGCAAAGTAACCCATCTCTTCTCCCTCTCTCTTTGTCCTGCAGTGAAGAAACAAGACCTTTCCAGCACCATGGGAAACCACCTGCCAATCCTGCAGTGGGAAGACAAGAAAGGCTTGGCCTTTACCAAGAACAACCTGAGTTATTTCAGCAACTCACTGGTGATACCTGTGTCTGGGGACTACTACGTCTATGCTCAGGTCACTTTCCGAGGGCCCATTGAAAGTTCAGGGAAAGCAAATTCTGTCACTGCCATCATCACCAAAGTCACCGACAGCTACCCCGAGCCCACCCAGCTGCTGACCAGCACCAAGACCCTCCGTGAAGAAGGGAACAGCTGGTTCCAGCCCATTTATCTGGGAGCTGTGGTCTCCTTAGAAGTAGGGGACAAGCTGATGGTCAACGTTAGCAACATTAAGCTGGTGGATTACACTAAGGAGCACAAAACCTTCTTCGGTGCCTTTTTACTGTAGGTCTCTGGCAGCAGCTGGTGGGGGCTGACGTGGCCCTGCTGGACTCTGGTTTGGTGGGGGCGCGTTGGGGTGCTGGTCGCTGTTCTGGTTCTCCTTCTGTACTGTCACTCACCTGCAGCACTCTCTGCAGCCTTAAATTAAGGGGTAGGGAAAGCTGAAGCCGCAGGCTGAATTGAAACAAAGCAAAAAACTCCAGAAAAATGCAAGTCAGGCTAGAGGAAAATAGAAGGTTTTGAAAGCAAAAGCTAACAGCTCTTCAAAACTTTGTATGCTGGGGAGGGACCTGTTATATGTGTGGGATAGGCCTATTTATCCTGAATACTACAGCTAGGCTGCATCACTAACTCCTCTTCTAATATACAATTTCCTCATCTCGAAAAAAAAAAAAGTGTTTTAAACTTTCCCCAACACTTCCAGTATAGTTTTGCATTACCACACTTCAGATTCTCAGTTCTAAAAGGTAATTATTTTTTGTCATTTCCTTAGAAATAGATTTGCTCAGTACTTTGCACTAATATAAAACCCACATTAATCATTAACTGCTTAATTAATCCCTTCCAACTTCCCTGTAAAGTAGATTAAAATTATATTGCATTTTGCAGAAGCTACCTGATTTTTTTTTTCTCCAGGAAATTGTTTACAGTTATGTAAGTCAATATGCAGGCTTAAGCCTTTATGCAAAACTTCTAGGGAACATGCAGAAATGCTTTCTGTTTCAGCATGACAGCGGAATCCCCCTGTCAGATCCTAACATTAGGAAAACAGAAAAAAACAAGGCAGAGGCACGCAACAAAGTTTTCTGCACTATTTAAAATCAACCAACGAAATTTCAAGAGAAACCTTCTGCAATATCTGGTTTTCCAATTCGTTTAATGCAAAGCAAGTGCAACTAAAGAAATCACTGCCTTGCTGCTCTCCCCCCTTGCAACCACTGCTACAGCAGTATGCAAAACGCAAAGGACTCCCCAGCCTTTGCCTGGGCGAGGGCTGCCAACTAGCAGCCCGTACAAAAAGTTCTCGGATCCAAAGACAAGATCATGGTGTGCCACAGCCAGGTGCAGAGCTCAGGAGCACTCAGCTTCCCATCTTGCACTTCTTTTTTTCATGGACTTGCTGTCTCTCCGGGAAATTCCGCAGCTTTCCTTCTCCTCCCACAATAAATACATCACTGACAATGACTCAGGTCACGTTCCAGTAGATGCAGGCCTCGCACTCTTAACTGCCCGGAGGTCTCACACCTGAGCACCTACCACTCAGCCATTCTGCAGGGGCTGGCTAGCGGCCAGGCTTTACTCACTGCAGCTCTCTTTTTTTTTGCCTTACCTCATTGGGCTCCCTCCGTTTTCTTCTTCTTGGTCAGAAGCGACAGCAAGGCGTGATTCCCTAGCTATTGTTTCCACCCAAAGCCATGGCAGGGCCCAAAAGCACGCTGTTAGTGCCAGGGAGGCACCAGGGCTGGAGAACCCACGGGACTGGGGACAGGGGCTCGGAGCTGAAGGGCTTGAGTGGGCAGAGGAGCTCCCTGGTGGAGGCAGCCCAGCTACAAAAGACCACGTGCGACATTGCAGCCTGATCAGCAGTAGGCTGCTTTGGCCACAGCAAGCCACTTCCAAGCAGAGACAATTTATTGCTATATAAAGATCTGTTTGAGGTGAGAAGGCAAAACACAACAGAAGCACAGAGAAGGGCCAAGCAGATCAGAGTATGAAGGGAAGAGAGAGGCAGAGAGGTGGGAAATCCAGGCAATATCTGGGTCTCTACCTCTTCATGGCTTGGGTATAAGCACTTCTGGGCTAACAGCAAGACTATGCTTCTTAATCCTAGCAGATCTTTTATCCAGTTAAATCATCTCAGAAAAGCAAGCTTTTTGACCATCCTTCCCTATTCTGCAGTGCCTTGGTCCCGTAGTAGGTTCTCAGTCACCCTTCACTGTTCTATCTACACCGAGGCAGTATTAAGCACAGTATTAAAATACACAGTATTAAAAGCTAGGGTGTTGGCATCTTGCCTTGCTCTTCTTTCCTCAGTGGATGTCTTTCTTACTTCCTGCTCCTCCTTGAGTCTAGGCATCAGATGTTGGTCCACTGTACAGTATAGCCCACCTAAGACACCTTGACATTGCTGCTGCATCAAAACCTCCTTAGAGTTAGCTTCTCATCCTTTCTTTGACTTGTCCTTCACTTTCCCCACACCCACATCTCAGCTGTCCTCTTGATCCATTTCTCCCTCAGGCACCTTCCTTCCTTCTTGGCCCTATCCATTAAGCATAAGGACACCTCTTTGCCCAAACCTAAATTTCTACACACAACTTCTCTCTTATAATCATCCCAGTGCACAGAAAACTGGTATTCGAAAATAGATCAAGACAGCAGAAAGTAAAGGTAGCATACCTGCTAGTAGCTGCAAATGCCCTTGGCCAAAACATCCTGTAGTTCTTTTATTAGCTAGATTCACTTCCATTTTTAAACCCTTATTGCTACGTTTCCTTCATCTGTTCAGTCTTTTATGCTAAAACTACCTCTTGGAGACAAGAGGAGTTATTCCATATGTATCCACTCAGCACCTAGCATACAATCTGGTCTTGTTATTTCTCAGAAAGGGCAACTCATCATTCACCACCTTGGCAGGGCTGTTCCTACTGCTCAGAAATCCCATTTTTTCCCTTCGCACCATCAAAAAATGTGGTGAGATCGCAAGTTCAGGAAAAGGTTGTTCTCAGGGAAACCCTAAGACTTGCCATTTCTTAGATTTTCTCAAACATTCTCTCAGCACCCCATACTGAGGCCTTCTGAGCTGCTGATCCCTTCGTTGTGTGCCCAAAATACGATCCAAATTCATGAAAACATGATGTTTGCAGGTCTTGCAGACCACCACATGGAGGCACTTAATGTGACTAGCACACCAAAGAACATGGCATATCTCATAAAGAGGAGACTTAAGTGACCTCTCCAGGACAGGTGATTCTCAGCAACTATGTGGGAAAGCTTTTATGAAGTTATAGAGGATGAATTTGATGTATCCTTGGAGAAAATTGGAGTGCAAATTCTAGCTGTACTAAGTTACAGAAATTCAGAAAGCTCTTTACTTCTACAAATGAGGTAACGTAGCATTCTTCTGAGGCCATAGGGCAATCCTGATAGGCTTGTAGAGCAGATTTCCATAAAAATTATATCCAAAGTCATCATCACTTAATTACTGTTGCACTGAATATGATAAATATGAGTTTCAGGGGACAGAAATTGTGCGTGCAGTATATAACATAATAAAAGAAACTTCTAGGGAATACATACACATATAGACATGTTTATATATTTATACATATTCCATACAAGTTTTAGGAAGTGCTTTGGCAATAACAAGCCCCTTCTATAACAAGGTACATCATTTTTGTCCACTGTACACTGATGATAATTTTCTCAAGCAAAAACTTGCCTGCTGCTCTAACAATACAGGTGTGACTCTTGTTCCATTAGCCATGTCACAAAAATATTTATTTTAGTCCATAGCAAGCTCTCCTACCCCATTATTTACACCAGCTTCTAGCACGTTTAGCACAGTAGCACACTTTATATATATCATAAAGTAATTTATCTGGCATTACTTGTTTTAAAGTGGTGCAGGCATATTAACGTGCACACATCTACCCCAGTGGAAATTCTCCCTTTCTCCCCTTCCCTCCATACAGCGCTAATGTTTCTGTAATAGTGACTAGCAAGTATAATAGCAAGCACACGGGCTGATTCTGACCCAGGGACTCCACAGAAGCCAATGGCACAACCTCAGGGTAAAACTGCTTAAGATAGAATTCAGGCTCAAAGAGAAATATTGCAAGTAGACTGAACCCAAGTTGCGAGTGATCTGATTTTCCCAGAGCTAAATAAGGATAGAATTGTTCTCAGAAAATCACGTTTATTGAATTAGAAAATTTCTTTAATGTAAATCATTTCTGGAGATGTGAAAATGCGTATACATCAGCATTTTCAATTGAATGAGAAGATGATGAAATCGGGCCTTGTGAACAAGTGACCTTTCAGTTTGTGGTCACACTGAAACTATGTTTTGTTTTGGGTGGATGTGAAACTAGAACAGTTATAAGAAAAAGTCCAAGCTGGAGGAATAGGGTTCAAGTAGGCAGCTTGTGCTACATGAACTAAAATAATTACGTGATTTCAGATTTTGACCCTTTCATTTTCCAGTAAAAGAGATATTTAAGCACTATACAGAATAAAAACATTGAAAGAAAAATAAATTTATTTTTTAATATGAAGTATGATCAAAATATTTTTGTTCTTAGGAATTTTGTTCTTCCCCAATCACTTTGATCTCCAAAAAGCTAACACTAAATATAACCCAAATTCATACAATGGTTCACTTACCTACTGCTTCCTTTCCCCTTAAAAACTAATAATAAGCATTAACTCTCTCTCTGTATAGATATCCAAGTAAATTTAAATCAAGCTATAAAGGATTACAGCTCCAATCTTACCAACATACGCTTTACTTAGTCTTAAGCATGTGCCTAAGATGGGTAACATTGTAAAAGCGAGCTCAGTTTTCCTATCTGGAGTATGGGAGGAGTAAAATCAAATTAAAAGCGATGTGTTTTACCTATGTTTACCCTGAACTACACCATTATAGGAGGAACCCCCCAAATAAGGAGCACTCACACGGACCATCGTCAGCACATGTATGTTGGCAGGATTAGGGTCTAGAGGTGGAAAGTTAAAGGTCATGTTCCTTAGTAAAACATGACCCAAATAACAAACAGTAGGCCGCTGAGATGATTTTGGACATTGCAGTTAGCAGATGTCAGCTTGAGTAGACCCCCAGAAGGAAGGGATGTGACCAGTCTGTATCACAGCGCAGCACAGACCAAGTGGGATGGATTAAGGTATTACTTGTGATTTTCAATACAGATAAACCATATTTTGAAAGATTGTCATTTCTGAACTCTGTATAACTGATCATATTGTGCTCTGTGTTTATTAATCTCCTGGGTGGCCCATCATTTCAGATGAGAAATGAAGAGAAAATTCGTTCTTTAGAAGAATCAGACAGCGTCAATAATTTTTGCCCAAATCTGGGTATTAAGCACCAGTATAGCATTTTGCTACTGTAATGTATTTTCATTAAGTGATTGTATATTGTCTTATGCTTCAGTACTGATGTTCACTTTTACCGGTAGAACAGACAGACTTAGTTTTTTGTTTCTAAGTTTTATGATAATAAAAATGCAAGTTAACTAACCTGAGAGCTTCTGATCCTGGTCCCCTTCCAAAGACACTAACCCAACTGCACACATAAGGTTGATCAGATAATACAGCCAAACACCCATGCTGCTGTGTGTTAATCACTGTTATTGCAGTTAGCAATCCTGCACCAGAGTGAACTCAAATGTTTTTCTTTGCCCCAGGAGTTAATAGGGCTTCCCTTTCAAAAGACAAAACAGAAGTCGACCAGATTTTCTTTTCCATTCATTTTTCCCCTTTGCAGTGTGGGAAACAGCTGGTTCCTTTTTTTTTTCTTCTTCTTCCTTTGTCATTTCTTAATACATTTTGAAGAAAGCCCTGTGGAAAAGCAATGCTCATCAGAAACTGCATTGCAGTCATACTGTCAGTCCTGAGTCAGGGCCCACTGCTGAGCAGATAAGGGAGATGGGAACCATGTTATTCCAGCCAGCTTTGAAAATCACCACCTGACCAAAAAAAAAAAAAACCATTTGCCCTGACTACAGCTATACATGAGAGCACCTTGGCAGTTTAGGAACTCAGCATTTCCAATTTCTCTGCTACTGACTGTCAGACGTAACCCAGCTGGGAAGCATTGGCCAAATGAGGGTTCAAGACTTGAGTGAAGGCAACAGAGCTCTGGGCACCCTTAGTCCTGTTCTGCATGGAGCTTTGCTGTCCTTACACACTCAGTGTAGTAGCAGTACCCATTGGATATGTACTTCTCATCCTGGATGGTGTTATCTTCAATCCTTTGCTGCCAAGAACACAAACTCTTCCTTTTCTGCTAGAAGAGTTAAGAAATATGCCTACTGGGACAATATTTCTGATCTCCACAACTTGTCATTTTCCTGGCTTGAATGCCAAGTAGCATTTCTAAGTTAATTCAGAAGTGATTTCTGATTTAAAGCTACGTGCTCTGGCTCAAGTAAGGTTTTCACTTGGAAACTCTGATGGAGGAAGCATGTTTACCCTGGCTTTCATCCACTCACATACCTGAGATACTTTGTTAGGCAGGTGGCAGCTTCGGTAGAGCAGCCAAGAGTTAATTAGTAGGAAACAGGCTTTCCCCCATAAGAATTCCACAACAAAAAAGTGCATTTCTTTTGAATTCAATAGCTACCTCAGATTCAGAGAATAGCAAAGGTGTTTTTTTCTTTTTTAATCTTCCTGCTTTAACCTGAGCTAAGCGGAATTCCCTCATTTTATTGTACTTTGTTTAGAGTGAAATGGCAGTAACATAGCTGTAGTAGCTTGAGTTACCATCTTTGTAGTCTAAATACATTGGCATGTACGTTCCCTCCACATGAGGATTTTGCTTCATTTTCCCTACCTTTCTCATCCAAAAGTTGGATATTCTTAATAAATTTTTATGTTCTCTTTCTAGCAAGGGTAGAGATTTCTAAAAGGCCACCTCCCCTGGAATGGGTGGAGATAAGACCTTCTCGTCTCCCAAAGCTGCAGAGGAATGTATAAAAAGATAATATTTTACTAGCTAAATGCAAGTGAGATTATAATAGCAGCACTCAGCAAGGGACAGCTCTCTCCAGCCCCCACACAGCACTGCACTCCCTTCCCAAGAAGGCTGGATAAAGCTGCTCAGATAGTTACTGCCTGAGCAGAATCTTCACTATGTTTGGTGTTAACAACTACATCCATGGACATGGGTGGTGAAGGGAGAATCTTACTTTCATGTGATGCATTTGTTATTCCACTAAATTCACCCGGGACAGTAGGAAAGTTTAACTTCTTGAGGTGCCCAACCACAACTAGATCTGCAGCTCACCAGCTTTGTTCTTGCATGAAGACCCCTTTTCCAGGCTGGGAACAATTTCAAAAGTCACTTAATACACCCAGCTTTTGGGAGAAGCTTTGAGTTCACTCTGGCAGGGCTTGAAGACTGTCTCAGTTGGTGCTCCATCCTGCAAGATGCTTCGGAGACAAAGCGGGTGAATGGAAGGAACACTCATAGGAAGAGACTTTACTTCAAAAGTCTCTGCTCATTGACAGGCAGCTGAATAAGGGCCAATTTTTTCCAACACACTCAGCAGCTGTCAGACAGGCTCTCAAAGCTAAGAATCCATTGATTCAGTTTTTTTGACGCCTGGTGCCAAAACCAGACAGGAATCTCTTCAAAAGTGAAGAAACAAGCCAAGTTTATTAATAGCAGCAGTTCCAAATTCATTTTGCCTTAGAAGTATTACTACAAGTCCTTTGGAATAGCATGCGAAACATCACCTCAAAAGCTAGAGCCTAGTACCATAAACACCGGGTTACTGTAAATAGTACATCATTAAGTTATTAAATATTACATTAAGTCTTAAATTATTAAATACTATATTATTAAGTGCCATAAGTAGGAAGGTTTGGGTGGTTTTGCTGAATTATGAACTAAACTAGCTTCCAGATGCTCTCATTCTTGTACAAATCAAGCTATGTTTTCATTGATTGCAGAGTTTTATCAAAATGTCAAAAAGGCACTGAAAATGTTTACTGCTTATTTATTGGTACTGTACATATGTCAGTTATATGTAAGAAATTGCAAAAAACATGGTATAAAGTTGAGATCTATTAAACTTAACAGCTATTTACTTTAGCAGATGTCTTTGATGTCTTCTGACAAGGAAGTTTATACATATTTTTTTAAATATGTGCTTTAAAATAAAAAATAAAGGCACTTCTATTCACCTTGATTCCTGAGTCCTTCTGTATTCTAATATCTACCAAGTGCTCATATTTACAGCTGGGAAAGGCAGACATTTGTTTACCCATAACAACATGGTTAAGTGTGCTATATTTTTCACATAATACATGATTTCACAGATGTGTAGATTTTTTTGTATGCAAGCTATTAATACATTTGCATACAGAATATACACTCAGGGCGTTATTAATCCTAATATTTCAGGAGCAGTGAAATTCATCCCTCTTCATCTGAGGACCAATTTTGGACATTTTCTTGAGCCTTTGTTTTAAGGCCTGCAATTAGAATATTTTGGTCCAGTAGCATACAATCATATATCAGGGAACCGAAAGTTATAGTCTCACTACTCTTCCCCCTTCCCTTCCCCCAGACAAAGCTAGCTGAATCTCACCATCATTTAAGGTGCTTAACTCTGTGGAGAAAAAAAAAAAAACACACAACCAAAGAGTCAGTACATCCTGAAAACCACCTACCATGCTTCGGTATGAAAAAATCCCTATTTAACTGCTTTCCGCTCTATACTAGTAAGATTTAGTAAAAACTCATTATGTTCTGAGATTTGTATAGAATTTCAAAACATTTGAGCAGGACTACATCTGCAGTCCAGAAAAGACCTTTGTGTGGGTGAACTGAATTCTGAAGTCTCACAACAGGATCCATTTGACCAATCCTATAAACTAATGTTTCTGCCAGAATGGCAATGAAAAAATCCTTAAAAAAAAAGCATTAACACATTTTGTTCATGGCTGTCAACTAAAGTTAGTGGTGGCTCCTACCTGCAGTCTGGAAGCCTGGCATTAGTCTGACTTCCTCAACAGTCAGAGGGAGATGGGGTGACTTGCTCTCTGGGTACATCTCCCTTTCTCTATTAACTGCATACAGCTAGAAATTCCAGCACAGCTGAGGTTAAGCAGTAGGAATCACGCACTGAGCTTCAGTTCTGGGTTGAGAAAGTGACCGTTTGGGTCAGCAGCTTGGTCTGCGGCCTCTCAGCAGCTGCCAGAACTGGGGCCTGAAGCTGGCTACTGCACCAGCCCCTGTGGCTGTTCCCCTCCAACCACCAAGACTACAGCAAGGCATCTGGCTTTTCCCTTGTATTCCACCCCTTTATCTGATATAAATTCATTAAAGTAGGAGAGCCCTGCCCTGTACCACAGGAGGGGAAGAGGTCCATCGCTCCCTGCTGATGGTCCAGCCAGGGGATTACCGCAGAGGCACGCAGCAGTCTCCCCTCTGCAGGCAGGATACAGAGGCAGTTGTGCACGCAAAGGTGAAAGTGGAAGAGAACTTAATCAAGCAAACAGCTGCCAGAGCAGGATTATCTGTCAAATCATGCAGAATAGTTTTGTTCACTACACTTCCCCTTTCTCATCAGTTCCTGAAAGCAAAGGATGGAAAACGGCATCCTTTCAAAGAGACGGCTAGTGCTGCTTATGCCCCAGCCCTTCAGCTGGATGACTTCACTTTTTGCAGATGTCCCACTTCCTTTTCTGCATGTAAATCAGGGAAATCTCTAGCACAAAAACAAGGAGATATGAAACAACTTTTTCCTATAGCAGTGGGACTGTTCCTCTTTGCTACTGAATTATCTGGCAAGTAGGTATTAACGTGTGGAGAACTCCCCTGTCTGTACAAATATCTAGGTCCACTGAAACTAGACAGTTCCTTGGGCTGTTACCACCACCTTAATCATGGTGACATCTCATTAGTTTTCCTTCAGAGGTCATCCCTTCATACTTTAATGGAGGCGATTAAAAGAAGAGGTGAGACAAAGAGGACTGAAGAAGGCTTTTTCTTTACCCACTGTCTGCATCTAGTTGTCACTTCTGGCTAGGAACATGGGACTGATCTCCTGCGTATCCCATTACTGCTGCCCTTCTACAGTCATAAACCAGATTTGGATGCTTATTCGTCTGGCACATCCGCTATTCCTTACCCCAGCTCCTCAATTACAGTCCAAGCTTCAGAAAAGCACTTATGCAACTATTCTAAGTACATAACCACAAACCATTTCTTTTGGCAAGCACAGTTTTATGTGGGAGTACTTTCTTGCTTCAGTGGGGCACCATGGGGATCGTGCTATAAGGTTGTAAATGCAACAAGGACACCATAGATCTTTAAGGAGGTTTTAGTGTGTTTATTCTCATAGACAGTTCCCAAGAGGTAGCTGAGGAAAACCCACTATTTTTACAGCACTGATCCTGGGCAAAGCAGCACGTTGGCACAGTTGCCACAAGGAATTTTCATGTAATTTCTTCCCAGAAATGCCTCACTGTGTCACAGGGTGGATCTCCCGAGTGATAAAGCTGACTATCATGCTACACCAGCACCTGATCTCTACTTCATGGAAAATCCCAGAGGAAGGCACACATGCTATGATCATGGCTGGAGTGAGTCAGCCATGACCTCAGGGCTGACCTCCTGCAGGCAGAGAGCAGGTCAAAGCAGTGCCTGCAGTCTACCTGCCTATGTCTTCTGCAACCCAAGCCAGGAGAAAAGGGACACCAAGGGACACAAGGCAGGTTCCTGGGACACCCCCAAGCCCAGCGGTTCTGAATTGTGTCATTTCTCCACCCACCCTTTAGTATATACATCACCAGGATAAAAACTTCAAGTGCTAAAGCCAGCCATCTTTATTTCCTAAGTTATGGGTTTATACCCATCTTCTGGTAGCCTAAGAAGCTAACTGATAGCCTCCTTAAGGTGCGCAGCCCCATCATAGCTTGTCTCTGCTCTCTACCCACCTCTGCCACCCTTTTAGAAGGAAACTCATCCCCCAACCCCAAAGGCTCCCAGGTCCCTCTGCTCCCACACAGGACAACTCTCCTCCCACAGTAGACAGTACAGCATAGACTATTTTACATTAAGATTTCTCTAGTGCCAGATCTGTACGAATACCAGTCACACATTTAGTTTTATATTTTTACAGCTTAGAAGTCAGCAAACAAACAGCAACTTCAGCTTGTGCTTCACAAAACACACCCCTAGTCCTCACTGAAGGGCTCCAGTATCATTTAATTGACCTCAGGAATCGCTACCCCAGCTTCTGAGAAGACTCTGCCTTCAGTGGCTTTCCTCCAAGCCTTGAATAAGCAACCGACCACCACTCAGAGGAAGGAAACCAGACTTTTACCCCACTACACATACAGTACTGGCAACATGCAGCACACTTCATTCAGCTCAGGGCTCTCTTACACCAAGCTTTCCATGATGGTCAAACACAGCCTTCAGAGTAGTCCCATACTGCAGCTGCAGGAGGAGGGGAAGAAAGCCAAGTGGCATTTGACCTCTCTTGCACTTGTTATCAAGCCAGCAGTCGGGCTAACCTCATGCTCAGGGCAATGCTGCCACTCCCTTCTGCTTCTTGGAAGTCACGGGAGCAAATGGCTCTGCCTCAGGGCAAGCTGTTGGTATGAGTCTGAAGGTCACCCCTTCACCTCCCAGAACGCCACTTGGTAACACAAGAGGTTTTTGTGAGGAGATTGCAGCTTTAACAGAAGTTCTTGAAAAAAAATTTCTCCACTCAGAAATGAGATTTCTAACAACCTTGGAGACCATGAGGGTCCTCACAGTGCAGGTCCTCCAGGGGTCCCCTACTGGAAGGCCCTGCCATGCTCCACAAAGGCTCTCAGAGCCCTTGACCCTTTTTCCAAGGGCTGTGCCACTAAAAAGTGATTCTTCTGAGCTGGAGCTTTTTACATGACAGAAGCTACAGTAGCCAAGAGTATTGCCAAGTCTAAAGAGACCTGGCAAGAACCAGAAACCACACAGACCCAGGAAAAGGCCATCTCACCCTTCTCCTGCTTTCCAGGGAAGGAACTACACACACCAGGAGCAGACAGAAGCCGCAGGTTCCTCTTGTCCAGGCTCTCACACAGTGCCCCGAGTGTACCTTTACTCCCTTCACCAAGTGGTCTACACACAGCCCATACCTCCCAGGAGGCCTGTTGGGGTCTGAGACACATTGCCAGCCAATAACCCAGCAGGCAGAGCATTCTCCCACTAAAGCAAAAGACCGAAGACCTTAAAAGCACAAGAAACATCCCAAGGTATCAGGCGAGTCCTTTAACAACAGTGGTAGGAGATGCTGTTTAGGGAAAACACATGGGTCTGATCACTGGTTTTGTTGCATTTCCCTCCTGTATTATTGCATCACCATCCACTGTAGCAATAACTTCAGAAAGTACATTCATGCCTATTCCTTTTACTATTAAACTCATGACTAAAAGAAAGGCTCGTGAACAGATTAGTCACTCTGTAAGCAAGTTGGTAATAATTATTTGTGCCTCAATTTCCTCTGAGGGATTCCTTAAATTCCGTGTCTGCTGTGCCAGAACACTCCTATCAGTTTCAGTCTGAAGATTAGAAAAGCCCTTGAGCCAGGGCAGCACATCTCACCTGGAGCACAGGAGCTATGAGATTAGTCTCGTCTGGGACACACTCTCCTTCTTGGCTGAGGCTTTGGAACACAACAGTTGTGTGTCAGCATCCACGTTTCCTGTTGCTTGTCATCCAGGAACCTGTATCACATTAGAGGAACCTCATCAGAAGCCACAACCATGTTGTCTTTACTTCCCATAGGGATACAGCATCTGAGCTGTGGGCCTTCCTCGCTACCAAGTCAGATGTGGAGCCACAGGGATCAGCACAGATGCTAATAACCCAGAGGCTGGTCAGCTTACAGCAACATTTGAGAGCATTCTCCATTGAGCAGAGAGCTTCTTACCAGGGCCCTGTGTCAAAGGGAGCTGCAAGGACCAACTTAGCCAAAGAGGTCAGGACTAGGTGATAGTCCCAGCTAGCTTCCCGTCTCTGATAGGAAACACCACTGAGAAGATAAACCTTTTTGTCCTGCCTTCCTTCCCTCATCTTTACATGCCCTTAGTCTTTGATCTGGGAGACACAAAGAAAACAGATTAGCCAGGATATTGCTGGCTTGTTAGCCTTTTCCCCTTTTTAAGCTTTCCGATGTGGCTCCTCAACAAAACTCAAGTATTTCTTTTCTTCTTTCCCAATTGACTCCAGAGCACACAGCCACAGAGCCAGGAGCCCACCCCACGCTTCTCGGAGAGCCATGCTCCAGGGATTAAGGAGGAGCATAAGGTTGCTATCTGCCACAACACCGCCTTCCCACACAGCAGGAATTTACAAGGAATTTCAGAAGTCAAGCCAACAGGCTCAGACTGCAGGATGATGTCTCCTCGCTCACCCTGTAGTCATCCCTATCAACTACTTCTGTGGATAGGGTTCAGAGAAAGCCTTTGGCTGAAGAAGCTGAGCACTAACTCAGAGTCACATGGAACAGGAGACATCACATAAGCATTAGCCTGAACTATTGCATTATTTGAGCATTTTCCAATCATGTCCTTAAAGAGACTACTTTTCAGAGTTGACTAAATAAACAACATAAGAAGTCTCCCTCAACTCCTCACTGCAGCCTCCCCAAACAAGACATAAAAACCTCACTTTTCCCCGTACCTTCAGTGATGGGCACATCCAGACACCTGGGCCCTGGCACACACTGCAGACCACCCCCCTCTCCCACCCTGCATAAAGAACCCCAGTGCAACACAACCACCTGCTTCTCCCACTCACCCATATATCATCTTCCCCAAGCACACAGCTGCAGGAGCAGAGCAAGTTGGGGCTAATGGAGCCAATTAGCTGTCATTAACACCTTCTTGACCCAAGCCAGTGCTACCCCATCAGCCCACCTGCCCTGAGAGGACTTCTCCAACCCAGTGCAAGCTCTGTGTGTGTCCCTCTGTGCTGCACCTCCGTCTTCAGGAAAATACAGCAGCTGACAAAACCATATCAAAACCCTCTAGCACTGCCTTGGTGCTTTCCAGCTCTCTGAGATGTCTCGGATTCTTCTCCCCTGCTGCATGGGCCTGGCCTCCAAGCCAAGGTTCCCATCCCCATCACCACTCTTCTGACTTGTGCACCCCACTTGCGAGTGATGCCCTGATCCCCATCCACAGATGGCTCCCTTCACTAGTGAGCTCCTTGTTGTCAATGTTCTCAATAAGAATATGTACTGTCTACATTGAAGAACATGTTATGTTCTCCATACTCTCTGTTTCCTGTCTTTGCGGCCTTTCCTGCTTGTATTCAACAACCTAAAGCAGCATCCTGTAATGAAACCAAACTACAGCATCCTATAAATACCAAATGAAATTAGTTATCAAGAATGTCTCCCAAACACCACCATGTGCTCTGATGCCGTCATACAATATATTGCTTGTTTTCTTAGGAATAACTCATGTGTTCTCAGAAGATCAGGACATTTTGCGGCTTTTTACTCAGTGGAGGTATTCACTTAACTGTATTCAGTTGGCCTACATTGGGAGGGTATCTGAGGCTCATTAGCATATTTATCCATCTATCATTCCTGTGAGATTGGGAAAGTCCGTTTTTGCAAATGGGGAAGTGCGGAGACACTAAATGACTCGTCTACAGTCACACAGGAAATCTGCAGTGGGGGGAAGAAAAGGGAATCAGACAGGTCCCCCTGGGTCGCCACTTGTCCTCTCACCTCTTTGCCATTCCCCAGCTCCATATGTGGGAGCTGCTGGTCAGGAGACAGCGAGAGCCCCCACGTGTGGAGCCAGGCAGGTGGCGATGGTGCAGACATCCCCCTCCTGCACAGGCTGAGCCAGCGGTGGCTGCTGCTGTCCCCTGCACTGTGACATGGGCTGTGCCTGCCCACCACTGCCTGCGGCCACCGAGGAGGTAGCTCGGATGAGTGCAGGAACAGATGGGTGAAGGATCCCAGGAATACCATGCTCAGACTCCCCATGGGGCAGTGCAAAACCCCCGATGGTCAGTCATCAGGAGTGGAAATATATTTGGAGATACAGAGTGGAAATACAGTGGAAATGCAACCTTCTTTGGGTAAAAAAGGGGTTGTTCCTGTGTTCCCCGTGATGTTTTTATGGGATGTGTCCTGTCTGAGGAGCTTGGGCTATGAAGAGGATGATCCCCATTGTGGTGACCCACTGGAAATGGGGAGGGAAGTCAGGATTTAGTGAGCAAAGTTCAAATCACAGAGGGGACAGAGGAGAAAATCTCCAGGATGGTCCCGTGGCAGGCAGACTCTGCAGCATACTTGTGCCTTGGACCAGATACCCTTGGGAAAACCCTCACCGCCAAGGGGAATACCCTGCACTCAGGAAAGCTGCCGAAGGTCCACAGCCACACAGCTGCCTGCAGTTATTACGAGCTAGCAGAGCACACACTGGAGCACACACACATCAGGCTCCTTAGCAAGCAGCAGAGCAGAAGTTTCCAACTTCTGCTGCAACAGATGCAAACACCCACAGCCAGGCTCAGCGGCCATGGGGCTGGAAAAGGGCTCACCTCCGTGTCCTCATCCATCCCTGCCTGCTGGCTTCCCTCCTCTCGCCCTGCAATGTGCCTCCCCACACTCATGTCCTGTCTGTTGCTATCTTAACAGGAAACCAAAGCCAATGTTGACACAACATTCCTCTCCTCGTCCACCCCTGCTGGAGACACATCATTAGATTTAAAAAAAAAAAACAAAACAAAAAAAAAAACAACAAGGAAGACAGATTAATCCCAGCCTAGAGGGTTTTACTTTGAATTAATATGGGCTGTCTCTGCTCCTGAGCTAAAGCTATTGATCCAGTCCTTGATTATGGTCATACACTTTCATTCCCAGACTTATTATCACCTGTGCAAGATGAGAGCCTCTAATTAGCAACTGCAGTTTCTGGTCTCACTCCAGAGAGTCACCAGCCAGGAAGCCAGCAGCCTGCCAAGCCCTGGGGACAGGTGGGGGCAGCAGGGACAAGTGCTGCTCAGGAGCTGCAGGCAGGCGCACCTGCAGCCCGGCAGCTGCCCAAAGCCTGCGTGGAGCTTTTGGAGGTCAGCAGTTCCCTGATGTTTCCCCGGCCTCCCACAAAACCGCTGAAGTCACAGGGGCAGCGAGAGGTCCCACGTGCAGCTCCTTTGGGTAACAGATATCTGTCCCGTCTTCCAGATTTGTGGTGAAGCAATAAACTTTTGTGAAGCATTTATTATCCTGCCAAGTGACTTGCTTTGCTGTTAGCACCCCACGTTTCCCCCTGGCTGCCTGTCACCAGTTCCCAGGAGTAATGCAGAGCAGAGGAGATGTCAGACCACAGTGCCGTGGCAGGGCCTCCAAGGGGAAATCTGCTGGCATGAAACACCTTCACCAACTGCTGCAACAAGCAGGAGAGGGGGGGTGCCAGAGAATAATTACCAGAGGCTGTTCATAAAATGTTGTGAATTCCCTTAAATAACGTTCCCATGAGTAGTGTGAGTGGCTGCATGTCAGCCATCCTCACCACGATGGGACAGGCTGACGTCCAGCAGGGGAGCCCCTGTCCTCTCCCAGAGCCTGTGCAATCCCACCAGCATCAGAGGAAGTTTTTTCCACACTGAATACAAACAATTTCATGTCAGGCCAGAGCCTCCCTCACCCAGCTCAGTGGGAAATGCAAGCTCCAGCTGCTGCTGCCGCCTGTCCTGAGCATCCAGCTGTCCCCCCCATGGAAATTACTGTGGTTTGGGGGCAGTGGTTGTTGATAGCTGGGCTTCACCTGGGTGTGATGTCAAGGCATGGCTGGGATACACCCTTGGACCCATTAAATAGACACAGCTCATGAGACAACGTGCCGTCATAAAGTAAGACATCACCTCCTGCAGATGTTTCCAGCTGAGTGAAGTCAAACTCTGCACTCCAGAGATCGCAGAGAACAGCTGAATTAGCACCCCAGCTGCTGCAGTATGCCAAAGCAAGCAGAAAAATGTGTTTAATTGTGCAGGCTCATAAATACATTGCTCCTGCAGAGACCCTGCATCATCTCTGCTCCTGATACACCACAGCCAGAGAAAGCATTGGCCTCCTTGGGGCAGCATCAGCAAGAGCAGGGGGTAAATCACTGCAGAGGAGGCTGACCGGCAGCAGGACACTCACCTCCTCTCCCCAGGGAGCTGTATACAAGCTTTTACGCAGACTTCTACGCAGACTCTTTGAATTTTCCAAGTACATTTTTCTATAGGAATCTTTGGGATTAGGTGTCCAAAGAATTTCTTCCTCTGGAGATAACCTTTTATTTGATTAATCTCTCCAAAAACAGAGACTTCCTGAACAACATCTGACAGAGCCATAAATCCTGCAAGCAGTGTGTGACTTGTAGATTGCTGTACTTTCGGGAGTTTGGGATGTTGGACTGAAGGTCTTTTTGGCAAGAGTTGCATCAGAGCAGACTGCCAGATGCTGTGAGTAAAGGCTCGATGACTGCAGGGGCCTGTCTGCACCGCAGCACAAATGTTGCTCTGCACCATGCCAAAAGCCACGTGCACAACATCTGCCTGCACAGCTGAGCTGCATCTGAGCTTTAGCTTGAACTGAGCAAGTGTTCATGCACCGAGGTTCTTGGACAAGACCTTTCCTTGAATGGCTCATCACTATCAAATTTGTCCTTCAAGTATTTTTTTTTAATGGATTTGCTATTTCTAGGGATCTCTCCCTAGGATGTTTCTTCCCTGACTCAACTAGACTCACTGAATAAACAAAGTATGCTGAGAAAACTCACAAAAAAACAAACAAACAAACAAAAAAAAAAAAAAAAAACAGCATGAAAACTTTGGGACTTTGACTGTTTGTCTCCTGTGCACAGACAGACAGACAGACAGACAGCCTCCCTGTAGTTACCCCAGGGACTGAGCACTGTAGGTATCACCAGGGCTTCTCACCCAGGACCTCACCAAGTGCTCTCCCTTTCCCAAATTTACTTAAGCAAAATTAAGGACTTGTCTGTTAAGGCTGGAGACAAGATAAACATGCAAAGGGATATGTTGACAATTGCAAAAGAGAAGAGACATGGAAGGAGGAGCACAGCACAGAAATGCATGGAAATGTCTGGGAGCAAAGCAACGGAGCACCCAGAGGGCAGGAGAAATGTAAAACCTGAAGACTGTAGCACGGGGAAATTAAACATAACTCCACTTTCCAAAATTACACAGCAAAGCCAGGAGATGGATCTGAGCTCACACTTGTTCGACACCACTGAGCAAACTGGGATTTTCATTTTGGAATATTTGTTTTGGGGTATGTTGGTTTTGTTGGGTCTTATCAGTTCCTTGAGACAGGCAGCTTCGCTCAGCCAATAGCAGGGGGCTGGTCGAGGCATTCGACCTCCAAAACGCAGCCTGATGTCTTCGACGCCTCTTCTTTTGTGGCTGACTTGCACAAGAGGTGCAAAGCTCCAGCCCCACAATTTCCCATTGACCAAACCCCAAGAGGGGAGCAGCTGAGAGCCACGCTCACCTGCGAGCCCCTGAGCAGGCACGCGAGCATCGCTCACTCTGGTTTCCCCATCCCTGATGGCAGGAGCTGCTGGACGCCGGTGAACTCTGCCACAGGGGCTGCAGAACAGGTTTTCCTCTGGGGAAGTCACCTCTGAATCTCCCTGACATGCCCAGGGGTGGTTTTAGATCAAACCTGACATTTCAGAGGCTGAGGTTTGGAAAAATGTGATGGTCGCCCATAGGTAACAGGAACCTAACTGTGCCAGTGGGCAAGCATGGGAATCCTACGTCCTTTCCCCAAAGGAAAATGTGAGGGGTCATCTCCATGTCATTGGATCTGTAGTGAATGGTTTGCTTGCCTTCCTTCAAGCCCGACTGTGAAAGATACGGGGGAAAACAAAAACAAAAACAAACCAAAAAAAAACCAAAACACTTATTTCTGCATTTATTCCTCAGGTAAAAGTCCTCACAGCTTTGAAATATTTAACATTCAAATATGCAAAACTATCAAAGCAAAGAGGGAAGAACAGGTTGAATTTGTACAAACAATGATTTTTTCTAAGCAAGTTTAATGATGGGAACACGGAGGCACTTGTGGCCTTGAAGCCTCAGTCTACCACACTCGAAACCAGAACTTCCATCCCAGGGCAATTTCTGACATTTGCTTTTTCTACCTTAAAGGGGGACGAAAAGTAAAAATGTAAAAGTTCACTGAATAAAGCCACCCAAGAATTTTTTTTCTTTGAAGAAGCTGAAACAAAAACTTCTGTAATTTCTAAAGAAATATATTTCATTTCCAATGTTGGTGTTTCAAAACATCTCCCCTACAGATATTTTTCATTTAAGTTTCCTTATCTTCAAACCAGAAGTTTTGCTTTAAAACATGATATTCCCATGGAAAATACCCAATTTGGTGTATCATAATGTCTCGTTGGGATTATTGTTCTAGTTATATTCAACTTTTATACAAGTTAAATTTCAAGTTTAGGTCCTGAACCCTACTTAATGGTTTTCTTTCAATAAACATTTTCAAACCACTGCACAGAAACACCTAACATGCTGCAGAGAAATAAAATTTAGAATGATAATGGGTTTAATGCTCTCAAAAGGAGTCGGTATTTCAGTACCATGCCTCTCATTTCATACTAAATGACAATGAACAAACATTGCAAACCTCGAAGAAAATGGCATTAGACTTGGAGTATGTATTTGTTAGTTCTACGCATACTTTTGCCACTGACAAGAAGCCAGAAAATGACTCACATTATTTTTCAGAGGAAGAAGCTTACAACCAAGAGCCCTTTAACATACAAATGAAATAAGACATGCAGGAAAAATAAAAAAGGGAAATAGATCAGCAATGGAAAAAAAAAATCAAAGAATCAAAGTTGCTTTTGAATTTTACAAAGTAGTTTTGTCTTCAAGGTCATCAAAAAGATTAAAAAAAAAAAAAAAAAAGAGAGAAAGTGCTTGACAAAACATAGGAAAAAATGCCCTGGTGAATGGGCAGAGGGGACAGCCCCCCCACAGTCAGCCCAGTTTTCTCTTTCTGCTTATTTTGCATTAACATGCCAACTACCAACTCTAAATACACCACAGGTAACAATTTTGATAACAGCACTCAGGCATGCATTAGCAATACATGCACAAAGATGACATTTGGATCGATTCCAGCCTCAGCAATTTACTGACCCTTGCTACAAAATCAGGACAGCATTTCCCCACTTTGTGAACATCATTACAAATTATCCTCTCCGACCTTTAGCAAATAACATCTCCAGCCACAAAGCAGCTCTCTGACCTGCAGGGAGCACTCGATGCCACCTCCAGCTTGGATTCTTCCTGTCTTTGTCTGAAGGTTGCAAGACAAAGCTGCTGCCAGCACTGAAACCTCTGCACAGACATAAATACTTTCCTCATCTCATGTTGAAGTTACCAAATCCCATTGCCCTTGGCTTGCAAAGGATACTTTCCTTGTTTCATTATTCCTGGCTGCCTTTTTCTGCTTGGTTTGCTGCTGTAAGAGGTTTCTGTGGAAATACCATTGTACGAAGAGGGACCTTAGGGGAAACTAGGGAAGTCTGGGTTTTTTTATTATTTACTCTCATCCTTGGCTTATCACATCAATGAAATGGAACAGGATGTTGTATTTATAAAGCACGAAGATGAGGAAAATAGGAGTCCTGTTTTTTAATTTATTTTCACATGGTGTAGACACAATAGCTGCTCGTATGTCAGTTCAAGGCGTGCTGAGGAGACCGGGGACAGCTCTCAGGTCACCGTGCACAACACAGAGGCAAGGAGCCAAGCACCCCAAACCACAGCCCGGGCTCAGATGGGCATGCTGAGCTGCTGGGGTCTCATCCCCTGCATAGGGCTGTCACATCTCTCTGCTGGTTTTTATCCCTGGGTGCCCGTCTGCCAGGAGACTGGCAGACGACTCCAGTTACTGATGGGTGGCTGTGAAGTCAGGACTCACCTGGGAAGTCCTGCATCGGGGGGAGCTGAGGCTGGGGCCATGGCTGGAAGCAGGGCAGGACGTCAGCCCTGCGTGGACAGAGACTTCACGGGTGGCAGGTAAAGGAGCACACCATCGTGGCACACTACAACGAAAACCAGGGAGAAGAGTGCCCTTAAGACCTTGGAAAACCAACCTGGGACTTAAGATGCTGCCAGTGGTGCATGCTAGACCTGTGACACCTCATAGACACCTCTGTAGACAACCTGGTGAGCTCCTTCACTAACCTCTAGTGACTTGTTCATGGCTTAAGTAGTCAAAAAGGTAAAAAGCAGAGAACCAGAGGTGAATTAGAAGGTCACAGAATTCACCTATGTCAAAGCTGGACTAGCAATGAGGGCTGCTAACTTTCAGGAGAGTTCCCAGTACCATTTTCTAGTTCTTCAACTTTTATAATATCCCTTGTGTGGCCTTTCTGCAGCTGGTCCTGAACTCCACCAGCCTCAGCAACGCACAGATTCCCAAAACTGATGGCCATCATGAAACAGCAGTGCAAAAACCTCCCAAGAAGATCTGGTAGAGAAGCAAGAGCAAACAGTTTTGAACAGCTTTGGGAAGCTTTATTACTTCAGGAATATTGCAAAATATGAGTAACTTTGGCCTGGAGCAAAGAGGCAGAGAATAAAGAAACCAAATGTACACATGGAAACATGACAAACCCCAAAACCAACATCTCTCCCTCAGGAGTGTAGAAAAAAAGCGCAGATGTTTTCTTGGCTAGGAGAGGCCAAAACATCTCTCCAAAGGCCCTTCCAGAAGAATTAATAGCACCACATTAAATGCATGAGGCAGGCCTGCTATTACCTTGGCAGTGATCAGCAGTAAACAGGGTGGATTCTCACCACGCTTTAGAGAACAAAGGGAAGGGTTCACTCCCTATTATCTCTTCTGAACATCAGCTGCGAGTTCAAAATCTTCCCAGAACAAAACCGAGCCTACCAGGAGGCCAGGAATTGCCTCCCAACATCGCAGTGGTTGAGCCTTTGACCGAGGCAACCAAAGGATGCCAGAGCCAGAACCAGATGACTCCGCTGTGCCTGCTCTTGAGAAGCAGCCTGAATTCCTTAAATCAGCCCCAGATGGGACACGGGGATGCACAGGGGTACAGCAAGCCCATGTGCCCGTTGTCATTCCGTTTCTCTTGAGAGGCTCCATGTCAGACAGGACAATGGTTACAAGGGTCCAAGTGCTGGATCAGTCCTGCCTGAGTCTTATGAAGGTTGGACAGAGTTGAATCTCCTGGCCATGGGGTTCAGGTTGCATGAGAAAACTAACCAAAAGAAGTTTGTCTTCTGTGACACAAAGAGAAAAACCTTCTTAGATATCAAATTGTTTTTCATTTCATATAGAGGCCATCAAGAGATCAGTAAAGTTTGTTCTTATCTTTGGTCAGAGGCCAGAGTGATGGATGTTGTCCAGTTTCCCTTCCTTGACTTCCAGGAAAAGACTGGTTTTCCCCCAAGTGTTCTGTTAAAACTGGATGGGAATAGGCTACCTGATTCTAATTAATAGGCTCTAATCTCTAAGAATCCTAATGCAACTTCCAGTTAAAATGTCAGGAAAATCTATCACTTTCCCTCTGATTCAAAGAGCTCATGTATCTTCAAAATGGCCAGCCTGCACTGCCTGCTGCTGAGTATTGTCCCAGATAACCAATGTATGATTTCAGACATGCTTACCTGCTTCAGAAACATACAGGATTGGAGCGCAATTTGTAGTGCTTAGTCAAATGAGCCCACTATAAATACTGCTGTGTAGGTAGCAGCAAGCACACCTTGCCCTGTGGGTCAGTATATACAATTTCAGACAAATTACATGCAGGAATTTTAAAATTAAATATTCCCTATTCAACAGTAGAATATCTGGAGTCAATAGACTACATAGCCTCTCCCTTCCTGTTGCAAGAAGCATCCCACATAGGAATTAATCATACCTCAGAAACAGTACAACCAATGGCAGAGCTATTGGCACCTACCCATCTCATCACAAACAGGGAACTCTTGACATAGCTTGAGTCATCTTCCTAGTAGGTCTTTTCAAGCCTACACTCATCAGCTTGCAAGCGACCAGACTTATGATTTTCAGCTAATGTGACTTTGACCTCTCCAGTTTGGGCCAAATTAAGCAGCCCACAGAGGGTGAAAATAGCTGGCTGTAATTTAGTGTGAGCCTGACCCCACTCCAATGAGCAGAACTGATCAGAACACAACAAAAAGAACTTGATTTGCCTTGGCTTGCCTTAAAAGCCAATGTGATTTGTTTTCATCTTGCCTTGCATTTAGCAAGACCATTTAGCATTTAAGAGTAAGAATATGAAAAAGAGAAACTGAACAAACAACAATCAGATCATTGGTTGAACTGACATTCATTTTTAGCAAAAAATCTCCCTTCTGAGAACTTACCTACTAAATAAAATCATTTTCTGGCCCATCTGGCCATTTTGGATACAGACTCAGAAGGAGGGCAGTGGCAAAATGCCACAGCTGAAGCAGCAGCACCATCCTGATACCTGGCCAGGAGCTGCACTCCATGCTTCTCAGGCAAGGCAGTTCATAACAAAAAGTATTTAAAAACAACACATTTACAATAGAAAGGGTATTGCTTTACTGACTAGTTTCTTTTTCTAGATGCAAAATTGCATTTTCACTTGTGTCCCAGTAAGATTTGGCTTCGTACAAAAGAAAGCAAACTGCAGTCAAATGAAAGGGAGGAATGAGAGTGAAAAAGGTTCCCGCAGTGCACTGAGCCTCCTGTCCTTAAACACCTGATTGCTAACAACACTCTGCTGCGCAGAATCACACCAGGGACTGAGGTCTAAACCAAACCTGAAATGAAATATCACTCAGCTTTGTGTATCCTGTTCAAAAATAAGGATGGATGGGCTGATGGACACACCTTAGCTCAGTAACTTAGACCCCAACTTTACACAAGCTAGATATTTCCAGCAGCTTCTTGCAGCAACCTAAATGCCCTCCAGGCCAGCTGCACTGAAAAAGGCACACGGGACATTTCCATGAGGGTAAAGTAAAGGCAACTGTGCAGTTGAAATTGGATCAAGAGCATCTGTGAATTTGAAGTTGAGCTTAGAATAGAAATCTGAATGCTGTTCTCAGTGAAGCTTTGTCAATGGTTCATTTGTGAAAGGAAACCAAAGGCATGAAGACCAGAAACAGGGACTCAAATCAAGGATCCAATGGGAAATTCTGTTCATGCCTATACCCTAAATCAGGGTCTATCATAAAGAAAGCTCTTGCTGGTGCCATTTTGAATTTCTAAGCAAGGTGGTAATTTGTAAAACTACATTGTACAAGCAAGAATTTCTTACAGCAAGTTTGTGCCTACTCATCCCTTGTGTTCACTGCACTAAGTAATGGTCTGGCTCTTGCATTACGGCTGTTATGCATGAGGCAGCAGCTTGAATAACTTCCAGATGAAATTACAGAAAGCTGCGTATCATTAAATTTCTAGCAACACTGAAGCAAAGGTTTTAGTTCTAGCCTAAACATACCTTCTTGAAGTTCTTTACTAAAACTCAGAGAAGGGAGAGGAATGGGTAGAAGACACTTTCTGTCAACTCAGATATATTTACCAAGCATGGAAAACTGCTTGCATCCTACGCCAGAACATGTTAAATAAACCCATTCTGAAGTAATAAAAACTTCTCTTTGACAGCACAGGTCAACAGTTCAGCAGTGTATGATTTCAGCAGGATTTCCATCTAGTCTTCCCTGTGCTAGGTTCCATTATTTACTTGGCTCCAAGATGCTAGCAGAGCTCTGCAGCACTGCTTGAGTCTGCCCCATTTTGGGGTGAGGATGCGTGAGAAGAATGATACATGCAGTTTTCCAAACCAAGCCAGAAGGATCTGGTTTGTTTGTTTGTTTGTTTGTTTTAATGTTAACAATATCACCAGTAACTGGTTTTGTGGCTTCTTTTTGTTTGTTTTTCTTTTTACAAATGTAATTGCCAAAAAAGAATGCCAATTTATGGGAACAGAGGATTTCTACTTTATGTATGCCTTTGGGTCTAACATCTGAAACTCCATGGTAAACACCTGGGATTTTAAACTCAGTGCCAAAGCCAGGCTTGATTTTCAAGCCTTTCCTTGGTTCCTGAAGCTATTTATTATAATTGAATAAATTTAAAATATGATATAACCTCCTTGGTGGACTACAACATATGAGACATTAAAATGTATAGCATTATGTTATGGCCTTACTTGTTCCAACATTACTAAAGATGTACATTGTGCTTTTAAATGGATAAAGATTTCCAATGGCAGATGGATGATCCAAGAGAAGTCTATGCTCTCTTACAAAGCTATTGGACTTTGAAAACCTAATAGATTAAGTGCTTATTTTTAAGTGTTTTTTTCAATTAATTTCTGTTACTTATAAATCTTACACTTATTAATTCTATTTCTAGACAATTCAAAAAATTTGGTTTTCTTCTTTGGCAATTTGCATAGAGGAAGCATGTTTTTTTTAAGAAAAGCCAGCAAAATTCTGCATACAGAAATACCTGCACTCAAAAGGAGTCTGCCACCTGCCCCAGGATGGAGCAGGCAGAGGACTGCTGGCCCCAGACTCAATTCCTTGGGGCTTTGCTCCTGTGCTGCATGGGCTTGAGGTCAGTTCTGCTTTGGGGTGAGGGCAGAATGTCAAATTGCTCCTTGGGGAACTTAATGGCAGTGAAACGTAAAGAAGCACCAAGTAACCAAGCACGTGTCTTGTATCAGTTCATTTGTCGTTAAGAAAGATGTTCCTGTTTTAGTCCTGCAGTAAAAAGGAAACCAAGCTCTACTTGGATATTATTCTCTAAGCTTTTTTACAATGCCAGCAGATGTCAATGAAAGGCTTTACAGATCCTTCCTTGGAGTCCCCTCCTGGGGAGGAACTGAGCCGTGAGCTCAGCTGCACCAGGAATCCCCTTATCAGATGAACCCCCAAGGCTCTTCCCCAGCAGAGAGAAGATAAGGGAAGGAAGGGAGGATGTGCCCCTGGGCTGATGGGAAGCCCGTCCACCTTCCCAGAAATGCCTTCCAGACATGGGCACAGAGGGGAAGGGGAGACAGGGCCAGGCAGGAAAGAAAGACGTAAAGGGTGAACTGAGAAGCCTGCGCTGGTAAGAGCTGACTATGTTGTAATCAAATTTTCCTCACCTTGCCCCTTTGACGTCCCTACCCATTGGTGTAATTTCCATGTTCCTTTCAAATCAAGCAGTGACTTAAATCCCCAGGGTTGAGCTTGCAGGAGAAAGCTCTTGGAAATATTTAGGCTTTTGCCCATATGGGAAAGCATACTTGTTCAGGAAGGGATGGTGGCAACTAAACAAACATGCCCAAAGGAATAACTGATAAGGAGAATAAACAATGACAAATATTTTGAGCTTCCCAAACCTGACAACCAGGGAAAAATCTGAAGGAAAAATAAATCTTTAGAGTGAGAAAGCTTTCTAGCGGCTTTCTGCCGCTTAATTATTTTTTTTCACACAATGTGTAATGCATTATGGAATATCCCCTGAAGTGATCTGATTAAGTCAGAAATCGTATGTTTTGCTGTTTTTGCCATGGAGAAATGGTGGGATAACATTATTTATCAGGGTCTCGGCCTCCATTTATTGCCAGGTTCCCTTATCAAAGCTGTAGAGATATGGAAACAGATGATGCAGAATTGGTGCCTTTCTAACCACAATGATTAAGGACAGTGTGGCGCTGGGTCATAGGGGCCCGTCTCTCTGGGATAACCCCTTCCCACCTCTGGGACAAGGACACCAGATTTCTGTGTGAGGTGGGAAGACCTGGCTGAGTCTGAGGCAGGCTCCTCAGTTGTTCCCCAGAGCAGTGAATTGGATGTGATCCTCGAAGAAAATGCCATCGAGGAGCTTCCAGTAAACTTCCAATGAATCAGCATATCCCAATAAATATTTCCAGCTTCCTTTCCCCTTCACCTAAAGTAACTGTGTAGTCTCCAGCCCTTTGAATAAATAATCGGTGGCAGCAGAATGCATGTGTGAGTATGGTATTCGAAGACCCCTCAGGTTTCCCATGAACTATCAAGAGAAAAGGACAATCCTGGGAGACATAGCTGTGCTCCTGACACATTAAGGTCATCTGTCCACACTGACCACAGAGTGAAGCAAAGTTGGGAATTTGTGATGTGGATCTGGGTCATGGCATGATCCTGTTTGCTCTCCTGTTAATCCTTCCAGCCATGGGCTGGTTTTGGAGTTGAGGTGGGATGAGTTTAACAGGCATCCAGCTGCTGCAGCATCTCTGAGTAATAGAAGCTGCAGTAACAAAATGTCCCAAGTAGAGCATCTGGACATGACAAAGGTTTCCTTGAAGAATTGCTGGAAAGGAAGCAGCACAGTATAATAGAAGTGATCATTTATATAATGGGGTCATTACTGTAACAAGATTACAAAACTACCCATCTGCTTCTTAACCTTTAACCTCAGCTGAAGGAGGAAATCAGACCATGATGTCTGCCTACAGCTGTGCATGTCCAAGGTCTGTGCTAAGGCCCTGGTCTCTGGGAAGAGACGTGCCAGGAGATGCTGTGCTGGCCGTGCTCAGTTCTTGCACAGCACATGTGTTCCCAGAGCAGTATCCAGCTCATGGCACACGCTGGAGCAAGCAGAGGGTGAATTGCTATGGCCTGACACAACGCTGGTTTGGCGCCGCAGGTGGCTGTCACCTTGTTCTTCATGGGGATGGAGACAGGAGGAGACTAGAAAGGTCCCCAGTCTTTGGAGTGATTCATTCTCAGACTGGAGACACCGCCTTGCCTTGCCTCGGAAGCATCAGATCAAAAGACTCAGAAGCATCCTGAGGTTTCCGGGTGTTGTTTTTGCACGCATGGCAAACCCAGGCAGCTACCTGTGCCAGCGACTAGTCCCAGACCGGAAAAACTCGAGTGCGTTCAGCAGACACCCAAGTCTGCAAATCTGTAAAATATCTGATCCTGGCCTGCTTCCACAGACCGGCAACGGCTGAATTTCCCAGGTCTGCTGAGGCATGAGGGACAGCATGCGGGCAGGGAGGCTGCCCCGTCACCCTGGGCTCTGGGGAACCCCGTGACAGCGACACTGACCTCGTCATGGGCATCTCCGAGAGGCACTGGCAGCTCAGGCCTCCTTCAACATTCGCAAGCAGAGGCTTGGTTCCCCTCTTCCGAAACCATCCTGAAGTTGGGTATGGGACTCGTGAGGCATGGCTCTGCCATGTTTACATAGCTTTGCCTGAGATGTCAACAACATCTCTGACATTTCCACTGCTTTAAGCTCTCTGAAGCAGTGACTTCCCCGACCATTTGGTCACATATGTCCAGAGAGTTTCAAGGAAAATAAGGAGTGTTAAGTCCCTACTGCTGGAAACAATATCGCCTGCTTAGCTGAACCCAATTGCAACATCTTCCAGGAGATGAGAACACAACAAACAAAAGCATCGTATGAAGTATGTACAAATGAGTAGTTGTCTGCTTTTCTGCTGCTGAAGACAATGACAGCTCCCACTGCAAAAGCAAAAGAAAAGCCCTGGCATTTTAAGGCCAAGACTCTAATGTGCAGCACATGCTGCAGAAAATCAAAGAATTCTGGAGTAAAATTTAACAGGTGCTTAGGGAACCTGGATGCCTTTTCTGTCACCTTTGAAGGTCCCAAGTTTCCAACTTGTCCTTTGCTGTGCCAGCCCGCTCCCAGTAACTGGCCTGGCAGCTCCCAGCGTGGGGACACTGCGGGGAGCCAGGTGCCCTGGGGAGCTCCATGCTCCGTGCACAGCAGAGCTGGCAGCGTCACAGGCTGCTTAAGGCACACAGTCACACAGCTTTCCTCTTGTGGTGACAGCAAGAATGTCACACCAGGAGCGGCTGGTAGCTGGTGGCCAGGAGGTAACCCCCTGGGCCAGCTGTGTGGGTAGCACTGTGGGTATCAGTGCCTGTCATCACAAATATATGGCACGACGATTTCACGCAGCCCTTTTGTTGAAGGGATTGGTCCCTTCAGCACCTGTCCCTTCAGCACCCGTCCCTTCAGCATCTCTCCCTTCAGCGCCCATCCCTTCAGAATCCTGCCTGGGAAACTTTCACAGTACAGGGCTGGGCACGATTTGTGGATGACGCTAGGACACCGCTGGTGCCGGCCACGCTTGTGGCTGGTGCTCCTGCAACAGCTACACCTTGTCCCAGCCTGCAGGAAGGGAAGAGGAGAAGCAACTGAAAGGGCAGCATGGAGCAGGAGTCAGCATTGCAAAACCTCGGAAGCAGAACTGCTCGCTTCCTGAACGCATCTGCCAGGCAGCTGGCATGGAAAGGGGAACCCAGCTGCAGCGCAGACGCTGGGCAAGCTCAGAGAGGCCACAAGGAAGGAGGAGGAAGAAACAAAGCTGAACGCCGGCGTCCTTACTGTAATTGTCTGCACGCTGCTAGGTGCTTGGATGAAGAGCAGCACAGCCCAGAAGGCTTGGCAGTCAGGGGTCTGAAGGGGTTTTCAGGCCAGAAGGTGTCTTAGTTTTGCTGGATTCATCCAACCTGTGCTCGAGGTGTGGGAAATGCAGTGCCCTCGCTGTTACTGACAGCAAGGGGATGGAGCTGGTACAGAGGGGAAGTAAGGCAGGAGGTGTGACAGGGTTGTCCATCTGCTCTAGGGCTAAGAAAAAGCTGACGGAACTGGATGCTCTGCAGACTAATAAAAATAGATTTAGTCATCTTGCTACATGTGAAATGACTTCCTCAGCCCTGTGGGACAGGCTGGGTGTTACAGCAGTTCGGGCCTGCATCTTAGAGGTGACGCTAGCAAGAGGGAACTGCCAGAAAAAGGCAGAGTAAACCCAATTCCACAGCTCAACCACAGGTCTGGCGTTTTGAGACAGTGGTTTTCCAGCTGAGCTATGAAAAATGTGAAACGTTGATGTCAGGAGTGTTGCTCAATGCCCTCGCTACCCAACACACCTAGCAGGCAATGCTGCCCTGCAGCCCTCTTGCACTGGGGCCACCCCAAGGCACAACCTTGGGACGTTCCTCAGACACCTTCTCAAAGAAGCTCCCTCTGCTTAGGTGAAGAGATATAAAATAAACATCTTAAGAACCAGCAATGCAAATACTTTTGGTTTGGGGCAGTCACCTGGTGGTGGTAGTTACAAAAAACTTCATTTAACTGATGTGTCCGTTTTGGTCCCTCTAGGCAGCAGTAATTGTACCACACATGCCTTCCATAGGAAGGGAAGGAAGAGGAGTGACTACTGTGGTTGTTTCTTGAGGATCAAATGTGCTGTATTGATTGAGTCGCTTTAACCTGAAATCTCATTTCAGCCTTTTCTTTAGGAGCTTCTTCATGGCACAAGGGAATTGAACAGTAGCAGCTCCCCTCCCAGCATGACCCCCAGAGCAGAGGTGCACGCACAGGGGAGACCCTCATTTCACCTGGGATTTCATGACAGCTCGATGGACTGCAAAAGGGAAGAGGAGTGGAGGCCAAGCAGAGCAGCTGAAGCACTGACAGCACAGCCCTGGCAGAGAGAGGGAGTGCTGGGGGCTGGAAACATCGAGCCAAGCAGCTGGCAGCCCTCTTTTGGCTCCTCGTAGACTCCGGAATCAGATTTTGATGAGCAATTGCCCGTTTCTCTTTCAGGAGAAGCAGGCTGGCCAGGCGGGCCGAGGAGGACATGCATCACCCTACCTGCCGTGGAGGTACCTGCTGTCATCTCCATCACCTCTCAGAGCCCAGGCACCGTCCAGCCTCAGATGTAAACGCTGAAGCACACAGAACCCCAGCGGACCAGGAGGCCTTCATCTACCCCGCTCTCATCACAGGCATCAGCGATGCTCCAGCAACCCCACAGCTCGGCATGGGGCACGTCCCTCTCAGCTGGTGCAATGCTCCATTTCATGTCTTCGCTGATTTACACCAGCATAGATCTTTGAAATAGCTCAGGTAGACAAAGAAAAACAGAGGGCTGCTGCAGCTCTTTCTTCTGCTCCTGATGTTTATACACTGGCTTCAAAAAGATTTTAATAATAAAAAAATGAAAATACAACTAGGCCATTGATCCCAATATTGTTTTGCTGAGCAACAGACCTCCTGCTTGCCACTGAGCAAAAAGGAAAAAGCAATTATAAGAGATGCCTGGATGAATCCCCTGATCTGTCAATATTTCTGATGGAGATAAATTTGGTTGGTAAAAGCAAAGTTCCAGGCCTGAGAAAAAAGGAACCTATAGACATTAATACCAACAGAAATCAAACTGCCAGACTCATTCAAGGAGTGGGGAAAGACAGGGAGAAGGAGGGGGAAGAGTAGCTCTGTGATTCTGCAGGGAAAAAGAGAAAAAGGAAAGAAAAAAAAATAGAAAGGGAGGAGGAAACTGAGCTGGAGGATTTAGTAGGACACTGATCTGGGAATCAGCCCCTCATCAGGCACCTGGAAATGGACTGAGTTAATGAAGAGCAGCTGCAGAGTTTGAAAGTTGGCTCTTCTTTTGGCCAGTAATTAGCATGTAAATGCTAAGTCTTTCATAAAGAGCTCCAGGCCAGGTATCTGCCAGTGCAGCAGCATGGGACCAGACTAGAAATCTTCCTGCCCTTTAGAAGAGACAGCAGATAAAGCCAAGTTCTGCAGTCTTGATTCATTCCTAATTCCGTGCAGATCACAACAGCAAGCATGGGAGATGCCTTCAGGTCTGACTCCTCCGGTATGACAGACCATTGATCTTATGGTGTGATTTCCCAGTCTGGTTCCTTGCGGATATGTTTTGCTCTTTTTCCGGGGAATTTTGCCAATTAATACCAAGTGAAAACCTGTCCCATGGCACTCTGTCCTTGTTTATCATAGCTTCTTGAGACATGCCAGGGAGGAACAGGGTTAAACTGTAACAAGAAAGTACTGTTGGGCATTAACAAACATCCTGGTGGTGGGGACAAGGATGCATTGGTACTGACTGCCTGGGCAGGATGAAGTCTCCTCGGGGCAGGCTCTGAGACTTACAAAGGTCCTTCAGAAATATGCTGGATCACACCCTGCAAAGGCCAACCCTGCAGCCTGTCTCTGTCCTCTCCTAACCGCTGGGACAGCAGCTCCTGCCTTGCTGCAGAAGCGCAGACCCTGCTGGGTCCCCGGTGCCGCCATCGTTCCCAGCTCAGGTGGTACAGCAGGACACGGGGCTTTGCTCTGCTTTTAACTTCTGCAGCCGATGGGGATCCATCTAGAAGGCTTCTTTCCGAAGGCTCTTGATAAGAGCTAGGTATCTCTTGGAGATGACCTACGCTGGAGATATCCCTGTGTCTCTGCCCTAGATTCACTCTGTAAAGGCACGAATGGACACCCACCCCTCCCTGGTTCCCCCAACACATTCTGCTGTGTTAGCCTGCAGAGCTGGTGGGGTTTTCTCTGGTCTCTTGATGGTGGGATGGCCTCCACGAAGGCTTTTAGAAGAACTGGGTTTTGGGAGACCATGTGCATGGTGCTTGCTGCAAACACGCCAAAGATGCACAATGATTTCACGGCATGAAACGCAAGGAGTTTGCGGAAAGCAGTGGGAGACTGCAGCAAACTTTGGGCAAGTTGTGCTTGAAGCTGGTCTGAAGGCTGTGTGTACACGCTGCTTACTGAGGAGCAGCTAAGATGGTTTCCCAGATCTCTTTACCAAGAAGAAGAGGATCCCTTTGCTCTTCCCTCTTTTCCACCCTCTAGCTCTGCATCCTACCTTGTGAGGCTGATGCTGGATGTGGGCTGGGATGGACGCCAATGCTGCAGCCTCCAAAAGCTGCGTGTGTGATTCAGAACTAATACATTTATTTTTTCTATCTAATGTAAAATTAAGGTCAGACCTACTATAAACTTTTTTTCTTCCTAAACACAGAATACAAGTTGGGAGAAGGAGGCTGATTACGTATTTTCATGGGAATTAAACTATATCGCATTTTTTTTTTATGAAATAGTATCTGAATTTAACACTGTAGCCTCATTTTTAAATGTAACATTGAAACGTTTTAAAATAGTGTCTGAATTTAACACTGTAGCCTCATTTTTAAATGTAACATTGAAACATTTTATACTGAAAAATGTTGAAACGTAGCAATTTGGCTCAAAAATAAAAAAATGCAGATTTTAATAAATTGTCTTGTTTGACCTAAATTTGACATTTCAAACAACACTGCAACACTGAATTAAAAAAAAAAAAAATCATGCCTGGTTCTAATTAGCACTGAGTGTTACCATCGGTCAGGTGAAATAACTGTGGTCTTGAGCTTCAAGTCGATTGCAAAATGCTTCAAGTGAAATAAGCGCTAACGCAAACAACTTTAAACAGCCCAGCAGAAGTCTCCTTGCCAGGATGTCGCAGTTTCATTAATTCTCCACCACTCTACGCATTTCCCGAGCAAAGGAGAAGGCTGCAACAACAGAGAGAGAGAACAGGAATTTTTTAAGGCCCTTTCAGACCTGATAAAGAAGCAAGAGGGGACACAAGTCCTTGGGGTGCGCTTTTAACGTCTGTGAAAGTGCAGATGGGAGTAGGAAGCCACCGGTGGGCTTTATCGGGGTTACCCGGGAGCAGGGTGCAGGCGGCACGAGGCGTGGAGCCTCAGGTCACCCGGCTCTGCAGCGCTCAGCTGAATGAAGTAGCCATGGCAGCTGGCCTGGATGCTCTCTGCTCAAATTTAATCAGCCTTATGCTGCTTTAGTTTAAGTAAATTAAATTAAACCTCAGCTAAACCCAAGTAAACCACATGTCTGTTCAAAACAAGGGGGAAACTGGCTCCACTGCAGCAGCTGGCAATGTCGCCGCTGCCAGCCCTGGGGCTGTGGCTTCGTTCACAGAGTCTATAAAGGCGGCCATGGGGGTTGATGGAAAAGCTCATGGACAGAAAACAAGTGCAAGTTCAGCAGGGACAGGCTGAGTGGGGCATCAAGAGTAGGCAGTATCAGATCCTGGGAGATATCCCATACTGGTCATCTCATACAGGACAAGCCCAGGAAGGTCCCGAAGGGCAGGGAGATATCCTCACCAAAGTCATCCTCTCCAGTTTCCTTTTTTTGGGGCACAGATTCATTATGGTAGCCACACAGGGCTGTTATTTCCCACACTTCTTTGCACTGCTGTATCCTGTGATTGCTCCTGGCTTATAGGAGATGAAGCTATATTGATCAGACCTGTGCCAGCCCCAAAAGTCCCTCTGTGTTTCTCCCAAGCCATCGCCAAGCCCTCCCATAAGTTGCTCAAGACGAGAAAGCAAAAGGAGCCCCTCCAGTCTTTGCATCTGCTCTGCCTCCTGCAGAGCCAAAGCCAGATCCTTATCGCCAGGATGTCTGGGAACATTTAGGCACTGAACCAGTTGGGATTTCCTCTGGGGAAGTGCCCTAAGGATGGCAGGGAATGAAGGGGGTGAATTGCACGCAGCCCTCTAAGTACTTCACTTTAATTCATCACAAAAATCATCCAGCATTTCATTCTATGGATGCCAGCACGAACCCATTCCATCCACATTGCCAAGTGCTGAGCTGATACGTGTAGGCATGAGGAATGAGTTCAGGTGAAATATGCCTGAAATACTGAAATATTGCTCTCAGAGGGCTCTGCTCACGCTGCAGGCAGCAGGGCAGCTGCTTGGCAAGGCGCTGGGCTGAGCAGGACATGGTGCTGCCCCAGAAAACCCCCAGTGCCCCCCGCCAAGCATTGGGAAATGGAGTGGGGCCCAGAGGCTTTTGGTGTTTGCCTGAACTGCTCTTTGGAGGGCTTGGCTTAAATTTTATAGTTATTTATTATATAAATACGCACTATCATGCTTTAGAGGCAGAGGAGGACCTCAGCTAGCTGCTACCTCCTTGCACAAGAATAAGTCCTTGTCATTGATAATTAAATTTCCTTTGCCATTATCAGCAGTGGTCTTGACAGCCGTTGCAGTAAACCAGCGTGACAGCAAAGTGGGCAAACACCTTGCACAAGTCTTTTCTTTTTCTTTTAGTGATCCATTATTTGCTGAGCTGTCCAGTGCCAAAAAAATAATAAAAATAATAAATAAATAAAAAATCCCTGCTGGAAGAAAGCCCAGTGTTTCTGGTTAGGTGATCAAAAGAGTCTGGCCCACCACCCTGTTCAGACAGTGAAATAAAAGTGTAAAGGAAGCCAGACCTGGGAGCACTGAGTGCCGGCACACCAAATGATGCTGCCAAATGCCTGAGATGCTGAGACCCTGAGAAAATCCGCTCCATGCCTTGTTCTTGTCCAACCTGACAAATTGAGCCTCTGAGCTTAAAAGTGAAAGACGGCACCCACACTTGTTTTTGTGGGTGAGGAGCGAAAACAAAGCCGTTAACCCTGCCTGCCACTCAGTGGCTGTAGGAGCTGGCACCGCAGCACCTGCTGCCATGTGAGAAATGCCCACGTCCTCATCGCAGAGCGAGAAACCGCGGTGCAGAGACCTCACCGGGCTTCCTGCCGCCACCTCATTCACCGCTGGGGACGGCAGGAGGTGGTGGGACGCGGCCGGGACCAGGGCTACGAGAAGAGAGCTCTGCCTCATTACCAGAAGAGAGGAGAGGAGGAAAGCACTGAAAAACCATCTTCAGAAAGGCTGAGAGGGCTCTGAAGAGTTGGTTACAGAAAGAGATCCAGTCCCGAAGACTTTCGCTCTGCACAGCACCAGGAGAAACCGTAAGGACTGCAGTGCTATTTTCGTTGTCATTTTTCTGGGGGGCTTTATGGAAGCAGGGCTGGCTCGGCTTTCTATTGTCAAGAAACGAGGCTGGTTTTACACCACTTCATAGCTTTTGGAAGGAACCCATCTGTGCAAAACAAGCGTGAGACAGCACCAAATCAAGGCTTCCCACTTCCACTGGTGCAAGTGCTTTGCATGCATTTCCCACAGGTTCCATTCATGGCAGACAAGCAAAGCACTGAAGAGTCAGACTTAATTTTCCTCTTGGGATCAATAAGTCACCTCCAAAGCTCTGTAATCTCAGCTAGACTGTTCCCATCCTACACTTGCTGTTTGTGGGGAGTGGGTAGCTGCGTGAGCAGGTGCTTCTGCTCCCTGGAGGAATGACTGACATCATGTAAAAAGCTACATTGAAATAGATGTGAGAAGAGTTGTTTGTGCGGATATTTGTGAAGCATTTCCAATTTGCAGGCACAGTCAGGAGTGGTACTGCAGGAATCCCTGTGCTTGTAACCAGAAACCGGTGTCACTGCGGGCCAGGCAGGTGCAGGTTGTGCAGACGGGCAGCTCATGTTCATCTCATGGTCTTTCTAAGCATCAAAAGCAGGCTGGTGTGGGGCCTGAGAGATTCCCTGCATGTTATGCTGTGCAGGAAGGTGAATTTCCAGGGAAGATGTCAGCAAACCTGCTTTCCCCACTCCTGTTCTACAGCTTGAGGTTAGCAAAGTGTGAGCTATTCAGTGTAACTACTTGAAGAGATTGTCTTTGCTTCAGGAAACTGGAAGACATTTTTATGTATTCTGGAGAGGCAGAGCACCTAGTAAGTGGAAACAAATATAGTTGTCGTTCCTTTGAGTATAACCCAGTAAGTGGAAACAATAGCAGGGAGCTTTGTGAAAGCAGGGCAATGCAGCCTTGGGCTTAGTAGTTGTATGCTTTGCTTGCACTTCACATTGCATTTCCAAATCAATTTCCTCTCAATAGCAAAGATCTCATTTACCCATCTGAGATATTTGGGCCCATTAGGGTTCAGCCTGGATGGCTTCCCACACAGCAGCTGGAGAGGAGGCTTAGCCCGCGCCTGCCAAGGTTCCCACAGGAGACATCAGCGAGCACAACAGCAGGCGGGGAAGCTCTGCCAGTGGCACCTAAAAAAGAAGGAAAAAAAAAAAAAAAAAGGTTAACGCAGCAAAGAGCAGCACCAGCACCATGTGGCTCCCACTGTGACCGGGCTGTCCCCATCACCACAGGACCACAGATGACACCAGAGAATGGCCTCGGCCATGTTCTCTGGGCTAGGAGAGGCTCCAGCCTCAGCACCTTCTGCTCAGCCTATGCAGAGCTCAGGTAGAAGGGGGGCTTGCAGAAGATAGAGGAGCAGAAATGGTTAAAAAATGGAAAGGAAAAGCAGGTAGGGCTGGTTGGCTGAAGCCAGCAGCACCGAGCTTTATAACTGAAGGGGCAGAGGAGGATGAGAACACCCAAAGTTCAGAGTAACAGAGCCACATGTTGGGCTGGCAGCTTTGTCCCAGCACAGCCCCGGGTCCCTCTCAGGTGGCCACCACAGAGCACAGGAAGATAGCTGGTGACTTTGGAGATGGAGAGCAAGAAAACAGCGTCACGCCCTGGAACAGGTGTCCGGCAGGTGCAGGAGGGTGCCCCAGGACAGCCTGGTGCAGAGGGTGGAGGAGGCTGTGGTAACTGGAGGAGCCTGCGTGTAGTGTGGGGAACGAGAATCATGGGTTTGATTCTGCTTCCATTAGTATTGGGGTAAATCAGGAGCAGGCCATGGTGCAAGAACAGCAGAAAAGCAACAAGCTCTGAATCATGGGGAAAATCTCAAAATCAAAATTAAAACAAAATTGAGAACTTTGTAGAAAGTTTTGAGACTTATGAGGATGGGCCTTTTTCTTTGCATCCTACCACGTGGAACCACTGGGATCGTCACAACCAAAGAGGCAGCTGCTGCCAGACTTATTGCAAACCACTGAAGTCAGCAGAAGACCAAGGCAGCCTTGCTGCAACCTACAAGCAGCATCCCTAAAACCAAGCTGACGTTTCACTGCCTACAGCCTCGGGGCATCTCAGCTCCAAAATTAAACATTCCTTACCGAGTGCTTGCAAAGCAGGGCATGGAGCCTTGGATTAAGAGAGTGCTGAGAAAAGTGAATGGTGGGTACGTCTCGTAATGGACAGGATATTTCTCTAATTGAGAGAGTTTCCTGGCTCTGACGTAACCAGGAGAATTATTTCTCAATGTGTCATCTTTACTGTCAAGCTGCAGCCACATGCTCAGTATGGGCTCAAAATTGTCTTGCTTGCGCCATCAGTGCGGCAGTTATTTATAGGTGGCATTTACACGCCGCTGCTCTGAGCACACCTGCGACCATCCCAGTTTGAGGGCACTCCTGTGCACTGGGCTCCGTCAGGGACACAGCCGAGGGATGGAAGGACACGGAGGCTCTGTGACTTCCACGCCAGCCACCCAAGTCCCAAACAGGTTCCTCGGCCTTTCTTCTCTGCTTGCTGTGGCTCAGGATGGGCAGAGGTGATGGGAAACCAAGGAGAGGTGCAAAGCTTGGGGCACTCTGCATGTTTACCTGAGCAGCAAAATCATCTTGAGTTTGCAAAACGGAGACGGAAATTGCTCAACGGCAAAATATCTATTGCTTTCTGCTTCCAGTCAGGCTAAAAATAAAATAAAACTTTGTGCCAGGCTCATTGCTGCTGCAACCACATTCAGCCTCAGCACAGCAAGACTGGGGTGAGCACAGGCTGATACCATGCTGGTTTTTGGCAGTGCAACTCCCAGCCCCAGCCAGGACAAGAGAAAGGAAGCCGGGAGTAAGCAGCCAGCCCAGAACCACTCCTCTGCAGATCTCTGTGTCCCCAGAACTTGCCCCGTCTCCTCCTCCAAGGTTTCTGCAAACAGCTCCAAGCAATGTGTATCCGAAAGGCTGGAGGCAAGGTCTGCCGCAATCCTGCTCCTGTAACGTCCCGGCTTTGCGTTGGGGCAGGAGATGGATGCACCCTTGGGTGGTTTCAAGCTGCCTTGTTTTTGCCAGGCTCTGTCTTCTTGCCTTCCCCTGTACTTTGCAAAACTGGTGTTTTATCTTGGTTCTGATTGCTCGGAGATGATTGACTTGGAAGTGCCACACAGCATGTGCTGTGATGGGGAGGAAATTGTTTTTTCACTGTGGGTGAAAGCCTGCATTAGGGACCTGCCAGACAAATTGCTGGTGTGACGGGGCTGATGAGGCTCAAGGGATGCCTGACTATTGTCTGTGTGGAGCTGTGGGAATTGTGACTGGGGAACAGCAGCCAAACATGGGGGGGCTGGCTGGATGCCCTACAGCAGGTTTTCCTCCACCCTGGCACAATCAGCTCCCCACAGTGACATTTTCTACTCCTGAGCTGCACATCCCAGAAGAATTGGGGTGGGGGGGGAAGGACCAAGCCCACCACCTGTGGCCCTTTTGCTGCAGCAGGTCCCACAGACGGTGATGGGAAGGAAACATTCAAGTCCGGCAGTTTCTGCTGGTTTCTGCTGGGATCCAAACACGAGCAGCACAAGGAAGGGTTGGCTCTGGGTGGAGGCTGCGTGCGTTGCAGAATGTCATGATAAAGGGGAAAAGGGAATAGTGGAGGAAAGGAGCACGCCAAGTACTTCGGAGGAACTGCTCAGGTATGGCCGTGAGCCAGGGCATGGCTCCTGCTTCTGAGCACTGTGTGAACTCCTTCCTACCTCTGTGCTGTCCCCCTGTCCTCTGCGGACACATTCACATGGATAGCAGAGCGCCACCCTCAAACACATACGTACAGATGCACAAAACCTTACAGAGTCACTTCAAAACAGACCTTTTGGAGCCCTTGTGTTCTTGCTGCAGGCAGTAGAAGATGCTCCCGTGGCAAAGCCACCCTCCTCCAGCACTGCAGAACACGTTCAGCGCGCCTCCGCAGCCCATGGCCGCGCTGCCAGCGAGGTCTCCGGGCACTGCAAAAGGGAAATCCCTGCCAGCATCATGCCACTCTGGGCTGTTTTACACCCAGTCCCCTCCACCCAGTGGCTTAGCACAGGCACCTTTTAAAAATAAGATGAAACCTCCAATACTCTGGTATTGGAGCTCAGAGCTTGACCCAAGAGTTTTAATGATTTGTCTGGTCCCAAAGCCACAGCCAAGCTCAGAAATAAGAGCAGTCCCACCAGACGGAGCAACAAGCAAATTTCGATCAAATTAATGGGGACTCATCTACGCAGGCTGTGTTGTCAGCGCACTGGAAGGAGATAAGGCTCAGCTCTCACTGCAGAGATTTCACAAAAATTGATCATTTTAAACCCTTGCAATATCTAGCAGAAGTAATTCTATTTCACACCTCAGATAAACAGAAAACATCCTCCAACATCTCCTGCTGTCTCTGGGAGGGTGAGTATGGAGCTGCAGTTTCCCTGGGACAGGATGTCTGGGTCAGGGGTAGAGAAAGCAGAGAGAAAGGTCAAAGTAACACGCAGTTGCTAAAATTATTCCAACTTCTACTCATTTTCTAATCAGTTCTGAGCTGAGAAGTAGATTAAGAAAGAAAAAAAAATCATTTGAAACAATGGGCAGGAAGGCTTCCAGAATGAAAGCTGCTCGTGCCAGGCTCCCGCCTCATTTTCCTTTGACCAAGCACTTTGTTCAGCCTGGCTGAGCACCCAGCCCCACGGGAAGTGCCTCCGACAGGGGGCTGGCAGCGAGGCCGGGGTCTCCATCCCGGCCTCACCGAGCCAGGGGGCCCTGCAGGCAAGGCTTCAAAGGTGGAACTGGGGTGTCAGTGCAAGGACATGTACTGCACGCGGCCGAAGAGCTAGTGGAGGGACCTTGGAGATGCAGGAGAGTTGCCTAACTGTACGGTTTCCGAGGCTGACGCCTCTTACCCATTTACCGCAAACTACTTCAGCAGCCACCTGTTAAATCATTTCAGAAAACACATGGAAATATTAAGCAACAAAAAAAAATTCCACCCCGTCTTTCCATTCAGTCAGATATATGTATATAAACATATTTTTGAGTGAATAAAAGCAAACAACAATGAGTTGAAGTGTCATTTGTACCTTTGCGGTCCCGGTAAAAGTTCCCCTTCCCTTCTCCGGTTGCCGGTTCACAGAGAACAGGTACAGGGGCCAAAGCTGAAATAACAAAAATAGGTAGAGGGGAAATTCAACAACCCGTGTGCGATGGTGGCTCTGAGGTTAGGCTCATCGCCGAGCCTTGGGACTACTTCCCAGCACCTCATGCCATTGTGACCTTCAAGATAACCGCATGAGAGAGGGCTCGTCGGTGCTCTGAATCCTGAAATGACTGACTGCTTACTCAGGCAACATCCTTCTGGGCAAATTAGTCACTTTTTGTCACTTGTTCTGGTTTCTTTGCTTTCGCGTTGGCTCTGTGACGTGGCACTGGCCGGCCCTGTCGTATCTTCATCACCATCTGGTCGCTCTGCTCAAAGGGCGCCTTCATCTCTTGGGTTAAGCCCAAGGTTCCGCTAGGCAGTTCTGTGCATCCTGGGCTGTGTTTGCTCATACGGGGATTTCTCCAAAGACCCTTTATCTTCCTGGCTGTCCTTTGCGGCTCTTACTATTCATGCTTTCCCAGAAATCTGCCTGACTGGAGAAACAGCCACACGCCTTGCAATAACTGCAAATAAATTTGTCTTTTCCACACCTCTGCAAAGTGTGAATCTCACATCACTGACCGTGATTACTTCAATAAATGATTCTTATTCCTTCAAAACTGGCAGGCCTTAACCTTTTACTTAGGTTTGTGTTTTCTCCTTTGTCACTGCTCTGCCAGGAGTGAGCCTTTGGCTGAAAGGGTTTCAGGAAGGCTGGGCTGTGGTTTTGAAGATGCAACCAAAACGTTTTCTTCTCGCTTCCCACTGATGCCCCATGGTCACTTCTTCGCAAAGTTATGTACAGTCCCTTAATCAATTTCTGCCATCCTTGAGTCGGTCCTGCATCTCTCAATTTCCCTCTCACTCAGTTTTTAAGCTCTTAATTGTACAAATTCAGTGCTGAGCCCAACAGAGACGTGCTGCCCCCAGAAGAGCACCCCTGGGGGATGCGTCCCCTGACGAGACCTCCAACCCCTTCACCAGCCCTCACTGCCTGCATGGGGCTGCCTGGAGGTGGCCTCGGACCCCCATTGTGAAGGGAGACTTTGGGGGGATTTATATTGTCCTAATAGCTAGTTCCAGGCAATCTCTACTCCATGTTCTCATTACACTGGCACTCCGTGCTCTCTTCCCTCTTTTACAGTAATACAGTTTTGCAAGCAGAAAGGGCTGGTCAGGATGATCTAGTTGGCTTACTGCATTAGCCACAAGGTTTTCCTCATTTTGCTGAGATTAGGTACTACCCAACGGGAGCCCATATTATACTTTTCTGTTTGACTCTAGGTGACAGCTCAGATTCTCCATCAATCACCTGCTTTAATGTGAGCCAGAGGTGTCTGAAGGCCTGCACACGAGGTACATGAAAGGCTGGCACACAAATAACTGCTGATCTCGGCTGCAAGCCATAAATCACACGTGTGCTTTGTTACTGCAGAGCGGCAGCTCTATTCCTCAGCAGAACAATTATGCTAACAACTCTCATAAATAACTTTCCTCTTTATTGTCACTTGATATTGGTGTGAACGCAGCTTGCCTCATGTGCTGATATGCAAGACCATTCACCAGGCATGAATTTGGGCAGAGCTTTTAAATCTTTTTTAAGCTTTAGCTGGTGTAAATTGGGGATGATTCCACAAAAGAAAATCGAACTTTTTTTCCCCTCCATTCATTTACCTTTCATCTGTTGTAAGTTTGGAGAAACTTCATGACTACACTTCCTTTCCAGGCCATTCTGGTTTTCTGCCCCTCCCCAAATGCTGCCATGCCGTGCGGGGCACATGGGTGTTAGCCCAGGCACCACCTATTTGCCTCTGGGAAACACCGTATCTGTATCTGGCTGCAGGCCAGGACTGGATTCTGCTTTCGTCACCAATTTCCTCCATGAGCATCAGCCAGTGACTCGTGCTTTGGATGTGTCACTTTACGCAGAGATGTGAAAGGGCAATGATGACATGTTCTTCTTGCTCGTGTGATTCACGTGTGATGCAACCTCTTGGGACAGGGCCCCCAGATTCATCCAGCCCACTCTGAGACCTGAGTGGCCATGGCTGGGAGCTCGGCCTTCCCTCGGTCCCTCCCAGCTCCCAGGCGGTGGACTTGCCACCTCAGGGCCTTGCAGGTGGGGAGACAACCAGCCCACAGAACCTGGAGATGTGGCAGCACCTCCAGTCAAAAAGCCAGTCCTGTCCCCAGTAGCTGTGCCTAAGTAACGAGAAGCAACTGCACATCATTTACTGGATGGTAAAGGTGTTGAACGGCCCGTTTGGAAGTGCTGGTCTGCCTCCTCAGCCCTGCTCTCAGTCACACTCGGAAATAGCTGCCACCTCGGCCCTGCTCTCAGATATAGCTGCCACCAGCACCGCCAGCAACCCTGGTGCTAAAATTCACAGTTTGCTGGGATGGCAGCCAGCCTCCGTTCTTAGCGGCACCCCTGGAGATCCGTGCCTGGCCCCTTCGCTGGGGGGCTTTACCACCATCTTAAGGGTGCCAGGCAAAGGGCCGACAGGGCCCGCTGGTGACATCGGCACAGCGCTGACACGCTGCTCCCCACCAGATTTTGTTCCCTGGACACCCCCAACCTCCTGTCCTTTCCCAGGGAGGATGATTTTCATCACCCCTCACTCTGGATGAGCACTATGGACCCATGCAGTGACAGGATCTTCCCTTCACCAGCCTCCTGACGGCGCGGCCTTATCAGCACAGTCCCGCAGCCGCGCTGGGCTGTGCAGCGCACCCGGGCATAGACGCATCAGCATTGCTTAGCGCAGGAATGATAAGCCTAATGACAGAGATACCTCACGGGCTAAGCACACAGGGATGTGTTTATCACCATTTCCTGCAGATAAGGACCTGAACCACAAATAAACCCGGCACATACTGCAAGTCCTGTGTGCGTCCAGACCTGTGCGTGTGGCTCGTTCTGCTCGAGCAGCGACTCCTCACAGCACCTTTTTTTTTTTTTTTAAAGCATCAGTATTGCTTGCTAAGAGCATCCCTGAGCATTACACCCAGCAAAGCATCACTGGTCCGTGGAGGTAATTTTCTTTATCAATTATCCCCCAAGACCAAGTCTTCAGGCCTGAAGAAAAGCCTGTTAAAAAGGCTAGCTTTGCACCCTTGGCACCCCAAAAGACAGGCACATCTCTGCTGCAGGGCACACAGCCAGCTGGAGTCCAGAAAATTGGAGAACAAGCCTCTGACTGCCATCAGAGCCATACCAGAGGCTCAGTCCCTGCGGCACATTCTTCTGACACCTCTGCTTGAACAAAGGGGTGCAGGGTGGAGGGAGAAAAGCTCATCCAAGCAGCCTGCCAGCAACAAGCTGCTACCTGGCCTCTCACCCTGCATACGTGAGCAGCACTGGAGGAACCCTCTGCACCCCTGCAACCTTGTTTTGCCTAAGACCTGCCTCTGGCTGTATTGTTAACCTGGGATTTCCGCTAAAGCACAAAGCATATGTGAAGCCCAGCTTGTTTTCTTCTGAACTCAACAATAAGCCTCATTTCCCAGACTGCTGTTTTGACTGGCCAAATGGACGCTGCTATTTGAACAGTAAGGTGCTTGCTTGAAAACACGAAGTGATTGGCTAAGCTACTCCAGAGTGACGAGCTCAGATCCGATAGCCTGGCTTATTTTTAAGTCTCTGCTTTGTTTATTTCAGCTAAACTCTCACACTCATCCAGGAACTGGGTGCTGGATCCAGGACACGAATGGAAGTGCATCCAGCAGGCTGTGCAAACAAACTGGCCTGAGCAGCTTCCAGCTCCCCGCCCGCAGCCCCCACACCTGGCACCTGCACAAGAAGCCGGCCAGGAGGAGGTACCTGACCAGAAGGGGGAAAGGGTGATGGGAGAAGCTGAGATCCAAAAGCTAATGCAAAGCATGGGGAGGGAAACATTTTACGAGCACGGAACCGATGCTGAACTTCATCAGCTTCCCAAAAGGCCCGGCTGTTTCAGCACATGTGGCTGCTCGGGGGAGTTGTTTCCCTTTTCCAAACAGAGTAAACAAGGGTGCTGCCAGCTGGCAGGGAGGGAAAGGTCTCCGTAAAGAGACATCCACTCAGCAGCATCCTACAGAAAGCCATTTGCTGCGTGCAGCATGGTCAGCCACCACATTGCACATGCTTCAGGCACGTCTCACCAGCAGCCACCAAGCACACGCTTTCCCTGAGCTCATAGCCTGCCCTGCAAAGCTGCTTTCAGTGGGTTTGTGTCAGCATTTGGTTGTTCCTTGGTCACGTCCTCATGCTATGCCACGCTTCAGGGGATGACAGCAGCTCTGCTCCCTGCACGCAGCCTCCACTGTTGGTTTTATTCCTTCTGGAGCAAACTGCTCACGCCTTGCAAGGACCAGCCCATCCATGCTCCTTCTCCGAACCAGCATCTCGCAGCCCAGCCAAGACTGGCATTTTGCAAGGGGCTACACATAGAAGTGGAAAAAAAGGTAGGGTCACTGCTTTAGAGGGTTTGCAGGTGGGATGTAGGGGAAGCAGGGGAGGCAGCATGCATGCTCCCATTTAGAAATAGCAAGCAGAGAAGAAGAAATCACAGTGGTGTTTGCAGAAAAGTTTCATTCCCGTAATCACCATGGGCAGAAAACCAAAGTCCCCAGGTCCTAAGGAGGCCCAAAAGCAGAGGGTGGGCTTCAGAGCACTTGATCCCAGTCATGGAGAAGGCAGTAACAGAGGGAGGATGGAGCTGGCACTACCCAAGCCCCCTTAGCCAGAGGACTCTGCACCCCGACACCAGCAGCCTCAGAGCTCCAGAGGAAAACCACGCCAATGAGTTTTCTTTGCCTCTCAAGCATGTTGCAGAAGCTTCTGGCAACAGCATTTTGTAACACAGATCTTAAATGCTATCTAGAAGTTAACACAACACTTGCTCTACTGCCAATGGACACATCGCAGCGGAGCTGTTGGAAGGGATTGTATGCAGAGCTTTTGACCAACAGAAATATAGACGAATGCAAATTGGAAAGAAAAAAAAAATACCAACACCTCTATATTCTTATAAAAGAATAAGAACAATAATAGTGTATGGTAGACAAGGGAAAATATGAGCTAGTTGGGGTTATTTCTGTGAACAGCAATAGAAATGAGCTTGAACACACTGTGGAAGTAGATGAGACCATAATTCTTAATAGGCATATATTTAATAATCCAAAGGCTGAAAGGAGATGATTAATTGCCTTTATACAGAATTCTTCATTAAGATTTATGCCAAGGAGAAAACAGCATTTTCCTGGGATCAATGCAACTTCACCAGTAATGTTAAAATAAATAAATAAATATGTGATCAGTAACTTTTTGAGCCCCCTCTTTTGACAAAACCTGTACAGCCCAAGCCACATCAGCCGCTTTAACCGCTGGTGCTGCTCCTGCCCTGCCCCTTGCTAACACCAGGAGCGGTGCAGGGGCTCACAGCCAATGTCTTGCACAAGCACAAGTGGAGAGGTGCTGTGGCTTTTATCCCCCCGTCTTCCTCCACTGGCAGGGCTTTGGCCAAGCAAAACAAACAGCAACACATGCCCAGAGAAACAGCCAGGCTAATCGGACACAAAGGAAAGGGAGAACTGAGGCAGCTTGCATTGGGAAGCGCAGGGAGAGCAGAGCCGGGAGCAGAGCTGGTATCTACTGCCCTTCCCCGCTGACCCCACCACTGTGCCCCTTTAGGAAACCTCCCGTGGGCTTTGTCACATCCTCTGCTCCCAGCTCTTCTCACGCTAAAGGGGACAGCGAGGAAAGGCGGCAGGGTCGGCCCCAGCGGGTGCCTCGTGGCAGCGGGTGCAGGAGCTGAGCGCGGCAGGCACCATGGCCCCAGGCTACCTGCTGTGCACTGATCCTGCTCCAACTTGTGCAGGGAGCAGCGGAAGGATGTCTGCAGCCCGTGCCAGGTGGCAGAGCCTTCTGGCATTTTATCACCTGCTGGAAAACACCAGGAGACATCACCGGTCCCTTCCAGGACTCCTGAAGATCTTTTAGCCCTGAGCCCCCTCTTTCCTCTCTGAAGAAACTGATTCTGGGGAAATCACCTGTGAAATGGGAATTAGGTGGAGGAAAGGCTGGGCTAAAGGCTTCACTTGGGACACTGAGGAGGCTGGATGCACATACAGCAAGAGGAGTTACCCCCTGGTGACAAAACACGGACGCAATAGTTATTAACCCATTTTTCCTAGGAACACTTTATTCCAGGACACTGAGAGTGGACCTCAGGATCGAGTGCTGTGCCCTGAAAAAGCCACCTTTTCTACCATGTGGCATGGAGAGCAGCAGGAGGCTCAAGCTAGCTCACACACTGGCGGTTTGAACTCAGCAGCTGCTCCACGTGGATCTGCAGCACAGCACTGTGCTGCCTGCACTTGCAACCAAGCATGATGTGTGCATGCCTTGGGCCCCCTACTCCCGATTTCCAGCCCTGGCTCAGATAAGCGGAGCACAACTCTTGCTCACCATGCTTTCCCCATGTAGCAACAAGAGGCTGCATTTACTCAGGCATTGGTGTCAACCTCAAACCACAAATCTTCAGCTGAAACCAGCACCACCACAAGCCATTTTGACCACCCCCTTTGCAAGCCATTTTTGACCACCCCCCATCATCACCCCCATGCACAGCACCGTGCTTGGACAGTGTCTGCAAAGCGGTGAGTGACAGCAGCAAGCAACAGGTCTCATCCCCGTTAGTGCTCATCCAGGATCCATCAGAAATCTCTGCAAAGCTTCTGAGTTCTTTAAGGAGTTTTCAGCACTTCCTGATTCTGGTCAGGCAGAGCATCTTACAAGAAGCAGCCTCTTGGTTTTGGGCACCACAGGCTCCCCAGAGCCCCTGTGGTGGCACTTGTGCCCACTTGGCTGCTGGAGCCACCTCCCGCTGCCACATCCCCTGGAGAAAGTGCTGCTGATGTAGCCAACCTGATTTAGAAACTGCTTTAATCAGCACAATCCCTTTGTGCTGGGTCCTGTGAGTCACTTGGAGGCAGCTGGCCTTAGAGGGGTCATCAAGGCCCTTGTTTGGGATTTTCAAAACCTCACAGCCCACAGCACCAGTCCCACTGGAGGTCTGTGAGGGGTTCTGAAAATCCATCTCGCCCACCTGATCTGGGCTCTCTGTATCGCAGAAGCTTTGGCTGGCTTGGCTCATGGCAGAAATGTCAAGTTTGGCCTCGAACATGCACAAAATACTTGAACCTGCACTTACAATGCTGTAAATTCAGGCTAAATGTATTACAGTTAAGAGAGCTGGTGTTGGAGACGTAAAGCTGTCATGGGGAAAAGTCACATCAGGCCTGTGGAGTCAACAGCCTGGCCTACTGCCACCCTGGGCTCATTTGTAAAGCGGCCCAGAGGGATTTTTTTTTTTTTTTATAAATGTCCCATTAATGTTAACAGCTAAATCCCTGGCCTGCTCTAAAAACCTCACTCCTGTTTATGTTAGATGCAACATCTTCATTTAATTTGCTCCCAGAGCTCACCAGCCATATCTTCTGATCATCTTGAAAACCATCCAGCTCCAACCCCCTGCCGTGGACAGGGACACCTTTCACTAGGCTGTGTCACGCAATCATCATCCCTTTAAGCATAAATTGTTGGCATGTTGGAGGAATCTTAAGAAAAAGGCAGTTTTCCAGATGTCTCATTCATTTCTCAGGGTCCCTCAGCCCTCCACTTAATGCCCTATCAGTAGCTACAGAAGACTAGAAACACGAGGTTAGTGATGATATTTCTCTGGCTTTATTTGAGAGCCTCCTGTTAAGCTCAGCTCAGGAACAAGCTCTGCCTGTCCAGAACTCGCAGGCACAGTTAGCACCACCTGAACCCATTTGCAGTTTGCTGTTTGCAGCCCAGCTAATGCTCGTCCCCCCTTGCCCGCCCTGTGCCAGACCTGGGCAGCAAAATAACCCAGGAGCTCGAAATGCTCAGAGTGCAGCCACTCATCCATGCTGTCACTGATGGCTCCTGATGCAACTTCCACATTGTTTCGGCCTGAAAATAAAATAAAAAAAAAAATCTGTGGTCCAACCACATAACAACATGCAACGTTATCAGGGGAGATACTTCCCTTTCCTTGCTGCTGTGGTTTTTCTCTTGTTACTGGAAGCTCTGCTGTGCCTTATGAGCCACAGTTCATCACTGACAATGAATCTGGATTACAACAAAACCGAGTCAGAATACTTGGAGGCATGAACCAAGTGTCCTCAGCTCGCTTGGCTGACCTACGGGGCTGCAGCATGATTTAACCGCAGATGGGATTCCTTCCTAATAAAGAGCTGCACCACATGCAGCCTATTGCACACAGCGCAGCAGTCGCCAAGAACTGAGGATGAATACTTTCTGCGTGAGTATTTAAGGAATCCTGATGCTACTTTTGGTTTCAGTCGAAAACTATTTCCTCTCTTGAAGTCAGTTCTCACTCGTGGCAGTACGTGAAACCGGATGCCGGCAGGAAGGGAAGAGGAGTGTTTGCATCACTGTGCTCCAGGCAGCGCTGCCACCTGGGTGGTGAAAGGTCAGGGACTCCATCGCTCACCCACCTCGTGCTAAATCCTTGCTTGCAGCGTGGCCGCCAATGCCCGAGCAGAACAAAAAGCACAACCCCAGCTCTTAGGGAGAACGCAGATTCATATTTGTAAGCCAGGTCATGAACTGACAGTTTTAGTTCATATCAAGAATGTGCTGAGAATCTGAAACTGGAAAGTAATCAAAGAGAAGCAGAAGAGTGGGCAGCTAGTAAAAGACTAATAACGACACAGCAGCAACCCCTCCTCCTACAGAAAAACGGAAAGTGTTGTGAAGAACCGGCACAGCTGCAGCAAGAAGTCTTTCAGAAAGCCAAAATGAATAACACAGCTCCTGGGAAGGGGGACACAGCTGAACATTGCACAGGAGAGCAGCACACATAGCTGCTGAGATGTGACATATAGAGAAAGGAAGGGTTAGAAGGAACACTATAAGAGTTTTCTGCATTCAGCAGAACTAAGAGAAGAAAAGGAGGCCTGAAGGGGTTTTAGTGGGGGTTTACTTTAGAGCTGCCCTACATCAAGGCAGGCTGAAGACAACACATTCAAGTGCTCACAGCTCCGACTTGCATATGATCGCTCATTTACGTGTGTCCACAGAAGACACAGGGAGCAAGGAGCTTTATCCCATGCTCCATGGGCAAGTTATCTCAAAATGCTGTTCCGCTGGAGGTTGCAGCAATTGTTAGAAATGCCCAGCAAAGAACGATGACTGGAGCAGGGCCAGGCGATGGCTCCCCTGCCACTGCGATGAGCACCAAGCAGCAGGAGATGCCACGCACCCGAGGGACATCCTGTGCCGGCGCTGCTGCCTCTGCCTGCTCCAAGTGGCTGGCGACAAGCCCAGCCAGGCCGGCATCCCTGCCACTGTGTGAGGTGCTCCACGAGGGTCAAACAGCACCACCACAGTCCTGGGGCACTTGCAGCCCTCAGCTCCTGGAACCCTCCCCACCACGGCTGGGCACCTTCCACATCACGGACACGGATTTCTGTGTCCCTCTTCCCTCTCAGCAAGGATGTCACCTTGCCATGGGCCGGGAAAGGAGCAGCCAAACAATTATCAGGGTTATGCCGAGCAAGATTTGTGGCCGCCCTCTTCTCTGCTTCACTTGCAGGTGCCAGGACCAGCCCTCTGGAAACCTGGTGTGTTTTGTGTCTCCCACTCACCCCCTTTTTTTAAAATATGTATTTTATGTATTTTTTGCAATTGCTGTATGCATTCTGGAGTAAAAGAACTTGGTGGGGTCGGTGACCCAGGCCTGCCAGCAGAAACGAGCCCCATGCTGTGGCAAAGAGGTCACCGAGGTGCCAAGAGCCAGTCCCACCTGAGGAATGTTTGATTCAACAGGAATTCCCCACCACTGATGCCAAGAACATAGCGTATAGAAAAACACTTCACCAACTTTGGCTCCAAAAATGCTTCTCGTCTCGTTATCTGTAGAGGCCAATAATTGCTACCTCAAAGAGCCTCACTGGCTCTGACACACCAAGACCACGCTGGCCCCTCATGCCAGGCATGGGAAGGAAAGCTTTGTTTGGAGTAGCTGACATTTTGCTTACGTCTCCATTCGTCATGATGACAGCGAGGTTTTTCCGACATGGCACAAGATCTGCCTCTGGCTGATGTTCAGGGCTGAAATAAACAGCAGCAGCCCCGTGCTTGCAGAAGCGTTGCCTCCTCGCTACTGCGTGGTGCTCGGCTGGCTTGCTGCAACCCCAGCCCAGGTGCTGAGCATCATCCCCCCAAAAAGGACCAGAGCCCTAAATCCCACTTATCCAGCTTATTTCCTCCGAAGCACGCAGGGATTCATAGAAAGGGGAGGCTAACTGAGCTGCTCAACTTGTTCTGGGAGAAGTGCAGGCATAGCAGCACTGGGGATAAAACCCACCACTAAAATTGGGAAAATAGTAGGCATTTTGCCCGTGCTATTAAGGTCACAGAGTGCTCCTTGTCAAACTCACTTCCTTCAAGCTAGAGATGTCTGCAGGTCTGCCTGCACAGCCTGCAGGGCTGCACAGCAGTGATGCCACACTCCCAGCTAGAGATGCCATCCCTTGGATGGCTGCTTTGACATCAACCTGCTGCGGGCACAGGCAATGTCAGAGGTTCTGAGGGACGGTTGGGTGCCTGCAGCCCGTGGATTAATGTGAGGGATATGTTTCTCAGAGGTGCTCGCACTCCTTGAGAAGAAAAGATGAGAGAACGAGGAATCTCTTCTTCAGAAATGCTCAGGTCTCACGTCAGCACACGTAGCTGCCCTGTATTTCCCAAGAGCTCAGAGGCTGGGTGCCGAACTTTACAGCAAGCTTTGCAGTTTATGTCAGGATACTCGAGGCAAGGTGCTGAGCCCTTATGACCATAATTTGCTGCTTACAAAAGAGTTGAGCTGTTCTGAAAGCCCAGCCCAGATTATGGGTTTCAAATGCTTGAAAATCTGTCCCAGAGCTCTTAATCCAATTTCTGGGCTCATCATGAATGGAGCCAAGCCATTCTCAGAAGGAAAACTTGGCAAAAGCAGCCCTCCTACACTGTATCAGTAGAAACTGCACTCACAGCTGATGCCAGCAGATCCAGACTGGAGAGCAATTAAAGCCTGTGGCAGCCCCTCTCTGCTCGGGGGAAGTGGTGATAAGGGGGCAGCAGCCAGGCACAACAGGTCCCACACGGAGACACGCTCCCCAGGCTGCTCACACCTGGGTGGGTGCTGACTGCTCCCCAGCTCCACTCAAACTAAGCCTGCACGTGCCACAGAGCATGTTCCACGGCCGTCCCGAAAGCTGCAGGTCGCGTATGGGCAGGATCAGTGCACACAAACGCCTTTACCTCTGCAGAACAGGGAGCTCAGTCCTCCTCTCCCAGCAGCACACTGCCAGTGAGGCTGTTCAGTAGGGTTGGTCTTCCCCTATTTGTACTTGCAAGAAGAATACTGACCTGAATGTAGCTTGCTTTCTTTTTTTTTCCTTTTTTAATAGTGTCTTCTAACAGCTCTCTTGCAACAGCATACGTACTGCCCATCCAAAATAAAGTCTGTTCAGCTGCTGATCCGAAAGATTTCCTCTGCACAGCTAATCCCCAAGGTCCTTTGCTCGTCTCTGAAGGCCAGGCTGTATGCTCCTGGATGGCCTACCTCAGTAAATTATTGGAAGAATAGCAGGCATTTAGCCCATGCTGTTATGACCACGCTGCTCCTTGTAACAATGAGTTTCCATCATGCTAGGGATATCTTCAGGTCTATCTGCAAGGGAAAATTATTTTCTCACATATTATCTATGCTTAAATTTGGCAGAGTCTGGCCGATGATGCATGAGATGGAGGAGGATTGAGCTGATATAGTCTTAGCCGTGTTGCTCAGTAAAAGTGGTTGAAGTGGCTAAGAGCTAAGATGGATCTTTGCCATTAACAATCAACTTATCTGATTTAGTGCTTGGACAGCAGCAGATGAACTGATTAAAAACATGCTGCACTTGTGGCGTCTCACACATCAGTAAGTGAAATATGAAGTGACAGAAGGGCCTGAGAAGCGTTTGCTGCAAGTAGACACAGCGAGTGCTGCAGGAGAGGACTGGTACAAGCGCTCGGGCACGGTGCTGGGAGCACACAGGGAGCTGCCAGGTTCTCCCAGCCCAGGAGACCTCAGCAGCACCAGGTGTGCAGAGGCGTGCGCTGCAGGACAAGCTCTGCTCCAAGGCCACCGCCTTTTCTCTTTAGCTTAGCACCATCTAGAGGGATGCATCTGTAAAGCCGAGGTGCCAGGACGCACCAGCTGATGGCACACGTTGGGCAAATAACGCCCATCTGACCACGTTGGATTTGGGGGCAGGAGAAACAACTGGAATGCAAAGCCACAGAAGGGCAGCTCCGTCCTCCAGCTGTCCTTCCCATCTGGACAAACACAAGGCTGTGCTGCAGCCATCCCCCTCATCCTGGGGGGCTCTTCTGCAAATGGGCAGATGTGTCTTCCAGAGAGGAGTGGAGGCTGTGGGATTGGGGCAGGATTTGGGGGGTTGGCAGGAGGAGGATGCTGGGGGTTGTTTTTTTCCCCCTTTTCTTGACTTTATTTTTTAATTTTAAAACACCTACAGATCTTGCATCACCTATTCCTGCAGGCTTCAACTCATCTGGTGATGCAACGGGAGTCTTCTAGGCTTAAGAGCCAGCATCTTCCCTCATGTCCATTCAAGCCCTCGTTTTTCACCTGCACTGAACAAGAGCACATCAGGATGCCCGCTGAGGTAAAGGTCTCTGCACGGAATTTCAGTTTTCAGCCCCATGCATCAGAGCTTACTGAAAACTCCTGACATGAAACACCGGAACAAGACCAAAGGCGAGGTGCAGCGACGTTATCCTCTGTCTATCTCACACCGTGATCTTGCACTTTCTTCTGCAGCAGCCCAGGCTGCCAGCTTGCAGCGCCTTGACACGCAATACCTGCTCGTCATCAGCCACATCTCTGACCTTATACAATCCCAAGGCAAGGTCATTGAGATCAAAGTCCAGCCAGTCTGATGCAGTGAGGAGTGGTTAGTGGGAGACAGGAAGCACGTTGCCCTGCTCAAAGGGCAAAGCACAGCCTCCCAGAACTCACCTGACTTTTGGATTAAGGAAAAAGTAGCAAGAAAGACCAAGAGCAAGGTTTAGCTAAGGATGCACAAAACTTGTGTTTCTTTATTAACCGGCTGCAGTGACCCTGAGGATCCCAGAGACACCAAGACCAACGCTGCTGCCTGCGTCTTGCCTGCTTGGGATTGCCCTCACCTTCCCTGTGCACAGCAGGGCATGGTGCAAAGGGGCTTGGGGAGGGAAGGACACTCACATGCCAAGAAGTGCCTGCAGTGCTCAGACAGCAGCAGGAAAGAAATATCCCTTTACCAGATGACCTTTACAGTCCCTTCCAACCCAAACCTTCCTTCACTGCTGCTCCGTACAACCCAAGCGCATGCTGCAGCAATCCTCCATGGCTCAGCTGGGAGTCTGAAGTACAGGGCTGACTTCTCCTGCCTCCAACCCATCTCTGCCAGCCCCCAAGCACCAGCATCTGCTCCTCCTGCCGGCACCAAGCCCAGCCGATGTTCCCAGACCTTCCTGCTCCCCTGCCCACGCCCCGCTGCACCCACAGGGAGCGCGTCACTGAGCAACATCCCCATCGCCAGCCCTGCAGGAGGAGGAAGGAGGAAGCCGGGCTGCAGAGACACAAAACCACGGCAAAACTGGCTGCGAGGGAGCCAGACAGGCTGGCTGGGAAGGACAGCTTTGCTGAGCCCGGGAGAAAATGGTTTGAGTAATTATTAACGGTAAGGAAACCTTTCATTTGAGGCAAGAGAGCTTAAGAGGAATTCTGCATGGTAATACTCTGCATACTTTGTGCTTATGGGAGGAGAAAGGCTGGTGATTGAGTGGTTTGAAGCACAGCCCAGACGCCAGCAACTCCCTTTCAGCCTGTTAGATCCCCTCCCTCCATTTCCAATCTTACTTTTGGCTGCGACCTACCTGGGGCATGCACAAGCCCCAGCGGATCCTCCTCAGCAGGGCTCCCGTCTCTCTCAGCTCTGAGCTGTTTGGGGAGGGCTTTCAGCATAACCTGAGCTTTGCGTTGCTGCGGTCTGCTGACAGTTGTCTCCCCCTCCCCAGCCTGCCGCTATGTGGCCAGGAAGATGGGGACCCTGTGCTGCCAGCAGCCCCAGAAGCCACCACCCAGCCCGGAGCAGGCAGCCCCACGGAGAGGCCACCAAGGTAAGTTGTTCTGGGGTTAAAAGCAGGGGTGTGTGGCCGTGTCCTGATGAAGCACAGCCATCGCAGAGCAACGTCTACCTGGGGCGGTCTTTGTGCCCTTGCATCACCAGGCACCAAAACACAGCACCACGAACCCCAGCCAGCAGCCAGAGCTTCCTGTCCACGCTGCCAGCCTTCCCCAGCCCCTCCTCAGCCCATTTCAGCCCCCAAAATCCCAGTGGCTCAGCAGATCACTCACACGATGCCCCACAAGCAGCCACCCCCCCCCCCCCCCCCCCCCCCAGCTGCCCCTGATCCACCGCTGGGGGCTGTTCCCACATCACCCAGCCACACTGCTCACACCAAAAATGAAATGCTTCCCAAACATCAGGCAGAAGGACCTCAGAGCTCACCGGCACCATTTCAGTGGCCCAGCTGAATCATGCCCAAATCTCCCTCGAGCAAACAAGCCCAGAGCTGCACCCAGGTGTGACCGTGTGGCCTCCTACCCCTGCCAGGAGCTGGGGCCTGCAGGAGGCCAGGCTCTTCCCCCTGCTGCTCCCACACGCTGGCTGCCTGGGGGGCTATAAACCCTCCAGAATATCACCTTGCAGTATAACAGGCAGATCCTTAAGGGAAGAGGAGGGGTGAAGAGGGACGTCTCTCATCACTAATGCTTTAATTAAGTGCAAACGAAGGAAAAGCACATCAACCATCTGGCCTGCAACGGGACCAGAGCACAGCAGGTGCTTGGGTGTGTGAGCAAGGGGAACCAAACTCCTCCACTGAGCACGGTTAAGCTCGTTCTGTGCGGTTAATCGCTGGGTGTTTGTTGCAATCAGGGGAGCTGCACCAATTAGCACTAACAGAGGATCCACAGCTTCCTCCCGCACCCCTCACCCCCTCAGTGCTGTGGATGAGGGGGCTGCGTCCTTCCCCGGGGACACCAGGGCTTACACGAGGGACCTGCTCGGTCAGGGCTTGGCTCAGCTCCATCCTCTGGGGCAAGGCCCTTGCTGGGGAATTCTGAAGGTAGAGCACTACCATTCAGTGAGGTGATGTTTTCGTGGTGCCTCCATGCTGACTGAAGCTGTGCACTTCCCACGTACCGTAAGCAGTGCCTCCAGTTGGCTCCGTGCCACCAGCACAAGCCGCGTGCTCGGTCTGTGCCTCCCGAGCAAGGAGCGCTGCGGTGTCCCGGAGCTGCCAGGATGGAGCGAGGAGCTCACAAACCCCACCAGCTCCTGGTGGGATGCAGGGATGATACAGGGGCACCAGCAGTGTCCAGGACACGGCATGGAAGCTGCTGAGCTTCGTCCTGGGGCCCTGCTGGAGAGCTCTGTGCTAAAACCTGGCCCAACTCCCTGCACTAACCTAGTACTGGCCATGGCTGCTACCAGCAGGTTTTCCAAGCAGCAGTTCACATCCCAGCCTTGTCCCTTCGGGAATGGTCTTTGTCCGTGGCTAATCCTGACCCCCTCTCCTTTCCCTGATTCTTGTGCATTTGCAGATGTAAACGTGGTGGTATCAGCACCCCCCCAAGCCACAGCCTCACTTTCCATGAACAACGACGCAGCCCAAGCCCAGCCCTGCAGGTCCTGAGGGTAACGGCCCTCGTGGTCCTCTCCTGAAGGCCATGAGCTGCCTCCCCACCTCTCCAACCAGGGGATCTGTGTGCTGGGAATCCTGCAGCCCAGGGACAGGGAAAAATCAGCAAATCCCTCCTGTACCTGCTCTCGGCACAAAGCACAATGACAGAGAACATCCTGATCCATCTCCCTAACAGAAATTTCCAGATGGCAGAAAAGATGTGTACCAATGTGTACCAGGTGCTCCTGGCACTTCTGGGCTCTGAGGAAGAGCACGAGCCATTGCATTCCACCAGCAAATCAGATTTTTATGCTGTGAAACCAAGCTGTGCTCCCGATGACATCGCTCTACCTTCAGACCACTTCCAACAAGGTAAAATCAGCTCGGGAGCTGGAATGTGGAGTCCGAGAGCCTGGCCCTGTAGAAATCCCACGATGTTTTGAACACCCCCTGTGCCCAACAAGCCGGTGACCCAGCACGATGCGCAGCACACCGAGGGCAGAGGGGCTGCAGGGACCACCGCCACGTCCCCCCGCCAGCAAACCCTGCGCCGTCACAGAGCAATGAGGGCAGAATTGCAAAGCCCACCCCTGTGGGGGCAATTCTGCCTGACCTCTTCCTGTGACAGCCCCGAATGAGCCAGAAATAAAGATGGATGGAAGGAGGCTGGTGGGGAGCACGGTGGCTTTTTCTCCTGGGGGGCATTTGCTGTCATTTCGGTGTTTGCTCAGAGCAATGCCTGGGGCTGCAGTGGGGGCGTGATGCTGAGGCTCACTGGGAAGACTTTATCTGTCCATTGCTCCTGATGGAATGAGGTGGGACCAGGAGGAGGGAGCAGAGTCATCCCGCACCTCGGGGCAGAGCTGGCACTTGGCTCCTGGTCCCCAGCTCCCTGCCTCTTGCTGCCGCCATAGGCGATGGCTCAGCCTTCGGTGCCGTAGACTTCCCTGCTACGGTGCCACACGGGGAGGAGATGATGGCAGGGTAGGGTGGCCGTGACTGAGGGACGTACACGCCTCGTGCCCCTGATTTTAGAGCCTTTCCTGGCTTTGTGTGCACTGGGAGTCCCACGTGGAGCTGTGTTCCGGCACTGCAGGAGATGGGATGGGGGGCACCATGCATGCCCGGCTGCAATGAGGCTGGAAACCACAGCCCAAAGGACCTCTTATTCTGACCAGTGCCACATCCTAGGACCACGCTATGGTCCAAGCTGTGTGGTGAGGTGGCCAGGTAAGTGACAGTGCACACAGTCACAAGAAGCTGTGGGGACAGAGGTGGACACCAGCAACCCTGGCCCATGCAGCTCTGCATTCATGGCCTCACCTAAGCCCACAACCCCTTGCAGGCTTACAGCACCTCATTTCATTCCCCATTCCCTCCCATACGCCAACTGCTGGGGTCTCCTGCTCACCACTGCCTCCTCTTACATGCTGTGTGCAAGCACAGTAGGGGGAAATGAGGAAAAGAAAACCAAAAGGACTCAACCTGGCCCAAAGTGCAGCAGAAAAGGGAATCTAACAAGAGCCATGCCCCAGGCTGCCCTGCTGTGGGCCTTTTTTAAGGCCTAATTCCATGGATTTTCAAATGTCCAGCACCTCATCCCAGGGGAGCTCGCAGAGGTGGCAGTCACTGGACACTGCCCCAACCTGGCCCCTGAATGGCAACTTGGACGAGGTCTCAGCCATTGACTTAGCAGTGCCTGGCACAGGACAGAGCTCCCTGTCACCAACAATTGCATGCCACAATCCAAATCCGGAGCAGACACCACATTTGTAATGCACAGATGTTCCCTGTCCTTCTTCCAAAGACCCCACGTACTGCAGTGCGCAGGCATGGGGCTGCCATCTCCTGCTGTTCCCCGCTGCTCTCCCAGACCCCTGGGTCAGAGCAGGGGCCACCCAAGGGTGCTCTGAGCTGCCACAACATTGTTCCTGGCACCCAAAGCAGCTCCTCTGGACAGAGCAGGTTTCAAAGACCAGCAGCTTCCTGATAACTTGCATGTTTATTAGAGTTCCACTCGTTCACCCCGATAAGTCCAGGATGGGGCTTACAGCCCTCTCCTCTGCTTCTCCTCACTGCTGTGCATGGGCAGCCTGTCTTTCGGCCTCCTGCAGCCCCCAGGGGTCACCTGCCCGGGAGGCAGCACTGCTGCGTGCTGAGCACGGCGCTCTGGATGAACTGGCACGGGCAGGGCACGCTGCTGGGCTCCACGTGCCCGGCTGCTGTGGTCGGGGGGAGCCGGCCGCTGACCAGGAGCCGGACGTAGCAGCCGCTGAAGATGACCAGGAGCTGCTGGGCCATCACCTGGAACGAGCAGGAGAGGCGTCAGTGTCTACCTGCGTGGGGAGCACATGGTATGTTAAAATCCATTTGTGCCCTCGTTCATACACCGTCCTTGTCCGATAGAAGCAGGGCAGGAGCCAATGACAGATACGTAACTGCCCCAGATCCCCTTCTGGTCAGCAGTGCTGGCACGCTGTCCCCATGGGACGGTGACACGAAACGAGCCGCTGCCAACCACCTGGCCCAGCACCACGCTTGGTGCCAGCAGCAAGGCCAGCCCTGGGGCAGGGGGCTGCAGGGGTGGGGTGGTCAGGGTGCCAGGCCGCTCAGGGACCCTCCTGCTCTGTCACCTCCTCCTGTTGAATTTTTTTATTACTATTTTTTTTTGCCTGTAGTCAGCTGGAGAGCTTCAACCTGCAGGGATATCACCTGCATCAAATTTACTTAGTAACAGCAAGCAGAAAACTGCAAAATAAATCAAAATCGTCTCTTTTGAAGCTTCTTGCTGAGCGGGAATGAGGACACATTTGTCACTCAGCAGGGCACAAGTCTTTGAGGGCACAGTCCGTGGAGGAGACGAAGGCTCAGCATGGCCAGGCCCAGCCCCAGCCCGGACACAGGCACCAGGTCCCCGTGCAGACCCTGGGGAGAGGTCGGCTTTATGGACCTGGCCCATAAAAGAGAGAGCATCAAGGCTATAAGCGTTGATGGCCCAGCACTGCCAGCCCTGGAGGAGGTGTGGGTGGACCTCCAGGTCTGCAGGTGTTTCTACTGGGGCAAAAGGAGGTGTCCCCATGGCGGTGTCTGCTGGGATGAGGCTTGGAGGCAAGGTGCCCCTGGAGGCATTCTGCCCATCGAGGAGGGATACTTCTCCTTACCTCTGGTGGGCCCTCGGGAATGAGGCGGAGCAGCTGGTTGCACATCACAGGCTCCTTCTTGAAGTTCACCCCATTGGACAGGAGAGGGGACTCCTCGCATGAAGCCTCCTCTGCTGCCGGCTCAGGCTGAACCACCGCCTCCATCACCACGCAGAGCTGGTCCAGGCTGTGCCGCAAGCCCGACTGGAGGAGAGGGAGAGTTTGGGGCAGCAGTGGTGTCCTGAGGACACCACTCAAAGCACATGATTTCCTATCAAAACTATCCTCCCAGGAGTTAAAAATAAATAAATAAATAAATAAATAAATAAATAAATAAATGTGGGATTGGCTAAGAGCCGTTGCTAGCACTGGGAGCTGAGAGCCTTCATCCCGCAAGGGAAGGTTGGACGTGGTGCTTAGGGACATGGTTTAGTGGGTGACATTGGTGGTAGGGTGCTGGTTGGACCAGATGATCTTGGAGGGCTTTTCCAACCCTAATGATTCTGTGATTCTATATGCTCTGCGCGCTGGCAGCCGTCCCCAGGAGGGTGGGGGCAGACTGGCACGGTGAGGCTGGGCTTTAGGGACGACGTGCGTGACATCAGCCCCTATGTGCAGTGGTTCATTACAGTCAGCCCCCAACCTGTGCCTGTCGGTTCATCCAGGGAGATGAGCAGCCGTGGGATTTGGGGGCTTGCACCACCTCACATCCCGTCCCGTGGCTGTCACCGGCCAGCAGCGCGTGGATATGCACGCAGCCACAAAAAGGAAGAGACTTTCTGAGGGCTAGGAGGACAAAAACCCCATACAGCTAGCCCAGTGTGATGTTTAGTTACTCCTCAGGCTATCCCATTTATTTCAGGAGGACAGCTCAAGGTGTCAGCTCGTTCCAACAGCGACACATGCCATCAGAATTCACCCCTGACTCCTGGCAACTCCTTTAACAAAAGTCACAGTTGATTATCCAGCCTTACACAGCTACGCTAAATAAATTCCTACTGAAGTGGGCACCAGCACATGAAGTTTGCCCCCCTCCCAGTTCACCCAGCTCCCAGTATACAGCAGGGGACACCCAGAAGGCAACTCCAACACGTGCTTCTCATCGCCCACCTCCACCCCACCAAAGCGGGGCCCTAGGGGTGGCCACGTGTTTGTCCCCGCAGGCTGTGCCCGCTGTCCTTTACCTCTCGCGTCCGCCGCAGCTCGGCGAGGTGGGCTGACAAGGACCTGAGGCAGCGCTCAGGGCTGAAGTGCACGAACCACAGCTGGGATGGGGGGTTAAGGAAGGGACCTCTCCACAATGTCCTCCCCAGAGCCCTCACAGAGGAGAGGACCTCACAGAGGGGGCTGGTCCCCAGGGGCTGCTCAGGACGCAGCCAGCAGCTGAGTGCCACGTCGCAGCGCTGATTTTAAGCTTGCTCTGGGCTAAGGCAAAACCTCCAGGACTGGCGAATGGGCAGGAGAGCGGTGGCAGGGAAGGGGAATGTTTCCCCTCGGCCCAGACCTCCTCACATACCTCCTGCACCACGGCAGGGACAAGTGGGGTGACACATGGCCACTGCTCGTCACTCACCCCAGTGGCATCAGGTCTGAACAAGCCGATGGGTCACACTGACTTAGCCCCCCTAAACTCCTTCCTGCAATCCTCTGTTTCTGGGAACCCATTCCATTTATTTGTACAAGATTTGCTGTACTCGCTGTACGACGGAGGCACTGCTTGCCAAGAGTCTGCCACGGGGATGCGAGTCCTGCTTCGAGAGCAGCAGCCCCCCGAAGGCAGCCACGTGCTGTCAGCCAAGGGACTCAAGCCCAGCGAGGAAGCCAGAGGGATGACACAGACCTGGCACAACAGTGGGCAGAAGAAGCCTAAACCCGTGGGTCCTTTCTGCTCTCAGACAGTTCTGGGACATGTGAAGGCTGTGATAGTCCTCACTTACTCAGGTGTGAAACTACGCTGGGCTGAACAAACACGTAATTCAGGTTCTTCAGTGCTTCCTCCTCATGCTGCATGACCTCACAGCTGCCACTGCTGCTCCTGTGCTCCTCTCTGCTCCTCTCCATTTGTTTTCACCCCATGTTTTGCCTCGTTCCCTCTCCATTTGTATTTCATGCCTTTCAGTACCCTGGGGGTGGTGCGAAGTCCACCACTGAATCTGGGACAGCGTCTCCCTCACCTTCCTTTTACACTTTCATGCTGTCTTAAAACACACTTCTTTCCTCTAAACCTTTGTCCAGTCCAGAGAAGGCATCCCTAAAGAGCAGCAAATGAGGCTCCCCCATCCCTGGCTTCTTCAACCTGCACTGTTATAAGGTGATGAAGATCAGAAGTGCCTGGCAGCTGGAGACGTGGCTGCCAGGTGCTCACTGCACGAAGTTAGGATTCTCTCATGTGCCTGAAGGAGGGAGCCTGGGGCTACAAATGACTCCTGAGAGCAGAGGCGCTTGGATGCTGCTGGCTGAGCTCCTCTCTGCAAGGCACAGCACAAGCTCCTAGGGAGGGGATTTCTCTTGTTTTGTTTTGCCATAGGCACATTGCTGTCACTCTGCTGTTAGTAAGAATCATCATTGTCATGTAAACACAGTACGCTTGCAGGAATAATTGTCTGCCCCAAGGACTAATTCCACTTCCCTGTTTTAAACTCTTTATTTCCAGTGGCCTTTGGGTATATCTCAATCCCTACGGACAGGAGAAGAAAAATACCCAATTTCCCATGCCATCCAATAGGAAGAAAAAAATCCTAGAAATGCCACCCTCTGGAAATCCTCCTTGATCACCACATCAATAAATAATCCCCCCATCATTAGCTACCCAGCAGGGATACGAGCAATTCCGCACAGAAAGGATACTTGTAGGATGCTGTGTGGCCCGTTCAGGACATCTGTAATCCCCAGAATTAAACTGTGTTTGATAAAGAATTCATTGACAGCTGCCAGCCTCACATCTGTATTCATATTGATCTATTAAAGAACGCAGGAAAAATTAACATGCTCTGTGACAAAACCTGGGCCAGCCTACAGCTGCAGACGATCCTGCAGGCTGCTGGATGACCCCAAACACCGTGTCTCTGAAAGGAAGGCAGCGACAGAGCTGCAGCCAGGGCAGGGTTGTCACCAGCCATCAGCATGGCCTTGCCACCCCCGGCTGATGTCTGTGCAGACAGAGATCTCACGAAAGGTTACGTGTGTTATGGACAGGACGTGTGAAGTGGATGGGCTTCCAGCATCGTGTCCTCTCTTCCTTCCCCCAGCTGTCCCTAAGTGAAGGACAACTCCACAGGTGAGGAGCTGCCTTTTTGTGCTGGACCTGGGGCAAGGTGGGTGCAGGAGCATGGCCAGGCCCTGCTCTGCTGGTGCTCCCATGGGGCTCCCCACCAGCAGTGGGAGCACAAACCATGCAATGGTTGCTTTTTCTCCAGCAACAGCAGGCACTTCGAGCCAGCTTTCACCTACTTTGTAGGCGTTACGACACCTAACTCTATAATACCCTTGCCTGAACCAGATCTCTGAGCCTGCTCTAAAAATACTCCCACCACCCCCGATAGCCATGTTCTCCATCTGCATCTAGGAGGTGAGCCAGGTCCCAGCACATTGGTGGGAGGGAACCCTGCTCCCGGCGCTCTCCGTGTCCGCACACAAGCCACCTCCTCTCACCTTTCTCTGTCGCCGGTCGAGGACCAGTATCACGACCACGGTGATGGCCACGGCGGCCAGGGTCACCAGCACACTGGCTTCCCAGTAACGCCCGAAGGAGCACAGCTGGACTGTGGAGTAAATGTTTGTCCAGAGAGACATGTAGAAGACCTGTGAAAACCCAGAGAGATGGATGATGCTCGGAAAACTGTGGAAGGGAGAAAAGTCAAGGGGAGAAGAAGCCCTGCCATAAATTAATTAAGTCACCTGGGATTTTTCAGAGGGTGAGAAAGGACAGAAGTTCTTTCCAATAATAAATGGGGGAGGAAAGGGTGTAGAAGGACTGAGTGAGCATTAGTTTATTATAAAAAACTACCAATCATTAAAGACAGAGACTGAACTCTTAATGATGATTCATACCTAGGAAGGATTTCAATCCAGTTCTTCCATTTAGATAAGAAATGCACTTGCTGAAGCATATTGATAATACTTGCAATAGTCCCTCTATTTAGAGAGCTCCTATGTCAGAGCACTCAAGGTGGTGCAGAGGTTGCTCAATTACAGCAATGCTCAAATGATGGACAGTGACACGGGGCTCAAGGACTATGCTAAGGACTAGCAAATGTGGCCTTTGCATAAAAAACAGCAAAACTGAATTTGTTTGGCCTTCACTTCAGGTGTCATGCACCTGGGCAGAAGATTGCCTAGAAGCAAGTATGCTATGTGCAGCACAGCTTGTCACAGCATCCCCTTGCAGTGATACAACTCATTCCACCCCTGCAAGTGCTCAAGGCCAGGCTGGATGGGGCTTTGAGCAACCTGATCTGGTGGGAGGTGTCCCTGCCCATGGCAGGGGGTGGAATTAGATTATCTTTAAGGTCCCTTCCAACCCAAACCATTCCATGATTTACACTAAACAGGCACCAAAGCCCTCGAAACAGCGAGCACCAACTCCTGCAATATTAGTGAAAGGAGAACGCACACATAATGACTACAAGAAAAAAAAATCTAATATGAAGGAGTCAATTTTTATCACTCCTTCAGCATGCTGGAAAGTAACCTTAAGGTAGCTGCTAGTGGCTGGGGTCTTTGGAGGAGCTTGTCTTGCCAGAAGAAGCAAAGCAAGACTAGACAAACCACTTGGTAACCTGCATTGCCTGGGCCATTGGTCTGAACGAGCATCAGGACCAGATCACCTTCAGGTTTTTAAATTCCAGTTAGAAAGAGCGTGATGGGGTACTACTACCTCAGCAGATGCTGGTTACCAGCCCACTCCGAGGAGACTAGCAGCAAGAGGCTGGGGAAGGTGTCTCGCCCTGTTTTTGGAAACACGTCTATGGCAAGCCTGGGAGAGACCTGCAAGAGGCCCTTACCACAGCGATGGCGATCTGGAACGCCCTGGAGTTGTAGAACATGTACCGTCTCACTTCGGGCTTCAGGACGGCCTCCTGGATTAACCTCCTCCACTCGTCTGCTGCCACCTGCTTGGGAAACAACCTCGGGTCACCGGCGTGGGGCTCAGCGCCACCAGAACAGGCCTGGGCACCGCTGGTGGGGCCAGGCCCCAGCAAAGCAAACCGGGCCCCGGGGCACCTTCCTGCAGGGTGTACCAGCCCAGGCTCCATTCCCATCTGTACAGCTGTCACAGACCAAAAACCTGTGTCCTTGCCTCATTTGCAGTGAGTGATAACTCCCTGAAAAGCGCAGGGAAAGTCACAAGAGAAAAGCGTGGTTTTATGACAAAGGACAAGGCGAGACAGATTGTCCCGGTATGTTCCATCACATCGGAGTGCTCTCAAGCAAGTCGGCTGAACCTACGCTGAATGGGTTTCTTCACGGAGGTTTAAGCCAAGATCATTACAGTTGACTTGAAGTCAATGAGGAATAGATTGAAATTAAACTGAAACAAGTCACTCTTAAACCAAAAAAAAATATAAATAAAAAATGCCTGTGGTCTAGGTGCAGGTGCAAATGGTGCCAATCCAGCACTCACTCCTACAGGGCCCCGGGGGAGTGCGGAGTTTACCTGAACCCCGAGGGACTTCAGCTTCTCTGCACAGAGCTCCATGTCGAAGGAGGTGGCCGAGCAGTTATTGTCCATACTGAGCACCATGAGCACCTGCCCGTTGGGGGGGTCTGCAAGAGGAATACAGGCCACCGGTACGTGTGTTAACTGGGTGCAGAACCCCCTCGGATATTTCTAAGAGCATCACAAAGAGCTCCAAAAACAGCCCAGGGGTCTGCTGTCCCCTGTGAGGAAAGCACCCACAAAAAGGGAGGAAACCCAAAACACATTCCAGGAGCGAGCAGTCACAGATAACCTGATGCTCTGACCGTCAGCAGGATAACGCCTTGCCTTGCTGATCCCTAACTGGGAGGACAATGGACTGGAGTTGCTCGGTGCTGGTAAGGCTCTCTCAGAGATTCCCCGTTCCTACCCACCCCACCCATCAGGAGAAAATGCTCCAGCAAACAAATCAAGGCGTTTTCCAACAACCACATTGTCTGGGATGTGGCAGGGCTGTCCCTACAAGCTTCTGGCACCCAGGTCCCTGCTCTAGCATTGGCAGTGTGGCTCTGCTCAGGGCTCCCTGTGATTTCTGGCTTCAACTAGGGCTAGGATCAGAAATGTAATCCAGGGACCCAAGCTGCAGTCAGGAGCCCAGGAAGCATGAGGACAGCCTGCCCTAGATTTGAGGAGCTGTCTGCTCGGAGCTGAGACAGAGCAGCCTTGGAGCTGCAGAGCAGAGCTGTGATCTGGCATCCCATCTGGCACTCATCTAGAGTTTACACAAGCTGAGCTACGCCAAGAGGAAGAGATCGGATCCAAAGAAGTGGCGTGTTCAGATGAGATCCTGTTTCACCGACACATTTCACCCAATTTTCCTGCCCCTCTGCAGCTCCGGGGCCAGCCAAGCATCCCCTGGGGCTGCTCCCTGACACCGCCTGCTCGGTGCTCTCCACTCTGCTGTGCTGGCTGAAAGGCAGCGCACACTCACCCTTCCCTTCTCTCCTGCTTTCGTCTTCCATCTTCATCATCTCTTCACTGCTCAGGAACGGGAGATGCCAAATAAAATGAGGCAATTGCATTACAAAAGGGCGTGACTGCATCAGCTCCAGAAGGGAAGAGTAGATGCATCTGAAACCTCCAGGATAACAACGTCCTGTTTGTTTGCTGAGCTTAATCTCCTCCAGACACCGAGGCATGGAGGCGGTGAGGATGAAGCAAGAGTGAAAACAAATGGGCTGGGCTCTCCTGTTCCCCACAGCTTTGGTCAAGCTGCTTGGCACAAAGCCTACTGGGTGCCAATATCAGATACCTGAAATTCGCAGAGGGGCTCAGTTCCTTGACCCCTGCTGGGGCAACAGGAGCTGCTTCACCCCCCTGAAAGCTGAGTGCTAAGGAAGTGCTGTGAATTGAGCAAGCAAGAACCTGCTGAGCACAGCACGCAGGTCTTGCTGCGGCAGGGCACCCGTGGCACTACCTTCTGCCTCCTCACAACACTGAAGCATGGCTACAGGGAGGGAGCAAACTGATACTGGGGAAGAGAGTCACTTGGAAAGCAAAGCACAGGTCGTTTCCCAAAGATTGCTTGACTTTTGAAAGCTGAGAAAAGAGGACTTCAGAGGTCCTGGGTTTCAATAGTTAGACGTCCACTCACTCCTAAATATCAGGCTTTCCAAAAAAGTAACGTGTATCCATCCCCTTCCCCAGATGCTGAAACATCCATAACATTTACTTACTTTTGCAAATGAGGTGCTGTCAGTGAGCATCGCTGAAAAACCTGCCACCTGCCATTTAAGAGCACTGTGCTCAGCACTGCATTTCTCAGCAAGTTCCCAGAATCACAGAGCAGCCCAGGTTGGAAGAGGACCACAAAAGACCCCCCAGTCCAGCCTCACTCGCTTACCTTTCGCCCACTGCAGGGATCCTTCCTTTAAATCGCTCTTGCAATAGAAGATGGAGGAAAGCGACCCGTTTTTCTCAATTCCACCAGCTTGGCTTTTATAGGCCATGCTGATACCTCTCCTTCAGTGACTCTGCGTCGTGTTGTCAGAAGTTCAGCACTTCATCTCCCTCCCTTATCTTTGGCAGCTCGGAAAAACCCAGGCAGCAGGCAGCCAGCTTGCTCTTCCTGTTGGGGACCAGGTTGTGAAATCTTCACTCACACTCCCACTGGAGGCTTCCTCGAGATTCTGCTTTCCATGAGCAAGGAGGCATTTTCTAGCCCTGAAAAGAGGAAGGAAAAATGCACACATCTTGCAGAGAGAGCAATTAAAGCGTAAGAGCACAGAGCCCTTGGGTGCACCCTGCTCTTTGGAGCCTGCGCCCTGTGGATGTTACCACCGGGCGGGTGGTGGCCAGCCACGAGTGCAGCGTGCACAGGCTCTCCTTTTGCTTGAAATACTTTTTTTTTGTTGTTGCCACTAGGTGAAAAAGTTATCTCCAGATATTCCTTAAATTATTCCAACGTCCTTAAATATTCACACTTTGCAAAGAATCAGTCACGCAATAGAAAGGACTTCTCTTTGTGAGGGCAGAGTGGGGAATTCCCCGGCACACGCTGCAGTCAGCGCAGGAAACACGCACGCACCTGCGCAGGGGCGAGCAGCCCTGCTCAGCCAGCAGCAGCTCTTTGGCACGCTCTGCTCGTCTCTGCCACCGTCCTCTGATCCCTGCTGTGCCCACGGGTTTCCTGTGTAAATGCTGCTGGCGTGGGGCTGCAGCCACCAGGAGCTGCGGGTGGCTGTTCAAACCCAAGGCGTGCAGCTCCGAAGTTTAATCACCTTCCATTCAGGGAGCTCAGCTGCAACCCTGCCGGCTCTCCAGAGCTATCGTTTCATTTTAACCTCAGCTCCGCGTTGCTTTTGCACCGGGAGCCTGGTTTGAAGGTCCCTTGCAGATCTCAACAGCTCTCCTTCGAAAAGGATTGCTTTGCTTTCTTTACCGGTGGCTGTTGCTGCAATCACCCCTTGCACAAAGCCAGGAGAGCCACCAGTGAAGGACTGTCAGACAGGAAATTGAGGCAAGGGAAGCAGCACGAAAGGTTCAGATGCTTGCAAAAAACCTGCAAAGGGCTGGAAACTCAGCACTCAAAGGAGCCAAGCCCTGGTGCATGAGGTGCGTATTGTGCCTGTGTGCATGGGGATGGCCGCAGCACCTGCTCTGAATGCTGGCTGCTCCCACGTTTTTAAAGTTTTACTCCAGAATTAGTCTGCTGCATGTCCAGTCCCTGTGCAACAGCCCCCGGTGAGGTGCCCACAGCGGATCACGCTGCTCTGCAGTGCGTTTTCCTCACAGAACACGGGCAGACACGTTACACAGCACGTCCCCATGCACTGACAGTGAACTCAGGGAATGTCACTTCCTTCCCCTTGGCCTTCGATCCCTTCGGTTTAGTGTCAAACAGAAGGGAAAATGAAAAACAAGATAAAATAAAAAATAAAAAATAAAAAAAAAGAAGGGAGCGATAAAACAGGAGACAAAAGAAAAAACTATTTAAAACCTGCCACCCTGCTCTTGCTGCTGTCGCGTTACATTAGAGGTGAAGCCAGGTTCTCTGCCTCGGACACCTCGGGAGCACCAAGTCCCAGAGCAGCCCCCAGGAGCTGCCAGTGACTGGCGCAGCAGGGCCAGGGCAGCTCACGCCAGGGGCCGCTGCGCCTTCCCCAGCGCAGGTGAGCCCAAAAACAGCAGCTTTGCTTTACACCATTTGTGCAGTATAGACCTCATTTGGCTCCATTGCCTATCATTGCAGAATGGCTGCCGGGGGGAGGGGAAGGGGGGAGGTTGGTCCCCCCACGTCTTCCTCTGCCCTCTCCCATGCTAATGTGAAGGGTATCCTTACCTCCTGCACTCTTATTTTTTGTGCAAAACCATTCCCTTTGCCTCCTTCAGCCTAAGGGCCTTCCCAGACACCTCCAAGCCCCAGCTATCTCAGCGAGTCCTGCTGCTGCATTTCTGCAGAGGCTGCCAGAGGCTTACCTCGCCTGGCTCGCCTCCTGGTCCTGGGGTGCCGGCTCAGCTCCCTCACCTCCTCCTCCTCCTCCTCCTCACTGTCCTTCACCTGGCACCGCTGGGCTCCGCGCTGTCCCACGGCAGGACAGGGGGGTCTCAGCCCAAGGAGGGGACACAGCAGGGCAGCCTTCCCTGCCTCTCCCTGGAGGACGAGCGATCAGGCACCGTGAGCTGATGGCGAGGCGCCTGCGCCCCCGCACTACCCGCTCTCATTACCCCAAGCTGCAAGCACCGACTTGCAAAATCTCCCTGGTGCATGTGACTTTTCCCCAAGCTCGCTTCAGAGCCGTGGTTTTAACCCTCTACAGTTCCTCAGAAATGCTTCCCCATCAGGCGCAGCCATGGGAGACTCAGCAGCAGGAGCTGGAGTCACCTTTTGAAGGATGGGGGTCCAAACCTGGACCCCGGAGGGCTTCTTCAGAGGGGGCATGGGCTGAGCAGTGGCACAGTCAGAAGGCTCTCCTCCTCCTCTTCCTCCTCCTCCACCAGCCGGGCAGGATTCACCAAATACAAATCCCAAAGTTGCATCAGATGAGTCGCCGCGAATACATTAGTCAGAGACAAGCATCAGCAGTGGGGCTGGAGAAATCAGGAGAGGTGAGCAAAGACCTCAAGGCTGAGAACACGCTGCTGCCTAATTAGCAAATGGTCACAGCAAAGCACAGTGGAGCAGAAGCAATGGGGAGGGACCCGCAGCCCTCCCCAAAACAGGAGGCTGTGCTGATATGGAGGGCGGGTGGGGTTTCCTCTCCATTACGTGCTCCAAAAAGCAAAGAAGGGTTGGACACACGGCCAGACAGACCCCCCAGAACATTTCACATGCTGGAGGCTGTGACCTGCCTTCAGGCCAAGAGGTAGCGCTGGGGATCACAGCTGCAGAGCCCATCAAAAGCTAGAGGATCCCCAAAGGCTAAGAACAGAATCAATCAAATACCATAGTGCCTGCTAGTGAACAGTTAAAAAAAATATAAAATGCTTCATTGCCCTGTCAGAGGACACTTCCTGGAGAAAAGGCTGCTCTGCTCTCTGAGGGCTCGATTTCTGCAATCCTGTTGGCTCCAGACTTTGCTGAGCAATGCGTTCATTAAATCACATGGCTGCACGGGGAAGAGAATTGCCTCCAAAACCACTTACCACACGGCATCTTGTTACGCTGGAAGCTGGCAACTCACAGAATAACATCACCCAGCTACTGAGAAAATTAGATTAATCTCGCCGCTGTCACTCGCTGAGGCCCGGCTCACATCCCCACCCAAGGCAGGCGAAGCGCTGGGCTCTTTTGCAAACGCTCATCAGATCTGGCTTCGTTTCCTCCCCTTCTTGCCCACGCAAGGATCCTGACAGAGGCAGAAGACAGCGACCGAAGTGCTTAGAAAGAGCATCGTCAGCTCACTGAGAAAAAGCGCCCAAGGCACTGAAGAGACAAGAAGCCTGAAAGCAATTCCCCTAATTACCTGCAGCACGTACACCGTACACCTCTTGTTTAGCAAGAAGCGTGAGTGCACTGATCTTGGCATCGACACCTTGTCCTACCAACACAAGCAAACCCTGCCAATGTAAGAGGGGTGTTGCAAAAAAAAACAGAAATAAAAGAAGCAATTCCAAGTTTAAAGGGCTCCGATGTAGCCAAAAGGCTTTAAACCATTAAATCTCCAGGATCCTAACGAAGGCTGAGAGAGGGTCGCAATGTGCCAGAAAAAATGCACGCTGAGGCAGGAGAAAGCCTGCTGAGCAGGACCCAGCTGCTCTCCAGATGCCGGTGCCGAGCAGACCCACCTGGCAGGGGGCTCCTTCCAAGCATGCACCTTCTCCACCTTGCTGCATGTTCGAGTCGGGCTCCTTGCTGCTGTGGTGAAATTGTAAGCCGCTGGGCTTTCCCTCTGCAGGTTTTCAAAGCACCTGGTTCACGCCTACCTAAGGAACCAGGGAAGAAGCTCCACAGCACCTTACGCCAATCTAAACCGAACGCAAGGCTTTCCAGTTGTTTTTCGGAGAGTTTTCCAGCCAACCGCCCCCTTGCACTTGCTGATCCCAGGGTCACACCATGCAGGTGCTGGCCCAAAGGAGCCGGTGGAGCTGCTGGTCAGCCGTGTGGAGCCAAGGTCTCCCAGCCCAGCTCTTCCCGACTTCAGCAGTCATCAAATCACATGCTCAGAAACCTCTGCCAGGTGTTAGTTTTCTGAGCACCTTATTCAGGACATAATTTTGGTGCTTTTGTTAGTCAGATGAGATCTTACCTGGTATCTTCTCAATGCAAGCAGACACCCTGTAGCCACAGGCAATAGATTAATCACTGAACGTCTTAGAGGCTATTTCAATAAACAGCAAATATATTTTAGATTCTAGCCTGACAACAAGCTAGGCTTTGCATAGATGCCTTTATACCCAGGCTTCTGAAGCACAAAGCTGGGTCTGTAACGTTCTTGTCCCACCTATTAACAGTCCCACCAAAACTTTAGCATTAAGCAGAGAACAGAAATTCAAGCCTCTTAAAAAACCAGCAGGGAGTACTGCAAATACAAAGTCAAACAGTAAACTAGAAGGGAATTTGGAAGGTCAGGCGAAAGCTCACCAGAAAGAAGGAACTATCTACCTAAAACAGAAAGAGGACACTGGCAAGACCCCAAACAGACGTGGGGTTCTGCGGCTGCACGGCGCCCAGCTGACACCCTGGGAGACTGGCCTTGTTTAAAAAGCCAGGCAGAAGCAAAGAGCCTGTGCCCTGCGAGTGGAGGTCTTCCAAACGTCCCTGGGTTGGGTGCTCAAAAGCTGAAATGGGAACGAGGGAAATTAAAACTGAACAAAAACCACAGACTCTTCTACTCCAGAAAGCAACGCGTTGGCTGAATGCTCGGCTTGTGCAGGCTGGCAGGGGATTTGGTTTTGTGTAAATCAGAATTAATGCAGCCCGAGGGTTCTCTTAAGCTTCCCTCTTTGGCGTCTAAAGAAGCAAGTCCTGACTTATGTTAACCCAAGGCAGAGCTGTTGGCAAAGCCTCCCTCTCCCACTTCACTTGCTCTCACTTGCCAGTCCCAGAGTCACCGCAGCGGGCTCGCTTGCCCTGCTAGGCAGCACCTCCAGGCTAATTCGTTCCTGGTGCAAATTAAGCCAAGGACTTCTTCTAGCCTCGGTGAACCTGGTGTAAAATCAACATCTGGCCTCTCTGAAACAACTCCTGGTTTATCTCAAGACTCCGTCATTCTGTCATGGGGTCTCAAATCTCCGCATCCAAACAGGGGGCAGAGACCTCACCCCATGCACAACCACAACAAGTATTTCTCTCCTCCGTCTGACACGGGACACTTGTATTAACGTGCTGCAGCACAGCGGCTTCATTTCAAAACTAAAATACTTGCCATCTGAGTCTGGGGGAAGTTTAATTGTCACAGTTTCTGCAGTGCCGTGCAGCTGGTTATTGGTTGGGTTTGTGTATTTGATTTCACCTTTCTCAGCTCAGTTTTGGACTTCTCTTTGGGGAGTTTCACGCTATCAGTTTCAGATCATTTCTCCCATTTATCAAGATCATTTTAAATTGTAATTCAGTCCTCTGTACTGTTTGTATCTCTTCCCAGCTTGGTGCCCTGGACATACATTATAACTGTACTCTCTATTCCATCGCTCTGCATTAATGAATAAATTACAGGGAACCTGATTCCGGGAAAAAAACACTGCTGTTTGAAATGCTTCCCCAGCCTGACAGCAACCAGTTAGCCCTGTCTTCTGGGATAACCTCATCCTCCGTCCTCTTCTTAACGCCATTTCTGAGATCTTGCCACTTACTTTAAGTCCCGCTGCTTTAAATACCAAGGCACATACTCTTCAGTCTCTTTTTTTTTTTTCTTTTTCTGACCCCCAAGACCATATTCTCTATTAATTACATGGTTTGATAAATATAATTTTTCTGCAATATCTCAAACCAGCCAAAGCTGATGGCACATCACTGTTACCTCTGCCCTGTTTGTAGTGGTCTGCACGCAATTGCAGGCTCTCCCTTCGTGGGTCTCGTTTGCAGCTGTGCCTGCTGCAGCAGTGAGCAGCAGCCAACGCAGGCAGATCTCATTTCTTTGGATGAATTTGCACTTTCAGCAGAAGTTGAAGATAACTTTCATCAGTTTGTTGTTGTTTTTTTTTCCAGTGAGCCTTAATGAGAACAAAGTTGTCGAAAGCCTCGCCTTGCCCTTCCCCTCTTCCAGCACACAGTCTTCTTTTACAGAGTGCTTTTTTTTTTGTCAAACAGCTCCACAAAGCTGACAGATTGACAGTCATTAAATACAAAAACTTCATTTCACAATATTCCTAAAATACATGTTTCAAATGAAAAATGACACTCGCTTAAGGCATAAAGTGAGGTTCTTTTTCTTCCCTACTTCTGCCTTTTTTCCTATGAAGACTTAAAATATTATGCTTTTTATTACGGTAATGCAAAAGCCTCTTTCTTGCACCTCAAATTAAAAAAAGGACACTTGCTATGTGCCTTGGATAATGATTTGGCTATTGATTCAGCTGGTGCTTTATTAGATTATTTTGAGACAGCCTAATATAATAGCATACCTATTTATTTTCTATTTCTATGCCAGTCCAAGATACAATCTTTTCTGCAAGAAATTAATACTTTCTCCTTTCAACCTCAAAGAAAGATTAAACTAACCTTCTTACTTGGATTATTTTGGGGAACTGTCTTTTTCAGCGGAACATTTATCTTGAGGGTTTTTGATAGTCTTTTTACTAATGCTTTGAAGCCAAAACCTCAGTTGTGAACAGTCGATTCTAGGCTTTTCTTTCTTATTTTGCACTAATGCAAGAACTACTGGTGTCAGATAAGAGGAAAAGAGACTCCAGACGAGGAAAGAAACAAAGGAAAGGAAAAACAACCAGCTTTCATATAGGCAAAGAGAGGGGAAGGTAAAAGGAATTGTATTGTTCTTACACAGCTATCTGCAACCAACTTGTCCTGCTTGCTGCATCTGGTGGGCGTGAGTGCAGGGAAAACAGCAGGAGTCTGGAGCTGTGGACAGAAGGAAGGGAAGGACTGCCAGCAGCCTGACGGGCTTATTCCTAACATTAAAAGCTCCAGACTTATTAAAGATCATCAGGAGTTGTGCAAGGGTCTTGCAAAAGCAGGAGGAATTTAAGGTTGGCAAGTTTGGATTTACACACTGGAATACGCTGAATGATTCCTGCAAGGCAAATCCTCTACGTTAGCACCCAGCCTGGCAGGACAGCAAATGGCTCCAGTCAAAACCAGCTGCAGCCACAGCACTGGGAAGACTCAGGGTCCTCTCTCATGCTTTCGCACTGTCCAAGTCAAGCTGCCTGGGGACCTTCTGATAAAGCATTGGCAGCCAAAATTGCTCCCCTCTCGATGAAAATGTTCCCAAATTCCTGGGTTCTAGATATGTGGCTAGGGATGATCTGCCTGCTTTGCTTCTGTTTGGACCCTGGGAACAGAGCCAGAAGGGAAAAGGAAGCAGGGGTGATCTTCAGATCAGAAAATTACTTGCCCTGAAACTGAAGTCACATGCTAAATTTCAAACAAAATGTTCCCATAAAAATAATTAACTGATTCTTGTTCTTATTTCACAGGAAGCACCGTCAGCACTGCTTTGCCACATGCCTGCTTTCTGGGGCGCCTCCTGGGATCACCCAGGCTGTGAACGACCAGGGAGGGTCACCCCTGCCACCCCTGCACACGCTCCTGTCCACTGCTAGGCCCTTCTCCTACTTAGATTCTGTATTTAACTGCAAGAATTGTACAAGGGATGAAGCCCAGGACATACTGAGCCTGAAAAGACAAAAAAAGAGTCAAGCATCATCAGACAGAGCAGAGGTGTTGAGGGGCTTTGATTTCATCCCTCCCTTCCAGAGGGGGGTGTTGAGCGTAAGATCAAATTGTCCCTTTTATCCTTTTTGTCTCTCTTTGGCCACAGCCGGCACACCATCTCTCTCCTGCAGTGGGCACTTCATTCCACATCCCCACTCGCTAACAAGGCTGCAACCATCCATCTAGGTGGTCTACATAGGATACTGATGTCAAAACTGCCCTGAGGTACCGAGCAAATTTGCGCTCAGCTTGCCCAGAAATGCCAGCGGCCAGTCCGTCCTCAGCATCACCTCCAGCAAGGACTCGAGCAGCCTGCCTGTGCCAGACCGCAGGAGCTTTATCTGGAGCGCTCCTTAACAGGCAGCAGCAAGGAGATGCTGACCTTCAGACCGAACATCACAAGCTGAGCAGGGAGCAAGCTCCGTGAGCACAGGCAAGCCCTAAAAATTGAGCTCGGGCTTCAAGCAGCACAAATGTGTCCTAATTGTACCTTGTACTGCACGTTAAGCCATCCAGATGACGCAAATATTTTGGTGTTAATAAGCCATTTGTCCATCTGGTGCTCTCCCCACGGTACAGAGGACAAGTCTTCTCAATGGTATTTTAGAAATGAAAAGCATCAACTGTAAAGTACACATGATGTCTAAAAAGAAATACCCCAAAGACCAGCTCCAAACCATTGCTGATGAACATGGATGGGACCGGTGCCAAATCATGCTGTGCGAGTCCTGTACTATGCCCACGTTGATCCCAGGGAACTGCTCATCTGCACGCATCCTCATCCAGGAGAAAACAGCCACAGCTACTCGCCGGACACTGCACGAACAAAACAGAACGTCGGCGCTGAACACTTCTTTACCTCCATACTGCACCAGGACTGACTGGGCTGGCAATCTGTCCGTATTTCCAGAGGTCAGAGCTCAAAGTAAAAGAATTGGTGCTATAGATGCTTAAAGCAGCTTCTGATCCCTTTTTGGGGTATGAGAGCAAGTTACATCACATATACATGGGGTCACATCTGCCAGGGACAATGCAGACAGAGCGGCAGCAGGGAGACTTCAGGGACAGGTCTGTACTAGCAGCTGGGGCTGGTTTTACTAACCAAACTCGTTGCAGAACAGGTGGAAGTCTAGATCAGATGCAAGAAGCTGTGTGTCTACCTCCATACCTCTGTGTTTCTAACTCCGTACACCTGCCGGTAGAAAACTGCTCCCTGCTGAGTGTTTGTCAGGAGTCTGGCTTCAGCACACAGACAGCAGCAGGCCTCCTTTTCTCAGAACACCTCATTGTAAGATTAAAGAATCTCAGTTTAAAACAACACATCTACACTGTAACCAAAGCCAGCCTTCCTGGCGAGCAGTAATTGGAAATCCTTGCTTCTGCGAGAAGTATGCAGTCAGGTAATTCTCACCAGCTGAATCTCAGGGAAACATCACAGAAAATTGATGTGCTTGCAAGCACTGGAACTTCTGCGTGTTCTGAAGAATAAGCCTTCACATCCTCTTTTGCCAGAAAGGAAATAATGGGGGGAGAGTATTACTTCTTTTTTTCCCCTTTCTGTCTCTCCCTGTTCTAGGGAACCGGGGTAAGAAGTGCTCATTTAACAAAGGGATATGACAAATCAGTAGGAGAAAGTGGGGACACGCACCATATTTTTTCTGGACAAAGAGCCTTCTTTTCCTGATAAACAAACTGGATGAAATTGGTAATCATAGCCTGGAGCTAGGAGAACTTTTTTGAGGAGTATCACGCTGGAATCTGAGCACCTGTTCTCAACAGGAGGAAAAGTTTCATCTCCAAAGGACAGACCAGAATTAGCATGGCTACAAACTTTTATGAGGCCATAGCACTTCTCCAGCCATTAGACGAGACTGATTAAAAATGCTTTGGTCCTGTTCTCCTTGTACCAAACCTGGCTTTTTCCCAGCTTGACACATTTTACTTCACAGGAGGCATTTGTTTCGATTTTACAACCCATTTAATAGCCTCGATTCCTAAAGGGATGCTTTCAGAACTACAGTACACTAGCATTAAAGTATTACTACAGGATACACCACAGCAGTCTCCTCTTTCATCGCCCTGCGTGACTGCTGGCAGTTAGTTGTTTCTTTAAGACTTCCATCCACCCTGCTTTCCTCCCTCCCAATCAAACTCCACAGGTCTGAGAGGCTTTCCAACGCTGCACTGAAGGTCTGCAGAAATACCCAAGGTTTTGCCTGAGGAACAGCATCAAGGTTTCTTCCAACTGCACGAATTGCAGGTTGGATCAGCTACGTGCTGATTGAGGTCTCCTTTTTGCAAAAAGCTTGAAACTGAACTCAAAAAAAAATCAAAGTTACATTTAATATTCTGCCGGGGGAAGGTGTGGTGGAATAAACTGCTAAAACATGAAAGTTCTTGATGTACCTGTGTGTATTCTTGACTGAAGAGTGAGACAATTATTTCACGCTGTTCCTGAGCGCAGCAGGATGCTACAGGATTCAGCATGACCTTGGTATAAACAAGCAGTGCCTAGGACTTGACTAAAGGAAGGACAATTACTGCACAGTCCCTGGCTATCAGACTATACTAGTGAACTGGCAACGTTTTATTTCCCCTAATAGTCAGAAGAACATTTGTTCCTGAAGGTTTTCAGAACGATCTGGCTGGCTCCATCAGACTGCAGCCAAGAGGAGGAGCTCTCTAACGGGTTTTAAACTTACCTGCTGTGACCTTCAGATATTTGCTTTCTCTTACCTTCTTTTATCAGTATTTGATATTCATTCTTTGGTCCAGACTCTTCATGCAACACACTGAGAGTACCGACAGTATTCAGAACAAGTTAGCAGGCACAAGAAGACTGACTAAAGAGACTTTGGAGTTCACTGAGTGTTTTTACTTTCAAGTGTCATGGTGCCAGACTTGTAACTCAAGCTAACAGCATATACAGAGGATATTCAATACAGAGAAACTCAAGCACCTGAAGATTATCAGCGAGCACTGTACAGCCAGAGAATTCTTCTTACGAGGTTTAACCCTGTATGAAGGCTAACAACACATTGAAAATGCATTTTGGTCGACAAGAATACAGTTACACAGGTCTAACAATTACTGACTCAAGGCAAGCATCTCCCCCCCCCCCCTTTCTACTTCTCAGAGGAAAGGCTCTCATTGAATACTATCCCAAAATAAGGGAGCATTAATGTGCCAACCTGAACACATGTTTAATAACTTAACACAGATCTGAGACGTGGTCATGTAATGTTTGATTAAGCTCTAAATCTACGTCAATGAAGAAACTAACAGAAGTCCGACAAGATGCTGATAGCCTACAGCTCACTGAAATAATTTAACACCTTCACAAGAGCAGTAAGGGTATGGCTATGAGCTGTACGTTCCACCTGAAGCTCAAATGCTGCTACCAGCATTTCCCCCACACTTACTCCTTCTTCCACCACTACCCATTGATGCGGTAATTCACGTGGATTTCAGGTTTGATGTCACACACCAGTGACAACAGCTGGGAGAGGACCACCTCACGATTCTTCTGGAAGTTCTGCTGGATTACACTCATCTTTTCCTGGGTCTCTTTCTCAACCTCAGTGGTGCAGCTGCCATGAGATCCAAGTGCCTACAACAGCAAAGGAAAGAGGAAGCTCACATGCAAGTTGTTTGACAGAGAAAACATTATGATGAGCTCTGTATTTTGTCGTTCTGTACTGCCTCAGTGCACCTCAACCATTAGTCTTTGCTGGGGAATAACTGCTCTGAAAAGACAGGAGTACACTCGGATTGTACTCTCAGATTTCCCACAAAACTTGCCCTAGTTTATCACCCACAGCCCATGCGTTTTTATCTTCTCATTCACCAGCTACCGGTTTAGAGCAGAAGCTTCTGAAGAATTCCAGAAGTCAACATCCCACTGTACCAGCAACTGGAACTGTGAATCCCTGCGCACTGCTGTACCTGATGGTTTAAGAAAATTAGTACTTGTGATTTAGTTTAAGCCTGGTCTTCACATCATCCCACCGCTAGAAGAATCTTCATAAAAATCCCTGGCTTGTTAACAGGACTGCAGGCTGTGTGATATGCACGCCAATGAGTTTTTCGTGGATTGCAGCATCTCCCTTGCTCCATAAGCAAAGGCAGAGAGAGCAAGCTCCCATTTTAAGTGGGGAAAACAGAGGCATGGAAAAGTATGCTGAGACAGAGAGTACCCTGGGACTCAAATTCAAAGAACTTCTCTCTTTGTAGAAGGATAAATTAAACAGAACCAACTGTCACGCAGTAAGGTCTACTTTTTAGCCTGGAATTACCTGGTATCATACACCCAGTGAACCAAACTAAAATGTGATTTTAAATTAATTTTGACCAACTGGCAGGAAGGCTATCATACAGAAAACAGAGGGGGCGTTACTGTGCTAACCGAAAACTGGACAGAGGGGAGAGCTGCCAGATCGTTTCCTGAAGATTTCAAAAGGAACGGCAGGGACACACAGCAAGCAAAACCATCCTACCTGTGCTACAGCCCTCGGTGGGAAAGGGGCCTCAGATGTGCACCTCCGGGCACTAACTCCTCTTGCTCAGAACGAGAGGAAGACATACACCCTGGCACACCGCCAGGCTGCTGAGCAGAGCACGAGCTTTACAGCTTCCTCAGCAAAAGAGCGCTGCCCACAAGGCAAGCGGTTTCTACCAAGTTAGCACTGTGGAAGCCAGCTGGCTATGGGAGGAACGGGCTCTGTCTTTTCTGATGCTGCCACACAGAGCGGGTCTGGGGAGGCTGAGAGCCCCCCAGAGCACCAGGGGGTACGTGAGCTTACCACGCTAATTCACTGCCCCTGCGTAGCTCTGGCTCTCAAGACACAACATACCACACTGATTCACTTCCACCAGTCTCTCCACGACACGCGGCTGTGCGTCACAGGAAGGCAGTTAGGGAAGTAGACCTCTGGCAACGCGTTCCAGCCCGAGGGTGATTCTCAGGGCAAGTACCCCCAGTTTTAGGGCTAAGGGGCTGGGTAGGTAACAGTGAGTGATCTAGCAAACCAACCGCTGCTTCCTTGGCCTTGAATTCCTTCTCCCTCTGCAGGCGGTACTGCTCAATCTCTGCCTGGGCTTCTTCTTTGGCCTGCTTCAGCCTCCGATTCTTTCCTGTTTCCAAAGAACACGACGTATGAAATAAAGAAGAGAAAGTACTGAGAGCACGTTGCCCCTCACCCCTCCAGCGACCTGATGCAAACCATGACTGTAGCATTTGCTATCGCAGTACCCCCTTCTGCAGGGGGCTGTCAGCACCGCACGAACTGCACACCCACACGGCTTTGTGGTGTCAGCCTCAGAGGCACCAGCCTGCCCCGAGTAACACCAAACCACTGCCCAGCTCACCAAGCAGCCAGCTTCCAGCAGCCAGAACTGGCGCAGTTCTCACATCCAATGGATACATGAGGCAACCTGCAGGCCTGGCTTTGCTCACGTGAGCATCTCAGAGTGATCCCACACAACACGGCAGGAAGAACAAAAAGTTTTAGCTTTGCTTCAGGTCAGTTGTGGAAGCAAGAGAGAGAACTGGGTACTGCATGACTTCCCCCCGGGGGTTTCCCATCAAAGCCTTCACTCAGGGTTATCCTCAGAGTGTTACAACAAGCTGCTCCTTGCAATGCCATCAGCAGGTACAAGTCACAGAATCACAGGATCACTAAGATTGGAAAAGCCCTCCAATATCATCTGGTCCAACCATCCCCCTACCACCACTGTCACCCACTAACCCATGTCCCCAAGCACCACATCCAACCTTTCCTTGAACACCCCCAGGGACGGTGACTCCACCACCTCCCTGGGCAACCCGTCCGAATACCTGACTGCTCTTCCTGAGAAGAAATGTCTCCTCATTTCCAACCTGAATGTCCCCTGGTGCAGCTTGAGGCCATTCCCTCCAGTCCTATCACTGGTTACCTGTGAGAAGAGGCCGACCCCCAGCTCCCCACATCTTCCTTTCAGGCAGTTGCAGAGAGTAGTAAGCTCTCCCCTGAGCCTCCTCTTCTCCAGACTAAACACCCCCAGTTCCGCCAGCCGCTCCTCACAGGACTTGTGCTCCAGGCCCTTCACCAGCTTTGTAGCCCTTCTCTGGACACATTCCAGGGCCTCGATGTCCTTCTTGCAGTGAGGGGCCCAGAACTGAACCCAGCACTCGAGGTGCGGCCTCACCAGAGCCGAGCACAGGGGGACGACCACCTCCCTGCTCCTGCTGGCTGCACTACTCCTGACACAAGCCAGGCTCGCGAAGGGAAGAACCCCGCGGGGCCAGGCAGAAGGCGGGCCCCCACCCCCGGGGCTGCTTCTGGGGCCCGCACAGCGCGGGGCCGCCCAGAGCCGGGCCCAGCACCGCGCCGGGCCCCAGCCGCGGCCCCAGCGTCCCCTCTCCGCCCGCCCCGTGCCGCACTCACGCTTGCGGGCCTCGGCCACCTTCTCGGCCGCGCGCTTCTCGGCCTGCAGCAGCTGCTGGATGCCCTGCGACTGGCTCGCCATGGCCCCGCTCCTCCCGCTGCTGCTCCGCCGGCGGCGTCTGCGTAATGCGTCACCGCGCCGCTGCGTGCAGCGTCACGCCTCCCGGCCACGCCTCCTCCAGCGGCACGCGCGCTCGGACACGCCCCCTTCGCGCAAGCCACGCCCCCTGGACCAGGCCACGCCCTCCTGAACACAGGCCACGCCCCCCGGAGCTGTGTCCCCCCCACCCCCCCACCGCTCTTTCGCCCCATCCCTTGAAAATTCCGAAGGGAGCCTCTCCTAGGCGACGGGCAGGGGGATGGGATTCGGGTTTTTAAAATTGAAAAGATAAAAAAGTTATAAAACATACATTTTAGAAATTACAAACTTAATAAAATTAATACATTTAACAAAATTAACAAAATTAACAACATTTAAATTATTAACAAAATTAACAAAAGTAACAAAATTCAAACTAACAAAATTAATAAAATAAGGGTTTTTAAAATATTTATTAAATAAATAATTTTAGAAGTTAATTTTATAAATTCTAAAATTAATAGGATTAATAAAAATAAAGGGTTTTATCTTCTATTAAATAAATCAATTATAAGATATAAATTTTGTAAATTCTAAAATTAATAAAATTAATGAAATAGTAAAAATAATTCATAAAATAGTGGTATCAGTTGAAATCATGGATCATTTTTTAATAAAATTAAAATTATTTTTATTTATTATAAATTGATTTTATAGGTTTATAAATTATAACTAAAAAAACGTAATGGGTTTTGATCATTTTAATTGTCGTGGCAACCCTGGAAGCCCGCGGCGTGCTACTGGCGGTAGTGCTAGCATTAACGTTAATGCTGATGCGGATGTTGGTAACGGTAATGGCAATGCGAATGTTAATGTCACTAATGCTAACGGTAATGTCGCTAACGGCAGCGCTAATGTTAATGCTGATGCTAATGTTGTCAGTGTTAACGTTAATGCTGTCAATGTCGCCGTCACCGATGTCAGCGCTGCTGTCACTGATGTCAGTGCTACCCCACCTGCAGCCCCGGGGCCCCCAGCACCGGGACATGGCGCTGCTGCAGAGGCCCAGGGAAGGCCGCGGGGCTGTCCTGGGGCTGGAGCCCCCCGCTGCGGGGCCAGCTGTGTGCTGGGGTGCTGGGCTGGGGAAGGGAAGGATCCAGGGAGACCCCACAGGGGGCTTCCAGGGCCTGAAGGGGCTGCAGGACAGCTGGGGAGGGACTTTTTGTCCGGGGTACAGTTATAGAACAAAGGGTAATGCCTTTAAATTAAAAGAGGGTAGGTTTAGATTAGATATAAGGAGGAAATTCTTCACTCAGAGGGCGCTGAGGCCCTGGCCCTGGCTGCCCAGAGGAGCTGTGGGTGCCCCATCCCAGGCAGTGCCCAAGGCCAGGCTGGATGGGGCTGGGGGCAGCCTGGGCTGGGGGCAGGGGTCCCTGCCCATGGCAGGGGCTGGAAACAGATGGGCTTTAAGGTCCCTGCCAACACAAACCACTCCACAGTTCTCATATTGCCCCCCAAGCACAGAGCCACCGACACACAGGATTCATGGCCACCCCAAATACCTGCGCTGAGAGCACCTGGAAGGCCGGCCCCATGTACAGGCACCAATACTACCCCACCCAGCCCTCGGCCCTCACATCCCGGTGACGATTCAAAGCCCTGACCGCGACTCCCTGGTACTTTTTGGAGCATAAATCACGAATATTGCCAGGGTGGAAGTGCCAGAGCCGAGGCAGTGACTCACATCCCCTCAGGGTGGTGGCTGGTACACAGCTCCCGTTCCCCGTGATGGAGGGGACACGAGACAATGAATCAAATACTTATTTACAGAGTGGAATGGGAATGATGAGCGTGCAGCAGGGTGACCTTCAGCAGGGCCCGGAGATTAACTAAGTGGGCCTGTCAACCTAGCCTAACGCTTGCTTCAGCGAAAGGAAGATAAAGATGGGGAGAAGAGCTCTGGCCATAAATCTCTGTTTTGAAGCAAGCCGGGGATGGGCAAAGTGTGTGGCCACGGAGCAGGAGCAGCTGCTGGGTGCAGATGTGGGCACGTCCCCAAGGCACTGACAGCCTCATGGGGATACCCAGCAGACCTGGCCAAGCCAAAAAAAGCCACCTCAAGGTCTGTTGGTGGTCAGCTGGTGCAGAACCAGGCTGTTTTGAAACAGAAATGGCCCAGAAATGAAATTCTTCTCATCTTGCTCCAAGAGGAGCCCCCTGTCCTTCTCCCACCTGTGCAAAAGTCTCCAAATATTAAACTCTTCCTCCAACTCCCGCAGCCCTCGGATAATGGCCATTGTTCCCATTTCCATCTAGGAACTCACCGTCCCTGTTAGCTGCTGCCAGTCTTCAGAGATGTTCGTATGCTGCTAATTAAAGCGCTTGAGCTGAACCCACAAATTACTCCGTGGTAGAATGCTTTGAAAGCATTGCAGCTCATCTCCAGGGGCTTGCAGAAAAGCAACACTCACCAGGATGTTATTTTCCTCCAGGAAGACTGGGCTTTTTGGACTTGCTGCTCCTAAGATAACGATTCCCTTTTCTACCACCAGACATATTCTGGTTATAATTGCACAAAGCTTTCAGGCAAAAATCCCACCTAAAGTACAGCTTTGGGTTGACCAAATGATGAGCTTTTGACAACTTCGTTTTGATGCTTAACAAATAAGATAATAATAGCTTGTATATAAACAATTCTTCCTTTGGTTGCACTGATTTTCAGCTTAAGATTGTTCAAAAGCTAACTGAAGCCTCTTGGTGTTGGTCACATGAAGCACATGTGAATTTCAGAGCTCTTTGATCCATTTTCTGCTTCAAATTTTGAAAAAGAATTTCTCACTCACTGTGAAAAATGGGTTTCCAATTCCCAGACCTGCACTGGCATGCATAAAGAGATACTTTTACAGCTTTAACCCTATCAGCAAAGGATTTACAATTGAGCAGTGTAAGTACTTCTGAACTTGTCTTTATTCCTCCAAGATTAATTGTACACGAGCTTGTCACTAGCTAGTACAGAGGAAAAGGCTGCTGCTGCAGCTGGTACTAGCACCCCATTATTTGCCTGGTGCTGATTCATTAATACCATAAACTCAACTCATCCTAAATTTCACGTACCCCACATTCAGTGGAAGACTGTAGGAAGAGCATCTTTAGAAGACAAAGGCTAGCCCCATTCTCTGCCATGGGAAAATAAGTTGCTAAAATCCTTCTGACACAAACCTATTGCCCCTGGACTGCCCTGCCAGGGCTGACCCACCCCAGCCTGGCTCTGTCTGTGCGTGCACTGAGATAGGTAGCAGCAGGAAAAGTTCAGTATTTCAGAAATACTGTCTCGGTGTCAGGAAAAGGTTGGGTTTTCTTTCTTGCAAGCCTTGAAGACCGATTTTCATTTTGGACTGGTGCCTGTTGCCTTTCTGCTTTTGTTCCGTACTGGCTCATGACTCTAGGCACATGCTAAACCGGTTTCAGAATCAATCAATAAATCAGATATTTCTAGAACTGGGAAGAAAAAAAAGGGAACAGATTTCCTTCGTCTTTGTTTTTCTTTCAGTTTCTAAGCACAGAAAACATGCACAATGTTTTTTGAACCTGAAGTCATTACGGATTCCAACACATTTCATAAGGAATGAGATTTTAACCATTATGTTTGGCTTCTTTCCAAATCAGGTAATCACATTTCCCCTCTCTAAATTCCCCTGCACCTTCAGTTGGATGCGTTATGCTCCATTCCCTGACTTATGTTCTGCTGTGCAATTGTCTGCTCTTTCAAAAAGGTTTTGTGTTGAACGCCTGGGAACTGAACTGGTTTCTCTCTTCTGAGGTTTAATTCATTAACACAAATCACTGCGGCATTGAGATGATGCAACTGTTGGTTGTGGATAAACGATCGTCGGTTGATAGTTTAAAAACTACCAATGAATAATTAACTAGAATTCATAGTTCGGGGAATATTTTACATTTATGAGCTGAGTAATAGAAATCCAAGCACAGCATGGCAGTAGAATTTAAAATTGAAAAATCAAACCTCCAACTGTACAAGTTGATACTGCTTGAATGTACCCAATCTACACCAAGAATTTGGCCCAAAATACCCAAAATAAAAGAAAACATTTCATTTTTCATTTGTAGTCTGTGATCAAGGGCAATTTAAAGCCTGCAATAACCCAATTGCAGTTACAGAATTACACCAGCAGAATGGACTTATGTTTGTACCATAAAGAATTGATTAAAAAAAAAAAAAAACAGTTCAAGAAACCATATTTCTGGTGCCAGCTCTCATTACCTTTCTCTGGGACAAGCGTGCAGCCTTGGGATGCTGCGAGGGAGGCCGTGCAGGCTCACCTCAGTGGGTAGCAAGGCAGCACGGGGGCTTCCCAGGCTTTGCCCACCGCACATATGCCCGGTGATCCCCTCAGATCCTCCTGCCCACCACCACATCCCCATCTCCCCAAGCCATGCCACAGCCCCTCTGTGACCCAGGTGACAAAAAATAATTACCCCCGAGCCTGATGCTTGCAATGCCATCAGTATCCCAGTGTCAGGGAGCATGGCTGGCAGTCAACCACATCCATACAGCGCTGCCTGGGACGGGGTTTTAGACGTGATGATGGCAAAATAAGTCAGGTCCTGTTGCACGTTGGTAAGTGGTTTATCCTCTAACACGTAGCACCAAAGCTCTGACTGCTGAAGGCAACTATCAATTCTTCATCAGCTTCTGCAAGAACACGGTGTTGCTCCTGTTCCACCTGAAGGAAACCTGCTCAGTGCGGCTTCCCCTACTGTTTAGCCTCTCCCTGGGCTTTCCAGCTTGGCTTTGTCTGCCCCAAACCACTGCTTTCTGGTGGCTGCATTTCAGTGATGGATGAAATAAACCCCGTGTATGTAGATTGCCTGGTGCTTTGAGACATGTTTGAATAAATGACAGACTGCAGTAGAAGTCTCATTCATTATCAATATTGCTCAGAAATATCAAGTGTCTGACGCCTCTATTTTATTTGGATGCTCATTACAGGCTCTGGAGAAATGGAAACAAATACGCTGTGGCACACCAGAACCGAGCAGCACAGGGATGCCAGCCAGCATCGAGCAGTGGGAGAGAGCTCTTTCGTTACTAGACCACAGGGGAAGATGAGGCTGCTGGGGGATGCTTCTCTAACACGTTCTCCTCCGAAGGAACAGCACCTGGGGTGCTAGCAAGGGCCCTGTTTGCCCCCGGGCTCGAGGAGATGCCTAGCAGGAGTTCCCCGCAGGCAGGCTCCTCACAGCACTGCTCACATCAGCCAGCCGCAGGCCGCCTGCCTGCTAAATGAAGCAGAGTTTCTCCATAAGCAGCAGCGAGAAGCTTTCCTGCCGAATTTCAGCCAAGTGCTCTGGATGGCCCCGGGAAGGGGAACGTCACCCACTCCCGGCCTAGCTTGGGTCGGAGCCTGCGGTCAGACAGCAAGTGTCTGCCCTCGGAGCTGTGCGAGCACCTACACACCGCTACCTGCTGCAACTGCTTCGTTCACAGCATTCATGGAAAAATCCTAATAACTAGCTTCTATTTTCAGGCTGTTAAACACCTCGGGAAGCCTGGGCTCTGTATCCCCACGCTTACCGGCCCCATCCCTCACACGGGGCTGTGGGTAGAGGCCAGAAACAGGCCGGCAGCCAGCACAACCCTCCCATGCTCCTGATGTTCGTGCCAAACAAGCCCCAAAGATTGCTCTGCTCTGGCAGTGCTCAACACCTATTTGACTCCCGGTTACCAACATTGCAGAATTAAATCCACCTAGCTTACCCGAGTTACCCCCTCGTTCTCCTCTTGCTCTTCCCTCACCAGACCAAAACCCAGCTCCATCCCACTCACTTCAATTGCAGTTTTCCAGACAGCTCTGAGCTGCAGGAAAAAAAAAAAAATAAGAGTGTTTTCCCCACCACCTCATCCATCAGCTTCACGGCTCTCCCTTCTGCTGCCAGGAAGGGTTCTTCAGCCGCTGGTCACAGTGGAGCCAGCCCAGGGCCATTCGGTTTGCTGCATTACAGAGGCTGCAATCATCATCTGCTTAATTGTGTAACGGGCAGGGGCACGGGAGCCGAGCTGGATGCCATGTAATGAGATTGCAGTTCAGGAGGTTTCAGGACATTAACAGTGTGAATAACCTGAAAGAACCGTGGTAACAAATTGGTTATCAAGAACAATAAATTGTCTTCTTACATAGGTGGCCTGGGGTTTTCCTTGCTGGGCTGTTTTGTGCCTCGGAAAGCCATGAGTCTGTCTACAAGACTATAACAAATTCAGCACAGAGCAATACCCAGGAAAAGACCAAAAGCACTTGATTAAACACTATTTTGGGAATGCAGAAGACAAAGAAAATGAAGGCTGCTGGCTTTTAGGTGTTTAAGGTGAGGACACAAGTAATGCGACAGCTTTCATCCCATTTCCCCTCCCCAATCTACAGGGCAGTCCTTTTGGGGAAGACTTTGGGACTGACATTGCAGGGCCTGGAGCCAGGACAAGACGTGGCTGCTCCGGGCATGAAGGACATGGGCAAGAGCATCCTCCAGCACTGAGAAATGCAGAGCCCCAGGATGTGCTGAGCTGCTTGGTGGTGGGCTGGGGACCCCCATACCCCAGGCCCAAGCAATCCAGGGTGGTTCCTGCAGATTTCGCTACACAACCACCAAATGCAGACTCCAGGACATTGCCAAAGAATCCAGCTGCCTTTCCACCATCTGCATGCAGGGAGTCAGCAGCAGGGCTGGGCCAGGGCTTATTCTGCTGCCAGCCATCTCCTGGGTGCTCTGGAGTGTGCTTCACCTGTAGCAGCCCTGCAGGAGGGTGCTGGGGCTGCAGCCCCTGCCCGGGTGCCCTCCATCAGCCAAACCACAGCTGGGTGGCAGCCCCCAGGCTCTGGGGTGCGTGAGGAGCATGGAGCAGCTGCGTCGCTCCTGGTACGAGGCTAAGTGTTGAGCTGGAGTCTCCACGTAGACAGACGGGACAAGCAGCACCAACTGCTGCTGTCAGCAAGGCACACGAAGCAGCTTTAGCAAAACAGTTCAGATTCAGGGCCACAGCTCCCCGTGTTAATTTGAGGCAAATTTACAGCTCATGTCAGAAATTAGATCCAAGTCAAGGAGAGCCCTGAGACATCCAGGGACTGAGCCAGGGCAAGTGTGTACCATGCTGTCTATTGACCTGTGTGAATTTTGGCATCAGAGGAAAGGCAGACTGTGACCCATTTGGGCTTTCAGGCCTGTTGAGAACTGCAGGAAGGCTGCCCTGCACCCCATTCACTGCCCCCTTCTTCGGGAGACTCTTGCAGAGGTCTCTGGGCCAGGAGGAATCCAGATGGAGACAGGCAGGTGGGGCATCCCAAAGCCTGTTGCACACTGCAGTGCTGGAGGAGTCGGCACCAGGGAAGGCCGAGAGGGCAGGTGGGAGAAGTTGCCCTCTTCCAGCATTGGCAGCCCTGCTCACAGAGGTGAGGCTCCCCTCTGGGAGTAAAACTCACTCCATCCCATTGCATCTTCCCGTAGAACAGCTTCCAGCACCTTAATTTAGCTCTGCTGCCATCCCCAGAGCCACCCAGTCACCGCAGCACTCTTCTCCCACGGAGGAACCTGCAGGCTAAATGGACAAAATACCTCGCTGCTCCTAGGACACCCAAAATCCAAAGGCCACGGACTCGGGACTGTTTTCCCCAAACTCCCCTGCACTCCCTTCCCAGCAGGGCAGGATCCCTGCAGCCTCAGCTCACTGCCACGAACTGATGGCGAAGGTGGAGAAGAGCAATCCATTCCCTCAGCCTGCCGGTGACGAGACATGGGATCCCAAGAGAGACGTTACAAATCTGTCTCACAGATAACAGCATGATTTAGGAACCCAGGCCATTACTTTGAGGAGGACAAGGTCTGTCAGAGCATCGCTGGCCCCTCAGCACCGCGAGCAGAATTGCCGTGGCTGTGTTGGAGCTCTGCGTTCACCCTTGGCCTCACCTGAGCTCCAACAGCATGGATCAACACAACCTATTGATTTCAGCAGGATTTTGATGGCAATCCTAATGCTCAAGGCAGAACAATGCTCCTGCAAGAATTTCTTTGCTTACTTAAGGCTTTAAATCGTCACTTGGGTTTTGCCAGTGTGCGTGAGCTTGCTCTTTCCCCACATCAGGTGTTCTGTTGGATTGATCTTTTCACTGCGTTCTGCAATCAATGTGTCTGGGCTTAGAAAGACGATAGGCATGGAGTTCAGCAGCCAGCCTGGATGGCAGTGCTGCAGCACTGTTATTTGGGTTGTATCCACCTCCCTTTTAAGCTCAGACCCTGAGGGGCTGCATGTGTGGGGCTTTCAGTGGCTTTGAAGGGGTTTCCCACTGAGACAAAAGGGCTCAGTAGTAGCAGGTGCCTGTGATAATCACACCTTATCTTCACAGACTGGTGCTGAAACATTTGAACACTGCAAGGCCAGGCTTTTAAAACCATTTGGGCATTTACAGATGACACTAAAGGCCATTTAGTAAGAATCCCTCTTCTGGGATTCTCAGAATAAAGCCCCTAAATCCTCCTCACAAAGATGACAGCATAAAACCCTTAGGTCTTGCTCGTACACTAGAGCTGCACAGACTTAACCACGTGTAAACTGACACCCGCTCTTACTACCATGAATGCAAATACAACTAAGATTATTTATTCTGCTCCAGCTGCTGCCAGAGGAAGGAATCGCTCTGCCAGTGGAGGCATCTTTATACAAGTGAACCTGCCTTCACCCACGGAGTTGTACCTTGCATCAGCATCACTAAAAAGACAGGAGGAGACTCAGGTGATGGATGCATGGAGAGAAGTGAACCCCGAGGAAGAGACCTGGAGCAACATCCCTACAAAGGAGGCAGCCGTGCCTGCACGTCTAGAGGCAGGCATGAGGAAGTCGGAGGGAAGTGCAGCTGATTCATCCAGGGATAAGTTTGCCACTCCTGGTGTATGGATCCATCGTTTTCAGACTCGCAGTACACCTGCCCATGTATTTGCAGCATTTTCAGGTGTGGACAGCTTAGTTTGCCACACGTGAATCCATTGTCTGAGTGACATCTGTATTCAAGCAGAGTCTGAAAAACCTCTGCTTTGTACCTGGCAAAAAGTCCACCTTTGCAGCCTTTACTTACGTGGTCAGTAACCTTCATGGTCCAGCCACGATCCTGGTGAGATGCCAGCATAATGAGACAGAGGTCTCAGCGTGGTGTGACTGCACTGATTCTTGTACTAAAGGATGAATGGTGGAGTTATCCACAGCTGTTTTAGTGGGAGCTTCTGGCTGATTTATGTAGCAAAGCCGTACAATCAAGTGGAGATCAAGCATACACAAAAATAGAAGCTCTTCTCAGGTTCTTCACATGAAGCATTAAATAAGGACTGACCCCTGATTAGGGACTTTGGGCGTTGCTACTTTCAAGAGACAGAGTTATTTACTGCTGGTACTTGGCAGCAACTTTTGCATATTAATTCTGATAAGTTTTCCATGGGTCCTTGCTGTACGGAAAGAAGACGTTATTAGCACGTAGCACAGGTAGAAGTGCCACTCTTCCAGGTGGAGCTGTGCAGGCAGAGCACGCAGCTTTCCTGCCCCCTCCTGCAGGGAACTAGGTGCCAGCCTGACCTACACAGCAGCTGCCCGTTTGTCCTCACTCTGCAGATCCCTGCAGAACAGCAGACCTTAGATAAAGGCTGACAAAACCTCCCTTCCTCAGACCACACACCTAACCCAGCAGCTCACCGGGCAGCATGCTAGAAGGAGGCTCTGTGAGCCTGGGGTTGGTGTGGAAGCCAGGATCCCCTGGCAGAGCCCGGAGGCATCGGTGCCATACATTCTCTCCACATCCGAACTGCACTGATTTCACGACCTGCTGCTGATGGAGCCCCCATGGAGCAGTACACGTTAAGTCTACCTGGCTCCAGCAGCAAGCCCCAGCTGGGCTCCTTGCCACGCTTGTTGTTCTGCCCAACATGAAATACAAGAAAGTGAATTTGCAATAAAAAGGAAAAAAAAAAAAACATGAAATTTCTCTTTGCAATCTCATTCTGCTCCAGGGCAGGACTCTGGCAGACTCCGAGCTCCAGCTCTGTTTCAGCCAGCCTGGCGAGGAGGATTAGATCAAAGTTTTGCTCGTTCCTACCACAGGCAGGGCGTCCATAGCTCTAGGAAACATGGTCTGGCTGCTGCTACTGATACTGAAAAACAGCTGTGATGGGTAAAACCATCAGTTTTTTTCTGTTCAAGCCCAAGTTTACTGGTTCATGATACCTAAGCTCTGGCATTTTGTTTAAAAGGAAAGGTTCGTCTGTCTACAATGCTCCAGAAGATCAGATTCAAGATAACAGGTGTGCAAATATCTGCTATATCCACACCTGGAATTGTGTTTAATAGCAGGCAATTTAACCCCCTGATGTTCCTCATTTTGTATGGAAACTGCTGGGATAGGAGGGCAGCGAGCGCCAACCGTGCTCGGTTGCTATGTAATTTCCTTTTCTTTTTTTTAATAAAAAGATGTCTGTTATCAACTCCAAACATTTAATACATACAAAAAGTATATATACACAGACATCCCTCCACGCCCTTCCTCCTCCCATTTTGGGCTGACGCACTGAAGGAATTGCATCCAGCTAAGTGAAACACCCCGCACGATCAGCTACACAGTTCATTACAAAACGCTCAGACCTCCCCGTTTAAATCCATTTCCCGTGAATGATGACTGGTGTTTAAATAAGTACATAGCATTTTCTAGAGCATTTCACTCACTTTAATTAAAAGCTAATATTTATAGAGCCAGGCACATGCGCTATACACCAAGAGAAAAGAGGTCTCCCCTCCTGCCTCGCCAGTGCCTTTCTGCAGTAACGACCGTGTAATCGCTGCTGAACTGGAGTAAGCACTATTGATTGGTGCCTCTAATAGAGCATATTATTTTAAAGAACTCGCAGGAATGGACTATTCAAGCTCGTTTTATTTATTGAGACTATGAAGGCTGTAATCACATGGGAAAACAGCTGATTATTTGTCATGCACTGGTCATTCAGAAGGTGTATCCGACACCACGGCCACCCAAGTGAAGTAGAACAGTAGCCTCTGCTGTGGAAGGATTTTGTCATCATCCCATGGCACAAACTGGACTGTGGCAGCCCACAGGCTGCTCCTGGCGTCACAGCAGCTTCTGACCTCCTCTGTGAGCACAGGAGGCCAGCAAAGCAGGACCCCGTGCCCCACACAACACCTTGCCCCTAGAAGCAAGGGGGCAGGCAGCACCTCCCTGACCGCCGGTGCCTGCAGACATGTGGCAAAGGCACCAGCTTCAGCTAATGGATGCTGCTGGCATTGCACCCCCACGGCAAAACCCCAGTGTTTCTGCTTCAAAGAGGAGCCCATCTGCAGAAACACTGGAAACATGGGCTTCCCACAAGGTAACTGCGTGTCCAGGATTAAGATGGAAACAAGCTCGTGGAGCAACACTTCATGTAAGTGCTCTTAATTTGCCTCTTTTTGCCTAGTAACCAGCACCGTTACTCCAGAGTTTTCTGCATTACAGCGTCATTTATTGGTAATTACACATCATCTTCCCTCGGCACATCCCATCACACAGATACCGGCCACAGCATCACAGCTCCCCAGAGAGCTGGGCTCGTGCTGCGGCTCTGGGAGAAAATAGCAGGGAGCTGCAGCAGGGCATGGCTCTGCAAGGGCACAGAGCAAAGGGCAGGGGGACAGTGACACCCTACCTAGGCAACAAAAGAGCTTTGCTGATAACAGCCAGTGACCTCCACACATCCCTGGGCACAAAAAAAAACACACAAAACACAGCCTGGCTCCTGGGCTGAGCTGAAATACATCTCCTGAGCCAAGGGGGGGAAAGCCCCAGGCGGGCTGCTCAGGGCAAGCAGAGCCAGCTGGAGCCCAGGCAGGACACTTCACCTGCACAGTTCTGCCTTTCCACCAGGATAATTAAAGAGATATTAAGCAAAATCAGCCCTTAGAGGAGCTCCATCCCTGCTCTCCTGGCAAGCACAGCCCCCCTTGTCAGGGGCTGTCACCATCCCTCCTTTCACCAGATCCTCTCCCTGCTTTTCTCCTTGTCTCTGCTTCACCTTCACTAAAAATTTCCCACTACAGCCTCATCACAGGTGCTTTACCAAGGAGCACCTACATGATTTAATGTCTTTCTGTTGCCTATTAAATCCAGGACCCTAGGAAAGAAGTACTAAATTAGTCCTGCATGTTCCTTGTCAGACCATTAGCCATTTTGACTTTTAGGCTCTTTTCCACTTAAATCTGGGCTTTAAGTATTTTCTCTCTCAAATTTGTTCTAACACATGGCATGTTATATATCAAATAAAAGGTCCTGTTTGCTGTTCTTTCGCTAGCCGTAGTGCTGAGGATTTCCTCGTGACAGCTTAGAGGTAAGTTCCTATCTGCGTGCAAACAACCGGCGTACGGCAGTGCTGGGTTTCTTCCCCTTTGGGGGGAAGAGGTGATGGAGGCTGGTGCTTGGAGAGAGATCTGTGATGTGGGAGGTCAGTAACTGAGCGTACAGCACTACAGACAACCCTCCTTTTGGAGGCTGTGATCCTGACCCATCTGTCCTGAAACAGGGAATTGATTTGGTTCTCGGAAGGCCAAAGGAAGTTCAGCGGTGGTGGCAGGGATGGTTTTCACAAGAATAACCCGCTGCAGCTTTCTGCTGGTCAGAAGGACACAGTCCCCTCTGTTAGAACAAGAGACAGGCAACTCTGATAACCTGAAAGATTTCTTCTTGTGTTTCTGTCCCTAGCATTTTGTTCGATGCTCCTTGCAAAGTCTCCTGTCTGCAGTGAAACAAATGGCCATCCGGAATTGCAGTGGTTAACAGCTCTAGGAGCCTCCCCGCCTCTCTCTGAATTATTCTATGCATCCCAAGGATCTAATTTACTGCTTAAATGCTCTATTTTGTCCCCAAAAGGAGCACTGCCTACACCAAACACCAGGCGACAGGAGCACTGCGGAGCTCACTATGGAAGCTGCAACTTCACCTTCGGTCCTGATTGATCTGAGACAAATTAATCTAAACAGTACCTACTTGTGCCAAACTCAGTAAACTTGGTGCTGTTGGGAAGCCCACTGTGTGGGATTAGTGCAGGGAAGCATCCAGACCCCCTCCCCCAGGGAAGGAAGAGCACGTCCCATGCCTACCCGACTGTGGACACCACAAGAATAAATAAGGAGGGGGGAAGGCATGGTGGTGTTGGACACTTGATGTTTCTGTGTCCCTAAAACACAGAAAAAGGCTTGCAAGCTGTGGGTGGAAATCACCCTAAGATGCCCCTGCAGCTCTGGATGCTCCTTCTGAGCTAAATCCCTACAAAGGTAACAGGGCAGCTCCTGCTTCTAGCACAGACAGCTGCACTGGCTGTTCATTTAAATATAATGGTTAGTTCAGGAGTCAGCAGTCCCCTGGGCATCCCAGAACAAGGGAAGAGCTCGGGTGGTGGAAGACTTCAGCCCCGATGAGCGTTTATTGGCAGGAGGAGGTCCCCTGGCTGCAGGAGGGCAGGAGCCCCTGGCGAAGCTCAGAAGGAGCGGGGTGGCTGCGGCTGCCTCGTGCCTTGCTGGCAAAGAGCTGGGGCTTTCTGAGGGAGCCCTGGTTTAGGCTCAGTGTCTTTTCAAGGCAGTGGAAAAAATACACCCGGTGCAGATGTACTGATGAGCCCCCAGCCTCGCTGGTCTCCTCGCTGGACTGGCCAGCGGTACGCGTGGTGCTGGGGAAGAGAGCTCCTGCGGGGTCAAGGAGGTGAGCTGGGACTCGGGTGGGTGCACGAGGAGAGCAGAAAGCAGCTGTTAATGCTGACCCTGCACGGGCTGGGGGAGCTGACTTCGGTCCTGAGGGCTGCCTGGTGCAGTGCTGGGTTCCCTGTGTAACCCCTGCCCTGTGCACAAAGGAGAGGAGGGCGTTAAGCACCGGCTGTCCCTGCCCACCCGTTCGTTGGCTGCTCTCCTCCTTTATCATCCCTGGAAGCTTTATTGCCAAGTTTTTATGCAAAGTAGAAAAGGCTCATTAGATGAGGTCTGAAGTGCTCCTCTGTTGCTGTTAAAATGCAGCAACCGTGTAACTGAACAAAATGTTCTGGTTGGGTTAATGCTGCGCGCAGGTACCAAATGGCTGAGCTGCAGAGCAGCGAGAAGCCGGGCCTGGAGAGGAAGGTGAACGGCCGGAGTCTGCAAACGTGGCAGGCTTAAAGTGTGGGGAGAAGCCCAGACATCCTCACTCGAAGTTTAGTACCACATGTGCTGAAGGTCTCTGACCTCCCTTACAGAGCTCCGGAGAGCAAATCCAGAAGAGGACGGACGCACCCCTGGTTCGCTCTGGTCTCTCACCCTTTTTTGGAGGCCATGGACACGCAGAGATCAGTTTCACGAGGCTCTCGGGGTTGCACTGTTTAGGGTCTGGTCCTCAGCTAGTGCCAGCTGGGCAGCACTGTCACAGTCTACACAGGTGAGGTTGCTGCAAGTCCCTCTGCCCACCGCCTCCAGGAGCACCCGATCCACAGACACCAGCCCAGAGCAAATCCTGGTGGAAGAGGGCTAGGGGTTAGGTTCAGGGGGGCAGTGCTTTGGGATGTGTCAGCAGCTCTCCTGCACCCCTAGGTGAGAGCTCTCCAGCTGGGCAGCCACAGGGAGCAAGAGCAAGCTGGAAGTGCTGGTGGCCTCTCAATTCTGCTTCTTCAGCTTGAGCTCTTACAAAAAGATGCTGAGATGGGGAATCGCAAGCTAGCCATAAGGAAGGTTTTGGGCCTTGTGATAGTGTTTTGTTTTTAAAAAATGCAATACTGCTGTGTGCAGGGAACTCTGGGTCCTGCTACTAAAAGTCACAATCCCTTCATGCTTCTTTGCCCGGGGGGAAATCCTCTCGTGCTGGTGCCTGATTGAATCCCCAATGCTTCCAAACAGCAAAAAGGGGGTTGGACAAGGATTATATCTTTATATCTTTTGCAATTCCTTTATTCTGAAGGTCTCCAAAGGTTATAGAAGTGGCACCTGTTCAGCTGAATCTTGCACTGGGAGCAAGGGTTTGATTGCTTCTCTTTTGCTTATGCTATGTAAAAATTGTTTTCATCTGCCTGCTGATGGGCTGCAGGGAAAGCGGAGCACAGGATGTAGAACTACAGAATTTATCAGATAAACCCGTGCTTAAAATATCCTTCCTCGCTGCATCCCATTACATCTCTTCTCCCTGTTCCTGGTCTCGTTCAGGATACTATTAACTCAATGGCTTCAGTCCTGGCTCTGCTTACAGCACAGCATTAAGTCAAAATTGAGCATCAGCTGCTTGAGCTGCAGCAGAATTCATCTCAGCCTTCTGTTAGCTGTAGGCCAAGAGCCCGCAACCAGGAACAAGGTAACAAGTAATTCATATAGAAAAGGTAGAAAATTAAATCTGTTCTACTAAAGAGAGGAAGATTTAGACAGGAAAAGAATCCATTTACTCCCCAAGTCCCTGCTGTTGCTCCTGATTTCCAGCAAGGACATGATGCTGGGGGCGATGCTGGCTCGGGGGCAGCCTTCCTCCAGCTGCCCAGGTGAGCAGCTGTGCAAAACGTACTGCGAAGTCTGTCTCAGTATGGCTTAGGCTGAATGAAGACATCTTTATTCCAGGCTAAACGAGATGTCTTAATGCCAGCCAGTAAATTATCTCGTGTAATCTAGCTGCTGCCTCCTGCTGAAGCAATGCCCGTGCTTGGGAGAGAAGGAGCCGTTTCCCTGCGAGTGTCTGCAGGGCAGCCCGGCGGTGACCTTGCTCCGAGACCTGCTGCGGAGCTGCCAGAGGCAGAAACCTCTTCCCCTCTCCAGGTAGACACCGAGATGCAAAGAGCCCAGGCGAAGGAGCAGGGTGTTGGGCTGAGCTCTGCTGGCTCTGCCACCAGTCTGTGGAAGGATCATTGCCTCACCCATGTAGGTTTTTTCTAGCTTGTACCAGCTTTTATTCAGATAGGAATCTCATTAATAGTATTTAGGAACAGAGTGGCTGGGGTTGGTAATTCGGATAACAGTCACTGACTGTCCTGTTGGCTGAGAGCAGCTTCAGTGTGTTCTGCTCCGGCGCGACAGAGGCAGAGAGGATGCTGCACCAGGAGCAAGCCTGAGGCTGAGCTTTTTTTCCTCCCCGTCCCGGATGGCAGCATGTCCTGCCTGGATGCATCTTAAACTGCTTTGTAGTGGAGCATATGCTTAAAATTCAGAGTCAGTGGATGCAGGCTTGGAGGCTAAAGACACCAGAGACTGCCAGACTGAAGCACCAGTTCTGGCTGTGCTGTGATCCCGTACCTGCTGCTTCACGCTCAGCGTGTTGCTCTGGGAAGACTTTACTCTCTGTTTGGTGCAGATTTATTGCCAATTGACTTTTTCCATACCACGCTGCAGCCTGCAGAGCCTGTCCTGCTTATCTCGAGTGTCGGAGAGGTACCTGGGAGGTGAGGAACAGCAGGAGCAGTGCTTGCTAGGTTGTTCACCAGGTTCATGCGGTGAGGGACGGAGCCCTCCCATTCCCTTTGCTTCCCCCGAGCAAGGTGGGTTTCCAGGTGGATGGAGGCTGGCTGGAAAGCTGCTGGAGAGAGACTGGGTGTGCTTTAGCCTTTAAAAGTCTGTTGTAAAGCAGCTTGGGCCGAGCACGCCAGGAACTCCAGCATCTCGAAGGAGGCTCAGGCTGGGTTATGCAAAGGGTGTTTAGCATTCACGGCAGCGTGCTGGCTGCTGGGCTTCCTGCACTTCATGCATTACTGCTGCCGGGAGCTCAGCGAGGGCCACGAAGCCAGCTCCTCGAAAAAGAATAACATCATTTGGTGTAATAATCCCAGTGGCTTTCTACTCTTTGCATCTAAAAGGATGCAACCAGGTGCCTTCTAGTGTAAACCCAACTGCTTAGTGCAGATGTGACTCCGTCCAGGTTTCTGTTATTTCTGCCTTTCCTTGCTTTGATATGCGGGATGTAAAATCCACAACTGCTGTAACTAAAGAGATTCAGACCTTCCCCTGGGAGATGCTGCAGTAAAAACCTCACCGAACGCCTGCTGGGGCTGCCTGCAGTGCTAACAGGAGGAAAGCAAAAACCCGGGGGTCTCAGACACGCATCACCAACTCTTCTGCAGCCCAGCTGGGGACACAAAGCAGGAGCAGGCTGTGTGATGTGCTGCAGGGCTGGTGGCTGCCAAGGGTGCTCCGGGCTGTCCCTTGCCCTCCTGGGATGGCATTTGGCCAGATCTCCTTCCTCTGTAGCTTCTGCAAAACAGCTGTGGAAATAGCTGGCTCCTAGGAGGAGTTCTGTAGTGCACTCTGTCCCAGGGTTTCAAAGCACAGAGGCTTATTTCACATCCCTCTTCAACCCTGCCGCTGGGTCCCTGGGGATTTGCAGCCCCACGGACCACCCTGCACCAGGTAACAGGCACAGGGGGCAGAAGGCTGAAACCACCCTCCAGGGCCCAGGGGGGTTGGTGTAAATACAGCTGGTAGCGGTTAGTGAAGGATGATAAATAAATACTTATTCTTTTCACGCCTGCTAGTTGGCTCACAAACAAGTTTGGCTTCTTGTGCCTGCAAAGGTTTTGTGCTGGGTGGTGTTATCTGAAGTTCAGGCACGGGGACGCACAGACCTGTGCACACGCCTGCACGTCCAGCGGTGCAGTTCTCCATCCTACTGCGCAGGTGACTAGGAAATAATTTAATTCTCGTCTGAAATATAAAGTCAGGCTGAAAATCCGTAAGGATGAAAGTTTGTACCAGTGAAACTGCTCTCCTTCAGGGGAATGTGAGGGCTGGGGTCCGCGCGTCGCTGCCTGTGTGGGGCTTTGCTTGGAGCGAGCCTGGGTTCAGAGCCTGCAGCGACGGACGATCCTCCGCGGGGGAAGAGAACAAACACTCCAAAACGTAATCAGTCACTGGGGAGATGCGGCGGGATTTAAATGATGACATAACGTGCTCGTCTCGTCTCTGCTGCCTCTGCTAATGAGTACGATTTGGTAGCATTAGAGATGTATCCGCGGGCTTTACTGTGTGTGAGTCAGGGGATCGCAGCCGTAATTAGCCTCATCCTCTGCCAGCAGCCGAGCCACTCGCCTGTCCAGCACAGGCAGAAGTGCCCCGCGAGTGCCCTGCACATGTGCCCAGCCCAGCGGTGCCTCCGTCGTGCCTCGGGGCTGCCGGGCAGTGCCTTCGGCTGGCTGTGCGGGCTTCTCTCATCTTGGCTCCTAGAGAGATCTGAGCAACCACTTCTGTTCTGGAGAGTTTCAGAAATGTGATGACAGCTTAGAGGCTTTTTCATGCTCTGTTGGCTGTTTCTCACTTTAGGAGAACTTTCAGCATCCTGAACAGCTATTTTTTTCCCCTCCAAAAACAATATTTGCTTCCCCCAAATGCATAATTACTATAAGAAAATGGGTTTGGGGGAAAACCTTCACAAAGCCTGACCATTTAGTGGAGGGAGGATGCTCAGCTGAGTCCCAGAAGTCAGCTTGTCAATCTGTTTGACCTTTCTGAAGAGATGTGAGTGCTCGTTCCTCACCGAGACAGCGCAGGCATCTCCGCAGGGGCTGTTGTGGGAGCAAATATGGTGGAGGGGAGGATGCAGAGATTTCAGATAAGGGGACGATTAGAAACGACGGGGCGTGTGGCCAAACGTGGCTGTGCTGAGCAAAGGCAAACTCAGGATGAGTTACTCTCTCTGAAGCTTTTTGCAGCGCGGTCTGTGAGCTCTGGAAAGCTCCTTCGTGGTGCGGAGCCCTGCTGGAGCTGGGTGCCTGTGCTCCAGCCACTGCAGCTGGCCGTGGTGCTGCACGCCAAGGCACAGCGAGGGCTGCGCTCTGCCGAGGTGCCCATGTCTGTTCCCTGCACTGGAGACGGGGACCGTGCTGTTTAATCGCTGGTGGCACCACCAGGCTGGAGGCAAATAAAAGCCTGCAGGGACAGGAGCCAGGCTTCAGGCTTGCCCTGGCTTTTTTTCATACCCCTTCTATGCTCCTCGTTCCCCTCCACGGCCTTTTTGGTGAGGTTTGGTGCTGAGCTGTGGTGGGTGCTGGGAGCTGCTCCGTCAGCCACGCTCCTCTGGCACCTCTCAGCATTGCCCCTGATGGCGCGGGATTAATTTTGTAAAAGAAAATAAAATGACTGATGTGATTGAAATGCCTTTGCCCTGCTACATTTAATCAGCGGCAGTAGGTATTTATTGCCTTATATACTACTAATCAATAGCGATTAGTACCTCATTAACCTTTTCTGTTCTTTTGATTGTCTTCTTGCAGTGTTGTAATAACAGAGCATCCCTCTCCAGCCAGCCAGAGGTGGTTCTGTAGGCTGCAGAAGGAAGCACAGGTGCTTCTGACGAGGACTGTGACCCTAACACTAAGAGGAAGAATCACCGTGCCACCCATCCTCACCAGGATGTGGCAAATCCTCTTGGGGTTTGCTCACCTCCAAGCTCCCAAGGCAAACATCTCAGCCCCATAGCTCTGTGACAACGGCTGAGCGGGAAGCAAAACCCTCAGGGGTGCAAAATCTCTGGCGTGGGGGAAATTCCCCAGGAAGAGAGAACCGCCTGGCGCTCTGGTGTTGTTTCGGGGTGGTCACAGCAGTCGGGAGAGCATTGCTCCCCTGTGACTTGTTGAGTTTGCACCTAGGATGCACTTACAGCCTCTGTGGTGACAGATGCACTGAAAAAACAAAGTGAGCGGCCGTGGGGAATCGCTCCCTTCCTCCCCGGTGCATTTGCTCCCCCACATCTGTGTGACCAGCCCTTGGAGGTGAGTTCCGCGGCTTGCTGGGCTGAGCGGTGCTCCCGGTGGAAACCTGCGAGGGACGGAGTGCGGCAGTGCAGCCCGCTGGGACTTCAGCACCGGAGAAAAGGTGGTGGGGAGGTGGGCCTGAGGAGTGCAAGGTGGGCCCGGGAGACTGACAGGCTTTCACAAGCAGCAGACTGGGATACATTTATTCAAATTAGATAAATTTATTCAAATTAGATTAACTCTGTGTGGGTTCATTAATTCTCAGTGTGAGTGAAGCCCCCTGAAATTCCCATCTGCTGGGAGGCTGAGCTCATACCAACGAGCTCTGCGGTGCTCAGGCCAGCTCAGAAACCGTCAGGTGCATTTAGGGACCCCCTCGGGAAGGGACTGCGCTCCCCCCAAGTGCGTTTGGTGCCCTCCAGCCACAGCGACTGCTCTAAGTGCCACAGCTCACATGCAACAGGACTGAGAGGGGTGTGAAATCGGATTTAATGGGTGTGAAAGCATTCCAACAGCATTGAAACAAAAGCATGCCTGGTAATATAGGTGAAGCTATTGCTCTTTGGTTAACTATTTAATGTAGGCAGTATCTATAAGTGATCCTGTGGTGTCCAACCTGTGGAAACATTGTCTTGGTGGTCTGGAGCAAAAATACTTGCCTCTGATCTGCTGCATAATGGGGAACAATGAAATTCCCACCCAACCGAATTTGTTTGGGGCTGGATTTGCTCACAGCAGTCTCAGTGTGGCACTGAGCAATGCGAGCATATGGATTTCTAGGTATGCAGCTACAGAAGGGTTTAACAAGCGTCTGAGTTTCCTGCCCCTCTGCCTGCCTGAACCTTGCTCTTAGCATCTGCCGTTGGCTGGAGCACGTCAAATTGAACTTCATCTGATTAAGCACGGCAGTGCCGACAACTTGGAAATGGTCCTGTTGTGGGTGGATTACACTTGTGCTCGTAACTCAGGGCTCAGAAAATCCCCCTTGAAATGACGATTTCCCACCGCTCCTCGAGCTTTGCTTTAAATGTGACTTCTGCCTGTTACACCTGGAGCTGAAGCGACGGAGCACGCGTCTCTGCTGCTCACGTAGCACCCAGCGTGGTGGGGAACTTGTGCCTGCATTGTGCTGTGCTCAGCCTTCCTGCAAAGCAAAACAAACGGTGAGGTGCTGCTGGACCCCGCAGTGCCTGGGACCTGTTTAAAAACCCCTGATGACGCTTTTTCCTCTGCACTGGCCGTTTCTGTCACCCGCTGAACTGCGGCACTCAGCTGATTCTCATCCGTGCTGAGGAAAGCACGTGCTCAAGCCGTGCAGACCAGTCCAGCCACCCAGGGACAGAGGATCGGGAGCCAATCTGCTAAACGGGGATTTAACCAAGAGGCAGCCCCGAGTGCTGCTGTCTCCTACCGCTCCCAAGCAGCACAGGGAGCCTCTGCTTCCTCCAGGCCCTTCTCACAGTTCAGCCCAATCCTCCAGCTCTGCAGCAAGGGATTTCCAACCAGAAATAAGTTTCCCCATCTTCTTGCTACACTGGCTTTTAATTAGGAGCACAGCTGCTCTGGAAACGCGGAGCTCACTTTTCAGAGTGTGCTGGAAAGTGATTAGAATGGATTAAAGTGGAAAGGTTAGGCAATTTATTCATCTGGCACTTAGCAAATGCGTTGGATTGTTTTGTGCTGCGGGGATGATTTAAAAAAGAAAACAACACCTTTTCAGCTCTCACTAGCCCTGAGGTACCCTGCTGCACGAGCTAGGTGGTGGATCTGAAATGCTGTTTGAGTAGAGCTGTGCTGCATGCAGTGACTGTAACGGAGCTGAGGCGAACGTGCAGGTGCTGTGGTTTCCTTCCTGATGTCTGCACCAGCCCCTCTGGCTACCGAAGCTCCAGCTGAGTCAGGACTGAACGTGGACTCTTCCAGCCCTCACAGAACTCAGCTCCAAAGGATGACTTCCCTGAGTGTTTGCAGAATAACGCTGTTTGTAAATGGCATCAACTTTCCATCCTGAGCACCTGCTGCCGAATATCCAGCTGGCAGAGCTCTTTTCTTTCCAAAAGGACTGTTCTGATTTATGGTGGTGAGAAGCTGGCCCGTTTTGCTGAGCAGCCCTGCCAGGGCATTGCGAGCCGCCGTTCCCTGCAGCTGTGGGGCCCTTGCTCAGCAGCTTTACTCCTGCTGAGAGCTCCGAGAGGTTTTGCCTGGGTGTGGGAACGCTCCTGTGCCTAAGGGCAGGATGAGCCCCTTTTCCTCTCTGGTCCAAAGATGTGCGCGGCCCTCAACTGTACAGCTTAAGTGCTTAAAGCAGTGGAGAGGATAAAGCCTCTAGAAATTAATCAGCCTCGCTTCAAAGCTGAGGGTCTTTGAGAAGATCTCAATCCCTTTCCCATGGAAAAGCAGTGGGGGCCCCTGGTTGGACGGTACAAGGTGAAGACCCGACTCGCACACTGTGTGAACAACCTCAATCTGAAGAACATCTGGCAATAAAATGTTGCAGGTGTTTTGGGAGCAGCTGTAAGCAGAACTAGAAGAGGTGTCGAGGTGTCGCATCCAGCCCTGCTCCAAAGGGGTGCCTTGGAGATGTCCTGTGTCTGCCAGCAGCTGAACGGGGCATCCCAGGGACGAGCAGCCTCCCCCAGCAGAACCCTCGCAGCAGCAAGAAAACAGAATTCTTCCCAAGCACAGCTCCTCCTGTTGACTTTGTGTGTGCTTCTGGGGGATAGCATTGGGTTCAGCTTGTCTGCAGTTGGGAAACCGCCTTTGTGATAGCTTCAATAGGAGCAGTCAAAAGATCAGGGCCAAATTCCACCACTGGGGAGCGTTGGGTCATTGAATACCAGCGGTGGCTGTGGTTCTGACGCTGCCAGGGAAGACCTGGATGGGCTGCTCCAGACCAGGGCTAGCGCACTGCAGGGCTGCTCTTTCTGCGTCGGCTCATGCCGGTGTCCTCGGTAGCTTCTCGTAGGATTAAAAAATAAATAAAAAATTTGGAGATGCTCAGATACTGTGCTAGTGAGAGTCACAGCACTTTAAATAGCAGAGTCTTCAAGGGGTTTCCTAAAATTAAAATTGTTTACATGCAATGTGAAGACATGAAATATCTTGTTTGCCCTTCGCATTTTGTTTGGCTGATGTGGGCGTATTTTTGTTTTTACTCACTTTGTCATATATTGCCCCTTTTTTTTCCCAGCAATGTTGACTGTTCCATCTGCTTATTTATCACCCACAGTTAGAACCCGAATTTCAATTACCAATCTGCTTTGTTTGGTCTTGTTTTATACGAGGCATTGAAAGCTCCAACAAAGCTTTAATACATAAAACTACTTGTAATGCAGCTGTTACAGCTTTTCGATCATATCCAGGAACAAAAAGAATTCTATTGCTATCAAGATGCGTCTGATAAATTAGGTTTAATCCTCCTTGACTGCAGTGGATAGAAGGCACTTCAGCAAAGATAGAAAGATTTCATATGGATGAGATGAGAAATGTTTTTGCTTCAGAGATGTGAAAGAAGCTAAGATCTCAGGTAGTAAGAAATAACTTATCTAGCAACCGGAAAAGCAGTCTTTGGATTTCTGCACTGACTTCTAATCTTGAAGGATCACTTTTGGATCTGAAGGGTATTCGATGGGAAGAATGTGCCAGGTTTCCACCCTCTGGGCGTTCTGCTGTCTGGCAGCGAGTAACTGCAAAAGGCAAAGCTCAGCTGTAGCCAGGTGATGGTTCTGGCGCTCCCGGTGCTGGGGAACCTGCAGCGCTGCTGGCTTTCGTGTTCTGTCCCAGCATAGCTGGGTGGCCAGGAGATAAGTTCCTTGCTAGGCTCTCTAGACACACATAAAGCCAGTTCTCCCTGAAAGCTAACAGCCCAAACTGGCTGATGGGGAAGTAGAAAAGTGGGTGGCTAGGTGTGAGGCAAAGTCCTGTGCTCCCCTAAATCCTGCAGGTCTGTGCTGTGATCTGCAATCTGGCTGCCCGTGGCCCTGCTGGCTTCTTGATTGCTGTGGCTGCATCTGGGGATCCCTCATGGAATGGTGCTGTGGGGCTCACCTGGCTGCTCCTTGCTAAATGCTGTCCATGAGCTGAATTACATCTTGATCAGGTTTACCCGAGCTAGCGGAAGGGTGTTTAGGTGTGGTGAGTGTCGGTTTGACTTGGAGCCCGGCTTCGTGAATTGCTCCGGTACCAGCCGAAAAGCCAGTCCATCCCCGTTCCGTGGAACACTTGCCTAAATCCCACCGACGTGTGACTACACCACAACAACTGAAGCTCCCCACCGAATCACAGCCAAACAGGTGGATTCCCGCTGTTATCTACAGCCGGCCGCCATTCCACCTGGCGTGCCGGGCAATGGAAAAAAAACCGCCGGGCGGGTCAGATAACGGGGTCACGGCGGGCTGGAGGCCAGCCGGCCCTGTGGGGCTGCAAGCTGATCTGCCCGACATGCTCCAGCCCTGGCAGGGACGGAGGGGAGCGGGCTGGGGAGGCGGCGGGACTCCCCCCCAGGCTCCCTGCCTCCCCCCGGGCCTCCCCTTTGGCCTCCCCCCATCCTCCCTCAGGCAGGGGCTGGCTGCGCGGCCCATCCGTGCGATGAGCTGCGCGCAGGCCTCAGCCCGGTCACAGGGTGCCGTAACCCCTCTGCAGCCGCCCAGCGCCCCCCCCCCCCGGTTCGGGCTGGTGATGGCGGTGTGTGCTGGGGGGGGGGCGTTAATTAGCGCCTCGCTAATTGCCGCTCGGCGGGGGCGGGGCCTAGGCTGGGGGGGGGGGCGCGGCCCGGCTCTGTATAAGCCGTCTCCTAGCAACGCGCGGGCACGTCACTTCCTGGGGGAGCGGGCGGCCAGGTGGAGCGGCGCGGGGCCGGCTGCGGGCCGGGCTCGGAGCCCCGGGGGCCGCGGGTTCGAGTCCCGGCGGCGCCCGCGACGGCGGCGCCATGAGCGCGGAGCCGGACTCGGCTTCGCTGCGCTCCTCGTCGTCGTCGTCGGGCTCGGCGGGGCCGGCTCCGGTTCCCCCCCGGCCGCTGTCGTCCAACGTGCGGCGGCTGCACCAGGCGCTGACGGCGCTGCTGAGCGAGGCGGAGCGGGAGCGCTTCGTGCTGTGCCTCAACGCCTACCACGGCCGCCGCAACGTCTGCGACCTGGTGCGCTCCCTGCGAGCACTCCTCGACGGGCCCCGCCGCCGGCAGCTCCTGCCGCTGCTGCGCCTCGTCCTGCCGCGCTCCGACCAGCTGCTCTTCGACCAGTACACGGCCGAGGGGCCCTACCTGGCGCCCCCCCACCCCCCGCAGCCCCCCGGGGAGCTCCGCCAGGTCAGCCTGCGGCGGAGCAAAGCCCACCAGGGGCTGGGCTTCAGCATCCGCGGCGGCGCCGAGCACGGCGTCGGCATCTTCGTGTCCCTGGTGGAGCCCGGCTCGCTGGCCGAGCGGGAGGGGCTGCGGGTCGGCGACCAGATCCTGGGGGTCAACGGCAAGCCCCTCGACAGGGCGACCCACGCCGAGGCCGTCAAGGTAACGCCGCCTTCGGGCTCTGCCCCGTGGCCGGAGGGGGAGGTGGTGGCGCGGGGAGGCCCTCTCGGTCCCCTCGGGGACCCCCCTCATCTCCCGTGGCTTGTGGTGCTGCTGGATTCCACAGGAGCTGGGCTTTAAGGTGCGTAATCTGCCCCTAAACTGTGCTGCCCGCTCCCAAAAGTGGGGAAACTGAGGCACGGGGAAACCAAGGAGCTCATCTCCCCCCCCCTCAGGAGCAGGGGCAAGTGCCAGAGCCAGAACTGGTCCTGGGGTGCAGGTCCTGGGCACGGGAGTTCGGCTTTAAGGTGTTTAATCGGCCAGCAAACTGTGCCGCCTGCTCCCGAAGGTGGGGAAACTGAGGCACGGGGAAACCGAGGAACTCATCTCCCCCATCAAGATCAGGGGGTGGAAGTGCCGAAGCCAGAAGCGGTCGTGTAGTGCAGGTCCTGGGGTGCAGGTACGCAGCCGAGGTGCCTCCGGTGCAGCCAGGGTGCCTCAGGCAAAAGCCCCTGTGTGCAGGTAGGTGGGGGGCAGGCAGCCGGGGGGCTGACCCGGTGCCATTGTGGGGTTTGATCCACCTGTAAGTGACCCGAGCCCTTCCCTGATGCCGTAGCTGCGATCTGGTGGCTGGGCTGCGGGGCTCGGCTCGCGGCGTTCCCATGGCACAGGAAACCTGCGGAGCTGGGGAGCAGACCCTTAGGGCTGGGGTCTGTGGGCGGCGTGCGGAGAGCAGGTGGATGGGCGACGGGGCTGCTCCGGGGCTGCTTGTGCTTTAATTCTTCCGTAATGAGCTGAGGCACTGCTGTCCGCAGCCCGCTTCGCGTGGCGTCTTTCTCCAGCTGTGCGTTAATCTTGTGCGACTCTGAGCCGTGCCTTGCACAGCCAGCCTGCCTGCTCCCCACATGGGCTTTATAAGTCTGTGCCCCGGGCAATGGCACGGCTTCCAGCCTGGCAGCGAGTCCTGGGCAGTCCTGAGGCTGGAGGAGAGGTTTGTGGGAATTCTCTCTTTCGCTGCTTTTTTGTTCTAGTCACAGGGTGTAAGTTTCTGGAAGTTTGTCCTGCAGTTGTGTGCTCTTAAGGTTGCAAAAGCCACGTCCTTTGTGTGCAGGGATGGGATGGGTGGAAGCCAGGTGTCAGGAATTCTCTGTTAAGTGACTTCACCTCCAACTCAACCCACGGTGCTGGGTAATTCATGTAATAACTTTCAGTTTGTTCTCTAATACAATGTACTCCCTTTTAGACTCTGAATTAGGCTCTATTAGCATTGTGTGAAATAAGTGCTTCCTGCACAGGAATAATTCCTGTAGGATGCAATTTGCCAAGGGGCTGCTCTGTGACAAGAGCTATATTTTGCCAGCGTGATCTTTTGATATAAAGAGAAGCTTAGAAATTGTCTGCTCGTGAGTTGAACTTCTTTAAGCTACAGTCTTGTCACTCACCCGGCTGTGCTGGCATCTTGTAGGGCTTCTGCCGCATCCCACGAGGGTGCTCTGACCGCTCGTGGTGGTGGGAAGAGCCGCAGCGTGATTTACAGTACTGCTGTAATAGTTCTTGGGAGGCTTTAGAATGAAGCAAATGCTAATTCGTCCTTGCTGCCTCTTGTGGAGGGGGGGGATGAAGAGGAGACTGCAACCAGCGATGCTAAAGGGCTGTCCTTGGAGGGCTTCCTTGGGGTTGAGGTACAAATGCCCGCGTTTGGATGCGGAGCAGGGTGTCTGTGTCCTTAGAGGGAGGTGGTGGTGTACGGGGGGGCAGAACCCGTGTGGTTTGCTTTCCCTGGACACCAGGACCTCAGCTCAGCCTCGAAACCGGTGTTAGCAGCTTCACAGAGTCCCCTGGCTGCCTTCTGGTCTGTGAGACCAGAGCAAACTTTGCCCTGGTGCTCTGGTGTCCTTGCTGGTGCCTGTTGGTCTGCTCTGTACTGGATCCGTGGAGAGGAAAGTGTTGGTGAAACTGGGCTGGGTTTGGTCCTGGGATCAGATTCGGAGGGTGAAAAAAGGTGAGCGGAGGGTTTCCTAATGCAAAGCCTCAGCTGCATAGCTGGGTCTCCCGAATGCTGTCTGCCTGCCTTGGACCAGATGTGGTGAACGCCTCGTCCACCAGGAGCTGCCGGGGGAAAGCACGGCTCCTGGCTCTGTGGGCAGCGATGGCCTGGCTCTGCCTGAGAAGGAGCCCCTTCCTCCGCTGCGTTTCCATCTTGACTGTCCTGCGGCAAGGAGCTGTCCGTCTGTGGCAGCCTTGTTATGCGGAGTATGCAGAACGTGGTGTTGTGGGAGAAGTTGTCAAAGCTGTTCTGCAGGGCGTGAGATGGCTGCAGAGACCAGGAAGGCTCCTTCTCCCCTCCAGCCCTCCCGCTGCTGGCCTGGGCTGCTCCGGGCACGTTGTGTTCCCCCAGCCAGAGTTACGGAGCCAGAAATCAGCTTTCTGCCCGCTGGGGTGCTCGGGGGTGCCCAGCTGTGAGTACGGGCAGTGAGGCGGAGCAGTGAGTACCCCCGCAGCACCATCTTGCTCATGAAATCTGGTAAGTGCACTCACAGGGCGATCGGAGCACTCATCTCACAAATTGTGGTGCTCAGTTGCCTCCTCTTGTGCACGTGTGCAATGCAGGAGTGCCCTGGCCTTGTCCAGTGCTCCCCTCCAGGAGAAAGGCGCTGTCCCGAGGGGTGAGAGCAGTTTCTCATCTCCCGCTTTATATTTTCAGGATAAACCAAAATTGGAACTGTGGCACTGAATGAAAACTGCTGCGATGCTGGGCAAAGAAATCAGAAGTAATGAGCTGTGCGCTGCTCTGGCTGGAAAGTGACCAGTGGCCTGTGACCAGTGCAGTGGGGCTTGTAGATATTTTTAGTGAAAATTACATTTATAATTCCTTTTTTTTTTAAAACTTAAATGACAAGATTACCTAAGCACTCCAAATCAATTCACTTAATGACCAGCTTCTTAACCTTTATGTTGGTAGTGGAGTTTTATGTCTTGGCTGCTTTGTGCTGTTTCATTCAAATCAAAATTAAACGACTCCATTACAATTAGAGCTCTATCATTCCGGCGTTCAGGAGTGCACTTTAGAAAAAAGATCACCGTAATTTGAATTATGGTGTAAGGGGAGAAGTTTGTATTACCTGTCATATTTTTAGAACTCGCTTGGCTTTCAGCAGCCTTACCGCAGTACACGCTTGACGTTGACGCAGTCGTGCTGAAAGTTTGTGTTAATAAAGCTGTAACGTTTTGTCCAGGTGCCTGTGGCTTTAGACCATCAAAGCACTACACAGGGAGGTGTTTATCCTTTTCCTGGGGGTTTGTGTTAAACTCGCACTCCCCTTTCTACCCCAGCCCCTTATTGATGTTGCTTTGCAGTGGGTTTTCACGTCCTGAAAGACTCTGGGAAAGGGAGAGGTGTGGGTGTGAAGCCTTATGACCGACTGCTGATTGAGGATTGGGCTCAATGAGTTACGGCCAGCCTTGCGTGAGCTGCTCTGCTTCTTGCCATCAGACCGCTTGCCCTGCCTCATCTCTCTGCGTTTGCCCGGCTGTTAGCATGAACAGAGGAGCCTGACAAAAACCTCTGCAGCTGGGCTGACTTGTGCGCAGCCGTCCTCCGTAGCGTGGTGCTTCTGCGGTCCTTCTGCCTGTCTTAGGCTGAACCCACGGTGAGTTTCTGTCTGTCTGCTGGGGGTTTTTGTGCCTCCCAAAGCAGCCTTTCCATCTTGTCCTTTGGGAGCTTAGAAATAATAAAAAGGAGATTCCAATTCTGTTCATTTGGCCGTATGATGGCAAGCCGGCTGGTCTCCTCGGTGGCTGTGATACCTCGCAGGAGGCAGGGAGGCCCAGCTGCTGTGCATGGGGCGCTCGTGGCACTGCTGAGACCCCGGGGAGATGACAGAGCCGTGCAGCCCTGAGCCTGGGAAGCAAATCTACAACAATTTAACCTCCCAGGCGGTTTACAAGAACGCGAATCTCACTTCAATGTTTCTTGTGATGCCCAATTAATTGATTATCGTTATCCGAGACTGCTTATGTGCTGTAGTCAGTAATCACCACTGTACTTTATGTGCAATTATAACAGCTAGTAGGAACGAACACAGTTTGTTTCTTGGGTTTTTAACCCTCTGAGTTGTGGATCATCACAGATGGTCACGGTTAGGGTGGGTGGGGAGGAAGAGCAGTACATCGGTGCCCTGGTTCTGTAAGAGCGTCAGGTTTGCTCCTTTAAATGCCTGCTTGCTTATCTCTGTGTTTTAAAGTCACTGATCCAGAGCTAGAAACCTCTCCCTTTCCCAAGGGATCTCTCCAGTATCTGGAGCACAAAAAAGGATGTGACTGGCATCTGTCCCAATAGCTAAAGCAGTAACCTGTTCTTTGGTCTCTGGACCTGCTTAGAAACTGAACCCCCCAGAACTGCACACAGAAGAAGCCCCCGCAGGGCAGAAGGCAGGTGTTGTGCAGTGCTGCAAGCGTTTGCGCTGCTGCTCTGTCCTGCAGGCGGTTTCCATTTTAACTCACAGAGCTCGGAGGAGGGGGGTGGGAGGTGTAATGTCACCAGGATCCCTCCCCAGGAAAAAGGGGACGGGAAAGAGGTCGCTCCTGGACTCGGAGGCATCTGCCTTTTAAATGAGTTCTCCTGCTCCTTAAAGGGAGGTGCTGGTGGCAGTGACAGCGCAGAGCAGCCAGCGCTGCATGGGCAGAGCCGGTGACACCGTGGGGCAGGCTCGAGTGCCCAGCCTCACCTGGGACCCAGGGTCCGGCTGGGGATTGATGCCTGTCACTGTGCACTAATTGAGCTGGTCCAATTAACGTGGTGGGTAGCACTGGGGTGTGTGTTTGGAGAGCATCCTCTGGCCCTGCAGAGGTGGGGTTTGGCTCTGGTGCTGGAGGTGGGCTGTGTTCGCTGCTCTGCCGCTGCGTTCCCCCAGTGGCAACTTAGCCATCTCTTTCCCTCCGTTCCACCAGCGAATCACAATCAGCCCTAATGAAATCAGATGGCATTGTACTGATGAAAAAGATTAGAATGAAGTCCTTGATAGCTCCTTTCGTAACACAAGGGTGATAGTACTTGGTTTTGGCATCGGCGTCTTCGTCGGGGTTAGCGTTGCTAGGACATCCTTGAGTTCTTGGAGTATAAATGGTGTTCAGTGCGCTTGCTGTAAATAAATAGTTTTGTCTCACTGGAGAGATTGATACGATAACCCAAAGGATAAAAGCCTGCCTTTCCTTCCAGCCTCCGTTAGAGGAAAATGAAAGCATTAGTGTGCAGCATAGCCGGGGAGTTAAAATCTCTCTTACTCACTTCCTCTGGCCTCGGGGAAGATGATGGATTTTCTTGACACCTTCCTCAATGCCATGTCTCCCCGGAGAGTTATTGGGCTCTAAATCCCCTCTCCTAAACTGACAGCGTATCTGCTGGAATGATTTGGCTCGGTTTCATCTGACTGGGTGCCCCGTGAGTTCTCCCGTCGCAGGTGCAGAAGCAGGGAGTGGGCAGCCTGTAGCTCCTGCCGGCTTCTTGCTGCTGGACCCAGAAACCGCATCTGAGCCCCTGGGGTGGGACGTGCGGGCAGGGCTCCTGCCTCCTGCAGGCACTGCCCGCGTTTCCTCTGGAGCTCGGTCAAGTGTCTGGCTCATTTCTTCACCTAGATTCTTCCAAAGTTAGCTTCTCACCAGGTAACGAACCATAGCTAGGCAATATGGGTCTGCTGATGGCTCTTGTGATATTTAATACTTCTTCGATGCCGTTTGGTGTGGAGGGGGAAGAGGGGAAAAACAGAAGGGAGGGGTTGCTTTGATCCTTTTTTTTTTTTTTCAGAAAGCACAGGACAGGTTTCCAGGCTTACATTGAAATAAAGCTCTGAAGTTTTTGCTGTTTTTAAAGCTGTCTGGACTCGTGTGAGGGATGAGCTGGGCAGTGACCGGCTTTGAGGGGGCAGGAGGTGACAGAGCTGTCGTCCTGAAGCAGGGAGGGGATGTCACTGAGAAGTCCCCAGGGCTAAGATTTCATTTGACCTTCCCAGGTGAAAGGGACATGGGCTTCCTGCCACCCTGGGGCTAAATGTGTGCAGTCACCATAGTTATGCATCCATTTGCATACGTTTGCATAAGTACTGCTGCTTGAAAACCAAACTGCTGTCACCTTTGCCTTGGCAGAGGGGGAGAGGCTGGACCGGGCCTCCTGCAGTTGTTGGCCTTGCCAAGGCGTCCACCTCGCACCTCTGTCCCTGTGCCTGTCACCCCCTGCCTTCCTCTCTTGTTCATCTCCTCCTGTACTCCATCTGGGGTGCCTCCTCTTCCCCTCCATCCCTCATTTGCTCTCCTCCTGCCTGTGTCACCTCTCCCTTGCACGAGTTTCCTTCGTCCCTGCTGGCTGCAGCCCCGTGCCCTTCCTGCGCCTTCAGGTAGGTTGGTGCAGGCCCTCCCGGCCCCTCAGTGCTGAAGCCGTTCCCCGGGCTCTGTCAGGCAAGGTGAGGGCGTGCGCTTGGACCAAAGCCTCTTATTTACAGCTCCAGGCTGCGGTCTGCAGCGGGGGACAGTCCTTCCCTATGCATTTGTACGGCACCTGGTGAACTTGGCGTTAACCAAGGCGTGCAGTTGCAGCTGTAACAGCCTCTTCACCATCTGCAGGCAGGACGAGTCTTGGAGCAAGGTGCTGGGGCCATCTCCTGCCCTGTCCTTTCTGCCTGCAGAGGAACCGTTTTGCCAATACACCTCCAGCAGTCCCCTGCAAAAGGTCTCACGGTCCTGCCCTGCAGCCACAGGAACTTCTTCGTTCCCACTGGCACCGAGGTGGCTTTGCTCGGCCTTGCTGGCTCCCTGAGCTTAAAACTTACCTGGGTCCACCCAAATGCCACGGCACATCCCAGGGGAGCACAGGAAACAGCATTTAGATGAACTTCTGCAAATTGCTCCCACCACGGTGCTGTTACATGCTGTAAAAGCTCCCTCTGCCTCCATCCTGTGGTACTTCTGCATTTCTCTCCCCTTCAGTTTTTTTTCCTCTCAAGCCTGTTGCCTCACTTTTTTTGGACTTAGTACAAAATTGTATGGTACTTCGGTGATCGATAACCTCCCCGCTGACCTTTCCAGCTCGCAAATGGAGGGAGTGCGTGGATGCCCATTATCTGAGCAGCCCGAGAAGCCGAGCAGCCCCTGTGAGTCTATTATCAAAAAGAAAGTGGCTGCGGCAAGGGGGAGGATGGCTCCCGGTTAATGCTGCTTGTTTCAGACTGATCTACCCACTAAGAGAGTGAATTGGAATAGATTGCTCATTTCATTAGCGACGGAGGTAAGTGAGTGGGCTGTATCTGTACGAGACGCGTATTTTATTCAGGCTGCCAGAAGAGTGCTGGTGATTAATTGCCATTCATTTCTGACATCTGTGTTCCTACTGGGGGGGGTTGGAGGTCTGGAAGATGCTTTTACAAAGCCTTTCAGCTCCCTTCAAGTGGAAAGAACGGGGGGAAAACTCTCAAGGTGGAAGGGGAAAGTCTTCAGTAGTGTGAGACTTGCTGGGCACGGATGGGTTTCGGGGAGGGTGGCAGCTGTCAGTAGGTCTCAGCAAAGAACACGCTGTGTTGTGTGTTTTTTCCGAAGGTAATAGCAGTGAGTACATGAGATGGGTTTCCTTTTTTTTTTTTTTTATTTTAAGCAGTCTACCTCACTCCCAAAGGCTTTGATAGGTAATTAAATAATGTGTTGTCAGAGGATCAGTGGCTGTATGGAATCAGTCTGCCCTTCTCTCTGGCACTTGCTTTTTCTAATAATATTTCCAGGCAATTGGTGACTGTTTCCCTGCTAAATGTTTTGGCGCTGATCTCCACATTCGGTTGAATTATTTCCTTAAGCTCTTCTAGCAGGTGTGCTCGTGCATTGTGGTGCCAGTGTTAAAGCTTTCACACCGTGCTCTTCCAATGCATTATAGGTGGGACAGAGCCAAATATCTGAGCCTGGAGCAGAACGCAGCAGCACGAACAGCGTGGTGCAGGTCCCTGAAACGGCTCGAGAAAGGAAAGTCTGCGCTGCCTGATGCTGCAGAGGGGATTAAGGAGGTGGAATTATTTTATTTAATGGTCCAGTGTAAATGGGTTAGGTTTAGTATGCCCATCGAATAGCATGCTTTCCCGAGAGCCTGCAGGCTGAGTTGTGCTGTTCATTTTTGTGATGTTAACTCTGCAGTCGCTGGGCACAAACTTGGTGGAGAAGTTCATCCAGAGCCTGTCCATGGGCCGCACGCTTTCTCTGGTACGTGCAAGCTCAGGTCTGGTGAGCTCTTCCCTCTGCCCCAGGGGGCTGGGGTGACCTGTTTAGGGCTAGAGCTTCGTTCATACGGGCAGGCGCTGGCCCTCTTACGTGCTGTTGGTGGCTCCTCTCCTGATGATGAGGAGGGTCCAGGACCTCGCTGTGCCTTATGAGCAGGGCTGACGGCAAAATTGACGTCAGGGGACTTGTGCCAGTTTGGTAGCACTGTGGCACCTTGGGAGCAGGGAAAGGCAAAGCACTTGGTGTTGGAACAGCTGCTAGGCACGGGGCAAGCAGCCTGAAGGCTGAAGTGGGGGAGGTACAATGACGGAAACCTGTCAGAAAGCCCCCTTCACCGAGGGGCTGGTGCAGCTTTGCCTGCCAAAAAAAACCCTGCTCAGAGGGGGGTTTTGGGACCCTACGTAACATTGCAGGAGGTACAAGGTGGGAGAAGTCAATGTGGTAAGGCTGAGAAATGATTCCTGTTGATTGATGGACATCCAGGAAGACCAGCTGGAAAATGGACCCTGTCCTTTGCCATAGATACTGTCCCTGCCGGCTGAAATCCCTGTGTGATGGCGGGGAAAGATGTGCTGAGGAAGCTGCCTGCACGGTCTGTGAGTAAATAGCACCTTTGATCCCAGATCATCAGCTGGCTTTTTCTCACCAGCCCCAAGAAATTAAAATGAAACAGAACAATCCTGGGACAGCAGGGTGGAGGTGAGGAGACTTTAGAGGTCCCTGATGTCAGCTACAGCAAGAAATGTGGATGGAAAACAAAGGCTGCAAAGCGTGATTCCAGGTGGGGCTGCTGAAGCTCCAGCAGAAGGATGCCCAGGCTTGGCTTCTCCATGCTGGAGCTTCGGTTCCTCTCCTGGCTCAGCCCAGAGCCCCCTGTGCCACCAGGCTGAGCTGCTTGCCTCCCCTGAAATGACTTTTCTTTCCATGCCAGCTATTTCTACTTTCCTTTATTAGAAGCAAGATTTTGCTCTCATTCTGCAGTCATCTCCCTGGGATGCTCCAGCACCTCACCGTGTCCCGAGCTGGGGAGCAGCAGTGCTGTGGGAGCTCCCTGCAGCCCCCGGCCAGCCCGCGGGGGTCCCGGCTGCACTTCGCATTGCTTTGGCCCTAATGCCTGTGGCGGTGCAGCAGCTGGCATAAACAGCCCCGTTAAATCCACCTCATATCTCAGTGCTGAAGCAATAAAAATTGACAGGACCAAGGTGGTGTTGTAAGAAACTCACTGCAAATGCTCTGCTAGGGTGGTCACTTGGGTTCCTCTTCAGATCCGGCACTGGGGTTAGAGCCCCCTTTAGTGGGTGCCTTCTCCCAAAGCATGCTGTAACGGTTTGAAGAACAGCTGGAAAGTAATTATCTCGTGCTGCTAACTTTCCAAAGGTGCTTGGTAATCATGCTCAGTGGATGAGAAAATTACCTGCCAACTTCTTTGGGATGTCAAATCACCCTGGTTTCTTCTGGACTCTGAAAGCTGCTGAGAGCCTGCTGGCCGTGTATGTTTGCAGGGCTGAAGGGACTAAATGGGGAGGAGCAGGGGAGGGCACCCATCTCTCACATGCACCAGGCATGGTGAGAGCCTGCCTGGGTGCCTGGATGGAAAATCCAGATTATGCAGCTTGGAGGGGACTCGCTGCTGGGGCTGCCTCAGCTTTCTTTCCAAAACGGGAAGACGTGTCAGCCTCCTTACGGAGAGAATAAAGGCTGCTCCCAGTCAAGGCACCAGGATGGAAAATAGCAAAAGGCAGTGGCAATGCTCAGCTCTGCTGCCTGGCAGCCCTGCAGTCATACAGCCCTGCTGTGATACAGCCTGGTGTCAGCGTGGGGTTGGCTTTGCACGTAGGATGGGAACTGGCCTCAGCCCTTCACCTCCAGGTGAGTCACAGGCTGTGCAGTGTCAAGACAGTCCCTTTCCATCTGGGGCCCTGATCTAATGTGGTCCTGTGCCTCCAGGGATTGGCCCCCCAGCAGGTTCTGCTCCAGGGGTCTCTCCGGTGCCTCTGGGAGCATCACTGTTCCTCTGTTTCTCCCAAGGGTATTGGGTTTCATCTCCCCAGGTACCAGGAGGGGAACTGGTGCGAACCAGAGGATGAAACCAGCCTCGGTAAAGCCAGAAAAAAATAAAGAGAGTGAAGAGGAGAAACTTTCCCTGTGCAGGAAAATGGATAGCTGCTCCGTTCCCTTGGAGCTCAACAAAGCAGCTGGTGGGGATTTCTGTCTCTGGATGTGCTATGGAAGCTTCTCCCACTTGGCTCACCTGATGCTTCCTCATCTTGCAGCTCTGCCTGCCAAGGTTTTATAGGCTCATGCCAGATCTTGTTCCTTTGCCTGCTGTGCTTTATGGAACACCTGTGGTGCTGCCATCCGAGGGGAAAACACTGCTTCCCATCTCTGCTCACAGCCCGCCAGCTTGTGTTTAAATCTCTAGTGGCTGCCTCATGGACAGAAAGTTTCCTGGAGGCCCAAGTGTGTGAGCAAAATGGACTTTAACGGTCACTGCGTTGGAGAAGCCGTTTGCGCTGACCTCCCTGCGATGTTTGACAAGGCTCGGGTGGCCCGAGGGAGGATGCAGGTGGTGCTGAGCAGACCTTGTGCTCCTCAACCTCCTGCTCTCCCCCCCCTCAAACAGGGGCTGTGCAGGAGGGGAAAAGCAGATTCCTTTAGCTGTTTGTACTTGCAGCCAAAGGATTTACCCCCTGAGCTGGTACAAACCCAGGCTTATATTAAAAATAAAGTCTTTTCAAGCTGATGCACGACCATGAATCAGATCTATTCTTGTAAATCAGCTACAACTGTGCTTCACCGGCTGCGTCTCAGAGCTGTGCTTGAGCATCCTCTAGGCAAGGGAGGGAGGAGGGTTGGTGCTGTTGGCAGCGAAGTGTTGTTTGTGTTGCACTAAAGATCCAGTCTAGGTAACAGGATGCATTTGTTGGTGCTAAGAGGCTGATTAATTTGCTGACTCTGGCAATTAACTTCCCTCTGTAATGCTGCAGCTTGAAGGAAGCGAGCGGCGAGTTGCCTGTAAAAGCTGAGGGAGGAGGGTTTTGTTAGCAGAGGGCAAAAACTTAGGAGCCCCTTGCCTGTGAAGTTAGGAACAAATGGAGCAATTCCATCAGTGTTTGGGCAGAAACCACACTGGGCTTGTAGGACCAAATTGTTATATTATAGAGCCCTGGGTGGGGGTGTCTGGGTGCTGAGTGGGGCAGCTGCGGTCCTCTGCGACAGCCAGGCAGTGTTCGAGCATTGGGGAGAGGAAGCGTGAGCCTCGCTGCTTCATGCCTGGAAACCTGCTGAGGATGACATGACAGCCCCAGCCACCATCGTGCCTTCCTTGGGGTCTGGCAGCAGCAGCATCCCCATGGCACCACCAGCTTCTGCTGGCTCCCTCCTCTCCTGCCAGCTCCTCCTGTACCTGTGCTGCTGCCTCCCAGCAGCTGCTCCGCTCCCCGCGGCGCTCTGCGGTCACCCCTATGCATAAAACATCTCCCCGCTGGCGGCGATCCCGTCTCCTGGTGGCCTTGTCAAGGGAACTGCAGAGAAACATAACAAGTCCCTCGTAAATTTCTGGCCTCTCATCATGGGAAAGTTTGCTGTGTCTGCAGAGAACAGCCCTGCTGTCCTGTGCTTTTGGTGGATGACATTAGCCCAGGCAGGGAGGGAGCTCCTGGGGCTAGGGACACGTCCTGGTGCTGAGCCCTGCCTGCGCCTGCTGCCTTCTCCCATGCCTGGTGCCTGTGCTGTGTGGTGCAAACCGCGGGGTTATTTTCGGTTCCCGTGTCACTGCCAGGATGGGTGCTCTGAGGAAGGGAAGAAATGGGGTCCCTGCTTGTGTGCCTGGCCTGGCCGCAGCTCTTGAGGTATTTCCATTTGCTCCTTATTTAAATTGCACCGACGTTCAGCTGCTGGCTTTGGGGCGCTGCATGAACACCCAGGCGAGGAGTGCCCCCAGTCAGAGCATGCAGAGCCCCCTCTTTCATTTAGAGGGGCAGAAGGGTGGGAGCATGGGCGTCAGTGGATAGGGTCACCCGGTGTTCCTGGGTGGAGCGGGGACCGGACCCTGTGTCCCTCGGGACGTGGCTTGGTCACCCCGTGTGTTTGGTGCGATCGCGTTGTCCTCGTTGTTTGCTGGTGCCTGATGAGGAGCTGCAGCCTCATTTAGAGACGAGGTTTTCCTCGTGGGACTCTCAGTGCTGTTTTGCCGTCTCGGTACCTAGTTACATAAACAGCATTACTCAGACTTAAAAGAGGATTTCATAGAAATGGCTCCAGTCTGAATGAATGAACGAGACAGGAGATGGGGCGCAGCTCCCCACAGAAAGCAGGGATCACGCTGCACTGGTGGCTGTAGGGCAGGTGAGAACCACTCTGCCACCTGCAGCTCATGGGCGCGGTGTCCTAGGGCTGTGTGCGAGGCTTTGGGCTGGGAAGCCGAGCTGTGCCCTGAAGCACTGGGGCGTGCTGCTCTGCTCTCAGCCAGCCAGCCTGGCCTCTGCGAGCTTGCTGGGACAGGGTGACAGCTGGTGGCAGGGCTGGGACGAGTCCCCATCGCGGAGGTGGGGCAGGGGAACCCGGTGCTTGCCGCTGGCAGGGTGAGAAGCGAGGTGTAAAAGTGCAGGGACGCAGCTGTGGTACCCCTGGCAGGATGGAGCCCAGTGAAGCCACAAGGAGGGATTTGTCTCCTGGTTTGCTTATTTTGGAAAGACCGATTCATTGGTTGTGCGTACCAGTTAGCTAAAGCTCGCTGTCTGCTTCAGAAAGGCTGACCTACCTGTGGCAGAGCTTGGTGGTCCGGGTAGCCTGGGAGGTGCACGATGAGTTTGCCGTGGGACGATGCAGCACCCCTGGCTGTGCTACAGGGTCTGGGGGAGCTAAAGGGATGGGGGCTGGCTCAGCAAGCAGCCCGGGCTGTTGTAGCTCTCTGCGCTTGTCCTGCTGGGGCTGCTGGTTTCGTGGTGCTTGCTTCAGCTCTCCAGGCACGCGGTGACCTTGGGAGCGTGTGACCGACCGGCAGCCAAACCGCGGTGCAGGACGGAGATGCTGAACGGGGAATTGGCGAGCTGGATCCTCGCTCTGGCAGGGAGGACCAGGAGCGGTGCCAGGTCAGAGCTGGGACCCGGCCAGCCCGGCGTTACTGACGATATTACTCCTTCCCCAAGAGCTGCCGGCGTTTGTTCTTCCCCATCACGATCTTTGCTTGGCAGCTTCTGCTCGGTGGGGAGAGGAGACCTTGCGGGGGCACCTCAGTGAAAGGATGCACGTATGGAAGAAAACAAAGCAGCTCCTTTATGAGAGCAGGTCCTGAGTGCTGATGTTGCCGAGGCCTCAGAAGGGATCAGCACTTACAGCCGTCCCCAGGGAGGACTCCTGTAATGTTAATGGTGTTTTGATAAAAGCTTTGTCAGCTCCTCGCAGTGGAAGCTGGGGAGTCACAGGAGCAATTGCAAATGGCCTTATCTGGATCTCAAGGCCATCTTGGTGCGTGCTGTCTTATACATATTTATATATGTTTGTTAATGAGTGTACTCGTTAATTGGCTGCTTGTGCTGGGAGGGCAGCTGGTAATGAAATGGCAAGAGAGGCGAAATTTCTGGGTGCGCTGTCAAGCAGCGCCTACTCCTGACGGCAGGATGGGGTTTGGGACCAGGCTGGGGGGGACCAACAGTGCTGTTCTCCCCAGGCAACGATCCTTGTCCTGCTTTGACCGCGTTCTGAGGCTGCTGAAAAGGCTCAGTGTGGGATTGGGTCCACACCGCGGTTTCCCCTAGGCATGTCACGGCCCAGCCTGCCTCCTAGCCTCAGCTTCAGCTGCTCTCTCCCTGGCTGGTGGAGAGAGCATTTCCTCTGTTGGCAGCAACATGGCCTGGGTCCTGCTGTAGTTCAAGAGAATATAAAAATCCCAGATCTTTCACTAGCTTTTCATGTAGCTCAGTCATTCAAGCCATGCTGCAAACACCAACAGAGATCTTTCACCCTCAAGGAAAGACAAAGCCGTGTCACTCCATAGCCCGGAGCCAGGTCGTCCTTTGCCTCCGCGGGCATTAACCCCCTCTTGTCTTTGGCTTGTCTTCCAGGTCCTGAAAGGCTGCAAGAAGCTGAACCTGTCCGTACACTCGGTGGGCCGCATCCCCGGGGGCTATGTCACCAACCACATCTACACCTGGGTGGACCCGCAGGGCCGCAGCGTGTCCCCGCCGCTGGGCCTGCCGCACCACCAGAACAGCTCGCTGCGCAAGGACAGCGAGAAGAGGAGCCACCTCCAGCTCCTGCAGGAGGGCGATGAGAAAAAGGTGAGCGGGGGGGGCAGCCACGGCCCTGCAGGCCCGTCCGCAGTTACCTGTTCCCGTGCGAGTGCCATATTCTGGCTTCCCTTGGGGCAGCCTTTATAGCAGAATATGCCGTGTCCCATTCTCCCCCCCGGGTCTGTAGCTTTCCTTCAGTTTCCACTGGGGAGCTGTGTGAGGCAAGACGGATTGGTTTTGGTCCCGTCTGATGCAAGTACAACTTGAGCCCATAATCCTTCCTGAGCTGGAGACGAGGCGCCGTCCAGACGCAGACTTGTCTGGCAGTGAGAGTGCTGTCAGGACGGTTAAATGAGAAATTGCTTGTAAGGCTTTTCCCAAGCAGGTTGTTGTTTTGGCTCGAGGCCCTTTGCTATTATGGTCAGTGGGAGACTGACCCTCTGTTCTGGTCGGGAGGGCCTGTGGGTGCGGAGGGCTGGATCCCAGCGTGCATTACTGTCCTTCTGCTGGCCTTTCAGATCTTTCCTCAGATGTTTCCATCAGGCTTTCTTGGGTGTCTTGGCAGGTTTGCCTAAGTAAAAATAAATAAATAAATAAACTGCTTCCAAAATTGCTATAAAATAAAACAGATACTTTTCTGCTTGGGGAGAGGCGAGCAGAGCCAGGAGGGGCCTGGACAGTGCCCGTGCAAAGCCCTGGCAAGTGAAAACAGAGCAGGAAGGGAACAGTTTTCATACTGGTGCCCAGGGGAGCTGGCGGGATCTGGCCAGTGGTGGGTGGACCACTGCAGCGGGGCCTGTGGCAGAACAGAAAGCATATCAGCACGTCTCATTCCCAGTCCTCTTCTCTGACTGTGAGCCCATCATCCCTTGAGATAGGCCATATAATAAGCAAAGCCACCTGACTGTGTGTTCACTGTGCAATATCTCATCTCAGGGATTTAGTTTTCTTCTCCTTTGTGCTTCTTGTGCACAGAGAGACCTTGAGACTCATTGCAGATGCAGAGGAACAGCGCTTCGATGCCCTCGTGTTGGGGTATGGGCTAGAGGGGCAGATGCTGCTCTCAGCAGTGATGGATAGGGAACCTGTTTGTCCCGTGCCAGCAGATGGTATCGCCTCTGTGGTGTTCGTGGGACATCCAGGTACTGTCATATGAGTGAGTGGGGGCACTTGCTGCCCAAAGGCATGGAGTTATCTGAAGCCTCGACATATTTCCTTCTGCTTATCCTGAGATCACTCTGGCTGCCCCCAGCGCTTTGATTGTTTGCCCCAAATGTCCTCAGCTCAGCCTGGAAAGCTGTAAGCTGGGGCCTCCCAACTCAGCCAGAGAGGGAAAAATCTAATTCAGGATGAGGCAGTTTGCTGATGAAATATTCATGTGGGCCACGAGGGAGAAGGGCACATTATTTTTACTTTAAGAAGAGAAACTGCTGCCGGCTTGCTGGTGTCCCCCACCCCCTACCACTCCGTGTCACCTTGATACAGCCCCTGCAGAGCACGCAGAGGCTCTTTGAAGCTGCAGATAGGAGGTGTTTCTGCATGTCGTTCCTTTACAGCTTGCTGTGGAACAACATGAGATGCTCAGAAGCCTGCTGCTGTGCAAGTCCCTTCCCAAGCGTCTGATCTCCAGGGAGATGTGCTGCGGGGCTCTCTGGCAGGGTTGGTGCTGCATGGGCTGCCGTTGGACCAAAGCACCCTCCTCTTTGCTGCTCTGGTCCCAGGCTCGCCAAAGCTGTATCCTGGGCGTGCACAGGAAAATGAATGAACTTTGCAAGTTAAACCAGCCTTAATTACCGTAGCTTCATTTGCTTCGGAAGGGAATTCAAGCCAAGTTGAATGAAGGCCACATTAAATTTCTAAGAGCATCCATGGCTTGGATGCTGTTGCCCAAACTCACTCCCAAAGTGCGAGGGCCCCCAGCTCCAAGTGTGGCACCATCCTGGCCTCAGCCTGGCTGCAGGACCTTGGTGTGCAGGAGAGGCTGTCCTCGCTCTGAGCTGTGCTCTGGTGCTGTTGCTGGCTTTTCCCAAATCTGTGCTTGTTCTTCCATTCCCTGGCACTGCCTTCTTGCAGTCTGGGCAAGCAGACAGCCCTTTGAGTCCTTCTAATGGAGGATCACGCACTGATCCCAGGGCAGGGCATGGGCACCCCTCTATTAACCAGGAAGAGTCAATTGCAATTGCAGAAAATGTTTGAAGCTCACAGAAATGGGTTTGTAAAGAGCTGATGCAGAGGGCAGTGCTGGACCATGAGAGCAGGCACTACTCCACCTTCTCCTGGCATCACTCCTCTGGGGCACATCACAGCTGCCACTGCTGTTCCCATCTGACCCCCCCAGGCCCCACTGGCCACGTTACCCTCCTTTTCCCAGCAGCTGTGGGCTGGGTGGTGTTCCAGTCCTGGGAGCCCGACGCAGCTTGCGCCTGGCCCTTGGCTCCTCGGCTCCTCCAGACGTGATGTGGGGCAGTGAAAGCAAGCCCCACCGTGATCAAAGGCTGGCTGGCAGCAAGGAGAGCCTGACCTGGCCGGTGGCTTTGAGAGGGGTTGTTTGGTGTGACTGCATGTTATTGGTCTGAATATGTGCTTCAGGGCATGAATTTACAGAGTTGTTTTGTCCTGCCATTTCTGTGCACCACTGAGAGATGAAAATACGCCCCAGAACAGGGGAGCGGTCTGCCTCTAGCTTTTTTCTTTTCCACTTGTGTTTGTTTATATATTGCTGTTAGAAATGGGGTTGTTCTGTTCACAAATACCATGCAAATAAATGCAACGTATCCCTGGTTAATTCAGCCCAGTCAGCTGGAATTGACAGGTATCCCTGAGGGCTGTTTGATTTCTGGATGGCTTTACATCCTAAGGCAAAGGTTGGGGATTAGTGGGGTTTTTCCACCCCCCACCCCCCATTGCTAATCGATCTGAATGTCCTGGAACACATACGCAAAAGCGTTCTAGCAGGCACTGTTTGGGAAAATGGGCAGAGATCAGGCTTCAGCCCTACAGCAGGAGGATGTAAACCAGGAACTTTGTTAATGCTTTGCTACAGTTCAGTAAACCTGCAGTGCTGCAGTGGTTAAGGAGATGTTTCCAGCTTTTGCAAGGTTAAATTCGAGGTTGGAGGTGTCCTGCATTCATCAGGCAATAGAGATATCCCTGTCTGGCTACCTTTCTCCCCAGTGCTGCTGTTCCTGCTGAAAGGATGGATTTTGTAGCGTAGTTTAACAAGTTTGCTTATCTGCAGGCAGGAGCATTCATTATCAAAAGGCTTGAAATGGAAACCGCTGCTGTTGGCGTGCGTGTGACAGCGTAAGTGATCTGTCTGGCGGCGGAGGGACGGGCACGTGGCTGCCTGCCATCCCGCGGCGGGCACCCGGCGGTGGATGAAGGCACGGAGCAGATGGGCTGCAGCGGTGTGTGGCCAGGCTGGGGGGGCTTTCAGCTCACCGGCAGGCTCACCTCCTCGGGGAGCTTGGCTGTAGCACAGGTTCAGCCCAGAAGGCAGCCAGCACTGCTGGTGCTTTGCTCACCCTTGGCTTCGGATCTTTGCATGGACGCTGGGATTCCGTTGCTTTTGGCTATGAAAGGAACTGTTTTGGGGATTTGGGAAGCTACCAGTGGGCTGTCCACTGACTTTGCTTTCACCCTCCTTTCCAGGCAGGGGTTCTGGGCCAAAACGCAGCTTGGGTCAGGAGCTCTTCTGAATGGACAAGCAGGAGGTGGATGCTAAGACCTGGGTCAGTCACTCAGTGTAGTCCTGACCTAGTATGAATAATATGTCAGGAGAAGGCACAAGGGGTGCAAGAGTTAATGGGAACGGAGGGATGAGGGAGGTGCTGGCACATATGCACCTGTGGTTGTGCAAGTTGTTGCAAATCTTGATGCTGTCCATGTTCACGTTGTCTGTGCCAGGTTGAAGAGATGGCTGTATTTCCAAGTTTTCCCTATTACTAGTTTCCTGTGGTCACAAACAGGCAGCCTTCCCTGCAGCCAGAATGAGTGGGCTTGTTGTGCACTCTGTGCACATCTTCCCCATAGGTGAAGTAGCCAGGGATGGCGGGCAGTAGCTAGTTTGAAATGAAGAGCTAGCGGTGCTGCAGAGCTCAGGGGACGTTCCTGGAGCTGTCCGTCTCCAGGACAGACACAGCGGCAGGACACAGTCCCTCGGCAGCATCCCAATGGAGGAAGCAAACTCCTTGCTGGGGAGGTGGGACCTGCTTGCAGTGGTCACCCCATGTTTCAGAGCAGGTTAATGTTTATGATCTGTTCAGGCTCAAACCGTTGGGATTTTGACAACAGCAAAAACCACTTATGCTGTGAATTGTCATTGATGCACTTCTGGGATCAACAGCTTATTTCATTAAAAGCACTTTGGAAACCATCAGCCAGCAAAAACTCATAGGTGCTGCTCAGCTGGGAGGAAGACGAAATGCTCTGCAAGTGTTGCACTGCTAATTCCCCGAGAAATGCCATTTCATCAGCTGAATTGTTGCTCTAATGTGCTGATTGCCAAGGGAGCTGCTTACTCCTTTATGCTTTTGGTGCAGCAAAAGAAAGAAAAATATATTCAGAGAAGAGAATGAGAACCTCTCTTTGCCTCCAGGCAATTTTGTATTCAAAAGTAGCTATGTTTGTTACCAAAAAAAAAAAGAAAGCAAAAAACAAAAAGAAAAAATACATCTGTGATAACATTGTGTGGCTTGAATGCTTTCGGGAGGCTAATGGTGACTACTTGAGCATGAAGGATAAGAGATGCAGGAGAGATAAGGACAGATTTCTTTCTCTTGGGTTGTGATGACGTTTTCAGCGTGGAGCAGCACAGCTCCCTGCTTCTCCTGCTGTTTGCCTGCTCTGACCTTGCTGGGTTTGTGGCTAGAGGCCTGCCCAGGCTACTTGCCGACTCGTGGTCACCTCCCCACCTGCCTGCAGGTTTTCTGTGGAGATTGAGCATGTGCCATGGGTGGCTGGTCCCTCGGTCCCTGAGGTAAAAATTATCCCTCTGCCTTGGGCCGCACTGCCCTGGCAGGCCTCACCTCAGCACGGCCCTCAGGTCAACCCATGCCGGGGTGCTGTCCTTCGCTACAGGCACTTTAAGCAGAAACAACACCCAAAAGTGATGTTTGTTTCCCAAAGGACTACAAGCCCCAGTGGGGTTCAACAGCAGCCGGGTGGATGGCCCAGCCTGGAGACCGTCGTGTGGTGCCACTGTTTTGGCCTGCCCGTCCCCCTGCGCCAGGTGTCACCGCTCAGCCGTGGGAGGTGGGCTCGCACCTCGGCACGATGTCCAGACATGAGCCGGTGGGGTTCCCTCCGTAAGCAGGAGGGGAGATGAGCCCCGCGAGCCCCCTTAAGTGTTGTTTTTGTCGTGTGTTAGCAGTAATGGCATGGAAATAGCTGTCGGCACGGGTGAAACCTCCTCCGTCTGTCACGCAGCTGTGCGCTGAATTGTACCGATGCAGAGCAATTCTTGTCTGAAAGAGCTTTTTCTAATGGTAAAATTGAATCTGTCAACAGGTAATTTCATAAACCCGGAGAAAAGAAATCCCATGCAAGAATCAACTCAGAGCAAACGCCTTATCGATTATGTGGGTTTTTTTTCTTCATTTCCTGCAGCAGCAGGAGGAAGATGTTTCAGTGCTGAAATTGAGATTAAAATTGTGTCCCTGACCTTCCAAATGCCGCATTGTACGTGCAGGGGTAGCCTAGGGCTGGCCTCGGCCCTGGTGAGGCACAGGGGAGGAGGTGAGCGCTGTGTAGCCCCAGGGACAGCACGGCTTGGACCGTGCTCTGCAGCTGTGCCACAGCCCCCGTCCCACCCCGTGGCCATGCTTGCAGCATGGGCTTGAGGAGCAGGAGAGGTGCCCTCGGAGGGCATCGCAATGGCTGGGGACCATCCCGTGCCTGGGGGAGCCGGTGTGACGATGCCAACCCCAGCGGCAGCCTCACAGCGTGTCTGTGGCAGGCCCCGTCCCTGCAGACAGCCTCCTGGAGGCAGCAGGCCCTTGAGAAACTCCGCAAACTGCCTCCCCCATTATCCCTAAGCCCCTGAGCAGGGATAGGGGCTTCATCCTGGCAATCGGCTTATCGCTGGGTTTGGCTCCTGGAGCGCCATCTCCCTGCGCCTCCTTCCTGCCTCCCTCGCCCGTCCTCCGCCTGATCAAACCGATCCTCCCGCCTGTGTGCGCTCGCTTCATTTCTCGGCTATTCCCTAAATCTGCCGTTTGTCAATAAGCCGAACGCTTTCAGAGTTGTTTTTTCCTCCAGCCCCTGCTGTTGTGATGCTTTCCCAGCAGCCCGAGGTTCTCTTGCAATTTCTGCAGCGTTTATTTGGAGAGGCGTAGGTAGTTGTTGATTAAGAAACGCAATTAAGCCTTCAACAACCCAACTTGCAGGGATTGCCAGCAGTAACATTTTTAAGTGATGCTTTTTTTTTTTTTTTTTTTTTAACCACACAGCTGAAGCTTGCAGGGAGGAAGGTCTTTCAGACCTTTATTGCTCGGGGCTGTATTCATTGGTTTCCACTTGCTGCTTCTTGAGGACTAGATTCTCCTGATACGTGTGTGAACATAAACTAGCTCTCTCAGCACCACCGCAGCTTTGAAGGAGTATCTCTTATTCAATCCGATGATACTGGGGTGGGGAGATGAGCTTCCAAATCCCTCGGGCGGTGTTAAAAGGAAATGTAAATGTCTTGATACGGAGCTACTGCTTGCGTTGCTAGCCTTAGCGCAGTGCTGGTGAATTTATTTGTTGTTCAGGGATGCACGGAGGGGGAGTGTGGCCAGAACCAGGCTATTTTTACCCTGATCTGTGGTTTTGTGGGCTTTGCTGCTATGTGTATTTTTATCAAAGTTGGGGAATTTTTTAAATGTATGGCAATGGTGTGGTGAAGAAATTCTAGTAGGGGGGAAAACCCTGAATGTTGTTAGGACAAACGGAGAGAAAAGAGAAAGATTTTGGACAAGTTTAATGTTCTTCTGGTTTAAAAAAGCACAGTGAAACTTCTGTAATGTAATGGTTCAGTCAGAGCAACATTTTCACGTAAAAAAAAAAAAGTTAAACTGCCCTTGATTTTGGCAGGCAAATGCTCTGCTGGGTGGGTAGTCTGCCAGCTTTCCTCTCCAGCCTGGAGCATGAAGGTGTCTTTATGGTTCCTTTATAATGCTTCAATCCTAAAATTGTTTCCAGCAATTTGTGCGCTGCAAAACAGGTGAGGGATTAACCCAGGGGATTTCAGTTCTGTGCAGCCCCAGATGAGGGCGGTGATGCAGGTGGATAACTTCTCACAGCTCCCGTGCCTGGCTTTCCGAGGCACAGCCATTCACCGAGTGCGAGCAGCGGGTGCTGTGCTGAGAGCGGCGGTGGCGTGTTTGTGGGATCACCCCAGCTTTGGCCCACAGCCCCACGAAGCACAAGCTGATGAGGCATTAGTGGAGTTTCCAGCCGGCTGTGATCCCAGCATGGAAAAGCAGGAACTGTTTTGGCATCCACGTCGTAAAGTACACAATTTTGCAGCTCCTACTCCCTGCCAGTCCCTAGGCAGACTTCTGTCCTGCGGCTGCTTTACCACCCAGATAAAAAGGATTTTCATTGCCAGTCTCCCTAAAGCTGGGCTGAATTCTCTGCATAATGCGGTGTCCTCCAGAAAGGCAGGTTAATTAATGAACTGAAGCTGGAAATGACTTTCCCATCCAGGTAAACGTGAAAGCTTTTGATTTGACTGGGCTGAAGAGTTTAAATATAAAAACCCGTTCACAAGCAGGCCTGGTTCTGGTTGTTTCTGCCAGAATGAAATGCGTCTTGGCTTTTCCCATTTGTTTTTATTCCTGCTGTCTGCTTTTCTCCAGAATTGGCTTGAAACTTGGGACAAAAGAGAAATAAAAAAAACCCACCACCAACCTGGAGTTATTAATTTAGAAAATGTCATGCGGTGACTGCACAAAGGCCGTTTTAAATTGAGAGCCCCCACGGGAGCTAAACACAGGCTTGCTCATCCCCTCTAAATTCTCACCCGAACCTTCATCCACCACCGGGCCCTGCGGGCAGGGGAGGTGGGAGGCGGGCAGCTGGCGGTGCTGGTGGCTTTGGGACCCCTGCAGCATCAGCGACGGCAGCTCGGGTGCTGCACGGTGCTGCTGCTGTCGGAGCGCTGCGGAAAGCGCTGAGCATCTGTTGTGGTATGTGCTGGTGTCCTGAGCAGCACAGGTGGAACATCTGCCCAAGCGTTATTAATGAGAGATAATCAGGCACGTGGCTGTGCGGAGGGTTCCTGAATGCCTTCTGTGCAGGATGCTCTGAGGACGGGCGAGGCGTCCTGGTGGGTTTAGCAGCGAGATGGAGGGGACCACGGGTACCTGTAGGAGCGAGGCTTCAGGTACACGAGGGTGTGCTGCTTGCTCCAGCAGTGACCGGATCACGCCCGGCTGTTTGGGTGTCCCCAGTCAGTACCTGCACATCACATTTCTGCTCAGGTCCTGAGCCTGAGCTGGAGGTTGGGAGCGAAACACCACAGCGTACAGGCAGGGCCAGATTTGGAAGGGAAACTAACTTTGCAGCGCTGGTTGCTCCCTGATGGGGAGAGTCAGGCGCTGCCCCTGCTGCAGGCATGAGCTGCAGGAGTGCCACTGGGTCTTCTGCAAGCCCCGAGGTCCTTTACAGGGATGGGCAGCAGGACAGGCTGGGGCTAGGACATCTCGTCCCTTCCTCCATGGTATTCCTTGGTGAAGCAGTTGCAACGAAGTCCTCGCTGGAGCAGTTTTTCTGTTGCTTGTTCTCTGCCCTCCCTCCAGGGAGAGAGCTTCTGGGGCAGCCCCTTGCAGTCGTGCTGTGTGAGAGAAGGGCAGAAAAGTCGAGCTGGGCCGTTTCCCAGCCGGGATGGCTGTGGGTAATTACTGTGTGATCATGTTTGCACAGGGCACAGGCAGGGCAAGGGGGAATTCGCAGCCAGCGCAGACCAGCACTGCTCCATCAGTGTCAGCGGTGCTTTGGGGGTTTGTCTCAGCTAAGAGAGCCGCTCCTGGATGTGAAAGGTGTTTGCCATAAGTAAAACCAAGAGCCTGTTTTTTCGGTTGATGTTTTTAGTCCTTAACACTAAGGGCTGGTTTTCTGTCGAATATAGGGAGGAGAAAGGAGCACTGGCATCCAGCGGTGCTGGCAGTGCCCTGTCTGGCTGATCCCCTTGCTGGGCTCCAGCCCGCAGAGCGGCCTTGGTCCGTGGCTGAGCTGCGTCTCCTTCCCTGAGTCCCAGACCCCTCCATGAATAACGTTGCTCCTCCACATCGGCTGTCTCATGCCTCCTTCACGTTAACCTCCTGCCATTGCAGTGCTCTCCTGCTGGATTTGTCACCTGGGCCTTTCCACCTTCTTTCTCTTCCAAGTTTTCGGAGAGCTGCTGTCCTCCACGCCTTCCCAGCACGATCAGCCCATCCGCCCCATTTGAGTCCCTGAGTCGCTGAAAGACAGGAAAAGACAAAACAAACCCAAATCATGGGTGCTGCAAGTTCTCCATGACCCGCTGGAAAATGTCCCCTGCAAGTATCACCCCGTCTGTTGCCCTGGGGTTGGTCGTGCTGTCCCCTGGTGGCGCACAGGGCATTGCCCTCCCTGCAGGTCCGTTTGCCTCCAAAGCATATTTTGAGCCACAGCCACCCCGACAATTCCTCTAGATGGGGCGATGGACAAGTCTGTCAGAAGCGTGGAGCTGAGGTGCAGCTCCCGGACACCACTCAGCGTCTGCTCCTCCTCCTCTGCAGGTCAATCTGGTCCTGAACGAAGGGAAGTCCCTGGGGCTTATGATCCGAGGAGGGGCAGAATATTCCTTGGGCATCTACATCACCGGCGTGGACAAAGGCTCCGAAGCAGAGAGCACGGGCTTAAAGGTAAGAGCGACCCCAGAGCAGGCTGGGGGGGGAAGGAGAGCTTCACACGGCCGGGGCTGCAGGCACGGGGCTCTGGCACACAGCTGCCTCTGCTCCTGCTCTGCAGGGCTGTCAGTGGAGAGGTAAGTGGTGTGTTTCTGGAGGTGGTGTTTCAGGGCAGGCTGGTGTCACGTTTTGGGTACTAAGGCTTGCGGGAGTCAGGCTGTCATGCAGAAAGAAGTGCAGCCTTACGGCCTGTGGAGTAGGTTGTACCCACCTTCTGCCTTAGCTCACCCCCTGCCTGATTTCTCCGCCTTGAGACAGCCTGGGGTTGTTCTCGGTACAGGTACCTGAGGCTGCAGCACAGACCTAGCAGGTGAAGAAAGTCACTCTCACCTCCCTGAGCTGGCAGGGACGAGTTTTCCATTAAAGCTCCTGGTCCTGTGCCTTCTCCTTGCGTCTCGCATCCAAACCCATTAAGTTTGGAGCTCGTTTTCCGCACAAGGAGCTCCGAGCCTGCCTGCAGGGCTGCGGTTAGCTGCCGCCATGCGAGGAGGGCAGGATTGCTGCAGTGGGAACAGGTGTGTGCCACTTTCCTCCCGCAGCGTTGTCATTTGCAAGGATCGTGTCTTAACAAGCAGGAGCAGCAGGTTCACCCTCGGGGCTGGAGCAGAGCCGATCAATCAGCAGCCTAAGAGCTGGTGTGACTTGGGGTTATGGCACGCACCCTCCATGCTCAAACAGGTTCCTGAGGGGTTGTCTGGGCCCTTCTGAGGCTGGACTGCTCTAGGCCAGAGTTTGATACAGTTTTGTCATGGACCTCTTGCAAAGCAAGACGCTACATCTCTTTTTTATTATACATTTTTTTAATCCCACCACTTACAATGCACGCATCACCTCAGAGCTCCCCCATCCTTCCTGCTGTACCGGGTCTCAGAATACGATGGGACATAGTGGGACCTCATTTGTGTGTGGTCAGGGTGCTTGGGGGTAAACTTTTATTTGTTCTATAGCACTGACCAGTAAAATAAGTTGAAAAGGGAGCTGTTAGATGTCAGGTGCATCTCCATGCTGCTGATCGGCGGGGTGTGTTCGAGACTCAAACCCTCCAGGCTGTAGCATTTTACTTCACCACTCAGAGGTTCTTTTCTGTCATTTTTCTCCTAAGAGACCCTGCTCCTTGCAATCTCACTGCACTTCTTGCTGTCTCCAGTGCAGTCCCATGGGCTCTTACAGCCAGCTCTTTCCCTGCTACTTGTGTCAGTCAAGACTGGATGGATATTAAACTCCCTGGTGTCCCCTCAGTCCACTGCAATGGTGCTGGACTGCTGAATATCGAGGGGTAATCCCCTCTGATCCCCTCTCTGCATCACGAAGCGGTACGTTTCTCCCTTGATCAACCCTGGCCAGTTTAGGGCTAAGCCTTCAGCTTTGTCCCAGCGGCCTCACAAAGTCACTTACATCCCCCAGGGCTGCTGGGGTGAGGAGGGTGGGCAGTGGTGGAGAGGGCTGGGACAGACAGGATCCCGTCTCTCAGACAGCTTTGTACAAACTGGTTGCATCTGTCAGCACTGCGGTCACTTGGGTCCCCTTTATAGACACGGGAGAAGGAGGGAGACCTTTGCTGGGGTGATCCAACCACTTCTGAACTTAATTGTCTGCTCCAGGCTCCCGCTTCTCTCTGCCAGCTCTTTGACGCAATGAAAATGCTGAACTTGGAGGTCTGGGTCAGAGCCTTAATGGCTCAGGTCCTCAGCAGGGAAACGGGGATTTGGGCCCTGCCGTGTGAGAGGGTCACTGGGGGAGCATCCCAAGGAGACACCTTGGTGTTTCTCTCTGCTCACCCGTCCTTTAAAGCACTGCTCCGAGGCCGTGCGGCAGACACGGCCCGGGAGGAGTGGGTGCTGACGGCAGCTGTGTGTGAGGGCTCGTGGAAGGTGGAAGCTCGCTTGTGAAGGGTCGTGCCCCTTGCAGGGCAGCGAGGAGTGAAAGCTGCTGCTGCAGGCTCCCTGCAGACCCCCCTCCTGTCCTGCATCTGTGCTACTGCCCTGGGCTGGCACCTCGCCTGCACCCTGCCGCAGCATGCAGCCGTCCCCCAGGGGTGTTGGTGGAACACGAGGTGGTGGCAAGGGGCTGCAGGGACAGTGCTTGGGGCACGAGGATTTCAGGACAGACGATGAGAAGCATGGGATAATTTTTCCTCCTAAAGAGCAGAGGAGAGGGATTGGCATGAGCCAGTGTGTCACTTAGGTCGCTTTGCAGAGCCAGGGGAGCAGCCGTCTGGAAGCAAACCTGCTTGTCCCCTGTCCCTGTGCCCCAGGGTCAGACTTCACCTCACAAACACCAAAAGCCAGAAGGATTAAAGGCAGGAAAAGGGAAAAGTCACAGTTTTCCTGAGGTTGTTTCCTTTTGTTTCACGTGCAGTGCTTCTGTATTGCCCCAAACCCTGCTCCCCGCCGCATGGGGCGCGTCGCTGCCTTCCTGCTCTCAGTCTGCCAGCCGGTGGGCTCAGACAGCCAGCACCGCGAGATGCAGGCAGACAAGTCACAGCAGCACCACACGGCCAGCCCTCCGCCTCTCCTGTTGTGCCTGCCACGAAGGCAAGACGAAAATCACATGCACACGTAGTCCAGGCGGGCGGCACGCTGCGCGCCGTGCGGTCGGTGTGAGGGGCCGTGCCGCAGCGCTGGCTGCACGCTGGAGCCTCTGCTTGTTTGGTCTTTATCCCTCTATCCTTGCTGTTCTGGTTTCTAGATGCTGATCTGTGCACGCCAGCAGGCTGATGCTTTTCTGAACGTCAGGCTTTGTGTGATTTCAAATACGCATGCACATTTCCCCCCTGAGTTGTATATGCTGCAAGCTATAGATTGAGGACCGCTTGGAGGTTTGGAGATAAAGAAAGGCCTTTTAATTTCTGCTGTTAGACACAGTTGGGTGTAGACTGCGTCCACAAGCTCCCTGTGCTACTGCAGGTGGTGGTGGAAGGCATGTGGTACCACGAGGAGGGAACTGATGGCTTAATGCGATCGCCAGGTAACGCGTTGCTCTCTGAAACAGAAAATCTGTGGTTCTGTTCAGGGCGAGCTCAGCCTGGCCTGGCTGGAGTTGGTGGAAAGGTTCCTGCTGATTTCACAGGCAGAGGATCCATCTGAGGGTTTTGCTCCTTCCTCCAATGTCGGGATATGTCTCTTGCTCACCACATCCATTAGAAGTGTTTTGTCAGTGGGTAATTAACCACAGCCCTTTTCAGTGCTTAGGGGCAGAGAATAAAACCCCATGGAACGGGGCAGAGAATAAAACCCCATGGAATGTGCTGCCGAATCTGGTGCCTGGTCTCTGAGCCCTGGTGTTTGTTCCTTGCTGTCACAGATTCACAGTGACCTTGGGAAACTTGCTGTCAGCCCTGGAGCTCAGCAACGGATGCCTTGGTGGTACCGTTGAACTCCAGCCTCTTGAAATGGTGCCTAAGTGGGGGACAGGGATTTTAGGGGAATCTCTGACATAAATCCATGCGTTTATCTTCTCCTTTCAGGTACTTCTCTGCCCTGTTTTGCGTAGCCGTAGCTAAGGCTGCTCTGGGTGGGGCCAGTCCTCGTATTGTCCTGGCAGAGGCCTTTGGACACCAGTGTCCTTTAAGTAGCATGTGGGGAGAAGAGATGCTCTGGGGCAAGGGGGCAAGCAAGATGAGACTAAGAAACCAAGACATTGTTTTGCATAAAACAATATTTGCTCAAAAAAAAAAGGAAAGCAAAGATTTGGCAATACTGAATTTGTTACCAGATTTTTTTTTTGAGTTGATTCTGCCAGATCTTTAATTTTAGGGGAAAAAAAAAAGAAAACAGGAAGCCTTCTTGTGTCCATGGCACCAAATCAGAATTTTAGAATGTTGTATTGGGATTTTTTTTTAATTTCCCTTAAATGTTGATTAAAGGGCGAATAAAACAACGTCAAACCAGTTGAAACCAAGGCAGCTGCTCTCAGACCTGAAGCTATAACCTGCCCGTCCCCCCTGCAGAAACAGGGGGACAGACGAGCCCCGCTGCCACCGTCAGGCCGAGGTGACGCTGTCTGGGCACCGCGGCCACCATCCGAGCACTGTGCCGGTGCCAGCAGCAAGCAGGCTGCATCACTGCAGTCAGTAATTAAATGTTCGCCCTCTTGGCCTCGGCCTGTATGTTTATTCATTCTTGAGACTTCGGACAGTGCGTTCTTCAGGCGGGCTTGAAAATTTGCTGCTTCAGTGCAATTTCCCGGGCTGAAGAAGTGCAGGGTGGCAGAGGGCTGCAGAGTTGGAGCGTGAGCCAGCCTTGTTTGCTTTCAGCTCTGCCCTTCCCTCGTGACGTACACAGCGATGCCTCCGGGAGGTGAGCTTGTTCTGTTGGCACTTGGGGCTCTGCTCATCCTGATTTCTTCCGCATTCATTTTTTCCTAGTGTTGTATTTTATCAGGATGTTTTTTTAGGCTGTTTTTTTTTTGTTCTCTCCTTGACCTTTACATCAGAAATAGCAGATTTCAGGTAGCTTTCATTGAGCAAACAGCTCGATATTGAGTTTGCAGCACAAAGGCTGGGGTAGAAGGAGGCTGCCACAATCCCTATATATTCTCATACAAGAGAAGTAGAGAGAGGGACTATAAATAAGAAGACGTGAGTGATTTTGCATCAGCAGTGACATTCATGAAGCTGTCCCTTGAACAGTGGCTCACATTTTGAGGTCCGCACAGAGATAAAGATACTGACAAAGAGAACATAAAAAAGAGCCTCATGGGCAATAAGCTGTAAGGCGAGAGATGGACTATGGAGGCGCGTGCCTGTGGTGTGCAAGGTGTAGCCTCTCTGACGATGTCCCCTCTGTGGGGACACGTCGCTGCTTATACTGCTCCTCTGCTGGGAGGCCACCAGAAACCTCCCCGCAGCAGTGCTGGAACCCCACGAGACATCTTGTGTGCTTTTGTTTCTAGTCTGTGTTTGCCTTGCTCCCTGTATTTGTACTGCAAGGTGTTTGGGGGAAGCAACATGTTTTCCGACAGCACTTGGCACATGCTGCTCTCTTGCCTTGCTCCCGGATCTGTCTGATCCTTCCAACAGCCTGCGGTGGCCTCATTCGACGCGGATCATCTGCCCTGACCACTTCCCTCCTGGGGCAGTTGAGCACCTCCTTATTTTTCTGCGAGTCTCTATTCAGCTGTTGGTAAATTGATTCATACATTTTCCTGCCCGTATTTTTAATTTCTTAAGGTCTGCTTTCGTTAATTATTTGTGCTAGAGAGAGATTCCTTCTACTTCAGTGGTGTCTGTGAGGGTAATTTAACCTCTCTTCTGGCCCATTAGTGGCATTAAATAAGACTGGTGCTGGTGCCAAACCGCCTGGCATCCTGCTAGCCCTGTTATTCCCAGCTCAATTTGGTGTCATTTAACATTAACTCATATTTAAAATCTCTCACCTAGTTTTCTATCTGTGTGACTGAATTTCTCCCAGAGCCAATTTTTATCATTTTTAAGGGGCTTGAGGAGATCAGAGCCCTAGTCTTAACTCCATTAACTTTTCTTGACTGCACCTCCCTTTACCGTATTATTCTGTCTGTCTCCAGAAAGAGAAGGGGCCAGGCCCATCCTTGAGGTACGGTTTTTCTCAACTCTGTTCGGTTCTTCTCTGTGGTCACCTTTTGCACGCTATGTTCGGCCCCTGCATTTCAGGATAGATATTTCTCTAGAAAGTGAAAATAATCCCATTTCCAGAAGTGATCAGACACTGGATCCTCAGTGTCCCCCCACAATTTGCTGAGCACCACTGAAAACTTGTCCCTGAAACGTTCAGGGCAATAGCTTTTCTGCATGTTCTTTTACAACTTTTTTTTTGTGTCTTACTATTTTTTCTTTTATTCTGTGCTGGTCAGGACCTGCGCGTACAGCAAATAATTTGCTAGAGTCAACCTTTATTTTAACAGATGGTTTGTTTGCATTTCTGCACTCTTTTATTCCCTTCCCAGTTGTCCTTGACTTTTGGAGGAAAAAAAAAAAAGATATCGATGTTAATTAGCAAAAATCCTTTTCTGCCCTAATAGGAGTGTGTCATTAGATAGGCTGATTTGCAGTCGTTTAGGCTGTCCAGTGATTCCTTATCTGCCCTTCAGCGGCAATTATTTTTGCAAGGTCTTTTTCCCCTGCACGAGGTGCTCGCTTATCCAAGGATTTCGTGGCAGGTTCTTCTCACCCCTTGTTAATATTCAGGCAGCACCAGACAGAGGTGGTCTGGTGCTGGGCACCGCACTAACAGGACACGAGAACAGACAGCCACAGAGAACCAGGGAGAATAAATGATAAAAAAGCAATGAAGACACAGACAGACGTCGTGGCTCATCCAGGGCCCCTTCTGGTCTCCCTGCCAGCTTCCTTTTGGCCGGCTCTTGAGGAGAAAAATCTAAAGAATGGTTCATTAAATCTGTGTAACTGTCTTGAACAAAAAAATCATGAAAGTTTAATCCCCGATATGGGAAACTATTAAAGATTCATGATTACAATAAACGTATCTAATCGAATTTGGGTCTTCATTCTTTTGATGCTGCAGTGAGCCCAGTGCTCCTTCTGTGCTAGCAGCAAAATAAATCCCTTCCAGTGGACGGCCCAGTAAATTAAAGCGGCCTGGGAGATGATGGCCATTACACCTGGGTGCGTTTCTCTTGGCAGTTTAGTCACGTCCATAATCCACCCTCCTTGTTATGCTGGTGGTCAGCAATTTTCTGACTGCTGGATTCAAGCTGACAGATCTGGAAAAGATCTTGAAAGGAACCTAAGATATTTCTGCTGTCTGGTGGTTGGGAATGTGGTTGTCTGTGGGGTTTGCCTTCTCTTCGGCTCCCTCCCTCCCTGTTTCTGGGTCTCTCCGAATCAGCTCAGGTGGAGCTGGTGCCTCTGGCTCTTCCTGCAGCTGGTTCATAGAAGCAAGGCTGCTTTTCTTTCAGACCAGGGAAGCTTCACATCCCCGGCACGTGATTTTGGCAGTCGGTCTCTGCTCCGCAGCCTGCTGGAGTAGGTGTGAGCATCGCACCTTGACACAGCTCTGCTCTGTGCTCTCCCTGCCAGCCACTGCAAGGGGCCATCCTCTGATCATGACCTTGCCAAATCCAGCGCATCCCCCGTGCTGCGTCTTGTCCTTCCACAGGGAAAGTCAAAGGAGGGAAAGGCAAGCCAAGAGCAGATGGCTCTGATTGCAGGGGCTGCTGCTTTGAGAACCTTTCTGGAGCCAGAGGAGAAAGAAGGAAAGGAGAAAGAAGGTGCAGCAGGACCTGGAGCATGCCTCCCGCAGCGCCTTGCAGCAGCTGGTGCAGTGCCTCTGCCTCATGCTCCCTCTGCTCAGGGCCTTCATCAGCCCTTCATCAGCCCAGGCTTGACTTTGGGTCTCTCTCTCATCTCCAACATCTCTTTTGCATTATTAGCTGTGCAGCTGACCCATTAATCATGGTTACAAAGACAGTAAGCAGAGGGCATTGGCTGAACCATGCTGAGGCCAAAATGCAGAGGCCCTGACGGTGGTGGTGGTGGAGACTGGGCTGTCCTGGGCTGCCACAGCCCTTTCTATTCACCAGCCCCTCTGCACGTCACAGAGGAAGGAGATGTCCCCAGAAGAATGAGGCAGCTCAGCCTGAGGTGGCTGGTTAGGGCTGAACACAGAACTGAGCTCTGGTGCATCTGGGGTGCGCTTGGTGCCTTTGCTCTAGCTCCTTTCCTATTTTCTCCACTCAGTTTTTTTCCAGCCTCACTCAGCATCCCGTGTCCTTTCATCAGATGGAAAGGCAGACAAGAGCCCTTGACTTCTCATTATTGCCAGGATTATTTTATATAGCTCCATCAAGTCCCCACACATCGCCTCTTCTCTAAATTTAACAGGCCTAATCTTTACAATCTGTCCTTTCACAGGCACCTTCATCGCCACCAGTCATCACTTCCCTTCTCTGGAGCTTTCCTTTCTGTGTCTCCTTGCTGGGCAGGCAGGGACGTACCAGGGAATGCACTCACAGCAAGGTCACACATTCACGTGGATATCTCCAGTACAGTGGTTTTAGAACTGTTCTTGAGTTGTTTCTTACCACTCTTTCCTATCGCAGATTTTCTTTTGCATGCTTATTTGATCCTTCTCAGATCACAGCTGCACGCTGAGCAGCAGTGTTCCTTCAGCTGTTGGTCATAGTCCCTCACCTGTGTCTGCTCTTATTGTTCAAGAGGCATCACTCATGTCTTGGCCAGCTGCAAACACCTTCCTGGTCCTTTCAGACCACCTTTACCAGCCCCTTCTGGCACCTCTAGTCTGAACTAACCCAGATAGCTGAGTGGTGCTGGTAGATCCTGACTGGTCTCACATTGCTGCTACAGGCATCTTAGGATCTTCTTCCCTTCTCTTTCCCCCCTCCCAGATGTTCAGTAATCCTCAGCTTCTCCAATTCCTTTTGTCTTTTTGTGGCTTCTCAGGGAGACCCTGCGCCATCGCTAGCTCTGCATCTATTTTTGCAAGGCCAGAGGAGCAAAATGAGCTTCATGAATGACCCTCCAAGGCCAAGCATTGCTTTGGCTACGAGCAGAGCAGGGGAGCTTGAGACTGGAGGAGTCGACATGGTCAGCACAGGTGTCCTGGCAGGCCAAACGGTGCTCGGGAACAGCTCTCCTTATGGTGACCACGAGTCAGGAGGCTTTCCTGAGCTGTGCAGCACCTCGACCTGCCTGCTGAGGCTCAGTTGTGGACACGGGGACGAACGCAGGTCCCCACTGAGGCTTGCTCACACCCAGCCACGACCTTTAAAAGATGAAGGAGCAAGTTCTGTGGAATTTGCCCTGCATGTTCCTCCTCCTCCCACTATTTCTTCCTGAAAAGCTCTGCCATCCCAGTTCAAACTGTGGAGAGGGCAGAGGAGAAGAGGAGAGGTTTTGCCCTTGTCCCCAGAGATCTGTCTGGGGATGAGTTACCAGGCCCTGGCTTGGACTCTGGGCCAGCTGCAGAGGTGGCAGCCCAAGTGCTTTTCTCACGTTTGACCCGAGACCTAGGGCTCTAATCTCTACATCCTGGCCATGCGAGTCAAATTCCCCTTCCTGGCCACTTGCTTTGACCCAACAATAACTGGTCTTATGCCCACCTCGTGCCAGCACTGTTTGGGGAGCTTGCCACTGTGGAGGTCTGATGGCCGATATCGGTGCAGGCAGCAAGGAGGGAAGCTGCCCTGCATCCTCGGCACTTGGAAACTGCCTCTGTGGTCCCTAAAATAGCCCTAGCAATGCTTGCACAAGTGCCATACAGTGGGTTTGGGGTGCCACTAGGGAGAACAGGCCCGGGGCCTCTGTAACAGGCATCTGGAATTTTCTTCAAGACGCATTTCAAAAGAAAACAAAGCAAAATGTAATAACAATTAGGCTGCTGCAATTTCCCCTCGAGCACTGCTGGGAGGAGCATAATTTAAGGTAATTGTGGTTTTCTTTGCTATTAAGCCAACTTTGCTCTACAGCAGCCTGTGGGGGAGGTCTCCTGGTGCCACAAAAATACGTAAAACTGGCAGAAACGGGAGGCTGAGACCACGGCACTGTGGAGTATGGGAAGGGCACGTGGAGCCGGGCTGTGGCCACTGCTTTGGTGTGAGCCCTGGGGTCAGAATCCCCACGGGCTGAGGTGATTGTGTTCCCCTTAAGGCCCTGGGTAGCGCTCACGGTTGTGCCCTGTGCCCCTGGCTGGTTACACGGCAGCTGGGACAGCCTCTCGGTGCTGGGTATCGGTCCCTGAACGTGGCTGCTGACAGGGCCAGATTCTGCTTGTGAAATACTCACCACAGTAGGGCTCCGGGCATGCGATTTGCAGTGGTTTCAGGTGGCTCATGAGATGAGCACGGAGCCGTGGTCCTTCGGCCACCCTGGGACTCCCCACCAGCTGCTCTTCCCCTTCTCTCCACTTGATTTCTCATAAAATCGCCCCTTGGGGGGCTGCGGGGTGCCAGTCACACCACAGGCCTTGGTACTCTCAGGGCCCCTCTCACCCAGGGACAATGCTGCTGTCACGCTCTGCGCCAGGCTTGTGATTGCTGGCGGAAGGGAAAGGTCCCTGGGAAGTGCCTTTCTGGGTCCTTCTAGCCTTGAAGCTGCCAGTTCTTGTTGGCTGTACTGGCTGCCACAGGCCTAGCAGCATGGGCAGGAGTGTGTGTGTGCAGGGGGCCTGTACGTGTGCCAGTCCTGCTGCTGCAGCCCCCTGCCCCTCAGCCGACAGCGCTGGGCCTGGAGAGCAGCCGGCGCGGCCCTATAACCCCGTGAGGTGCAGCACAATGGAGGGCAGGGGGCGTGCTGCACGTCCTGGCCCTGCTGCTGGGTGCTAGGGCCTGGAGAGGCTTCCTCTCTGCTGGAACAGTCACCGGGTCTCTCGTGTACTCCGTGTCGAGTGGAGCTTTGCTGGTGGTAGTCCTGGTGTCCTTTATTTCAACCCTACGAAGTTTGGGTAGCGCTGTGGGAAGCTTGGTGGCAGCAGAGCCGCAGCCCGCCAGCAGTAAGCTTGGCAGCAGTGAGTCGTGGCTTCTGGCCGGAGTAAATTTAAGAGTCTGGGGAATTAAACCCAGGTCTCTGAGGCTTCCTTGACCCAGCAGCAGCAGAGTGAGATGGACGGAGCTGAAAAGTTCCTATTGACTCTTTGTGCTGTTACTTTAGCCTCAGAAACACTTTGCTCTCTCCCTTTTCTCCTCCAAGATGGGGGTGAGTTATTTAAAGAACTATCTTGTTCTGCTGGTATCGCAGCATAAAGAAAACCAGATTGTGTTTTCACAAAAGCTGAGCAGAAGCCTATGGTTAAGCAAAGATATGAAGGAGCAGTTTCAAAGAGGCGGCTTATCAGGAACAGGGTGGATTTTGATATGGGAGTGAGAAGTGCACTGCATGCCCTAGAAGCAAAGAAAAAGGGGACTTGGGATGAAGGAGAATCTTCCAGATGAATGCTGTGCCTTGAACATGGCCAGGCTCTCAGGAAGCCCCTGAGTACAACAAAGGCTGTGGCCACAAGATGAAAGCTCTCAGGAGCAGCTGGGGAGGAAACGGGGGGAGAGGAGAGATGAAATCCCGGCTGTCCCAGCTCCCCCAGTGACTGAGCTGGGGCTGTGGTGAGACACTCAGAACGAGCCCCTGGGGCTGCACGCAGAGATCTGGGGTTTGGAGCCTCTGCAGATGGCTCCTGGCCTCCCGGCTCAGAAGGAAGGAGTGGGTTGGACTTCTTTGTATTCTCTGGGGACTGTTTCCAGCCTGATCTGCAGACCTAGTTAATGGAGGGGACTGGGCAGATTGGTCTGACTCGGGATCCTAAATAGGCTCCTTCAGGCTTCACAGCCTGGCCCGTTACTGGCTGTTGGCTTAAGGGCTTGTTCTCCAGCCACCAGCACTTGGACCCTCTCCCTCATCTCTGTTCATCTCTCCAATTGCTGTAGCCCTGGTTTGGCATTGGTGTGAAGTGAATAGCTCCTCTTCATTGGAAGAGGAAGGCACGTTCCTATCAGCAATGCCCACAGGGCCTGCCGGGCTCACCCTGCCCTTACTCTGCAGGTAGGAGACCAGATCCTGGAGGTGAACGGCCGGAGCTTCCTCAGCATCCCCCACGACGAGGCGGTGAAGCTGCTCAAGTCCTCCCGCCACCTCATCATGACTGTGAAGGACATCGGGAGGCTGCCCCATGCCCGCACCACCGTGGACGAGACCAGGTGGATAGCAAGCTCCCAGATCGGAGAGACCCTGGTCAACTCAGCAGGGTAGGTGCCTGCTACACCCCACGCAATAAATAGGGCTGCCAGGGATCCCAAAGGGTACGTGCAGCCACACAGGGTGGGGTAGAGCAGCAGCGTGTCCTTTGCCGGTGAAATGCTGGCAGCCCGATGTGTCTGCCAGCTGTCTGTGGGAGCACCCCTGGTGCTTAGCTGGGTGGCCCTCATGTCTGCTGCTCAGAAGACAGCACCCTGTAAGGTGGGTCACGTCTGGGCAGTATGCTGCTGCGCCGTTCAGAGCTCCTTCCCTGGTCTCTCAGGCTGGGAGCTTTCCCCCATTAGCTTATGGGTACAGGGAGAAGAGTAGATAAGAGATCTCCTCAGGTGATGACTGCTCCAGGAGAAGACTGATGGACACATGGCACTCAGTGCTAACTCAACTTCTCCCTCCTCGCAGGGCAGCGGGCGATCACGCTGCGGAGGCGGCAGCCAGGGTAAGAGATGCCAGCCCCCCCGGTGCCTTGTGAAAAAGAGAGCCATCTCTCTGTGGGAGGGAGGGCTGTGTGCTCCTGGCGGTAAAAGGGATGTTAGTTTATGAGGACCGCTGCCTTTTAGCTGGCGCTAGCCTTTCTCCTGCCTATCTCGCTTTGCTAGTTTTATTTCTACAAAGCGTGGCGTAACGAGAACCCCCTCTCCTGTACCACTGCTGGGCCAGTTGTGTGGAGCCTTCCAGCCTGGGGATGATCATGGGCAGGGGCAACGGGCAATGACACACGGGGGCAAGGGCGTGGGGATCCCATCCCATCCCAGGATCTCTCCCACCCCGCAGCACGAGGGTAGCAGGGCCCTGCCCGGGGCTGTGCCTGCAGCACCACATCAGCCTGTCTTCTCCAGCCAGCCCTTTGCAAAGAGCTCTCCCTTTAAATGGAAATGAAGCCAGGAGGTTTCACAGGTGGCTTGCACTGATAATGCCTTTATGCTGTTTGCTTGGCAAAACATGCTCCCCAGCCTCAACTCTTTTCAGTGTCCCCAGGATAGTCGAGATGTTGTCTGGCTCCATATCTGTACGCTGACTGCTAACGCTGCCGGGGAGGGGAGCAGCAAGGACCTCCTCCGTTAGAAATCCTCCCCAAAGAAAAAAGCCTTTTGTCGGACTGCCTCTGCAGTCAGACATCCCTGTCCCTGGGACTCCTCTGGGTCCGTTAGCTCTTTCTTCACCAAAGTCTGCTTTGAGCTTGCAGTGAGAGTTGTGCATTTTGTACAAGATGCATTTTGCACAAGATGGAAAGCTTGCCTGCTCTCATGGCACCCATTCCCCCAGCTGTGCCAGGAAGGAATGCAGCCTGCTGTTAAATCAATGGCTGGCCGAGGGGTAGTGCCTGTGCTTGCCGAACAGAGCTGGGAAGCTGGTTTGTTTATTCAGCTGGAGCTGCCTAACCTCGTGGCTTCCTTACTCAGAGAAGCAGTGACACTGAGTGGCTGTGCTGGTGGCCCCCAGGGGTAGCTGCCCCTGGTCCTTGGCATCCCCCTGCCCATCCTGCTTGCCAGCCATGCCACAGGTGATGTGGGAGCAGCAGTCTGACAGGCACACAGCTCAGGCATGGGGGCAATTCTGGGCCCTGACTTTGCTGCTTTCACCAGCTCACTTCTCAGGCCAAATCCAATCCCCAGTTTTCTTCCGCAGCCTGTGTTTTACCGGGGCCTGGCGGGCTCGCAGGTAACGCTGAGCAGCATGGTGAACCAGACCCGAGTCATGCTGGAGGAACAAGCGCGGCACCTGCTGAACGAGCAGGAGCGAGCGACCATGGGGTACTACCTGGATGAGTACAAGGAAGGCAACATCTCCGTGGATGCTCTGGTCACGGCGCTCTTCGAGCTGCTCAACACGCACGCTAAGGTGAGCTCTGCACTGGGGACAGGGACAGTTTCTCCCAGCGGCCTGAGCAGAGCCATCGTCACGGCGTGGCTCAGCACCTCCAGGTATTTGCACAGGGTCGAGGGTGAGGGTGTGAGAGTGAAATCCAGGGGCAGGACGTTATGGGAGGCACAAGCTGGCGTTCGGTGGCAGAGGAGCTTCTGGTAAAGCTCAGGACCAAACGTTTTCCTTCGTTACCTGCCCGTGCATCTCGTTGCCACCACTGAACAGGGGGAGGATGGGGCTTCACGTGCCCAGGAGTGTGGTCATGCTCCAACCTCTCTTTGGTTGTCTGTCTGCCTGGCCCAGTTCTCACTGCTTTCAGAGGTGCGGGGCGTGATCTCCCCGCAAGACCTTGACCGTTTCGACAATCTGGTGCTGAAGAGAGAGATCGAGTCCATGAAGGCCCGGCAGCCCTCGGGGCCCAGCATCGGCACCGACTCCTACTCCATGATGTCCTACAGTGACACCGTCTCTTCCTCCAGCAGCCACTTCACCTCCACAACCGTCAGCTCGGCCCGGGTAAGTCTCTTCCAGCTCTTCCTTTTCCTTTCAAGCCCAGCTCCTGGCAGCCCTGCAGCAAACTCAGTTCCCCCAAGTGCTCCAAAGGCATTTCCCCCAGCACGAAGTCTGCTTCCCCGCTGGGTTCCTCCAAAGCTTTTTTATCCCCTTACAAGCTGCCAGGGGCTCATCAATTCTGGCTGCAGGCTGTCACAGCACTCATGGTTTTAGAGGCAGGGGTCCTAGAGTATCCCGGAGGGGCAGGAAAACGATGATTTGTTGCTGACTTGGAAAGCACAGCCTCGCTGTGAGAATACTTTGCCATCCATTTGCTTCGCAGCAGAGAGACAAGGGTCTAGAGCAGCTGGGTGAGCTGGAAGGAGGCAGGGAGCAGGAGTGCAGGGGCAGGCACGGCCATGCCCCAGCGTTGCCTGCCTTCTGAGGGATCCTGCACACGTTTGGTGTCCCGTATAGGCACTGCAGGTACTCAAACTCTGAGATGCTCTGAAGTCCCCGCAGGCTGGTCACAAGTGTGTGATTTGTAGGGACAATAAGGTGACATTGCGACACATGCTTGGTATCTCTCAGTGCCCCTGACATGAGATAGATGCCCTGTCCTCTGCGTGGGGGCTGAGCATCCCTTTGTCCCCAGGGAGGGAGCAAGTCTGCTTCCCACCCGGGACCTCCAGCGCGCGGTGCGGGCTGCAGCCACGCAGAAATCTCAGCGACTTGCCGCTGCCACGCCATCCCTGCCGCCATTCACCAGCTCTTGCTGCCACTCCTGAATCACCTCCTCAGAGATGCTGGCTGCCTGCTCCCCGTCCCAGCAGGTCCCCAGCAGCCAGGCCAGCTGCATCCTGTCCCAGCCTCCGCCCACTCCAGCATTAAGCAGCAGCGCTCCCACGTCTCGCTGCCAGGCCTTCGTTGCACGCACCGTCTAATTAAGTTATCGTAATCACCTCAGAATGTGCAGGCACACAGCCCCCAAATTAATTTCCTGGCCATAAAATGCCTTTCATCACAAATGCATTAGCAACCTTGGAAATTAAAACGTTCTTGAAAAGAACAGATGATGATGGGCTTTCTGCTTGTTCGACAGCAAGCAAACCGGCCCACGTGCAGGGCAGGTGGGATTGTGCTGCAGAGGGGCAGCAAGGTGGGGGGCTTTCCTGGGGCTGTATCTTTCCCACAGTTTGGTCCAGCCTTCCAAGAGGCCTCGGAGAGGTTCAGAGCATCAGAGCCGTGTTTTTGTCTTGCTGACTTCAGAAATACCCAAAGGATGGATTGCGGTGTTCAGGATGGATTGCAGCGAGGGCCTTCCTGGATCAGGATAAGCGGGGCGAGTTTCACGCTGCTCTGCGAAGGGAGAAATCTTTCCAAAGCATCAGAGGGCTGACCCAGAGGCCTGCCAGGGCTCATGCACTGAGCGTGACACCCTGGTCCTACCAGCCCCGTGCCCAGGCTGTACCCTGTGCTTCGGGTGTGCCGCGCTCACACTCCAGCTCCATGATGCCCTTGTGGCACAGAGCAGAGAGTGGACACTGCCGCCCCGTATGTAAAATCTTCCTGCAAGGCCACATGTCCCTGTTACACCACACCCTGTTACTCCCTGGCAGCATGGCTCCTCTTCCCATGCCCTTTGAGCGTGGATGTGAGAACAGACACATGCCCGCTGCTCTGCTCCGGGTGCTGGGAACAGCAGTGCTTGAGGTGTGGTAGCAAGCAGAGGTGGTAAGCTGCTGCCAAGCAAGGAGCAGGGGCTCTGGGTGGCGGGTTCTGAGCAGCTAGCAGGGGAGAGAGGAGGCACAGAGCTCGTGGACTGTTTGCTCTCGCAGGAGGGGCTGATTGCAACCTTCATGCTCAGCACAGGGATGTGGATTCTGCAGGGTGGGCTTGGGGGAGGAGGGATGCATTGTGCTGGGATTTGCTTCTCTCGCTTGTTTGTTCTGCATCCTCCCTGACGTTATGTTTTCGCTTTTATGCTTGTTTTAATCTGCTTTCCCCTCGCACATCCCCAGGAGCGGCTCTTGTGGCTAATAGACCTGATGGAGGTAGGGACCAGCAGCGAGTCGGGGAGCTCGAGTACCGCAGTTGCCATAGGAGGCGAGCTGCGAGTGCATGCGGATGTGCGCTGGGCGGGAGGCAGGGGACAGGCCTTTCCCGGTGCCAGCATGTGTCTCAGCCACGCGAGCAGCCACCTCGTGTCTCCCAGCTCTGCTTCTTCTCCCCGTGGCTCTACAGAGCTGTTCCTAAGTCCCTTTGCCTAGCTCAGCAGCAAGGCTGCGGGTCTCAGCACCGCAGTGCAGGCCAGGCTCAGCTGTGAACCAACCCTGACTGGTACCAATGTCCTGTCTGCATGAAAATCCCATCTCAGGCCTGGGCTTTTAGAAGGACCGGCAGCACTGATAGCCAAGGGACCCCCGGCTGTGCCCCCTGCCTCGTGGCCCTATTGTGCCAGCTCTCCCTGCTGTTGCCCTGTCTCCCTGTGTAGGCACCCTGGTGAAGCACCGCTGGGCTGTCACATCACATCACGCATCCCCGGGGACTGGAGAGCTTTCCCTACAGACCTCAGGTGTGCAAAGGTCTGTGCAGGAGGGGCTGGTGTACTCACATTGTGCGTGTTCAGCCTTGGAGAAACCCTTGCACACATTTCAGAGTCTCGAATATCTCCGTGTAATCACAGAGCTCAGGGTTGGGAGGAGGCCAAGGGCTGCATGCTCGTGCCCTGCAGTGTGACTCCGCTGTGCAGGGTGCGTTGCCCTCTCCCGTGGCTGTTTGGCACTGAATGGTGGCGGTCAGGAGGGTGAGCACACACAGCAGCTCTCAGCTCCACCACTCACCAGTAGTGTTTTGCGACGCAGGACCTCTGTTAGCTGAGAACCTGACCCAAATGCCTCATCCCTCTGGGAATAACAGTTGCCTAGAAGAAGAAAGCTGTGAGGTTTATCAGAGACATCCTGAGCCTTGGGACAGGTTTCTTTGATTTCATGAACAAAGTCAGTGATTTGGTGGGCAAACATGCCAAAAATAGCTTGTATGGGGCTGATGAGGACTGTGACGAAAAGTGATTTTATTACGGAATGTCTGAAGGATACTCGGCGATGAGACAAAGTCCTGTTCAGTTGTGCCACCCACTGGCTGTGTGTCTGCCTGATCGTCATTGCCACCTCTTCTAAATGGAAGATTTGGAAGATTTTGATCTCAAGATGAGACCTGCAAAGCAGAGGTTAATTGTAGACTGCAATAATCAGATGTGGCTTGTCTGATCAGAGCAGTGTGAGTTTCTAATTTGCTTACAACCAAGGCAGTCCTTAAGGGATTTAGCATTGCCTCTGTCCCCGCCTCCTGCCCCAGCACTCATTATTAGGATTAAGGATTTGAGATCCCCGTTGATTTCATTTTTCTTCTCCACTGCCTCCTAGCAAACAGACTGCCATCGAAAGTGCCTTCTCCTCCCAGGGTCTGACTCTCCAGAAGCTGCTCCCAGCTCCCTGAAGCTGCAGGGCTGCTCCCAGTGCAGTAACTCAGCTCGTTCACTGGCCTCTGCCTGCCGCCGGTCTCTATGTCACCATAAGCATAAGGAGAGGATGATGGTGTGAAGTCCTGAGCTGTTCCTCTGCTGGAAAGAGAACCTCAAGCACAAGAGTCCACAGAACAAGAGCAGAGGAACAGGAGACCTCTTCCAGGTCCAGCAGCCCCCGTGGGAGGATATCACTGCTCCCCATACCAAAAGAGCCCTCCACATCACGAAGTCTGAGATGCCTGTGCTCAGGGGCTCCTGGGGACCTGGGCTTCTGGGCGCCCTCATCTTTGTCCTCAAGTCGTGCAAATGCACGGGAGAGGGAGACGGAAGGGAGGAGAGGGGGAAGGCTGGGCTGCCGCTCAGGCTGGCGCAGTTACTCAAGAGCTAAAAACCCTGCGGGAGCTGGGCTGCGTGGCTCTGTAAAGCTCTTGTTAGCAGTTACAGGAAAATAAGGGACTCATTTGGAACTGTGAGGTTAATTAAAGGTTGATCTGTATCCCCCGGGGAGCTGGTGGTTTTCTCCACCAGCTAATCCGTGAATGGAAATGGGCTCCCTGTCTGAAAGATGCTCTCCAGCTCTGTCACTCCACCCGGGGGCTGTGCTCGAGATGGGAAGGACAAAAGTCCCCCAGCTGCACCCTGCAGAGGGGCTGGAAGGGCCCCGCCTGGCTCCCGCTTTCTGTAGATAACTAGGAAATAGATGGGGCAAAGGAGAGGCGGTGAGAAGCAGCAGCAGCCTCAGTAAATTCCACTGCCCATTTTTCAGAGCAGCGGCACATGGCTTCGATGGGTCTTTTAAGGGAGATCCAGGAAATCACGGTCTGAAAATAGCCAATTCCTGAAAGCAGTGTGCTCAGCTTAAAAGCCATTACATTTTACAGCCCGGAGCAATTTCTGTGTAATCACTTTTGCCCCCAAAGCACTCAAGCAGTGGAAAGGCAAATCTCCTGCTGGCACACCTCGGCAGAAAGAAGAGCCCGGGCAGGATGAGCAGCGCTGGTGTCAGGGGGCACCGAGCTGGGCAGCAGGATCGGGGCTGGCGGGGGGCTCTGGCTGCGTCCACACAGCCACCGTGTGCCAGGAGGCCTGGGCTGGGACGTAGCTGGTGACGTGCTCCAGGATGGGCTCAATGCCGTGGTGAGGGCCGCAGGGTTCAGTGGGGCAGATCGTAGGGCGGCTTTTCTTTTAGTAACGATGCAGGTTTGGAGGCAGGCTGCTCCTGCCTGTGTCAGGAGGCTCTGATCCTCGCTCCTCTGGCAACTCTCTGAGGCTGGCAGAGGCAGGGCAGGAAGGGGAAGAGTTAGGGATGTAGATCTCAAACAGGGCCAAGTTGGTGCAGAAGTGGCACCGTCTGTGCCTGGGCTCCCCTCCGTGCACACAGCCCTGTGCCTGGACTAAAGGCTGTGGGCAGCAGCGGGAGGTGGCTGGCGCAGGGGGGTGCTGCGTGGGCAGCTTCGTGCAGGGCACCTTGCCCGTTAGGGCACTTTTCTGCATTTTGGTGCCGTTTGCCAGCTCTGTGCGTGGCCCTGGCCAGCCAAGTCTCTCTGCTCCATGGTGTCACGCAGGGAGGTGATGGCGCTGCAGCTTTTTGCACTCGCTGACACTTCTGTCCAATCTGATGTCCCGTTGCACAGCCCCGAGCGAGTTCCCCCAGTCCTGGTCAGCTCTGCTGGGCGCTCAAACCAGCACGGTCCTGGCTTTGCAGGTGCAGTTCACGATCGTTTTAATCAGTTTAAAGGCAGGTTCCTTTCAGGATAGTCCCATCCATCTCTTCCCCAGCCCCAGAGGTGTGGTATCTCCCATCCTTCATGCCAGCACTTGGATGTTCACAGTCCTGCGGTGCGTCAGACCTGGCCAAAGCCTGATCGTCCTGCTGCCGCCGTGTGTCAGCCACATCTGTCCTCAGCCCGGGCTTGCCGCAGTTGGGTCGGAGACCCAGCGGGCAGGGGATTTGTGGATTTGTCTCTCCCAGAGTCTCCATTGGGTCGAATCGGGGGTGAAATCACCCTCGTCAGGGGAAGGCGCAGTCTCGCAGGCTGATGCGTTCCCCGCCGCTCCCCGAACAAGCTGTTTCTTTTAGCTCTCATTCTCCAGGGCTCCTTCGGAAGACACGGAGATAAAAGCAATTTCCATCAATGTTTTTGCTGCTTCTCTAATGCTTTTAATTGTCTCCCATGTCTATTTTGGGATGCTAACGTCTTACAGGCACAGCAGCAGCCTCCAGCAGATGGGGAAAATGCAGAGACACCAGCTTTTCAACTAATCAGTTGTTTATCCTGCGATAAATTACCCACACTTAAACACAAGCTGCACCCTGCCCGTTCCACCCCAGATGAGCAAACAGCCCCGGGAGCGTGATGAGAACGAGGTGGGCTGGGTACCTGGAGCCTGAGGGACAGGGGGACACAGCCAGCAGCACAGCCACGGCTCTGGGCTCAACTCAGGACCAGTTCGGTCCCTTTTGGGGCCAGGCCAAGCGTGGCTCGCCAGGACAGAGCTCCACAGCCAGCCCCTGGTTCCGCCAGGGGGATGTTTTGCACTTCCAGCTGCATCCATGCCCTCTGTTGCGGGACCTGTGCTGGCCCTGCAGGGTCAGGCTGTCCGATTCTCATGGCCCTTCCTGATTCCTGGAGCCGTGATGCGTTCCGAGCTGTGTTCTAGTATTTCCTAATGACATTTAGACTCGTAACAGGGAGGCAGTGGCAGCAGCTCCCGTCCATTTGCATCTGTGACCGCCTGGTTTGCAGGGGAGGGAGGATTTATCTTTTCCATTGCCCTTCTCCCTGGAAAGATCCAGGTATTGAGCCTCAGAGCTCATTCCTCCCCTCCTCCAAGCTGAGCACAAGGAGCAGAGCTCTGGCTCAAGAGGGCAGAGGACATTGCCCCACCGGGCAGGTTCACAGCATGCGCTGAGCACCTTCCTTACCCTGGGAGAGGCAGTTCCCAACTGTTTTGCTTTGCTTGTGTGGTGTGTGAGTCTTCAGGGGAACCACCCAGAAAATAAAACCCTCTGGCTGAAGGCCCCTTACAGGGGGTAGGGCGATGCCCTGCATCACTCTGCATGTTCCCTATCGTGCTGGCCCTTTGGTGGTTGCTCGTTGGTGCTGTGACCGGGTTGTCTCTTCCTTTGCCTTGTCAGAACACGTCAGAGTTGGAGGGAGGTGGAGACGGCCACCAGAGCAGCATCAACACCCTGCCGGACATCTCCCTGGTAAGACACCGCGCCATGCCTGGGTGGCTGGAGGCGAGCCCGATGGTACTGGGTTCTGCCTCAGTTTCTCTTTGCTATATCACCGACCGATGGGTATCACCGAAGGAAATTAATTGGATTGCTTGAGAAGAAAGGTTTGGGATGTTTGAATAAGAGTAACGTCCGTGGTTGTAGGAACCAGGGCAGAAGTTGCGTGCTATGTCCTCCTTTGTGAGTCAGTTTCTTATCGCCATTAATGGGTGTTTCTGTGAAAATGGGTTACTTTGCCACAGTCACTGGAGACAGAGGTAGGTGACCAGTTCCGTTCTTGGTTCGGCAGGATGACCTCTCGTCCTTCCCAGAGGAGCCGCCCAACTTCAAGCCTCCCCCTCCTCCTTCAGCCCCCCAGATGCTGGACCCCTCTGCTGCCCAGCACCGGAACCCGGGGAAGGACAAGCCCAAGCGCCCGTCCTCCGAGTCCTCCCAGTCCGGCCTCTTCTTCATGGCCCCCCGAAACCCCACGCCCCCTCTTAACCACTCCGAGCAGGACACAGCCAGCATGACCTCCACCGCTACGACATCCACCGAGGAGTCCGCCCCGAGCCCCATCTATGCTACCATTTCCCCATCCCTGCACAGCTCCCGGCGCCAAATGGATGCCCAGCTCTCCCTGGTCAGCCAGCACCCCATCGGGCCCTTCCCCAGGGTCCAGTCCCCAACGAGGCTGAAGAGCCCCACCGCGGAGGGCCCGGCAGCCGCTGGGCACCACAGCCCCGCTTCCCCGTCCCCTCCGCCCCCCCCGGCGCACCCCGCGCCCCCGCCCCCCGACAGGGGCAGCCCGCGGGCCGTGGCCAACCAGCACTTCATCATGGTGGAGGTGCACCAGCCCAACAGCGAGCCCGACGTCAACGAAGTCAGGCCCTTGCCCCAGGCCAGAGGTGGGTGTCCTGCAGGGATGAGCGGGGTGGGGGCGTCCTCACTGCTGTTGCTTTATTTATGGGGGTGCTGGCTGTCAGGCCCGTTTGGCTTTAGCTTGTGGACGTGCTCCGGCTGGTTGTGTAGGCCTGGTGCCAAGCTGGGCTGAGGGGTGGACGTGTGTCCTGCTAGTGCTGCAGGAGGTGGCCTCCACCAGTCCAACCTGGAGCCTCCGCTGGCCCAGTTTGTGGCCTCCACCGGCCCAACCTGCAGCCTCCTCTGGCTCAACCTGTGGACTCTGCTGGCCCATCCTGCAGCCTCTACCGGCCCAACCTGTGGCCTCCACTTGCCCGACCTGTGGCCTCCACTGGCCCAACCTGCAGCCTCTACCAGCCCAACCCATGGCGTCCTCTGGCCCGACCCATGGCCTCTGACCATCTGGGCAGGTGTGGGACCGTGGGTGCACGCAGCCATTCCCTGGCCTTGGGACGCTCAGTGCCTGTTACTGGCTGTGGGGTAAAAAGAAAGAAATGTTGGTGTTGCTCAGGAGAGAGGAACGGGAGAAGAGAAGACAGAAGGCGAGGTCCCAAGGGAGGGTGTTGGGAGAGCGAGCCCTGCGCCAGGCCTCAGGTCTCCACCCGAGCATGAGGCGTTGCTGCGGGTTTCCCTGTTCTCAGCGGGGACGTGGCTGGCAGTGAGCGCCAGCGGGGGGCCGCAGAGGTGAATTTGGTGATTCCTGTTCAAACTGGGGTAGCAAAGCTGGGTGAAGGCTGCGGAGGCTGGGTTGGTGTGGCAGCATGCTGCTGTTCGGTACTTGTGGGTTGGTTTGCTTTTTTTTGGAGAAAAATTTTCAGTTTCAGAAAACAGCTTGACAGCATCATGGCAAAAAAAAAAAGAAAAAAAAAAAAGAAAAAGAAAAAAAGAAAAAGGCAACACATAAGCCCTTGGCAGTGTCACAGCCAGTGTCGCAGCAGTAGTGCTAAGCCCTGAGACAAAGCCCTCAGCTCTGGCTTCTGGCAGAGCTGGAAAACCTGCGAAGCCCACGGCCATGCCAGCTCCCCACCAGCCTTTGGGATGCTCCTTAAAGCCTCCCTGGGTCCCTGAAGCAATTCTGGCTGACCTTTACGTAAAGACCAGGCTCCCGTAGGCAGCTGATTGCAGCATCGTTCGTGCGTGGGCTTTGCTGTGTTAATATAACCTGCTTCCAGTGGAGTTTTCAAAGAAAAAAAAAAAAAACTAGGATTTTCCCATTTTCTCCAGCTTTTTGAAAAGAAAACCTCGTGCCAACACTGAGCATGGGGCTCAGGTTGATCCTGAGCATATCCTGGGAAGAAAAGTGGAAGTGAGGGTGCCCTGGGGTGCTGAGGGTGCCCAGGACGCTGGGCCCTGCTTTCAGCCCAGACCTGGTGCTGGTGCCCCAGCACCCCGGGGTACCCCAGCATCCCTGAGCCCCCCCAAATGCCCTGTGTGCCTCCAGGCTCCCTGGGACCCCGGTGCGAGGAGCACTGTCGCCCTCCGGTGGCACCGTCCTCCCACTGCAATTAGTTCATTAACCTCAGCGTAATGAGGGAGCGAGGGGCTTGAGTGCCCCTGGGCAGGGCCCTGCTTGAGGGGTGTCGGCGGGGGGACCCCAGGGGGTTTCCCCCGGTCCCCGTGCTGCTGCCACCCATCCCCAGAGGCAGGGGGACCTGCGCCCCGATCCTTCGGGGATCGAAGGGGGGCAGCTCCCTCCCGGCACCTCGTGCTCCCGGGGGCTGGAGGCAGAATGAAGGCCCTGGGCTGGCCCCAGCAGGGTGACGGAGCTCGCCGTGCTCTCCCACATCCCAGTTCGGGATCCCGGCTGGATCCCAGATCCAGCCTCGGGGCCATCAGTTCCGCACACAGCTCTGCTCTTCGGGAGGGGTTCACTTGGGAACCCCGCTCTAAAGCCACGTCCGAGTGCCGGGGAGCCGCCCGGCCCTGGCAGCGGGTGCCATGCCCTCTCCTCAGCCCTCTCCTCGGCCCACGGAGGCAGAGCCTCGCCGCCGGCCTCCCCCCTGACAGCCCCCCTCTCCCCCAGCCTCCACGCTGTCCCAGCTGTCGGACAGCGGGCAGACCCTCAGCGAGGACAGCGGGGTGGACATCGGCGAGGTCGAGATGGGCGGCAAGGACAAGAGCCGGCAGCCGGTCCCCGGGAAAAGCCGAAGCCTCAAGGAGGCCGCCAGGAGCGAGGCGGCGGCAGAGGGGGCCTCCAAGCCGGTGAGGATGGGTCCGGGGTGCTCGCGGGCCGGGGCCCTGTGGGATGAGGGCTCCTGGGGCTGCTGTAGGGCAGAGCTGGTCCCCACCGCCTCGTCCCACCGTGGTGCACGTGGTTGTGCTCCTTCTGCCTGCAGGCCGCAGCGCGCCTGGGGGTTTCGATGGGTGATTTTGTTTTTTAATGAGCTGAGGCAGCTCGCTGCTGGGAGGGCAGCCAGGAGCAGCTGAGAGGGGCACCGCAGGGCTGATTTACCCCATCTGGGTAAGTCCGATCCCTGCCAGCTCCAGCAAGCAGCCGCCTGGGACACGGCAGCGTTCCTGGCACTGAGGGGACATCTCCAGGGCAGTGTCCCACGACTGAAGTCACCTGGCAGCCTGACACAGAGCAAATTGGCTGTGACACTGGGGATCAGAGGGCTGCTGTGCTCCTCCCCAGGCCCTTCCTGACCTGCTGCGGGTTGGGGTGGCTGCCAGGGGTCGGCATCTGTCCCCCTGCCGACCGAGGGAGCGCGGCGGGCAGATGGTGCCTGGCCTCCCTCGGCAGCCCTGCCGTCTGCCCGCAGCCGGGGCTCCTGGAACCCACCTCGTGCCTGATCCGGGTGTCCAAGAGCGCGCCGACCCTGGGAATCGCCATCGAGGGTGGAGCGAACACGCGGCAGCCGCTGCCCCGCATCGTCACCATCCAGGTAGGGCAGGCTGAGGGTGGGTAAAGCTTGGTGCACATCCCACCCCTCTGCTCCCCGCTGGCCATGGGCAGGCTCAGGAGTGCCCTGCAGCCGCCTGCCATCAGCCAGGGCAGCTGCAGCCCTGCCCCAGGGTGATTTTTGGGGATGGATCTGCCCCTCGATAGCCCCAAATGTCCCCAGTGCCAGAGCATCATTTTGCAGGGGGGGATTTGCTGAGCAGAAGTGTTCATGTGCCATGGGTGATACCATACCATAATGCATGTCCTGGGAACTCAGGACTTGCTGCAGATGTGTTTGGGGGGTCTGGGCAGCCCCCAGAGCTCGGCTGGCCTGCCAGATGTCTGGGAACCCTCTTTTTCTGCTCAGATCAGGATTGGGGAGGGGGAATGGTGGATGAGAGCTGAGGAACTGAGCCCACAGCCCCGTCCTCATGAGCTGTCTCCTTGCACTGTTCCCCCTGCTGTTTACTTGGGGCAAAATTCACATTACAGCACCAGCAAGGCAGAGCTGAGCCTTGGTTGTTCTTGGCCATCCCAGCTGGCGCTGCCCTGTCAGCTGAAAGCCAGCGGTGTAGGGACGAAGCCAAATTCCTCTTCCCCAAAACCAAAACATCTCACTTGCACGATGTTAACGCTGACCCGGCAAGGAGCAGACCCTGCCTTGTCTCCCCTCCCTGTGCCCAGAGCCGGCTGCGGCTCAGCCCTGGGCCGAGCGGGGGGATGCGGATCCGTCCTGTGTTCCCCCACTAACCCCCCATCCCTGCCGCAGCGCGGGGGCTCGGCGCACAACTGCGGGAAGCTGAAGGTGGGCCACGTCATCCTGGAGGTGAACGGCACCGGGCTGCGGGGCAAGGAGCACCGCGAGGCCGCCCGCATCATCGCCGAGGCCTTCAAGCTGAAGGAGAAGGACTACATCGACTTCCTCGTCACAGAGTTCAACGTCGCCCTGTAGGAGCCCGGCGAGAGCCTCCGGACGGGCACCAGAAGAGACACGGGGACACCCCCATGCCCTCCCCTGCCCTGCCGCCACGCACCCAGCTGGGACCCGCTGTCCTCACGGGGCCATCCGGCCGTGGGGCAGGCTGAGGATGGGCACAGCTCAGCGCATGGCCTCCGCCAGGGCAGAGGCTGCATTCCCACAGGGCCAGGCGCGGAGGGCGGCGAGGCCGGGGTGGGAAGAAGGACAGAGGAGGCCGAAAGGAGCCGGACACCATGTAAATTGCTGGCGCTGTCGTTGTGTTCATACGGACAGAGCTTGTGCTTGTCGTTTTGCAATAAAGCTGTCGGGTTAAGAGGAGGCTGGTTTGGCCTGGCCTGGCTGGGCTCGGCTCAGCCTGGCTCGGCTCGGTTCGGTTTGGTTCAGCTTGGCAGGGCTTGGCCCAGCTTGGCTTGGCTGGGCTTGGCTGGGCTCGGTTGGGCTTGGTTGGGCGTGAATGGACTTGGCTTGGCTCTGCCTGACCCGGCTTGGCTCGGCCTGGCTGGGATGGGCTCAGTTCGGCTTGGCCTGGCTGGGCTCGGCTCGGATGTGCTCGGCTCAGCCCGGTTCGGCTCGGCCTGGCTGGGCTGGGTTGGGTTGGGTTGGGTTGGGTTTGGCTGGGCTCGGCTCGGCTCGGCTCGGCTCGGCTCGGCTCGGCTCGGCTCGGTCCCCGCTGCGCCCCCGTTGGCGCCCCCAGGGCGCTGCAGGCGCTGCATAAATTATGCCAATGAGCCGCTCTTCCGCCTCTGATTGGCCAGCTCCGGCAGGATATGCTAATCTACAAAGGGCGCGGCTTTATGCTAATCGCCCCCTGGCGGCGCGCTGCGATTGGCGGAAAGGGCCGAAGGGGGCGTGCCCGTGAGGAGCGCGGAGCCCCGCCCCCGCCGCCCAGCGCCGCGCTTTGTCCGGGCCGGGCCGGGCCGGAGGCGGCCGGGGGGGGGCCGGGGGGCGCCGGGCCCCGCCCTGCAGGTGAGGGGGGGCGGGGGGGGGGCAGGTACCGGGGGGCGGGGTCCGGGTGCCCCCCCCCGGCTGCTCCCCGCTGGGGGTACCGGGGGCTGGGAGGAATCGGGGGCACGGGGCGGGGGGCGCCGGGGGGGTCCCCGTGAGCGGCTCGGGGGGGCCGGGCGGGGCTGGGGCTGGAGGGATGCGGCTTGGGGGTCCCGGGGGGGGCGTTCACGGGGTCCTTGGTCCGGCTCCGGCCGCGGGGGGTGCTCAAAATCGCTACCGGGAGCGGTGCGAAGCCCCCCCGGGGGTTTGGGGTCCGGGCTCCCCCCCCCCCCTCCCCGAGGGACGTCGCGGGGCCGCCCCCAGCTCGGTTCCTCCTTGGGGCTCCCGGGCTGGGGCGTGCTGAGCGCCGCCACCCCGCCGCGCCGCGCTGCCACCGCTGCCACCGCTGCCACCCGCCATCCCACGCTGTGCCACCCTTGGGACCCGGCCCCGCCATCGCCCCCACCCCAAACCCGTCACCGGTGTCACCCACGGGACCCGCGCTGCGGGGGCCGGGCGCCGCCCGCGTCCCCCTGCCCGACGTGGCCGGGGGTCCCGGTGCCGCCGGCTGCGTGGTGCCGGTGGCAGCCCTGCACGGCCACCCCATGGCTCGGCCGTGGGTGAGAGCCCGCGGCTTTGTAGGGTGGGACGTGGGGATGGAGCTGCTCGCCCGGCCCTACAGAGCTGGGCTTCGGCCACCTGTAGGGTTTGGGGCCACCGGGGCACCCACCAGCGGTCAGGCGGTGACACGGCCCCGTGATTTCAGCTCCTTGTCCCCATGGGAAGGGGTGCTACGGCAGCAGCGGGTCCCGTCCTCTCCCCTCCTTCACACTCACAAAAAACTCTGGGGGCTTTAAAAAAAAAAAGCATCATAACCCAGGAATTATCCCCTGCTGAAAACAGGCGGCCCGGTGCCGAGTTTCGGCCAGGAGGACGGCTTTGAACCTGCCTAAACCCCAAAAGAGGCTTTGGGTGGAAGTGCCAGTGGGGTGAGAGCAGGGACCCCGAAAACCCAGCTCCTCCTGCAGGTGGCTGGGACGGGGCCGGGGGGGCATCGCCCCCGCTTTGACCCGTGCCGATGTGTGTTGCTCCCGGCCACAAAGAGGTTTTATTTTCCTGCCGTGCGTGCCCGCCGTGCAGTGCCCCCGGGCTGTGCGGGGAGGCGAGATCGGTGCTTGTCGGTCCAAGAGCCGTGCTTTTGGAGGTCCCCGTGCTTTTGGAGGTCCCCGTGATTTTGGAGGTCCCCGTGCTTTTGGAGGTCCCCGTGCTTTTGGAGGTCCCCGTGATTTTGGAGGTCCTCGGCTGCAGGCGGGCTGCCGACGTGACCAGCTTTCTGTCTGGGATGCGCCGACGTGCCGGTCCGGCACCACTGGGGGATCGCTGGGGTTAGTTTTTGGAGCTGCTGCTTTGCGAATGTCCCCGCTGCCGTGGGCCTGGAGCTCAGCCGAGCTGCTCGCCCGCAGCCCTTGCGAATGGGGCGCGGGCACGTGAGGGCTCACCGGGGTCTCCTCTAAACCCCCCCCCGTGCTGCCTGCTGTCCCTGAGTCCCCTCCAGGCCCAACGTCCCCACCCCTTGGTCTGCTGGGGTGGGGATGGGGGCGATTCGGGCGCCTGTCCCCTCAGGGACCGCTGCGGGGTCCCTGTGAACCCGGAGCTGCCCCCACAGCCCTGCCTGCCTTGGGGTTAAAGCCCCCCCGAGCCTCTCACCCTCCTGCCGTGCCCCTCGGCATGTCCCCACGGAGAAACCCGTCCCTTGGGGCGCAAGGACAGCTGTCCCTCCTCGCTCGAGGGACGTCACCTCCTCTCTGCAGGGATGGGGATGGGGTCTCCGTGCCCCCCCCTGTCCCCACAGCCCCCAAGGACGGCAGTGTTGCCCCCCCCGGCTGGCACCGTGGCCGTAACCAAGCAGGAGCCGCGGCGCGTCCTGGCGCGCTCGCAGGGGGGTAATTAATCCAGCCCGTTACTGTGTAATTAGTGGCACGCAGACGAGACCTTGCGCAAGCTCCTGCCTGCTATTGAAGCCGCAGCATGGCCCCGGGGAGGGGACATTTAGGATGGAGATGGTTTTGGGGTGCTGCGGGTGCCCTGGGGGCGGCTGCTCGTCGGTGACGGGCAGACCTGCGGCACCGACCCCGCTGCGGTGCATCTGCTGGGGGAAAGCCTCTAATCCCAGCCCCAGCTCTGCAAATCCCCCAGCATAAATCCTGCTGGAGGTGCCTGGATGCTGTTTCTATGCAACCTCTGTTGCCCAGCACCGACCCGGTCATCCCAAAGCCAGGCAGAGCTCTGCCAGCCCTGCCTGCCCCCTCCGAGCTGTCCGGGCACCGAGCAAACCCCAAATCCTCCCTTAGGGTCCTGCAACCTTCCCGGGAAGGCCGCACGAGGCTTTTTGCTATACACTGGCCAGGCAGCCCCGCTCTCCTCGCCCTGAGGCTCTTCCCCGTTCCCGCTGCCCGGGGAGGACGGGGATGCTGCGGGCTCTGCATCTTCTCAATGCGACTAAAGAGCAATTTTGGCTCCGGCCCCTCTCTCAGCTGGGACGTTTCCAAACGCAGATCCTGGCCCGCTTCCTGGCACGGCAAAAGAAAAGTGGCCTCGAGCCCCAGCGGGGAAGGGGAGCCCCAGAGTCCTGCGCCGCGAGGTGCCCTGGGGGGGGGGGGGGTGCCGCCGTGTTGGGGCGCAGGGGGTTAAATCGGCCCCCTCCACCTTTTGGGGAGCCCCCTGGGCTGCGGACCCCCAGGTGCTGCTGGTTTCTGGGCTCTGCTGGGCTGGGAGAGCTGCAGCTCCTCGGTGGTACCCGTGTTCGTCGCCTCCCCCCCTTCCCAGGCAGCATCCCCCCCCCGCGCTGCCCACAGCTGCAGGTTTGGGGTTTGTTTCCGAGTTCAGCCGCGTTTATCACCTTTCCAGAAAGCCCACCACCAGACGGCATGATGGGAAGAGAGAAAACCCTTTTTTTTTTTTTTTTTTCTTTCTTAAACTTCCCTTTAAACGAGTCGCTAGCAGAGAAAAGCCTGGCCAAAAATGATGTGGCCCTGGACTCAGCAAACCACAAAGCAAACGAAAACGATCCCAAGTGTGTATGTGTGTAGGGTTTTAATCCCACTTGAAAGCTTGCATTTTGGACAAGGAGCCAAAGAGAAGCGTGGAGGCCTCAGCTCGGAGACCCTGAACCCTCTCTGCCCCTCTGCATCCCCCCTGGGGCCGTCCCGAACGGTGCTTGGGGGATGCGGGGACGAGCGCTGTGGGGCTTCTGCCGGCCCTGCCCTTGTTCCCGTCCCAGTCCCCCAGACCCCATGGGGTGGAGGTGTGGGGCTGGGACCCCCAGGCCCGGAGGGTGGGACCGGTGGGGTGACAGGGGACAGGGCTGTGACACCGCCTGCGCTGCGTCGGCCCTATCCTGCTTTCCATGGGGGGGTCAGCCTGGCTGAATTTTGGGGCCGCTTGTCCCCACCGGTGACATCGGGGAGGTCCTCGAAGACCTTCGGCCCCGTGGCAGCTGCCGACGGTGCCGGGCATCCCCGCTTCGCTTCGGCGCCTCGCTCCCGGCTGGATTAGACGCAAGAAGAGATTTTTATTCCCCTGGCTGTGCCGGCGGAGGCGGTGCGGGGCTGGGCCGCGCCGCGCGGAGCCTGCTGGGCTGAGGGCGGCTGTGGCGGCCCGCAGGAAGCTCCGAGCACGTTTCCGACTTGGGTGCAGAGCTCCCGGCCCCGGGGGGGACGCGGCAGGGCTCCGGGGGCCGCCGTGGGGACCTCACGGTGACGGGGACGCGCTGAGGTGGGTGTGGGGGGGGTGGGCTGCGAGCCCCCATCCCCGTTTGGGGTTCCTGCCTTCCCGCTTCGCGCCCGTCCCCAGCCCCGCGTGCACCCCCAGCCCCGCAGCCGGGGGGGGCTCGGGTCCCACCTCCCCTTAGGACCTGGGCTGCTCCCAGGGCTGGGGGCTCCGTTCCAGCTGCTAGAAAAACCCCGGAGAGCCTCGTTCCCCCCCCCCCGCCGCGGCCAGGTTTTGTCCCGCTGCTGCTATGGGAACGCCGGGACACATCCTGCTTTTAGGGCCCCGGCGGAGCAAGCGCGCGGGGCCTCGGCGAGGCAGGATTTGGGTCCCCCCCTCCAACCCCGCTCCCCCCACGCTCGCTGCTCCTCGCCCCCAGCCCCAGCCTGGACCTCGCTGCCGCGGGCTCATGGCTGTTTGGGGTGGATCGGAGCCCACCGGGGGCTTGTGGGGGGTTTGGGGGTCCCCAGGCCAGGAGAAATGGGGCCGGGGCTGGTGTCCTGGGGGGGACGGGGATGAACGTGGGGGTGGCAGCGCGGGAAGGAGGTGATGGGATGGGGGGAGCACTGGAAACCCCCCCGGCGCGTTCCTTCCCCTGGGATGTGGTGTGCACACCCCAGGGTGCCACGGTCCCCACCATGGGGGCGATTCCTGTCCCCGGGGACAGGGAAAAGCCCCGGCAGCGGGTGACATCTCCGTGCGGGGAGGAGGGGGGACCTCGAACAGAGCCCGCTGTGTCCTGCTGAGCATCCTTCCCTCTCTCCCTCCAGGATGCTGCAGCGCTGAGCGCCGCGATGTGACCTACATTCGCCGCAAGGAGGTCCCCAGCCCCGGCGGGCACCCGCCCCTCGCTGCCACCCTGCCATGAAGCGGCACAAGTGACAAGGGACAGCGTGGCACGCCGTGCCCTGCCCTGCCCTGCCCTGCCGGCCATGGCCAGCTCAGCGCCGTGGCTGCGCTGGACGCAGACGGACCTGGGCAGCAGCTGCGAGGAGCTGAAGCGCTGGGAGGAAGAGGAGGAGGAGGAGGAGGAGGAAGACTTTGAGAGACACATGGGCGAGAACGGTGTCATCGGCCTGGAGGAGGATGGGCTGGTGGCTGTCACCAGCCGGCCGGGGAGCTCCCGTTTCGGGGAGGCACCCGCCGGCAGCATGGACCTCAGCGACCTGCAGGACTCGGGCTCGGAGGAGTGGGGCCGGGAGGATGCCGGGAGCCCCCCATCGGGTGAGTCCTCTCCCGCTGCCCCAAAGCCCTCGTGGGGGGGACCCGGGCGTCCCGGGACACCAGGAGCTTGCCCTGGGCAGCCAGGGGGGCGTGGGGACGGTGCGGGCTGGCTGGTGGCAGTGGCGCTTTGCAGGTGACGGCGAGGACCTGGACGAGGGGTCCCCAGTGGAGCCGGCTCGCTGGCACCCACGGCAGGACCTGACCGAGGAGGAGGAGGAGGAAGGGGAGGAGGAGGAGGAGGAGCGGGGCAGCTCCATGGAGGATGAGCGGCTGGAGGGGCCCTGGGGGGCAGAGAGCGATGGGGAGCTGCACCCCGAGGCAGGGCCCCTCCAGAAAGCCCCGGGTGTCACCACGGATGGCGGTGACACCTCGGGGCCTTCGGACACCAGCCCCGGCCCCGCCACTCCCTCAAGACGGCGCCGGGGCTGGGGCAGGGCCGGGGACACCCAGGGGAGCCGCAGGCAGGGCTGGGGCCCCAGCCAGAGCCGCTCAGCGCCCCAAAACACCGCTGGCAGCAGGGCTGAGCCCGGCCCCAAGCCCGGCCCTTTGGGGAGCCCCCAAACCCTGCACCAGAGGCCCCGGGTGCCCGAGCCCGGCCGGCTGTCGCGGTCCCTGAGCCCCCGGCGGCACGCCGGCACCAAAAAGCCGAAGGAGGCCACCGACGGGTGCCGGTACGGCCGGGGGCAGCTCAACCACCCCCTGCCCGACCTCTCCAAGGTGGAGGCGCGGGTGAAGTTCGACCAGAGCTACCGCCCGCCGCCCAGCAGAGCCCTGCCCGCCCGCGCCAGGACCCCCGGCGGCCCCCTCATCCCCAAGTCCCCGGCCGAAATCGTCCGGGAGGTGCTGCTGAGCAGCGGGGAGGGGGCCCCGCCGCAGCCCCCCGCGCCCCCCGGCGTGCCGCAGGAGCTCAGGTCCCCCCGGCAGGCCACGGCGCTGGTGCAGCAGCTGCAGGTAAGGCCCAGTTCTCCCAGTTTGGGGCTGTACTGGGAGGGGCTGCGGGGGGACCTCGGTCCGCGAGTGGAATGGCGTGACCCCTCTGGGGAGCTGCGGCGTGGGGGTGTTGGGTCTGGTCTCCTCTTCCCTGTCCTGCGAGGACCCAGCACCTCCAGGACTGGAGCCAGGGCTGCTCGTGTCCCCCCTGGGCTGCTCGTGTCCCCCCCATTTGCTTGTGTTCCCCCCCGGGCTGCTCGTGTACCCCCCGGTGCCCTCCTGTCCCCTGGGAGGAGAGGGAGGCTCCCGTCCCCCCCACGCAGGGAAGTGAGGCCACATTCAGGGCCCCTTTCCCCCCCCCTGCACTGGGATGCCTCCTGCCACCCCACCCCGGTGGCCGTCCCCATGACACGGGGACGTGTCCCCCCCGCCCCGGCTCCGCAGGACGACTACCACAAGCTGCTGACCAAGTACGCCGAGGCCGAGAACACCATCGACCAGCTGCGGCTGGGCGCCAAGGTGGGTGCTGGGTGGGACCCGGGGGGACACGTGGGGGTGGCACTGCCCGAGGGGACACGCAGCAGTGGCAGCGGTGCAGCTGCGCAGCGCCTCCCCTGCGGCCCCCGCGCCTTCCTCCCCCAGCCGCGCTCTTCCTCCCGACGGAGCTGCGGTTGAGGAAGGGTGGCGGTGGGGACGGTGACAGCGCTGTCACCGCAGCGAGTCACCCTTCCTCCCTGCGCCGGGGCGGTGCCGAAACCTCCCCAAGATGGCCGGGGAGGCCGCCGCAGGGCACCAAAATGGCAGGAAGCGCCGGCGGGGCCGGGGGTGTCCCCGTGTCCTCCCGCGCTGAGGCAGGGCACCCGGCGGTGCCCAGGGTGCCACGGGGGTCCGGGGGGCACCCATGGGTGCGACACTGCGCTCCCAGGCTCTCACTCAGAGGGGCTCCGTGCCTCAAAGACCGGGTGCCGTCCCCGTGGCACCTTCGTGTCGGGGTTTGGGGTTTGGGGTGCTCTCCCCGGGGTGCCCGAGCCGTCTGTCCCGGTGCAGGTGAGCCTGTACGCCGACCCGCCGCGCGCCAGCCGCAGCGCCCACGCCGGCACCCTGGGCAGCGGCTGCAGGGTGATGGCCTTCAGCATCCCGCGGGCCAGCACGGCCACCGTCAGCACGGCCCCGAACCCGAATCCGGCCCCGAACCCGAATCTGGCCCCGACCCCGCCGCTCTCGGTGGATGGAGGTGGGTTGAGCGCTGGGGGGGTCGGCCATGACCCAACGCATCGGGGCCCACGGCTTGCCCCAGAGAGGGGGAAGCAGTGCCGGGGGGGTCACCCCAGCAGCATCACCTTGTGCTGTTTGCAGATCTGGGACCGGCCGAATGGGGGGCGTCGCAGAGGCCCCGCTCGCCCCTCTCCTCCTCGGGGGGCTGCCCCACGTGCGCGGGGCAGTGCCGGTGCCCGGGGCCCCAGCTCACGCGGACGCTGGCGGGGCAGACCCGCAAGCTTCAGGCACAGGCAAGTCCCGCGTGGCCGTGGGGTGGGGTGGGGGGGGTCAGACCTGGACCCTCCAGCAGGAGCACGGAGCGGGCTCGTACCCCGGCTCAGCCCCTGCTCTCCCAACCAGGTGGAGTCCTTCGAGGGCTGGGTCCGGGCAGGGAGCGCGGTGCCGCAGGAGCAGCTCCAGGTGCGTCCTTCCTAGGGCCGCGCGGGTGCCCGGGCTGGCTGAGCCCCTCGCTTTTACCCCCCTGCTGTCCCCAGGGGCTCCATCCCCATGCCGGGAGAGGCAGGGTGCAGCCCCAGCGCTGAGGGGGGTTTTGGGGCTGCGTGGGGCCGAGCTCTCAGGCTGCCTTTTCGCTGCAGCGGTTCAGGCGGCTGAAGGAGGCGCAGGACGCGCTGGAGCGGGCGTACCTGCGGGCGCGGGAGGAGCACGGGCGGCAGCGCCCCGCAGCCTCGGGGGACTTCGACCCGGAGCGGTGAGCGGTTCGGCATGGGGCACACGGGGGGGCACACGGGGTGGTTCCTGGGGTTGTGCTGCTTAATTGGCCCCCGGCTGTGGGGTGGGAGCGCTCTGCTGGGCTCCTGCTCGTTGGTTCTGGCTGTGTGCGTTTCCTGGGGGTGCCGGTGACCTGCCAGCAGCACCTCAGCCAGTAGCACCCCAACCCCACTGCTCCAAGCCCTTTGCAGGAGCAGCCCCCCCAGGCTCGGTGTCCTGATGGGTTCTGTCTTTCAGCGCGGTGGAAGGAGAAATATTCTGCCTGGGGATGCGCCTGGAGGAGCTGAAGGAGCGGCTGGAGTGGGCAGCACGCCCCCCGGGCTCCCCGCGCCCCCAGCTGAGCCCAGCGGTGACCGAGGCTCCCCCCGGCACCCAGGGGACATCGGGGGATGGCGAGATGGTAGCAGGGGGGCTGCCCCGGCCCCTCTGGCACAAGCAGCTACGAGCGGAGGATGACTTTGGGGACCTGCTGGAGCAGTAAGTGCCCCTCATGGGGGTGTGGGGGGGCAGCTCCCGGCACCCCAAACCCGCCCGCTCCCGCCTGCGCCTCTCGCAGGTACCAGCACTTCAAGTCCTTGCCGGCATCGCTGAGCCTGGAGCACCTGAGCCTGGCGGGCAGCGGCTCCCTGGAGGAGGCGGATGGCCCTGTGGCAGGGGACGGCGACCCCGGGCAGGTCCCCTGCAGGGCACGGTCACTGGAGGAGGGGACCGACCTCGAGACCTCCCCCTCGTAAGTGCTGCGGGCGCACGGATGCCCCGGCAGGGTGAGCGTGAGGGCCCGGGGAGGGGTTGTGTCTCGAAGCAAGCTGGCTGCCCATGCTCCCCACGTGGCTTTATAGGTTGGGTGCGTTTAGGAGCCGTTGGACATCGTTTGTTTGGTGTGCTGGGTGTGGGCGCACGGGGATTGAATCCCTTTGGAGACCAGCTGGCTCACGTGGTCCTCACCGGCATCGATAGGCTTCAGGGTTAACAGCCTCCGTGGGGCAGCTGGCTGCTTGGCCCCGCTCCTCATCCTCTGCCCTCTCCCCACAGGCCCCCCCCGCAGAGGAGAGCAGCGCCGCTGCCCCACGGGGACCCCCTGCGGCCGGAGGGGACGCGTGGCCACCACCAGGAGCCCCCAGCTGCCCCCCGGCCGCCACCACCGGCGCTCCCCGAGCCTCTGCCAGCACAGCTGCCCTTGTCCCGGCACAGCAGCGGGGCGGGCACCGCTGCCACCCAGCGCCGTCCCCTCAAGCCCTGCCGCCAGGTGAGCGCTGGGGGCGGTGGGTCCCCGCTGGCCGTCACCCTGCCGGGGTCTCCCAGGGGTGCACAGCACCAATCCTGCTCCCATTGCAGGAGCAGCGCATGGTGTCGCCGGAGACGGACAGCGGCTTCGTGGGCTCGGAGGCCAGCCGCGTGTCCCCGCTGGTGCGCACCCCCGAGCATCGTCCCCTGGGCACCGGGTACGGCCCTGGCACCGGCTGCTTGCTGCATCCGATGGGGTTTGGGGCACGGGAGGGCAGCGGGGTGCGGGGAGAGAGGCGGAGGGGAGCAGGGAAAAGGGGTGCTGGGGGTGTTTGGGGTGTGGGTGGGATGTGGGGGGCTGTCTGCATGCCCTGTCCCTCCCCAGGACGCCAGGCTCGCTGGGACCACCCGCCCCGATCCCTGCACCCCTCCGTCCTCCGCAGAAGAAGGATGCACAGCCGCTGCCCCCCGAGAAGGCGCTGATGGGCACCTACCCGTCCCCCAGGCACCTTCCCCCCCGGGGCGGCGTTGGGGGGCCCAGCCTGCCCCCCAGCACCGCCTCGCACAGCAGCTCCCCCCCGCGCTGGGCCGAGAGCCTGGGCAGCGAGCTGGGACCCGACGGTGACGGCGGCGAGCAGCCGGCACCCGGCGCTGCCCTGCGCCCCCCGCCGCCGCCTTCACCGCCCCCTCCCTGCTCCCCAGCTCGCAGCGACTCGGAGGGGGGGGGCAGGAGCTGCGCCAGCGCCTGCGGCCCCCTGCCCGGGGGGGGCACCGCCTCGCCGTCCCCTGCCCCGGCTCCCTGCGACCTGCTGGGCTCCCGCGTGGAGCGCGAGTGAGTTGGGACGGGGTGCGGGGTGCGAACGGGAAGCGGGTCCCTGAGTTTATTCCTTGGGTTGGTGGGTTTTTTTTGGGGGGGGGGGGGAGCTGGGCTTGGGAGAGCAGCTCCTGGGTAGGGCTGAGACCGGCAAACTCGTGACTCTTGTGGGCTGGCCCAGCTCTGCGGGCATGCCAGCCCCGGTCTCATTTTGAGGGTGGGCATCAGCCGCGTCCCGTGGTGGTTATGGGGACGGGTTGTGGGGCTGGGGCTGGGGCCGGCAGCCCCCCCTCACCGTGCCTGTCCCCCGCAGCCGGGCCATCCGGGCGCTGCGGGACGAGGTGTGGCGGCTGCAGCGGAGGCTGGAGGAGAGCCTGCGCCGGTCCCGCAGCTACCCCGAGGGCAAGGCCGCCCCGCGGAGCGCCCAGGCCAGGAGGCAGCCGGCGGCGAGAGGACCCTCGTCCCCCCGGGACGCAGCGCCCGCGGGGTAGGTGGCACGGCAGGGCCCGGCTTTTCCCCACATGACAGCGGGACCCAAGCCCGTCCCGACAGTGCTGTGGGACCTCGGGAGGGGGACAGCAGCCTGGCCGTGGGTGGGGTGGGGAGGGGACACACAGGGGTCCCCAGGGATGCCGTGAGAGTGGGGTCAGGTCCCTTGAGGTGCCCCCCTCCCAGCAGCACCACGCCGGGGGTCACAAACACCCCAGTTTTCTCCCCGTGACTCTGCTGCCGAAGTCTGGGCCCTGTTGCGGACCCGGCTGGGTGCTGACAGCTCCGTGCCCTCCGCAGGGAGCCGAGCCCCCCGGCACGGGGCAGGGTGGCCCCCGCCGCTGTGACAAGGGGCAGGTCGGCATCGCTGCCGCGGGACAGGACCGAGCTGGACCTCAGTGAGTGGGGACCGTGCTGGGGCGGAGGGGGCGGTGGAGAGGGGCTGCTGGCTGGGCCAGGGGGACCAAGGGGACCGGGCACGTCCCGCTGACCCCATGGGACCCAGCACGGCCCACGGCCAGATCCTGTGACCAGCCCCACTTCCTCCCCTGCAGGCTCCGAGTCGGGCCGCTCGCTGGCTGGGCACGGGGACGGGCGGCACCAGGGCACCCCGGCCACACAGAAGCGCTCTCGGAGCCCCCCGGGCATGGGGACGGTGCGGGGGCAGTACACAGGTGGGTGCCGGGCAGGCTGACCCCACACGGCGGGTGACGGGGTGCTGCCGTACCCTGGCCGTGCTGACACCGGGATTCGCAGGGACGCGGTACCAGGTGCCACCGCCCGCCACCCCGGCACCCCGAGGAGAGCCCAGCACCCCGGGGTGCCCCCAGTGCCATGGGAGCAGGACGGCATCGGGTGAGCATCCCTGGCCCATTCTGGCTGCTTCCCAAGCCTGTTAATTAATGACTTCAGGCATTAATTACTTCATGCACAGGGAGCTGGGGCTCTGCACGCTGTCCCTTGGCTGGACCCGATGGCAGAGCCGTGGGTTCCTGCGGGGAGATGGCTTTGGTGCCCACCACGCTCCCTGCTGCGCTCTTCCCAAAACGCCTCGTGCCTTCTCCGTGTGCTATTTTCTGGACCTGTTTCCTCCCTCTCCCTGCAGCCGGTTCCCCGGCGGGCGACGCCGTGCGGCAGCCCCGGCAGAGCACCCCCAGGACACGGCGCTGCCCCACGTGCCGGGCACCCCGAGCCGTCCCCACGTCGGGCAGCAGGGACGGAGCCGCGCACGGTGCGTGGCAGGGGCTGGCCCAGCTCTGGGGGGGGGGGACAGGGACAGGGGACACCCCCTGCATTAACCCCAGCACCTTTCTCCCCACAGCAGAGCTTGGCACCGACGCCGCGTCCTCGCCGGGCTCCCGTCCCCGTCCCCGAGCCGAGCCGCCGGAGCAGCCGGGACTGTGGTACCTGGCGAGCGGCCCCCCCGTCGGCTACCTCGCCCCCGTCCCCCTCGTGCCTTACGCGCCCCCCCTGCTGTAAGGATGCTTTGCACCGGGGGGGGGGACACCAACTTGTCCGGGGGGGCCACAAGCACCCCAGGGCTGCCCCACATCCCCTGGCGTGGCCACGGACCCCGGGCACCGGGGCTGGGCTGTGGGAGAGGGGTCCCAGCAACTTCTGGGGGGGCTGAGGTGTTGGGGGGGGGGGAGATGGGTGAGATTTGGGGGGATTTAAAAAAAATTGAGGGGAGCAGACTGCGGGGGTGCAAAGCAATGTGATGACCCCTTCTTCTTCTTCTTCCTCCCCCCAGCTACTGCTCCCCGGCCGTACCTACCTCAGCCCCGGCCCCCCCGCAGCGCCCCCCCCTCGGCCTGCCCCTGGCCGACCTGGAGGAGCTGCAGCGGTCGCTGGGCCGCGCCGTGGAGGCCGCGCAGCGCGCCAGGCTCACCACCAAGAGGATGGGCCGCTCGCTGGCCTCCGAGCTGAGCAGGGCGCGGGGCCTGCGGGGGTCCTGCCTCTTCTGAGGGCCCCCCCGGCCCGTCTCTGGGGCAGGAGGACGAGGAGGAGGAGGAGGAGGAGGAAGGCTGTCCTCCCGTCAGCATCCCCGCAGTGGATGCTCGCCACGAGATCTGGAGCCGGAGGCGTCTCCGTGGGGCTCTGGAGCTGCCCCGGCCCCGTCCTGCTCGCTTTATTCCTCCCCTCCTGCACCGCTGGGCCCTCTGTCCGTCTGTCCGTCCGTCCGTCCGTCCGTCTGTCCGTGCTGCAGGAAGGGGTGAGGCCACGCACACACCGCGCCGAGGGCACAGCCCCCCCAGGGGGACGTGTCCGTGGGGCTGCCCCGAGCTGGGCACCCCGAGGCGAGGCTCGGACTTTGTGTAGGCCCTACCATAACACGGGGCCGGGCCCCATTTGCGGCTGCGTTTACCCCGGTGCCATGCCCGTGCAGAATTAGCCATTTTTTTTTTGCAGCCACGTCTCGCTGCTTTGACCATTCCAGCTGTTTTTAGGGGGTTTTTTTTTGGTACGTTGCAGCTCACCGGCTGCCCCCAGACCTCGCCCCGGCAGCGCCCGCACTTAACCCCCACCCTGCTGCGTCGCGAGCCTCTCTTTTGGGTCCAAACCTGGGTTTTTTAGGTACTGTCCCTGCATTCCAGCCCCTTTGGGCACCCTGCTGGGGCTCAGCCCCCGCAGCTCAGCTCTCCTGCCCTGTGCTTTCTGCTCTGCCTCCAGTCCTGCCCGGCAAAGCGCCGCGGCCCCGCTTCATGTGGCTTTCCCCAGGCTCCGGTGGGGCTGTTGGCTGTACAATAGGGCTGTGTGTGTAGGTATCTATTTATAGGTACGTATATGCGGTTCCTTTTTAATTTCCAGCAGGATCCCGAGGGCATTCGAGGGCTTTTCCTGTAATTTATTGCTGCCGCTCTGAAGCGGCCCCTGAGCGGGTGTCTGGCGGTGGGGATGGGGGTGCCGGGGGGTCTCTGGGGTCCGGCCCTGCACGTGGCTGCCTGTGCCCGTGTCCAGGCAGAAAAAGAAGGGATTTCGTGTTTTCCTTGGGATTTCCAGGGAAAGTGGGCTGGTAGAGGGAAATGAGTCCGGTGAGACCCAGACGTGGGCAGGATGCGGCCCCGAGGCGGTCCCAGGTGGTTTTATAATAAGATAACATCTGATTTTTAGCAAAATGGTTGGGATCAGACGCCTTGTGCAGCAGCACGAGCTCCCCAACGAGGTCCTGTCCCCAGGTTGGGGACAGCCAAAATCCCCTCCAGCCCCCCCCCTCCCTGCTCAGAGCCTCCCACCTACGTTTGTGTAGGACCTACCTGAAGTGCCCGCCTCAAGCTTATTTATTGTTGAACTTTCTCATACAAAGACCCGTTTCGGGGGGGGATCGCTCGCGCCCAAGGCGACTTTACTCAGGTCGGGAGCCTCCCCGAGGGCTTGCAAAGCCACCAAACCCCTGTCCCGTTCCTGGGGCCACCCCATGGGGCCGGGGTCGGGCGCTGCGGGCATCGCCACGGTGCCCAAGGAGAGCCTCCGGGTCGGGGGGATGCCCCCAGCCTGGCTTCAAAGAGCCTGAAATGCAGCGGCGAGGAGCAAAGATGTCGTTTTTTTTCCCCACGTTTCCTATTTTGTGATACCCAACAGAGCCATCCAGATGGTATTTTGTAATAAGATAATTGCCTATTTTTTAACGAAATAAACGCGGTTGTTTTGCTTCTGGTTTTCCCTCTCGTTTTTAAGCTCTCTCTTCGGGACGCTGCCCTCGGGGTCACCGCTTCGCCTCGCCCCGGAGGGCGTTTTGGGGGGGGGGGTGCTCCCCAAATCCTGCCTCCCTCCTCCCCGCAGCCCCCAAGCAAGCGGCAGGCGCAGCCTCCTTGCACTGGGTATGGAGATCGCGTTTATTGAGCCACTCGAGTGCTTGGTACAGAACAGCTATACAGAGATGATACATGGTTGTGCTTCAACACCGTCAAACATTTAGATTCCAGTAACTTCAAGGTAAACAAGTTCCAAGACAGACTAGATTTTTTTTTTTTTTTAGTTTTTCTTTTTGATAAATTATTTTTTATATAAATAACTGTAACAGAAAAAAAATTAATAATGTCCAACATACAGGATCCTGAAGCGTTCGCATTGCTAAACTGAGAAGGAACTCAAACGGGGCAGGAGGACCAAGGGGGAACCAACAAATATCAGTGCAATGATACAGCCTTTGCCCTAAAAATATATATTTAACTTTATGGGCAAGGAGCAGACAGGGAAAGGAGAGAGGGGGAGAACCACCAACGAGGCAAGAAAGAGATTTTGGGGAAGGAAAAGGGGTCACAGCCTTCAGAGGGAGGGAACAGAAGAGAACAAAACGAAGGACCCCAAAATATTGCAGTGCATCTAGTGGCGGGGCGGGGGGGGGGCAATCCTGGGATGTAAAAAACAAAATAAGAGGAGTTTTGGTTAAATCACTATACACCAAGCTGTAAGAACTGCACGAGACACATAATTCATATACACAGGATCCGCTGGGGGGCCCGGGGGGCTGCGGGGCCTCGGGGCGACGGCACGCTCGGGAACGCTTCACCACGGGGGGGACACGAGCGGGGCGGGGGCCTCATAGCTTCCTTGTCTGCAGGGATATATATATATATGTGTGTGTACGTGTGCTGCCTGTTAAAAATATATATATATATCTGTCGTCTGAAGGAGTACGCAGCCTGATGGGGAGGGAGGGGCCGTGCAAGCAAACGGGTCCCGTCTGTGGGGTTTGACCGTTCTGGTCCCTTTTTGCGTGGGGATTTGGGGCAGCGTGGGGCAGAGCCCCCCCCCGTCCCCTGCCAGATGTTGGCACGCGCATCTGGGGGGGCAGCCGCCCCCAAAAACAAGGGAAAGGGCACCGGGGGGAGGCTTCTACCCCAAAAAGAGCCGGGGGGGGGGAAACACCGCCAGCAGCAGCACGGGCGCGATGCGGGGCAGGAGGGGCGGCCGGCTGTCCGTCCGTCCGTCCGTCCCTGCAGGAACCCAAGGAGGAGTGAAAATTTCAGGGAGGGTTTTTTTTTTTTTTTTTTTTTTTTGGTGTTTTTTCCTGTTGTTTTTTGTCGCCGCCGTTGGCGGGTTACTGGGAAGTGAGCTCCTCAGACAGCGGCAGCTCGGGATGCGGATGTTGTTATTGTTCCTTTTCCTCTTTAGCCACGACGCAGCGCTTCTCTGAACGCGCTTGCATCTGGTGTCCCCTCCCTGCGGTCAGAATGAGACGGGGAAGGAGCCGGGGGGGGGCTCAACACAAGAACAAGAGAGAAAGCTCGGCCGGGCCGGGGTCGGGTTGGGTTTGGGGACAGGGACGGGGACGCGGTTCGGCACGGGAGCGCGCCCCGGGCCGGGTGCCCGGCGGGGGGGTGCAGTCGGCGTCGGGTCGCTGGCGGCGTTTCCTTTTAACTGCTGCTTTCCTCCTCTGTTTTATTGAGCTTCTTCAGCGTGTCCAGCAGTTTCTGTGGGGTGAGGATGTGCGTGGACCCTGCGGGGGGCAGAGAGGGCGAGGGCGTCAGCGCCGGCTTCGTGCGTCCCCCCACGCCCCGGCCGATGGCCCCGCTCCCCCCACCCCCCAAAGGGTCCCCGGCCCCCCCCGGCGAGGCCTTACCTGGCGGGAGGGTGCGCACGCTACTGGAAATGCTTGCACAGAAATGAACGCCCATGGGAGGAAAAACGGGGAAAGGAAAAGGAACAGGAGAGATGAAGGAGATGGATGGAGCTGGAGGGCGGCGGGATGAGGCCGGGGGGGCCGGGAGGTGCCGGAGGCGCAGCGGGGACGGGGACGATGGGGACCCTCCTGTCCCCACCGCGGGATGCAGCGGGCACCTGCTGGAAAGCCGGCGGGGGGGCATTGGGGTGGGGGGGACGCATCGCAAGGGGGGGGTCGGCGGGACACGGCACCGAGCATCCCTGGGCAGAAGGGGTGACAGGGGGGAAAAAAGGGGTCGGAGAGGAGGAGGAGAAGGGGGGGGGGGCCTGAGTTCTGCAGCCCTGCTCCTGCCTGGCTGCCCCCCCCGGGCTGTGCCTTGCTTGGTCCCCATGTCCCCGCGGGGGGCTGCAGGGGGCTGCTTGTGCCCGGAGCAGGATGCGGCCAGCGCGATGCTGGGCGCCCTGTGCCCGACCGCTGCTGCGGCAGGAGGAGGGACCTCTGTCCCCGTGTGCCCCGGGGGGGGGGGGACAGCACGTGGCCCTGCCCCATCCCGGGGGGGCCACCACGCCGCCACCACGAAGAGCCGAGCAAAACCAAGATGTCCTACAGAACCAAGGATTTCAGCCCAATTTCTCCCCCGACGCACCGCAACGGCGAGAGGAGCCGGGGCAGGCGGCGGGGGCTGCCCCACACGCACACGCGGCCCCCCCAGGGACACCGCTCCACGTGTCCCTGAGCGCGTGGGACCCTGCCCCGCCGTCCCGGCCCCTCCGGAGCGCGCGATGGGGAGCGGATGGCATGAGGGGGCCGGCGGGGCCGGAGCCATGGCGGCGGGATGATGGAGGCGACGCTGGAGGCGTTCCAGCCCAGGAGGCAGGAGGAACTGCAAGCATTTTCTCGTCAAAAGAACCCGAAAGGAAAAGCAAACCGAAATCATAATTAACGGAAGGACGGTAGAATCAAAGAAAGCCCTTCGGGGAGGAAGAGTTTCTTTTTTCGTTAGTAGGCTGCCTTTACTTGGTTTCTTTGGCTCACTCCATTGCTGGAGCCTGATCCTCAAATGATACCCTAGTGGAGTCCCTGAAGTCGGGGTGCCTCAGGTCCATGAGAAATTTGGTGGGAGTGAGAATGTGAGTAGAACCTGCGGGAGAACAGAGCGGGGCTGACGTCCCGGCCGCAGCCCCGGGGGGCACACAGCATGCACCGGCGCCGGCTGGGGAGCCCGCGGTGGCTCGGGCGCATTTTGGGGAGGGGGGGTACAACGAAGGATGCACCGCCCGCCCCGAGCATGCGAGGACGGTGGGCGCGGAGAGGTGCGCGGCATGAGATGGGCGAGACGCGGGATGGCGACGGGTCGGGGGGCAGGTGGGGGACGGCGACCGGCTGCCCGAGCCTGTCCTGGGTCTGGCTGCGTTCCCCCGGGGGTCTGGGGGGGGGTCTCGGAGCCCCCGCTGGCAGCAGGCAGCGCTGCCACCGTGCACATCACGTCTGACCTGCAGCCCCTCCAACAGCACGGCGGGTGCCGAACGCGGGCGCGCTGCGCAGGGCAGGATGCACGCACGGCACGCATCCTGCAAGCCGTGCCGGGTTGCACACGCCCTGTTGCACTCCCGGTGCGTTGCACACCCAGTGCATGCTGTGGTCAGCGTGCCGGGTTGCACGCCGCTTCCTTCCTCCCTGCGACACGCCCCCAGACGAGCACGCAGCGCTGGGTGCGACGGGGCCAGCGCCAGCTGCACCCCCTTCCCCAGCTCCTGCACGTCGCGGAGCAAAACTCACCCAGGCGACGAAGAGGGGGGCAGAGAGGGGGGCGGCTGGGGGGGTCACGCTGTGCCCCCAGGGGGGGTGACACCAGCAGGACACCTTCGCGCAGAGGCCCTGCAGTCCCCCGGAGGCCGGATTTGGCAGCGGCGGCGGCGCGGGGCGAGCGTGGGATGAACAGCGGGCGGGGGGCGCGGGGCCGGGCCCCCACTCACCTATTAGCACTTCCCACTTGCCGCTGGCTTGCGTCACCTCGTAGGCGCAGCGCATCTCGTTCATGCTCACCCCCCCCAGGATGAAGATGATGAGGCGGGGGCCGCTGCGGTACTCGCCGGGGGCCTTGTTCTTGTGCCAGTGGCCGTAGCGGGCACTAGAGAGGGAGGAGAGGGGTTAGGGCCGGCTCTGCAGCGCACCCCGCATTGAATTATCTCACTAAAAAAATCCCAAATTAATTAGTTCCCAAATTGCTGCAAAAGCAGGTGACGTCCTGGGTGGCTTTTCAGCCACAAGGGTGGCTCTTTTTCTGTTAGGGGTGGGGAAACTGAGGCACAGGATGGCCGCGAGGGGTAGGGCAGGGGCTGGGTGCCGGTGCCCGCCCCGGCGGGACCCACCTGACGGCGGTGGTGCTGAAGGAGGCAGAGGAGCGGGTGGAGATGTACGGGTAGTGCTTGGTGTCCAGCTTGTCATCGATGGCATCCTGCAGGGGAGAGCCCCACGCGGGCGCTCAGCGAGCAGCCGGGCGCTGCCCGATGCCCACGTCCCCACTCCTCCCTTTCCCTGTCCCCAAACCCCACCAGGGTACAGCCTCACGGCACAGACGTTGGGCAGGCAAAGCCCCGTCAATTCAATTAGGTGTCGTTCATTTGCATATATCTGCATACATTTGCATGGGCTGGCTTTGGGGGAGGATTTGGTTGAGCTCCTGAAATTCAGCGCAGCTGGGAGAGGGAAGGTGGTGCCTTTGCTGCGGGGCAGGGGCAGCACAGGGGCTGCAGCGCGGCGCGGGTCGAGGCTCACCCCGACCTCGAGGTGCCTGCCGAGGTGGGGAAAGGAGGACGGGGCCTTCCTCTGCTTGGCTTTCTGAGAGCCTCAAGGGCTGGAGCTGATCTCCAAGCATCCCAGCTGGGGGACCCAGCCCTGGGGTAAGGTAAGGAAGCTGCTGCTTCGGTCTCGGTGATCGCAGGTGGGGGATTAACGAGCTGTTTGCTGGGACCTGGCTGCGCTGTGCAGTCCCCACAGATCTGGGGGATCAGCTTTAGGGTGCCCCGGGTGCAAAACGGGGTGAGAAAGTTTGCACGGAGTTGGGTGGAGGAAGGCAAGAGCGAGGCTGTGTGCTTTTGGAAAGGAAGGGTGCCTTTGGGCAGAGCCTGGGCTGCCGCCGTGTCCCCCCATCAAAATATGGCCCCGGGGCTGGCTGGCCAGTCTGTCTGTCTGTCTGTCTGTCTGTGGGAGCAGGTGGGAAATGCCCGTGCTGGGGTGCAGCCTCGGTGCCTGGGATGCTGTGGGTGAGCCCCACGAAGTTACCCTGATTCAAGGGGTGCTCAAGGGGAAGCAGCGAGGAGGAAGGCGATGCCTGGAGAAAATCATTTCTTGGCTCTGCCCGAGCGCAGGGCTGGGCTTTGTACTGCGGGGACACTCGGGACGCCGTGCTCTGGGGGCTGTGCAACCCCCCCACAGCCCAGCGTGCATATGGGAGCCAGGAAAGCTTCCAAAATCCCCCCTACGTTGGTGCTATCTCAAAGAAACCCCCCGCAGCCACTGCCTGCATGGCACCGCAGGGCTGCGAGCGGCGCAGAGGGCACGTGGTGGGGAGATGTGCTGGGGGCGTTGGGCTGGGAGCCCCCTGCTCCCCACAGGTCCCTGCCCGGTGGTGCTGAGGTCCCTGCTGTGCCCCCCATCCCTGCCGTCGCTGTCTCACCTCCATGATGTCCTTAATGACGGGGGTCCATCGGGAGAGCTGGTAGGTCTGCTCGCTGATCCGCTCCTTCCGCTCCGGCTTGCTCCGGCGGCGCAGGGTGGACTGGGCACGAGGATGGGGACACCCTGAGCCACGGGAGGGCCACCCCACCGGGGACGTCCCGGGGGACACGAGCAGGGTGGGGGCCTTCCCAGGGGCTGAGGGGGGGGCAGGAGGCGGACACTCACGTCTGTGATGATGGGCACCCCGAGGTGGGCCATGTTGGTGATGATCTCGCTGTCCTCTGCCGGGATCTGGGCGTGCTGGATCAGCTTGTTCAGGTTCTCCTCGGTGATGCCTGGAGAGAAATGGGGAAATTTTGGAAAATGGGTCCTCCTGAGGAATGCCTGCGAGCGGGGGCACGGCCCCTCCGTGGTCACCTCGGGACACCTGGCTGGGTGGCGGTCACACAGGGCTGAGCTTTTCCACCCAGCTTTTGCTGGCCCAATCCTGCACCCTGCTCCCAGAGCTGCCTGTGCCCCTTCTCCCCCCGCCCCGCTCTCCTCCTCACCGTTCTTCAGGAAGATGTACAGCAAGATGATGCGGATCTTGTCATAGGTGCTGACGTTCCCGTCCAGCAGGATGGGGACGATGGCCCTCATGGGGTCCTTGATCTTCTCGCCTTCGGCATCGGTGCCCATGGCCAGGTCCTGCAGAGCATGGGCGCGCTCGTCACTGCTCAGTGGTGGCTCTGGGCTGCCGGGCAGGAGCCGCTGTCCCTTGGGGATGCCGGGGGGTGTGAGGGGGTGCTGGTACCTGTTCGACTCTGCAGAGCTTGTCCACCGTGCCCTGGTAGTGCTTCATGCAGTCCTCGGCCAGGTGCAGGTGAGTGGAGTACTGGGGAGACACGCGCGGGGCGGACACCCTTGCAGGGCTGGAGCAGCCCAAGGTCCCCGTGCCACCACCCCAGTGCTGCCAGCCCCAGCCCGGAGCCACCTCCCATGGCCAGGGACCCGCCGGGAAAGCCACCTTTGGGTGCTGCCCGTGAGGCTCAGCACCAGTGGCCTTGTTCGAACCTTTCCCCTGCCTGCTTTACCTTGCTGAGCTCCTTCTGGTACTGCGGCATCTTCTTCAGCATCTGGGACAGGTCTCTCATGGTGGTCTGTGAGGGAAGGGGACGAGGTCACCCTGGGGGACCTGGGGCCAGGACCCTGAGCGGGAAGGAGATGACCCTGCCCAAACATCCCCCTCTGTCGGGGTTTGGTGGGACACACGTGCACCCCGTGCTGGGGGGACCCTGGTGCCCCTCCAAGGGCACTTTCCCCATTCCCTCAGCCCCAGGTGCGGGGCCAGTGCCCCACGGCTGCCCCCCTGCCCATCAGGGACCCTTTGCAGGTGTCCCCGAGAGGCTTTGCTGTATCCTGGCCCTTGGGTGCCTGTGCTCGCCGGGAGGTGTCACCTTATCGCCTGTGTTCATCCTCTTGCTCGATGAAAACTCCTTCAGGGACCGGGTCACCTCCCTGGGGACAGGAGGAGGGCGCAGCCGTCAGCGGGGAGGGCCCGACCCGAGGGGCCGGTGGGGTGCCCAAACGCACCCACGTGGGGCAGGGGCAGCAGCGAGGCACCGCGGGGACACTCACTGGGACACCTCCGCGATGTGCTTGTGGCGAAGGGAGACCCAGAGGTCGTCGTCCTCGTCCAGGAGAACCTCCTTAACCCGGGCTTCCCCGATGCCGCTCGTCTCGTACCTGGGAAGAGGGCAGGAGCGGGGTGGAGGGGACGGGGCGCACGGTCACACGTGGCTCGGGGGAGACAGGGGGGCAGGTGGGGGCTGTTCTCGGCTCTGCCAGCGACGGGGCGAGGTTATTTCACAATTTGATTTTACTTCCCACCACCTTCTACCCATTTATAGGTTGGGAAGGGGTTTAGAAAAGGCTTTTGCATCAGCCCTGTGCTGGGCCAACATCGCGCCCGCCAGGCTGCGGCTGGGGACGGGCTCTCCGCGGGGGCAGGTCACCACGGGGGCGGCACTCACTTGTAGACGTCGTTCTCGATGGGCAGCAGGTCGTAGCTCATGGCCTGGAAGGTCAGCTCGTGCAGCACCGGGGAAGCAGGGTCGAAGCCGCGGTCCAGGATGAGGAGCTGGGAGCGAGCCTTGTCCGGGCCCTGCCGAGCCACCGCGGCCGTCAGCAGCGGTCCCCGGTGCCACCCCCGGTCAGGGAGCGCCCGCCGAGCAAAATGCCCCCCCTTGTGCCTCCCCCTGCTCACCTCGCCCATGGTGGGGTCGTCAGCCTTGTAGGCATCCAGCTTGTCCTGGATGAGCTGCGCCAGCATGGCGTTGTCTTTGTAGTCCCTGGGGAAGGGGGAGGAGGGAATTTGCCTTTTCCCCTCTCCCCTGGGGAATCTGGTGCTCTGCTTTGCCCTGCTCCGTCCTACACGAGGCGTCACCTGGATGCCAGGCTCCCAGTCCCCGGCTCCTGGGTGCCTCGGCGTGCCCCTTTGTGCCACCTCCCTCCCGTCCTCACCCGCGGTACCGCACGGCCGGGTACTCCTTCAGCGTGGCGCACAGCGTGGCGATCTGCTCCGCCAGCCGCTCCAGGATCGGGTTCTTCATCTGGGCCTTGTGGGGGCTGTAAAAGCTCTGGAAGGAGTCGGCCGAATCCAGGGAGTAGACCTGGGGGGTGTGGTGGGAGGGCGCTTAGCGGGGCCGGGCTGCGGGGGGATTCGAGCAGCCCTGGCGGGTAGGGAAACCCAACCCAAACCCAGGGAGATGCCGGGTCCTCGCTGCAGGTTCAGCGATGTTCGGGGTGTCCCTTGGGCTTTCGGCTGCCACCTCCGTGCCCCGACCCCCTCCCCATCCCCTGCTCCTTGGTGCAGCCCCCGGGCACGTGCGGAGCCCCCAGGAGCTCGCCCAGCCCCTGCACGCAGCATCGCCTGCGCCCAGGCAGGGAACCAGGGAGGCGAGGAGGAGCAGGGATGGTAAAACCAAAGCCAGTTTTGGCATGCATGGGGCCACTAGGAGCTCATCTTCCACCTGCCCTCACCATGGTCTCCCCCAAAATCTGGTGCCACCCGTTCCTCCCTGTCCCCCTTGGCAGGGGGCTGGCTGCCCGGTGCCCCCGGCTGGTGCCGTGCCGGGGGGGCAGAGCCTGACAGCACGGGCACGGGGCCAAGGCGCTAAATCCCCCGCAGCCGATCAGCCCCGAGACGTAATCGAAGGAGACAGGGCGGTGGGAGCAGTGTGGGGAGAGGGCTCGTGGGGGGTTGTGGCTCTTACGCAAATCCTGCTGGGCTGGGGAGGGACCCGGAGCACCCCCCTCTGCCCCGTCGCCTGGGCCGTCCCCAACCCGGACCCACCTGGGACTCGGAGGGCAGGAAGGCGATGTTGATCTCGGTCAGGGTCTTGATGACCTTGGCAGCTCGGGATTTCACCAGCTCGTTGAAGAGGGCGTCGGGGCAGGCTGGAGGGGACGGAGAGCAGGAAGCAGCGCTCAGGGCATGGTGGCCGTGCTCCCGTGGTCCTGCCCTGCCCAGGCATTCCTCCCACCCGCTTTTCTGTGCATGTTTTAGTGGAATCGTTCCCTTCTCTTGGTTGCATGATGTGTTTTGTGATGGGGGGGATGCTGCCTGCAACGCCTGGGGGTGAGGAGCCCAGATCCCACTTTTGGTGCGCACAAACCCGCCCGTGGCCACGGCCCAGCCCCGTCCCGCAGCTCCCCGCAGGCACCCCCCGCTCTCTGCTCCTTGCCCCGGCCCCGCAGTACTCACAGTCAGTGAAGAAGACGTGGGCAGCTCTGTACTTGGAGGTGGGGGGGTCCTTGAAGTCGTTGATGAGGGAGTGGATGGACTGCAAGAGAGATGCGAGCGGCTGGGCTGGGCAGGGTGGCCCCGCGTCGCGGCACCCCCGAGCGCGGGGAGCAGCACCCTGCACCCCTAGCCCTGCACCCCGCGGGCTTGGCACAGCCCCCTCGGCACCACGACCTGTGCCAGAGCCCGGGTGGCTCCCATGGGCGCAGATCCTCCTCCTCCTCCTGCCCCCAGCCCCTGCTCACCTTCTCGGAGGGCGTGATGAGATAGACGGCCTCCAGGCTGGGCAGCGGCTCCCGGCGCTTGTTGATGTCTTCCACGACTGGGGGGGGGAAACACAGGGGCTGTGCCAGGGTGGTGGCACCAGCTGCCAGCCCCTCGGTGGCCAAAATGTCCCCGGCTGCTCATCCCTGCCCACGTGGCAGCTGGGGCTGTCCCCAGCCCGTCCCAGCCCTCTGTCACCCTACGGGAGGCACTTGGGTGCTTGGAAAGGTCCCGGGTGGGGGCGGTGGATTTGTCTGTGTGTTGCTGTGCCGCGGCTGCTTTGGTCCGTCCCCATGTCCCTGTGCTGCAGGGGAACACTTGGGGGTGATGCTGTGGCTTGGGACGTGGTGGTACCCCCTGGGACGAGCCCCCAGCACCTCCTGAGGCACCGCCAGTATTTCCGTCTCCTCTCCGAGTGCCGCAGGCAGCTATTTATAGGGCTGAGATAAAATAACACCCGGCCTCCTCCTCGCCATCCTCCTTGGACCCAAGCACTGCCAGGAGGCGAGGTGCTCGGGCTCCCTCAGCCCCCGTGGGCTGGGAGGGGGCCCACAGGCACCCGGCACGGGATGGAGACGGGGGGCTGAGCGCCAGGGGTGCGCCTGCCCTTCCTGCAACAAGCTCTGCGGGAGGTGTGCGCGGCACTGTACTCACTCGTGATGCCCTCCGTCATGATGTCGGTCATTTTGCAGCAGGAGGACAGCATGCGCATGCTGAGCTGGTCCACCACCAGCACCTGGGGAGAGCGGACACCAGCTGGGGACGGGGAAGCAGGGAAAAGCCCTGCCCTGCACCCCACCGGTGCCCTGGGGCTCCCAGCCCGCTCCGACCCCTTCCCAGCTTCATCCTCCTCCTCCTCCTCCTCCAGCCCCGCTGCTCACCTTCCATTCTCCCTTCTTCTTCACCTTCCGGATCACATCGTGCATAATCTCTGCAAGAGACAGGGAGCAGGGGGTGGTGTGAGCACCCCGAGCCTCCCCGCAGCACCCCGGGGTGCCCACCTGCAGCTGGGGGGTTGTACTGGGGGCGCTGCAACCCCCCCATTGCTTATGGGGCCGTGCCAGCCCCACCGCACCCCTCCTGGGGGTCCTAAAATTGCCATCCTGGGATGGTTGAGGGCAGCCACTCGCTCAGTAGGGTTTCTTTTTGGGGTGGCAGGGGTGTTTTGGGGACCTGGCAAGAGGGGGGGCCCCCGGCACCCACACATGGCTGAGCACAGGAGCTGAGCCCACGCAGCAGGGAGCAGGACCCAAAAGCACGCCCCGGATGGCAGAGGGACGTGGGGGTCCCCAGGGGCCACCCCACGCGCCTCAGCCCTAATCCGAAGGGCCGGGAAAACAACAGCGGCTTAAGGGCTCCTTTTAGCAACAAGACCCAGGCGGCCTCGGCCTGCTCCTTGTAATCCCCCGCAAGCTCATTTCGCACCCGTCCCTGCCGCGCTTACACAACCAGCCCGGGCCATCGTCCCCGCGCTGTCCCCTCGCGGCCGGGCCACCCCTGCCCGTCCCCTGGGAGCAGGCACCCCGGTGTCAGCGCTGGGGTGGGGGGGCAAGCCCCAAAGGTCCCCTTTGTCCCTGGCAAATGAAGGGCCACCCCCTGCAGAGCTGGTGGACTGCCTGGCTGGGCTTGGGGAAGGGTCTGCGTCCGTGTGGTGCCGTGCCACGTCCCGGTGCTGCCCTCCTGGGGGGCTTTGCTCCGACCCCCTGGTCCCCAGGACAGGGATGGGGGTACCTAATTAAAACCCCAATTAAAACCCCATCAGGAAATGTTTCTAAATTACATAATGTGGAGGGTTGTGGGGGCAGTTGGTGCAGGTGCCACCCTCATCCTGGGGAGCTTCCCCCACGGGAGCAACCCCACGGGTGCTGGTCCCACGGGCAGAGCTCGACGCAGGTTTATATGGGGCAGCTGGGGGCCTGAATTTGCCTCGTTCCAGGACAGGGCTTGAGGGAGGCACACCGAGGGGACTGCCTGGGGAGCTCCCGGCCCTATAAATGTCTGTGTTTGGGTGATGCTCAGTTTGGGTGCACAGCCCCGTTTTCCTGCCCTACCAGGTGCTGCAGGGGCACGGGGCTGGCAGCAGCGTAAAACCCGCTGCAGAACTCGGAGGTTCCCGCTGCTGTCAGTGCACACGTGGCTCCTTCCCTGCTAGGTCCCCCTGGGGGAACCCAAAAGATGCTGGCTGTGACCTTGGGGTGCTGCCCGGCCTTGCTCACATCCCGTAGCCTCTCCCTTGGGTGCGGGGCACCTGCAGGCCATGGGGGTGTAACTGGGAACAGGCGGCGTTGGTACCGCGGTGGGGCCGCCCTGTGCGCCCCCAAGCCCCGTGGTGCACCCAGACCCAGGTCACCCAAGCAGCAAAAATGCAATGCCTTAACGGGGAATCTTCCTTTGCCGTGGGCAGGATGCAGCAGAGAGGGCTGCCCACGCTGTCCCCTGGTTCCCTGCTGGTGCTGGGGACCCCCCTTTGCCCCCGCACTGCGCCGACAGCCGCGGTCCCCACCGGGGCTGCGTTCGCTCAGCTTTGAGCAGCCAGCGCCCGGTGACAAACATTGCCGGCTCCTGCCAGAGGCTCCTTCCCTCTTTTCATTCCTCATCTTTGGCTCCTTCCCCCGAGCGAGGACCCGGGGATAACAGCGCCGTTTGCCAGGCACCGTCCCACACCCCACGCAAACAGAGCACCGAGGCGATCCCGGTGGGGACAGGGCTGGGCTCCTGGAGCCGGGCGGCCGGGCAGAAATCCTGCCCCTGCAGCAGCGTTTTGCTCCGGGACAGGGAGAGGAAGGAAGGCAGGAGGCTGGGAACAAGAAGGAAGGAGGCTGGGAATGAGCGTCCTGCAGCCAGGGGCTGCGGGGAAGGTGCCTCGGGTGCCTCAGTTGCTGCTGGCCCTGCAGCTGTTTGTCCGTGGACCAAAACTGGTGAGGATGGCAAGGGAGAGGGGATGCCAGCGAAGACGAGCCGTCGAGGATGAGCAATGCAAAGGCATCCCTGAGCCAATTCGGCACTCGGCAAGAGGGGAAACAGCAGCTCCCCTGTTCCCTGCGGCCTCGAGTCAAGCCTGGTCGCTCCTGGGAAGAGATGCTCTCACGTACACACGATAGCAGGTCAGATGCTGCAGCCCGTGCCCTCAAATGGTCTCAGCCAGAGCTTTTGGGCTCTAACGTCAGCTGGTGACGCCCGCAGCCGAGCTTTTCATCCTGGAGATAGCCCAGGTTTCAGGGGGGAATACGTGTGTGTATCCAGCCCACCCAGTGCCTCCACCTCTCGGACGCCTTCAACGCGTTGCTTCTGCTCCCTTCAGGCTGGAAGGATTTTAATCACAATTTCTGCTGAGAACGGACAACGCAGACGGCTCGGGGCTTATCCTCCGATGGAGAGAAGACACCAACACCTTTGGACAAGGAAGCCCGTCTCACCTCAAACGGAGGACCTCCACTAAGATGGTCCTAACACGGTGGCACTTTTGTGCCACCCTGGGACACCTTGAGCGACGCACCCACGAGCTGCTACCTCCCTCGGCAGGGCTCCTCCTGGGGTGACGGGTGGCAGGAAGATGTCCCACCGCATCGTCTTCAGCCAGGGCCAGAGGCTGGTGACACGGTGGCCTAGTAGGACTCGAGCCCGTCCGTCGCTGCAAGAGGCTTAGCAGTGTTACTGACCCGGGGCTGCCCTGCCTGCCTCCGGGTCCGACCCCACACCTCTGCTCCTGGGGGGACAGGCACCGAAAAAGCTGTGACCAACTCAGGCTGGGCGGGGACAGACTCATTTGGGGTGCCCCAAGCCAGCTGTCATGCTTCAGCAAGAGCCCGGAGCCCGGTGAGCAGCCCCAAAGCCCACCGACAGTGGAAGCAGCAGAGCCGGGTCCCGGCCAGCACCGGGTGCTGGAGCACCAGGACGGGGGTGCTGCTCCCGGGGGTGTTTGGCAGCGATGGCCAAGCCCTTCCCTAATGCAGAAATCATGAAACCAAACTCCTGCTGCTCGGAAATGCTCCTCTGCCACCACGTCCCCGGCCCTCGTGTGCGGCACACCTTGTCCTGGTGTGGTGCGGGATGGAGTGCCGTGAGGGATGGCAGGAGACCAGAACTACCCGTGGTCCTACAGGGCTGGGTGACCCTAACCACGGGCTTCTCCTTGCCACAGGCAGGGCTCAGTCCCTTCACCCTCCTCCTGTGTCCTCCATTTGGGATCCAGAGTCCTGGAGCCACCCGGGGAGCCGGACCCCAGGACCAACGGTGAGGTTTGCTCCAGACCCACCTCCCTCACGGAGCTGTCACGACGCATCCTTGAGACAAGCGTGTTTGTCTTCGGGTTGGCTTGGCAACTGCTTTTTGCTGGTTCGTTAACTAATTGGTGAAGGCAGTGCGAACGTTACCTAGACAGAACCACACTCGGATGTAGCAGACCACGTATCCACCTCCAAACCGCCCTCAGCTGGGGACCTACAGGCGCCAGCATCCCGTCCGCAGGCAGTCCCTGGTCAAATAGGACCAGAGGGTGGCAAGGAGGCCACGAACCCATTGGGGCACAGAGAAGAACTGCATTTATGGGAGCCAAAACGACTTCACAACCTCGACAGGGGCAGGGCAGAGACCTGAAGAATGGCTCAGGACATTGGGAGCATGGCCAGAAGGACGTGAGGAAGATGAAAGGCATGATCAAAAAATCAAAAAATGGTAAAATTCATAAGGATTTTCACTGCGGGACCGCTCCTGACACGGGTTCTTCAGGTCTGCACGAGGACCTGGGAGTCGAGCAGAGCTTCTCCTGCTGGGTGCTCAACGGGGCACAGACCACAGCGGGTCCCTTCTGAAGGCACGGCCCTTCCCTGTGCTTGTTCTCTTCCCCGAGGCGTTCCCATCCTTGGTGGAGATGCTGAGGAGATGCCGTACCCGGCTGCCAGCAGCTGCGGGAGCCAGGAGCTTTCCTGTGGCAGGATGAGACATGCAGGGCCACCGCGTCCCGGGGTAGGTGACCCCCAGGGGTAGGCGATGCTCTCCTCTGCGCACAGCCATGGCTTTCTGCCCTGGTTCTCCTCCGCGTTGACCGAGAGGGAGCAAAACGCCAACAACCTGGGGTTGCACGGGTCCAACTCCAAGCGGTCCCCTAGTGGCACATCTCCGCATCCCATGGGCTCCACGAAGGACCCTCCGTGCCATACGTGTGCTGACCTGTGTGTACCCGTGTGTGTTTCTACATGGTTGATGCGGAAGCCCCCACGTCACTGCGCCTTCAGCCCGATTTATTTTCTCCCTCCAGAACACAGCAGCCGTGAGCTCCCTCCTGCACGGCGAGCTGGTGGGCGCAGCATCTGCTGACGGCCGCGTGGTGCTGAGTCTCTTCTTAAACGCCTGGGTTTTGGGGGGATTTCTCCCAGGCCATTTTTCCTCAGAGGCGCCAGGGAATTGGGCCCAGACCTTATTTATTTATTTATTAAGAGAGGAAATTTCTAGGTCTGGTGGCTTTTTCTGCTTTCCTGCACATGCAGACATCAGTGGGTGGACGCACACCTGCCGAAGTGATCTGTAGCGCTCACAGCGACGTATGGAAAAGAATTCTTTCAGGCCCAGGTGTAGACCATGGACTGGAGGCTAAAAGTGCTAAATTTTCAAGCCGTGACCCAACTTGGAGCCGATGCTGGAGGCAAGGCAAAACGATCCCCGAGGACAAACACAAAAGCCCCAGCAGGGGCTTTGCCAAGCACCCGCTCCCATCAGAGTTGTAGGGTCTGCTCCTGGCTGTGAGGACGGGGCGTGCCGAGCTGATGGCAGGGCTGGAGGCTCTGCCCCGTGCAGGGAGGAGGATGAGGAGGATGCGACGTGCACCCACGCCATGTCCCCACCACGCTGGCCTGGTCCCGTGCCCTTCATCACCTCCTCTTCCTCCTCTTGTGCGTGGCAGGGGCCTGCCCGGAGCTGGCTCTGGGGCAGTACACAAGCCCCATACCCCAAGATGGACTCGGAGAATCCCGTATTTGGCCCCAAAATCCTCCCGTGCCCTCAGAAAGGTGTTGGCAGCACGAGGTGCCCCCAGCCACCCGGGTGAGTCACGCACCAGCTCCGCAGGTCCCCGGGGGCCCCGGCCGTGCCCTGAGGCTGGCAGCGAGCCCGCGGCCCTGCCCTGCCCTGCCGGTGCCACCCAGCTCGGCGTGCACCCGCTCCCTGGGCTGTCACCTCCCCGGAGAGACAGATGGGGACACCGGGTGACGTGGCACGGCCTCGGAGCTGGGGGTCCAGGGGGGATTTTAGCGTGGGCTGGAGGGAGCTGCCGTGAGGATGCTCTGCCCTGGGGCAGGGTGGCCCCGGGGGGCAGCAGGGCGCTGGGCAGCTGCCAGAGTCCCAGAACCACTGAGGTTGGAGCTCTCCTGGGGCTGCTCTGCTTCAGCCACCCTTGGTGACAAAAGGGCCCCCCCGGGGACGTCGCTCCCCTCTTGCAGGTGAAGGTCTCCGGGGGCTTTCAGACCCAGCACCGTGGTGGCAGCTTGCCTCGCTGGTGATGGCTCGGTGAAGTAAACCCACCTTCCTCCTCCTCCTCCTCCTCCTCCTCACCGCAGGGTGCTGCGGGAAGGCTCGGGGACCCAAAGAGGCCCTGAGGCTGCCTGGGGGCAGCGTGTAGCCCAGGGACAGGTGAGGACAGGAGGAACGTCCACCTGGTGGGGGTTAGGTGAAGGTTTGGGGATGGGGACCTCGGAGGTGGGCCCAGCTGCCACGATCGGGCAAAATTTTTCCAGCTGGCACCCGAAGACACCTGAAGGACCGGCCCCAGAGGAGAGCAGGTCCTGGTATGGATGCGGCCATCGCTGCTGGATGCGGGGAGGTGCAGGGACAGCCCAGCTGGGGGGTGACAACGGGTGCCCGTGGCACCTGCGACACCCTGCCCACACGCTCCCAGCTCTCTGGGGGCCCCCGGAGCGCATCTCGCTCCAGCACCAGCTGGTCAGAGGAATAATCCTGGCCTGGAGGGAAGCCAGGGCGGAATGCAGCTCTGGAGGTGGGGCCGTGGCAGCGCGCAGCATCCCTCCATCCATCCCTCCTCCCTCCTTCCTTCCCTCCTCCGAGGATGCCCGCAGAGGGATCCTGCCCTCGGGTCAGCCCCAGGGCACGGGCTCAGCCCTCCTGCTCCTCTGGGTGAGCGTTCCCCCCCCCCCCCCGGTGGGTGCCCCTCGGGGAATCGCTGCCCTGGCGCAGTGGGGGAGAGCCGCAGCGGGGAGGGGGAGCTCCGGGTACCCTGCGGCTCCTGGCACCGGGGAGCAGCCCCGGCTGAGAACAGCACCACAAAGCAGGAACGGCCCCAGTGAGACCCGGAGCATCCCACGGCAGCCTGACGAGCCCCCAGCCCCAGGGTGGGGGTGAGCTGGACCCCCCCCAGAGCTCACGCGGGGGCCCCATCCCTCCATCCTATGCAGCATTTTGCCCGCACGCGGAGCCCTGCCCTCTCCTTCCAGCCACCCACGCTCCGCAGGCAGCCCGGCCGGGGGGCTGGCGCCCTGCTGCCCCTTACGTTCCCCAGCCCGGACCCCTATTTTTGGGGAACCAAACCCCGAAGGGACGGATCCGGCCAGATTTCCACGATGCTGGCTTGAGCCCGTGTGCGTGCACACGCGTGTGTGTGCGTGTGTGTGTGTGTGCACAGCCGTGATCGCCCCCAGCCTGTGACAATGAATGAAAATAAGGGACAGGGGACACGCAGCGGTGCCGGTCTCTGTCCCCTCGTCACCGAGGGCAAGGTCCCAGGGCCCTGTTTGGGGGGGGTGCAGGATCCGTTCCCCCCCCCCCCCAGCTGGGGGCTGGGGGCTGCCCCTTTCTCTCCCCAGCCCCCTGCTCGGGCAGGGGGGGGTCCAGCCCCCCAGGCTGACACCCAGCAAAGCCCCCCCCTCCCAGAGCCCATCCTGCAGCAGAGAAGCGGGGGGGTGGGGGGGGGGGGGGCATTTTCCTGCATTTTCCATTTCGTTTCCCAACCTGCTCGGCTCCGACCCCCCCCCACCTCCCCCAGCACCCCCCCTTAATGCAGCACCCCAGGGTGGCTTGGGGGGGGGACGACGACTTGCGCAGCCCCCTCCCCGGGCAGGTGCCGGCTGGGAACAAAGCGGGGCCATCAATCCGGGGGGGGGGGGCATCAATCCGGGGGGGGGGGGCATCAATCCGGGGGTTGGGGGGGGGGATTCCCCCCCCCCTCCATCCCCACCCACCCGATCACGCCACCAGCCCCGGCCGCACCACCCGCACCGCTGCGGGAGGCTTTCGCCATTGCTCCCCCCCCCCCCCCAAAAAAAAAAAAATATATATAAAATAAAACCCAGCCCCTGCTACGGAAATCAGTCCCGCAAGATGGGCGCGGGGGGGGGCAGAAAGGCTGCGGGGAGCCCCGGGGGAAGTTTCCCCCGGTTCCTGCCCTTTTCGCTCCGGTTTCCTCATTTTCTCCGCGCAGATTTTCGCACGGGGGAAGGGAGGCACAGACATTTCCCCCCACCACCACCACCACGTCCAGCCTGGGGGGGCTTTTCGGAGCCCCCCCCCCCGCTGCAGGCCGTTGGGGAGCAGCTTGGGCTTGCGGCAGGAGGGGAAGGAGGAAGCGGAGCCGCGGCTCCTCCGCTCCGCCCCGCAGCCCCGGCCAAAAACAGCGACCCCGAAAGGCACCGAGATCCCCTCGGCCCCGGGGGGGGGCTGATCGGTGGGGGGGGGTCACCCCCTCCCCGGGGACGAGGGGAAAAAATTATTTATATTTGCATTAAGGACCCCCCCGGGGAGGGCTTTGGCGCAGACAAAGCGGCGGGCGCACGGCCTGGCGCGGCGCTGGGCACGGACACCCCCGTGCCCCCCCCCCCCCCTTTTTATGCCCCCCCCCCTCGGTGCCCCCCCCCCGGTCCCATTTGGGGGCCGTTCGGGTTTTGCTGCTTGCGCCCCGCTCGCCTCTCGCCCGTTCAGATCCGGGGAAAAAGGCTCCGGCGCCTCCCGCTTCCTCCTTCCCCCCCCCCGCCATTTATTTATTATTATTTTTTTTTTTTTACCGCCGCTCCCCCCCCCCCCCCCCGCGCCGCCCTTCAGCACTGCAGACAAACCCCGACAGCTTCAAAACACCCCCCCCCCAAAAAAAAAAAAATAAATAAAAAACGGAGGGGGACAACCCCCCGCCCCCCCCCGCTGTCCCCGCGTCCTGCCCGTTGTCCCTCGAGCCCCCCCCCGGCGCCGCTGCCCCCCCCCCCGCCCCCCCCCGGCTCCGTTTGGCGCATCCGCAGCATCCCCCCCCCACCCCCCCGGGGGCATCTCCCCGCGGGATGCCCCCCCCCAGCCCGGAGCCCGGCCTTTTTCATCTCCCCCCCCCCCCCTTTTTATTCTGCCCCCCCCCCCCCGGCTCAATTTTCAGCCCCCCCCCCCAGCGAGGCGCGGCCGGGCTCTTACTTTCTCCGACCACAGCCTTGAGTCCGATGGGGGCCATGGTGCCTGGGGGGGGGTCGTGCCGGGGGGGGGGGGGGGGCAAGGAAACGAGGAGTAGGGGGGGGGGTTGGGGGGGCCGGACAAACGGCCGGACAGCCGCTGCGGGTGGCGGTGGCAGCGAGGATGCGGGGACAGAGGATGCGGGGGGGGGGGGGGCAAGGGATGGGGGGGGCGACACCGGGGCCGCGGAGGGGGGGGGGGGGCACACCGGGCTCCGGTGGTGGCCGCGGCGGGGCTCAGCTGACTGCGCGCAGGGGGCGGGACGGGGGGGGGGACAAGGGGGGGGGGCACACACGTCACTTAGCCCCGCCCCCCCTCCCCGCCCCCCCCCGCAGCGACCGCCCCCCCCAGCATCCCCCCCCCTTCCATCGCTGCGCCCCCAGCCCCGCACCCCATTTCGCAATATTTTCCCGTATTTTGCCGTATTTGGCCGTATTTGGCCATGTTTTGGACTATTTTTGCCATATTTTGCCATGTTTTGGACTATTTTTGCCATATTTTGCCATGTTTTGGACTCTTTTTGCCATATTTTGCCATATTTCGCGGTATTTTTGTCCTGCCCCCCCCCCCCCAGTCTCGCCTCTACCCACACCCTGGGGTTGGTGGGGCGGTGAGAAATGTGCCCCCCCCCCCCGGTCCCCAGCGTGTTTTGGGTTTATTTTGCGGCAAAATATCCGCGCCCCCCCCCCCAGGATGCAGGGGATGGGGACACTCGGGATGGGCACAGCCCCTGCTCCCACTGGGGGGGGTGTAAACGGGGGGGGGCAATGCTGGGTGCTGCTGCTGGGGGGGGCATTTCCCCGGGGGGGGGGACAGGGGGGTCCCGGGGGGGGATTGTGGAAGCCTTGTGCTGGCTCCCAGGGCCGGATTCGGGAGCAGGGTGTAACGGGGTGTAAGGGGCAGGGGGGTGGGGAGGGGGCTCGGGGGGCTCCCGAAGGCCCCCCCATGGGTGCGGGTGCGGGGCCGGGTGTTTGCTGTGGGGTCACGCACCCAGCTTTGGCTCTATTTCCACTCTGCTTCCACTCCATTTACCGGGATGCTGTGGGATGGCTGAGCTCTGCCACGCCGGGTTCCCGGCGCGTTTTGGTGCTTCGGAAGGAAAAGGGGGGCCTCGGGGAAATCCAAGGGGGTGGGAGGCTCGTCCCGGCTCCCCCCCCCCCCCCCCCCCAGTCACCCCGGGCGGACGTCCCCATCGATCCTCCGCTCCCAACGCCGCTCTCTTTGTTAAAAATAAGCTGGAGTTTGGTTTGTCAGAGCTCCTGGACTCGGTGCCAGCCACGAGCTATAAATACCAGCCTGCTATTTACAAGCGAGGTATTTATATTGCTTTCCCATCGCCCCGTCAATCTTCCCGGGCAGGCCGAGCATCACCAGGCTGAAGGCAAAAACACGGCACGTGTCCGAGCCGGCCCCGGCCCTGCCCTCGGGGACACCCGGCGCCCCAGCGTCCGTGTGGCTTTCCTTGCTTCCATCGCATCTGGCAGAAAAAAAATAAATAACCAAGCAGCAGCATTTGCTCCGTTCAAGAAATCAAGAGGAGCCTCTGGATTTGGGACCGGAGGCTGGACCACGGCACCCAAAACGCCTCGGGGCAGCCATCCTGCCCTGCAGCGGCCATTTCATGCCACCGGAGCCCCGTCACCTTGGCTGAAACCCCAAAGGCTTCCCCGCAAACGGCTGCTGCCTGCTCCGGAGGCCGCGAAAAGGGGAAGCTGTTTCCACCTCGCCAGCGCTGGAGGCAGACATAAACGGGTAAAGAGGAACCAAAATGCTGGACGGCTTCCCACCTTACAGCTTCCCACCTTACAGCTTCCCACCTTACAGCTTCCCGTCCCACCTTACAGCCCAGGGAGCCACCAAACGACTTGCCCCAGGGGCTGCAATGTGTCCCCAGGGAAGGTGGCTTCAGGGACAGAGAGGGCACAGCTTCGCCCGTTGCTTCCGTCCCCCCCGGGGGCCCCTTGGGGACAGATGTGTGACTGCACGGTCACGGCTCCAGCGCCCCTGGGTCTGCACCCCCCATTCCAGCATGCCTTTCTGGGAGCAGGCACCAGGGATGAGGTGGGGATCGGGTACGAGCGGGTGGGCTGCTGCCCTCAGCAATCCCACAGAGCCAGGTGAGCGCGTCTGGCCCTGGATCCTGCCCTCCCGCCCCTCTCTGGTGGGGCCCGAAAGGGCAGGTTGTAGGGTTTGGGGGTCCCAGTGGCACTGCTGGGAACACCAAGTGGTGCCAGCCTCCTGGGCCTCGGCGCTCGGCCACCAGGCTGTCCCCGTGCGCCCACGTGTCCCCCAGCCCTCAGGACACCGAGCGAGGACAGCAGCGGGCAGGGTGCCCCTCTGTCCCCAGGGTGGCAGCGGGATGCTCTGGGTGCCAGCAGCGCCCGGGCTTCGTGCCTGGGGCTTTGCCGCTGTCACCGGCTGGTCTGCATCGGGCTGGCAATATCGTGCTTGTGTTCGTCGGTGCTCCATGCACGTCCGCCTCCAGCGTGGGCTCCCTGGGTCCACCCCTGCTGGGGTTCCTGCAGCAGCCTGCGGGCAGCCGGAGGGGCAGGGATGGTGCTTTCTGTGCCCTGTGCCCATGTCCCGTGCCCCGTGCCCGTGCCCTGTGCCCATGTCCCGTGCCTCTGCCTGGTTCCCATGCCCCCTTCCCATCCCCATGCCCTGTCCCCATGTTCCTGGCGGTGCCCATTCCCACACTGGTGTCCATGCCCCATCCCCATCCCATCCCCATGGTTGTGTCCCCCCCCCCCCCAGCTGCACCGGCCCTGCCCCAGCCCCCTGCCCGTGCTGGCTTGCCAGCCACCAGTTATCCCAGTGGCGACCAGCAGAGGGGACTGGTGATCCACAGCAGCCTCCAGCGCCCTCCACTAGCCCCGGCCGGGCTGCAGTAGCCCCGCGGGTCCCCCCCAGCCCTTCAGGGGGCTCCCCCAGGGCTGCTCGCCCCCCCCCCCAGGCTCCCCGCAGCGGGGTGGGCTGCCTGCCTGCCTGCTGCACCCCCTGGGGCACGTTTGGGGCTTTTTGTAGGGTCCAGGCTCGTGTCCAGCCAAAGCCATGCGTGGGGCTGGTCCTTGCCCCTCCAAAAAGGGGCTCAGGAGGCTCCGCGGCCAAGCAGCAGGCAGAGGGGCCGGATCCTGCCCTGACTCAGCACGGTGTAATCGCGGCGTTATCTGGGAGCGCTGCTCAGCGCCATAAATCCCGCTGGAGTCGGAGGGACGGAGGGTGCCCAGCCCAGGGCAGGCAGCTGGGCAGAGCTGCCCACGGCCTTATCGGCACGGAGGAGCTGCGGGGCCCCAATTAGGCAGCGGTTAATTGCGCCAACGCCAGTTCCCGTGAAGGAGAGCAGTGAGCAGCCCCCGGAGCACGAGCTGGGGAGCAAAAGGAAGGGTATGGCGATCGCTTCTGTCAGGGACAGGGAAATAAATCTTTACTGCGCTAACAGCCTTACGCTCCCGAGTGCAATGACTGCAATGATTCTGCGAGTCCTGAGGGCAGTGGGTGACCGGGAACAGCCTGCTCTGGGCGCTCTGCAGGGGCACAGACCGGGCTTTACACCACGAAAACCAAGAGGAGGACAGCCGGGGGTTTGTCCCCATGGGTACCGAGCCTGCGGTGAGCAGGTGAAGCTGAAAAACTTCGGGAGGGGTGCGTTTGGTTTGACTGCAGTCGGGATAAAAATCTCACAAATCATCGTTTATATTTTTGAAATGCTCCCTCGCTGACATAAATTGAGGCCTTGGGATCGCCCAGGAGCATGTGCCGGGTCCCAGAGGTGGAGGAGACGTCAGCAGTGCTCTGCTGATCGCCGTGGATGTCGCACGTGCCTCGAGGGCTTTGCCAGCTCGGGGACTGTCCCCGGCAGCTGGCTGGCACCGGGAGCACATTTGTCCTCCCCGGCTGTATTCAGAGGGAAATCCTTCCTTTCGAAGCTAGTTCGTCCAACAGATAATTCAGGCAGCTCCAGACAGATAAGCATTATTTACATCCGCTCAGAGAGATGTAATTAGCTGCCATGATTAGACTTTATCGTGGTGCCGTTTTTAAAGATCTGTCTCTAACCGGAGGGAACTGCACGGGGGCAGCGCGGGGCCGGGCTTGCCGAACCCCTCTGAGCATCGTCTGTCGCTTGGCTCCCTCGGGGTGCTGGCACCCACCCGGAGCTCCCTTTGCACCCACAGGGGGGCAGATTCAGTCCCATTCTCTGGTGCTTACTGGGGTGTACTGGGTGTACTGGGAGTGTGGGGGACCGGGAGGGGAGAGCAGTCAGGGCTATGCCTTGCCCGGCCACCGTGGGATGGGGCTCATTGCTTGGGTGCTCCCAGTGCCCCCAGTGCCCCCAGTGCCCCCAGCGCCCCCCGTGCTGGGCAGCAGGAGGGGCAGGACACCTCTCCCCATCCCTTTCCTCAGCGGAGCCACAGGAGCAGAGGAAACCCAGACCAGACGTGCGTGCCGGGACAATTTCCTGCACAGACAGGAACGCGTCGAGAGGTGCTCCAAGTGATGGCACCGCGCAGCTTCGAGCCTGCTGACGCTTCCCGCGATGACGAAGGGCTTCCAGTGTAAGTGCCCTCGCTCCCCGAGCCACCAGCTATCCCGGACCCCCCAGGGTTTCGCAGCCGAGTGCCTGCCACCAGCTGGAGCACAGCCGAGGCGCCGCAGTCATGGCACAACCACGACCCACAGGGCCAGGATGCCGGGCTCATTTTCAGGAGGTTTGTCGAGACAGAAATGCCCTTTGTGTCTGTGCTGCGGCCTCCAGCCGCCGTTTGCACGCTATTTCTGCGTGCGACAAATATAGCCTTCCTGTCTGCAGATCAACAATATCAATGCTTGCTATTTTTTGCCTTTTAATTATTATTTTTCCATTTAGGAAATACGTCAGCAAGCAGAGGAGACAGGTAGGGGCTCAGTGCGTAGTGCTCCGGTGCTTACGTGGATTGATTTTTCAAAAGTAAATATTTTAAACCATTTTGCTGGTCTGTTTAGCAGGACTCTGCGTGCACTGCTGAAATTATATTCCCCACATTTCTTCTTCATAAAGGAACGAAGCTTGGCTTCTAATAATGAAGTTACTGCCGTGGGTGGATATTTACGTGTTTATAGTTCGGGCGGGGGGGGGGGGGGATGCATTTCCCCCACCTGGGAACTACCCAGCCCTTCCACAGCTCCAATAACTCCAATTTTCAAATGAATCCAGAGCCAGCCTCCTCCGGGAGCAGCGCTAGGGAAAGCATTTAAAAGCCTCCAGTGGAAGAATTTTCTATTGGAAACGAGATTTCGCCGAAGCTCAATTTCCCAGGAGAATCCCTGAGCTTCAGCAACATTTTGGCTGGGGAGACAAGCTGAAAATGAACGTGTTGGTGAGGGCAAAGTGCTCGTACAGGGCATTTCTGAGAGAAAGGCGAGCCTTTTGGGGCTGAAACGCCTTTCAAGGCCAAGGGTAAGAAATACGTGAAGGGGGAAAGGGCAGATGTCGAAAAGCTCGGCTTTAGCCGGGGAGGCAGCGTGTCAGCACGGGGGGATGGAGCCCATGGCCCCCCGGGTGCCAGCAGCAGGCGATGGGGGATGTTTGTGGCTGCGCTGGTGTCAGGGAGAGGCGCGGGCACCCTCCTGTCCTCCTCCCCACCCCGCAGCCATCCCAGAAGAGCTATTTCGGGCAGGGTAAACAGGATGGCTCACACACACCGCCACCTCCTCTCCTCCCGCCCTCCTCCCTCCAGGAGAAGCCTCGCGGCCTAGCGATGCCGGCGTGGCCGTGGCCCACCTCGGCCTGCGGCCCCGCGGGCCTCCCCGCGGCGGGGAACGGCCTGAGCTCTGCGGCCGCGCCGCCTCGGCCTCCCCTGCCTCCTCCTCTGCCTCCCCCGGTCACACCCCGGCCCGTCCTGGGGCCGGATCCTGCCCCGGGAGCCCGCCGGGGCCGCTTCCGCCTGTTGCTCTCGGGAGGCAGTGGAGAGGAGCCGCAGCCTCGGCGGAGGAAGGAGGAGCTTTTCCAACGCTTCCTCCATCGGCTTCACTCCGTCTGCTTCGCTCCCTCCCCTGGCTGCCGCAGCCCAGGCCCGGAGCTCGCCCGCTCCCTGGCAGCTCAGCGACCTCCATCCCCGGCGGTGTGCGAGCCGGGGAGGCTGTGCCGGGCCGGGGGGCTGGCTGCCGGTCCCGGGGGGCCTCTACTCGAGCCTCCCCTCCCGAACCGCAGTGGCACTGTTGATACCAGCCCCCTCTCGTCTCCCCGCAGCACGCAGCCTCCCTGCCCGTCCCCCGTGGCCGTGGGGCGCCGCGAGGCACCGCGTGCCTCCCCGTCCCGACCTCCCGCCTGGCGAAGGAGGCCGGCGAGGCAGAGAGGCCGCTGGCCGCCCTCCGCCCCAGCGAGGCACGGCACGCCTCGGCGCTGGCGGCAGCTCAAGGCTGAGGTTTACGAGGAGCTGGGCGTGAGCGCGCAGGTAGAAAGGGAGGCGCGGGTGTTGCAATCGCCCTCTGAGGCAATGTCAGGAGCGGAGGCCGGTGCCAGGAGGGAGCCCGTTCGGCTGGCGCCAGAAGCCGCGGGAGCTGGCACGGGTCCCGCTGCGTGTGCGCGCTGGGGAGGCCACGCGGGGAGGAAAAGCGGGCTGTGCGCCCCCAGCACCCTTCCCAGGGCCGATCTATCCCAGCCCTGAGCGAGCAAATGAAGGCTGCTAATTAACGATGTGCGCCTGAAGGGGGGCGGCTGGGGGCTGCGGGTGGGGCTGGGCGGCGGGGTGGGGAAGGGAAGGGAAGGGAGGGGAGGGGAAGGGAAGGGAGAGGAGGGGAAGGGAAGGGAAGGGAGGGGAGGGGAGAGGAGGGGAGGGAGTGGCCGGGGGAGGCTCCGCAGCGCCGCGGCCGCCAGAGCCGGGGCTGCTGCCATGGGGCTCCGCAGCGCCTGAGCGCCCGTCCCCGGGCACCGCTCCGCACCGCTCCGCACCGCCCCGCACCGCCCCGGCGCCATGGGCGATGTGCTCTCCACTCACCTGGACGAGGGCCGCCGGCAGCACATCGCAGGTGAGCGCCCCCCGAAAGTGACCCCCCCACCCCCCCAGCCTCCTCCCATCCTCAGTGGGGAACCGAGATTCGCGTGGTGCCACCCCCCCGCCATCCCACTCCGTGTGTCCCTTCCCCCCCCCCCCCAACCCCAACCAACAACTTTTCGCCAGCTTTATTTTAAACTTTTCCACTTTTTCAATCCCTACGCACCACGTTGCATTTCTCCCCCTCCACGTCCTGCCTGCCCCCCGGCTGGGCACAGCCTGCAGGGTTTTTTTGGGGGGTGGGGGGCAGGACCCCCAAAGTGCCTGCCTGCACCCCAGTAAAAGGCTGGGCTGTGCGGGGTGTCTGTGCTGGTCCGGGGACGGGGTCGGGGGCTGAGCCCAGGAGGGCGGGGGGGGAGCAGCGATGCTGGCACGCCGGGCTGTCAGCACGGCCACCAAGGGTTTTGCTGGTGCTGGGCTCGCAGAGAAACTTCCCCCTCCCTGGCAGTGCTGGGGGGGTCCCAGGGGCTCCAGGAGTTGGGGGAGGACCGGGGGAGCCCTGCTGGCAGGGACCGGGCAGGGTGACAATGTGGCCATTGAGAGCCCCGGCGGCCGTGCCGAGCGTGCGATGCCCGATTAGTGCCGCCCGGCGTGGGGCGGTGGCCTTTGCACAGGCGTGGGGCTGTCTGGGGCTGCCTGCGGGGACTCGTGTGACCCCCAGAAGAGGGGTCACCCACCCCCCACCCCCGGGGGTGCTGCGCCTCGCTCTGCTCCAGCTGGGGCCGGGGTCTGGCACTTTGCTCCCTTAGTTCGACCTCCCGGCCCCTTGGTGCTCAGACAAGCACAAAAAACCTCTCCAAACCCCTCCCAAGCACCGGCACCGTGCACCCCACAAAGCCACCCCCAGCCAGGTGGCACAGAGGAGCACGGCTTCATGCGGGACGCTGCGTGCTGGCACGTCTCGAGGCCCCGGGAGGCTTCAGGGCTGTCGCTCTGCCCCATCATTTCTCCGGATTTTTCTACGTGCACGGCTCTGGAGCGGGGGGACCCGAGGGCTCCCGGCGGAGCCCATCCTGCCTGCCAGGCCCCGCAGCCGGCTCGCAGGAATGCTTACGTGGTATGCGGCTCAGCAGGACGCCAGCAGGTTTGCGAGCTTTGAAGCAGAGCTCGTAATGAGCTGTGGGTTTTCATGTTGCGAGGCTCGGTGCAGCCGGTTTGCGACGGGGGCTCGGGGCTTTGCGCCGCGCCGGGTCTCGCTCCATGGCCCCGAAGCACGTCCTGCGTTGCCAGAGCACATCCCCGCCGTCTTAACCCCGAAGAGCACGAGGAGGAGAAGCCCGGCCGGGCGCCCAGGCAGCAGTCTGGCTCTGCTGGGCACAACCAGGGCGTTGGCAAGGCGAGGCAGAGCGCCTGCGCCTGGCGGGGACCCAGCGCTGTGCCGGTGGGTTTCAGCCCACACCGGCGGGTCTGGGGGCTGTAGGGGATTTTTCACGGATCCGTGCAATAGAGCTCGTGCTCATACGTGTCCTGCCCGTGCTACAGCTCTGAAGTTTCAGGGTGAAAGAGGGGGGACCTGCACTTGCCCTGGGACACCCCCAGGAGGGGCTGGGGTCCGCCGGTGTCACTGAGCACCCTTGTGCTTTAGGTCTGGGCTCCTGGCGAGGTGGGAAACCTCGCGAGCTGGGAGGGGCCGCAACCCGACAGGCAAGGCACGACTTGCTGTCAGGCATGCAAAGCAACTCGGCGGGGAAAACTCAGGGTTTTCCTGCTAGCTCGGCCTGCTCGCTGCTGCTGCTGCTGCCGGCACCCGGAGCTGGGGAGGGGGCTGCGGGCTCCGGGTGGGGGCAGCGCGGGCGCGAGCCCTGCCTGCAGCAGGGACGGGGGCTCCCTGGACTCTGCCCCTTTGCTCTGCTCCTCCTGCAGCCCGCCCGCACCAGTGGGGTCGGTGGGATCGTGCAGGCCGGGTGTGCAGCAAGCCCTGGAGCAGCGGGGAGGTGACAGCCTGCGCCGGATCCGTCCTCCCTGCCGGGAGCAGAGGTCTGAGCATCCGCAGGTGGGCTCGAGGCAGGAGGGAGGTGGCAGTTCCCTTTGCCTAGGGACCTGGGGTGTAAAAAGCCATGCTGAGACAGTGGTGAGGCTGGTGCCAATGTCTCGTGGAGGTCACGAGCTGGAGGAGTGCGACGGGTGTGTCGGCAGCTCAGGACAGGGGGCTCCCTCGGGAGCAGGGGGCGGCGGTGGGGCTCCAGTGGTCTCCTGCAGCCGGAGCAGCCATGCGGGGAGCAGAGGGATGCCTGGGGACGCTGCACTGGTGCCAGCGGGGCAAGCTGGGGCTGTGCTGACACCAGGGTGGATTTCGGGCAGCTCCTGCCTCTGTTCCCCTCAGGTCTCTGCAGCCCCACGCTGGGGAGCTGTGATGGTGGGGGAACCGGTAAGGGCTTCCTTCTGCTGCCTTCCCTTAGGACATCATCCCGGCCTGAGTCACCCAAGCTTGTTTGTCAACACCCTCTGGCTGCCTTCCTCCTCCTCTTCCTCCCCTCTGTGGGTGGGGACTTGTTCCCGTCCTGCTGCACGGGCTGGAGCAGGGACCGCGTCCCCTCTCCTTGCGCAAGGGCGCCCAGCGTGGGCACCGTCAGCAATGGGGACACGAAGGTGGTGGGAGCGGGGGGGTCACAGAAAGGAAAAGGTTCACAGGTTGTAAAGCCCCCTAAGGTCACCCAGCCCAACCTAGGCTCCCGCTGGGGCTCATGGCAAGGAAGGGATGCCGCTGGCTGAGCTGCGGGGCTCCGTGTCCTGTGCGCCCTACTGATCTGGCACAGGTCCTTGGTACCCAGCGGCACAGGATGGGTGCCCTGGGTGAAGCTCTCCTGTATATCCAAATAACTCATCCCCACGATCCCCTTCTCCAGAGGGGTTCATGTTGGAGGGCGCGGGGCTGAGCTGTGGCAGGAGCTGGGTGCCTGTGTGGGGCTGGGGTCCCTGGTCCTGGCACCCTGCGGAGCCCCCCGGGCAGGTGGGTGGCAGCACCGGGAGGGTCCTGGCCAGCTCACGCCTTGTTCTGGCAGCTCCGGGGAGTTGCCAGCTCATTAATTGCTAAATAAAGCAGCTGTTAATTTGGGGAGGGGCCAGATGGGACTTCCTGCAGACACCAGCCCACGCAGCTGGGGCAGAGGTGACAGGGAGCCCCACCGGTGCTGCCGGACCTGCAGCTTTTTGGCTCGGCGAGGGCTGCCGGGCACCGGGAGCTGCCGATCCCCAGCCCTGAGGCAAGCAGCCTCGTTCTCTGCTGGCAGCACCGGGGCTGCCGTGCGTGCCGGGGGACACGAGCAGGAGGAGCCTGGCTGCAGCTTCCTTAAGCACGACACTTGTCTCTTTGCACCGGTCTTGGACAACCTCCAGGGCTCCGGGTTTAGTCTCGAGGCTCAAGCCCTCGCCTCGCCCCAGGGTTGGTGCAACCAAACGCGGCCGAGCTGGGTGAAGCCCTGCGGTGCCCCGGCTCTGGGTGCCGAGATGGAGCCGGGGAGGTCGGGAGGTTTCTCGTAACGCGGTGCGTGTCTTCTTTCATCGCAGAGTAAATACCTCCCCTGGCATGTCGGGGCCGCGCGCCAGCGGGGAACGGCTGGTTCTGGCGTGCTGGGGCTCACCCGCAGCCGTCGTGTCGGGGCACGGGGCTGCTCGGAGCCAGCGTGTCGGGGCACGGGACAGCTCCGGCTGCGGGGGCCTGTGGGGCCGGCAGGCGGCAGGAGCCCTCCCGGCCTCGGGGACAGGAGGAGCTGGGCCTGGATTGCAGCCGAGAGCTCTCCTTGGGTCCTCGGATCAGGCCCAAATCCTCCCCCGGGTCCCAGCTCTGCAATCAGCCACCCCTGCTCCCATTGCAGTGACCACGCACAGCCAAGAGCTGGCATTTCCCCAGCCTCTGCCTCCCTCCTGCCCCCAGATCCCTGCGGGGGTCCCAGCCACAGCTCTGCCACTGCCAGTCTGGCTCTGCAGAGGTGACACACGGTGACACAGGTCGCCGAGACAGCCTGAGCCCCCTTCCCATCCCCATCCCTCCTACAGTAGCCTGTGACTGGCTGCAGGATCCCAAGACAGTGCCCCAGGGGGCTCCTCGCTGCCCTCACCCCCCGGGCGAGGCTGGCACCGCTGTGCCCCCAGCTCGCCCCGAGCCTGGATGCGCCCCACGGAGAGCCCGGTGCCGGGGGAGCCAAGGGGAGGAAAGGCCGGAGCAGGGCTGCTGATTGCGAGCAGATTTCCTGCGGAGCTGCTCAAGGACGGAGCGGGAGAGGAAGGAGCCAAACTCCACCTTCTCCCCCTTTTCCAAGGGAGAGGGCAGTGGCGCTCAGCGCGGGTCCCTGCTGTGCTGGTGGGGCACCGTGCCCGTCCCCGTGCCCCCGGCAGGATCTGTCCCCAGACACTCAAACCCCTCTGCTGGGGGTGCTCCAGCCCCCGAGCTGGGTGTCCCCGTGGAGGTGGCAGGGGACATGGGGCAGGACCTTCTGCCTGGGGCACAGGGACTCATCCTGGCTCCCTCTCCCTGCTGCCAGCGCTGCCCAGTGCCACGCGTGGTGCCCATCGGGGGTGTCCCCGACGAAGGGACGTGCCCCGAAGCTGGGCGACCCCAGTGTCACTGCACAGGGTGGTGGCTGCCGACCACCTCTTGGAGCAGGGGCAGCCTGGCCACGGGAAGCGCCCCGAGCCCTTCTGCTGCTCCCGGCCGGGCCCGGGGCTGAGCACCGCCTCCCTCGCTGCGGGACCAGGCGGGTGCCCCACTGCGGCCGTGCCCCGCGTGCTGTGGGGCAGGTGGGGGCGCGGAGGAGCCGGCACGGGCAGGGAATAGGAAACTCTCCAGCCGCAGGGACAGAGCCCAGAACAGGCTGAGGGCTGTTTTGTTCAAATAACTCTTCTTTTTTTCTTCTTTTTTTTTTTTCTTCCCTTTGACGTACATAAAAGTCTTTGTTCGGTCTCCTCCCCCGGTGCTGGATTGGGTTTCCCGCTGGCACTGGGAGCGGGCCAGCTCCAGCTCTTCTCCCTGGGGCTGGGCGAGGGGCAGGAGGGGGCCACCTGCTCCTGTCCCCGGGTGGGCACTGCCACCTGCAGAAGGGACCACCAGGACGTCCCCAAACGAGAACCATCCACCTCCTGCCGTCCCCAGCACCTGGAGACGCTCGGAAGGCGGGCGGGGATGCCCGCGTTCGGGCAGGTCCCTTTGCCCCGGGGACCCCAGGACCCTCCTGACCCCATGGAGCTGTCGGGTGGCTCCCAGGTGCCGCCGGACCCTGCGTGGGTGCCCGGAGGGTGCTGCGAGCAGCGCAGCGTGCAGTGGCGGTGATTCAGCCCCGGCCGGGGTTGCGCCACGCTGGAGTGACTCCGATCCCGAAAGGCCGGTGCTGGTGGAGCAGCAGCGTGGGGAGGGGCGAGGCGGGGGCCTCTCCCAACCCCTCGTGCCCCAGCCAGGCACCGGTGGGACTGGGAACCCTGCAGGGACTGCGTGGGGACAGCCAGGCTGTCAGGGAGCGCGGTTACCTCTGGTGGTGGGCTTTATCCTCGTCCTGGTGCCCAGCGGACGGTGGGACATGGGGCCGGGACCTGTGCCTGGGGCCTTGGGGCAGCAGGAGGGTGAAAAGGGGCGATGTGGGGGGGCTGCTGGGCCCCCACCCACCTCCCCGCTGGCAGCGGGGGCCTGGATCCATCAGGGTGGGAGCGAAGCTGTGGGGTGGGAGGGGATCTCCTCTGCCCCGGCACACGGGGGCTGCTCAGGGCAGGGCAGGCGCTTCGCACGCCTTCGGTGCTGCAGCCCTGGGCTCAGCCCGGCCACTGCCGCCTTTCCCAAGACAGGCAGGGGCCCTGGACAGGCCCTGGACGCTGTTTGTTATTCAAATGCACATTCCTTACACGCAGCCGGAGCGGCCCAGTTCCTGGGTAGCAGCAGGAGGCAGGCATCTGTGGGGCGGAAAAACACAGCTCCCACCAAAAACGCGGCTCCCACCAAAAACGCGGCTCCCACCAACACCAACAACACGGCTCCCACCAGGGCGCTGAGCCCTCCCCATCGGGCTGGCTGCACCCTGACCTGCTGGGGGGGCTGCTCCCCGGGGCTCCCCGGCGTGGTTGGGGGGCACAGATAGAGCAAGGGGCTTGGTTCGGCCCCTGCAGACCCCCGGTGCTTCGACCGTGCACAGGGTTGGGGGCACGGCAAGGAGGGGACGCGAAGCAGGGGTGGTGCAAGCCCCTCTCTGCCCTAAATCCCACGGTGCCGGCACGGCGTCCGGCAGGCTGTTCCTAGGCCGTGCTTAGCTCGCCGTTTCGGTCTCTCCCCCCTGGATTTGTGGTGTGCTGGGGCTCGTCCTGCGGACGCGCTCGGCGCAGGTTTGTTTGCTTTGAGCTGGGAGCGCCGCTGGGAAAGCACCCGGCTGGGCGCGGCGCTGCGAGGGACGGGGAGGGCGCAGCCTCCATGGGGACAGCACCGGGCTGGGGGGGACACCGAGGGACAGGGGCTGCCGTGCCATGGCCCTGGGGACACCGGGGAGAGCGGCAGCACCGCCAGCAGCCGGGATGGGGGCACCTGGAGGGGTGGGGAGGTGGCTCTGGGACAGCCGTGTCCCCGCGGGCAGCGCGCTGTGCCCCGTTTGGGTGGCTGGGTTGGGGTTTTGGCTCCCTGGGCACCACGGGTGCTGCTCCCCCGGGGGCTGAGCACGAGCCAGCAGGGCGCTGAGCCCAGCTGCTTTCTCCTCCGAGGCTGTGCTGCCTCATCCCTTCCCGCTGCTCAGCCCCCGTCCTTCTCACCCTTCCCGAGAAGCGCGTGAGTCAGAGGGCGAGCAGGGCTGAGCTCAGCGCCGGCGCTGCCAGCGAGGGAGTGCACGCGGGGGCTGGGTGCATCCCCGCGGCCCTGCTTCGTCCCGTGCTGGGTCGCCTCGTGTGGTTTTTAGGGTGTTCGTTACCCCCCCCAAAATACTCGGCGTGGTTTGAGAGCCCGTCCCACCAGGGTTATCGGCACGGGGCCTGTCCGAGCACGGAGCCGTGCAGCCCGGTGATAGAGCGAACAAAGAGCTGGGGAGGGCAGCCCCCGCCTTCTGTTTGTTCCCCAGCTAGCTCCGGATAAACTTAATCTAAATCCTGATAATGCCCTCGAGCAGAAAGAGGCTGGGGGAGCGAGGGCTGGCCGATTGCCCCAGGGCTGAGGGCACAGGGACAGAGGTGTGCCACCACCTCTCACCCCTCTGAGCTGGTGTCAGCCTCCCCTGGTCCAGGAGAGGGGAGATGCCAGCACCCCGGATCAGCCACCCCACTGTTCTGCCCCCCTTCTTGTTTCGGGGAGCTGGTGCCTGAGCCCCCCCATTCCATCGTGCTGGGAACCCCCTCCCGCAGCGGGGATGCTGTGCCGGGGCTGAGTCGGGCCCCCACGGAGCACTTTGTGTTCTCTGGGTGGAAGCAGGGAGCTGAATTCCCAAAACACGTCGGGCTTGGGCTTAACCCTTCGGGGGCGGCCGTGCAGGGTGATTTAAGCAGACGAGATGCCCTCGCATTGCTCCTGGGGGGCACCCCTGGCCCTGCTGCAGCCCCCAGCCCTGCCGGGCAGTCCTTAGGGTCGGCGGTGACGCTGCGGGGCGCGGGCACGCACATGGGGCCTGCGCGTCGTCCCCTGCTTCGTCTCGGAGCATCGTCCCCTGCTCCTGGCGTGGCACCGAGGTCGGTGCCTCTGCCCCGGCTCAGCGCGGAGCCTCAGCCTCCTCTTGCGCCATCCCTTGGGTGCTGTTGTCCTGAGGCTGCCCTGCTGCTTTTTGTTAACAGCTCGTTTCGGACACGATCCTGCCCTGCCCTGTGCCCAGCTGCGAGCCAGAGGGCGGTGCTGGTGGCACAGCGGGGGCGCTCAGTGCCGTGGGGGACTTGGTGCCCGGGGGGGGGCACCCGGTGCCCGTGGGCTGTGCCCTCCTCCCCCCTGCCCTGCTCGGCAGCCGCAGGGTTGCTTAGGGGATGCTGTTGGTTAAGGTCTGGCTCAGCACCCTGTCCCCGCAGTGCTGTGCGCCCTTGTCCCTGCAGTGCCGTGCACCTCATTGCTGGCGTGCTGTGCACCCTGTCCTTGGCTGTGCTGTGCGCCCTGTATCCCCGGTGTGCACCCCCTATCCCTGCTCTGCACCCCATGTCCCCGGGGTGCTGTGCACCCTTCTGGAGGGATGCCCAGACGCGCTGGCTGTGTACCACCAGGATCTGGGGCAAGGAAGTGTGCCCAAAGGGCAGCGAGGCACCTCTGGGCACATTCGGACCACGGTGCAGGACCGCTGGAGCACCGGGGGGTGACCTGGGCCCCCCCTTTGCCCTTCCACCACCTCCTTGCGGTGTCCCCTGGTGGACCCCTAAGTGGGGGGGGGCCGGGGGGGCCCCCATTGTCCCGCAGGAAGGGTCGGGGCGGTGGGACAGGACGCGCGGGCAGGGCAGCGTGGGAAAGCCGTGGTGGGGACAGCCCCGGCTGCCGGCAGCCCCGTCCGTACCCGGGGGGCCGCTGGCGGGCGAGGGGGGGCCCGGCTGCTGCTTTGGCTTTGTTTGTCCGCCTGGAAGGCGGCTTCCGTCCATTCTTCGCCTGGCGGAGGTGTAAGCTGGCCGGGCTGGGGACGTCCCTGTCACTGGCCTGGGAGCCTACGCTTCCCCGCCAGCACCCCTTCCCGGCTCGCTAATCATTTACCGGCTAAATTAGCAATTAACTCCTGCCCCAGCAGCCTGGCTGCGCCATGGCCGGGCTGGCACGTGGTGATCACGGGTTCCCCGCCACCGGGATGTCCCGCAGGCCGTTGCCACCACCGCGGGGGCTTTGCCGGGCTGGGGACACCACCAAGGGGACCGCAGGCGGTGGCACGGCCCCGCCGGGCTCTGCGCAGCGCCGGGGCTTTCCTCGGGCCGCTGCTGACTCAGGCCGTGCGCGGGGACAGAGCCAGGAGAGCTGTCGTCACTGTGCGGGGACACGGCTCAGCTGGCCCGGGGCGCGGGCTCAATGAGCCTTTTTGTCTCCTTTTTTTTTTTTTATGTCTCATTTTTAACCCTGAGCTGGGGGGGAATTCCTCCGTGCCCCGTGCTCCCTGCTGCTGCTCCCGCTCCTCGTCGCAGCTGGGGGGGACGGGGGAGGCCGGGATCCCACGGGCACCCCCCAGCACCCCCAGATAACATCAGAGAGGGCAGCTGCGGCCCCTGAAGGCTGCATCTGCCGTGAGGGATGTGGGGCTCCGGGCTTGCAAAACGGGATGTGGGCTGGAGGGAGGTTTCGGGGCAGTGCTCCTGCCCGCATTTGTCAGCCTCTGTGTGTGTGGACAGGGGCACGCCAGCAACCATGGCCACGTCACCTCGTCCCCCGTCACCTCGTCCCCTGCTGGCCGGGGCTGCCGGGGAGGTGCTGGGGGACCCCGAGGGGGCAGCCCCTTGTCCCCGCCACCTGCAGCAGGGGCTGGGGACCGGATTTTTGGAGCCCCCCCCGCTCCACTGCGCACCTCTGTGCGGCGAGGCGTTAAATCCCATCCCTCTTCCCGTTAGGCTTTAACACTTGGCTGCCCGCACAAGGTCCTGATGAGTCAGGGAGGGGAAAAAAAACCCACCTCCAGTCCCAGCTGAGCCGTGCCTTTGAAGGGTACAAGGGGGATGCTCCGGGGCCGACAATGGGATGGGGGTAAGGGGTGGAAGCTTCTCTGGGCTGCTGGAGCTGGTGTCGCTGGTGGCTCCCCAGGCCCAGCAATAGGGGCAGCGAGGCTTTGGGGTCCGCCAGCACGGGCACAGCTTGTGGGGCTGGGTGCCTCCGCCCCGTGCCTGCTGGGCCGGGGATGCTCCTGCGGGTCCCATGTCTGGGGGGGGGGGATCCGCAGCCCCGTCCTGTCCTTGTCCCCGTGCCAGCCGGCTGCAGGCTGCGGTCACCGATGCCAGCGGTGACCCAGCAGGATCTGACCTCCTGCAGCCAGACCTGCTGACTCGGTGGCTGTTGAAGGCATCACTCTCATTTTCACATGATTTCCAGGGGAAGGAGCCGCTGGGGCCCCGCACGCTGCAGCCCTGCCCTCCCACGCCGCGCGCTGCAGCAGGCACCGCTGTCTGCCGGGCGCCAGCAGGAGCTGGTGGGGCTGGCACAGGATCGGGCCCTTCCCTTCCCGTTGCGTGGCTCCTTTTGGCCTCGTGGTGAGGAGGGAGAGGGCCCGCGACGCTGCGCAACGCTGGCTCTGCGTGGGGAGCACGGGGTGCTGCAGATGTGGTTGCACAAAAAAAAAACACAAAAGCAACAAAAAAAATCAAAACACAGAGGGAAAATGTGAGGAGCTGGAAGGAAGGGGGCACTGGAGCTGGTGCTGGGCCCCAGGAGCTGGCAGCTTTCTTTGGGCCAGCCCCGGTGCAGGAGCCAGCCGCGCTCGCCTCCTCCCCAGCATCGTAGCCAAGGGCTTGGGGCCGTGGGGACGGAGATGTCCCCTGAGGGCCTGCAGGGGCTTTTTGGGTTCTCCAGAGGGCACCCGGCTGCTGCTTGTGGCTCCGTCGTGCTGCTGAAGCTCTGAGTGCCGGGCACCGCTGAGGGTGCTGGAGCTGGTGCCACTCTCCAGCGATGCCACGTCCGGGCTCGACCCAGGGCCCCTGTCTGCTGCTTGTGGCTCCGTCGTGCTGCTGAAGCTCTGAGTGCCGGGCACCGCTGAGGGTGCTGGAGCTGGTGCCACTCTCCAGCGATGCCACCTCCGGGCTCGACCCAGGACCCCTGGCTGCTTTTTGTCCTTTTCTTTGCTCTGGAAGGTGCGGAGCTGGGCTGTGCCCGGTGACGGGGCTGGCGGGCCGAGAGCTGACTTCTGCTTTGGCGTGTGCGTGCGTGGGGCTGCCGGCGGTGCTGGAGACGTGCCCAGCGCAGGCAGCTTCTGCTCTCCGGCTTCTCCCCAGGCCGCTCGCCGCCTTCCCAGCCGGGCTGGCACGGCGCTCAGCCTCCCGCCCGGGTGCCCAGGGGCTCGGGCTGGCCCCAGCTGCTGTGGCCGGGCCGTGAACCCTCTGACGGAGCGAGGCCGGAGCGGCACACACCTCTGGGAGTGCCGGCGGTGGCAGGAGCTGCCCAGGGGCTGCGGCCACCCCCAGCCTCCTCCCGAGCCCTGTGCCACTGCCCGGGGCTGGTGCCGGTCCCAGCACGCTGCTGCGGCCGCACGACCGGTCCTAGGGCTGGGCAGGAGCTGCCTCTCTGGGCCAGTTTCACCGAGATCAGCCCAGGTAGGATGCAGGGAGCAGCAACCCCGTGCTCCTCGCTCCTCGAGGCGCTGCCGAGGGGCAGCGATCCGCCAGCAGCACCCCCCCCCCCAGGAGCTGCTCCCCCCAGCACAGGCACCCCGTGGGGTCCCGGCACCCTGCCCAGCCTCGTGCCGCTGCCTCGTCCCGCTGCTGCCGCCCATCGCAGAGCCCTTTTGCGGACGCCAGCGCGCTGCAGAGCTCCTTTATCTCGGCGTGCAAGGCGCCACGTGAATCTTAGTCATCAGGATGCCACTGCAGCGAAGGAGGGAAGGAGGGGAAACCCGGAGGCAGAGGAGCAGATGGAGCCTCTGATGAGAGGTGCCAGCGAACCCGGCAGGAACCCAGGCTCGGGCAGGGAGTGGGGTGCTGCCGGCACCCCTCGGGGACCACAAGCAGCCCCCAGCCCCATGCCGAGCCCCTCATGTGCGCCCTGCCTGCGGCTTTTTGGGCTGCCGGGCTGGGGGAGAGTCAGCGCTCTTGGCTACTTGACTGAGAAACTTTTGTTTCAGTATCTGCAAGTAATTGACTTTTGCTTTCCCATTTACTTAAGACCTCCTAATTGGCCCTGTTGTTAATCAGAGAAGAATGAGTGACTAAGCCGTCTCGACTGCTGGGGGACCAGGGCTCTTTTTTTCCCATGAACTGAAAGGAAATGAAACCTCAGAATGTCCTTCTAAATCTCAGCTGTCAACATCGCTGCCCAGAGCCCCAGCCAAAATAACACATTTTTGGAGGCGCGTGTTGCAACCGAAGTACCTAGTGGACACCAGCGCGCGGAGTAACAGCGGGCTGGGCTTTTTCCAGGAGAAAATGCCAAAACCGGGGTGAGGAATTTCTCTGCTCGTACGAGCAGGCTCCTCGTTCTTTGCTCTTAAAAACTTTCTTAAACCGAAGGGATGCTTCAGCCCCAGCACCGTCGGCGCTGACGACACCAGGGGAAGGAGCGCCCTGGGTGGCAGCCGAGCCCCAAACGTGCCGGCGTTCGCTGCCGTTGTGGTCCTGGCGGTGCCAGCACCTCCCGTGGGCTGCGCCGCCTGCCCCCGTCCCCTCCTGTGCCGCAGGGAGCTGCAGCGTGCCGGAGCCAGCTGCTGCTCCGCGCCGGCGCGGCTGGCGGCCGCTGCTGGATGAGGATCTTGGCTCCCGCCGCAGGCTCCGGGCTCTGCCAGGGTCTGTTTTGTCTGGGTTCGTGCACCCAGCGTCGTGCTGGCTCCCGCGCCAGGGATGCAGGGGCAGCGTCGCTCCCGCTGCCGTCGCCGGAGCTCCGGAGCAGCCTGGTGTGGGTGCAGGCAGCTTCGGCCATTTCCACATCGTACAACCGGGGCAAAGCTGAGCGAAATTCCAACCCGAGTCCCCGTGTGCCCGGGGGAGCTCTGGGGAAGTTGCCCTTTTGCTGGAAGTCTCTCCCCAAAGCGCTGATGCTTTGCGGTGGGGTTTGCTGCAGAAGAGCCCCAGAAGGAGTCCGGAGATGGGCAGGGTGCCCGTGGGGCAGGGTGCCCGTGGGGCAGGGTGTCGTGCCGGCAGGAAGCCGCTGCTTCCACCGTGCCCTCCCCAGAGCAGCACGGGTGGCACGGGGCTGGCTTTCGGGTGCTGTGCCAGGGCCCTGGATGAATCAGGCCGTGGGAGTCCCTCGGGCACCTCCAGATTCCTGCGCGCTGAGGTCAGGCAGGGCGGGGGCTGCGGGGGCCGGCGGCTTTGGGGTGGGTGAAGGAGCCTCCTGAGCCCCATGGGGGGCACCCCCAGCCGTGGCTGCGTGCCTCAGGGCTTGGAAAGCACGGTCCCTGCCGCTGGGGGCGGATTTGCAACGTCCTCTCTCATGCATGAAGTGATGGTGGGGTGCAAAGGGGCACCTCATGCTCAGCTTGCTCTGCAGGGGGTTGTGGTGGGGGTCCCCACCTCTCGGGGGGGGTGACACAGTTTGGGTTGTCTTGTCCCCTGCGGCACGCACGGCCCCGAGCATCTCCACCTGCAGAGCGTGCAGCTGCCCAGCACCTCCGTGTGATGTCCCTTACGGGGGCACCACAGGGTCCTGGGCGTTTTAGCAAGGTCCCACCCTGAGCGTGGGGTCCAGGGGGGGGTTGCCCCCCATTCCCAGGCAGCCGACGTGGGGGCGAAGGCGCAGCCCTTCCTGCGGGGCTGCAGCGGGGCTGCACAATGCGCAGGAAGCGCCGCGGTGCCGGAACCAGCCTAATGTCAGGAATTTCCTGCCTGGGAGAGGAATCCGTGGCATTAACATTAAGGGCCAAAAAAAGACTGCGCTAACCCCGAGCGAGTCCCTGGGCTGGCCGGGGAGGGCAGAGGGCAGCGGGCTCGGCGGTGGCCTCGTGCTGAACCCTGCTCCTGTGGGCACGAGGGCACCGTGGCAGCGCCTGCCAGGTGTGAAGGTGCAAACGTGCCCAAACGTGCCATGTGGGACGCGGCAGGGACCCAGCAGAGCTGAGCCTGGGGTCGCTTTGTGGGGCTGCCCCACGTGGGGGGCAGAGCTGCTGCAGCCCCCATCAGGACCCGGTGCTGGGGACGGGTCCCCAGGGCACAGCCTGCAGGGGTTGGGGCGGCGGGAGGAGGACGGGGTGGGGAGCACGGGGTGCCCGATGCCAGCCCCAGCCTAACTCTCCCCTCCTCTGCTCTCCCCTTGCAGAGAAGACCGGGAAGGTGCTGGGGGAGTTTGCCCGCTGCTACAAGGAGCAGTACGGCGTAGCGCTCTTCAACAGCGTCCGCTATGAGATCGAAGGCAACGGGGGGCCGCAGGCGCAGCTGCTGCACCGCAAGGTAAGAGCCCGGCCTCATCCTCCTGGGCAGGGATGAAGGCACAGCTGCATCTTCCTCCCCCTGCTTCGGGCAGCCCCATAGGGATGGGGGCACCACAGAGCCGGGAGAGGAACCCCCAGGACAAGGTGGTGGACGGGGTCTCCAGCCCGTGGGGCTCTCCGGGAAGGTTTTCTTCTCAAATCAGTGCAACAAGCACACACCCAGTGACAGGGCGAGGCTGGCTTTGGGCTGCAGCCCAGCGTGGACGTGTTTGTGGCAGGCTGGCTGGAGGTGCTCCTGGCTGCCGAGGAGCTCCTGGGAACTGCTCGTGCCCAATAAATTCCCGAGCGAGGCTGCTGGATGCGGGGCACGGCCGGGTGTGCTGGGCTGCCCTTCCCCTACTGCTGGGCACTGGGGGCGGGGGGAGGAAATCCTCCCTGAAATGCATCCATCACCCTGTGCTGCTATAAGGAGCTGGTTTGGACGTGTGGGGATGCCTGGAGAGCTTTCGGGTTTGCTTGTGCTGGGCTGCTCGAAATCACCACTGGGGTTTTTGCTGCAGAGCCTGGGGCTGGGGCAGTGCCGTGGGGTCCCCGGCTTCCCTGCATGGTGCTGCCCTGGCCCCCGCGGCTCTCCCTCCCCTGGTGTTACCACGGCTGGCGAGGAGAAGACCTCACTGCCATCAGCGAAGCCGCAGTGTGTTTCCCAGAGCCCCTTGAAAAAGGGGTGTGGAAAGGAGAAATTGGCTGAAATCTGCTGGAGTTCCCAGATCCCTGCTGGCCCGGGGTGCCCAGCACGTAACGTGGAGCTGTGGGCACCCGCACGCCTCTCCCGGCTGGGAAGGGTGGTCCCAAAGCACCCAAAGCCCCTGGGAGCAGGCGGGTGTAGGCAGGCGGCGTTGAGCATCCTGGCTCCTGCGCCCCTACGGCCGGGGGCAGTGGGTGCCCTGATCCCCTGGGGGTGGGGGCTCGGCCCCCCGGTGCTGAGCAGGGGGAATTCGTGGCTGCGGGTTGAAAGCAAGCGGGGCCGGGGCCACAGGCGTGGCCGTCCCTCTGCCTTGCTCAACGCCTTTTGGAGCAACCCGGGGGTTGCATCAACGAGCTCACAGCAGCTGGCTGTCCTCCGCGCCGACCTGCGGGAGCGCACATCCACCGCCTGTTTTTGGGAGGGGAGCACCCCACCCCGGGCACCGGGACAAGTCCCGGCCCTCCCCGAGGGCCGCCGGTCCCTGCACAGCAGGAGGTGACAGCTCCCGGGCTGTCCTGACCGGTGCGGGTGGTGCTGCGCGGGTGTCGCAACAGCGGGCACGGGGCGTGCCGGGCGCAGGGAAGGCGTGGAGGTGCGTTCCCGAGCGGGGACAGGGAGCCCGGCGCCCGCAGGGAGGAGCCGCTCGGGTTCATCGCGGTTCGGCCGCTGCCTTCCCCGGGTGGTGCCTCCCGAAGGCCTCTGCACCAAGCCCAGGAACGATCAAAACCGGCAGCGAGCGGCGAGGCCGGGGGCACAGTGCGGCCCCGCAGCACCGGGGTGTAAATGGGGTGGTCCTCCTGCAAGGAGCCCCCCTGGCTGCCCCTCTGCCTCACCGCCCGCACAGCCCATAGCCAGAAGGGATAGCCAGGGGGGAACATGACTGGGGGTCCCACGAGTGCCCCCAGGGTGAGCTGGGTGGGAGCTGTGGGGTCCCCGTGGGAGCTGGAGGCACCCTGGGGCTTGGGGCAGGGTCTGGGGTCACCGAGGAGCGGGGAGTCGTGTCCTCCAGCTTGGCTGGGCGCTGCCCCAACTTGCTGAAAATGCTGTGGAAGTCAGGATGCAAGGTGGTGTCCTCCCTCTCCTTGGATAGAAGTCTTCTAGCTGTTTGTTTTTTTTTTTTAATATTATTTTTCTTCTCATTTTTTGGCCACCTCAGTGCCTAGCAGCACCTCCCACAGCCCTACCAGGAGCTGGTGGCCCGGAGGGGGACATCTGGGCCACGGTGCCAAGCGCATCTCGGTCCCCTGCAGCGCTGGCGAGGAGCAGCAGTGACCAGAGTAGGCCACAAATATTTCTGCCCTCGGTGCCCCCAGCAGCCCGTGCCACCCCCGGCAGCCCAGGCCCCACGTTCACCTCCCGTTTGGTGTCAGGCCGTGGGGACGTGACCAGCCCCTGGGAAGCTGTCCCCGAGCACCCTCCTTCGCCCTCCCCCGGCACGCTCAGCGCCACCTCCCTGCCCCTCCTAGCAATTCGGCACATACCTGCGTGCCCCAAATACTTGCCGGGGGTGTGCGGGGCCGGCTCGGTGAGGCAGGATGGGCAGGATGGTGCTCAGGGCTGCTGGTGGCCACGAGCTGGTTTATGCGGGACAATCCCGTCGTTTGCTGGTGGGGGCTCCAGGAGCTGGCGTCCCCTTGGCCCTGCTGGCCCTTCTCTGTCCCCATCCCCGCCGGGTTTGGGTTAGGGCTGCCACCACCAGCTGCTTCCCCCCGCAGGGTTTGCTCCCTGCTCTCTCCTCCCCTCTCCCCGTATTCCTTCGGGAAGTGCTTTGGGCAGGGGGAGGCAGCGTGTGCCAGCCCAGTGTCCGGCACCGGGGTCCTGCTCCTGCTGGTCCCTCCCGGTGGCCACCACGGTGAGTGCTGGGTGGCCACCACGGAGAGGCAGCTGCGGAGCGCTCCCACCGCCAGGAGAGCTCTTGGCTCTTGTTTATACTCCTGGGGTCATAAAAATTCCTGGGACGAATTCTTGGCCGGCTCAGCGCGCCTGTCTTTGGGATGGTGTCGGGGCAGCCTGCGCACGCTGCCAGGCGCTGGGCAGGCAGCGAGGGGGTGCCCGGCCGGGGGACGCAGGGTGTCCCCCCCCTGCCCCGTCCCCTGCTTCTGGGGACGTTGCAGCATCACCTGCAGTCGGGCTGTACGTGCCCCCTCCTGCCTCAGGTGGGGGAAATCACAACAATTTAGGTTTGGGAGGACTTCTGGAGGCCCCTGGTCCGAGCGGGCACTCAGCCGGGCTGTCGCCCCGAGGCGCTGTTTAGGCACTGGGATTTGGGATACGACGGGGGGTGCTCCTGGCAGCCCCTGTCCCTGCCACCCGGGTCACCGCGGGTCTCCCCCCGGCAGGTCCCGCTGGAGGACCACGTCATCTACTCGGGCAACCTCTTCCAGTACATCGAGGAGAACAAGAAGTGGAGGAACCGCTTCTGCGTGGTGCCGCACAACTACGGCTTGGTGCTCTACGAGAACAAACTGGTGAGGACGCCCCGGCTTTGGCATCGCCTCCCGACAGGGGGGCAGCGAGCTCAGGGTGCTCAAAGCACTTGACGTCCCCCCTCTGCTCCCGTCCTGCCCTCCCCAGGGACAATGCTTGGGCTTGGACATCCCCGAGATCATCCCCGATGCTTCCCGGTGCCCCTTGGTGTCTCAAAGCCCTCCCCTGAACACGCAGCGTTTCTTCCCCCCTGCACCCCGACGGAGGAGGACGGAGACCCTCTCGGCCACCTCCCACGGGTGCAGCCCTGAACGGAGCCGCGGTGCCGTGCTGTGCCCCCCCCCAGTCCTCCCCACGCTCACCAGCTCTTTCTGCTCAGGCTTACGAGCGGGAGCTGCCGCCCCGCGTGCTGATCAACAGCGCCGGCTACAAGGTCCTCACCTCCGTGGAGCAGTACCTGGAGCTGGTGAGCAGCAGCCTGCCTGGTGAGTGGGGGCTGCGGGGCGACGAGGGACGCTCGGGGGTCCCCAAGGTCCCTGCGCTGCTGAGAACCCCGTGGGGACACCTGGGGAGGGGAGGGGTTGGGGTTGGGGGGGCTGCAGGGAGGGAGAAGGGCCCCGTGGTCCCCCCTGGTGGGGTGTGGGGTGAAGCGTGCTGCTCTCCCACAGGGAGGCAGAGGGATTGTGGCAGAGGCTCTGGAGGAGCCCAGGGGTCTCGTGTGCCCCTCCTGCACCCCCAGAAGCTCCGGGGAGTCCCACATCCCGACTCCTGCCAGGCAAAGCACCCGTCTGCGCGGGTACTGTGGTACAGAGCCCCGTCCCCCGGGGCTGTGCTTGGCCTTGGCGGTTTGAGGAAGAGCCTTGACATCTCCCCGGCAGGAAACGTGCTCTGGGTTTGTCGGCGTTTGCTTTCATAAGATCACGAAGCCCTGCAGATGCCTGCACAGCAGCTGCCTCCGTCAGGGTGCTCTGCCCCTAATAAAGCCCTGGGGCGCAGAGGGGCAAGGGACCAGGGCACGGCCACCCCCTGCCCCTTCAGAGCATCCTTCCCCCCGCAGGCGTGACGCCCAAGTCGGGGAACGCCCCCATCGTGAAGTGCCCCACGGATTTCCCCCTGATCCTCTGGCACCCCTACGCCCGGCACTACTACTTCTGCGTGATGACGGGCAAGGAGCAGGAGAAGTGGGGGGCGGTTTTCCAGGACTGCGTGCGGCACTGCAACAACGGTGAGCTGGGGGCTGGCCGGGGGGGTGGCCGCCTCCAGACGGGGTGCTGGGGGCCCTGCAGCGGTCCCTTTTTGGCCCTAAGGGGGTGGTTTGGGGTGAAGAAGGGGAATTGGCTGGGAGCTGGGGAGTGTCTCACCCCCGGTGAGGGTGGGAGCGGGGGGCTCCGGCCACCCGGCACGTCCCCGTGTCCCCGAGGAGCACAACGCCTGTACCAGCGTTGACAAGAGCCAGCGTGGAGCCAGCTGGAGAGACGCCGGTGTGGGGAGCCCTAATGACTATTTTCCACCCCGAGGCAGAAAATATTTGGCAATTAAAGTCATTAAAACTGCAGGCCACCAGGTCCTGCCCTCCTTCCTCCCACTCTCCGCCGGCACCAGCTTTCGGGCAGGGGCTGCGGACAGCCGGGGCAGGCAGGGCCGGGCGCCCACACCACCGATACCCTGGCAGGGAAAGATGATTTTCCTGCTGAGCCGTGCCTGGGACGAGCCCCAGGGCTGCGCGGTGCGAGCGGCGTCCTGGGGAAGGAGGCGCTGGCCCTGCAGCCTGCTCCGTGTAGCAAGCAAGGAGCCACCTGCCCGGCCGGCGAGGCACCTTTCCCTCCCGGGAGGTGCTCATAGCCCCAATATTTTAGGGGCAGAGCCATAGGGTGGGTGCAGAGCCTGAATTCCAGTGTGGGCTGTCATCCCCCCGTGGTAGCTGAAATCCGAGTGCTTTGCTCTTTCCCTTCCTTTCGGCTCTCCTTGCTCCAGAACACGTCCGTGCGCCCTCCGTGAGCCGGGGATGTCCGGGCTCAGAGGCTGATTTATTTATTTTGAGCTTTTATTTATTTTGAGCTTTCCCCTTTCCCCCCTGGCCGCCCAGGCTCTGAGCGGGTGAAGGCAGAGCCGTGAGCCCCGGTGGAGCTGCCGGAGCCGTCTCTGCGGCTGTGCTGCTGGACCCTCTCCTCCTCCTGAGCTGGAGACGAAACAAGGCACAGACACGGGCACGGGCCCAGGAAGGGATCTGCTCGGGTGGATTTCTTGATTTTTGCAGGCTGTTTTTCTTTGTGAGACATTTCTTCCCTCCCCAGCTCCAGATTTCTGCCCGCCGCTGCTCTCGCAAGGTTTCGGATACTGTTTCAAATCCAATGAAAGATCTTTTGTTGCTGTTGAGCAACTTTTTCCCAAATTAGAGGCTCCGTGTCTGCCTCCGCTTGTGATTAGTGTGGGAAGTTTCACCTCCCCTTACAAGTCTCTGGATTTTTGTAACACCAGCTCTTCCCTAAGGACAGGGGACGAGCGATGTCACCCCTCGTCGGGGGTGTGCAGAGTCGTGCCCCACAGCCTGGGCACCCGCGGGACCCCCGCCCCATTTGGCCTGGGTGCAGCATCGCTCCTGGTGCCCAGCACCCGACACACGTCACCGTGGGAGCCTTGCCAGGAGAGGTCCCAGGCCTGGCATTTGCACCCCATCCCGGACACCGACGTGGTGCTGGGCGAGCCCAGCCGCCGCTCGGCGCTCAGCAAGGGCCAGACTCCAGCTTTCACGGCGGTTCCGATTTCTCCCCACGTCTCGAGCTGTCCCTTAGGAAAAGCTGCTTAGGCTGGGAGTTAAAAGCGATCATCTTAAAAAAAAAAAAATCCCTGTGTGTTGGAAGACGCCAACAGCCCGGGGCTGCCCTTGCTGGGACGAAGCCAGCTTTGGCTGAGGCTCCCCAGGACCTCTGCCCCGGGGGTGTGGTGGGTCCCTCCTGCCCTTGTCACCAAGCCCAGGTCACTCTCCTGGGGGGTCCTGCAAGGCGAGGGTGCAGAGCCAGCACCGAGGACCTCTACTCTCGCTGCTCTCTGCTTTAGCATGGAGTTTAGCGGGGTGAGGGCTTTGTGGGGGTGTCCCAGGGCTGTTCCCTTTTCCTGCAGGCACCCAGCCTTGCTGCGGCACAGCGCCAGCGCTCCCGGGGCTGGGCAGGGTGCGCGTGGGGCGGGTGGCTCCGGGCCGTCCTGTCCGCTCCCTGGGGTCTGTGGATGTGGCAGCAGGGGACAGGGGGTGACATCTGTGCCTCCCCCCTTGCGTGGCAGCCCCACGCCGGGGTGAATCAGGGCGCTGACATCCCGGGGGCAGCAGAACCGGCTGGAGCACGCCGCTGCTGCTGCTGCTGCGCCTCCCCGCCGGGCGCTGCCGTGACTCATCCCCGCCGCCCAGCGCCTTCCTCCTCCTCCCCTGCTGCTCCGCATCCCACGGGGCCCCCCTGCCTCCAGCGCGGCCCGGGCACCCCGGGGCCCCATCCTCCAAGGAGGTTCGCAGGGCCCTCAGGTCCCCATGCACCACTGGGATCCACCGAACCCCCTGCCCCTGCTGTGCCCCTGGGGTTTGCAGGGCCCCCAGGTCCCCGTGCACCATCAGAGCTTGCAGAGCCCCCTGCCCTGCTCAGCTCCTGCTTCTGCTGTGCTTCAGGGCTCGCCGAGCCCCCGAGTCCCTTATGCAGCACTGGGGTTTGCTGAGCCCCTACTCCTGCTGTGCCAGCAGGGCTTGGTGAGCCCCCAGGCACCACTGGGGCTTGCAGAGCCCCCCCTGAACCTGCTGTGCCCCTGCTTCAGGACTCGCTGAACCCCCACGGTGCATAAAATCCCCCGGTCTTGCCGAGCCTTCTTCTCCTGGGTGCTTTCCTGCCCTTTTCCTTCCCAATCTGTGGGAGCCCCCCTGACCCCTGGTGTAGCTGGGGAGCTGTCAGGGCCTCCCCCAGCCCCACTGACAGTCCTGGGCTCTGTGCAACAGCCCTGGGGACGTGGGGGACGTGGGGGACCCCTGTGATGGCAGGCTGGGGATGCTGCCAGCGGCTCCCCCTGGTCCCCAGGCTGCCCTGCTCACTCGCCCGCTCTCCCCCTCGCCCCCCAGGGATCTCCGAGGACTCCAAAGTGGAGGCCCCAGCCTTCACCGACGCCGTCCGCATGTACCGCCAGTCCAAGGAGCAGTACGGCACCTGGGACATGCTCTGCGGCAACCAAAGCCAGGTGAGGGCCGGTCCCTGGGCTGGGGGGGGGTCTGTGGGGCCGGGCGGGGTCTCCAACGCCTCCTCCCTTCGCAGGTGCTGAGTAACCTGGTGATGGAGGAGCTGCTCCCGGAGCTGCGGAGCGCCATCGGCCCGCGGCTCAAGGGCAAGGCTCAGGAGCGCCAACGGACCTGGATCCAGGTACGGGTGGTGGCCGTGGGGACACCGGGGCCAAACCTACACCCCCCCTGCAACCTCCTGCCCCCACACTGGGGCACTGTGTCAGTCCCTGTCCCACCGGGCTGGGCGCCTGGTGGCTTTCCTGCTGGTGGCACCCCCCCCAGCACCCCTCTGTGCCATCGCACGCAGCCCTGCCCATCCCTCCCTGCTTCCCAGAGCGAGGGAAGCAAACGGGAAGAAGCCCGGCCCCCGAGCAAAGCCCAGCCCAGCTATATTTAGCGAGCCATTTTTAGGGCAGCGCAGGCTAAATCCAGCCCAGGACCTTGCCAAAGGCTGAGCACATTTCAGAGCTGCCCGTCACAGCCTTGTGGCCAGCGGGGTTTCCACCCAGCACGTAACGTGCTGCTGAGGTAGCGTACGGAGGCACAAACACTGCTTTTTCTGTAGTTCTGGTCTCCACGGCACAGCCCAGGGTGAATGTGCAGAACTGGGAAGGGCGAGGGAGGGAGGGGAAGGACAGCCCTGCCGCCTGCTGGCCCCAAAATCACAACATCTGGCTTCAAAGGGAGCTCCAGCAGCCGCGTGGGGCTTGCGGGGTTGAGTCGTGCCCGGTGTCCCCCTGCTCGGGGACCTCCCGTGGCTTTGTACACGCCGGGGGCTTCATTTCACCCAGCTGGGTGCTGGCACCCCCCTGTCCCTCCCCAGATCTCGGATGCCGTGTACAGGATGGTCTACGAGCAGACCAAGGCCCAGTACGACGCCATGGTGGCCAAGTGCGAAGTGGAGCGGGCGCAGATGGAGAGCACCATCCGCACCGACATGGACCAGATCATCACCTCCAAGGAGCACCTGTCCAGCAAGATCCGAGGTGAGCCCCGGGGGACGGGGCGCTGGGGGGCTGTGCACGCGTGGATGTGTAGGTGCACACATGTGGACGTGTAGGTGAATGTGCACGTACGACCAGCTCCTGGTGGGACGTTTTGCCAAGGTGCTGCTGTTTCTGGGCGCATTGTAGCTCCTGTTGGCACAGCCCGGGGCAGGTGCCAAGCGAGCACACACACAGACCTGCACTCCTCAGGGAGCTGGGGGATGTGGGAGGTGGGGGGCAAGGTGGGCAGCGAGCCCCAAGCAAGGCGGTGGGGCAGGAACAGGTTCAACACAGAACAAGGGCCACCTTCAAGAGCTCTTTGCCTTGCTCTGTGGGTCTGGGAGACTTCTCCTGGAGGGGTTTGGGGATAGGGCCGTAGCTCCCCGGGGGGCTTAGGGACTGACTTGCAGAGCTGGGAGGGTGGAGGAACCTCGCCGTGCTCACCCCTGCTCTCTGCCCAGCCTTCGTCCTCCCCAAGGCGGAGATCTGTGTCCGCAACCACGTGCAGCCCTACATCTCCTCCATCCTGGAGGCCCTGATGACCCCCACGAGCCAGGGCTTCGCCGAGGTGCGGGAGGTGTTCTTCAAGGAGGTGACGGACATGAACATGAACATCGTCAACGAGGGCGGCCTGGAGAAGCTGGTGGAGGTGAGCACTGCCGGTGGGTCAGCGGGATGGGGCTTGGGGTGGCGGGGCCGGCCCTGGGGACAGACACCCATGGGGACGGAGCTGGGGTACCCCAGGCTGAGAAGATGCCTGGGGACGATGCCCGTGGGGTGGTGCGGGCTGCTGGGCAAGGCGTGGGGTGGCGTGTGCCAGTCCCGGCCCTGCTGAGCGTGGCCGTGTCCCCAGTACATGGAGAAGCTCTCCCACCTGGCCTTCCACCCGGTGAAGATGCAGTCGTGCTACGAGAAGATGGACCAGCTGAAACTGGAGGGCCTCCAGCAGCGGTTCGACGTCTCCAGCACCTCTGTCTTCAAGCAGAGGGCCCAGATCCACATGAGACAGGTTGGACGGGGACTGGGGAGGGGGACAAATCCCAAATCCTGTGTCCCTGAGGCTGAGCAGCTGGGACACGGGGACAAAGCCACCCCAGCACCCTCAGTCCTCAGGGTGGAGCCCGTAGATGCCAGGCAGAGCTGCTGGGAGCTTTGCCAGTGTACAGGCTCGTCCCGGTGTCCCAGTGCCCCCAAAAGAGCCCCCCGCACACCCCTTGCTTGCCCCCCCGGTTCCCCCACTGGCGCTGACCCCATGGTTCCTGCCGCAGCAAATGGATGACGCCGTGTACACCTTCGAGACGCTGCTGCACCAGGAGCTGGGGAAGCTGCAGGGCAAGGATGACCTCTGCAAGTCCATCCAGCGCATCCTCGAGCGCGTGCTCAAGGTGAGGGCTGGGGGCTGCTCCTGCACTCGGGACCCCCCGGTGGCCTTCACCCGAGGGTGAGGAGCCTGGGGAGGAGGCCAGCGGTGATGAATAACAGGAGTCGTCTGGGGGAATACTTCTTCCTATTGAGACTTTCATGTGTTTTGCTGAGTTTTGGGGCTGAGTTTTGGAGGAACCAGAGCCAGGGTTTGGAGTGGTCCAAACACTTCTGCAGAAAGTGGGGGGAGAGCACAGGGACTGCATAGGTGGAAGGGTGCAAGGGACAGAAGAACTCATTCAGCCCCGTGGAAATGGGACCAAAATACGGGGTTGTGCCCACGCCACCCTGCGGCCCTCATGGGCGCTGACCCGAGGCCGCTCTCGCCTGCCCTGCAGAAATACGACTACGACAGCAGCACCGTGCGGAAAAAGTTCTTCAGGGAGGCCCTGCTGCAGATCACCATCCCCTTCCTGCTGAAGAAGCTGGCGCCGACCTGCAAGGGGGTAAGAGGAGGGGAGCAGCGCTCCGTGGAGGGGCTGCGGCATCCCTCACGCATCCCTCGGGACCGGGACCTCCCCATCCTGCACCCCGCTGACTGGCCTCTCCCCCCGCAGGAGCTAGCCAAGTTCCAGGAGCTCATCTTCGAGGACTTCGCCAGCTTCATCCTGGTGGAGAACACTTACGAGGAGGTCGTGCTGCAGTCGGTGATGAAAGACATCATGCAAGGTAGGGAGACCCCACAGTGTGCAAGGCCAGTCTGGTGCTGGGTGTCCCATGAGGAAGGGGTGACCCCACGCAGGGTGCTGGGTGTCCTATAATGGGTGACCCCATGCAGGGTGCTGGGTGCCCTACAAGGAAGGGGTGACCCCGTGCAGGGTGCTTGGTGTCCCATGAGGAAGGGGTGACCCCATGCAGGGTGCTGGGTGTCCCATGAGGAAGGGGTGGCCCTGTGCAGGGTGCTGGGTGTCCCATGAGGAAGGGGTGGCCCCGTGCAGGGTGCTGGGTGTCCCATGAGGAAGGGGTGGCCCCGTGCAGGGTGCTGGGTGTCCCATGAGGAAGGGGTGACCCCATGCAGGTTGCTGGGTGTCCCATGAGGAAGGGGTGGCCCCGTGCAGGGTGCCGGGGGCTGGTGCCGGCCCATCTGACGCCTCTCTCGGTGCCGCCAGCTGTGAAGGAGGCAGCGGTGCAGCGGAAGCACAACCTGTACCGCGACAGCATGGTGATGCACAACAGCGATCCCAACCTGCACCTCCTGGGCGAGGGCATCCCCATCGACTGGGCCGAGGAGCACGGCGGGCAGCCCGAGGCCGAGCCGGCCGCCGACAAGCGCCGCAGGGCCAAGCAGGTGGTGTCGGTGATCCAGGACGACGAGGGGGCCCTGCCCTACGAGGCGGGTGCCGAGGCGCTGCTGCCCCCCAGCTCCCCAGAGCCGCAGGAGCCGGAGCCCGCGGTGCCGCCGGGGTCCCCTGGCGGGGTGGCGGAGATCAGGGAGATGCTGGCGAAGGAGAGCATGGAGGAAGCTGCCGGCGGCCAGGCTGAGGAGCGGCTGACGAACGGTACCCACGCCACGCGGCAGAGCGGGGCCACCGAGGAGGTGGTGGCAGCGGGGTCTGCGCCGGGAGACGACCCCCCGCGGGGTCCGGCCAGCGATGGGGATGGGGCGCACCGTGACGCACCGGTGCCACCTGCATCTGGGGCCGGGGTGCCTTTGGGAGATAAGGTGCACCACCCCACAGCACCATCACCTGCACCTAGAGCCGAGATCCCATCAGGAGATAAGGTGCGTCATGCCACAGCAGCATCACCCGCGTCTGGAGCTGAGATCCCAACAGGAGATAAGATGCACCATGCCACAGCAGCGTCACCTACATCTGGAGCTGGGGTGCCATCAGGAGATAAGGAGCACCACCCCACAGCACCATCCCCTACATCTGGAGCTGAGATCCCATCAGGAGATAAGGAGCACCACCCCACACCAGCACCTGCACCCAGAGCCGAGGCCCCATCAGGGGATGAGGTGCACCACCCCGCAGCAGCAGCATCACCTGCGCCCGGAGCCGCGGTCCCATTGCCGCCCGCCGGGACGGATTGCCACCAGCCCGGTGACAAGGAGACGGGCGAGGAGGTGGCCCCCCCGGTGGCTTGCAGCCCCCCGCAGCCCGCGGGCACGACGGAGAGCGTTGTTGAGGGGGTGCAGACTGAGTTCTAGCCCTGTGCCCGCCGTGGACTGGTCCTGGGGCTGCCGGGGCTGGAGCGGCGCTGCGGGAGAGGGAGGGGATGGGGAACACCGAGGTCACCCAACGGGGGGGGGGGGGTCCTGCTGCTGCGCGGCTGGCCGCCACCCGGGGGGGCCGGCTGGGGCCCGGCTCAGCACAGGGCACCCGCTGCACTCTGCTCTGTCCTTCTTCTGCCTTATTTCCTTCTTTTCTACTGGAGAGATGCTTTATCTGCCCCCCCCCCCCGGGCTGAGCTCATATGCGTGGGGCCGTCTGGGGGGGCTGGAGCCCCGCTGCCTGCAGGATGCTCCCAGCTGCTGGACCCCGGCAGCGGGGACCGTCCCCTGCCCGCATCCGTGGGGTTTTCCTGGGAGCCTCCCCACGGGGAGCATCTCCCGGGCGGCCTCGTGCCGTCACCAGCACCGAGGGGAGCGAGGGCTGCGGGGGCGGGTGGGCAAAAACGGGACGGCGAGGGCTGGGGGTGCCGCAGCTCTGCGTGGGGGGGTGAAGGGCGAGATGAGGCCAGGAGCACAGGGATGTGTGGGGCGGGAGGAGAATTGCGTGGGGGTGCTGGCACAACAGCTGCTGGCCCTTTGGGGGCGAGGTGTGGGGCTGCCTACGGCCCCCAGGCTGCTCCGCACCCACCCCGGGGCTGCTGTCACCCCGTGCCCAGGCTCGGCTGGGAGTTAAAAAAGCTTTTTCGGAGGGGAGGTGGCAGCGGTGCGACTTCAGCCTCGGCCGGCTGCTGCCTGGTTCCCAGCTGGGCATCGCCAGCGGGGCCCCCCCGGCCTCCAGCCCTCAGCCCTCAGACATTTGGGTTCTGGCAGCAGCTGGGGGGGGCGAAGACCTGGGGCTTCGGCAGAGGTTGGCGGCAGGGTGCTGGGGGCAGCGCTGGGAGAAGGGCTTCCCCCCGCACCGGGACCCCCCGCAGGGTCGGTCACAGCCCCGGGGGACGCACCGAAAGCACTGGAGAGGCGGCTGGGGGCACTGGGCGAGACTCAGGAGCTGGCAGCGTGCGTGTGTGTGTGTGCGCACACGTGTGGGCGTGCGGCACGGGGACCGACTGGGACCTCGCCCCGACCTCCGCCTGCATTTTTAGGTGCCGCTGTACCTGCCTCTGAAGGGGGTGCCCAGCCCAAACCACTTGGGCCCCCCCCCCCCCCCCCCAAACAAAGTGCCTTGCCTTGGGAACTTAAAACCTGTCTCTTCCAAGATATTTTATTAAGAATGTTATACAAATGTTTAAGATATGCTTATAATAATTAATAAAAGAACTAAAGCTTTATTTAAAGCCAGAGGAGACTGTCCTTACTCCCCAACTGCTCGGCCCCAGGACACTGCTGTGTGCGGGGGGGTTGGGGGGGGGGCTGTGATGGGGCTGAGGTGCAGCCCCCCCGAACCCGCTGTGAGCCGGGGGTGCCAGGGCCCCGCATCGCCTCCGGCAGCCCCACACCAAGCCGGAAGCCGAACGACCCCAGTGGTTTTATTGCCACAGGCAGCAGGAGGCAGCAGCTCCCCATCCTAAAGTGCTAACCGGGCGGCACGGGGGTGAGGTGGGGGGGGGTGGCCGGGCCCCCCCAGCACCCGGCTCCTTCTGCAGGCACCCCCAAGGCACAGTGTGAGGGGTTTGGGGCAGGGCAGGATGCAGGATCCGTGCTGGAGGGGAGCCCAGGGACCTGCCCCGATCACACACGAAGCATCCCAGTGCCAAAACCGCACCCCCCCAGCAGAGGGGGGGCCCAGCACCCCCACCCCCAGCAGTCAGCTCCCCAAATCCCGTGGCCAAAAGCTCCCTGAGAGCCGGGGGACAGCCCCCAGTGCCACCCCCCGGTGGTGCCGCGTCCTGCACAGCTTGGGGACAGGGACGCAGCCAGCAGACGTGACGGTGGCAGTGTGACAGCGGTGACACCCCAGCACCCCGCGGTGTCCCGAGGGGGGGATGTCCCCACGCCTAGTCCACCCTGAGCAGCGGGTACACCACGAAGTAGCCGATGGTGGAGCCCGCGAGCACGCCGAGGAAGACCCAGGCGTTGTAGGACATGACGGCCAGCATCAGCGCGTAGCCCAGCACCACCTGCACCACGTGCAGCAGCGTCTGGGCCACGTGGAACTGGAACCACCTGCGGTGGGAGAAGCAAAAGCCCCGTCAGCAAGGGGAAAATGTGGGTGTCAGCCCCCCCGGGGCACCGGGAGTGACGTGCGGGGGGTTTGTAGGGCGCGGGGAGGGAGCTGGGCATGGGGCTGGGGTCAGCGAGAGGCTGGCGTTACGAGCAGCCTCGGGCACGGCTGGGATTAAAGGTAAGATGAAAAACCCAGGTTTTGGCTCAAAAGGCTTGTGATGGGAAGGAAACGCCCCGGCTGGCCTTGGTTGGGGCTGCAGCAGCTGAGCAGTGACCGTCCCCATCCCAAAAGGACCCCGGGGGCTGCGGGCACTGAACGCAGCCGAAAGCACCGGGGGCAGTCCCCGGGTACCCGGCGAGGCTGGGACCCCCTGGGGCTGGCTCCTGCCCTCCATCATCCCTGGGAGCCCCTTGCTGCCCCTTCGCAGCCTTCCTTCTCCGCCATCCCCACCTCCCAGCCACCCCCGGGCACCAGGCAGGGCCCAATCCTGCCCGGGCCGGGCCGTACCTGCCCTGCGTGGCCCCGTGGCCGCCGTCCCCCTCGTCGGGGTCCAGCAGCGCCTCGCGGCTGAGGCTGGGGGGCACGGCCAGCAGCGCCCGCCGCAGCACCCTGGCCTTGCCCATCTTGACCACCTCGTACAGCACCGACAGCAGCGCGACCACCAGCACGGAGAGCGCCAGCCCTGCACCAGAAGCAGACCCCGATGAATCAGCAGCTGGTTTTGTTTTTTCTTCCTCTTTTTTTTTTTTTTTTTTCCCGAAAAGAGCAGCTTGCCCTCAGCTGAACAAATATTTTTCAACGGGGAAAAAGATTAAAAACAGCTTGCCAGCCACTTGCAGGAGGAGGGTTTGGTCATCTGTCGCTTTGCAGGACCGGACCTGCGGGTCTGGGTAACAGCTGGGGCCCCCCCAAAGCCCCGCAGCGTGCCCGGTGCTGCGAAAACCCCAGTGTTAAGTGCTGGGTGTGGGGGGGCTGTGCCCTTCCCCAGCTCCCAGCCCACCAGCAGGTATCACTGCTAGCATTACCTAGCATTATATGCCAGAAATGCAAAAATCCCCGGTGGTTTTTGTGCCCTGCGCCCCTTTCCCCGGCTGGCGAGCACAGCCAGCAGCAGAGGGACGGGGCCGGCAGCCTACCTGCGGGGGTGTGCACGCTCCAGAAGTCAAACAGCAGCACCACCCTGTCCGAGAAGAAGAAGGTCATCTGGAAGAGAGGCCGAGGACAGGGGTTAGGAACCGGCTGGGGGTGACGATGCCACCCGCACCACGGCACACATGGCCCCGTGGCTTCTGCAGGGCCGCGTGCTGAGCACCCCACGGCCCTCCCAGGGCTGACACCGGCCCCTTCCTGCCCACGGCCCTTCCCCGAATCAAAGCCAGAGGTGTGTGCGTCTCTTCTTTCTTCTGTGCAGGTTTGCTTCTTTGAGCTGCAGACTTCAAAGGGCACCTGGTGGCCCTGCCCCTCCTGCGCCCGGCGCAGCCCCTGGTGCCGGGAGGGCTGGGGCTGGGGGCCGGCTGTGGGCAGGGGGCTGCCACGCGGTGCAGTTTTTGTCCGGATCCCGAAATAGAAAGAGGAACTCAAATCCCAGCCACGCAAAGCGGGCTCGACACGTACCTCTGCCTTCTTGCAGGGCAGCTTTTTCCCTCCAGCCCGTGTCTGGGCTGGCGAGAGAAATCCTGAGCTAACCCTTGTGGCGGAGAGCCGGCAGCCCAAAGCTCCAGCAACCCGCACGCGCTGCCGGGGCTTGAGGAGTGGGAGGCAGACAGCAGCTGTGGGTGCTGTCTGGAGCCTAGAGCGAAACTGGCCGGCGGCTGCAGCCCAGCCCAGGAACCCTCCGCTTTCCTGCACCTCCCACAGGATTTTCTTGCCTGCTCCAGCCAAAGCCGGCATCACCCCGAGGCTGCTGCGGCTCCGGCTGCCGGGGGCTGCCCAGGACCCACCCAGGACCACGACTGCTTTTTAGGGAGGGCTCGAAGCAGGCAGCAAAGCCGCCCAGTGCCGGCATTCCCAGCCCCGAAGAGCCTTTAACCGGTGACCACCCGAACGAGAGCTTCATCGCGCCGAAACAGGAGGAGAAAGCCTTGGCCTGCGGTTCTTCCCCAGCGAAACCGCCCGGAGCTGAGGGCACGGCTGCCAATTCTTGGTCCTTTGCCACAAAAACCTGCACTGGGTTTTCCTCCTGCCCTTGTCGGATCTCACCAGGTCCCTGCGGCTGGGACCCCCCCAGCCCAGGTCTGTTCCCCCCCATGCTCCCCCGTGCCCACGGTGAGCGGTGCCCGCGCCGCTCTCAGGCTCTAATTACACGCTCTGGCCACTCGTTACCAAAGCACATTAGGACGTATAATTGGCTTACGCTTTTAAGCCTCCTTTGGCAACGGATTTATGATAATTAGCCTTTAAATGAAACTATTTCTCCTTTGCATGGTTCAACCCTAAGTCTGCAGGGCCGGGCACGGCGGAGGTAACGTTACTTTGGAGACGCAGGTGACTTGCAGAAGGTCCCCGCGCTGCTCCTGGTCCCAGGGCGCCCAGCCTGGGCAGCTTCTGCCCCGTGCCCTCGGGTACCCAGCGTGTCCGGGAGGCCAAAACGATGCTCCTGGGGCCAGTGCTGCCCTGCTCCCCTCCTCCATAAAGAGAGGGGAGGTTTAGATGAGATGTAAGGAAGGAATCCTTCACTCAGAGGATGGTGAGGCCCTGGCACAGGCTGCCCAGAGGAGCTGGGGATGCCCCATCCTGGAGGCGTTTAAGGTCAGGTTGGAGGAGCTCTGAGCTTTAAGGTCCCTTCCGTGACGCTGTGGCTCCATCCTACAGCAACACCACACCGTGAACCCTCCGCAGACAGCAGCCGTGCTGACTGTGCTGTCAAAGGTTCAGGGTAAATCCTAAAAAAAAAAAATCTCGCAATCTGAGTGACCCAAGCCGCAGGGTGACATGCCAGCAGGACTTCTGGTCTGAGGGGCTTGTTCCGTCCCCACCCACCAGTGGTGACCCACCAGGTGCTGTGGGGGCAGCACCCAGCACCTCTTCTGCACCTCGCCTGGCTTCACGCACCCCAGCAGGGCTGCTGGGGACCACCCCACGCTGCAGCTCCTCATGTGCACGGCACATCCACGTCGGGGCTTCGCCTGTGGGGTTCCTCTTTTGAAAAACTCAGCGCCGCCTGCTCGGCGCGACGCGGGGCCGGCTGCCCGCTGCCTCCCGACCTGCTGCTCCGGTCCGACCGGGGCACCCGGCCCCGCACGCCGGGCTCGGGCTGCCTGGGTGCATCCACGGAGCCGGGGCCGCAGGCACCGCCCGGGCGGGCTGTGGTGCCAGGCTGCCCACGCTGCAGCCCCATGCGGGCAATGCACCAGCCTGGGACGATGGGGGGCTCATGGGGGGCGGTGTGGCTGCTGTCCCCATTGCCTCCGAGCTCCGAGCGAGCGGTGACGGCACTTGTGCAGGGCCTCGAGCTCCCGAGGGACGTCTCTGCTGTCGCTCCGTGCCCGTGCCAGGCCCTGCAGGGCGAAGGGAGAGCCTCCGGGTGGGGACACCGTGCATTGGGGTGCGCCATGGCCGGCTCCCCGGGGCCGCTGCTGCGTGCGGTCCCCGTCCCAAGCCCGGCCAAGTCACAGGCACAGCACGGGACAAAAACAGGAACCGCGGCGCAGCTCTTGCGGGAAGATGCGCGGTGCCAAGGGAAGTGAATCAGCCTTTACGCGGCCCCTGGGAACGTGCAGGGGGGGGGCACGAGGTCGAAGAGAAGAGATTTAAAGGAGGTGGCTCTGCCGGCTGCTCCGGGGGGACCCCGGCCCCAAAAGAAGGGGGGTCTCCGGGGAAGGAAGGGGGTCTCCAGAGAAGAAGGGGCTGCTGCCGGCCGGGGAACAGCGTGCCCCGGGCTGGGGCGGCGGGGCCGGGGGGTGCCCGCACCCACCCGCACACCAGCGGTACGGGGGGCTGGGGGCTGCCCCCACCCACGGGTGCCAAGCGCGGACCCTCTGCACAACCGGGCTGGCCGCCGGGCTCGGCACGGCTGGGCACGGCTGGGCACGGCTGGGCACGGCTGGACCCGGCGGCAGCCTCACCTGCATGGCGGCGGTGCAGAGCGGAGCCCGTCCCGTCCCGGTTCAGCCTGTCCCCGTTTAGCCTCTCCCGTCCCGTCCCGTCCCGTCCCGGCTCGGCTCGGCTCAGCCCGGCGCGGCTGCGTGACGCGCGGCGCGGAGCGCTCCGGGAGTTGTAGTGCCCTGCCCGGCCGTGCCTTGTCCAGCCGTGCCCGGCCGTGCTGTGCCGAGCCGTGCCGAGCCGTGCCTTATCCAGCCGTGCCGTGCCCAGCCGTGCCCAGCCGTGCTGTGCCGAGCCGTGCCGTGCCACCGGCTGCATTTTTCCTTACAGGCAAAGAGCTGGCACTGGAGTTTTCAGGCTGCATTCACTGCTTGAAATAACGATGATGATAAAAGTCTCCCCCCTCCCCCGTGCTGCTTCTTAAAATCCTGCCTCAGCAGCTCCCCGCTGCACCGAACACCCGCGTTGGGGTGGGCTGGGGCAGCACGCCCAGGGCGCGAGGCGAGGGGTGGCTGGTGGGCGCAGCTCTCCTCCAAACCCGCTGCTGCTGGGCAAACCAACCAACCGACCGCCCTGCCTCGAAGGGGAGAAACTGGACTTAGCTCACAACTGATTTTTCTTCCTTTATTTATTGCGAAGCTGGCCAGAAGCTCTGGCTGGGGTTTTCCAGGCGGGGTGGGTGCACCCAGCACCCTGTTACAGCACAGCGCAGATCCAGCCTCCTCCCGGGCTGCCCAGGGCTGCGGTGCTGGCATGCACCCAGTCTCCTTTCCTACCCCTGCTGTGCACAGATTTCCTCTCTTTTTGCTGCAAGGTTTGACCTCCCCCTGCCGTGACACCCCCACGCACTCCTGTGGCCAGCCCTCGGCTGTTAGCAGGAACGGATACGGGACTGGGACCAGCAGAAAGGGGGCACCAGGCCAGGACCGCGCTGCAGGACAGGGACCACGGGGCTCCAACCCCCGCTGCTGTGCCTTATGGTGCCAGGGTGCTGGTGCTGAGTGTGCCCATCTCTGTGTGAGCTGCAGCCCCAAAATGGAGCTGGGGCGCGAGGGGACGAGGCTCCAAGCATTCACGTCTCTCCCCAGCAAAGAGAAGCCCATTGCTCTCCCCTCTTCCCACTCTGGTAGCATTTTTTCCTTTTGTTTTTTTTCTTTCCTGCTCTCATGATTACATGATTCTCATACATATATATATAATATATATAATATATATAATTTATAGAGCAATGACTTCTGTAAACAATGTTCTTCTACTTCAGAAGGAAGTGTAGTCCATGGCACACTGCAGCTACAGACCCGGGGGGTGGGCCCCGTGCCCCCACCTCCGCACGCATCCCCCCCCAGGCCGGGCTGTGGCTGGGGAGGAGGGTCTGGTGCCGCGTGGGTGTCCCTGGTCTCAGCTGAAGCAGACGGGTCCCACTGTGAATCCGAACTGGTGCGAGGCGTCGCCGTTGTGGAACACGGCCAGGTCCCGCAGGGGCAGCAGGGAGAGCTCCTCGGTGGTGAACTGGAAGATGGTGTCGGTGATGGAGGACTCGTTGTCCAGCTGAAAGGAGGGCAGGCAGTGCTGACACCACGTCCCCCTACCACATCCCACCCCGTTCCCCAAGCCTGGGGCAGCTTCCCGGGGATGCTCTCCCATCCCAGCCCACCGAGCCCAGCCAGGAGCTCTGCTCGGAGCCCTGGGCACGCGATGCACATGGAGAGTCTGGTGCTTCTTCCAGGCTCAAGCCCCCCCAGCTCACCAGGCAGCCCTGCAGGGTGGCTGCGTAGCTCTGCTCCCGGGAGTCCGCCAGGAAGAGGATTTCCTTCTCGGGCTGGGGCTGGCCCCGCTCCGGGGCTGGGCTGCAGGAGTAGGAGACCTTCTGTGCGGCCAGGCGGCTGTGCAGCCGGAGGAAGCGCAGCTGCACCGCGCTGGCCCCCGCGTACTCCAGCTGCAGAGGCAATGAGAGAGAGGGAGGGGTGCTGGGGGCTGCTTGCAAGGTCCGTGCCCACCACCCTGCCCCAAAGACAGGGCAGGACGCAGCCCTACAAAAGCACAGCTCTGAATTTCCTTGCAGAGGGAGAAGGTGATGCTTTTTGCCACACAAGGGCAGCAGGATCCCCTGGGCCCAGGCATCCAGGAGCTGGGAGGGCCCCAGGGGAAGGGCTTCGTGTCCCCTCGGCTGGGCACTCACCAGAAAGCCCCCAGGCAGGGTGCTGAACCACTCGAAGGTGTCCTCGGAGGCATAGGTACTCAGCCAGGCCTTGATGGGGACCTGTGGGGACCGGGGACCATGTCCCGGTGTCCCAGCAGGGGTTGGTGGCACCGTCAGGTTGAAGACCCGGCCGTGCCAGCCCACGCAGGATGGGGGTGACCCGTGGGGCCGTACCTGGTTGTGGATGGGGGATATGCAGGTCTCACCCCCTGCCGTGAAGTTGCAGAAGGCCAGCAGGGCGTCCCGGGGGCTGCCCTGGTTGGGGTCGATGTAGTAGTGCCCTGCGGGGATGCAGAGCGGGGCTGGAGGCACAGGGAGGACAACACACGGCTGCCATCCCTTCCCCAGCTGCAAACCCACAAGCCGGGGATGTGCCGTGTTCTTTCCACTCCTCATATCCACCCGCACCCTGCTGTGCGTGCACGCAATGCCCACGAGCACCCCAACACACACAACTCCTGGTGTTGGAGCTGGTGCAGGAGGACATCCTGCATGGAGGAGCTGAGGATGCCCATAAACCCTGCTGAGCTCATCCCCAAATCCTCATTCTCCATAATGGCATTTATAGAGGGAATCCTGCCCCCCTGGCCCTGTCCTAAAGGGCTGTCCGTGGCTGGGGGACAATGCAGGGTGTCCCCTGTACCGTCGGGCAAGCTGGGGTGGGCCAGCAGCAGCTCCTTGCAGGTGGCCGCCGGGTTGTCCTTGGTGCCATCGGGGTGCTCCACCAGCGCTCTCAGCTCGCGGCTCAGGGCCTCCAGCAGAGCCCGCGCCACGGTGCGGTTCAGGCGGTCGGAGGGGTGAAGGAGGTGCTGGAAATCACGGGGAGAGAGCCCAGCTCCTGTTGGCCCCACCTCACATTTTGGCCAGGAGCACGGCCAAGTGCTAGGGGAGGTGTGGGGTGGGCAAGGACCGATCCTGGCTGGGTGTGGGAAGGATTAACCCATCTGCGGGCTCTGCTCTTTGTGCAGAGGGCAGCGATGGGACGCGAGACAGCATCACTGTCCCTTTGTCCCCAGCAAGCAGCAGGCACCAGAGGCAGGAGCCCCAAGCCCCACGCAGCGCCACTCACCCGCAGCTCCTCCTTGGACAGCGTCAGCGCGGGGCCGCTGGGGCCGGGGGGGCCGGCGAGACCCTGGGTGACAATGACACCGGTGACGTGGCAAGCCCCTGCCACCCTCGCAGCTCCTCCAACTGCACCAGCACGGCCCGTCCCCATGGCACCAGCCACCACTTTGGGTCCCCAGGGGACGTTGGTGGCTTTGCTTACCGGCGGTCCCGGCTTGCCCCTGGGTCCCGGCTGGCCCGGGGAACCTTTCAGCCCCTGCTCAAAGATGAGGAGGAAGAGGAAGGAAAAAGGCGAGGTGGTGACATGCTGCCTTGCGTCCCCAAAGTGGGCATGGGGCTGTCCCACACCCCCAGGACGAGGACAGGAGGGGACAGTGCCCTGCAGCAGGGCTCACCCCACGCCCGCTGCCCCCGCACTCACTTTTTGTCCCGACAAGCCCTGGAAGAGAAAAAGCAAGGAGGTGCCTCAGCGGGAGGCTGCCGGCCCTGCAGACCCCCGTGTGCTGGGGGCGAAGGACTTACCGGCTTCCCGGGGAGCCCAGGGAGCCCCCGTGGGCCAGGGGGGCCAGCGTCACCCTGCGGAGGGACACGGGGACGTCACACACGGCCCCAGCGGGGCATCTCTCAGCCCTGAATCCTTATTACCAGCCCCTTCCCAGGTTGCTTGTGTATTTTGCACAGAAGGAGAAAGAATTCATCCCGAACACAAACACCTGCCCCGTCCGCACCCACCCCACAGGTACCTGCAGTCCCTTGGGTCCCGGCCGCCCAGGGATGCCTTGGGGTCCTTGCTTGCCCTAGGAGACGTGGAGGGGTGTAACATGGGGGTGTGACACAGGGGGTGACACGGGGGGGGGAAGAGAAGCACAAGCCCTCCACGCACCTTGAAGCCATCGTCCCCTTGCTGCCCCAGGTCACCCCTGCTGCCCTTCTCGCCCTAGGAGAGTCAGGGAAAGAGTTGGTGGCCAGGAGGAGGGTGGAAGTGGCCAGGGGCACCACCGGGGGGGGGACCCTGCCCCGGAGACCCTGCTCTGGTCACTCCTGTGGCCGTATTTGATGGGGTGGGCACAGGGGGTGCTGCCTGGAGGCAGGGAGGTGTCTGCCTGGCCACATCTCCCCAGCGCAAACAGCTCCCAGCCTCCAGCAAGCCGGGCAGGCGGCTGGGGATGGGAAATTCCCAGGTCCAGCCACCTGCAAAATTTCCGGAAAAAAATAAAAATAAAAAGAACCCTTCCATCTGTTAGCTCATATCGCTTGGGGAGGAGCAAGGAGCATTTTCGTCCTCTGCTCAGCCGCAAAGGCAAGCCTGGGAGTGCTTTATCCCAGAGTAAAATATTATTCTAGGAAAGCTCAAGGAAATGCTTGGAAAAACTCAATACGAGGAAAAACTCAAGGAAAATAAAGAAAATCCTGTGTATGCTGAAGTCCTGTGGGAAGAAACCCCCCCGGAGCACACCCCAGCAGCTCCCTGCAGCCCCCGCCTGCTGCCCCAGCCCCCGGCCTTGCCAAATGCCCTGGCCCTCAGCTTCTGCCATTCAGCTTGCGATAAATTGAAAGCTTCATTTCTTGCTGCCTTTCACTTCCCGAAGGCTGTGAGCAGCTCCCCGCCCCCAGGGCCTGCTTGTCGCTCTTATTTACGGCCTGGAGGCTGACGGAGGGGGCGTGAGGACGCGCGGGGCTGCCTGCATCAAGGACGCTGCAGTCCTGGGCTTCAAGGAGCGGGGAAGGGGTGGAGGCACCAGCTCAGCGCCGGCCTGTGCCCCTGCTCGAGCCCCGCACACGTCACCCACCTTGGGTCCTTTCGGTCCCGGGTCTCCTCTGATGCCCTTCAGCCCAGGGATGCCCTAGGAGAGACGAAGCGACACCGCTGGCCCAGCACAGCCCGCTGCCAAGGAGGGGCCTCGGGAGCCACAAGGGCTGCGAGAATTTGGGGTGTTTTTAGGGACCTCGAGGCATTCCTCAGCTTTGATTTTCCCTTTTGGCAATCCCTCCTCGCCTCCAGCAACTCCTGCTATAAACACGGGTCAGGTCCCCTGGCTGGCTGCAGAACATCCTGCCTTCGTTTTCCTTTTGGTGCCATTTCCAAAGCTGACATTAATTATTATCATTACTATTTAACCGGAGAAAATGCAACTCCCGACAATCAGAAAATAATCTTGGCCATTTTTTTGGCTAACACTAAGCTGGGAGGAGAAGGCAGGACGAGAGCTGTGCAGCACCTGGAAGCCCCGCTCCTGTTAAGGTCCCTGCTTTGGTTGTGGGGGGCACCCACAGGGTGCAAATGGGGAGCAGGGGGCACCCCCAAACCTCACTGCTCAGCACCAGTACTTACGTATGGTCCTTGTGGGCCCTGGGGCCCCGCCAGCCCCTCGTCACCCGGGTGGCCCTGCAACGCAGAAGCGAGAGACCCTCTGCTGGGGCAGGAAGGGACTGGGAGGAACTGGTGGGGGACAGAGCCCTGGCTGTGTGCCGCGGTGCCCCTCTATCAGCCCGTCCTTTGGGCACAGCCAAAGGATTCCAGAGTCAAAGGCACCCAGAGCACCCCTGGCCACCCTACCTTGGGTCCGCGGGGGCCCCTCGGGGGCCGGTGGCCTGCCTTGCCTCGCTTGCCCTGGGGACAGGAGACTGCAGACTCAGAGCACAGTAAATGCACCGCCCCCACCGCCTGCGTCCCCCTCCCCATCAGCCCAGCTCTCCGCCAGGACGAGCACGCCCTTACCCTCCTGCCAGCTTCTCCAGGGACCCCTTCTTGCCCCTCGCGCCCCACATCGCCCTGGGGAGAGAAGGGAGGAGCTGGGAGATGTTTTGGTCACCAGCACCGGGACATCTGAGCCTGGGGCGATGCCGAGCAAGGGCTGCCCAGCTCCCGGAGATGGTTTCTCCCCAGGGACCATGGCTTGGACCCCCCCACTCTGTGCTTCCCCCTCAGTGCCCCCGTGCAGGACACTGCCCGTGGTACCTTATCTCCTTTGCGACCTTTCTGCCCTTGGGGACCAGCTTGTCCTGGAGAGCCCTAAAATCCCAAAGGAGAAAGAAACCCCCCTGTAAGGGTGCTGGGACGTCCCCACACTGCTCTCACCCACACCGGGCACAGGAGCAGGGTTTGAGCTGAAGTCTCTTTGGGGCAGTGTTTCGGCAGGAGCAGGAGCACCTGTGTGGGGATTTGCTGCATCTCCAGGAAATCCCGGCTCAGCCACCCGCACCTGAGAAGCACCAGCACGGCCGCCCCAGCCCCTTACCGTGCGCCCTGGTTTTCCCGGTGTGCCCGGCTCCCCTTTTGCACCCATCAGGCCCTAAGGAAAAATTAAATAAATCAACCCAGCTCCGAAAGACAGGCTTCGGGACCTGTGCCCCAGCTCCTCGGGCAGCCCGGTGAGGTCCAGGCTGCAGAAGCTGGATGAGGGGAAGGGAGCGCGGAGCAGCAGGACAGCCACTCACCTCGGCGCCGCTCGACCCCGGGGCTCCAACACTGCCCGGTGGCCCCAGAGCGCCCTGGGTTTGTTGCGAGACAAAGCAGGGACCGGCATCAGCTCCGGGCATCGGGGGCAGGCAGCAGGGTGAGGGCTTGTGTTGCTCCCCAAAGGACCCCGGTGCCACCCCCGCCTTTCCACCCCGTGCCTCAGTTTCCCCACAAATCCCACACCTCACCTGCCGGCCCGGCTTCCCCGGTGCGCCCGCCGCTCCTCTGGCTCCTCGGTGCCCGGCGTAGCCCTTGAACCCGGGGCCGCCCGGCTGCCCACGGGCACCCACCGAGCCCTGTGGGACACACGTGCTGAGGGCACAGCCGTACCCGGGCAGCCCAATGCTCGAGGACGGGGCTGCAGGCAAGGTGCAGCACATTGCAGCACCCTCAGCACGTGGCAGCGCTGCACACCGCAGGACCACGGCCGTAACCACATCGTTTGTTTCCCGGCCAGCCCTTAGCGAGACCCGCAGGTTTGCTCTGTGAAAGCTGGAGGAAAGGAAGCCAAACGAACCAGACCTGCTTCGGGCAGGCTCGGGCAACTGGGGATTAAATGCACGGTGGCCACAGCAAATTTTGATAATTTTTTTTAATAGCCCCATTAAGACGCCTTTAATGAGCTGTGGTTCTAGAGGAACCAGGGAAACGACAGCTCATTCCCAGGCGACTGCAGAGCCAGCCAGGGCAGAGGAGCAGGGTCTCTGCGTGCCCCCAGGCTCCTGCCCCCAGCAGCAAGCAGCCCGAGGTGCCCGGGGCTGCCCGCAGGTGCCGTTCCTCCCGTTCCGCGCTGCACCTTTGGAGGGTTTGGCACGGAGGCAGGCCGGTACTCACCACGGGGCCAGGCTGGCCGCGGTCTCCCTTTGCTCCATCGTCTCCTGCAGGTCCCTGCGGTGATGTTGGGGGTTCAGCACAAGCCCGGCCCCACCACGTGCTTCGTGCTCAGGCCCTTTGCAGGCATTTGGAGCATCCCCTCCCACCCGCGGTGCTCAGCCAGCCAAGGGGTGCACGACAGTGCCTGGTGGCACCTGGGTGCCACGGGGACATCGATGTGCTGAGATGGCAGGAGCAGGTCTTGCACAAGGCATCGGCACCCCTAAATGCCAGGCTGGTTTTTGGGGTGGGGGCACAGTCCCCCTGCTGGGACTCAGAGCCTCATTTCTGACCCCCCACCCCGAGCAGTTACGGGGCAACAAATCCTTTGGCTTCAGTTTGTACTAGAAATTGTGAAGCCCTGGTGAAGCCTCGGAGAGCTCCCAGCTCCACAAGCCCGGGGACACCAGTACCTCCAACCCGGCAGCACCAGTGAGTCCATCCCTGCCTCGAGGTCCTGGGTCTCCCTGGGGAAGAAAGGGAAACGCTCCCAGCTCTGTTCCTGGCAAGCTTCTGGCCTTGGAGATCTTGGCTCGAGGTGCCAGGCTGCCCCGGCCCTGGGTCTGACCCAGGTCCCCAGAGCGTCCCCCCACCAGCCAAGGAAAGCAGTGCTTGGGCAGAGCCCAGAACGAGAAGGGCTGGAGCATTGCCCTCCCTACCTTCGCTCCCTCGAGACCGTCGAGCCCTGGAGGACCTCGCAGACCTGTGCTGCCCTGTTTGGGGTAGAAGAAAAACACGGGGCTGACAAGCATCAGCCCTGCCCGATGCTCCCGGTCACACGCGTGTCCCCCGTGTCAGCAATCAGCCCGAAGGGAGACAGGGACACAAGGTGACTTACAGACCGCCCTCGGGCTCCTGCAGGTCCTGCAGCGCCGGTGACACCGACCTGGCCCTGGGACAGAGAGGGGGACGCGCTCAGTGGCAGGAGCTCGGCTGAAGGCAGCATGAAGCAGGCACGCGGCCACTTCCTTCAGGCCAGCAGCCCCTCGGGGACAAGAAGCTGTCCCAGAGGCAATGGTGGTTCCTCCCTCCGTGGCACTACAGGCACACGGGGAGAACAAGACCCACAGACACCACTGGCTGGAGGAGAAGAGGCGCGAGGCCAGACCAGTCCTCCCAGCACACAGGAACTGGGCAGAACTCTGGGTAGCTTGGGCTCCTCGTGGCTCTGGGGTCCCAAAAGCTTTCAGAGAGACTGAAATCCACCTCTGAGAAAGTCGTGCAAAGGCAAAACCCATGAAGATGTGCTGATCTCGTGGGGTCAGATGAAACTCTGCACACCAAGCTGCATTTTTCTGCCCAAAGGCTCACACGCAGGGAGCTGCTCCTCCCCGGGCCCAGCACTCATCCTTTTGTGCCAACGGGACCCAATTTGAGTGCCAGGCCCATGAGACACAAAAGTCCCAAATTAAGGAGATTTGCCAATTCTTAGCATTTTCTGTAGCTCCTGGAGCCCGAAGTCTCCTGCTGGGGGCAAGCCCTGTTCCTGAGCACCCCACACCCAGCTGGGGGAAGCACTGGAGCCCCACGGCACTGGATTACTCCCTCGCTGTACTTGCCAGCAAACCTTCCTGGCCCTTCTCTCCTCTGGGGCCTTTGCCTCCAATTTCCCCCGTAGCAGCTCCTGGTCCGGGTGCTCCAGGAAAGCCCCGAGGGCCAGCATCTCCCTGCTCCGAGATGGAAACAGCGGTGTCACGGCGAGGAGGAGAAAGGAGAAGCAATTAAGTGAGCGTGCCCACGAGGACACGTCCCCCAGGCACCCAACAGGTCCTGGGGACACCCCCTTCCTGCACCCGTCCCACAGGGACAAGCTGGGAGGCGGAGGCAGAGCATGCTGCGGGTGGCAGCACAGAAGATGTGCTCCCCACCTTGTGTCCCCGCGCTCCCGGCTCGCCCGGCTCTCCTGCGTCACCGACATCGCCCTGCCCGGGGGTGAAGCACCATCAGCACCTGAAGCAGCGGCCGTGCCCCATCCCTGTCCCGAGGCAGCCGCAGCCCCCCAGCACAAACCTCCTTCCCCTGCTCCCCGGGCCCCCCCGGTGGTCCTGCTGGCCCCTCGTCCCCTCGCTCCCCACGGCCGCCTCTGACGCCCGGAGCTCCGCGGGGTCCTGCTTCTCCCTGGAACGGATGAAGACCACCAGGGTTATTCTTAGCCGACTTCTCCAGCTGGCGCTGGCCCTGCCCATCACTTACCACCATGCAGCCCCCTCCTCACCCCCAGTTTTCCTTGCACCGGGTGCTAAAGCTTCAAGAGGGCCCTGCTTCCCCCTCTCACACCCAGGCACGAGCACGCTGGAGCCGTGAGGACTGACCTGCTGCCCCTTGGGCCCCGGCTGCCCCTCTGCTCCTGGTGGTCCCGGTGGTCCCTGCGGAGGAAGCACATGGCCAGTCCCTGGCACACCTCGTCCCCACTGAGCTCCAGGGCTGGGGATGTTCTCCTGGGCAGGCTGCTGCCTCCACTCCCCCCCAGTTTCCTTCACCCCACGTTGCACAAAGCCCTGGCCCCACTAGCACGGACGCAGCCTCACCCTCGGGCTCTAGCTGAGGGTCGCCAGGAGGCGGGCAGGGTGTGGGGTGTCCCTGCCACCTACCTGCTCGCCATCCAGCCCGCTGACACTGGCGTCCCCCGGATCTCCCAGGGCACCCTGCCAGGGGACACAGGGACGTGAGTACAGGCAGCCGTGATGTGCTCACAAGGCTCATCTCCCGCCTTGCATCGATCCCCGTCCCACTAGCACAGACTGGGTCCAAACCAGGACAAGCGCGTTTGGCTGCAGCCCAGGAGAGGGAGCACCCCTTGTGCCAGCACAGCCAGCCCTGCCGGGTGGCTCCAGACCCACAGGGCTGGCAGGGGGGAACCAGGCCTCCTCCTCCTCCCGTACCTGCTCTCCTCTCATCCCTGAAGGCCCCTCGGGTCCTCTTGGACCTTCCCGACCCTGCAAACGAAGAAGCCACGTTAGCGACAAGGCATGGCGTTAACCCAGGTCCCTGCAGCTCCTGAGCTTGGATGCTGGGGGGCTGACGACGCAGCAGCCCACGTCCTCACTCTCTCGCCAAGCCCCTTGTACCAGCCTCCCTCTTCTCCTCCATGCAGAGAGGGAAGCCCTCGTCCTGCTGGAAAAAGGCAAGGCTGCAGCAGGAGCCGTGCCGTACCCCACAGCAGCCACGTTGGCACTTACCGGGTACCCAGGGGGGCCAGCAGCCCCTGGTGCGCCGGCTGCCCCCGCTTCCCCAGCCAAACCAGGCTTCCCGGGGACACCGTCCAGCCCCCGCATGCCGGGGGCTCCCTGCAAGGCCAGAAGGATGTTAGGGCACCCCAAGGTGTAGCCCACGGGCAGCTCCTCTCCCCCCGGGAGGGCAATGAGATGGGAGAGACCCCCAGCCTGATGGCACCCCAGGTCGCTGCGGGTGCAGGGGGGCACGGCACGCAGCCCCAGCCCACAGAGCAGCTCTGCAAGCTGCAGCTCTCCCACTCACCGGCAGCCCTGGAAGCCCCCGAGGACCCGGCTCTCCTGCTCTTCCCTGCAACACAAGCGCTGTGAGCAGCCAGGGACAACAAGTAGGCTGCAGCTGAGCCACAAACCTGCCTGGGTCACCCCAGAGGTGCAGCAGGACAAAAGCCAGCAGGCAGTGAGCAGTACCAGGGTCCTGCCTCTCCCTGCCGAGAGCAGATGGGTCTGGGATCCACATCCCTAATGCTATAGGTAGTGCGTGGTGTGTATGGTGTATGGTGTATGGCACTGCAGAGCATTACGTGGCATAAATTGCAGGGTAAGCCAGGGCATATGCTGCAGGGCATTGCATGACACGTTGCAGGGTATTGCAGGGTATTCCGTGGTGCCTGCTGCAGGGTGTTCTATGGTATATGTTGACGGGTGTTCCATGGCATATGCTGCAGGGCATTGTAGGGCATATATTACAGGGTATCACAGGGTATTATTACAGGGCATGTGTCGCAGGGCGTGCAATGGTGTACGCTGCAGGGCATTGCAGGGCACTGCGGGGTATCGCATGGCATATGTTGCAGGGTATTCCATGTTATATGTTGCAGCATGTTCCATGGCATATGTTGCAGGGCATCGCGTGGCCGCAGGGGCCAGCAAGCCCCGCAAGCAGCCCAGAGCAGCCCCGCTCCCCCCGTGGGATCCAGCCCTACCTGGGAGCCGGGAGCACCTCGTGGCCCAGGGGGGCCTGGCAGGGCCTGGGGGAGGACAGAGACGTCAGAGCCCCGCGCCCAGCCCCGACCATGGCCCCGCAGCTCCCCCATGGCCCCGCAGCTCCCCTCTCCCCACGTAGCCCCTTGATGCTGGTGGCAAGGATTTCCCACGCTCTGTGTCCAGCCCAGCAGAGCTGACCTGCTTGGCGCTGCCTCAGGGGGCGGGGGGAATTTGGAGCCGCCCGGAGGCAGCGAACAGCCCTCACCTTGGGACCAACTTTTCCAGGGAATCCGGGTGGGCCTCGGGCTCCCGTTTCTCCCTGTTGGGAAGAAAAAAAACCAAAACCACACACCAAAACCCCAAACCCTAACCCTTCCTTTCTGCCGTATGTTTCAACGCAGTAACTCCCCGAGGGACAAAAGATAGCAGCCTGCCGTCTTATAAAGAGGCTCAGGAGCTGACGTGCTGGGAGAGCTGCGGGATCGCCCTGCGTGGGGCCGGATCCTGCCACCCTCCTCCTGCCCAGCACCAGCCATTGGGGTTGGTGTTGCCATTTCCCAGCCCTACCTTGTCTCCCCTGCGCCCCGGCCTCCCGCGGTCACCGGCTGGTCCTGGGTAGCCCTGGGGGAGAGGATGGTGTTAGGAGGCAGCTGGGGCCGTGCTGCACCCGTGGGGTTTGGGTGGAGGTGATGGTGGTGCTGTGCTCATCCAAAAGCATTCCGATGCCACCTTGCATGGGAAGAGCTGCTGTCCATGGGGATCCCCTCTCCCAGCAGCACCAAACCTTGCTCCTCACGCCTACCCTTGGACCCCACGCCTTCCCCGGGGGTCTGGGGAGAGGAGCTGTGCCCCAGATAGCCCCCGGCACTGAGCACAGCCAGGCAGCAGCTGCAGCACTTACATACATGCCGACGGGTCCCTGCGGCCCCTCCACGCCAGGCTTCCCGGGCAGACCCTGCCAGGAGAGACAGGAGCTTTCACCACCCTGCTCGCATGCTGGCAATGCTGGGGGTCTGGGCTGGGCAGACCCCACGGGGGGAGCAGATTGTCCACCTAGGAACGCGTCTGAGGGATGTGCATCCTGCTTTTTGCTCCATTTTCAGGCAGTCAGCCTGCTCTGAGCAACGCGTGTGTCCCTCTGCGTGTCCTTGGTGGGGACCTGGGTCTGAACTTTATGCCCACCCGTGGTGAGAGCAGCTCAGATCCCCCAGCACCATGTTCCCATCCTGGGTGTCCACCCCCAGACCTCAGCAATCACCCAAATCCTCCCCATATCAGCCAAGAGTCGCTCGGGGATGTTCATCACCCCTGGGTGCCCCAACCAGCCCCCCAGACACCCACACCCCCATGGGCACTCACCTTTGGGCCCAGGGAACCCAGCTCTCCATCAGGTCCAGGTTTTCCTTGGGGGCCCTTTATATTCAAGGGAAATATTCAGGGAGGAGGAGGGGGTTGCAACGAGACAAGCCCCACCAAGGCACCAGTGGTGCTCCTGTGCTCCGCTGCGTCGGGGACAAACCCTGCCTGTCCTGGCAGCTCCTGCCCACCAGCACCACAGGGCTGGCAGCCTGGCAGGACTGTCACCATGCAGGGTGACAAAAACAGAGGGCTTTTGCTCTCGGGGTGCCCACCAAGCCCAGGTGAGAGCGGCCTCCCAGAGGTCTCATCCAGCTGCATGAGCTGCTCCAGCTTCCAGCACGGTGCTGGTGTCCACCCCAGCCACATGGGCAAAGGCATGGGGTTGTTCTCCGTGACCCTGCACCACCAACTCCCACCCAGGGAGGTGGCGACGGAGCAAGCGCTTTGGTCCCCTCCAGTCACCCAGGACCATGCCCCCCGGGTGGGGAGGGGTTCCATGGGCTGTCCTTCCCCACAAGACCACCCCTGGCTGGGGGAAGCTGCAGGGCCCCCCAGGCAGACTCAATCCCTGGGGGAATTATTCTGCTATCCCTATTTGCAGCTGATTCTGCTGCTGAGGACTTTTTTTTAATGCTTTTTCGCACAAAAAGATACAGGCCCCACAGATAATCTGATCCCTTGCTGGTTCCCCAGCAGCAGCACCAGCCCTCCCTGGACACCCCGCTGGCTTTCTACCTGCACAGCTTTGGAGAATAGGAAAAGGGGGCATCCATGTATGTTTTCCTTACCGTAGATCCAGGAGGTCCTGCGTGTCCTCTGCCCCCCTGCACACCAACAAAACCCTGGAGGGAAGGGCAGAAGATGAGCTCTTGGGGGGGGGAGGGAGAGAAGCACAAGGGTGGCAGACAAGGGGCTGGGAGGAGAGCAAAGGCAGAGACACCCGATGTGGAGAGGAGCCCCACTGGGAGCACGGGGGCAGAAACCACCCCAAAGCAGCGCACAGCACCCGCACGGCAGTGCCCAGCCTTTGGCTTTCTGCTTCAAAGCAGCGCTCCGGCTGCTTGCTGCTCCAGTGCTTCGGCCGTGCGCACACACAGTGCCCATGCAGACGTCTAGACTGTGCTGTGCAATGAAAACAGCAAAGTCAGAGGCGCTTCTCTGTGACCCAGAACAGAACATTTCCCCTGTTTTGTTGTCAGGGAAATGCCAGCTTCCCACTGCCCTCCCTTTCTTTCAGAGTAAAAGTAAACAAATATTAGAATTCCTGCAGAAGGGACAACTTGCCACCGGTGATAAGAAACACCAATTTTGCAATAGCCATTTCTTAAACGCATCCCCTGTTCCCTCTTCCTTGCTTTTTGAGGGCACAGCCCCCACAAGGGCAGAGAGATGGGCAGTGACCTGCCAAGGGAGAGCAGAGGGGAGGCTGGACGGACAGAAACGAAGCACACAGACATGCAGCTCTACTCACTGGAGGTCCCATCCTGCCCGGGCTGCCCATGGCCCCCGGGGGACCCTGCAGGATAAGGCAGGTGATGGTGAGGCTGGGGAGGGAGAGGGAGCCTTTCCATCCCATCCCATCCCATCCCATCCCATCCCATCCCATCCCATCCCATCCCATCCCATCCCATCCCATCCCATCCCATCCCATCCCATCCCATCGTGCAGGGCTGCAAAGCCCCCGTGAGTACAGTCCTGAGCCAGCTCATTCCCATGAACACAGTGAGGGGCTTCCCCATCTCCTCGAGCCCCACAGTGTTTAGTGCCTGGCACCAGTGGCCCCATGGCGCTGTGCGGGGACAGCACTAGGGACAGCCTGGCTCTGCGTGGCTGGACAAGGTGTGACACAGTGCCAAGCCCAACGCACGCTCTCAGAGCTCCGCCGTGCAGAGATGGCCTTGACCTGGGTGGCCCTGGGGACAGATGGGTTTGGAAGAGCCCCCCCTGCATGGCTCTGCTCCACCTCTCCAAAGGCACTGTGACATGCAGCCTTCACCTGTGGCCCCAGCCCTCGTACGCCGTGCCAGCAGGTAAGGATATAATATATAGTACGTAGTACAGAATGGGAACCTGTGTACCAGGCTTTCCTTCTGCGCCTTCTGCTCCTGGCATGCCTCGCGAGCCCTGCAAGGAGAATCTCATCTCAGAGCAGAGCCCAGTGACAGGCACAATAGCTTTCCAGCATCCATGCCTCCCACAGCAGCCCAGATCATGCAAAAATAGCAACAAATACACAGTGACATCGTCCCCAGGGTCTGTAGGAGCCTCGGGGCCTTCCTGAGCTGTCAATGGTTCTTCAGCATTGAACCGCTCTTGACATGCTTCTTTTCTGCAGCTTTGTGCATGTGCCTTGTAAAGCTTAGGGGTGAAATCAGAGACTGCAGAAAGGCGGCCCCGAAAGCAAGATGGGCGAGGGGTTGAGAAGAGACCCAAATTCCTGAATTTTCTAAGCCCAGGACAAGAGTGGAGTTGTGATGCCTGTTGGGTGATGTGCCACAACCTGCTGTGCAACGTGCCGGAGCCCGAGGCGCTCACCTCCAGCGCTTCCAGCACCAGCCCCAAGCAGAGCCGAGCCTCTGCCCGGGCCCCCCACCCGCTGCCCCCCTTCCAGCCCTACGCACGGTGCTGGACGTGGCACTGGCTCCTTACGGGCAGTCCTGGGACTCCAACCAGCCCGCGCTGGCCCACGCGGCCCTGGAAAAGAGTGAGCGCTAAGAAAAGCATCTTTCTGGCAGCATTAGAGCAGCAGATTGAGGGGACCTCCTGCAGCAAAGCTGGTGCTGGGAAATATTACTGTGAGAGGCTGAGTGTGAGGTGCTACGGGCCTTCTAAATGCAGAGAACTGGGCAGAGTTCAGCACAGTTTGGTTAGGTTGTGCTCCCTGGTGCCTCCCCCTTTGAATGGGGGCACAGAGGAGGAGAGGGAAGGAGCTCTACACCTCATCCCAGCCATCCTTCCACCCCGGGCAGTTGTCGTGGCACTGTTCCATGCCACCCAGCAAGGGGCTTCCAGGGCTGTTTCAGTCCCCCCCACCCAAAGATGCTCCCAGATTAGGCTATGGGTACCACAGCCCATTAGTTACCCTGGCTCCCCGTGGTCCTGGGGTTCCCTTTGGGCCATCTGGTCCTCGGCTTCCCTAAAATTCACACAGAGGGAAATGCAGGCATTTTAGGTAACCCTGAGGGTCCCCACCACCCCTGCACCCCTGTGAGCACTGAGGGGACTCATCCTGCCCTGCTGCCCAGGCGGCAGGTGGCAGATACAGGGATGCCATGCAGGGGGACAGGAGGCTGGGGACACCCCGGGCTTGGCCACAGCCTGATCCCCATGGGGGTGACGCTGTCCCCTGGGTGCTGGCACCCACGCTGGGGTGACAGGGCAGGGTAGCCCCATCCATGTCCCTCCACGTGGGGCTGAGGGCAGCCCCATGGCTGCCGGTGCTGACCTTCGATCCTTCGCTGCTGTTCAGCCCCGCCGGGCCGATCTGGCCTTCTTCGCCCTGCGGGGAGAGGAGAGGGGGCGGCCGGAGCTGCGCCTTGCCCTGGCAAAGGCAGCACCCAACCCCCTGGGGAGGTCACAGACCCCAAAAGCAGAGGGACAGCGGGCATGGAGGCCGGAGGGGACAATAAGTAAAAAGTGCTAAGAGTCCAGGTCATTGCGTGCACTGGGCCGGCAGCTCCCCCTGCCCCAGGGTTATAAAGTAATCCATAGGAAAAAACAAAATGGGACCGTGTTGGCCCAAAGCAGCACAGCTGAATATTTTTGTTTCCTGCTGATTGAGTTAGGGGCAATTTCAAGTGTTGCTGAGGCTCCCGCCTGCTTGGATGCAGCCCTGGTGCCTGGCTCCAGCCTGGCCGCTGGGCCCGACATGACAGGAGCCATGCCCGGGGCAGTGCGGCCTAGCGAGGCTGGGACAGCAGCGAGATGAGCGGTGCCACCACGCCGTGTCCCAGGGAGGTGGGAGGATTCGCTTCTCATCCCGAAGAAAAAACATGAGGGCAGATCCAGGCGGGCATCCCAAAAGCCCTCCAAGATGGGGGGTGCCATGCGGAGCACGGCATCAGAAAGGGGGGAGGCAGGTGGGAAAGCCACTGGAGGTGTGGGGCCAGCGCCAGGGAGAAATATCGATCTGCAGCTGGGTTCAACCATCCTGACGGCTCACTGGGAGCGTGCACTGTGGGAAAAGGCACCTGGAAAATCGTGCCTTTTTTTCTGTGGTCCTTGAGCATTGTTGTTTTGGCTTCCAGATCAGGAGGGCGGGGGCCGGGCAGTGCCACGGGCGCGAAGCAAGGCAGTGGGCTGAGGGATCGCTGCCCTCAAACTGCCAGCGGTGGGGTCTGGAGCAAAGCACTGCGGTGCTGCGGGTTCCTGAGTCCCCAGAGCAAGTGCGGGCCGAGCAGCACAGCGGGTGGTGTCATTAGAGGGCTCCCGAGCTCCGTGCCAGCTGCTGGCGGGGTGGGGAGGGCAGGAGGGTGGGGGCCCAGGGCCTTCATCCCATGGGAGGAGGATGAGGAGGCAGCGGTGGCAGCAGCTGGTAGTGCTGGCCGCACTCCTTGCAGCCCTCAGGGCTGTCCCCTCCCAGGCCACCTGCCTGTACCCCCCCCAGCACCCTGCCTTACCTCGGGTCCCCGGGGTCCTGCCGCCCCGCGGGGGCCGGGGAAGCCCTGCAAGCCTGTTTGACCCCACGGTCCTGGAGGCCCTGCTGCTCCCTGTGCTCCATGAGGACCCTTGGGAGACAAGGTGGCAGCACGTCACCGCCAGCCTGCAGCCCCCCTTGGTGACCGCCCCACAGCCCCCACCGAGAGCATCCCGAGGACCCAGAACAGTGACTTTTTTTAGACACCAAACCAAGGCAGGATTTTAGACATCAAACCAAGGAAAGGTGACAAAGGGCGGCTGAGGAGCAGCTGCGTGGTGTGAGCATGCAGAGCTGAGTCTGGCTGATTTTCACAGCTCTAGAAGGCAAAGGGACACGAAGTGGCTCCAAGCCTCAGCCTGGGAACCTCGTACCTTGTCTCCCTTGGCTCCCAGGTCTCCCTTGGCTCCAGCAGGACCTCGGCAGCCCTGTAAGAGCAGCAGAGGCAGAGGGCACCCTCAGACCTCTTACACTCTTCACTGCAACCAAAGCGTGCTGTGATCTGATTTGGGCATCAAAGAAAGAAAGTTTGGACTGGTTTGGAGCAGGGCTTTGCTCCTGAGGGGCCTTTCAGAGCTGCAGCGGGTACGTGCTGGATGTGCTCCCCAGCATGCGGTGACCCCTCCAGCCAGCCCTGCAGCAGCCTGCAGTGACAGCCCAGCTGCACCGGCCCAATGTCAGCCCCTCAAGCACCTTGTCCTTGTTAGCATGTTATTTAACACATGCTGAAGTGCTCCCACTTTCCTTGTCACCTCCCTAAAACATGTTGTCTTAGGACACACCGTTGTGTCTAAAAGCTCCTCTTATTACAGTGTTTCATGGAAGCCTAAGTGCAGCTCAACCTTCCCCAGAAAACTGCATTTGCCACCTATCCCAATGTCAGGTCTGAACACAGATAAATAACACGAAGCTGGTGCTTTGGGCTGCTCTAATGTGGCTGTCCGGCACCCTGAGCCATGCGTGGTGTGGGTGCCATCACTCACCCTCTCTCCTTGGGTGCCTTTTGAACCCGGCAGGCCAATAAACCCCTTGAGAGAGACACAAAAACGCAAGTTAAAGAAACCCAAACCACCCACCGCAAAGCCAAATGAGCTGTGCACTCATGGGGACACCACTTCGGTTCCCCAGAGCTGCCACTGGTGTCCCAGAGGGATTTTCTCCCCAGCAGGGACCATGCTGGTGCGGAGCTGGGGATGCACGAGCCCTCCCGAGGCTACAGCCGCCCACCCAGCAGCCTCCCAAATGTCAGACCCCAAAATGCACTATCCACATTGAGCAGCAGGAAGCCCGTGCTATCCTGGGCCCCATCAACCTTCAGAAACAGCAGCTCAGCACGCAAACTGCTGGGGGGAAGCGCACCTCACCACGCACCGAGGGAGGAGTGTGCGGGCAGAACTGGGGCATCGCTGCTGGAAAGTCGGGGAATGTTCTGGTGAGCAGCAGCCAGGCTCCTCCTTGGAGCTGTGGCCTTTGGGGATGAGCATGAACACACACGAGCCCATCTGTGGTGGGACGTGAGGGTCCCTCCTCTGTTCCCTAGGGATCCTGGCCAAGGAGCGGGTGAGGCCGTTCCCCTGGGGGTGCAGCAGCACTGGGGCACCTCATGCACAGTGGGGGCTCGGGGCTGCCAGCAACACCCCGTGGTGCTTTAGGGTGCCACAAGGTGGAGGGAAGGAGGAGAACACCCCACTGGCCACCCACTCCCACGGACTTACCCCAGGTCCCTCCTGTCCCAGCTGTCCCCTGAGGCCAGGGACCCCCTCTGCACCCTGCAAGGGGAACGTCAGCATCAGCCAGGTTCCCCCCACGGCTGTGTTCAGGGGGTCTGCTGCAGGCACAGCCCCTCTGAAAGCAGCACGGCACCCATGGAAGGGGGCTGCCTCCAGGGGAAGCTCTCGAGCCCAGGTTTCATCCCCACCAGAGGCCAAAGCAAGCTGGGTGAGAAGCTCTTACGGTGTCTCCTTTGGGACCAGAGGACCCCTCCATCCCAGCTGGACCCTGCAGAAAAGCACACCGGGACGGGGCTCAGCAGCTCCCTTCCCCCTCAGCATGCACGAGCGGGGTCCTGCCCCTCAGAAAGGCAGAGCTGAGCCAGGACAGGGCCTGCAGTATCATTTACCTGGGTGCCCCCCATGCCAGGGGGGCCGCGACGCCCCTGCAAGCCATGTGGCCCCTGAAATGCAGGAGGGGGATAGAAAGCTACAATTAGGATTAAATCCATGCATGGCTGGTGCAAAGCCTGCAGTCCCCAGCCATGACCTCCTGCGAGAGGCACAAAAGGGATTCCCGCCCCTATCCCAGCCTCTGTGCAGGTTTTGGGGTGGGCTGAGGTCCCAGCCCTGCTGGAGGGGATGCCCTGAACTGGGTGACCCCTGGACCACCCAACCTCCCCCTCCCCGCAGCACCCCACAAGCTCTCCCAAGACACCCCATTGCCACGAGGTTTGCTCGTACCTTAGGACCCTGGGGGCCGGGCAAGCCAGGAGGACCCATCTCTCCCTGGGGAGAGAGCAAGGAAGGGACGAGGTGAGTGCAGCAGCTGGAAAACCCCAAATATCAGAGCAGGGTGCCCAGGGCAGACTCACCTGGGAGCCGTTGACTCCTTGGCACCCGACGGAGCCTGGCTGGCCCGGCTCCCCCTGCAAGGTGAGCGATGCTCAGCCCTGGGGCTGTGGCAACAAGTGGGGGCCGCGGATGGAGCCCCCGCCACGGTGGGAACCACAAAGCTGTGACTTACCATGGGGCCGGCAGGGCCAGCAGCACCCGCTGGGCCACCTTCTCCCTGGAGCAGGAGGGAAACGATGCCTTTTTTTGCTTTGATTCTCTCCATTTAGATTTCACATCCCAAATTCCCCCTCCTCCTCTGCATCAAGCATCAGCCACTTGAGGACCCTTCTAGGTGACCTTTGCTCCCCCACTCCCTGCCATGAACCACTACCAAACCACTTCAATTTTCTTTTTAACCCCCCTGCAAACCCTTCCCGGGTGCCTCCCAAGGAATTGCCAGCAGCTCTGCTATCAGCACGGAAAAACCCAGGTGCTGCCAGGCCAGGATTCACCTCAGCTGCAGGTGGGCTCCCAAACCCAACCGTGGCGCAACGCGCTCTGCAAGGGCTCGGCTCTCTTTGTCAGGCTGCTGTGTGCCTCTTCTGGGGGAGCTGGGGGCCCAGAGAAAGCCAAACCCCTCACCTCCGGCCCTGCAGGGCCCTGGAAGCCCATCGCGCCCTTCAGACCCGACATCCCCTAGGACAGAAGGCAGAGCAGGGCATTAGCGAGGTGCCCGCCCTGAGGTGACGGCTGCTTTTGTCGCATCCCCTGCAGCAGGGCTGGGGGAGACACGGAGCCCCGAGGGCTTTGCCCAGAGCCAGGGGAGCACGTGCAAGATGGAGCCAAGGGCTGCCCAAATTGCGTCTCCAAAGGAAAGGGGAAGTCGGTCATGGAAAGGGGAATGAGGATGGGTCGAGAGAGGGAAGGAGAAATCCTGACACAGCAAAGATTGGGATGCCCTGTGGTTCTGCACCAACTCACCGGAGCCCCAGCAGGACCCGGCGGGCCGCTTTCTCCTCTCACCCCCTGGAAAAGCCAAGAGACATGCAGGGGAGCGTGACCCAGAGGCAGGAGCAGGACGGGGAAGGAGAGGTCCCTGCCCAGTCCAGGCAAGGCTGCAAAGGGCAGGGGCAGACCCCCTCACCTTCGCCCCCTTCTCTCCTTTCTCACCGACTGGTCCGGGGTCACCCAAGAAGCCCTGGAAGGGAACAACAAGGATGGATGAGGCACAAAGAGAGCATCAGGAACCAAAACACAGCTGCCGTGCCTCAAAGGAGCATCAGCGTGGTGCAGGGGATGGAGACCCTCGTGCTAAGTGCCCCAGTCCCAGAAGAAAAAACAAATAGCCCTGGAGCCTGTCCCCAACATATTGCCACCTTGCTCCAGTGTCCCAGGTCAGCATTGTGCCACGTTACGCAGCAGTGGCAGGGACAGGGCCATGCCCAGTGCCAGCACCCTGGAGGATGCCAGGTCCCCAGGCTGCCTGCAGAGGCTGTGAGGCATGAAAGGAAAAGCTCCATCAGCAGCCAAGTGCAGCGAGGTGGACCCCAGGGCAAAAGGTTTCCTGTCTGGATGGTGGAAAGATGCTTGGAGGGGCATGGAGTATGGGCCAGAAAAGATGTACGAAAAGGCACCCGGGGTTTATGCTTCCAAAAAAAAGAAAAAGAACCTGGGTTGAAATGACCAAGGGATCCCCGGACACCCTGACCTGATCGGACATTAGAGGTGCTCAGTGCCAAAATCCTTCGGGCACTCCCTTGGGTGAACTCACAGCCCAGGTATGGGACACAGGCACTGGGTGCTACTGGTGCAGTACCAGTCAAACCAGTAATGGAAAGGTGTTATCACTTGGAAAACATTCACAGCACGAGGTGCTGGGGATGGCGCAGACTCCCACCCATGCAGCACCACCTTACCTCTTCCCCCTTCTCGCCAGCCAGCCCCCGGTCCCCTCGGAAGCCCTGCAGGCCCTGCGGAGACGAAGGAAGGAGCAGAGCAGGCGCTGGGCAAGCTCCCAGCCCGAGCTCCCCAGGGATTGCTGCCCTCTGCAACGTGCTCACCTGCTCTCCTGGCAGCCCTGACAGCCCGGGTTTGCCTCCCAGGCCTGGGGAGCCATGTGAACCAGGCTGCCCCGTGCGACCCGGCAAGCCCTGCAGCCCTGGCTCACCCTGCAGAGAAGAACCACACACAGGGAGTGAGCCGGGGCTGCCCCAATGCTGCCCACAATGAAACGCCAAAACTCCCTGCTGTTGTGAAATGGGTGGGCTGAACGCTGAGCTCTGCCTGGCTCTTGCCCCGACAGCAGTGCCTTCTAACCACCACGAACCCCCCAGGGACAGGGGCACGGGGCAGGGCAGAGGCTGCACGTGCTGCAAGCTTCATCCTGCCAAACCTGAACTACAGGAGAGCCGCAGCCAGCACTGCAAGAAGCAAAGGAGGAGGCAGGGAATGAGCAATGCACTGGGAGCAGGTCAAGCAAAAGCCCTCTGCATCTGCTTCCCAGCTCTGGGGCTTGCACTCAGAGCCGTCTCCGACCTTCCGCACATGCACGAGCCGCAGCAGAGCCCCGGTGCTGCTCACCGAGCTGAAGCCTCGGGGCAGCTTTTTGATTTTCCTCAGCTCCCTGGCAATTCTGAATTAGGAAATGATAAAGATCAATCTGGAACAAGCAGAAGTCATTTCCCTTCCAATTGCTTTGTTCGGATTTCCTGAGAAGTCTGGAACATTTTGTCACCCCCAAAACCAGGCTTTGTTTGTGTCTGGAAAGTCAGGGTTCAAGGGAAGCGCAGAGCAACACAGCTGCTTCAGTTACTTTTCAAGGGAAGAATCTGGTTTGGAAAACACAGAAGCTTGTCTGGGGGAGGTTTTCTTTCCCAGCTCCTTTCCTAGTGATCCCCTCGCTCCCCACAGACCTCCACACGTGCAGCCACCCACACCATGCTTCAGCAGTGCCTGCTCACAATCGGGGCACACAACCCAAAGGAACACCATTTTGTCCCATTCCGCTTCAAGTCCCCACTTCTGGGATTTGGGGAATATTTGCTGTTATTTGTGATTTGGTCTGTGATGGGCGAACCTGAGCAGAGATCCCAAAAGCAGAAAAGACCACGGGTAAATGCACCCTGAGCCGGGCTTTGGTGCCTGATGTGGACGTGAAATCTCTCCTCCTCCTCCTGCTGCAATCACACCTTCATCACCAGGGTCCTCTAAGCAAAGCAGAGCAAGGACAGATCCCTCTATGAGCGGTGCTTCGGATTTCTTTGTGCATCGGGCAGCAGCATCCACGCCACCAGACATGGGGACGAGGGATGAGGCACAGGCAGTGCCCAGCAGGGATCTGCCATAGCATGAATGGGCATCACAGCCTTTTGGGGCAAGTTCTAGCAGGACCACGGCACCTTGCCCAAAGTGGTCACCAAACCCACCCTGAACCGCTTGGGATGAGCTGAAAAGACATCAGGCTCGCAGCTGGATGGGAAAAACGGTCCTGTCCATCTGTGCTCCCCCTGCAGATCCTGCTCACGTGAAGGCAGGGAATGATTTTGGCACCTTCTGGTTAAGCTCCGCTGACCGACTCCAGTGTTTACACTCAACTGACTTAACGCAGCCCGTGAAGCCTTCCAGATGCTGGCAGCTGGTAGCACGCCATCCCCACGTGCATCCCTGCTGCGAGGGAGTGGGGCCGGGTAGAGGCCACGTTGCTGCAGGGTATGTGATGGGGAGCGGATTTACTCCGGCACTCAGCGCCCTGCAGCGTAGCTCTGATCCTTGCTCAAGATTTCACCTCTAAACTTCACCGTGGGCTTTTGGGATTGAGAAGATCCAACACAGGTGGTAGGACCTGGCCCACATCCTGGTTGTCAGCCTGTAAAGTCCTCCTTTAGACGGCAGGGAGAAAGGAAGGTCACTGCAGGAGAGAGCCGAGGGGACCAGGGGACCGGCCGGAGGGTGCTGGGGAGGGACGGGGGCGCTGGAGGGCTGAAGGAAGAAAACCGCTGGGCTGAGCGGTGAGGAGCAGCAGCAAAGGGCACTGCTCATCCACTGCAGCAACCAGGACAGAGACCATGAGAACCAGAGGTGCCAGGGGACACCTACAGACCAGCTCCCCTGAGGTAGTATCAGGCTTGGGGTGTGCCAGCTCATCCTGCGGGAGCTGGGCACCACCGAGCACTGGTGGGGAGCCAGTGGAAACCTCCAGCAGTGCAGGGAGATTGGGTTACCCGCTCTCATCTCCTTTTATCCACGGGGCGTTGAAACACCAGAGCTGTGCTCACTCATCTCTGGGCAGGCAATGGGGTCCCGGGTTCCCGCTACGCAGCGGTGCCCTTCTGCCAGCACGGCCAGAGCTGAAGGCTCACACGTCCCATCAGCCGCAGGGAACTGGGGGGATATTTTTCAGGAGGTGACAAAGAGACAGTGCACGCTGGTCCTGCAGAGGGGACCGGGGCTGCTTCTCACACGACCTTTCAGGTCACGCACACATCTCTTTGCAGAGGTCCCAAGCCAGCAGCAAACCTTATTTTTAGGATTCCCCTCCACACAGTGCTCCAAGCTTTGGTGCCCCAGGAAAGGCCCGGCTACCAAGGATCTTGCTGAGGGCACGTTCAACCTCTCTGAACAGAACAACCTCTCTATCCCACACCCCTTATACCAGCCCGCACCCCTGCCAGCAGCCCCCGAGCCCCAGGCACTCACCGTGTACCCCCGCTGGCCTTTCTCGCCCGGCTCCCCTGGCTCTCCCGATGGCCCCTGCACACAAACAGGCAGCGAGTCAGCAAATGCTGGCCACGCTCCCCCCGGGTCGTGTTGCAGAATCCACCGTGCTGAAAGATGCCAGGGCCTCGCGGATACAGTTACAGGGAGAACAAAGAACAATGCACAAAAGCAGCCTTGGGATTCACGTCCAAGGATGGATCTGCACCCAAGTGCCCTGCGGCTGCACCAGGGCTCGCTCACACCTCAGCACCCTGCCCGTGTTCACTGCTCTGATACCCGCAGGAGGCTGGGATGCACGTAGTGTGGTGGAAGCACGGGGCACGCAGACCCACCACCCTCTGCAAGCATCCCACAAGCTGCTCCTTGGGTTGTTCTCATGCTTTTCTGAATGACTTTATGCTGTCCTTACCCAAACACGTGGGCGCACACAGGAGCAGCATCAGGAACCCAGTCCCCAGTGAGAGGGGCTGCTGGAGGGAGGAGCAGGGGCAGGGAGCAGGGACATCGAATGCCACCTGCCCATGGGTGGCCCACAGACAAGAAAACCACGAGGCCTCTTTGAAACCCAACCCCAAGACCTTGAGTTACAGCTGATTTTTGGGGAGCCCAGGATTGCTCAGGGGCTGGGACATGAACTCAAATTGTCCGTGGGAAGGCAGGAGCAGCCCGGAGGTGGCCACGCTTACCGGCACTCCTGCTTTCCCTGGGTGTCCTGGAGGGCCGGGGGCTCCGGGTTTCCTCTGGATGAAAGAGAAAGAAACATTGGCAGAGCAGATCTCACTGCCAAGGAGCTTGGAAAGAGGAAAACTCAGCTGGCCATGCAGAGGGAAAACCAAACCACAGAACTTTGCAGCGGTACTCACCGGCCAGCCTGCGTGCAGAAGCTGGTAAAATGGTGATTGCTGAAAAGGGAATGGGAAAAAAACGTGAAAAAATCCTCCCCAAATCCCTGGTCTCTTTCTGCTGGTTTCAAAGTCTTTTGGGAACAGGCAGCAATGAACCATTCCTCTGGATGGCTTATTTTTTACAGTACGTGTATGCGAGTCATGGGAGAAGGCTGAATCAGCACACCACGAGGTGCAGGACATGAGGAACTGCTGGCCTCACTAGCAAGTTGAGATGACAGAGAGCTCACATCTTCAGGCGTAGGGGGACCAAGCAGCCAGGTCACCTCTGCTGCTAAACAGAGCTTGGAGAATGTTATGAAAACTGTTGTCTTTAGCCCAGGTTGGACTAAAGCAGATGTCGTGACACGTGGGTTGGCTGGGTCGGAAACCTGACCCCCCCAGCAGCCCCAGAAGGCAGAGATGCTGAGCTTCCCCTCACAGCCAAACACACTGCACACTTCCAGCTTTCAGAGGACCACCAAGGGACAAGCAAACACCCCAAAGCCACAGGATGGGCTAATCCCACCTGGCCACAGCTAGCCCCACAGTGCTCCTAACCAGCATAAGGCTCCTGAACACTTCACGGCACAGCCTCCTCTGCATGCTCCCAGGTTCTGGGAGACGACCAGCAAACAAAGCAGAATGTATTGAAGGCAACCAGCCAGCCTCCTTTTCTCCCAGCATCATGAACCACAGACATTCAGGACGCAAATCCCATCTCTCCTATTCCTCCTCCTCGCTCCACAGCAAGGTCAGACACAAGGTTCAGGCAGCTCCTCCGAATCCTGGATTGCATAAAATGCTAAAAAAAACCCCAAACCCTGCCTTGTTCCCCACCAAGCAGCTGGAGGGGCCGGGTTCCCACGTGCTCAGGTTTTACCCAGCACCAGCCTCAGGGGCTCAGAGAACCCCCCCCGAAATTCACCCTCCGATACCGGAGGAGATGGGGAAGCCAAGGCACTCATTACTGAACATAAACACAGACCTTTCAACATGTGGAAATATTTCTAATAACGAGCGGGGCTCTCGGGGCAGATGATGGATGAAGGCATTTAACGAGCTCTAATGCTGCACCAGGCATCTCGGCTGCTTTCAAGTTGGTCCCGAGCTGATTAACGCGAGCAGCCCCCGCCAGGCTGCGGCCCCCTTGCTCAGCCACTTCTCATTTCCCCCAAAAAGCTGCTCAGGACAACTTTCGGGGGGCTGGAGCACAGCCGGTGCTATTGCCTTGTCTTGTGAATCGGTGAACTCGGGTTCACTCGGGACAGGATATTATTTCATTAGGCTTCAAAAAAAATAAAAATCCAACCTTTTGGGAAAAAAGAAATCCCACAAGAGGTGAACTCGTGCTTCAGAGCAGCAGGCGCCAAGGAGAGGAATGAATGTTCTTCTGCAATTTAAGCAGGAAACTGCCCAAACTTTGCCTCCAACAGCTCTGACGAGTGGTGTGATGGACACCGGGACGGTGTGGGGACCGGGATGGGACTGGTCACGGTGTGGGACCCATTCTGCAAGGCTCCAGCCCCATCCCAGGGCCGGGAAAGCCTGCAGTGAGCAGGTCTGCCCACACCCCTGGGCTTCTCCTCCTGCCGTATTTCTTTTTGCTCTGGAGTTACCAGCCCTTGCTCCCCAGCCTGACCTCCTCACCTACAGCAGCACCAGGGCAGGAGAATGTGGATGTCAAGCAGGTCTGGCTCGACAGGAGCGAGCTGTCTCCCCGCAGCCAGCTCTTACACCCTGCAGCATTACAGACCTCCTGTCCTATGGTGGGGCCCGCGGCACACCGGTCTGTGCCATGCCTGTGGGCAGACCCCAGCCACGGGGTGATAGCCCTGCCTCAATGAGCCCCCAGGACAGCGTGTGCTGGAGCAGCCAGAGAACTTCCTAGGGGCTTGGTGGACGGACCCGAAGGGAACATCGCCACTCCCATCCAGCACGAAGAATGCTTTTGATCCTCGGCGGGTGCTGAATAGCACAGGCTGCCTTGCTTGTAATCCCTGCTTCCCTCTCATCTCCTGCCAGGCACCTGCTGGCAGGGGGCAGGGGCAGCACCAAGAGATGGGTGCAGCAGAAAAACCATCGCCCCAAGCAGGCTCTCCCCCAGCATCTCCCCTCTCCTGCAGCAGGAGGATGGGGTCCCGGCACCTGCCAGGCCATGCAGGGGTCTGGGGGGTTGGTGTCAGGGCACAGCAGGACAGGGTTGAGCCTGACCCCCTGGGGCTTTTGGGCGAGACCAGAGATGTTTCAGAGGAGTAAATATGAGGGAGGTTGCCTGCACTGCATCCATGGATGTGCTACCAGCATTAGAGGCACTTAGAGAGGGATGCCGTTACCCTCTGCACAAATGCAGAGCTGCAGATAAGAAGTTGAATCTCTTTGCCCATGGTCTCTGAAGCTTTCAGGAGCTGGAGATCCAAGCCTGGCTTTCAGAGCAGCCCATCGCCCCGGCCCACACCAGCTCCCCCAGTGCCACTGGGCAGATTGCAGAGACAACACGGGGACATCACACACACACAGCGCAGAGCATCTCCGCACCAGGGAGCTTGAGCCCAGGCTTTCGGAGTGCCTACAGCAGCCAGAAACCCAGCACCTTCAGCTGCTGCCCTGCCAGGCTGAGGCAAGGCTCTCCAGGGCTTGAGATCCAGCTTAATGCCAGCAGGCGCTCTGCCAGGGGGAACCTGGATGAGGCCGCCTGGGTCTCTGCAGAGGTCGCTCCCACACAGAGGTAGGAGCAAGAGCCCCCTTTTTCCTTTCCTCCCCTCCAGCCACTGGGTTTAGGAATAAATTAACAAGCTGTTTCCATTAACAAGGACAGCAATGATTTCTTACAGTGGTAACATCACGAGGCATGTGGTGGGGTGCCCAGGCCGAGCAGAACCAAGCAGAACCGAACCCCTCATGCTCGGTGCTTGCAGCCACCAACGCTGCTGAGCAGCCCTGTTCCCCTCCCAGCAACATCTCGCCCCAGCAAGGAGCCTGTTGGCAACAAACACCACAAGCCAAAGCCAAATGGCGAGCATCTACTCTCCTTGCATCCACCCTCTCCTCCCATGTCTCCATCGTGACAGCCTCCCCTGCCCCTGCTCCTCCCTGCTGGCCAGGAGAAGATGGAAAGGAACACCTTTGGAAGTGTTAAATAGAAAAAAAAAAAAAAGGAAACGGATAGGAATCCCAGTGCGCATCCTGAAGCCCTCCTCCCAGCCCCGTGGGGCACAGAGCTGGTACCCCGGGTGCGCATGGGGCTTCCGACTCACGGTGAAGGTCAGCCAGTCCTCTCGGGAGTTCCTCCAGAGGATGATGGTGGGGACGCCGGGGATGCCCATGGGACCCGGGTCCCCTGGGGGTCCCGTCTGCCCCATGGCTCCAGGGTATCCCTAGGAAGAGAGAGGCAGCTCCTTAACAGCAGCGTGGGGTTTTAACGCTCATCACAAGCTGGAAACAGGTCCTGGCCAGGCCAGGAGCACTCTCACCGTGTCACCAATGGGGAAGTGGTGACAGAGATGTTAGTGTGAGCTGTGATGTCCCCAGCAGCCCTGCTGGGGGCTGCAGCAATGCCCTTAACAGCCCCATGCCTGTGTGCTGCAGGAGAGCAGTAGGGCACAGCGAGGGGAACCCACCACCCCTAACCCACAGCATGTCGGTGCACTGACTGCAGCAGCCCCAGGGCGTCCCTTCCTCCAGCAGGCAAACTTAACCCTCTCTCCGTGATTTAAGCAGGGTCCTGCTACTTTCACCACTGAAAGGTGGAAAAGGTGCTGCAGGACCAGCACCCATGGGGCTGGCCACCGCAGTACATGGGGTCAGATGGGCTGGTGGGTGCAGCATGGGACTGGACTTTGGGACATGGCAGCATCCCTCCAGGTGACCTGAGCTGGAGCAGCTTCACGGGCTTCAAATACCCAGCTAAAATAGTTTTCTCCTCCTCCAAATGCACTTAAGGGGCCACCAGGCTGCAGCATCAGATACTCACTTGGCTATTCTGATCAAAAAAAAACAAACATACAAGCAAGCTGCAAACCCCAACCATCGATGGTATTTTCCCTGGACCCTCGGCCACATCTCGAGGCTTTATGAGTTTTCCCAGATGCTCACCTTGTCTCCTTTGGGCCCCACCAGCCCGCGTCTCCCAGGGCACCCCTGCAAGGCAAAGGAGCAGAGCTGTGTCACCCGACTCTGCTGGCTTCCCCAGCCCAGGGAAGCGAGAAGGGATTCAGCCTCCAGCTGAGAGCAAACCAAGAGCACCGAGTGCCCCAAACCCAGCCCCGAGAGCTGATGGGGTGGGAGTTGCATCCCACTTGGTGCTGCCCTGGCACCAGGATGCAGCTCTAGGCCAAGAGGAGCCAAGCGCTCCTGCTGCATCCATCACACAACCGACCCTGAGCACATCTCCTGACACCTGGTGAGGAAAGGCAGAACGTTAGGGGGAAAAAAAAGGAGAAATGGAAAGCTGGACCGTGGCCATGGACTCGAACAGTAGTTTGGGGGAGGATGCAAACATCTGCAGCTTTTAACTTGTAGATTTGATCTGCCTCGTCTCTAAACAAACGTGTGCTTGTTGGCCAAGTGATGACCCCACTTGAGGGCTTACCAGAGCATCTGTCCGGACAGAAATGAAGCCAGCTGGGGGATCCCAGCTTTTCCTGATGAAAGGAACGTACGTGGGAGATGTGCGCAGAGCCAGGCACTGCTGCAGCGCAGCATCTGCTGCAGAACTGCGGCTCTGGTGGCCTCAGCGACAGCCAGCCTCTGCCCTCTGCTTACAAACTGCCTGCCCGAGCCCTGCAGCCTGAGATTGGAGGCACCAAATTGCACTGGGAGGCACAGATATGGCCTCGCACCCACCACAGCCCCGGCTGTGTATCCAGAAGAAGCTTTGGCACCAAGGAACATGTCACCAAAGGGATGTTCATCACCTGCTGTGCCCAGACCCGAACCAAAGGGCCAGATCATGTCAGGAGACAAACAGAAATTGATCCAAAAGATCTCTCCCAGAAGGGAGCCCCGCAAACTGCACAGCACCACCGTGACCCCCTTCCTGCGGGGTGTCCCCACAGCAGGGACCGCGTGTGCCCCAGCCCCGGGGGCTCCTCCAAGCAGAGCGCAGAGAAGTCTGCGCTTGCCCACCGTGCGAGCTCGTGCCCCTAGCAGGATTCGGTTTAAGCCTACAAAGAGCAAATATGTCTCTGCTCCCAACCAGCCAAAGCTAAGTGACAGAAACAAAAAAAAAAAGGAAAAAAAAAAGTGGCACATGGCTGAGAAAAGCCAAGCAGCTTTTGAATGCTGGCAGTGCAGCGAAACCACAGCAAGGAGGATTAGCAAGATCATAAACATCAGCAGCTCGGAAAGCAATAACCACTTTCTGCTCCTCACTGTGTTTGGTTCCCCTCAGAGCTCTGGTGCCTTCACAGAGGGCAATGGCTGTGATGGGAACCGGGGCCATGGTCCACGGGGTCTGTAAGTGTCCTCACTGGGGTTTGGGCATGAACAGGAGGTGGCAGAGCGCTGGACAAGCCTCCATCCACACCTTCCTACCAGAACAGGTACTGAAAATCGTTCTGCAAACATGTGAAAACTTCTGAGGGCGGCAAACCAGACATACATGAACCTGCACCTCCAGACTCCAGAAAGCAATAGCATCAGTTTCCCCCAAAACACACTGATTTCCCTGAGGGACACTGCCAAGGACGAGAAAAATCCCCATGAGCAAAAACCTTCATGCTAAAACTCATTGTTTCCAAGCTTTTCCTCTAGAAAAATCAGGAGACAGCACCTGCAGACACCCGCCCTGCTTCACACCACGTTCCTGGAGGCAAGGATGCCCAAGGTGACCCAGCAGAAGGGGGTGCTCCAAGGCCAGCACACAGCACCACCAAAACCAGCAGCAGAGCAAGGCCATGCTTCCAAAGGAAAAAACCTTAAATTCCGTGCACGAGCTGCATTTGCGCACCCTGATACACCCACTGCGTCCTCGCTGGCATCGCCACACGGTGACAAAGGACAGCAGCAAGAGGTGCGGGGGCAGTGGCCACCTCCCTGCCTGAGCCCAGCAGCTCAGAAGCCCTTCAAGCTGCTCCAAATCCTGATCCAAGCCACCATCAAAACACATCTCAATGCTTCCTATGGGGGGGGAAAGCAATTCCCTGCTGGCTCAGCCTCCTCCTGCCAGGCCACTGCCGGGCTGTCAGCCCCCGGGATGCTTCTGTGGCTCCTGCGATGTTTCCTTCAGCATCTGCTCCTTTTGCCGCTTTATTTTGTTTCCACAGGCAATAGCTGCAGGAACAAGGAGCTGGCTTGAAAGGGAAGCTAGCAGTCCTAAATTTAGCCGGTGTCCTACAATGCCTGGCACACCGATGACAAATTTAGGGCCAGTGCACCGAACGCAGCCGTATGGACAGATGGCCCTGCACAGAGACCGGCCCCAAGGTCCCCAAACCCAAAATCCAGCCAGGGCAGCCCCATGCCCGACGTTCCCACATGTACAGGGTAGGAGGAGATGATGCCTGTGGTTGCCTTCAGCTGTGCAACAGGGTGAATAAAATGCAGTTTTCTGCTTAAGAAAGCCTAGCCAAGTGAAGGCTGACAACTCCTCTAAAGACCTAGCTACTCTAAATTTACTATTTCTAAATTTTCCCTTCTTTTCTCATCCACTACACAATGAATGAGAACCACGATTCACTAACAACTTGAAAAACCAATAAAGCCCTGTAAGCCTGGGTTAATTCAATGCTTTGAATTTTGGGTGTGACAGTGGTGGAAAAGCAAAGGACAGCGATGCCAGCAGGGGCCTGCTGTGGGGACAGGGGCTGGAGGTGACTGCTTCGACTTCAGGCAGCATAAAAACAAAGCCAACAGCACTGTTAAATGACTTGAGACCATGTCTAGGGCAGGGGACAGAAGGAAATGGTCTTCTCCATCTGCCTGTGAAGCTGCCACCTGCCTCCACCACCCACCCGTCCCTCCCCCTCACCTCTACCACTCACCGGCAGCCCTGGTGGCCCTGGTGGCCCCGGGGGTCCTGGCTTCATGCGAGCCCCCTGCCTGCATGCCGCCGGCGAGATGGGGTACCCCAGGGTGGTGGGAGGGTGCTCCGGGTCACCTGCAGCCATCCCCATCCCCGGGGGACCTTTGGGTGCAGCCGCCTGACGTGCCGATGGGGACAGCTTGGGGACAGCGTTGGGCACGATGGCATGGGCGGGTTTGGTGGGTGGGAGGCGGCGCTGGGCACCCGCAGCACCCTTCTGCTTCTCCATGGTGACGTTCTCCTGCTGGGGGTCGGCGGCGTGCTCCTTCTGGGCTGCTCGCTGCGTTTTGGCTGGTGGCTCTGGGGGGATAAAGCACCGTCAGGTACGGGGCACTGCGCCCGAGCTCGGGAGAAAGGGAGGAAAGTGAAACAGACTCACTGGAGTTACCAGTGGCCTGTGGTCCGCTCCTGCCGTGCCCTGGCCTGCCAGGGCCGCTGATTTTATTGTAGGTGGAGTTCAACAGCTCAAAGCCTTCATCCTCAATAGAACGGATTCCCTCCTCCTCCTCCTCGTCTTCCTCCTCGGCCAATGGCATCTCATCAGCAGAGAGCGAAGGCAGGGTGCTCCCATCCGGCTGGAGGTTAAGGGTCTCCTCGGTGTCCTCCCATGCCCGTGGTGGCCCCGAGGTCCAATCTGAATTGGAGAACCTCCAATCCTGAAAAGGAAAAATAATGAAATCTGAAGTTTTCTCTCTTTTTTAAGCCAGCAGCTTGTTTCATCGGGGCTCCGGAGGCCACCACTGCTCTGATGCCCTGTCCTGGTCCAAAGTGCACCCACAAGCCCCTTTCAGCACCAACATGGAGCAGGAGTTGAATGGGCTCCAGGCAGCTCCCCAGCCTTGGGAGAGCTTGTCAGTGCCAGGCAGGTTAGTTCAGCCACCTGAGTTCAACGACATTTAATTTACCACAGTGGTTTGCAAAGGATTTGCTTTGCCTTCAGCTGCCCCACCAAGGGTCACTTTAGAACAGCGCAGGGCACGATGCCTCCCTCCGCCCTACAGCCCCAGCAGAGCCCAGACACCAACCACGGATTGAGAAAAATGGCAATATTGATAGAAACATCCACAAACAAAAGTTGTGAATGTGGAAAAGGAGATAAGAAATAAGCATTACAGTGCCAACCCACACCTGCAACACACTTCGGTTTTACATCCACCACCGATGTCAGTGTCACAGGATGGACTCGTACCCCAAGTCCCGAAGGACCTGATGCTCCTTGGTAATAGCAGTGTTTCCAGCAGCCCCCCACGCCTCCCAGTGCCCGCTCAGAGCTTGCCCTGCGGGGCTGGGCAGCCCAGTGCCAGGCAGCCACCAGAGCCCATGGGACCGTGGCTGGGGGCTCCTTGGGGCTGGTGCAACGCAGCTGAGGAACAGAGTCTGGGAGAAGTCACTAGAGGGAGATGCAGGCCCGTGAGTGCCTCGCTTGGCTGTGGGAGGGGAGCAAGTACAAGGAGACACCAAGCATCCTTCCCAGCGCGCCTTCTTTTGACTGAACCCATTTCTTGGCCTTGATCCTGCTCGGTTGCAAACCCGTCCTGGTGCTCCCAAGCCCCCCCAGCAGCAATCCCACTGCCAGAGGTTCTGCAGGTGAGGACCCAGTGACACAGGTGGCTCTGGCCAAACCCGCTTCTGGAGAGCCCTGGAGGCAGAGGAGCTCAACAGGCAGCAGCATTTTCCAAACAGCTGAACGCTTTGTGTTCAGGTGTGAGAACAACCCGGAGGAATCCACCCCAGGTCACCTCCATCCCACGTTACCTGAGCCCAACCGCTGCAGCTGCAACTGAGCGGGGCTTCGGGCCAGCCCTTGACCCCAGTGCTCACCCAGAGAAAATATTCTTCTGACCCAAGGTGTTATCTAAGTACAGGGATTTGGGGGAGCACAGGAATATTTCCACCTTCAGTTTCAAGGTCCTGAGGATGCAGAGCTGGGTTCTGCGCTGCCTGCTCAGACACACACACCACGTACTGAAGGTCTGACTAAGCCCCGCACTTCAGAGCCACCCACGTCACACTTCTGCTTCAACCAGAGCCAGGAATAACACCACGAGGTGCAATCCAGCCTCCCCCACTGACTCAGAGGCAGCAAGCTCACATTTTGGTGCCCGACACCCATCTAACCCCTCCAGTCTTGTGCGCAGCCCCCACACAACAAAGCTGGTGGTGCTGGGGTGAGGCAGAAACCCCCAGCTCGAGCAAAACTTCCCTCATGCTCAGTCCTGGAGCTGCTGAAGGCAGCCTGACGTCCCTGGCATCGACACAACCACGTGCTCAGCAAAGCCAGGCAGTGGCAAAAGCCTGATTACAAAGAGAAGCTGCCAAAAGGCAGATGACAAAGGGGAGAGCTTCGTTCAGAAATGATGTGGCCGTGCTCTGAGTATACACCACAGATTTTTTTTTTTTAATTTTTTAAAGCCATCGATGATTTGGATTATAATGCAAAGAAGAGGAAGGGTTGGGGGAAGCAAAACACATCACATTCCCACGCTCTAGACCTCCCCTCTCTGTGAACCCCATAAAGTAGCACAGCACTGGGGTGCTGGCAGGGAGCAGCACCCAGTCACCGGCAACGTGGTAAGAAGGTAAGACCCAAGCCCCAAGGAAATCACAGAGCTCTGCTCTTAAATCACTTGGCCATTGTTTTGAACCCCGAAACTGCTGTGATAGGAGTAGAAATGGTGAAGCACACGAGGACGTCTGCTCTACCCACTGTGATGTTGGCTCTCCAGCCAACCACGGCCTTGTGAGCCCCAGGAGGATGAGGCAGGGGCCATCAGTGCTTCTACACCGCACGTTATCAGCCGTACACCTTCCTCCTCCTAGCACGTGGGGTCAAGGTGGAGCAGAGCTGGGAGACCAGAGCTGGGGAAGGCACAGACATGCCCTCCCTCTGATGGACTTTCTCCCCGTATCTCCATTTCGCAGCCTCTCCGCCCACAGCACAGCAATTCCTCTCCTTTCTCCATCCCCCAGTGACCTCCGAGGAGGCAGAGCCCCAGGCATCCGCCCCCCACCACACAGCACCCCCGAGCCCCAGCCCCCTCCTGGATGCTCCCCCAGAGCAGCAGCACCCCAGGCAGCCTGCTCTGGGCACAGGGGGCTGCCGGCCCCCTCTGCAGCCGTCCTTACACCAAGCTCGAGGTGTCGCTCCCCTGGGGGTCCCTCCGGGGGGCTCAGAAGCAGCACTCCCACCCATCTTCAGGAGGCTACCGAGGGGACATCATTTAACAGGGCTTTTAATTAAAACTACCCCAAGGATGCACATCCCTGCCGGATGACTGCTTCCTTGCTACTCCTCACCTGTAGCTCTGCTTTCTCCAGCAGTGGGGCACCTCTCCCCATGGGCCACATCCTTCCCAGGGCTGGGGGCTACGGTCCTGAGCTCAAAGCCCACCTCAGCTGCCCTTGGCTCTGCCCACAAACCTCTCATCAGACCCACAGAGCTCAGGCTTGGCTTAGGTACCACTGCTGGCTTTCTTGAGTCACCATCCCTGGAGGTCTTTAAGAGACGTTTAGATGTTGAACTTAGTGATATGGTTTAGTGGAGGACTGGTTAGTGTTAGGTCAGAGGTTGGACTGGGTGATCTTGGAGGTCTCTTCTAAACCTAGACAATTCTGTGATTCCCATCACCCAGCTCCTAGAGCCTGACCTGGAGTTCCTTGGTAGGAGCGATTAGCATCTTAGAGTATTAACATGCTATAATTAGCAGCCATTAGCTCACTTTCCCCCCAAATAATGCAATTTACAGCCCACACAGTTTGTTAGCAAACCACAGAAAAATTGGGGTCAGCTCCATGCACGCTCCAACATCTGCGCGGCAAATATTTAATGCTATTTGTAAACCTCCACCTCCAGCACCTGGCAACCTGAAGAGGAGCATCTGAAATAGGAAAGGGAATAAAAACTCATCCTGAGGGATGAAAGAGGCTCGGAGGAGCGGTGGCACCAGGCATCAGAGGCTTCTCCACGAGCCTCTTCCTGCAGCCAGGCACGGTAATTAAACCCACGGTCTCTGCAATCACAGCTGCATGATTCAATTTGGGGTTTGGCATGTAGTAAATCCGAGGAGAAATGAGAGCTGGTGGGGGCTGGGGACTTGGCCTCTAGGTTCACATTAAAATAGTTTCAGAAATTGACTCATTCCTGGTTAGATTTGGGTTTGGCTCTTTTGTAGTTGGGGGCGCAGAGGAATTCTTTGGTCTTCCCCAGAGAAAATTTCTCTTATTTTTAACTGAACTTCTCATTAATGGGCAGAGCTGCGGCAATGCAGGACACTGCGGGAGGGCTCTGCAAGCTGGAAGGGAAAATGTTTCAGTCCTGAGGGGGCAAAACGCAGTGCTGAAACCTGCCCCGGGCTGCAGCCTGGGTACCGACCTGCTGCGAGCTCCTACCTCCTGCAGCACCCAGCTTCACAGAGGTGCAAGAAACTTGGCCATGGGCAGTTTTTCATTTCATTTAAGCAGGAACTGACAGCTTTTTTTTGGAAAAAATTGGGGCCTTTTGCTTCCCAGGTCCCTCCTTGGGGTCACAGACATCGTCTCCATCTCTCAGCCCAAACCCCAGCTGAGCCCATTGAGCACCCACCAAGATGCAGGGGGCAAAAAAAACATTTGCTTCACCCCCTAGGCAGATGTCCCCAGACTGTCCACACCAGAAACAGTGTGTGCTTTCAACAGCTGCCTGAAGGGATGATAAAACCGGGTCTCTGTTGACTGCCCTGACATCATCTTCTACCCTACAAAAAAAAGAAAAAAGAAGCCACAGCAGTTTCTGTGTGAGCTGAAGTGAGAAAGAATTGATTTTTTTGTTTTCTTCTGAAAAATGAAATCGTGCAGTGTTGCAGTTTTAATGTTAGGTCTGTTGCTTTGGGAGGGTTTTCTGATTACAGTTTTGAAATACAACTGTAATGGTGAAAATTAAAGTAGTTCACGAGACCCCCATTCCTCCCCCTCACCAAGAATTGTCATTTTTAATTCAATTGGAAAGTATCTTTAAAATAAAATTTGCAATAAATGAAACCATGATACCGAAACGTGTCAGCTACAGCCGCTTCCAAGAGAACTTTACACTTCATCCTGTATGTCTTACAGAGAGGGCAGCCAAGAGAGACAGCAGCACCTCTGCTTCGTGCTGCAGTGCGAGGATGGGATGGTTATGAGGATGGGGTGTTTAAGCCCACAAAACACACGGACATCAGCAGCCAGAAACCCTTTGACAGGCAGAGGACAGAGGAAGGTTGAGCTTAAAGAGATGCTGAGATCCCAACCTCGCTAATACACCACAAAACCCTGGATCTAAAAGCCATTTCTTCAAAGGAAATCAAAGGAAAATCTCCAGTTTCTGAGGTCTGGGAGAGGAGTGAATGGGAGCCCACCGTTAGCGCAGCCTCGGAGACCAGGACCAGGCTCAGAGCTGAAGGGGCTCCTCGGGGAGCTGAGGAACCAAAACACCGATGAGCATCGTGGGCCAGACCTCCACATCGGAGACATGAAAGCTCTCCCCATTGTTTGCTTTACAAAGCACTGACATCGCTGCTAAAATAAAATCCAACATAAACTGTTAGCTGCAGAGGAAAGGCATCTAGGCAATGCTGGGGGATGGCATCAAGCGAGGAAGAGTGTGGTAGGAAGCCTGGGCTCTGCTCCCACTTGCCTAAAATACCAGGCTTAAAGGTTCTTGATGCCAGATGCAGACATGATTAACCAGGAGTGAAGAATTCAGGTGTGCAGTGGGGGGTGTCAGGGCAGGACAAAGGTATTGGTACATTTATACTGCATAAGGGAATGAGGCTCAGTAGGAAGCCGGGGTGCAGCCCTGCAGCCTGCACCAAAAAAGCACTGGAATTTCAAAGAAAATGCTTGTCTGCAATTTTTAAATTCAGCTTGAATGTCTGGCATGGGAAAGGTCCGTACTAGAAGCTCTCATCTGGCGAGCTCCGGGGAAATGACCGGCTCTAAGCTGAAAGTTACTGGTCCCTTACGCACCAGTAATCACAACTGAATTATACGGGTTCTGTGTAAACAGACCAAAGAGCCAAGATCAATAGCATCCATGTTTGCTCCTTTAAATGGCCAAATTTAGAGGTAGAAACCGTTATGAGAAGAACCAGCTGAGAAACCCAATCTGGGAACTGCTTCAGGCAGCTCAGGAGCTGCCCACAGCACAGGAGGCAGAAGGCATAGGGGGGGCGAAACCCCAGAATGACATACGGGGGGGGAACCAGCATGAACTGAAGGCAGGCAGGGGATGCTGCACTGTAAGAGAGAAAAAAGGGGAACAGCCCTGGGGTTAGCGATGGGGAGCCGCATCTGTAGGGGAGCAGTGGCAGAGCCGCCGCAGCCACGTTCCCATCCCATGTTTGGGCAAAGCCAGACGACATGACCAGAAGACAGCGAGATACTTTCCATTCCAGCAGTGACAAGGAGGAGGTTGGAGCCAGAAGGTTTCTCGGTCCAGCCCCGTTGATGCACCCCCGAAGCTCTGACACCGCAGGCTCTCCGCAACACGTGCGTATGTTCGACTTGGCTCAGAGAGCTGGGGGAGTCCCAGGGGACTGGGAACAAGCTTTAACTTGTGCCAATACAAAAGAAAATAAAAAAAGGCAAACAGGAGGCCTAAAGTAATTACAGACATTGTCCCCAAAACAAAGCCCAAGCTAAATAGTGGAGCAAGTGATAGAAGGCTTGTTAATAACGAAATCTCAGATAATGCAATTAATGCCATGGTTTTGAGGCATAATCCTGTGCAACCTACTTGATATCTCACCCAAAGAGATTAAGAGCATCTTGTTGACCCAGAAAAAAACAGTGTCAGGGTAGTGATCCCAGACTTCTGTAGGGCTTTTTACTTGGTACGGCTGCACGACACCATCCAAAAGCTAAATTCGTTTGGTGAACAGGAAGCAGGTTAAAACCCAGCTTGGGGCACATCCGTCCGCAGGAGCCGAGACAGCCAGCGTACCGTGCTGCACTCGCTTTCATCAAGGTCAGCCTAGGGAGAAGGTAATTCAAAGCTTCATGCCTTCCCTAGCAGGAAACACAGGTTTATTAATAGAAACCTCTTCTATCCAACAGTCAAAGGTACAATGCGATTTATGAGCTCGTGGTCAGAGAAAGACAATTTAAAACTATTTAAACTATTTAAAACTATTCCCCCCCCCCCAAAAAAAAAAACATCAAACCCCTGGAAAAGCTTTCTGGGAAAGATGAAAACCAGGACTGGGCTTTTTCCTAAGTGAACTAATTTATAGTAGGAATAATCACCAGGGAACCCTACGGGCTGTGTTCAGCAGAAGATAAAGTCAGACATAATTATACCTGCAGCATCTGCAGCAGGAGCCTGGGGGAAGGAAACTGTCTATTGCAGACCAAAGGCACAGGATCTCGTGTACAAGAGCTGTTTGCTCAACCAAAAAATGGGTTGATTCAGCCCAGTGACCACCCACACCACTGCTTTCCGTGACCAAGGGCAGCAACGTTTGCTCAGCAGGTTGATATATGGCACTCAGGTGCTGCGATTGGGACGGGAATACGTTGTAAGCCTAAATATTAAGATCAATGGTTTCTTTTTAGTGGTCCTTGTGAGCTGCTGCAGAAGCAGCCTGTTTTCACAGAGCAATGCTTGGGGTTCCCTACAGCCTATCACACAGTGGATTTTAAGTGCAATAAACCATCCACAGGCACCTTCTGCTGCCTGAAAAACCAGTTTCAGAGGTCTTCCAATGGCTGAGATATTAGAGCTGCCAGACCCAGGGATAACCACCTCCAGGACGCTGCTGAGAGCAGTGGAGACATTGCTTTGCTCAGGCCGTCAGAGCTCCCCACCGGCCTTCACGACAAACCTGCCGGGATGTTTGAGATCAGCCAAGGTCACCCAAGAAGCCCAAAGGCCAAGGGAACAACAGGGAGAGAGCTGGCAGCACCCACCATTAAGCAATCAAAGGCACTAACAAGAAATTAGCAACTAAATCACCATTAAATGCTCTCAGAAGTTGTGTGTCAGATGGGCCTTCTTCCTGAACTTTAAGTAGAGCCAGCATTCCTCTGGCCATAAAAAACAAAAGCAAGCTTCTTTCCTCTTCTCTACGTATGAATTACCTGTAACCATCACGAGCACCACACTGTGATTTGCTTTCCTCTGTTGGAATGTGTCTTGGCACAAGCAACAACCAGCAAGAAATGCTGTATAGTACACTCCACTATCATCTTTTACCCTAAACACTGAATATTTTAAAATGCCAATAAAGGTTTTGTTTTGTTTTTTTTTTTTTTGTACAAGCTCATTATATTCCATTTGCACTGCTACTACCAAGCACTGCTTAACCCAGCAGAAATACACACTCAAGTTGTGCTGCACAGGAGCATCTCCTCCAGCTTAAGCCTCTGCAAATTGAAGAGCAGAGATCAGGTTTTTGCCCAGTGCATTCCTCTGGTTTATTTGGCCTCTTTCTTCCCAGAACTGTTTCCAAAAAATTACTTGCAAGGAGCTCCCTGGCCACTGGCTCACACATACCGTAAAGCTAAAGAACGATACCAGCCCTACTCGTTTCCCTGATCATGCTCATAAAGCTCTCAGGACATTTCAAAATCCAGATGACATCTAGAAACTAGTTTGGAGAGTCGAGAAGGTTAAACCTGTGAAGAATGGCTTTGGGATCTCACATTAAACTGCTTTGGGAAAGTCCAGAGATGAGCCCAGCCCTCACTCAAGTAAAGAAAGGAAGACAAAAGGGAGCAGAAGTGGGGCAGCACCACCCATCTCTTGAAGATGACCAATAAATAGCAACATACTTTAAAAAAAAAAAATAATCACAAAAGGGATAGACTGCATTTTAGATAAAATTTAGGCTGCCAGTAATAAACAATTCATCTGTTCGCTTCATTCACTTACATCTTCCTCCACCATCTCCATAGCACTCCATAACTAATTAGCCCTAATTAGGAATTCAGGAATTTAGCAATATACTAATTTAGTTCTAAGTGAACAAAGACACAGAAAGCGCAACCCCAAAGCAGAGCTTTGCACAGCCCCAGCAGCAGGGCTGATCTGCTCTTCATTATTTTCAAACTGCGATACGCTCGTAGTGCATTTTTTTTCCTTTCAGTAAATCCAAACGTCAAAGATCCCGAGACGTCTCTGGTCCTGATTAAGTGCTTGAGAAACAAACTTGTCCCAAGCCCAGCGTCTTGTTAGCCTTCCCCTGTAAACGTCACCAGTTCCCTACCACGGCAGCATCTCACTGACCAGGGTTTGATGACCAGCCCCAGTGAGGCGCAGACCGTTTTCCAGATGGGAAGAGCAATTTCACCATTTCGTCTCACCGTTCCAGCTCACCTCAGTACTGAGAGTTCATTGCCACCATCACCATGACACCAACCCACAACACCCAGCAGGACAGCAGCGTGCTCACCCATAAATCTGCCTGCTGCTGTGATATCAGCTCGTGGCTCAGCCCAAGAGCGCAGGACACGAGCCCAGCTGCGAAGCCCACTTGGCCCTGCAGAAGCCTGGCTTACACCAGGGGGCTAACAAGGTGCAGCAGGCAGATTAAGCCAGACAAGACCAAGAACAGAGGCCACGGTCAAGTGGTAAAGGGCAGCGCCTGAGGGGGAGAGGGAAACGCAGAAAGCAATCCCTATTGCCCAGTCATACAAAAAAAAAAATCTCAATTTACATTTGCTGGAAGGCTTCCCCTCAGAGTGTCTGTTTGCATGAACTTGAGCAACAAATCTTGGCTAGAAATCCCAAATAAAACAAACAGAGGCTTTGCAGCTCGCCTCACTGCGAGCATCACCTCCCGCAAGGCTCCAAGAGCAGGAGGCTCTGTCCGAGCTCCTGCCGGGCGGGTGCCGCAGGCAGGCGTTAGCACTGGAGGCAGCAGTCACCCAGCTGCTTCTGCTTGCACTGCACACAGACCTCACCACCCTGCCAGCCCCACTGTTTGCTTCCCTCCAAGAAATCCCAGCCACAGGCAGGTCCACAAACACCGCTGTGCATGCAGTGAGTTGGTCCATGCCTGGTCAGCACCTCCACCCAGCCACCCCTCTCGGGCTCAGTGCAAACTCAGGAAGGTCACCTCGGCTCATCTTGGCTTCCAGCAGCTCCAGTACATGTCAAGGTACATTCATGAGATATTGCAAAAAAATATAAAATAATCATAACTTGTAGCTCTGCCTGGCCGTTTGGCTTTTTATCCGATAGCTCACTGGAGCACCTGGAGCAAACCTGCCCATAGCTCCTGCTGCAGCGCAGGAGAGCCGTACCTGAGCAGACACATCCCAGATTTCGTTGGTTTCCTTTGGCACCTGCACAGTTGGAGAGAAAGAGGAAAAACATCACTGCCCAAGAACTGCACCGATGTAAGTGTGTAGTTATTGCTGGTGCTGGGATTTGAGCACACGCTGCCTGCTCCAGCACGGGAAGCATCCCGGGAGCGCACACTGGGAAGCAGCCAGTCGTGGCGAGCAGCTTCCCATTAAACCTCTCGCGTTGCTGGGTGGCTTTTGCGGTTTCCTTTGTTTTGGTTTCGAAGCTAATCAGCCCTGAGGAGGCCAACAGGGGATTGGGACTGGTGTGATTTGGGCGGAATTACCCTGGCGTTCCAACTCGCAGTCAACTTAGTGAAGCTTAAAATAAAATCTTCTCCCTGCTGGGTAAGCCACCGGAGCCATTCAGTGAGTGTTATGGGCGTTATGGCACAGGGTAGTATTAATAATATCATTAATTGTGATAATAGCACATTAAGAGGAGCCCATCCTTGCGGGCTGCAAGATGGATCTTGTAGCTTGCCAAACCAGAGATTTGCTCTCATTGCTGAGCTGCAGGGAGTGAGTTTGATTTATCTCACAGCACCCCAGCCAGCACCTAAGGGCGGTCAGCAGGGACATGCCTGCGGTCATTTGGTGGATGACCAGGGGTTACATGTCCTGGGAACTCAGCTGTCTCCCTCAAAGCAGGCAGATAACCAGCATGGGCTGTTTTTCACTGCTCTGCATTATCTGCCCCGGCTGTCCCTGCTGCTGGCACCGGGACGAAGTGGCTGGCAGGACCCAGCAGGGCAGATCTCCCATCCCACACCCAGCTCCCTCCCTGACGCTGCCCTTTCCAGCCCCTCACTGCACCCCCAGGGAAGGGTATTACACACAGGAGGCTGATGCAAACCCTGACATTAAGCAATTGTCTTCAGAAAGCCTTGTCCAGGCAGCTTCAAAGCCCTGCTGGCCTGAGACTTCAGCCTGCCCGGTGTGCTAAGTGCCCTCCTGCCACCAAAAATCTCTTAGTGGACTTCAACACTCAGTCAAGAGATGAAGACACTCCTTGGGCAAACTCCTGGCTCCCAAGGAAAGCCTGGGTGCTTTGTGTCCTTGGGAATTTACTATGGGATCCAGGCTTGCGGAGACAGATGTATTTCTTAAAAAATGCTGAATACGGTAATAAAATTAAACCCACAAATTTCCCATTGACAATATAGAGGGAAAAGCCTTCCGAAGGCTGATGCAATGCAGCGATCTTGCTGGATGTGAGCAAGACCTTCGAAGCGATGCACAGCTCCTGGTCCCAGCTCTGCCCCACTCCCAACAGGGAGCTCCAGCTGCAGCACTACTCCGGAGCTGAGCACAACTTTCCTGTGCTCAACACTTGGGCACATGCAGTCATGCACACACCCAGGCTTGCTTTGGCTCCGAAACGCTTCCTCTACCTCATTCTCCCCTTTGCACCAAGCCCATCTGTGACTTCAAGGGAGGGTCTGGATGATGGGAGACCCACCACCACCACCACCACTCAGCTCAGAGCAGGAACCCGAGTCCTCCCAGGCTCCCTTAACCCCCTGGCTTGGTGCTTGCACTCGGCACAGGTTACTCCAAACAGGAGCCCGGTCCAGCACCCCCAGAATTTGGCAGCCACACCTCTGTCCAGGCCGGTGAGAGGTCCCCTGGGGACGGCAGGCGGCTGAGGCCGGGGGTGCACGCTGTGCTGTAGCTGCGGCAGTGCTCGCTGGCGGCCGCTGGGTCTCCCATCACGAAGATCAGCTGCTGTAGGGTGCCCTGGGGGGAAGACACAGACAATTTACCCACCTGCTTCCTCCAGAGGAGAGGGAAAAGTCTGGGGAGTGCACAGCTTCCCAGGGCTTCTTCACAGGCTGCTTTGGGCAGTCACTGTGCAACAAGGCCCCACCAAATCCTTCGCATGCTGACTGCACAGACGACTTCTGTACGTGGCACAAGCCACGGGCACAGCAGATGAGACTGACCCAGAGGTCTGCACCGCTGCCCTGACCCAACTGCAAACACTTGGCACATCTCAAAGCCTTCGTGCAGCTCATCCCCAAACAGTGAAGATCGGCGGTGGGTTTTAGCAAGAGAGGGCAACGGGCTCTTAGGTGGAGCTGCAACCTCCCTTCAACCTCTTAGGGTAGGTTAAATTAGATGTAAGGAAGGAATTCTTCACTCAGAGGGCGGTGAGGCCCTGGCGCAGGCTGCCCAGAGGAGCTGTGGATGCCCCAGCCCTGGCAGTGCCCAAGGCTGGGCTGGATGGGGCTGGGGGCAGCGTGGTGGGATGGGATGGGATTTAAGGTCCCCTCCAACCCAAACCCTTCTCTAATTCTATGATTCATGCAGCTAAAGCAAACTATGTCCCCAAACACAGCCCCGCCAGCTCTGCCCAGCTCTCACCTCGAAGGGGATCTCGAAGGACTCGACCAGGCCCCCGAGGATGACCAGCCCCTCTGTGCTCACTCCCATCCCGACGTGGCCGGACCAGCTCGCTCTCCCCACCAGCCGGCAGTCCACGTGCAGCTCCAGCCCCTCCGAGGAGATGCCGAGAGCCACTCGGTGCCAGCGCCCATCGCTGAGCAGGGAAACCGGGAACCTGCACTCCCCAGAGGGGTTGGGAAGAGACAAAACACAAAATTTGGGTCTGACAGCTCATGTGTCTCACCTGGGCTTCACCCGTAGCAGCTCGCAGGGTCCCTCAGCATCCATCCTCAGTGGAAGGGAGGTGCTGTGACCCTCAAGACCAGAAACCACCACTCCTGGCTCTACAAACAGCTTTTAGCAGGTGACAAGTGTCCAGGTTCCTTACCAAGGAGGTGAGGGTTGCTACTTAGGGAGCCTGAGGGATGGTGCTGGGCTACAGCCGGTCACCAGGAGGTTCAGAACACAGTCCAGGTCGGTAATAAACAGCCTGGTGGCGCCCCGTTTTCTTGCCAAGTCCTCTTTGTACTCTGGACTGGGAACTAGCTGGTGAGACGGTCGACCAGCATGGGCATCTGAACCTCTTTGTTTGTTGCTTTGTTTTCTGCATCATTTTGATGGAGCAGAGTTCGGTCTGAGGGACCATCAGGCAGGAGGGAAAGGAACACAGCCTTGCTTCAGCAGAGGTGGGATGGGAACAGCACTGCTCGGACACCCCACTGGGAAACATTGACTCTTGTGGCCAGTGTCAAGTCAAAGAAAAAAAGGCAGAAAACAGCACGTGAGCTGGGACTTACTCATAGTGTCTCCTCCTCGTGGTGACAAAGACCAAGCCGTAGGGGCTAACCCGGATCTGGAAGAGCATGCGGCTCCGGTGGCTCAGGATGGTCACCAGGCTGGTGTCCTCCTTCAGCGAGTACCTGAGCCTCATCAGCACGCTCAGCTCATCGGCAAACCTGGGGGGGGAAACGGCCTCTGGCACCCTGCAGCAGTGGCTGAATCATCACAGACTGACAGCTTAGGGCAAAAAAATGAGTCACGGCACAAACGAACTGAGTGAGAACAGTAATAATAAAGTGTAAGAAGCCAAGAGCAAGCAGCCTTTCAGATTGTAGGGTCAGGTGCTCAAAGAGGAGCAGCCAGCCCCAAACTAGCACTGCCCGCACAACCTTAATGTTAAACCTCACTCACAATCTCAGCACGTGGCTGTGCACGATTTTCCCCAGGACTCGTGTCTTGCTCACTGCTGGGGTTGGGCAGCATCTCTCACTGCACCCAGGAATGGTGGAAGCAAGCCCAGCCTGTGCCATGCACAGCACGGGTCTGACCTGGTTGCTCCTGTACCTTGGCCTTAGGCAGTGATGAAGGATGAGGTTGTGCCCTCTCCCTCTCCAGTCCTGTGCTGGAGCAGAGAGGTTTTCCTGATGCAAACACCAAGAAAACATCCTCCTGAAAATGGTCGGGCACTGTGCTTCTCCCCTGCACACAACCCACAGGAGCACAAGAAAGGGAAGAAGCACCGAGCTGCCAAGACCGTGGAGGGGATGCGTTGTCTTCATGTTGTGGAACGGGATCCTACAGCCAGCCCTCAAACCCACAGGCATGCATGGGGTGATTCTGAGCCGCCCCCAGCCCCGTTCCCCTTCCAGAAGCCCACCTGTCCCCAAAGGCCTCCCTCGTAGGGATGCTGAGCGTGGAGTACTGCCCGATCCCCAGGACGCTGCAGTTGGCCTCATCGTAGCTGAAGGAAGTATTGCTGAGGTCCTGTGCGTGGGAGGTTATTTTGTCCAGCAAGTTCACTTCATCTGCATGGGGAAAAGAGACAATCAGCAGCTGAGCTGCCTTCGTGGCGGGGCTCTGCTCGTTGTTCTTCCTAGAAGATGGACAACAGCTGAGCCCCCAACAGGATGAGAAAGAAATGTGAGGAAAATGAACACAGGTCACTAATTCAGCAAACAGCTCAGGCCAAAATGAACAACTCAGATAGCCTCAGAAGCAGCCAGGTGATATTTCTGAAATACAACATGCATTTTGAGACCACAGACAAGAAGGGCCATTCCCACCCCAGCAGTGGTGGTACCTTTATGACCCGTTGGGATGCTCAGGACCACAAAGTTGAGCTTAGGGCACATGTCCCAGCTCAGCTGGGTGCACAAAATCCTGCCCAGTCCTTTCCCAAACTTCCTTGTTGAAGTTTGCCCACTTCCAACAAAAAAAAAATGGAATAAAGGGAGAGGGATGAAGCTACTGCATCCTTCCAGAGGCAGCTGCCCCAGCCAGGCTGCAGGCCCCCCCTCTGCCCAAAGCAGGGCACTGCTGCAAGGTCTAAGCCCTGTGGGGAGCCATGCATCACGCAATTCCCCTTCCCCAGCAGGTGGGAAGCCCACTCTGAGCAGTGTCCTGCGAACACACGGGTGTTTGAGTTGGTGAGAGGCCCTGCTCTGGGCTGCTTGGCAGCTCCAGCACTTCAGTCTCAGGAGGAGTTTTACCTCCCTCGGTGAACACACACACTCTCTCTTTCCAAGTTCATTCGTTAAAGCAGCATACAGCTGGGAAAAAGTTGTTAAAACCCACAAGGCTTCTTGTTCCCCTCCCTTAACAAAAAATAATAATAAAAAAAATTAAGGACACCAGACACTGGCTCTACCCAGACACGCTAGTTTCCACCTCTGAGACGCCTCCAGGCCCCTCACTTCTCTGCATCCCCCCATGCTGCTGGTCAGCACGGCAATAACCTGCAGGGCAGGCAGGGACGGTCCCAGCCCCGCAGGAGGGGGCCGTGTCCCCAGGGCCCTCAGCCCCATCCCTGGGAGGGCCTGGGCGATCCCACTGGAGGACTCCTCGGTGGGACTCCTGCCAGTTCCATCTGCACGAGCATCTGCCACCGCCTGGGAGTCGCCAGCCCCTGCGGCCCCTCCGGGTCCCACCGCAGACGAGGTGTGAGATTAATTCCTGGAATGAACAGCCTGGGGCACGCTGCAGCCCGACAGGGCGCACACGGGCTGTACAGAGCCCTGCTCTGCTAAATAACAAGTCGACGGAGCAGAAAGCTACTTTGATCCTGTTCAGGCACTAACATAGCAGACCTGCCACAGGCCCTTTGGAAGATTTTTCAAGGGAAAAGAGGAGGAAAAGAGGTCCTGCAGGGGTTCCCCGGCCATCCCTGGTGACCTGGGACATCACCTGGTGCTCCCCCAGCTCCCCACACTGTTACAGCACTGATGTGCTCCCAGGCAGCTCTCAGCAAAGCAACACGAGCACACAGCAGCAGCTTTCGGCAGCAGGAACCTCACAAACATGGTACAGGACCAGAGGGTGCAGGGCTGAGCTCCTCGGAGAGGGCAACAGTTGGGAGCCCTGAAATGGTGCCAGGCCTGCAGGGTTCATCAGCGCCAAAAGCAATGCATGTGTGCAGGGTTGGGAAATCATCTGGGAATTCACACAGCTGACGGAGGGAAAAAGATGAGGGGTGTTTGTCCCTGCTCCTTCCCAAGCAGCTCTGGGAGATTTCCCAGCTGCTGGCAGGCGTGGATGTGCCAGGAGCTGTGTGCTCCGTCCCCAGGGCCTCCTCACTGCTGGGCTCTGCTGGTGGTTGCAGGCAGAGCAGAGTGAACCCAAGGGATCCCATCGGGTGATGATCTTCCTGCCTGGGCTGCAGCTGAGGACATGCTGTGACAAACAGCGTGGTGAAATGGAAGCTCTCCTGGGGGGTATGTGCTTTACTCATGCTTTGAGCACCTGTGAAAATTAGCTATGTTCCATGAAAACACACTCATGCAGGGTAATGTTGAGCATGTGCTTGGTGCTTTGCTAAAGAAAGCAGCAGAGAAGCCTCTCCCATGGCCTGGGCACCCCACACCATGACCAAGGAGGAGGACAGGTCACCCTGGTCCCCAGGGAGTCAGCACTCACACCCTGGGGTGCCCCAAGCACCGCTCTCCTCCTCTCCCTGACTTCCCCCAGGAGCCCAGAGAAGCACTGAGATAAATGAGGAGCCCCTCGGACACCTGTCCTCCCGCAGAGCTGGGCAGGCTGCTGAGCAGGTGCCCTTCTCCTGCTTGACCACCTCCACACCACGGCTCTTCCACATGCCAAGCTCAGTCTGCCCCCTCCGTGCCCTCCAAAAGCAGCTCTCCTTTTGTTTATTTTAGCTTAATCCAGCTGATTTCTGCTCTGCTGGGCCCTCAGAAATGCCTGCAGCAAAACCCCCGTGCTGCACAAGCCAGCAAAGCCTGAGCTGGAGCCGATCTGCTGCAGACACTTTGAAGAGCATCTCGTGGGGCAGCCACAGCTCGTGGCACTGGACGACGTGCACAGGGCTGCTCCTTACATCTCGTGGTGAGCCACCCCCAGCACTGAAGCTTCCGCTTGCAGCTTCTCCCCGGGATTCACCGAGGGTCACTCCCCATCCTGACACTGCTGGCTTTCTGCTCATTACAGGAGCATTGCGGATTTGCTTTATGTTTCAGAGCAGGTTTGTTTTCTCTCTTTGCCTTACCCCCTGGGAACAAACGTGCTGCTTCTCAAGGACGGGGATTACCGTGGAAGCAAAGCTCAGCTGCAGGCCTGAGTCACCAGATTGGGGTCACAGCCTTCCTGGGAGCAGACTAATCCAGGCAGGTAGATGCAGAGGATGCAGTGAGGCACAGCTGCAGGCAGGCAGGGACTGGCCACACCGCATGCCTGCTGCCGCAGCTCCATGTAAGGCTGCCCGCAGCTCACCTCTGGGACATGTCCTGTAGGCAAACCAACACCTTTCCTGTTCGACCTCAAGCCAAAAGCCTGCAGGAGGGTCATTTTGTGTTGGAAAGGGGATCCCTGGAGCTCAGCAGCTGCTGTCCAGTTCAGCTCACCTCTGGGCACCTGAAGCAATGCGCAAAGCACATTTTGTGATAAATGCTCCCTGGTATGGGGAGCGCAGCCACGGCAGCCTGCAGGAATTGGGGTGCCCGCAGGAAGCTCTTACCCCACGGAGCTGTCAAATCATAACCATCACTAAACCACTGCAGTGCTTGGTGCTGTGCCACCAGGCCTCTGCCTCCAAGAGCCCAGAAGCTGCAGCAAGGGACACAGCCACGGGGACCTCGTGTTTCAGCTCCGTTGTCCCAGCAATGCCAAGGGGAGGGAGCCAGCACAGCCTTGCGAAGCCCAGCAGCAGAGGATGCAGCCTCTGGTTATCAGCAGCAGGCCTGGGACCAATGTTACTGCCCCCACCTTCCTCTGAGCACATCTGTGCGCTGAGAGAAATGGCTGTTTCAAAAACTAGGATTTCTTGTTTGTTTCCTTTAAAAAAAAAAAAAGAAAAAAAGGAAGGAAGCTATTCAGTAAATCTAAATAAAAGCACACATCCCTGACTTAAAATGAAATGACTTAGAAAAACCACATAGAAATAGGGAGTAAAGACTCTCCACCACTCTGAGAAGTTACGTACAAATTCCATCTCTAATATTAAGCACACAGGAAGCACCAGCATTTCTAGGATAGGAAGGCCAGGATATCTGAAGACAAAGGGTCTGCGTGTGCCCCTACACTGCTTGGTACAAGGGATCTGGCCAATGGACCTGCAGCACCAGCAGCAGACCACAAGCTCCACTTTTCCACGCAGGCTTTCCCTGCCCCTCATCGGTCTTTCGGCCCCACTCAGAGTTAAAACTCCCAAGGAAGACGAGGAGGACCAGGAGACACAGAGGATGCTTTGGCTGAACCCAGAGGACAACCCCAAAGGCCAGCCCACTGCAGCTCCCAGTCAGCTGCGAGAGGAGAGGGGACCAGAAATGGGTCTGAAAATAGGGCTACAAGCTTGGGTGGTGCAAAACCCACCTGAGAGAGAGAGGAAAGGCAGGAGAGGAGGCAAACACACGAGGGGTCCTGCTGGGAGACAACTACCTGCAGCACGAGGCCGAGGTCCATGCAGGGAGCACGGCCAGAGGCAGGGCTGCAGGCAAGCACCCCGCATCACAGCTCAGGGGAGGGCTGAGCACCCAAAATGGAGCTTAAATGGGCTCTGGGGCAGGGGGTGTGGGTGGAGGTCCCAGGTGAGGCTGCTCAGGTCCGTTACGGCCCATATGTGCTCTGAAGGCCACCGCTGGTCCTGTCCCTTCCTCTCCCACCACAACCCAGTGCTGCAGCTCAGGTGGCAGGGCCAGAAAAACGCCTGCTCGGGTTAAAGTTCTCCCCAAAGCGGGGAAGCAAGGGAAAAAAGGGCGATTTCAAACAACAGAAAACACAATTGGAGCCCTGGGACAGCTCCTAACAGGATCTGTCAGACCCATCACTTCCCCGGGACGGCAGCACTGCTTGGGGTGTGAACTAACGGGGTCAGAGAAGTCCTGGGGACAGCCCCGCAGGAGGGCCCTGGGCTTGCTGCCTGGGGAGCAGGGCCTGAGGGAAATACCGCTGGAAGTAGGCTCACAGTCCATGCACTTCAGCAATGTTTCCAAACTCTGAATTGGAGACACTGGTACATCACTAGAACTTAATAATAATAAAGGTTCTGTGCATTAAAGGATGGAAAAAGTGGCCTTTTTTTACCAGGGTAAGGGTTTCCTGGCACCTCACGCCGCTGACCTCACCGCCTTGGCACACTCGTAGCCAATAACCACATACCCAAAACAAGACGGCCCTCCCAGAGCACCGGTGCTCCTCCACCCCTCGGCGTTTCCATTTCGCTCCTCAGTGCAAGGTTTGTGCCGGTGGCTCTGGTCCGACCGGGGCTGCTGCAGGGCACACACCTGGGGGCAGCCCTCGTCTGCGCGGTTAGTGCTGGTGCCATGCAGAGCTCCATTTCCATGCACAAACTCCTTCCTTTCTCTCACTTCATAAAAACCTGCATACAGATGACCTTCAAAAATATTGAATGCTACAGCAAAGGAAAAAAAAAAAAGAAAAAGAAACAGAACGGCATCTTCATATTTTTTTGGACTTGCCTGATGACTACCCGCACACTCCGCAAGGACACATCAGTAGTACTGTACCTACAGGACAGCAACCCTTTGGCAGCTCTTCCCATTTCTCCCTATCCTACCGTTATTTGTAACCAAAAAAAGTGTCCGCAGCAGCCATCCGTGTCACCTCCTGCACCACGTTGCTTTCCTGCTGTGCCAGTTCCCCTGTCACCCCACAATTTCTTTGTAAGTGCTACACGAGGCACGGGAGAGGAGGTTTAAGCCGACGGTGATGTACGTCCACTCAGAGGTTATGCAACGGGATTTAAACCTCCTCCTGCTCTGGGGAGCGCAGAGGATTTGGTTTTGACTCGGTGGCTGCGAGCTGGAGAGGGCAGAGCCAAGGCAGGAAGAAAAAAGAAAGAGCACACTGCTCTTGGAGGTCCTCGTAGCTACTTAGTGGAAGAGTGAATGCCTCTAACCACCCACCCATGGAGAGGACAGAAATGCCAGGGAAACCTTTTCGGAAGACAAGCTAGCTGCACACATTGTTTGGACAGGAAAACCCGGGCACAGGCGGTTTCTCAGCTCATTACGCAGATCCGCAGGCGTGCTGCTGCTGCTTTGTTCCGGCGCCTCCAAAGGGACGGGGATGGGGCTTTGGGGACAAAGCCTGGGGAGGAGGAAGGGCTGCTGGGGACACGGGGTGACCCCGAGTGAGGACACGCTGGCCACGAGCGAAAGGAGGCCAAGAGGCAGAAGCAGAGAGGCTGCACAAGAGCTTTCTGGAGAAGAGCAATAGGAGAGGAAGAGCTGGGATGTGCTAAACCCCCAGTGAGGACCATGACACCAGGTGGCCACAGGAGCAGGGAAGCAGGCTCGGTGGGCATCACAGCCTTCAGCTTCACCATCCTCTTCTTCTCATGGATTTTCTTCCCTCAAATCCTCATGACCAAGCCAGGAGCTGGCACGAGGCCCCCAGCTGCAAACTGAGGAGCAAGTCCCATGGCCCCTGCCCCCCTGGGCACACGGCAGGCTTTGCAAACGCGGAACAAGTCAATATCCTGGTGGTTCGGGGAGTTCAAGAACCTTTTGAACAAGATACAGGGAAGGACAGGGGAGGAAAGCTCACAGTGGCTGGCTGCTCTGCAGGATTTGGTGGCCACATTTGCTATTTTTTTTTCTCCTCTTTTAAATAAGAAAACAACAAAAAAAGAAGCCACTTCTGACCTTCCCAGACATCAGCCTGGAGAAGAGAAGGCTCTGGGGAGACCTTATTGAGGCCTCCTAGTGCGTAAAGGGTGCTACAGGAAAGCTGGGGAGGGACTCTTTGTCAGGGAGTGGAGTGATAGGATAAGGAGTAATGGCTTTAAACTCAAAGAGGGTAGGTTTAGATTAGATATAAGGAGGAAATTCTTGACTCAGAGGGTGGTGAGACCTTGGCATGGGTTGCCCCAAGAAGCTGTGGGTGTCCCATCCCTGGCAGTGCCCAAGGACGGGGCTGGGGGCAGGCTGGGCTGGGGACAGGGTGCCCTGCCCATGGCAAGGGGTTGGAACAGAATGGGCTTTAAGGTTCCCTCCAACCCAAACCCTTCTCTGACTCCATCCAGCAGAGCTCCTCAACAATCTCCTTCCTGAGGACCTAAGCTCCTGACCTCAAACCAAAGCTCCTGGTCTCCAGGGAAGCACCCTGGGGTGTCACACTTCACCCAGCCCTGCACTCCCCATGGCGTCTCCCATCCCCTGCTCCCCACATATCCCAACCCCTGCTTGCTCTGCTCTCTGCCCCCATGTCCTGTCCCTCCTGGAGCACCGACAGCAGATGCCATAGGGTTGAGCTCAAAGCCCCACTTCGCTCAGGCCAAACACCGTGGAACCGATGTTTTATCTACATTAAAGGCTTAATAAGGTTTAGCTAGAGGGGAATTTTTAAACGGATTTCATTTAAACCTGTGCAAATCCCCGCACAGCCACTCTTCAATCAGTTCAAGTCTGCTTTACAGCAATTAAACTTAATTACTGAATTACAGTGAATCAGCACAAACCAGATTTGAATTGGTCTACAGTGCTTATGCAGAGGAATCTGTGTGATTAATTTAAAGACAAGTCAGAAACATGCTAGTAAAAGTTGTGTGACACTGAGCGGGGACAAGTCCCAGAAATATTGGCCTTCACTGTCACTAGTAAATAAACTTGTGTTTGCTGCTTCATTGTCAAAGTAATTTAATAGCAAGATCTGCAAATTATCACACTCTGGGGGCTTGTGTCCAGTGCCAGCTCTCCAGGAATCTCCCTCTCTTTGTTTTGTAGGGTTGCAAAGCACAACGTCAATGCACACAAAGTGTCTGCAGGAAATGCGATTTCAGTGTTTGGGGATGGAGCAGCTCTTTGATGGGAAACAGCTACTTCTGAAACGCCTTGGTCGCCTTTGCTCGTGGAAGTCGATCTCACAAACATCGCTGCAGCGTAGCCTCCCCGGCAGCAGGCTGGTTGTTTAATGCCTGGCAGAGCCTCAGCCCGAGCTCTTATTTCAGCAACGTTTGAGGTGACTCGAGTAACAAGGGAAACGGCCCGGTTAGTTTTATCTCCTGCTGCAGACCTACACATCTGGGAGAGATTACAGCCTGAAGAATAACACCAGGGCTGTCCAGGCTCCCATCCCGGGACTCCCTCTCATTTCAACGACCAGCCCAGACCGTCCTGCGACCCCCCTGCTCCTTCTGGTGATGAGTCAGTCCCTTTGGGTTAATCTAACAGCGCTGATAAACTTCCCTGTAACGCCACCTGAGGCCGAGAGGGAACCTTAAACCCGATATCACCGAGATGTGCAAGGCAGGGCAGAGCTCGGGTGGCGCACCCAGCCCTTAGTCACTGCTGGAAGGCACCGCAGGAGCCTGACCTGTGCCAGCAGCCGCCCAGCACACCATGGATCCCTGCAGCACGGCAGCAAAATGTCCTTTGCGTGTCCCCAAAACTAGGGCTGCCCTGTTGGCTCAGACCACGGCACCCAAAAGCACGGCTCCCTTTCTGCCTGTCTTCTCCTGTGCCCCCTGCTCTCTTGGCTCTCTGTGTGCCAAGCAGGGATCTGTCTCTGTGTGCAGCAGTCAGCGCTGCAGCTTTTGACCCCAGCAGCCCCACAATTCAGTCCTTGCATTGGCCAAACTGATGGCTGCTTTGTTCATTGCAGCAAATAAAATAAAAATAAAACCAAAACACGTTTATTGTAACCTGGCTGAGTTTCACCTTGAACTGTGCTTCCAGCAGACCCGAGCAGCAGGAACCTTCAGCAGGGCTAGAGAAGAGCAGGCAAAGGAAGGGGCAACCTCCACGTAAGCCAAAGATGCCCAGAAGGAATCTTTCCGTGGCCTTTGCCTTTCGTGTGCCCAGAAGGGGATCTAGCACTCAGGTCCCTCTTAACAGAGGAGGCAGGGCAGGATCCCACAGCCTGCCCCCATTGTGCCTTCGAGGCAGCGATGATGATGATGAGGAGGAGGAGGAGGAGGAGGAGGATGTATTAACTCTCATTATTCAAGGAACTCTCATTATTCATGGCACATTGCCAACCCATTAGAAGAAGGTAGTGGCAGTTGCATTTCTCTGGACAGGTGGAGAAAGAACATCCTTTCCCCACCAAATAATGGAAAGTAAATTGTCCTGGGACAGAAACATCCCGGGGAGGGAGTCTTCCCGTAAAGCATGGGCACTGCTGCCTACCCAGGAGGGTCTGAAAGCAGTACAACCAAAAATCAACGCTAAGATCATTTTATGGGCAAGCTGAAACATAAACATGATAAACACGATAAGCCCATCAGGAAGCAGCCCTCTGCAGCGCCCTGCTGCCTGACTCAGGCTGGGCGGGTGGGAAAGAGCAGCTCAGCACTGCGGGGAGCACAGAGCAGCAGGATGGGACCAGCCTTCCCACAAGGAGCCACAATCTCTGCTTCGCCCTTCCCCTCCATCCTACAGCCAAACCCCGCTGCCTCCTGCTCTGCTCCCAGCAGCCAGCCCTGGCCATCGCTGCCCCTGCTGTGTCTTGGTGCTTGCATGCCCCATGTGCTTTATCAACAGCCCTGAAGGCTAATTGGCTGGGGGAGGGCAGGGAGTCAGATAACTTAATTCTCCAGGCGTGATAAGAGCCGGTGACTTCACTGGGGGAGCAATCATATCTTGCCAGTGTAAAGGCTTGGCTCGGGTCACTCCCTCCTCACCCGCCACAGAGGCACTGTGTTATCGCATCCCTGTGAAAGGAGCTGGGGGACGGGCAAGGATCCTGAAGCAGCCAGAAGCAGGCTGCAGTCACTTCCCAACAACCTCCCAACAGATCCTGAGCTTGCAGGGGACCAGAGGCAGGGAAGGCAGCTCCCTCCCGCCTGCTTTTCTCAAGAGCACAGGGTCTAACGCAAGACATTCCCTATTGCACAAGTGTCTGGCAAAGGTGCTGCCTCTGTCTGAACCTGTCCTAACGTGGGGAAGCTTTCCCAGCCACGTCTTCATTCAGCAAGGCCAATTTTCCCCCTTTTAGCCGTGGTTCTCCTCGGTTCAAATACAACCTTCCAGACTGCACTTAGTCACTTTGGAGATATCTGAGCTCCCCACAAAGCACTGTGATCTGCCCTGGTGTTAAAATTCATTTGGTGGGTACTGATGTTCCAGAGGTCCTAATCTTGGCCCCACTCATCTTTAGGACTGGGAGACCCCAGGAAAATGGGGATGAAATGAGAAGGAGGCGTGCGGGGCCCCCGTACCAGCCCAGCCCTCCCGCCCCTGCGCACGCCGCTCCCTGCAAACAGCTCACAGTAACGCAGAGAAAAAACAGAAAAGGAGCGTTTCCCAGACTAACAAGCTGACATTTCACAGCCAAAAAGCACTCCAATTTTCACCTCGGGCAAAACATGTGCACGTTTGTGATTCACTCCACACCCGTGGCTGCCAATTTTCTTGCACAAACCATGGAACTGTTGCAGTTTCCACCTTTACGGAACTCCCGAACGCTCCCCCAAGCTCTTTATGCTCAGCATTACTCAGAGCTGCTCCCCTCACCACCCCAATTCCCTCCCCCAAGGTATTTCTGCACCTTTGGGTGCCTGCGAGCCTTCAAGGCTCATGGACATGGGCTGCTTACAGGGGCTGGACACCCATCGGATGCCCCATGGAGGTGCCGGATGCCAGGTGGGAGATGTCAGAGCCCCTGTGCCATCCAGGCATGCCCCCAGCTGTGCTGAATGTGGCCCTTTTTCATCAGCTCTCACATCCACCACAGCCACCCGAGGTCCTGAGGCTGAGCCTGGCTCACCACGGGCAGATCCTGGACTGGAGAGGGGCTGCAGGCTTGGGAGGATGCGCATGGATGCTCCACGAGGACCAAAGCAGCCTCCTGCAATCATTTACATGTTAAATCCCACAGCGGGCACGCTCAGCACATGGGCATGGGGTGACCTCTGCAACCATCAGCAGTTATGCAAAAGCCCTTTGCTGGATTTTAAGCTCTCCATCCCTCTTTTCTCCCCAAAGGTTGGTTCGTGCCTACTCCTGCACCCCTAAGGCTGCACTGGAGCATCCCCTACCCACTGATCTGCACCTCCCAGCTCAAATAAAGTTTTCTTTTCTCTCCATCTCCTTAGTAACCTAGAACATTTCCCAAGGAGAAAAAGCAAGTTTGTTACGCAGAAGAACCTAGAGGAAAAAAATCTCTTCTCCCACCAAAAAAACAGCTTTCAGGCCTTCATTACGCATCACAAGTAAAGCTGAGGAGGCTCGGGCCACCCATGCTCACACCTGCACGCTGCGGACCCGAGCAGATGACACTGAGAAAATCCTGGATTCGGGATGTGGGGGAGGTCTCGGGGTTGAATGAAATTGCTGGAAAGGAATCAGTGTCAAGCAGAACACTTCCCCAGTATTTCTATGTTAAAAAAAAAAAAAAAAGTGAGTCATTTTGAGTCAGCCTCATGCGGGGCTTTGTCTGTGGGGATGACTTGCCTCTTTCATATTTTCTTTTATTCCGCACAAGTTAACTGTAGTTAACTTAAGCACAGACAGCTGGTTTGAAACCAAAAGTGAAGTTTTGTGTTTAAAACCTGAGATGTCAGGACATTTAAAAAAACAAAACAAAACAAACAAACAAAAACAACAAACAAAAAAACTAATTTCTTTGTAAAATACACAAAACCAAGCTGCTGTAATGGCTCTGAGTTTCTCTCCCAGCTCGAAGCCTCTCCCCTCGTTTCATCCCCCTGCTCCATCCCCCCCTTCTCACCCCGCGCCCTGGCTCACTCCCTTGGCAGCTCAGCTTCGGGTTCCACCAAAGCCCACCAAGGTCCACCCAAGCAGATCCCCAAGCTCTCCCTCCCTCAACTTCACTGTTATTTTAGCTAGATAAAAACACCCTGAAGGTCATCCCCAAGCACATTTTTCTTCTGTGTAGCTCCATCTTCCCATTTTAGTGCCTCTGCACCATGTCTGGCAACCCCTGTGGCAAATACTTTGCTGCATCCACATCCCATGCAAATCACCTCCAGTACAACACACTGAGCTGGACTCTCCTGCAAAGGGACCACACAAATTACCTTCTTTTTAGACACATACGGGTTGGAAGCCACCAGAACTCCTCCAGCCCAAAGCCCACTTTGCCCATAGCCCAGCCTGGCTTCTCCCAGCTTCACCGACGTGAGCAGTCACTGCCCTGCCACCTCTGTCTGACTGTTAAAAGGAAGGAGAAAAGCTGGAGCCATGGGCTAATTTCCCAGGGTGAAAAATAAGGGTTTGCTAATCTGAAAAAATGTATCACATAGTGCTCCAAAACTGCCAGGATTTTTTTTTATGAACCACATACTGCATCCAAAATCACAGTGGGAGAGCTCCTTCTGGTGCAAGGTTTCAAGGTTTCTTTTTCTGAGACATTAAAGTGTTCTCAGTTTGTGAAAAGTAATCCTTGCCACCTGGCCTCGTCTCTGCGTGCCAGCGAGTGGGACAGCCCCACCGAACTGCGGATCTGGGGGATTTCACGGTTAGGCCAAGGTCTCAGCCAACACAGCCCAGCCCCTGTGGGCAAACTGGGAGCAGGCTGAGGAAGGCAGACAGGAGGAAAATGGTGTGGCACTGGAAGGGGGCAGCTCAGGGCACTGCCAGCACATCTATCAGGGCATGTCGGGGTGGCACAGGGCTGGCGGACACCTGGGGACACCCGCACAGCATCCCCGTGGGACAAGCGAGCCCCGACACCTTCGCATGCCTCCTGGGCCTGGCAGGGTCGGTGCCCACGTCCAGCACCTGCAGCTGCCCTGGGCTCCACCAGTTCCTCCCTGGAGCTGTGCTGAGGATGCCCAGACCTACAGCATCCTACACCCCACCTGGGCAGGCTGCGCGCTCCCAAGGGAGGAGGGGAGCCAAGGAATGGGGACCCCTCTGTACCTACAACTCTTACAGTTCCAAAACCCCTCTCCACAGCTCTCTCAGGACCCTCTGCCACAGCACGGCCCTCCCCAAAATGCCCTGATAAGAGCGGCTCTACGAAGGCAGAACAAATTCCTCTCCGAGGCCGGCGTGCTGCACACACCACGGGATGTTCACGCTCGCTCTCAGCACCTGCATCTCCTAAGGGCAGAGAACATCATCTTCCTGCCTGTCCCCAGCACTGCCCGGTTGGTTTATGGGCAGAGCAATGTGTGGGTTGCTGCGAGCACAGCCCTGCCCCAGCCTCCTTCACGTGGATGGGGTGAGCTCGACCCCCAAGAGCAGGATAAGTGTCCTCGAGGCTGCTGCAGCAATCGCTCACGCTGGCTTTGCAGCGGCGCTCCCAGCCTTTGCAGCACACTTCAGTGCTCTGTCAGGGCTACATAAAGAAGTGATTTCCTTTTTTTTTTCCTTTTTTTTTTTTTTTTTCTCCTTATCTTGGAAGCAAAGCAAACAAAACATAATGTAAGAAGTCAATTTGTCTCAAAGAGCTGTACTTTCTTACCACACCTGCAGCAAAATAAATGCTTTAAGGAATCAGCTCAGCTCCAAACACCCAGTTATTGTCATTCAACATAATATATGAAAAATAGAGAGCCAAGTTCCAGACACTCAAAGTCAGTGGAGCCATTCCCCTCCTGCCATGTCCCAGAGACACTGCCATAAAATATGGGAAAACTGGCGTCAAATGCCTCTTCTCCCTAAACTACCCAATTCCTACATTTCAAGAGCCGCTCGACTCCCCAGCCATCGCTGCCTTGCAGTGCTGCAAGCTGGCCCAGCCACAGCCCCAAGAGCACGGTGCTGCTGGCAGCACCAGTAAGGGTTGGGCTGTTACTGGAGCCGGGCTTCCCCGGCACTGGGCGAGCTGGGTGCTAACCCCTCCGGGAGCAGCAGCAACGGGCACCGACTTTCCTTCAGAAAGCCACAGGTGAAGTGCACATGGAAGAGGCACAAGAACCAGTCTAGGTCAAGGTCCTGGGAGCCCCGTGGCACGGTGTTCAGCAGCACACGCGCACGTTTTTGGTCAAGCTAAAATGAAACACTTGTTGGAGTGTGGGGGTCCTTCAGGAGCTCCTGACAAAGCTTTGCTCTGCTCTGCAGGAGTTGCAAAAGCAACAAATCCAGGGCGTTGCTTTGAACACCACAGCCATCATCACCCGGAGATGTCAGCAGTCTCCTGATCGTCACAGCACACTTGGAGCAAGCAGCTCCTGTGCTGTCTTTGGTACGGCAACTGTTGGTGTTACAGGCTACAAAAAAAAAAAAAAAAAAGATAACTGCTCTCCTGCGTGCTTAACCCACTTTCAGGTTTGAGATGAGAAGAAAAATCTACTTGTTTATCCAGGCAAAGCAACAAGCAACCCTTTAATTAAAGAACAAACAAACAAACACCTTGCTGCCCATCCCTTTCTTCTGGGCTTTCAACTCCTGTACAGGGGCAGGGCTGTACAGCAGCTGCAGGGGACTAAGACCCCACTGCACCAACCCATGCAAAACCCCATCAAAAAGAAGCCTTCTCCATACTGCTTACAACCCAGAGCTTGAACTACATCAACCCACGCTCTCCACAGCAATATTTATAGGCTGGTATTAGGAAAGAGAACAAGCAGAAGAGATGAGCAATTAACGGGGCTGTCTCAAGCCCTCTCCAAGCGTGAGGAAGGGGTGAGGACAGTCCCACGCCAGCCAGGCTCTGGCTGCTCCATCAGGACAGTTATCTCAGTACCCCTAGTACATCTCCAGTCCAGCTCCGCTGCCTGCTCAGCCTGGGCCCTGCTGTAATTTCAGTGTAATTTCAGGTGTGCAGCCAGCACCCTTCACATCTTCTCTGTGAACTGCTCGCTTTGGAAAATGTTAGTCCATGCTAACATGTTCACGACCTGCTCCTGCACGGGAAAGCTCTTTCTGAAGGTGGAAAATAAGCACAGCAAATAAAAAAAACTGATGCGCGAGTTATTGTAATTAGCTTCAGGAATGCATTTTGCTGTGAACACCTCGGTCGTCCACACTGAGTGCACTTTAGATGGCACTGCAGAGTAGTCTTAGACCACGCAAACGGATGCCTTTCTGGCAACAATAAGCCAGAAGAAATGCTCTGGAGGACATTTAATGCCCTAAACATGAAGAGCATCCAGTGCAATGGAAGCCCAGTCCAAAGTAAGAAATATAAAAACTACACAGGGTGGATACAGGGGCCTCAGACCTTTGTTTGAAGATCTGGCTTTGGTAGACAGCACAACTTCCTGACACAACGACTTAATGTTCCACCTACTGGAGTCATGAACAACTCTGTGTCTCTTCAGTTAGCCTTCCTGAGCCTCTCAGCCCGAGAGAAAAGCTTGGAAAACCTGGCTGCTAACGGTCCAAGCCAGAGGTTGAATGACAAGTTCTGGAGGTGAATTTGGAGGTGAACTCATGCCTACAGTGAAGCACCTGAAAGGGAAATTCTTAGTTGATGCTCGGACACTGCCCGCCTCTGCAGAGGGGTGAATGGTCCCCAGCACCCACCTGGGGCCTGGGAAGAGGGGCTTCTCCCCTTCCCCACGTCTGGGCAGGAGAGGACAACGCTGTGCCAGGGACGGGACATCTGGGTGTCCGTGGTGGTCTCAGAGCCGGGAAGGGATTCGCCAGGACGAGCTGATTCCCTTTTCCAAAGGGCCCCTAGATGAGCCCCCACCGAGCTCCCTGGCTGGGAGCCAGCCGTGCACCAGAGGAGAACAGCTGGAGTCATTTTGGAGCGCTCCTTGCCCTATGACAGCCAAACCCTTGATAACCTCCAGCGCAGCCACCAGACCCGTTCACCAGAGGAAACTTCCTGAACACCGTGAAAGGACGAGGGGTGCCCGAGACATCCATCTCCCTGGGGGCCACTCCCAAGGACCGGGTGTCCCCCTGGCAGCCACCAAGCTGGGAGCAAGCACCGCTGTGGGGCTGCAAACGCATCCCAAAAGGACGAGCAGGGCAAATGCCTGTGCAGCTCCGGCACAGCTCTGCCAGCCCCAGCAGGCAGGCATGTGCGTGCCAGATGCTCCTTGTTTTGGGAGGAGGGGAGGCAAGGTTTGGAGGTCAAGGTCACGAGCGAGGGCTGACGCCGTTCTCTGCGAAGGGGCCACGCAGGGGGAGAGGGAGATGGGGCGGAAATACCAGCCTGTGTGTGTAAAACGTGCAGGGTGGGATCCACGGCCGCGTCTGCACGTGTTTGGCTCGGGAGATGCAGGGAGCTGCAAGGCAAGGAGGTCCCAGGTCTGAAATGAAGGGCTGGGCAGGATGCAGGCCAGCACAGCGTTACTGGGGACAGTTACCGGCTTCTCCTTCGGGCATCACTTTAATGCCTCAGAGGCTGCAACCGCCTGGCTTCTGGTCAGGCTCCAGCTACTGATGCATCCCCACTTCTTCCCTTCCCTGGGGCAATAAAACACTGCCTTGAGTAGCAATTCCTGCATCAACAAGGCATGAGGGTCCCTCCATAGCCCTGCACCTTCTGGGCGAGCATGTCAACCCTGTCTCCCCATCCTCTCCTCTCCCCTTGCCTGTCTGAGCATCACTTGGCTGCTTGCACTGCAAGGAGAGAGTCACAGTCACTCCCCAGTGTCCCTCTCAGGCACTCTTTCTGAGGTTCAAGGCCAACTTAAACTAAACCTGATTGCACAAATCAGAAATAAGAGCCCAAACCTAAAGGAACAGATTTGGAAAGGCCACTCATGCCCACCCAGGAAAATGCCCCCCCAGCAGCGGTGACCTCCCAGGGGCCCTTCCAGCAGCCCTGACCCAGCTGTATGCCAGCACCTCCAGAAGTCTCCAGAGAAAGTTACGCTATGGTGCTCTCCTTCTCCTGCAGTGAGGCCTATGGCCTGCCTCCTGCCTCTATACGCAGTGCCAGACAGGCTTGGGGTGCCTCAGCAGCCACAAAGCCTGATTTCTCAGCCTAGCCCTCCAGAGAGAGGCAAGCAAGTACCCCAACAAGGTCAGCAGTGCTTCTGGGGCACACTCACGTCCTGCCCACCTCGAACCATGCCTGTCTTGTGTATTTAAGGCAGAAAAATAGGAAATGTAAACGATTAAACCACAAAAAAAAAAAAAGACTTATAAGCACTGTCTTCTAAAGCAAGAGTGCTTGAGATCATCAGTGCGGCTGTCTGAAGTTAATTTGGGGTCACTTTGGGATGCTCAATCAGCATCCATAACACAGTATGAGACTGGGCACTTTTTGATCTGACTCCTACGAAGAATAAGTCATAGGAGGTCTCCAGCTTAATTACTCCTTTATGGCCAACACCTGTGGCTGAATTAGGAGAAACACTTTCCCTCTGGAAGAACCTTCTCGTCCGGATTTGAAGTCCTCCCAGCCGCTGAGACACGTCCACAACCCCGACCGTGAGGCAGGCCAGCAGTGAATTAAGTAATGTATACAACCAACATATGGGTTGTTACAGCTAACGTGGGAGGTTGCAATTAAAACCAGTGGAGCTGTGGAAGAAAATTAATAGCACTTTTACTGCATGAGTTGTAGGAGTCCCAAAAGTCCACTCACTTGCAGGGGAAAAGCACGAGCGGGGCATTATAATGAGACCAGTAATAAAGATTCAGAAAACTGCTTAATGCGGGCCAGTTCTTGATCCACTTATTAGAAAGACCCACAAAAAGAGTTATTTTTTTTGCTCAAAGCAAGTTTAGCAGCTTAAGGGCTTCTCCTGCAAGGAGGGGAAGCATCGCGGACCTCCAGTGCTCAAGCACGGCAGGTCCAAGCAGGATGCTCAGCATCCCACGAGCCGCAGGTGGCCACGGAGATGGGCACCACCGCAGACAGCACCAATGGGGACAGCCCCCGACAGCACGAGGGCTTCAGCCTTCGTCTCCCTCCTGGTTCTCTCACCCAAATCTTTCTTTTTTTTTTTTTTTTTTGCCACCCTCATCATTAAAACCTTCATAAAGCTCCAGCGAGGAAAGAAACGCACAGAAGTCATTTAAAACCTGCTCACGCAAAGCTCACGAGATCCAACTTCCCAACCCCTTTAATGACCTTTTAATAGCACATTAACGACCTTGTCTCAGCGCCCCTCAGAGCGCCTCGCTCAGCCCCTGCGCACCCAGGAATGGAGCGCAGCATTCCCAGGGCAGAACCCAGCCCTTTAATTGACCCGTTCAAGGATTTCAGAAAAGTGTTAATAATGCCACTTTGCCACACTGAAGGTTTCACTGTGCCAGGTGCCTTTGCAGGACGCCGGCTTGCTCAGCCTGCCTCGCACCCCGCACACCGCCTGATCCCCAGGGGAAGCTGCCTTCAAAAACATGGCTCTGAAGGCAGCAAAAAACAACAAATCAAAGGCTCGAGAAAGGCAGAAAAAGCCTCAATAAAGAATATCCCTGAGCTCCGAGGCAGCTTCCCCCCCTCGCCCATGTTCCCCAGTTCCTTCACAAGGATGGAGGTGCTCCTTCCCTGCCAGGAGACACGCACGGAGCCGCAGATGTGAAACGCTGCCTGCCAGCCTCACCACCACGGCTGTGAGAACCAGCCTTTGCTTTAGGGATTGCACTGGGGGAAAAAATGTATTTTGGCTGACTTCAGAGTGATCTCTGCGGTCCTTGCTAACCCCACTGTACCAGCAGCATTCTTCTGGCTGAAGGACTTCAAGTCGCTCCCTCCCCACCTCCCTTTTTAAGGAAAACTTAATCTCAGCAATTCATTTTGAGGCACATACTTGGGAGAAAAATAGAAATTTCAAATTCCAGCTGGAGCTATTTCCCATATTCATCAGGAATTTCCAGACCTAGCCTGACACCAATTTGCAGATTTTTGGTGAAAAGTTGACAGCCCAGACAAAGAGGGCCAGACCTGGCCCTCGGGTGGCTTCAGGAAGGTTTTTTGAAGGTTGCCTGCAAAATAAATTTTTCTCCCTCTCACTTTGCCACCCTAGAACCCTAAAGCCTTCACGCCTGGGGTCACTGCACATCTCTGCTTGGAGTTGTGCCCCTCGGGGACAACTCGTGTCCGTGCAGAGGGGACACCTCTCAGCGTGGCATTTCCCCCCGGCTGCTGGGCTCTGCTCCGCCCCAGGCAGGGCTCTGCAGGGGCAGCAGTGCTGGCACTTGCAGGGGTAGGGGAAGGGAACGCAGGAGCATAAGGCAGAGGAAGCTGGTGAAGGAACAGCACTTCTTCGAAATGTCATGTCTAGCAGGTTAGAAAAAAAGAGAGACAGAGAGGAGCTAATGGAACATCAGCTACTGCCTGGCTGCATTGCGTCTGGCAAAGCGATCTCACAGTCGGAGCCATGACAGGAGGAGTGGAGGCACGCAGCTGCCTGGCATCACACCCTGCTTCTCTGGGGGAAACGAGCAGCAGAAACGACAAAACAGCAAAGTGAGGAACCAGGGGTCCCGGCCCCACCATGCCCCACAGCCACCCCATCCCTCCGCTCCCCAGCCCTGCCCTGACCTCAGAGGCTGCAGACGTTTAATTCCCCGAGAACCACGGTCACCGAGGAGGTTGCAGCACACACCTGTGCCTCCCCAGCACCCCGTGCATCCTGGTTTTCATTGCAGCTGCTGTGATAAGATCTGCTCCAGCACCCCCCATAGCCTCCCGCAGTACGGCGGCAGCAGAAGTCATCCTTCATCCGTCTGTGCGGGTCTGGGGCTCCGGAGGGCTTTGGGATGTCTTTGCGATATATTGCCTGCCTGCTTCACTTCTTCCTCCACATCCCAGTGGAAATACTTTGTCTTCTCTAAATGTTCTAACCCAGAATACAGCCATCTTCTGCAACTGGGAGCTATCTGCATAATGCTCGTTGTTAGAGCCATCAGTTTTCAAGAAATAAAAGTTAATTCGCTTTATTTTTTTTTTGTTTTCCTTTAAGAAAATTGCAACTGCTATTCAAATCCTTTTAGGAGAGTAAAAAGAAGACAAAATAATCTCTCCTTTGCTCACACTCTGGTGAAAACAACAACAGCAATCACCTCTTTTTCTCTTTTTTCCCCAGACTAACCAGAGGGACCTGTGCCCAGCCCCTGCCCCTGTCCCCCAGCAGGTGCAGGAGGGGAGCTCTGCCCCCAGCCCATGGAGCCATCAAACACAAGGAGGGCTCCCTGCTGAGCACCACTGCAGGTTTAGGTTGGATATTAGGAAAAACTTTACAGAAAAGGTTGTTAGGCATTGGGATGGGCTGCTCAGGGAGGTGGTGGAGTCACCTTCCCTGGAGGTCTTTAAAAGACGTTTAGATGTAGAGCTTAGTGATATGGTTTAGTGGAGAAATTGTTAGTGTTAGGTCATGGGTTGGACAAGGTGACCTTGGAGGTCTCTTCCAACCTAGATGATTCTGGGATTCTGTTATGGGCTCCTCGGAGTGGGAGAAGGCAAGGTGCACACACACACCAAGCCTCCCAGTGCTCAGTACCAGCACCAAATCCTTGCCGCAATGCTCTCTGATGGCTTTCACATGTACGTTTTTGCACATGGGGAAGTGTTTCCATAAGAAAGGAGTGCAGGAAAAAAACACCACTGCCTGCCCCTGCCCGCAGGATGCTCTCCGTGCCCACGCCTGCAGCTGACCCTGCGACCTCCTGCTCTCCACCTGGCCAGGGAACCACACGAATCCCTTGGTGCAGGCGGCTGATTCAGTGTGCTCAGGGCTCACCCAGCCTGGCACGAGCCCCTGGTGCTCAACAAATCCTCTTGACCACGCGAAATCCCACCTCAGGAGCTATCTCCACCCTCGCCTCGCTGCCCCGAGGTGACCAGACGCTCAACGCCTCTGCCCCCTCCGCCTGTTCTCAGAGCAGAGAAAACCTGCTGGCAGAAGCAGCGATGCTTTAAAAATAGCCAGGCAGCTCGCTGAGAGATTTTGGATCAAAAATAGGATATTCTGACATTCCTCCCGAGTGAAACATTTTGAAGGAAGGCTGTGGCAACAGACCATCATAATTCAGCTGGAGGGAGCACGGCATTGACCCCGTGGAGCAGCATCCATCCCTGGGACGAACAGAGCTGTCCCCTGCTCACTGGGACCGGGAGCCACCCACGGGGACAGGGAGCAAGGTGACAGGGGTTGACACAGCCACGTAACACCCCTCAGGCTGCGGTGTCCCCCCCCCAGCTGGATGTAGCGTGCCCGGGGTTGGACTGGCCCGAAGAGGAAAGGATTTTCTCTCTTTTCTCCGTGGAGAACTTAAATATGATTTCTACGAGAATATTTTGTGTAGGAAAGCCCCAGCATGTTAACAGCAGGAACTGCATTTTTGTGTCAAAAGCACAGCAAAGACATGGAGGAGGCGCTGCCAGCTAGCTCTGATGTGGGGCTAGGTTCCCTTCCCAGCAAACCTCCATTTTCTGCCAATTTATCTACTAATCAATTCCATCTTTCAAATAATGAACTCATTTATAAAGATCTCGACTATGTCAAAAACCCTGGCTTACTCCCTGATACAGAAACTTCCCCTTTGCAGAGACCTCCCAGCCCCCGGCCTCCCCAGCACCCCTGGCCAGGGCAGGATCTGGCCTTCTCAGATCAGAGCCGCATCTGCACTACGGACGGCTGCATCAGATAGCTCAGTCTGCAAGTGGTTTCCTTTTCATTTAAAAATAATAATTAAAAAAGAAAAAAAAAAAAAGCATCCTTTTTGGCCCTGTTTGCTCTTCCCAATGCCCTGGCCGTGCCCAGGCAGAGCCAGCTCTCTGGTGGCCCTGGGGACAACGCTGCTGAGCCCCGGGACAGCCGTTTGGGACAGAATACAAAACACCCTTCATCAGATTGCTGGGGCTCGGGGGGGGATTGCAAAAAGGGGCACTTAAACCCCAGAGCATGAAACAATGCGTCCTCAAACCGAAACAAGAGGATGTGCCCATGGTGCAGCCCCAGCAGAAGCAGCTCTGGTCCCTTCGGGGGATGCCACCAGCTCCTCCACCCAGCCCTGCTGTCCCCACCCACTCCTGCTCCTCCTCGCAAAAACTGCAAGGGACCTGCCTTACCCCATTGCCAAGGGCAAACCTGCAGGTTCTCAAAGTCTTGTGCAAATTAATTGGTTGGTGAGGGCTTTAACGTGGCTCAGGAAGGTTGCACTGGCTCAGCTACGCAGGTGGTGCAGCCAGCTCAGCCCCAGCCCCCTCCAGGATCTGTGAGAATTGGGCAGAAATGTCTCTTTTTCTCTAAAATGTGATTTACAAACCTGCTTCCTGTGGAAGTAAGCAGGGCAGTGTGTATCTCTGTCTTGGTACTCAGGAAATAAATACTGCATCCCTTGAGGGACTGTTCAAGTGTTTTGGACTGGCAACGCTGCCACAAAGACTCTAAAATTAGCAAGTATCAAAAAAGAGGGCTGTACAATGAGGGATTTGGCTTTTACCATCTCCTAGTGTAATGCAGTTCCTGGGATTTCGGAACTGGCTCCCCCTTTGCATTCCCAGGCAGAAATCCCACTGCAAAGCTTCCCCATCCCACCTCCTGTGATCGTGGTGGGGAGCAGCAGGCTGGGACCTTTGGTGGCCTCCAGCCCCGTGGGGATTGCTCGGCCAGCGGGCACGGCAGAGTTCAAGCTGGGTAATTAGCGCTGCACTAATTACCATTATCGCAGGACAGCGGTGCGCTGTCAAGGTTGACGTGCGCTGAACAGAGGGTGGTTTTTGTCGATGAGCTGCTCCCTTGAGTTCTGGGGGTGGGAAAGGCAGGCGAGGAGGATGTCACAGATTTTTTTTTCCCCAACTGACGGCCACGAGGGAGCGAAGCTTTTCAGCCAAGCGACCCATCGGAGGGGCTGCGGGTTGGATTCATCCCTCGCACAATGAAGGGACGCTGGGGACAAGGAGTCCCGTTGCCACCAGCTGGCAGACGGGGTAACCTCACCGCCTGCCCGCAGCGAGCAGAGCCCGCAGCGGGGCTGAGGATGCTCGACCTCTCGCTGGGCTCTCCCACGCTCACCCTGTGAGGTGAAGGCAGGGCACACGGCCAGCACGGCTCGTTTAAAACCAGGGAGCAGAGCGCACACAAAAAACAACCTTGCGATGAGATGCGGGGAGCAGCCGCCCGCCCCCAACACGCAGCCCGGGGCGGGTGAGGTTTGCCTTGGGGAAATGTTCCGTTCTGCTCGGCTTGGTGTTCTCTTTCCAACGCATCCCAGCCTGAGACTGCTGCTGAGAACCAGGGCAATTTAGGGACACAAAAGCCCAACCTGGGCTACGCACATTGTGATTAATCAAACGTGGTTCACCGTGGAAACCACCATCCCGTGCAGATGTCCCCATCCATCCGTGCCCCTGTCCCCTCCGTGTCCCCTGGATGTGGTTGGATGGCAAAGAGCAAGGGGGGGACAACTCGAGGCACGCAGGAGCTGGAGGTCCCTGGGAACCAAACACTGCCAAGGCTGCAGCAGCCTCCAGAGCACAGCTCCTCGTAAGGATTTCTAGGCCAACAGTGACTACGGCAGGTTCTGGAAGCCCCTACTTCCCCACCTGGTTAGGTAAAGGAAGAGCCTTGCTTTCCACAAGCTCTCAGCAACCTCAGCCTTTGCTGAGGAACCAGAACTCCAACAAGCGCAGCGAGGACACCTCGGAACCAGCTCTCCTCTCCAAGAGCCCAAAGCGCATTCAGCATCCTCCCTCGGGCAGCCCTGTGGCACCAGGAGCTGCCGACGGGCAACGCGCTCAGCACCGAGCAGCAGAAACCCCGCAGAGATAGGGGCAAGCTCAAAGGGTGGATGGAGCAGGCACCCCAAGATTTCCAACACAGCTGGGGCAGCAGCAGGTGCCGGGAGGCTCAGCCGCAGCTTTGGCAGCTCCAGGTTGGGGGAGGGGGGGGGGGGCTCCTGCATTTGGGTTGTGCCTCCTGCCCCCAGCTCCTGGCTCCTCAGTCCCACAGATGGGGATGCTAAGGCATGTCCCAGCTGTTCTGGATGGGGTTCCTGAGCTTTTCTCCTCAAGCAACTTCAAAACTGGCCCAAACCAAGAGGAATGAACACACACACACACACACACACATCCCATCCTGCAGGGGGGAGGGAGGCTGAGCTTTAATCACTCGCAGCTATCAATAGCGGAATTAACGCCAGCATCCCCTGCCCACCCGGGCCTGACATCAGCCCCACGGCTCTGCAGTGAATTTGTGAGAGCGGAGATTGATGTTTATATAGCACATACTGAACGTACACGAGGGGAGCCATCTGCTTGGCCGGAGGAGGAGGAGAAGAGTGAGGAGGAGGAGGAGGAGGGCGGCTACGTCAGCCCATGCAGTGGGGGCATCACCAGGCACCCGCTCAACCAGCAGCAGACGGTGGCTTCCTTGCAAGAAACTCAAAGACGGGGCCATGTCAGAGCCTGCCTGACACGAGGAGGGGACAGAGCAGCCCCACGCTGCATCGCAGCCCAGCCAAGGGCCCTGCCTCATGCCCAAACCCCCGTGCCCCCCCTGGGGATGCTGTGTTTGGCCAGGGGTCTCCCAACAGCTCCGGGCACCCAAGCCCATCGCTGGCAGCAGCTGCACCAAGAGCAGCTGCAAGATATCTGTCCGGGCTCTGACAGACACGGGCTGAGGCAAAGCAGCCAGGCTCACGGTGTTTATTTTCCCCCGGGCGCGAGGCATACATCATCTCGCCCCGCTCCCCGGAGCGGTTTGTGCAGTTATAAACCTGCGGCACGCAGACTGCCCATTACGCTGCTTGTCTAAAAAAATCCTCCCCCCAAGGAAAGGCGCGTGTTTACCCTTCAAACCATTTCCCAGCACGCTGGAATTTAAAAGCAATGATTTTGACCCCTTCCGTGTGAAAAATAAGGATGCAAGAGGCACTGGCATCCCTGGCTGCAGGGAAGGCAGGCATACCCATCCTTATTCATGCCGGGCAGCGGTAACTGTGGGGCCGTGGGCTGCCGGAGCCACCCATGGCTTGACCCAACCTGCTGGCACGGACAGGGGGCACTTAAATAAACAACGGGGAAAGTAGGAAATGAGGCTCTGTCTGGCCCGCTGCTAGCGGAAAGGTTTAAGATTTTATAACTCAGCCTGATCTGAAAGGATTTTGCGTGGGGATGCTGCCAAACCTCTGGTGTGCGCTCCAGCTCACAGGATCGCAAATAACGGCTAAAGGCAGTGGTCCTGGAAACCGCTGGATGGTTTGGCTGAAATTTTTCAAACAATTCCCCATGAGGCTGGCGTACAACAAGAGTGTTCAACCCAAACAGCTTGAGTTTGGCAGAGGGACCCACCCGGCCAGAAGCACCCTCGGGGCAGTGGGCTCTGTGCGTGCACCCCCGTGTTCCTGCACCCCCACGTCCCTGTCCTGGACAAAGGGACCAGAGGGCTCGGGGGCAGGGGGCTCAGCCACCTGGCAGGCAGATGCACAACGAGATCCAGCACTGGAAGCTCAGCGAGCTCAGGCAGGTGACAGGCTGGTCTCCAGCTGCGAGGGCAATTCTCATCCAGGAATGTGCCACCTTTGTCATTGCTCCCTTTTTTTTTTTTGGTACAATAAGGCATTTTTCACATCACATAGGAAAACAGAAATGCTGCTTCACTGCAGAAACTGCTGCGCATCCTTCTCCCTTTTTTTCTCCTCCTTTCTACAGGGGAGTGGAGCCGACAACCCCCACAGGTCCCACATCAACCCACGACCCTAATACCAAAGAGCACTGGGGGATGTCATTGATCCCCCAGGGAACATCCCCATCCTCCCTCCGTGGGGTTGGGACCCCCGACCTGCCGGCAGAGAGCTCCCCCCCTGCAGCCCTGAGGGTTTCCACCAGCTCCTGTCCTTAGCACAAGCATCCTTTGTGCCCAGCTGTCCCCCAGACCCGGGGGCTGGCTGCAGCGGGGTCACCACTACGACCCTCACCCCGTGCCCATATCCCCCCTGTCCCACATATTTCATTCTCTTACTTATTCTGAAGTACTCTGGGATAGGAGGTGCATTGTGAGTGCATCCTGGTGGGCTCTGGCCCTTTGCTGGTGGCTCTCAGAGCTCCTTTGAGCTGAAGTTTGTCATTCACAGGGCTGGGCAGCCGCAGGGGACCAGCACACAGCTGCTCTGTGGCAGGCAGTGACCCCTGTGTTCAGGCCACTTGGAGTGTGTGGTCTGGGGTCTCGTGAGGGTAAAAAAGCAATAATGTCATATGATAGCATAACCGAGGGCCCAGAGTAGTATGCATGCGCTGGAGGGTCAAATGCAGATGACATGAGGAGTCCAGAACTGCTATTTCTGGGTCCTTAAGCAATTTGACTTGCAAACTTGTTAAGATTAACCTGATTTTGTAAGCTTGATATACACAGATTAATGTGATCTATACCGTATAGAACACATGCTCTATACACACACAAACAGCATTAACACCTTGCAATATATACAAGATTTTATATATTTATATTAAATTTTTCGTTTAACCAAGTCCATGTGCACATCCTCACTACAAGTGCACCCCAGTGTAAGGCCCCAGATCCGAGGAGGTTGCTGCACGACGCTGTATGTGACATTTCAGAGCACCAGATCTCCAGGAGAATAAATTACTAAAAGACAACTTTCACCAGCCCTCGAGCAAGAAATACCATCTGCAGGAGCCAAGTGCTGCATCTTCAGATGCTGCTCATCCCTTAATTAAGCAGATTTTAATTGGGTGACTCTAAGATTTAATTAATGGCAAATTGTTCAAGCACATTCATTTTTGGGTTGTGCTTGCAGACGGAATTTTTCCTGGTTGGTTTGGGTAGTTTGTGTTTGGGGGGCTGGGTTGCAGTTATGGTTCCTCCTCTTAAAACCGAGCATCCCGACCCCTGTGGGCACATCTGGGCAAGTGGGGGAGAGGGGAGATGTTCAGCTGGGGCTGGAGCAACCCAAACGTGGGGAAATGTTGCCTGCAGCACAGGTAGGAGGTGATTTATTCATCCCCATGTATCCCATGCAATGGCTGCATGGAGATCAGCTCCCACCCACCTCCATATAACGCTGCCCTAAATATCGTCCCCCTATTTCCAGGGGGGTTTGCTGCTCTGGGTAAGGTGAGGATTAGTGCCCGAGGGACAGATTCAGTTCGGTGCAAACGCTGCTTGCTTTAAAGGGTACAGGCATGCTCTGAGGCAGCAGTGCTCATGAAGGATAGGACCACATCCCCGGTGCCCTGGGTCCAGCCCCCACCCACTTCTGGCACCCTCAGTCCTCCCGGGATCGTTACTGAGTATCTGCTGGTGACAGCTGCAAGCACAATGCTGGTGACAGCTCAGTTCCCCTCCTGGACGGGTCACCTCCTGCTTTGACAGCCCAAAGCTCCCCTTGGGGCTTGGGAACTTCCAAAGTGCCTTTTCCTGGGCACAAGCCATTTGCACCCTCCTCCAGATAGAAGCAAAGGAAGGGATGAGGGACGGTACCGACCCTGTGACGGTGATGCTGCAGAACCAATAACTGCTTGCTCCCCTGACCCACGCAGAAGACCAGCAGCCATCGCTCTCAGCCCTAAATCCACATGAAATCAGCCCGCTGCGGGGCTGGGCACGAGGCAGGACCCCGTCAGCTGGGAGCTTCGGCTGGGGGAAGAGGGGAGAATCTGGAAGCTGAGGGTGTGCAGGAACAGGGGTTGCACGGCGGAAGCCGGGCACCGTGTAAGGGTGGAGGAGTTGTGGTTATCGGGGCTGGGGTGGCACAGCAGGGGCAGAGCCTCAGCCTGGAGAGCTGCCTTCTTCTGTGGCAAAGCCCCAGAAACCCATATATTTGCAGCACCGTGCCCTGTTTGCTGGGGGGACCTACAACACTTCAGAGCTACCAAAAACCTGACCAGCCCTGTGACCTGTACCAGCACAGAGAGCAGCAATCGAAGGCGAAGCCACACACCTGGCTGTCCTCGGGCTCCCTAGCACTGCAGAGGGCCCTGCTCCCACCCTGCACACAGCCCCCTACCTCCCCGCAGTTGTTAACTCCCAGCTTCCTCACTTCCACCCCAAAATCCCCCCGGTGCCTTATCCACGCTTGGATCTCGCTCCAGTTTCAGCCACTGGAATGCGGTTCCCAGCTCGGTTCCCAGGCTGCGGGCTGCATGGCTGCAGCCTCGCTTCCCAGCCAAGGTTCAAGCGGAGTTAAGCTCCGCTGAGATAACTCGGTGCTTTCCCTCTCTCAACTGCATTCCCACCGACCAGGCTCCAGGGAAGCCTCCGGCACTCTCTGCCCCGGGCCAAGCACGCATGTTTTGGGCAGGGGCTGTGCTGAGCAGGGGGTCACCGCCTCTGAGCGGGACCCATAGGCGTTAGCACAACGCAGGCAGGGTAAAGTTTGTCTTACAAGCAGCCAGAGCTTCCTGCAAAGCAAACATCTCTTTTATATCCACGCAATGGAAGTGCTCCCCCCCCAGCTCACCACTTCCCAGTGACACGTCCCAGCCCCACGCTCCAAATTTTGGAAGCTGCTCGCTTAAAGCCTCCACCCGGCCACCCAGTCCTGAGCCCCCTCCTATGGGGGGGAGCCAGGACCCCGCTGACCCCCAGCCTGGACAGGAGCCTCTGCCACTGGGAAGGAAGGGGCCCAGCGCTCCCAAAAAGTTTCAGTGAAACTTTCCTGACCACGACCAGCCATGGAGGGGAAATACGAGGGATGTGGAGACGCTGCAGTGCCCCAAATTTGAGTTTCATGCCCACAGAGAGGAAAGGTGAGGGATGTGGAGACATGTCACAGCACCCCAAATACGAGTTTCGTGCCCGCACAGACACGTTATGTTATATTACACATATATTATGTTACATTATACACCCGAGGAGCCATGCACACTCCGGCTGCCCTGCTTCTGCAGCGAGACCACCACCGCGCCCCCCCTCCAGCACTGCCCTGCCACCGAGACCCCCGGTGCCACACTGAGCCCCCCACATTCCTGCCACACACTGAGCCCCCCCAGGTTCACTCCCCATCACCAGCAGCCCCCCAGGGACATGCCTGCCACCCCCCCAGCGCCCCGGTCCCAGCACCAGCCTCGACCCGGGACGGTGGGAGATGGGACCCCCCCCCCACAGCATCCGAGGACCCCCGAGCACCGGGCCGGGGGGGCAGCCCCGAGGCTGCAGGAGGGGGCACACCGCACTGCCGAGCCCGGGGCTGCAATCCTGGTTGAACAGTGCATCCTAGCGGACACCGCCTCGCCTCCTCTCCCGGAGCATCCCCACCGGCCGGCGGGGAGCGTGGGGAGCGGGGACCCCCTGGCGAGCCTCCCCTTGCTCCCCCTCCCCCCATCCCACCCCCGGGAGGGTGGGGGGGGTGCAGCTCCTACCTGGGTACATCCCAGAGCCTGTCTCGGGGGGCTCCGGCCCCGCTGCTCGCAGGGGCAGGGCGCAGAGCAGCGCCAGAGCCAGCGCCCCGCAGCGCATCGTGCGCCCCGGCCCCGGCCCCGTTCCCGGCCCGGCGCATCCCGGCCCCGCCGCCCCCGCCCCCGCCCCGCCCCGCGGGACCCCCGCAGGGAGGGGACGGCAGGGGGGGGACACCCGACACCCTCCCCTCCCTCCGCCCCCTCCCCGGCACACGCCTGCATTGCCGGGCCGTGCACGCGCAACCGGGAGCGCAGGGGTTAATGCTCCCCCCCCCCCCCCCCCGCGGTGCTTGGGGCACCGTTAGTAAACTAGACTGCACCCCCCCCCCCCAATAAATAATTAAAAAAATAAATATATCAACCCATAAATGTTGATGCGGGTGTTATTGGGGTGTTTACCCCCAATAAATAGCGTTTGGGGCTGGGGAAGGACCCCAACCCCCCTGCCAGAGCTGCCCCCGTGTCCTCTGGGTTCCATTCCCCCTCTCCTCGCCCCCTCCATGGCATTGCAGGGGTTAAACCCGCCCCCCCTATGCTGGGGGGCTTCGAGGAGCTCGGTGGCTGCGGTGGGCACCCACGGGGCACTGCCACCCCCTGCTGCCCCGGCCACAACCAAACGGCATCAGGGCGGGAGGTGTTTGCGGGCAGGTGCCCCCCGAGTGAGTTTGCCCCATAAATGCCACAGGCGGTGCCGAGGCACCACTCAGCCCCATGCCCCCATGACATGTCCTGCTCCTGTGTCCCTACATCGTGTCCTGCTCCTGTCCCCACCTCCCAGCCCTTCCCCTGCTGCACACCGAGGGCATCCCGGAGACAAAGGTCAGAAACACTCTAGGAGCCACTTTTCTTGCAGCGCAGAGGATTTTATTCACATGTGATACAGGTTTGGCTTTTCAGTCTCAGGTGTTGCTGGATCCCATCGATCTCCACAGCTGTGACCTTCTGCCCAGCAGAAATTCTCCTGCTGCATTTCTTGTTTGTCCTGCAGCAGAGCTCAACCAGGGGACGTGCAACCTGCCTCGCAATGCGATGCAATACCCTTTGTTCCTTGCCCAAACTGCCATCCCACTGCAGCAGCAGCTTTTAGGTGGATCACCTGCACACCCATATCTTTTAAATGCTCTCCACTCCAAGAGGAGGAAAAAAAAAAAAAAAGATAAAAACTTGTGAAAGAAATACATTTGCTCTGTCACAGCCCCACTGCTCAGCTGCACCTTTTCATGCAGGTGATCGTTTTGCTGAACCCAGTGACACAAGCTCACCCGCTCCCTTCCTTGGGCTCCTGCAGGTAAAAAGGGGCTCTGCCCCCGGTGGGTGCCGCAGACCCCTGCAGGCACAGCTGGGCTGGGACGGTGCCATCACCCACTTGTGCTGGGCTGGGCATGGAGAAGGCTGCCGGGAAGACAGAAATAATAAGAACAGATGTAGACAAAGCCAGTGCTGGGATATTCTGTTTCAAAGTAATCACAGAAAGTGGAGACAAGGACAAAATGAACAAGCTACGGTTAGTGATACGTTTTTCTTGGACTTATCACAGCTCTGCTCCATCAGCATTTGCCAGTGTGTCCTCTGCAGGTAAAGGGGCTCCGTCCTGCTGTTTCCATCCGTTGGCTCGGGAGATGTTTTGCTCTGGCCTCCCTCCCCAGACAGCCTCAGCAGCGCTGCTCCTTCACCTCAGGGCTTCCCCCAAATATCCGCAGGGTGTTATCAGAGCCCCCTCCTCCATCTCAGCACAGAGCTCCTTGCAGCTATCGCCATAGATCAGTCCCGGACCTTCTTCATTGTTCTTATTTCTTCTTTGAATCGCCTCCAGTTAACCAAAATGCCTGTTAGTGAGGTGCCAAATTTCTGGTGTTGCCTCGCTAGCACCCTGCTAGGAGCCTGCGGATGTACAAAAACCACACGTGCTCAGGGGATTTTAAATACTGAGACATGAAGGAAGCAGGAGCCTGTGCAGGAGCCCTTGTCCTTGTTCTGCACTCGCTTGCTGGTGACCCTGGGCAGCTTGTTCTCCTTCAGGTGCCTCAGTTTCCTTTCTTAATCGAATGAAGATGCTAAACCAGCCTTTTTGCCAAATATTTGGGGACGTGCTGAGGGAAAGCGTTAAGCAAAGGCTCGTTATTACCATCAGGCACTTCTGTATCTTACTTCCCACAGCTTTGCAAACACCAGGACAGCTACCTGGGGCTGTTCGAGAGGGATGAATCCAAGCAAGCTGCTGGGATGGGCAATTTGTCACCTTGGAGTCTTCGGCGCTGACTGCACATGGGGCTGGAACGGGGATTCGGACGGGTGGCATGGGGCTGGCCTGCTCCCGGTGCACGAAAGGCCAGGCGAGCCCTGGGCTCAGATGTGTGCAGCTCTCACCCGCAGCTTTCTGCATGCTAAGGCAAATGTCTCAGGGAACGACCTCTACAAGCTGCGAGGGGCCGTGAATCAGCCTTTTTCCTCTTCTCTTCCATAGAAAGTAGAAAAGGCCTGAAAATGCTACCCCCTAATGGCAAAACGAGGTGTGGGGATTGGGAAATGCTGCTCCACAGCCCGGATTCTGTCTGCAGGGCTAGAACAGCAACCAGGGCCTGAAACATAGCAGCAAGGTGTGCCTCTGGGGGCAGACCCCTTGCAAACCCCCTCACAGCTGCGTGGCACCAACAGCATTATGCCAGTTCTGAGACCCAGTGGCCTGCAAGAAGTGCACCGGAGTGAAAATATGGTCCAAGGCCTGTTGCTTTCCACCAGAACAAACACAGGGCCACTTAGCAGAGTCCCTCAGGACTCAAAACCATTCATTCCAGCTCCCTCCTGTGCCTTGGCCGGGGGAGATGCTCCAGGGCCTCTCCAGCCCCTTCGCCCCAGCACCAGCAGTGCCCGGAGCGGCAGCGGGGTGTGCTGCTGCCGGCCTCTCGTGGGCTGAGGGAATGAGGCTCGTACGTAATAAAGATGATAGAAACAAAATTAAAAGTCCCCCAAAGGCTTTCAGGATTTGGAAACACGTACGGGATTCTAAAGTGGTGATGGAGCTCCCGTGCGATGCGCATCTGGAGGGCAGAGGTTGCTGCTGACCCCAGGCAGCTTCCAGCTCCCCAGTGGCTGCGGGGCGCTGACCCCAGGGGTCCCGGCTGCAGTTGGGATGCACACTAATGCTCAGGTCTTGCACCATTTCTCAGACCTTTCCTTGCTCAGACACATTCAGAAATCTCCATTTCTCCTGTTTGTTTGGGCTATCTAAAAAAAATAAAAAAATAAAAAATCCTACACTTCTCCCCTGTGCTCTGCTGTTCCCAGCTCCAAAGGAACCCAGACCCCGCACAGCCCAGGGTAACAGCAAAGAGAAATTACTCTGCTCCAAACTTTGTCAGTAACTTGCTGTGGGACCTCAAGCAAAACCATTTTTCCCATGCTACAGCCTGACCTGTTGATTGAGAGGGAAAAGACCTTCTCCTTGCTATAAACGTGGCCCATGAATCTCGGGTGGGACCTCGAGTGGTCTCATCACAGCAAAGATGCAACAAGAGAGAAGAAGAATGAATCCTAAACTAGACCTTGGGCTCTGAAGAACACTGAAAAATGCAAAAATGCAATGCTCTTTCTTCCTCCTGTGCTCTTCAACTGCTAGTAATTATTTTTTTTCCAATACTGGAGAGTTCCTAGAGTTGTCAGAAGTGTCACAGCAGCAGATCCCAGTGAGGGAGATTCATGCAGTGCTCGTCCCGGGTAGGAAATAAGAAGGTTATCCAGGTACCAGACGAAATTGAAAGTTCCTTCCCCATGTGCCACCAGCCCTGGGGTTTGCCTTCCCCTCATTGCAAGCCTCGGTAGCTGGAACTTCAAGGTCCTCTCAGCAAGCATTGTTATTATTCTTATTTTTTAACAAGTGCTGCAGTACAAGCTAGACACCCAGCAGCCCCTGCGTGCTGCTGATTCCATGCCCGTGCCTATCCAAGGTAGCACCAAAAATTCTTGCTGGGAGAGGGAAAGGTTTAATAAGGGTTAATGCCAAAGGAGTCGCCTTGCCCGCGTTTGTCCGCCTCAACAAGAGAAAGGTCCCTCTGTTAACGTCCTCCTGCAAGCCGCAGGAATCAATCACTGCTAGATGCTTTGGTTTTTTTTTTTTTCATTTGGAAACCCTCAATTAAATGATGTGATTTTGCTGCCTGTTGGACTCCAGGAATCAGAACCTTCACACTGGATCCACTCTGAAAAGGCAAATTTGCAAACGCCTCCCTACTCAAACCGAGCATCTGCGGGGCAACAGCCACAGGCACGGCCAATTGCTCACGGCATCCCAATTCGGCACCGAATCCGCTTTCACTCCGGATTTCACAGGCTGCCACTGGAGGTGGTGGCAAAGGCAAGCTTCGGTCGGAGGCTGCGCTCAGGATGGCGGGCTCCCGGTCACCAGGCACACTGCACACACCGTCTTTGAATTTGTAAGGTTTTTTGCTAAGTTTTTATTTTAATTCAAGGACTTTGCTTCATACAAAATGTAATTGTAGAAACAACTGCAGAATTCAAAGTTTGGCTGATAAATATTACTCAGGCAGCAAACTAGGCAATCACAGAACCTTTTTTTTTCTCTTTTTTTCCTTTTTTTTTTTGGGCAAAGTTCCAGTTGTGTTGCATGGTTGGAACTTTTGTAATTTTTAACACTGTTTTTTTTAAATATAAAGTTTTGCAACAAACCCCCAATTTATATCAAATATAATTAAAAATTAACAACTGATGAATACATTGTATCAAAAAAGTACGAAGATAAACATTTTCCATGCACATACTTTTTATATATATGTATATATGTATATATTTTACATGCAAACATTACTTATTCAAAGTACAGCCACTACGAGACTGGTTCTGGATGCAGAAAACTGATCGGTGCAATTCAAGTTTGGCAACTCACTATGAGGATTCTTGGAAATATGATGTATGCATTTAAGAGACAGCAGAGAGGCTGTAAAAATAGAGGAAAAAGGGTTATATGAACAACCGTGGTCAGGCTTGACTGTCACCGTCAGCGTTTGAAGCAACGCCTACGAGGCGGGTGGAGGATTAGACAACTGGAGCTTCTTCTTTGTGTTCTGCATAAGGACTGAAGTGATCCCACGCCATCGCTGGGCTGTGCGCTTCCAGGGGGGAATTAGTGAGGGGCTGTGGGGTCTAAGGTCTAAAACGATGGGGGAAGGGGCAAGGCCGAGGGGAGAAAAGGCAAAATTGCTGGGTACAGAAAGACATCTCTTTTGCTTTCCGGTGTGGGTACAATGTTTGCATGCACTGTCAGAGAGATTGCGTTTTCCCTCTCCCTCCTTGGAGTGAAATAGTAATGTTTCCTTTAAAATTTCAAATAAAGTGTTTGTGCCTTCATATAAGGAAAATGTATAAAACATTTGGTCACAATCATGCTGAAGCCTGAAACAGGAAGATCCAGCAGATAAAGCTACAGAATGGATGAAGGTCTTTCTGTCTGTGGTGTGGATGTGTTTCCTTACGTGTCATCTTGTTGCATAGCCCTCCGTTTGCAAATTACAGCCATTACCCATAGCGGACCTCTGGCTACCGCACTTCCTTTATTCAAAGTGCACATAAATACAGAGACAGAGATAGAGACAGGAGTTATCCTTTAGCAGAATCCAGGGATGAGATCGGCCAGAGATTATCATTTAGTAACGGAACAAAAAACACGCAACGAAAACGCAACAGGTTGAATTTTCTCAACAGAAAAGCTACAGATGTGAAGAACCACCCTACAGCAGACTGCTCCCCGCGGGAGGCTGGAGGACTTTGCTGAGAGCACCAGCAACCTCCTGAGCGTTTTGGTAGCATCCCCTGAAACCACCCTCACTGCCAAACCTATCACCAGGGCCCACCGGGATCTCCCCCCGGTTTAAGCGACCGCTTCGCCTTGAGAAGTTTCACAGTTCTGGGGCTTGGTAGAGCCTCCCACAAAACACAGCTGCCCAATCCTTTCCTCTTTCCTATCATTGTTTTTGCCCTACCGGCACCTCCCAACCCTCCTCCTCTAACCTTCTGCCAGCGTACCACGCGTCTTCTGGCCTCCCTGTGCCCCAAATTAGCCCTACAGAAGTTCGTCAAAGCCATGGACACCAGGTCCTTCCCAGGCTTTTCTTTCCGCACTTCCTCCCTGCCGGCATGTCATCTTTGCCTCTTCCCAGGCTCAAAGTGCAGAAATCCACACGTGCAACAAAATAAAGAAATTGTCCAACACAAGAGTCGTTGCAAGAACACAGAAATCTCATCCCTGAGAATCAGAGTTAGAGGTTTTGCTTTTTCATTTTGTTTTTTGTTTTTCTCTTTTGAACAGGCAATAAAAACAAGACTCTCTCCATCTGCCCCCAACACAAACGACGCACCACGGGACACGGCCGCAGCTCTCGCAGCCCGACTACGACTAGACATGCAGTGCGAAAGATGCTTCTTCTCCTGCAGGAGCACCGCTGCAAACTCTGAGCCGCCACCCCTGCACCTCTCCCACAGGACCTAAACGCCAGTCCACGAGCAAAGGCCAGTTTCTTCTGCTGCAGTTACACCCCTCCCGCTCCCAACAATTAAATTATAATTAAAAAAAAAAAAAAAAAAAAGGAAAAAAAGGCCAACAAAACCCAAACCAACCCCAAAGCATGTTTGCCTTCCCCACTGTCAGCTTCCAGCCCGGCGCAGGAGGAGCCGGCCGAGACAGGCGCGGGGGCAGCCGAGCCGAGCGGCTCCTCTGGGCGCTGCCCCTGCCCCCCGCGCTCCCCCAGGTCCGAAGCGAGAGGTTTGCATCGTCGCTGTGAAAGATTTCAAAGGTTAGGCACTTAGTAGTGAACAACTGGAGCATTCGGTAGAAACGGTGGGACCTGGAATGACAATTGGACTGATTCTCTACATAAAGAGTAAATTTTTCTTTTTTTTTTTCCGTTTTCTTTTTTTTTTACTGTACAATTTACAAAAATGCACACAATGAAAAGTTAAAGTTCTATCTAATAGCTTGATATAAAACCAATAACATTTCTTCTTCTCACCCCTACACTTTTTTCCTTTTTTTTTCCTGTTTTTTAGGTTTTCTTTTTTTTTCTTTTTTTTTTTTTTGCTAAATCAAGCTTATATTGTAAACAAGACAAAACAGTGAGGGCGTGTTGCAGTCGACAGGAGAGAGGGACGGGAAGAAAAGTCTCAGCAGCAAGGAAGCAGTCCTGACGAAGGGGCTCTCGGGTGGCTTTCTGGTGGCTGGGTGGGAAGGACCCGAAGTGGAGATGAGCGTGAGGGGGCCACGCAGCGGCGGGGGCAAAGCAGCGAGTTCCTGGCTCGGCTGGGAAGGGGCGCTGCGGCTGAACATCAAGTCCCAACGGACCGTCCTTTGTTCCGATCTGCGGGTTGTTTGTTTTTTTTCCTCCTCTCCCAGTTCCTTAGGTAGATCTCTTCCCTCTCGGCGGTGAATGAGATAAAACACGGGGTCAAGCTTTGTTCGCCGGTGTCCGTTTTTGCAACCCCGACTCCCACCCCGACTGGGGCGGGGAGAAAAATAAAATAAAAAATAAAGGCATAGCCCGACCAAAACGGTGCCAAGCCCGAAAAGGATCGACGGCCTGCTGGTCCGCCGTCGTGGCTCCTCGCGTGCCTCGCGGGTTTGGCATCTGGTGCACGTCTTTGGAGGCAGCAGGGAGGTGGGCGAGAAGGGGGGAAAGATGCACTGCCCCCCAGGAGGGAGCCTTCTTCCTTGGTATATTTTAGTGGGGAAAAAAAATAATAGAAAAAAAATAAGAAAGAAAAAAAGGGGGCAGGAGAGAGGCTGCACAAGTGTCTCCGGAGGTCTCGGAGTGGGGCAGAGCAGTTCTGGCGGTGGGGGCTGCCCCCGGGCACCGCGTGTCTGAGCGCACAGCCTTCCAGATGATAAAACTCATCGACTTTGCACACCTCCGAGGGCTTCGCCGTGCCGCTAGCACCAGTCGTCCTCGTCGGCTTCGTGGTAGTAGCTCCGTCCCCGGGCGCCAGTGCCGGGGCCCGTGTTGAGCCCCAGCGTGTAGTGGTAGCCGTTGGGCACCCGTCGGGCTTGGTGAGACTGGGAGGTCAAGGAGGAGACGTAAGAAGTCCTGGAGGAACGCCCCGAGTTGGTGGCCACCGCCTCCTCGAAGGTGAGCGTGTCCTCGGGCGCCGCACCGCAGGGGCTGTCGGCGGCATCGCGGTGGCCCAGGTAGGGGTCGGAGCCGATGCGGGCCACCGCGGCCGGGGGCGGCTGCTGGTCCCCGCGCAGCAGCGCGTTGTGCTCGGACAGACCGCGGCTCAGGCGTCCCGGGGAGAAAGGGGGCAGGCCGCCCGGGGAGGTGGTGAAGTGGACGGGCGAGGAGTTGGCGGTCTTGTAAGTGATGCTGGGGCGTGGGGTCAGGGGGGTCTGCGGGAGCTGCCTCCGACCCCGGCAGGGGGTACTAGCACCAGATGTCGACAGCAAGGGGCTCCCGTTAACCGAACCACTGCCCTAGATAAAAATTGGAACAGAGCAAATGAAAAAATAAAAAAAAGGGAAACGCCGGACGAACACAAAGGCAGGCAGGTGTAAAACAGAAGGAGAAGCGACAGGGGGGAGAGACAAGTCACAAGAGGAAAGAGAAGCAAAAAAAAGAGAGAGTTTAGACACGCACAGTCAGGGGAAGGAGGTTCTCGAGAAATAATCAAACAAGAGATGTGAAGAGCTGGAGAACTAAGGGGTCTGCGAGGAGCAGGTAGGGACAGAAACGATCAGAGCATCAGTAGGACGCAAACTGGCAGACGGCTCCAACAGCAGGGGACACTGCCCGGGGGGAAGGCACCCACAGCACACACAGTCCCGACATGCCCCTTACCTCAGCAACGCCGTGGGCAGCTCAAAAACCTGCTGTTTTCTTTTTTTTTTTTTTTTGGCAAACACAATTTTGCAAAACAGCACTCTCTGCTTTGGGGCAAATTTTTGCTTGACTTCACCTTATGGTTGTGAATGCTGATGCTGGGGAACATTTCTGTGCTCAAAATTGGGTTATGCAGGAGGAGCATTTGGGGACTGAATTTTTTTTTCATAGTTTTAGGAATAAAATGCGATTTGATTAAATAGCTACTTCCTGAAGAAACAGCAACAAAAAGATTTTTGGATAGGCTTTGGCTTTAACAAGAGGGCTCCCTAAAGAAAAATACTGAAAAATGTGTTCACCACCTTCTTGTTAATATTACACCCGTACTACCTGAACGGTAGAAGAGACCGGCAGCTGCCTGCATGACTAACAGTGGTGCATGGGCATGAACTAAGCTACAACCAGGAAAAGTGCCCTGAGCGAGAGGAGCAGCCTTTTTTTGGCATTTCTGTTCACCTTCTCCCTGGGCAGGGCAGGAACTGGTCTGGGAGCACATTTAAAAAATCCCTTCACCCTTTCTGCTACAGCCCCGTGGTCCCAGCCAAGCTTTCCCCACGGTGGTGGAGGTGAGGGAGACGCTCACCGTCACCCAGTGACCTAAACTGTCCGAGGGAGGAAGCCCAGATCTTTCCAGGGGCCTGAGGCTCAGAATTAAAATACTTACAAAAAAAAAAAAAGAACTAAAATTAAAAACATACATGCTATTTAAAACTCTGGTAAACCAAGCATGTAAGAGAGCCCTTCCTGAGCCACCCGCAGGCTGCAGACTTAGCAGGGTTTGGAGCACGGCCAGAGCCCCCTCCTGATACGTCTCACGTCGAGGTGTTTGCAGGGATCCTGCTGGCCTGGGGCTGGGCCCTTTCCCTTCCCCCAGGTCCTGCCTTTCCCTGCGTTCCTGCTCTCCCTTGCTCTGGTTTCCTCTCTCAGCTCGGGAGCAGCTTTGCAGATTGATCTGTCACCAGGGGAACAGGACTTGTTCTCGAAAACCAGATAAATAAATAAATGTACCTGTTCCACGATACAGCACGCTACAGGACAGCTCTGAGGCCCACACATCAGCAGCTGGAGCCTGACACCTCTGATACCACTAACATGAGTGAAACCAGCTGAAATCAGGGATTTGGCCGCCTGCAGCCCCTGCACTCATGCTCGTGTGGCCACGGCAAGGATTTATCCTACAGTCACCAAGTGCTTGTGGCACTGGGCAGGTGCTGGGGGAGTGGGCCTTGGCTGCCCAACGGAGCATCCCTCCCCACGCTTCCAGCCTGCCTGGGCTCATGGATATTATTTTCCACCAGCAGCAAGCCCAGACAAGGCTCGGGCCTTCCAGATTGCTGCACTGAACCTGTTAGCAAGGGAGTCACTGAGCTGGGGCTCTGCGAGAGGCACTGAGTCACTCCGTGGGTGGCTGGTAAAAAACTATCAGGCGACATTTCCATCCCTGTCCTGCACCTGAAGCAGCAAGCAGGATTTTTGCAGCAGGGACTGTCGTGGTAGGACATGGGACAGTGGTTCTGGACTGGAAGAGGCTAGGTTTAGGTTGGGTATAAGGGGAAGTTTTTCACAACGAGGGTGTTGAGACACTGGAACAAGGTGCACAGAGAAGCTGTGCATCAGTAGAAGTGTCCAAAGTCCTTTGAGCAGCCTGGCCTGGTGAAAGATGTCCCTAGCCATGGCAGGGGCTAGGACTAGGTGACCTCTAAGGGTTCCTTCCAGCCCAAACCATCCTACAGTAAGCAAGACCTCAAAGGCTTTACCTCCCACTGCCTGTCTCCTTTATCTTAAACAAACCCCAGAAGAGGTGTGCGGGTCCCTGGCAGACCCCAGGGCTCTCCTCCCAGCCCGCACCCCCTCACCTGTCTGTGCGGGCCTTGCTCCGGCCCCCCGTTGGGCGAGGTGGGCCTGCTCTGATCAGCAGACTTGGGCTGGGAGCGGTCCCGGCTGCCGTAGCGGTCGCAGGAGTAGAAGCGCTGCTTTTCGGAGGAGGAGGAGGAGTGCTGCTTCCTCTCCTGGGACCGGCCGCGCTCCTGCTTCTTGTCCTTGGAAGAAGACTCGCCAGACTGGGCCACTGGAAGGAGAACATTGGTTGTGGGGTCACCAACACGCTCCTTCCACGGGGACGGGACCCCAAATCGCACCAAGTGCCCACCCCGAAGGGAGGAGGAGGACAAATCCCCGCTAAAGGCAAAGCTCGTACCGGCTTCCCCGTCGGCCATCTGATGTGGGGACCTATCCAAGGATTTCTGCTTCTTCTCTTTCCGCCGGTGGCAGCGGTGGTGGTGGTGGTGGTGCACCTGGTCGGTCGGCATGCGCTCCAGGGAGTACTCGTAGAGGTGCATGGCGTGCGGGCGCTGCGGGGTCAGCGTGGAGATGGAGCGCTTCATGGGGCTCGTGTCCGGGATGGGCTGCGAGGGACAGGGGCGCAGGGAGCAGGGTGAGAGGGCAGGCGCTGCAGGCACCCTGCTCGACCGCTCGGCTCCCACGGGAGGGGGTTTAGGGTGAGAGACGGGGGCAAGGAGGGGCAGGAGAGAAATGGTTAACCGGCTACGACTGGAACGGGCAGAAGGACTTGTGGAATGGCAGACTTAGTGCTAGGTTTGAGGAGTAAATGTGAGCTCCGTTTGCTGAAATGGGCTTTGCTTTCAGCATTGTGCCAACCCACAGGTACCACGGCGGAGCGGGACGCAGCACGGCACACCAAGCACAGCGCCACGGGAGGCAGCAGGAGTGAGCAGGGGCACAGGGCAGCACGGCAGCCAAGCATCTCACAAAGGTAGTTCTCCAAGACCAGTTTCACCCAAAGCTGCTTCGGGGCCTGGGAGCATCCCAAAGCAACTCCAAAGAGGGAAGCATGAAAGCGTTTGTGGGCACCACACGGAAAGGGAGGAAGCTCAGAAATAAATAAACGGGCAAGGTGCAGGGCAAGCCACGTAGTAACTGTGTCTGTCTCCCTGCACATGGGGGTGATTTCCATCAAACTGCTGAACCTCCCCTCTTGTCCCACCGCTGCTCCTCCAAGCCTTTGTGGCTGGGACGAGCAGGATATCACCTATCCCCTGCAACTCCACCAGGATATCTCCAGAAATGACTACTGAAGCTTGTTACAGCTGTTTTCAAGTCAGCCATGGCCTGAGAGCCAAACATTAGGACCCTGTGCAGCCCTCCAGCCTCCCATGGGCACTGCTGGCCACTGCCTCCGCCCCAGCGGCAGCTCCAGACTCTGCTCCCTTCCCTCTGGGTTCAAAACCTTACACAGATGTTCTGCAGAAACCAAGACAAGCAGACTGCAGGGCAGCTATTTTCACCTCCCTACTGCCCAGCCACCAGCTATAAAGCTCAGAAAACAAGAAAGATCCCTGTGTTTCCCTCTCTTTCATTCTGCTGGCCTCCAGCTGCTTTGCAGGCTGCTCCGAGGTGGAGGCAGGGCTTTGTCCATCCTCCGGAGGCTCCCTGGGGTCCACCTTCACATCGGAGCTCCTGGCAGAGGAAAGCCCTGGGTGCACAGTGCTCCAGCCCGGTGGGGAGGGAGCTGAGGACGTCCTTTAGCTCCTCAGGTCTCAGCCTTGATTCCTCAGCCCAATACGTGCCTCAAGGGCCACTTCCAGCAGAACATTTACTTTGCTTACCGTAACCTTTCCAGAGAGCCTTGCGTTATTTTTATCATCCCTGCTATTTTGTTTGCTTAGCCCGGGTTTCCAATCTCTGCTGCCCCTTGATATTTGCACAACGCGGGGCCGGTCGCTCCGCAGCCCTGGCTGGTATTTCGGCAGGACGAGCCGCTCTCCCTGCCGGCGTGCTGTCACAGCTCTCTCCTTGAATGCAAAGGGGCAGCCTGAGTGTTTCCCATCTGAGTGCAAGGTGTGGTGTTAGGGATGCAAAGTGTGCCACAGACCCAAGGGGGGACACAGCACAGCCTGCGGCATCGTGGTGTGCCCGGGGGTGCCAGCTCGGGCTGTGAGGTGACCCTGTGCTGTGCCACACCGCTCTCCTCCCAGTCACACGTTGGGGCTTCACATCTGTCCTCCCTGCTTACCATGGGGCTTGAAGATGAAGGAGTGGGTTAACGATGAAGGAGGACCATAACACGACCGTCAGATTCACAAATTGACTGATGGGGGGCAAAAAAAGTGAAAATATTTCCCACTAAAAACACTTATCAGCATTTCCTAAATCCTTTTAGGAGCTGCCAGGAAGAAGACAGATTTCCCAACAACAAGCCAGACAAATCTATAAAAAATGGATGTTTCTCTTTGGACCCAATTCTGTGCTTATTCCAAGGCCAGAAGCTGCTGCTGACCCTAATGGGAAGTGGATCTTAGCAAGGCAAAGCACACCCTCCCCAAAAATCCTGACGATGCTCTCCTTACATTAATGGGACACACACAAGCCTCGGGAGACTATACCATAACCCTTCAGAGACTTACTAATTGCCTCTTCATTAGCAAGCCGATAGCTTTCACCTCCTAAATCCCTGCGCAACAAGGCATACAAACCAAATAAATAAGCAAAACAAACAAAAACCCCTGCTATCAGCGTGCGGCGTGCAGTCGTGGGTGGAGGGAGCTGCAGCACAGGGGGAAGAGACAGCAGCTGCGCCGGTGCAACATTGTGCTCCAGATGGGAAGGGAGAAAAGTAAAGGGTTAAGGAAGGTTAATCGTTTCTTAACACGGATTTAATAGGATACAACTTAGTGCAAACTACATACTGCTAGGTAACTCCCAGGTGACCGTGCTTTGCTCCTCTGCAAACAATTCGGACAAGATGAGAGACATTATTTGAAGCAGCCCCACAGTACAGCCATGGTCAGACATCGCGGCAGATGGGCAGCAGACACGGGGAGGGCGGGGAGGGATGGAGGGAGGAGGGGGGTTGAAAGCATAGGGAGTTTGTTTTTTTAATGGCAAAGTAAAAAAAAAAGATGGAGGAATGACAGATAAACAAGAAGGAGGATGTCCAGAAATCAGGAGGAAACAGAAAGCATCACAAATAAGAGTCATAAAGAATTCAAAGTTTGGGGGAGCGGAGGCAGCGTGTGAGAGGGAGGGTGGAGGGCACGGAGGGGGAAGACACACAGAGAGTACATCGGTTATTCGGCTGAAGCTACAACCACCAGAACATTACATTACTACGTGAGGACAGATCTGCTCCGTACCACAGGCCTGATTCATACCGAGACCAGGGAGCTCTCCTGGGGGCAGCTGTGCCCTGGGGACAGGGACCGTGCTGCGAGCAAGGGGAGGTCGGGCACGGACGGGACCCTTGCTCCTAAAGGCAGCAGTGGCTGCAGGGTGCAGCAGGAGCAGCCCGGGAGAGTTCCTCTCTGCTCAGGGGCTCCAAGCAAAGGGCTCGTCCTGTCTCTGACCGTGACAGTGTTAAATTGCAGGCATGCTGTCTGGGACTGCAACGGAGAGGAGTTTCCCAAGGAAAGGCTCGTGCCACTGGCTTTCCTGTTGGCAACTCCATCACCTTGCAAGGGAAGATGCTACTTGAGGCCTGGAATAAAGGACAACTTTGTTCTGGGAAGGGAGGGAGTACAGGATTGTTTTGGGGTCTGTTTCTTTTATCAAGCATCTCGACTAGTGTTGCTAACCCAGAGAATCCCAGAAGACAAGGTCCTATTCAGTGATTTTCTGGAGCTCTCACACAAAGAGTGCAGTTTCTCATGTCATCTGGGAAATTTGTTAGCCAGCAAAGAGTAGCTTGCACCAGCCTAAGCACATTTGCAAACCGATTTAATCTGTTGGAGTTATTTCTGTACACGCAAGACACAGTCTTTAAGTTTAAGGATGCAGAACATCTACGTCCTGCTTCCCACGGAGAGCAATGGGGAAGAGCCCATGGGCTGCTCACTTCTTGCTGCATGAATCAGGCCCTTTGAGCAAGACATACACGACTATGGGGTGTTCAGACACACAGGAGGCAGGATGGTGTCTGAAGAGCATCTGGGTTAACAAGCTGGCAGCGAACATGTGGAGTGCCCAAAAATGATCTGTGAAAACCATGACATCCTATGCACTAAGGAGCGTCCACAATTAGTCGCCAAGTTGTTGTAAAGGTCAGCCCTAATGATGAGATTTCTTTACAAGAAGCCAAACAAGGAAAATGAAATCCTTAACAACATATTACTAATCAAAGTCACAATGCAAGATATGCTAATTACTGTGGGAAGGGAAAAACACAGGGAGACTGCTTAATGTCACAGTGCAGCCTTCCAGGCACAGGCTCCCTGGTATTTTCCATACCTACTGCATTCATCAAAGAGAACCACAGGAAATCTCCAGCTTATTTTATGGCTGGAGCACTGGAGCATGCCTCGGCTGTCTGTCTGGATAGATGGCAAACAACTGCCAATGGGAAACGTATGCCTTCCAGGAATATAGGCTGGCAAACATTATCGTCCCCAGTTAATCAGAACAGGCACTCCACGGTAGGCAGTCATCATTTAGCAACCCAGACAGATGGATTTCTCTGTGTTCTTTTTCTTTTTTCTTTTTTTCTTCTTCTTTTTCTGCAACCAGGAATGAGTAAACCCGGGGAAAATGCTGTGCCTGCACACAAATGCCTGTGATCTGAGCCCCAAGGCTGGTTACCTGGCTCCAGGTTCAGAGAACACCTTTATTTCACAGAACTTGCAGGCAACTTTCGAGCACAGAGAATGCACTGCACTGCCTTCCTGGCTCACTCTCCGTCTCCCACCCCAAAAAGCCTCGCTCCCTCCCTCCCTCCCTGCTCACCTGAGTTTCGGCAGCCAGGCGCGGCATGGAAGCCGCCCGCCCCTGGCTCTCCAGACCCGGCTGGTGCTCTCCATTGGTGAGAGTGGGGCTGATTTCCCTCATTTCCACCACCTGATCCAAATCAAGAAACAGTTTCAGGAGCAAGAATAGGAACATCAGCTTTGAAGCCATCATCTGAGCAGGCTTCTGCTAAGTTTGGTTTGGGAAGAGGTGCTGGTAGGGGAGAGAATAAACTTGGAGCCGTGGAGCGCCCAAGTTACTCTTTATCAACAGCACTGCCTTCAGCAGGGACAGCGGTGGGAATAGTTCATCCGCCAGCCATGGCAATGAGCCCTGACCCGTGACACCTCTTCTCTGGGTTTGTACACTAATAACAATGGGATCGGGACAAGAGGACTATGAGGAAGACATAGCTCTAAGTGACCTACATCTCAGCAGACACGTAGTCCCAGGATAAGCATGCCTACAAGTACAGCTATTGGTGCTGAAGCTCTCAGACTTGCTTTTTCTCATTAATATTCAAGCAAGCTTTGGGTTGTAAGAGAGAGAACAATGCTTATCTCAAAGGGCAGAAGACCCCTTCAGCTCTCAGGGAAGCATCTAGCCTGATACCAACAAAAATCTACTGCATTTCACCCCATCTCCACTTGTTTGCTTACCCGCTCAATAGGGATTTCTTCTGAGTGGCCTCGTTCAAAAGCTGGTGTCCTGGTTTCATAAAACATGTCCTGGGTGCGCTGGGTCCCCCAGGAGCTGGACTCTTTGATCCCACCCTCTGGGGGTGGCCTGCCAGAAGATCAAGTAGAAAAAAAAAAGATGAACTCTTTTGCAAAGGGCTTGTGCTGACCTTATTGTGCTGAAGGTAAAGCACCTGGGAACGCTCTGAAGTCTCACTTGTGAAAATGGGTGCAGGGTGGCTGGTGAAGCTATAAAGTCCCCTAGGCTTTCCCAGGGCCACTTTCTTTCTTTTTAGCCCAGAGATCCCCTGAGCAACAAGGAAACCAAACAGGTCAGAGCATTATTTTTCAGTAACTGAGGAAATCAACTTCTGCTGCCTAAGAAGAAGAATGATCAATTTTGGAATTCAGGCAAATTATGTATGCAAAACCAGCTAGACAAATAGCCCTGAGTGATGCTGGTCAAGCACATCCGTGGCTGTGCTACCCTATAGTCACTGAATGTACAGTGGTACAGGTAGCCCCAGTTTTACTGCTGGGTCTGAAGTTGGATTCCTGTTGGGGTTATCCAGGACATTTCAACCTCAGACATCCATCATTAAAAATCCATGGCACTTGTGACCATGAAAGTCACCTGAGGAGCAAAAAATGGCGAAACGTTTAGGGACTGCCATTACTGTAACTGTTTGGTAAGCTCTCTGGGGAGGTATTATTTTGGCCAAAGAGAAGGAGCCACAGTCTGCCCTGGAAAGTCTCAGGAAGCTCTTGCTGTTACCACGTGCCATGGGCCTGAGGCAATTCTTTGCTCCCAAGGACCTTTTGGTCTCCCAGGAACTCACTGCAGTAGTGATACAGTGCTTGGTTTGGGATTTGTCTGGCTGTTTTGCAACGAATCCAACATCCTGAAAGCAAAATCACGATTAAAACTAGCCGCAATGGAAAGCTCTGCACTTCGGATTCGGAGGAGACCACTAAGGCAACACGCAGCTCTGGGGAACCCACTGCCACCACCACCTATAGTGGACAGATAATTGCACCCGAGGCCGCAGCGGGAGGCAGAGCCACGTGCAGCAGGTTGGCAGCCACCAGCAGGACATTGTCCCAGCCATGGCACGAAGGGGCTGCTGGGCTCGGGGTCACTGGAGGTGCCACGAACCATCCAGGGCAACTGAGTCAGCAGGGGCAAGGCTGGCGTCCGCCCTTTGTGCCCCTCGGCTGCGTGACGGCTGTGTCGGGGGGTACTCACAGCGTGCCCCCGTTGTTGAGCGATGCCGAGCTTTTCTGGCGGAGGAACGCCTTCGCGTTGCTGAACGCCGCGGGCTGGGTTTGCTCCAGGGTGGCCTTCAGGGGGTGGAAGAGCGACACCGGGCCGGGCTGCAAAGCACAAGGGAAGGAGTCAGAGAGAAGTTTCCCCCACACCCCCCGAGTGCGGCAGGGGTTTCGTGCCCTGACACGAGCGCTGGCACTGACCACCCCATTGTGGCACTGCCACCTTTTTTTTTGCAGCCTCCCGTCCATGGGACAGACAGGGCCATGCTGGAGGCTAGCAGGATGATCACCCTGAAATCAAGCAGCTATCTGGCCCACCAGAAATCTTTGGGGTTTCAACCCCAAGCCAGATGTGTGAAAATACCTTCAAGAAATTGTAAAAGTCTTCAAGTGTGTTACAGCCAAAATAATTTTGAATTATTCCCATTTTAAAAAACAACTAAAACATTTTGGAGCCAAATATCATCAGTTTTCAGTGATTCTTTGGTGTCCCAAAGACATCTCATGGTGTTCCTCAGTGTTTACACCACTTCTGAAAATAGGATCGAAGATTAGCCTGCCAAGTTATTTGGGACTTTTTTTTTGGAAAATATCCTTCCAGACCTAGCGGGTAAGGAAATTGCATCTTTTTTTTTTTTCTTCTTTTTTTTTTTATGGTGGGAGAAAGAATTTTGGGAGGGGTTTCCATTTTTCAAATAGTGCCTGGGGAAGCACCCAGACCTTCTGCCCGCAGCTCAGGGGGAAGCTGCCCGAGAGGGAGGGCCGAGAGCAGCACCCTTTGACTGAGTACCTGGCACAGGCCCCCAGGAGGCTGGTGGACTTGTTCCCTGCTGTTCTTGTTCTGTTTGTAGAAGTCGAATATCATGAGTGCTGCGTAGACCTTCCCCACGGTCATCTCATCGGCTGTCCAGGGACGTTCAGGTGAGGAAAGGCAAAGGACCGGGGGAGGAGGTGAATAAGTCACAGTGCATGAGAAATAGCAACGTCAAACGGGTGTGAAAAACAAGGAGGAAGAAGTGGTGGCATTGGAATGATGAGGCAAGGCAGACACAGGGAAAAACGGGGGAAAGGCAAAAAAGCAAGAAAAGGTTATAACAGACTTCTTCAGATCTTTGCCTGTTGCTGGGAGGATGGCCCCTGTCTCTAACCCTCCACGGCAAACATTCGCAGATGCCGGGTGGAAAAGAAACAGGCAGGAAAACTCTGTGGCATTGCAAGCACTGCCAACGGAAGAACCACTAAATTAATGCCAGATCCACAGCCAACTTTTTATCAACAAAGAAACCTTATTCCAATTTCTCTGAATTACAGTCAACTGGGGCATAATGGGCTAACGTACATACATTTAAAGAGTATTTCATTTTTCCAGATGTCTTTTTCACCCTCGCAGCTCTGCTCCCAGCCCTTCCCCGCACCGCAGCTGAGCACATCCCTTACAGCAAGGAGTTAAAGCTCCAGATATAAAGGCACCCGGAGAGGTGGGGAGGAGAAGAATTCAGTAGTTGCTACCCACTGCTCTGCCCCTCCTCAGCTCCCTCATTTTTCTTAATTAACATTGTCTTTATTGCTCTGCACTGTTTCTCATTAATCAGGAATCCAGAGCCCTTGCTTTGGCCAATCAAGATAATGGCAAACTTTCCGTTTTCTCAGCATGTTCACCTAAGGACATCATCGAGTAACACAAAGGCCTTTAGCTCCAAGATATCTCACTTCTGGTTCTGTAAGTTCTCAGCAAACCTTTAATCTCCTTCCCCTGGTTTTCTGTAGCAGACTGAGCGCAGATGGCAGATGTTGCTCTCCTGTCCTGTAAGGCACAGGCTGGAGGCAAACAAAAGCTGTGAAGAAGGTCTGGGAGAGGCCACACAGCTTTGGTCCCTTCTTGGATTGCTCTGAGGACGTGAAACCCACTGTAACGTAACAGAACTCATGCCTGGATGTGACCTCGGCTTCCCCGCTCCTTGGACGACCATGGCATGGAGACGTGGGCTGGAAGCCTGCAGAGGTGACACCTGGGCACTGACCCACACCAGGTTTCTTTGCTGCGTCCCCCAGATGCCCGTGCACCTCGATGGGGCTTGGGACAGAGCAGGCAGGGAGGGGAAAACCTACAGTGGGCTTCTCAGGTGGCTGGGGACAGCTGGGTGCTTGCTGGTGGACCACTTACGTTTGTGAGGAGGCACCAGCAAGTCCAGCGTCTTCTGGGACAGATTGGGCCAAACCAGCGAGATCTCTTTTCTCAGCTCAGCATCACACTGGTGCTGCTTGACACCCCCTGAAGAAAGGGAGAGGAAACAGGCACGTCAATGAAAACCCTTGTCTGTTCAGCACATCCCACTGCTCGCACAGCAAGCGAAGGCATTTCCCCCTCTCCCATTTCTCAAGAGCACCAAACAGAAGCTGGGCGACAACTTAACCAGGAGGAGCCGAACAGAGCGGCGTTATTCAAGCGGCCAAAGTGAGGTCTCAGTACACAAGTGGAAAGTGATTAAAGTGTATGTGAGCCAACGGGTCTGCTCCCAGCTGAGTACACCACGCAGCTGGCAATTAAGTAGTTCATCTGAGTGACAGAGATTACTTTTCTAAGAGGAAAGCAATGGGAGGAGACTCTGGGTGCGCTGCGACAGGGCGGTTTGAACTCCCACGCTCAGTCTCATTAGGGAGGGTTTATTAAGGGCCCGTTAGTCCCACTAAAGACTCAATTAAACTTAGCACACAAAACTGAGCACGTAGCCACAAAGCGGGTCAGGAGCTCACAACCCGCAGCAGATATATGCCTTGTGGTGGTGCCAGCGCTATCAGCTGCCCTGGCACTTTGGTTCCCTTCCAGCGTGTGGCAAAAAGAAAGGAGGGGGAGGCTTTGGCAGCTGAAAAAGTCTGTGGGAATTGCCTTTGCTGACAGGTAACTAGGACCCTGAAATCAGACAAACTCTCAGGGCTTCAGTGGCCTTATCCAGAGTTATTACTGAAATATGGTGTCAGCCTCTAAAATCCCAGACAGTCCTAAGTGTGTCTTTGAAAGCAAGCATCTGGTACTTGGGGTCACTCTGGGGGAGCTCTCCAGCAGCCTCAAAGTTTTGTCTTCTCTCAGCACTGCATGCCCAAAGCGTCAAAGTTTCAGTAACATTTGAGCAAGGTAATTAACACAGAGAGGCTGGAAGGTTGGCCTAAAACCACTTGGGAAAAGCACAGCACCCTAACCCAGCCTGCCCTTTGCTCACAAGAGCATCGTTACCTCCTGTTAGCTTTTAGATTTGGAATAAAAGTGCTTTGGCCCGTCATGCCTTGACTCTGACCCCAGTCAGCCTGATTAAACAGCGTACCAACCCACAGAAAAGGCCGGCGTGCTTTACTACGTTGCAGTGTTTATTCGGGAAGTTAAGCACGTGCCTGATTAAACACTTAAATAACTTAATTTTATCCCCAGGCGCCTTGAGTCACCGCCTGGCCACCAGCAGACAGCAACGCTGCCTTTTTCACCCCCGTGCTGGAATAGCAAAGAAGTAAGGTGCGGAAACTCTCGTGGCTGTTAGAGAGCAAAGAGCTGCCCAGGGCTTTTTGGGGAGCTCTGCACATCTCGGCTGCCGCACCAGGGTACAGCCACCCCAAAGGGGTCGGCACTTCTGTGGTTTCAGGGCCGCAGCGCATCAGGGTGTGAGGCCCCACGTGCGGTCACGCATCGCCCCCCTCTCACCTGTGGCGAGTTTGATTTCGAGGGCGGTGCGGATCAGGGCCATCAGCGTGGACGTGAAGTGGACCGTCAGGTCCTCGGGCGAGATGGGCATGTTCATCCGCACCAGGCGCTGCGGGGAGGAAGGCGGGCACTGTGAGCGTTGGTCGGGATTTCTCCCCCCCACCCCGTCCCTGCCATCCCGTGAGTCCCCAGAGGCAGCCCCACAGCTGCCCCACTGCCGCCCCGATCCTTTTGTGCGCTGAGCTGAGGCATCTCATCCATAGCAGCTCCAGGCCCTCTCCTGGAGCAGGTCCAAGCTGTTGGCTGTGGCTGTTAAACAACTGATTTGCCAGCATTTGTACCGCAATCCTACAAAGAGATTTCTTCCCAAAGACGACGATTTTAATGTCCTCACCCCATTTCAGAGATAGCTATGCTGCTCCTGACGGTCTCCAGCTACGGTCCTACCTGCAGCCCAGACACGTGGCTGGCACTGGTGCCCCCTGCCAGGTCCTTGTGTGACGGTGGGGGAAAAAGAAGCCAGCACCGGCTCCTACATCAGTTACCTTCACCTCTATTCTGGCTCTGCAACAGGAGCAACAGCAGCCGACGGGACCTGGCGGGGCCAGCTGGAGCGAGACGATGGAGGACTTGCATCCACCACCACAGGATGCGGCTCCATGCAGACAGCGATCATGGCTCAGGTTCTCAGGGGCTGTTTGGGGCTGGCTGCTAATAGGTAAAAGGGCAAAACTTTGGTTTTTGGTGACACGTGGGTTCGGTCTCCTGCCTCCTTTCCCTGTGGGCATCCCAGGAGCTCTGAAGATCTCCTCCCTTCAGTCAGTGAGCTACACAGCTCCATCCAGCTCTCACCCCCAGGGGAAGGAGCCGGGCTGGTGAGAGCAGGGCTGTTACTTCCCCCTCCTGTGCTCTTGCAGTCCAGGCATGCAGTAGTCCCTCCAGATCTGCACGTGTCTTCCAAGATCTTCAGCCCCAGTAGCAACTCCTTCCCCACCACCAGTCAGGACCACCTCCGACAGGGCGAATTCATCTCTTGTAAGCACTTTGGAAGCTGTGGCTCCCTTACCACGCCTGGCGTCAGAGCAGCTGAATGCAGACAGGCGGAAGCACCCCGAGCCTTGCTGATAACCTGAGCAATGCGTTTAAAGGATGGATTTCTTCTCCTTTGGCAATCTGCTCATTTCTCAGCTCCTCGGCTTTCAAAAGCCGTCCTGCAACCTCCTCGCTCGGAGCCTTATCAGACCAGCCCCGCATTCCTGCTCTTGGAGGGAAGTCACTGAGCGTTAATCCGGCCGCGCAGAGCTCCACAGCAGCTTGCAAAGCCAAGCATTAGCCTGGCTGGGGCCCCTCGCTTGGGAGCGGATTTCATCTGTGTCTGAAAGCTGCTGGGGCTGTTATGTTGATCCCTATCAGCACACAGAAACCCTCTCTTTGTTCAACAGCAGCCCAGAGAGCTGAGCGATCCGCGTGGGGCTGCAGCAGGGAGGCTCCTGCTCCGCGCGCTGCGACACCGTGCAACGTTGAGGGCTGCTGGGAGACATCCCCGACACGCAGGAGTTGTCCTGCTGGTGCTGATGGGGATGGAGGGCACGGGTTTGGTGCAAAAAGCCTGCTTTTCAAGACATTCAGAGGGGGTGAGACCTCCTTGTTTATCTTGCTACGCATCTTTGGGTCTCATTATGCGCCGCACAAAAGACTCATGTAACAACATATCCTGTCTCCTAAAGGCTGAGACAAACCACTGTGATCTCAAAGAGCTCTTAAAGTGTGCCCAGAGGTTATCTTCCACATCCAACAAGCCTCTGAGAGGGGAAAATCAAAGGCAGGGCTCCCCTCCTTTTATAATTCAACGACGGTAGCAAATGCTGGCAAGGCCACATCTTTTTTTTTTTTTTTTCTCTTCACTTGTGTCAAATGGAGCATCATTTTAATTCAGACTCCTGCCCTCAGCGCACAAAAAGTTAGCACAGAATTACTGCATCGGTGTGAGCCCACACACCACCGACAGCCCCACCACATCCCACCGCAGTGGGACAGAGTTCAGAGATGGAGAGAGAAAGAAGGTGCATGGCAGTGAGAGCAAGCAGGTGAGAAATAATTCCTCCAGGAGAGCTCTATCCTCACAAAAACCAACACCAAGCATCATTTGGGGACCGAGATGTCCCAGGTCTCCCCACTGACTTCCCAGCTTGAATTCACAACCAGGAGGCAGAGCACACGGCGAGTCGCAGCTACACACACAGCAGGGCTGCAGGAAGGTCTTTCCTCCTAAACCGCAATCAAGGGGGAAGAACCCAGAGGGAGATTTTCCAAAGACAGAAAGAAGGAGGGGGAACACGCTTCCAAGTGTGCCAACATACAAACCGCTCAAACAGCTCAACCCGGACACCTTTAAGCCAAGGCAATTTCCAATCTAATAAACCTTCAACCTGCAGAGAGCTCAGCACAGGTCCTCCCACATCGCCCAGACCCCGCTGGGGCTGGGCGGCTCCAGCCGTCCCCTCAGGAGATCGAAGTCCTGGTCCCACCTGGGGGAGCAGCCCCTGCAGCAGGATCTCTGCTGCTGGTCACCCCTTTGCTCCCTCTCTCCTCTGTTGGGGTGGCAAACTGGGGTGCATCCCCCCATCCTCTCCTGGGGCAGGTTTTTGGCAGCCAGTTGAGGTGCACAGGCACTGCAAGTTGCACCTCCCAAGGCAGCGCAGATGCCCATTTCTTAGCCAAAAATAAAAATAAAAAAGATGTGAAAGGGGACAGAAGTCCCTTATAACCCACTGCACCTAGGCCTAGCAGATCGTAGCTACGAGACTCCCTAAATCTCTGCCAACATCAGCCAGAGCAACTTTCTAGGAAGCCATTTGACAAAAAGAGTGTATATCTAATGGATATACTGCATTTGGGGGACAGCTCCTGCCAAAGCAGGTGGGAGAAAGGAACTGATTCACATTTGGCTCAGAATAGCCCTGACACCACCCCACGCAGGGGAGAAGGCAGCTTGGTGGGAGGTGCTCGCGCTGTGTCCCCACACCGGCACCCAGAGGGGTGAGGGATGGGGTCAGGTGTGGGCACGGCCACCCGGAGGAGAGACCCTGCCCTCCCTGCCTCTTGCACCTTTTGATGCATTTCCCAAGCACCAGAAATGCAACTGAGAGTGCAAACAAAATAGAAATATTTTTTTTTCTTTCTTTTTTTCTTCCACTGATATTATAAAAAACACCCTTATGCCAACAAATATATCCACAGGAGAAACCTCAAACAAAATGCAGTGAAACACCAAAATTGTCAAAATGTCTCTTTCCAACAAGTGCAGAGCAAAGAATTTCAGTGACTTGAAACCTGCTTTCTAGTTTGTTTTGTGAAAAGTAAAAAAAAGTATTCTAATTCATTTACATTTCTATAGGTGTTATTTAAAAGGGACTGTCACCCAACGGAAACTGTTAAAATTTCTCAGAGTCAAATATTTTGACTGAACTAAAATTACTCTTTGAAAAATTAAGAACTTTGGATTTTCATCTCTAACCAAGATGGAAGAGAAAATCTCAATTTTACCCATATTGCACAGGTAACACTATGGATAAAAGTAAAACCTGAGCCATTTGTTTAGCCTGTACACATTTTCAAACAAAATTAACATCTCTCCTCATTTTTGCTGTCTCTTCTGGTTGAGGTCACGCTCCAAGACAAACCCTTACTGGTTCCTCACGCTTTGCAATAGGATGCAAAAATATGATTAAAAAATAGAGAAAAAAAAAAAACAATTTGTAATTTTTTCCATCTTTCTAGACTCCAGAAGGAAACCACAAGGGCACGCTGATGCAGACGTCAGGGGAGCAGATCCTTCCCTGCGCTAGCAAGGAGCTTGCGCTACTCTGGTGTGCCGTGGGAATCGATGGCCACAAATAAAGGGTGTTCAGGTGAATTAATAACTGGAGGGCAGGAAAAAAAAGGATAAAATCCACCCTGGCCTGGCAGGAAAGTGCTCCCTGTGCTGCTCCTCTCCCTCCCGCTTCCTCCACGAGCACCCAAGGAAGGACACCCAGCAGCTGGTGGAGCCCTGCTCCTCTCCCCAGGGGGTGGCTGGGGAGCTCTCCTCCAGCCCTGGGCTTTCATCAGGAGGGCTGGGAGAGAGGGAGAGGGACTGGCACGTGGAGAGCTCGTTAATATTTCTGCAGGAAAAGGGCCCAGAGGCAGGAGCTGCAGTATTGTCTCCAGAGTCCCCTAATTAGCTCTATGCACCATGAAAAGGGGAACGAGCAGATAACGAGATGGTGACCGATTACAGCTGGCCTACGGGAGGCAATGCTTTTTGCTCCAGTTACTTGCGTGGCCAGAGGGGTGCAGGCACCTCCCGGCAGAGACTTAATTTCAAATAAATAAAGATATGGCTAACAAAACCAGATGTGTGTGTCAAATAGAATGGGCAGAATTTGTGCATGCTCAGTGTTCCATTTCTGAAGGTCTTCTGCTTGGCAATTTCTGGGGCAGTGTCCATACAGACAGGGAACATCCAGTAGAAATGGGGAAATCCATCCCAGTGTCAGAAACTAATAGAAAATTGAGGCAGGGTTTGAGCAGGACCTGGGTGAAGCTGAGGTCTTCTGCTGGTTCCCAGCTTGGCCCAGAAAGCGAGCGCTGAGCTCAAGCACAAATATTCGCACTGTAAGTCTTACTCACCATCGCGTTTGCCCAAACGGTAGCAGGAAGAGGAGCACACTGAGGTGCAGGTGCTGGGAAGCTAGCTGGCACCCTGATGGATTTTAATTATTAAGAATACCCGACCAGCAGCTCCCGAACAGCCTCTGGGACAAGAACTGCTGTGGGAATAATCTCCAAATGTGAATAAATTCAGGACAGTGGAGCCCTGCTTGTGGAAGACGAGGCTGAATTCGGTGAATAAATTATTTGCTATGAATAATTCACCCTGACCTAGTTGTGATTAGTCTGCTCTGATTTAACTCTTCTCTCAGCTTCAGAGAGGCTGCCCGAGCCTTCCTCCCCCCCACAGCAAGGGTGGATGTGGGTTAGATATTAGGAAGAAGTTATTCACTATGAGGGGGTGGGAAGCTGTGGATGCCCCATCCCTGGAGGCGTTTTGGACAGCCTGGGCTGGCGGGAGCTGCCCTTGCCCTGCTGGGGACAGCACCACCGCATCCCCAGGACTCAGCCCCAGGCTTTAGGGCAATGCAGCGCTGAACAGAGAGGTTTAGCAGCACCAGGAGCATTTCCTTCAGCCATTTTAAAGCCCCAAGCTGTGTGGGTCATTTTAAAGCCCCAAGCCATGTCCGTCAGCTGGGATGCGCACACCTCAACCACGAAGCTCTCCACGTCTCTGTGTAACACGCAGCCCATTTTCCTGGGATACCTCCTCAAGGGGAGGTAGGCGAACAGCCACGAAGTGCAGGGTTCACATACACCTGCTGGAAATACTGCTGCTACTGGATAACATATTAAAAACCAGGACCCTTTGCCCCAGACAAGCTGATTCTAAAAGGCCTCCAAGTCCCAATGAATGGTGTAAAACCAAACACCCCCAACCTGCCAGTGGGCCAGAGATCAAACCTGAAGGCACCAGAGTGAAGTCAAAGTGGTTTTCATCCCTCTTTCCAACCTACTGAGCAGAAAATATTTTAAAAGGCATTTCTGCCCTCCTTGCCCCCCACCCCGGTGCAGGATAGAGCTCTCCCGGTGCCCCAGGACCCCGACATGCACGGCCGGAGGGCGGCGAGCCGCGCGCACGGAGCTCAGCTCAGGCTGGGCACGCCGACCGAGGGGGACGGCTGAGAAAGGGGAACCAGAAAGCAAGAGGAAGGAAGGACGACAGCCTGTGGGGCTGCAAGGAGGGATAAAAATGAACTAAACAAGTGCTCACACACACTGAGAAGGGTGAAGACGGGAGAAACACAAGAAACATTAACAAATGGAGCAGACTGGGAAAAATATATATATATGGAAAGGAAAAGGATGGACATGTGGGGCAAAAGAGCTTTTGCCAGACAGAAGAGTATTTAAAAAAAATATTTAGAGGGAGAGAGCAGAAATAGTGCAGAGACAAAGCCCTGCTGCTGGCAGTCATTGCCTCTCCTTGCTTGTTTGCTTGGAAGGGCTGTGGATGGGCTGCAGCATCCTTCCTGAGCCTCCCATCATCTGGGAGGGCAGCAAGAGTGATGCTAGTGGGTGTAGGACTAGGGGACTCCACGAGCCACCCGCAGCCTTATTCTAGGGCAAGGTGCTCTACATGAAGCTGCCTCTGGGTGCGTGCTGCTCCTAACACTGCCTGCAGAATTGGAGGAGGGAGGGAACTAAAGTGGGTGCTACTTGTGAGGGTGTAATTTAAGCAGCAGCCGTAGCTGGGAGCAGGGCTCAGCCCAACCTGTAGCCTTACACCATAGGAAAAATCCAGATCTGGTCTCAAGTCCATATTTCTGCAGTTTAGGGCGCCTCGATAATGTGCAAAATTAATCAGATCATCCCTAGACTCAGCACTCTGAAGTTCAGTTGAGGTTCAAGTTGTTCGGCTGGAACCCAGCTCTAGTTCTGGCTCAGCCATGCACAGGCTTTCGAGGTTTCTAAATAGATACGCAAAAATTAAAGATATCTTAAGAAAAGTCTGTTTTAGAAGCAAACTATTCATGTGTACCTGAGTTCTGTGGATGTGCTCTGCAGACAGAAACTAGGTACCAGGTAACTCACAAGGAGAAGGCAGACCTGGGAATGCACAGCAGCGGTGCCTCTGCCCTGCGAAATCTGCCGCAGCAGCTGAGAACATCACACAGGGGCACGGAGACACCTCGCTATGGAAATCAGCCCTGTTTAAAATGCTTCTTTAAATATGTATTTCTTTGGTATTCCCTTTTCCCCTCTCTTCCTTTTTAATTGCACAAGACTGGGGGGAAGACAAAGGGGCAGCTTGATGCTTGTGGCACACGCGTGTGACCACAGCACCGAACTGGCTGCCCAGCTGCAAACACCTACAGCCCAGCTCCCAGCCGTGACCCGCTCCATGTGAAGTCAAAGGAGACTCAGAGGTGCTAAAAGGAGCCATTGATTACTTTAAAAGCTTTGGGTTTGTGTGCATAATTGCTGCCTCTGTAGAAGTGTTGTCTAGCTGCTCATCTGTCTGAAATAGCTAAGAGCTGGGACTCGGTTTCTTGAGGGCATTCGTGGTAAGGTGGGCATGAATTGCTCCTAGCAGAGATGCTTCTTCAAAGCAGCTACCATAGTGCCCAGAAATACAACAAAACAAATACAGAAAAGATATCTAACTGGCTAATTTTAAGGTTGTGTTTACTTTTTAAAATCCTGCTACACTGAGGAAGGATCTTACAGGACATCATTTCTGAGTCTCTTCTTGCTGCTACGTGCCCCACACAAAGGCAGGCCGAGGTTTGGGTTTAGTTTAAGTCACTTTACAAAAATCTTGCTTTCATATGGGCTCAGTAAAAAAAAAAAAAAAAAAAAAAAGGAAGGAGGTTGTGGTCTGGATCCACTGCACCCCATTGCACCAAGCACAGCGAGGTGCAGAAGGTGGGCTTGGTGGTGGCCAAAATGAGGTCAACAGCAGAAAAACAGACCAAAAAGACAACAAAAAAGACCCCGTTGAGTTTGATGGACACTGAATAACCCAAATTCTAAGTGCCTGGGACAGACTTCTCCCTCCGAAGCAGTGAGGTTCAGTGTTCAAAGATCCCAAAGAGTTGCCCCTGCAGACGCCCAAGCTCTGTGCGAGCTGTCGGGAGAGCAGCGCGGCTTTTCTGGACCTGCTCTGTGATTTCGGCTCTGTCTACCCGAGTTTCCACTGTGTTCATCAAGGCAGCAGCTAGCAGCCTTTTGGATATAATGCTTTTTTTTGTGGTTCAATTAAAAAGTTTTCAGAATCAACAGTCAGTTTGAATGATTTCTTCATCTTACCGTCTTAAATGTTTTGCATTAAAATAATTTCTTTCACGAGGGTATTTAAGGAGCCCTTCTGGCATTGCCTCTGCTTAATAGCTTGCTAACTCCTACAGCACTGCCTACTCTAATTACGCCAATCTAATTTAGTGGGGGGGAAAGCACCATAACACTGAAGGACTAGTGAGAGCGGGTAGTCAGAAGCGGTAAGAAGACAAATGGGGATTGTAGTGGCAGGGTAATTTGCTCGTTAGCATCCTCCCTCCCCAGAGTAGCCTAAATGGAAGCAGAATGAGAGAGAGAGAAACACTGATAGAGATAGCAGAGACACAGTAAGAAAGACGAACTGACGTGCCATCGTTTCAAAGACCAAAAAAATGGTTACAAAAAAAAAAAAAAAAAGCAGCAGATCCAAACTCCAGGCTGCTCGGGAAGCAGATAGAGCACTAGGAAGAGCCCAGGACAACCACACTAACGTCACAGAAACCCGGCACCCGCTGCAGCCACGGCACAAAAAGCTGGTGGGTTGGCAGGAGCTGCTGGGGTGGTCTACCTTATAGGCAACGCGAGCAGGGCATTTCTTTCCAAGGCCTAGAGGTGGGGACATGTGTCTCAGCATCTCATACATGTCTGTGTAACTGATGCGCCCGCTTGGAGTCAGAGGGAGAGAGGCAAAAGCAAAAGGAGACGGAAATCAAAGCAGACCGGGGTGGGGGGAAAAGGGGAGGTGGGGAAGGGAAAGGGCAACACAGCGGGATAAATGAGAAGGAGAGAGAGAAAAGGGGAAGTGGACAAGAGAACAGATATCTGGTTAATCAGGTTTCTCAGGAAAACGGAACCAAAGTAAAGAGGTGGGTGAATCGAGAGGCTCTCCGCTCCCGTTCCTGCGGTTCGGCGCCCAGCGTCTCCACGGGGAACTGCCACGGCCCCCGCAGCAGCGGCCGGGAATGATTGAGGTCTTGTCCAGGGGGGGAGGCATGGGGAGGGTTTGGGGGGCTCTTTTGGGGGTGGAAGGGCTGCTTCCTGCCCCCCCAAACCAGTCCGAGAGGTTGTGGTCACCATGCCGGGGAGAGCTGGTAGGCAGAGTTATGGGACAGGGGGCTCAGGGAAAACGCTCAGCTTTCCCTCAGTGCATGGAGAGTTTGGTTTGGGGGTTAGCTTATGGGCTACCAGCAAAGCAAAAAAACAATCCTAATTTGCTCAGAGACACAGACTGGGGCTGCTCTGACTCCAAGCCAAGGGAGCAATTCTGCAGAACCCCAAACAGCCTGCATTTGGGGCTGGCAAAACCCCAACCCAGCACTCAATCTGTAGGACAGTGGAGGCAAGGGGATTTGTTTCTGCCATACTTTTAATGGGCCCCTCTTTCCTCAAGGCAATGTCCACCACTTGTCTCCACCAGCGAGGTTTGACTGGCTGTCCCGCGTGCTAAAGGGAGCTGGGAATTGCAGAGATTTGGGCACAGGCCCTAAGATCCATCCCTTAATGATGGCATCTCCCTTCAGTGCATGCTGCTGGCAACTGAAATCCTGCCCCGAAAAGCACGGCAGGCAGACACAGCAAGGAATGTTCCTGCTTCTCCTTTTTCTAACTGGGAACATGCCTGTGGGAATCTCATTTTGCTTCACTAACATTAAAAACTTGGAAAAGCAGGAAAAAAATGCCATTTCCGCTGTACCAGGAGGAAAACTGAGACCTAAGCACTCCTGAGACCCTTTCCTCGAGCAGGGCAGCTGCAGAGGCAGGCACTGCCCAAACCCTGCAGAAAGCATCGATGCAGAAGGGGGTGGACAAGAGAACTTACCCAGCCAGCACCATCTAGTCCTGCCCTTAGTAACTAATGCCCTCAGCATACCTCCCAGGCTTTAAAGCCCAGAGCTAATTTGAAGGCTGATGAGAGACACAAATTGTAATTACAGCCAACAACTTCCCCCTGGCCTCCCTCTTCTGCCCCTGTTCCTGGCAGAGGCCCCGTGCCTCCTCTGCAATGCGAGTTAACCCTTAATCCCCTGCCAGGTGAGGGAATTGCCCGGGCTGGAGTGCTCGAGAAGAGCCAGGGCAGGCTCCTCGCTGGCTGCTTCCTCCTGCCTCCCCTCTGCTCCCCGTGCACTGGCAGCAAGGAAATCCCTCCTGTCCTGGGACTGCACTGGCACCCAGCATCTGCCTGTACTGATGTCTTGGCAAGACCTGTCCTCAATTCCCCCCTTTGCTCCCAAGCTGGGGACTCCTTTCCTGGGCCAGGAGGTCTTCTGGTATGCCCACAGTAGCTTGATTCACACGTGTTGCTGCCAGGGCAGCCTCTGGCTGCTGCAGTGGGGTAGACTCAAAGCTCTCCCTTCATCTCCCCCCGCCTGGACACCCGTCCCTACTGCCCGGTCCCCAAACCAAATGCCCCTTCAGCCCAGGAAAGCAAAGGGTTCAGATGTGAGTCACTCAACCAGAGGGGCAAGGCTCTGAAGCCCCAGAAATGGACTTGATGCTCCCTAGAAATCTCGGGACAACATTTCTCTCCGGTGTGTGTATATATATAAAGATAAAAAGCTGCGCTGCTTTTCCCCAGCACTTCCCACCCAGACCTGCGAGGTGCAGGTCGAGGGTTTGCTGTCTCATAAGGCTGCCTGGCCCCAGCCAGGTGGGTGTGGGAGGGGACGGGGACAGGGATGGGCGAGATGCTTGGAGGAGCGAGGAGGCAGTCGTCAATCATTCCTTGGTCAGGCAATGGGGCAGTTACGTTACGGTTTCTGTTCTGTACCATTTGCATTTGCACTTGGGGGGTTAAAAAAATAATAATAAAATAGAAATGAAACCAAAACTGAGAATGCTGGAGGGAGTCTCTGAAGTTGCAAACCTTGTATGCCACCCTATGAGGGCACTTCTTTCCTAAGCCCAGGGGTGGAGCAATTACACGTAACAAATTGTACATATCCTTATAATGAATCCGGCAACTGGAAAGAAAACATCAGATATTACGAGAGCACAAACCACGGGGAATCAGCCTTCCCTCTTCCAAACAGGAGAGACTGGAAGGACAAGGCGTGCTGAAAAGCAAGGTTAGTCTGACAGCAACCAGGTTTGCAGAGAAAGAGGCACCTTAACACAGACCGAGAGAGAGAGAGGACTTCCAGCGGCTCAACAAAAGCCATATATACACGTTTTCTTCTGTGAAAACCGTCCGTGTCACACGGCAGACTTTCCAGCCCTTGCATTTAGTTACCTTTATCACTGTGTTTTATTTCCCTGTGCCTGAGCATCTGCCTACAGACACCTACCCACTGCCCCGGCACGGCAGCAGCCCTGTGAAACCAGAGCCCACAGCACACAAATGGCCTAATTACTGGATTATTACTGGGATTCAAATGAGCTGGTTCAAAAGAGCTTGGGAACCTCCACCTCCCACCGTTATTACCTGCACAGCCCCAGCAGGGCCATACTTTGCTGCGTGGACAGCAAACAGTTTGCTGGAGGGCCAGCAACTGCATCTCAAGGGGCTTCGCAGGGCCACCGGTGCTGGGAAAATGGAGCTTTCCTCACCAGGAGGCGAAATCGGACGCTTCATGTTCAGTTTCATTAACTCACAACAATATTTTCAGCCAATTTAACAGTGGGATTAGATTTCTTAATCTACTGCAAGTAACCAAATCATGTACAGAAAGAGCTGTGCTGAACTTCAAAACGACCTCTGAAGAAAAATGAGATGATTTGGCTTCACTGTGTTTATTTTGGTATGTTGTATAAAGAAGGCTGGAATATTTTGGAATAGCTCCTTCAATATTACTGCTTTTTTGGACGTGAAAAATTAAGGTCTATTCAAAACCTTCACAATCAAGTCAAAACTATTAATTTAGAAACAGATCAAATGGGACTGTGCAAGTCTTGGCTGCAGGCCTGATCATAGTTATAAAAAGTATATTGGCTTAACTGAGTCAAGTCAAGTGGTATACCAAAATTTTAGAATGGTTTTGCAAAATCAGCACGTGGAAAATACAAATGAGCTTTTCCCTGCCTTCTCTGAGAGTCGATGGGAGCCCTCCTTGGCTGTCCCTTGTGCCAGCAGCACCTCGCCCAACGCTCAGCAATGACGATGGCAGCAGCAGGACCGAGCGACATCTCTAATATTGCCAAAGCGTGTGCATTGGGGAAGGCGGTACAAGGGACAAAATTCTCACTTTATATGTTCTAAAAAATAAAGGTGGACTTAAACCCAGTTTTCTTTTCTTTCCTAGTTCATCCTTCAATTCAGAATTATCCTGGTTAGCTTGCAGCCCTGGACCAACCCAATGGCTGTTAGTTCTCTCGCTCTCTCCTTTTCTGTGATGCCTGAGGCTTCTGCTGCCTCTAAATCCAACAATGGTACCACACTTACCTGTCCTGAATGTTACACGCATTTACAACAGCTGCTAGCTGCTTTTTTTTTTTTTAACTTCTTTTTGAATATTATTCCCCAGAAAATTTTAGATCAAATTGGAGGTTGAAAGAAAGACAAAGGTGGTTATAAGAAAAGCATCAGAAATAGGTATGTAAATACACACATAGTAACCTTATGTTGAAAATACTACCATAACAAAAGCAGAACAATACTTGTATTTTTCCTCAGGCAGCATCTTTCACCGAAGGACTCAAAGTGGACAAGCACAGTCATTTCTTTTTGTGTGGGACTACCAAGGAGGAGACTTTGAGAGAGGGCATGAAACAGTGAAGGATGGCAACACAACCTGGTGCTGCCTGGGAGTCTCATTTCGTGCAAATTGTACCCTGGTGGTTATTTACCATTGCACTACATATACATGTACTGGGAGCCAAAATGCTGTGAAGAAATGACTGACATGGAAAAAGACAAATTAAATGGACATTTTCTTTTAGTGAGTTTGACCAACCAAAGGACAGGTCCTCTACAGCCCTGAATCTTCAGATCACAACTGGGTGATTTGTCCTGCTGGGAGCTCTGCCTTAGGCACCGGGATTAATCTCAATCCTCAGATAACTACCGGGAGATGTAATGTCCAGAGCTTCACAGAAGTTCAGCCCAAATGATCAAAAAATCCGTTCTGGCTTTAAACTACGAATGAATTTCACATTACTTTTAAATTGCAAAAGTGTTAGTCCCACTTGTGAAAACATAAATGATTTCAGTGGAACTATTCACACATGGAAAATCCAGAACGTGCACATGTTTTGAGACCCGGCCTCAAGTATCATGTCTTGGCCGTCCCTTGGTTTGCAGTTTGGCCCCCTGTCACTCTGCCAACATCAATAGCTTCACACCAGAGCAAAACAGGAACAAGGTTAGAGGAAAACAGAATTAGGATCTTAATATTTGCGGTATTTTGTATTAATAGCTCTAGAAGTGAATGATTTGCCCCAAGTGCTTCACAAAATTTAACCTTTGTGCTCAGAGTTAATAGAGCAAGAAAATCTTTAAACTTTCTTGGGTGGAAAGCTCCTGAACACATAAACATTAAAAAAAACCACAGTTATTTATTTTTTCCCTTGCAGGTGTGTGACTTCTCCCACAGATGCTAATCAGAGCCCAGATCATGTTTTAAGGAGAAAAAGGGTGCTCCCAAGTTCTCAGTCTCATTGAGATTTTCTAGTGGTAAGAGATAGGATTGGATTTGAAAAAGAAAAATAGCTATTTATTGCCTGCCAAGTACCCACAAAGGATGTGTCTGTAGTATAAAGCACGTGGTAACGGAAATCTGCTTAGAGATTACGAGCTGCTCGTATATGTGCCATATATATGCAGGCTCGTGGTATAGATAGCTCTGAGATAGTTAAAATTGCACACAGTTCAGAGAAATGCAGTCGTTCTGGAATAGGTTTACATTTAGAGTTAGCCTAAATCAATTTAAGTGAGATTTTTAAGCAGCTTAATTGCATCCTAGCAGGGAGTTTCAGATCCTGATTATACAACCCCTTTCTACATCTGTCTCTGCTGAAGGGAAGCAACAACAAAAAGTGGAAATATTGGAGGAGCTGGAGGCAGATTCATGGCAAATACAGAGGAACTCACTGCAGAGTAACTCAGGGGGAGGACGGCGGAAACAAATTTAGCAGGGCTTGGAAAAAAAAAAGCCTCCCAGCAGGCAAATGCCCAAGCTGCAGAATGTTACTGAAATTCCTGTGACCTGTATCTCAGAGCATCTAAAGATGAAAATAAGTCAACAGGACTGTTGTGCAGTGGCTTTCTCTGGGCAAGGGAGAAAAGCAATATGTTGAAGTCAGTGTTGCTCTAAAAGTGATTGCCAGTCAAAGCTATTTGCTTATATTTTGAATTCATAAAATGCTGCAGCGGTGGCTCTTGGGTCTACCACTGCCCAAAGCCCCTCCTCTGGGGCCGTGCTACCAGCATAGAGGTGCAGCTTCCCCTGTGATTGTCTTTGAACAGGAAAAGCAAAGACAAAACGTTAAAACCAAATACCTCGCTGTCGGGTTGCGAGAAAAGCATTTTCTCCTTTAACATGCCCATGTATCAGGAACGCTTTATCGGTGGCTCACTGAGAACGGACACGCTTCCAAAGTCAGGCTAACTGCATTTTCTTATTGTTATTTCACGTGTCTTAGATTTCAGCTGAAAACCCAAAAAGCTAAAATATTATTTATAAAAAAAAATTCCCCTCTACAATGATGATGTCATTAGAAGGAGGCTTCCAAGATCAAAACATAAGCTTTGATGAGAAATGTCTGTTTAAAAAAACGCGTTTTCAGCAAACCAGCCTTATATTAAGGATCATTGCATCACTCCCTGCTGCCTCACAGGTGCATGCAAGGAAACGATGAATTCTGGGCCATAGCACTTAATGTGGAGACCAAGCAGTGATCAACTCCTTTTAAGGAGAGACATCATTGTGAAAACTTGAATTTTCTTTTTTGAGTGCGACATCAGTGCTCTGCACAGGATTTGTGAAGCTGCTCAGGCAGTGCTCAGCTAGGAGAGGAATGTTGCCTGAGCAAGGAGTAGCAAGATTTAGCTTCACAAGTTATTGAAAGTGCTGCCAATGGCAAGAGATTCAGCATAATTTTATCTTCTGACTGGGATGCAGGAACCAAAGGCAATCAAAGCTGCTTTTGGAAATGTTAAACATCTTTTCTGCTTGGCCTTTTAGCCAAAATGACTTGAATTTACCGTATTATTTTTTGGCTGTATGCACACATGGGGTGGTGCTGGTTGTGTTTGTCTTTACTGAGTTGTTGGTTTTTGTCTGTCTCATATCTACTGAACGGAAATTCCCTTGTAATGACATCAGTTTCGTTCATCTCCAATACATGGTAAATTGAACTTGGAGTATTCTCCTCCAATGTTACTTAAAGCCTTGGCATTTTTTTTTTTTTTACTTCTGGAGCTGTGCTCACATTTAGAAGTCTGTGTGTGTGCATATCTGATACCTACACACAATGCGTATCCTTTCCTCCATGTGCAAGCATAACAGCATACATACCAGGCAGCTGGGTCATATTCAGCCCAGACACGAACAAACTCATCCAAATGATGGGGCCCAAGGATGGAGGAGTCTCTCGTCAGGTATTCAAAGTTGTCCATAATCACAGCCACAAATAGGTTCAACATCTGCAGAGATGAAGCAATGATGGAATTAGGGATAAGAAAGAAAAAAAAAAGCAGGAATGTAACAGGGTTAAGATTTCCTTAGCAGGATGTGGGGTTTCTACACTGTGACCAATTTAGGAGCAGGAATTGTCTACATCTCCTACAGAAACTGCTTTTTGCTCTCAGGAGGGTAGCACGGCCCTGTCCTCCTTGCTGCTATTTCAAAATCCCTGCAGGAGCCAAGCACTGCAGGCAGATGGGGAAGGCAGCGACCCTGGAGTCCTCCGAAGTGTTTGCCAGGAATATCAGCCCCTGTCCCCACCTGAAACCCACCATGGCCTCAGGCCAGAAGGATGCAGGCTTACAGGGCATTGAGCAGAGAACTTCTGAAACCACGTGGATTTTAATATACATAGAAAAAAAATACTGTGAGGATATGCTGATGGGCAAACATTTTTCTCCTTACAACTACAAAGTGAGGCGCTTGATTTTCCCATTCTTAGAGCATGGCTACTTCTTTCCAAATAAAGGCCCAAACCACACAAAACAACTCAGCTCAGGGCAGCACCATGGGGTGCTTCTGACAACCTCGAAAAGACCAAGCAGCAGCTGCACCCCAGGAAACAACCTTGGCAAACCCAGCCCTGGGTGCCCGGGGACCTGCTGCCACCTCCTCCTCCCCTGCCCTCTCCAAGGCAGTTCCAGCTTTGTGGTACGAGGCAGGTTTGCAGGCTCATGACCATCGTTTGTCACCATCTCCATCACTCGTGAGGTTCCCCAGCATGACCGCGGACTGCCTGGGGCTGCCCCCTCACGCCAGCACAGGCTGGCCCATGAGCTGCTGCAGCTGCTTCACCGGCCGGATCGTGCCAGCTCTTCCAGCACTTTCATAGCAAGGCAAATCAAGATAAAACGGCTAGAAGAAAAGCCATTCTTCAGCCTGAACATCCTATTTTAAGCTCATAACAATTCAAACCTTCAAAGATCCCCTGAAAGACAAGGGGCAGGACACATAAAAAAGCTCCTCTCCCTAATGGCTGTTAACAGAACTCTGCAAAGGCTTTTGGTTTATTAAGTCTCCTCTCGTTAAAGCCAACGGAAGAGACACCAGGATTTCAATGGGAGAAGATCAAGCTGCAGCTGGCAGAACGGAAGAGCAGGAGGGCAGGTGGGAACGGATGCTCCTGTGCCAGAGAAAGACCTGAGGGGCACGAGGAAGGCTTCTGTCCTTTTGTCACTCGTAGGGAGGCCGAGCTGCTGCTCTGAGCCACGGCCACAAAGCAGCAAAGCCGAGCCGAATGTGGATGTCCCCACCTGATCAGCACCTGCCAGCCATAAAAGCAAATCAGACAGCGGAGGTTCGGGGCTTGTGCTGTTTAGAAGTGATATTCCTGAGCGGTCTGGAGGGAGAGGTCCTGACTTTGGTGAACACGTGGTGCGTGGGGTCCTGCTGGGACGTGATCCACCGGTGCCAACAAGCACAGTCCTTAATGAATCACCCACACAACAATCCAGGGCTGTCCAAACTAGCTCTGAATAAGCTTCTCAAAGACTGGAAGCACCATGAACACATCAGCAGTGCTCGCTCACACAAGGTGAGGAGCACCCAAACGGGGCATTGCTGTGCCAGGACCCAGCCTGGCAGCGCCTGCTCGGCTCCCTCCCACAAACACACACGGCCATCTGGGTGTGCTGAAGGTGTTCGGGGTGTTTCTGAAGATGCTGAAGCTCTCAGGACTGCTACAACATGGGCAATGCTGCAGGAACCCCTCACTTATCACGGTACCCCCAGAGCATCGAGAGGTAGCACAACTTTTGTGAGTCTGCCTCTTGATCCCAAGCCCCTTGCACTGATCCCAGCTCTGGCCGTGGCTCAGGACAGTTTTCCCTTGCTTGCATAAAGCTGCTTCTAAAGTTCCTGTATTTTTTAATTTCAATTTATATTTTCCTACTGCGTAAATCTACAGGAGGAAAATGATGTCAGGCTGGCCATCCGCAAAGAGCAAGAAACAACACTGAAAAACAAACATTACCCAATTTCCCCCACCGTTTTCCCCACGGTGTAACACCACCCAACAAACCATTAAAACATTCCCTCCCGGCTGGGCTGTGGCTCTGTAATGCTTTAATCGCCTGTGGGGACCCACACGCTTCCTTGCAATGAAGTGCTGAGCGCATGTTAAGAAATGAGTTCCAGCCCTGGTCGCCCCCCCGGCTCCTGTGGGGGCTCCCCCCTCGCCCTGCCAGCAGACCCAGGCTGTGGTTTCACTGGGTGTGCTGGGAGCGCTGGCTCGGAGGCGAAGCTCACGCAAAGCCGTGGTTTGCACACGTGTGCCCCAGCCTCCGTGCCTGCTACTGCATTTCCAGGCAGACGTCAGCCAGGAAGGGTGAGCTGGGGGACATTGGGGTTTTGTTTATTTATTTATTTTTTCTTTTTTAAAGAAAAGGCTTTAGGAACAATGACGCGCTTGAAAATACCAATGAGAACGTCTGATGTTAGGGAAGGATTTGTACAAGAAAGGATTTAGGATTTAAAGTACAGAGTGCTGAAGGGATCTGTAAATGGAGCATTAACTTTGCATGAGCTTTCAGGGCTCCACGTTTTTTAATATATGCAGAAGAAATAATCCCCAGGATGTCAAAAGGGCAGCAGCAGCTGGACAAAGGAACTCAGTAGGGGCCACTGAAGCGGCTCTATCTATGTATGGCATCAAACCGCCACATGTACCTCTTTTTCCTGGTTAAAGGTTTCAGATGATAGCAGGGATTAGCTGCACAAAGCATCGAATCTTATATTTTAAAAAATCAAGCCATGGAACTGAAAGCAGGCTTGATACGTAGCTTTTTGGGACATTTCAGAGCTGTGATCTTTATCTCTTGCTGCTTGAAGTTTAATTGGGTCCCTGTCCCTGGTTTTCCATTCCTCTGTCCCAGAAGTGTAGGGAAGAACCAAGCCCTGAGAGCAGAGAGGTTTTTATGCACACAAGTGATTACAAAGACACTGGCACCTATTAAAAGCTTAGGCTCAGCCCCTTATGATGGCCACGGGCATAAATCAAGCACATCAGCTCCACATACTTTCATGTCTAAAGCTTTCCTGACACCATCTCAGAAGAAAATGCATTTATTTGTCAAAGAAAACAAAATACACCATCTAACAAGCGTGATGCTCCTGGCTGCCTGCTACAAGCACTTCTGCACCAATGTTATCTCGGCCATTCTCTCCCTGCCCTCCCCATCCCTTTCTTCAAAGGGCCACGTTACAAATCAAGACAAAACAGATTAATGCTTAATTCCAAATATTAGACCCCCCGTGGGAAGAAAGATAAAACCCTTCCCTTTAAACTAATGACTAAATGGTCTCTTCGGGGATTAAAGGGATTTTATCACCAGGATGATAAATGGGTTTAGCAAAGCGGGCTCGTAACGTTGTACAAATCCCAGTCAGGGCGAAGGGGAAACAAGGAGGTGGGGAGGGCTTGGCAGGAACCAGCCCAGCACCCGTGTTCTAGGAGCAAAGGGGACTGACTTACCAGGAAGGAGCAGAGGAAGATGAAGGACACGAAGTAGAAATAGGCAAAGTCGCTGCCGCACTCGTTCTTGGTGAGGCCGGAGAGGGGGTCGCAGGCCCGGCTGCTCAGGCACGACAGCATGATCTCGTGCCAGGCCTCCCCCGTGGCGCTCCTGCGGGAGGGCAAGAGGAGGGGGTGAGCTCATTGCTGCCCAATTAACTGAGGTAATCAGGAGGAAGGTTGTGTCCAGGTGGTGAGAAAAATATTTGCATTAGGAGTCCCAGCAGCCAACAAAAGAAAGGAGAGTATTTCCCTCTGTTATGGGGATGTAAAAGGAACCAAACAGGCTCAGATAGGCTATGCTTAGTTTATGGAGAATAAAGCCAGATGGAGTTAAATAAGTCAAGAACAAAGCAGAAACGGGAATAAACACAGATTATATTGTGTCCTTTTGGAGCACCTAACATCTCTGTCCTAGATCTGGTGGCAAACCCAGTGGAGATGCTGAGAAATGAAGCCAGGATCCTCCACTTGAATTCTCCATTGCTCTTGTCAGGAGATGCAGAAATACTGCATTGGTCTGCTTGGTCACAGGGCTTTGGGTCCAGGTTTCATGACAGTCTCCTGGGTTTTCTCCCTCATTTCTGGTCTCCCGCTCATTTTGGGTGTGAGAGCTGAAGTGACAGGTAGGTGAACCCCAAGCAAATCCTAACATTCACCCTCTATTGTGTGGCAAAAAATAGCCAAAAGGAAAACCTTGGCAGGCCCAGAGGGTCTGCCCTCAAAATAAACCAACCCCTGCAGTGCGCATGCATGGATCAGAGGTTGAGGGATCCCTATGTTTGCTTACTCTGGCTTTTCACAGAACCTCAGATTTTCTCCCAGTGTTTCTGCACGCCGCTCAGAGGTTATGGCTGTCCTACAGCTCTGTGAAAAGCCCAACCCATTGCAGCATTGCTTACAACCACGCAGAGTGGGTGCAAAGCTGTTCATCCTCATATTGAAACTTCAGCTCCCCAAAAAACCCTCGCAAACACCCAGAATTTGGCCCCACTTTCAGAGATGACAAAATCCAACAAGCAGCAGCGCTGGGCAAAGACGCTGGGATCCTGGTGCCTGGGATGACTTAGTGCTCAGTGCAAACTGAAACAGCTCCCAGGCCACTCTGGATTATACAGCAGATTGTACCAGTGGCATTTAGTCCTTAAGCCCCGTTCCCTCGTGCAGAAACCTGCTCCCCGTCATGGTCTTGCTGCCTCCACCTGCTCTCTCCCACTGCGTGGCTCCGGAGAGGAACCAGAGGTTGAAGAATTATCTGGCCTTACTGAAATTCAGAGTTTTGTTTCGAGTGACTATTCTGAGCTGGAGGGGGCTAATTTCATTTCTGGAGATGCTGGTGTGTTGAATCTGATCGAAGAGCAAACCCTTAGCGTTAAGGATGAGGAAGCAGGCCTGGGTGATTTACTTCAAATGCTGTGTACCCAGCTCCCAGCATATGGGAAAACAAAGACTTATTTACTGCTTGCATACGAGTATGTTGTACTCTACTTACCTGAACAGAAGCATCAAGGCTTGCAGGAAGGTACGGAAATTATTGTGCCGATTGATGGAGGTCTCGTCATCCAGCGCAATGTTTCCAAACACCTGCCACGGAGAGCAGAAGTGTTACAGGGCAAACACAGCCTCACGTAGACTCACATAGGAGTGGTCAGCAAAGGTGGATCAGGTGGAGTTAGAAGCAACAACAGGAAAAGAATTTGCCCTGATTTGAGAGATCTGAACAGCTTGAATTGTTTCTGTGCTGAACAGGGAGGTAGAATTGTGTTGTGGAGATCAAATGGTGGAAAAAATCAGGATAACGTGCTTCGTCTTCATGCAGACCCTTTCCAATGCTGCTGTTCAGCTCCAGCACAGGCCAAGAAAGCTTTCTTGTCTGTTTTCAGGAAGGAGAGGTGCCTGAGCAGCTCAGTGGCCACAGCCGTGTCCCCTGCTCTCGCCAATGGGCAGGGCCCAGCACCAGGTGCCTGCAGCCTGGATCAGGTCTGTGAGCTCTCCCCTTGTACACCCACAAATATTAGCACCAGGTTCAACACAGGACCTGACAGTAAGGGTAGGAAAAGGCACCCCTTTTTTGCACTTGTAGTTAACCTGACACCAGGTAGGAAGAGCTTTTGTGCCTCCTCCTAAGGCAGGTATCGATGCTGCTGCAGAGGCAGTAACCCACCCCGACTCTGCGGGACAAAACCAGGCTACTTACGGTCAGTATCAGAGCCAAAATTTTACCTGCATGCCAATAATGGCATAGATGAAGAAGAGCATTGCAATGAGGAGACACACATAAGGCAAGGCCTGTGGGAAAGGAGAGGAAGGTATTAATGACAGCAAATGCACACTTTAGCTGGTAGCATTTAGTTCCTGGCAGCACTACATGCTGTGGCGTTTGTCCTCCAGGTGAAGGAGCTGGGAAGAGAAAAAGGAGCAATCCTGGCAGCTTTCAGCAGCCACAGCCCCAGAACCAGGCATTTATCAATTACAAACCAGCCCGGATTTTCCAAGAGCTCTGTACATATCCCTGCAGGCGGACAAGCAGTAACCAGGGAACGTACAATAAGAAGCTCTACAGCAGGCACTGTGGCTACTGGCAGGCACTAGTGCTTCCTATGCATAATTGCAGAGACAAACTTTAATTTTTAATGACCCTGCTATAAATTTAGTATGAGGAAATATATATATCCAAGGAACAAGCTCCTGCTCCGAATTAGGCACAGACTGCACCCCAAGAGCACAAAAAGATTCCAAGTTTTCACAAGAAATCAGTGAGCAATACAACATAATTATATCGTACAAGCTGGGAGTAATAGCTACTTTGCACTCAGGCTAAATGAAGGAGTAATTAATGCCTCTTAATTAGCAATAGCTGGAAAGCTGAGAAGCCCCGACCATGGGAAACGTGGGGACAGGAGAAGGGTTATGCAGCCCGCAGCCAAGGGCCGATTGGTTTCTGCTGGGCACCTCTGCACAAGGATGAGAGCTCAGCTTGGAGGGTGGCCAGAGGACAGACAGACAGATCCTGCCACAGACAGACAGTTGTATCCCCGTCGACCCAGCACCCACCAGGCTGGGTGCCTGTGCTGCAGCCCTGCCTTTGGGACACACCAGGTTCGTGTCCCCCCACTTTTGCAGGGGGACAGGGGAAGGCTGCAGCCCATGCCACGTGCGGTTTGTTTGTGCAAGGCGCCTCTGGAACAGCACATTTCAGATTGGCATCATTGCCAATGTGTTAACGACCTGGCACCTGCCCAAACCACTCAGAAACCAAGACCTGGCTAAGCCCCTTCTCTCAGGTCCCACCAAGACTACGCCGTCCAAGGACGCTCTCCTGGGTGGGAACATCCCAGACCCCACCTCTCAGCCTCTAGGGGAGGCTCTCTTGGCTGCAGCAAACCTCATTAGTTACAAGGTGAGAGCAGCAGCAATGTTTTCTCCCTCTGCCCTCAAGAAAAACATGGCCTAACGAATCTCATTGCTTGCGTCCTTTAAGGCACTGCATGCCCCCCAGTCCTTTCCCATTAGTTGCTTGAAGGTTGGGTTTCTCCTCTGTTAAATTCTACCAGGACTTGGATACACAAACAAATTACTCTGGGTTAACACGTCACCACGCTTTTACTAATTGACTCTGTCTCTTAACCTGCAGAAAAGTGAGGTAAGTTTTAAACCTAAACCTTGCACTTGCTGCAGGCAAATAGCAGGCATGAAGGCCCTCAGTAGTCAGACTGTCCTCTTTTTTTGCTAATACCTGAATCCTGAGACTTTGCCCTACGGATTTTGTGATGGTTTCAAGGGCAACCTGAGTGTTATGAACTTGTTCTGGGTGCTTTCAGACTCATACTCCAAAAAGCTCAGCACCTGCAGCGTTCAGGGGCTGCTCAGTGCAAATCAGCTGATGTTGGTGCAAAACAAGCGTTACTGCAATTGCATGGTGGAGCTGCAGCGTGGCCAGTCCTTTGGCAGGGGGAAGCTCTTTGATGCTCAGTGGCTGATGCTGCAGAAGTGCAAAGCATTTTCCCACGTCCCTTCCCTGTCTCCCCACGGCCCAACTCTCACCTTAAAAGACTGCACAAACGTCCAGAGCAAGATGCGGATAGTGTAACCCTGGCGGAGGAGCTTGATAAGTCTGGCTGCCCTGAAGAGCCGCAGGAAGCTGAGGTTGATGAAGTTGTCCTGCGGAAAGTAAAGGTTTTGTGTCCTTCAGAAATTAACGCGATGAGAAACCACAGCCCGCAAAAAAGAAATTAAAATTACCAGCTTCACGATCTAAGCAGCAAATCGGCCACCAGAAAACCTTCCAAAAGAAACATTCGTCAGTGCAGATCACTCCACATGCAGCAAGTATGAGAAAATCCCTCTCCACAAGAGCCCTCCCCTCTACTCCTGGGTCAATGATAGAAAAGGAAATGGCCCTTCCACGCTGTCCATGGAGGTCTTGTTTGCTTTGAGTAAGGCAGATTTTCTCCCCTAAAGACTCAGGGAGAGGTAATGGTGCCATGTTATCATTTTTATAAAGAACGAGGTTGTTTTGAAGTCTTGGTCAGCTTGCTTTCTGCAATGAATTGAACTTAAGCCAAGACGGTTGTAACAGTCTGGATATGTAGCCTCTGCTATAACAAAGGAAGGCATTGTCCAGGGAAGCTTAAAACATCCTTGATAAAATAAGGATGTTTTCTAACCTGCAGATTTTAAGTATTTGTATACAACTTGTGACTGGACAGTGGACAGGCTTGTCAAGGAGAAATGGCACCAGCAAGACTTTGGGAGATGGATCACTGGTAGCAGATCGGTGGGGGAGGTCAAGTGTTCAGCAGGTGGATGCCTTAGGAACCCGCTGATTTTTTTCATTATTACTAAATATGCTTTCACAGGTGGATCAAATAACTGCTGGAGACAGGTTCTGATTTCCATTTGTGTGATTCTCCCCACCCCACACCCTGTTTTTTTTTCCTTCCTTTATGGAAAAGAGGTTGCTTGCCCCATTGAGCTAATCTAGAGAGGGTTCTTTCCAAAACAAAACATGCAAAAGCCAGATCCCTCTTGCCCTCCTGTTTTAAGGAGATGAAAAATATCCCCCTGTTCTGTACCTATTCCAATTCACCTATTTGTGACTCTCTGGTCACAGCCACTTGTTTGACTGAGTTAGCTAAAGAGAGAAAACGGCCCGCTTCAAACTGTCAAGCAGTGGAGGGGAAAATACAATCGTAAGGAGCTCATGTTGGCAAAGATGAGCAGAAGCAGTCTTTCTCTTGTATTATCATTTTACCAGAAGACACCCAGTCATGTTAACGTGACCCACATTTCTTGCTCATTTGGCTACAGAGCTCGTGCTGAATTTGGGGGGCTTGTTGGATCTATTCATTCCTTTAAATGCCAGCTCAGTTTTTGGGCCATTAGCATCGCATTCCACCAATCCCATCAAAGAGTTCAAGAAATCAGTCTCAGGCATGCACTTGGTTTCTCTCATGTTAAAAACGCAAGCAGCTCAGAGTTAGGCACAGACCGTATATCAGACTCAATCCTCAAATAAAGAGAAAAGAGAAAAGCATAGGTATGTTCCATGAAAGAGCAGACAACACAGAGCTCATTCAAGTCAGCAACAAAAAGCAGCTCTGGCAGGCAAAACACAAGCAAGGATTCCCCTGGGTTGGTCAAGGTCAGCGCTAAAAATCCAACACCTGTCTCTTAGCATCAGTTCTGTTTTATTTTTCGCATTGGTTACCTTCCCTTCACTGGCTGAACTCACCTTAGCAGGTAAGGGCTGTACAATAGCCAGGGGACAGAGCCTGAGCACGGCTGGAGAGCCGGGGAGCCACCGGGTGCCTGCTCTGGATCCTCCTGCCTGGGCTGCAGCGCGGGCAGCTGCACCCGGCGAGCAGCAGGGCTGCATCCAGCCCAGGGCAAAGGTTTAACTCAGAGCCCGTTGTAATCACGGGAATATCCCTGCAGGAGCTGGATCAGGTTTTACGTGACCCTGTTCACTGCACTACTGCAAGTCAGGCAAATTATTACCTTCAGAGCATCGCTCGAGCCACATCTTCCCCATGCCTAAGGCTCCTCCAAGGAGCATGCACACAGGCAGCATCTGCAGCATCCAGTTCTCTGTGTGTGAGCCTGCCTTACCTCCCTCTTCCACATTAATACAGCTTAGCAGCAAAACCTTCCTTTTACTCAGACTTTGCTACAATCTCATCATCCCATTTAGCATGACGCTCCATGTCTGATTTGGTCTGTGCTGGCTGCAAAGTCACACTTCGCACCAGCTGACCCTGCGCCACCTGGGGCTTTCTACAGGATAGCGGTGTGCGTGCGGGACGAGTGGGGGCTTCAAAGCCGTGCTTGTCTGCAGATTTCCACTCCCTTCGATTTGGATGGGCAAATTGTTTGTTTGTTTGTTTTCCCTCCCAGTTCCAACCCCTCCTTTTTTGGCTTATCCACTGCCATTTCCCAAAGGGCAGCAGAAGCCCCAGCTCTGTGAGGAATCCCTTGCAACCCAGGAAAATCCAGCATCACCCACGTGCGCAGAGCCCGCAGAGGACTGTTCTCTGCGCCGTTCGTCGTGAGGCAAAATTACACACGCTTGTGACGGGTGGGAGGGCTGGGCGTGCGTAACCCTCGGCACACTGCGTAGAAAACCCCTCCTTTGGCCACGCAGCTCTCCAGGCAGGTATCAGCATTGCATGCAGTTAAAGGGGAAACTCCACGTTGCGATATTTCTCGTGTATAGCAGAGTTTTGCATTGATTCTCCTTTCTTCTAGCTACCCCTGTAATATGTGACATGCACATAGTCATCTTCTGGATCATCAGGGTCTTTGTTTCCAGGGTTTTGTTTGCTTTTCTGTTGCACAGATGCTGAAAAAGCTGCCAGGTGCTCACAAGAGGCACGGTTGCTTTATGGTTTTGTGATCCACCTGAGGACTGGCAAACGGTTTGAAAGGCATTTCTCTCTGCCTCGTCACTATTTCCCTGTAAGAGGAGGTGGCTGGGGTCTGGTGCTGAGGGCACCCAGCTGCCCACAGACCCCATGGGGTTCCATGCAATGCGTCCCCAGAGCTCAGTGGAAGCAGGAGGGGAGGAGGGAAGGGGGAGAAGAGACATCACAGAGAAAGAACTGGCCTTGCCTGCTGTCCAGCCATGGACAGCCTGCTCTTTACCCTTTCTCAGGACATTTTTCATAGAAAAAAAGCAGAAAATGCATGATGGATAGGGCATACAACCATTACCCAGATCTACGCCTCCTGCATCTACAACAGCAAAGTGTTTTCCTCCCCAGCACAGGAGCTGTGCCCACTGACCACAGGGATGCAGAATGAGCTCTGCCCTGCACGCCAGCAGCAAAGCACCAAGACTCAATGGATTTAGTGTTTTGGACTTTAAAACATGAAATGAGCACTTGAGCTTTCCCTGGCACAGCTGGACGTGCTCTGGAGGATTCAGCGAAGGAGGTTACCCAACACCGCCACAAAACAATAACCCCAGCAGAAGCTGGGCTGCTCACCCTTACCTCTCATGGGTGCCCAGTTGCAAAACACAAAACAACCCGACATCTTGGAATGTCAGATTTCTGTCTTCAGCATGCCCAAAGTTGCAAAGATGCTGTATAGGCATAAGAAGAGGGGTCCAACCAAGCCAAGAACAGGAGCACAGGAGCGCTCAGGGTGCTTTGGCCGTTCTGGCAAGAATTAACCTATGCTGCTAAGGAACTACCACTGAGGAAAAGGTATTTAAGCACATGAACTACCTTTGATGAGTAGTCCAATTTAAACATCTGTGACACTGCCAGTACCGCAGAAGAGCCACTGAACCTTGCTATGCAAGCTTTGTCCTGGCTTCCTTTGAAGCCTGGGGAAATCCCTTCCTGATTTTCAGAGGCTGAATATTTTTACCTCGCCTGCCTGCGACTCTACCATTACAGCTGTATCAGGTCCTTTCATCCACAGCCAGAAAGACTGGAAAGGTGGTTTTATAAATCCGTAACGCTGAGATCTCTCCCCATTCCCCACCAACTTTTAACTTCAATACTTCTGCTGCAGTCATTGGTGGCTCCCATCAGCAGCAGCAGCAGAAGGAAGAAGGCAGCTCGGTGCCCCCAAGATCTAACTCATGGGTCTTGGACACCAAGCGATGGAAGGAGCCTTGGACCTGGGCATATGGCCACAGAGACCACAACCCTAACAATCACAGGATAAACACTTAAACTCGCAACACTAACAGCAACAAGGCCAAAATTTAGGCAAATGAAGATAAGCTCATTTTTCCACTATTCACATGAGCAGCCGATGCCAGAGCACTTCTCTGTGCTTTCTAGACCCGGGGTGCCCAAAGATGAATTACCCAGAGGTCCCTCAGCTCCCACACACCGCCGTGGTTCCAGCCACTGCAGCACCCACAGGGGGCTCACTGCTTTGATTGCATGGAGCAAACCTCTAACTTACACATCCTCATTTCCTTCTTTGCTGTTTCCTAGCAGAAAGTTTCCTCCTCGACCCGCTGTTAGGCAAGCATGGAGGTTATCTGCAGGCTCTCACAAAGCCCCACATTGATTTGTTTCTGAACAGCAACTGTGCAAGAGAAAGTCCAGACGTTAAGTTAGAATAGATCCAAGAGCTTTGGTCAGGTGACCAAGCATTTTTTGATAAGCTCATGGTCTCATTCGTGTTACTATTAATCATAGCTAGGACAATTTGGAATGGAATCTTTTTTGATTACATTTTTCCTTATTCATCCTTTTTTGCTTAATTTTTGATTTTCAAAGACCAGTGTTTCCAAAGACACCTTTGGAATTAGGCATTCAAATTCACATTGGGATCTGGTTCCCAGTTCTCAGCCCTATTCATAGTGTGGTTTCTGCATTTTACTTGAGGTATTTGCTTTTGCATCCAGGGACTCTGTGTCCATTATGGTGGCAAAATACTTCCATATCTTGGTATGCCACAGTTTTCAAAGTTGAATAAAAAGAATCTTTCCTATGACTTCTCTTTTGATTTGAGGGAAGCAAGTCCGTAATGGCTTTAAAGTTTTCTTTTTTTCTTTTTTTTTTTTCTTGCCTTACAAGAACCATGGGCTTGAAATACAAAGACAGTCCTCCTAAATGTTCTGCTTCCCTCTCCAGAAAGCTCAACACATCTCATCATAAAAGGAAAACAAAACCAGTTTCTGAGAACTGAATTTGGTGCCACCACTTACAAAAGGAAGGGTTTCCCATCCAGGTCATCCAGAAGCATCCTTCCTTCTTATTCAATTTTCCACGAAAATAAAGCAAGTGTCAGTCTCCCCTTTATCAGTGTCGGGTGTAACAAACAGCGGAGAACAGGCTATTGGTAACTGCATTTGCCTCACGTCACCAATTAGCCAAGGGGAAGAAGATGCAGAACAGAAGCCAGTTTTGAGGCACGCTGCAGTGAGGCTTTTTCACCAGTGCAATCGGAAATCTCATCAAAACAAATTAAATTAAAGAAAAACGAGAGAAAATAAAAGCAGAGAATTTAAATAATTGTTTAAATTCAATGAAACCAACCGTGTCCTATATGTGATGTTTTCATGGATGGATATTTGCAAGATTATTTACAAATTTATTTTTTTGAGCAGCAGGTGCACAACATACAGACGGAGACATGGTTTTCGCATTGTATGTTGATTGGATGGCGTGATTCAGCAGGTAGATAAGGAAAATAAAGAACAAAACAGGAAACAAAAGAGAAAATGAGTAATCAGGACAAGCAAAAAAGGAAACTCTGAAAATTTCACTGGAAAAGAACTGTTGGGCTTTTGGGGGTGTTATTTTTATGATAACTATATAAATTAAAGAATGCTTCAAACCAAAACAGGTTCTGAGATCCTAAAGGTAACACAGACAGTGCAGTTGTTATTTGCATTTCTTTTTGTAATGCAAATTGGGAGACAATTCACAAACACTTCTCAGGATGTTTTTTTTTTTTTTTGTATTTCCAGGCACAGAAATAGATGTCAGTTTGCCATACACCCATTCGGCCTCCTGAGGCCGGCTGGAGGAGCAAGGACAGCTTCTCCTTCGTGCCACCTGTTTTACTATTTTACTCCAATTACCAAGAGGGTAAAAAAACTGACATGCATGTTTTTTGCCTAAGGAAATAAAAAAATATGTATATTCCACCGCATTCACAAAGTAAATTACATATGACATGACTACCAAATTAAAATAAAGCAATTAATCAACACATTTCTTTTCCTTTTATCTTTACTTTTCAGTGGTTCAAAGTACCGATGCAGCAAGGCTGGTGGAAGCCGAGACTCTCAAGATGAGACCGCCCAGGTGAGCAGACTCAGTTACCTTGGAGGACACTCACAGTCAGAAAACCATAAGTTAGTCATGCAGAAAAACAGTGCTCCTGCAACTATTTGCTAGCCTGACCTCAAAATCAAGCAAAATACATCCCTGGCCATGGAAGGGGTGTTGGACTATGTGATCTTTAAAGGCCTCTTCCAACCCAAACCATTCTGTGATGCATCCCCAGAAAGCATCCCATCACGACAAGCAGCAGGAGGGCTTCACGGTTTGGTTTGGGGATGGGTATCCGCAAATGCCATCAACATTGTGGCTATCACCTGGGCTTCTCTCCACCTGAGAAACCTTCCTGTATAAATGGGCAACGAGGGGGCTGAACACACAGGGGTGGGCTAACTGCCCCCAGGTGCCTGCATGGCTGCCCAGCAGCTGTGGGCAGAGGAAGGCAAAGAGAGCAGAAGGCATCCTGCAGTGGGGACACAGCTCTGGGTCACGAGGGGCAAAGACCCGATCTCCTCTTTGGTTACTCCCAGCTCTGTCACACGGTGCAGAGAGCTGCTGCTCCCCTGCTCGTGCACCGAGCCCAGAGCCAGGCTAAGCATGGCTACGGCATTTGGTGCAGAGCCAATGTCCACCCTCAGTTACTTTTCTCTTCTACCTGGAATGTGAAGGGCAAAAAGCAGCTGGGCAGAGTCAGTAGACGCATGGGTAAAGACAGGGCATGATGCCTGCAAACAAAGAAATGCCTGCCCACCGGTCCTCGCCTCAGCCCTGGTGCTCTGCACGGCCTGGGCTGCCTGCAGACAGCTTCAGCACTTCTATTTGTAATTGGTTCTAAATCACAGAAGTGTTAAAGTGACTTAGGCACAACTCTGATTTAAAATAGCAGGTTTAAAATAGCAGATTTAAAATAACATAAAGTAACATCACTTGGCCTGTTCAGCCTGGAGAAGAGGAGGCTGAGGGGGGACCTCTTCGCAGTCTACAACTTCCTCGCGAGGGGGAGTGGAGGGGCAGATGACCTATTCTCCGTTATCACCAGTGACAGGGCCCGCGGGAATGGTGTTAAGCTGAGGCAGGGCAAGTTTAGGCTGGAGATCAGAAAGAGGTTCTTCACTGAGAGGGTGGCTGCACAGTGGAACAGGCTCCCCAGTGCAGTAGTCACTGCACCAAGCCTGTCTGAATTTAAGAAGAGATTGGACTGCGCACTTAGTCACGTGGACTAAACTTTTGGGCAGACCCGTGCGGTGCCAGGAGTTGGACTTGATGATCCTTATGGGTCCCTTCCAACTCGGGATATTCTATGATTACAAAGGTGGTTGAAAATGTAAATCTATCACTTCACTTCCCAGACAGCAAAACAGTGCTGGTGTTTCCCAGGCAGCTCTGGGACCCTTGGGCTCCCCCGATGTGCCATGGGTCAGGACAGCGCACTCTGCCACCTCCTGTGGCAACAAAACGGAACCAGAGCAGCGTGGCACCCTTCTGCCCATCTTCCACACAAGGTGCCACAAAGTGTCCTCAGGCCTCAGAGGGGGGTTGCACTAGCAGTGGAGAGCCTGCTACAAGATGACCTGCACCGCGAGGCTCTGGATGAAGCAAATGCTCTGTGATAGAGAGCCTGCAAGCTGCAATTATTTGCTGCTGTTAACAGTTGTGGTATCAACGCAGTCTTCAGGGCACTGCTGCAAATTCTCCCTTGAGTAGTGAAGCAGTGAGTCAATGCATCACCCTTAAGCCAAGTAAGCTACTTCCTAACGCCTCTTCGGCACGATGCGCACGATGTACTTGAACTCTCAGCCCATCGCCCCATCTGGAGGCTCAGAGATGGATGCAGGCAGCTTAAAAATAATACACCAGTGGCTGCAAAAGCCATCCAGCATGAGTGTGCTGCTGCAAGCAGGCACAGGCTGGAGGGAGATCAGAGAAGTGCCATATGAAAGAAGTTTTGAAAAACAGCTCTAGCAAGTAGGCAGGGGGGACCTCTAGGCACTCTGCAGGGGAAAGCGCATGGGCAGGAGACACGGTGGCTGTGCAGAAATGCTGCAGAAAGGGAAGATTTAGTGAAAATGCAGCTCAAATTGGTCTGTGGATTGAGAGACAGAACCAAGAGGTAAGGAGCTGGAGTGGCAATGGGCAACACATGGGTTTGATATGAAAGAGATGTCTGTGAGCAACTTTGTGCTGGATGCACTGCCAGAGCAGGCTGAACTCCAGCAGGCAGTCCTCCCTGAGGTTTGGCTTGATGGATCTAGTTAGTCAAACCAAAATATTCTCAATTATTATCTGGAAGGATAAAAGAAAAGTGTATAGATGCTTGGGAGCTTAGCTCTAATGGATTTTGCTGCCTGTTTTAGAAAGAATTCATGCTGCTCTCCAAAGGCATCCCTGCACTGCTGCACTATCTGATGCTGGACGCCAGAGGAACCAGTGCAGAGCAGAGGTTAATGCAGCTGCTCCTGCACCATCAGGGCTGCTGCACCAGCGACCCCCAGGTGGGTCTCTGGGAGCACATTTAGCCTCAGCTCAAAGACCAGGAAAAGGTGAGGAGCCTCCAACTATGCACTAACTCTTACCCTTTCTCTTCCTGAAGGAGCATGTGCCAGACCTGGAGACCACAGGCTCCCATAACGACTGCGAGTTCACTGTGCTGGTAACACTGGCAGAAGGATGGTTTGAAAAGAAGTGTCGGTCTGTGTTTGTGGCTGACTTGCAAACATTTCCACAGATTTTCAAACCAAGGCAAAGGTTTGAGTGCCTAAACCTGGCAAGAAATCATGTCCCAAGGCAGACAGAATGGAGGCAAACATCCAGTACCTGCCACAGCACAACAAATCTCCTGATGCACACGGAGGTGGTAGCCAGACCTTGTGCTTGAGCTGAGTGACTCTACCCTGGCTGTAGGCTGTGTACTACGAGCAAAAGGCAATGCAAACTCTGCAAGATTCATCAACTGTTAAACACCATTTGCATGGGGAGTAAAAGTTGGCTTTTTCTGTATTTTTTTGTACCAAGGAGGTTAGATGATAATGTATTTTGTTAGCAGCTGCAATATGGTCTTCAGCACCAGCTGAATGTCCTGTAAAGAAGTCTGGGGAACACAGTGCTTAGCACACATAAAACAGGTCTATAAGCAAATCCTGAGGACTGAGAAGAAAAAATTATGGTAAAGTTCAAATCCATTACATACAGATACAGCATTATCAGCTAAAACATGCATTGGGAAAGGAAAGGAGCACATTCTAAAATTGGATAATTTCAGGCTCGAGTCATTTGCTGCCCTTATGGAAAAATCCTCTAGAATTTAATGGTACATTTGTGCACTTAATGTAATCTCCAGGAATCATTAGCAGGGAGAGAGCAGACTTGGGAAGGGTGGCCAATGAATCCTGTGGTATAGTTATGTTTTGTTTTTATTTAATTAATAATTGCCCTGCAAAACTTTTGTGCACAGAACAGAAACTGTGTTCCCCCAGTGCAGACTTCACAGGCTGGTGAGTTTCTGGTTGCTTTTATGTTCCCATTCTCTCTTCTCTTATCACCTTTGCCCTGTCCCATAATCAAGATGAGCTGGGAGTGACAGACGAGATGCTGGTGTGCGTGTGCGCCCTGCGAAGCACCGCACGCTACAAGCCAGCAGTCTTCATTAGATTCCTTTTAATATTGTCCCTCTCTTACGTTCAACAGGATTTTTCCATTAATAAGCAAAAAATGGCTCGGGGTCAGAGCCTTTTCCTGAACGAGAAATAGAGCCTGCTTCCTGGCAGAGTCACCAGCACTGTTGTTCTCATCAGAGCTTTTGGCACGAAAGGCTTTGGGGCAGCCAGCAGTGCTCATCTCTGTGGAAAGAGCAGAGCTGATGGAAGCAGGCTGCCAGGTCACCCAGGGACCCTGTCACACCGGGGGTCCCTGAGGCAGCTCTAGGGCTGGTGGGGAAAAGGTGCAATGTCTCGACAGGGTACAGCTTTGTTGGTAAATGAAGCAAATTGAGCAAACTGTACTTACCGCAATCTCTGTTACTAAAATATCAGTAATACTTCCCAACACTGTTACAAAATCAAAGACATTCCAGGCATCTCGGAAATAATTCTGCCAAATGAGAACACAAAGGGGATAGAGGGGTCCAGGGGTTATTATCTCTTTGCAAGACAGTTTTTTTTTTGTTTGCTTGTTTTTAAATGTGCATCATGAAATAGAAGCATTTCACGTAGAAACAGTTGAAAATAAACGAGGAAGGCACATACCAGCACACCAAAGGCAATGATCTTCAGCACACATTCCATTGAAAACATGGACGTAAACACAATATTCAGGCATTTCAACATTTCTTCATACGCTTCTGGAGCATCATAGAACTAAACCAGGATGGAAGAAAGGATGTTACTGAAAGATCCCTTATGATGGCAGAGTAAAACCTTCCTGTCTGTCTCTGCAAGATCTCTGCCCATTCTAGTGTCTTGCTTTAAGCAAGACTTTGGGTAGGAACATGGGTATGCATGCCATGCCAGAATCACAGCACTGCCTACAGCTGGGGCTACCCCCGGGACTGGGGCCCTGCTGCTGTGTACATCTCCATGCAAGCACGTCATGGACCAGCGGGGAGGAAGGACATTTTCCAAAACCAGAGAACAAGTGCACAACTATATTTAATTTCAGCAAACCCTACGAAGATGGTGACCACTTGGTTGTGAAATACTCTACGCTAGACAAGGGTTAGGAGGGGAGATTATCCACGATAACCAGACACCTGCATCTTCAATCCTTCTAGGGACTGTGGATCTTGTCCCCAAAGCCTGGCACAAATTTGAGCAATCTCCCTGGCACGGCCGGATTTAGAGCACCCCAGGGAGTGAACCCGCTCTGTGCAGGAAGCACGGGCTGAGCCCAATTCCCACTCACAGTGTCTGATCACAACCAAACTACCTCCTAGGGACAGACGAAATTCCCCATGGCCTCTAAAACCAACATGAAGGAGATCAGAAGTGGCGATGTTCCTGCCGAACCCCCCAGCCGAGAGCACAAAACCTCCACAGCAAACACCATATTTTTTAGCCCGAAATTGCAAAGATTCAGTAACAGCCCACTAACCTTCATCATGAGAACAATAGTATTGAGTGCAATCATGACCATGATAAAGTACTCAAAGGGAGGGGACACCACAAATTTCCACATCTTGTACTGAAAAGATTGCTTGTTCTGAGGCATGTAGCGGGTCAGTGGCTTGGCACTTATGGCGAAGTCTATGCAGGCCCTCTACAAAACAGAAATGGGATGAAAAGAATACAAAAAAGGGCTGACAGTCTCCATCAGTCAGGATATTTCTGGGAGTGGAGGATGTAGCAGAGGATGGCGTTTCTAAGCCTTTCCGACACTCAATTCAAATACTGAATACTACTGTGAAATGCAGCACACCAGCCCCAAACTGTGATCAATCCTGGACACTCATGGGAATCCCAAACCCCGCAGTGCTCCTGTAGCCTCCTGCAACCCCTGTTCATCACCTGGTGGGTACCAATTCCCTCCTGCTTAAGGAAATAAGCTTTAAATTCATCGGCTTGCTTAAGAAAACACTTTGCCAATTCCTTCTGACACAGAATTCCAGAAACCAGAGGATTGGTGAAGATGCTATCTGTGTTAAAAACAAAAGTATTGTGAAGCTCAGTTGCGTCCTCACACACAGCAAAACCTCTCCACCTAATAACTTCTATGAAACGTGAACTGAACTCAACCAATAAATCACCCAAAAAGTATTACTGGTTGTACTCTCAAAGACACCCTTAGTTGGCAATTTCTGTTCACATTTTTATAAGTAGAAAAGTGCTTTAAAATTTATTTTTACCCACAAGAAGTTTTGATTCTGAAACATTTTCTCATCTTGGATTGAGATAAAAATTCAAAATCTCAAATTTTATCATACTGCAAATCTCAAGAAGAATACTTTCTGCCCAGTTGAAAAAAATGTGGGTAAATCATCTCAAAATACTCTACTTTATTTTGGACTTTTTGTTCAAACAGACAAACAATTGAAACACTCAGTAACTGATTAAAAGTCAACTCTTTTAATCAAAAATCAAGCTCCAGTTTCAAAATGAACGAGATTTTTTCTGCACAACAGGTAGTTGAAGCCCAGTGACCCCAGACAAAGGATTTTGCAAATGCTAAAATTTTGCCTGGGTTCTTGAGGAAACTGGATACGTCTGTGGAAGAACGACAGACAGATGCTGCTAACTACAGAGATACCACGTCCAATTCAGGATGTTCCTAAGCTGAAAATGGTTGCATTTTCTACGATGTTAAACGAAAGCATTGTGCGTACTTGCCCTGTTCTTATGCTCTTCCCAAGGAATCTCCTTTTGGCTGCTGGCAGGAGGACGCTGTCTCAGCCAGGCAAAAAAAAGCCTGGTGAGAGCAGCTTTCCACTGGGGAGCAGCAGCAACTGCATTTCACTTCGATTTCTGACGAGCAGCCCCTCTCTCACCAAGCACTTCTGCCTCCTTTTGCAGATGCATGCTTGAGCTAACACGCAACGCTATCTCCACTTGGAAGTGGAGATGTGATCCAGAGGGATATGGGCACTGCTTAGCTCAAGTGCAGCAGCTGGGGGCTTGCCCTGGTTTTGTTTTAATGCAAAATATGAAAATCTCCAAGAGCCTTGGTGCCTATTCTCTAGGCCCTACATTCAGCACATCACACCACATGTTCTGAAGCCCTCCCTGCTGCAGGAGGGACGAGGAGTGAACTCCCCTTGGTATCAAGGTGCTCTGGACCCCCAGGTGCCAACACCCACAGTGGCTGAATTCATAAGATGTGGGTACCTCGTTTTTCTCTAGGCTGCATTCTGACATCACTTTATCTCCTTGCTCTTGGAAGGTGATGATGATTAACGCCACAAAGATGTTCACAAAGAAAAAAGGGAAGACAACAAAATACACCACGTAAAAGATAGACATTTCCATTCGGTAGCCAGGGCTGGGACCCTGTTCCTCGTAGGTAGCATCCACTGAATGCTTCAATACACTGCAAGCAAGCGCAGAGAGAGAAGAAATGTCAGTGGAATCAGTGAGAAGCACCAATGACACCCCTACAGTTGCTTGCTGGCCTTCACTCGCACGGAGGGTTTTCCCACATATGCTCAGGTCAAATTCATTCCCATCTTAGTGGCTGGGAAGAAGTTTTCCTTGAGGATATTTTAGGGAAACCTCTGTTTTCACCATTCTGATGAATGATTGCCATCTGCTATGTACAGATCCACATATCCAAGTGAGGGGGAGAGGATACCGTCAGATCTGGCTTCTCTTCTGCTCTGGTCAATATGAATAAAATACGGGTGGGAAAAGAAAGGTACTGATGATCTCTGAGTATCCAGGGGAACAGTGAGGGTTTGGAAAGGACATGCTGATGCTCTAAGTTTTATTCTCTATTTTATTAAATAACTGAATATGGAGGACAAGGAAGTCCTGCCATGTAGACACCCCAACCATGAACTGCAGTCCCAGCAGAAACGTCTGCCAAAATACAGTCGTATGCTGAACAGCCTGGAGGCTCAAATACCCAGTATACTTTCAGCATAGGTCACAATACTTTTCCCTTTAATTTTCTTATATTTCCATTACAAATTTTACACTCAAGAAAGGTGCGCAAGACCAGGAGACAGGAGCAAGCAGGCTAGTCAGTACTGAAACCCTCCTCGGCATCAGTGTGCAGACTCAGAGGAGCGCCAAGAAAAAGGCAGAATGCTGCCCACTGACTCACCCATGAATGACAAAAGGGGAAGTTAAAGCTTGGCTGATAAAACTGTTCCTATTCCACAGGTCACCTGCCCTTGACATGTCCCTCAGCATGGAAAGCTGCCGCTACCCCCACCCGAGACATCTGACCCCGCCAGCCCCACGTACTCACGTTGGCCACCCTTCTCCCGTGGAGACGGTGAAAAGCGTCAGCAGAGCCCACAGCACATTGTCGTAGTGGAACTCGTACTTTTTCCATTCCCTGGGCTGTGCCTCCACCTCATTTTTTTCATAGTCAAGGTACTGGCCCCTAGGAACAAGAGATTCAGACCAAATGGGAGAATTTCCGACCAAATGGGAGACCAAATGGGGAGAATACCCCAGTACAGCAGGGTCTGACCACGCACAGCCCCTAGGTTTGTAGATTCATCAAATGGTTTGGGTTGGAAGGGACCTTGAATACCGTCTGGTTCCGAGCACATCCCACCAGGCCAGGCTGCCCAAAGATAGGGAACACAAGCAAAGTCTAGGGGAGCCTCAGGACCTGGGCCTGACGTTTAGAAATTAAATAAATGTCATCAAGACATTCATTTGCTGGACAAAGCTGACAGCTAATGGCATGCTGGCCCCAAGCTGTCTGACCTTACAGAAAACTCTGCTGTTTGATGGGGAGCGGCCTCTGGTTCCTACCTGAAGGCTGTATCTAACTTCAGAGTTGGTCCTGCTTTGAGAGACAGGAGCTTGGGCCCTAAGTTATTCTATAATTTCACACTTTTCTGCAATGCATCTGCTCTGTTGCAAGGCAGAGCTGCAGTGAGAGCAGGCGTGCTGCTGCCCCACGCTGCAGGGACACCAAGGGGAGATGGATGGACGGACGGACAGGCAGCCCCAGGCAGTGCTGAGGATGCAGTTTGGGTGCCAAGGAAAAAGGCAAGCGAGGAAGACACCCGCTGCGGGGAGCAGCACACCTCCACAGTCTGCTGCCAAGGACAAAGCATGATAGGGCTCTTAAGATATTCAAATGCAGTCCTTTTTTCTAGCTAATTAGGAGTTCTTTAACTTCCTACTGACTCACTTTTGATTATTTATTCATTCTGTTTTCTTAATTTGCACAAGCTGTGAGAATCCAGGCAGCAGGTAGAAAGAAGAGTCACGCCACCTGTCCCAAGGTGTTCTTTACCTTGAATTCACACCCAGCCCTTGCTGGGAGGAGCTTTCTCCCCTGTATTGTTCAGCATTTGAGCAATCATTTACTAGATCACCACCGCCAGGAACGGTGAAGGTATTAAAACAACAAAAGGGAAAAATCACCTCTCCGGTAAATGTGCCGAAGCAGTGCTCTTACAGGAGCCTCGCCGCACTCGGCAGATACCCAATTGCTTGGGTAGTAGCTTGGGGACAGCCTGGAGCTACTGGTGCCCGAGGAACCTCAGGCTCCTCCTGCAGCCCCTGCCCAGCCATACCTGCAGTCCTTCTCCAGCTCCTTCGACTCATCAGTGCAGTAGAAGAATCTGCCTTTGAAGAGCTGCACAGCGATGACAGCAAAAATGAACATGAAGAGCATGTAGACTATGAGGATGTTGAGGACATTCTTCAGGGAATTCACCACGCAGTCAAAGACGGCCTGAGGATGGGAACAAGGTTACGGGGCTGTGAGGAAGGCAGAGGGCATTACCCTGGCACCTAGCATCTACCTGCACGTGGGAGTAGTTACCCAACACGTAACCCATGTGTGGTGTCATTGACTTGCACGTTTGGTGCATGCTCGCTGTGGGAAATAATTCTGGCTTCCTACAGCTCCTGCTTTCTTGGTGGGTTTGGTGTGCCATCGAATTCTCTGGTGCTGCCCGTAAAATTCATCAAGACAGAAATATTAGTCCTAAGCAAATATTCCCATGGCCAATTATGAAATGAAAAATTTACTTGTGTTTAATTTATTCACAGTGAATAGGGAAAAACCTCATCAAATATGTTCCTCATTGACTGTTATTTGAACTGTTTGAATAATAAGAAAAATACACCAGATGCAAAACAATCAAATGCTTTGAACAATATATTTCTTTCTAATGAAGTGTCTACCAAAATCAAGTGTGAATAATCTAGTCAGCATATGCCACTTCTGAACTCCTCACGAATAACTTCTCAAATACATTTATTATTTAGTTATTAGTCACTGATTCACTGTTACAAGTAATTTGCAGTTTAATTTTAGTCTGCGAAGTCTGTCATAATAATAGAAATGGAGCTGCGTTATTGCCTGAGCACGAGGTTTGTACAATAGAGTTTCTGTTTCTCTGAATGGCAGTGAATAATTCCCAGAATTACACTCCTGATGCAACCCAGAAACCCAAAATTAAAACACTGGAAGCATCTCTAATCACCCTATTAATCTTGCTGATTGTTGCATACAAGATCATATCCAGGAAAAAAAAAAAAAAAAAGAAAGTATTTTGAACACAAACCATGTGAATATGACTTCTGCTTCATAGAGATTTCTGAATTCTTTAGAAATGGTAAAATTACTCTGTAAAATGACTTGAAAATAAGGAAGGCGTTCAATAAAAAGCAAACGTTGTGTTCTGCAGTAAGGCAGAGCTGCTGTCGACTGTTGCACAACCCAAGAACTGTGCATTTCAGATTTCTAAACAAATAAAGACCATTTTCTACATTGTTCAACATTACTCTTCCTTATCTTGTGAGGTAAATTTAGTACGCATAAAAATGCATGAAATGAAAATTAGTTAGGCATGAATTGCGGGTAAGGACAAAGGCAAATCTGTATAATAAGTAACCCTGATTTTTACGTAGCATTATGTGAAAAGAAGAATTGTCAGACATTGCTTCACCACTGCACAAGCACCCTTTGCTTCTCCCCTATCTCCCACAGAAAAGAGCCTGAAAGCACTGCTGACACATGAAGACATTCTATAGCAGATATTCCAGAGCTCCAAAACTCAGAAATGATTAAATTTTGTAACTCCTTCCACCCTCTGCTTCCAGGGCTGGCTCTATCTCAAAGCGTTCCTGAAATGGTGCTGAATAAGTAACCACAGGCCATTACATTTATTTTACTTTGTAACTTAGTATTCTAGAGATGAAAGGGTACTCCTATAAGCCCCCACACTATATATTCTTTAATAGAAAAGATGAGCAGATTAAAACTCCTCATACAGCAATGACATTTCTCCTTAGACAGGCTGTGGAAAATCTTGCAATATTCATATTAAGCTCTCTAGTGAAAGTCAAAGACTCCAAAGCCTATTTTTTCATGTATCATTTGTAGGAGCATCACACGTACAAACTGTAATTTAATTTATTTGCCTTTTTTTTTCTTTCTTTTTTGGGAACTTTGATTTCTTAATGTGGATCTGCAATAATTCATAAAATTGCATACAATGTTTGCAAAAGAAACAAGTGTTTGACATTTGCTAAACATCTGCAAAGCTATTTTTACAAATCTGGCAAAGAGATTAATTGCAACAAAATAAAAGGAACAAAAATAACTTGGATGAAGTTTACTCCATCAGCTTCCACTTGGATCAGTTGCAAACCTCCAGAGAAAGAAATATTTGAGGTTATTCTCTAACCTTTAGTTTTGGCAGCCGTTTAATGGTCTTCAGTGGTCTCAGGACCCGCAGAACTCGCAGCGACTTGATCGTGTTGATGTCCTTGCCTTTGGTTCCTCTGCAAGGGATAGAGGGCACAAGAAAACAGAGGGAATAGTTTAGTCCTCAGGCCATGAACAAAAACACCTGGAGAGAACCAGTTTTCTCACAGGTGCGGGGTGCCAGCCTCACCACAGATGCCGAGTACTAGCCAGGACCGCAGATGAACTCCCACCTGGGACACGTTCGCCACCACGCAGAAGGGATGCTTGGGCAGGACACAGACCTTGCCCTGCTGAGCCCCCCGGGCTCTCCAGCCACGGCTCATTTCCCTGAGTGTCCCCAGGGAACCGGAGGCCTCTTTACCCCCCCAGGCAAGAGCCACGGCCGGGGCAGCCGCACACACGGGCTGAAGGCACTGGGAGAGGAGGCTCAGCGCGTCCACCCCAGCCGCGGGCAGGAGAAGGGAGAAGGTCACACGTGGCACTCGTCCTGCCCCAGGCACCTCGGTGAGACAGGAGGATGTTTCTCTGTGCTTCTTGCACTTCTCCGGCAGGGAAGTGGTGTCTGGACAAGCAGGCAGTGACCGGAGGGAACCGGAGCCCTTGGGAGAGGGGCAGCGCTCTGTGTGCCCATACCCTCATCCTCAGGTCTCTTTTGGAAGACATGCTACCAAACCCATGCTGGACCATGTAATATGATGGCATATTACATGCCTGGAGCAGTGCTAGGACAACTTCCCACTTAGGCATGCAGATGCTGTAAGTCACGTTTTGTTTTTAGTTTTTGTGTGTGCAAGACATGAGGCCGTTCCTCTCATTTCCATTAAAAGGGTTTAGGGAAGGACAGAGTTCCTTTCCTCGTGCACTTCCAAAATAAACAAAAAAGAATTACTCCCCAACACACACCAAGACACAGTCACATCGTCTTCCAATCCAACAGCAAAACAATAGCATTCCCCTTCATTTAGTATGAAGTGAAAAATGGGATGGAAATCTTTAACAGCAATTTATTCATGACTGTAGACTGGGTCTGAGACTCTACTGGAGTAACACGGATGGGAATGGATAACACGTTGAGCAGATGTTGATATACCTATCCTACGCTCTTCGGTTTGCTAAATAACGTTTCTCTTCTCCAACAGGAAAGCAATAAAAACACAAACAACCCTAGAGACCCACACGAGGTATGTGCCAGGAGCAAGCTGCAAGCTCCCCCACCCCCTGTTAGCAGCCAGCCCTCTGCGCTGTGCTAAAGGAGAAGCACTGAGAGGGGAGGAAACGACCTGGTTTAATTCCTGACCGACCTCTTTGAGCCCTGGAACGTGGCTTTTTGTGATTTATCTGCTTCTAAAAGACTAACAACTCAATGCTAAGACTGTTTTAATCAGTACAAATACTGGACTGGAATCTGCAACCTACAAATACGCATTCCTGTCTCATGTCCAGACTCTTTTTCCAATTATCAGTAACTGCTCTTGCCCTGAAATGCAATTGGAAGTGAGACACAGGGATTTTTTGAGGGCCATAGGATACATCCCAATGACCTATATGTTGACCACAAGTTTCCTCGGCAGAATAGAAATGGAGCAGAGGAGGAGCAGAACGGACCTTTACCTCTCCTCCCCCTGCCTGGTCTTTCAAGGGTGCTTTAGGGCCATTTTCAGCAGCTGCAGATGGAAGGTGCCTGCTAGCGTGCCTGTAAGTGCAGCTGGTTGTGCTAATACAGAGTTACAGGATTGATTTAACTATGCAGAAGAACTACTATATATAGCAGAAGTGGAAACAGGTCAGCAGGGAGGAGACAGCACCTGGTCACCCAGCCCATGGCCGTCACCTTGGCTGCTCCCCGTGCCCACGGAAGGCCAAGAAAATTGATCCGGGCACCCCGTGTGGTCCAAGACTTGGGGTTTTACTGGGTGAGGAAGGCAGAGCAGAAAGGCGTGAAGAAGTAGGGTCTGGGGGATGCAGGGGTGAGAGAAAAGCAAAGGTGAGAGGATGGAGGGATATGTGGTTGGGGTAGCAGGAGAAAAAAAAGGCATTAAGTAGAAGGGCAAGGGCACCTTGGCTCAGACATATAGTAAATTCTTGATCCTTTATGGCCACGTTTCTGTTTTGCAGATACCCTCACAGCCCGGATTAGCAGCACAGCCACTTGCAGGTAACCATTGAACTAATAAGCCTTGACAGTCTGCATCTGGTTCCAGGCAGACACACACAGTTTCTGCACTGTGTCTTCTAGTACTCTTGATTCCAGGAGGTCTAAAAACCTGATTGCTATGCTGCCGTGCATTTGTGTTAAAGAGCAATTGTACCAGTAAGGCCTTCTGGAGGTGGAGTTTGGGATGGGAAAAGAGATGCTTCTTGGCTCTGAAGGAGCCAGCTGAGGTCTTAGAGGGCTTGCCCCCAGCCTGGAGCAGTAACCTCTGTGGACTTAACAGTGCAGGAAGGTTAATCCGACCTTCTGGGGACTAGTGAATAGATGGAGCAGAGCAAATCCTGCTGTATGACAGAGGAAGCTGCTTTTCCCTTGCCCAGGGAGGCGTGCAGACTGCAGTGAGAGCCGGGAGGTGGGAGGAAGACAGCTCCAGTCCCAGGAAATTCCTTCTGCCTCAACAAAGACACTAAGAAGAGCTGATTTTCTTTTTTTTTTTTTTTCTTTTTCTTTCAGGCACATATGCAAATAAAGAGCATGAGCTGATTAAATGTTAATGGGATTTACGATCTAAGTCATATAGAGGATCCTGAAAAATCCTCTAAGAGTCTTGCTATAAGAGAAAGCTCTTCTGAAGGACTGGGACTTTGAACCAGAGCAATGCAAGCTACACTTTGATGAAATGCAATTTTTGCAACTATTTCAGCCTGTCAAATAAAAGCTTAAGAATTGGTTTTGGTGTTTGTAAGAGACCCCTCTGTCAGTATTGTTTTTACACCTCTCTAGTACAAAGACAGATATCCTAAAATAAAAGGTCCAGATGGAACTAAGATTAGGTCAAAAGCTGTGTACTAGCACACGTTGACCAGAGCAGTCCCAACTGCATATTTTGTACCACAAAAATAAATTGATGTGGAAGGAAAAGATTCTGCCCTTAGGTGAAGAGCAGAATAACAACTAGCAAAATTCAGAAGATCTACAGAAGAGCAAGCACGAGAAGGACAGACCGCAAACAGAACCCCAGTGACTGGAAGAAAAAGAAAATTAAAAAAGGAAAAACATTACATTGGGTCAATTCAGGTTGCATTAGGCTGGTTCAGCTTTCCTGGGGCAGTTTACAGTTCAGTTATTTAAAATATTAAAAATATTTAAAAAGCTTTGCGTGGCCTTTTCCCCTTCAATAAATAAACGATCCTTTAAAAAATTAATTGCTCTATAAAGCGGAAGCTTCTTGTTTCTGTTGCTCTTGCGAGCAGCTCTGATTTCACGTACAGGGGCCTCTCAGAGCCACACCATCAAATATTCAGAGCAGGGTGGAGCCACTGCCTCCTGCAGCTGCCTGAACTCCCCAGGCACAGCAAATTCCTCCAGCGATGGCAAACGAGGGCACCCAGCCCTGCCCCAGCACAAAGCTGTCTTCTCCCAAGGGGCCCAATGAGCTGGAGCCCTAGGCAGAAGACAGAAAGGAATGTCTTGGATCTCAAAAGCCTTTTTCTTTGCATCCTTTCCATTGCATCTCTTGGTGGGCTGCTGCTGAGGAGCCCACCCCAGCTCCTGCCCTGCAGGGGCTGCCGTGTGGCACTGCCGTGTCCCATCTGGGCCACCGACCCAACAGCCACCTCCTGTGAGCAGCAAAGCCCCGCTTCTCCTACCTTCTCCTTTTGAAATCATCCCTGCCACCTTCCCAGCAGCTCTCCTGCTTTGTTTCCACACCAGGGGCCGACAGCCAGGGCCAGATCACAATGCCCACCCTGCACGAAGCCAAGCCTGAAGCCTTCAGCACTAGCACAGTTTAGACCACCGAGCCTCTAAATGAGAATAAACCCACTTCTTTAAAACTAGTTATTATGCTGCAACTCACGCATATAGCTACTAAATCATTCCCTCAAATCTTTTTGGTGCAAATATATCTGTTTATCATAGCTGCTGAATTTCTGGTCAAATGCAACACTTGTTACCTGGCTTTCTAGTCTGCTTTTATCCTCTGGTTAAAGGAAATTGGAATGAATGAGAACTGTTGAGGAAAACTACATTTCACTGAATAATGTGACAAAGGAGTCGATGTAATGGGTGTAACATGGTTCATTTCCACAGTGGCAAGTGTGTGTACACATATTTGACAGGCATAACAGTGCAGCAAGATACAGGAATAACATATTACCCCATGAAACTCCTAGAGAGAGATTCCAGCAAGAAGAAGACAAAGAAAGAGCAGAGTCAATGACAAACATAAGGCTGTACAGTGCACCCCATGCACCTGCAGACACGTGCTGGCAGAGAATCCCATCCCATCCCATCCCGCACCCACCAGCTCAGTGTTCATAAAAATCAACGAGTGAGGAAGCAACAGAGTGGCTATACAGCATATACCCACACATCCCCCCGCAGAGCACCAGTCCTTCTACTGACAAGCAGGCAGGGCAAATGTGCCTTCACCCTACTGACACTTCAGGAGGTAATAACCCTGGTTGCTTGGCAAATGCCATTTGATTTTTCAAAGAAATAGTGTGAAATTCTATGCATCTCAGCATAAAGCATCTCAACACCCTTCTGGTGTTGAAAATGTAAAACTGCAATCTCTTTGCTCTTATTCATCAGCTATTCCTATGGAACAAATGGAATTTACACCTGGGGCTGGTAAATTTTGATGACAAATTTACTTGCTTGCTTTAAGCTCTTCTATTTCCCTAAAGACTAAAACATGTCTGTATTTTTGTGGAATGTTTATCTGCAGAATAAGAAAGGTATTTCCCTTTGAAATGCATTGCTAAATGGAGGACATTATTTTATCATCATCATCAGTATTAGTAATCTTTCTAGCATCTCACTGGGGATCTTGTTTTCAAAGCTGTTTGAACTACAGTCAACCACAGAAGAGCTTCTAGAGCTGCAGGCAGAAGGCAGGCTGCTCTGAAAGGCTGAGATGAATGTTATGTACCTTGCAGCAGTGACTGATACCTCATATGGCTAAACAAACAGGCTGTTGGGGTATTCCAGACGGAAGGGTTTCAGGGAGGTCTGTTTTCCCTAGGTTTTCAGGGACACGTCTGTTCAGCAGGAAGGTAAACCACACCACCTTTACTGGATAGCCACCAGGTCAAGAACGTGCACGAGTTAAGTCACACCGACCGAGTGGCAATCACATATTCTTGCAAACAGAAACTACTCACAGCCACATTAAGTACATTTTTACAGTAACACAGGTGATGAGCGACAGGATTCTAGTATTTGCTATCAAAAAACACTAACCAATGGAGATTACCCATTTTTTTCTCCAAAAGCTCATTTTCAGGATTATCAAAATTCAGCAGGGTCAGTGCATCTATCTGGCTTAACCAAACAACGCAGTTGAGCTAAGGACATGACTATCTACCCCACTTTTATCTGAACAGCCTGAGACTTGTTAGTATTCATAACTGGACTGGTGGGAACAGAGAGCAAGCCATCTCCTACAAATGACTGGATTTCCTGCTTTCAGATTAGACCAGAGATACCACGAGGATTCTCTGAATCGGATGTCAACACTTGCTGCCAGCTGAAGTATGGGCACGCAGCAGTGGTTAGAATCATAACAAGAAATCCAAAATTTTCTGCGCCTCAGAAATAGGTTTGACTCACTTTAATCTGCAAGACAGTAAATAGGCAGACAGGTTTTATTCATTCCCTTCTGTAAATCCCTGCTCAATAATTGCTCAAAGAGCATGTAAAATAGAAACAGCTTGGGGCATGCTATTATGAAGCACAGTCAGGGGATGTACAAGTCATTTATTTAGAGGCTGATGAGGGGCTGTTAGATATTCATGTCCCAACATGAGCAATGGGAAACCTGAGCACAAAACAACTCAGAAGGATTAAAAATTATTCATTTTAATCAATAACTTGTCCAAAAGAAAATTTTGTTTGAAGAGAAGATGTTTTAGATGCAAACCCTGATGTTTGCTCTTGCAGCACAGAGCTGCTGTGTGAAGGGTTTACCTACTGCCCCTTCCCCAGTCTGTCTTCATGGTTTGAATTCCTAACGGCAAAAGGGAAATTCTCAGTGAATCACAGACTTGGGCAATAATGCTTTACACACTAATACTTGTGACTAATATAATTTGACTTTTATCTCTCTCTTCAGCCTTTACATCTCAAAACAGATTTCCTTTACAACAGAGCACTCAGCCTCTCTGAAAAACTGATTTCTAATGAAGAGTGACAAAGCCTCTAAAGAGGGATGGCAGCCTCCCTTTGAAAAACTTGCGTTGGGCATGCTGGCTCCCAGATCAAAACAGTTCTTCTGCACAGGACTGGGCACAGAAAGCCCAGACCCCAATGTCTCTATTCAAAAATTTGCCACTGTCACCTCCACTGAAGGACAGCAAATGCTGCACACCTCGATCCTCTAATCAGATACAGGAAGGCTCTGTTCACAGCTGGTAAAAAAAATACAAGCACAGAATTGAAGAATTTGTGCATTCTTCGGGTGTCCTTTCTCTAATCCATCCTTAATCCATCCTCCTTGGAAAAAGTGGCACAGGAGAGGTGATGTTCCTCAATGGGTTCAAAAACCATACCAGCAATTCCAACTCCTGCTCATCTGCTCCTTGGCACGGGTCAAATCAGTTGAGATATTTTTTATCCAGCATTTGTTATGAAGAATAAAAGATCTAAAACATAAAACTCGCAGCCGTCATGTGAAAGGGATCTTGACACCCCAGAAAACAAAAAAAACTCCTGAGAAATATTCCAGGCCAACATTACCAGCGAGACCCTGGTAACATTTTTTTGGCTGGTAGTGACACGAAAGCACGTAGGAAGAGCAGCAGATACGGCCATCTGCCTAAATATTGCCATCAGTCTAAAGTACTCAAGACACGCTTTCACAGTTTCCTGACAAAGGTGAATGCTTTTTCTCATTAGCAAGTAAAACACTGCTAATTTCTTCATCTTCATTAATCATCATGTCAACAAACAGGTGAGTAGATTTTGGGCACGGGCTGCTAAACATTCACTGTAATTACTCAACACTAATTTAGCAGAAGATTAAACTGGCCAAGTCCCGAAGCCTGTTTCCAGGTCAAGTCCTAGAATTTCTCGGGAAATTTTTTGCACTACGATTACTCCGTGGCCCAGAACTACAGGAAGAAATTTCTTTCCTCAGTTCAACTCTGAGCTCCCAGATATGGGGGAACCTGCATTGCTCCTCCTCTGGCCTGCTCTGAGAAAAAAAATGTTCAAACAAAAAGCTAAACTTTGTTTTACAAAAATGATTCATCTATGTATGTTGCTATGTATGTTGCTCAAAACCCTTTACAACATTAAAGAACCCCACGGAGCATTATTTAATGTCCTAAATAGAGAGCAGTGATTGAGGGAGCAATTAGCATTAAAGTGAAACTCTGTGGAAATACAAATGCACTGAATGAGAGAGGAGGAGGAGAAATACCAAAGGTATATGAATCAGAAACATCCATGACTCTAGAAAAAACATTCTGTAAAGAATTCACAGAGCTATCAGTTCAGTTCATCAACTATTTTTTTATAGTAAGAACAATTTTGAAAAGAATTGCCTGAAGACAGAAGACTGCCACAAACTGTTATAATGCTTCCTTGAAAAGAAGTTGGCCAGAAGGTCACAAAAATCTTGGCTCAACGTTTGAATGAACAGCAAACAGACTCACCCTGAAGCTGGGAGAATTTTCAAGAGATTCTACAACTTGAATTTAGAGCTTTTTTCCCCCAGCTCTAAGATGACAAAAGGTAAAAATTGAACATTTTGCTGAGAAATGGAGCCACAAACACTACACTTCTACTAGCTCCGCACTGTGATCCTGCCTCTTTTGCGGCTTATTTCCTAGAAATTCGGGTGTTAAGAAAAATGTACTTACGAGAAGGCAAATGCCACCAAGGCCCCACTGACCACAATGAAGTCCAGGATATTCCACAGGTCACGGAAGTAGGAGCCAGGGTGCAGTAACAGCCCCAAGTCAATCATCTTCAGGGGAAACACATCAGAAGAAGGTTTTAGGGGGAAAAAAAGAAAAAGTGTCAAACCAGTATTACTGAGGTACAGAGAAGCATCCTAAATTGAATGACCCTTCACAAACCCTTCTTCAGGGTTCAACACCAGCAGGGCAACACTGAGGTACTGTGTGTCTCTGTAGGCACATAGAGCTCTAGCAAAGCCAAAGCTGAAGCCAATAAAACGTAACCAAAAGCACGACAGAAAAAAGCACTATCTGCTATAGCGGGTTCTTTGCGCAGACATGCATTAGTTTATGGGAACAGCCATCTGCGCGTCAAGCATCAAAATAGTTTAAGTTTATTCTACCTCAATCCCACCAGATTTGTAGTAATTAACACTTGGAATAGGATATTACATAATAAAACTCAAAGAGAGAACGGAAGACCCACAGCCAAATGCGGCAAAGAAAAACGCCCACTCTGGAGCAGTTGCTGGAGGCTGCTGCTCAGCGCGTGGCCTCGCTCGCTTCTGTACACGGCTGAGTCTTGTAATGCTGCTAAGGATCTTCTAAAATTCAGCCTGAAAGCGCTTGCCAGAGATTTGATCAGCTTTTCTGAGAGCTCTGCAACTGCCCACGTAAAGTTGCTTTTCTCAGATAGCTTCAAGTCCTTCCATTGAACAAATGAGAAAATCTGCTTTTGTTTTTTAAAATTAAGTATTTTTTATTCTGCATCTCTTTTGCATCTTGCTCTGACAGTAAAAAATAACTCCATCCTTACACCTAGAATAAATTTTGTTAAATTTGTTAGAATTATGCTTTCTAGCAAGTTACCACCCCACGGTTTCAGCAAAGCCCATCACTCTGCTAAGCAAAGTACAAAGATAAATGCTCAACTTCTTCAAAAAATGGTAAACCAAGCATCAGTCGTGATTAGTGTTCCTGATCAGCATCAAAGGAAAAGGGAAGAAGCAGACGTGTCTCAGTAAGGTCTATCAGCTCCTGTGTCCTGAGCCACGCACAGACGTTTCTGCATCACGCACCCACATTTCTTAGCCTCTTACACAACCACAGCTACTAAAGATATCCTTATTTTTCTGCATGAAATGTGAGACTGGAAAAAATTAGGAAGGCAGCTACAGAGAAGCATCTGTTATGCATTGGCTACTTTTGAGTGCTGTTCCTCATTTAAAGCTTTTTCATCACCAACACCTCCCAGGCACCCCAGGAAGCTCTGCCGTGCTCCACCCTCTTTCTGCAGGTTCCCAGAAATAGACGAGCGTGGAGCTGACAGGGGACATAAACACTTCTTTTGGGAAAAACTCCTACCTTGATCACCATCTCGAAGGTAAAGACACCCGTAAATATATAATCCAAGTATTTCAGAGCCTAAATTGGAAAGAGACATGAGTATTAGACCGCACACTGAAATGATCTGCACATGAGAAAAGTGTAAAACGTTTCTTCTAGCAACAGTCTCCTAGCCCCAGTGTCAGTGGATAAATGTCATCTCATGGGAGGCTGTCAAATAGTTTAGGCACAAACTTGAATCACCTAATTTAAACACCAACATTTTTCCCAGTCCTTGCCAGACTGCACAAAGTCTGCCCATGGGTTGCTTCAGTGCACCTGCATACATGGCAGGACTAATAAGGCAAAATGGGTATTGGAAATCAGAATATTCGAGTATCTTTTTCCTAGACAGCTTATTTGCTGGCATCTGTGTAGCAGTATGGGTTTTTCTGCTGTAACTGATGATAGCATTATTAAAGACATCAGGAGGGTAAGAGTGATAAAATCCTTTTGTTAAAGCTCATTGCACAGTTATTAAGGATGAGGAAGAAAGATAGCTTGTAGATACTTCGGCTCATTACTGCTATCGGGATTCCTCGATCCTCCTCTGGAAACAGCTCATACTGACCAGATTCAGAGCTGGCTGCATACCACAGATACCCACATTGAAATAAGCCAAAATTAGGCAACTGCACGATGCAATTTCTATACTTAACCTCCAGCTCTGCACACCCTCAGGTGTCCACCTAATGGGCCAACATCCTCCTGTGGATGTGCTTGAGACCAGACACCGAGCTACCTGCTGCACAGACCAGTGCTACTGGGCTGCGGGCACCCACCTGAAAGGTGCCACGCTCCCACTTCTCATAACATGAAGTGCCTGAGTTTGGCTTGATACCCACGGATGAATAGATTTTCTACTTATCCTAGATCATTATTATAGATCATAGGTTATAGGTTCACCCCTGGATCACGCACTTGCCAGTGCACCGTGCTCTATTCGTAGATGAGGATGGATGTGCCACGTGTGTAACCGCTGGCAGAAGCAGAACAAGTTTGTTCTGGCCATGCCATGCCATGCAGCACTCACATCGTTCCTCGGTGACTCGGCTTGGACAGGGTCTTCTGCAGCCAGGGCAATGCTGCTGAGGGCTATCACTATGAGGATGACCATCTCGAAGTAGCGCAGGTTGACAATGTAGTGGAACAGACGCCGAATCCTGCAAACAAAAGCACGTGGGAGGACTTCTGCAGGTGCTGAAAGTCAAGCACTCTGCAGCAGTACAGAAGATTGGCAGAAGGACAACGTTCAACAGGAATATCACCTTTAGGATTGCTAGTACAATAATGCTAAGAAAATAAAAATCAGGATTAATGGCTTTAATCTCAGGTTTGCATCAGATCTGCAGCAAGGTTTAAGGCAAGACGTTTGACACCTCTGCACTGCTCTCTGCCCCTTCCACAAAGCAACGATGTATGTCTGTCACAAGACAGTGAGAGCTTTGAGTATTCAGACTCAGTTCTACAAATTATACTTACATGCCCCTCAAACCTATTCTCAGAATAAGTCAGAATAAGGCAGAAGTCCTGTGAGTTGAGAACTAGTTTTGAAATCCTTATAGTATCAAATAGTCCCTTTGAAATTGATATATGATATGTACTTTGACACTCTTAGCTGAAACTGGCTTTGTATCTATGACTATTATTTCTAGTAAGCTCTCTTCCCAAGCACCTCTGACTGCACTTTATTCTAAGCCATTCTTTATAAGCTGGACAAATACTTTACAGCAGTATATTTGATTACTTTAACCTAATATTTTGGTTCATAAACTGTATTCAACAAAAGTGACAAATGCTTCGTTTTCTAAGCAATGCAAAACTATTCATAAATTTCAGCTAATAGCTCTCTATCTGAACACAGTTCACAAATACTTCACTGCAAACACAGAGAGCTCTATATTTGCATTGTCAGTTGAAAAAAGGACTTAGGTTCTGCCCCAGAATCAAATTATATGTGTAACTAACCAACAACCTTGTTATCTGAGAATGTAATTCAGTTACTATAGTGCATTTTTTCTAGCCAAATACCTGAACAGTTGGATTAAATTTCAATTTTCACATCTACTTATATATTTTTTCTCTGGATTACTAATGGATGCAGAATGAAAAAGAGCTACAAATACCAAGGAAACAGATTTGGTATGAAACAACATGAAGAAAATTGCTTCTTTTGTTTCCTTAGCTTTGGTTAACCACCTGACTGGAGAGGTCTGTCATCTATGTGCTCTGTGAATCCCTAGAAATGAAAGGCAACATTTTCGACAGTGCTTGTAACTGTAAATCATGCATCAAACTCAATTCAGCGAAGAAATAACAAGTGCCTATTTTGAGATCTTCATCATTCGTAACAAGCAATGAGAAGCGGAAGCATTAGTAAACTGCCAGTGGTGCTTGAGAAATCATTTTAATGCTTGTGTGTTTTAAGAGGGTGGGTGGCACTTTGAAAGGAATACATTGCGTTAATGTTTCCCACAGCTGTTTTGCCCACTAGCAGCACCCAGGTCATGCATCCTCAGTGGAGTTTGGAGAGGAGATATTTAGAAATAGATGTGGTGAAAAACTTAGCAACGAGGTTTCATGAGAAAGCAGAAAGACCTCTCTAGAGAAGTTAGCACCAGCCAGAACACCTGAGGAGATACAGCTGGGTCTGCCTCTTGCCCAGAAAAAGAGAAACAAATTTTTGACATCCTTAGAGCTTGGACTTTATGTTGTCATTTCCCTTTGGCCCTGTATTAATAATACCCCTCCTCCAGTCAACTTTCTTTTTCAATGGCCATTTACTAGAGCTTTTGTGCAGGGGTGCTGGAGAAACGGGCAAGAAAATTCAACTACCACCAAATCCTGATGATGAGACAGGACAAGATGAGAAAAGACAAGCATACGTACAAAATGACAAAGCCTCACTGGGCTTGGGGCCACCTCGCTTCCTGTTGTCAGTGCTCCCTACAGCAACCTTTTTGCAACTAACACTCATTTTTAGCTGTCAGGTCACAACAAAAAGACTTAAGTTACCAAATAATGGGGCAATACTGTCTCCTTATGCAACCAGATGTGGCCCAAGCTCCATAATTCAAGACTGCTGCAGAAAGTTTAATTTTCTGTTACACTGTGGGTCGGTTCATTTCCTTTGGAGATTAGATTAGCAGCAGTTTGGGGTCATTCTCTCTCATATAACATCTGACATTAATGGAGAGCCTCCAGCTTCCCTCGCTGACAAACTCTGCCTGCCCACACACTCGTAGCTGTAGCATCCTGAAGCACATAGGGCTGTAGCCTGAATTACGTTGTAGGCACTTGCATTTAAAGGGATTCATTCAGCCTGCTGTGCAGGGGTGCCAGACCACAGCCCCCACCACAGATGCATTTCTGATGTCAAACGTGAGTGTACTAAGCAGCCCCAGTTTTACTCCGCTGACTGCACAGGCAGCCAGGACATCAGAGCCCCCAGCAGGAGATGGCAGGGAGCCAGTCTCCGTTCCTTCGAGTCCAGGAAGGACCTGAGTCCACCTCAGGAACCTGAGCGAGCAGAGGACAGCCTCAGAGAACATCTAGGACCAGCAACATGTCTATCTGTCCCAGAGAGAAATGATCACATCTGCTCCTAGCAGATACCTGGGTTGGCAGAAGTTTCAGACACCCTCTGCTGCCCTAAGTTACTGCTTTAAGTGACTCAGGCCTTTATGCTACAATTATTACAGCCCCTGCTGCACTCGTCTAGTCCTGCGGCCCTTCAAAGCAACACATTCTCTGTTTACAGGCTTTGAGTACAAAGCTCCCCATGAGGCAGAGATGCCTGAAGCAGAAGAAATGCTGTAATCCCAACATATCCCACAAGCTGTACTCTCAGCCTTAGCAAATGAAAAATATTCACGCATTCCCAGAAGTTCAAAGTTAGCAGTGATGCCAGGGTACTAAGACAGAAAGAGCATGAATTTCAGCTGAGGATCCTGCAAGGATTTGCTGCCATCAAAACCACCCCATAGCCTGCTCCTCCAGGTAACCCGTTCTCCCAGTGGTGCCCCATGTCCTTGGCAGGCACATTTCCTTCAGTGATTTGTAACTGAACCCAGAATTGCCCACCTGACCATCAGCAGGGCAGTTAGGAAGGGACTGCCTAAACCATCTCTTCCCTATACTGGCAATTTACTCCCCTAGAAAAGCTCAGCTGAACAGCAGCATCTGGTCTGCAGCCTACATAAGCTTTTATTTAATTTTTCAATGTGTTTGATAGGCAGAGATGAAGATCAAGCTAATGATATTTGTCTGAACACCCATGCTTGAAGTACACGTAACTGATGAGCAGCATTATAGAGTCAAAGGACTTACGGGTTTGTAGGACTTAGGATGAACATTGAACTGTAAGGCAAGATTGGTTTAGGCCCATTTTTTGTCAAGTCATCAACATCCTTCTTCTCCTCCGTTTTACTTTCAAACTCAACGTTGTTCACTGAAATGCGAATTCAAGGAAACAGAAACAAGAGAGTTAAAAATGCATACCCACTCTTCACAGAGCAGGCTGCCTGCAACAGCTGGATATGCAAACAATGCAGCTGGGATAGAAAACAGCCTTTGAATATGTTGATTAAATGTGATGAACAATCATTTGATTATTATCACTGCTATTTACTACAGTATGATATACACTGCAATTATACTCCTTAACCGCTGCACTGATGAGCAATATATCAGAAATGGCCAGGAAATGAAGATGCCCAATGGAGACAAAGAAACCTTGCATTTATTAGTATGAGAGCTGCCAACAGGGGATGGAAATCCCATTCCAAATATCGTAAACCACTACGGAGAGAAGATCAGCTAGGGAACCTTGGAAAGAAAAGAAAAAAAAGTGAATCTAATCAACCTCATGATTCTGATTTTTTTCCCATAGACCAGTAGCAGGATTGGTTTGGGAACATGTAAAAAAGCAAGTTCATAGATGAGCTTTAATAATTCTCAGGCTAAGACTGCTGAACCTCCCAGCACTAGGAGCAGAGGCTTGGAAAGGACTTCTTGGACCACCCAGCTCCATGCCTGCATAGCGTACCCCAGTTTTGGCAGAGTTCCCCATGTACAAAGATGTCAAGCTCCATCTCACAACAGATTTTTAACTTACAGGATCCCATTTTAAAAGGTTGTTCTGCATCTCAGTCCCAGAAGGTTAGAAAATACATCCTATAATTTCCATTATAAGTTTACTTGCAGTGGGTTTATAAGTTAATTTACTTAAGATAATGCTCAATATATGAACTAGAAGACATTTTATGCTGCAAATTCTTTTCTTAGACAGATAGATACACTTGTCTATTAATTCACAGGACCTAGCATCCCAAACCCCCACCCACTTATAATCTGTTGGATGAAGGTTTTTTATTACTTTTTATTTTGTTTTGCAACGAAATGACATTTCATTGTGTGTGAGTGACATGTTCAATAATTCCTTACTGTATCTCAAGCCAGATACACAGGAAATGGCCAGGAAAGAGAGAGTCTGATAAATTGTGATTGATGGGAACTCAGCACTGCAACTGAGTAAAATTATCATCTAAGAAGAAAAGAAAAAGAAAAACGACAGGCAAGTCTTGTGTAGCTGACAATGCTGTGGAAAACAACGTAGAGAAACCATTAGCTCTTGGCTGTGCCCCTTGAAAGAAGGGTCCTGACAGCCCGCAACCTAAAGTGGACCTCCTGAATTTCACACTGTGCTTCTCCTTAAGAGGAGAGGTTTTAGAACTACGCAGACCGCAAGCATCCAAAGCAGCAGGGTCACATAATGGGCACTGTGAAGGCTGCACAGCCATGAAGGACCTGCTGCTCCACGGTGGGGCCACACAATAAACCAAGAAGACTGAATTCAGTCTGTGGGCTCTAATGCAACACCACTGCCTCCCTTGTCCCTTGCCTGAGACCAGCCAGGCCCCTGGGGCACCAGAGGAACCGCAGCACAGCACTGCCGCAGTGGGAGCTTGCAGCATGGCAGCAGAGGAGCACAGAGGACCCAATCCTGTGCTCACAGCAAGGTCTGCTGGAAGAAGTTGCTTATTTTGCCACACAGCTCTCAGTTACAGCACTTCTTGCTCTTTATTCTCCCTGATCTCCAGCTGACCCGTAAGGGTCATGCGTAACATGGGTGTGCTCTGGGTGAACCATCTGCAGGGAACCTTGAGGTGTTCTCCAGAGCCACCAGGTGACCCTTCTGGTCTGGGTTCCTGCAGGCTGCATGACCCACAGAGCCTGTGTTAACACCAAGATTTCCCGTCTCACTGCAAGGATGCTGGTGGCCAGGACAGACCATTGCCCGCTGTGCGCAGGTAGCACCTTGGACAAATAGCTCTTCTCTATCAATTTCACAGCAAACAGACAAAGGCACTCACTTGGTATGACAGTGGTTTCTCCCGGCGGGGCAGTGATGGTCACGGGGATGTTCACAGTGGTGGTTTTGTCCAGAGGTGGCTGAATCATGCGCGTCACGTTCTTCTGGTTGTCGGCATCTTCTGGCTGCTCAGGCACTTTCTGCAGGTAGGTGCTGGGAAGGGTGTGCACGGGGACGCTCACGCTTCCACTAGCCTCGATCTCACACTGATTCTCCCTAAGGCAGAAGAGCAGATTTGAATAAATATGGCCTGACAAAGGTTCATAGAACATACGCTGCAGCTCTTGTTAGGTTTTGCTCGGCTGTTTTCTACATGGAAGTGCTTTGCAGAAAACTCACACAATGTAGGAAAACTTATTGACAGCGCAGTATGTGACTTTTACCTCCGAGAGCTTCTGAACCAACATCCAAACACAACATTAAGAGGAACCGTATCACTGAAAGTAACTTTATTTTATTTAATGCGACTCAGGATCTAGGTTCATGGGTACAGACCACATGGCAATTGCATATAGCAGTGTCATTAGCTCTCCAGTGTCAGCTGCTTTCTGAATGAAGTCTGCCATTCTGCTGCTTAAATGTTCTCCCGAGGCCCTATTTAAATTTGGTGACTCTCTTTTCCAATCCTGAACCACTTCATAATGTTGTTGCAAATGGCTTCTGCAGCTATTCCTCTGCAGCAGCAGCGATATTTCAGTGAGGAGGAAAGTGAGCTTGGGCACGTGATCAAACTAAACAGTATGCAAAGTGTTTTGATATCCATCTGAAAGGAAGATAATACAGACAGGAAAATGATTATCTGAACGCCACTCACAGCTCTCCATGGTGACATGAACTCTATTCTAAGGAATCCCAGTGAAATTTCTTTTCCATCAGATTAATAAAGCTGAAAAGGCAATCTATCCTTCTTTATTAACTACGCTAATGCTTCACCAGTACCAGTTTTCTCACTTGACTTACATAAGAATTAAACAGACTGGGATACTTCATGGTTCTTAATGGAAGAAGCCACTTCCCTCACAGCCAAGTGCTGTAATAATAACTGGTGATGCAGCCCAAAGGCTCAGCATGAGAAAAGAGAAAACCTAAAGGACTATATGACAGACTGAATTCCATTTAAAAGTGTGTCACTCAGAAACACCAGGTTCCTTCAGAGGCTGTGAAATTCTCTGCCTTGTGTTACTTGTCCTAGCGTGTCTGCTGGTTTCGAGATCAAGGATAGTTCCTGCCTTAACCCTGAGCCACTCTGTGGGCCAGCACGGATCAGAATCATCTTTGGGAGCCTCCTTTGTTACTGATTTAAGCAAAATGAAACTGCAGGTTACAGCAGCAACCAGTGCAAGTTCAGGAACAGCAGGGAATGCCACAGGGAGGGGAATAACCTGATTTCTGAAAGGCATTTGGGGTATCACAGCCCCCGAGCTGCCACAGGGAGGTGTCCGGCCGCTCACTTACTTGGGCTGATGATTCCGGTGCTCCTTCTCTCCAGCCTCCCCCTCCTTCTCCCCATTCTCCTTCTCCACTGAATCGTACGTCGACAGCGCCCTGTTCCTGAACCTGTGCCGTCTGTGAGGCTCTTCTCCGTTCTCGCCCTTGGAACAGGGCTCTCCTTCCCGGTTCCCAGACCTCGACCCTCCCCGGTGTCGGGAACGCCGCTCGCCCCGGGCCCCGTTGATCGTCCCGTTGCCTTCCTTGCCCTGCCTTTCAGCAGAGTGCCGGTGAGTCCGATGCCTACGGTGCTCCTTCTCGGCACCTTCCTCCACCGACCCTCGGCGGTGGTGCCTCTTTCCCCCTTCCTGGCCCCTGGTGCGGTCACTTTTCCCTTCCTTGCTGCACCCTTCCACCTCCTTGCTGCGGCTCCTGTGCTGCCGGTGCCGCTCCTCCTTACTGTTGGTGCCAGACTCCCCGTTCTCCTCCTTGGTCACATCGCACTTCTCTTGCTCTCCCAGTTTGTCCTTATCCCGATGCCGGTGATGCTTTCGTGGAGCTTCTGCTCCATCAGCAGAGCTGACCTTGCTCTGCTCCACCTCCTGCACGTCCCCAGGGCTCAGCTTGCTGATGTTGTTCCTCCCTTCGCCCCTCGGCTCCACCACCAGCGGCCGGTCCAAATGCGTCTTCATGTCGGGACGGATGTGGAGGGTGGTGGCGTAACGCACCCGCTCCTCGGGATCCAGCTCGTTGTACAGCGCCTCGCAGCTGGCTCGGAAATTGTGCATCCGGATCTGGCTCGTCCTCTGCTCCCAAACTGACTTGGATTTGGAGGAGTTCTGCTGCTTGCTACGGAGGGGAGGAAAGGGGAAAGTTAGTATCAAACTTTGCACCAGTTCCCTATAAAGCAACCACCCAAAAAATAAAAAAAGGAAATTTTCAGCTGAGACAGGGTGTTAGAGGGTTGAGCCAAAGAAGTTATAGGAATGGAGAGAGAATGGCTGGCGGAGAGTATGAGCAGGGAAAGCCAGCAGGATCATCTGTGTTAGTTTGCCCCCACACGCTTCAGGCACTATGAAACGGGCCCTCAGGAAAGGATTGCCCTGCTTTCTAAAAGGTGGTGATCCCCCGTGAACACCTCAGGCATAGTTTGAAGGGTTAAAGTCAGTACTCACAGAAACTGTATCGTACAACCAGAGCTTTTAAATAGCCTGCAGGGCTTCTCCCCAAACCACAGCACCTTTCTGCCCACCTGGAAACGTCTAGATGAGCAAATCAGTGTCCAACAAGTTGGAGTGGAGGAGCAAGGGGAGATGAAACCTACCCAAGGGCCCTACCACCATCCCCTGCAGCCAGAGGCGCCCCTCTGCAGGCAGGACAGCCCCTGACGGAACAGGGGACATTGCTCCAAACCCAGGGCATCCAGCCCAAGCATCACAGGAGTCTGGAAAAGTACAAGTAAGGAAGGAAAACTGTTCTACGTAGCAGGGACTGGGGATAACATGTAGATGCAGACAATGCAAGCACCTTTATTCCCTCGAGAGACTTGCTGCTTTCCTTCTCTGTTACCTACTACAGTGAGAATACCCGCTTTGACAATGCCTTAATGCTTTGATTTTTTCGGCATAGCACTCGGTTTCTGACCACCACATGTGAATGTGTCACGTACCCAGCCACTGCAGGAAGAGAAGCCTTTTTTTCCTTTCCTCCTAAACAATGTAAATCAAATATTTGCAAATTCTGCTTTCCCATAAAATCAAAGTAAACCCCCTGGCTTCCATGGGGGGGAGTTCTGGATTTAGCCTGGTTGAAGTTGGCACCTGTTTTCTTCCTTAATTAAACTACTTCTAACAAAAGAGAGGAAAATCATTTTCCTTCCACCGAGCTGCTCAGACATCTCCATTTGCTACGCATCAGCCTGACCTCTGCAGCCAGAGGGGCTGCACAGGGCTCACGAATCTCCACTGCTTCACGCACGCCCCACAAGGCTGTGGAGATAGGGAGTCAGACGCAGTTTCCTTACGTACTTTCTGGGCTCCCCTGACAATAGCAGAAGGCAGCTTTTGCGTGCGTGCGTGCTGATTCAGAGTGTCAGGGTCTGTCGCCGTGCTCGGACCCCGGGGAGGCAGCATTCAGATGGGCTCACGGAGCACAGCGGGAGCTGTCGGAAAGGCTTTGCATCTCAAATGCTCTGCTGTTTTGTTTTTTTGTTTTGTTTTTTTTTCTTCACTAAGGGTGCTGTTAAAAGAGGTAAAAACCTACTTAAATGTTCACTGTAAATGGGATGAGGGCATCCAGGCAGTTGTGAATGAATCTGGTTTAACCCAGAAAGAAGAGGGAGCACAGCTTACCACCAAAACTACAAATCAAAGCCCCCTGTTCCCAGGAGGCACATCCTGGATCAATTCTCCACCAGCTGAGTGCCCCGTTTACACCACAGCAGAACAATGGGTGACAAAAATCGCAGCTCTAAATGCAAATAATATCAGAAGGTGCTGGGGACACAGAACCCCACTCACCCAACTCCCCACATCATACAGAGGCAGGCTGCTCACAGGGGAGAGCACCCCCAGGCTGTCCCCAGCGACAGGAGATGAACAGCTGGCAGTAACCTGGTGTTTCTTTGGGGTTCAGTCCTCTGGAAGGTTCAACCACTATCACCCATGAGCAGATTTACGCGGTTTTAATGGGAATTAATGGGTAACATGCAAAGTCTCCTCTAACTGCCCAAACCTGCTGTCCCATACAACGATTTCCCATGGGAAGACGTAATCTGCAGTCACAGCTCTGCACCATCAGCTGAGACCAGCAGAGAGCTGCCTGGCGTGGGTGTCCCAGTATATCCCACACGTCCTCCAAAGCGGATGGGTGCCTTGCTCTGCACTGCCTCAGATCTAGCAGGGACAGACCAATCTGGGCTATGAAAACCTATGAAAACGTCCTCGTTAGCACAGGAACAAGGCAGCTCGGCTCTGTGCATGTGCACGTCCGAGCTCCCCAGGCACGGGCTCTGTGTAGCCACCAACCACACTGGTTCTTTGGGGACATTTCTCACTTGAAAATGAGAGAACCTGGGGTGAGGACCGACTTCTGTTTTGCACTTTGAACATCCAGAGCAAGCTGCCAACACCGCAGTGATAACTAGGAACAACATGTTATGAGTTGGGAAACTGCCTTTGTGCTGGCTGAGACCCTCAATTTCTCCCCAAAACAAGAGCACAGAGCGCAGCACAATCTCCTGCTCCACACGCAGGCACCATCCTGGGGTGGGATGCAAAGCTCCCGGCCTCCCTGCACAGACTCAAGGCAAAGCCAGGGGTCATCAGGCAGCTGTCATGCGAACAGCCCCTCCACCAGTGCCTGCACTGAGCCCAGTCTCTGAAATCAGGCTGGATGTAGTGAGAAAGAAGGCTGAGGATGCAGGACTGGCACCCATCACACAGCAGGAGAGGAGGTGCTCAGGACGGGGACTTGTGACCTTCCCTGCTATGAGTGGTGATAGGACTTCTGGACAAAGCCTATAAAATCCCTCCAAAACACGCACACATCTGCAGCTTCAGAGATTTTCTGGCTTGTATTAAATTTTAGTTCTGAAAACCAGATGCTCACAGGGGATTTCAGAGCCTCTCTCTCAAGGGTTGGGTCATTTACCTACAAGTGGAGGAATGGTTTGCTCTGACACAAGATTTATCACTTCACGGTAACTTTTTTCATTGTGTTTCCTTTACCCTAAGAACACGAATCAGCCTTAAAAGCAAAGCTCTCTCTGGGGTGCTAAAGCTTCCATTGTACTTGGCTCACGGCTAGCTGACAGGTGAAGTTGCTGCTGAGTGCACACCTCACTGAGAACCTGGAGCAACCGAGCAATGCACATGTTAACTAAGCCTATTTTGGTAAAATCACTGCCTTAAAACAGATACAGACATTTCAGATTTCTCAGCACGTCTGGAAGTGAGATACATCCTTAACACTGGCACAAGTAGTGGAGGTGATCGCCAAAAGACTACGACACGCAGCCACCCACTGGCTTTGGTCACTGATAAGCTAAAGAGCAGGAGGCCCAGAAGTAAGGACTGCATCCCGTCTTCTTGCTGTATGAAAACTCCTTCCCCCACTCCAATACAAAAAAAAAAAAAAAAAAATGCATAAAGCACAGTAAAATATCAATCAGGAAAACGTGAGGCTTGCCTGTGAGCTCATTATTGCATTCAAACGAGTCAAGAACATCAGGAGCAAGTGACAGCACGCATAAAGGCTGCTGTAGGAAATGGACGTAAAGGAATGGAGCAGGCGGGTCCCTCTGGGGACCGTGTTCAGGGTTTTTCAGAGAGAAAGCGGCAGCAGCTGGAGGGAACGTGTCGCCTGCTTGTCCAATTACATTTATCTGACTCTTGCTTTCTACAAGTTCCCACAGCAACTGAACGTGGACACGTGTGACAGCTTCTTCTCTCCTGTTGCTCTGCTGCACGTCTTCTCAGAGGAGAGCTTTTGAACTTATTTATGGCACAACAGGAACGTCACCTTACAACAAAGCCTGCTTACAACCGCCTGCCTGCGAGGATACGGTGCCTATGCACGCAGCACAAAGAACCACGGAAGAGATGGGGAAGAAAACATAACTGGGGCAAAAAGATTTCCACTGCTTCCTCCACAGTTTGGTCCAGTAAATTATTAAATGCTGCATGAACTGGGGCAGACTCAAACCACCTAAGGTACAAAGCATGATATGCCACAGCATGGCGTGACTTGTCTGTAAAATATCCACACTGAAAAGAGAAAAAAAAAAGGGGGGGGGGGGGGGGAGAGACTCTGTGATAACAAATTTCTTTCCACAAAAGACAACTATTTATGATTCCATCTCCTTATCTGAAATCCTGCTGTTTGCTTCTTAAAATTCTTCTGAATCCATTAAGAAAATGGCATTGATCACCTCTGATTTACCGGCACTGTGCAAAGATTAACGTTAATACACTTTCTTTACGATTTTTTTCATCCCTATTTTCTGTGTACAGAATATTTCAAACTGTTTAAAGGGGTGCTGACAATGCACTCAGTTTTCAGGTCCCCTAGGCTTGTAATGTTGTAGTAGATACTTCTGCTAATATGCTTCTCTGAGAAGCTCCATTGTTTCTGCTTGGATTAAGCAGCCAGTAGTCAAATCCTGGGGCTAGAAAGAAAACCATAACCTTCTTGTAGAATGAAACAGAATTCATATTAATGAACCAGCGACTAATATTGACACAAAAAAAAAAATGCAGCCAGTAACTGTGTAGATCACTAAAGAAAGCGAAGCATAATTTTAAACATACTCTAATCTTAGGGTATTCCTTAATGACTAAAGATTTTGTTAACATAACCTTTTAAAAACACAGCTTTAGTTAATGGCACTTTGCTTCCCAGACCTACTGGTTTAATCAGCTACATAAACGCAATCCTTAAAATTTTGCTTTAGTAAATAATGAGTGAAACCTGACTATGAACATACTAATTTTACATTTAAAATACCTACGTATTAGATTGTGGGTATGAAAGAATATATTCTGATTACAGATGAAAGGGATTTTTTTTGTTAAAAAACAGTTTCAAGAGAAAATGGGACATAAAAACCCTTTTGACTAAAAATTGTATTTTCTATCCATAAATTTGGAGAATTTCCTCCATGTTTCAATTTTCCATTAGGAAAATACAAATGAAGCATATCAATCTGGGGTAGGCACATGCAAAGGAGAAGGTTTTCTCTCTGGTTTGATAAAACAATTTTCTTTCAGATGAAGACACTGCTAGCATTTCAATTTGCTTTGCCCATGACCCTGGGAGTTGCTGCTTGGATGCTTTCGTATCTTCTCTTCTTTATGAGCCACATTTCCTGCCCGGGCTCTCTTGGGAAACGCACTGTGCTCTCCCACCGAGCTGATGTGGCAGCGTGCATCGCAGAAACACTATTGCCAGGGATGAGCATGGAAAACACTGTCCAGTCTCTCCCTGTATTACTCTTGAATTTGATTTTTCTTTTTATATATTAGATTTTCTGATATTTCAGTTTCTCAGAAAGAAACTATCTTCTTTCATAATGTTTCTCCTTAAGTCCTTTGGCTAGAAAAACTAAATTTTGAATATGACCTAGGTTTAATATAATACTGGCCGCATATCACACCCTCATATTCAGAAACGTGCTGGTGACACTTGAAATGCCTTTCAAACTCTCATAGACATCAACTTCCTAGATCAAGAAAGTTCACTAAATTCAACATTTTTATATATATATATATTTAAATATTATCACCCTCAGACAGAATTTCTACTTCCTTTACCAGCTCTTTTAGACAAATCCAAGAGCCGTGACTGCAGGCTGGCTTCACCCCATCCTCTGGAGGAGCTTCTTTGGTAGCAGGTCAAGTCTGGGCCAGAGAAAGGCTTCCCTCCACCAGCCGGCCAGCCCTGCAGGATCTACCACCACATGTGAACGTCTGAGAGAGGATTTCCTGAAAACTCACTAAGTGAAGAGTCAGCTAAGCAGCATTAAGTCAGCTGAGACCACTGAGAAAAACTTGCTAAGCCACAAACAAGCTGCTGATGTCCCTGCTGACCACAGGTAATTGGTCCCAGCAGGAGGAATAATCTGGGATGCTCGAGGAGGACCAAGCCTGGCACCGTTGCAGCATCAAGTCCTTCAACATCAAGCCTTCAGCCAGCACAGAGGCAGAAAGCTTCCAAAATGCGTCTGAATAAAAGTTTGGAAAGCTCTGCTGTTTCATTACCACTCCCACGGGGTGTCCATGGCCATGATTTCCTCCGAGCAGTAGAAATTATCTGCTGCCGCTTAGTATTTGACAGCTGCTGTGTCGCCTGTTTTTATACAGCTCTGCAGAGATGCAGAGTTCATCCAAGCCTCCCGGTGTTAACGTAGCAAAAGTTTTGCTGCTTTCAGCTTAACCTTTTCCTAAGGACAGAAGGATTTCACTCAACCATAGATCACCCACCTGCATGCTGCTTCCTATCACTCTAACCTGATGTTTTATATATAAAGATATACACAAATATAATATCTATGTATAAATTTATATATATATCCTGGAATTAGAAAGTGACTCACCTTATGTATTATTACTTTTTGTTAAGAAACTAGCACAGGCGTTTTTCCTTTAGGCTCTTACCTATTTTCCTAAGGAAATTTCTAAATTATCAAAGAAAGAATATGGAAAAAAACAAACAAACAAACAAGCAACCAACCCCACAAAGGGTTTTCTATCTCAAAAGGGTTTTGAATAAGCTTCGTTCTTTCAAAAGTCTGGATTTGCAGATCCTGGTTCTCACTGATGTTAAAGACACCAGGACTTCTATGCCATTTGAGCTATGTAGAGAAGAAAAGGAACAGGAATTTTTTGCACCTTTTAAAAGGCTTTTTTTAAATGACTAGACTACTGTTCAGCTTTCATCTGTGCACAAAAATTAGACCACTGTTCAGTATAATTACAGCAATAGCACTCACAGTGGGCAGAAAAGAGTGGTATAAAGGCATCTTGGACTGCTACTGGCTTTCACCGGGGACAGGGAGACCACAGTACCTGCAGGTACCTGAGAGGAGTGGTTCCAATTTATTTATTTGAATTTAAAATAAAAAATACACTTCTAACCATGACATTTATACCAAGCGTACGAGACCTTCAGATGCCTTTACCCTTCAGGGGGCTCTCGATGCTCTGTGATGGCTGGTACTTTTACACATGGCACACTCTTATGGGGCCCAGTCATTTAATCAAAGCTAGGGTGTTTGCTGCAAAAACATGAGGGAAGCGTCTGGGGATACCCACAGAGAAGAAAATGCACACTCATCTGTCAAAACGATCTTGTTTTGCATAGGAAATTATAAATTACTGCCCAGACAGTGCATAGAAATGTTAAATACAATGCAAATTATATTTGCCTCTACACCAGGGCCTCTCCACACGACTGAAGAGAGGTAAAGTGGTTTCACGTGTAGAGAAATGTGGTTTAAGCTGCCGTGGTTTTGTCAGTTTGGCTAGCACAGAAAAGTGCAGGCAAAATGAAAGCATCTGTAAACAGCATATATTGAAAAACCACCCGAACACAAGCACAGATATACATTTTTTTCAGTAAAAATTCATTCTCTTCAGAGAATGGATGTGAGTCATAAGAGCCAGAGATGCCTCTTTCTATTCTGCACTGTCTCTATTGCTGGTGGGGAGTTAGCAACAGACCTCAATGGCAAACACAGCTGAACACAGGCAAAACCTCCTGCTAAGTGGATTTTAGTTCCTGCAGTTTGATTTAATCTTTTTTAATGGTAGCTCCAGAAGTTTGGAAAAGGAGCCAAACCCTTTGTTCTCTCTGATTTTATTAACTGTGCGAATGTGGCCTCAGATGGGTTTGGTGCAACTTCTGCTGGCGTGCACTCGAGTGCCGGGAGGTGAGGCACTGGGCAGCACCTCTCCAGCATCACCACCTTTAACCACGTTCTCCCTTGCCCCCCTTCCCCTCCTCCCTGACAAGTGCAAGGCAGGATGAGACCCCCAAAAGGCAGCTGGCTACTCCCCGCACCTTTGTGCCTGCCCAGAGTCCCAGCAGCCAGACAATGCACTGGAAAAAATGAGCCAAAAGCTTTCCTGGTGTAGTTTCCTCCCCGGTTTTCCACTGTCCCAGTCCTGTGAGATCTCAGATGGGTGCATTTGTCCCATCAGAGCCCTTAGCACAGGCACCTGCTTTTGCCAGATGCAAAAGTTCAGTCTTGGTCAGAGAAACTAAATCCACACACTGTAGCAACCCAAGTGTGCCTGAGATCCATCAGTGGACCACCGAAACACCCAGGGCAGCAGGGAACAAGGTGTTAGGAAGCTGGTGGAAAACCTCCTTTGCTTCACCGTGCCTTTGGTACGCTGAATCCTGCCATGGTGCACATAAGGACAAACCCACGAGCGTTCGAGTTGCACTTACTTGTCTCTCCAAAAGCATTAAAGAAGAAAAACAACGTCAGATGGTAACAGTATAACTCAAAGCAACAACGCTAAGATGGGTGGATGACAAGCTGGTGACAAGTTTTGTTGTATTAGTCGGCGGGGAACGATGGTTATTTTCTACAAACCTGTATCGGTGTCAAAGCGCACCCGTGATTCACAGCAAAGCCAGCAAGATTTGGTTGTTAGGAGGTGCGTGAAGTGAATGGAAGATCTACCACTGTGTTTGCTCAACCACGGGTACATAGGAGCTTGCCGAGTGCCTCATTTTTGCCATATCTGTAGCGTTAAGCACCAGCTCAGGAAGGTGAGAGAGCACAGCCATAACTCATGCTCTAAGTTTCCCAAGGATATTTATGCAGAGTTTTCCAATTTGGTCTCGCTCGGGCCCTAATTCCAGAAGTTTCTCCTCCAGTTTTCATTTAAAGAGCACGCTCATGGTGGGCACCCATTCTCCTATTGAACCCTAAGCGCAAACACTGGTGGAACATCAAAGCCATCAGCCCAGTGCATAATAAACACAGAGAACAAAAATACAAGTGAGAACAAGACGAACCATCAAATGAGGGCAGAGGGGAGAACAGGGAAGATAATTAAGGAAGGAACAAAGGCGAATAATTAGGGGGATGGGAGGAAAACAAAGGGAGGAGGAAGGAAAAATCACAGTCAATGTACAAAACACTACAGAGTTGCTCACGATCAAATCACAAGCATTATATGGCAATGTCGCACACCTTCCAGTCCTTCCACCGTATGTTGGTCTGGAGGCTTTCCACAATGATGGGAATGATTTTTGGAAAAAACAAGGGGGGAGTGAAGGCATTGGGAGAGGGGGAAATAGGGAGGTTTATAAATATAGAGATATATATGATAAATCCATTTACTGAATATCGTAACAGAGAGCAACTCACGGTGAATTTACGCTGGAGACTGACGAGCTGCGAGATACAGTACCTCGAGTTTGCTTTACAAAACTGCACATGCAAAAACAAAACAAACAAAGAAAACAAAAAGTGAGAAAAAAAAAAAGAGAAGAGAAACTATAAGAGACATCGGGAGGAGACTCATACAGGCTGTGTCCTATCGAATGCAGACTGCAGCGTGCATCTTGGTAGGAGACCAGGCAAGCTTCAGAAAGTGTGGAAGCCACAGACACACCACCTTCTAGTCGACAGGGAAACAACCAAAGAATCAAAATGGAACCAAAAGGGAAAAAAATTAAAAGGTGAACCAAAAGCCACACGATGATATTAGGACTTTATGCCTCCATATGCTATACTCACAAAATCAAAGTCCTCCGCAGAAGTCATCTTTAGGACCTCGGGGTAGAGGTCTTTGTAGAAACAGATGGTGATTGCTTTTACAGCTGTGCTGCAAATCATTACTTCCAAGTGGGAGCGGGATGCAAGACTGCTAATTCCCCCCTCCGGCACCACGAGATGAGAGGAGGAAGCCTGGGAGCAGCGAAGAACAGGGGCTGGAGGGAGGACCCAGGGCCATGCATCGAGAACCAAAACCCATCTGAGCCCCAGCAGCTGGTGCCAGGCTGCTTCGGTTCGGTTCTTGTGCCAGGTGGGCTCTCCAGGGGCACCTACCTCTCTCCTCTGCCAGGCACAGGGATGTGTCTGAGCTCAAACCATCCGAATAGGGCTCACCGTGTCTGAAAACCCTACGTCTGCTGCAGATTAAGCAACGGATTACACTTTATTTAAAGGAACTTGTTTCAATTCACGTGTAATTTTGTAGATTCTCCTCCATTCAGTGTGTGTTTGTATAAATGCCATTACACATGGGGGGTTCTGAATATGGAAATAGCCGAATTACACAGAAAAAAAAAGTTTATTCTTCCTCTGGCAGGGAATCTACACAGAATCAGGATTCTAAATATCTTGATAGATCTTGGCTTGAGGCACTAACGCTTCACAGTTATAAACAATAATTTTTATAAATCTACATCATCTGAAGAACCCTCTCAGATGACAGAAAACAAAATCCCTTCACCTCCTGAATTTGCCTTTTCAGTTGCAGCAGTTTTTCCTGCTTCCCTGAGAGCTTCAATCTGTTAACAATCAGTGCTATCAAGCCAGAAGGTCCAATTAAAATCTAATGTTCTTTGGATATCATATGAGTAGAATTTTAAATATACATTTCCTTAAAATTACCAGAATCTCCTGAACAGAAATGTTGGCCCACGTGAAGTATATAACACAACCACCCAAAGGCCAAGAAAACTGCAACAAATATAAGTACCATTATGAAAAGTGTTTATAAAAGTTTCACTTGGAGAAAATCACCTGCTGTGCAGCCAGGTAAAGCATTCTGCCCCAAATTTACTATTTCTACATTTTTACCTCGCCAAAGAAAAGGGGAGCAGGAATCAAAGGGGGGTTGCATGCTCTGCTGGTTTGCCAGGAAAATTGCTCCCAGGTTGCTCAAGCTGGGGACCCCTTTACTTCTTGGCTGGATGATGAAGTCCCAGGATGGCAACTGAACCCTGCAGAGAGCAAGCCCCTGCCTGCACAAATGCCTGAAGCACAGGTAAGGGATTTCTTGGGCAAAACAGGTGGAAAACTTATGATGGAGAAGAATGTACCGGGCTGCCTTAATTTACCTGGGAGTCAGCACCAACGTCATGCAGTACCTGTGGAAATGTTGCTTTTAATTGCTAAAAACAGCTCTCAATATCCCTTGGCAGAAGGCTTGAATGAATTTTTGCATTTTTCCCTGCTTCATTTGGTGCAGTGCAGGATGGAGGCCATGCTGTGATCCTGCCAAACATCCTTGTAACTTGGCCAGGCAACGTTATGCAAGTCCTGCAGCACTCCAGGTTCACTTCTTTGCTCTCGTTCCTGGAGCTGTCTTTTCTGAAACTGTGACTGACTACATTTTCCCTGGAATCGCGGAGAGGAAAGCTGGGAAGCCAAGAGAGCCTCCTTTTCTGAATCAAAGTGACAGAAGTCCTTGAGCTTTGCTCCGTGCTACTTACCATCCGAGAGGGACACAGAACAAGAGAGCGTCTTTCTGTGCAGCTGTTTGAGTCACCGTTACACCAACAGCAAGGGCAAAAAGGTAAGCTAACGGGAAGAACCACAGCACCTCACACATCAACACACATCAGGGGGGAGAAGAAAGGGAAGAAGTCACAAGCCAGCAAGAGAAAAAGAACACCTCTGCTAGTCTACGCACCATCGAGCACGGGACGTTTCATGGGCTGGGTGTTCAGGCATACTTCTTGCTGGGTTCTGTTGGGTACCGGCAGCCCAACAGGGATTTTGAAAGAGACCACAGTATTCCCAAGACAAAAGGAAAACATGGAGTCTCTGAGATGGAAGATGTCCTAAAGAAACAAAGCAACCCCCCATCCCCCTTCATCCCCAGACCTGTACAAAAGGGACAGACACCTCGGAGAAGTCACTGAAATGACGTGCCACCTCTATCTGCTCTCAGCAGTTTTCTAAGGAGTAGTCAACTCGCTCGTGTTACCAGGCAGTATCTACCTGTAGGCACACAATTAAGATGCCAACTGCTTGGAACAACCATGTGAGGGACCAGCAGAAACCAGTCACGCCCTGGAGAGAGGAAGAGGTCTTTCAGGGTTGGAACACTGTGCTGAGAAGCATGTCAAGCTTTGAAGAATGGCAGTGGTCAATCCCATTGGCAGTGTTTAGCTCTGGTGCCCAAGTTTCACGAAGTGCCTCTGCTACTTCCTACAAAGTTTCATCCATCACATCTGAGAAACTCTTTTCCCATCCAGAGCTCACCCCTTATACCTAAAGCTTAAATTGTTTCCTTGTGTCTGGCCACCACTATAACACATTGCCATGTAGAATTAAAAATAAACCTAAGTAAATAAATGCTAGAAGTTTCACTCAGCATGACTTGGACGTGACAACTTAGCAGGTTCCTACAAATTTAGCATTTGCGTGCTGTTGTGATTGCTTTTTAAAGACTCTTCCCAAGAAAAGGTGAAGGCAGGCCACTGGAAAATACACAGGAATAAACGAATGCAGAGGCTGTTTTAGCCACCAGTTCAGAATCCCTGGAGCAGCCATGGGGAGGACGTGTGCTTTGGGGCTCATTGACTCTCCGACTGGTCTGCTGGCCCGTGCGGAGCACCCGTGCCGTGTGTGCGTAGCGCAGCCCCTTTTGTACGGGACATTGGTGCAGCTCTGGATGGAATAGAAAAGGCAGAGGAGGTATCCGAATGCGGGGAGTTCAGGCTTTGGGTTGGCAAAGACACAAGTTCATCTGCAGAATGTAAAACCATTTGCACTGGGGTCTTTGTGCTGGCCATGAAATAAGCCCAGCAGCTCTCCCTTCCACTGGCACCTATCCAGTGGGGACCTTGAGGTGCTTTGCACATTCAGCACCTCAGTAGTTGCCCCATTTTCCCCCCTGCTCTGTTCTCACCGCCAAGGAAGCTGCACCAATGGCTTGCTCTAAAGACCCGTCGGTCAGTACAGCGGCTCAGTTCGAGAGGCTGAGTGGTTTCGATGTTGTACAAAACAGAGGGTCTTAAAGACAATGCTGGGCAAACTGGACAAACCCAGAAACTCACCTCCAGAAACAACAAAGCAAGGAAAATGCTAAACAGAAAACAAAAATCACAAAAATAAGAATGAAACAATGGGCTAAAATTAAAACGCAGTAACTTATGTTAAACAAATATTCTGTTTTAAACCAAACATTGCAACAATGACAAAAACAATGTACCATCCTAGCTTTTTCATCCTGAAAATCCACAAAACAAAAAAGCCCACTCAGGATAGAGTTCACCAGGTGAAGAACAAAATGGTCAGAAAAATCCATTCCTGCAATTCCTTTTGCTGGAGCTGGGGGCAAGTCATTAAAATCCTGGGAGAGCAAAGAAGTAGGAGCAATAAACCAAGTGCAGGTAGAATATTGTAATAAAGCACCTCAAGTCAGCTGCAAGATAGATACCTGGATGCTACTGTAATAATGAATAGGTTATTAAGCAGATCCCCATGACACAGCAGCACTTCACCATCTATCAACCATCAAACACACGTAGATGTGAAGGTACCACCTCAGACCCTCCAAGCAGGCTGACAGACCGAATCAGCAACCGGGTTCATAAGCCTATGAAATTATATTTGTAACCGATGCAACAAATTGAACATTTCCCAGAGCTGAGCTGTTGAGAGGCTCAAATGGCAGAGGAGAGCAGATGAATCAGTGCAGATAAACTGCAGGGTCACGAGAATGCAAACGGGGAGTGCACGCTGTATTTGCACAGAAAAATGCCAGGGGTGGAGAAGTAGATACAAGGCTACAGAGCATGCAATGGCCTGGAAGGAGGCGTAGAGGAAGATGTACTCTCGCAGTCCTTGATACGGGACTGACAAAGGAAAGAAACAAAACAGCAAGCACAGCACCTCACCGGTGAAACAGCAGAATGACCACTAGGACTTTTCACCAGCCTGAGCTTGTCACCTCTGTGGGAGGTAGACAAGCACGCCAGGAACGTGAATATCGTGCCTGAGGAAATGCAAGTCACGGTGCCCTCTGCTTCAACATCCGAGAGACCTGGTTTAATTGATGAGGCAGAGAAAATGTTGATGTTCTCAGAACACTGACCCATGCTATAGATACCTGTTGCTGTAGAAAATCCCTTTCCTACATTCTGAAAATAAAATTGAATCAGAATTCCAAACCCACTATTCGTTAGAACAAACTGATGGGGTAGACCCACAAACGGGATTGCAGCAGGACCTTGGTAGCTCAGTCCCAGTTTTTCCCTGCCCCTGCTCACCAGTCACTTAGGGGAGCCCAGGCTCTACAGGCATTTGCTTTTGGCAGTGGTATTTCCGTAAGCCAAGAATCCTGTTTCCAGGAACTTTTCATTCTCAACAGTGCTGAGCCACTTGCTGTACCTCACACCTAAGCCCTGGTGGGGTCCCATCAGCACGTCCATGCCTGAATCACATCAGAGCTTGATCCGACAGGTTTTGCCATGAACATGGAATCTGCTCCACCTTCTGCACCACTCTGTAGCTTAAGACCATAAGAAATGAATTAACAGGGTACATCTGGATGTCAATCGTGGGTCTCTATCACCAGCCCTACTGTGCTGGATAATGGTACCTCAGGTCAGTCCTGTAAACCCAAAAGCTGTAGCTGCTAAGCCCCTTTTGGAGCTCTCACTACGGGTTAATTTCTATACTAAACATGACTTCGGCATGCACTCATTAAACATCTTTTGGATCATCAGCCAACAATCCATCCATCCATTAATCTCTTGCAAAATACCTCACTTCTCCCTTGCCTTCTCCTGTAGGTCATCACTCATTTGGTCATCACCCTACTGACCTTATGCTTTTTTTAAAAATCTTTTTTCTCCCCAAAAAACTGAAGTCCTGCATGCCTTGTGAGTGGCTGTGTAAGCACCTCGCTGGCACTGCAGCAGAGGGGACTGGAAGCCAGGTGACAGTGGTACACCGATGGCCTCCCATGCAGCATGCCTGATGTTGCCCTGGTTAGTAGATGTGGAAGCAACTGGATGCACTTCTAAAAGTGTCCCTGTGATATTGAAAACCAGGTGAAAGTCTGGTGAAAAATCACAAAATAAAGGTTATTTTATGTAACTAACAATGTGGTGTGAACTGTTAGCTCTGTTAAAGATCTTTGTCTGGTTTCTAAGAAATTCTCACGTGCACCGTACTTTTGATTAAAAAGAGAAGAAATAGAAGAAAAATAGAAGAAAATAAGTGTTATCATCTTGTACTATAAAATAACAGTTCCAGGAAATTCAAAACAAAACAAAACAAGAGCAAATATCCTCATATGACTTCCTGTCAAGACTGGACATCATTGTAAGAAAAGGATTATATTTAAAACTAACAAATAGACATGGCATAAATAGTAGATGATTATAGCAGTAATTGCAAAATAAAATGGTAAGAAGAATAAAATAGTCAAATTAACAATATTCTTTCCCTTCGTATATAATGAGCTGGCTCCATTTGGCCTATTGTCTGGGCTGAAGTGGATTAAACTCCCCCTAAAAAGGTCTCCTGGGGATCTTTCTTCATTCCAGATCCTTTGGAATAAAACTGCACAGGAAATTCATTTTTCTGTGCTTCAGCTTGCCTAGACCTAGGAGGTCTCCCCTGCAAAAAGGCATTAGAAAATACCAGCAACTCTCAGCAAAATGCAGGTCCAAATTTTTGACGTTGCTTGTCCTGATGCTGATTCCCAAAGAGTTAAATGAACCCCTAACAAAAAAAAAGTAAATCTACCCAAGGCAGGCACATCTCAAACATGGGGCCATCATCCCATGCAGGCAGAAATCTGCTCTGTCCTCAGTGACATCTGGACAAGTATTTCCACCTACAAATAAAAGTTTCACCTCAGTTTAGATGAGTATATGTGAAAAGGTGGGCCCCAAAGGAATATTTTCTAAGGATTCTTCCAAAACACTATCACAGAATATGTGCATACGTCTACATCCATGTATTACAGAAAAGCCTGCATTTGAAAATGCAATTTATATTTCTAGCTATGAACCAGTGACTGTTCATGTATGTGACTTTATTCATTCCTGCAGTCTTTCAGACAACAAAGAGAGAACATTCAAGCTTTTTTTTTTTTTCTTTTTTTCCTTTCTGATATTTAGGAGGAGGCATTTGCTCTTGAATCCTCCAAACAGAGATCATCAAACAGTATTTAATATAAAATATGCACACATACCTCTCAGAATTACAAATCCAAAGTGGAATGTTAACAATTCACCTGGTGAAATCTATCCTAAGGACAGCTTAAAAAAAGAACCAACCTGCTAAAATATGGTTATTTACAGCAAGGCAAAAGATGAAACATTACAAAGGAAAAAACAAACTAAAAGGAGTACTTCGATCCATGGTTAAGTGATCAGCGCTGAAGTATTCAGTCAACCTACAGCCCTGTCAGTAACAGAGATGGCATAAAAAGGCTCACAGAGTACTATGGGATGGCTCCAGTTGAATAGACATATAACGACACTGAAGAACAGAAACCACATGATAAAGGTCCCAAATAATAAAATAACGCTTACGCGGCTATGGAAATGTTAGCTGCTGACATGGGGCTGACTTCTGCTACTTCCTTGGCCTTCTGCAGGGCAAGCTTTTGGTTGGTGGCTTCCTCCATCTCCTCCTCGTCCTGGTGCAGAAAATCAAGACAAAACAGAGCACGCATCACATAATGACAATAACCACAGCTCCCCGAGGCATGGGTGTTGTGTGACTGTGACCGCTGTGCTGTGAGGACAGCAGATATTCATTAAGGCAGAATTTCATAACTTCTTGCAAGGACCTCTGCTGACAGCAAAACCATACCCAAAGAGATGAGAAACACAAGGTCTGCTCAAGTGCTTGGTGCATTTTTGCTGGGAGCACATCTCCCTCATGAAGCTGTCTTACCTCTTTTGGGTCTCTTCTTATCCCTCAGCGTTCTGGCACAGCAGGGAGAGACCTGAGCAGAGGTGTGACATTTCTGGGGTAAAGGCAGCCCCCTGTATCTCAGACTTGCACATGTAAAAACACTCAAAAGCCTACGTCCTACTGAAGTGCATGAGACAGACTCCTAAAGCCTTCGTGACTTCTTGCCAACACGACTTGTCTGAAACAATAATCCGTATAAACACCAAAGGATTTGACTGGCCTTGCTCACACTAGTTTTATCCCAAATATTTCCACTGATTTGAGTTGTATCACTGTGAACGTACAGGGTGAAAACAGAAAGGAGAAGACGTTGAAGTGTAGCTGGTGGAGTCAAATGCCGATCAGAAAGCTGGTGACGTTCATGCTTTCTGCATACCCCTCAGATCTCATATTTGGATTTTAATTGGTATTGCAAGTTCCCTCAGAGTCGAACTGTGATTTATTTTCTCCTACGTGGTGTAATTACTAGAGAAATAACCCTTAAAATCAGACTGTAACTGTAGTTTCTTTAGCAATTGGATGAGGACAAAAGACAAAACAGGATCCTGTTTGATTCCAATAGTCGTATGGGTTAAACTTCCTTTGAATTTTTCTAGCAAGTCAAATTAGATAGTAAAATCGGGGCAGGAGAAATACCAACACTGACGGCAATGTCAGCACCATCGTTCAGGGTGCTGAACCACATGCCAAGACAAGAGCAGGCACAGGCTCCTCTGTCAAACGGCCTGGGTCTGCATCTGCTCCTCAGAGGCAACACTGTGAAACACTTATGTTTAAAATAATGAATGCGGACAGTAAGACATCTAACTTTGAAAAAGGAAGGCACAGAGATTTACCCATCTTGAATGCCATATGCATGATTCCTTGCTCTGACTTTGGTGTTATTTGCTTAAACTGAACTCATTTTGAAACTGTTTTCTTTTTCTCTTTTAGGAAGAAAGATAAATTATAGGGAATTTAGCAAAAAATATGTTACTGTTAAGATTTCATATTTTTAAAATTTTCCCCTTTCCAAATATTAGCAAATCTATTACAAAAAAAAAACAAAACTTAATGTAGTGAATAAAGAATGAGGCCACAAAAAAAGCCTTGCTGAACCATTATACAAAGTCAGCAGTCAATATTTCTCAACGGCCAACTTCCAGTAAATTTATCAGTGGTTGGGATGCTACCTGTAAATCTAGGGTATCTGAGGACATATATCTTTCAAGAAATAAATTCCCAATGAGACATCTTTGGGGGTTTTCTTTTAACTCAGCAGGTATCTTCAAGCCGTTCCTTCTCTCGAAAGCTCTCCAGGACTTTTAATTTTTCTTTCTGTGCACCTCAAGCACCGGGTGCAGATTTGAGCATCTTTTTTAAAGATCTAGCTTCTACTCCATTCTCCCCAGTGCATCCGAAATGCAATGGAAATATTCATTGTCATAAACGCAGCCATCCCTAACTCAGAACAAGCACACTCTTTAGCAGATGACTGCTTAATAATATTTCTGCAGCTCCTTCCACCCAGAGATTTGCGATCCCTCTACAAATACTAATTAATTCTCTGCCTGGTACGTGCCCTGCGATGTCTCACGGGGGCAGAGGCTCATCCTACCCTGCTTGAAGCTGGCAGGGGCGATGGTGCACGACTGAGGCAAGCTCTGAGCTGTGACGGTGACTTCAGTGCCACCTCTGGGAGCTCCATCATCACTGTCATGGATGAAGGCGCTGCCTGTAAGGACAACTCCCTCTTACATTTCCTTTCCATTTTCTAGAGCTCTAAATCTTCACTGAAACCACAGTTTATCACATGGCAAAGCTTGTCTTCAGAGCTAACCGTAATTATGTGCATAGTTAACGCTGTTCTTCATTAAACTCCCCCAATTAAAGACCTCTCCATTGGGACGGAGGAGGAGTCCCCATGGCTGCTATTCCTCTGATTTCTGAGGAATTCTGGACTAATTTTATACAAAATTCACACATCCCTCCTACTGCATGCTTTTATATGGCTTTCTCGGAGATCGCTGGCAGGGTGCAGAGATCAGAGAACAAGCTTGGAGCTGGAAGACGTTTAGGAAAGCCGAGGGCTGCCCTGCTCACCCACCCGCGGCAGCTTTCCACGCCAGTTCAGCCAGGATGAAGAACAGCATGCCGTGTCACCAAAGAGGAGATACTGCAAGCAAATCTGGGGGCAATTTCAGATTCTACTCTGAATAAGCAAACAGGAAGAAAGATCTGCCAGTAGATGGAAATAAAGAGAGAAGGTGACCCAAAAGATTCATGATAGGTTTGAGAAATGTCTAGAAACAACACTGGGAGAGTTCAAGCAAGGGAAAGTCAGAGCCAGCACGGAAGGAGGAAGAGAAGACCTGGGGATGGAGGGGCAGACGCTGGAGAAGATTCTTTATATAGTCAAAGCAAAGAAGGTGGTTATTATTTTTTCCCCTTAAATGAGTCATTCCAAAGTACTGGTGAGTTTTGTAACAGCCATCAGATGATCAAGCTGAAGTTAAATATAGCCACAGCTCCAATGCTCCCTGGTACAGGTCACAGGGCCCAGCTAAGGCTACCAAGTAAATGTTCAAATGCCACGATAAATGAAGTCCAAATACACATCCAGAACTGGAACTGTTGGTCGAAATGTTTCAGTCCTGAAGATTAGCTGGAAAGCTTTCTATCCTTCCAAAATAGAGGCAGTTGCAAACCACTTACGGCTTTCCCACACTACACGCAGCACAGATCTTGATTAGTTTTACAGTGTAAATGTCAAGAAAGTCTCCTGAGATCAACTGACTCCCAAGTAACTTAATTATACCTCCAGGCCATTTTTGGTTTTGCATGATCATATTTACTTAGCCATAAATCCCTCATTCTCCAGGTATGCTATACAATTGAATTATTTTTAACTTTTTCTTCTTTTGAAATCCCCACAGAATTTTGGGGATCATAAATAAAATTAAAGCAAAAAAAAAAAAAGTTTCTCAAGAAGCATTATGATTTTGCAATGTCGCTGAATCCATTAATATTTAATTATATTTTGTAAACATCAACAAAGTTAGGTTACTAGCTGTTCCAGTCCGCTGCTGAAATATTCAGAAGGGAGCACTAAAAAGATTAAGAAAGGAATAGGACGAGTTTCATTACCCAGGAACTGTGCAGGGCCTGATCCTCTCTCAGCACATACCAGGGATGCCCGTAAGTCTCCTGAAGGGGCTGGGAAGGTGCACGCCTCTGGGATCAGCCCTGAGCTGCATTATAGCAGAGCAGGGAGGCAGAACAGGGTCTCACAGACATCGGAACATTCGTTATCCATGCTTCTTGCATGGCCTGCATCAGCTCTCAGGAAACAAGGCTCCAGCTAAAGCTAGGAGCTGAAGCCAGTAACGTGGCAGAAAGGAGAGCTGGTAAAGACAAGCTCAGCCACAAGAGCCATGGATTTTAGCTGCGAAGAGTTGGCTGCTTCCATCCTCAGCAGCTGGAGTGGGATAGGGAATGCCTTGAAATCTCTGGGTGCCCCTGGACTGCAGTGCTGCATCCCATACCCATGCACTACTGCACCTTTCTATGGCTCTAAAAAGAGAAAGCATCCCTGCGAGCCGCTGCATAAACACACAGATAGTGATCCTCTCACCCGATAGGGAGCACACAAGCTGAAGGTTGTAAAATATAACTGCTAAGGTGGATGCGGTGCTTTTGGAGACAGCAAGTCTTTGACTTATGGCCATGTGGGCAGCACAGCAATGGGGTGTGCGTATCCACATCCACTTGGTGAGAGCAAGCAAAAAATGTGCAAAGAAAATCTAATGCTGCCTCATAAACATGACTGAGTGTGCTACAATGAGAAATCAAAAGTGTGCAATAATATGAACACAAATGGCAGTATTTGGACTCCTTCCTGCACAATACAGAGGCTATACATTTTTTTTTTTGCCCATAGAGAATGCTTCAATATAAATCCAAGCACACAGAGAAGCTACAGCAGCGTCATTTCCAGCTCTTGCCAGGACCTGGCTTCCTGCCTGTGCCTGGGCTGCTGCCTCAGATTGCTCTTGCACCTGGTGAGAAGCAGGAAGGTTTTAACATCTTGACTTAAAAGTCACTGTAGCCTCTTCAAGTTGTTTTCCACAGAGTTGTTTGGAGAACGTTAATTCTTTGATTCATTCCCAAATTCAACGAGCTAAGAAACACTAACGTGAGACAGCAAAAGCAGCAGTACAACACCTGCAACTCCCCAGGCTTGAACTTCAGATATATTACTGAGTCAGCCAACACCCATTACTTGTTCTGCTTCTGCTCTTGAAAACAGTAAAAGCTAAAGTCTGCACACCTCCACGCAGCAGCAACACGAGCAAGGCCTGCTGCCCACCCTGGGGTAGAAGGAAGCTGAAAAACACGAAGCGGTTCACAGAAACAAGCCTCCATGACAAAACAAAACAGTGACTAGACCCTCCTTACCAGGGGTCTCAGCAGTGCAAACTGGTACACAGAGGTACAGCATGGAAGGAAATCCCTGTCTCAAAGTGTCTGCAACGTGTGCTGTGGATCCAGCAGCTATGGTCTAAGTTTGAAGAACCAGAAGCCTCGAACTTACCTTGGTCAGCTCTTGGGCATTTGCCAGATTGTCCACGGCGATAGCCAAGAAGACATTCAGGAGCGTATCTGTTGGGGAGCAGCTAAGGAAAATTCTTCACATAGCAAATACAGCAAATGGTTCCTCTTCTGCTACCACTACCCTTCTTTCCCCATTCCAGCCATGGTATATTACGGATAAACCCCTCACACTGCTGCTTTGTCGTTGTCATTCCCAACTCACCCACTTCTGCTGGGACCAGCTGAGGAGCACAGCAGGTGTTGGACACCTGTCTGTCTTCACCAGCACACATGTCCTGGTGGGGATACACTCACACCCACAGGATTTCACCTTCATTTCTCCCTTTTGCTTAGCAGGATGACTGGCAGCTCCTGGAAATGGCTCATTTTAAAGACAACACAAAGGCACTGGGTATTACAAAAAAGTTAGGCTGAGGTCAGTGCTCTGCTACATGCCAGTGGGGGGAAACGCTCATGACTTATCACACCGGAGTCGATGTGACAATTAGAGCACCACGAACATCCTCTGTCCTGAAAGCTGCGGTGGCCCGCAGTGTACAGCTACAGCCGAGCCCGTCAGCAGGACACCCAGCCTGAGCTAACGAGCTCTGCCGGCACACGGGCCCTTAGTCCAGCCACCGCACACAGCCCACCTAAACCACTGCCAGTGCCCACGCCAGCCAGGCTCTCTCTGCAGAGCACTGCATTATATCACTAAGACATCACGTTTCCCCATGGTTATTAACTCATTCATTGTTCTCACTTTTCCTCTTAATGTTTTCAGCTATTACTTGGCCCTTCATGTATTTTATTGTTGTTGTTCCAGTTAGGTGTCTGCAAAACAGCCACAAAGTCATCATAAATCAGACACCTCTGCATGTGAAAGGAGAGCAAGCAAAGCAAAACCAAGCCAAAACTAATGCCCAGGAAGCAAATGCATTTTGCTCTCGTACATTGCCTGGTGACAGGACAGTCACTCACCCTGGCTGTGCAAAGCTGTAACTGCTGCTCTGAACACGAGTGTACACGGCAATGAAGTTGATCTCATGTATTTACCCTCTGGAGATTCACAAAGGCCTGAATAGCAATGTGCTGCTGTTGCATTGTGTTGTCCTCACCTGAGCCAAATGCGAGTCTGGGACTCCAACTGCAGGAGCTGTAGGCAGATAACTGACCCAACATAAGATAACTGGATGTGGTCCTGCTTTCGTCTGTGAGTTGGAAACGATGCAGAAAGCCACACTGCAGGTGGGGCAGGAGCCAAATGCAAGGGCTGAGTGCTGGAGGGAGCAAGATGAGCTCCCAGGATGCCGGCAGACCTGCATAGATTTCGGGAAATCTTCACCTCAGCACCCCCCAGCTGCTTCCCATTTCTCAGCAAGACTGCTGGGAGGAAGCACCTGAGGTTTCTCTTCAAACAGAGGAGCCAGGAGTGGTGCAAGGCTGATCCAGCTGCAGGCTGGTGGTGCTGGGTGTCTGTGCCCACAGGGAGTGCGCCCAGCAGCCCTCGTGCCCCGGCAGCCCTGCTACCTGCAGACCCTGCTGGCTGGGGAGACATCACCCCACGCTGGCAGGGCTTCAGGAGACATCTCCCAGGGCAGCTGGGAACCAAAGCTGGCCCAGACAACCAGCTCAAGGCTTTGCTTTCCTCCTCAAGAGCATTCTCCAAACTTAATTCAGCCAAGACTTCAGAACCAGACATTCAGGCCTCTTATTCCCATTGGGATAAGTGTCTCCAGAGCCTAAATACCCATCAGAAAACAGATCCTCTGCCTGCGACAGTGGAAGCAGGAGCTGTATTTAATATTCTAGGATGCGTCTGCATCCTGCAGGGGATGGGACACAGAATCCAGAGGTTTCTCCAGGCAAAGGCCAGGTTCTCTCCATGTCAAATAACAGAGAATACAGGTTTTTATTGTGTGAAGATGATTCCCTGGGGGCGTCAAGAGGTTTGAAATGTGGCGCCCATCTATTGCCGCTTCCTCTGTTCAAGCAGGACAGCAAGGAGTATGGGGCGGGAGCACCTTGATCCTGCTGAGCCCAGTGAATAAAGAAGCAGAAGAAGGGAAAGATGATACTGAAATGTCCCTGCGTCCCTTCACCTTGGAAGTGAAGCATCCAACTCTTGCTCGGGGGGAACGAATATATCAGTAATAAAATTGTCTTGCTACCTCTGCTTCCTACACACATGTGCTGAAATTGTCTTGTGTAACGTAATCAACTACTGGAAATATAATTACTTTTTAAAAACAAACAAACAAACACAACAGTTCGGGCTGTTTTGATTCATCTCCTAGCAGACGCATTCTGGTGGAATTGAGTGTTTCTGCCCCCAAAGAAGGTCCCTCAGCCCTTTTTGTAGAGCTTGGGGGCTCCCAGACACCAGCTGAAATCCATCTTCCAGGCCAGGCTGTAACCCACAGCCAGACCCACGGACCACCTGGCCAGCTGAGCCGATGCTGGTGCTGAGAACGGCTCTTCCATGCTGGAGAAAAGTGCAAAAGGCAGCCAGAGGCCAGGGCTGGGAAGGGTGGCTGGCTCCAAGCATTTGCTGCTTTTCATTTCAGGCTTTTCTGTAGATTTTTGGATTTTTTTTTCCTCCTTTTCCCCCTCAACAGATGCACCAATTTATTAATTTACCGGATAACAATGAATACAGGCATGGTGTAATTTCCTAGAAAATGAGCCAAATCCTGCTGTCACTCTAATCATACTACTTTCATTAAACCATTTAAGATAGAGAGGTCTGGCTCCACATGGGCTCTCTGCAACTGGAAATGCAACGTGAGAGAATTCTGACTTTTAAAAACAGTTTCTGGATCATTTCCTTGCAATGTGCCTTGAAAATATAAACCGATTCAAAAAAGCAACTGAGCTGCAGCAAAAGCAAGGGTAACCAGCACCCTCCCATGCTCCTTCATGACCTGGAACAATTATAGTGCCCCAAGCAGCTCTGGGAGAGGAAAGGAGTCCTTTGTGTTTAAAAAGTGCAGGTTTTGCAAGCTGACCCCAGATCACTAAAGCTGATTCTCTAACAGAGGAGATTTGATCCAGTCCTCCTAAACTCTTAAAATTGAACTCACGACACGCCTATGTTCAAAAACTGAAAATAAAACCACTCCCAGCAGAAGAACCAGAGTGCCTTAGATGGGTCTTAGACTGATTTCAACATTAGCCAGAAAATAAAAACCGAAAGGCCCATGTAAGAAATTCAGTCACAGTCTGAATTCTCTGCATAGGAAGGACTGGAGGCAAATCCATGCTGGACAAATAAAAAAGACCCAGTGCATAAAAAAAAGCAAATTCTTATCACTTTTGGTGGACAGTTCTGCAAGGCAAAGAGGGGAGAGCTTTGTGAAAGGGAGACTGACAGTAACATTCAAGTCCCAAGTTAGAGCAAAAAAGAATTTTACATTAAGCTAATCGATAATTAAGCTAATCAGCAGCCCAGCCGGTGCAGGCTGCTCTGCACAGGGTGTCCTGGTGCCTGCCAGGCTCGGAGGCTCTCCGTGGGAAGGGGAACCTGCGGCTCCCCCCATGCCTTGCCCTGCGCTGCAGCATCGCTGACATTAATGACTATTTTACTTCCCGCAGAAATGCGGGACTGTTATTTTCTGGCAAACTGAACTTTATTTTCAGACCTTCCTGGTTATGTTTTGACAGTTACGAATAACTTAAGTCCCTGGTAAGTCACACGGTTCAGCTTTCCCTCCGAGATAAATGACTGCCTGCTGCTTGCTCTCAGCATCAAAACCATAACTACTGAAAAGCAGGGGTAGCACTGACCTTACCGAAACCCTGCTTGAAACATCAGCGTGAGCATTAGTGGGCTTCTTGCGGCAGCTCCTGCAGTAAACACAAGGAAAAGATTTAACCCCTTGTCCTCTGTTGTCCTGCTCATGATGCTTAAAGGCAAACAGGGCCCGTGTGATGCAGAGAGATCATCCAAACCACGGAAACCTTCAACAGACAAAATCTTGGCCAGATCTCCAGGTCTCCTACAGGGTTGCAAATCTCCGCAGAAATTAATAGATAGGCTTCGTGTTTAAGACCCTGATCACTAGAAGGTGGTGAAAGAAGCCTTCTAGGATCAGTTTGCCCATCCCTGTTCTTTGTGTTCACAACAACCCAGTGGCTGCAGCAAACTCATCTCCACCTGCCCGGTTCGGAGGGGATTAAAGTCTCGCACTTGACCTGTAAGCACCACTTCCTCGATAAATGCACAAACAGTGCACCGAGGAGTGCTCTGGCCGTGCTTGAGGCGTGCCACCAGCGTGCGGCCATGGACAAAGGGGACGGGAAAGGTACCGGAGATGTCCCAGGGATGGCGATGCCGGCAGCAGGCAACATAAGGGAAAGCAACACACCAGAGCTCTGCCAGCAGGGTATCTAGGGGAAACGTGGGCAAGTTTTCAGCCCAGAGCTGTGCCACAGCAAGCAGAGGCAAAGACCAAATTCATGGCAGTCGCGAGATGCGAGGCTGGTCCTTATTCCAGCCACATGAACTTCCCCTGCTCTCTCTCCTTTCATGGAAACACAGGGGAGAAGCCCCTCTTTTAACTAAAGGGGCAAGAAGGGAATTTATATCCTGTTCTTCAAAAACGCTGCATCTTCGCTGCTCTAAGGTTAAAAGTCTTTCTCTCTCTCTCTGAGCCTTGCTGTCAAGCCTGATTATGGCTTAATCTCATTTCCAAATGCCAAGCCCCGAGGACTGAGAGCTCTCCCTCCCTCCCAGCTCTCCACTGACCCAGTTTTCAGACGCCTCGTGTTTCTGGAAGGAGCACGCTGAGGCTGGTGTCTGAGCGGAGCTGCCGGGCCGGCCCACGTATCCTGGCTGCTGCTGTTCCGACAGCGCACGTTCATGGGGAAAATCCCACAGACACCCCTGTGGGACAGGCACGGCTCACACACACTCTGCCCTGCTGCTCCCTGTCACGGCTCCTCATGCCAACGGGGAGATTTCACGCAAAGCAAAGGGCTGGAGCCCTGTCTCCCAATCCAGAGGCTCTGATGTCCCATGCCATCTTATCTTGACCCCCTGTTGTAGAGATCTACATCTATAACAACTGCTTCTTTAGCATGGGTATGGCCCCCTGCATACCTTTCCCTTTCTCCTAGGTACCCAGCCAATGTTGCCAGCCCTAGCAGGACTCCTAGGGAAAGACAAAAGCTGGAACAGTAACTGGCAGGAAGGTTCACAGTGCTGGGACACCCTACAGAGAGCTCTCCAGCAGAACTGCAGCACTCAGCATTATTATCCCAGAACTAATAAAGCAGCCACGCTGCCCCATATACGCAACAGTTTTCAAGTTTTGTTTTTAAGGATGCTGTTTGCCACCACACGGCTTATCACTGCAGCCAGCAAACTTCTTGTGCCAACAAATTTGTACCTTGCTAATGCGAGCAACGCTACACAACACCAGCCCATCAGCAGAATCCATCATGAAACGAACAGCCACCACAAATTCTGAGCTCTGCTGGCTCTCCAATCTCACACAGCCATTAGATGTGAGAATCTCTGCTCGGTTCTGTGCAAAACACAGCCTCCCTTTCTAAATCCTTGCTCTGTGTGACTGCTACTTTTGGCACACTCCTCGAGACACTTCTGGAGGACACAGGCTTCCCAGTGCCCTCAGCAGATTTTCAGGACAAAGCAGAACAAGACATCCTAATAGATCTCATCTGTCTGGTCTTGAAACATGACCAAATACTCCCAGAGCCCAAAATTCAGGACCTGGACTCCTGGTTTAAGCATTATGTGGAGACAAGACATGTTCAAGCACTTAGAATAGCACAGCTGGTTAAGCTGTTGTGTAGGCAAAGGCGCCGAGACACTGGAGCCTGATTTATGTGATACACCAACTTCAATTGTTTCTCCCACTGATCCAGTATCCATAAAGATATTCAAGGTACAGAAGTCCTGCTCTGACTCAATTTAATTACTTTTCCCACAACATAAATTAACTCACAATAGAACTTTCTTAATCTAAACCATGAAAAATAAAATGGACAAAGACTGTGCTCACATTGCCATCAGAAAAGTGATGCCAACACGGACAACTTGCCTACAACTCTTAGCCCAGGTGCTGTAAGGAGCAAAGCCGTAGCAATAATCTGGTTTTAAAAAGTGCTTGTGCATACACACAGGTGTGCGTGTGAGAAAGGAATAATGTAAACTAAACTAGATTTTTCTAGTACCCCTGGAAGGGTGCGTGGCACTGTGCCACTAACACAAGGCAGCATGCAAGGATACAGTTACCAAACAACGTCAGGACGATGAAGTAAATGGAGGAGAACATCCCCGAGTGGACACCACCCTGCGACTCTATGCCGTGGTACATCACCGCGTTCCAGTCTTCCCCCGTCAGGATCTGTGCAGAGAAATTTGAGAGGGAAGAAGGGGTGACACTGAGGGAAGACAGAGCAGAGACGGTCAGAGGCGCTGTGCAACTTGACGCAACCCAGGACCGGTCTCCCGAGGGGAATGGATCAGCACGTCGGTGTGGCAGGCTGCGGGACAGCAGCCTCCCAGCCTGCATGGTCTCCCCCCAGACTGGATGCACCTTTCTCCTCTGGGCTAAAGAGGAGCGAGGGACTTCAGAGCTGCTGCTGGGGGAGGACGGGTGCACCAGCTCCTGCTCTGTTACGTGCCTGCTTCACACCTCTGCCACCAGCCTCCCCGCAGAGGCAGTAGAAGCCACATTCCAGTGCTTCCCCCCCAGCACAACTCCTGACCCCTCTCTGTTAAGTCATGCCGAGATGCCAGGGTTCAGCACTGCCCAGGCACCCAGTAAAACCCTGCCTCCAAAGCCCAGTGCCCTGAGTGGGATCTCCACCAGCTTCAACTCCTTTCATTCGCTTCATACAGGAAGGGTTTGCTCAGTCATCACCCCAACACACACGCTTTATATACACTTTTTAGTGACCCACATAACAGGACAAGCACCTGCAAACCCCTTCCACTACTCCCTGACCCCCCGGTGCTGCAGACAGCCTTGCTGCAGCTGAGCCTGGCTCAGCATGTCAGCCCCCGGGCAGCAAAACCACCGCAAGGCTTGCCCAGGCTTTGCACCACTACAGTTCTTCTCCAGGCTTCCTGCTTCCCGAGGCCACAAGGAAGCTCAGCCTCCCAAACAGCCACCAATCTCATAAAAACCTAAGCAGAAGCAATACCCAAATGTGAGGGAGGACAGGGGAGGGCAGCTTCAAGGGGACTCTGCTCCTCCTGCGTCCTTGTGCACGAGCGCGACCGCAGCCCAGCCTGCAGAGCTGTCCTGGCTGCAGGCTGGGATGCTGACCTGGGGCTTATTAGCAAACACATAAATACCAGAAAAACTAACCTTAATAAGCGGAAGTACCTAAGTCTAAAATAAGCCTTGTCACTCTAGACGCTAATTTTGCACCAGTCTGAACTGCCTGCCATTGCTGTTCTTCACCAATGACTGTAACACAGCAACATTTTCAGCAGATCAATCCTTCATCTGCCCACCGGGGCCAAGTCTAACAATAGTTACCTTCAGTACATTAAAAATGCCCCCTGGAATTCAGAGCTCAAATGCCCAAATAGGAAGCTGTCTCTTTAGCAGTAGTATGGAAAAAAGAAAAACAAACCAACAAAAAAACCACCAACATACTAATCAATCCCAAGTGCATACAGTACTCTAGAAGTAATTGCAAATTCCAGACTAACCATAAGCTGCTGATAGAGAGAAAATTTCTTGCTGCAGGGTTGGTGCTGATGACAGCATTAAAGCAAGAGCAAGGAGGGACACAAGGCTACACAGTGCATATGCAACCTTGTTTCCTAAAAGCAGAGTCTGGTCTCAAATAATTCAGTGCAAGCCCAGAGCAGCCCACCCCACTGGAGTTATGCTGGGTTTACACCAGTGAATATGAACCAGGCCACTGGGTTTTCAGCTCTGGCACTCGACTACACAAAACTGTGTTCAAAAAACTGCTGCTCATCTCTTTTCTGTGAATTCACAACTATCCCTGCTTTCTAGAAATAATCAGAAAGTGATTCCTGTTCATGCAGACATTCACAGAAAAGGAACTGGTGGGAGCACTTCTGTGCCCTGCATAAGGCCAGGGGTCACAGGTGTGACAAATTACAGGCTGCACCTGAACCCAGCAGGACTTGGATTTCAAAACCCCAACCAGGTTATTTTGTAAGTGGAACAAAATCTTAAAGAAAAAAAAAATGTTTGTTTTATGGAATTGTTGCAGAGATATAATTGGTCTAAACTCACCGGACATCCCGCGCTGAGCTGAGGATGCTCTGAGGCCCCGCTGGGAAGATGGGGACACTGACCCGGTGTCCTTCCCCAAATTTACACTGTCACCCTCCACGATTATTTAGGCAATTAGGTAGCAGCCCTCAAAGTGCAGAGCACATGAGGTCTTTCTGGTATATAAAGTCTGTGTTTACGGATGCAGTAAGAACGGCTTGCTTCAGGAGAAGGGACAGCAGTGCAAAGGGGCAAGCGATAAGGACTTTGGTGTACAGGGAAGCCCAAAGATTTTGGATTTTCCTGAGCCCCAAGCTGCTTTTGGCTGTCCCTAACAAGCACTTTGTCCAGTGCAGCACAGCTTTTAGCAGTTAGGCTTGGCTGAGGAGCTGTTGGATGACGGAATAAAAAATGCTTTTAAGATCTGCTGTGAAATCCTAATGGACTAATGAACACGCAAGGGTGAAAGACACTCAGCTGCTGGGGATCAGCACAGCACCATTTCAAAGGGCTGTCCTGAAAGGGAGATGCTTTCCTGAAGGACCTGAATAAATGCCAAATCACTTAACTCAGCATCATATCTCACAGTGGGGTCAGCAGGGACAGCTGGGGCACCAAACCCTGCTCTTCCCAGACCTCAGCAAGGGCTGAGGTCCGGTCGCATCCTGCCACCGCGACTCCTCACCTCCCCCAGCAGCCACCAGGGCTCTGCTTCCCTTCCTCGCAGCCGGCAGCGTGCAGTTATTTAAGCAGCAGCTCTCCAGGAGCAGAGCACGTATGGTTAATAGAGGTCTTGCCGCTTTATAGAGTCTCCGTGTTTATGGATGTTGTAAACACTTGCAGCTCAATGACTGCTGCAACAGGGAGATGTAGCTATTTATTTTTCATGCCTGTATATATGAATATATATACAGTTTGTATTTTGTATACACACAGTTGGGCATTCAGCTCATAATATCTTACTCGAGGGCCAAGAGCTGGAGAAAAATGTGTGATGCTCCTAAAGGGAGTTTAGGGATAGCAGGACTTGGTTGCACCAAATACCAAGTCCAGTGAGCTGCCAGGTGGACACAGCATGTCCTGGGAGTCCCGTGACAGAGGACTGTGACCCAGCTGGGTGTGCTCACACAGACAGGGTTAAGTCAGGCTGCGGTACCTGCTGCTGTGGTTTGGTTTTATCGGATGCTGGAGGCACCGGCCCGATTCAGAGGCAGTCAGCTGGGGCTGAGCCCCTGACAAATTGCCCACATGTGGAGCCATTCCCCAGCCACCACCTCCAACTGATCCCCAGGTGCCCCCAACCCACCATCTCTCTCTCTGTCTCCCCCAGGTTATAGCACAGGGGTTGGTGCCCCAGCCCCCCTGTCCCAGTTATTCTTCCCTGTTCCCAGTTAACAAAGAGATCACCACTGCCTCCAGCTGGGTGACTGCGTGCCCCATGGAGCACAAAGTCACACACCAACATGTTGATGTTTGGACTTGAAGATCTTGAAGGTCTTTTCCAACCTCATTCTATGATTCCGTGTTCAACCTCATGCAGACCTGAGCTGGAGAAAGAAACCAGGAGAGGAGCAGGCTGTGCCTTAGGGAGATCTTCCAAATCCATCTTAAAGCCTCAGCAAAGGGGTGAGAGATGGATAGGCTGTATCTGGCCTTATTATATTTGTTCACTGCATCAAATGTGTTCACTGGATGCTGCTGCTCTGCTCGTTAGAGCAGCAACCGAATGAGCCTGCTGGCTGGCTGAGGTTAGAGGAGGGTCCAAAGCCTCTACTGAAGAAATGTTAACGTGATACTCGCAATTCAGGGGTGCAGGGGGATGGACCAGGAGGAGAGGTTATTGAAATATCTCTGTGAGATTGCTGAGAGTTAAGTGAGTGCTGAAGGTTTTGCTGGTTTTAATTCATAGCTCTGATGTTCTTCACAAATGACATAAAGCCAGCAGTATTCTCCTTCATCCCACAGCCACCACATTACAGGGGCATTCATCTTGGGAACAGAAAGGAAATATTTCAGCTAAGATTCTCAAGAGACAGCTATAGTCCCAAACCAAAATAGCAACGAAATCTCCAGATGCTCATATCCGGAGCCTGACTCTGTGGCAATACCTTTACATTTCTGTAAGCCCCTTTTTTGATGAGCACTAAAATAGTATGAAAATATTAATCTACCATGATTTGCAATATCCTACAAAACCTGTTTCACATCTGGAGAACAACAATACCTACATGAAGCTGCTTGTGCAGAGGTCATGGGACACATTTTCTTTTAAACTCTTTTTCTTGTTTAATCCGAAAACTGTCATCCACACAATTTTTATTTTTTATTTTTTCCTTTTTTTTTAGAACACGAAATACATACTCCTGGATCCATACTCCTTGCAGAGCTAGGTTGGGGTGAAGTTTGAGCTCAAGCTCACATCAACAATTTGTGTAGGACAACACCCAAAAAGCCAGAGGGTGCTCCATGGACTGGTTACCTGCACATTGAGCAGGGTTGTGCACCCCCAGCTCTCTGCTGAAACACCTGAAGTGAATGCTTAAAAATGGCACGCAGGCAAGTGCTGCAAAATGAGGCTTTAAATCTGCGCATTGCATCTCCCAGAGCTGCTACTTCTTCCTGCCATCACACGAACTTGCCCAAGGCTGATGCCTCTTTATGTGCTCCCCCATTGATTGTAATTCTTATCCAGCATTATCTTATCTTGAGCTATTACAGTGCAAAATGCTACATTATTTCCTTACTGCCTGGAGCTAGCTCAGGCATCTCTCCTCATTAAATTACGGCAACTGCAGGAGAAAGTGGAACAGGTCAGCCCCACACTGGCTGGCTGATTTACGGCAGGATGATTTACACAGCCCGCCACATGCAGTGCTGCCACTGCAGCATGCACCCCTGGGGGCAGAGGCCTCAGGAAGGAGAAAGCATGGACACACACCATCCTTGAGCACGGAAATACCTATTTTAGTGAAATTTCTTACCTAGCAAAAACTCTTTTGTTCTAGTTTCCCTTAATTCCATAGCACTGATCTTTAATGGCACATTGACTGCTCAGTGTAGCCAAGATACCTAAGGAAGGACTTCTCCTTTCCTAAGTTCTGTGGACACCTCTCTGCTCACCACAAGCTGGAAGAGATGCCCAAGAATTTCTTTTCTAATGCTGACCCAGGACAAGGGATGGCCTTACCTGGAACACCGTGAGAATGGCGGCTGGGAAGGTATCAAAATTTGTGGTTGGTGTTTCGTCTTGAAAATTGAATCTAGAGAAAGTAATAAATAAAAACAAAGACAGTAAGGGACAAGGGACAAGCAACTCTCCTGCAGTCCCGTAATGCCCTGTAACCTGAGTCACAGAGCAGCACTTGCTCCACCTGGAAATAACATCCCAATGAGTGCAGCAGAGAACATGGCATCACTGAGAACATGGTTAGCAGAAACATTAGCAGAAATTAAATTTGGATCCTGGAGAAAATTTTGATACTTTGAAACTAACTGTGTCCACAGTTCAAATGAACAACAAAAAGCCCAAACAATTTTGCAGAACAAGCCATTTCAAGAAGTTTTTGCCCACAAGTGTAAAAGTCAAAATTGAAAAACTGCTCCACTTATTGGGGCAGTTTTATTTAAAATTTTTAAAGATAAGAGTTGATTGAAAAAAACAACGTTATTTCATTTTAAAATGTTATTTTGGAGCTTAAATGGTAATATTGTAATATTTCTTGTTGCAAAATTCATTACAACGGGCATTTCTTAGTGGAAAAAAAATCAGATTCAGCAAAACTGTTTTCAAGCAGAAAAATATTCCTGTAGAAAAGAAAATCCTGCCACTCTGGCTATTAAGGAAACAAGTTGCTTTTCCCCTCAGCAGAAAAAGCGCTGCCTCTCCCAGTCCTATTAGAGAGATCTGGCTGAACCAGGGGATCATAGAATGACATAGGAGCCTTGATGAAACCGTGAATTATGGTAACTAGAAAGAATTCAGCTCTAGGAAAAACATCAGAATGAAACCCATCTTCTATAAACCAGAGACCACTTCTCAGCAGCCTGGACAGATATTGACATCTGTACCCTCGATGTCAACCTTTCAAGCCCTACGGCCCCTCTCCCCTTGTGTATTCCAGGTGACTGCTCTCAGATTACCCCTGAAAGGACCACGATTAATTAGACTTACTGTCCTCCAAAGAGCTGCATCCCCAGCAGAGCAAACACCACGATGAAGAGGAACAGCAGAAAGAGCAAACTGATGATGGACTTCATGGAGTTCAGCAAGGAGACCACGAGATTCCTCAGGGAATTCCAGTATCTGTGGTGGAGATCAGAGCAGCCAAGAGAGAACATTAACGGGAGAAGAGCCTCTTTAGTTTAGAAACTGGTAAGATCTATTCTTTTATTAAAAAAAAAAAAAAGAGAGAGACAGAGGAGAAAGAATGAACAAAAGGAAACAAATAACAAGGAATAACAAGGAATGGCAGGGATTATTGACATCTTTAATCTCCTCTCATGGCCTATATGATTGAAAAGCACAGCTCAATGACAAAATCTCCTGTAGTATCCCAAGGGCCGAGATGGTCACCCTGGTGCATGTGTACCAGTGCAGAGAAGTTCTCTGCAGTGAAAGGAGTCGGTTTAGTTTCTCAGCAGCCCCTTTCCTGGTGTAGGTTTCAACCTTTCTGTGTATGCTCCCCCATCTTTCTCATCCCGAACTGCAGTCAGCAGGGGTGTGAAAAAATGGGATGTGTCGATATCAGTGAGTGGCTTAACCTGGAGACAGTGAATCCTTGGCTTCACGAGGCATAAAGCAGGAATAACCATAATTTCTGCCAGGAAATGTCCCCTTCCAATTTATCAAATGCCCTGAGTATTCACAAGCAGGCTTAAAACCTCACATGCTTAGACACTTCTGTAGATGTTAAACACACACTCATGCACAGCAGATGCCTTCAGTGCGGGGCAGTTCAGCTGTGCAGTTGAAGCATCCAGGACCAAGCAGCCACCTCTGAGGATGAAAACAAATCCAGGACATTAACTCTGACGTGACAAGAGGGAACGGCTCAGCCTACATCACAGGCAATACAACCACACCACATCCTGCCATCTGCTGCAGCCCCTTTTTGCTTCTATCCCCCAACGTGCCCAGAGGTCGCTCCGGGCACACGCACAGGCAGGCACGCTGCGTGATGGGGAGGGTGCCCAGGAATTGCCCCTTCCCTTGCTCTATTGCCCTACTTACATTAGGAAAACTAATGAATCCGAATATGCAGAACGAGCTATTAAGCAAAGGAGCTCTTTGACAACCTCCTTTTGGACAGTCAGGCATACGGAACAACAGGCTTGGAGCAGACAGAGCAAAACATGCGATTTCCTATGTTAAAGGTTTTGAGACCAGGAATCTTTAAGGCAGGATTTTTTCCAAAAAACTCATTTTCCTCTTCTTCCTCTCCCCCGTGCAGCGGGGAGGAGTGAACCACCCCACAATGGGGATGGCAGAGGCAGGTCCACGCCAGGAGGAGCAGGAACACCCATTCCAAGAAAAGTTATGTCCATAACACAGTGACAACAGGTTTCAGGGGGAAATTTTTGTCTCGTGGGGGGATATCTTCAATTTTAAGAGATGCAACCAAACCTCTCCTTGGAGAAGGTGGACGGGTTTGTTTGTCCCAAAGACTTCGCCCTGCTTGGCACAGTGCCTTCAGGCAAAATCCACCACCAGCACCTTGCAGCTAAACCAGCTGGACAATGAATTCCCAGAGAGGCCCCAGCTTGTCTTGGAAGAGCTCAGCACCAAATCCTGCCTGATTACTGAGCACAGGATATAACAAGGGGCTGCATCTCTGCAGTTGTCAGTCCCCATTTGATTCAGTCATGACTAAGAGGAAAATACGTGAAACTGTCCTCTGTCTTCCTCTCTGAATTTTTCCCTCTTACGCTGTGTCGACTCTTAGGGCATCCTGCTGTCACTTTTGGGACTGCTGTAATTTAACTTTTTAGCTATTACATCACTGCCAGCTGCAGTCACACAGATTTGGGCCACAGGAATCAAAAACTCTGACATAAATTCTTCAGAGCCGGGTGGACTGCTATTGTCTGCTACTAAACCCAGAGGCAGGGAGCCTCAGGGGAAAACAAAAATATGTGAAAGATACAGAAAATGGGCAAAAAAGAAAACTACTTAGGATCAGGATATTTTCACAGTGAAGAACCCGATAAGAGCAGGTGGGCATCAGTCTGTGCCTGGTGCTATGGCTTCAGTTGCTCCCTAAATTGTGCCCAGATCTGCTGGGGGAGCTGGGAGGGACCTGGTGACACAACATGTTTCTGTCATGCCAGGGGGGAAAAAAACAAACAAACAAACAAAAAAAAACAACTCTTAATTAGGCTAAGGGAATTCTGCATTGGGGGGGACAGACGACAGTTCTTTCTTACTGCCCTGAGAAAGGGGTGAGCACCCAGCTCACTTTGTGACTTGTTTTGTTAGGTTAAACCTCAGGCTTTGTCCCTTTCTTATACTGGCTAATAAACCTGAACAATCAAAACTGGCAAAAAAATCCTTTAAACTTGCAAAAATGTCCTTTTTTTTTTTTGTAAGCACAACATACAATCAGATACACCCAACCTCAGTAAGTAGCTCTGGATAAATTTTAACTGCAGACAATTAGTTACTAGAAATTTGCTATAAAATGCAGAGTTTTCCATAAGATTTCCGTAACATTACAGCAGAGGTAGATTAAGCGACATTTCTGGAGCAACATCCCACCCCTTTTGCTGGACGTTTACAGAACTTCATCTTTTCTACTCCTACAGTGCCTCAAATGACACCTCACCATGCACAAACTGTTGATCTTCATGGTAATTAGCAGATATAAAACAGAAAACACTACAGAGCTAACAAATACCACACGTGAATAGTTAGGAAAGTACTTAGCTTCTTCAAATTACTGTTTTGTTCAAATGTGACAAACTATGCTTTATGCATTTGGGTTACTGTTCTGGTGCTTGTTTGTTTGTTTTATGGTGTACGTTTTTTTTTCCTCTTTATCTTTTTCTCTTTTAATTGAAGAGAGTGATGGAAAGAGGGGAGATGTGAGGAGGTAATTCTGCAGCAGCAAACAACAGCAGGAGCACACAAATATTTCATCAAGTTCCACACTACAACACCAAAACCATGTGGAAATTGCTCTTGATGGGTTTACAAGGTGCATGGCAGCTATTTCCTAATGCCAGCACACAGTAACACAGCACATAAGCATGAAAACACCTGAAAAGCTGGGGCAGCCCAACTCTAGCAAACGCTCAAATTCACAGACTCAGTACAGAAAACACTAGCCATTCCCAGACCAGGTAGAGCACAGACAGCAACACACTTCACGTTTGTGTCAACGCTGTGGTTTGGTCATCAGCATTCCTTACCCAGCCGTAGCCAGAGTAATTCAGCTCACCAGATCTAAGTATTTAAGGAACTATCACCAGGTCAGCAGCAGGTAAGTGGGAAGTTGGTAGAGTTTAGAAATTAAAGAAACTTTTTTCTCCTTCCACAAGAAATGAGGAATCACCTACTGAGACTCTTGTTGTAAGCAAGCTTAAAGCCAAAGAAAAGCAGGATGCTCTCATGCAGCCCTGCCCCAAGGGTATAAAAGGGCTGAAAACTGTGTCAGACAAACCTGTATGTACATGAGGCTGGGGAAAGGGCTGTTAAAAGTCCTCAGAAATGCAACTTCCTTGGAACTCACTAACTTCTGACTGCCAGAAACCCAAAGTGCCCAGCCAAGGGAAGGGCAATTCTGCTTCTACAGTTTTCTTCCATTCCCACACCCACTTAAGGCCATTGCCGATGTAGGATGTTAGGACTGACAGACCTTTGTGCTGCCAATTACAGGGTGTTATGTTGTTGTTGTTACTGTATTATCGTTATTTTTATTATTAACACATGTGGAAAGCACTACTATTTTCTGTGGGGCTGGTGATACAGATCTCATATACTACTAGAAGTCTAATGGGAACAGAACAGCAGCTGGACTCACTTTGTGACTTTGAAAATCCTCAGCAGTCGAAGAGCTCTCAGTACGCTGATGCCAAATGAGGTACCAGGCTTCACCGCAGCCCAAATAACTTCAAAGATACTTCCCACGATCACCTGCAAGAGAAGTCCATTTTATAGAAGGCAAAACATCTCCTGCGTTCTTTGTGGTGCTGCTATAGAGGCCGAGAGCTGAAGAGTCAAAGCGCGTACTACGAGGGCTTTCTTGCGGAAGCTTCAGTGCAATTTTGAAAGAAAAAAAAAAAAAACACAAAAAAGCCTGGTTCTAACTTTCTGCAGTCCAATTTTAAAAAGGGCAGTAACTAGAGTAGGATAGAAGAGATAGGAACTTGTTGCTTTCTTCTCTAACAAGCGAATTACCTCAAAATAGCATTTCTTGAAGGACACAACTACTTTTTTTTTTTTTTTTTTTTTTTTATCTACACTGGCACAACTGCAAATACCATTTGTACAACTACTTCACCTGCCCACCCCACGCGACCAGTCCAGGCAGCCCCCAGAGACTCACGGGGCCCCCGCCCCACCCTCCCCATCCCAACAGAAGCACCATGGCTTTGGCTGCGGCACTGCAGAACAGCCCAGCGTTAACCTTGTGCAAAATCACCAGAATCTTCTGGCAACTCAGAGTCTTTAGCAGACTGATTAAGATACCAGCTATTAAGAGAGCCTATAAAGTCTCTAGCATGCACATCCAATTGTCTGCCAGGCCCTCAGGCTCCAGTTATTGAAAGAATTGTCCCCAGCCAAGGGTTTTAGCTTTGCTTTGTTTTTAATTTTTGTTTAAGGTTGACAGAGAATTAACCTCAATAAATAATAAGAGTTTTTCTCTGAAATCCTCTATTAAAAAAAAAGAAAGACAAAATAATAATGGGTTAAGCACAATTAGAAAGGGTGATTATATCAACACAGGCTATTGCACAGTTAATAAGAGAAGATGGGCATTTTGTTGCCAGTGTTATTATTTGCATTAACTTAGCATATTTCAGAGCTCGCACGGACCGTGGTCCCCAGTTGCGTGATGCACACCATTAGCACGTTACAACCAGACCCCAGGGAGCAGCTGGCTCCTCATGAGAAAGGCAGCGTTAACGGCATGGCAGGGCACAAGTTGCTGTGCCTGGGTACCCGAGCAGTGCCGTGACCCTCGGCAGCTTGCAAACCCCTTCCGTGAGCAGACACCTGGATGTCTTTTGAAAAACGCAGCACGGCACGCAGCCGCTCTGCATGAAACGCTGTACCCTGATCAAGAAAATGTAGTGGAAAAAGGGGAACATACAACAGTTGCTCACCCAATCGCTCCCATTATAAAAAGAAGGAATTAATATTTCTCTCCCACAGTCTCTGACTCTTGGGAATCCCTCATGAACCAGCAACAACCTTTCCTTAGTCACTCCACATATTACATTGACAATTAACTTCCCTGGCATCCCAGCATGGCCTCTTGGGAGTGGTTTCACATGAGACCCCAGTGGACCATTTCTCCCAAGACTGATGTTGCCCTGTTTTGTTGTTTCTCTTTTTGCTTTTGAACCATTTCATCATGATGGTTTGTCAAACTAAACTGGCTACAGATCTACATGGTGTTCCAGTGGGGTGCAGGAGCAGCATTAGTTCTGGGGGCTGGAAGGTGGGTGAGGAGGCAGAAACACAGACAGAAGTAGAATCCCTGCGGATTCTCTAAAGGAGGCAGAATTAGAAACAGATCAACAGCTTTACCTCCTGGGAAACACCCTGCAAAGCTTATTGCCAGTGCTGCACTCCTCATAGCATGACAGTTGAGCTTTGCTGTGAGTTGGGTGCCTCCAGTTGAGGGAAGCTTCTCTGGCTCTTGGATTAGGTGCCAACTCTCAGTGTGCAGACATGCAGTTATCTTACATTGTCTGGGTCGTTTGCGATCTGGTTCCTGTTTGTAGAAGTCTGTGCCTTAGTGGTTACGCAGCCAGAAAGATCTGCACAGCATATCTCAATGCTTTGATCCCCCATCACTGCAAGGGGCACCCAGGGATGAAAGTCCCACACAGCAGGGTCTCAGGGCAGGCACACACAGATGACTTTTGGGTTTGACCTCAGTCTGTTTAGCTCTGAGCTTTCCTGACACTGCTGCCAACAAGAGGATCTGGTAGCTCTACGTGTAGTCTTGGCTTTAGGAGCTGTCACATACCAAAAGCAAAAATACCTCCTCCTCCCATGTGGGACCAGTGCTGAAGCAGGGACTTTAGCCCATAGGGAAAAAAGAATCACTCTAAGCATTTTGGCAGATTAAGACTAGAAACAACAGACTAAATCCATCTTGGAGAGAAGGACTGGATGGTGGCTACAATGAACTTACCTGTTTTCCCCTTGCTCATGGCTGCATCAGAAGCATCACATCTGCTTTGTTAAAGAAACCTTACAGCCTGACTCCTGCTCTAGGACCAGTGCTCACCCCACGCTAAAGATATAAAAAGCCCAGTTAACCCTAGGTAATTAGTCTGTAGTTAGTACAGACTAATAGCTTTTAATAAATAAACATCTACCTGCAATGTTCTTGTACAGTTGTGTCAGAACTGGCCCTTCTATTGACATGTTACAGGTATGGTTTTAGCAGGAAAGGGAGAGCCTGTACTTCTACAATGAAACGATCAGAATTAGGGCTTTTCTGTCACCTCATTATGTGTTTAAGCCTCTGCTTCTGGGCACTCATGTCTGAAAAGTTCTGCCTATGTATCCTGACATAAAGGCCATTGAAGGGACAATAGGGGAGATGAGCAATAAGATGTGTGGGCTTTTTGTCTTTCAATCACCCTCATTTAAATGGGAGAGAGAATCTCACATTAATCAGAGCATTTACTGGTGCTGACGCTTCGAGCACCCCATAACTCCTGTGGAAATGAAATCCCTGGCTGTCACATTTCTTCAAGAAGGATTATAACTAGGGAAAGCTTAATGTGTTTCACTGCAGCTAATTTATATGACAACTGCTCCATGGAAAAGACACCTTTGTAGCACCATTTCCCATACACAGTCTTAATCACTGAACCCCATTTAATAATGGGGGAAAACGCACTTCATCCATGCAGCTGAAACCTACTCACCCCAAAGTCAAAGCAGTTGAATGAAGAGTGGAAGTAATTTCTTGGCCCCAGTCCATACATCTTCAAAGACATCTCAGTAAGGAACAGGCCCAGAAAAACAAACTCTGCGAAATCTAGGAAACAGAAAAGAGATTAAATTAGTCCACAAGACCTTGGTAGGCAGAGTTCTTCATGCAGGAAACAACAGTAATTTTTCACAATGCAGGCTTCCTCCTGCCAGAAGAAAATCCCTTTGCAATGGCAAACAAGACCCTGAGGAGAGTTTCACATAAATATTTCTATATGAGTGTGAGCTGCATTCAGATTGAGGAATCGGGAAGGGGGAAGGCAATGTTTCATGTGTACTGTGGGAAGCTTGGCATGAGCATTAAATAATATCATCATCCTCTTTGTAAAGGAATTTTGAAAGAGTTCTGGATCTAGAATTTCCAAAGGTCTAATTTCATTGCACAGATGTTTTGCAAATGCATGTTTGGAGCTTCTGTACCTACGTGAGATGGGCATTTTTGGAAGTGGGGTGTAAGCTTTTATAACATTCTCTCACGATAAAAATACCTTCTTACCCAACAGAGCTGCTGCCTCTGTGAGCTCAGATTCAGAGGTGTTGGGTCTACTGTTAGCACACAGCCACTTTTATTTTTATTATGCCTGCATAACTATATAATTATGGAAGAGCAAGTTCAGTTTCCTTCTGCTTCATATATCACAAGCAAATAGGCTGTGAAGCTTTTGATGGGAGAATTTATCACCTATGGTGAAACAAAGGGCAGAAAGAACATAGCTGGAGCTTTCAACTTCCGTATCAGGCTTTTTAGGACTTGAAGCTACAGAAAACATTGCCTTTGGCATTTTGAGTTATGCAAGTTAGGTCTGGAAGCCAATGAGCAACAGAAACAATGGAACATTAAAAACAAACATAAGGTTAAAAATCCCCTTGATACTACCAAAACAAACCAAATGGCACACGGCAAACCTCTCCCTCTAGAGAAAAGGGGAAGGAAAGGGTCAAACTTCAAAAGGTAAAGATCAGTCATGTTGCTTACCGCAGCACAGAAGCTTCTCAGATATTGTAGCATGCCAATGCTACATGGAAGACTTCTGTAAATCAAGTTTTATGATTCCAGGAACAATAAAGAGAAGATGGTGCTAAACTTTTCTCAAAGGTGCACTGACAAGGGGCAACAGATACAAGTTGCTACAGGGAAAAATTCAATTAATCTGAAATCCCAGTGTTCTGTATGCCTCCTGGAATACATGGCTTCAGCTAATGAGTGCGGGGAAGGAGCAGGGAGGGAACGAGGGTCCTTTCACACTGCATGGCTTTTGCTCAGGTCTTTGCCTTGCACATTCATACCAAGCGAGTGCATTTGGCCCAGGTCCATCTTGCACTGATGCTTGTCTTTTGAAATGGCTTGAAAAGCACACTTCCACTATCAAAAATTAAAAGAGGGATTTTACATTTCAAATGAAGACAGTCATGAAATATCACAGGCATGATGCTAAGTGAAATGCAGGAAGCACTAAGTAGATGAGGAAGGTTTATTAACACTTCACTGGGTAGCCTACAAGGGCGCTTCTGCCAACATTTTCAAGAGGGGAGGAAATACTGGGAGAGTATTAATTACTCCATGTAACCTAGTCTCCTTGTAAATAGGAGCAATAACATTAAAGGAGACTACAAAGGGCAAAGTTCACATTTGACGAATAAGATGACAAAATATGAGATCTGCACACTTCTCAGTGTTTTTGCTACCAGCAGGTAGGCTCCATCTGCAGGGTCTCAGCACTCAGGGGGCACTGCAGTGGCATGGACTCATGAAGGAGCAGCACATCGCCTTCCTTAGTGCCAGGAACCTGCTAGGAGAAGCATGTTCCCACCACACCATGCTAAAGTTCTCTCCTTCCTGGAAAGACCTGTAGCAAATCAGTGAGCAAAAAGTTCTTTTCAACACAAGGGATCCCAGAGTAGGAATTTTTGAGTTACCCTGGCAATATACTTGACTATTCAAGTGCAGAGAAAGGGACCAGAGGAGCTAATGTCAGGCGTGACGTTAGATAGTAATAACATAAGAATATGAAATCAAGAAAACAAAACCAACAAACAGCAAAAACAAGGAACCCCTCAAAATGTGTTCAATGGTATCAAATTTCCTTGCACACACTTGAAAAGATTGCAAGTAGCAAGAACGTTAAAATAGTTAATTATTAATAGCTGTTGCTGCAAATCAGCCACTTAGACAGTAGCTAACTTCCATTCTGCACCCTGCAGTCTTTGGAAATGGTAAGGAGCAGAATGAAACACTCCCCTAGCAAACCAGATACATCTTCCCAGAACACAGAAGAATTTGTGCTGCTGCTGTCACCTCTTCCACTCATTAGCCCCGAGGGAAAACTTGCACCAGCATTTATGCCGTTTACAGAGTCGCTCTCTCGCTGGGAAGTTAGAGCTCCCATCTTAGGTTTCATGCTCAGCAGAGCTCAGCAAGCCTGACGACATTTATTTGAATATCTTCAGTGTAAAGTCCTCCTATTACAAGGATCGATGTCAAACCAATGCTTTGAAACTGATGGCCTTGCTTAGCTGGCAGACAAAACTTGGAATTGCAGGGAGAGGTTGTAGGGAGGGTCCAGGGAAAGCATTGCACAGCCTTCACCCCTTGTATCTCACTTTGGTGGGGAGATTCTTATTTATCCAGCAGACTCACCTTTAAGCGTTATATTTCACGTATGCCCAGAATAATGAAAAAACAAGGTAGAATTTTTATTACAATTTTCACCAACATATCCCAGTGCACTTTGCCAAGATAACTGCAATCATTTTGTAAGAAGAAAAAGGAGGAAAGAAAGGATTAATGTTCAGTCACCCATCCAGCAGAAGCATTTCCAAAAAAAACCACAATTATTATCCAGTGCAATGTTTTGTCATTGAACAGACACAACCTGAACAAATATATGCAAGACCAGATTATCATGGGAGAAAAGCAGCAAGCAAATGCCCTAAGTAAAATAGAATCAAGTGATATTCAATAAAAAAACAGAAGAAACACATAAGAAACTCAATAACCAAGGAACAACTTCCTTCTGCCTCTCTTGAAAGAAGAGCCCAACTCGTCTTTTCACGCCAGATGCTGTCCGTCTAGAGCGGAGCTCGCAGCGATAGCTGGGCCTCAGCAGACACCAGGTGCTACACATCACAGCGCCGCACGGACAAGGGATGGAGGCAAGGAAAATGTGGGCATAGTGAACTCCTTGGGCAGAAGGAATTGACTCAGAATGAATCAGCTCCTCCAGCTGATGGATCAGATACGTGATTTCTTCTGACATGGCCCTGCCCATTTAATTGAAAATACAATTTTGTTGTTTGGACCTCCTGGTATTCAGACCCCACAAGTAATTTAATCTGCCTTAAACAGAAGCATTTTGTAATGTGATTGAAGCAAAGAAAGTTTGATACAAATACTCTTATTTAATTTAAGATTTGTACTATTAGCAAAGGCCACGCTAGTATCTTTTTGCCCCATACTTTTGAATTAGATGGTTAGTGGCTCTTTTTTGACAATCACCAATGGATTAATTCCATTTCTGCCCTGGCTCCAAGTCTGATGACATTAGGAGCAGGTGTTGAGCCTGCCACTTCAGTTTCCTTTGCTCTTCCTCCTCGTACATTAAAGCAACCAGGAGGAGAACCTCAGTGAAGTACAACTTCTGCCTCTGACAAGGCAGACGTGAAACGTTCAGCAGACATAAATAAATATGCTCGTTTCAGAAAGCCTTTTCCCTGCAATTGCAAATGCTGCATATTTATATCCAGAGGGAGCTGGCTATCTACTTCAAAGGCAAACACAATATCATCAAAAAGGCCTAATTGCATCAAACACATGGTTCAGCACAGCACAGCACACAGGGAAGACGTTCTCAGGCCATAATGTCTAAAATACTGTTTTCAAATATTGTATTTATCAGAAAGGAGGCGTTCTGGAACTCATTTTTAGACAGAAACTGAGAAGCAAGCTAAAGATCACTACAGAGTTAGCCAGGGAAACCCAGAGAGAGCTCCTTCATGGAGGGCAGCCACAGGCAAAGGAAAGCCTGATGAGAAGGCTCCCATCCTCCCAAGGGAAAACTTAGTGATTTAATCCTAAAACCTTCTCATCGCAGTCCCTAAAACTCATCCCGGGGAAGCTTCCACAGCCCTTCCTTTCCAACTTTCTTCCATAGCTTTATCCAAGAGCAGAGGAGACAACCACCACCTCTGCTGACCTCCGGAATAGCACAGAAACGCATTCAGCTGCTTTTATATCAGTCCTGTAACTTCTGCTCATGCTACAACATACATATTTTAGAGGGCACAGTTCTGAATGGAAAACCCTTAAAATGCTGCACCTCCACTATGTGCCTACGTTACAGACTTCATGGTTGTTGTCCTTGCTGATGAAGATAGGTCTTTGCTGCAAATAGATCTCAAGCAATGCTTTCCTATGCTAGATTACACAGTTGTCTTCTGACAGAATTCTCTTGGTGTAAATAAGTGCAAGCAAATTATGATCACGGATATCCTTCTATAGGGAACTGCAACTTATTTAACTGAAGGTCCATGCTCTGGAGAGCAGCAAATGCCAAACATACATGTGCAGTGTGAAAAAACTCATTGCAACGTGGCACCAGAGCCCTTTTCATACTGAGAAGGAAGTTTTCCCATCTAATTTGGGCATAACTGTGGAGGCATAAAGTATGTCCTGTCATTTACCATACCCCAAGAATTCCAGGAGTTTCCCATCAGGGTAAATAGCCAGCTCTTTCAATGAGACTAAACAAACTCCAAGCCCCTTTGTAAAGCTCCCACTGTTCCTTTTCAAAGCAGTTGCAGCAACACGGAATATCAAGTAGAGAAAGCTAATCAGAACAACTCAACAGCAGAAAAGTTAAAAGAAAAGACCAGAGGAAAATAAATCAATGCAGACCTGTAAGGCTTTAACCAGCCATTCTTTAGGTAAAATTAATTTGTAAAGTAATTAAATGTTCCCCAGAGGGACAGGTATAATTGAATTAGAGGTGCCTGGGTAGCATTTTGTGGCTTAGCAGATCCTCGCAGACTTCACCGCACTCCTGTCCCCCTGTCACAGTTCATACAACTCCCCACCAGCCCAGCTCCAAGCACCTTCCATGAAACAACCTAATTAGCATTGGCTGCTTCTCTCTTGCTCTACATCAGACCAGCCAAGTCCTGCTCCTCTGCAGGGAAGTTCACTCATCATGGATTAACTTTAAAGCCACTTTTAAGCTCTGTCACTTGCACAGTTAAAAGATTTCGCCAAGTATTTCCAGGAGTTGTATAAAATCTCCCAGTTTTGTAATATCTTGCTCTGCCTTTATCTGATGGATTTGTGAACGAATCTTGGACATAGGAAGACTTTCAAGAAGCACTCCCTGAGGACTGAACCATAGATGGGATCATTCACAAATGTGTTTGGTGCCAGGGTAACCAGACTGGCTGCAGTTGGTGTATGCAGGAGAGAGAGAAGCCAAGTCCAGTCCTTACCATGACTGCAATAAAGAAATAACCAGCTAGCCCACACATGTACTTTATGGCATAAAATATTCTCTGCATTCTATAATAAACTCTCGATTAGTTGGAAATACTATACCATGAAAATGATAACTTTCCCCATGAAGTTGGGAATAACTCACTGGGATCACTTGCTCTTGGCTAGGTAGTATTCTATTATGGAGAAATTAAAGTATGGTACCCATATTTTTCTGAAAGTAATTCCCAAATTGGGTGGTAGGGACTTGTCCAGAGCATCTGAAAGATGAACCCACCCCAGTCCCTTATACCGGGCAGAATACAGTTCCAACCTTCCCTAGTTTTTGTCTGCTGCTGAGGTAGGTAGGGAGCCTAATTTATGCTGACTGTACCAAATACATTTCCCACCTGGAGGTGCAACTTTAATTCTAATCAGCACAAGCAATCCTTCCTACTCACATGTGAACGTTAAGCAGAAATCGCTCGCTCGTGGCTTTCTTAACGTTCTCTTAGAAAAGTTACTGCGTAAGGTGTTCCCAAAACTTACTTTGGAAATCTGAATTCTTCTTTTCTGAGATGAAAGACTTAAAGTGTTTTATTTTTTTTTTTCCTAGACATTTAGTCCTAATTCAAGAGGAAATCCTAAGCCTCAAACTTCTAATTACTCTGCCAATCTAGCTTTCCTCTGTTAAATTTGGAAAACGAACAGGCCAGACAGATTTCTCTGTGTGACCTGTCTTTTCCACCTAAATCTTGTAAGAGAAACAGTTGAAAGGAGCTTCTGTCTTCCTTATGCATCTCATTACATCTTCAGTTACCTGGTGGCATTAAATATTTTAGCAAACATTAATAGGGAGCTTTTTTGAAGTTAGAACAGCTAGTATTCTTGACCTTTTAGGTCTATAAAAGAAAAACTTCAAAAGTTAGCTTCTTTATAATAATGTTAGACCTGAAGATCTGGGTCTAGAAATATTTAAATAAGTAATTTTAGAGAAATCAATGAAAATTAGGTGGATAAGTAACTTTAATGATCTAAGCCACAGTTATTAAGTCAGACTGTTTGATTTTTTCCCTAGACTTTTTTTTTTTTTTGCTTCAGCACGTTTGATATAATTTCTATCACTACTGCACATATTTTCACAGACGGACACCACGACATGGATCCCATCTGATCACACGCCACTAGCAAGGAAGGAACAATTATTGAAAAAGATCTGTAAAATTGCAACCCTTTAAAGAATAAAGAAATAATTGCTAAAACTGTGATGAATTAGCATACAATTCTGTAAACACATATGGACATGTTTTTTCCTCCCAAGTAGCCTTGGTCATGGCACATGCTGTTTGTTATCCCAGGGACACCACCACAGATAGAGCTTTAACTATGTCCACAACACAAATCACCCACGGATGCAGATCAGCTGCGAAGTGGGATGAATTCTGCAGTTCTCTAAGCAGCTGATGATTAGACAGAGCAACTTCAATTTGCCCCAGCATGCAGTCTTCACCCCTCCTTTCACAAAGCCTCCTACGGAACAAATCCTCGTGCAGTGGTGCAAGACCAACACGTGGTTGAATCTGGAGTTTGAGGTAAAGTTAAAGATCACGTTCCCATGTCATCTCAAATGGATATCGTGTCCTGATGTGTTGTTTTTTTGTCTGAATCATATGACTCAACGACCCTTGAGTTACAAGAGGCACTCATAAATGCATTTGTGACCTTACTCTGAGGGTCATGGTGATGGGAAGCCCCCAAAACAGACCTCAGAAATGCTGTGAGCAGCCAAAAGCACAAGACCTGCTTAGAGGAGAGGTGCAGCCCCCGGTACTCACACAGCGCAGTGGTGAGCTTCTCCGGCTGGTCGTAGTGCACCATTGCCACGCAGAGCGTGTTGAGGGCGACCACGCAGAGCACGATCCAGTAGAAGCTCTGAGCTTTCACCATGCGCCGGATGAAGAACCGAAACATTTTCTCTTTCCTCCGGAAGTAGGACGAGCTCTCGTTCTTCCCGCTCTTCAAACTGGCACGGGCAAAAGGAGACCCTGGGCAGTGGGGCACAGAAACAAGAGTCACCACACCAGATCCCAGCAGGCAAAAGGCCAGAGGATGCTCTGGGGAGCGCAGACCCACTCCCAAGCACCAGAAACACAGCTGAGCAGAAAGCTGGGCACACTGAGAATGGGCTGAGCAAGGGCATCTCGCTTGCAATGACTTTGCGAGGGATGAAGGCTGGGATTACAGAGCTTCAGGGATTAGCGCCCAGCTCCATATTCAGAAGGAACTGGGCTTCAAGGCCCCCGAAGCTGTCTTGAATGTCCCGGTTTAACTCCTGTCCATTGGGCTCCTGGCTGACTGCAGTCACGGAAAGACCTGGGCAGTGGTGTTTGTGTCCCCAGTGTGGAGCACATCCTCCTGGAGCTGTGCAGCTGGCACCTTGTCCCTATATCCCCTGCTCCAAGAACCAGGCAAAGCCCCGGCCCTAACTACCAAACTGAGCAAAGTCTCCTTATTTTACTCTCTGACTTCATGTCTCTCTGCAGCAGAGGGCTCAGTCTGTCTCCATGCATCATATTTTGGGCACAGCTACTCATTTGTATCAATTCTGCTTATATCAGCTACATTTCAAGTCTGGTCTGAAACCTTGGAAGAGAGTCAAATGTTTTAATAATAGGAAGCTGACTGAAGAAATGATTCCTAATGTAAGCTCTTCCCCTGAGGTACTGTTGAAACGAGCACTGTAGAAACGAGCGATGAAAAGGCCAGTGCTGAGGCAGGAGAAATCAGCACCCGCTGGAGTTCCTCTGCAACAGCCGCAGACGCTGTTGCAAGCAGAGCAGGTCGTGATGGCCACAGGCTGTCCACTACCTGTTTCACACTGTGCTGGCACCCCTCTGATTGCCAGCGAGCCTCATTGCAAGACGGCTCGTGGCAAGGTAGCACGCTGATGCCCTTCCCCATCATCAGATGTTGCCTGCCAGCAGGTAGGGCTGACCAGGACACGCACCATCCCGTCTTGGACCAAGCTCCGTGACAGCAGGTGACTCGCACGGGCTCTCCTTGGAGATGGCTGAGTTACATGAACAAAGTGTTCAGGCTGCGGCAGCCAATTTTTTTTTTTTTCCTGAGTGTACTTGCTTACATTTCATCACTTCCAAGCACGGAAGGGGGTGCGAATCTCGCCCTGTTTCATCTTGCAGTAACACCAAACACCGCACCCATCGGAGGGATGAGGCATCCAGCTGTGACAGCGGTGTGTCCTCCACGCCTCGCAGCCCCACGGGAGCGTGCTGCACCACCTCCCTAACAGAAAGCAAGCTCTGTGCTTCATTCCGCATTTCTGGCCAGCCGCTGACATGCCAAGTGCAGAGCTGCTCCTGGCCAGGGTTTGAACAAATGCCTCACTGAAAAGCTCGGCGTTCTGTTAGTTTGATATCCTTCCCTGGGCAGTTTAAAAAATAATAATAGTAATAATAGTGCTCATCTATTGTTTTCAGGTAATAAAATGAACTACAGTATAAAAACATAGGCTACAGCTGTATTGTAATAGTGTTAAGCAGGTAAAGACCTCTCAGAAATCTGAGCCAGTCCATACTTTCAGACTTGCACAGGAACAGTCTGCTGCCCTTTCATCCCCTCTCTGCCGGCTCTGCCGATCTTCCAGGAAAGAGCAGCAGCAACAGGCCATGTTCTGTATTTAAACTGATTTAAACCTGGAAAACATCCTCTTTTCTAGATTTCATTGTCTGGAAATCAAGACAGTGCCCTGTCTCCAGTACAGCATGGAGGGTGGGGAGCCAAAAGGAGCCAGCATCAACAGCTGCAGGCTGGTTAGTGCAGAAGAAAAGGCACGGAGTCAGGAGGAAAGAAAAGAATAAATTTTAAAAATAACTCCAGAGAGCACAGTGGGAAGTCTTTGCCACTATATAGCTTTATAATGTAATTATAAGGCTCATTGAGGTACTTGTGTTTGAATTAAAGTGCAACGTATTCAGGCAACAGCCAGCAAGAGACCTGTCAACGTCTCTGCCCCTCTGGTCTGCATCTTCTCTCTGCGTTCAGCAATTGTATCGCTAGTTCTTCCACAGTTCTTGTGCTGCCATCAGCAAGACATGATAGCCCAAGGAAACCATCCAAAAAAACTTTTCTCAAAACTCTTTATGCATAATCACCCATACGATCCGATCGTTTATGTTATGCAGAGCTTCAGTCTTCTCAAGAGCCTGCAGAAGTATCTGCTTTATCCACTTCTTTTTTGTCTTGTTCCATGAATCAAAATCACAAACACTTTTCCCCAGTGGATGAACCACTCACAGAAGGTGGAAAGCACTGCTGTTATTTTCCCTGCCATATGCTCCTGAGACAGTTCCCAGCTCTGCATCAGATTATCCACGAGCCCAGATGCTCCGTCATCCGTTGCCACCTGAAATGCTGAATTGAAAGATCTGTTTGCGTGGCATGGGTGCCCAGAGCCTAGAGGGACTTGGATGTGAATGCAAAGATCTCATAATTATTGCAGCCATAAACAAATGTTCCAGAAATGATGACTCCGTGTTATCCATGCAGGGATCCGAGCTGCTCAGAAACAAAACAAAACAAAACCGCACACGGCTGCTGCAGTTTCGCCTTCTTTCAGCAACAAATCTCACATAGGAGTGTCAGCAGTTTAGCCACAAAACCTGCAGCCTGTGGCAGTCCAACAGAGGGTGATGGTGTCAGGAACATGCAGAGCAGTGCTCATTTCCTGCAAGCAGGTCTTCATTTAAAGTGGAAAAAAAATCCAGCAGCAGCTGTAATCTCTTAAAAAGGTTAATGCCAAATTTCCAAAGAGCATTTGAGACGCTCATGCTTGCAAGCATACATGGACACGTACTCTCAAGTGTACTGTTCATGTTGCTGCCCTTACACATCCAGGATTTGCTGCTTCGTGGTAACCGTGGTGCCAAGGCATTTCTTTGGAAGATAATGAGAACATCTGCTGCTTCAGCAGCAAAACAAAATACAGACTCGAACAACGGGGACAGGAATAAGCAAAATAACTATCTCCAAAGCAGGCAGGAAGATGTCTCTCCAGCCAGCAGGGAAAAACCACAACTGAAAGGTTTTTCTGCTGATGTCCACAGAGATGGGTGCACAGAGGGGTGCTGGTGCTCCGAGCCTGCCTCCCATGTAAACCAAAGAAGATGCCAAATTTGCACCAGCAGTGGCAGACTTTGCAGGATGCCATGCTGCATCGGAGGCACAGGGGCAATTGCATGCATATGCATGCATATCTCTTTATCTGGCTTTAGACATGTGGAAAACTCAACAAGAACCCCTTCTAAGGCAAGGATGAGGAATCTGGGGCCACTGCCCAGCATTTCCCAGTGCCCATTCACTTGGCAAAGGCTGCTGAGCCATACTCTGTGCTGTAGTGGCACGTGTGACCAGATGTCTGTCCACTTCCTCTCCTCCCCACAACAGATGAGGCTTAGCGGTATTGTTTGACATATTTGGGTTTCATTAGCATAAGTGAGCATGTTCCAAGCAGGACCGCAGTGTGCCCAGCACAGCATGGCTTCTCCAAGCGTTTTGGCAGGGCTTTCTGAAAGGGTGCAGCATGCGATAGCTGAGCAGGGCAGCGAGGGGAGTGGGTGAAGCCATGATGCCTTCGGCTTTGGAAAGCTGAGTGCTGCTGTAGGAGCAGTGACAGTTCCCCTTCTCGAAACTACAGTTTCTGGAGCAAAGGAGCCACTCGGAGGAAACAGGACATGAACGCGTTTAGCCGAAGATCTAAACCTGGCGGAATGCGAAGCCAGTACTCACCAACGGAGCAAATGTCTGTGAAATGGTCCTCACCTTCTTCAGCATGAATCAGGTCATTTTTGCTCTTCTTTATTGCAGCTCTTTTCAACACTGTGTGCAAATTAAAGAGAAAATGCCCCGTGAGCTTTCAGAGTGGATTCTCTCTCCCCCTCCCCTCACTCTCCAGGGCCAGCATTTACTGCCCGACGTCAGCTTAAAGCTCTCATACGAGCGTGTAAGCGGGAGCAAATCGGTCAGCCTACAACTTTGCAGGGCCTCTGCATGCCAGGGTGGTTACTTATTTCACCTTCTAGATCTTGAAGGTTTGCCAGGCACAGTTCTGCACACTTACACTTCACCCCCACGGCAGATGCAGTAGGGTAGCGGGGTCACTGCAGCTGCTGGACCTTTTAGCACAGCAGAAAGGCTGGGCAGGGTCACTGAACCTTTCTGAGCCCCCGTGGGTTACAAGACGAGTGCTTCTATCCATTAAAAACATTAATGTTGTTTACAGCGTGCACCATTAAGAAGTTAGCATTTATGGGGCTCGGATACCGTTTACCGCAGAGTGATGCCTTAAGCAGCAAAAACGCTACGTTGAAAGCAACGGCTACAACTCAGCAAACGCACTCTTAATAGCACCCACTGCACAATTCCTTCCCTCTGGGGATGTCCTAGCTCTCTGAGAACACTCTTTGTCCAACAGCATCTTCTGCAGGGAGGATAAACACCGCTACACCGTTTTACAAGACGGGGAAGGAGAACTGCAGCCTAAGGCTCGGAGAGGTCTGCACTGCTCACCCAGTGCATGCAGGGAAGCGCAGGAGCAGCGTGGATGCTGGGCCCGCGACCACCTACCTGCAAACCTTGAGAATTATCAGAAAAAAATACGTTGATACAGTTTTGTAACAGCTTCAAGACAGACAGTAACTAAGCACCGTTTGCTATCAGCAGTAAGACACCCCACGGTGTGGTGATACAAACTGTTCGGTAGGCACACACAGCAAACCCACGCACTCTGCAGCAGCTAACCTGGGTGTGGGTTCATACGAGAGGACCCCCTCACCTACACCAATTTCCCTGCCTTGGCAGAGAAACAGATGGACTCCTTCCTCTGCAGCTAAGCGTTCGTGCTTGTGCCACCTCCAGGAAGCCCCCAGAACATCTCCCAGGTTCAGAGGCTCAAAGAGGAGAGGATGCTCTCAACCTGCGGTCTGGACCCAATATTTTTGCAGATAACCTCTTCTGCTCTTTTCTTCCCCACCCAGCAGCAGGACTGGATCCTCGGTCCCTGCAACACCGGCGCTGGGGCCCTCCAGGCTGCAGCTGCCCCAGCACCATCCCCAGCACTGGACCTTAACCAACCCTGGGAGCAAAGTTTTACTGCACTCCTTGGCGTGAATCGAGCACCTTCTCCTTTATCTTCTCCCCCATCCCCACTCCCTCCCCCACCAAAAACAAAAAAAGAAAAAGCACCCTAAATTTAGTAATTAGAGCATGCCATCTCTACAGGCACTTTGGATGCAATGACCCCTGCGTAGGAGGCTGAGGCCATTTACTAGCAGAGACGTGGGCTGCTCTATACCAGTTGGCTTCAAAGCTGGGACCATCACCGGGCTCCTTCAGCTTACTCGGATGGATGGAGCCTCAGCGTACCTGGGACTTTGCCCCATGACCTGCACCCACCTCTAGTTTGCTTACAGCACTCAGCCCTTCAGCCTGCTCTTCCAGCACTCATCGCAGCTCCAGACTACAAGCCCTGGCTACACCCACGTGCCGGACAACACACCCACGCACACACACACCCACGGACACACACCCACGGAGATTTTCCAAGTGCACCTCAGCCCTGACCTCCTGCAGCCCCAGCTCGTCCATCCCCCAGCCCTCCCCGAGCGCAGGTCACCCAGCCAAGCCAGCGGCCAGGCACGGGATGCCCCAGGAGCCACCAAGCTCGGGGCAGAAGGAGCCAAAGCGGGTAGGAAGCATCGCCGGTGACCTGGGCGCTCGGGGCGAGGGGGGAGCGCTGCCCCGCTGTGCCGCCTGAGCCCCTGGTGATTTGCAATCCACTCACTGTTGTAGCTGCTGCCGCTGCTAGTCTCTGCCGGTGCCGTGCCTTGTTGAATCGGCCCTTCCGAGGCGGCCCTCCCTGACAGTGAATGGGAGGAGAAAAAAAAAGAGGGGGGAAAGGGAGGGGAGGGGAAAGGAGGAGACATGGGAGGACGAAAGATGGTCAGAAAAGGGAGAGGGAAGAATCTTTAACTGAACTTTGACTGTCGCATCCTAAGAGCTCATCGGTCTCGAGGCACAGGGAGAGTGGGCCCCGCGTCCTCACTGCACTGTGTCCAACGCTCCAGCCGGCCTGACACGCTAGGGTCACACGTCGGAAGAGAGGATCACCACACCCTGTTATGTCTTACTGCTTACAAGTAACAGGGGTCTTAGTCTCTTTGTCAAATCCATTTGGAAACCTTGGTTCAGAGCCCTGCCTTCTCTCGCTCAGCGCATTTCTCTTCTGGCATCCGCCCTGCGGCCTACCCCCAGGCACAGCCGCCTCTGCTTGGGGCGGGTGCCCCTGCCACCCCGCGGGCAGATCCCCATCCCAGAGTGGTGTCACATAACTGCTCATCATCCACCTGCAACCTCAAAAAGGCCCAGTACAGGAAAAGGGACTCTTTTGCCCGACTTATTCCAAGTGCATGCAAGAGCGTGTTGCTCACACCCTCCTGGTTGCAGCAGAAAGCCACGTCAGCATACAGCAGGTGAACCTCTCGTGTGTTGCGGGAGGAAAACCGCACAGCAAAACGACCTACCGTCCAGAGGAGATTTCTCTTCCGCATTCTTGTCTTCCTCAGCCAGCATGACCTCCTCTGTAAGAGGAAAAACAGCCAGGCTCAGCCTCAGGTTTATCGCATCCCCACTCTAAAACCAGCTGAGCTGGGTGCAGCAGACCTCTGTCCCAGCTGCCACCAGCCTTGTCCCACTGTATCGCCCAGTTACACCAAGCCTGTAGAAAAAGGGATGGTTCACAGAACCAGGGAAGGAGGTTAAACAAACCACCTGAAGACTGCAGTACTTCCTCTTCTTCACAATGAGCCATCCACTCCAGTTTCTTTACTAAGCTCCAACCCACAAGGAAGTTCTGTAGAGCAAGAACCTTCCTCCAGCTCCAAGTGAGGGCACAGGTCTCCACAAGGCAGAGCATAGTCCCTCGTGCCCAGCCCCACTGGAGACACCAAGGAATGAAAGATGCTCGGTGCCCATTGCCACATTTATGTCTCCATCAACAATACCAGGATTTAAGCTGGGGGAAAAGGATCCATGCCTCATGGCACAGGGTAACACAAGCAAGGCTGTGGTACACATCAGCTCTGCCACATCACAAGGGACAGAAGGTCACCAAATAGACATCAGGTCAAATCTTTGTCCAAATAAAATCCATGGCAAAGTTGCTACAGTGGAGTTCAGCCTAGCACAGTTCAAACTGCTATGTACGTGAGATGTCACCATTGGTTTTCCATTGCTGTATATCTTGTCTCCAAAATATGAGTTTATACTTTCCTACAGAACAAGAACTCAAAGAGCACTGAAAAAAACACACACACACACCCAATCAAAACTGACTCATTTCTGTGTGAAAGACGACCAAATTTCCTGAGGTTTCACAATGCAAATGTCATCACCCAAGTCAATTTGCAGCACGCACCACGCTGCACCAAAACTTGAAACCTTACAGTTCATATAGCCTGAACTGCAGATTTTAGCTTGCTGCTGTAAAATTGTGTAAGGATCTTCTAAAAGACAATCTAAAGCATACAAAATATTGAATTGGCAGCTGGTGAACTGTACACTTCCTTGTATTATTAAAAATGACAAATTCTTTCATACGTTTGACATAGATATTTTAATAAGATCCCAAATTACGTCTGATACTGCCTTCCTATAAAACTTTGCTTAAAAGTCCATTTAAACCAGCCTAGATAGAAGGCTAACTACAAAAATAAAAGCAAACCACAGCCAAACATCAAAGAGCTGTCTGGAGGAATACTGGAGGGATCAGCACTACCACACAAGTCTTACATAATCTCTTTATTAATCATCTGGGGGAGAGAGAGAATGAATGATACTTTAATAAGACAGCAAACTGAGGAGGCTCGAAAATGATATTCAGGACTGAGGAAGACCAGAATCCAAGCAGAGGAAAACAAACGAAAATGCAAACTAATGCACCAAAGACTCAGAAGGTGGGAAGGAAATCAATGGTGCTGAGAGAGGGTTAAAAATGTCAAGTGAGCTATCAATCTGCTTGTTAATAGGCACGAAGTCTTTCAAAAAGAAGGAAAAAAACACCCTCAAACATGAAAACAATACAATTCAGGTGTTTTCTGAAGCTCATTACCACAGGTCAGACAACTAAAATGGGCTTTTTTAGTTCAAGAACCACCTCTCTCAAACCTCAAAACCAAAAGGTACTTCTGAAGTCTTGCCTAGGGTGTACTAGTATATACCAGCTATACTGGTATTCTGGGGTTAAAATTACAGAAGGAGTTAAAAAAAAAAGTTGATGACAATTAATAATGAATTTGACTGCTGTAAAACAGAGGGATGGTTAGAGAAGCTGGCCCCTTCCCAAAGGCAGCTGCACAAAGGGCCTGCAAACGTGATACCCAAAGCAACCCTGTGCTGGCAGAAGTACGAGCTCAAGATGCTAATACAGTAGACAATTTCCTATAGATTTTTTTTTAAAAACCTGCATTGTTCATGGAGTGTGATTTAAGGAGCTGTATGTTATATCTGAAATGGGCTCCTCCGCACTACACAGGTAGGTTTTATTTACCCATGCGACACGATAGCAAGTTGCACTGGAAATTCACAACCATTTGGGCTGGAATGTATGTTTAGGTCTTGTGACAAACAAGCCCAGGAAGGCGAACACGTCCCGGAGGAGCTCTTTGGCCACTCCCAGGGAGAAGCTGAATTTCAGACTGCTTTTGGTAATTAGATGTACTAATACAAGCTACCCTGTGGGACTGCAGGGAGCAGACACGTGGCCAGACAGGTGGTGAGCAACGAAAGTAATGAGCTAGCAGAGGTCAGAAGGCAGGCAGCTTTTCTTTACGAGCTACACCCGGCTGAGTACAACGCAAGAGAGATGTCTGCTTAAGGAACATCTCAGCCAGACCCAGCACATTTACTGGTCAGCGCTCAGAGAGCTGTCAGCTTCAATCGCTTCTTATTTAAAGAAAAAAAAAATTAAAAATTAAAACACTCCAGTAAAGAAAGCTCATTTGCTCAGGTGGCGACTCAATTCTGTGCTTGATTTGTACCAGTGGGAGAGGAAAATCGTTGTATTTGTTCCCTTCACAGATCTCTGACTGTGAAGGAAAATAAATTATTATTTTCCCCTGTTTCTAAGTGGCCGCAGATTGCATGTTCCTGTAATAGTTTGCCATGGCTCTTTACCAGCCTTTGAGCAGAAGCTGAAGAAAAACCCCAAGTCTCCAGATCACCTGGGGGTCCCGTGACCTGTACGGACATCACGATTTGCAATGGTGTACTGATGACATCTGATGTTCCAGTGTCACCCGTGCCCACGTGGCCAGACTGATGACAGGTTTAGCCATATTGAGGTTTCAGAAACCAGGATGATAAATGCCAGTGGGACATCCGAATTTATAAGTGACAATTTGATACCAATGTATTTTCACCTACAAAGTACAGTCTTGAGACAACTCTGTGGACCAGCTGAGCCTTTGCCCCAAATATATCTCCCTCCACAGACATACCTCTTCCATGGCTCACTTCTGCTGCCTCTTTAAAATAACCAAAAAACGCGTCTCACCCATGCAATTGCCTCAAGCCTGTCTCTCCTCCACCCTTGCTCTTTAGTCCTCTCCCTTGACAGTCACTCCCATTTGTCTTGTATCCTCCAGGGAACCGAAGAGCCACATCTACCCCAGTGGGGCTTTATAAGGCTTTTAAAACCTGCTTATAAGATAGCTCAGCAGAAAGAAATCACATTATTACCTTTTTTTTTTTTTTTAACCATGCAGCATCCTTAGCAGAGGCTCAGAAGTTGCATTGCCTTTAGTCATCACTAACAGACACTGGCAGAAGATAATTAGGAAGCCTGAAAAACCTCCAAACAATAGTACCTCCACATTAGAAGAGATATCCAACAAAGACACGGTATCAGATCAGCAACTTCTAGCCTCCAAACAAAGGCACAGGGCCTTCACTAGGATAGCAGAGTGAGAGGTGACTCAGCAGAAAGATTAATTGCTGGTCATTAAGTACTGACAAACCTCAGCACGATACAGGACTGGAAATAATGGCAGTCGTCTTATACTGAAGAACCGGCCAGCAGAACAAAACAGGCAAAGCAGCAGAGAAACATGGTGCCCCTTCTCTTTGACAAGGGGAGATAGGACATAATGTACTCAAAAGGAGAGTGTATTACAGCAAATAATTCACTTTAAACAGGCTGCAGAAGTTAAAAAAAAAAAGATTTTAACCGTTGAAGCTTCAAACTTGTTAAATAGAAAAAGTGGATAAAAATGCATCCCTTAGAGAAAGCCATTGCACTCTCACAGGGGTCTCTAATTCCTAGCAATCCTCTCTGGCCATCTCATGCATGTTGCTGCCATTTTTCACGGATGCTGGTTACTTTTTCCAGCTGTGTCAAGGGCTTGTTGCTCTGTTTCTTCTACAGAAAGCTGAAGCCTGAGGTTCGTAAAGCTTTGTTGCGTCAAGGAATGACATTCGTGTTACAGTGAGCTGAAAGAGAGAGGTTAAATCCATTCCCAAAGCCTGCTTACTACAGGAGAAAAGAAATGTTCAGAATCAGTGCTGTGTGAAAGAGATGGACTGGGAAAGAAGGAAAATGCAGAAGACCAGCAACTTGATTAGCTCTGAACAGAAAGAATTCCAGTCTCTGAGCAGTGTTTTCAAAATGATGCATGTCCTTGTAAGATAAGAGAAACATCTTCAAAAGAGTATTTGTGGGCTTATAAGCTCTTTACTCTGTGCAGAGAACTTCTAGTTCTCCCCTCTCGATTCAAAATGCAGCATGACAGCCTAACAGTTGCTATAGTTTTGAGGAGTTTAACAGGGAAAGCAGCAGTGGCAAAATCATTTGCATGGATTACATTGCTTGACTTCACCACTTTCTAACTCCTCTGAAAGGCACAATTTCGGATTGACTTGCTACTACTTTTGCATGGAGCCAAAAGATAAACATGAAGAAAGGAGCAACCTTGTTCTGATACACAGCAGGTGGGGCAGGACAGGGTTGCTGATCACCAACAAGACTTTATTTGATATTGGTTGAACTCAAGAAGCACCGTTTGTTGAGTACATTTGACTCATGTCTAGAGGAGCACCATGGTGTGAAGCATTGCTTTTTGCACCCCTGTCCGCTGGCTTTCAGCAGAGGGAAGAGTAGGTCTTAAGTAATTTGCTAAAAGCAGATAATTGACTTCATTCTTTGAGATTAAAGTTAGGATTACAGGTCCATTTCTAAATGAGCCATAGAGTTTGCTTCTAAATGTTACAGCCAACATTTACAGGTTTGGCATAGCAATTACCATATGAATTACAGCCTGAATTCTGCAAGAGACAAGAATTCTGCAAGAGACAAGAAATCATATGATTTAATCATTGCTTCTGGCCTGAAACTCACACCACTGAACACCTTACTGCTTTGAAAACACTTTCAGGTTTCTAAATCACGTGTGGCAACAGGACATCTGCTCACAACACTATCAGAAAGACTCCACTGAGTAAAAACTTTCCATGCTTAGTCTTGGCTTCATGATAAACATATATGGGAATTTTACATGAAATCTCCTGTTATTTCACTTGAAAAATATGTAAACTCTCCTGACTATCCTATGTCTTCATTCTTTAACATGCACACAAGAAATGGGTTTAAAACCTTCGTACCTGGTCTTTGGATGATCCTATTTCATGGAAGTCAACCTCTAAGGAAACTGGGTGGACAGAGGGTGACTTTTTTGTTATAAGTCATGCATGTCTACATTCAGCACTTCAGCACATCAGCTATGTTACAATTCCCTCCTTTGTTCCCAACCCTTCACTAGGGAAAGCCTTTGTTAAGCACTCCATCAATTAAGACTTCCTGTATTAAGTATAGCTCAGACAAGTAGCTATACATTAAAGATATGATTGCGTAAAACACCTTGGTATAGATTCCTCAAGCAGATACGCTGCTGACTGTATTAAACAATCCACATTTAAAATAGCCTGAGCTACCTGTGCTTCAGTTTCAACCATTGCTGCACTTCTGGTGATTTATCAGTAGTGAGTTGGCACCACAATATTTTAGCTGTACCAAGGTACCTCCTTGAAAACTTCACAAGCACTTTTTGTTACTATTTTCTTCCTCTTTATAGCCTTATTTCACCACTGGAAAAAATTAAAAGTGCCCCTAGAAAAAAAGGAAAAATGTAGTCAGATACTTAAGGGCCAGGCTGCTAAAGATTTCCATTCTTACAACACCAATGTCTATTAAGAGAAGTCATTAAACCAGGTCTGGAACATTATCGAGTCAGACAGCATTTAAGAAGTAGAAAAAGACCCACTGTTTTCTTATGGATGACTAAACAAGCTACAATTTCAGTATAAGAAGGGGTTAATAGTAAACAACCTCCAAATTTTATCAGAACTACCTTTTTAATGCAACACGTACATCAAGAGGTAATGTTATTCACTTTACAAATAGAGAAGGCTCTACAAAACATTAAAGGCACTCAAAAGTGGTCAATAAATAATGAGTATAAAGCTAGATTAAAATCGGTGTTGACAAATGGGAGGTACTGTACAGATGAAGGGAAGATTTTAGTCATTCAAATACTTTCCTTGGTTTTAAACCCATTACAGCCCTTCAGGTAAGAACTTGAGCACTGTTGAGAACAAGGAAATCTCCTTTCCAACTCCAGCAACTACTCAGAATATGTAAAGTGTTACAGAGCAAAACCAACCGCATTAAGTATTATACTTAAACATTTAGTATTAAGATGCCCCTTTATGAACCAATGGAACACAGTTTTCCATTCTTCCTACCTTGCATCAAAAATAAATAAGAAATAAATGAAAAAACAAAATGCTCTGGGATGGATACTATAAATACTAGAAGCCTAGAGAGCCTTCCATGCGAAGAGCAGAAAAAAGCAGATTGGCTCTGCACGCTTTTGAGCACAATAAAATAAGGTGAAACAAGGTAGAGACGCAGCAGAGAATGAGAAGTAATAAAAAGAAATACCAAGTACACTCCTCAGCTCTTTCTCCCACTACAGCAGAAAGACATCATACTTAAAATCAAGGAAAAAGCATTTTTCTTCGATCAAATCAACTATTAACATGTGGAACTCCTTGCTACAGGATTCATTGAGGTCAAGGGTGCTAGAAGGATTTAAAAACAATTAGATATTTACATGAATAATAACCAAAACCCTCCAGAGTTACATTACAGCAGAACACCAAGAGCTTTTGCTCTTCCATTTATGCAAAGAGCTTATAACATTTCACTGCCTGGGGCTGTTGCAGGCTGGATAGCCTCTGACCTCCATTCTGCTTGTTTTTCTCCAAAGCACTTTGCTTTGGCCATGGCCACACACACGGTCCTGGGCAAGGAAGAGTGGCACGATCCGTGATTCACATGGGCATAGCTGAAATCCTGGCTTCAGAAACAGACATGGGAAATCCCCATCGGTTGCACAGTCCCACATTGCAATGCCTGAATTCCAAACACATGATTCTCTCTTTTGTCTAGCCTTCATGATATGTTTGTTTTGTATTTAAAGATTTAATAACATTAAGTTGATTAGTTGACTTTAATTATTGTTATTATTCAGCTGTACTAAGAAGCTTTTTTTAAAAAAAAATCCTATTGTATTTTCAACAGTGCCTTTACAGAATATTTTTATTATTCCCTGATTCAGCTATTTTGCATACACTTGCTTGTTCTGTAAGACCTTCTGGGTCTTGTGTTATTAGACAAAATAAAAAAGATGAGCATTTTAGAGAAATTTCACTGTATATTCATGTGGCATTTATACAGCACTGGCAACACAGAAATAGAATAGCCAGTCATTCCCAAAGGGATTCAGTGCTTGGAGCTGAGGCTGGCTGTGTATTTTATAACTTCTCCAGCTCAACTTTCAGACCTCAAGGTTCAGCTAATGACCTCCTCATAGCTTTTATTGGTACAACAGTCCCCAAAATAAAACAAAGCAACCCACAGCCCTCCAAGGAAATTCTCATCTTTATTTTATTAATGGGGAAACTGGGTTTTGGAGCCCAAGAAATCACAAGAGCCTTAAAAGCAAGATGGCAGCAGAGCCAAGGCAGAATCACCGCACTCTGCTCCAGCTAACCAAAAAGCCATTAATTAATTTGAATTTGAGGTAGCAAAAAGCTGTAAACAAACGAGAAGACAAGTTCTAAATGGAAAGGAAAGCAAATGGCCCTTGTTTTCCTACAGAACCACAGAATTAAGGGGAGATAAAGAGTGGTTGCCTAATTGAGGGCACTAGCCATTGAACAGTCACCGTGAATAAAAGTCAATACAACTGGCACTCAATTGTCACTGCGCATAGTGCTCTGGGGAATAATGGGATCAAGCCACCATATAAACTGCCACTAGCTCTTCCTATTTTACATTTCAGACCTCTTTCTCTCTGGCCAGGTTGTTAAAACTCATGTTCAGGCCACTCCTGTCTGAGAAGGCTTCTGCTGTCCCCTTCCCTGCTGGCCCGTGGCTCGCAGAGGGCACCAAGGCAGAGCAGAAACAAAGGTCACAAAGGTCTGTCCCATGGCTTCAGAGCAACACAGTGCCTCCCAGCTGCTGTCCACCAAATCACTACACAATGCTGGAACTCAGTTTCCCCATTTGTAATGGGCAGAGGTGAAGCTGACCTGCCTAGGAAGGCAGCTGAAAACCTGTTTGTGAAGCCACCGCTCCTTTTCTCCCCGCCGTTATTCCAAAAGGCGTTTTCGGTTTACTCGGATGTTTAAGCTTTGCAGAAATGCAAGCAAGGAAGCAAATCAGCCCCAGAAGTTTTCTCAATGCTTAATGAATTGCACTGCGGTTATGTCAATATATATTAGCTACTCTATAACATAGAAGAGTTATTGGTAATCTTTACCATCCAATAAAAAGAAAAACCTGCTATTTTTGTTAAAATAGAGATTTTAGGTCTTTCTTAAAGTTGATCACTGCTTTCAATAAAGCCTAATGTTCAGTTATAATAGTTATAAAGCACTGTTCACACTCGCCAGGATAAGTTTCATGGAAGTGATCTTTGTAGCTCATAAAAATGACACTCCAGTGTATTTTGCCATCATAGCAAGAGAGGCTTATAAAATAGCTGTGGTGGAAAGTAAATAAAATATAAATGACTCATCTCAGGCAACAGTTTCCCCACCTCAGAGACTGTGCACTGTATCGCTTTTTGTATTATATCGTATTAAGACAATTGCTTTGATCTCAGCAATAAAGCAAGTTGGCCCAACTCCTTTATTTTTGCTTAACCAAACTGGGATCTTCTGCAATAACTTTAGTGTGACTGCGCAGGAACAAGCACAACAAAAATAATAAGTGCTAGCTGGGCCCTGTCCAGGTTTTGCTGGCCAGGGACGCCAAGAACTGGTCCTGGGGTCCTTGTCCTTGCCATCACCAGACTCTACGTGCCACGCACCTTGGTCCAACGTTAGCTGTCTCTCCTTACCTGCTTTGAAGATCCACTCCAGGTATCCATTTAGCTCCCGTTCTATTTGCTGCTGCCTACGGAGTTTCAGGAAAGCTCGGCGATTTTCTACCCTCTCTCGTTCTTTGGCAAATTCACTACAGAGCGAGAAGAATAAGAAAGCACATCACATAAAGTCAGGGAAAATACGCAGCCCTTCTTTCACCGTTGAGATTGTCTCCACAAAGCCTGTGAAGTCGATAGCAGCGGGAACCACAGCACACTACACATTGCTGCCCAACAAGGCACCACTTTGATTCTACCTCAGCTCTTTCTCTGCCCCTCATCCTGCAGGAGGACTGCAAAGTCCGAAATGCACACAGTTCTGTTCTGGGGCCACACAGCATCCTTGCCAATGAGATCCTGATGCACTGCTGCATACATCTGTCCAGCCAGGCAATATGAATTACTGTCCCCAACACTAAAAGCTCTCCTCCATCCCTCTCCACCACCTAAATCACTATCCCCAGATAATTCCCCCTAGAAGCAGAATATTTTGTCAGAGAGGCACCAGTGGTCTTTCAGTTCTGGAAGAGATTTACTTTTCCCAGTTCACCCTCCTCAGAGTTTTCCCAGGCTTAAGCCAACTTTGACGAGCACAAGTTAAACGAGAGCTGTAGGTGAGGTTGGGTACTCTGCAGGAAGGTGAAATACCCTCAACCCAGAGCATCCGGGGTAACAATGACCTTACTAATTGATAAGATCACATGGAAAGCAAGCAAATTGTCATCAGATTATGACAAGGCTATACAGCGTGTGGGGGTGGGGTAAGTGAGAAAGGAAGCAAATAACACAGGCTCGAAAAAAAAAAAGAAAAGAAAGATTCACCCAACCACTGCAAAAGCCTTTTCCAAGTACATCCTACAGCCTACCTTGAAACGATGCTGAGATGACAGTGCAGTAACAACCTGCACACACCCACACTAAGGCTTTCCCCAGGCCGGCCTGTGTCACCTCTAGGAAGCTCCTGGTGCTCCACTTGAAGCGACCTCTGCAGATGTCCGTGTCCTCTACCATTTGCAGGGCTCCGAAACAGCCTCTGCAGCCCCTTGCTTTGAGCACACACCAACGAGGGGTTACAGGACTGAATCCCGTGAGAGCTTAACCTGCGTGGTCAGAAGTGTGGTGAGGTTTTGTCCCTCACATATACCAGTGCCCCAGTCTTTGTCCCACTTGACATCTTAACATCGCTGTCTCCTTTCTTGCAAGCCTTAGTTAACCCCACTCTTCACTAATCACCTGCTCATTACCCATGCATGCTCCTCAGTAAGAATTTAACAAGGAGCAGGAGACAGAAAGAAAGAGGAAGAATGGGGAAAAAGGAGCTGCAAGGGCCAAAGCCAGCTTTGTATTCACAGTCTCCATTTCACCCCTCCAAGCTGACAATTTGCTTAGTTTGGCAGGACTGCCTGACCCGCGGAGAAGGGGACTGCAGGAGGACTTGGCTCAGCACTGCGACGCACGCAGCTACCAGCCGCGGATGTGAGCTGCCATCAGCTGAGCTGCTCTCCTGATTTTGGCAGCGCGCTCCCAGTCCCCTGATTCCCCTCTCCTGTCCCCCACCTGACCGCACAGCCCATCCTTGAAACAGAGGAAGCCGAAACACCGCTCTGCTCTGACAGCTCCTCCTTGGCATGTGTCCGCCTGGTGGCTCAGGAGCCTGCACGTGTCAGCTGGGCTGCCCATTTTCCCCCTCTTCCTTTTTAACGTGCTCGTTTCTGGTTCAGCGCCTGCTGGTCGGGGCCACGGACCTCCTCTCCTTTTTTTGATTTCTCTCTGGATGGGGAAGAATGGGATCGGACAGCACAAGGTGACAACACGCATTTAACCTGCCAGGCACGGAGGGGTGGGGGATGATTTCCTGCATTGCTGGCGTGTGTCGCCATGCGCTTCCAGAGCAGGGCCGTGCCGGGGGGCAGCAGGAGGCGATACCCAGCGGGGAGCCTGGCCGAGGGCCGCAGCGGGCAGGAAGGGCAGCAGGTGAGCCGTGGCACCGCTCCCGCGCCCCTCAGGAGCAGGGGAGGGAGAGCTTTGCTGCAAAGCCTTTCATCCTCTGCCAGCTCCAAGCTGGCCTAGGGACAGTGAAAGCTAACTAGGTCTTGTCTCTTTGTTCTCAACTTTAAACGTGTAAGAAAATGAGGTAGAAACCATGCTAAGTTGCAAGCCTCCAGTACTTTCCGTGCAGTCATGCACTCATTTTGCAAGACACCGGGGAGGAAACGTTGCTGAGCCTGAAGCTACCTGCGCCCACCAGAAGCTGCAGGGAGGCACAGCCCTGTGCCAGAGCCAACCAAAGCAACATCTCGTGGCCTAACAGCCCAAGTACAGGCCTCCTGCTCCCTGCAGCTGCCTGGTTTGCCCTGCCAGAGCAGCTGGGAAGGCAGCTTTCAGGAGACAACCCCGGTACCCTGGGTCTCTGCTCACTGACTGTCGTCTGAGCGCAGCAGCCTGGGGACTGGAGTGCCCTGATGGGTGCTCTTCCTAGGGGAAGGAAGCATCGTTCGCCCTCTCAGCTCTCCCCAAAGATTTGATTAAGCTGGAACTTGACAAAAGACTTCATCATGAAATGCATTAATATAAGCATGCTTCTCTCTCCGCCGCTACGTTTATCATCATTCAAGAACTGAAATATTCCCTGTTTGCAGTACCTGGAAAACTCTCAGAATTCCTGCATGAGAACTTCTCAGCAAAATTACAGAACATTTTCAAAGACAAATGGAGAAATTCTATCAAAATGCTGTGTTTCGTCTAGAAATACTTGAGCTGAAGTTTTCCTGACAGTTCTAAAAGAAATCACTGAAAACCCCATAGGAATATTTGGCAGCAGTAAATAAGTTTCCTGTTTTATCCAGAATAATTGCTATTTATGCCACTGACTTTCAAAAATCTCCCAAACCTTCTGGGAAACTTGGGCAGGAAATATGCTGCCTCCTGACCAGCTTTTCCTTTAGGACTTTCTTCACAGCTGGTCCTCCATGCTTTGGCCAGTTTTGTATGGCAGAATATTGAATAACACTCCTCCGTTGTTGCCCTTCATCAACCACTTTTTCCCCCAAACAGCCCCCCCAAATGCTCCTTTTCCAGCACTGCCTGGTGAGGCATTAGGAGGAGGAAGACTGGAAGGGCTGGTACTCCTACACACAGCACAGCATCGGGAGACACTGCTTTGGAGGAAGACAAGCTCTGCCTTGGTAGATGACTACAGTGCATTTTAGTTACAACATGACAGTTGTGAATAACTGATCCTACAGAGACAAGAGGAACAGACATCAACGGGAGGACATTCATCATAGAAACCATACGCCACACCAGTCAAGCTCAATGTGTCACTTTTTTTTTCCCCTCAAGAGTGGTTGGTGCTTAAAGTCACCAGGAAAATGGATGATTGTCTCTTATCACATTAGATTAGGGGGAGGAAGAGCAAAATATATCATGGTGTAAATATGCACTGGAATGGCCACTTCAGAGAAACTCATGAGCCTTCCCAACCACGAGAGAGACAAGGTCAATCCATGAGTAACCAGAAGGGACCATAAAAGATTATAATCCAATGACATTCTTACAAGTACTTTACCCGTGTTGGTCTTAAACGGAAAAACAAAAAACAAAAACAATAAACTGTCACACCAATCAAAAAAAAAATTCTGATCTCCATCCTCCAAGTCCCTGATTGATTTTCGTATACAAGAGAAAAGAGCTGAGATGGAGCACCATGTAACATGCCTCGTGGCCTTGGGTTTCATGGTGCACTCCCAGGCTTGCTACAAGACTAATCACACCATTCAACCTCTGCGATTCAGGTTTTCCCAGTAGAAAGCAGACACAAGTGCTTCCCACTCAAAGGAAAGAGGCAAAGAGAGACGATATAGCATTACTGTCATTGCTACCACTAATAGTGGTGGTGATTAGCAATTCATGATAATGACATAGATAATTAGCTCCTCATTCAGAACAGTACCACTGAGCTACACATGATCTCATGAAAACTCAGATCTTATAATGGGAGAGCAGCCTTCATCTACTGAATCTAAAGCACTGTTCAGAGCAAGCAAAAACAGCACACATCCCAGAAGGGCCTCACTAAGGACTCCCAGAAAGGAATTGAAAAGGACTTTAGAATTTTATGTCTAAAACAACAGCACCAAAAAAAAAATATCTATCAGTTTAAGGATTGGTATCATCTCTAGCTCAAGCATTTCAAAGGAATGAGTAAGGCTGAACCTGGGTGGCACGTGGCATTGAGGGACATAGTCATGCCTGGAAAAATGCAGCCCCCAAGAACCAAAAGGAGCCAGATAAATTCAAGGGGGTGAGCTGCTAGCTAAGGAACTAGCCAGGCCTACAGATGTTTGACTGCCTGAGTTACTCACAGGCCAAAATGAATTCTCCTGGTGGAGAAACAAAATTGGCTGAGACAGGAGGCTTAATTTGTGAGCTTTGTTGTTCGAACATGGAGCAGTGCCCAAGTACAGACTTGATATTTGACAGCAGCCTGTTAAACAGCCCACATCGCTTGGGAGCAGTGAGGGACAGGCTGGGGGTAGCTGATGGAATACACCAACTCCTCTGGCTGCCTGGCGTGCAAGTTGGAGGAGCATCACTGCAGGAAGCACGTGCCAGAGGAGCGGCGGTGGCACAAACTCACACATTTCATGCTACTAGGGGGCTGCTTGGATGAGGTGAAGCACTAAAAATTCCTGTTTCAGTTCATCCCATTTAAAGCCAGCAAGGAAGGAACCTCACAAAAACGATTCAGTGCCAATTACCTGGCTATGTTTCTGCAGACTTTCAGAAAGAACAACAGTGAACTAGGAATATCCATAGGATGCTACAAGTGGAACCTGGAGATAAGAACATGCACTTGTAGGACCCCAACGTACGAACATGCTGGGTGATAAAACAGGAAAAAATGGGCATGATACTACCTGCATTTTTTTCAGCAAAGCCAGGTCTCTTGTGCTCCTGACAAGCTGCAACTGCTTGCTGAGGGGCTGTACATTACTTACCAGACCTTCCAGAGTGCCCTAGGGTGAGTTAGTGCACAGGGATCATGCGCATCTCTAGGCCTCCTGGCATCCTGAGAGCATCCACATGCAAGCAGAAACGCTTAATTGGATTTAAGGGTGGAAGCCCATTTCCTAACATTTATTTTTGTTAACCATCTGTGGGAAAGAACTAGAAAGAGATCCTTCATTTTTGTTTTGTTTTCTTTCTTTGTCGGGTGCCTGTGATGAAGAGCTTTGCCACCTCATCCTAATCCAGCCAAATCCTTGCTGCTTGGGTGAAGCCAGTTTTGACAGCATGGTGGGGGGCAGATTCCTGCTGAGCCCTCCTCTTGCTCCTGCCATCCTACAGCTCTTACAAGGCTTACGTGACTGAGTTTGCTGCCACATACACACGGTCCTGCAAAGACCCCTGCAGCTTGCTTCGGCAGGGTCTGATCCAGTTAATACTCCTAACATTTCATTCACTAACGGCATCAGCATGCAAGTGTTCACAGAAAAGCAGATTCTTGCTGCAGGGAAAGAATTTGTTCTGCAGGTTCGTATCTCTGTCTTTTGTCTTCCTGAAGAACAGTAAATCCTTCAGAAGGGGAAGTGTGTGCTGGATGCAACAAAAAAAGCCCAACACCTTTATGACTGTAACTGTTTATACAACAAAGGACACAAAGCCTCGGCGGTGCTAAACATTTATCTTACCTTGTGCAAACCTGTACTTTGAGAGGCAAAGGCAGAGAGCGAGTCCTGGAAGAAAGGGAGCCCACAGAGAACCAGCAGCAGCAAGATGGATAAGCAGCAGCAAGATGAAAGGAAAGAAAAGCAGCTGCTGGGGGTCCTGGATGAAGGTGCAGGAAGAGCCTGGGGACCTGCTGAGCATCCCCATCCCCCTCCTGAGGCTGCTGTGGTGACTCAGACCAGCACAGAGAGAGGTGGGCAGGATGGCCAGGAAGGAGTGAGGGTGTCCGAGCAGGGCAGCAGACACCATCTTCCCCTGATTCCTGAAGCATTTTGCTTCAGCAGGGTGCGCTGTCACTAGGGAACCAACATTGATTGCAGCACCAGAGACCCTTTGAAATCTCTCTGAGATTAAATAACCGAGCAGAGGCCCAGCACGGCTCCAGGAGCCTGAAAGGGGCTGACAGGGAGGCAGCAGCAGGGGAGCAGGAGTCCTGCAGGGGGAAGGCAGCCTCCACCTGGCCCCCTCGGATGCCCCAGCCTTTGGTGTTTCTCAAAGGAGCTTCACCAGGAGAGGACCAAAGGCAGCCACAGCAGGGGCCGAGTTATTCGTGGCAGCAAAGAGAAGGCAAGGAGCGAGGGAAAGGGATGGGGAGAAGAGAGCGCAGTGTTCCCTTCAGGGCATTAATCAGGGTGGATGCCTGTAGAGGTGGAGGGCTGAACGGGTAGAATCCAATTTGGCTTAGGAAAGAAAAAGATGAAAAGCAATACATCCAGGAGTAAAAAAATAAAATAAAATCCAGAGCCAATCTATCCTGGCAGAGAGATACGGGAGGCAGCAAGGTTGAGAGAGAGCTGGGCATGACAGCGCAGCACAAATTACGGAGTTTGCAGCACTCCGGGGAGCAAGACAAGAAGTGCAATTTCCAGCTGCCTGCATGTGAGGGGTCACGGCCTGGGGCTGGGAACCCACAAAGCCAGCAGCACGTGGCTCAGAGCTGTCCATAGCTGGCACCTCGGAGGGCTGCAAACAAAATAGGAGGAGACCAGCAAGGAGCCCCGTTCTCTACCACAGCATCAGACATCTTCACCAAAGTCAGCCATGGGAAGACTCCAGGATTGACCAGGGCGTGGTTATCCTCGTGCATAGGCAAAAACTGCAAGTGCAGAGAAATCCGCAAGCAAAACTTAAAATAATGTGATGCCTCTCTGCCTTACTGATTTGTAACCACGAATAGAAATGCATGTAGATTATTAACCCAGTGGTCTTAAATACCTCTAAAAATCGGGCCCGGGTCACCACTGAGCACAAACAAAGTGTATTGATTAGAAAGCTTGTCTGAAACAAGAAGGGAAAAGCATAGAAATGCACTTAGTTTGGGCAAGAAGAAAATCTGAGGGAGGTGGAAGAACGCTCCTCCCAGGGGTGCAAAGGGATCATACAGGAAAAGTGCTGGAATGAGATGAAACTAAGAAGGCAATTCACCTGGAAAGCCATCAGTAGGAATTTCTTCATGCTGATGACTTTTGCTACCTCTAAGATACTATTTTCTCATCCAAAAAAAAGTGCTTTGCTGCAAAGTCTGAGTTTTGAACCTTGGTGTTAAACAAGGAAACCCAGAGGAGGACTGAGATTCCTTAGTGCTGAAGATGACAAAGTTCTGTGGCTCCTCACCTGCCCCAGGTTGTCCCATCAGCTGCATGAAATCCCAAATACACCCACTGTTATCTGTCTCACCTTCAGCTCCAGCCAACCAAGATGACCCTGGGCATGGTCCGAGGGGTCATGCCCACCTGCCCCAGCCTGAGCCCAGCCACACAGACCCAGCGGGCTGAGCAGCTTCACCCATCCCAACGTCCACCACGCAGGAGTAAGGACCGACTCCATCAATCCTGCACAGCCAGAGCTGCTGCTGCTTCCTCCTCATTGCTCTTAAGAGGGGGGAAAAAAGAATTTCTCCTCAACCAGCTGATAAAAGATGAAAGTATCACTGTGGGATTGATCACTCGGCACCAAGCCAGGCTTCACAGTCACTTTTATCACTGAACATAGCAGGAAGATGCTTCAAATGCAAGCTAGATACGGGATACGTCGTGTATTTCTAGAAGGAGAGTGCAGAGGTGAAGCCTTCAATGCATCTTCCTTCCTTTTGTTTTTACATCCAGCTTGTGATAATTTCACTTTGATTCCATCTAATCTGATTTGAACTGCTGCAAGTGCCACAACTGGGCAAAGCTGGTCCCAGTGAGGCAGTGGCTCTGGGCAGGGGGACATCGTTTGTCTCGTAGCATCGATTGCCCAGTTCAGCTCAGTGCACGTACTGGATAAACCTCTGGCTCCGTTCTTCAAGCCTGCACCCCAGAGTCAAAGCAGAATTCCTAGGCAATTTAGGTCTCCTATGCATCACTCCTATCTTGCAGGCTTTAATTTCCATTGCAGCATAACAGAAGGTCAAATAAATGTAGGCCATCTCTCCTGTACAAAATCAAAACACAAAAAGAGCAAGGGAGCTACACTTGGTAGGACATTTAGCTTGTCGAGAGGAAGCTCACATGAAAAGTCGTCGCTCCTTCTGCAAGAACCACACGTGCTTCTCCCAGATTTGTGTGCAATGGTGGATTTATTAAAAAGGGTGATGAGCTAGGAACTACGGGAAAGAGAATATTCCTTTTGTTGTGTCTTTCCCCTTGTTTTTAAGGGCAGGTTGAGGAAAGACTAAAAACAATGAGAATGCAAGCGGAGTTTCATATCTTTTCATGATGCAGCTCTTCTAATGCAAATAATTAACAGCAGCCAAAGTCAGATCACAGCAGGTAACAGCGAACTTGGAACTAATTTTCAGGGAAAATGAATGATTGCCTCTGTAATGAGGGAGAAGGAGGACAGAAGAACGCTTTGCCATTATGACAAATTAATCAGCCTAATTCTCCTCCAGCCTCTGCATGTCTTGCAGGCAGAAGTTTTATGATCTCAATCTGGCAAAAATCCTCAGGCCGGGAAAACATGTCATGAAACTCAGCAGAGCAAGTCACCGAGACAGCCGGGTCGGTGAGGTCCTAACGGGGCCGTGCTTGCCCCTAGCAAGCTGCTCGAACAGCCCCAAGGTCTCAGTGACCCAAGGCACCACAGTCAGCAGTGGAAACAGATATCCCCCGGGGAGACCAGAGGACAAGGCAGGGAGCGTTTAATGTGGCTCTGCCCACAGAGCATCACCCCACAATGCAGACTGCTCAGAACAGCGTGCTGCAGTGAGGAGTAAAAGCACCATTTACCCTGACCCTCAATTCACCTGCAAGGTGCCAGCACTGTCCGTGGCTGTGTCCCTTGCCAGGCTCCTGCTGTTCCAAAGATGCTATATTCATAGAAAAAGTCTCCCTGCGGTTCCTACACCTTGTGGTCTCAGACAACAAGAGGCAGGCGTTGCACAGCTCAGGGCAGAGCAGCTCTGGGCAGCGTTACAGAAATACACGGGGAAGATGCAAACTGGCCATCGTGGTGCCTCTTCCCACTTGGTTATTGCAGCCAGATGAGTAAACCTCAGGAAAGATAATTACTCTTTGTTGGCTGGTCCGGAGATCCCTCAGGCTTCACCATAAATATTTGAGGATGTGACACGCAGCATTTTTCACACTCGAGAGGCACAGACCCAGGACTCAGATGCATCATCCACAGTGCACTGCCCTCTCTGGCCACGCGCCGGCCGTCTCGCCACCCTCGCCCCTCCTCACCGCTGCGTGAAATGGTGCCAGAAAGCACTTAGCCTTGAAATAAGTCAAATCATCTTCCTCGCAGCAGCCCGTGATCATGTTTATCCTCTTTGCATCGTGTAACCCAAAGCATCCAAACAGTCACAAGTGTATTGTACGGAACCACTCGGCTCATTACCAGGCAAAATTAACGCCCAGTTCAACACCCAGGCAGTATGAAATTCTATAATCCCACCAGACCACAGAAGGAAGATGCTAGCTGGGCTGAGAGGGGAGCAGCATCAGGATGAGAAACATAGCCTTGAAAATCACTGCTAAGGAGGGACAGCGGGGAGCTAAAGGTGCTGATGGAGATGGGGGCCCATGTCCTGGTGGCAACAGCTGCAGAGCAGGATGGCAGAGGGCTGCAGCCTGTTAGCAAGAAATCAGTCCAAAGGCATACAAATGAATGAGCATTGGTCAGGACACCTCCGCTCCATGGGGGATTTTCTTCTTTCCTCACTGGAAACTGCAGAACCATGCACAGAGTTCAATAAAAATTTTTATCGGGATCATCACTGGGCATTTTCTGGTTAGAATCGAAGCCCAGACCCATGGCATGCTCCGCAGCAAACAACCCTGCGTTCAGGGAAAAGCAAAAGGTGTCTGGGGTCAACCCTTCTTAGCATGACTTGCAGCCAGAATGTTCCCATGGCGCCACCAGTGACAGTCAATCCCTTTTTCTTACAGAAAGTTTGTATTCCCCGTGATGGATGCCTTTATTGCTGCCTAAATCACAAAGAGTCTACAAATAATCTGATAACTAAGCATAATCACTCGCCTCATTCGATGGAAAAAGGTGTCTCAAGAGTAAGAGCTTATGGATACAAGTACCTAAACATTTTGCTGTTTCACACTGCTCTGGAAACCTTACAAAATACTGCCACAGGTTCTGGGAAATCAGGTACCCCAACATCCTGGGAGGAGGTCTGCATGGCTAGGCCAGCTTTTCATGATTAAAACAGAGAAACAAAGCCAAGTGCAGCTCTCCAGCATGAGCAAGACGTGTCTCATCTGTCTGTTTTCAAGTGGCAGAACACTATAGCTCCAATAAAAAAGCAAATGAGCCTACCGAATGTCTTAATGTTACCAAAAGGGAGAGAAATCTCTCCTCCTGCTTCTGTTCTCCTGGCCCACACAGCCCCGACCTTCTCTTGAATCAGCCATGGCACTCATCAAACGCTCCTCCAGAAAAATTAACCTGTCTTTTCCTGCTCCACTGATTTCTGCGGGGCTGATGAGTTTTATCAGTTCGCAGAGAGATCAAACAGGCATCAGAGAGGGAAAACAGAGAGCAGGGGAAACACAAAGAGAGAAGCAGAGAGGAAAGTCCCAGACATGGAACACAAACCTGCATTACCTCTGCCACACAAGCCGGATGCTGTGCTTCTGCCGTTGAGCCCCACACCTTTTGTGAACAAAGGCTGTAGGATTGTAGGAGCTGTTGGAAGTGTAGCTCACTTGTACACATGTACCCACCACACCTCACTGGGAAAACTAAATCTGACCGTATCCACAGTTTGACAACAGCAGAGTCTGCCTTTGCCCATGATGTGCAGCCTGGCAGGGGGGAAACTGCTACCAGCTTCCCCAGGCAGAGCCCCTTTAGCAGTGCGTGGGCAGGCTGACACACCAGCCACTTCAACTCATGTCTGCGGTAAAGATACAGGAGAACGCAACAATCCTATTGCACTGTTGGATAAACCATATTCCCAGGTACTGCACGACCCATGTCCTAGGACCACTGGGTGGTCTACATCTACTGCATCTCCATCTGGTAACTACATCTCAGTACTTGGTGGCACAAGGAGAGCAGAGCTCTGCCGGCAGTCTGGCCCACAGTGCTTGTGTCAGGGAAGGGAAAGGAGCAGAAGGCAGAGAGCACCATTTCGGGAGGGTATTTAAATATTAACTGATGACAAGAGCACTGGCAGTGCTTTGATCAGCATGCTAGAGGAGGACACGCTGTACAGCAGGAAGAGTCTCATTTAGTCTGGATGACAGAGTCAACATGCTTTTAATTACACCCATAGCCATGCACTTGGAGGATTATGTCATATCAACTGTGGCCCAAGATTTGGGGTTATTTTTATACCAAGTTTTTACCAGCATATACATATTTCCACATCTCCCTGCCACTTTCCTGTCTTCACTTTTATTATAATTCCAGAAGCAGCAGCAGCAGAGGGGACAGGTTGTTTGCTCTTTATTTTGAAACAGGTAGCATCTCTTCTGTAGCGTTTGCATTGCAAATGCTGCCATATTTTGCTAGCAGAGGAGACTCAGGACCCTAACCAGATCAATCTATCTCCACTGCTCAAACAGATAAACATGGGAGCTAAGCCCACCTTATGAGGCAGCTGCCCAGTGTTGACATGGGTTCACAAATAACTACAGAAAGGCAGAAAATTCCATTAGGAGTTATGGAAAAACTCTGTATAATCTAATATCAGTAGGAAGCTCAATAGCTTCGTTGTCATTTCATATTATTTATTTTGCCATAATCAGTGATAGCGTCTGCATACCTACTTCAGAAATCTCTGCCTTCCTTATTGTCCACTGAGGAGCACAAATAAGTGAGAGAAAATAGTTCAAAACCAACAGCAATGAAAAATACTCAGGTAAAAGACTTTTCTGTGGCTTCCCAAAGCACAGGCTGGCATGTTGAAGCTTAACTCTAATACTCGTGATGAATATGGCAGAATATTGGAAAATAAAACACAACCTTCCCAACAGGGTTTTTGTGGAAAAGGGCAGTAACAAAGACCATGCACAAGCCTGGGAAACCAGTGATCTAATCTCAGCTTGCCATTGTGCCTGGGGACATTACGTCCCCTCTTTCTACTCCACTGCTCCCTCTCTAATGTGCAGAGAGGGAAGGTGGCAGAGCTTTGTGCCACCCTCAGGAGACTGAAGGCTGCAAGGTGCTCAGATCATGAAGATAAGAAGCAGGTAAGTGAGTGCTGAGATAACCCCGTTGATTTTATTTTATTTTTTTATTTTGTAGAACCCCTAACCCTAAATCAACTTTGTTTTATAGAAAACAGAAGGTGGGATATTGCTGAGGATCCTCCACTGCAGGAGCCACGAGCTGACAGTCACTGGAATGCAGATTGCATTACGCCCTTGGGTGAAACCCTGCCCTGTGGAAGTCCACATGCACTTACCAGTGACACCTTCTCTGTAGTTCTTTCAGTGGTCAAAATCTCCAGGCACGGAGACTCACGCAAAGAATGTCCTCTAGTAAAACCACTGATTTTTCTAAAGTGCTGTCTGGGGCTTTTTGTTAGAGAATATAATGACAACAGTCTCTGCCTTCAGAGGGTCTTTTTGTCTTTGTGGTGCCTTTCCCTCACCAGACTGTTCACATATACCCAGGTTCCTACATTGCTCAATAGCTGCAAGCCCACCAGGAGCCTGCTGAGCAATGTGGTCAACACCTGTGCTACGATGTTCATTTTCTTCAGCCTCTCCCCAGGAACTCTTCCAGCCAAGGAAATCAAACCACTATATAGAGTAGAATTAAAAAGCTTCCCTCTGTGAAGAAAATATTACAATCCTTACCACTAACAAAGGGAAACTTAACATACAAAGCTGCCTTCTCGTTTTGTTTTCAACAGAAGATACACATTTATATAATATTCATAGCTTGCCCCAAGCAACCAGAGGCTTTCAGGGGAGCCAGGCTGAGGTTCCCATCTTTCAGTCACCAAATACGCATGAATCCATCACAAAGGAACAGGAGCCTGCAGGCTGCCGAGCTTCATTTTAGATCACAAGCATCATTTCAGCCAATGTGGGCTGACCCCGCTGCGCAACGAAGAAGATGAACTACCTAACAAACCACACGCGGTCCTGCCTCTGGTGCTCGCTTGAAATTGTATGTCAAACAACCATGGTCACAAAGCTCCCCCTTGCAAAGCATCTGATTATGGTGGGATGTCTGAGGAATGGCTTTGATTCAATGGCTTTCATTGGTTATTGATCGTGGGCATTATTCCTGGACCAGCAAAGCGCAGCACCTGGCCTTCTCCATGGGCTCTCTTATAATAGTCCATCTCCCTGTCTTCAAACACAATTGCACTTCTGCTTCCTGCTCCTTACCCCAGCTCGTGCTCTGAGGATGAGGATCCCGAACAAAATAACTACACTGAGCATGAATCTCTTCTTTGGAAAACACTTTTCTTTCTCTAGTAACTTAAAGAGCAAATGTTTAACACTGGAAGGCATTTACCAGTCAACAACATTAACTCTTTTCTCTCTTCCCCAGCTGCCAAGAGCCAGAAATAAATCTAGATTTTTATAGATCTATATAATTGAGATCACCTGGATGGGCAGGAAGAAATTGTGTGCAAAATGAGGTGCCAAAGTCTAAGAGCTCACAAACCATTAAGATGAGTCAGATTGTTAAATGCAGATCAAATTTCCACAGACGCTGGGGGCGTTCCAGCTAGCCTTCAAACTTGGCAGCTCGATCTCTACAATGGCCCAAACCCAGAACTCATATCCAGCAAACGCTGAATCCTTGGCTGACCCCCGGGCTTTGAACATCAAGAGACCGGTACGTCCCCAAACTCCAGACGTTGGCTTCAACGGCTAGAGATCTAAAATAAATAAATAAATGAAGCCGAGATCTTTTAATTGCCTTTTGTTGGAGCGTCAAATTTCCCCATGCTGCACAGCTAGACCAAATCCATTATGAGCACTTTGATTTTTAAGGCAACACAAGAGCAAGTGGTGGCTCAACAGGCCTGAGCCAATATAATTAGAGGAATTCGCTTAATTTCTGTCTGCATTCAGAATCATCTCAATTTAGCCTACCCTGTACCCTATAGGTCTGCATTCTTATAGGAATAGCCCACAGCAAGGGAAGGACAGGGTAGGAAGTGTGTGAAGAGGGGCGATGTACAGTGCAATGTATCACTTCGTCTTCTCTTTGTCACCTGCATCCTCTCCACAGAGCTAAAACCCACAAACACGCCTTCCCTTCTCACGTCCAGGTGCAGACAAGCAAGTCATTGGTGTCTTACCCTGACAGGACGCCCAGCACCAAGTTGAGCATGAAGAAAGAGCCAATGATGATGAGAGGGATGAAGTAAAGCCAGTTCCAGGTATTTCCTGCAGCATCATTTGTCTGGAAACCAAGAGAAGGGGAGAGAGAAAAACAAATATTAATCAGGCTCAGGAGCACCGCAGCATAACGGGCAGGGCAGAGGGCACTGGTGATTCCCCTCAGATTTCTTGGGGCTGTCTACCACCAATGTACTGGTTAGTTATGATGTAAATATGATAAGTTTTAACCACCAGCAAAAGACCTAACAAACCAAGCTGACTGTCCCACCGCCCACCCCACAATTCACCGTCAGCTCCAGCACAAAGATTCACCTCTTATTCCAGAGGGGGCCAAAATATGACTTCAAATGACCCACCTCTGTGTAGGCCTTTTGCACCAGCCTCCTCCCTCCCTCCCCCGAGCTGCGAACTGCCATGTGCTGAGCATCAGCGCTGTATTTACATCCGAACCGAGGCACATGAGGACAGGAGGGAACCACAGCCTTCCCCTAATCCGGGCTGCGTGGCGCCGTGCCCAGAATCTGTGCACGCACACGGCGCAGGAGAAGACAAGAAGTCTGCAAGAAACCGAGGCGTCCTCAGAGCGGCTGCAATCCCACATCTGCTTGCTCAGCACTTAGGAATTCTGTCATCAAAACCCCGTCTGAGGCTCCCTGATTAAGCAGCAGCCTAGATTAAGGGGAGGGAAGGGTGTTTTAGTTTATGACAAAGTTTCTGCATTCATCAACCACAAGGGAGCTCTTTAAGGAACTGCTGAAAAGTAAAATGCCACATGGCCATTTACCGAAGCCAAGAGAAAAAAAAGCAGATTCTTTTCTTGCAAGTGAAGAACGCAGCAACTTGAGAATCTGATGTCAGGTGTAAGGGAGGGGGAAGGGGAAGAAGAAGAGAAAAGACCCAAAGACATTCCTGCTCTCCTCCCTCCCCCCCTGCAGCAGGTAGAGAACAACATGGGCACAGGGCTGACCTGTCCATCCTGAGATGGAGGAGCCCACAGAGCAGCTCTTACAAACATCACCTTGCAGAAAATGCAATCATTCTAACTGGTATCGGTGCCTTTTCTTTCTTATCCATGGTGCTTTTTAGCCACTATCCCCTATCACATTTGCAAGTGAACTTTTGCTGACCAAAAGAGCCACCGAAAGAGTAAGGGCTTTAAATGCAGCCATGGATATTCCAGCCGGGTGTGCTCAATGCCATCTCAAAGTGTCTCTGCACGAGCCACCTGTGACATGGGTGACCAATGGCACAGCATTTTCTGCAGGTAATAACGCTTAGGGCACCAATGCAAGCCAATACCTTCCGAGTTGTTTTTAATATGGTGCATATCTGCACAAATCCTTCCCGGGGAACCTTCTCCAGATCACACGAACGACAAGCAGTTCTCCAAATAGCTAAGATCTTCAGAAATATCCGTGTCAGTTGATCAGTGACTCACCGGGAGGAACAGGGACTAACTAACCCAGCCACCTACCATCCCTCCAAAAGGGACGCGTGTGACACCACCGTGTGACAGACAAACGAATTTGAAGAGAAAACAGGCTGGGAAAATGAGAGCAGAAGGACAGGAGAACTCTGTCCAGTCCGTTATCTCATTTTAGGGATTTTAATATGCCTTTACCAACACTTGCCATCGCACCCCAGCCCTGATTCTCATTCTGGTGACCAAGGTGGCAGCGCTTGTGCTACCGGCTGGAGCAAACGCTCCCGATTCAGCGAGGCAGGGAACTGCCATCAGCCAGGCAAGGGGCGCTGGAAAACCCAAAAGGAAGAGCTGGAGGAAGGGAACAGATGGGAGAAGGGAAACCACATAAACATGCAAAGAGAGTGCAGTAGGTTCATTGCTGCCAAATGATCGTTTATCATTTATTTATTCATTTGAAGCCCAAACTTGGCGACAGATCTGCAATTCCATGCCACGATCAAAGCCCTTAAAATGAAATGTGCTGAAATACGACTAATTAACCACCCTCCTCTGAGCGCTCGCTAGACTGCCTTATGCTCAGGGCAGGGCAGGGCCTTGCTCTGGTAGTCCTGTCTCACACAGGGATCCAGGACAAGCCAGAAGACAAAACACCGGACACAAAGGTGAGCAGAATAACCCTCTCGAGAAAGCAGAGCCTTCACGGACATGCAGCATCTTTCCCAGTGCTCCCAGACACACTTGAACCCAAGCAGAGTTTACAGCAGCTGCTCTGCCATGGTGAGGTGCTTTCACAAATCAAAGCTGGGAGCTGCCAGGAGAACCAAACTCCTGTCCTCCAGGCACCTCCCCGTGCAGAGCAACTGGGTCTCGGGCTACGGCCCACCTCCAGGCTTGCTCATTAAGCAGGATGAGCCAAGAGATCAAATCAATTTTTATGTTCCAGCTGAAATACTTCACCGGAGTAATGCCTGGCTGACTGTCGGTGCCATTTGATCCTAACCACAGGTCTAAGCCACCAGGGAAGAAGCAGAAACAAAACACTTGTAATGATGCACCAGATTTACATTGGGAAACAGCAGGGCTTACAGGAGAGCTCCCTCGCTGCTCACCTGCTGATAGCAGCCAGAGGGCTCTTCACAAGCACCACCTGAGCAGTGCCCAAAGCGAGCTGAAGGCTTGCTCCAGGAGCACCCCGGGCACAGGGACCAAGCACTTTGTGTCCATTAAACTTGGCAGCTTCAGACTCCCACGGGACACAGGCTGCACAGGGGGAAACTCAGGCACGGGAAGTCCAAGGGACAATTTGGGGTCACGGTGGAAGCCAGGACCCAGAGGTCTGTTTGTTCTGCATCCAAAGCCCATAAAAACCGTCCATCCACTGCAGTGCTCTTCCCAACAAGCCCAGCTGCACCACGCAGCAGGATGGCCCAGGGCACAGCAGGGTGCCCCAGGACAACCTTGGCTTTAGCCGCCTGGGGACTCTCTCCTCTCCTTCGCACAGCACCGAGCACACTGACAACATCCCCGAGCAGCAACACCATGGCTGGCTATCTGTGGAGATATATGGGTGAATACTGTCACCTGTAACAAAGGCAGAAGCTAAAAGGTTTCTGTCACGCTGGGAGATTAATGCCCTGAACTCCCAATAAAGCCAAAGGGAACAGAGCGTGCTCCAGCAAAGCACGAGGAGCCCCGTGCAGCCCATCCAACAGCAGAGGAAGGCCGGTGCTAAAGCTCGCTTTGTCTCCCAGACACAGAGAGCAGTTCAGCCACTGCTTCGTTATGCTAATGAGATGGCAGCTGCATCTAATTATTAATTCATTTAAAGGTATGTTTTGAAGCAACCAACTTGAAAGCAGCCTACTGCTGCTTGCAATGTGCTGTGGAGAGCAGAAATGTTTTTGTGTTACCTTTTGGCTTCCTTTCTGCAGCCCTGGCCATGACCCTAGCTCTGGGGCAAGCAGGGAGGCAAAGCCCTGTGTTTGGCTGCCCTGAAGGATTTTTTCATGTTGTTGGAGCTTCTTGCTGCTGCAGCGGCTCTGTCCCAGCCCGCCCCAGCCCATCACCACCATAGGACTTCTCCAGCCAGCACAGGTCAGCCAAACCCTCCCTGCTCAGCCATCCCTCCCCATCCTGGCAGCGCACCACCAGCTCTGCGGGGACCCTTCCTAAATCCAGCTCTGTGGCTGGGGCATCACCAGGGCCCTCACAGCCCATCAGCCTTGCAGCCTAATCCAGGCTCCAAGGGGGGCCGATCAGAGGGAGCAGATGTGCTCGGGCAGGGGAAGCAGCACGTAAACGCTGCAGCGCTTCCTTGCCAGCACGGCTCCCACCAGAAGTGGGAAAACTGCAGCAGCCTCTGCAGAAAGAGACCCACAGCCCCGAGGAAGGGAAGCCTGTGCGGTTCCTACCAGGGCTGCTTAATCACGGTTTGAATCAGCGATGAGCTCCTGGTTCTGGAATCCCAAAACGATGAACGTGCATTAAGTGATTTTTGGTTTACACGCAGCCTTGCGAACAGGCAAGTTACTGCCTCTGTTCGGATGGTGGCAAACCTGAGGTTTTGGGAGATTCACAGACTGAAAATTAGAGCAAGTCAAACAAGGAATAATCCCCCAAATCCTATCCCCCTCTTTTCTCTAAGCAGACAGCACAGCTGCCCACACGTTCCCACACTCCTCCAGCTTCTACAACAGAACCTAAATCTGTATTTCACGTGGGAGGCGGATGGGGGATTCCCACACAGCCGGGCTTTTGTGCCGCCTCCCAGCAGCCAGCAAATCGAACACTAAAGCCATGGCCCGGGGGTGAACCTGAGTCCCGAAGGATCTGCAATCTGGAGCTGACAGCTCCTTGGAGCTGGTGCGAACAGAAGACCTGCCACCGCTTTGCACTGCCCACAGCCCCATTCAGCACATGCCAAGCAGCGATAGCGCATGTTTAAATAACAACCTCTTCAAATAAGCTATTAAACGCTGCTGTACCTGATTAAATCCTCTTGGGCAACACAAAAGCAGCAGAACAACAAAGACCTTTGCCATAGGAAAATGCCTGGTGGCACAAGGCAGGGATTCTGAATACCCTATTTGTAGACTGTCATGCTACAGTGAACCTAAGCAATAAAATCTCACTTTTCAGCTTCTGATTTCCCAGTTTTTAATCAAAATACAATCATTCTAATTGCCTCTCTCCCCAAATCATCACCGTCTCCACTTGCAGCCCCTTTATACCTGTGCTGAGAGGGAAAGAGAGCTCAGGGATGCCCACACGTCCTACGCCAGACCAACTCAGTCACCACAGATCCTCATGGGAATACACCGACCTTATTGTAAACTTATAATTAACAAATTATACAGACCTCCTAATGACTTGGACCTGCTTTGAGGAAGCCACTGCAGGTTGGGATGTCAGTGCAGGCCAGCTGCCTCGTACCACCCATGCAGCAGCGCCCAGCCCTCCGTGGCATCCTCCTTTCTGTGCCCGTGCCCCCATGAGTGCAGCCACCATGATGCAAGAGCACTCCCTGCTCGCAGCCAGAGCTACAGAAATGCTGCAAAACTTCACGGCTCGGAGATGAATGCCCTTCTGCCACTGCTGCGGGTGGGAGGCACCTCTGGAGGCAGCAGTGAACAGAGGAGCTGCACAGCCTTCACACCAAGCCCCTCTGCCACTGCTTGAAGGCAGCCAAAATACTGTCATAGGCGTTCATCTGTTGACTTTGCAACTTTAAATGAGACCTTTAATGGCAGCATCTACAGAGGTGTAAAGTCACAGACCATCATCCACACACAAGCATCACCCTGGATGCAGACCCTGAACAACGTGCAGGTTGGTCCTGCCTGTGGACTTCCAGCTAGGGTTCCCTGGCTACATAAACCAGCTTGAGAGCCCAAAGCAGCTGCTAGAAACCCATTTACACTTAGAATGACTCCACCTTTTTTTTTTTTTTTTTTAAACAGTAAACAAGCAAACCACCACCCTTTTCTAAACACAGAGCCATTCTGCTGCTTACATCTTTCTTTTTTCAGCCACTTCGGGCAAGAATCACAACCCTGAAGTAATTGCCCCACGCCTCCAAGGAAGACTTTGTTCTGTCCCATCCTTCAGCATATTCTCTGTCGATACGAAAAACAAGCAATTAGCAGACTAACATACAAACCTTGGAAATGTTTCCAGAGTAGGGTTCGATAAAGAAGGGATCTAATTTGACAGATACAGCCAAAGCTGAAACAACACAGACCTTAACTATTTACTATGATTTTAATCAAAATGTGTAGTACGCCTAAAGTTCACTCTTTAATTTAACCAATGCCTGACATATATGGGGCAATTAAAGTGCAATCTTCCCTTAAATAAGTTATTTAGCATTGGGGAAAACTCTCAGCTGTCTTTGACAGATGAACTTTATTTACCTTTCATCTGATTTTTCACAATTCTCTCTTCACAGCTTCTGTTAATTAGCAACACTTTATGTTTGATTTATTTCTGTTTCCATTCTTAGGATTAGGTGAACAGAGAAATTTCCAGGAACAAAGCGGAATCAAAACCACGTAAAGCATGTGCAATCAGCACATGGAGCCCTGCTCTGTCCAGCACATTTCCTCCAGGCACCAAATTACGCCTGCTGAGCTCTTCATCAGAGTAAGACCTTGCACAAGATGGCATTAAGGCAGCAAACCCAAATTTGCTGTGAAAGGCTTTTCTTAGTTCAGTCTGTGGAATTAATGACTACCCAGTCTATTTGCAAAAACAGTCACAGACTCAAATGAAGCTTAATGTGGCTACTTCTCTAGGACACTACGTGGTCCACATTACCATAGCATCAGTTTGCAGTTACGGAAAGTAACAAGTGCTTTCACAGATGGACAGTGAGGCACATAGGCTTCACGTGAACTTAACAGGTCCAAGTCCAAATCCAACTCATCTGAAGTCCTTGAATACATACCTGTGGGAAAGCACAAGCTTTGTCTATTCAAGGCAAGAAATATTCATTGTTATTTGAGCTATATTTTTAACTGGAATCCCTGCTGGAAAGTCTGGACCCTGTTCAACTGAAATCTCTAGAGATGAGAGATCTGCACCAAAATCCAGCCTAGTCGACTGCAGACCCATGCATTCAGCAGAACATGAGAAATTTGGTTAGAAGCTCAAAAAAACAAAACAAAAAACACCACCAACAACCCTCAAGCCTAAAACCTAGCAGGCTATCAAATAGCTTTATTGTATTCTATGTTTTATTTTCAACAAAGATGGTCACAAAACAGTTCTCAAAATACTGTAACCCTCAGAAATAAGCTTAGGGGACTAGGAAATAGTCAACGGGGCTTCATCTCTTTCAGCAGAGCTTTGAAACATTTTTCTTTCCTCTATTCCATGTACTTAGTTATCAGAAAAGTTATTAATTTATTTTCAAACATTTATTTTTCTCCCTTTTTTCCTCCCTTCCCTTCCCTATCTGTCTGCATCAACTGAAAACAGAAGGAAAAAAATAAAATTTTAAAAAGGCTTTCATCATTTAAATCTTGTACATCTCTTTTCACCCAGAAATACCAACAACCCCTGCACTGAGGACAACTTTATTTCTATTCCCAGCTTTACAGAAGGTGAAATAGGGTCACAGGAAGGTGAGAGGAAAGCTGCTTCCCCATTTCCCAGTAGACCAGTAGGAGAATCAGGAGAGAAAACTACTTTAAGTTCTGACCCCATGTTCTGGTTTATCACATAAAATATCAGAATCTGCAAAATAGTCATGTACTTTTTTTTTTTTTTGATAGTTTCTCCTTAAATTCAATCTTGGCACAAAGTCAGCCTGCTAACTTTAGTTACTGACTTTCAGATGTTATGGTCCATTTGCAGAGAGCATCTGGTATTTAGCTCTGCAGGGACTTGACAGCCAGGGAGTGCTGGCGATTGACCCTTCTGAGCAAAATTAAATTGGCAGAGAGGTGCACGTCCGATTGATGCTCAGGGGTTGTACTACCCACAGGAGGCAGATGACAGAGCACCTGCCTGGTGTGCTCATCTGTGTGAAGGAGAAAACTAAAATGGGTTGGTTAATGAAATTAGTGGTCGGCCCAAATCACACTCCTGCACATGCTGCATGCACTGAGACAGAGTTGGACTGGGATTCAGATGATCTTGAGCATCTCTCTGTTTGGGATCAGTGGGATCAGGTCCATTCAGGTGCCCCTGCACGTAGAGGAAGTGATTCAAAACGGAAGAGCCCCAGGCCAGCAAGCTGCAGAGAAATCTGGAGTCAGGAATAAACACTGGTGGTTTTGTCTGCTTACCTGTGTTTTGAGGCAAACTCCCTAACTGGAGGTCTCCATGTGTGCCCTGGGCTGGACAGGATCTCAGGAAGCCCTAAAGTCCATCTGAGGTCCAGCTAACAACCAAAGGTTGGAGGATCTTCCTGCCTCCTCCTCTACCCCATTACAATTGTGCCTTCTGTGCCTCTACAGCAGCTCCCACGTGGGTTTTGGATTTTGGGGCAGAGGATGTGTTTTCTGGGGGGCCCTTTGGGATGGGATAGCTGTTGTCCTGAGGGTCAGCAGTTGCAAGAAAAGCATTTAAAGAGCCCACTGCCCCCCTGCACTTTTTACATTTAACATTGGCCAAAACAAATCAAATCCCGCATACAATGCCTGCTCAAAGTGAACTCTCTGGGAAGAGGTGCTCTAAACTCCTGGCACATCTACACCCAAATCAGTGTTGCTGAGAATACCCTCTCCTTCACAGAAGATGTTTGAGTTACTCCACTTTGAGTTATTCCAACTTTTTACCGTCGGGATATGGGTCATCCTACCACACTGTTGTAAGAAAACAATAATCCACCTTGTTCAAAGCCCCTGGCTACTGCTTGGATCCATCCGTAACTCCTGGTGCCCAAGTGGGCGTCAGAAAAAAAATAAAAATATCCACAACTCCTCTGAGTCTCACAACACTAAAAACAATGACGGTTTGAAATGGAGATCATCCTTCTGCCCCCCTAAAAAGGGGGTCACTTGCACCCAGCACTGCAGTCACCTGATATGTAGAGGAGCAGAACAGTTATTCACTGCTAGAATCAAAATAAAATCCAGAATATTTCACAACCTGCAGACAAAGTCAAACTGCTCATGGCTTGAAACAACACAGAATCAGCCTCAACTGCAGAATTTAAAAGCCTTGGCAGCACCAGCTATGCTGAGACACCAGGCCTGGCATTAGCTCTTGTCCTCTTGGCCCAAGAGCCCTACCAAACCTGTAACAAGCTTGGGGTGCTAAAGTTAAAGAATCCCTTTGGAGGTTTTGGTGGAAGCATACCGATAGACAATTAGCACTTTGGGTTTCAATGCTTTAGGATTCAAATTTTCTAGCTTTTCTTTCCAATGATGAGAGCTAAAATGTCCCAAATAGAGAGGAAGTGAGTTATGATTCTCTCAAGCACATAATTCCAGGAACTGGGCTTTCAGAGGAAAGCATCCAAATGCACAAAATCAACTCAAATAACAGAAGATGACCCTTGGAAAAATCCTCAAAGCTTGCAGCATTAAAATTTTGCTAGGATATTGCTAACCACATACAAACATGTACTAAGTACAGTTGTTGCACGCAGTAATAATGTTAATTCAACCAAATTAAAATAGCAGCTAAATTCCTCTCTGTTTCTCCCCCTACCCTTTCCAAAGGCGCACAGAGATGGGGAGACTGAAAAAGCAAAAATGCTGATGGTTTATGCCTTGATCTGAAGGCTTATGGCACCAATAAATCAATACATAAATATGCTAACAGGATTTCTTGATAAAAAATTCGTTCTATCCTCTGATAGTGTGGACTCACTCGGCTGCTTTATTCATGAGTGTGCCTGCCTGCCCAGTGCTGTGAAAGCCTCATTCACTGTCAAAAATTACAGGCAGGCCAAGGGACTCTACCCACTTATTTTTATTAATCTCTTTTTTTTTTTTTTTTAAAACAGGTTTGGACTTTAATGATGAATGTGAACTAGGTCTAAGCAACTCCTATTGGAAACAGGCAATGCGTGTTCATGCTAAGGAAGGTCAGACCTATGGTGGAGTACCCAGGACAAAGCTCTACCCCAGCAATCATGCAACCAACTACCCCGTGAACCACCCTGGGCGGTCACAGCACAGAACTTGTCAGCAACATGTGTTTTACATGTGAGAGCATCTTCTTCGTGGTCACACAGCAAGCTCGCAGCACAACAATGAACAGAGCCCAGAATGCCTGAAGTTGTAACCAGAGCCACCCAAATGCAGCTCACGGGCTGCTTGCAGCCTCCCAATCCTGCAGCTCCCATCTGGCTGTGGGTCTTCAGATATGACAGCAGACCCAGGCGCTGCATCACCAGTGATCCATGGTCCACCCAGCAGCACCACGGGGCATCTGCACCAAGCCGCACCCATTTATCTCAAAGCCCTCAAAAGCAACGTCTAGCAAATAAAAAACCTTCCCTACCTGCACTCAATATTCTCTGTAAGTTTAAATGTCAAATTATTGGTAAAACCAAGTAATTCAAATAGTTTCACCTACACGTGACTCAAACAGAAATGTTAATGGGCAGTCAATTCCTCCAGCAAAACTTCAGAGCAATCTATTATTAAAACTAGCACTGCAGAAGCCTCACATCATTGTCTTCAAGTCTCTTTTCTCTGAGCACACAGCCAAGTCCTGCTTTCTGGGAAGGAGGAGGCCTTGTGTCACCAGGTGCCCACAGAAGGAGAGCACAGAGGCTGCTGGAGTTGGGCTGTGGAGAGTTTCAGGAGTGGTTTCTCCTTGAAAAGCAGGCACTGCTTTGGAGTTGGGGATTCTTGGAAAGCAAGAGTGCTTTGTATGTCACTCACTGCTTGAAAAGACTCATGCATAAGTAAAGTTACTCTTAGAACGAATCCAGGGTTCCCTTGAAGCTTTTTCTTCTGCTGAGAAACCAACCATCAAGGCTTCAGGTACCTTTTATCTTTCATCACATAGCCAAATTTGACCCTAAAAGCACTCTTAAAGTCACAAGGAGGGCAGAATGCACAAAATTATGCACGCACAGACATGACACGTTTAGAGTCTAGTTGCTCAAGGATATGTGCAATATTCACATAAGGATAAAGATACATTCAGACCACGATATGACTTTTGTTGGTGTGGTGAGATGATGCAGAACAAACTTTCCCTCCTACTCAGCAACCCCTGTGGCCTATACCCCTAAGTCAACAGGACAGAGACAGTCACATGGACTGATTCCCAGAACACTTAAAGAAACCAATACTCAATCATTTTCCGACAATGACCATGGGAAATTGTGGATCAATGCCCAAAATCACTGCAGATAATGGCAGTCCTCAGAATAATGCACAGGCTTGCTTGTCATCTTAAATGTAGATCTAGAGTCTTCCTGAAAGAATAAAGCCTATATACCTCAAGCACTGATTTTCCCTCCAAACATCGCAGGCAAAACCTTCCCAAGAAATTTTCAATACCAGAAAACTGTTTAAATGAATTAAATTCTTGATTCTGTTGCATGAAATATGAACAATAGACTATTGTACATGTGCATTCCTCGGCAGAGAATTGGGTTTGTGCAGAGCATGGATCTGTTTGGGTCAGGCCACCTTCTCATTTTGTCTTCTAATGAGAATAGCTTTAGCTGTACAGCTTCTTCTCTAGTCCATTATAAGCAAAATATATACTTGAAGATCTCTCTACAGCCCACAGAAAAAGCTAGAGCTGAGAGTTTGGCCACACAAACTTCAAACTATGGTATAAATTCATTAAATCTGCAGAAGATTATGAAACCGGCTCAAAGCTCTTCTCCATATTCCAAGAGTGTTCACTGGGAGGGGCACTCATGGGCCAACCAGCCAAAGATTTTGCCACAGACCACGCTCACAAACAAACTAACCCTAAAACAAACACATACCCAGCTTTTCGGTCATGTTGATCAGCAGATGACTTATTAAAAGCCAGATGAGTTCAAACGCTTACACCTGTCCTGCTGGGAAGCATCTTGTCAAGAAAGCTGGAAATATCCTTTCATTTTTTTTGGTCTTGGCTTCCTCCCATGCCGTACAGAGCAGCTGTGCAAGCCTGGTCTCTGCCAGAAGGTCTCGCCACACTTTAGGTTGTCCCGATAACTACTCCCTGGTCCTGCGAGGAGCTGACCGACCTCTGGCCAGCGAGCTCAACGCCTGGCTATGGCACCACAAGCCCTGCATGGCATAATTGCTCCAAATGTACCTGCTTCTCTGTTGAGAAACAAATAAGCATATGTTTTTAATCCACCTAAATGACAACCGTTTTAATCTAGATAAATGGCAGCATAACAGCCAGTTCAATGGGCTATACCCTGAGCTCCTGCAAACCCACGCAGACGCTCTCACTTCACCAGGACTTTTCATTTTGGACAGCAGGTAAGGCAGATGTAGAGTTGCTCTTATTTCATGAGCATGTTGCTTTCCACACTTGCTGGGCAATTTCCTCCCGTAAGAGAGCTGCAGAGTGTTTGCTGGACTTTGGCACAAGAATATTGTTGGAAAGAGCATCTGGATGAAAATCCCACTTGAAAGTCCCTGTAGCCCTGGGAATGTTACCTGCTGGAGGGGAAAGGAGGAGGGAGGCTGGCATCTCTCAATTGAAGGCAGGCAAAGGAGAACGATGGCACTTTCTGCCAAAGAGCACCTTCAGCTTGCACCTTGTTGCAGCACCCTCGCGAAACACGCCAACAGGTTGCCCAGAGCATCTCTGCCCCAACAGGCTGTTCCCTGCCTCTCTACCACTGACACAACGCAGGAAACAGCCCCAAAACCACCATCTGTGCAGTTTTCTATGCCCAGTACCTCCAGCCTCTCTTGCAACTGCACACTGAGAACCCTGCTCATCCTACTGCCAAGCTGCCTGGAGACACCATGACCCCAGCGCTGGACCCATTACTGCAGCCTGGCTTGGAGCTGCTTCTGTTCATCTCCTGTGCCCCAGAGTATGTTGTCTGCAGGTCAAAGAACAAAGACATTCTCCTGAAGCCCATGCACATCCAGCAGTAGCACCTAGCTGCAGATATTTTGGGTTTCCGTAGGGTTTACAAGAGCAAAAAAGTCCTCGCTTTTTTTTTTCTTTTTTTTTCTTTTAAAGAAGTGTTCTGTTATTCTCTTCCACTTCAACCACAGATGTAGCAGTCATGGCATAAACAGGCTGGCATGCTTCTGAAAGCACCCAGCTGCCTTTATTTCCCTTTGTAGGAAACCAATTGTTGAGCATGTAAGAGAGCTGCTTGTACCCTCGCTGCTGTAATGTTGTCAAGCTGCAAGTGAATTTCTTCAGCTGGAGTTTTCACTTCTTGGCAAGCACAGATGATTAAGCTGTTGTTTGGAGAGATTTTAATTTCTTTTCAGAGAGCAATTGCTCCGTTGAAAGGGCTCTTTAAGTTTGTATGATGTATGTCACTCTCCTGCTCTGTATGTTAAACGTCTCCCATTAAAGCCTGGGGGTGGCTGCCCCACAGTCGTTTGGAACATATCTTCACTGAGACGTTAAAGAAAATGCAGAAAATTCAGTGAGGAACTTAAACCCTGTCTCAACTTTACACGTTTGTTCAAGTGGTTTTCTGAGCAGGGTAATCTGCTGAATCAGGGCTGAAACGTCCAACCCTTTTAGCCTTAGAGAGAACTTCCATGTGGCACGGGGTCAGACAGTCTGTTTTTCCAGACAGATGGAGACCCGGCCACGGTCAGAGAAATGCATCAAACCTGTCTTGGCATCTAGACATTTCAAAGCCATTTTAGCCTTAGACAATCTCCCCATTTTCTATTGTAACAACTTTGGATTTAAACAAAACTTTCTGGATGAGGAAGCGCGCAACGCACGCCATACAGTAATACTGCATCTCTTAAAGATCTGGGACTCCAGCCCTTTGGCAAACAGGCCCTACAGCCCTCCAAAATCCAGTAGGAGGGGGAGGGAAGCAAGAATAAATGGATATCGGCCAAGGCAGAACTAAGAGCAGAAGTCTGTTGTACAGACAGGTCATCATCCCCCGAGGACCCACCAGGTGTGCAGATTCCTCCATTTACCACAGAGGTTTGTTTCAGGAGCCAGCAGAGAAATTCAACTGAGCAGGTAAAGGTTGTGCTGCTCATCCTGTGATCTCCACGAGATTTTCAGCTGAGCTACAAGCCTGCTGATGAACGCACCGATTTATTATACTGCTATATATTTTACACATCCAACTAGGTCTCATTAGTAACAAACACGCTACCCCAACGCCTGGTGTTGAATCTTTCTCGGGGGAAATGCAAGGGAGAAATCCAATCCACCTTCTGCTCAAGAGCAAGATGCTCAGGATGGTTTGGACATGGAGTTCCACGGAGGGTTTTAAGACATGAAGAAGTTTAGTTATTTTCACATTGCCTTTAGGTTTCTGCTTAGCAGCAGGACACAAACAGTAGGTGGTTCTGTTTATAAAAGAATTTTTGAAATCTGGGAAAGATGCTGAGGACTATGTGACTGTCGCAATCAAATGATAATAACAAACTAAATGAATGAACATTGACCTAAAAGATTCATTTTCCTACACAGTAACAATCCTCCCCACTACTCAAACCAAACGTATATTGCAAAAACACAATGAGGATGGAACAGGCTTAAATTGAGCAGGAAGCATGGCTGAAATCCACACCTCTATAACCAGCGGGAAGAAGGTCTATGCACCGACCCATCCAAGACCCCAGAAGAGGTATAAATGGGGCATGGACAATGCCCTGACCACCTGCAGGCTCTCTCCATCAGGATGAGTTTCACACATGGCAAAGCTGCAGCCAGAACTTCCAGCGTGGTTTTGTGCTTGAATTAAAGGCTTAGCTGCTCTGTTTTGTGCCTTTCTTACGTGGGCTTGGTCATTCCTAGGTAGGTCCCCACCTCCAGCAGACTTCCAGTACCAGTTCTGAACAAGAACTGATCCACAGCTCCTGTTGGACAGTAGGGAACAAGGAAGGCTTCTCCCTTCTTCTCTCCCAGCTATTTTACTACCTCAAAAATCCTGCACTCGGAGCTGCTGCCAGACTCTTGGCTTTTCATCCTGCCACTGCTGCCAAATTTTCCTGCAAGCGATCGGTCATACCAAAACCCCAGAAATCAACACTACCCCCACAGCAGCAGTGAGAGGCTGGGAGTTATCCATCACCCTTGTGTGCACATAGAAAATGGCTGATTCTTATTAGCAGATTACAGTCATCCTAACTGAATAGTAAATACAATTTAACACTAACAACATTAGGGGATTTTCCCTTCTCTATGACACTGCAGGGAGGAAAAGAGCACGAGCACATCCACGCAGCACCTAAGCCTGGCACAGCAGCTCAGCTCCCACGTCCACTGAGTGCCCGACTCCAGCACGTGTTACACGTGCACTGCCAGCTCTGCCACCACTGCTTGGACCTGGGCATCTCCCTCGGCTCTCAGCACATTTCCCAGAGCAACTTCACACTGATGGTAAAAGTTTAGCATCGTTGAGCACCAAGTCCCAGGGATGATCTGTCCCCTAGACAGTGCTATGGGGAGTTTTACACTATATACTTATGTACTCCCTACACTCACATTCCAGCTTTTAGGCAAACGCTGTGTTCACACAGCATTTCAGCTCATGCAACACATTTCAGAAAGCCAAAGTGAAGGCAGAGCATCCTTTTTTAATGCTGCGCTGTGGTACAGGTGCTAAAGCCACACTCTTTGGCTTTGGGGGCTCTGTGCTTTTCCAGCCCCAGGTCCTGGCACCCCAGATTTAGGTGGAGCAGATCTTGCCCCTCAGGCACAACACTGACTGCGGAACAGAAAAGAAACCTTATCAGAAAGGTGCTGTATGATTCAGAATGGCAAAACAAAACTTTCCTTTATCCTTATTCTTCCTGCTGAAAACATAAAGAAAGTATGTTAGCCAATATTTTCCCCCTTATCCTGGCTGGCTATGCTTTTGCTGGCTAAACAGTTTTATCCCTTGATGCGTTAATTCAGAACAAGGAGAGCTGATGCACACACACAAAGCATGAGCACAGGAGGCTGAACCATCACAAACCCCCTCAGCCAACGCAGGCTGCCAGCCCCAGGACATGCAACCAGCACCGTAAACAAAGCCTCATTTACCCTCACCCAGCTCAGTATCTAGCTGTTAGGGATTTGTGCTTTGTAGACTGGCTGCAGGTCACTGCTAACAGCCAGCAGTACGTTAGGCGATTTAGGAGAGAGGAGCGGTTTCAAAGCCACCTCCACTGAGTCCCACAGGGTTTGCTGTTGCACTCGCTGCTACACCAAAGTAGGCATGACAGTCATGCATTAGCAAAGGCAAGTGCATAACCTCAGAGGAAACCACAACCGTGAGCGAATGGCCAGCAAAAAGCCACTTTTAAGCCTTAACTGACAGGTTTAAGAGGTGCCTGAAAGCACAGGGGCTCTCCGGGCAAGGAAGAATTTCACAAGCAGGCAACAAGCCAGGAGGAACCTTAACACCAAGTCTCCAAGGTGAAGGGATGCCGTTTTATGATATTTGGGTAAAACCGATTCTCTTCTGCCCCTACATTTCCAGCTCATCCACCACCTATGGTTGGGCTGGAAATGGAACAATAATTACATCCTGACCTTCCCTTTCTGTATCCTTATACGAATCAGGAAATTGAAAGACAGAAAAGAGAATGAAAAATACCAAGTGAATCATAAGCTATTCTAAATTCAGTGAGGGTATAGTTCTAGTTAGGATCCAATTTAGGGTAAACTTACATTTTATTTGAACTGCTCATTCCTACTTACAAGCATATTAGGTTAGGCCCAGTCCACAGTCTTGAAATACCCACTGGACACTAATATTTGACAGTAGGAAATAGAAGAAACAGGAAAATCTCTTGCCATTAAGATCAAAAGAGAGTGAGTGTACTCTTTGACATTTTTCCTTTCCTGCAAGGAGTCCCTGTTTTGCAAAGCAAATTCCACCATGTATCTTTGAGCTCCTGCAGAGGAAAGATAAAAGGTGAAAACCCAGCTCTTTCAAAGTCAACATCAAGACTTCTACCAGCTTGAGGTCTGACCCATGATTTTCTGTAGGAGAACTGGGACCACAAAGCTCCAAACCACGCTCCTCAGCTCCTTGGAAACTCAACCCACACCCCCACTGCGAAGGCATGACTGCACCCACAGAGGGGTACGTATGGGTAGCGTGAGCAGGGCTGGCTGTGTAATGACCACAGAGCAGAGCTCAAAAACCTTCCAAAACCCGTGAGTATATAACAAAAAGCATTGAGCCCCAGCTAACCACGGCTATGGTATTACGTCTAGTGTAGCTATCTCATCTAAGGTTACCAATGTCTCTCTCGCATCCAGTTACAGGCTCAGTAGAGTAATCGATGCTGTTACATACGGCAGTAAAGCAGTATTTTACATGGGGGAGTTTGTAGGCAGGCACAAGACTTCTCTGCGTTTTCTCACTTTGTAAAACAAGGTGAAGTCCCCACAATAATCAGGATCAAAGGCAGGAGAGTGTCTTATGACAGATGAGAAGGTCTTGCACGGGAAAATCTGGGAATCATTGCTATAGAGAGAAAACCAGGAATCACACTATCATCTCTTTAAAAAGTTTTATACCTCCTAACACAGCGTATATTAGCAGTTTGCAAGAGAAGAATCACCATCATTCTCAAAAGCTAAGCACAATCAAGATGATCCAAAATACCATTAGAGAACTATACATGGAGGAAGGTCAGGACAGATTTGCTTTAAGCAGAGTCTTCTTGAGAGCTTTATCTGCCCTGGTTTTAAAGGGCTCACGTGCCAGGGGCACCGTATTTTCTCTTGCTGAACATCTGCATTATTTTACCCCCCCTCTGTATACGTGTCCCCAGTACTTAGCCTCAGTTTTCTTTACCTTGTCCCTGCATCTTGGTCTGCCAACAACTTGGAGGCCATCACTGGGGGTGTTCTCCCTCAGCAGTGCTAACATCAGCCAGCTATGCTTACAGCATGAGAACAAGTGCAGCGTGGTAATACTTAGCATATTAAAGAACTTTATGAGCACTAATTAATACATTTACATAGCAGTCCCAAGAGACAATCTGCTCACCAATTACTACTTCTCATCACAATAACGGTGCTCTAAGGCACAAGTGAAGCAGACACCACAACCCCTGCTGTTTTACGTCACTCCCAGCCCTAGTGTGATGCTCCAGGTGAACTTTTCTTACCATGGGAAGGACCTATCCTGAGCAGCAGAGGCACGCCGAGCCCCGTATCAGCACCACCAAAGTGGGATTCAGAATGGTTGCATCAGCCCGGGGCAGGGGCTGGGCTGCTCCACGTTGCTGAGAGGCACACTGTCTCTAGACTGCCGTGGGACTAAACTAGTCCCAGTTGCAGCTAAAAATAAAAATAAAAGGGGTTGCTACTCCAGAGCACCTTGTACTTGAACAGCATTGCTGCCCACAGCGACTGGTGCTCTAGGTAGACTTTCCCTAGTCTCCCAATCCAGAAGATGCTCTGCCTGTACTTCAGGGATCTCTGATCTGTCTGCACTGGATTACACTGAAAACAAACAAACAAAAAAAAAACCTGTTCACAACACCAGACTGTGACATTTAGTCCTCTCACTGTGGGGAAAAAAATAATAATAATTTATTCTGTTTTAATGTATTTCCAGATCACGCTGAAAGCCTAGAATGCACTTCATTTGCAAGAGAAACGGTGCTTCCTTGTCTCCTGTCCTCAGGACACAGCAGCTTCCCTAAATCACCTGTTGCTCCTTGGACCTCTTTGAGTAGAAACAGGCCACAGCTGACAAACCTGCAGCTCACAGAAGCGCTTGTTTGGAGATATTGCTCTGATGCTATTGCACTGCTGATTCAGGAGGGAGTTTTCCCCAGCTTATTCTCAAAGCATTTCACCTGATTGATGATTCAGTCTTTTTGCTTCGAGCATAAATCACCTTCCAGATAAAGGCTTGCTAGAAAGCTTTCTTTGGCCCTAATTAAAATGAAACTCCATGAAAGTCTAAACAGCAGATCAGCAAGGAAAAATTGGGCTGAGATTTGTGAACTAGTATTCTCCCTGACCTCCTAATTCCTCAATTTATCACAGGAGAAGGAGCAAATATTCGCAAGGTAGATTACTTAATGCAAAGCCTTGCCTTTGATGGTATTTTTCTCTAAATCTGCATGAAGGCTGTATCCGTACCACCTGTGAAGTCATCTCAATCCTTTGGAAATGACTAAATAGTCCTCGCAAAGAACCTCCCACTGGAGCCTTTGGAAAGACCTGAGCCAAACCATCCAACTCAAGCCCAAGCTTCCTCTTTTGTGAGCATCAGTTTGCAGCAAACTCCTCAGCTTGCCTGTTGCCACCACAGACCTAGCAGACTTATTTTTCTGTCTCAGAGCTGCTTTCAGGACGGAGCCAGCTCTGTCCCTTGGTTAAGTTACTGTTGAACTGGTGAAGCATGTCTCACCCTGCGACTGACCCCAGCCATCACGACTGCAAAGAAAAAAAATGAGCTGCTCTTAGCACCCCACAGCAAAGGTCATAGCAGGAAAAGAGGAGCAATAGCAAAGCCCCATTGATGCAGAGCCATCAATCTCTCACTGTTTTGCAGAAGGAAATGAATGGCCCATTAAGGAAGCAGTCTGTAACCTCAACTTCCCCATAATGGGTCTCAGTCCTAGACTGCCTGGCATCGAAGGGATTTCAGCTCTAAGAATGGACCCCGTGCAGGACCATCTGCTTTAACAGCAGGAAGGGAAAGGGTTTGCAAAGCAAGGCAACAAACCTACCCTAGCCAAGCATGCCCAGCCTGTGGCAGTGGTCATACAATAGCTGGGTTAAGGCTGAGCCTGAGGAGGATCTGGTCAGGTTTCTAGTTAGCAGCACAAGAAACACCAGCTTTTTTCCTTATTAATGCATAGTCACAGTTTACACAGACTGCATCTTGTGGTCCCACTGCCTTTTGCAAATCTTAAGCAACACATTGAAAGCAGGTTCGTAGCTCAGCTCTGACACCTGGGGAATGGAGGTTTCCTTGAGGAGACCAGATGCTGGGGCTAGCAGGAAAATTCACTTTATCACTGCAAAATTTTTCTGAATGCGAGAGGCAACATCTTATGATAATCCAGTATGGGTCCAGTAGGAACCCAGCTGATTCCAACAGCATTACTGACAAGCACATGCAGGGCTGAGCAGTGCTGGAAGGACTGGACTTTGCACTGCTGCTACCTCTGCATCCACAGACACTCGCCATACCAGGCTTGCAGTCATTGCTGCAGCAAGCTTTGGGCTTTTGTTTCATTTTTACATTTGACAAACCTAGAGTGGGCACGGAATAAACCAAGCTAAAAGCCAAGCAGCCAGAAAACAGATGACTGAAGCTGTGAAAAAGTTAAGGACTGTACAAAGTGGATCTTCTCTCCACCCACACCTTTTCTTGGCTGCTAACCTGCAAAAGCACAGCCAGCTCTTCAGCAAGCAGAGCAGCACAGGACGGGGTGGGTCTGCAAGGGAGGGCCAAGGAAGAGGGCAGAGCTGGCTGCTGGTGTCGGCTGTGTGCAGCCTGCCAAGCGGTCCAGTAACACTGCACACTGCTCATCCTCCACCCAGAGATGTGAGCCCACCAACCATTACAACCTAACCCGGGGTCCGAGGCAAGACCTGGCACTGTACAACAAATATGTACTGCATCTCATCCAGGCATCTGTTTCCAATTAGATTAATGGACATCTAAAATGATACTATAATAATTTTCAAAGCAACCCCCAAAATCAATATCCCAATACTAAGCTCTGTTTTTTTTTTTTTTTTTTTTTTCTCGTGTATGGTACAAAAGGCAGTTTGGGAGAAGATGATCTAATACACCACGTATTGATTAATCAATTCCAACCAGGATGCTAATGGGCTTTTCTTACAACAGTTGGCAGTAGAAGGAGGCAGTGGGATTGTTGAATGAGAGTAGGAGAAACCGGTTGTGTGATGAAGTTTCAGGGCAAGGGGAGGGCATGCAATGGGGAAACGAGCCCTTCTTGAGATCACTCTAAGGCAAAGACTTGGAAGAAATGGAGGAACTGAGCAACAAATGGTAAAGGTAATAAATCAGATATATTGGCTTCAAACACAGCAGAATTGTACCTTGCGATTTACTGTGGTTGATATTAATAATACTCTCCTGTTGCTACAGAAACCCTCACAGGAAGGTCTGCAAACGAGCCCAGCATGGGCCCAGAGTCTATAATGAAGTAGACTGAATATTTTGTCGTCCTACCGGCCACTGAAATGATCTATTAATGCCTATTCCAGTTATTTTTCCACATTAGCAGTTTTGTCTAAGACAGGGTGGGGTAATTCAGATCATCCACACATAGCTGTCTCACCGCCTGTCCTCATACAGTCAACAGCAGCAGCTGCTGTAGGCATACATTGCTAAATCATCATCATTGCTAAATTATCATCATTCCTAAAGTGAGTTGGAAAGTGCTCTCTCCTTCGTGCCCCTGGACTTGACAAAGTCCTTTACTACCACAGAAAATGAGAGTACAAACCAGACAGGCCATCCCCCAGAGCTGTTACACCCGCTGTGGAAATATTGGAAATATGGGAAGATCCAAGCAAAGCATGAAGCTGGGGACAACAGGTCTGCGACAGGCACACAGGCCCCTGCTGACTCCCAGAGAGAGGCTGGGCACACTTCACAAAAAAATAGGATACAGTTGCTGGAAACCAGCTGGAGGGATCTATTCCCAGCCTGTGTAAATCACCCCCTGGCCCACAAAGAAGGCAAGGATTAGGAGCTTGCCTCAGTACAGGGCACCTCAAAAGCATAAGTACAAATTACAGACACAAGCGACAGCATTACGCTACCAGAAATACGAAGTCATTCAGTTGTTGTGAAACGTCTGGGGTTATTGCACTTTTTTAAGAAGGAGAGCAATAAAGCTGACCAAGAGGTTTTAACCTTGAGTGGTTGCAACAGTCGTGGTTCCGGCTGGCCGGAGGTGGAGGCAGCAGAGGCCCTACCGACACAATTCAGCCTGGCGTATCTTCTCTTTAGCCAGGGTCGTGCCAGGCATGAAGGTGATGGATAGGGCTTTATAAAATTCTACTGGTGTTGCCAAAATTAGTACTGAATCTCCACGCAAAAATCCAGCCCTCACTGTTCATTGCTGCACATTACAATGCCTATCACGAAGGCTAGACCCAACCGAGAGAGGAAACCTTCAGGTGCTAATCAATATGAAAAAAAAAAAGGCACAAACTGACTTCTTTTTTCCTGCAAACCATTCTCAAACTAGTGCAAGCGGGACCAGCAGCCCCAGAGTCCCACAGCCCCATCAGCAGACTCACGTTGTAGAGGATGTCGGTCCACCCCTCCATGGTGATGCACTGGAAGACGGTGAGCACAGCGAAGAGGATGTTGTCGAAGTTGGTGATGCCGTAGTTGGGCCCTTGCCAGTACTCCCTGCAGGTGGTCCCAATCTCGCACTGCCTGGCGGGGGGCTCCTCTCCGCAAGGAAAATCTCCCACCTCGTCGCCTGCAGAGCAGAGCAGAGGGGAGAAAGAGTCACCGACCAAAGCCAGGCAGGCAGCTGGTGCTGCCGTGTCCTCCTTGTGCCATCACATGAGGCTGGTTTGTATTTCAGGCTTCCTTGTGCCACTCTGGGCATGTAAAAGATGTTACACTCACGTGAGCATTTATACAGTGCCATGCTGTAAGGGGGCAGTTTAACAGCAGGGTGGAGCAGAGCTAACCCCAAAGCGCCCAAGATTGGCAATTAATTCTTCAGCCATGTCATATGTAGAATCACAGAACCATGATAATCTAGGCTGGAAAAGACGTTCAAGATCAGCTTGTCCAACTTGACCTATTGAGTTCCATCACTAAATCATGTCTGTTAGTGCCACAAATGACAAACACCATGAAAAACAACAACAAAACAAAAATAAATAAAAACAAACAAACAAACACCACAGCACGGTAAAATAAAAACAAAGGCATGGGAACGGTGCACACAAAGACACTGAGACATCCATACACCTTCATACAGCATAGCTAAGTGCTAAACATTGGCACTACAACATTAAAACAAAAGGCAGGTTCTGCACCAGTGCCTTACACAAGAGCTGCTTGCGGAGAGCCCCAGAGCTGTCCAGACGCTGGACCACAGCTGCATGGGGAGCCTCCGGCTGCGTTACAAGGCAGTACCACCACAGCAGCCCCTGAGCTGGACCAACAGCTCCAGCCCCACTGTAAGCTTTGTGTTTCTGCCCAAAGGGCAACGCTGGCAGGGAAAGCATCCAGCTACCAGCTTGTCTGCAGCAGGGATGGGGTCACTGCACTGAGTTTTGGTTCAGACCCAGGGAAGCAAGGGAGAAAAAGTCTGTCGTGGTTCAGGACCTCCAGGGATGGCCAAAGGAGTGGCCCATGTCTTCCAGGGCCAGCTGGGAAGCATTGCAGCCCTCCAGAGACATCGTGAGCACCAAGAGAGAGCAGTTTGAAAACCCAGCACTTTATTTTTCTAAAGTAAATAAATACACTAAGCGATGTTCCTATTTACACAGGGATGCAATTCTGGAAATATTAAATGGTTTTAAAAGTGACATGTTATGGTAATGGAGCAGCAAACTCCACAAAATCAAATTCACCAGGGGGGAAACAAAATCAGCGCTAACAATAATTAGGAGTAATCATTCCATAGAGCAAAGCCTGCAGGAGGAAAACAAGACCGTCACTGGCTGCAGGACGCGTGCGCGCGCGTGCGACCTTTTCCTGTTGACTCAACACCTTAATGCAGGGCATCTCTCCCCAGCTCCCATATGGGTCACCACAGGCTTTCGTAAGGGCTTGGTGAGACAGGGCTGCACAAAGAAAATATCAAATCTGGCTCTTGCAGACCGTTTGTGAGCGTGCCTTAACAAAGAATCCAGTTTTCTCTCCGTTTGGCCTTTTGTTACCAGATAATGCTCTGAAAATGCAACGCGCGTCCTTGTTCTTTTTGAGAGAGAGATGCTGATGGACCAGAACTGGTCCCTGCTCCCACGGCTGGGGAAGAGACAGGAGGAAAGGGGAGTGTCAAGGAAAAAAGGGGGGAATAAACGTGATGTCCTTCTTTCCTACAGCAGCTTCAGGGTGCTTGGGCTGGGTGAGGAGCTGCAGAGGGCAGTTGCTTAAAAACCCTGTGTCAGCAGAGTAGGCTGCATGGAGGATGCAGGGAGAGGAAAGCAAATCAGGCACTGGAAAAAGCACAGCCAATACTTTTTTTTTTAACCCATTTTTCATCAAAATTAAGAGGTGTTTTCACTAGCTCAGAACAGTCTGTCCATCTGAGTGGCAGCAGCCCTGAACGACCCGTTTGCCGTATTTTGGTCCCCAGCATCCCTCTGGTGCAGACTGTTACTGACCTACCCAGGGCTCCTGGGCTGTAGCAACATTTACTGCTGACACCTCCACTCGGTTCCCTGCACAGTGAGCTGAAGTCACGGCTGGTACCACTCATCTGGCTCCCGATTCCAGGGAAAATCTCCAGAGTTCGCTCACTTTGGGGATTTAGAACAGAAACCAGCGTAAGCAAGTCCTCATCCGCTCATTTGCTACCCCTTGACAGAGGCATCTCTTTAATGAGGTTCACATTTCCATGCTGAAGTCAGCCTTTGGAGCCCGTGGTATCGGGCCTGGGCTTGTTAATGCACCTCTTCGGAGCCGATGAGCACTTAGGACTGAAGGGCTGGGCTGACGGCACCGCGGGATGCTCCGCTGCTCTGCTCACAGGGGACCGCAGCGCCAGGAAGCCTCGCCGCCCTGCCTTTCCAGAAACACCACCGCGCCGTTTCCTGCGCGGCGGGTCGAATCGATCCCCGTAATTCGCCCAACAACAGGCGCATTGCCCCTCGAGAAAAGCAGGGGCAGTGCCCGTAAGCGCAGGCACCTTCTGCACCGCCGGCCCGCGCTGCTGCCGAGCCTCCAGGTGCCGCGATGCCACGATGCAAGGTGCGCGGCAGCATCTTTTGGCTGTGCTCCCAACTCCTAGCTGGGCCCCCCAGCAAGCAGCAGCCACTTACACACAATTTGTACACGTGGCAAATCTGTCCTCAGCCCCCAGCTCGGCACGGAGACCTCAGCCTTCACCGAGGTCAGAGAGCTGTTTGCAGAGAACACGAACAGCACTGGGGTTTATCTTTCCATATCGAGTTAACCAGCTTCTGGAGGGGCAAATAAATAGATAAATCGTTCTTTTGCCCGCTGGCGACAGTCACCGCAGCAGAGAACGAGGCGCAGAGCTCAGCACTCCCAGCCTGCAGCCACCACCTGCAAACCAGGGATGCGAGAACTCACCCACCTCGTTCTGGGGCTGCAATTCAACAGATCTGAAAACGCCCCTTGAAAACGCAAACCTCTTCAGAAGTGCTTTCTCCTTCACCACCTCAGCAAGAACGCTGCTACGTCCTACACACCAGTGCTGTCACCGGTGTTATTCCTCTGGGATCGCTGCGGTAGCCTTAGACGTCGCAGTGAGCTGAGACCTCTTCTGCTTGGCACCAAACACGCGCACACCAAAAAGATTTCCCTCTCCTACAAATCCAGCCTGAAAATTCATTTCTTCCAGGAAGCACCGTGTTTTGCTCACAAGCAACCTCTAAACACCCGACTGTCCTTTACAAGTTGTGTTCTGTTTCGCTAATGAACATAGACAAGAAAACAATTTCTCCCTGCTTTTGCAAAGCTCTGTGTAAACTGAATACATTAAACTGTTTCCATGTTGTTGTTTGTTATAAAGCCTTGCGAAGGATGCCCAGAGATTTGGCTGGGATGTTCTTTTATTACCATTTGAATGCATATAAATAAATCAATATGAAGACCTATTAGTGATAATCACTGAAAATACAAGACTGTGCTTTAAAGACAGTCAATTATACCTTAAATTGCAATCTTTTGGAGACAGGAACAATATTTCCATCTGTGGATAGTCCAGATAATCAGCACATATTAGCACTACTCTAACAGAAATATTAAAAAATTACATGGGGAAAAAATGGCTTTTGTTTGTCTGTGTGCTTTTAAATTGAAACAAATTCGACGAGCCTGAGCACCTGCTGTGCTGCCAAGGCTACACGATGCCCCCTCACCAGACCCTCTTCCTATTCACCTTCATGACCGCTCCCTGCCCTGCTCTGTTTGAAGGACATTTTCATCCCTTCTCCATCATGGGGCCCCTTGCCTTCCATTTATTTACCTTTTCTTTTTTTTTTTTTTTCCTTTGCTTGCTCCCAGTCTTTCCACCCTTTCCGATCTCACTGATGTTCTCATACCCTAGAAACCTTCCAAGGAAATTTCCCAGTCAGAAAACTGTTCAGAAAGTGAAACCCACTGAAAACATGACCAGAGACCAACAAACTAGACTAAAACCCACCCTTCAACAAGCTGGAACCACGGGAATTTTTTCTGCACGTCTGTTATGAAAAACAAGTCTCCCACACCAGGAGGTCCTAAGCACCTTCATCTCACTCTTGTGTGGACTGACAGCAACCCACCAGCATCAAGGCTGGGTGTAAAAGTGATGGAAGGACCTGTCCCAGTGCTTGTAGGGTGAGCAAAAGTCAGGTAAAGACACAGGGAATACAGCAAACGTTGAGAAGGAAAAGCAATGTAAGAGCAGGATGGAGAAAAGGATCTTATGGAGATGGAAAGCATCCCGATGAGGTGATGGGGCCTGGAAGCGTCACGACAATCCGCTGGGATGGCAGCAAAGCCCCAGTCTCACCTGTCTCGTTGGAGAAGCAGGTTTTGTGAAACTTCCCCATGTAGAACTCCAGCCCGATGATGGCAAACATCACGATGGCGAAGAAGAGGAGCAGCCCGATCTGAAGCAGGGGCACCATCGCCTTCATGATGGACTTGAGGACAACCTGCAAACCTGCGGGGCGGGGAGAAACAGGTAGTCAGCGAGGGACGGAAAACAAGGGTCGGAGCAGGAAATAAGGGGGTGTCTAAGGGCAAGATTAGGACTGGCAACGTCAGGCAGTGCTGCGTTCCCCAGGGTGCTGTAAAAACAACACTACACACATCACACTCTGCAGATGTCAGACACACAGTCAGGAGTTATCTTTTCCTGACCCCCTTTCTTCAGATCACAGACTCAAAGCCCTCCCAAGCTTCGGAGACACAAGAAGGACTTTTCCTGCAGCCAGTGGAGTCCCAGGACTCAGCTGGGATCTGAACCAGACCCTTAAGGCTGATCCTGTGACTGTGGGGGTGGCCTCAGGCCTGCTTCCAGCAGAGCAATGCAGAAGGAAAAGGAACAAAAAGAGACCCAAGCACCGTCTTCCAGGGCTCTCCATCTATAGCTTTTTCACTGGCTCTGAAACTCGTTTTCAATTAAAACCAGAAGAGATAAGGCTAGAGAGGCTGACGAGATGGAGGTGTCAGATAGCGTCACGCAGACGCACATAACGAAATAAATTCAGTGATAACTGGCAGCTGAGAGCCACCTTGGCAGCCCGCTCGGAGGTGCTGAGAAGGAAGGGTCATCGGAGCCTTGCCACCTTGTTCTGTGCAGCTCTACCGAGGTCAACGTGGGACACACACAAAATAAAGCATTCAGATCTGTTGGAGAGGAAAAAATACCTGGAGCGTAGAAGAAAAGAGTATAGGATGCTCGTATACGAATGAACCTCAAGGCCGTACATTTACTACAGGGTGGGAAAAACACAGCGCACACAGCTTTTGCAGCATCACTAGAACATGAGAGCAAATGATGCTGTATGGGAAAATGCTGTGCTGGACCAGGGCATGACACCAAACAGGAGAGCATCCCCCAGGACGGGAACACCCTGAGGGACCACAAACCCATGCAGGGACACTGGGGCCCAGTGTTTATGAAAACATTTATACGATTACTTGAGTCCTTCTTTTCCTCATTACCCAAATCAGTGAGCGGATACTTGCGTTGGCTGGAAATAGTTTGTGTCAAAATTCCCCAGCTTGAGGCCTTTCCCCCCCCCCCATAACACTCATCAGCAGAAGCAATATCTTTTACTGAAACAATTGCCGTATATAGAGAAAATTGAAAATATTTCAGGCACACAAGGACCATTCTGAGCTACCCTATTAAAAAAATACCAGTACTTCCACAAACCTTACTTCCCTGACATCCTTAGACATGGGCAAGACAAACAAGAAAAAGAGCCAGCAGCATCTCCTTATTAGAGACCCTATAATTAAATAACACTTTTCCCAAGCCTAGCCAAGGACCTGTGCTATGTGGGGATTCAGACTGAAGCCCTGCCCGTGAAAGGATGCTGATTTCAGGATTTTTTGGATGCTGTTAGCACCTGACATAACCCCTTGCTGGGTCTCTATGGCACTGGCATTTCAGCCCCACGGTAGCAGAGCTGATGTCCCAGCCTGCAGTCTGGGAGGAGAAGGGCTGCCCAGGGGTTAACGCAGAGCATTCCACGGAGCTAAGGGGTTTGCTGCAGGCAAAACCTCCCTGTTCCATGCTCAGAAATGAAATATGCTCCTGACAGCCATCCCCGCTAGCGGGCAGAGCAGCTGGTGAGCAACAACAGGCAAAAAGGCAATAAGCAATGGTGCCAGGGCTTGGGCAGTCTCAGGGCATAAGCGAGGCATGATGCAGCCCCCCATCAGACCCTTCACATTGGCATCTAAAATCAACCAAGTTGCCAAGGAAAAGGCAAGAGTAAGTCCCATCCATTCCATGCCTTAGTTTTTCCCCTGGTGTTACAGAAGGGACAAACCCCCAGAGTGTGAGACGCTCAGCTAGTAAAGTGGTTGGAAGATCCAAGCTCGGGGCTAGGGGCCTGAAAGCTGCAAAGTTTTGGTCTCATGGCTTCGTATCTGAATTGAAACAATCCAACCCCAATGTCACAGGAGTCCCAGGACAACTACCTGCCACCCACCTGCAAAGCCTGGGAGTGCATTGCTGAAATCAGGCGCTATCCACAGCCTGGGGGAACAAAACCAGGAGCTAGCAAGAACAAGGAGCCACAGACCACGAAGGAGCAGAGGAAGAACATATTGCTCAGAAAAGCACGTTACACCCCAGAAGCTCCAGAACCCTTTGGCTGTGAAGGTGACATTATCACGGCACTCACTTGGGATTCCTGACACCAGCTTCAGGGGCCGCAGCACTCGGACAGCTCGCAGGGTCCGCAGGTCAAAGTCAGTCCCAGCGGTTGCCAGAATCCTAATGTCAAGAAAGAGAAGAGAAAAAGAGGGGAAACATTGGATTAAATGCAAATTCCTGTTTCCAAAGCATGAATAGACATATTCAGGCTGCTTCAGATTTTATACCTGTCATTTTATTGTAAATTGTATCTGCTGGAAACCAATAATTTGTGGAGCTGCTAAGCTTTAATCAGACTGTAGGAAAATCCACAGTATCGGCTTGTTTAAGAGGCTGCTTACACACAGCGAGCAGGCCTGGCTCTGGCCCTTAGAGAACAGCACCCTGTACTTATAGGAAAGAATACACCATTTTAAGAATGAGACAGTGAAAAGAAAATAACCCCCTCAGTTACGCTAGAAATTACCTGCCAGAGCTTTTCACTACAATACATTCAGGAATTCCTCAGGTACCAATGCGTGGTGTTTCTTAATATCTGAAGTAGGGTCTGGTTATATACTTTATCTGTGTGAAATTAATTTTTGTTCAGAGCACCTTATTCGTGGAGACCATCCAGAGAGCAGGGTGCATTTCCTCCGGTATGCTGCTGTAACTCTGGGAAGATACACAGATCCCAAACCCAAATGATTCTTAAAAACTAAAAATGAAATTGCTTCAGAAAATGAAAGAGCTCTGGCGTTTCGGGACACAGTAAAGGAAGAAATATTGTCACGGTATCCACAATCCACAAAGACATGAACTCCTTGAGTGAAGAGCTGCAAGACACACACTACCCACAGAGAGCATGGCAAAGCTTCCTTCACTAATTGGTGTAGCTCTTCCTTCAACATTTCAACAAAAAATTCTTGATTTAAGACACAAGCCAACCATGCAGTTAGGCAAAACCCTCTCACTAACTCCCTCTTCACTGCCCAATTTAAAGTGATGATGGGTGATTTCCACTAGTTTTGCCAGGTTTGTCCCCAGGCTGCTGTATCAAGGCAGGGGGTGCTGAGCAGCCAGCCCACGGTGGGATGCGCAAGCACCCAGCCACCTGACAGTGAACACACGTGGAGCCACCACTATTTTAACCGAACCAATGAAAGCGTGCCCACGCGGACCCAACCTTTACTACGACCTGACGCTTTGCCAAACCTTCCCCAAGAGCTACAGCAGCAGAAAGACTTGAGAAAATGATTAAAATGCGATGTCCCAGAGCTGCCATTAAGAGCAGCGGAGGACCTCTCCTGCGGAGCATGGGAGAGCTGGAAGGAGGTTATCGGACACAGGCATCCCCCGGGGATGCACCATCACCAGCAGTGATGCTCCGAGAGGCACAGAGCACCCACAGCATGCAGCAACCCAAGACTGATCTCCACCTGCCCAGAAGCCATTTTTTCTCAGTGCCTTATAACGCGCTGCCGAGCTCTCAGGGAAGTGGCCAGCTGCCATAAAGGCACCAGGAAAATCAGCGTTTTTCAAAAGGAGGCACACGGTTTTACTGTGTGGCAGGTATTACGCAGGATGTCCTGCAAACTGGGAGGACGTGGCTGTGCTCACAGCGCAGCTCCACGACTGAAAACCCTGTCCTTGACTTACTGACTGACTTAGCACTGCTGCCAAGCGTGGGCCAGGGAAGCGCAGGCTCAGCATTGCTGTGCGGAAGGGGCCAGACTCAAGCAGCAGGAGGTGCTGGGGATCAGGAAAAACCACGCTGAGATGTTGGATGGCAACAGAGGCAGCAGCAAGCCAGGACCTGACGAGCAGAGTATCTATTCTATAGGACACCTGTTCCTACCTTTCCACGACCAGAAAATTCACGTTACGTCAGCTCTATTGATGTCATTTGAGCAGAAGCAACACGAAACAAATTTAAACCAAGGCCTATCACATTCAGAGACTTCTAATTTTAACTTCTGCACCCATGCCAATGACTTCACTCCTCTTTTCCCTTCCCTCCACCCTCACAAGGTAATTGCTCCCTTATAAACCCCAGCAGCCCGGGGACAGCACACGCTTCAAACCAGCAGCTAATCTCGAACATCCACCTGGGATGTCGCTGCGAAAGGCACCATCAGTCTCTAACGAGCTAAGATGGATTTGTGCTGTCATCGGGCAGGTTCGTGCTCCAAGCTGAGAGGAGGGATGCTCGATATGTTCATTGGTTTGTTTCAGAGCTCATCAAGGAGGAAACAGGAGCAAGGGGGGGATCAAATAGTCCCATGGTGCCAGTAAATGCTCAGCGGCTGAAGGTCTTTGTTCCAGTCCTGTCTTCCTTAATAGGCTTGATGTTAAAAACAGTCTGCTCAACCTGTAGCAAAGCCCCCTAGTCAAAAACCCTAATTATTCATTAATTCTCAGATCTTTAATGTTTTAATCGCCTAGCTAATTTATATAGGAAACCCTACAGCTCACCACCTTCCACGGAGAGTTGCCCCATGGATGATATCGAATTTCAGTCTAATCATAGGAAAAAATCATGGGAACTGCCCATGCCCACGTGGCTGAGCTGTCACTGCCAGGTCAGCCCACGAATCAGCCACATTTGAAAAACCATAATACCCCAGACAGATTTTGTCTTGAGACGAAGAAATACAGCAGCATCCTAAACAAAGCCACTTGCACTGAAAGAAATGGAAGAGCAAGGGGATGATGTGGTGGTTCTGGGTCTAAAAATCCACATTTGAGACTTTTGGGTAAATGAGGCAGGTGGTGGGTGCCCAGCCTTGAGCACCGCATTTCTCACAAGGAGGGCTGGATGCTGCAGCCTCTGCAGGCTGTGACCACTGCCAGCAGCCCAGACAGGCCGTCCAAGCAGTGGCATGAGGAAAAGAGGGCCCTACAGATTTCAGAAGTGTTACAGGTTAGTGTCCATCCCAGGAGCGCTGAGGTCTTACAGCTCCGAAGGACCAGCTGGCAGAAAGCTGGTGTCCAGGAAGTGCTTGGAGGACCAGGAAAGAGCAAAGGGGCATCTTCAGCAAAACCTGCAAAAACAGTGCTAATTTACTGCTGCACTGCAGCCCGTGCCTCTAAACCGTTCACAGATGTGTGTGGAAAATAGCCTCAGTGCCCCAGTGAGGGAAGGCTGCAATCAGCTCCGTGACATTTGCCCAAGCGCCAGCTTTCTGCTTCATTTTTCCCACTCTCCCGCAGTCCAGCTGAAAGCTCACAGAAGCCACTGTGAGTTGGGCCAAAATGAGTCGGAAATGGTCATTAAAAGTATGGGAAACCGAGAGATGAAGGGAGCCAGCTGGCAAGCACATCCTGACAATCCTGCCGAAGCTGTCCCGGCTGCGCAGCAAAGAGCTGAGAACAAAGCAGAGGTGCTGGACGAGCCAGGGCCGGGAGCAGGGATCAGCTGGGGAAAGCAGAAAATAGCACAGACAAGGTTTTAGGAGATAACTGCACAAAGATAAACGCATTGATGCGCAGCCTTTTTTGTTTCTTCATGGGTCGTACAGAAACTTTGAGATTTAGTAGGCTTACAGAAAGGAGTCTCGTACAAAACGAAAAATCGGATGGATCATGGAAGTGCGATGACCAAAATTAGCATCAAAAGGAGCAACCAAGCACAGGACTGACACAGCAACACCAGCACAGAGCCTGGCCAAAGCACTGGAGACATCCCCTTCACCACCACGACGCAGACTGCATCGTAAGGCATAGACTCTCCCAGACCCATCACTGCGTGAGCACAGAGCAGGACTCATCCCGGCCTGACCTCAGTGGTCAAGGCCTGCCCCACATCAAGCATCGGGGTTCACATCCCCACCAAAGCACAAACAGAAATTCAAATGCTGCAGTGAGCACAACAAAATCTTGTTAAATCAGTTCTGTGCGTACCTCGCCTTTCGCACAGGCAGGGTGCCTGGCCGTCCAGACCCTTCCTGCTCACGTGCTACTACGGGTCTGGAGGTCTGGGCACACATCCTGCTAGCTCACTGGTGCTCAGGACCACTGCACGCCGTTCCTCACTTGGATGACAACTTGGCTAGGTACTGCTTTCTGTACCACCACCTCCACTAACAAGCTCTGACATCTGTTCCCCGAGACAAAGGCCAGATTTGTGATGAATGCCTGATACCTTTTGTTCTAAGGAAGCCTGGAATAGATTATAACAAGAGCTTATTCCCTTGGGTATAAAAGAATGCAAAGAACAGAGTGAAAGTGTCCTTCCTGAACATTATGCTAACATAAATAATGAGCAATCCATTTCTTTAAGTACCGAGGAGCTCAGTACTTCTATGAACAGGTTCAACAAGGCACGCATTGTCACACGATGCTGCACGTTTCCGAGCTGCCTGATATCATCGGTATCTGCTGGTATCGCTGTCCATAAATCACATCGGAGGCAGCCTGAGACGTGCACCACGGAGCTGTGACTGGCCGCAAATCCAGCAGCTTCAGCGTGCCTGCTTGCGAGCAGATAACACAAAGCTACAGCAAAAGGCAGCGAGATGAATAACTGAGAATTATTAACACTTCCAAGCTGATATCTCTGCCAGACAACGCCGGTGCCACGGCAGGTTCTGCTAGAGGAGAAATCACTGGCAGAAATTGTAGGCATTTTTTAACGCAACCTTTTTATTTACTATAAACTCTAGTCCTAGAAAGTAGGGGAAAGAGCAATTTTTTTTTCAGACTTCTTATCCCAAACACCCATTTCTAAGAACTGAATCAATCTTTTCAGCAGGATTACGAGAGAGACTAAATACCCATGAGACAGCTTCCCTGGGAAAAAAGAAAGAAAGAAAAAAGAAAGAAAAAAAATAGCCAACAGCACGGCAGCTGTCTGGTGGCAAGAAACAGCAACCACCACTTCACACCCACAGACCCAACCCCAGCTAACACAGACACCTTGGCAGCACTGACCCCAAAATCCGTGGCAGAAGGGGGAGCACAGAAAACTCCAGTAAACCCCTCCCACGTCCAGAACCAGGCTTTGGGCCCAGGCTGCTGACGTTTAACAAGCCCCAGCGACCAGCAGGTCCTGCTTCGAAATAGAAACCAAGGGGGTAGCAGAAGGGCAGGCTGTCCGCCCTGCCTGTGCCTCGAAGGAGCCGTTCCTGATGGCTGCCAGCTGTGGTGGCTCTTCATAAGCATCAGGCAACCACTCAATGATGTTTCCCTGGTCTGGGAGGTTGATTTTCACCTCCCTCTGTGGCCTCTACTAGCTGCGATCCTCCCCTGCACACCCCTGTCTGATTTGTCTTCCTGGGGGTAGAAAAGACCCTAACCCCAGCCCAAGGCAGTGGCCACCACCACCAGGATCGCTTGTCGTGCGTGAGGGCTGGGGACCCCAGCTGGAGAACCCACAAGCTTCTCTCCATCCCACGCCATCATCTAAACACTTGGGAAATTTACAGGAAATATCGGGGGAAAATTTCTATCAAAATGAAAGGTTCTATCAAAAAGTTTCACTTCCTTCTAAAAGAGTTTGTAAAATTCATATTAAGTAGATAAGCTTTTTAACTGGCGTGTTTCCTTCAGAAATATAAGCAGAGCATTAAAAATTTACAAAAATTTATTTTCTCCATTTCTTCTTTTCCCTGATCATGTTTGCCACAGGACGCTGCTCTGATTGCTGCTGTCCTCAGTGGCTGAAGCGTGTTAATCCCAAACCAGCACAAAGCACATCGCTGGCTGGAGCTGGCAAGACTTTCAAGGATCGGGAATGCCGGCAGCACACCAAACAGCGTAGGATAACCACCAGCCTCGCCACACACGTGCTAAGCCGTTGAATTAATGATCTGTATTTGGAAACACAAACTGCTCTCGTGTCTGCCCTGCACAACGAATTGCTCGGCACTGACTCAGACCTCAGCCCACTACCAGCGGATTCCTGGACTGCTTTTTTTTTTTTTCAGATGTTGTAGTTGCAACTTGAAAGGGAATCAGCCTTATTTTGAGTCAGAATCAGGCCAAATGGCTGTTGGGTTTCTGACCAGAAGGAGCACGTTTCTGTGGGAAGCATCAAAAGGAAGACCACTGGCGCGCACGTACACCAACCAGCCCAGCATGGAAATGAAAGAGCCACCCCCAAGCCTTTCTGTGTGTCAGACAAATTAACACGAGCTTCATCCCATGAAAATGGGAAGCTAAGAAGACTGACTGAAACTAACCGTAACATCTACAGCCGCTGTAAAAGCTTATTATCCAGCAAATCTGATTCGTATCGTATTTCGGGGTTATAATCTCGTCGGCTCTGTGACACACTCCTGCTCGGTGACAGGAGAGGCGAGATCCTGCCATGGTGGTCTCCAGACTGCGCAGCCTCTGCACCTCTGTGTTTGCTGCCGGAGCAGTTACCCTGACCCCACAAAGGGCAGATGCCGGAGGGGTTACCCTGACCCCACAAAGGGCAGATGCCCTCAATTTTGGAGGAAGATGGAACATCTCCACCAGCAAGCCGAACACCTGAGCAGCACCTTTCTCCCCAGCACCCCCAGGAGCCCTCCTTTGGATTTCACGTCCCCAGCCCCACTGCAGACAAAATGAGATTGGGGGTGCTCAGACGGGGGCAGCTGCTTCGCCCAGCGCGGGGAGCCGGCCCCGTGCTCAGGGTGCAGCGACGCGGCCGTCAGCCCCACCGCCTCCCCCAGCTGCAGCACAAATCTGCACGCGAGCAGGCACCGGAGCTCTTGGAAAGATGCCCTCTTTCACTCAGTTTGATTTCATGCTGTGTGAGCTTTATCTGACTACCGAAGACACACAGTCGACACCAGGTCGGAGCCGATAAGTAGATCTGGCACGCTAATTGCGCTGTTTAATTTATGGCAGGAACAGGTTCTTCTGTTGGCTTCAGCACTCCACATCGGTGACATCCCCATCAGCTGTCCCCAGGCCCTCCCGTATGAGAGGACCCTGCTTGCCAGCCCTCTGCCTTTCTTTGGATGGCCAAAACCAAGTCTCGGCACCTAACCAAATATCTGTGTCTCAGCTTTCTCCTTCCCTTCAAAACGCATACACAACACTACATAAAGCATCCCGACCCTTTCCTTACCACCAGCCTATCCAGAGCAACTCAGACTGGTCAGCTTGCTCAGATAAATGTTTGTCCCAAAACTGCATCCATCAAAATAACCTCACGGGAATGAGGGATGAAGCTCCCTTTAGCTATAACAAAGAGAACAGAGTCTAAAATAAAATACACAGAAGAAATAACAATATTGAACAGTAAGGCAATACTCTGCTTCAGAGCCGCAGCCAGCCAATTCATTCCTTGCTCTCACGCCTCACAGGTGCATTTCTGAGCTTTTTGTATCATTAAATTTACCGCCAGCCCTCAGCTTACAGCAAACTGTCTACTCTTTGTACGGCAGAAACGCTGCAGAGTCCTAGGAGTAGGCACAGCAAAACGAGCAGAATTCCACCCCCCCCAACCCACCTGCAACCTACTTTCCTGTCTGCAATCCCTGAGCCAGGCTCCAGGGAGAAGAAAGGGAGAGGAGCATCTGTAGACACGCACTCCTCTGCTACAGCGAGACAGCAGCAGCTGAGCAGCGTGCACCACTCAAACAAAAATGGGGTTTTGTGGAGCGGGGAGAGCTGAGGGTTGGCATCTGCCCAGGACAAACGAATATATTCGGGTTACAACCAGGCAATTGCTCAAATAAGTCCTTGCTGCCTCTGAGCAGGAAAGACATCAACATACCACAGCACGTAGTATAAAAGGAAGCTGATTCGCAATAAGCCGTGACAGCTGGCAGGAAAATGCACGCGTCCAAACCATTTTACTGAGCTCACACTGGGAAAACTGAGCACAGAGGAGTTAAAGCCATCCTGCACTTCATCGTGGCTGGAAAGTAGGTCATACCTTGAGTCTGCCACACTAACGTTACAAAGGAGAGATGGCTGCTTCCTGTCCTTGGAAGTGGGCATCAAGAATTTCATTCCTGGCACCAGAGGATGTGGGGAGCAGCAGCTGGGAGGCCCAGAGCATCTTCCTTGAGCTGCCCAGTGCCACACGTCCCACCCTACGGCCTCTTGTGTACGGGCAAGTGATGGAGGCGTCAGCATCAGAAGCAAACAGGACTCTTAAAGAGCAGAGGGGAAAGCTGGGTTCTACAAAACGTTCCAAGTATCTTTACTTCACGGCAGAGGAGAAAAAAAAAAAAAAAAACACGACATGAAACATTGTTTGGGATCATTTGTTCCATTTGTCACATTCTAAAATGACCTATGCCGACTTTTAATGTGTTTTCCTTTTTAGCAAAAGCAATTCTTGTCAAGGCTGCAGGTATTTTAGACTTGATTTAAAGCTGCCATTTTCCTGAAAAATGCAAAAACCTCAAATCCTGTGTGCATGAAAAACATCACCCAAACTAGACACCACGTCTCTCTGCTCTGCCAGCACGTCGGGAGGAGCGTGACCGTGCTCTCCACTAGCTGCCGGATCAAAACTGGGCAAAGGGCAGAGGACAGCAGGTAGTGGACAAGGGACGTGCTTTTTCTGCCAGGTGGGCTAGCAGGGCAGCACAGACACTGCAGGAGGCGAGAGGTCTGAGTCACTAAAAGCATGTCGCAGCCCTGCTTCGTTACACGGCCCACCCAACCCGAGCCTCCTTGCCAGGCTGCCCTGGGAGCAGGGACAAAATCGGCATTATTAGGGACCAGAACCGCATCACCCCTGCGTCTGGCCAGTCCCCAGTGCGGGTAGTTTGTTCGTGAGCTGAGCAGAAAGTGGCATCACTGTCAAGTTACACTAGTGTCTAAAACGAAAAGGACAAATAAATACATTTAAGGTTCAGAATAGAGCTCAGCCCGCCCTCCTGGGGTGCTGAACTGGTGCTGCTGCAGCAGGCAGCAGAGGGATGGGGAGCAGCAGCTGCTGACAGGTAGGTGCAAAAGGGAAGGAAAAACATTCAGCAGCACCGTGCCCACCGGTCAGGATGGGAAGGAGATCCTTGTATCAGGTTATTGTCTTCTGGACCCTTTTGCACCTCGGGCTTTCCTTCTCCACAGAGCCCCAGCTGAGCCGCGCCGCAGTTTCTCGGTGGTATGTGCGGAGCAGAGACCTCCCTCTGCGTCCAACCCCCCCACCTCTCACTGCCAGGCATCGTCACCTCCCTGAACCGATCCACTTCTGAACACCAAGTCCCGGGACAAGGAGTTGGCTGATCTTCAATGCTCTTTGAAGCAAGAGCCATGTTTCCCTGCTCTGCCACGGTGAGGTCCTGCCCATGGCCGCACTCCTCAGTGCTGCTGTAAAGAAATATAACGCAGCACTTCGCTGCACCACTCTGTGCTGTGACAGCCTAGAGATGGGCAGATAATGAGCAAAGATAAACAGGCCATGCAAAGTGATAGCCAAGAATATTCATATAATAAAATGAGGGGTTAGAAAGCGGAGAGTTAAGTAGTTGCTTCCAGATTTGCACACATTTCGTGCTTTCCCTCCAGCACGCAGCCGGCTAAGCCTCGCTGGCACAGCCATATGGATGAGAACCAGCAGAAAGGCATCGGCAGCATCATTCACACCTGGGTGTACTCATGCACTTGGCCAATTCGAGGCCCAAAACACCCCATGACTCACCAAGCCATTCTAGCAAGAAAGCCTGATCAGAATTTCAACTGTTCTTATTTTTTCCCCCCACAACATCACAAAATACTGCCAAACAGCAGGTCCCTGCTGCCACCAGCGTGTCATTGCGCCTCGCCTGCCCGTACTCTAACGGCCTCCATCCTCCCTGTACGTGCATACTACGTCCAAGCAGAAACGCTCAGGCCATGCTGCTCTTTGTATGGTGTAAAAGATGAACGTGATAAGCCACCGAAACACCAGATGGAGTCAAGGGGTGTACGAGCGCCCACCGCTCGCTGGTGCTTCCCTACGGACACGTCCAGACACTCGCTCCCCAACCTGCTCCTACAGCCAGGAAAATCCTGTGCCATGGAGGCACAGCCTGGCTCCGTCTGCCTGCCCGGGGCAGCTGACTTCGTGACTCGGCTTTGGCACGGTGCTCATGACGCCCAGCGTAAGACGACTGCTAATAGATGAGACATCGAGCTTTGAGTTCTCAGCTAATTACTGAAACAGCGGATGGGAGCTGACACCGAACTCCAGGGAGGTCGGGACAGGACCCGGGTGTATGATTATTCCCCAGGTGTGTGTTGAATGTCCCAGACCGCTGCTCAGGGCTGCAAGCAGCTGTCACCACGTTACACCACCACGTTACACCCTTAGGGACAGCGCTGGCTCCCTCCTCACCTGTGCCTGCTGCCCCGCACCTCACAAGGCGACTTAGCTTGAATCGAGCTGTGCGATAGTGGAGCTGAATTCAGGCAGACTACAAGAAAATTGCACCCCATCCGTCTCTGGTCAAATTCACGGGGACCTCTGGAAACCCATTGCTTGAAGGAGGACAAAGCTGTAAGGTTTGCTGCAAGAGGGGACAGGGCTGTAAGGTTTATTCTCCTTGGGGGCTGGCTGGACGGCCCGTCCCCAGCCGTTCTCCCACGAGGGTGTCGCAGATGGTCGCGATGGCCTTCGCCACCCAAGCCTCTGGTCTCTGGGGGAGGTTTTCCCTATGAATGCTCTGAACAAGCACAGCTGCACGTGTTCCTCATACACCTCCCATCCAAACCTGCCTCCACAAGGGACCCGAGCGTTTTTCCACCCTGCAGCAGCCGCCTCTTGCTCAGAGCTGCAGCACTGCCAGCGGTCGCGCTCCGGAAATAAGTAGTCAGGCCCAAAATTCACAGGGCTAGATTAGAAGTCAGAAGACCATTTAAAAAGTAACAATAATAGGGCTATTTGCCTTGATTTCTTTGTGAGCAGCCGGGGTCACGTTTCTAAGCTTTAATCTAAGAGCCATGAAAAAATACGCACTTCCAAATGAAAGCTGAAACTCTCCTCTGTCACAGGTCTCTGTAAGATGGGGATTAATGTAAGGCAACGGAGATCAAAAGACTTGTAACATAATAGCTCTTCCTTAATGCACACCTCATTGCCACTCCTAAAAGATACTAATCTCCGTCTTTCTTAGAAATTTTTATTTATTTATTTATTTTTGGCCAGAACTATCGCAGCAAACATGTAGTGTTGTTCTGAGGAAAACACAGTTTGCCAAGACATCTAAAATATTGTGTATTCCCTCCATCTGCTTCTCCTAAATAAACCCGGGGCCTTATCTAATATAATGAGTAGATGTTGGCAATAATTGCATAGCCATCTGTACCAAGCTTTAAACCTGTTGCAAGCTGCGCTGTGGACACGAGAAAGTCAGAATTTATTCCTTCCATACTGCAAACAGAAATCGTAACTTCCCCCCTTCTGTTTTTTTGGATAATTTAGCTATATCAGCTCATATGCTTGGTGCTTGGGGAGCGGTATTTCATAGCTGTGACAGATAAATCCCCTCTTTCCCCTATCTTGCATAGATAAGCTCAAGTTTTGCAGCTGACAAGGTTCAGAGCGGTCCCAGGTGAGCAGTTTGCAGCCCAGCAGCCTTGAGGAGCAATTTCGGCCCAGCTTGGTGCAAGCACAACGCGACACGTTCCAGCAGCAACTACACAACACCAGCGCTCTGCCTCCGTCTGAGCCCTGCCAGGAGGGACCAGTCCCGAGGAGACTGCCCCAGAAACGTTTGTGCTTAATTAGGAAGTCCCTTCTGGCTGCACCCGGCTGCTCGCATCACTGCGTGCAAGTCTCCATCACCCAGATTTGCTGGGGAATGACTGATGTGATCGTCCCCACTCAAGCTGGGCCCGCAGCAACTGAGGAGATCAGACAAGTCTTTTTTTAACCTGCTGCTGCTGCTGCTGAGTCTACGGGAGCTACCACACCAGCTCCTCGCTGGTGAAGCTGCAGAAACAGGGATCTCCTGGCAAGAGCAATGCTGGGTCGGGCCGCAGGGAGCAGGGCCGCCCGGCAGGGCAGGAGTCACCACGGGGGCTCGTGGCAGGTCCCTGCCCTGGGGATGCTGCGGCCACGTTCACTCAACTGCTGAGCTCCCTCGGGGTGCACGCAGTCCCACACCAACACCTGGACACGCAACACTCAAAGCCAGGCCCCAGGTTCTTATACAGAGGGAGGATGGCCATGAAATCCCAACAGCTTTTTCTGGATGTTGAACAAGGCACTGGGAAGCAGGAGCCACGCTACTACTTTGGCTGCGTTCTCTCCTATATCAAGCAAGATCCTGACTCCATCGCCTCCCCCACCTGACCATAGCTGGGTCTGTCCCCTGCCACAGGCAGCAAGAGTAGGACATCTGATTTATTTTACCCTCTGTAGGCCATAACTGAAGGCTTCTGTAAGAGAGGAGTGCTCATATATTCGCTCAAGAGTCAAAAACCCCAAGATCCTTGGATAGGAAGAACTGGAGAAAAGACAACCTGCTGCCAGTGAAATCTAATCAGCTAGATGCACCCAGGTATGCATTGGTCTGGCATCAGAGAAGAGAGCAGAGCTTCTGCCATGCCCCGTGTGCTCAGGAGGCAACACTAAACGACTGCAGGAACCCCCATCGGTGCCAATACGTGCCATGCCTCCCTATGAGCGTTCATTTGCCAGCCCTGCTTTCCACCTCCTCCACTCCACGCTGCGGTCGCCCACTCTCTGCCCATTTTCCCCACCCCTTCTCACCCACCCCAGCGCGCCAGCCCCTGCCCAGGACCAGCACCATCCCCCTGACGGCTACCAGCCAGCGACACGAGCAGCAGCACGGCCAGGCTGCACTGAGCGGAGCCGGCAGGACCTCAGAGGCCAGAGCAATGTCACTGGTGCAGAGAAGTGACATCTTTATATCAGGAGAGGGGAGCGTGCTTAAATTAATTGGCAGTTCAGATAACGGAGGCTTTCGCTCTCCACTGGGCTGTTAAGAATGCGGGAATTGCTGCAGATAAAAGTCTGGCAGCATTTTCATCATAAGCTCAATGTCTCTGGGCTGTATAATCCAGCCATTAAATAATATATGCTCTGGGCTGAAACTTGACATAGAAGGTCCCAGCGCAGCAGCAAATGTTTGTGTTTTCCAAATTTCCAGAGCAGTCTCCCTGGGCCCGCTGGGGAGTTACAAGCCGGCAGAGCCGAGATGGAAGTTGCAGTTTTCCAGGCGAGGCTGTGCTCGCACAAGTCTTTGCGGGTTTGGGGGTTTTGTTTCATTGCGGTGGCCACAAAGGCAACTTTGTCTGCGTGTTGCAGCTCCGTCAAACAAAAGCAGGAGCATCTGGCGGGGAAGACTGGGTGTTCGTCGGTGCTGCTGTTTTGCTGCAGTGAGTTCCCCCATGACACGAAGGCAGACCTGAATTATGGGGTAGGAGAGAGAGGTCCTGTGGGGGATTTCTCAGCCGCAGGAGAGGCAAGAAGCATCCTGCAATCCACAGCAGCTTTCTGACAAGGCAGCGCATGAGAATATAGCACAGAGGGCTTTGGGATGTAGGCCAACGGCATCAGATGCTTTTTGTTGATCCAGCCTATTGCTGTGAAATGATCCAGAAATCCCTCCTAGCTTTTCAGCACCAGAGTTAAGTGTCCAGTTAGGAGCTAAATCACCTCCGCAGCCAATGGAGAAGAGCAAAAGCAGAGAAAAAGAAACCAAAAGCAGCACTGGAGACCTCTGGCACCCAAAATGCGTGGCTCAGGTTCACCAAGGAGCAGCAAGAGGGGCTTTAACATCTGACCCGAGTTTAATCACCAACAGGACACGTCACTGCTTTATGCTGTGCTTCTCTTTTCCCTTTATCACACACCTCTCTCGCTTGAGCTGGGATTTTTAGGAAGGGGATGCTTCTCACTTGACAGGGTTTCAATCTCAGGGCACCTGTAGGACCCAGCTCTCTCTCTGGGACCTAGCCCCAGCTCCTCTTCAGCTCAAAACACCCATCTCCGCTAAACCACCCAGCTCATTGCTGAGCAGGAAAAAAGCCCCAGAAACACAGCTCCGAGGCTGCACCCGGCTAGCAGGGAGCAGACCAGCGTCCAGACAGCGCTAAGCGCCGAGCAGGAAGGTGCGGGGAGGACGCAGCATGGTTCCAGGGTAAGCGTTTCTGACACTTGCTTAGTCATCGCCTTCCCTCCTGCCTGGTACGAGTGATTCCTGCCTCCTGTAGCCCTGGAAACCGCGGGAGGAGGCAGCTCCAGATGCGTACGTACGTGGCAGCTCCGGGCGTGGGCTGTCACCGCAATGTGTCGGGGGGGGACCTGGGGATGTGCCACCCCTGCCCAGGTCCTCGCTGCCACCGAGGGGACCCCGCGAAAGAGCCTCGGGTAGGGCCAGGGACAACCTGTAAAAGCTCTGGAAACTTTTCTCCATCTTTTAGGACAGGAAGGCGACACCACAGCCAGGGCTGAGAGCTGTAGCACGCCCCAGCGCCAGCAACGAAACTGTAATTGAGAGGTTTCAGCTAAAATCCGGGTGCAGATAACTATCAGAAACCTCCTCCCCAAATCACTGCTGAAGGACTCCGAGGGGTCATTTACGGTTTTAGACTCTACACAGCATTTCAGAATAATTTTTTAATTATTATGAATAATTAAAACCACAGAAGGAGACAGTCCAGCATGTCCCTAGGCCTCATATATCACCCAGGTCAGCCCATACAAGATGAGATAACCCAACACAGGGTGTCCTTACTACATGGTGCATCAACTGCCAAAGTCCATTCTGCGAGCTATTAGTGAGGATGAATAGGAGAGGAAGAAAACTGGCATGCCCATAAAGCAGAAAGGGCCCCTGGGACCGCTGACAGTCCATCTTCCCACAGCGAGCAAGGAATGATTTTGCTTGGTAACTCCTGCATCAGATCTCAGGGATGAAGCCGGAGTATCAACTCCGGGAAAACCAGCGAAGATGAGGGCAGGGTCGGTCATCCTGCTTGTTGCCAGAGAGCAACGAACCCCCTCTGACCTCCTGCAGGGTGCCAGGTCCACACCCCAAACCATCCTCCGCAGGGAGGAACCCAGCCCCACCTCAGGGCTCGCAGCAAACGATCCTCAGGAGAGGGGGCACGGCCCGGGGGGCTGCCACCACAGCTCTGCCATCCGCCTGCCCCGAGCTGTACCCATCCTTCTCTGCCCCCTGCCCCAGTCACATTTCTGCTCCCACAGCTCGGGGCTTGCAGCCTCAGAGGAGAAAGCAGGGTTTCAAGATTTGTTTCCCCTGGCTATTTTTTCTTTCCTCCTCCTCCACCAGCCTCTCTGAAGATGCAACAATTCCTGGGCTGTGCAATAGAAGGGAGCATCGCTGCGTGTTATCGCAGACCCCACCGTGCCGCAGACCCCTGCGCAACCAGGGGCAGCGGGATGAAACGCATCCGTGGCAGGTGTGTGGAGACACCGAGAGCGAGGAGCACCCAAAAACCAACTCAAGTCCTACTTTAATCAATGCCCCAACTTCTTTTGGGAACATCAGCAACTTGATTTTGCTTTCCTCCTGCCCCAATTGTTTTCTCCAGCATCACTGGGCCAGCCCATAGCCCTGGCCGGGTGCTGCCAGCAGCTCTGCAGAGCTCCAGCGCCCAGCACAACGGCATCACCGCCTTGTTTCAGGGCTCTCAGCGCTACCTCGGTTAAGAAACAGCAGAAGAAAGCACAAAACACTGCATTGTGTAACTCCTACACTAAAACCAGCCCCGGCAAAATGCAAATAGGTGGCATCTTAGTGGCAATAATTCAAGCAAATCAAGAGGTATTGCTAGTTCTCAGAAAAGGCACTCAGCAAAGAAGGTTCTTGAGATGAAAAATACCTTTCTTCCACCCCAAAAAAAAAAAAATGTTTGTTTTTAGAGAAACATCAATTTCAGTTTTCCAGTGGGAAATAACAAAACATTTTGGTTTCATTTTTACTTCAAATATGACTTCAGATTTTATTTTTATTTGGTTGTCTTTAACTGCAATGATATTGTAAAGCTGGCTGAAAGCAGACATTTTCACTTAAAATCAGGTTGAAACCTCCCAGGGGGAAGCTCTACCTTTTGAAACAAAACTTTGGGAACCAGGAATTTCTCCCCGCTTTTTCTCATTGGGGAAAAATCTGGATTTCTGAGCAGCCATCCTGCACCCCTGGAGAGAGTCTGCCCTCACACCTGGGTCAATTCAGACCTTCCCATTGGGACACGGTGGGCGTTGAGCATCTGAGATGGAAGCAGAGGTCTGGCTGTTTCTCCCCAGTGCTGATTTTGCCTCCAGAGCTGCGCGTGCCCCGTGTGCCCAAAGCCTTCATGTATGGCCACCACCCCAGCTCGATTTCTCAGTGCTGAGAAGGAGGGCTCAGAGAAAGCCACTCACCCTTCCAGCTGCTGGTGGCTCAGAACTGATTGTGCTTTGGTATTTATACAGCAGTGCTACTTGCCACAGCTGTCTTCCATAGATCACGCTCTGAACAGGCAAGGGAACTCCTTCGGTTCCCTGCAACTCATTGAGAGGCACTGGATTTACGTTGTCTCTTCCCTTTTATTGCCATAGTCCCCAGCAGCCTGGCAATGCATGGAGGTGAGGGCAGGAAAGCTCAAACACAAATCCAGGTTGCAGAGGAAAGCACGGATTCAAAGCGGGCTTTGCGCCATCAGATCGGGGAGGAGGTGGGATGTGAACGCAACACTGGGGGTGAGCAAGAACTGCCTCAGAAGGAGCGGACAGGGCAAGATGCATCCTCCCCCCGGAGGGCAAGTCCTGGGACTGTGCAGGACGCAGGCGTCCGAAGTTTCCAGCAAAAGAGGACAAGTGAAGTTGTGGGAGGAGGAGATAAGCAGGGGAGCAAAGAGGGAGGCTGAGGATGCCAAGAAACATCGATTGCACGGCCTTGCCAAGAGCACAGGTGGAGCTGGAGCAATAAAGCTTGCATATAACAAAGTTTGTACGTCTCTAACCAAGCCTGTAAGTTTTGATCACATCTCCTGTAGCTCTTGTACAGCCTGAGACAAGCGTGGTTCAGTCACCCCTCCCACTGCAGCTCTTGCAGGGCTGCAGGTCGCAGTTAACGTGGAGCTGTGCTGTCCCACCACGCTCCACGCAGCTCCGTCACCCCTGATAGAAGCAGCACTGATGCACACAGCCTGGGCACTGCCGTCCTGGCCCTCAGCACCTCACACACCTCTTCCTGAGCCAGGCGCTCATCCTCACATCCCCGTACCCCACCCCGTATCGTGCTGACCTCATCTGCCAGCATCCATCCCCACCCCGGCCCCAACGCCTCCCAGATTTGGGCTCAAGCTCTGCCACAGATTACAACGGTGAACCCAAAACAAGGAGAAAGCTGAGGCCACCAAATTCATTACGCTGGCTGGCCCTGGAGCAAGTTTTTAACTCCCACACACAGGAGAGAGAGGCCAGGCCTGTGCATGCAGCCACAGCAAGCCCCTGGAAGGCACAGCTCAATGCCAGAGCTCGGTTTGCGCCGTTCCCCTTTCCCTGCCCAGCTGCAGGACGGAAGACTTCCTTCCCCTTTCCATTCTCCTCTTGTTCCAGTTTTCTCCCTTGTTAAATGAATGAGACGGCAGAATTTCAATGCCTCTTATGTTCTGCGAAAGGTAACAGCAAATGGTACCGCTCTGACCCTTCCAGCGCTTCCACGTGTGGCCGTCCAGGACCGCTCTGCCCTCTCGTGCCCACCACGAAGAGCGGTGGCTGCTGAGGGCACCACTGCACTTGGAGTAAAACAGCAACGGGAAGGATTGAAAAAACCACCTTTTCCATAGGGTCAACCCCTTCTATAGGAACAGCCCAGCTGCCCAAGGGGCAGAGGATGGGAAGCAGGAGCTGCCACCAGCCCCTAACACGTGTCCCAATATCAGGCTGGCGGGCACATGGTGGGCATCAGGGTGGGCAGCAGCGCAGCTTTATGGAAGGTGGTGATGGAAAACCACTTCTGTGCTGTGGGGAGAGGGCAATTAGCTCTTCCTGAGCACAGAAAACAGATTTTCTTGGTCTCACCAGCCAGGGAATGAAGACATGGTGGAGCCCTGCACCTTACTCAGCACACACACACCATCAAAGCCCCAGACCCATCACTCCAGGCTATTTTCCAAGCACTAGAGAGGTGCTGTCACCTGGCTGGGAGGAGGACATGGAGCTCTGCTTCCTGCCCTCCCAGGGGGATTTGCCTCCCTCCCCCTGTCCACGCAGCTCCAGCAGTCACAGAAGGAGCTGCCCAAAGAGCAGCACCAGCAGACGGGCACACAACAGCCTTGGTGGGGAAACTGCTGATGGCAGCCAGAGCAGCCCCTCTCTGCTCTGATTCACACCGGCCACAGACGGGACCATCTCCAAGCACAGACTCCCACGCAGGACAGCCTATCTTCCTCCAAGCTGCCTCAACACAGCCCAAAGGGCTCCTCCTGCTGCTCTCCTTCCTCTTCCAAAATCGCCCTCTTTCCCAAGCGTTGAACCTGAAATCCCCTCTAACAAACTCCTCTCCACTGCGGGGAGAAAACAGCTCTGACTGCCACAGGCAAGCAATAACCTAGTAAAGTTTAATCTTTGCCTGTTATTGTATTACCACTAGAAGTACACGGATTGAGATAAAAGGCTCACCAGCCCAACCATAATTATATTAAAAAGGTAATTATCTCCTCTTCCACCCGACTTTGTGCTTTCTTTCTGTAACGAAGTTTCCAGCTCATGTTTGCAGCGACAGGGCCAGCCGCCACGAAATCACGGGGAGATGTAAAAGCTAATTGAGTGTTTCGAGCATGAGAAACAGCGGATCGCGGCTGCGGAGAAAAGAAAGGAGCGGGGGAGCCCTGCGCCGGGAGCACACCGGAGCTCCCGACTGCTGCTGATGCCCTGCCATAAAATACGCTAGGAGCATATTTAAAAAAAAAAAAAAAAAAAGACATTTCCACCTTTCAGTTCTACTGATTTACTTGCTAACTAAGGAGAGCGGCTGCTCTCCCATCCGAAACCATCTCACCGTGGTGCTGGCTGTGGTGGGAAGGTTACAAGAGAGAAGGGAAACTGAGTCACGCAGAGGGATTTCAGGGCATCCTGCAGGTGCCCCAAGCCCCCACCCAGACACACTCTCTGCATCAATTTGGGCCGCAGATGCCTCTGTCCTCACTCCTGTTTCTAAGCACGGAAGCGACACGAGGACTCTTCTCCAGCAGACAAGAAGTTTTCTGGGACCAAGCGAGCTAAATATAATTCTGCACAAGCACACATCGTACGGATCACAACACGAAGATGTTGGCTGACGTGTTGGAGCCATTGTTTCACAGAGGTTTCTTTGTGCTATGTACTATTACTGAGCAGCATAAAATTGCCATTTAAGATGTTTAATTGTACTAATTATAATCTTTTGGGGAACATTTTGAAAAATTACTGTTTTGTACCAATGCGTAACTGACCATATGCTGCCCTCTATGGTATTGCCACCAGCTTTTCTTCTAGCCTTCCAAATTACAAGGTAGGACAGATCTTTGCAAACTCCCAGCAGGATCGGTTCCCACCCAACACAGCAGCTTGGGTTGTTTGTCTGATGCCAATGCAAAAGAGGATCTTAATTTCCTAAATGATAAGTGATGTCCTAATGACTTGGAAAAGTATCCTAAAAAGCCAAAAGTCAAACCACTTTTCAGCTAAAGTTTCTCAACGGCAAAATTTGCCTTGATTTTGCTAGGACTGGAAGTTTGGTGTCTTTGGGCCACTGCTCCCCACTTCCAGTGCTTCTGTTTTCAAGGTGGAGCTAAACTACCCCAAGGACTTCAGTCCCAGCCCTTAGGAACCACTCAACACCTCCAGGTGCAACAGAAGAACCAGCATGGACACTGGCCTCCAACTCCACCAGTACTCTGCTGGGCACCAGCAGACCGCCTTCCTCCATCTCTTCCCACTTGATAGCACTCGTGACCTACTCTGCAGCACAGGGCTTCGTTTTCCCCTGGTGTTCTCAAACACTCAGCCCTTCAGACCACAACGTCCGTGCACCGCAGTGATACCCAGAGGTCTCAGTGTCAGAGATTTTCTGTGCTGGGCATCACCCCCCAAACTCTGCAAGGATGTGACATCCCAAAGAGCTCACAGCATCCTCCCCACGCACTGACAACCCTCCCCAGGACTCCTGATGTGGCAAAGGGACACTTGGAGGAGTTTCTGCTCCCCAGTGCACAATTTTGTGAAAACTGCTGGTCTGAAGCAGCATCACCAGAGCAGGGCAGGGGATGGAGGACGATCGCATCACGGGAGGATGCGGCAGGGAGCGAGCACCTGCTGCATCCCACACCTGCTCTTCCTGCAGCATCGCCTGACAGCGCACAGCTCCAGCAACATTTTACAGCTTTGCAGGATGCGCTTCCCAAAACCCAGCCAGCCAATTCTAGAAACTGCCTCGAAAGGAGCCTGCCACTAGCTATTCACAGAGATGGGGCAACTGGGAGAGGAGATTTGGCTGGAGATAGGTGTTTGGTTTTTTTTTTTTATTAGGTTTAAAACTTCCAGCCTGTAAACAGCTCTTCCAAGGTAGTTGCTGGGTGCAGCTGGATGAATCTGGATGCAGCAGAGAGGAAGAAGTAAAAGCAGATAAAATCAGTTGTGCAATCCAATGCCATGTTCTTCCAATGCGGCAGTTTAGAGACCCCATGTGCTTACAGAAATACCTCTCTAATCCCTCATTTATCTAGGGATCTGTCCCGCTCATCATTTCCAGGGGACACCGGCAGTGGTGTAAGAATAGCAGAACAGCAGAATTGATTTGCTTCTTGTTCAGGCAATGCAGACCCCAGGCCCCTGCCAGCTCCAGCTTCCCCTCCAGCACAAGCTCATCGAGCTCTGCATTGACACCGGAGCCAGGGCCAGACATGCAAAAGGCCCAGGGCTATGGAGATGATGTGACTTCATCAGGTTACAAATGCATGCGTTAAATTGCTTCTGCGCGAATCCTTATCCCCCACTCGATACCTGGGGAAAAGCCACGACAGAGTCAGCACCTCTCTGCAGCACAGTCAGTGTCAGTACCTCAACCACAACCACACAACGAGCAATTTTGGAAGAGCAAACAAGTGGCAGCCACTCTCTGTACCGACTCCTTTCCCTCCAAGCCCACCACTGGCCCTGAAAGATGCTGCCCTCTACGGTCCCACCCCACTGACGGATCGGTTTTCCTTGCAGCATCCAACCTCTCCGGAGGGTGCAAGGTCAGCAAATCCTCCTCCGCAGCTCAGCCTGCAGGTCACCGGGCTCCAGCGTTTGCCTGCAGCCTGAATAATTGACTCATCTGTAGGCTTTCATCTCCTCCCTGGGCTAGGAAGATTAAGTCAAATTGCACCTTCAAAATTCAAGCTGCCTCTTGCCACCCTTGCCAGTCAATAAATCCCTACCACCCTCACCCTGTGGTTTTCAGCACAGCAATGAAAAGATCAGGCCAAAGCACTTGCGGAAGCGTCCCTCTCATCTGTCACACAGCTTGCTCTGAAACATGAGCATCCTTTAACCTGCCTTTACTTATTTATTCACGCAGGAGAGGGAGAAAAACATCCCAGACTAGGCTGTGTCAGCAATTAGGAGCATGAAGTATCTGGCAAGAGCAGCTTTATAATTAGAGCTTTGCCTTGTCCTTCTCTTCTCCCCCTGCCAAAAAGAAATCACTGAAACCTTTTACCTCCCCACCAACACCGCTGGCAGAGGAGGAGGTGTGGGCTATGGAAGCAGAGGCAGCTTTCTGCTAGCAAGTGCCAGGAGGACAGAGGGTGGGAAAGGCGGGTTTCTCAGCCCCTGTTGATCTCACGTCCCTGTTCCACAAGCAGGGCAGACATTGGGATTAAGGTGGGTGCCTTTCCTGCTGGAAGATGTGAATGTCAGCCTTTTATGAACACGAGCAGCACCTGGATGTTTCAGCCTGTGAGCTGTCAGCAGGCGATTCCCTGCTTAGTGAAGACATTTGGATGCTCAGAACTCATGAGACAACCTGCTGCCTCACTCCCTTGGCTGAAAAACATGCTCTTCCCATGCCCTAATGCACCAGTGCTAGCCCTCAGGATACTCCTACCTTCCCCACTGCCTTCAGACCACTCACATACACACACCACACGTGTCCACCCCACTCAGGGTACCGCAGTGCCCCCCAGCCCCTCTGAAAAATCACCCCAAACCAGTCCCACCAGCATCAGCAGCCTGCCTGCACTCCACACCTGCAGTCACTGTCCATATAACAGACAAGCCTTTTTTCCACACCCCCAGCCATTGCCAGCTTGCTCCACGTCAGCTCTCTCTCATCTCCCTTTTAATTCTTAAATCATAAACTGCATTTCTTCAGTACTCTGATATTTTATACTCTTAGGCTAGAATAAGTACATTGACCCTAACTTCTACTTATCAACAAGATTGGTCCCTTACAGCCAGAGCCTAGTGGATGACTGCTGCTGAGAATAAAATAACCAAATACAGTGCAAACCTCCAAATGTCCTGAGAGCAGAACACAGAAGACAGCTGCGTAGTAGAGCTCTGCCACCCCTGGGCCACCTGTATTGACATCTTCTGGGCCAGGCCAGCACCTCCGGACCACCCTAACTCCTATGTCCCACAGGCATGGTGGCCAGAGCCACCCCCCTCTCCACAGTTTTTTTTTTAACTCCAGCCTGATGAATTTGCGGGGCTTTGGCCTTGCTCTTGCACTGCCATGCCAAAACGCACTACCAAAAACACAGGAGAAGGGGAAGGGAATGGACACAGCTCTGGGTTCAGCTTGTCCTGCTTGTGCACCTACGCACACAGAAGAGACCAGCCCTGCAATGAGCCGCCCTAGGCCCAAGGGAGCATTTTTGCCCTGTAGGAAGTATCCAGAAAGAAGGCAATGTTTGTGCTACCAAAGTTTGAAAGAGCCCCAGACAACCCAAGGCCACAAGGGCACAGAACGGTCTCTGCCCATAGGGCATGGCAGGAGATGGGATTTCTCTCCATGGAGCAGCCGCAGCAGGCCTGGTGGACACCACAAAGCACGCTGGGGGCTAGTGACCTGGTAAATGTGGGCCACCAAACTGCAAACTCCTTCCTTGTGGGTCTGAAGGACAGCGCTGGCACGGAGTGCGTGCAGAGCGGCTGCTGGGGCTTGGCAGGCTGCAAAACCCAGACCCGGCACAGGGAAGGCCCCGAGCTCAGACACTTCACAGCACCGGGGCTCCTCAGGCCAGGGACCAGCACTCCCAGGACTCATTTTCCCTGCCCTTCCAGACCCTCAAAGCTCACCGTTTAAGCCAGTCCTTCAGGCTCCCCATCCTGTCTCACCGTGGAGAGAAGCCCCCCGGAGCATGGATGCCTCCCCCAGACTTCAGCAGCAGACTTGGAAATGAGAAACCCGCTCCCCGCCCCCATGCCCAGACAGCACCTCCCGGTGGCCTCCCACTACCAACACAGCACCAGCAGGAACAAACAGCAGTAATTTATGCAGTAGAAAAGCTGAAGACGGCTGTGCTCAGGGTTTTGCTCAAAGACTTGCAATGCAGAGGGCCTTACTCTGAACAAGGTTGGCTCCACGTCCCATGGCAGGCATTTCCATCAGGACCCACGTGCTGGTCTCCCCAGCTCAGGGCCACAAGTGCCAATGCCCCTTATTTTATTAGTCCAATTTGAGCCATTTCCTTTGCTACACAGCTCTGCATGGCTTCCAGCGCCAGATATTGATGGAGTTTAACAAGGAGCGGCTGATGCCCGCGCACATTTCACTTCCACACCACACATAGCAGGAGGCCCCTGGGCTTGGCAGGGACCTGCTCACCACGAGGAGCCGAGCCCACTGCCCTCCTCGGCCTCCACACATCCTTTCCCCTCGGAAGCACAGACAGGGGATACCCCAGGCCCTTTCATCTTCACCTGAACTTGCAAGAAGAAATTTGAGGAAAGGCAGCCGGGCATTGCCGTCTCTTCCGAATGACCAAAACAGTTTGAAGACTGCCCCATAGCTACCATTTCCCTTCTTTATCAGGGGAAATCCCTAAATGTGTCCCCTCAGACTGTTGTTCCCTCTGATCTCCAGGATACACTGCCCTTCCCATTGCACATCTGATGCCAGCCCTCAGGAGAGTGCTGCACCATCCCCAAGCGCAGCCTAGCTTCACCCAAATCCCATCACCAGCCTGGCCCTCTCCAAATTCCCTTGCAAAAGCAGCGCATCACCCAACAGGATGAAGGCTTTCCAGACGTGCCCTCAGCCCTGTACGTGGAATCACCCACAGCCCACCTTCCACCTTGCCAGACCCACACCTACATCACAGGGCTAGCAGGAGAACTCCAGCTCCTTGCCAGCCAGCAGAGCGTTGCTGAAATTGCTTTGTAATTCGTTACCCCTAAACAAGCCAGGGTGTGCCAGGAGCAGGTGGATTCACGGGCAACATCTAGGGCCAGCACCTGCCCTACAAAGAAACCCCATGGACTGTTTAAGGGACTGAGGAGGTACAGGACACAAGGGGACAGGGCTGCTGCACACCCCAATGCATGGCTGGAGGGACACATCCTGCACTGGGAACCCCGGGTGCCTTTGGGAGGCAGCCACGCGTTAGCACTGCCAAACAGCAAGGCTCAGACAAATCAATTCTTCACCAGGGCTAATCAAGGTGACACATGAGGATTTCTGCTGAATATTCAGACAGCAGAGCAGGTTAAGCTGCCTGAAGCCCTGAGATATCGCTGCCAAGGCCAAAACCCGTGCCCAACCCTTCTCACCCCCAGAGACAGCTAATGGCTTAACACACGGTTTGCTATCTTGCACCAAAAAAAAAAAAAAAAATTATATAAAATCTGCGCAGATGTTAGTAACTGCTAGCATCTTCAGAGATTTGCAGTGTTTGTGCAGTAAGTGGATTTCAATTAAAGCCATCTATTAAGAGAGAGGGCCCCTCTTTCTGTCGAAATCACAGCCGCACATCAGAAGGAGCAGAAAATGTATTTTTAAGCAATATACCTCAGATGGTGGAGAGCAGCATCCGCTTACATGGAGGGGGAAAACAAATTAATTGATGCAGGTCAAACCAGAGCAAGCCTCTCAATTATTCTGCAGTAATTACCCTAATAAAAATTTAAACACACATAAGCCAACTCAGTAGGTTTTAGCCTCAATATTAACTACATGAGAAACTTGTCTTCTACAGCTGCACAAGGAAAAATTTGTAGTTGGAGACCGATACCCAGACCCCCGGACAGGTCTCCCTCCCACAAACAGCCATTTGGGGCACACAGTAATACACTACCAGTACACACACACGCAGATTCCCAGGTTCTGTACAAACACAGCTGTCGCTTGAGGAAGATAAAATCCGCACATAACACTATACATCTCCAGTCCACACACTGATTTCTCCCTTACAAAAGCACTGGTGTGCATCCTAAGTAACATGAGTTTCCCATCCAGCATCCTCTGAGGTTGAGAAATATTATTTTCATCTCATTTCTAACAGTGGGAATGCGTTAAAAGAGCTAACTTTCTGGAAGATACTTTATCAAAGGAAAATGCGTGTGGAGTGAAACCAAAAGTGTTGGCTAATTTGGGCTGAATACAGTAAATAGCCTCAGCCAGGAAAAGTGAAGAGCTGAAAGAGTAATCAAACATTTCCTCTCGGTGTTTGCTAAATTAGGTGGTTCGAAATGGTGTTTTAACTTCAGCAATTCTCCATATGTCAGCGTAAATGAGCATTAAAAAAATATATATAAACAGTAAAATGGAGCAACACATCTTATTTTCATATCTTGGGAAAAAATAACAATGAGAAATGTACCTAGGGTCCACCAGCTGTGCTGGGGCTTGTTTTTCTCAGACTGTTCACCAGAAATTGAAAATAATTGACCGAGCACTGGAGAAGAGGATGCCTTGAGGCCCCCGGAGCACACCACTTGTCCCCGTGCCAGCCCCTGCCCCAGGACCTTCTCAGCCCAGTGAGCTGCACCGTGGTGGCCCAGGCTCCCAGGAAAGGACACCCTGAGTAAGGTGCCCGTGCTGATAGCAAGATTAGGAGCCTCACATTGCAATTTCCCCATGGCTAAAGCAGTGGGACCAGGCTGCGCAGTCGTTCCCTGCTCTGCAGCCACCAACATCCCCATCTGTCCCAAAAGCAAGGGCTTGCACCACGCAGGAGGTAAGCCTGCCCCAGTGCTTCTGCTTTTCCCAGGGATGAGCAGAGCTGCAAAGGCTCAGAGGACAGGATGTTTTAGGAGTTCCTAGACACACCTTGTCCGCGCACTTCCACTTGTTCTTCAAGGGCCCGTTCCTCTCGCCTATTGTGTGGCCACAGTTCCTCAGGGGCTAACGCTTCAATAAGGAAAACACAAATATAGAAGTCTTCAGCAGATTTGGGTGATGCTTTTTGCAGAACCTCTGCCTGTAGGAATGCACCCCTAAACCTCCTGATTCAGGTTGTGTTTGGTGATTCTCAGGTCAGATACTAGGGGAAAAGATGGGATTGGAAAGAGGGGGACTAAATTCAGAGAAGGATGAAGCACTGGTGCCACCCTCCTTCCCCCAAGATCTAAGCACTGGCATGCTCCTGCAGGCACAGGAGGCCTCAATCCCTCCAAAGCAAGCAGACCTGGGCTCACTTCTGCCAGAACAGGGTCCTTGCTCCCAGCACACCAAAGTGCGGACACAAGGCTCTCAATTCCTCCTCTTGGGGCTGCATCACTCGCTGCAGATGAATGTGTGCCGAGCAGGACAGAGAAGACAGGTGCCCAAAATGCCGGTGAGGGACCCTGCCTGCTCCCTGCTGCGACAACTGCTCCCTGAATTCATATGGAAGGAGGAGAGCTGCTCCACCAAAGGGATTCAAAATGCCTGGCAGCCCGGTGATTAGGGTGCTCATTAAAAATAGAACACTGCTTTTGATTCCCATCCTGAAATCAACCAGGGCTTAGCTCTGAAGGTTGCTCTCCTAAATCCAAAAGCTCTTGAGCGTGATGCAGCAAGGAGCTCTTGGACAAGTTGTGCCTCTTCACTTGGAGCTGTTCCACTTCATTAAACACCCTTAAACACCCGTGGATGGCATCAGGGAGGCTACCAAAGCAAGCAGTTATGGTTTCATGCCTACAGCAGGACACCCATGCTCCTTTTTATCAGATGTACCACTCGGCTAAACACCAAGTCAGATCAGGTGAAGAAGAGCACTTAAAACAGGACAAAATGTTCTTATTTTGTTACTCTAATACTCAAAACCTTCATTTGCCTATTCTGGTCACCCAAAACAATAACTACCCCTCAACTCCCAGCTGGTCCCAGAGCAGGGAAAGGGCATTCTGCTCCATCACTTCCCATCAACAACAACCCTAGAGATAGATAGCAGGTATATCATGCAGAGACACGCTACAGCACGCAAGCGGATCTCTCCAGTAGCTGCCCAGTTGCAAAGTGGTGCCCATCAGCCACACAGGGATCACTTCTCAAAGGGAAATGAGTTGAGTATCAACGTAGCAATGACATATATTTCCTCGTTAGCTGGCGGATTGTGAACACATGCAGATCCAGATGCGTTGCTGTTGGACTGACAGGTCCTGGGAAAGGCCATTTCATGCCTGTTGGAAGCTCTGGAAAGCCACAGCCCAGCCATTTCATACTTGTTGGAAGCTCTGCTTGTGCAAGATGAAGGCAATGCTGCCACACAACCAGCACACACCACTCTTGGTGAAGTCATTGCTGCCCTCAGGCAGCTCGGTTCTGTCTGGCACATGCACATCTCCTCAGTGTACATCTCTCCTCAGTGCCTGAATCAGGGGCCGTGAGTCTGCTAAGGCCCCAGTTTAAATGGGCAAATGTGGGTATTTTTCATGTTATGTAAGAATTTGTAAATTCCCGACAGACAACAGGTCAGAGCAACAGGGCTGGTAGGAGAGGTGATGTTTCCTCTTGGGCCCACTGGGAAAAACAGAGACGCTTTCAGGATTTCTTTTGCCATTAGATGATTGCTTAAAAATAATAATAATAATAATAATAATAATAATAATAATAATCGTGTGTTCCTTGCAGCTGTATCAGTTGGTCTAACAACAGATTACAACTCTCAAAACACCCTGTGCTGCTTAAATAGCCCCCACTGCTCAGCTCCAGCCCTGCAAATCTGTGCTCTTAGCTTGGGAGATCACTAGGCTCAGCCTCAGTATTTCAGGCAAAATGGCAGAATTACTCAAACCTCATCCCATCGCCGCCCCACAGGGATGCTCCCCACCAGCCCCGCTGCACCTAATGGTGCTGGTGATGCTTTGGGGTCACGTCCCACCAACCCTTCATGTATCACTTGCATACCATGATGTACACAAGGTGGCTGCTCCCTACAGGAGGGGCTGGGGACCAAACACCTTCCACGTGTGCTGCAGGGACGCACAGCCTGCCTACGTGCCCCACGCCACAACCCCTCCTGATGTGCGTTTTCTCCCGGGATTTCCCAGCTTGGTTTCCAGCAGAGCTGGACTCCAGATGCCTGTAACTAAGCCAGGGTGTTGAGACCAGCATGGAAAATGCTCTCGAATTAAGGATCAAAGGCAGGAAAGGAATTCAGGGAGCACAAATGTTCCCACTGACTCCTGCAACTGCTTCCATGTGCAGAGACCCAAGCCCAGCTCCCACGTGAATCCTCTTAGCGAGGCTGCAGCTCCTCACTGCTTCCCCGTGCAGAGAAGCCCTGACACAAACCTTCCTCACCCCGTTGGCTGCTGTCATCTCCAGGACAAACCCAACCCTGCAAACCCACTGCCCACACACAGCATGGCTGCTCCAGGCTCCATGGGGCTCTGCGTGGTGCACCAGGAGGGATTCACTGAGACAGGCAGGGTCCAGCTTCATGCCCAGCTTCACGCCACAGAAACAAATTCTGCCGAGCTCAGCAGCCTGTGGAAGAGGCGGCTCAGCGGCAGGGAAAGGGTTAAAAAGCTGCCTCTGTCTCCAGGTACAATTCAGTTCAATTATGTCACCAGGAGAAGGAAAAAAAAAAAATCAAAATGAAGTGCCCCAAAATATTCATTTCCAAGGGTGCCCAAGCGGCAAGAAAGGAAAATATTGATTAGAACCGGCTGCAGATTTTCTGGGAGAACAGTTTTCTGACAGAAAATGCCAACTTGATCATATCAAAATATCCTGCTAGAATGGGTCAAACTCATAAAAATTGCATTAAGGAAAACAGCCACAATCTGTCTTCTCATTGAGTTGAACATGTTTGTTCTTATTTTTGAAACCGTATTTACTTTCATTAAGATTCTCACTAAAAATAAATTCTAAAAACAAAAATATTTTGATCTACCCCAAAATGAATTATTTTCATTTAGTAGTTTCACATTTCAGCTTTCTAAACACAGATTTTGGCATCGCAAAATACTTTTGTGCGGTGGAAACTCCAGGTTCTGCCCTGACCCTGAGTATCATTTATGAATATTTTTATGAAACCTTTTTACCCAAAAGGATTAATAAGAAGCTTACTTCTATAGATTATTTGTAATACTTGTCTTAATTCTTAAACTGGTATAATCTGTAATCATACACCTGTCTCAATGAGAACGAGCGAGGCTGAGGCCAGCTCATGTGCTTTTTACAGAAACTATCATTTGATCATTCCCCCCGTCCCCTTTTTTTTAGTCATTAGGTACAACTCAGGGCTAAATCCTGCTCCAGAAGCCTGGAAATACACTGACAAAATCCAACAGACCCAGCTGGGAATGCAGAGCATGACCTGCCCCATGGATGGGTGGTGACAAGTCAGAAACGTGCCACGGGGGCATCAGGCTCTGGGTCATTCAGCATTGCCAAAAGTAGAGCAAAAAACTGCAGGGTTCTTAGCAACAAAAATTAAGCGAAATACCTGTGGACCAGAGTCACAACAGCATTTTTGCATCTCGCTCCTACTCATTTCAAAGCAAGCCAGAAAGCAAATCCTTTGTGGATCCAGGCCGGCGATGTTATTTCTCACACCTGCTCTGCCCTCTTTCATTTTCCCCTCACTCCTGTCATCACGCCGTTCATTTCATTCACCATCGCCTTTGCCTTGTTCCCTCTGGTACTCTGAAGGCATTCCTTTCATTTCCATTTTTCAGACATTAAAAGCTTTTATTATGAATTCCGGTGCCTTCAGCATGTAAATCAGCCTCAGCTGCGCTCAGAAAACACCGGCCTGATCTCGTTATACGCCCGTTCATCCTGCAGGGTTAAGGCAGGGAGGGAACCTCACCGGCTCTCAAATCACCCTGCTCATTCTCCACGCTCCGGGTTCAAAAGCTGGATGTGGAGGACGTGCCATCGGGTCCATACCCCGCTGCTCGCACCGTGTCCTCCTGCGGTCTGGTCTCAGGGGTGGCCAGCAGTGGTGGGGTCTGCACTGACTTTTTCCTTGGGTGCTGATAGTACTGCAATTTAGAAGTGGCTGTGGAGTGACCAGAAGGGGTGGAGACGGGCCTCTGGAACAGAGGAGCCCCAGGGCTACCACCTCTCCTCCCTCACATGAATATTGCTGTGCAGGTAGGGGGCTGGAGGCACTCATCCCACCCTGGGGACACAGCTCAGCTCAAAGCACCCTTGGGGCAGGATGCAGCCAACCCACCCTGCCTTGCCTGCAGCCTGCTATGGACCTGGGTAACCTTACCTCACCTCCCTCCTTTCCCCCTAAGGACATGGTGCATTTTCCTACAACTCTCCCTAACGTTACCTCCCCAGCAGGAAAGGAACCTGCATGGAGGTTCTCCTGCCGTCCCATCCCCATCAGCACTTTGCACGGGGCATCACGCTGTGCACACGCAGCCTCAGCAACTCACCCTGCCCTGCAGCACAAATGCACCCGCCACCACCTCAGCCAAAAAGCCAGGCTCTGCAGCTGAGGAACCCCATGGAGCTGTGCTGGGGCTGGTGAAAGATCCTCCAGAGACCCGCAGGCTGAGCACCACGAGCAGCTCCTGATCTGGGCAACGTAAGCAGCACCACACTAAACCCAGAGCGCTGCCGGCATTGTTCCACCAGTGCTGAGCGTGAATTCTTCGTTAATGCCAGCAGCGGCGTGAGTAAGACCTGACTTAGCATGGCTCTGGGGAAGCAGACGGCACCTATGTTATATATACAATAAACCCCGCCAGCTTTTGCAGGCTTTGCCATTCAGATTGCTCAGCACTGGTATTTCCCCTGTGCACGCACTAACACACATGAGCTGTGTAGCCCTTTGCTCCTTGTTTATCCCAGCAGCTTTGTGGGGTGATTAGGATTTCAGTAGATTTTAACTTTTATCCTAAAGTGAAAATGCACCCAACCAAAAGAAAAAAAAAAAAACACTAAAATCCAAAATCGTTAGACTGAGAGCTATCAGTAGTGATTAACAATGTGAAAAACAACAAACGAACTCCCAAAACACACAAGCCAGGAACAATACAGGGGAGCTCTTTGAAAAAAAAGCTCTTCACCAGCTCCAGCGTGGCATCGAGCCATTCCTCTGATATGTCATCTCCTTTTTCTGACACACACAACACCCTGGTGTAAGGTCTATTTCCACAAGCAACCAAACTTTTAGGATTGAAAGTAAAGCAGGATAATCTGCTATCTGTGTGATCTGAACAGAGCAGCAGAAGCTGCTGGAGGCTGCGGGTGACGCCCACACCTCCCCCAAGGGAGGACCTGGGAGCACGGTTTGGGTTTCACCGCCAGCCCACCCACTTCACCTGCAGCACTTTGCAGCACTACCCCGGGGACCAGCATTAGCTCCTCTCCCCCAAGCAGGCAGACAACCTGGAGAGACATTAATTGCCTTGCCCAGGGTCACATAACGAAGCCACTGGAAAGCTGACAGAAGGAGCCAGAGGACACTTGGCTCCTTTCCCTGCATTTCTCCCACGAGATCAGGCCACCTCAGTTCCTCCCAGACCATGCTGCATCCGCTCCAGCCCCCCCAGCTCAGTCTCCTCCCTGGGAGGGCCGTGGGGACGCAGCCCTGCTCTGCAAAGCACTGAAGCACACACCTGGAGCTGGCTTGTGCTCAACAGGGAGCCACCAAAGGAGACGTTCAAGTGCAAAGACTTCCCAGAATAAGGGCATAAAGGTTAACGCGGTATATAACCACTGCAAGCTCTTACACACCCTGAGAGCAATAAGGATCTGCTCAGCTCCCATGTCCCTTCCCTCCCTGGACATGCAGGTGAAGCTGTCCAGGAAAGGCAGAGCTCACCAGCTCCAGCTGGAGCCTTCAAACCAGACAAAAATCAGAATCCCCCAGCCTGGATCCTGCACCCATCTCCAAGCTCCCTCTGCTGTTCCCAAGTGCATGTTACAGTCCCTCATTCCTGTTACTCACTTTTCCGTCCACAGCAAGCCCACGGCAGAAATGATGTCCTACAGCCACCAGAAGATCCTCCTGCCTAGGTGGGTCTATCAGTGAGATCAGAGACAGCTGCACCAGAAGAAAACCCAGCACCAACTACCTTTGGGGACTTTATCTAGGATGCAGGTGATGAAATGAGAAAAAGCAACAACACCTGGGACCAAATGGGAGGAGGGGGGTCACCACCCTGCCTGCAAAGGGCTCAAACCTTAAGCTCAAAACCAGGAAAAGCAGCTGCATTAAATAAGTGCCTGAGCTGCAGGTGACTGTCCCACCTCTGGTTCCCCTCTGCTTCTCCCAGGGCACAGCCCGTCCTTTCTCATACTCTTGCAGTAATATTGCCATCTGCAAAACCCTCCAGCAAATACTCAGGGTTAGCATGAGCCCTAGTTCTCCTCCCACTGGTCCTTGGCCTTAACCCCTCTCCGTGACTTGTAGTGACCACCATGACTAATAGCAGAAGCAATAACTCTCCGAGGTCCACTGCAGCCTTCAGCAAAGACTCAGCAGAAAAGGAACTAGAACAGAATATCCTGAATTCCTGCAGTTTTCCAGACTAGAGTTTAATTCACCCAAGCTTGACCCAAATGACACACATTATCCCTAACCAGTTTGCAATCCACCACATGCTTGGACCAGTCTCGTAAAATTCAGTCTGTCTTTAGAGCAAAGGAAAGAATGCAGCTAGCACGGCCTAAATACAAATAAGTGTTCACTTGGGTCAGTTGTCTCCCCCCGAGTGGGTTGCAACTGCATCTTCGTACATGGAGAGGCACGAAAGGAAGGCACAAGCTCCTATCATGGGGCAGACCAAAGGCAGCAAAGCCCTGCTGCACGGTGCTCCCCAGCCACACAGACTTCTGCCAGCATCTGCCTGAACTGGTAACTGATTCATCTCAGTCTCTGGAGGATTTTTCTGGTAACCGCTGCAGATCCACCTTGGGATGACAGAGCAACATGAGGAGAAAACCAATCTCATCACTTCCATTGTTTTTTCTACCAAACTAATAATAATAATAATTTCAGGACTGGGAAATCAGAATCAAAAGTAAAGATGATCTGACTTTTTATACAGAGATTTTTTTAAAAGAGTTTTCTGCAGACCAATGTTCAGCTACCATGGGCTGATGCCCGTGGATTTATTGGCGAAACTTATGAGCCAGCGAGGAAAGCCACCAAAAGAGAAGGAAGCAGAATCAATTCCAAGTCTCAGGACAAGAAACAGGCTTCAGTAAGATTCAAAGGTGTTAAAGTCAGTAAGCCAGAGAGAAAGAAGCATGAAATAAATACACGTTCCTTCTAATCCCCAGCTCCTTTGTCTGGAGGACACCAAGCACGGTGCTGAGAACTAAAGGCAGTAACTCCCGAAGGACGACGGGGGCACGTTACCAGGCAGCCCCCACCCGAAGCAGCCCACGTCTGTGCACGAGGGAAAGGGCAGCGGCTGCCACCCCCCTGCCAAAACCTGCCTCTCTTTTGGCCAGCACTGACACCGGAGACAACATCCCACTGCAGCTGTGATAATGAATAAAACCATCCCTGTCCTCCCACAGCCTCCAAGGGGACAGCCTCAGCCTCATGACCCACTGTGGCACAGCCACAAACCTATGGCAAAGAGAGAAAGAGAGGAACAAGCCCCCAGAATTGTTTTTCAGCCTGAGAGGCAAATCTTCCAGTTTCTCAGATGTTATTCCTCAGATGTTATGTATATATAGATGCATGCATATGCACACAGACAGCGCTTTTTTGCATCAGCCCGTTGTCAGTTGGCACCTGGGGGAAGCAGGAGGTTTGCTCTGTTGAGTCATCCCTGCCTTCAGCAAGAGCACGGAGCTCAGCAAGAGCCGGATGGGCTGAGCTGCACAAAGAAAGCACTTCCTTTGCAAAGGCCTCCTCCTCCTCCTCCTGAAAACCCATTTGGAAATTCCTAAAAAGATCCGTTTGCTACAGAGAAAGGAAATTTGAGGTCACAGAGAGAGAACCACAGTTACCAGAAAGGCAGGGACAGGCCAGGCTCAGCCAGCAAGGGCACGCTCTCGGGGGAACCACGCCAGCACCGCGTTGATATTGCGAGCTGTTTGCCATGGTCCGTAAGAGCAGAGCGCTGGTGGGAGAAGCTGGCAGGAGGCAGAGCTGGGGCCAACTGAGAAATAAGAACCAGAGCACCTGGCTAGAGAAATGGCCTCAAACATCCCAGCTAATTAGCTCCTCGGCATATTTCGTTTATCCCTTGCAGCAGGAGTGAGTTAAAATGAATCGGTACCTAACCAGCAACTTGAAGCCTTCAGCACAGCGACGTTTTCAAGTTGGTAAGGGAAACAGAGCTGCAAATTTAACACAAGGTTTCAGGGCTGGAATAAGAGGCCATTAAAAAAAATGGTTGAACTCAGAACACCAAATCAGGGGAATTTATGGGGATTTTTTTTTTTTTTTTGAGGCTCTGCTCAGTTTTGCTTCCAGCAATGGGCAATGTAGGGGGGTTATTGCTTTTGGCCTCGGATGAAAAATAACCCACGTGGTTGCAGCTAGGCAGGGTGGCTCAGAATGGGGACAGATGGTGGTTGGGCCAAGGCTGGAGGCAAGGAGAGATGGACAGTGCTGAGCAGGGATCGAAAGGAACCGTACCACACTCACTCAGCCTTCCTCGGTGGGGCCAGATGTACGAAACCTCGTAACCCAAGAGCTCATGACGATGAGGGATGTCAGACATAAGCAGAACATGGCTTTCTCCTGCAGCACCGCAATGGTCCTGCACACACGGCCGCAAGCAAAGCTAGAATTCATTTGGGAAACACCTCCAGCAGCTCTCCGTACCAGTCCAAGCCCTTCAACTGCCTGCCTGTATGCTTTTATCAGGAGGAAACTGCCCACCACTACCTCTGCAAAACCTCTCTTCACATGAACCCTCACGTTTTCCCCTATCCTAGGAAGCCACCTGCAGAAAGCCCTCCGATATCTCCCACCAAGCTTCCCCCAGTGGAGCGCCCAGCACCAGGGTGGGACAGGAGCACTCAGCCTGCAGCTGAGGCTAAAGATCCAACCACAGGCAGAGGAAAGACCAGGGATCAAAGAATAGGGAGGAATTAGTTTCTTCACAATCCCAGCTCCATCAGGCATGAAAGGAAAGTTTAGGATGCTCTCGGGAGATGAAGGGTTCGTATCTCAAGGCAAACTGGCCTACTCACTCTATTTATAGACAAAAGGCAGCATTTTAGCCCTGCTGCAGCTCAGCAGAGCCCACTTGGATGCTCTGCCCATTATGCAAGTGCTCCAGAGCCACTGGCCTTCTTGTGGGTGGCTACCAGGAGCCCAGGGAGATGTCCTGTCCCAGGCAGGAGCACCCATCTGTCTCATGGGGATGACAGCAAGGAAGGAAAGGACCAAACTGAAGTATAATACCTGGTGCCTGTCTTCTCCATTGGCATAAACTGGGCTCAGAAAGGCAATACAGTGCCAAGAATAAGGAGACCCAGAGCACTGCAAGCAAAAGAAAGCAGAAAATTGCATTATTTGAAAACTCCTGCATTGAAGGGAATGGCAAAGTCTGGTCTCAGGCCCAAATACCAAGAGCTGGTTTTCATCATGGGGCTGCTCAGGGACAGGATGGGGCCATCTCCTGCTCCCCAGTACCTGACCTCTAGCAAGCAGTGCAGTGGATGCTGCAAGCAGGACTTCGGCCTTCAAAAAGATTTCTGTACTTTCAGGACCAAAACCATCACTTTGGTCATGAGACACCGTTTTCCACACAAGGCTGACTTCAAATGCATATAGCCACCATGATGCAGCCAAGTTAACTCTCCCTCATCTTCCTTCTCCTAATCTTTCCAGAGCAACTTTAAGCTTCGAAAGAACTTTGCATGTCTCCTACCTTGGCTATTAGTAAGGGTAACAAAGAGAGAAATTCCCATTAATGGGAATCTTGGTCTCTAGGACAGGGTCACAAGGGTATACAGGGATAAATCTCAGTTATCTATTCTGCTCCCATTCCCAGCACGAGAAGGGCACATTTAGCAACAAGATCTTGTAAATCTCATGCTGGTGGAAGTCCTCAAGACCAGAGATCTGTGCTTTATTGGGAAACCCAAAACCTAGGTGCACAACACATGTAGAAACACTGAGCCCTGCCCTTACATCCATCAGACCTGCCCTCAGGAGTTCACCAAGGCTGGGATCAAACCTAAGGGCCACAGAGGGCAAGCTAGTGCCCAGCAGCATCTCTTTCCATGGCATCTGCCACCTTGACCAGCACAAGGGCCTGAACTAAGGTCACCAGAGAAAAACATAGAAATCTCAATGGAAAAAATTACCAGCCGAGTCAATCCCTGCAGAGACAGGGGCACTTAATGCACCAAGCAGTGGTTAGAGCTGGGCCTGCTAAATAATACAGTATAATGCTTTCTAAGGATAATTCACAAGGCCCGGACATTTCCTGGACTGCTCACATCACCCCCACCAACATGCCTCATTATTTATTTATCATACTTGCTTAATATTAACCTCTGAGAAACTAGTTAACCCTGCAAATCCAAACACCACAAGGGTTCATCCTGCAATAATCATAATCCTTGGCCCTGAAGGAACAATTCAAGGCGCGGAATTCAGGAGCTTGTTGTTAACCTCAACCTTCAGCGAGAATGGAGCAAGATTCATAGCTGCGTCAAGGAGCTGCAAGGAGTCGGAGGGCTACAGCAAGCAGTTTCACTTCAGTGACCCTCCAGGCAGCTGCGTGGTATGCAGTAGTTCATAACACCTGCAGAAACACCAAAATTTACCTTCTAGACATGGCTCCAGCAGGGTACAACAGCTGAGAGCAGCTCGATTTCTCTGACATGACCACAGCGTGGGCTGCCAAGATGCAAGAGAGCAGCTGTGCCTGCTGGGGCTAAATGCTTCTCCATGCAACACGGCACCATGCTGCAACATCCAGCCTAGCTCCAGAGCTGAAACCGCACTGGTACGTGAGCACAGCCCTCCCCCTGAGCCATGTAACCTTGCTGGGAGGAGGGGCATCTCATCCAGGGCAGAATGGCCCCTGCCAGTGGCACCCAGGCTGTCCCCTATGGATGCTATCACAGCCGCGTGGCTGTGCACAGCTCACTCTGTGCCAGCTCGGGTCCCTCTGGCACAGCATCACATCCCAAAACGTCAAAACTTTCCCTCACTAGTGCCTTGGGCTGTGCCTCTGGACCCTCCAGCTAAACAAACAGCCCCGCTGCCTCCTACATGGCGTTAGGCTAATTAAAGGGGGAAGTGTGCTGCGCTGCCGTTCACTACAGGAACACCAAGAGAGAAATATCAGAGAGCTCTGCAGGAGACCCCCCGCCGTTAGCTGGTCTGATGCAGGGTGAGAGGAGAGGCTGCAGCACAGGGAAGAGCCAGACCAGGCACAAGAAACCCAAGGCACCAAGGGACATACCCAAGCTGCAAGGATCCAGCAATTAACACCCACCCTTCGTTATCATGCAAATCACACATTGGCTACTAGAGACAGCAAAGCAATCAGCCTTCTAGCCCTCACTGAAGGCCAAAAAATGGTTGAAGTATGTGTCAGGCTGGTATTTTGGACTGCCCAGTGGGCAACAGTGGGGTCTGCCAGGATGCTTCAGATCCAAGTTGCATGCCAAAGGTAGGCTGGTGCATGTGGTATGTCCTTGAAAGACACCTGGGAACTGTCCTTGCTCAAAGCACTGAGAAGTCCAGCTGGAGCCCTGCTGCTTCTGCTCTGGCCTTGGGGTGGGAAACGGAAAGGAAACAAAAGCACGAGCATCGGGTTTGGGTGTGGGAAGGGGTGCAGATGGCTGAGACTGGCACTTCAGGGAGGAACGTGGGATCTTGGCAGGTTCCTGAAATATTACCTTTGTCTGTCTGACAAAACGTTGGTGAGAGCTGAGTGTACCCTAAAACAAAATCTCCTAATGAGAGTGCCAGCAGAGTCAGGGAAAGTTCTAAGGTATTAGGTAAAGACTGAAGAGGAAATGAGGGCCCAAGACCGTAAACATGTCTGCATGCCAGAATGAGAGTCATGGGTCAAATTTTAATATTTGACAGTTCACTGCCTCTGTTTGTGTCAGGCTCACGGCAACACAATGAATATGGCATCAGTCTTCATGCGGAGATGACACCAAGTGACAACCAGTCATTATTTACCATACCCTGGAGTGCAAAATCCACTACTGACTTCAGGGTGGAGAGGAGGAAGGAAATCTGGGAGCAGTTCAGTGATTCAGAGCATGGACCACCAAGCACACACTCTCAAAGGCACGTAGCCAGTGTGTGCCTCAGTTTCCCCAGCATACAAAGAGGGATTAAGGAGAGCATTCACCTGGCATCAGGGGATTCTTGCAAGACTGATCTAATACTTCAGCAAAGGAGGTTAAAAACATTCAGTATTGTTCACTTAACACCTGAATGTATTTGGCATATATCTGCTACAGCGCACTGTGAGAGCACATATTTCACCAAGCACAGCTATTCTGTAGGAAATGAGCCATCCTCCATGCCTAGAGAGAGGTGACCCTCTGCTGGCGGGTGGAAAAGCAGAGGTGCCAGCATCTGTCCTTACCTCTCCTCCTCCTCACGCAAGGGCAATAGCTTTTAATGTGAGAAATTAATAGGACAATGCTGAATATCAAGGATAACGCCAAGTACACTGTCTGTAAGATGCTGGCAGTGTGTCTGCCTTCTCAGCAACGCCCTGAGCTGCTCCAGCAAGAAACATCCAGATTACCACTGCACCAGTGTTGTCCTACCATTGACTAAACAATCCTTGGGTGGAAGGTGGTGAAAAGGCCACCTCCATCCAGAAAGCTGAGTACAGGTCAGCTGACAGCCCAGGGAAAACCTTCTCCATCCATCCCCTTGTCCCCTTCCTAGGCTTGCTCACGTTTCATGTCTCAGCTGGGAAAGCCACAAATGACCCCACAAAAATGGGGGCTGCACTGGCTGCTCAAGGCTACTTTGGGAGAGTCTGGTGAGCCCATGGTACAGACTGAACAGACTGCCAAGAAAGCAAGTCAAAAGCAAAAGAAACCATGTCTTTAAGAGAACAGAAAAGATTGTTTTGGGTGAGAGCATCAGTTTCCCAAAAGCTCTCAATGTATTTCATTCCTATCAGATGTTGAAAGAGAGGATCCCTCCGAGACCCACCAAATCCAATTTTTCCAGGCCAGTCAAGCAGTACCTGCACACCAGTCCTAGCGTGTCTGCTGGCAGCACACGCCTGGAGGGCTTGAAGGAGAGCATTTGCCAGCAGCCCTATGCCAATAACTGGGCTGTTCCTCACAAGTTCCCATCTGGATGTTACCCTACAAACCAGCTTCTGGCCAAGACAAACCAACTTGCAATTCCCTCCTCATTTCAGGGGTTCTAAGCTGCTTTAAATCACTTCCAGCCTGCTCTCAGGGACTTTATTCTCTGTCATTTGCTAGGTGGTGCTAATGAGCTCAGCATCATCTGCGGTGAGGCCGATAACCTCTTGAGATCCTGCTACACCTACCAACCCCTACCGACCTCAGGAAACCATCAGCCAGGAGCTCACAGAGTTGTAGGGGTTGGAAGGGACCTCAAGAGATCATCAGGTCCAAGCCCCCTGCCAAAGCAGGTTCCCTAGAGCAGGTTGCCCAGGTAGGCATCCAGACAGGCCTTGAATATCTCCAGAGGAGACCCCACAACCACACTGGGCAGCCTGTCCCCGTGCTCCGTCACCCTCACCATGAAGAAGTTCCTTCACATGTTGGTGCGGAAGTTCCTGTGCTCCATTTTGTGGCCATTGCCCCTTGTTCTGTCCCCACAGACCACTGAAAATAGGTTGGCCATATCCCTCCGTCTCCCACACTTGTATTTGCAAACATTAATAAGATCCCCTCTCGGTCTTCTTTTCTCAAGGCTGAACAGACCCAGGTCTCTCAGCCTTTCCTCATAGGGTCGATGCTCCAGGCCCCATATCATCTTTGTGGCCCTCCACTGGACTCGTTCCAGGAGATCCCTGTCTTTTTTGTACTGGGGAGCCCAGAACTGGACACAGCACTCCAGGTGAGGCCTGCCCAGGGCAGAGTAGAGGGGGAGGATCACTTCCCTTGACCTGCTGGCCATGCTCCTTTTAATGCATGCCAGGATCCCCTTGGCCTTCTTGGCCACCAGGGCACACTGCTGGCTCATGGTCAATCTGTCGTCCGCCGGACCCCCAGGTCCTTCTCCACAGAGCTCCTCTCCAGCAGGTCATCCCCCAGCCTGTACTGATACGTGTGGTTGTTCCTTCCCAGGTGCAGGACTCTACACTTGCTCTTACTAAACCTCACCTGGTTTCTTCCTGTCCAGCTCTCCAGCCTGCCCAGGTCTTGTGGTTAGGCAGCACAGCCTTCTCGTGTATCTCAGAAGCTGTTTTCTTAGCTTGGAAAAGCTTCAGCTCCAAAAGCATAGCTTTCCTTGGTCTCCATACTCCATCTAATGTTGTCCAGCAGAGAAAGAAACATATTTTGTGCCCCTTCTGCCATGGGTTGCATATACAGAAAGTACTGTGCTTATCCAGCATCCAGGAGAGCCAAGAGGACTCCATGTCCCCAAGGCCATCAACTGCAGGACCAAGATCTAAGGTTACTAAGCAGTGTCTCTTGGGAACGCAGGTCAGCCACAGGTTCTGTTCTCTTCCAGAAAACCTAATTATTCACCTAATGGGTAATTTGCTGCCATCTGGACATTCAGAGCTTGACCTGCAATATGCCAGACATCCCAGTGAAGTCAGTGTTTGGCACCGATGGGGTGCTACCACAGCCTGGTACCACTGGAGAAGTGGATGCTGTTGAGTATGACAGCACAAATCAAATGAGCATTAGAGCTTTCAGGTGGATATTCTGGGTCTGCTTAGCAAATGCTCATCCTCTTTCCTTCGAAATGAATGTAATTTGAGATACAGGTGTCGGGCAAAGCAGTGCGTGGGAGGCAGCCTATATTCTGTTCCTTTCTCTCTAGAGTTATCATCAGCTCCTAACTTTCATGGGCAACCAATTTACACTGTTAAACATCATTTTGCAATGATGCAGGCTGTTAATGATGCAGGCTCGGAGCCCTGAACTCTTGGCCCTGAGCAGTTCCCTGGGAGTTGGCAGTCACTCAGGATTGTCACCAGCAATGGAGCATCTCAAGGTTGTTCCAGCAAAGAACAAACCCCCCTCGGAACCAGGTGCTAGTCACTGAGAATATCAGGGCACAGAGATGGCTGTGAGAACACTGCTGTCAACAAACCCTCCTTCGGTGGCTGAAGTCACTCCTGTGAGATCTCCATCAGGATTCACTGTGAAGAAGCAGGACTGAACCTAAACTCCCTGCCCCAGCCCAGCAACCAGAGGCAGAAGCACTACTTTAATAAAGGAGCACAAAACATGCTGATTTGATTTTATTAGCTCTTAGAGAAGCACAGAGTCCCACTAAACTGTTTCCATTTCAGTAGCAGACCAGTGACAACATGCATCCATATGAAGGTACACTAATATAAAGACCATCCAGAGCAGCACAGAAGTTAATTCTCCTTCTTTTCGAAGCTGAGGTGGAGCTGAGGACTTGGCAAAGGATGTGAATGAGTATGTGCATGCGAGCTGGGATGAGTGAGCCCAGCGCCTGTAACCACGTGGAGGAGCGAGTACGTCTGAGCGAACAAGTGGGCTAGAGACGTGCATGCTACGCAGAGCAGCAGCACTACGCATACCTAACTGCTCTGTGACAATCTTTCATCCAAAATTCAATACAGGCTCGTTTTAAAGTTATGAATTGCAAAGGACCCACAACTACACTCTAGCGGGAGAAGAAAGGGAGAAGAAAGGGAGAAGAAAGGGAGAAGAAAGGGAGAAGAAAGGGAGAAGAAAGGGAGAAGAAAGGGAGAAGAAAGGGAGAAGAAAGGGAGAAGAAAGGGAGAAGAAAGGGAGAAGAAAGGGAGAAGAAAGGGAGAAGAAAGGGAGAAGAAAGGGAGAAGAAAGGGAGAAGAAAGGGAGAAGAAAGGGAGAAATCAGACATGGGAAATGAGGACCAGGGAACAGGAAGCCAAACACAGAACTATTTCCAGGAGGAATAACAGCCATATGGAAAAAGTTACCAAGATGATGAATTCTGCCTTCAATATGTTCAAGAAAGAACTGCATCAGACCCAGTCTGGGGGTGGCCAGATCCTTCAAGAGGGGAAAAAAAAAAAAAAGCTGCCACCCCAGCTTGAACTTGAACATTTGGTGTTTCATTTGCATCTTGGAATGAGGCAACTGTTATCATTCAAACTCTGCATTCTCCTCTTGGATCTCTGCCTTCCCGGGTCACATTTGTGGCTCTCACATAACCAGGAATCCCCCAGCTACAATATGCTTCTCCTGGCTCGGCCCTGAAACCAAATTCCAGAGCAGCTGACATGGAAATTTACCATCAAACAACTATTAAAGTTTTACCTCAGGCTGTAAAAACTGCTGTATGTGCTCTGCATAAACAATGTAAATACACACTTGTCTCACGTGCTGAGTGGCAGCATGCCACAGAGCTTCACACTGCAGTCTCAGATTTCAGAAACCAGGATGGATAAGTGTAGGGATAGTAACTGAAGCCCCAACATTACCAGTCTGCAACATAAAAATGATCCCCGCATATGGCTGGAGACCTCCTGGCTCCATTGCAAATCACAAAATCCACCTGAACGAGCCAGGTGATTTTCAAGGATTAATGGATTTAGCTTCACAACCTCCATCTGACCCAGCTCTCACCCTCTGACTGCCACGTCCAGTTTCATTTCCCCACTTTGAGGACTGGGGGAAAGCAAAGCACAGCAGAGCCTGAGAGGATTGGCACAAAGGGCAGATGGAGTAGAGTACCCAGCAGCACACCAGCTGCCCAGAGACATACTCACTTCTCTCTCCCGACTGCACTCAGGTGTCCCCTGGGGCAATTCTACCACCTGGAGAAGCCCCATGGAGCTGCTTCTCTCCACAGTGCCTCATCTCCTGCCACAGGCACCAGATCCAAGTACCTAAAGTTAACTAGGATGAAACCAGGCTTTTCTCCAATTAATGGCAATTTCTTTTTCTACTTTACATCCCAACTTTATCTTCCTTCTTCCTTTCCATGCAAATCACCACCCACTTGTCTCCAAGGGTGGACAGCCTTTGCCAATACAAGTACCCAACAGAGAATTAAAGCTAGAAACTATTAACCATTGTTGTTTTTTTTCCCATCACCATCAAGCTCAAAATTGTCTTCTATTCAAGCTACAAGTGGGCTGATGTATATCTTCTGCAGATGTCTGTGTTCAAGGGAAAAAAACAACAGCAACGAAACCCTCTTTTGGCTAATAAACAGAAAGTAATTGCAGTTTCTTTACTGCAAAAGGAACTGTGCTATTGATGGCATTGGCTGAGTGTGCCTAATTTGTATCAGCAGCTTGTATCATTAGCTTTACAGTCTGCTGCTAAACCCTACCCACAGAGTAACCACATCTCCCTTGGTCATCTGTTTTGTCCACCCAACAAGGAGGCAATGCACTCCCTTCATGGCAGGGATTATTATTCTTTCCCATTCCTTAGCATAGCACACAAGACAATGAGATCAAGCTTTTTTTTTTTTTTTAATCCAATTCCTAGTCACCACATAACACAAAAATAAGCATAATTAGACATTCTCCAATGCAGCAGTAGTCACAACTGTGTGCTAGACTATGAGCCCCACATATGAGATGTAAGGAAAGTTATTTTGCCCATGATGCAGAAGTGATTCTGCAGCAATGAGGAAACCAAAGAGATTTTGCCATAAGCAAGGTTAAAAAAAAAATGCTTCTTCCTTTCTCCTCTGTAAAGCAACTTGCTGATTAATTCAGAAGCAAGGTAAACAATAAACAGTGATTATGTGCATGGGGTAATGATTCAGCCGAAGAAGCAGATCAGCACTTGAGTAACAGGCTACAAACATGTGCTTTATTTTCTCAATGATGATTCTCCTGTGAGCAATGGAACAAGATGTCTTATACAGCCACCAGGCAACAGCATGGTCACAGTGTCAGGAGAATCGTGTGACCATCAACCTGAAAGACCCACACGAAAGCTAAAAAGAAAAATCAGCTCCACGGGGTATCGTATGTTCTAGGACCAATTTTTTTTTTTTTTTTTAACATTCAGGCAACAGAAAACGCAGACCAGCTGGGACATTTCACCTAGCAATAGCATGGCAGTGCCTAGAACGCACTGTGTCAAAAAAAGAGAACTTCTGGAAAAGGGAAAATGCGTAGGGACACCTGCAAAAAAGCTACTGCTTACTCGCATAACTGAGCTCTGCAAAATGTAAATGGGTAATGCAAGAAAAACACACTGGGGAAAGCTCTCCTATAAAACCATATAACCCTTAGCCGCAGAGGGGAACAAAGAAGTCACGAAGGAAAGCATTTGTGCTTCTGTTTTATGCCTCGTATTTTTATTTTGCCTCATCGCAACCCTGATTTGTTCACGTCTGTTACTTGGATAAAGAGAAGATGGAAATGCTTTCTGTTGCATCAACAAAAGCCAGCATGAAAGATAGCTGCGAAGGCAGCGAGCCAGATCTGAGGTAGCTGGAGGTCAGCGCCATTCTGCAGCAGTCAACAGAACTGCGTGGACTTGCAAAGACTGAGATTTTGACCTCCTCAGATGCGCGATCAGAGTGATCTGCACAAAAGCAGCTAGCTTGCAAGCCCATAATATTTTTTCAAATGCGATTACCTGTGTGTGGATGGGGGAAAAGACAACGGCTGCATCTGCAGCTGGTCCTTTGAGACTGTTGCTGGGCAGCTGCGAGCTGTGCAAGGACATCACTAGAACTGAAGGCAAGCGAGGATGAATCCAGTAAATTCACCTCCACGTCCTCGGCTTGCTCCTGACCCGAGCATACCTGACACGTTCATCGGCACAGCCCTCAGGCCAGCTTTGCCTGCCTAAACCTCACCTGCCACTAACACAGCAGGTGCCTTCCAATAACACCTGTAAGCTTTGTTATATTAGCAGCAGCCAAGTGGTTAACTAATCTAAGAAATATATCCACTTTACTTAAGCAAAGGAAAGCAGCAAGGGGGCCCCGTGGTGTTGACAACTCTAACAGCAAATTAAGAAGCTAAAATAAAATGCACCATCAAGCAAGCAGCTGGAGTGAGGCCAGATATCAGAAAAAGATGTAAAGAAAACTGTATCAAGAAATCAGCTCCAAGCAGGCTCATTGAGCTCAATTACTAGAAATTAGAAAAGGAAATGGAAAAATGTATATTGTAAGGACACAATGCATTATGTGGCATCAGTGATGGCTGTTCTGTTTATTGTCTCTGTTCTAATCATGTTTTTATAGCATGGAATATGTAATACCAGATCCAACTGATATTGATACAGAAGGAAGCCTGCCACTTCCAGGCAGAAATCCACAGCTTACATTCAAGACATCAAACCAGAAGTGAAATTCTGCAGCTGGGGTCTGTACTCACGACCCTGTCACATTCCCATGTGCTTACACCTCCACAACCAGGCCCCCTCACAAGGCAGAGACTGTCTGAGAAAGTGGAGTTTTCCAAAAGACTCCCAAAAAGGGTGTACCTAGATTTTGAGCCAGCACAGTCCTGCTTTGAAACTCTACTCTGCAGTCAAGAGCAATAAGAGAGAAAAGGCATTTATTTAAGTAGAAAAGAAAGCCAAACAAACATCTCATGCAAGTAGCTGTGCAAGTCCAAACTAAACAATGGAAACGGAAAACCACAGAAAGTTTGAGCAGCCAGAGCTACAAGAGCTAGCAACATTGCAGCCAGAGAGCAGCACCTGTGTGTCAGTGCCCACACCGAGATCTGGGTCCAGATCTTCAGAAGCTTCAAGCACAGCTCGCAACAGCATCTCCTCCCTGCCCATGCTGCCAGCTCTGGGGTCTCCTTTCCCAGGAGCAGTTCTGAGCCTGCCCATCTCTTCCGACCTGCCAGACCAAGGAAAATAGCTTGCTCTCTCAGCAGTGACACATAACAATGATTCCCCTCTCAAGCTCTGGAAGAGGGGGAATAGGGTAGGCACAGATTTTTATTTTTTTTTTTTATGTGCCTTGTCCCCATAGCCAGACCCAGCCAGGCCCCCACTCAGGTGGGTCAGGGCTGGGAACCATCCTCCTCTTGCTCTGATCTGGCCCTTGCTGCAGCACAATCTGGCAAACCAAATCTGTGCTAGGCTGAAAACCAGCCAGGATCTTGTGACATCAAGTGTCAGATCATACACAACCCATGGCTAGCTCAATCCATCGCTGCCATACACCTCGTGGAGTCAAGCCCCGTTGCAAAGTAAGCCCCATCTGATGCTGTAACATTTTCCCATACTTTGAACTACTGTAGATGACCAAGTCATGGGAGTAGACAAAACAGGCTGCTAGGCATAACCTGAAGATACTTTAAGTGAACAAATCCTCCTTGGCTGCAGTCAGCGGGACCCAGAAAGCCACCACTAATCAGACAGAAAACTCACTTTCTCTCAAAAATCTGCTGGCAGTGCTTCGAGGCTGGTTTGGTGAGATGCAGGGCAAAGAAAAAGCCCACAGCATCCATACATCAGACTAACTCATCCGGTTCAGCAGAGCACTGGAGCAGCAAGATCTCACCCAATCTGCTTTCCTGACACAGACCTTTCACTTCCCCAAGCCCAGGGAGGTGGTGGGGTCACTGTCCCTGGGAATGTTTAAGGAAAGGTGGACACGATGCTTGGGGACATGGTTTAGTGGGTGACATTGGTAGTAAGGTGATGGTTGGACTAGATGATCTTGGAGGTCTTTTCCAATCTTGATGATTCTGTGATTCTATGTCCCAGAGACGTGGAGGCCAGGAACAGCTCTGAAGTCTGAAGGTCCTGGTGCTTCCAGCTCACCACAGCCATGCCAGCACCGTCCTGCCTGATCTAAGCACTCACTGCCGCCTCACCTGCCAGCTGCAGCTCACAGACCTCTGGAAAGAAGGCCTCTGCTTTATTTCTAAAGGGACTACAAGAGATGTAAAAAGGAAGTCTACTTTATCAGAAACCCAGAAGTCTGCATCTCCTTCCTGGAGATCCAGGAACCAGAAGAAGTATAACGCAGCTCTCTCAGTTTGCTGAATGCCATGAGTCCGTGGAAAACCACTTGTTGAAGCTCTCCTTAGTGCTTGGGGGAATTTGTCCTCAGTTCCTGCAATCCTTTGGCTGAAAACAAACCTCTTCCAGCAGGGCCTTTGCTTAGTAATTGCTCACTTACAGTTTCCCTTCAACCCTCCTGGTGCGGCACTACCTCTGTCCCTTGTTTCCATTTCCCACATCTTTCACTTGTGTTCAGAGATATAAAGAAATTCAACCACTCAAGAGAAAGCAGTCCTCTTGAAACAGGAGCAGGACTACAGAGGGTCCCCATAAGAGGGGCAGCTTGGACTTGCCACCAGATCTGAGCAATCCCCATCCCACAGCTCAGTGCTCAAACACAGGTACCACCAGCCTGAGGGAGGACACCCCAAGCAGGACGCCAGCCTTGCTCTCACTTCATCTCAATCTAGTTTTGTTCCACTTTTTCCCAGCAGAGATGGAGATGGACTGGGGAGCCGTAGGAAGAGCTCTCTCTTCAACACACCATTTAAATTGACGTAATTTCTTCAAAATGTTTTCCTTTATTAGATTCCAGGGGCAAAAATTAAAAAAAAAAATCACATGTGCAGTCATATAAGCAAAAGGAAGAAAACTTATCCCTGGGCTTGCTTATTTACACAGCTTACTGGTATATATCTCTAGAAGTTCACTCATTCAAAGCAACCTGTTCATCAGGGCCGTATCCTTATAACAGATTTCCTCTATTCCTCCAAACCGCATTGAGGCCTCCAGCAGCTGTCTAGAAAGCCTAAGAAATAACTCCGCCCTCCAAGGATGTTTAGTCTCATGTTAGGCATATAAGTGAGTTTTATTGTATTGACATTCCCTACCCCTGAGGAAGGGCAAGGCCAAAAACACCACCTTGACGCTTTGGTGCTGTGCAGGCCCTAGTGCAGCACTCTGACATGCACCTACCTGTGTGTCCCCAGCACCCTACGTGACAATGGTTGCATTTGCCTGGCCCTCAGGCTGCTGGCACGGGCCCAGCAGAGAGCAGCAGGGATGCAGAACATCCATCTGATGGCTGGGCAGAGGCTGGTGCAAAGCATGTGGGTTTGGTCCAGGTGTCCGTGTGTGTGTCAGAGCCACCAGCTGCAAGGAGGTGGGGATGCCAGGCACCATCGCGATGGGGTCCTCTGAGGTCTGCTGGTGGGAGGCACATGGGCGCCTGCCCTGTGGTCAGATGCTGGGCTCTGAGTCCGGCACCCTGCGTTGCAGAAGCCACAGCTTTGCAACCCTGTTGGGTACTGCAGTTTCTCACCTCTGTTTCTACATCACATCCCTTCCCCCTGCCCACGAGGCCCATAAGACCTCTGAGCCGCACAGCAAAGAGCCTCTGAAGCCACAACCATCCCAGCTCCCCTCCCAGGCATGGTCCAGAGAGGTGGTGAAGGGCTTACAAGCAAAGCAAGCAGCGGAGTTAACACATTTTGTGGTTTGTTGTTTTTTTAGCAAGGACTTTTTGCCCATGGAGGCCTCAGCATGGAAAAGAAAGAAGGTGGCGTGGGTCTGAAGCACCAAGGAAAGCATCAGGGTTCATCAGAAAGTGAAGAGAAGCTGTTGAGAAGGGGGCGATGAGCATGCCAGTGAGAGAGACCACGGGAGAGCAGGGGTGGGTGCTGGAGATGCTTGGGAAGCTGAAGAGGTGGAGAACTGTCAAAAAAAAATGAGGAGTTCTGGGTATAGAGTCTGGGACTTGGTAACGCAGCCCTGATCATCAGAAGGAAATGGGGTAAATGCCTTCAGTCAACCAATGCTTGGCACAAAAATCCCAGTCTGCCTAGGACAGGGCTTGCTAAGGGAGCTTGGATTCATCCCAGAAAACCATTGAGAAGGAAAGATTCAAAGGAAAGGGAGATGGGTCTAACAAAGCAAAAAGCAGCTCTGCTCCCAATGGGTGCCAAGGAGATGTGAAGTGGTGGGGCTTTGCCCGTGCCCAGCAGAAAGCCCCAGCAGCCTGGCCACAGGGAGCCTCGGGGCAGACACCTCTGCGCAGGAATTTGAGCTCTGCAGCAGCGCAGGATGACAGCATCGCTCCTGAGTGGGCAGCGCAGCCTCATCCTTCATGAATGAAAATTTAAAAAAAATAAAAAATACAAGAAAGAATCACACCACCCACTAGCAGGTATGCTATAAATACCGTGGCAGGGGGTGTCTGCAGAGGAACTGGAGGTATTGACTTCATGGCGTACTTACAGAGCCGCATATGCGACTTAATTACCATGTAGAGCACTTTGCTGAAGACGTTCAGCCGTGCTGTGGAGGTCTGAGCAAACAGAAAAGGTCTGGCTGCTCTGCTACGGCCACGGAGCCCACGGCAGAGCAGGAAAACTATGATTGTGCTCAGTCACCTTTCCTAGAAAACAGGCAAATAGCCGCATTTATACTACAGGGGCACCTACGGGCATCCCAACCCTGGAGAGACTTTGCAGCAGAAAGGGTTCTTGTAAGAGTATAAACTCTGCTTGTAAGATCCTGGACAAAAATATGACGTCCCAAAGCCTGCCTCTAGCATTTGTTGTCTAAGTTGAGCTGAAGAAAGTTGGTGCAGCTAGATGCTGACCTTCATCACAATGTGCAACGTGCTGAGCTTTGCAACAGCCAAAGGAGGACAAAATTAAAATATTTGGCAAGGTCCATCTGAGATCACCTACCTGATGTACTCGCTAGGCTATAGAGAAATGAGGAATCCCAGCATAACCCTTCCTAGGAATCAATTTAGTGTTCCAAGTTATTGTTTTGTGGCCGAATCAATGTCAGTCGGGCTCCAAACCTGGGCTGAGCTGCACGTAACTGACAAGAGGGGCTCCTTTCTGGACTGGCACATCCCATAAAACAGTGATCAGACCCCCAGTCCTTCCTGCTCAAAGGCCCCCCTAAAAGCCTCCTAAAACTCAGATTGCAGCAGCGGTTGTTTACAAAGCCCCAAAAAAGTAAAATAAAAATCACATAATAGCACAAAGAAACCTGTCTTAAGAAAAGTGCTTGGTTTTACAGTTGCGGAGAAAGAACATTGTTACCTGGAGAATGATCCTAGAGGAAAAGCTGAAATAACATGAGATGCTGGCAGAGGGAGGGGAAGAGCACACGGGATGGCTCGCAGCAGGCAAAGCAGTGCTGGGCACAGGCAGAACCTGCTCGCAAGGGGCCCTGGAGTCATTTTTACCAATAGCCCCAAATAATAAATAAGGCCATGTGGACTCAGCCATGGTGGTGGCTGTGTGCAGCCAGCCTGGGCTTTGCCCTGCAGCAGCAAAGCAGACAGAGGGAGCAAGGAAACACAGCCTGCCTGCCAGCAGGGCACATGGGTGTCCGTCAGCCTCACATTTAACCTCAGGGGGTCCCAAAAGTGCAAAAAGGGCTCAGCTTATCAGGCTGATAACATCAGCCAACCTCAAGTTTCCAAGCAGAACAAGCTGGCTCCCCGGGGCACAGCCAAAAGCAATGGCTGGCCAGGGAGCGGGGGAACATGGGGAGGTGCTGAGCCCTAAACCAGCACCTGGAGCCACCAGAGAGCTTTTCCCAGTACCTGGCTTAATGGTAAGAGCTCGTGCTGGGAGTCCCACAGATACTACCCCAGCACTCTGTAAACCAGGTATTCATGGTATTACGTGACTTTAAGAACCCTATTTATGGGCTTATACGCTCAGTGCAGCCAGAGCTTTAGGGGAAACAATTAAACAGCTCCAAAGCTATCTGTAGAGACATCTCGTCTGCATTATCCCCAAGTTTTAACCATGTGGTACTAAGACGCTCGCACACTTTAGCTTAGTGTTGAGCACTAATGGGATGTAACTTGTGATTTAGTCTTTTCTGAGCACAAATGCACCTTGCAATCACAGCTGTTCAATCCTCCAGGCTCCAACAAAGGAAAGCTCATGTTCCCCTTTTCTCAGTGGATATGTTTGAAAAGAGAAAGCAAGCATTTTACCAAGGCAACAGTGGTGCCAAGTGCCAAAGCACAGGTTGATCCCAGCAAGTCCACAGAAGAGTTGAACAGAATATGCTGCTCCTTCTAAAGCATCCTTCCAAGAAGGAGTTGAATAGGGCAGAACTTCTTGAAAAGAGACATTGTACATGAAATTTCCCAGCATTACGCAAGCTGCTGCTTACAATCTTGCTGGAGCTGTGATACTGGAAATCTTTATTCCTGCCACTCAGCCTCTTTTATCAGAAATGTTACTTCAGCAAACTGCTTTGCATACAGACAAAATAACAATACCCAAAAATGTTTTTCCACATCTTTTCCAAAGAACATACTTTCCAGGAGGAGGCAGAGGTCTAGCTCACACAGTTCTAGCACAGGGAGGCCAGCTCCAGCTCTCACAGTGATCAAACACATAACAGATGAAAAATAAACCAGAGCTGGAGCCATCTAGCAGCTAAAACCCAGCTCTAAGTTGTTTGATTTTCCCTCTCTGCTCTGTGTCACAGAGACATGGGACTCAAAGATCGCACTCCTGACTGTACAAAACAGGATTATACTAATTACCAGGCTCTGACCTCAGGGCTGAGCACCACTAAATACGTTACTCTGTGGTGAGATGTTCCCATCGAAGCTGGGACCTGGCACTCTGTGTGCGAACACCTCTCTCCTGATGCTGCCAGAGCGGTTCTGGAGGCAGGAGCTTGCCAGCAGAGGAGTCAAATAACCAAGAGATGTGACATGCATGAGCTGGACGGTGTCAGCACATAGATGGAAGACAAAAGGCCTGGGGCACTGTGGGCTTCCAGGGGACAGACAGACCCACAGACCTGGAGGGAGACTCCAGACAAGGTCCAGGTCCACCCAGTTGCCCCAGAAGGGATGCTTGTCAGCATTTTCTCAAAGATCCCCACTGGAGGAAGATCTCACTGCCCACACCACATCTGCCCTGCCCTCGCCTCTACAAAACCTCCCCTGATGCCTATCTTGAACTTTTCTGGGGACATTTTAGCTTCTCATCCTAGCCACTCTGGGCACAGAGACATTTCTGCCCCTTAGGGAAAGCCTCAACAAATTGATCCTTACAGCATGTGAATGCAGGGCACAATGAAGCCATTCGCAGAGAAGCAGCAAGAGGCCACATGTCTTGGACATTCAACTCCCTCACAGGCCTCTCTGGTAAGAGGTGGGGTCTGTGGTTATTGCCCTGGGGTGGTGGGGAGAGGACACCCAAGAGGTTGCCCGTCTCCTCCAGCACAGCCCATGGCCCTGCCTGCCCACTCACTTCTGCTTTCCTCCCACCAACCTTTCAAGCACGGTTATCTCATGCAAAGACTAAGCTATAAAAGCACTTTGAAACACTTTCTCACCATTCAAGCATTTGGCAAAGTGAATGCTGAGGACCACAACATCAGGAGAGCCATGGTTGGGGCCAATTTCAGCTGCTTTTGGTGCACATGGAGGTTGTCTTTTTGCACAGATGTACCTTGAACAGCAGCCGTCCATGTGCATCATGTCAAATAATGTGTCACTTTTCCAGACTAAATTGTTGTCTGAGGAGCAACAAGGTGGAGAATAGATTCCTCCTGGAGACAAAACAAATTTTGCCTTCCCCTATACTCCCAGCCTGGCCTGCTCAAACTACCTTCCTAGATCCTCTTTCTCTAACTGAAAAGGGAAGGAAGGAAAAAAATTGCTTACCAAGATGATTAAATAAAATGTTAGCTATTCCAGCTACCCACTGGCTCTGGGTTTGACGTCAGTGCTGAATGCATTAACTATATTTGTCGCTCAAGGTCTAAAAATATCTGAGGCATTAAAAAAAAATAGGGCAGTGCTGGGAGAACTGTAGGTCCTTAGGAGGCACAAAGCCCCTCCAAGACTTTGTGGGGCTCACTGTGCCCCAGAAGCTGCCCATGTTGTCACACAGTCTATAGGACTGGGATGCTCTAGAAAAGATGCTGATGATGAACAGCCAAAGGGAAGGAAATGGGATGCTGCTACGCACCTGCCATTCAGAGCACTGAGTTGCCAAGCATGCCTAAGAGGCATTTGAAGCATTATCCCTCATACCCAGCTTCCCAAACTGGGGAACAATGTAGTTGGTATGCTGGAACTAATAACCCATACTTTTAGGGGTATCTAGAGGAAAGAAAATCCTCTAAAAATGATGCATCAGATCCACGTGTTGAGTTTGGTAGCCAGCCTCATTCTTTTCTGTTCCCTATCAACATTTCCCTTCTTTCAGCAAGCTCAGTTTGCTCACAAAGAATGCTATAGGCACTATAGGCACTATAGGTGCAGTTTCAAAACCAGAGCAGTCTAGGCAGAACAAACCCTGGAGCAAAGCCTAAAGAAGCTGTTTACTTTTGTTCCTTGTCAGAGACAGCACCTGGTGAGTCAAATATCCTTCACCCCCTCTTCACAGATTGCTAAGAGTCAGGCTGCTACTTAAGGAATTCCTATAGGGGCTGTTGCAGGGTAGTAAATATCCAAGCAGGGAAATCAGCTGCAAAGTCTGGGCTGTTGCGAGTTGCTCGAGGGTAGACATGAAAGAACAAAAAGAGGGCCAGAAAATTTTGGCTACAAGACAAAACCAAAAGGAAGTAAGTCTGGGTTTTATTTAAAAGTTATGGAAAGCAATCTGCATCAACTACTTTCCTTTTCACTGTTACTACTTGTGTAGGCCCTACTGTGTAGCACAGCCTGTAAGAACACATTTAACCACAGGAATAAATCCTGCTGGCTTAAGTGTGTTACTAAAGTTTCACCGATCATGGATGGATTAAAGGATGTGCTTTGTATTGGTTACAGAGACCCTGCACGATATGTAGGGAGTTGTGGCCGGGAGGACCGCAGCTGCCTCCAGTCCCTCCTGTTGCAGTTTCTATTGAACCATGCGACGTTTGAAGAGGAAGGTTGGCATCACTTGGGTTTTATAGCAGGGTTACATATTCTGCCAGATTCTGCATGGGAAAAACAGTATAAGGAGACAAAAACCAGAGCCGTTGACCAATGCACTCAGAGAGACCATTTTAACAGCGTGCTGATACTAAAAGCAGGAACACACAGGCAGTGATTCTGCAAACTCACAGCCAGAGTCCTGGTAATACAGTAGGGGGGAGGAGGAGGGAGAACAGCTGATCCATGCTGGGATGATAGCTGGACCCTGTGGGGAAATTCCCTCCTTGTAGGGCTGGAAAAAAACAAACTCAGCAGATTTTCCCCTCCACGAAACGCCTCCGGCCCAGCAGGCTGAGCCACAGCCCTTTGCGCTGTCACAGCCCGGGGTTCTAGGTGCAGGCTCCAGGAAGACGAAATTCAGACGTGTCATTAAGCACACACACCTGATGAATGACATGAAGCAGAGACCAGCAAGTCAAAATCGATTTCCTGGCTCTGTAAGCTAGTGCGCAGTCGGCACAAAAGGAAACACACCACCCATCCCTCCGCAGCCAGTGTGTTACAACCCTTCCTGAGGGAATAAAAGCCCCCACTGCTTCACACACAGCATGGCGTGTGGGTTCTCCTGGGGGGGGTGGAAGGTGCCCACCCACAGTCATGTTTCTAAAGCATATTAGGCACAAGCCAGGCAGGGAGCAGAAACAACATCACAGGTCTTTAATGAAGTATTAATGTGCAGTAATAGGGAACAAGCATAATTGGCTTGAAATGCCAACTGCGATAAGATGGAGAGCAAAATCTATTTTCCCCCAAAACATAGATGATTCGAGGTTGCAAACTGCCTAACGTGGAAAGCTTTCACGGAAGGATAGATGGAAAAAGGATACATGGATTACCATCAGGAATGCCTAATTTTGTAACAGCAGCCACGAGCCTACAAACTGCTGAATTCCCTAACCCGAGCCCCAGCAGAGCCGTTCTGTCACGGTTACCTCCTCCAGCAGATCTGCAGCTCGCTCACCTCCATCTGACACTTCTTCCTCTCTATTGTGTGAGATTAACATATGTCCAATCTGTTGAGGGTTATGGGAGGAATTTCTCACTAAGAAAGGTTAATAAATAAAGAAGTCCTGCAGTAACAATGCAACTAGTGTGTGAAAACTTAATTGGATCGGCAATACATCGAATATGTCAACACATGGACAAACCTGTAAAATGATTGTTTAATCTCAGCCCTAGGTCATAGGTTCAGTGAGTGCTTTGCAAGAGACTGCTTTTAACTGCACTGAGATGTAGGTTACAATATGCCGGAAATAAAACCTGTTTGTAGCTGTTTCTCAGTTTGAGGCAAAAAGTTATTGCTTTATTAAAGATTAAAAAAATCAACTGTAATCTTCTTTAAAACCATGTGTTTTAGGAAATAAACGCTTTTTTAAAAACAAAAAGAATACTTATACATTGTCAGTCTTTTTATAATCAGGTTAGACTAAAGAGTACAGGAGTAAGTCCATCAAACCAGGGACTGCATGGAGAAACTGAACATCATCTACCAACAGCTCCACTGTACCCCCATGAGATAACTGGGGACATTCAACCCCTGAAGCCCAACATTAAAAACTTCATATTTTCAAATCAACTGTGAATTATTGGATTTCCCTTGAAAATGTCATGATAAGCCAACGTTCTCCAGAAAATCTGCCAGCATTGCCCAGTGAAGCTGTACTAGTGTTTAACTTTAGAGTACGACTTCTATCCACTTTGAGTCACTCAGTTCGAATTCGATGCGAGAGGCCCCCGTGGTACTCAATTTACAGGATTGCTTACAAGAACCCCGCATCACTTTGAAGCATAATAGATTATGCTCATCAAAGCACCTAATTTCAACAAGGGGTAGAAAGCTGTTAAAAAAAAAAAACAACAACAAAAAGAAAAAACAGTTTCTGGGTGTCTCAGTTGTAATTAGGAAAATTTTAAAAATAAAGAGAAGGTGCCACTGACAACCCGATGCAGTACCATGGCCACATCTGCTCTAGTCAAATAGATGCTATTCTGTATTTACTAAAAAGTCCGAAGTCAGATAGATGTCTCAAGCAATGAGCATTTTAAAATTGACCACAGGAGGGAAAAATGCCCAGGAAATGTCATTCCCCTCCTGAATGTATGGAGAAGTATAAATTTCACAGTGACTAGGTAGGAGACTTTTTCTATTTTTTTCTTACTTCTCTGGTTTACTCCATATCTGGGAAAGAAATCCATTTTGATGTGGTATTAGCAAAATGGCAGCTTCCCCTGGGAGAAGCCATTCACAGTTACAAATACCAGAGCAGTGGCATTTCTCATCAAATCACTCCTCTGAGAGCTGAGCAGAGGAATAACGGGTTGCAGTAGGAAGGGGCTGGTGAAAGCCTGTGCGTGGAGCACACTCAGCAGGCCAGGCGCTGTTCCCAGCTCCCTGGGATCAGGGCAAGTCTTTAATCCCCAGATACCCAGGGGTTAGAAGCATGGCATAAGCATGACCTACACCTGGGTACATACCCATGCACAGCATTGCTTCAATGTTTTCGTCATCCCAAGGCATCGTGAAATGCCAGCAGGAACCCAACCCATAGCCTCATGTGGCCATCAGAGCCTCTGTTTGTCCTGTGGCACAGGCAACTCGCCAGCCTCTTCTATCAGCCTTGCCCCATTCAGGAACACCAAATTGTTTTCCATGTGCTGGAGAGGTGTCTAGCAAGCTCATTTCTGGAGACTCAGGTGGAGCCCACCATCTCTGACGCTTCCTGCCTTGTGCATACATACTCTGTCCCAAAGGGGATGATGATACAGACCCACAGATTCCCTCTGTTGAGTGGCTCATCACTATTTAACACTCTCAGAAGGCTTGGACTCATTCCTAACCCTCATTTGTTCACCCTGGTTCAGGGCAAGCCCCACCTGGACATGCGAAGGTCCCACTGGAAACCCACCCTGCGCAGCCTAGGGACCTTCCCCAGCCTGTCCCAGCACACACGGTCCTGGGCAGTGACGTGTGCTGCAGCAGCACAGCCCTGCTCCTGCCCCCCAAGTTCCCATTACACCCACTAGCCCCACACCTGCCTCTTCTGCACCAGCACTACCCAGTGCTGCCCCATCCATCCTGCCCTGCAAGGGGCCAGGCTTAGGAAGGCATCCAGGACACAAGCTCCTGCTGATGTTCAACTCCGACATGGGCCTAACCACCAACATGGGGAAGAAAAGACAGGGCAAGGGCAGCAGGCTGGGTGCTGGAGAGAAGATAGGTGAGAAAAGCTTGGACCTAGCTGCAGTTCAAGGCCAACACAGGAAGAACCGATGCCGATGAGAATTTTCTCCCACGGTGGGTGTCCAAACAGTGCCCAGCACAAACAGCTCCTCTCCATATCACCTGCTCCTTCCCCTATAGCACATCCTCTGGATCCTCAGGCTGAGGAGGTGTGATCCAGATCCCTCCACAGACAACACTGCCCTCTCTTTTGTCTCTGCACCCAAAGATGTGCCCCCCAGCACCACAGGCTGCTGTTGGGCCCCTCCCTTCCCTGCCCCAGAGCCGCTGCAGGGCTGCCACCCCTCCCCTCCCTCCTTCCCACCTCCTCCCAGCCACCACAGCGCTCATCCTCCCGCTTCCATCTTCCAGCCTGAATTATTGATCGGTGTCAGCGATGGCGCAGAAACACAGACAGAGAAGAAACCTGGCTCTGAGAGATTGGGGAGGCTGTCCCAGCCTCTGTCAGTCTCCCAGGCCTGGGCTCCTTCTGCTGCAGCGAGCTCCAGAGGCTACGGCAGCCTCCAGCCCCAGGAGAAAAGGGAACAGCACAAGAGCGACTCTCTAATGTTGCAGCACACAGGCAGCGATCAAAAACTCCTGCTGAATATGGAGGAGAAGAGATATATGCTCGCACATAAAACATAAATGCCATCATGCATCAATATTGATGTTTGCTTGCTCCCACAGACCCAGACCAAGGATAATTACATGCAATTTTTATGCTGCCTCTGACATGCTTCAGTCTCTGAACATCAAAGCACGGGTAGGTAATGCTACAAGTTGCCAGGAGGAGCGTGGATCAAAATGGAACTTGTGGAGAGAAGCAATAGGTGGCAAGGTGGGTAATTGCATCAGCCTTTCAACGCTGCAGATGCTGCCTGCGGTTACAAAGAGAATAAAGCAGGTGATCACAGGCTGGCCCCAATTATCCGCCGTGTACAGCCCCAGCACCCTTGCTGGAGCCTGGAAGGGCAGGGCAGGCTCGGCAGGACATCAGCGAAGCCACATGGGGGCAAGCAGAGGGAAACAGCAAGGGGTCAGGGAGAAGGAGCAGGACAGCACAGAGGGGTTAACAGCGGGACAAGCGGGAGGCCAGCTGCACCCCAGCCTCCACCCCAGGCACAGAAGCACGGGCTGCTGCAGCACCTCCAGGGAGCCCTGCTGAAAGCTTTTACTGGGCTGGCATGTTTCCACACCACCTCCGGCCTGAAGAGAGGCACACCCCCATCTTCAGACCGTAAATGCATCTAAATCAGACGCTGGGAAGCATTTCCCACAGCCTTGGGAGGCAAAAGTAGAGTCCTCTGGTCAACACTGCCGATAAACAAGCCCTTGCTTTCCCTCTCCACCTGTGGCTGCATGAAAGCTGGGCCCATGCACATCACACCCTGGTCCATGCAGCCAAGTTTACCATGCAACAGTTTTTCAGGGAGCACCAGGGATGCAGTTACGCTCAGTTTGGACCAACAGCCCCTCCAGCTGCTTCTGCTGGCCCCTCTCTTTCCTTCAAGGCGGGGATTTTGCAGCCATCTGAATCTCTCCATCCCGGGGACATGGATATGAGCTGCATCCGTAGTTGCAGCACGCAGTGAAACTGAACGCACAATTTAACATTTTTCCTTGAATGACAGTTTTAATGAAAGGCATTTTGGTGCTTAGAAAAATCAGCATAAATGATCAGTTGCTAATCTTGTTCTCCCAGTAACTCTGACAAGTCAAAAATAGAGCAGGCAGAATAAACTGGGGGCTGAAAACGGAGGTGGGGATGGAAGCGGGGGTATGTTTTGCTCCTCTTTCTGAGAAATCACGTAGCAATTGCCACTGATTAAAAACCCGCTTTCTTACAACAGGCACAATTTGCTGTGCCACCGATGTTGTGCAATGGTTGAGGCCATCTCTGTGCACAGCAGAGGGAACTGAACAGGCCACTCTCATGCACCTCCACAGTCCCCAGGCTTTGGCACCACCGTAAGCCAGGCACAGTTTCTGGACCCCGTACATCCCTGCCATCATCGCACATCCCTGAACACGCAGCAAGGACAACACAGCCTTTATTACTGATCCTCAGGAGCCATGGCTCTGGAAATACTATGACAAGAAACTTCACCAGATAGAAGCGGCTGGGAACAAGGAGGGATGAACGGATGGTGCAGATTTCCTGCCTCTTAATAGGTGCAATGCCACAAGATGCCCAGCTGAAGACAAATACCAAGAGGACACCTTCACATTCACTGGGATGAACTTGTATGCACATAGATGCATGCATAAGCAACTTCCCCCAGTTCATTATTACCTCAGGCTAACAACCAGTCATCATCTCATTCCTTCAGCCCCAGGCAGCACAGGGAGGACTGCAGGTACCCAGCAAAGAGCTGTGCCCAGCCCTGGGGGCACTGACCCACTTTGGGGCCACAGGACACCATCTGGCCCAGGTCAACATGGAGGTGATATTTCTCATTATACAAGGTCAACAAGGCATCTTTGCTTTGACTTCACGCTTTCCATCCATCCTATTCTACTCAAAATCTTACTCTGGTCCTGTCACCATGGTATCTGAGCTCCAAGTGGCAGAGTATTATTCTTTACAGCAGAGAAGGGCCCATTTTCACATCAATATATGGCTTGTAACATCTACTGACTGTCTTCATGATACTGCCTTTTTAGCAGCTCCTCTCGCTTCTCTACGTTTTTATGAGGCTATTTTCTTTACTAGCGCATCTTAATAGCTTGTGCAACACCTTAAATGCCTCCAAGAAGGTACTTTATAAATAAAGTTATTAATAAGATTAAGGATTTAACTTCAAGAAAAAACACAGCTTGCAAAGTTATGAATCCCACGGCCACTGTTACATGCCCTTCTCATGCGTGCGGGTCCTGGCATAGCCAGCAGGTAATCAGTTCTGGTGCCTGCACTACTGGCAAAGCAGCTGGAGTCGCAGCATATCTAAGCATTTCAGATACATAATTAACAGGGCTCTTGGAAATATTAAAAAATTTTCTTGATTTCTGTGCAATTCAGATCCTAGTTTCAGAATTATGCTTTTTTTTTTTTCTTTTTATAAAGGCTTTTTAAAACGTAAGCAGTGCCTGAGCCACCAGTTATCTGCAGCCAGCAGGACACAGAAGAAACACGGCCCATCATGCCAGAGGGTGCTGGGATATATAAATGTGCTGCTCCTGTGGCTATTTTACTTCTAAGTGCAGCAGATAGAGAAATTGTGAAGACTGGGCTAGATGTCTGTAGGTCACTAAGCTACCATTACACGTGTAGCCATGGGGTAAATCAAGAAGTACTAGACACGGATCTCAGAGCTTCCCCTCTCCAACATGCACCTCCAATTTAGGGGGGATTTGAGACCTTGTGCAAGTGAAATTCTGGGTCTATAAGGCAATACCCATTGGTTTAATACTGGTATTTAATTAATACCCAGACAGCACAGCCTTTAACAGTGCAGTCTCAGTGCAGCCACCTTCTTTAGCAGGCAGGTCTGGCACTTGTGCCCTCCCTGCACCACGTAGCAGACGGCTGTCATTGCCCACTACTCAGGATAACAGCAGAGTCTTTGTTCTCTCCACAAAGAGGCTTCATAAGCTTTATCTATCAAGTGAATAGTCATATCTCTTGCGCTGTGGTAGACCTTAATGCAGTATCAGCCTAATATAAAAATAACAGGCTTCTTTAATGTGATGCTACTTCAAGGGAACAGCAAGCTGAGGTCCAGAAAGCAGCCACCTTGCAGCAACCCATCATAACCACCACAACAGCCCCAGCAAACCTGACCTGGCCAACACCCCACCCAGCTCAAACACTTTCTATACAAAAGACACATACCTAGCACCAGGAAATCTGCATTCTCAAGAGACTCGACAGACAAAGATCCGATCCAGACCAGACAAATGTTGTTATCCTTCTTTCATCATGAAGGAATTCCGCAGCAAGGAGCTCCTCACAGCCCTGGAGGAGAAGTCAGAGCCAAGACCTGAGCTCAACCCCTTCCTGCACCCAGCCTCAGCCTCCCTCTTTAGCACCAGCTGAGCTGCTGGTCATCCTCTGCCCTTTAAACCTTCCCCTCGCTAACCTCCTCCCAGGACTACAATCAGGGTTTGAGCCACCTGGCAGAGATCAGCTCAAGGCTACAACCACCTGGGAGCTTGGCTGAGGGGGGCTCAAGGCCTCCAAACAAAACCTTTCCTGCTAAACTCAGTGATATTTCATTTTTCCCATCGGTGCTCCCTCAAGCACGTACTTATGAAGGGGATCTTTCACCGGGATCCCCAAGGAAATAGGGCAGGCAATGCATTGACAAAATATTTTTCTCTAAAACCATTTCTGCATTCAGAACCTGCCTGTTGAGCTGCGCGAATTTGTGTTACAGCACCAGAGAAGCCAAGTTTTCAGGACAAACCTATCAGTTGGGCTTCACAGGAGGTCGAACCGAAAGCATGGCCAGGACAGCAGCATCCCACTGACAGCAGCCCCCTGGCAATGGCTCGGTGCCTGGGCACTGCAGCGGGTTCCTTCCCTGCAGACACTTCCACCTCCTCCACACTACTCTGCTGGGAAGTCCTGCTTCAGATCCGGTTCCAGAAGTCTCCCAGAGCCTGAAGATGAAGTGCCTTCACTTCTCAGAACCCCCTTCCAAGCCCCACCAGCTTATCATGGCTCATGGCAAGCAAAGACCTCTTGGCCCATGGAGTCTGTTTGCAGCAGCAGCCCGTAACTGCTTGTCAGAAAAAACACCATCAACACACATTGTGTTAATCAGTGCTATTCACAGAAGAAAAGCAATTTCTTCCTGATCCCTCCAGGTAATTATATTTTGCCCTGAAGCATGAGATTTGATTATGTTTAGTCCCATTTTATTTAGAGCCTGAAGAGAGACCATGAAGTCTCAGATAGGAGTGATAAAAGGAGACGATGCTCAAGTCCAGCCTTCTGCAAGTCAGCATCTGACCTAAGTTAAAATCATTCAAGCACAATAGGGAAAAAAGTCCTTCAGATTTTAATCTATTTGCAGAGGGCAGAAATGCTGGCTGAATCATGAACTCCAGGGAACATGAATGCCTCCCAAAGGAAAGAGGGCTTTCTTGTCAATGTTCTTTAAAAAGAAAAGAATGTTTCATGTGGGTGTGTGCTGTTGTTTTTTTCCACTGTAGAGCAAGTGTCCCATCTTATTTCTCAAATGGTCTTTTCTTTGTTGATGCCTCATCTATTAATAATCCTTCACGGGAAGGGGAAAAGAAAAAGCAAGCTTCTGTCAGACATACAAGCTGTTAGTCTGAGATGGACAAAAATAAACCAAAGCAGCACAATTAGCTGCAGCACAGGTCAGTTGTCTGTAGTTGTTCGGTGGCTAGAACGATAACCGTACAAAACTTCCCTTATAGAACAGGGAGTCGGACAGCGCTTTGGATCCATGAGTGTCCTGGAGGCTTGGAGTACATTTAGGTGGTTTCCTAAACTGCTCAGCCCTACCAGCTACATCGATAACCTCTATTTGGGGCCAAGAAAATATTTTTCATGTCTTAAAAATACAGAGGAACCAGATCATGCCTGCACTCCATGTGGAGTCAGGATATTCAGGGAGCTGCCCTGGAGCCAAGCACCCCTTGAGATATGCAGTGTTTTTTCCATAACATTCATTGAAAGTGGGCTCTGATCCCATCAGAAATGGTAATGATTTCCCCCAAATCCTTTCTCCACAGCAGAATTACCTCCTCCTGCCCACAGACAGGGCCCTGGCTGCCGAAGTTGGCCAAGGAGCTGGGGGCTGATCCCAGGGGTGGGAGCAGAGCTCGTGGTTGGGGTTTTTCTCCTCCCTCAGCCACCCCAACCTCAGGAGGGGGGCAGCATCCTCAGGGGGAGCCTGCATCAGCTGAAGTTTGCCACTTGCTAAAAGAAACCTTCGTGCGTTTTCGCAGGTCTGCTCTTAACTACGGCCCTTTGAAAACGGAACAGAATTTGCTGGAAGCGTCAGCCCGGAGCTTTGGTGGTGGGTATGTTAAAATGCCACTGGTAAGTGAGATCAGTCATACTTCTGAGAGGTGTGAAGTGTATCAGGGAAGCAGCCAACTACCTGCGTCACATTGCAGGAGACTTGATGGTGCCACCACATTTCCTGTGAAGGCACAGATGCCGTCTGAGCCCACAGCAGACCTGCTTTCTTGCCTGCTCACACAGCACCCGCAGGAGGAGTCAGCATTACTGAGACTCTAAGACGTTTCTGAAGATGGCAGCCCTCAAAGCAGGCTTTAGCCTTGGGACAGGGAGGTGAAGAAGTGAGAACGAGAAAGAATTGAGCCAAGAGTCCAAGGAGAAGCACCATGCTTTGCCCCAGTGATCAAGATGTTGTCACTTCACAGCTTCATGATGTGCTACAGGGTCCCTGGTCCCCATCAGTGTGACCCCAGAATTTGGGACCGCCTGGCAGGAGTATTCCTGCTCAGAGCAAAGCCATGATTACTAGCATCAGTCTTTGCCATGAGCTCTGCTGCAATTTTCCCAGTCTCCCTCTTCTCCTCAGGGCACTCACCTGCAAGAAATTTTATTCAGTCATTAATATGGTTGTCTGTACTTCTCAGCTCCTTCCAAAGGGTCACTGCCTGGCTTGCAGGGTTGGGGGTTTCTATTTTCCACCCAGGTTTGTCTTTCTGCTGCAGCAAACTCACTGGCTTCACCCAGGTAGGTGAGCATCAGTACACTTGCATCATCTAGCAGGAGTAAACCACTACACACAGCAAAAGGGAGAGACTACAACTGTCACGGCAAGCTGCTGGGGCAAAGACAAGCTTTGATCCATGTTTTCTCTGGAGAAGTCTGAAGAGAGCATCTCCCTTCCCAAACAGCACCAAGTCAAAGGTCAGCTGCTGCACAAACTCCTGCAGCACCTGGTGCACCAAGCAGCGGGACCAAGCCCTATTCTCTGCGATGTGATTGAAGGACGGGTTCCGCAGGGATCTCAACAACTGATGTTGAGGGGATGGATGAGCTGTAGCCCCTTCAGCCAGCATAAGGGTAGGTGTGCAGCAAGCAGCCAGGATTGGGACTGCACCAGCCCCAAGAGCAGCAAGAAAGCAATCTCCATCGTCCCCCTCGCATATGGGAAGACAGTCATCACCTTCTCTTGCCAGCAGCCAAAGCATTCAAGGCATGTTGGAGAAAACAGCAGGTGGACCTACTCCAAAATCCTTCTAGGTGTACCAGGGGTGGGGACTGCAGCCACTCCAACGTGGAGGGAAAGGGTGTGAATTACTCACCTGGAGTCAACACGGATCTAACCAGCCGGAACATCTCTAGCAAAACCCCTTTCCCACTGCTTCCAACACCCTCCTCCCACACCTCTTTCCTCCTACATCTTGTGCTGTATTTCAGCCTTCACCAAGCCAGAGCTGGCGGTCCCTGAGCTTCCTGCACCACGGAGCATGGAGGAAGAACATGAGACTGCACATTTCCACGTGTCTCCCCAGCCTTCCAGCTTGGGGTGGCAAACAGCAGCAATAAACAATCAAAATATTAGTTTATGAGATAATGCCAGCTATTGCCAAAGCCAGCAAGAAATACGTTCATCCCAGAGCCGTTTAATTTCAGTGGTACGAACCCTCGGCTCGTTGCCAAGATATAGAGCCCAGGCTGCGGTATATTAGCATAGGCTGCCTTATCTGCAGGGAAATAAACTCAGACCTGCTGAAAACAGTTGAGTGGAATATCACCATAGAAACTAGGCGAGGAAATGGGTGAAGTGTCTCTCCACAGCTAATTTCAACGTGACAGCAACCAGAGAAGGCCAACCACTTTGGACCGAGGCAGGGTGGGCGAGAAGGATGCTCGGCACTGCACTGGCCCGAGGGCAGATGCGTGCTGGTGGGGACACCCCCCGCCCACCCCCGGGCTTTATTTGCAGCCACGGGCAGGCTCCCTCGCCCACCGCCCACCACTGCTCTGCATCCCCCACGGTGCTGCCGTTGTGCCGCGCTGCCTCGTCCCGCGCCTCCGCTACGAGCACACGCACCAGCCGCAGTCACGGGTGCGCGGCAGGGACAAAGCTCCCTTTTCTTTTTCACCTGCATCCTTCAGCAGCGGAGGAAGGGAGTGATCTGGGAACACATCACAGAGCCGCTGAACCTAGTTCCCACAACACAAATTTAAATCCATCCCTAGCCTGGAGACAATCTTGCGTGCAACTCAGCCTTTCCTGGAGAGAGATATCTCAGAGAATCCATCTTCAACTACAGCCTGGAAAAAATGCTTTGGAGAAAGGCAGGATATCCAGGAGCATTCCTTGCTTACCCTTTCCCTTCCTCCCAGGTTTTCAGGTGCCACAGAACAACCACATCACCATGTCTTTTATGCAGCACCAACAATGCTGGGCTGTCTTGAGATGTCATGTACGCAGGTCCTCAGCCTATATAATATATAGAGAATAAGCTCCCCAGCTCATGTTGTTTGTAAAAAGTACATTGTGCTTTCCTTTTATGTACTTTATTATTATTTTCAATAGTTACATGCAATTCCTACCTGTGTTTCATAAGGAAGAAGAGGAGCCATTGATTCACTGGCCTACCATTTCTTATTTTTCATATTTCTCATGTCCCCTTTTAGTCATCTCTTTACATTAAATGACCCCAGGCTTTTCATTAATATCACTTCTACTGTTTTTCATCTTGACAAGTTCTATTTCTGCTCCATATACACCATTAGACACAAGGATCAGAGTAACTCAAGAAAGGGTCTTTCACCGATATGATGGTAAGCTTGTTTTTCTATCCCACTGTAATCCTAGCATGTTTATTACTATTTTCACCATTGCTATGCATTAAGCATATTTTCCACTCACTCTCAACAACATCCCCTGGATCTACCTCAGCCCCCTCCCTGCAGTTACTATGCTTTCTGGGTGCGGTGACCATGCCAGAAGCTCCAAATATCCCCACCTATGGTGGGAGCTGTGTGCCTGTCAGCACTGACTTCCACCTGCTATCTTCCTGCCCATCCTGCTAGCTTGGTTGCCGCCTCCTGAAATCCTTCAGTCTTGGCTAATCTCACTAATTACATGAGACTTTGACCCCTGCATCTTCACAACCCACTTTTCTGGACCATTAACAAGTACATTATAGATCAGTGCTAAAACAGATGCTGCTAGTGCTTCCTGCTAGCGGAGATGCAACAATTACAGTCTTACATTCAAGCTTGATTTCTTCTGAATCCCATTCCCAAAACATAGATGTGTAGCTACTGTACTGGAGAAAGTAGCTATCCTGTCTAGCAAACCAGAGATTAATAACTGACCTACATGTTTAAATAGAGCCTCTAATTGGTTTCAGATCTGATTCATATTTGTATAGGTCCTAGTATAATGGAGTGCTTGGATCATCTGTGGGCTTCTTGCAAATGTAGATAAATAGGTTAATAAAATGAAAAGGTATGTGATAATTTCTTATATTAAAATATTTTCAACATGATGATTGGGTGCTAAGATTATCCACAATCGAGCCACATTTCTGTTCAAAAAGGAATTTGCTTAAATTAAAAGCTCTTCTTTTCAGATGTTATGAATTTAGGAGTTCTTGAAAAAAAATACATTGACACCAGCCCAAAGTTATCTATATGTGTGCATGGGGGAGGGAAGTTATTATACGTGCACATGTAGATATGTAGATAAAAATATATATGGGGGAAAAAAATGTACTTTTCAACCTTAACAGCTCTAAAAATGGTTCCTGTTTGGAAGATCCAATGTGAATTATTAAAGGAGCACTTGGTCCCAATGGGGCAAACAGCTATCTAAACACTGCAAAAAGAATTCCAAAAAAAAAATCCTTGACCAGATTTTAGGTTCCTCCTCCTAAGTGAGATGAAACCTGCCTGGTCCTGCCTGGGCTGAGGGATGGAGCTGGTGGGACAAGCACCAGCAGATACCAGACCCTAATGAATAAGGATACACGTTTGTCAAACCTCCCAGCTCAAAATAAATGAAGGTGTACATAAATATGTGTATGCACACGCACTTGGGAACAGAAGAAATCCCACATTTGGAAGCAGTTGGAAAAGGATGAGTGGCCTGGCTGCACCTCTCCTGCCTGAGGGCTTCCAGGACTGGACCACAGCTGGACCGGGGCCATCTCAGGCAAATTGCTTTACAGACAAGTGTACAAACAGGCTGTAAGACAACCCCGTCACTGCACAGCTCAGCTCCGAAAAAAGCCCAGACAAAAGGAGACAAGCATACGGCGCGTTCGGGGCGGTGATTGGCAGGCGACACACTCGATCCAGGAATTTGTTTTGAAAACTGTGTGATCATTTTTCACTCCGCTCCAGCTCCTTTTTCCTCTCAGGGAGAGGCAGAGGGGACACAGGAATCCTTAATTTGAGAGAGGGGGTGGTTATTGAGTGCTTTTCACCTTGAAGCTTGTTCCTCCCCTTCCTAACCAGAGCCCCATTTTATAAGCACACAGCTCTTTTCACAAAGATCATTAAATCTTTAAAGCATTTCATGAAAAATAAAATGAAGTGAAGGCTGCTTTCTCAGGGCTTTACTGAAATCTACAGAAAACGAGGCACCCCTCCATGGCCACTCCTGTCAGTGCAGAGGCAATGATTGGGGGATAAAGGAGGAGAGAATGAAATCTTCAAGTGCCTCTTCAGAAATCCATCTTTTTTTAATGCTTTCCCCGTGAAAACACAAAAAAATAAAAGGCTTTGTTCCTTATGGGACAAAAGCAACCTATGCTTTCATTTCCAGGGAGCGCTGCTCAGACACAAATCTTTCTGGCTCATGCCAGGCTCGGGTATGTCTTCTGCTTGACCAGAACCCTTCCGACCACCAGTGTCTGAAGACTGCCCAACCTTCTCTTTGTTATGCAAAAGCATCTGTAGCTCTCCGTGTTTTCCAGGAAAATGCTGGTAGGAGATTCTTAACCTTTCAGCATTTCTTTTTTTGTTTGCTTCTAAGGTCTGAACTGCTTCAGTAGACTCTTTAGATGTTAAACTGAATTTAACAGCCAAGACCTGCAGCCAGCAATACCCAGATGCCACATGGACAAATCATGTCTTACATGTATCTCTTCTGGCATTACAGACTCCAGCAAAAGAGACATGCTGCTTCTTTGTGTAACAATATTCTTCCTATCAACATGCTTCTTCAACAGAGGTTTCAAAACCATCCAGACAAACAGAATAAAAGCTCTTCTTTTTCACCTCATGCCAGACTACATCTTTCTATAGAATATCCTTTCAGGGCTTGGTGCAAGGAAGCAATCAAACACTTGCACTTAACCTCGTTTCCTCGTTCTTCTGCATCTACTTTGTTCTGTTTCCCTGTCAGGTTTGAGTACTTCCCATGCCAGCAGGCACAGACCCTTTTAATTCAAGAGGAATGCATTTCAAAGGAGGCTAGCAATGGAAATTCCTGATTGCAGACACTTCCCTGGGGTGGGGAAGAAAATCATATTTCTGAGTGTGGAAACAATGAAAAAAACGATTATTGCCACCTGGAGTTGAACAAGAGAGATTTTCACTTTGATGATCCAAATGAAGAACTTAAAACTCTTGTGAGAATGTTTGAAGTGCTTTCCTAGGGAAAAAAAGCATTTCAGAGAAGCCATGTTAGGTCAAATAAATACTTAGTTTGACCAGAAATCAAATGACATCATAAATCCTTTAACTCTAATTTTCATTTACAGCTTGGATTGGTGTTATTTCGAAGCACAAGGAGTATAATTTCAAATACATAAAAACAATGTATTAAAGAGTATCCAAAATTAAATACTTTTCAAACTTCCTTCCTTCCACGTATTTGTTGAATGAAATCAACAAATGTAATTAATGGATTGAAAAAAATAAATCTCTTAACTTCCTCCCCCTTACGGTATTGCTTCTTTCCCTATGTATGCTCTTAAGCAGCCCTTTTCTGGAGAGCCCTTTGTTCAGAAATACAGGTAAAGCAAGGATGCTTTGAATGACTTTGAAACAGCTCAACAAACATGTTAGAAACAGAATTTAGAAAATGGGGGTGAAGGAGAACTGGTGCGTCCCAGCCCCCAGAGCAAGGTTCAACCAGAGCTGAGAGACTTCATGCTCCTTTCCTAGGCAGCAGTCCAGGTGGCCAACAGCGTTATAACAACCCATTAGCAACCTCACCCAGCACCAAAACATATAAAACACATCATTTCTTGGGGGGAAAAAAATAAAATAAAAATCTCTTTTCCCTACCATACTCACTTAAAGGTGAGTAAGGCAATAACCTCTTTCTCCATGCAACCCCTGTTTTTACATGATATTTGAGACAGCTGAGCAACTGTGAACACAAGGAAGGATGGTAACATTGTCCATAAGCAGAGGTCTTGTTATTTTTCAGTTGTGCAATCTCCAGCCACCAGAACCATCTGAATAATGTCTCTGACATCAAATGCGAGTCTCATGCCCAGTTTTCATCCCTTCCTTTCCAGGCTGGATGGATGGACCAGGCTGCAGATCCCCCCCAGCAGGCTCCCAGGCACTGTCTCGGCATCAAGGAACACATGTTGGTCCCAACCATGCTGAGCCCTTCACAGCAAGCCCCGAGCATCTCTCCACACCTTTCTCTGTCCCACACACCAAGTTACCGTGCCCATTTATTGCTTCAGGGCAACATTTTCCTGATTCAGCTCACCAGGAATTTCTGAGGGTTTGTGGGACAGTCTGCTCCGTGCAAAGAGGCAGAAAGTATCAACTAGGCTGTGAGGAGAACTGTTTGCAGCCTAAAACCCAGAGAAGAAGCTTGCAGAGCTCATTTAGAACAATCTCAGACTTCCTTCTCTTACTTCCTTTGAAGAAAAAGATCATGAAGTATTTGGTCCAAATTAGCTGAAATAAACTGTACAACAGAAAAATTAGTCATTCTGTGCCTCTACCCAGGTGGGTGAATAGATTCTCCTGACCACAATGATTTACAGCCAGGGAACAAGATGAGAATCAGACCGGGTATTTCTGCCTGACTAGGAGTATTTTCAAGGCTCAAGAAAAATAACATTATCCAAGAGGAATAAGTGAATCAACTGATTATGGAAGAAGCAGTCGCTTCCAGGAAGACAACCATAAAATCTCCAATGCTGAAACAAAATAGCACCATTGGTATTTACCACTGTCATCCATCATTTTTAAGATTTTTTTTATTTCTATTTTTTTTAACACGCTGGGAGGGGTTCAGCAAGCTTATTCAAAAACTACCAGAGGTGCTTTCTGCTGCGTTTGAGGTCCCCAGATAACACTGTTGTTCAAATACACAATGACAGTAAAGAAAAAAAAATAGTTTTCCACCAGAAACCACATTTTCATTTCTTTCTCTTTCAGATTTCCAGACTTATGTAACAAGGAGGTCCCAGTGATAGTGCTGAGTTTTTATAAGAGCCAGGGATTCTTCACCCAGCCTGCAATGGGTCGTTTTTCTCATCATTCAGATAGTGACTGATTTTATGCAAAACTCAGCTCCACGGGAAAGACACCCTGTATTTAACAGTCATGACCCTAGATGTGCACAGCACCTCTCTGGCCAGGTTGTTTTGCGAGGTGCAATGCTCTCCTCACACAACACACTGGTGTGACCACTGGGACGGATGGCAGGGAGCTACTGCACAGCCTACAGCAGTGCTCTGCAGCTCCAGCCAGGAAGCTAAGAAGAAACCATACACAATTAAAGGTGCAAGGAAGACAGATGTTAAGATGTGTCATTGCCAAGATGCTGGGACGGGAAAAAAGAAACAGTTCAGCTAGAAGTGCTGTGTGGGCTCAGTGACCTCGCTGGGTTGGGGCCTCACTTTTATATCTGCATGAGGAAGATCTGCAATGAACTTCACACTGAGCTCCAGAGGAGGAAGAATTTAGCATGCTCTGCAGCCTGCTCCCTTTCCTGGTCTTAAAAAAGCAGGCAGCTGCCTAAATCAAACATGAAGACGACTGCATTTTTGTTCTGTGTTGCTCTCTTACTATTCTATTGCATCCCTCCTTCATTTCCTCTCCTAGAAGATGGGTAATAGTGATGTTGTTCTCGCATCTTGCCTGAGATATTCAGTAATCATCTACTTGCCAGCTGCCTCAAGCTCTTTGGCGAAAGGTGCACAGAAGCTGGAAGTATGACCATCTCCATCAGCCTTCATGATGGATTGCTTGGGGGAATGTCTTTGTGGAGCCACTTTGACTTGCCATATGTCTCAATAAAGATTTCATTCTAGAGCAAAAATATGTCTCATGTCTTAGTTCCTGTTTTATGAAAGTTTCCACTAATGATTATCAGTAGTGCAGAAACGTAGGGGCAGATGCAGTGAACAGAAAGGTGGTCCCTGTCCTCCAGAGCAGGCTGGTCTATAAGAGACACTGACTTCAACATTTAGTCGTGATGTAACAGACTTCCATTTTTACAGATGGGGAAATAGAGGAAGTTTGGCCTGAGGTCAGCTGCTATAATGGAGGAGTTCTTGCCTTGCAGCACCTCATTCATCCTATTTCGTCAGCCACTTAATCATCATTTAATCCAAGGATACTCATTCATTCTGGAGTCTCTCAGCCCTGCGGGGAGCCTTTCACAGTGTCATCTGAGATATTTAAAGCTGGGTGGCTGGCAAGGACATCTGGGAGGATGGCATCAATTGTCTGCATCAGGTTCCTTGACCCTTACTTTGAAAGGCTCCCTTAAACCAGGAGAAAAATAGAATAGTGTTAAATAGGCCGTATGAAAATGGAATGGCTCAACAGCCGCACATTCATTTTCTTAGATCATAAGGGCCATCTCGCTTGTGATCCTAAGCATGAGAGAGAAGTGAAATCTTTTCTGAAAACTTCTCTTAGAAGACCCGATGCAGATCTGCAGTCTCCAGAGATTCATGCAGACACAGGCGCCCAAGAGATTATATTTTAATTTTTAAATAGCTCTGGTTCATTGGGTCATTCCCTGCTTAATGACACAGACTGATGGTCATTCAGGTTGGGGTTGATTTTTCCTGAAGCTTTGGGCACCAACTAGTCATTATGAAATGAGGTAATTACAGAGCCAATTCATTAGCCTGCAGACAGGTTCGGGTCTCAGCCATACGTTGCCCAGCCTTTCACATCCCCAGAGGCTCTGGGGTGGACAGAGAGAACTTGTCTGCATGGCTTTCTGTTCATGATCTATTTTAAATGAGAAGACGTGAAAAGACAATCTTAGGGCTTGGATTTATACATAATAGATAGAATAGTACTATAAAAATTGACAAATTGTAAACTTCAGAGAACAAACCACAGAAGAAACACAAATCTGAGTGGTAGTCCGTAAGATTGAGTGATCACCTCAGAAATTGTGGAGCTGGGATCTATATTCACATTGCTAAGGCTTCTTTCAGACGCTGGAGTCAGTTCCTCATCTATAACCAAGACAGCAGTTTCAGAATTCAGCAAGATCAATCACAGAGCATTGGCAAAATGGAAGAAATTACTTTCCTGGAAGAGAGTGGACTGAAATTTCCAGATGCTCGGTGACACCAGTTGTTTCTCTCGGTTGCACATAAAATAACTGGGGCCAGATTCTTACTCACGGTGCCTCAGGCACTGAGACGCAGAAGCTAACTTGACACACAGCAGGATATGAGTTATGTTAGCCTGTACCTTGGTTAGTTTTTCCTCTCCTTTCATCAGCAAAATCCCGTCATGAGATGTTTCTAGAAGCATCTATTCACAGGCACAAGAACAGGGTAGAACACATTTGCAACAAAGGACGATGGCAACAATTTGTTATTTGCTCCAAAAGGATCAAGAATGAGATGCAAAATTGGCATGCTGTTCTGAAGACCTAAAAAGCAACAGGGTGACTGCAAATCATGCTGGTGTCCAGGACAAAGTCATCCAGAGATGTGTTCCAGCCACACTCCCAGCCTCAAGCAGTTCTACAAAACCAATTAAAACAGCTGGAAAATTATCGGGACCTGGAGATTATGCATATTTTTGGTTCAGACCAACTTGAAAGGGACAATTTGAAGGACTTTGTGGCATGAGGGGCTGGACAGACTTATTCTGAGGTACAAAGGATTAGTATATGGGACAGTAATTACTCTGCAGTAATGGACATTAATCTGAAGTTACAAGGGTTCAAGATATTTCATTATTCGTTCTGCACCCCATTTGCAATGATATCATTTCAAAGTGATGGATTCAAATTTACGCAAGTGATGCTGGAATAGGACTGAGAATATTCTTTCTATGTTTTATGAGCATGAAGAGATCCATAAATTTCGAGCGAAAGAAGTCATTACAAAGAGAAAAAATATTTTAGCTGTCAATCTGATTCCCTCTATTGCTGAGCGACTAATTCAGCAGGGTACAACAGCCCTGATGGCTGCTCCGCAGGCAGGTGCCAGCAGTCACAAGGAAGGAATTCAACACCGCAATGTGGTCAAAAGATGTGGGGACTGATTTGAAACTCGCTGAAGTCAGCAACATGAGTGTTGAGGCCCTACCAACTAGAGCAACCTGCTCAGTCATGGATGTGAAACCTCTGCCTTTCCACTGGCACAAAGAAATGCCCTTTCCAAAGAGGTGTACGGCTCACCTGAAGCAACGTCTGTGCCACAGGTGAGAGGGTGTCTCAGCCAACAAGTCTTCAGTAGGGATGAACATGTTGAAAAGCCCCTCTTGGCACATGACACCAGAGAGGAACATTTCTAAGCTGGAAAAGAAGAGGCTCACTGGGAGCTCGTTCACCATCCCATCTCACTCTTGCGTTGGTGCAGAACCCAGCACGCCAAAACACTTGGAGCTATATGTCCTGGTAATGCCTACACAGAGCCCATACTACAGGAACAGCACCACACAACTTTAGGGTACAAACCATTATAATACCTTTAGAAAGGCTGAATAAAGGGAAAGAAATCCGAAACCTCTGCCTGAATTTGCACCAGAATCAAGTTCATCTGTCAAGTACACGAATCAGCCCAAGTCAGCTGGGGTTTGCGTCTCCCCTTTGGAGCAAGAAGTATCAAGCACTGACATAAAACATGCACAGTCTGCAGGATCACATGGCTAAGAACGTGTTGCTTTTCCAAAATAAATAAATAAATAAGTCTCAAAAACTGTTTTAAATCTGTTACTGGAGAATTCTCAACCTGGCGAATATAAACCCACCTCAGCAAGAAGAGTAGATATTAACTCCAAAGGATGTCATTCCAAGAAAACTAGTTTGAATATACATTTAATATTTCAAACACCTTTTTCTATGCCTGCTAAGCACTTCTGCCTGAACCAAATTTGATCTCAGTTTAATTTTATATATACCAACAAAATGCAAATTAACAGAGCAATAGTCTGGAGTCTTCATCCTTTATCTTGTCTGTATCCCAATTCTCCATACTTGCAAACTGAATATCTGCTCACAGATTTTCTTTTTTTTTTTTTTTTTCAAGCATGCAGCCAAATATCCCATGCCACATTGTGTTTCTTCCCTCTAATATAAATAATGTTCACTTAACAGTGAATGCATTAGTTTAGAGAACTATATTTCCATTGAGTTGTCATTCCCCAAAATAATCTTCTTTTGAGTAGAAATTTTCCATTCTCAGTCTCAGCTGAAAGGTAATTTTTCTCCCCACTTATTTCCATCTTTTCAGCATATCTTGCTCTTATTTTTAATTTTAAAGCAATGGGAATATTTCTCAGCAAGAAAGCAATGCACCAGAAGCCCAGACATCTCCCTGAACAACATCTAAGGCTTAATTTGGAGACTGTTTATAATCCATTTGACAATCATTCGAATGTTTGTGAGCAGGTCAGTAACATTAAGGTGCACCATTCACTGAAAACAGTGCAAAGCACCAGAAACATAAAAACAGAGAGAAGGGCAGAGGAAAGTACCCACAAAACTACAAATTCCTGTATCAGTGCAGCTGAGAAAGCAAGGCAAAAACTAGTGCCCGGGGAAGCAGATGTCACATTTGGGTTTGGAAGAATTTTGCCTTGTTTCTCCAAATTAACGTCGGGCAGAGGGTAGCAGGCAGGGTTAATTTTCAGCCACCCACTCATGGCTTAATCTCTTCTCCTTGTTGTCAGTCAAAAGGATCATTTTCAAGGGCAGCCACTATAACCACTAGTGTGCTAAACTCATCTGGGGGGTACAAATACCTTTGCAGAGCTGCTGTCTCAAATGCAAATTGGACCACCGTGGCATCAATAGGGCTATGGACCCCCCAAACACTACAGCAGTAACAGTGATGAAGATCAGCATTGCTCAGTGCAGGCTTGCAAGCAGTAGGTAACATCAGCAGGGACACGTCCATGCCAGAGCACCCCATCCCCTCTCCCAGGTGGGTACCATCCAAGCTCCGTGCCATGCCATGCAACGTATCAGGTTTTGTCCTGTTGAAAACAAAAAGCCCACAGCAGCCTTTGAGTCGCCCTGTGCAGAGCCCATCTACAACAGCTCTGGCCCAAGCAGGCCCAAAAATGGGGAGCAGGACTTCATTTACTTTTTTATTTTTTTTCCCAGACAATCTTTGATTCAGACACCTGAAATGAAACCAGGTGCAAAGAAGATTTTATTTCAGAGTTACCACACATGATGTTCTGGGTTTTTGGTTTTGGTTGTGTTTTTTGTTGTTGTTGTTTTTCTCTCCCCATCACTAGAAACAATTTAAAGTGAACTCAAGCTGTTTTTCTCAACTCAAACAAACAAAAAATCTTCCCCATGACACAGATGCACTCCATTTGGGGTTGATCTCTCCCTTGCTCCTCCTGGAAGGAGTACACGATCTAGGCCAGCAGCTTCATCCACTTTCCAATCCTAAAAATAAACAGTGTTTGTTCCTTGCCCCTTTTGCTTCACAGGATCTCAGATGTTAAATATTCAAGCAATCCACATATAGAGAACTGATTCATCTCAATTATTCTTGGACATTTTCTTCCTAAAGTACATATATACCAAATAAAGAAATAATACCACCAGGGTTTTTTTCCCTCCTCAGTACAGCTATATCACCAACAAATATAAAAGCCACTTTTCACTAACAGATGGCAAAAGGGGCTAAATGATGGGATGAGTGGTAGAAGGTTTCAGATGAGCATTCAGTACAAGTTGCATAAACTGTCATCTTCAAGCTAAAACGTCCACTAAGACGTCCCTTATCACTGTCACCTACGTGAATTTTTTCTTCCTGTGTGCATCTATGCATCATGGGGTAAGTACACAGAGACAAAACCAGACTCCCACCTCTTCTTATTGCTTATAGTTTTACACTTCTGGGTGAAGTTTTCTAGGTGTCTGAGCGATCTTCAGGAACTGATGAAGTGGCAGAGCCCCTTCCTAAATCAAGGACTGTGAGAAAACTCCCATGACTTTATGTGAAGCCCTAGAAATCTTTTGCTTTGTATTGTTGCTCTGAAGCTTGATAGAAAAGGAGTCTATACAGGAGAAATGACTCTATTGCTGTTCCCAAAAACATTCTTTGAAAGTATTAAGTGAAAATTAATGGCTACTTTTGTCTTTCAGATTCCTATACCTCCCTTTCCACTGTAAAATAAGAAACATCATTCTATTTCACAGGGGTGTCGTGAAAGTGAATTATTGTTTGCATGGAGCACTCATACTATAGCAATGAGGTCCATAAAAAGAAGCCCAGAAGGAAATTAGGATTCCCTTCTTCAGCCCCCAGTTTGAATGGAGAGCTGTAAATAAGACCCAGGGCTGTGCACTGAACAATAAAGACGACAAATGAGATTGGTGCAGTCCCAGATTAGTGCAGCCTCAAAGCCGGACCCTAGTGGAGAAGCATGGGGATGATCAAAGCCCAGCACAGAGCAGACAGTGTTCACAGAGCACTTCTGTGCACCATAGGGGTGCAGCCGGGCTGAGGCAGACCAGGAGCTCTCTTCCCGTTGTGCTACACCCCACAGGAGCAAAGCACTGAGATCAGATTGAGCTGCGATGGCACCTGTCACATGCACACTGCACTTATGGGTTGTAAAAGGCTCCAGGAGCAGGTGTGCAAGTTAATATTCGACTGAGTGAGAACATCTGCAGCCCATCAGCACAGCATGTACCTTCCCACCGGGCTGGTGCTCAACCACTCCATCATGGGCACCTTGTTCTCCTCCATTGGCAAGCATAAGGTCGAAGATCAGCTTTTGCAGAGTGGGCCATCACTTCAGCAGCAGGCCATCAGGGAGACTTATTAAGGGAGAAGACATTGCAGCAAGAGGTAGCATCTTTAAGGATGCTCTGACTGCCTGCTGGCCCCATCTGCAAGGGAGCTGGGTATCACAGCAATATGATAGAAGTCTTTTGCCAGCTTATTTTGGTTGGATTTTTTTTTCCCTCCATAGATTTAGATTAACGGCATTACTTCAGTAACTCTTGCCAAGCTTGCCAAAACATCCCCTTGAAGGGAACATGGAGATGATTTCTTTTTTTATTTTATTTCAACATCATTGAACTGAAACATTTGAAATTTGATCTTTCCTCTGTGGAAGGTTGTTACATTTTCATGTCACAAAGCTGAAACTACTGAAATCACTAAAAGCTCAAAAATTTTTCTTAATCCAGATTAAACAAGAGTTACTCCTCATTTCACTCAATTGTCTTGCCTTTTGAATCTACTTTCCATCTGAAAGTCAGTTCTTTCAGTGCTTGTGTATGGCATGAAACAATTTCCTTGATTTTTCAGAGTTACAAGTGAGCCAAAATAACAGTTATTTGCACAACTGAAGTGGTTGCGCCACATCCATTCCAATACCTATCAGACAGCTAAATTTAACTGCTTAATTGCGGGGGGTAAAGAGGGGAACAGCAAGAAAGGCTGCACCTGGCAGCAAACAACTCTCTCTCTTTGCTTCGGGAGCAGCATTGGGGCTGCCTGAATAGTCTCCACTTCATCCTTTCATTCCCCTGCTCAATGCAGGAACAGGATGTCAGATCTCAGGTTGCACATTTTGTCCAATCTTAAAATCTACACTTGAAGAACTACGGAAAGTCTAAAAAGGAGAAAGCTGAGAGGTTTAATTACTTTTATCCGTGTTTGAGAGGCACTCTTGAGTATATCCAGGGTTCCAGGAATCGCAGCCCCAGTGCCGGGGAGAAAATGAACAGCAAGTGGCAAGCTTAAAAAAAAAAATCCCCGGTTCCAGATATTTGCTGAAACACAGCTCGCTTCCAAGAACGTCGCACCGTTAGTCTGGCTGGGGCTGGTCTGCATCATCATCTTTGCATCTTCATCTCCACATCATGGGCTGCCCAAGGCGGCCAGAAGGGGCAACTGTCTCCAGCATATCCTGTCCCCTTACCAAGGGGCAGTGATGAACTTCTACTCTGGAAATTGCACAATGCCAAAGATTCCTTACTATCCACAAACCTTTCTGAGCTCTCAGAAGTTGTTTTCAGTTTTTAAACAAAGAGATCCACTGTCCACTAAGAAATCCAGGCTAGTTTGTAAAGGAAGAACAGGTATGCAGCCTATGTTTTACGTGCTTCCCATGTGAAAAATGGTAGCTCAGTTACAGTCATGCATGAAACGAGATGAGAGCATGGTGAATTGCAGTCTGGGAATTGGAGGTAAAAACATTGTTCAGTGGAGGCAGGCTGGGGACAGCATTATTTACTTGGCCATTTCAGAAAGCCGCACATCCTCCCTTACTAGAGGGTGTGATTATTATCATCACACTCCAAAACATTCCTCCTCTCAACACACTTACGTACTTAGGCAATGCAGTTATTTCACAGATAAGGACCAGAGACACCAAATGGTCCAGTTTGTACTGGCCGTTGTGCAGTAAAAGCTGGTCTCCACTCACCCAGGCTGGTTTCCAACCACTGGACTGTCCTTCTGTTTGGGACTGGTGTGAGAACAAGGACCATTTGTCACACAGTGAAGTGGCAAGCCCATGGTCATACTGCAAGGAATACCAGATATCTCTAGGGTTTCAGATACCTGCTGTGCAGATCTGGATGATCAAGACCCGATGGAGCTCAGAATCAGAGAAAGGATGAGGCTGGAAGGGACGTCTGGGTGCATCTTGTCCAACCCCAGCACACAAGCAGGGATCCCTACAGCTGTACGCCCAGGGCCATGTCCAGGCACCTTCTGAAGGTCTCCAGAGGAGGGAGACTCTACTACCTCTGGAGCTGATAGTGATGTGATAATTTTATGCCAGCAGACCATGTGTAACATGGGGTGAACATTTATAATAGGGCAGGAGGATTGCTCCCTCTAAACCCCACTGGCAATAGGCTTACACCAAGGTGCATGGCACTTGCCACTTGTTCCTGAAGAGCTAGGTTGGCTTCTGCAGAGCTGCCGAAAGCAAGGATCAGGTTTGGTCCGTACAGATGTGACTGGGAGGACCAAGCGGAGCAAATGGCTGCAGCACCACGGGCCCTGTTTCAAAGTCACTTTCCTTGATCCTATCCATATTTCAGAACATCTCCAACTGAGCCCCATTAAGGTAATTGATTTTTAATGGCATTCTCAAAGAACGAATGTGAAGATTTTAACGGGCTATTAGGTTGAAATTAAGCCTCACCTAAAATTTCTTCTCTAAAAACAAAGGTTTCCAAACATGTAGGGTATTATTCCATTCCTGCTAATGGACTAGGAGTTGCTGACCTGGAAGAGGGACACTAATTCCCCATATTCCACTCCACATAATATTGATCCAATCACTGCTGAAGATCAGAGGTTTGTAATTACAAAAAGTGGAGTTCCCTGGTACAAGGGAAGGTTTTTTCCTGCTTCCCACACAAACAAGATCAGAAGGCAACCCTAGAGGATCAGAAACAGAATTTGATAAGCTGGAAGACTTACAGAATTAAAAAAAAAAAAAAAATACATGCCCTGCTTGCTTTTGTTCTCTGGGCTCCCAGAGAAATCCCAGACATTGGCTGATTTCTCAGATCAGGCCTTCAAGACCCAAACAGCTGAACCCTGCAAGTGGTTATAGTCAATGGCTTTGACAGTGCTGCTTTCCCAGCGATGCTCATGCTGCAATAAACCATTGCAGCTTCCAGCCTTTTCCTGGGGAAAGGGATACCGGGCAAGGACCTCCTACTTCTCCTTTTTATTCATTACCTGTAGTCACCACAACTTTTCAAACTCCACCCATAGCTCAACACAAAGCCAGGACATTACCCTGAAAGACTGACTTTACCATAGCTGACATTCATCTTTCTCTACTCAGTCACTTCTGCTCCAGCAAGAGTTGAGCCACTCCTTTTTTATTCTCCGGCAAATCAGTGACAATACTTCTGGACATTTTGACTCAGAGCATGTCACCTCCCCCAAAGGTCCAATCTTTTCTCAGGTTAAAATCTGACAGACACCCACATTTGCAATTTCCCCTGTGTGGCACACCATCGTTTTAACACATTCCCCGTGGTACATGAACACTGAGCTCCATGCAAGATTCTCCCACTCACTGTGAGTGAGCATCTGCATTTCTAGAAGATTATGCTGTTGCCATTTATTTTACTTCTGATTCAAATTTTCCTCACTCGATTTCAACAGTTTAAAGACTTATTTTTACTTCTTTTGAGAGATTTTAAACTCACTTCTTTTCAATACTGTCAAACAGTCTTTTTCACTAGTATATTATGAATTCAGGTACCATCATTATCTTCATTTTTAAAGGCATGGAAATATGGACACAAAAGGGAAAAGCAATGGCTGCAAATCTTCATTAGCCAATGGCATAAGCAGAAAAAAAAAAAAGAAAAAAGACACCCAAAAATCCCACTCCATTGCTCAATCTGCTAGGCAAGGGAACTGAAACTGTATTATCCTGGATCTATCTCAGACACAGCATTATCTGCAGCTATAGTCTCATGTTCTTTCATGTCTCCCAATTAAAGCAAGAAAATTAGATCAGACAGCTTCCTTTGTCCTTTTCACCTCTCGTGAAAGTCAGGGGTTACCATGATTTTATACCTGTTATAATTAGCTTTAATGTTGTAACCTGGGAGGAAAAGAATAGTGTTCTTTTAATAATAGACTTAGGGGATCATAGAGAGGTGTTTTATCATCTTTTCCACAACTGATAGCTAAGTTTATTCTTTCCAAATCCTCTTGGATTTTACCTAACCAATTTAAGTATTTTATTCATTTCTATTGAAAAATAAACTTGAACTATGCAACAAGCTCAGGATTCACCCAGACAGTCCAGGCTTGAACTTCTGGACTGTATTGCTCCTGCCCAGGAAGCAGGTAAACAAGGCTTGGATTTGGCATCAAGAGACAACAAAGGCAAACTTTTTCATTTCAACACATCTGTCAGGGCAGCAATAATCTGCATAGATAAGTGATGAAGATACAGATGTTATCAGCTAAATGCTTTTGGGCTGATACAGCATCACTTACTTGGAGCACGTGGTTATTAGCTTTCAAAGATAATGTGATTAAAAAATAAAAATTAAAAAAAACATTTAAGGAGTTTGCTGGACTTCAGTCTTTGTCCCTAGCATCATCTCCATGAGGAGGCAGAACCTTTAGCCATAGCAGCCAGGATGCAATGATACACACCTATTAAACCAAGACTTCAGGCTTTCTTCCATCTTTTCCCCAGACCTACTTCTGATGCCCATCAAGAGAGGTGTTACCCATCTACCAAACACACCAGACAAACTATTTATTTCTTCACAGTGCAGAAATAGGTCACTGCCACTTTACACAGCCTTTGGCTACCACTCTTAACCCAATTTGGAGGGCCAGAAAAGAGTCAGATTTGTCTTGGTATTGAGAGGGAGCTACATTAACAATCCTACCCAGCATGAGAGCTTTGGTGCCCAACTTCTGGCAGCTGGATGTGTGATCATTCCTGCTCAGTGCTTCATTCAGGATAAGGTCCCCCTCTGACAAGCTAATTTCATCTGCCAGATGTTCCAATATCTGCTTCTACGTTCCAAGTCCTGCAAAGTTTAGGGACTGCAGCCAAGGGGAGCCCTCTCCTCCCAGTCCAAGGTCAAGGTGATGTTCCATCATGGAAAGAGAGCAGGAACACTTCTACAGCATGTGGCCTGATCCACGCTCCTCTCCAAAAACCAGAACACCTTTATCAAAGTGCCATTGACATCATTAGAAATTACCTTGGATTCATTTTTAATGAGTGACAGTTTTCAAACTCAGATCTTCCCCTGAATCTTAGCCCTGCAGGTTTTGAGGGCACACTTAACACAGTGCTGAAGCATTGAAGTTTTTCCTCTAAGCTCCAGCACAGCTTGCAAAAAGATGTTTGATCTTTAAATCGGACATTAAGTGATGGAATACCACTACTCTTATTGATATTGTTTCATGTATAAAGAGATGAAGTTTAGCCCTTGACACACTCTGCTGCATTTCACAGGTCATGCTGTAACAGACTGGATTGCTGCTCTGGAATCATTTCTCCAGCACGATTCAGAAGAAGTTACAAGATAAAGAAAAGGACAATTATGAAACAGCCTGTCCAGAATTTCACACCTATCTCCTTTCAGGGAGTAGCAGGAAGTAAAAGGGCCTAATCATTCTCCTTCAAAAATCCATTTCCTTTCTGGTGAATCTTGATCTTGAGGCTCTTTAGGTCTCAAGAACCAAAACAGACCATCTGAAGCAAATTCTTGTGACAGCAAGTTCCATGAGTTAATTATATTTCCATTAGTAAAGGAGTTCTAAAACTTCAATTTCTTTGCCGATTCTTTTTGCATCCTGCCAAAATAGATAGGGAAACACAATTTCCTCTTTTCTTTCTTTTTTTTTTTTGAACTATCTTACCCTTATGAGACTTTCCTCTTAATTTTAACTCTCAGCCTTTTCATTTCTCCCTAAATAGAGATTCTTTTCCAACCCTTTAATCATTTTCACAGCTTTCCTCCTAAGCTCCCATGCCCAAACTTAAGAAAAGCTTTATTCAAGGATGTTGGTTCAGGATGTTCAAGATGGGAAACAGACAAAGGACAATTTCATCTTCCCTTTTTCTTTTTGAACTGGAAAGTAAGTTGAAGGCCTAACCGCCTGCATAGATAGAAATGGAGGCAGGAGAAGGAGACAAAGCCATTTATTGTCAGCCATTTGGCCTGACCAAGCCAGGAAGGAAATATTTAGGTGGCCAGGCTCCTTTGCAAGGATCAGGAAGCTTTCCAAATCCTCTAGCTCACACTACAGGTTTGACATGTGCCACAAGTAGGAAGCAGAACTTATTTCTCAGCCCAAGCTGCCAGGATTCCCCACTGCATGAAAGGGGCCTTCCCATATAGCCAGGAGTTCATGCAGTGTACACCCTGCTGTCACTGAACTCATTTACAGAGGAACCCTTTCCTTGATCCTGGTTCTGTCAGATTCTTCAACTCAGAAAATATCCAGGATAGTTGGAATTGGGCAAAGAGCATCTCCAGGTACCCAAATGCCAGGTACTGACCACAGACCTTGGGTTACCTACACAAAAATCTGGATCCACCCATTCTCTTGCTTCCAGTTTCCAGCACTGAAGTCTTGCCCCGGTCAGGAGATCCCAAGCACCTTGTTAGTGATTCAGCAAGAACAAAGCAGAAGACCAGTTTTCCACCTCCACTAAATTTCCCGGATGCTTTCAGAGAGCCCTGGGGAAGATGGTGGTCCCAACACACCAAATCCTTTGGGGGTGAGTGGTGGACTCAAGGGTGGTTGTGCAAATGTGAGGCTGTTGCTCCTGGCACATAGGATTAGATTGCAATTAAGATTAGGCTGATTTTCTAAATCTTCCATCTTTTCAACAATCACAGCCAGGTTCTTATCATCTCAGATGAGGAGGCACTTTGCCATCAAAAGCTGGCCACTTGGGAACTGGGACACAACAGCAAGAACAGCAGTTGAGAAACACGAGCCTGAGAAAATCCTGCACTCCTCCACATCTAATCATGAGACAGCACTCAACACCACATAGAGGGCTTGGGTGATTTGTATTGCTTTTTTTCCCTTGTAACTGGGAAGGAGTAAGAAAACAAACATTAGAGCACTTCAGATCTGCATTTTTATTCATTGTTTTGATTTTGAAATCCTACCATTTATACCCAGCTGTAACAGCAGTTAGATTTGCAATGTTTTCCACCTATGGAGAAGAGCAGGCAGTTAAGCAGATGCCCACACTACATGACTGCCAGGGCAGGATCAGACATTAGGGACAGATCACAAAGTCCAAAGTCCTCTCCGCACCTGCAGTCTCTATGATTGCCTTTGCGTAGTACAGCTGGTCCACTCAGAAGAGACAACATTTCCCTGCCACCTTCCTCCCTTCAAGAGCCATAAAAAAGCTAAAAACAGTGTCTGGACTCTGGACTAATTATCCTGGCTGGCTTTGATTAAGCTCTGGCTGTGATGAGAAAGCAGACCTCCCTTTCACTTGCTATGGCCATTTTTATCGTACAGCAGCCCAGCTTCAGAGCCTGCGGGTCAGGGAGGCAGAGGCACCTTCAGATCACATCCAACACTCCCCTCTTCATGGGCAAAAAGCTTCAGAGAAGCATAAACAGGCACAAAGCATGGAAATCAGTACAAAAATGGGAAACTGAAAAAATGTGTGAGTTTCCTCTCCATTTGGAGAAAAGCTATTTGTTGGTGTCTCATCCTTCTGGCTTGTTGCGCAGTACCCATCATTTATCAGTTCGCATACCAGGTATTCAATACCTTGCAGTCACCTCTAATAAAGTAAGAAATAAGCATGTCAATCTCATTATTTATTGCCCTTGAGAAATACACTGACCTGAACTGTTCAGTGTGCCACAACAGGGAGAGCAGAGCCTTGCTTCGAGCTGACATCTGCCAGGAAAGGGCTGCACCCACCTGCAGGTCCTCTGAGGGTCCGTGACCATCTGCAGCCTTCCTGTGAGCATAGCCCCGAGCCTTCCTCTGCTCAGGAAAGTCTCCTTCCAATTTAGCAGCCAGCCACACAATTACACACCTACCTGCTCAAACTCCTCTATCCACCCCACCAAAATCAATGCACAAAAGCCACTGTAAGTAACAGGAGAAACACAAACTCTAATTAACAACCCAATGGGCTCAGTACAGCCCGGGACCCCCTTCGGTTGTTGTGAGACAAACCCATATAGAAAGCAAGCACCAGCCCCCAAGGAAACTGCTGCCCCACTGGGTAAAACTGGTCATAAGAGGGGATAAAAAGGAAGCAGAAACATTTGCCAAAGTAAGTTTAGAGACCGTAAATCATCCCTCCCTCTCCAGTGTCTTCTCCTTTGATGGAAGCTGTTTCCTAAGCTCCCCAGTGTGGCTTCAGCTTCCCAAAAGCCCAGATGGTCAAGTGACAGACAACAGGACAACTTCAAACTATTTCAGACTGTTCACCAAGTCCTCACATGCCCTCTCCTCTTCCAGTTCCCAGCCACTTGTTTTCTCTGCCTTAAAAAAAAAATAAATTGGTTTCTTTCCTTCTTCCATCACAGCTCCCATACACCTATCAAACCTCCACTTCACACCTTGCATTCAGGAAAGCAGGTAAATTCCATTTCCCTTGTCACATTTTTTATCTGATTTAATTTCAGAAGGTACCCTTAGCTTTGCTGAGCCAGCAAGTATTCATTCATCATTGGAGCATAAAATATATTGGAAATAGAGATCAGCTCCATTAAAATCTAGAGGTTTTGCTTTTACCATGACTCATGTGCGCAATGCTAATAGCAATCACAGCCTTAGTCCGTCACCACCCATACTGTATAACCATGCAAAGAGACTTACTTGTTTTCCATGTGATAATTTATCAAGATGAAGCTTGTCCCTCATAAAGCATCCATTTTCTCTACTCCTGTTGCTGCTCAGCTTTGCTTTCTAGCACAGACATGCCAGAAGTTCCACATAGGAAAGGCAGAGAGAAATCTGCATTTCCCTGCTTCTGCCTCATTTATTCCCTAGGTGTCTAGATCTAAGGCTTTATAAAGAAAGCACTGAGCATACTGTCTAAAGCATTGCTGGAAGTACTTTCAAGGGTTTTTGTTTTGTTTTTCAGGCATTCAGATTATTACATTCTATGGTTATTTGGGGGTGGGTATTGAACTGTTCTGGGGAGTACACAAATGCCAGTCACACAGGGCCTGTAATTCAGCCATCCTACTCTACGGGCTTTTGAATGCACAGAGATTTGTGTGTGAAGAAAAAATGCTAGAGACTACAGGCAGCTACGTGTATTTGACAGCTTCAGAAATCCCAGCCCTACCCAGACATTCACTTTTCTAGTGCTTTCCTAGTCACATCACACCCCACACCCTGTCTGGGACCTACATCCACCTCAAGCTGAAAGATCAGAGCTCTGCAGCCTGCTATAGAGACCAGGCTCGATGGTTCCTACGCTTCCCCCTTTGATAGTCATCACCGCAACCAAGACTGCTGCTGCTCCTCATGCACTGCGCCAGGAATAGCATCTCAGACTGCCCACATATGAAGATGATCCTGGTAACTAGCAAAGCTAATATCAAGGATGAACAGGTCCTTATTATTAAAAGAGTTACCTTCCAGATTATTAGCATCACCAGTGAGGCTAGGAGCACATTTCTGTCATCCAGACAATCAAGATAATTCTAGCCTTTGTAATTTGTTCCCAACAGCCTGAGACATCAGTAATTGCACAGATACTTTGTGCACATCATTTGGCAGCTCCCGGCCTGGCACACGCTGTCTCTGCCAGTCCCACCCAGAGATCCAGGCAGCTGATCCAACTGGCTCAAGGCACAACCAGGACTCTTCGAGAGTGTTCAACGCAGGCTGATTAAATAAAATAAAAATATATATAAAAAAAAAAAACTAACTCTGCTCATAAAGGACAGAACACGAGCTTGTTAAGTGCTCCATTTATTTGTACCAGTCTTAGCAACTCTCACTGTTGGACAAACACTGCACATGGTCATGGTCACTGGTCCGAGAGGATACTCTAGAACTAGGGAAGGAGCAGAACAGCAGCACAGGTCAGTGGTGCACAGAGCAGCTCTCAGGTCAAGGGAGGCCAGGCAGAACAGGACTCTGACAGGGGAAAAGCTGGAAACTCATAAAACCAAAAGCATACAGAAACGGGATCTCACTACACAAAATCCAGAAGACGCTAAGGGAAACCTCAGGTAGCTAGTGATGGGAAAAACAGGATAAGTGGCAGCTTTTCTTCTGGTCCATAGTTAGATCATGAAACCTTTTATCCAGGATATGATGCAGCCAAAATTAAAACAGGCTCCAAAATACAGCCTAGGAGGAGAGTCCGCTTGGATTACCCAGTTTAAACATCATCACACCCATCTTTTCCCCAAAAATCCCTGTACCTATGAAATTTGGGAATCAGGAAGGTAACAGGAAGATAAGGATTCATGGTTTGTTCTCATTCTTCCCCTAGAACCCAGACTATTATACAAGCTCCAGGGAGAGAGAAGCTCATAGTTTGACCCAGCACAGCAATTCTTCAGGCCATTTCATCTAAGGCTCAGGACACCAAGAGAAATTTTATAAATAACTCCAACAGAAACAGGTTTGAACCTTAGAGGTCCTGAATGCAGGCTCAGAGCTCCATTCACTGCCGTGTAACTGAGGGCGCTGGGTGTGGGGAGGACTTGGTTCCCAAGACAACTGTGGATTTCTGAGGTTTCCACCCCAAGACAGGTTACAGCAATAGAGTAAAAAATCCCCTTTCTCCTCCCTTGGGAAAAGTACGTTAAGATTATATCGTCCCAGGCCAACTGGGCAATTACATTCTTGTGTGATTTAGAGCTGCTAATGGGTGATGTCATCACTGGAGCAAATGCAAGCCCATAAAAACGTGAAAATAAAATGAGCAGGCACTATAAAATGTGTCTCCACAACAGCAAAAAGCACATCGCAGTAGGGCAGCTTTCCTCGATACTCATCTACAGCTATAGGAGTTTAAAAGAAATAACTAAAAAAATTACAGAGGAAAAGATCTTCCAGGGAGCAGCAATCTATTATTTTCCCAGGCCTTTATTAACAGCAGATCAGCAGGCTTCCTTGAAAGTAAATGAGAAAAAGGCACCGTGGCACTGCTGTGGAAAGAAACCGGGGGAGTGTTTTCTGGAGCAGCAAACCAAGCCGTTTGGGGCCACTGTCTATTAGTCTTCAGTTTAGCTCAATAGGATATTGATCCTGGCTGCATATAACAGCACCCTGATTTATTTTCTGATTAGCAAGTGTGACTGTCTGATTTTGACAAGCAAAATATCCATCATTGCAGGCAAATAAAAAAATACGTATTTATCAGTAATAAGAGTATGCAGGCCTTGAGTGGCGATGGAAGGGGTGGTGACAAAAAAGAAGCAAGTGGGAAGGGTTACTGCATGATCACTGACATTTACATAAGGGTAAATTCAATCAATGCAGAGCCTTCCCCCACAGCCTCCTCCAAAACACACCCAGACACTGGCTGGCCCTCTTCCTATGGAAACAGCCAACGAGAGCAGAGCAGCTCTTTGCTTTTATGGGCTTCAGCTAAATGCTGAAAGTGAGATCGGATTTTCTGATATTCACCACTTACCTTAAAAATGTGCACCCAACAGCATTAACAGGTATACAACTCTGCATGTGATATCATGAAAATGCATTTCATGATCTTTCCTGCTTACATGGAAAAAAAGAAAAATCAAAATCCCTCTATAATATTGAAGTTCAGTGTGAAACTGAGCTTGGGAACTGAACCTTGATCACTGCCTGAGAAACATGAAGCAATATTTTTAAGTGGAAATCTTGCACATACAGCAAAGGAAAGCTTTTGATTATGAGTAATAAAAGTATATTTCAAAAACTGATGTCCTGCCTATCCATATTTATAAGAATGCATAAAGTACAAGTTCAGCACTGTCCTTTTATGTTATTATTCTCTGGCTTTTTGCCTTTTTTTTTTTTTTTTTTTTTTGAAACAGATCTGTGATCGCCTTCCCCAGAAAGGAAAATGAAAGCTCCATTTGTGCCACCAGCTCCCTGGAGAAACAGCCGGGGCTGTTAGCAGTAAGCATCCCTACTCAGCAACCTGCCTTCAGTGTCTCCATGCAGAAACGCCAGGCAATATTCACTCCAGGAAGAGGCCGTGCTCAGGCTCCTCTCGAGCATCAGCTAGCCAAGCCGAGGAAGGCAATGGGTGGCTGAAAGCGTTTCTAGCCTCTGAAGGAAGCCTGAGGAAGAGGAGCTTCTGCTTTCTAGCACAGACCAATGGCAACACAGGAGTGAGGTAAAATACAAGGATCTAGGAAATTCAGAGCGAAACACAACCATCTACAGAGGAAATACTAATTTAACCCCCCCCCCCCATGTGAATCTGCAGCTCTCTCAAGGCTATTTCTCTACCATAGGTGCCTCCACATTATCAGTGGGTTTGTAATTACAGCCCCAGACATTCACCTAACTAAGCATTTACCTAACCAAGCACACTTGATGCTTGCAGTAGGGCCCCTCAGACACCAAAAGTTGAGCACAAGCTTAAGAACCTCGCTAAATCCAGGCCTCAATTTAGCAGATTAGCAGGCTGTGGGTTTCCTCACTAGAGCTAACTCTTGGGCTTGATGTTGTCTGGTTTACACATTGCTTTCCCTGCACGGCCTGCCTGGTGGGAAGTCCATGTACAAGACAGTTTCAATGCAGCCCAGCTAGCATCACCATTGGAAACCAGAAGCTTTGACGTTAACAGGATTGTACTTCAAAAGAATACGCGTGTTTGCAGATGGCAACAGGGTTCCTTATTACAGCTGTCTAATCAAGCCGATATTCCGCAATTATGCTCAGAGATCAAACAGCGCTGCAAACAGTGCTCACAATAAAACCAGCACCAGTAAGATGCCCGTGTCACGCCTATAGCATTGCACAGTCGTTTGTGACTCCACAAGCATGGCAGCGTTTCAGATGCTGTTGCAAAACTTTGAACATCTCCATCACAGCTAGTCAGTTTTTAAATCTACATTTTTAGACTCTTGGCCTGTGTTCATTAAAAAACAGAAAAAAATTATGCCTAAACAAATAGCTATATGGCTTTAATTCAGGAAAGCTTTTACGTAGAACCTAAAGTATGGAACCATTTGAGTCAGCTGAATTCAAATATGTACTTGAATGTTTTGCTGAAGGGTAGATCAAAACATGTGCCAAAGTCCTTTCCAGAACCAGGGCCTTGGTTTAGTGATTTTTTCTTTTTTTAATGTTTGGTTTGTTTTCATGGTTTTTTTTTAAACACTCAAAAGGGCATAGTGCAAACTAGGAACCAGAACAGACCATCAGTGCAAATAATTGGAACGTCTGTGTTAATTCTCTTTTCATCCCAGTAGCCCCTATGCTTCCAGGTATGTAAATCTGATTCTGCTTATGGCTCCACTGAAGTTTCTATTGATTAAATACCCAGCCCCAGCAGCAGGAGGATCAAGCCCTGCATATTTATTTTCTTCCTCAATACATAAAGAACTCCCTTTGGCCTCTCAATTGCTGTATCACATGATACACTGAATGCAAATAGAATTACAGCGCTAATGCATCTAATGAATATATTTGTATATGTATGCAAGCATTTTCCTAACAACATTCTACTGTACACCACTAAGCAGACCAAAGAATATATGTTTGTCACACACAGAAGGTGTGTGAAATGAGTGCACGTTAATAACAAGAACCAGGGTTCATCTTCATGGGGAAAAACTAACCAAGATCATTCCAAGGTCAGGACCTCATGCAGACCTTTGGAAAGCCTAACATTTCATTTGGAGCTTTAAAACACAATTTGTAGACTTCAAGAGTTACTTAATGTTTGCATTTTCATTATCCACTAGCTTTACATTACACATACATAAAAATAGAAACCGTTGCAACGCATAACAAAACTGTAAGCATTTCCAAGAAACAAATTAGTGATATCATTTCAACCAGGGTACAAAACACAAATAACGTTTTCAGCTGCAGCCTTACAAGACATGCACCCTCGTTGAATTATTTTCAGCAAAGTTATTTTGTAGTAAACCAAATGCATTCCTGCAGAAACTTCACTGATTTCAGAGTTATAATAGCTTAAAGATGGGATGCATTTAATTTGCTAGCTCACTCCACATTGACTTTTGAAGTCAGCCTGTAATGTCAGGAGAAAGATTGATTTAAATCAGGTTCAAGTACCTAGTGGCAATTAGAACCTGCAAAGCCTGAGAAACGTCAGTGAGCATCTGGATGAGAAACATGCCAGCATATGTACAAATAAATATCCTCAAAGCTTCTTTTTACTTGGTTCAGACAGTGCTTTGAAAGTGACTCACTCAGTACAATAACCATTATTTAAAGACAGCAAGGTCACAAACGTAGTTTTAGGGTACTATTTCACCACAACCGCTCCCACCCCAACCTGTAGTTTAAGAACACCACAAATCAGAGCAAGACTCCCCTTTAAACTTAGGGCAAGAGGAGGTCACTTACCCTGTGAGGACCACAACAAAATCCATCACGTTCCAGCCATTTCGGAGATAAGAGCCTTTGTGAAAAACAAACCCCAGAGCGATGATCTTTATACCAGCTTCAAAACAAAATATTCCAATAAAGTACGGCTCAGTGTCATCCTGAAAAGAATAAAATCAGAAGTGTCAAGGAGATACCTGTGCTTCTGCACTCGCATCAGCAATTATATAAGCAACTATGTGCACCAACTTCACGCCCTTTTCAGCTCTCTGGACAGAGTTGAAACAAAAAGGTTCAAGCATACTGGAACTAAGCACAGAAGAGGATTTCAGAATTATTCCCTCTGACGGTAGATTTGGCTTTTTGCATGGAAAATTCTATTTGCCTTTATTCCAATGGTTTCACCCCACACTTTGCACCATTACTCAAGATTCTGGAAGGAGTTTCAACACTGAAATCTTGCTCCAAGGGTAAATTTAAACTTGAGATCACATTTCTGTAATTACTGACATGGAAGAAAACATGCATTTTGCAATTCATCCAGGAAACAGAAACTAAAGAATATCTTGGGAAGTAACAGTGAGCACAGCAAGCTTGCAAACACAGGCAGGAAATTATTTCTTTATCCTTTATTCCATCGGTTCTTACTTCACTCTTTCCCCTCTGTGTTCCTAATTTCCATAGCTGCAGATTCATTTATTTTTGTTTTGCTGTGTAACCAGTTCAGGGAGAAAACCTCATTCCCTTCTGTTATGGTGGAAGCAGTAAAATTTGTGTCTCAGGCCCACAGCTCCATGCCCTAGCTCAAATGACAGGAGACCAAACTTAGCCTCCACGGCTTTACTAAATGTCTTCTCCATCTTTGGCACCAGATCCCTCAGTATTATATTGATAAGAGTTTCAACACAAATGGTATGCCAAATAGAATTATTCAAAGTTGGAAAAAATACGTGGACAAGAAATGGGAACAAAGTAAAAGGTGAAAGTACCAGGCATCAGTTTCAAGAACATGTTAATTAGCTTTGGCCTCTGTATCCAATTTCCAAGTGTGTCTTAGATCCATGATTTCTGCTGACGGCAATGGAAGTACGGCAGCCCTACCCAGAAGGAAGCAAACTCACAAATTAGGAAATTAGAAATCTTTGTTCCAGGGGCTTTGGCATTTCTGACCATTAGAGCCAAAGAGCTGAGCAGCTGTTTCGTGCACAGTTGTTTATGTTTTGCAATTCTGTTAATGACAAAAGGTGATTTCAGTTATCCTGTGCAGACAGAACATGAATGTCAAGTCTTCGTGGCCACAGAACAAAGAAAGGAGCGGCTTTGATACAGGCATTTATTTTTACAAACATAGCAACTCTTGCTGAAATTTGACCCTGCACCAGCACACAGGCCATGCTTTAGGCACGGTACTTGTTACCGAAAGCCAGGTTTTCACACACAGAAGAGCAGCATAATAGCACACCCCTCCCAAAGAGGCTTAAGCACTTAGCACATCGATGTGTACCCAACTCAGCAAGTCAACCATGAAGCACTAATCACTGACGGCACCTCTAAGCTGTTGGAAGTGACTACCTCTGGACAGGATTTTCCATCAGTGGCTGAGTTGAAAAGATTTGTTTCCAACAATTCAGCACCCTACACACACTTCAGTGACCCCGGCTCCCCCATATGCTTCACCCTATAACATCTCTAATCCCCTCCACCTTTCTTAACCTCACAGCTCCCCATTCCCATTCCCCTGTGGCCGGGCAGGAAGGCCAGCTACCTGCAGATCACACACGCGCAGGCTAGCTGGCTAGACAGCAAAACAGAGCAGCTGACTGTTGAGATCACACTGTTGCCCTTCGACTGAAATGGACAAAACAAAAATTGGCTTCTCCTCCAGCCAAGGTTTTTCTACAAACTGCAGCCTCCAAGCTCGCTGCCCCTCCACAGAACCTCGCTGGTGCAGCCCAGAGGATTCAGAACCTGTCAGCGGCCAGACTGAGAAACTCCAGTCAGCCCAGTGCTATTTACCCACAGAGAAACAGGCGTAAGGCACGGCTATCAGACGCTTTTTGACCCTCCCCAAACACCATGCACTAAGAGCTTTCTTCTAGCAGTTTCTCCACAACAAGAGCTGGAGGCATCCCAGGACTACAAGCCAGTACAGAAAAGAAGGAAACAGGAAGAGAGGTCAAAAAATGTCATTTGGCATTTCAGAAGAAGCTACCTTACTGCTCCTGCTCCTCAGCTTTCCCTTATGCACACAGGAGCACTCCAGCTCCCTTAGTCTACCTGCTCCTCCACCCCTTCTAGCTCAACAAACATACAAAATCTTTGCAAACAAAGACCCCCCACCCAGCCCATCCTTCACAACCTTCCTACATCTACTAGTACGCCTCTAAAAACTACTCATCTTTAAAATAAAATTTAAAAAAAGAAACCACCACCTTACCCACACACACTCTCCCACCTTATTCCCTCACTTCCTGAAAACCTTACATCTACTCCGCCACCAGCCGCTCGCTCAATCTAGGTCAGGTGCCTTGTGATTACAGCTCACAGCTTTAAAGGACCACGATTCAGGTACTCAAGGATTTTATAGAATATGCTCTTCCCAAAGCTAAGACTATGCAGCGCTTTTAAGAAGTGGGTCAAAAAAAGTTATTGTCAGCTTCTAAGTAAGCGGGACGGATCACAGACGGGCTTGGGTATTATTACAAAGAAACTACCATCGATAGGGTTGGGAATGAGTAGCTGGGGAAACAAGAGGGGATAGAAAGAGGGTCTTTTCTAAGGCCTGTCTCAATTTAAATTAACAGCCTAAGAATTAGGGCAGTAACAAGGACGGGATGAAAAATAAAACAATGCCCCACTAAGTAGTGGGGGCGTGCTGCTGAAGAAAAGGATTTTTGCATTACTGTGTGTGATGGAAGGAGCTAGAGTGTGAGGAGCTGGGTGACTTGCCCTGAGCAGCACTGAAAGGGCAGAGCTGTCGGCTCAGAAATCCTGTTGCCAGGGCATCCTGCAGCCCCCTTCAGATAGGAGGCTGGGTGTGGGGAAGCAGGTGTTAATGAATATCAGTGTGCACGCTTGGAGGGAGGGTGGAGAATTTGGGCAGCAGCCAGAGCTGTGCCAGCAGGTTGTTTGCTGTGGACACAGCAAAGCTTGAGACTGGGCCAAACTCACATTCAATCAATATGTTTCAGATCAGAAACAACTTCTGAGTCTGGGAAGTCATTACTATTCCTAGTCCATGTCCTAATGTCTTTCCTTGGCCTTTGGATGTGACAGCCTTGATAGGTTTGGGTGTGTAAGGCTTTGTTCATGCAAAGCTTAATATGAACAGCTCACATATGACTGCACAAAGTGCCTGTGGATAGGATAGAGAATTAAATCCATTAGCCAAGTGAGGGAGCTGTCATGCTGAATATCTGAGAAAACAGTTATGTTTTGCCCTCACACAAAAACCATCCGGGGAAGCCAAATACTCAGAGCCTACAGTGACACGCAGACGAGCATCCTACAGACCCGCTGGTGTCTTCAAACATGGTGTGCCCCAAAGCAGGGCATAAAATAGATTTCTTGTCCTGTAAGTTCTGACACTGTCAGACTGGGACAAATTCATGGTCTACTGCAGCTTCTCATGAAAAACTGAAAATTTCGGAGGGAGACAAAGGGAGCACAAGCACACCTCAGGTTGGATATCCAAGAACACCATGAGCAAGGCATCCACCTGCGAGGCCATTCATGCCTCAGACCCTCCCACATCTGGAGCTCTGAACACCAGGTGCTGGGCCACTCATTGCAATTCCCTGAGTACCTTTTCACTTGGCATCCCTCCAAAGCAAGAGAATCATTAAATTCCCAGTGATAGACTCACTCAAAGGTACATTTCTACCTGAATGGTTGTGTTTTGACAAAGTCTTCAACCTTTGGATATAATTTTCCTGGATTTCATTAATAGGCTAGTCTCTCCCATCCCAATCTGGTAGAACAGTAACTGTATATGCTTTCAGTTGTGCAGAAGCTCTAGACAAAAAGAGCTAGGAATTAACCAAGCCCTGGAACAGGGTAGGTACGAGCAGTTTTTCTGTGTAACATACTACATACAGAAGATGGACTGAGAAAGATTACTTGTAACTCAGCCATTGCAACTCTTGAAATATTGTGTATACTGAGACATCGCTTGCTCTTCCCATGTGCTCAATTAACCCTGCTTGTCAGGTAACATGAGCACAGAAAACAGCCAAGTGAGATTGCACTGCAGGTTCGTATCTTGGGTCTCTGGGGAGAAACATAGAGGAATATCTTGAACAGCAGAGAAAAATAATGACAATGTTTCTATTGACTCCTCCATCATCTTTTTCTCAACTTTAACGAATGGACAATCTTAAGATTTTGTCTTTCTACCTATGGCACAAAGTATCGGTGCAGCTTTGTTTCTTTCTTCAACAACTCTGCCTACATCTCCCAGTTGTAAAACATTGATGATGTGTATCTCATCCTTAAGATCTGATTAACTCTTCAGTGATGAGCCCTCACTCCAATTTCAATGAACCCAGGAGAAAAGAAGATATATCTGTAAATCATTAACCAAAAAATAATAATAATAATTAAAAAAAATCCAATTCTCTTCCTGCCAAAGACAGTAATAAAGGACTTGCTGTGATGTATGGACTTATAATTTGGCTTAACAATGCTGAAAATATATGGGAATGTTCACCCACTATAGCTTAACAGGGATTCATAACATTTTCAATGAAACAACTTACAGTTTGTGGAAGCGACAGGAGCATTCTAAGGAGGTTTCACTTTGAAAACCAAAAGACAGTTTTTTGTATTCACAATGCTTAATTTTTAAAGCATATGTTGCAAATAGAAAATTTAATGACTTGTAAATATCCTCACTGTTATTCTATGATAAACCCTTTATATTTCAGTTACAAACGTGCTATAGTTAAAATGGCCCTGGAATATCTGGATCAAAGACAATGCTAGGCAGCAGTATTTGGGACACAAATCAGGGGTTAATTCTTCTTTCATTGCTAAGGCAGAGCCTTGAAGGTGAAGTCTTCACCTTGACGGTGAAGACTGTGCATTTAACTCATTCAGTAATCTTACACTGTTTGCTGGTAATGCCAGTGCTCCCCTTTGTAATGACCGGGACAGAAACTGAAAGTGTACATGCAAGTACCAGGCATGGAATTAATGCAATGGGGAAGAGGACCAGTAAACAGCATCTAGGATTCCCCTTATAAATCTAGGGATACGGAGGTGCATAGAAACAACATGCTAACCATACTCCCCCCTGCTTAAAATAACATACCACCAAAAAGTTACCAACCCAGAAAATTCACAAAACTACCTTTACTCTACATTCAAGGACCGTAGATGGAACCCTGGCATTTCCCCAGCTCAATCATTATCCTGAGTCTAAATCTGTGCTTTGCTCACAAACACAGATTTACCTTACTATCAGATCCCAAAGCATGCAAAGATATATTGTCATCTGATGGCAAAAAGATTAACACGTATTCTTCATTTTTTCCTCATCATTTCTTAAGTAGAAATTGTTCACATAAAAAGAGACTTAGCAAATACAACGTAAGTGGGCACCGGTATCGGTGGATATATTTCCAAACAGGCAGTATCAACTAGCTGAGCCTGAAGCTCTTTCTAGATCTATCACTTATACACCTTTTTTTTTGTTTGTTTCTGAAGAATGAGATTGTGAAAGTTGCCCACTGCTATGGGCCAGCCTTGGAAACTGTAGCAACCAGAATACAGAGGCTATAACTTTTGGCAGCAAGGCTAATATTATCTTTGTTTCAATTATTTAATATCTCCACGTAATACACATATGGATACATATTTATTCATACATTGAATATAAACCAGGACTAATGCATTTAGGCTTAAAAGATGTTCCAGATCATTAACAGCAGAAGAAAAGAAAAACAATCGAACTAAATATTATCCTTTTTTTCCTATAGTGGTGGTAAATGGAAGAATGATTCTGAAGCTATTTTTATATTTCCTTTTGAAATAAGGTAATTGAGCTCATTACCATAAAGCCTGCTGCTAAATTATTTTCCTAAATTCCTGCTTTTTTGGCAGAGAAGCGTTACAATCTAAACCCAAAGTTTATATTGTAGGTTCCTTGATATACAGCTGTAGCAGGAAGAGAGCTGAAAGGCACATGAGCATAAAAGGATACTCTGTTCTACCACTTTCTGTGAAAATAACACAGAGGTTCGTTGGATTCTACAGATAATTCTGAGCTTTTGGCAGTCCCTTCCTGTCCTGGTCTACAGACAACCCAAGTTTGCTGCTCTTCTGATATACTGTAAGGTCCCGCTTTTCTCGCAGTTGGGCAGGGCTGGCTAGAGTGATGAAGCATTCTTGTGGAGATGGGATCGGGAGGTTATAGTTATACTTGTTGTCACTAGCTTATTTGTTCTGATTGTCAGTTCAATGCCATTTGCTTACATGCAGATCTTAAAAATAGATACAAGCACCAACAACACTGGATGGCTGATTGCTTTTTGTATTAGACCAGAAACAAAAAATCTAAATAAATAAATAGAACTCACCAATCTCTCTGACATAGGTGTCTTGTCTCCATCCGGCAAATGTTGTTCCAGAGCCAGCACAATACAATTGGCTATGATTGTAGCTAAAATCATGTATTCAAACGGAGTGGGAATCAGAAGTTAAAGAAGAAACTAGACAACATAAGAAGCACCTCATTGAAATCCCATTTCTACCTAAGCAGTTACATTGGTTGAGCGTTCAAAGATCTCTCATCTGTTTTGAAGACGTTTGGTCTCCTAGATTTCCTCAGTTCTTTCTGGAGTGTCTCTGGAAGAAGAGTAGGAAACTGGCTCTCTTCTTTGTGAGAGTTAGTGGCTTACACAAAAGCTGAGCTGCTCAAGGAGTACGGGAACAAGGATGAAGAAAAGAAAAGGTCGAAAAGAAACACAAAGCTATTATTTATTATTTTTAAATGAAAATGAGAAGCTAAACTGCCACAAAATAGATAATACAGCTAGATATCATCTGAAAAATTATTTTTCAGAAAGACGTTAACGTTAAACAATGTCATTCAACTTGACCGCATAGCATAAACAAGTAATGGGCTAGAAAAGTTCGATTTAGAGCATCTACACTGGGCCAAAACATGAATTACTGCGAGATCGCAACGCCTGCTCCTGATGAGAACCAAATCATCAGCGCCCCATCGAGCCGTGCAAGGGATGAGAACCCACAGGACAGAAGCAAACCCGGCACCAGGTACTCCCGCGCCTCTCACCCTCATCTCTAGCCCTGGCTCATGGCAAGTCCCTGCGCTCCCAGGGCGGAGCCACAAAACGGGCAGCTCCGCTCAGCACTGCTCAGCACCACGGGCAGCTCAATTCAGCAGTGCTCAGCACTGCGGGGAGCTTTGCTCGGCACTGTGGGCAGCTTTGCTCAGCACCGTGGGCAGCTCCATTCGGCACCATGGGCAGCTCCGCTCAGCACCGCGGACACCTCTGCTCAGCACCATGGGGAGCTCTGCTCAGCACCGCTCAGCACCATGGGCAGCTCCCGCTCAGCATCGCTCAGCGCCGCCCCTGCCCAGGCCCCCTGGGCGCACCGCGGTGCGGGGAGCAGCCGGGGGCTCTGCCAGGAGGCTGCCTCCGCAGCACCGTGGGTGCCGACCCCACGCCGAGCGATGAAGGGGACGACCAGGCACCCAAGGGCTGGGCAGGGAGCAGACCGCATCCAGCCTTGCAGGAAATGCACTGCTCCGACTGCCACTGGGGCTTCGGAGCTTGTTTATTCAGGCTGAATGCAGGGAAGGAGACGTGGATAAGGAAATACAGCACTGCCTGTGATTTTATAACAGGGACGGAGAGATCAATATATGTGCGTGCATGTGTGTGCGTGTTCAGGAGGAAAGGAAGTGCATTCACTCTACTGGTGTGTATTTTTTTCCTGTTAGCCCCTCTGGAAGTGAAAGCTAGGGAAGCCTGAAGGGAATGGCCTCTGTGGCAATTGAAAGTGTTGCTAGGAGGCTGGGAGAAGGCCTTACTGATGTTAGCTAGGATTATTAGGTGTGTGATATTAAATGAAAAGCAAACAACCAGCTCCCTTGAGATCACCAGTGTAATGCACTCCTGTACATGCACACACACGCACACACACGCACTCATGTACTATACCTACTCCCTGGTAACCTCAAATAATCTTGGAAGAAGAGCCTGCTTCCCTTTCTCACAGTTTTACAACCCCACCGTGTGCATCATTACAAGCAGAGCCCCCTTCTAAGGAAGATCTCCGCAGCTCACTTGGCCTAGAAGCTGGTTCTGAGACAGAAAGCATCTGCCCCTTTCACAATACAGCAGATGAGCCTTCTCTTCACTTACTGCCTCCTCCTGTCACGAAGCTTTGCTTTTTTTTATTTTTATTTTTTATTTTAGAACACCCTAAGCTTAGGCGAGGTACCTAGTTCAAAGTGACAAGATTCACGTTGGTGCCAATGCATTCAGGAGGTGATGTACTAAAAACCCAGCTGTAATGGTTGTATTAATCGGATTTTGCAAGGTATCTTGGCTATCGATATCTCTACTATCAATGCAGCTTCAATGCCAAGATGTCACCATTTTTATCTTACGTTTCTTCCTCTATTCAGAGTGAGAAATAAGAGTTGTAAGGCTCTAAGATGGAAATAACAATCAGGCTTCATTAGCAGGAATCTCACAGATCCCTTTGCATTTGGTTTAAACCATAGGAAATGCAAATCCATGCAACTGTGTATCTCACACCTAAATACACACCAGAATTCACGTATGCCTTACACCCCTGACATAGTCAAAAGCACACTCTGCCGCTCCCACAGAAGCAATTTTCTGTGATACTAAGCTACACGGCCGTACATTACGTCGGACACCAGGCTCCATGTCACACACACCCATCACACACCGGATCACACATGCACGTCTGTATTAGCACCAGACACTCACCCTCAGCTGACTAGAGGGGTCTCTTCCCCCAGTCACCCCCTCCCCACCTTCCCCCCCCCGTGCCCACACACCCTCCCTGAAAGGATATGGCCATTCTGTTATTCGCTTGGCGTATTTCCGTATAACATTATCTTCACTGAAGATGAAGAGGGATCTGTTGACTGTGAAGCAGTTCTGTTTGACAGGGATGGGGTTGTAGAGAGCCATAGTCCTGGCTCTCTGAGCCATCGACTGCTTATACATCCTTTGGCCGGCCTGGGGGCCACCTTGCCGGCTGCTCCCTCTTCCAGCCCCGGCTGGCCCTCCACCTCCATAGCGTGTTGGCAGATCATCCCCGAACCGAGCCATCCTCGCAGTGCACGGAGCCGGGCGCTACAATCCAAACTGGCAGCCGAGGCGAGAGGAAGACGCATCACAGCGCGCAGCACTTCTCCCTCCGGGGGCTTCGGTTGCGGGGTCGGGATGGATCGCACCAAAATATAGAGCTGGATTTAAAAAAAAAAAAAAAAAAAAAAAAAAAAAAAAAGCCTTCCCTTCCAACACCCCCTCCTCTTCCCTCGCCACCGGGGGGCTGCCGGAGCAGGGGAAGGCTCCGAGGCTCCGCTCACCTCCCCGCACAGGTGCCGTGTCTCCGGCCCGACCTCATGGCCGGGGCCGCGGGGCTGGTGCCGGCCGGGCGCGGTCCCTCCGGCGGGGCTCGGGGCTGGCAAGGGGCCGCGCTGCTGCCGTGCCCGCCGCCGGAGCGCTCCGCCGTGCCCTGCCCAGCCCAGCCCGGCACGGCCCGGCACGGCTCGGCTCGGCTCAGCCCGGCCCGGCCCCGCCGCATGTGATGCCCGGAGCCAATCCTTCGCCGCGGCTCCGCCCGCTCCAGTCACCGGCACCGGGAGGCGGGGAGGGAAGGATGGAGCCCGGCCGCCGCCGCCCACCCCGCTAAATACGGCGGAACCGCGGCCGCCCCCCGGGACGGCGGGGGAGGGAGGAACCGAGCCCACCGCCCCCCGACCCACGACCCCCGGGGGGGCGGGGGGCGGGGGGGAACAGGGGAGGCGACCCCTGCGCCTGCACAGCGCTGCCCAGATGCTGCACCCATGCCCCCACCCCCCCGCCCTGGGGAGTAGGGGTGCCCCCGACCCCCATATTGTACCCCACAGAAGGCTGGGGGCAATGGGAGGGGCTCATTTTGGGAGAGCTGGACCCAACCCAGCGACAGGGACAGCTGTGGATGGGGGGGGGTGCGAGCCCCCAGGTGCCCGGGGACACGCAGGTGAGGTGGTGCAGAGGTGGGCGCACGCAGCCTGGTTTGAACCGGAGAGCTGCACCCTTTTGGACAACTTACTTTGCATCCCCCTTGGTTTGAATGACTCCTGCAGAGCTCTGGATACCTTTAATCCTGTATTTATGGGTGAAATCCTTTAATCCTGTTTACTCCAACAGCCTCTGTTGCTCCCATCCACCACAAGTCAGAAAGCTCACCGTGCCTTGCTCCCAGAGCGCCTCACGTCAACAGTCACTGCAGTAGCTGGTGAGGACACTCTTCTTCTACTTTTAGGCTAAATCAGCAATAAAAACTATTAATTTTTAGAAAGGACCCTCCAGAGAAGTCAGGGCTGTCAACAGGGGGACATTTTCACTTCCCCCACAGTAAGGAAACCCTGGACTCTGCTAATGTGTTTTTGCCTTAGTCATCCAAGCTGTCTCAGTTCAAAACCAACCCACCAACGAGGCAAGTCTGTAGCAATAACATCTGCTGGCTTCAGGAGACAGCAAGAGGGTTTTCACAAATAAGGGCTGGCAGCGTCCAAAAGGGTGACTCTCCGGAAGAAACCCACTTCTTACACGGGGCTTTGGCATCCGAAGGGCTTCCTCGCGCTGCAGCACAGCCAGGAGGTGCCCTCGGAGGCAGCACCGGCTGCCGGCGTGAGCAGCATTGACTCAAGGAGCTGTAGAAGGAAGCAGCAAGGCAGGAGGGTGCAGCACATGCTGCTGCCTCGAGGGCTGGGCACAGCAACAGCGGCCACCCTGACGTGGCCACCTGGTCTCTGCCAGCCCTGGGGACAAGGTCAGCGAGCCTTGCCTTCCCACACAGTCTGGGAGGTCACGGGGCTGGAGAACTTAAAGCAGGACTTACCCCTAAGCCCAGTGCTGCTGATTTGTGGATCGAACCAAACGCTGGAGTCACTGGGAAAAGCTGACGTCTGTGGGAAGCAAGGCCTCGCACTTCAGCTGCCACCAGGTCGCTCCAGTGCCCGCCAGCTCAGCATCCCTGGGGCACCCAAACTGTCCCTGGGCACAGACCAAGGTGTGTTCCCTCGCATTTCCTCCTTCACGCCCCGAGCATCACCCCAACCTGATCCCCACGGCTGGGCCACCAGGGGACCCCTTGCTTTATTTTACAGGGGAGAAGGAGAACGCAGGGAGCACACAGCCCTTCTCTTTCCCCTCTACAGCTTTCCCTAAAAACATCATCCTCACTGCAGTTTTTCTTTTTCTGTAATGGATTTATATTTTCATCTGAAAAGCAAGTTCCTCCCAGCTGATCTATTTAGTTGTCTAAAATCTTGCTTCTCTGTTTCTGGTCACTAAACCTAATATATGCTGTGGTCTTACATTATACAGCAGAAAAATGGGGCTCTTTTTGTCAGTAACCACTGGAAGGGGAAATGCCATTTTCAATAATCCCCCATCTCTTCTGAGAGAAACCAGCACCTGAAAAATTAAACACATTAGCTTACACAATTCTTTGTGCCTGAGTCCAACGAGATCGGTGGGGGGTAGGGGTGGGGGGGTGGACAGCTCTGAAAAGTCCAAAACATAAAAATGCACAGCATCAAATGGCACTGAGAAACAGGTAAAACCTCTGACTTCCCTGTCCCCTTCTCTCTGCCCAGAGCCCACGAGCCACCGAACCCCTGCGCCTCCCCCGAACCAACTCCCCAGCACCGTGCTGCAGCAGCGTCATCCAACAGTGGTGGGGGTGTTGGTGACAGCTAGAAAGTGATGCCAGCATGGCGTGGGGATGTTCTGTTAAACCACCACTTGCCCTTTTCCTCAGTCTGCATGCTCAGGGTTTGTTTCTTTCTCCCCCCACCCCACCCCACCCCCCCCCCCCTTCACACCATAGTGGAGATCACACAGATCTTAAGCATTGAAAGCCTTAAACACAAGAAAGTGATTGCAATTGCAAGGATTATTTGAGCTTTAAAAGGGAAAGCATCTGGATTTAGCTTGGCTTTTTAAGATTATGAAAAGAGCAGGGGAGTTAAGAGAAAGCAAAAAAAAATGGAGAACTAAAACAGGTCAGACGTCTATAATCCACCACTACAGGAGGGCAAAGAGCATTTCACGGCAAGTTCTAAAAATGGATTCGGTCATGAGTAACTCCTCCTAGTAAGCCCTAAAGACAAAGGTGAGCAGATGACACCACTCACGGTTGCCTCGGCTTCAGCGAGGAGCCTTCCTCCCCTCCTCCCCCGAGCAGCTTTGCCAGGCAACCAAGCATTTCCCCGGACTTTCCCCTCCGCCCGGATCCACAAGCCTGAGGCAGGTGGCTGGGCTTCGGTGCAGCACTTCCATCTGGCCAGGTGAAGCCTGCCTTGCTGGGACCAGGCAAAGACACTGGAAGGATAGCCCAGGTGCCTGCACCTCAGAGGCCTGGGACACTCTGCCCTGGCAAAGTGGCTGATGAGAACTCCCAGACAGTCCGGATCCATCTCTGGGGGCGTTTCTTGTTGGACCACCTGGAAGGGCACTTCCAGCTCCAGGTGCCCCAGAGATCTGAGCATAGATGTCCTGGGGAGTGGGGACACAACCCCAGTATCCCCTCTGGTGCCATCCACCACCAAGCAGGCTACGAGGGAGATATTTGCAGGAACTGCAGGTGAGCTCTGGGGTCAGAGAGCTGTAGGTGGGCTCTTACTTGCCTCTCCAAATTTGCAAGGCTGAGGAACAGATCAGCCATTTCAACCCCACGCATGTTGGAGCCCTGGACCCAAGTTATTGCCAAATAGCACAGCTCCCAAGAGCACATTTCCTCAAAACAGTTAAATGACAGACTGCATATCACCTTCCATACCACAGGAAGGTCTGTAGCTCCAGGCCAAGAAAAGCAGCTTACCGAGGCGTTCCTGGTCAGTGACTTCTCTCCTCGCTTGCATATGTGCATTTTGCACCAGCTGTGCTAGAGGAAGATCCTGCTGTGAGGCAGGTAGAGAACATTGTTAAAGGTTGCAGTTGAGTCTACCAGAAGAAGCCGAATGCCACTATGCAAAAAACAGCAAGGGGAGGGCAGTGGAAAAGATTCTCTGTTACTTTTTAATCAGTAATACCAGGATAAAACAGTGAACAAAAGGAAAGAGAAGCCTCACAAAGATACAGCTCCTCTTATGCACGTGTCATGATCATGGTATTGTCTGCAACACAAACAGTGCCCTGAGCCATGGGGCCAATTACCGTTCATTAGCTGCTGTACAAATGCAGAGTAAGAGAGACCCAGCCCCCAGAGCTCGGGGCATGAGCTGGGAGATGAGGCAAAGCCCCTGGGCTGTGGCTGGCTGGCAGTAACCTCATCCCTGCACGAAGGTGCACAAACCTCCAAGCTAGCACCCATGGCACAAAACCCAGCAGCCATTCCTTGGCTGTGGAATTTGTTAGCGAAACAAAGTCTGCTGGCATCTTTGCTGCATGCCCCAAGCAGCCAAATAACCAGGCAGTCAGCTCAGGAAGGACCCCAAGTAGCATAACCAAAGGCTGACTAACAACACATTAGTCAATTTGTGGCAACTGTTAACTGTGAAATCACAGGACACTGTGACACAAGGCTGTCCGTGAGCTGAAGACAGACCAGAACTCTGGTGCCAGTGGCCCACAATGTCCCTGCACCATGCCCGAGTCCCAGCAAGACCAGGCTTTCCTTCCTCTGCCAAACAGCAAAGCAACCCACTTGCAGGCACCCAGGTGCTCACAGCAGGGGGACTTGAGTAAGATTAAAGATAGGAAGCGCTAATCTGTTTTTACATCAGGCTTCATACTTGAATTCTCCTTGGCATTTCCAAGACTGTTTCTACACCACTCATCTCCAAGACCAACCAGCCAGCAGGGAAAGGCAGCAAAGTGCACCCCTTCTCTTTCATGGCTATGGACTTCAATTCAGATGAGGACTTGGTCACCAGAGAGGAGGATTTGGTGAGCCTTGGCCTTTCAGCATATATCTGTCTGTGGCACAAAACTGATTAGACATCTAATCCTCATTAAGATTCAGGTCTGGCCTCTGCTTATGCTCTTCTGAAAATCTGCCCAGTTGCTTCTCAATATATCTAGATGTCAAAACAACTTTTCAGACTAAATAGAGTAATGTGTAGGCCCAGCTCTGGGTGAGAGTCACTCTCGAAATCCAAGAGTCAGGAGCATCATAAGAACTGTAAGAGCAACCAGGACTCTTCTGGTCCTGATCAGGAGCTACAAGGGTTGGCAAAGGAAAGACAGAGAAATTTACTAAGGAGGAATTTTATCAGTCACTTACCCAGAGGTCAGTGCAAGTTGAAGACCTGCTCCCAGGTTCCTTTCTGCACGGAACCAGCAGGGTGTATTTGGCCCCCACAGATACCTGCTGTATATTTTGTAAAGCTCCCAGCACATCATGTGCATGTCAAATCACACTGCAAAACGAATCACACTTTGCCTGGATTATCTTCTGTGTTCTTACTGAATACAGATTGATCAAGGACCAAGGGTTTGTCATCATCTCCATGATGGGCAAGCAGAACTATTCAGGCATAAAGAGAGAAAAGATGGAAAAATGAATAGGGACTACACAGGGAAATGGCTCCAGGTTTGCTATGAGATGTCCAGGGACAAGGCAGAGGAGAACCCAGACTCCCAAGGTCCTCTGAGGCTTTGAAGAGCTCGGGGACTGAAATGCAACGTTGCACAAGGAGAGGAACACCCTCTCCTTCCCCAGATGCAGGATGGCAGTTGTGCTGACAGTCCATATTCTAACAGCAAGGAAGATGACAGTTTGATTTTGGATACCTGCAGCTTCAGTGGCTGTTTCTACACCTAATGTCAGCAAAAATTTGCCAGTTGCACTTACCACATCCTTAACTGAGCACTTGTGTGTGCAGTGTGTCTGAGGGAGGAACAGAGGCAGGGGGAACCGATAACCTCTACAGTATTTTCATGCGCTATTATAGAGCCTTTGCTCCGGAACAGCTGGGAACAGCTGTCTGAGCAAGCTTATCTCCCAGAAGGCATCACTATGCATGAACAAAGCAGTAAGGAGTAGAGACAGTATCTAAAGAGCTGCAACTGCAGTAAGTGGGATTTAAGCTTCATCCCTTGATACAGATTTGGGAAAGCCAGGTGAAGCCTGAACCATGCCGGTGTCACTAACCTTACGCATCACGTCGCCATGCAGAATGCTACTGCAACGTTCCTCAGAGTATCTTTGAATCCTTTCACATCCTAGGTCTTCCCAGTTTCAAGGTGATTTGGGACCTTTTAACCTAGGAAATTAAACAGGTTTTAGTAAGAGCTGCTCAGGTGACAGAAAACAAGGGTTAGTTTCCTATATGTGGTCTTCAGTTCACGTGGCACAAAATAAAAGAGATCAAGCATATGAAGATGCGGACAGAAATTGTCTTAAAAATTGAGCATTGAGAGGATGAGATCGTAGATAGTTACCTGATATGCAGGCAGAAATCAGTTCTCCCCCTTTCCCAAAAGCCAGAAACTGCAGGAGTTACTTTGGCTAATGGGCAGCGTGGCTGGGCTAGACCCAGGAGACATGGGGTCCACAAAGGCTTTGCCTTGGGCTCTCTCGGTGACTGTGGGCATGTGAACACACATAAGGCCTTTAAATCCCTGAATTTCCCCCTTCTGGAAACAGGCATCAAGATGTCCTTTGCTTACCTTTTCCCTGTTTCAGTTATCTCCAGAGTCCTGTGATGCTCCCTCCTCCTTTGCAGAGTGCTCAGCTCAACGAAGCCTTAAATTCACTTGGGACCTCCAATGCACATAACACACAAATTTCAGAGACTGACTGAAGGTTTGGTGAAGTGCTCAATGAGACACAGTTAATGGGTGGATGTGCTGTTACTCTGTCTAGGACCAAACTGAGAACCATGCAGCAAGCAAGAATAATAGGAATTAAAAAAGCAATGCACACTCTGCAGCCTTCTAAGACTTGAAAGGTTAATGCACACAAAAAGGGAGAAACACAATAAAAAGCTCTGGAGCTAGAGATTAACTTGCACTTCTCAGAATCTATTATTGTTATTAAGGCAGATATTGAAAGGCGGGAGAAAAAAAAAATAAAGAGGAGCTAGATGCCCTACTTCCACCGCCTTGCACTGGGAGTTGGGATTTTTTGTTTCATGCCTTTCAGTATCTTCCCTTTTTTTTTTTTTTTCCCCAACCTGCAGTGAAATGCAAATGGCAACGACTTTGATAAGCAGCCTGAAAGCCGGAGAAGGTTGACAGGCAGGGAATCCCCCAGGCTCAAGGCAGGGTGGTGCTTTGCAAGGCAGCTCCCCCTCACCACGAAAGCCCCGCTGGCAGCTGGCAGGCAGCGCCGTGCCAGGAGATGGCTCTATTTATAACGGGCACCTCTTAGGCGACCCATCCGTCTAGCTTGGGTGCTCGTTGTTTATTCAGCTAATGGGCAAAGTTATGTCCACATTCAAGCGTAAATTAAGTATTCAGCTATTTTACAAGGCACGGTAAGTCGGCCAGCCTTAGCCTCGGTAATTAGGGCTTACTGTTTAATTAATCTCTTGTGGTCACACAGAAGATAGAGCAATCTCTATCTCACTCTGTTGGCTGTCAAGGTAAATAGAAGACCAGAGAAGGGAAAGGAAGAGTTAATCCTTTAAAGGCATCACTTATCCCCACGGCACAAGCATTAAATAAAGCAGGGGGCTGCTCCCTCTCTTCCCTGGTGGGACACATTTGGGTTACGAGGCCGCAGAATCGCTCGTGACATTGGCTCCTCGCCCAGGGGACCCATCCGGGCTACAGGCAGGGAACAGGGCAAATCCCACCGGTACTGTTCCTTGGGGAAGGGAAGGGAAGGGAGCTTTGCCTTTGACCAGGGAATCGCTGAGCTAACGGGGCTGTGCTCACCATGAGCCTATAAGGCAGCCACGCAGGCTGAGCCCCAGGGCCCGGTGCCCATGGCAGCCTCAGGGGACCAGCAGGACCTGTCCCCCTCCCCAGTGGGGCCGTGTCCTTGCCAGGACCAGCAGAGGGTCAAGGCCCACACAGGGGCCACATTTCTGCTCACTGCTGGTGTGGGACCATCGTGATGGAGGTATCAGAGCCCCCCGCAGCTGGAGCAACGGGGACATCGTGCAGCCAAGGAGGAACACGGTGAAGCCTGAAAACAAAACCAGAAGGTCAAAAAACAGGAGAAAAACAGTCAGCAGACCAAGATTATGGCATTCAAGAGGGAAACAAGCAATTTGAAGATTTTATTCACGTAACAGAGCCAGCGCAGAGGGGCTGAGAGGGTGCTACCCAGTGTCAGCCCTGAGTACAACAAATAGACGCAGCCACTTGGGTTTTATTTAAGGTGCTGTTCCCTTTGGCAAGGAAGTACCAGCTGCTCTGAGCTGATGCAGGATGCCAGGGGAGGGAGGCCAGAAACCCAGAGCTGCAGGGAAGCAGGCAGGGATCTGTCTTGGAGGAAGAATGCTGCCCAGCCTGGTATCACAGCCACCGGCCTCACTGGGGGGAAAACTGCCCGTCACATTGAGCAAAACACGCAGACACATCCTGCAGAAGCTGCCCCAGCCACGGAGCCCAGGGTCTGTCCTTGGGGCTGCTGGCTGCAGCCTTGGGATTTTCCTCAGGCTCCAGCACGGACAGAACTGAAGCTCCTCTCGCCCTGCTCTGTGGCCACCATCCCACAGCCAGGGGCGAGGACATCCCACACGGGGAAGCGTCGGGTTTGTCTCCTCTCCCTGTGCTGAGCAGTCAGCACAACCCCAGCACACAGCATGGTGGGCTTCAGAACAGAATCAGTTTCTGGCTTATGCAGTGCTTCAAGACATGGATGATTTGCAAGGGAAATTGCTGGGGGACATTTGCAACCACCTGCGTGGTGCAGAGACCTCAGCTCTCCTGGGCATTGGGAACATCTCTGGAGAGCTCTGGTTACAGCTCCATCAGGAGCACAAGACAGGGCCTCAGGGCTGGTGCTGAGTTCTGCATCCTCAGAATGAACAGAGGTCTCTTCAGGTGTATGCCCAGCCATTTGGCCACTCCTTGCTGATTCCCACAAGCGCTAGGAGCAGGCAGGGACAGAGCACTCGCTGCCCCCTGTGCGCTCTCCTTCCTGCGATGCTGACCTCAGGGAAGCCGGGGCTCTCATCCCCACGGATGGGTCCAGCTTCCCCACCACAACCCAGGAAATCCTTCTCAGGGCTGGGCAATGCAGAAGCCAGCCCACGTGCCAGACGGCTGCTCCTGCAGCACTGAGCTGCTCCTGCAGCTGCTTTCCAAGCTCACGTGCCAGACTCCGTGGAAGGGCCAGACTAAACAGGCTAGGCTGTCTCAGCAGAAGGAAGCTGCTAGCGTTCATTCAGAAAAACCTGCAACTTTTCTGAGCAGCAACAAGTCACTGGTGCTTTGCACGGAGAGGTTTCCCCTCAGCAGAGGGGAGCAGAGGTTTTGCCTCATGGTCACCCACAGGGACGAGCTGAGGTTTTCATCCACGTTCTGGCTTCCAGCCACAGAGCTGCTGTAGGTGATTGGAGACAGTCACGTGCAAAAAGAGACATTTTAAAATGTAAGGAAAGTGTCTAGCTCTGTTTGGAACAGCTCCTGGCAGTGCATGAGGGTGAAGCCACTTGCTCGGAGACACCTGCACGGCCCCAGGTGCCTGCAGTAGTGATCATCTCCCCTTCCCAGCTGCTCCCTAGCCTCAGAGAGGCCTCGAGCCTTTAAGGCTCTGAGTTTCCACCAGGAACTCTCCTTATGGCTCCAAACACCCACCTCTGGGCATGTCTGGACTAACCCAAGCCTGCACAGTGCTGCAGGAAGGAACCACACGCTCACTTCCAAGCAAGAAGCTTTGCAGATGAGGCACTTCCCTTCCCACTTACCGCACTCCGCAAGGCGCTCCTGATGCTCTCAGCACCGGGTCCTCCAGCCCCCGGAGAAGACCTGCCCCAAGGGGAGAGCACGTAGGCTACGACTTGAGGAATAAGCACAGCAGAAACAGATCCCATGCCCAGATGCTCAGTATGGATTTCCAAGACTCTTAAAAAAAATAATCAGATGTTGCTATATATTTTTAAATACATCTCTGTGCATATAAATATGTATATAAACATATGTTATAGTTATAACATAGGACTGGATTCTGCCAGGCCAGGCCTTCAGCGCCAACACCTCAGTGCAGATGGAGCAATGGCAGCTTCTCTCCATCACAGGGCTGTTTGGAAAAGAAATGTGGTCACACCCCCTGAGGTGCTCCATCGCTGTTCCGGAGGGGTTACAAACTGCCACAGGCTGCAGCCAGGCCTCGGGGGCACCACAGCACCACCGACCTCCTCAGGCAGTGACATTAGAGGTGGCATTAGGGGCCAGCGGGTGATCGGTACACGACGTGTGATAAAACCCCGCTGCAATCACTCAGCACCAGGACACAAGGATGTGGCATCTCAGGAACACAGCGCTGATGATTTATGATGCACTCAAGACTCTCCAATGGCATTATTTATTTGCATTACCAAGAGGACTTAATTATTCCTCCTCACATTAGAAGAGACACTGAGAGCTTCTATTACAGAGAAAATAATTTCAATCAGCAAACAGAGCACATGCCACAACCAAACATTTATCACAAGGAAAGTCAGATGTCTGAAGAGTTGGTATTTCCGAACCCCACTGCATACAGCTGCGTGTGCCTGAACTGCACGGACTGACCCATAAATGAGGGAAAGTGCCTAATTGCAGCAAAGCTGATCAAGCTTTTCAGTGGGTAGTGCTGCAGAAAAGGCCCAGCATCGCCAAAAAAAAGTAATTAGAGGAAAAATGGCAGCTAACAATTTCGCATCATAAGAACTGGCAAGAATAGCAGATAAAAATAATAAAAAAAGCAAAACTGAGTTAGGACCAGGAGGCCCATTTTCTTGCCTGAGTTTCGGCAGTGAGTGAAGGCTGGTGGTCAGGAGAGGTCTTCGAATTCTCTCGAACACCTCCAGGAGCTGTGTGCCTGTTGCTGAGAAGTCAGCCCCTGCTTACTGCAGCGCTCTGCATCTCTGGGCGCACCGTGGGGCAACCCTGCTGCCGTTGCTGTAGCTCCCAGTGGTGACAGTGACACCAAGGACATGGTGATGGGCACCATCCAACACACCCGGGGCCCATGGCTGCCAGACAGGAAGGTGATGCCCCCTCCCCAAACACACAAGACCAAGGATGACAACGACCCCTCGAATGCTTTGGTTTGCTTCCTTCCCTGGGAGGTCACTGCTTGGACTAACGCAGAGCTCTGCACCTTTTTTCCCTGAGTGAAGGTAAAATTCTTTGCAAGACTGAAAAAAAATGGTGTCATTAGGAAAACCCATGGGAATCCAAAAGGAGGTCAGATGTATTTCAAAAAGCTAGGTCTGAGCTCATGGCTTTTTTGCTCCTTGCAGGAAAACACTCCTGGGCCATCACTTGGTTTTCTGGAAGCAGAGAAATTGACCAGGGTCTTAAAATGACAGAAAATCTTTCATGATTTGGAAAAAAAAATGCAAACCCCACCGTCCTGCTCTCATTGGAAGTTACCCCATCTCAGTGTGCTGTGGAACTTGGACTTTTCCTGGAGAAAGAAAACTGAGGAGCAAGTGGGGCTCAATGCCCAGCTGAGGAAGGCAGGCTGGGTGGAGGCAGGGCATCCAGCATGAGCCATCTGCCTTTCACGTCCAGCTGCTTGATGTTTCCTTTAACATCCTGAGAGCTTCTTCTCAGCAGTTACCTGGCCCGGGACCTTTCCACCAGACGCAGCAGGGACTGCTCAGCGCTCCTCCACAGGCACGGCACCGCCGTGGGCTCTGCTCCCTCCCTGGGGAGGAGGCGAGGCCCCGCGTTCCTGTCAAATGGGGGTGTCCACTGTTCAAATTTATCCACTGTGAAGGACAATGTACAGCCAGCTTCCTCGGTACTGGCATCTCTTCAAACTAAACACAGTAATTACAGCACGCTAGCATTCAGGGGAGGGTACGTTGCTCTGCCAGGGAACGGGGACTCAGTGCCTGCTTGACATCTCCCAGTACGTGAAAACCAGAAGGCTCATCGCTGGGGTGGAACAGAAACGTGCAGGGCAGTCAGCTGAGCCACCAGCACTGCTGTCACCTTGCCTCCCCACGAGGCCATTTCCCAAAGCCCCCAAGAGCTGAGCTGAGCCCACCAGGACCAGGAGCTGTCTGGTGGCCAGCAGGGCTCAGTGCACAGCAGCCAGCTCGCTCTTTTTGACTGGGAAGGAGTCAAACAGGAGCTGCTGTGGGAGCAGGACTTGACTCATTGGGTATTTGAGCCTGGTGAGGTTGGTGGCACCTCCTGTGCGGTGAGATGAGGTCTGGCAGTGGCTTCAAAGCATCCTTGGTAGGATCACCACTAGCATTAGCAGCCTGAGCTGAGCAGCAGCAGAGGGGGATGGCACATCCTTGTGCTCGCAGTGCTGCCAGGACCACAACCCTCTCTAAACACCTCTCCTGGGCATGCTCTTCATCTATCCGTATTCCCAACCATTCCAACTGCCTTGCTTGTTTATAACCAAGTAGAACCCCCTCAAAAAAAAAAAAAAACATTTATTTTGATCAAATTTCTTGTTTTCTTGATTCTATAACATCCAATAACATGCAAAAACCAAGCAGCCCCATTCGCTGTTTAGAATATTTCTCTTCACTGAGGTCTTTACAGCTCCTATTTCAGACAGTTTAATAAAGGATTAGTTCTCGGGCATGGCTTCATTTTTCACTTCACTGAGAAATAAACATCAGGCTCATTTTCCTTTGCAAGAGAGCTCATGGTTTCCAAGACAAGCATTATGCACTCTTGTTGTTCCCTCCTCATCCCACCTTGAAGCCCTCTGAACTCTCCCTTCACCCAGGGTGATGCTCTCCCTGCAGGAATCCTGCAAACACCATGGATAGGGCTTGGGGGGCACAGACTAAACCCAAATCTCTCTGTAACTCAAAACAGCAGCTCCCAGAGCTGGGTGCCACACCAGACTGCATCCTTGTTTCCTCCCTCACTGCTTTCTCCCATTGTTATCTACTGAAGACCATTGAAAATTACATTCAGTAAGGCTGCTGGGTTGTCAGTGGCCTGCAGAAACACAGCCTGTGTATGACAGCGACCTGGTAATTGTTCAGCATCTCTGATCTGGGGGTTCTTTCTCCTGGGACGTGAATAAAAACAGCTTCTTAATTAAGTCCTGGGTATTGATTTAATTTTCATCCTATTAACTGCTTTGCCCTACATGTGTTTGCTACACACAGTAGGATACCCCTTACCCCCACCCCATATACACGCAGCCAGCAAAGATAAAACAGCTTCATTAGTCCTATCTACTCTTTAGGCACCAGCTTCATTTCTGCTTTAAAGGGCTCTTGAAAGAGCCTCCTTGACAGCTCCCAGGCCGCATCTCCCTGGCAAAGATGCACAAACCAGCATCAAGAGCCCTGGGTCATTCAAACCAGAGGAGAGAAAACTGCACAGCCCATAAGGAAACCCATCTGGGTTTGGGCAGATGGTGGGGCAGGTGATGGGAGTTTAAGGGGTGAAAAGAGCAAAACCCCTAGAGCCAATGCCATTTCTTAGCCTCTTTGCAAAAGAGCAGCGGCATTTTGTCCTTAAATACTGAGCTCCTGCAGATCCCAAGCAGCACAGGGTCAGAAAACCCCACACTCCCAGTAAGAGTAAATCCAGAACTTTCTCCATAAGCAGCTACAGGAGGAAGCCTCATAAGTGAGAGCAGTGAAGCATATCCGAGGTTGAAAAATGGAAAGACAGAAAAATGGAAGAGTAGAAAGCTGATAGATTGAAGAGAACAAGCAGAAAATTGGCATTTTCCACAGGGCTATAAGAGAAGGACACCAAAAGATCTGAGTTTGCACCACATCCCCCATGGTTATTTGCGCCAGTAACCAGGGCTGAGGCTCACTCGTGCTCTAAGTTCATGAACTTACAAAGCCACATGGTCTTTGCACAAGAAAAGAAAACAACTGGAGGAAGACTTATTACACAAGTGAGTAGGGGAGACATAAGCGTTCTGAGAAGAGCTATTTCCAACCGGTCAGTCTCGTTTCTTCAGGACATCACAGAAAAGGACTGGCTGGCAAGAAGTTCCCTACAGAAATTTGAACTGGCAGAGAAATGGTGGCACTGAAGCCTGGGACAAGCCCAGAGAAGGAGATCAAGGCCTGACAGCACTTCCCACACTGTCGTGTGTACTCAGCTTCCTTCGATTTCTGAGCTGAAATCCCAGGAATTCTCAGCATATGTAAATATTTGTCACCCAAACCTGAGCACCGGACTGAAGCACAGCTGGGTCAGGGGACCTGCCTGGCAGTTGTTTGTCTCTAAATACCAAGGGCAGCTGCCTAAAAGGTCAATGAAGAATAATCAATCTGAGCAGCAAGTTTAACTTTTGTTGTAACTACTAGCTTTCAAAAGCATGGTTGATTGCCAAAAACTTCTGGTAAAGCTTCATATTTGGCTCTGAGTTGTTTTTCCAAAGCAGAGCTGAGCAAAATAATTTGTCTGGTTTCAGGCAGTACTTGGATGTTTACACTGATCTAAGAATTAGCTCGAAAATTTTCATATGCGCCAAGTTAAGTGGCAGCAAGGACTGACTGCATGAAGTGCACTCAAGCTCTACTTCGCAGTCCAGATTTTTCTGTTTTTCTTCAAGAAGGAAGGCTTGGTAATGTCAGAACAACACGGCCTCAAGTCCCACTTCCACCAGCCGAGGGACGTCGCTGGAGCTGCCCCATCTCCCTTCTGCAGCCCCGTAGAGCAGGCAGCACTTATTTCAACTGAATTAGCAAGAAAGGTCTGGAATGGTTAATTGAAATTATTTAGCCATAATGTTTTGCCCTTCTCCTCCTCTCCCCGGCATAATGTTTTCTAAATTGAATTCCTTTAACAGAATCCAATATGCAGCAAAACTGTTGTTCCAGAGAAACGTAACATTTCGGGTCTGGCTCATCGCCTCCCCCGCGGCGCAGGGAGGCAGCAGCTCCTGGTGACCCCTTTGCTGTCCCCATCCCCTGCCCAGCTCCAGCAGGGCCGGGCACTGCATCCCCTTCAGGCTGGTCCATGGGGCAGCGATGAACCAAGGGGCACATGAAGCTCAGCACCAGGAGCTTCCCTGGAGCCTCCATCTGGCAGCTGCTGCGTCCTTGCCGTGCGGGAAGGCTGGGGAAATCAGAGCTTAACCAACCCGGGGTGCTGGCCTGGTGGTTTTCCTGCATGTAATTTGAGAAGAGTGCTGTGGGGACTGCTGTACATTACTGTGCAATACAGCATTACCTGGCTGGCAGCTCTGGCCCCAAATTCCCATCCCAGTCTTCATCCTCCTCCCAAGGAGGGCTTGTCCTCCCCTCTCCTTTCACAGCACAGCTGAGGCTGGGGGCACTCCAGGTCCCACTGGCCCAACTCCTTCTCCAGCTGTGCCACCTCAAGCAGGGTGCCCAGCACCACATCCAGGTGGCCCCTGAAGGTCCCCAAGGAGGTGACACCACAACCTCTCCGGGCAGCCCATCCAAGCCTGCACAAAGCACTGCCCCAGCAGAGACAGCTCCAAGCCAGAGCTGCAGAGCAGCTTCCACATGCTCCGAGCTGTTTCACTGAGAACCAGGGGGGCAGTGATGTTTCTACAAGAAGCAAACACGTTCTCCATGGCTGCCCAAGGATTTGCCCACAAGCTTCACATCAGGTCCGGGTGAGCAGAGAGTCAGCTCTATCCACATGCTGTCCATCTGTCCCCTCCAACCTGCACATCAGCTTCGCTCCCACCATTTCAGCTACATCCCTGCCTCACTCCTCTGCATCTCGTAGCAGCTGTTGGGTGCGAGGGCACAGAGCGCTCCCCTCACCTCCCCTGAGCACCAGGGCTTCTCCCAGCACCTCGAGCACCAGCCAGGTCTCCCACTGCAGAACTTTGCAGGATGCATTCGCTCTCCTCAGCACAAACCCTCGCATTGCAGCCGCTGCCTGCCGTGACTTCTGAGGATGGGGACGCGCACACAGAAGTCAGCTCAGTGTCTTCGCGTGCCTTAGGTAACCAGTTCCTGACTGCCCTCCCCTGGGGTTTCAATTTTTTGTTTAAAGAAACCGGATGCTCAGAGCACAGGGAGAATTAGAGTCCTGCTCTTTCTTTTTAATAGCTATTGTAATTTAATTGTAGAGCTTTATTCAAACCTTGAGTCCGCATCTGGAACAACATGCCTTCTTACCAAAGGGAAGCTTTCTACGCAGAGCCAGGGCAGACGAGGAGCAGCAAGCACGGCCCTGCAGGAGCAGCGGGTCTGGCAAGCACCTGCTGGCGGGGCAGGGGCTGTCATCATCCAGGCACAAGGGCCGTGCTTCTGCAGAGAAAGAGGTGCATCAGTTCATAGAAACTGGAGTTCTGCACAGAGGAAACACCTGGAGCAGCCCTGAAGCAGATGTCAAAGCAGGCGGGGAGGCTGCTCACCTGAAAGGGCAGGTGCTGATACTGGGGGTCCCACCGGGGCAGCCCTCTGGAGCCCCCCGGGGTGCCCAGGGCAGCAGCCTGCAGGGAACCACAGAGGTGGGGGTGCAGCAGCCCCCCCGTGGGACTCAGCGAGCACCCAGCCCAGGGGATCGGCACTGTGCCTACCTGTGTGCATGCCGCATGGAGAGACAAGGACGGAAAGTTCAGAAAATTTGGTTCTCTCTTCCCTTCTCTGCAAGAAGCTGATGAAGTTTGCAATAATACTTTCACAGGTGGAGAAAAATATGGATATATATTCCAACCCAAACAGTTGGGGTGTGCTTTCAAGGCTAGTTTTACAGTTAAAAAAACAACTTGGTCCTCTTAGAACCCAATGTCACCAAACTTCCTATTTCAACCCCAACCTCTCCAGGAGTTTGGCCTCCTGACTTTACAAACCCGAACCCAGCAGCAAGGCCTCGTACCAGCAAAGGACCCCCCAGGCCCCATTTTACTGGGGGTGGGGGGGGGCTGAGGCAAGGACATCACCCTCTGCCCCCACAGCCATGCAACTCCCCAGGCCTCTCCCTGCCCAAGTCTGTCTCAAAGGGATGCTCAAGGTATAAATGAGAACACCCTCCCAAGTGTGTTTTTTTTTTAAACTCATTTACACAGCAATTTTGCTAATGTTGCAGTCCATGCTTGCTGCTCACAAGTTTCTCAGCAATTTATTCCAGCTATTTTCCCCCAGCAGATTCACAACTAGAGAGAAATTCTCATCCCGGCAGAGGCAGAAGAAAAGGATGTTCATCTTATTATGTCTGGGCAAAGCTTATCTGCTTAGCTGCTGCTCTGAGTTATATTTACAAAGCACAACGACAAAGCCAAGTGCACTAATTGCTGTTGCTCAGGTGGAATATCTTCTGTCCACCCTAAAATACGAAGCCCCGCTGATGTGGGACTTATCTAATATAAGTGAGCCACACAGAAGGCGTTTATTGTTTAACCACCACCACTATTTCATTCCTGCTATATTTTATAAAAATAAAAGGAAGGAAAAAAACCTCAGTGATTTCTCGCTTATTGCTTTGCCTTTTTCAGGCAAAGATTGCTGATTTATTTATTTATTTATTTTAAAAAAGCTCATTACAGACAACAGACAGATACATCAACATTTAAATCAATCTCGCTCAGAGGATACAGATGGAGGCTCCTCCAGAGGACAAGGAGGCAACCCATAATCGGGTGTTTTCCATCCCCAGCACGGTGGGCTCCAGCCACCCACTTACCGGCACCCTCAAGGGACGCACATGATGAAGCAAGCAACCCATGAGCAAAAATGACTTCTAGCCTCAAATCTGCATATTTTCCACCTTATCAGCACTATACATCCTCATCTTACCTCTAGTTCAGCCGTAGGGCTTCCCACAGACCCCACACTCCCAGAGCAGAGCCCAGCCTGGACCAGCCACCACCACACAACAACATGCAGCTCCCCCAGCACCTCTATTTAAAAGCATCCCCAGGAGGGTGGCAGCAGGGTGGGATGAGAATTAATTTGCATCTAAAGAGGGCCAGCTGGTAATGCTATGGGAGAAACATCCCAAAAGCTAAATGCAGCTGGGGCTTTTCCCCCCCTTCTGGAGTCCCTACAGCTCCTTGCCCCTGCTCCAGTCCCTCTCACTACCCTCGTCCTTAAAATCAGCCCAAAACGCACCCTGCTCTGCCTGAGGTTAGAGGCATTTCATTTCTCTTGCAAACCCATCCTCGGTGGTTAACTGGGCGTGTAGGATCCATATGTGTCCAACGCTTTCTATTCCTGCAGCAGCATTAAAGACTTCTGCAGGAAAGTTGGCAAATGGCTCCCTCCTAAAATAGCCGGCCCTTGTCGTAATGTAATCTCTTGTCATTCTTGTTAGATAGCAGAGCTCCAAGTATTTAAACAAAGCCTTGGCTTCCTTCGTTGATGCCCTGCTCCTACCGGGTCAGATGGGGAGGTTTGCTGTAAGGATTAATTTCGTCCCAGCCAAACATGGGGCTCGATAACGGGTAGCAGCCTTAGGGCATGAATATCCCAGACCCAGGAATCCCTGGGAGGGGGCAAAGGCCAAGGCTGGGCTTTCCCCTCAGGGACCTGCAAGGCCCCCAGGGTGGCCAAGAGCTACCTAACAGCCCCCGGTGGCAGGGAGCTTTGCTGGCACTGAGCTCATCCTGCTCAGGGTGCGACGTGGCTGGGACCCACTTGCTGCCTGCGTTTCCTCCCTTCCACCTCCCCACCCATCCCAGAGGGCAGTTATGTAGTAGAAATGCCAACTTTCCACGCGTGGGGGGCATTTCCTTGCTGCTAGGGGCTGCTGGGCTCCCCTTGAGGGTTAGGAACAGACAGCGCACAGCTCTTGCAGGACGCGGGTGGGCACAAGGCAGCGTTCAGCAAAGTGCCCTTCTGGGCAGCCAGTCCTTCAGCACCGTCACCTGGGGGAGGGAGGGCTGTCCCAGAGCCCCCACTGCCCCACACATTTGCAGTCCTTCAGCCCGAGCCTCACACAAGGCTCCTGAGGCCTTCCCCAGCCTCTGGGGCCAGGCCAGGGACCACAGCTTCTCGTCGCAGCCCTCACACTGGATAGGAAATGAGCGGGGCGATAAGGGAGCTCGTTCGGCAGCCAAGGGAATATTCTGTGCTATCAGTAGATAAACTAATATCCCTTCCAGCCCTGGCAGAGGCTCAGGAGTGAGGCGTGGGGTGACAGCTCGCACTGATGTCGGTAACTCCCACCTGCTCCAGGGTAACCATCGTCCTCGCTCGGGTCACCTGGGGGCGGGCGGTCAGCGCTGCGGGCACAGGGAGCCTGCGACAAGGAGAAGCCCCAGCCCCAGGATCCTGCGGTGATGTTACAGCCTCTGGGTCCATCAGGACAGCTCAGCTGCAGGTGTCTCGCTGGGGCTGGACCAAAAGCAGCAGCTCGCAGCCTGGGCAGCTCCCCTCCATCGGCCCTGTGGGCTCGTTACGCTGACCCTCATGTAGTTCTTAGACGGTTGAATGGTTTGCAGGAGTCGCAGCTCCCTGAGCTCCCCGTGCTTCTGGCCACTCGAGTTTGCAGCCCGTCCCCAGAGCCAGCGCTGTGCAGAGGTCCCAGCTGGGTGACCGGAGGGTCCTGAGCCTGCATGGGGGCCCCCAGAGATGTCCCACACAGGGATGGAGAGCAGCGTCCCCAGCAGCTCAGTGAGATCAAACTTCCTACCCCATTCCCCTCCTCTTGGCTGCATGGACAACACAGGATGCTGCGGGATGCTGCGGGATGCTGCGGGATGCTGCGGGATGCTGCGGGATGCTGTGGGACGCACAACCTCTCCACGTCCCCATCAGCAGGTCCCACGTCCCCCTTCCCACCTGAGCTCAGGGCCCACATCCAGCACCTGGCCCCAGGGCAGCTGCATGACCCTGGGGATGCCCCAAAGCACCACACACCAGGTGCCGAAAGCCCCAGGAAACAGCAAATGAATCACTGGAGTTTTCTTTGTGTGTTAAGTGGAGCCAAGGGGAGTGTTGGCGGTGAGTGAAAAGAAATCCTCCGGTGCCAGCAAACGCCACAAGCAACGCCGCACACGGCAGCTTGAGAGCAAAGCCTGGATCAGATGCTCTCTGCCTGAAAAGAAAAGAGATCTTGCTCTTAAACAGCAGCAAAACCAGAGCTGCAGACAATTCCTCGGGCAGCCCAGGGCGTGCACAGCGAAGGCTTTGTACCAGTGGTTCGTAAGGAGCCATCGATTAACTCCAAAGCTTAGCTGCAGGCTGCACGGCAAGGTATTAACATGAAAATCGTTGCGTCCCTCCAAACGAAGCACCCACCAACAGGCCCAGCCCCACACAGCCCCGTTCTGCCTGGGAGCACATTTTGCAAAGCTGATGTTTTTCAGCTTTTTAATCCCAAACGGTCAGGTTAACCCAAAGAAAGCCCTTTTTTTTTGGCTTTGTAAACAAATGCCTATTTTTGGCAAAAGGTGGAAATTCAAAATTTGGAATTGCTGCAGGAACCCAATAAATCCCCAATAAATCCGACGCGGATGGAACTGGCCCTTCCACATCCCCGTGCCCACAGGCATCGCCGGCTTAGGCCCCAGTGGCGTGACAAAACCAGGAAAAATTCCTACTAAAATCCCAGCCAGTGCTGCCCTGACAGGTGTCAAATGCCTGCATTTACCGTGTGGAGCCCTGTGCAGGCTCCGGGACAGGCGGAGCCCCCGAACGCCGGCATTCCCCACGCCCTTCCCCAGGAAGATAACGGATTTGGGGATGTAATGCTCAGAGACTGGTTTTCTCCAGGGTTTTTCCAGCTCTCACCTTCAATTAAAGCCAATTATTTTCATTATGTTTAATTATACAATATCAGAACGTGTTATTGTAATTAGTGTTGGCCCACAATTAAACGGGCTCCGCACTGGGCACGTCGGCGTCTGCGGGGTCCTGCCCGGCTCCCCTGGGAGCTGCGGCCAGCTCCCGCGGCAGCCCTGGAAGTCCAACACTGCAAACCCAGGACTCCTTGTCCAGCAAAGCCCACGGACAAAGCATTTTATTGACCAACCGCCCTCCAGCCTCCAGACTTTGATGATTTAGGGATTTTACCTTTTCCACAAGCAAGCAAAACCGCCCGGAGAAATGGGGATAACGGCGAAGCAGGAGCGTCGGGACGGAGCCAGGGGAGGTCGGAGCCACTGGAGACATCCCCAAAGTCTTGGTGCAACGTGGGGAAAAGCGCTGTGGGAGCTCCCTCTCCTGGTCCACACCTCGGGAAAGGCTTTACCACGGGACCTGGGTGCAAGGGAAACCCTGCAAGAAACCCTCACAGTGCATCCTAACCCAACAGCCCCAAACAGCCCTGCTCGCTGCTTGGACACGGTGCTTGGCAAAGCCACATCTCGGGGGGGGGGGAGGGGGCAAAATTTGGAAGGTGAGAAATGGGCACAGCAGCACCCCGCCTCGCCCCGGGGTGCAGCACTGCTCCATCTCCCATCTAAAGCAGCCCCAAAAGCAGCCCCCCCCCCCCCCCCCCCCCACTCCTCCCTGTCCCCAGGTGGAACAAACACTTGATGGATGTTTCTATGAGCCATCGAGTGCGCGGCGCTTGGAGGGCTCAGTACCTTTTGAAGCCGCAGATTTGGGGAGGCAGAGCGCGGTGGCCGTGCTAAGGCACCTGGCGAGCTGCCACCGGGCTCAGGGGCAGCATCCCACGGACCACGGGGCACCCGCTGGCACCGCAGGATGGCCAAACCTTCCAGAAACAGCCCCGAGAGGCCGCGCAAAGCCAGAAAGTCCCCAAACTAAACCCAAAGCAAAGGCGGGTGCACACTGGCTCCCACCTGAGCTGACGGTGCTGCTGGGGCTCTGCTACCTTGGGCCAGGGCAGGAGGAGGGGGCGGCACTGCCCACCCCCAGGGAGAGCCCAGGATCCCCAACCCCTTGGGATTTCAAGATTTTAGGATTTCAAGATAACGAAAAATTTAAAAATAAACCAACCAACCAACCAAGCCACCCAGGCAGCTGAGCTTACTTTTTACTGGCTTACTTTTTTACTACCTTTTTTCTGAGAGTATCTTTTTTTTTTTCACTCGCTTTCTTCTTTTCCCTTTGAGGCCCAAGGATGGGAAAATGCAGCCCCAGCACCAAGGGCTCAGGACCCCCAGCCCCACGCTCCGGGACAAGCCCCCACGTGCTGGCAGCACTGCAGGCAAACAGAGGCCGAACTCATTTTAAAGCACTTTTTTTTTTTTTATTGATTTCATTGAAAACAGAACAAGAAAATGATCAGAGCCAAAAGGCTGCTCCTTTAAAACTGTCAAAAACATTAACAGAAAAAAATAATAATAATAAACATGACGGCATTATGAATGTTCTAGAAGAGATGAACAAAAAAAAAACTGTTACTGCACTAATTACAGTATTTAAAGATATATGCAAAAAAAAAATTAAGATAATGACCTGCCCAGCCACCACACAAAAGGTGATGGCAAATTTATTCACACTACAATACTAACAATTTAAAAAAAGTTTTGTGTTTTTTCCTGCATTTTATACTAAAATCACTTTGTTCTTTTTATACAATTGATAGTTTATATTCACGTGGTGAGCAAAAATCACACCAGAATCAGCACCGTTTTGTTTTGTGGTTTCTTTTTGTTGTTTTGTGGTTTTTTGTGTTTTTTTTGTGTGTTTTTTTTGTGTTTTTTTTTTTCTTTTTTTAATGCTAGTCCCCGATGTTTCAGTAATGGTAAAAAATAAATCAGTTTATTGAAACCTCATAGCATGTGGCTTAAAAATTAATCGAAGGTGCCCAGCGTTGAGAAAAGTGATGGGAACAGACGAGCTGGTGGCATCCGGGATCTTCTCGCTGCGACATGTCCTGTCTGCTGCTCGCCCCAGCCGGCAGACGCGAGTCGAGGTTCTCTATAATATATATATCATCCGCTTTATCTTTAAAAAAGAAAACTGATTTTCTTAAGAAGTTAGTGTCTTGTACAATCGCCTTCAACCTTCCCTCTCCACAACTGTTAATGCGGCAGGAGAGGGAGATCCTTCCACCGACGAAGCGAACACTGAAACTGTAACGCGGCCAAGGGCGCAGCCGGGAGCTGGTTCTAACGGAGACAGCCTGAACGGAAGCAGGGCCTGAGGGACGTCTCTGGTCGGCTCGGGAGAGACGGGGACCGAAGGGGGTTAAGTACTGTGGATTTCGTCTCATCAGAAGAGGAAAAAAAAAAAAAAAGCCGGTGGATTTGGTAACAAGGAGGCATGGGTTAGAAATGCCCTCTAGCTCCAAGGGAAAGGCCCCACCGCAACGTCCTGCAAGATGCGGCAGAAATTCGAGGTGGTTTTTTTAAAAAACAAAAATAAACCCCAAACTAACCAACGAAACCAAGCAGCAGACCCTGCCCCAGGGCTGTGCCAAGACAAGCGGCCGCCAGCACCTCCCTCCCCCTCCCCGCTCCCCCCGGCTTTTAGAAAGAAAGTCCCATCAAGTACTCAAAGTTTATTACAAGTGAACTGGAGATGACTTGGCATGAGCGATCCATTCAATTAACAATATTCGGAGGACGGGCAGCTCTCCCTTGGCTCTGACAACACTTAGCACATTAAGAGACGGAGGCCGGGACAGCTTGCATGGAAAAAAAACGCAACAGCCACCCCTCGGCACGCACTGTAAAAACCAGCAGCTTTCCAGGACCGGGGAGGGGAGAACAACGCCACGGAGGTGGGATTTGCTTTCACTTATTCCTCAAGTAACAGTCGGTGGCACAGCCCTAAGTGTCACGAACCCTTGGCTTTCCTTGAGCGGGTTTTCTCTCTTTAAATGGAAATTCAGACAGTATGTGAATCTATAGGGTTAAAACAAGTCAGTCTCTGGGGAGCGAAGCCTCAAAAGGGGCCGGCTGCTGTGGCAGAGCTGGTGTCGGGGAGCCCGTTTTCCTGCGTGTCCTGGGACGAGGTGCTCGCCTGCCGCTGGGCCAGCGCTGAGCTCGAGTGTTTGCACTTGGGTGAACCGCACTGACAGCTGAAGAACTTGCCTTTGATGTCCCAGAACCTGTCGCCGTAGTCGAAGCTGCAAGAGACAGAAAATGGGGTCACTGCAATGTGCAATGAAGGAACGATCGGCAGCAAAAGGGGTCGTGCACCTGCCCCAGAAGCTGGGGTTGGCAGCACCTGGGGCAATTCAGTGGCAGGCGATGCTGCGCTGCAGGACCCCAGGGACCCTGGGGACACGGCTGGGCAAGCGAACACTGGAGCAGCAGAGCTTTTGGCCCTCTGCAGAGGAAGGGGTTTGAGAGGGAAAAATTCAGGTGCCTAGCGCTGTGCAGAACCTCCCCATCACACCCAGAGACTACCCTGGGCCAAATCCACGGAGTTCTGTTCTCTGTTTCAGTCCCACTGCTGGATAAAGCCACCCAGGGCCTGTTTACTGAGCAGAGCTGACCACAACGCTTCCTAGCCAAAAACGCGGGGAAATTCCCACAGTGAAGACCAGAATGGTGAGCAAGATGGGGACAGGCAGGCTGTGGGGTCTGTCCCTGGGGGAAACGCTGCAAAAAGGGCCTATGAGGCCTGTTAATACACTGCGTTCATCCTCCCACACATGGGAAACAGAAGAAGCAGAGGGGTCTGGGCTCTGAGCACAGCCCCACCGTGCACCATCACCTCTGAACCATCCCTGCCCGTGGGGCGCAGATGGAGCCTTCAGCCCCTCTTCTGCTTCTCCCTCCGAAGGTCACAATCAAAGAGAAATGCTGTGGGAAGGGCAGTTACTAGGTATCACCAAAACAGCAGAAGAAACGGGAAGAGTACAGAGCACAGTGACTGATGTCACTTAATTTGGAGGAAACCCTAGTGCTCAGAACACCGGTCAGGACACCTTGTGGGTGTCTGTGCTATCTCAGCACAGCTCCTAGGACTCCAGGGCACACACACATGGGGAGCAGCAGCTTCACAAGACCGGCAGCTTGGGCCACCACATATTCTTTGGCACAGTCCCAGTGCTTGGCACCAGGGCAGCATCTTTCCCATCCTGCCAGGACAGAGGCAGTGAAGGACCAGCCTAGGGAGGGCTGCGTTCCTCCCTCCTAAAGGCACCAAGCCCAGCGACCTCCCGCTGGAGGAGTTACACTCACTGCTGGGCTGTACAGTGCTCCAAAATCCACGTAGGTGGGAAGCCAGGGACGTACTGCAGCAGGCAATGGAGATGTCCAAGAGAGGACCCCCCTCCCTGCCTCCTTCAGACCGACACGCGTGACCAGTGCCAGTACTCTGAACCCTTTTAAACCCACGTGCAATGTGCCCCAGCCCCTGGGCTGAGCTGCGGCTCTTCAGGCAGCTCTGTCCCTCGGGCAGCCACCCCCGGGCGGTACCTACCCGATTTCTTCTCCGGCTTCTATGTGCCTCGTGCTGAAGAAGGCGATCCTGGGAAAGCGGAGGTCCTGATGCGACATGAAGACCCGCACCGGGATGAGGTTTGGCTCGCAGAGGTGGTTTATGAAGCGGCTGATATTGCCGTAGAAACGGGCATCTATGCAGTACACCTCTCCATCCTGGAGGGAGAAAGGTTGCACGTTCTGTTAGGTGATGTTGGGTTTGGCATTATTCCTGCTACTTGCTTAACCAATGACCAAAGCCCTGGTCCGTCCACTGATACTCTGGAGAGCTTCAAGAAGAATGACCAAGGAAGGCTCAAAAGGACTAAACGCATCCTTTTGCATTAACGGTACCCTGAAAATAGTTTTCTGCACAGCACTGTGCCCCGACAAGCCCAAAGACCTTCTAAAAATGCTCCTGACACTGGCTGGCACATCGGCTCTGCACAGAGCTGCTCTGCTGAAGCCCCAGTTTGGTGCGGTGGGGTTTATGCTCTGTGCAGACAAACAACTTATGGGTAAAAGCCACTGGACAGGGGAACAGGCATCTGTTCTGTCCCCTAATTGAATGTGACAGCGAGGAAACACAAAGCCAGAGCCTAGAGAAAATAGTTTTTTGCAGATAAAAGTGAAAGTGAGAACACAAATCCCCTTTCCATAGGGCCCAGACAGCAGTAATATTTTGTTTTCCATGAAAATAAAAGAACCCCCCTCCGGGCTTTTTTATTCCAGCAGAGAATGACTGTGCAAAGCAGATACTTTAATTACAGGAGCTAATTTCAGTTGCAAAGAGGCCAAAAGCAAAAGGATCCATTAGCAGTGCTCAAACTCCCTTTTGGGCAAGCACCTTGCAATCTTTAATGGATGAGCTGGGTCAGATCATACCGCCCGACTGGTGCAGGAGCCCAGGGAAGATGTCCCAGTGCCTGGAGAGGCGTCACCCACACGGTCCCACACCACACGGAGTGCTCCAAGCTCTGATTTCAGTCACAAGTAATTCTCAGCACTGCTTTCATCCACGGAAATGCCACCTTCCTTTGGCAAGGACAACATCACCCACTGCTACCCTGAGTGACCGTCTGGAAAGATCTGAGCTCTCCGCCACACGAGGCGAGATGTGTTGCTCGAGAACGGAGCCAGCTGCCCCGAGCAGCACAGGCGGCATCCTCACTGCGGCGCGGCTGAGGGGGACAAGTCCCAGAGCAAACCGTGTCCCACCTCGCTACAAGTTACACGGGTGTCGGAGTCGCATGGTGGCAGGTAGAGAGGAAAAGCAGAATCGTGACCTGCTCGGGGGGATGGGGCTCCTTGTCAACAGGGCAGGCAGACTGTAGGGCCGTGCAGAAGTCTGTGTTCGCCTCTTACAAGATCTTCAGTGCTTAAAGCGGAAGGGCGTTTTGATTTCAAATGGCTTTCAGTGACTGTCAGCAGCGATGCAAAAGGTTCCCAGTCGGGCACGAGTCCACACATGGCTTTTTGCTGGCTCGCTCAGCGGCCAGGTGAGGCACCTGGTGCACCTCAGGGCAGCGATCCCACCGGTGTGTCGGTGTCACCAGGAGCGGGGTCAGCAGTTGTGTCGAAAGGCAACTCAGGCATGGTGAACGGGGAGGCTCTGGGGTTTCTCAGAAGGGCAAAGCCCCGGGAAAGCCCTTCTCGCCTGCAGCAGGGCTCAGCTCTGACCGCAGCCTCTCCCAGGTGGAGTGCAGCAGGGCTCAGCACACGCACGGGACTGCAGAAGGTGGGCCTGCCCGTGGGAAGGGGCGGCTTAACCCCAACAGAAAGCAACCACAGCAGCTAAAACTCGGCCTCATCTTTCCCACAAATAGCATGTCTCTTCCAGCTCTCTAGTACAAAGAAAGCTCCCTCTTTCATCTGTGGAAACCCAGAGAGCACCCATTGTGCCGTCTTCCTCCCTGGAAGCCCCGAAATGGCAGCAAGGTTTGGCTGTTCGATCCCTGCCCTCTGTCAGACAGGGGGAGGGACGTGACTGCAGGGCCTGGCACGCTGCATGATTCACCTCGCACAAGTGACAACTCAAGAACAAGGACATCAGGAACGATGTCCCCATCCCGCTCTTCCACTTCAGCTCGTGCCCCACCCAGGCCACTCCTCCAGGGCACAACGGGACCCCGGGGCTGCCCTCCCAGGGCTTGCACCCGTAGCACGTCCCAGTGCTCGGGAGGCAACGGGACCTGCCGGGCTCTGCCCTGCCCTCCCTGCTCTGCCTCGGGGTTCTTTGAGCGATCCCTCACGAGCGGTGCCTGTAACACAGATGCTCCACTCTGAAGATGTGGTCTCTGAAAAAAGACCCCATGCTTGCTCCTGTACTTAAAGTCTCCCTCCTTGCTTTACAAAGATAAAATCCAGTTGTTCTCCCTCGAGGCTGCCAGCCAGGGGCTAACCTCGAGGCCAGGCAAGGCCCAGGCAGTCTCGTGCTCATAAACACACAAAGCAGCGTTAAGTCCCCACTGCTCTTTCATTTTTTAATTACGATTTGACCCCTATGTTTTCAGACAGACTACAAGATTCACACTTACCTTTTTTCAGCTGTTGAATGTCTGTCACTTTTTAAAAAAAATAATAAAGCCAAACTTCTTTGTCACTAGGTGACGACAGACACAAGACAAAGGCTATTTTACAACTTTCCTTGGGAGCCACCCCACTCTCCTGAGTCGCCAGCTTACCTTTCTCCTCCTCTCCTTTCCCAAGGGAAGTCTGAAGTGACAGTCTTGTTTAAAAGCTTTAGATCGCACTTTTCAGAACAAGATTTCTGCTATGAGCCCTCTGCAGAGCAGTGCAGGACAACCAGCAGCAGAACAAGCCTCAGGTCCCTGCCAGGGGATTTGACGGATCCCTTTGTAAGTGAATGGCACCTTTTTCAGCCTTCCAGCTCATGCATCAACATCTTTTTATGAAGAGCTTACAGAGCTGCCAATCAACCCTGCCGCAAGCCTGCACACTCCTGTGCACACACCTGCATACTAACAGCCGCACAGCTGAACTCAGGACGTCCGAAGTTTTAACAGGGGAGCATCTTGCATTAACAACCCCTGCGGGCGGCACGTAACACGGTGGCCTGGAACTGCTGGGCTCTGTTACCATTTTAATGAACCCTAAAGCCTTACGCCTTATATTCTGAACAAAACCCAGGGAGGAAGCAGCCCTCCTCTTTGCAGGCTTTCAGACCGTGCTGTACATCAAGACAGAGATGAGTAATCCCTCTGCTCTTCTGGAGGAGCAAGACCTTGGGCTTGCCTCACGAGGCCCCTTCAGATACAGTACCTTGTTATCAAGGTCGAAGAGGTAGGAGTCCTCTTCACGGACGTCTGCCTCGGAATCGGATATCAGCTCACCAACATACCTGCAGGCAAACAGCAAGGCAGGAATAAGACGCTCGTGCAACCATAAGCTTGGTTTCACCACCTCTTTGTGGTAGGAGGGGAAGGAGGAAGGGATGCAGCCCAGCACTGATCACAACCCATAGCCCCAGGGTCATTTCAGATCCACTCAGGCGAAAGGAGCTTTAACAACTGAAAGCAGCTAAAATCTGGCTCCAAGCCCAGTCTTTTCAGGGCAACACTTTTAATAATAAAAATGGAGTTTTGTTTCCAACTAAATTTACTTTCCCAAGGACCATGTTTTGTTTTGCAATCTCCTTTGTTGGCCAAGATCAAGACATTAATCCAACTCTCCTTATGTTCACTGTCAGACACACGTCCTGGCTCTCCTGTACAATACTGTAATGTGTGTGTTGTTTACATCCCAGTGTAAAAGGTTTGTTTCTGTTCTTCATTTTCCAGGGTATTTTGGCTGACTACATACACTACATACCTGTGAAAGTCTTATTTTAAGAGCCTTAGGTCTAACCTAACCTGGCAGAATCCCTGGAAGGATGTAGGCTTCTTTCTCATCCTTCTCAGACTAGGATAAACCAGAGCTACGATCTCAGTAACAACCACATGTTGTAAAAACAGGCACAAGGCAGCTTTCAGTCAGGCCCTCCAAGCACCACAAAACACATGCTCCTTGGCCTGGCTTGCTGAGAAGGACTCAACATCCACGCCACCTTCCACGCTCTGGCCAGATGCTGGTTTTGATGCAAAATCCCGAGTCACAGCAGCCCCTGCTGCCCGTGTGTTCGCTCATCCGTCTTCCAACCTGTGACACTTCCTGACCTGAGCAGTTTGCAGTCAAAACAAGAGACCCCAGAGGAGAGAAATTGAGCCAGAGGAAGGAATACAAGAAATCAGCAGCACAGTAGATTCTGGTACCAAAGCCTTCCCAGCCTTTACCACAACACCATGGAGTTACAAGCTAAGGACTCACAAAACAAATATTCGTCGTAGCATCAACAGACGCTTCCATGATCGGCACTCTAACGGCTTTCCTCCGCAGCTTTCAAGGCATTTTAGAAATGTTAACCAACCATATCCATTTCCCCCTGTGGCTTGAGGCAGCATTTAACTCCTAGGCTCGGGAAGAGGAAAGCCACGAAACATTAACCCGGGGCGGACCCACGCGCTCGGTGACAAGGGAGCCTTTGGCTGCCGTTCCCAAATCTGAGCAGCCTGGCGAAGCCGCTCTGCCAGACCAGGAGGCTGCTGCGGCCGTGTGTGCTCCTGTTGTTCGCCCCCGCTGCATCTTGTTATTTATTAAGCACTCCCGCAAGGCTGCAGCATTACTGGAAACCACACACTCACCGGTGACCTGAAGCAATAGGAAGATTATGGCCAGGGAAGGAGAGAAATTGCTGTAGCGTGGCACAGTAGCCAGCAGCAGCTAAGAAAGAGCTGAATAATGCTGCACGGAGAGGAACTGTGCTCAGTGGCAGCCACTTCAGGTTTACAAGTCAGTGAAACAAAATAAAAACCAATCTAATTAAAAACTGCTGTTTCCATGTTCCTTTACAGACCATTCCTGTAACTCCTCTCCTTTGCAGGACTGCTCACCAATACAAACTGTTCCCTAATTTCCCTGGTCTAAACAAAGACGTTTAACATGCTGATGGCAAGTAACCACATCTCAGAGCTGCACGCCGCCACTCCTCGCCACAAGATCAGAGCACACCGTGCAAAAACCACGAGCAACAATGAGTCCCCAGCACAAGCTGCGGCATTTCCAGGGGTGTGGGAGATGGGACGGGGCGCCTGGGGCGCCTCTGGCTGAAGGTGTGGCTGCCATACCTGGCTCGATTCAGATAACATCTTATTAGACCATCATGTTTTGTACAGGAATTAAGTATTTGGAAACCACATAATGGACACACGCCAAAAGGAAAACACCAGAACCTTGGAAAAACCTCTGGTTTCTGCATCCCACTAATTCCAAACCTCTCCAAGGGAAGTCCTTAACCCACCGTGCCACCTCCAGCGTGAGCAGTCACGCTACTGAACAAAGAAGCCTGAACAAAGCAGCTTCAAAACAACCCACAGCGACTGTACTAGCAGCAGCAGGTTCTGAGGAGCAGCAAATTCTGGGGTTCGGGAGGAATCTGCATGGAGCACGTGGTGGACTTCCCCAGCTTACAGGCGTGGAAGAGCCCAGAGCGCGCCCCCTCTGCCCTGGAACCCGGCAGGGCAGGCACAGGGCGGCTCTGCCGCATCTCCCTCGCCAGGCTGCTGCTTGCAGGACCTCGCTGAAGGTACCGAGGGGGCTGGAGGGCAGCAGCAGCAGGGTCTGCAGCAGCTGCTCCCCAGCTGCCACCCCGAGGTGACTGCGGAGGGGCTGGCTGGTCACCGCGCTGGCAGAGCCTTGCTCCCAGCTGCTTCCGAACGCTGCTGAGTGCTTCCTACAGAAGCGAGTGCTGCGTGCTGCCAGAGTCTGCAAGCAGAAATGGGAAGGGAAATCATGTTTTGAGTGGTCACACAGAAAAGCAGAAAGCACAGAGCAGGCTGCAAACTAGTATGTGTGTGTGTAAGAAGGGCATTTACACGCAGAAAGAGTCTGCACGGCACCAGAGCCTGGAAGAGTTTTGCAAAATAAAACCACTGGGAGAACTATTCCATGCTCCCCGTGTGGGCATACGTGAAAAAATATGGAATAAAAGTCATTCTCATGCCAATACAATTAGCAACCTTCCAAAGCGGAGGAATAAGCCCAGCACAAATTGACCACCCAGTCAGGGCACTGCTCCAGGCAGCCGATGCAAAATGCAAAATGCTCTTCCACTGAGCTCATCCAGGGAGCTGCTGTGTGCAAGCAGCCCCCGAGCACCGCAGGCACCGGGGCTTCTTGGCCAGAGGTGAGGAAAAGAAGGAACAAAGCCTAAAGGGCTGCACACGCAGAATTAGAGAAGAGGAGATTAGGGCAGCTGGCTTGAGGAAGGGCAATGGAAGAGACTGGAGTTGGCGAGTTGTGCAAATAACGTGTGAGAGAGAGAGAGTGATGGGGACAAGGCGGAACTTGCATGGGCAAGACGTGAATTAGTTCAGCTGTTTAGTATGCAGCTCATTTAGATAACGAAGAAGATAGTGCCTACCACTGAAACAGCCCCAGCAGCTCCTGGCAAGTGTGGAGGAAGAGTTAAGTGTGACTGTGGTATCTGAACCCCACCAGCTCTGACGCGCTCCCCATTGCACCTGTCTGTGTTAATTATAATTACACCGCTGCGCAGAGCTGCCCCGTCTCCCCGGGCTGCCTGTTTACCACTGCTTATTTCTCTCGTGGATTAACATTCCAGCAGGATTTGGTAAAGTCGGTGCCTTTATTCTTTAGAAATTTGCTCGCAGGCTGTGGATCATCTCTGGGTGCTTAACCAAAACAAAGAGACCTGTGGTACTCAACAGGAAGCCCCACCTGAGGACAGACTTGAAACACTCCCCCACAAACAGCAGAGTTTTAAGAAACTCTGGAGAAAAAAAAAAAAGAAAAAAACTCTGAAAAAAAGCAAAAAAACATTTCAGCATTTGGCAGCTCCTGGATGCCTGGAGTCTGCCTGGATGAAACACTTTGCTGATTTACTGCAGATTTTTCTTTTCCTTTATTTGTTTAAATTCTGCAATAATCTTCATCAATCCCCTGCCCGATCCTATACAGCATCAACAACTAGCTCTAAAAAACCCTAGCAAGCGTTTTCATGAAGGTCAAGAGTCCAGTCTTATTTAGAAGATCTTAGCTCACTAGTACCATAATGAAAAAAACACTTTCCAAAATATTTAATAAAGTACATGTATCACTTTAGAGTCTAAAAACTGTGGGGTTCAGCAGCAGTTTTTTCACTTGCCATAAATCTCAACTTTTTTGTTCCCAAGTACTTTTACTGAATCAGGGCCTAAACTTATACTTGACGCCAAGTGCTTTACTGTTCTGCTGAATCAGACTAAAGCCAGAGCTGTGACCCTGGGAAACCTCTTGGGAAGTCAGTACTGAAACGGAAAATGATCCGATTTAAAAGTTGTTCCGAATTCCCACAACCTTAAACATCCTATATATACGTCCCATATGAACAGGCGATGCACCTGCAGCATGACCCAAATCTGTTTTTTCCCCATTGCTCATGTGTCACAGGGATAACAGAGCCCCTGACAACAAGCTCACCACAGATCCCAGCACGATGTAGAGGGGTAGGAAAAGCTCCATGCTGCAAGGAAAAGGACAAACGGAGCAGGAAATGGGATCAGGAAGCCTCGTAGTGAGGGTGAGCAATTCTGCTTTATGCCAATTTGATTTGCATGAAAACCTCTCCTCAAAAGAGGAGCGAGTGCAAGCCATGCCAGCCCTTGGGAAGTGACGCGTTTGCGTGAGCTAATGAAAGCTGAGCGAATAACTTACTCGCACACAAAGGTTCCCAGTGGAATGTCTTGCATCGTTCGCACACCCCAGCCCATTTTTTGTGTCCGGTAGAGCTGCAACCGAGTCCTGGAGAAGAAGAAACAAAACCGTATCAATGGCAGCACGGAGCAGAAAGGCAACAGATTTTTTTTTTGCAGAGGGAAGAACAAAAAAAAATTGCAACCTTCAATCAGCAGCAACTCAACGATGGTTTTGGTGTTTGATCCCCCCGTTCTCACGCTGGTGCCACTACACGCGTGCTCCGCTCCCAGTGCTGCTCCAAGCCAGAGGACAGACACCGGGGGGGCACTGCCTGGGGACCAGGAACGGGTGCCCACCACCCCCTCTCCCTGCCCAGCTGTAGCTGGTGAGGCGCACACCTGGTGCCTGGACGCATTCAGGACTGGCGAGGAGGGCACGGGGCTGGATGCTCTGCGTGGTTACACCGCTGAGGATTCGCACGCGGGACCCCAGAATCCCACCACCTGAATTTCTTTCCCTTTCACGCACACACCTGGCACTTGGGAGAAGGCAGGGAAGCTGGAAAGGGACTTAAGGTTCTGAAGGGAGGGGCGCTGCAGGGGGAGGCAGGGAGCTTACAGTGAATTAAGAACACCCTGAGCTAAGTGCTCTGATCCCTTTGCCCTCTGCTGAGGCCAGTGCATTTAGCTGCTCCATCATATCCAACTCCCTGGATGAAAGACAAGGAAGAAAACGCTGCAACCTGAAACTTCTTGGTGTAATAGCTGCTCTGTGGAATTTTACTGATGGAGTTTATAGGCAGAGAAACAATGCTGTAAGTCATTCTGCCTCCTGCTCAGCCAGAACTTGAGTTAAGTGCAGGATGAACGATCTCCAGGGCTAGGGAACGCTCTCTCTCCCCCCGAGGGAACCAAACCCCACTCTCAGCAATGCTGTTATCGGAATAAAGAGAAATCCGATGCTCACCTTAACTTCACCCTGTTGCTTTTTCCAGTATTTCTCTCCTCTTCCCCCCACCCATCCCCTCTTTGCAGCGTCAGCTCAAACCACGCTTCCTCTCCAGGGCCGATCATTTTCTCGTATTTGTTCACAGCTCCTGGAGCCTTAACCAGGAGCAAAACAGGACGTCAAGAGGACAACTGCTCTCATAAACTGGCTATAGCGCTGCATTGCAGGCTTGAGGAAGATCCCCTCTGTGTTGCCTCGTTCATCATGGTACGACAGAGCTGAGCTCAGGTTTGGGATCTGCTGCTGGGGCCAATGCCAGCAGCAGTGGGACCACGGCTTCACTCTGAGCTGGGTCAGCCTGCCAGACAGGAACATACGTACTGCCTTGCAGAGTTCACTTGGAGCAAAACTGATAAGGAAATGCTTAAAATGAAAGGGGAGCACCCACGTGCCAAGCTGAAGACCAAACAGCAGGAGTTTTACACATTTTCTCCGCAGGGACCTCAAGCACAGCTCTGCCAAGCACCTGACCTCGCCATAGCTTCCCAACAGAGCCACGCTCCCAGGCTCCTGGTCGTGTTTCCAACCCTTCCTGTCTTTCAGAGAAACGCTTGAGCATGCAAGAAAGCAGCAGCATCAGATCTAGCTGTATGAGCTCCTAAGTAAACACCCACGTAGACACTGGAGCTCTGGAGTTTGGCAGGGAAAACCACAGAGGAGTAAAGTTCTGTGGAAACGCATCCAGCCTTTTCCTTGCTTATTTTTAATGTTGCAAGATGGCCTTGGACATACGAAGCCCACAAAAAGTGTTATCAGTAGCATAAAAAAAATGCAGAAGTTTTTTTTCCAGTGGCATTGCTTAGAAGTTTGTCCCGATACATTCAGTACAGTGGCGAACTTCTCCAAAGCAGAGGTGCAATGCAAAACATTTTAATATTTAGTCTGGCACCAAAGCCATAACAGCCTAATCTGCAGCACTGAAGCCAACAGGTATTCAAATATCCAGTTCAGGGGGAGTCAGGCCAATAACTGGGAAACCTTAAGCAGCCAAGTTTGTGCATACTGGCCTGTATCTGTAATGTAAACAGCTAGCTTACAAGTTCTTCTGAACGCAGGCTTTGCGTTTTCTGTTGCTGTTGTTTTTTTCAGAGCTCTCTACCTGAGAAGATACATCCAGGCTGCTCATGCACAAGCAATTTGTATGTTTTATGGTCAGGCTGATGAAAGAACAGCACAGTTCCCACATGACGGGGCAGAGGCAGGGCACAAACCAGCCTGCTGCTGCTTCATTCCCACCGGCAGCGTGGAGGAACCCACTGTGCCTCCCACCACCGCGTGGTGGCACCTGCCCCACCTCTCTTTCACCCCTGGAAGCCCTAGCTTTTGTGGGTTCGCAGGCGGAGCTGAGGCTGGGGGGGTTCTGTGGTTTGGGGGTGTTTTTGCCGTGACAGCTGCGTGTGGATCCTCCTTCTCACCTGAGCCCATTCTGCACCACCCGGTTCCTACAGGTCCGCCAGCACGAGCACGCGTGGTTACACTCAAAGATCAGCGGCGGCTCGGCCATGTTGAACTCAGGCAGGAGTCGGCCGTCCTGAAGAGGAGATGCATTGAAGACTGGGTTAGTTTTCTGTTTCTGTGACCCCTCCAAACCAGAGGCAGGCCCAGAGCAGAATTTCCCCGAGTACAAAATGGGCCAGACAACCCCAGCACGGAGGTATGCCCCGACCTCCCCCAAAATAACCTCAGACCTCAACTTCTGCAGAGGCTCTCCTCCTCCCTGAGAGTGGCACACAAGCCGCTATCACAAACAGCTGACGAACAGCAAAAAAACACTTAGATTTTTACTGCCTGGCATCACCCTATGCACCACCAACAAAAAACTATTTTACGGTGCTTTGCAAAAAATGGTGTGCATCATCATTATCATCATTTTGCAGTGCTGGAGGGGAGAAGCAGATGCTTTGTCTATCTCTGGAATAAAGCCTAAACATCCAGATTATAAGGCCAGTACACCCAAGTTCTAAACCACATTATCTTCCCAAATAACTCTCCCAAAAAAGCTACAATTCAATTATCTACCAACCATATAGGATTAAGAAAGCGATAGAGGCAGTTCATCATATTTAACAAATTTAGCTTTTATGGCTTTAAAGATGTAATCACCTATTAATGTGTAAATAAAATGGCTACAAAGCAAAGAAAGATGCCAATATTCCCCCTGGGAGAAACTTGCAGAGATTCGCAGAACTTCTGATCTTAGCAGAACCTGTCCAAATATTAACCTCAACACCTCCCTGGAGGATTGAAGCATACTTACCCAAAACAAACCAAGCTTCTGGCAACGCTGAAGTTAAAACATATTTACTTTGCCTTCATCCAGAAGGATCGCGATAAATAAAGGCAGGCAAAATCCCTCTACTACCCTCCCCCTGTTTACATATTACAGCATTTTCTATGTTGCTCTGAGATAGAAGCTGATTTCACGCATGGATTTCTAAATGCTCTCTATCACATGGGTATAATTAATGGCTCAGCTGGCATGACAGCAACACAAACAAATAACAATGGAAAAGCTTCCCTGAGTACACATTTTGTTATTATCACATATGCCTCAAAGCTGAGACTGCAACTTTAGGCATTTTAAAGTAAAAATTAGAGGAGCTGTGCAAGAAACTGTTTTTAGGTACTATCAGAAATTCTGAATTTTGCCAAATTCAGCTAGCCAACATTCATCTAACCAGATACGAAGTTCTGTGTCCTCACCTTATCATACCAGCAGCGCATACTGAGTTGGCCACACATGCAGTTACTGGAGGAGCAGTCGTCTATACATACACAATACTGAAAGAGAAGCAAAAGGGGTCAACTCTAAGCCACTCTTGTGTAAGTGAAAGAGCAACTTCTGTAGCTGGGCCAGAGAGGAAACCACAAGGCTTCACCTCCTGCCTGTTGCTGGAGTGCCTCCCAAGCACTTCCAAAAGAGGCCCTTGCTGCAGCTCGTTAGCCAGAATGATAACCAGACTCATCAGTTCAGTGGAATGTTTACTCAGTTCCTTATTTCTAAGTACAACGAACATCAAAGGACTCTGGCTTGCAGAAGATCCCATAATGAGCCATGTTACTAACCTTCCTCTGGACCTTATGAGCTGTACTCCACGCTTGAGGACAAGGAAAGCTCTGAGAAGGGACCAGAGCTGGGGATGACACGATGATATTTCTCAGTCCTCCCCTGCTGCATGCCTCTCCCCACACGGGTGCTCCAGCTGGCTGCTTCCCCAGCACGCCCCCAGCCAGCGTGGTCCCACCACCGGCTGCTGCACAGCGGGGCTTGGCCTGGGGAAGTTCCCTTCAACCATCCCCGAGCTGCACCTGGAGAGGAGTCACCCTCTCTCAATGCTTCCCCTCCTCTGCTTCACAAGCCAGCCTTTTGAGGAGATCCAGTATCACAATTGAAGGCCTTGGCCTGGGTGCTGCAGTCACTAGAAGACAGCACGAGGAAGGGCTCCCAACAGCTTCACTGCCTCTCCAGAGCCAGAACAGAGGCAATGGCTAAAGGGGAGCTGCATCAGGCAGCACCAGATGGCTGATGCTGCAATGCACAGCCAAACGCAGAGGTTAGAGTAAGTCTAGGAAAGGACAAAAAGCAGAATCCTGTCCCCTAGAGCAAGAGCTGGAATCCAGGACTACAGCCTTAGCTTGGATTTGATGACAACGGTAGGACGAGATATTCCCATTCTGAATGCAAAACCTGTGCTGTGGCGCAGCGCACTGCAACGTCTCTAAGCGCACACACCAGGACAGGAAAAAACACAGGGATACATAGAGTCCCTCACCTGTAAATGAGTGATGTTTCTATCGATGTCCATTGGGGATGTGACACAGTTCTGCGAAACGTATTTGTAGTTGCTAGGACAAGGCTCACTGTCCACTGAATTGACGCAGGGAATCGGGATCCTCTCGTAACCCCGGGCAATGTCTCTGTCAGAGGCAGAAAGAATTGTCACAGAAGAAAAGCTCCCCCGAACAAGGGGACATTCAAATGACATCCTGGGGCAGAATTACTGTCTTTGATCACTGAGCATTCAAAGCCTGAACGCAATTCAGACTAGAACAGAGTTCATTTCTTTCCGCTCTCCCTTACAGATTGTTCTTTGTGCGTGCAAATATTTCCATTTGGAAGGATGAATTTACAAGCCTGAATCAGCATGTGTTTAATTCCCGCTAAGCTCAAACTGACCTTCGCACCAGTTTAGAAAGCTAAGCATGCACTTAGAGTCCTTTCTCAAACCAGGCCTCCAGCCTCCCCCTCGCCAGGGCTGTATTTCACAACCACCAAGCAAAGCCAGCCAGATTCTCACCTGCTCACTACCTTCTCTATCTGGGCAGGCTTGTCAGTCGACGATTCTCTAAGAGTCTTGTTCATCTGTAGAGCCACCCAGACCTGAGAGTTAAGGCTGGAGCACTGGAGTGGAGTCTCACCCTCCTTGTTCTTTAAAGTGACATCCGAGCCACGGGAAAGAAATAGACTGCAAAACAGCAAGAAAGGATAAGCATCCCCCAGAGAAACTGTGCAAAGGGAAAAGGAACTGAATCACGTCTCCAGCCAGCCCTTAAGGGACAAGGTAGAATCTGTAGCAGTGAATAATCACCTGAGTTTTCTTTATTAAGCATGGTTCAGTGAATCCTTCTACACGAAGGCGCTGGCAGAAGCCACAGACTGGAGCTCTGGGCAAATCTTGCCTTGCTCCAGGCATGACAAGTGCCTTGCTGGTAGCCAGCCTGACTTCAGGCAGGCTGGAAACTCTCTCTGGCAGGGAAAGACAAGGGGAGGGAAGAGTAGGATGGAAATGGAAGAGTCCCATGGGAAACTGGTATTGGACTCGGCCCCTGTTTACATTCACCAGCTTTTGGTGAGGACACATACTGAATTTATTCCTAGCAGCGCCTAAACGAAACAAAAGCCCCGTTACTCTATTATGCCACAAAAAAAAGCTTTGATCGAGGATGCCCAACCCCTTTGTGCTGAGAAGCCCATGCTGAGCAAAGCCCCTCAAGCCTTCTGCCCAAGACTCCAGGACTACCCCTACTATCTACTATCTTTTGTGACCTTTTTTACAACAGCTCTGGCAGCAGCTAGTATTTCAGACCCACCATGCCTAGGAGCAGGGCACCAGAGAAACAAGCCCTCCATCCCAAATTTGGTCTGTGTGTAAAAGCCAAAGGCTGTCCCGAGCTTCCAGCCAGCACCCGGGCAGAAAGGAGCGACCAGGGGAAGGGGGAGAAGTGGCGGGGCTGGAGCCATACTTACACCACACACTCGTAGCGGTTCTCTCTGGCTGCGATGTGCAGGGGGGAGTCTCCGTGAATATTCACCGCGTGTAGATCACACTTAGCAGCCAGCAGTATCTCCGCAATGTCAACGCAGCCAGAGAAAGCAGCCCAGTGCAAACAAATATTTTCCTCCTGGAGGGGAAGAAAACAGAGCAGAGAGGCTGTTTAGCACATTACAATCCTATTGCTTTGGGACTTCACCATCCTCAGCTCTGCACCTGGGGCATTCAACACGTAGTTCCTTTCTCCTCCCCTGCACTGCTCATTCCGGCTGGGAGTCCCGAGGCAGGCAGGGGAATCTCTGCGGAGACGAGCAGGGAGTTCTCACTCCAGCCGCCTCCACACGCCGAAGACGGGGAGGCTGCACGCAAAGCGGCCCATCGCCTTCCCTGTGCATGCAGACAAATCGTCTGTCTCTAAGCCACAAAACAATCTGGATCAATCCACGAGAGAGGTGACAGACACGAACAAGCACACTGGAAAAGGCTAGAAGCTGAGCTTCCCCAGCCCAGACACGCAGCAAAACTAGCATGTCTCCCAGGGTTATAAAATGAGAGAGAAGAAGTGTCTGCCGAGCCAGAGCAGAGCACAGGCTGTAGGGTATATGAAGGTGCTAGGAAGAGAACCAGGAGGCACACGGAAAGCAATCAATCCGACTTCAGGCATCTCTTAAATACTGTATGTACTCATCGCTCACTAGCTGCACTAGAAATAGCTGAACACTCATCTTTTTGATGGAGGTATTTTAAGCGATGATACTGTTTTCTGTTACAGTGCAATTTGCAGCACACTTTAGAGTCCTTCCCCCTGACAGGCTCTAAAGATGCCGAATACAACAGTGCAATGATAGTAATGATCACCGAACTTCTTTTTTCAAGTAAAAATAAAGCACATCTTTTAGTCATTGCAACTTAACTTAGATGTTCTCTAAAACGAGGAGGCTATTAACATACACCAGGGAGTGGGGAGGCCTCTTTCTGCACGGCTTCTGCCTCCCACCATGGGTAAAACATATAGGAAAACTCCTCAGCACAACACACCAATCTACGAAAAAATTAATCCTGTCGACTGCACACCACACGCTGCTGCTCAGACACATTACAGACACCTAGATTTGCTGCTTCGCACCGGCTACTGCCTAACAGCAGCGTAATTACAATCAAAAGCGTTTCTCGCCAAGGATGATGTTTCCCAGCACAAGCGACAGTGCTTCTTAATGGCTGCAATCAGGAGACTCCGCGCTGGAGGTACTGTAACGGATATGCCATGCATACATCTGCTGAGGGGATATTTTTCTTTTAAGTAAATTGTTGACTGAGACGATTTGATTTTCATCATTTAACGTGTGATCTTGTAGCTGGCAGCCAAAGGCTTCTGTGACAGCTCAGACAAGAGACAGTTCTATTCGGAGTCCGTGCTAGGGCTCTGAGGCCATGCAACAACCCAAAAAGTCACCGCTCCCACCTCGATTCTTGCTCTTAGGAACAGTACCAGGTCTGGATCTGCCTGGAACGATTTCAGTTACCAAGGAAATGGAGACTCCTACTGAGAAGGGACTTTCAGACTGGGGAAGGCGACACCCTGAGAACAGCTGGGGTCATTCTGCGCTCCATGAGACAACCGTGCCTGCACCTACCCCTGCCAGCACCCAACAGGCGCTAGAAGACGTGTTTGGGAAGACAAATACAAAACAGTGCTTATATCCATTGGAACCAGAAAAGCACTAGCAGCCTTGGACAACAAAACGTATCACCATGAGGTATGCTAGGGAGTGAGCTGACGGCAGGGTAAGTACTTTGTTGTAACTTCTGTGCATGCAGGAAGCAGTGAAGCCAGTTGCCCCTCAGTTACTAAACTATCTCACGTCTCCTACAGACCAAAGCCTGAAGGAGCTCATCACACCCTGGTTCATACCCAAGCTTGCCTTGCAGGCACTTGTGGGGTTTCAATACCCTAAAGAGAGATGGGAAAAAGTAAGGAATACACTAGTAAGAAAAAAAGGAGTTGTGCTGATTAACAAGCTCCGAGCAGAAGTGTGGATGTAGTCTCCTTTTCCCCCTTCAGTCATCTCCCTCTCCTTTTCTCTTTTTAGTTGAAAATCCCCATGAAAACAGCTGACAGACACACGGGGCCCCCAGAGCGCCCACCTGAGGCGCTGAGCAGCGGAGCCCTTCCCACTCAGGCAGGTTTTACAGAGGTGAAGCAGGCCAAGAGCAAGCTCTGGCACGCTGGCACACTCCGTCCACGTTGGTGGCTAGGGGTTTGTTGTGCCTAGGAAAAGCCAGACGTGCAATATTTGCTGGCAGAGTGGCTGCAGCATCCGCCCAATCCATCTGCAGAGCACGAGCATGAGCTCGTGCCCCACAAAAAGCACGCAAGATGCCCCCAACACGCACTGGCCCATGAACAACAAGGAGTAGTCAAGTCTGGTCCTGAGGGCGATCGTCCCGGCACAGCATCCAGGCGACAGCAGGACAGACCCAGGCAGACCAGAGGCAGTGATGCACAGAGCTAACTACGCCCTGCAGCACCACGTACAGCATCCTTACAAGCTACATCAGAGGAGCCAGAGGAAAAGGACTGCGTGCCCGCTTGTAAAGCTTCTTCTACAGCACGGAAGAATATTCTCCCACCAGGCACTCGCCTCCACCTGTGTCAAGGGATCACTGTGCCTTCCTGCACTGAGCCTGAAATCGGTGTTCTTGGGCTCGTTTAGTTTTTAAGCAGAGATTGTGAATTAATTCTAAAACCGATTGTCCAGGAGGAACCTCACATTGTCTCGAATGTTGATGTCCGACCCCTTCGCCAGCAGCAGCTTCACCAGCTCGATATGCTTGTACTCAGTGGCCCAGATCATCGGCGTCCAGCCTCCGTCGTCCTGGGGAGGGAACGGAAAGGGTGAGACATGCAGAAGGGGCAGGACTGTCTCCTGCTGACGTTCACATGCGCCCTGGCAGCCACAGCAGGGTGCACTGCCTGGGAGCCACAGACCCCTTCCCTCCCCACGTAAGCCTCACTGCACTCCTTCAGTCTATGCTGCTGCAGGGAAAGGTCCCTCAGGGTCCTGCAGAGCCCGGCAGGATTCGAACCAATCTGCCTCAGCAAACTCCAGTTTATTTGCAGCTCAGCACAATGCCGATGGATCTCAGGGGGTTCAAACCCAGATGACTGTCCAAAAGGCACGATGAATGCCGAGCGTCTGTGAAAGCTCTTGCAAAAGCTCACAGAAGCTCTGCAATGGCGAGTGCTAGGCTAGACCTGTCCCACAGCAAGACCACAATCCCACCTCTCTCTTAGAGGAGCACAGTTGCACCCTTGGGGAACAGGCTCCTCCAGCAAATTCAGGGTCAAGGAGAAATTGCAAATGGAGATACACAGAGGAAAAGTTTCCATGAGGTCAGCGGGGCGAAGGTTTCTAAAGCAGGGCAGAAGGAAATGCCCACGGCACTGCCACCCTGTCACCTTTCTCACATCCTCCCCAGCAGCAGGGCTGCCTTCCAGCGACCAGACAGCACGCTGGCAAGACTCTTGGCCCTGCCCGGAGAAGAGCAGCTTCTGCACCTTGCAGAAAGACCTCACCTGGCAGTTGACATCCATCTTCCCGTTGGACAGGAGGTACTGAACAACATCATAGTGCCCCTTCTTGGCAGCCAAGTGCAGACACGTGGAGCCCTCCGCATCCTGGACAGAAGCACAGAACAAGCACTCAGGGAACACCCCCTGAAAAGCAGTCTTGTTTCAATCCAAAACATTCTGTTTATACTTTTTTTTTTTTTTTTTGCCTTTTCTATTAGTACAGGGCTTAACCCAACACCTGGCAGCAGGGCAAAAGGGGCTGAGAGCCTCCACAGTGACCGAGACCCAGCGTGCCCACAGCCATGTACCGAGACAGGGGATAAAAAACATCAGCGATTGTTGAAAGGAGAAATGCTTCTGGGAGCTGAGAATACAGGGTCTGGTGTAGATGGGCAGGCTGGGGCTGTGAGTCATGACGGAGACACTCCCACACCAACACCGAAAATCTCGTCTGGAGTCTGATTTTTATCAGACGCTTACATCCCAAGAGCTTAGCACACAGCAAGGCCTGGAGAGCAGGAAATAAAGAGGAGGAAATGAAAACCTGACAAGCAGAACGATTCCTTCCTACTACGGAGTTTTCTGATGGAGGATTTGCCCTGAACAGAGAACACAGCACAGGGATGGGGAGCAAGGATGGGAAGCCTCGGGTCAGGGACTGTACCGAGGGGGCTCCCTGGGGCAAAGGAGGGGTTTGCACTCTCCCCTAAAAGCCTGACACATCCGAATAACGCCACAGCCTTCCCCTTAAATCAGTATGAGCCAAGTGCAGCTTCTCCATGGAGAAGCTCTCTGCAGAGAGCCAGCATGTTCTAATATAGATTTTCTGCAGTTTTGGAGTGGGGCTGGTACCCTCCGTTACCAGGATCGGCAGCTTCAATCCGGGGTCTGAGAAGCCCCCACCCCTCGCCCTGCAGGCCGGGCACGCTGGGGCACCCCCTCACCAGCTACTTCTTGATTCTGCAGTGAAATGGCTGGAGCTGATTTCCAACTGCAATGTTGCCACTTTCAGAAGATGACTTAATTTAGTGCAAGAAACTAATTAACATAATAAACTAGTCTAGACTTCAGACATGATCTCAGGCTTCTAATTTGCTTTTGCAAGCTCGGGATGTTTTCCTTCCTTTTACCTTTAGGAGCAGGAAACCTCTTTCCTCTCTGACATGAATAAATCAGGTGAGAGACATTTAGACTGCTGCAAGGTGCTCGGGACAGTGGCCACCATGAACACGTAGGAGCCTCCCCTGCCCTTTCCCCGTTCCCAGCTCAGAACCAGCCTCCCAAGGAGCCATTTAAAGGCTCATGACGGACTGCCGTTCTTATCTTGTGCAATCCTCCCAGCCTAGCTAGCTGCTTCACGAAAAGAGCACCCCAGCCCTGCCGTACTCCCCAGCAGCAGGACAGGAGCGAGCCAACGGCTGCAGGCTGTAACAATAAGAAGTTCACATGGGGAGGGTTCCCGTGCTCCAAGCAGAATCTGATTTAAGGGTTTGATAAACGATCTGTGTATTTTCCAAGATTGCAAAGCAACCAGAGCATGCTAAAGATGAACAGACAGCTGCATTTTATTGTATTTGTTGAAATTAAGGGGTAGAGAGTTTAAAGACGGGGTCCAATTTTGCCACTGCTGCGTGACTGCGAGAAAGCACACATCAGGCCTTTGGAAATCAAAGCTTCCTCTGTCATTTTTGCTGGCTTTGCAAGCACCTAATTACCAACCCATTTTAAAATGTCACCCCCAAAATCTCATTATTAATTGCCTGTAGAGAAGGAAACGCTGAAATCAAACTCCAAACGCACTGCAGTGGGCTTCTGACAGTAATACTCAGTGGTCTCGTATCTAACCAAATACCCCCACATTTGGTGACGTGAAGTGATGTAGTAACAACAGCATTTCCCCACGTGCACAGAGCCATGACACTGCATCATTAAAATACCACCACCACCAACCACAGCCTTTCCAAGCCTTTGAGCCCCAGGCAAACAAGTCCATTTCCCTCTTCCTGGGCACTTCCACCCAAGTCTTAAAACCCATCATGAAAGAAATAACAGACAGAGGCTTCTTCAGGAGAAAAGGATAAGGAATAAATTGCTACCTTAGGATCTACTAGTGCTCCAGCCTTGATAAGGTATTTCACAGTTTCCAGGTGGTTGTTTTCCGCTGCTTCCATCAGTGGGGTTCTCTGGTCTTCAGAGCAGCTGTCTATATTCGCACCAGCCTGTTAAGAAGCCAAGGCAAATACAAGGACAACTGTAATCGTTACTAGTTAGCAGAGGAAGGATGTGGGAGTAGAGATTTAGTAGCAAGTTGTTCCTGAAATTTGGCCATATTAAGCTTGAGGGAAAAAAAAAAAAAAAAAGGAAAGAAAGCAGTCAAACTTCACCTGTTACGGAAAGCAGCACACACTGCTTGCCCTCTCTCCTGCCTTCTACAGCCACCAACCAGGGCATAAGGAAGCAATGAGCTGCTGTTAAACAACTCTTGTCGCTAATGCTTTTTGTCCTGATGCTTCTTGGATAGCCTGGGTAACAATTCTGAAAAAAATCAGTACTCTTCTTTTTCCAGAAGCTTTGTCCTCCCTGCTCTATCATTTCTCCAGACACGATGAACAGGCAGACAGTGCTTCCCAGCACCCTAAGCAGTAGGAACAACTTGCTGATTGCAACAGAGGTGGGAGATGTCAAAAATTCTGGAGACTGGCTGTTTCTGTTGAAGTCAACGGTAACATTTCTACAGATGTCTCTACGAATTCATTAAGTCCAACACACAGTGCCTTGGACCAAAAGCATCTTCTTTTCCAGAACTCTACCGTCTCATGCATCTTGCCTATTTTAACTCTTCGGTTTAGCTCAGTAATCGACCCAATACTTAAAACCAAAAGAAAATTTGGGAAACAGCACAACTCTTGGCAGATCACGCATGCATATATGCACGAAGCTAAGAGCTGCTTACAGCAGCATCACACTGACTCAGCTTCACCTGGCACAAGATGGCCCCACTGCTTCTAGGTGCTTCCCACTGAACGTATTTGTTTTGCTTACTTTTAAATAGTGAGAGCGACTCAGACCAAAGAAGAGGTATTTTAAGTTTAACACGCTGGGGACAGTCCCAGCCAAACACTGCACTACTGCAATAGCCAGACTTCAGGGAACAGACAAAAATGTGAAGGATCCTGGAAACAAACCAGCCCTTCTGATACTTGATTCGAACTGTTTGTAATATCTTGCAAATTTTGCTCCTTTTACTCCTATGAGTCATTCTGTTGTCTTCACTTGCAGTAACTCGAGTGAAGCTGCACCTTCAAACAGCACTGTGCATACTGAGATGCAACATCTCAGCGGGCTCATTTTCAAAAACGTGGCATTGACACTTTCTCAAAAGCTTTTTAAGGTTTACTAGTCACAAAGGGTAACCAAAACACAACCAGGCGCTCAGGACGATGTATGCCAGTACTAAAAATGAAAGCTATAGCTCTTTAAAGGCTTCTGTTTCCTTCACATCATATTACAGGGTTACTCTCACTGAACTGCTATGCCTTCCACCATCTTCCCTCACTCAAATTCATCACAGCCTAAATCTCAGACAACAGGTGAAACTTGCATCTTTCCTCCTCTTCTTTTCACATACTTGGCATTTGCACTGCAAAGGAAAACCCTGCTGCAGTTTCTCAGTTTTTGACAGAAGGGAAGACAGGGTCTGCTAGCTCGCAGGCTCTAGAGCCTACCCACCATCCTTACAGAGAGAAACTTGGCAGCAGCTCGCAGCTCTCCCGCAGACTGCCAGTGGTCAGCCTGTGCTGGCACATCTGGCAACGCACTACGCTGCCGGGTGTGCTCAGGCACACGGGCTCCCACCTGCTCCACGGTGCCCCACATCAAAGCTTCACGTGCTCACTGCCCAGACAGCAAAGCTTGTCTGGAGAACGGCCTAGAAAGTCAGCTTCAGTCGTGTCATCTGAGTGTTCACACTACTCTCCGCCACTCCTCCTGCAGCAAACCCTGAAAATCAGGAGGTGTTTCAGTGCTGATTTTCAAGTGTGCTTTAGCTGTGTGGGGCAGGAGACCAAAAACCACAGAAAATTGCTTGTACAGAAAAACGTAAGTGGAGACAGACCTGAATCAGCATATGGCAGATGTCCACGTGGCCAGACTCAGCGGCAGCATGGAGAGGGGTTCTCTTACTCTGATGCTCCATTTTAAAATTAGGGTCAATTCCATCCACTGAAAAACAGAGCAGAGATGCTTTCAACCACAATTCAGAGATTAGAGAAAAGTGTAACAAGAGCGTCCCCAGCCCATCCTCAGCCCTTCTCATGTCTCACTACGCACACAAGCCAGAAAGCTCTCAGGGTAGTCCCATGGACATTCGATATGCAACAGCCCTCAAACCAGGCGCTTCAGAAACACCATGGAATATAATACCCTTAAAGCACTCCAATTTCTACACAGGCCATCTCCCTCAGATTCACAATTCCCCATCTCTCACTGCAACAAATACCATCAGAACCACACCAGGATAAAAAGGAAAAAAAAATGCTGCTGTTGTAAACAACAGAGTCAGTACTACCCAGCTTTTTTGTCTCAGGACCACTACTAACTGCACTTGCTATTAGTGATCCTCTTTGCATCCCTGTAAGCACAGGCTGCAAAGTGGATGGAGCTCCTCCAACGAACACGAGCTCAGGATCTGGCCAGAGATTCTCACAGCTGTGCAAAGACTGACAGATGATGATGACAGCCAGACAAAGATGTCTGGGCACGATAACATGTTGCATATGATGAGGCCATAGTTAAATATCAATGAATAACATTTTGGTGCTATTGAAGACATGAACAACGAAGCTAACCCTTGCTAGGAGAAAAGAGAAGAGTCTGATAACGCAAAAGAACAGAGAGCATCCAAAAATGTACTGCAAAGTACTGGAGTGGAAAGGAAATGATCCCAAGTGAAACACTGTGTCCTTCACAGGAGGAGATTCCTCTGGAATATTTGTTGGTAAAAACAACCCCAGCCAGATCTAAGTCAGCTGGTGACAGTTATGTACCCCCAGAGCAAAGCCCCATGTATTGAAGGTCTCTTCCTTTCTGCTCTCTTGCTGATTGGTCTTAACTTAAACATACTCCCATCTTTTTACCTCTCCCCTGGATGCAAATAAACAGTTACCCACTGCATGGAGAGGCAAAGTTCTGCTGGACTGGAAAAATCACACATAGGTCATATGGGGGCAGGAACAACTTCTCTGGATAAAACCATGTCCAAATGCAGAAGCGAGCCGGGAGCAAGTCCACATTTTCACAGCCATTTCTGATGACACATTACTTGCAAAAGTGGCTTTCTCCTCCAACACCACTCACAAGGGGCAGTGGGGAATATGACGTGCTGCCATGCTGGGAACTGGACTCTGGCAACTGCCTGGCAGGAGCTGGGAGTACTGCCAGACACGCAATATCCTGGGAAAGAGCCACCTACCCAACATAAGCAGGACCTTTTGCAGCTCTCCTTGCCTTGCAGAGAAGTATAACTGCTTTGGATGGAACCGTAACTTCTTGGGTCTGCAGGAGTGGGGAGAGAGGCAGAATTAGTACTCACTGAAGAACATCCCCAGCATTTTACCCCAACCCACACCATGGGCATGACAAAGTCTGTCCCTAGAGAACAGCTCGAGTGCCAGGAATAACCAAGAATATCAACACTCCAGAAGGAGGAGATATTCAAACTTCCAGCTCCAACCACAGCCAGCCTTGTTGTAACAACGGCCATACCTATTTTCATGATGCTAATCAAAAATCCTGGATCCTACTACTGTAAATGGGAACTCCTAGTAGTGACAGCTGAAGTTAGAGGGCCGAAGAAAAACTAAATCTTCCAGACAAATCACTACGACATTTAGAGCTATAGCTGCTCTCTTGAATCGGTGATCTGTTGGGACTAACAATTGATTGGAGTGAATAACAATGCGCAAGGTATCAGTGGCAACAAAATCCAGAGAAGCTAAATCTCAGTATTCTCTACATTAAGCAACTCCTCTGGGAACTGGAAGACACAGAGGCCTTTTTCTTACTTTTCTGAGTCCAGGGCAATCAGGGCACTTTCCAGAGTTTCTTTAACTGGTCCCTGGGTCAGGCTAGTAGTAGGCTTTGGAAAAACTGAAGACCCAGCTAAGTCAAACCCCTCAGCAGCCGAACTTTCTGGCTTGTCTTCCTCTGACAATCGCGTTCCAGTGCCACTGAAGAGAAAAACAAGAGACAGCCAAAGCACAACCATTAAAAATATACAACATTACGTGTATCTTATGCCAAAGAAGGGAAGGGAATGGATTTTAAATCGACAGATAGTGTAAGCAAAATTGAAATACAAACCAATATATTTTACAGCCTTTTTGGTAAGAACTTGCCCTGAAAAGTAGTTTCATTGCCCTATGATTACATTTTGATGTACTCTGTGCAATAACAAACAGAAGAACACGGGGCTGAGTGCACTGCCCTGCTCCTGCAAGCCACGAAAGCCATCGGAACAAGATCAGAACACGTGGGAACTCAGAGCACTGCTCATCACAGGGATGGCTCTGTTTGTATTTGGTTCTGGTTTGATTTTTGATTCTTCATACCTGTCTCCATCGCTGTAAGTCAGCAGCTGAGGCTAGATACACCGTATGAATTTCCCTCTCATTCACCAAACCTGGCAACATCAACTCATTTCACTATTATTTCTTTGCTAACAATAAGAGGAAGGAATCGTATTAACTCCTAAACCCTTTCTATCTTCACAGCCTCTGCCCCAGCTCACCCTGTGGTTGCTGGGCTCCTCTCTGGCACAGCGAAGAGCACAGAATACGCTTGTAAATTCCTGTATTGGAGCTTGGCTTGTCAGAGCAGGACCAGAAAATGCTTTCCTCTGCCAGGAGGAGCACAAGCATTCAGATGCAAAGCATGGTCTGGCACAAGGGTTGAGGTTGCCACATGCTCCCAAGCTCACCTCCCTGTCGTGGTGTCAGCCCTTCCCTCCACAGCTGCTGGTTTCTGCTGCTCGTAGGTCAGCGACACTGTTGAGGTCGTGTCTGCTTTTGCTATTGTCACCTCCTTTGCCTTGGAGGCCTCTTCCCCGCAGTGTGGGCAGTAGCTCGTGTCGTTGACCTGGGAGGCACAGCTCTTGTGGAAACGGTGGGAGATGCTGCTCTCAGGCTGACACTCCATGAAAGTGCCCTAAAAAAACCACAGAGGAGATATTCACACCTTGGTCACTACGTGCCTTACCCCTTCTACATGCTTCATCCGCAGAGCTCTTAAATACTTCATTCATCACCACTCTTGTCCCTTGTGCTTCCAGTACAGTAAGCAAGCACTGCCACTTTAGAAGAGAACAAAACCAAGGTAATGGGAAAAAACTCACTTGGTTAGGAACTGCAAAGCAAGTTTTTAATTGCACTTGGCAAACAGAACCAGAAAGTCCCATTTTCCAGCTCTTTCCTCTAACACTTGTAAGTTCTTGCTTACGTTTCTAGAAGTGCCAGTGTACTGTAAGGATGCCCCCAAAACTGGAAAAGAAAACTTCAAACCTGTGTGCTGAGCCAGCGTTAAAACTACCTAACAAACCTGCACGCAAACCTTTCAAGGAACTACATTAACATAATTAAACCAGCTGTTAATCCCAATGAAACCCAAAGCATGCGACTTCTCTGCTTGGACCAGCCCTGGTTTTATGCTGTTTAACCCCAATAACGTGGCTGACTGCTCATTCAACAGATGTGAGCAACCTTTCCTAAAATTGTTTTCTCTTTCCAGCGAAGTCCTCCGAGCTGAACTGACGGTACCCTAGAATTCATCGCTCTATCCTGTTAGTGCTACCTAAAGCCCTACCGTGCTGTGTTATTAGTGACTGATAACCCAGACAAACACTCCCAGGTTCTCCTTTATGAACTATGACATGTCACTCAGAGATGCAAGAGCATTTAAGGAAAGGTTAGCCAAAGCCCACTCTTCTCCTGAATTCATGGTCCTCCCAAGAAATCTAATTAACTCTATTTCAGCTTTGTAAAATGTCTTTAAGGGTTTTGAGGATTTTATCTTTTAAATGATCTTTGACTCAGCATGAAAACTCAGGATGGCTCCATTTATTACACTTACTATAATGTTGAGACTACTGTAGCATCTTTCATTGAGTTATCTTAAAGAACTCTAACATCAGACAATTAAGCTGCCCCATCACCCCGGGAGGCCCTCGACTGGTGTTTTACCAACAGGGAAATAGGACACTGACATCTTAAAGGACTGGACCAATGCTATTAAAAGCCTCAGTGGCAGAGGTGGAAGAAGCAGCTGGAGATCTCAAACACTGCCTTGTTCAGGTGCCGTCACTCAGGTTCTCCACCTAAGCCTTCATGAGCGGGCTGGGGGACAGAACCACTTCTTGTGTACGCAGACTCATTTACAAACCAGGCCAATACCGTTTTTGATGTGATTGGGTGTACAGAGGAAGAAAGAACCCTTCTTCCAAAAAATTCCTAAGGCGAGAGACTTCCACCCCTTCGGTAACACCCCTCGGGGTCTCCAGGAAGTTAAAGGTGACAATTGCAGCTACCCTCACACACGTTGCTGTTGAAAACACCATCTGACGTGCTGTGGAACGAGGTGGAGCTTATGCCAGGAAGTCAGTAAACCCCTTTAGGTACATCTCCACCTTCAGCTCTTCCAGCTACTGCGACACGTACCCCGTTCCCTAGATTGAGAGCACGGACTTACTGCAGTGCAAAAGTATCCACAGCCAGGGCAACACTGGTGTTTCACCATCCTCCCTCTATGGTCCTCACACAGCACCAAAAGCTGGACTTTGTTAGACGGGCGCATCAGTTCATACTTAACCACACTGTTTGTGCATCGGCCCAGCTGGAACAGGAGAAATTAAAGGAAATGAAATTACTGGAGACCAAAACACTCTCTGTGCTTGTGCGGAGGAAGATTTTGCACACTGCCTTGATGAGCCCTGGCTTTTTCACAGTAATTCAGATGTGTGCCAGATAGCATTAGCAGTGCAGCAGGAAGCTGTGAAAGCTGCTCTCACAGGAAGAAATGCATCATTTACTAACTAACATGCATGTGGACCAGAGTCGTTCGTTCCTTGCAAGAAAAATCGTAACTGGAAATACGCACCAGCCAAGCAGCCACAGAAGGGGCAGTCCCAGGGGCCTGACTCACACAACACACGCTCTTGTTTTGCCAGGGAGAGCGGGTGTCGGTGACCAAGAGAACAAGACCATACGCACTAAATCTTGTTACTGTTCAAAAGTATAAGTCACAGGAAGATAAAGGGAAAAATAATTGCTCTTCGTTGCCAGCTAAGTTATCGTCTGTACTGGTTCCAGCACTGGCCCCTGCCCAGACCACAGGGATGAACAGCCAGGCTTTCATGAGAGCTCAGCTAAAGTCAGATTTCGAGCATGTTTTCCAAAATATTTTACCAACGTACAACTCTGGGCTTACAAGCTGTCTTCTCTTATACCACACCTTGTTCTGTTAATGACAGCAGGCTCCGTAGCTGGGGCTTTTCCCACCGGAGTTACTCACTGCTGTGTCAGAAGGACCGGTGCTTCCTCCCTTCTGCTACCCCGGTGCACACGTCTATGACATTTTCACATCCTAGTTGCCACCTGCCAGCATGATGTGGCAGGGTTTGGGTTCTCTAACTTCCTCTAATAATAACCTTGCTTACCCCAGATGTTTGGCAGAAGACATTTCGGATCTAGAAATATAAACATGCAAGGCTCTTACAAGGGAACAGCCCTACCGAAATCTGGGCACGGTTTATTGTGTACTGCCACCATGACCAGACGGGTCGGTAAGGAACACAGTGCGTGCTCATCACTAACAGACTGTCTACCTGAGGATTGATTTGCTGCTTTTTCTCAGCAAAACTAGACTTCCTCTCTTTTTTTTTTTTTTTTTAAAAATCTACACTTCTCCTACAATCAACATCCCTACAGAAAAAAAAGAACAGGTTTTAACCTGAGCTCTTGTTTCCCCCTTAGCATCTCATCCAGCTTACCCAGATTCCAGCTGCAATGTCTACCTGTGCTTGTGACACCTTGGCAGAGCAACCACTGCTAACACACAGACCCCAGGGGCTGCAGGACAGCACTGTTCCATTGATTTTTACTTATGAGGGGAGGAAATTTGATTAAGACGGAAAAAGCTGCACTGTCTCTGCAAGGAAGTCCCTGCGTTATTGTGTCACACTATATTATTTGTTAGAAAAGTCTAAAAAGTACAAAATGATTAATTGCTATTTTCCAGCCATTAGAGAGTGCAGCACGGTGCTCATAACTATTTATAACATTATCCAAGGACACGACAGTCTTAAGAACCCACTATTCATACATATAATATCCTTACAACATCTATGAGTCACTTATCCCATTATGAAAAAGAATCTGACATAAAGCATGGCCTTTGTTATTCCTTTCTCTGATTTATCTGGGGAAAGAACTGTCAAACAACCATAGAAACTCTTCTGTATACTTTGTGTTTATTTAGAAACGCTGGAGCCCCCCTCTCTCCCATAAATCTCCAGGGCATTCTCTCCTTAATCCTAATCAACTTTGTCATGCTATTGAAATTCCTTTCTCTACAGGTACTAGCACATACTAACAGTAGTAGAGCTGGGCTGTAAATTTGATTATCCCTTCCTCCCTCCATCCTGGGATCCTTGAGAAGAACCAGGAGTACTCTGACTCCTTGTCCTACTACCAGTTAAGTGTCAGAGCACTGCAGCACGGCCGCAGTTCAGCCGAAACTTCCAAGAAACCCAAGTGCCTCCCAGAAAAAGGAGCATCTACTGGGTTTGTTTCCGTCCCGCAGTCTTACTTTTCAGACAGTGGGAGGGAGTCACTTCTGCCACTTACTTCCAAGCCTCCTGGAACCACCCGAGCCCAACTAGCCCAGCTGTGATGACAGAGAGGCATCAAGTGCAACCGTTTCCAGCCAGCCAGACCTGGAGGCTGTGCGGGGCTGCCAGGACATAGGAAGCTTTGTAACAGAAGCCTCTTGGGGGGAGGAGGAAAGAGGAGGGCCAGGGGAGACTGAGCTGGTGGACAGCATGCCAAGTTCCAGAAACTCAAGAGCTGGCCACGGAAAGGTTTGCATCAGCTCCTTCGTAGTCAAGGGAAACCAGCTCCAAGCTTCCCCTGATTGGATTCTCTCACTTTGATGCATGCTGATGTATTTTAGCCCACTTGGCCTGAAGTGTGTCTGTTACATCAACTCGCTCCAGCTACACAGGCCAGGACAAGCAGGAGATCCACCCAGCGCCTCTCCAGTTAGCCCTGCAGACTGCACCTGCTCCCTTTAGAGTGGCTTTACCCCAAATGTGTGATAAATGCAGAGTGTTGGAGTGAGATGTTTGCCCTGCCATTCCGGCACACCAGCAGGCTCCCAATCTAGCAGGCTGCGGAGCCTCTGCGTGACCCTGACGCATGCTCCTGGCACGGCTTTGTTTTCTTTCTGTCTCTGTCCTCAGGAGAAAAGTCTGCGAGAAGCTGAAAGACAGGCTCCTACCTCGTTATCCACGCTCTCCGTGGCCATGCACTGGTTGTTGGCTAGCGTGGTGATCTCCCTGCTTTTGGGGGTTTCCATTCGACAGCTACAGAGCGGGACTTCCTGGAGACCATCTACTTCCATTGCTTCAGGGCCGTTGGAAAGACCTAGGGTACAGAAGACCGGTAAACAAACTCTGAAGTCACCTTCCAGGAGAAAGGACGCAGCCGTCTTATCAACACCACCCATGTCCTGTAGCATCTTCCCACTCCACACCCTGAAACGCTTTGAAGGCATCATCTAAACCCTGTAGGACAGACCCCTTCTTACACCAGATGGAGTTTGCAGAAGCACACCGCACTTTTCCAAGTCCAGCCACGCTACAGATGACAGTGCTGAATTCAGGACAGTAAGTTAAGAACAGCTTATTCTGAGAAAACCCCAACATGTAAAGCAACGACGAGATACAGATTTTTATCAGTCTGTCTCTCCTCCACACCTACTCCACAACGCCGTGCTCTGGCATCAGCAAATTTGTAGGAAACCACCTGGAGTTGGAAATTTGTATAGTTAGTGGAGTGATAAATAGAGAAGATCAGGAAAGCACAAACTTCTATTTGCAGGAGCTTATTACACAGATGGGAAAACACAATTCCTGGGCCTATTTGGTCTCAGCCAACCAAAAATTATTTTTTTTGGAAAGAGAACAAGCCCGAGAAAAGAAAACAGCAAAACGGTCAGATATTCTTGCTTTCTCCTCATCTCTTTCTTTCAGATTTTTAAAATTTCCAAGCCTCTACAAAGGTGGATAAAGGCTGTGAAGGGGACACAGGGCCGGGTATGGGGGCACAGTGTGAATGTTCTTGTGGCCCCTCTGAATTCAGCTCAGCGACTTGGTTACCTGCGACTGCAAAACACTGATCTAATGACACAGGGCTTACTTCTTGTCCTGCACACCTACTTTAATCCTGCATGGTTGTAACATCTCTTGCAAGGTTTTAAACCCTCAAATATTTACCTGCGGTTCACCCTGAAGTGTCCCAAGGTTCCTCTACCCAAGCTTGCTATGGGTTTGAGAGTCCCAGTCAGAAGGAAGCGTGCCGCTATTTATTCTTCAAAGGACAGTTATTTTGCTGCACAATTTCAGAAACTAACACCACTCCTGAGGGAGATCCCTCTGTAGCTGTCCTGGCAAAGGCAGCGCTCCCCCCTGTTCCTGCCCGTGGCTGCGGCCCTATCAGCTGAGCAGAAACTCCTTTCATCTTGTAAGGAGTTTCCTTTGGCTGACAAGTTGCACGACCAAGCCCTGAGAGGGGATATTTCAAGACATGTAAGCAGAAGGAAAGGCCTTGTAGTTTTCATGTAAAATCCTGCCCAGATATTAAACGTTCAAGAGCTTTTTCTATGACCACAAATCACAAAGCTCATTCCTCGCCTTCCAAGCTGTCACTTTCATGATCTTTTTGACATCCAGAGGCTCCGGTGAAAGCATCCCTTGTCCATCCTGACCCTCCCTTGGTGGTAAACACTCCCACCCGTTCTTTGACACGCCTCTATCAAAAGAGCCAGACAACCTTTGAAAGCAAAAGAAGCAAAAGAGCAGCAGGGGACGGGCGGACAGATCGAGGCCAGCGAGGACGTGCTGGAGCCCAGGTTCAGCACTGGGAACAGCGGCTGCTCGACCCGGGGCCGAGCACCCAGACACCCCCAGCCACCGCTCCCCTGCTCTGCTCCCCAGCCACCACGGCCGGTCCCTTCCCCATGGTCCTGGGGCTGAACGAGGGGATACGGCGGGCACCCAAACGAGGGGATTTGGGGAGAGGCTAACTACGCATTGCCCAAGGACAGGAGAGGGGGGCAGACAGACTGACGCCTCCCTCCTCAGCAGGGTTCTCAAGCCACTCAACTCCACCGCTCCCACCCCAAGCCGGCTCCCGGGGCGAGGACACCCTCACACCCTTGCCCAGCGGCCGGGTGCCTCTCCGGCGAGGCCGCCTTTCGGCTCGGGGTGCTGGCAGCCACCAGGGGGCATCCGGGGCTCCGCTCGCTGCTCGGGCTGAGCCAGCGAACAAAGACCAACATGGGCCATGGCCGGCGTCGGAGCGCGCACTCACCTTCCGCCTGCGAGGAGAGAATTCCCTTCACCCGGAGATCCAAGGAATCCAGAGACACCTCCATGTACTCCATGCTGTTGTCCTGGCCTGACCCCTCTCTGCCTCCCAAAGATGATTTATAGGCTTCAGCACCTAGATTAAAACACGCATATTTACGCAGCTAAAAAATAAATAAAAAAATGCGCGCGTGTGGAAAGGCCATATTTAACCACGCAGGCTGGCTGCAGGCTCCTCAGAGCGGCTGGGAGCACAGATGCACATAGAATTATGAAAATGTGACATCTGGGCATATATGGCACAATTGATCTCTCATCTCTTATCTCCTTCCCTGTCTGATCAGACAGATTTTCCACTTCCACTTAGGTAGGTAACAAAGAAAAGAAGAAATGAGACCAGTAAGTTCTGCCTCTGAAAGGCACATCTGCCTGCTGCCGTACTGCTACAGCAGCAGAAGCTTAAATGGCACGAGGAAGGGACGAAACCAGGGCTCGGCACATTCTCCTGTCTCCAACCTGCTGCCAAGGGCTCCAGGTACGCTCCAGCCAGGCAGGGCGAGCCGGTGACAAGGCGCGGGGTGAGGAGGACGAGACAGGTGACATTCGGCTTCACGGGAGGGGAAAACATAAAAGCCAAGTCCTGGCTCTAGGCGAACAAAGCGGCTGCTGGAAAGGGATCGCGTGGGGGATCCCTCGCAGCCTTCGTGGGAATTCTCATCTCTTCGCATTCCCTTGGCTTCAGCTCTCTCTCCTGGTTTGCTTCTCCCACTCAGGCTTGGCCAAGAGACTTGTGTTAGCCTGAAAGAGTGGCTGCCACCTTTATTTAAGGGACAGAAAACCAGTCTGCATCTGAAATGAAGAATTAGCTATTTGCTCTGAAAGGGATCAATGGCCCCCGCTTCCTTTTTAGAAGGGGTTTGCCTCAGGAGGAACAGGAGCACGTCAGATGAGTGACAAACGCCAGGCACAGCCCAGAGGCTGAAACGTGGTCATTTAGAAAAGAGGCACCAACAAATCTGATGATAAAAAGTGGCCTGTTTGCAAAGAATTAACAAACACAGAATAAACTCTTTGATGGCTATGGATGTGTGAAGCCTTAATAAAGACGCTGAAGGCACAACTTCACTTCAGAGAATGAACATTTTTTTTTTTAAACCTGTCTTGGTACTTTTCCTGAAGATAAAGAATCAGATCCAGCCTGTATCCCCACTCTCCCCATCCCACAGCTTTCGGAAGACAAAGGGCACTGAAAACTAATCTGGAGTGCTGGGTAACTTCTGAGTGCCAGGTCAAACCAGAATGGCCGCCTGCACTACGTCCACACCATGAGATGGGCCAGAGGTTGCTAAATTACACGGTGTGGTGCTTTCAGAATAAGCAACAGCCTGCGCACTGCCTTCAGCTAGACAAACATCCACAAAAAGCAACAGAGCACCACTCTGGGACGGCTCTTCCTTTTCCTTCTGCATCTAACCAAGCCCCCCAAGGTCACCATTTACGTGAACCACGCGGTCTTTGTTTGATGTTCTGAAATAAGGGGAGCACATGAACAAAAAAACATTTCTCCAGCATGCCAAGGATAAAGTCGGCTTGTATTTAAACTGCTGTAAAAGCGTGGACGTGAGCCTCACATGAGCATGAATGAGATACAAGCTCAGGCCCTGGTTCACTATGCAGCCTACCCTCAAAAGGATCAAAGAGCTCTGCCTACAGCCCCTGCCTTATGGGCCTCAGGTCCTTACCCCCACTTGGAAGGCTACTTTCTGTGCAATTAAAGAACAAAACACAATCAGTTACCTAGTACACTGGCTTGTTTCTTTTTATTCCTCCGTCTCCTCTTGCGGGTGGGTTTCAGCCATGGGCTGTCCGTCTTTCCTTTCCTCTTCAGCAGCTTCTTCTTGATGCTGGACTCCGAGCTCTGAATAACCAGAGAGGCCACGGGCATGTCAGGCATGTTGGTACCAGCATCCCAGCAGTCCTTTGCACCCATGTGGAAGAGCCCCCACACAGCTTGAGTTGTGTGAAAAGGCCTTAAGGACTGGGGGTTTGAAATCAAGTGGTGCAAAGATGCCTTTATAGCGCCGAAAAGGAAACACAGGCGCACATGTGGGTGTATTTCCTGTCATTTCAATAGTGCATGCTTCACTTTCTCTTCCATGTAGGCTCTTACGCCACACTCATCACAGGAGTAGCTGAGCACCCCTGTGCAGCAGGGTAAGTATGCAGTTACACGCACACTTTTAGCTTCTCCCCAGAGAAGTTTTTTTTCAAACTAAAATGTTCACATTGCCCCACGGTTGTGCTAGAAAAAAACAAACAAACAAACAAAAAAACCCCTGTCTTGTACCTAAAAGAGCCAGCTTAACAGGGTTGGGACAGACCTTGGGGAGTTCAACCCTACAACAGCAGACGGGCCCCCTCCCTGAGCAAGGTACTGGGTATCACGTCAGCACAGCCTAATCATGCAGCAATCTTCAGGCATGTATGAATCTAGACAGGGTTTGGGGTTTTTGTATGTTTCTTTTAAATGCAGGAAATACAGTTGCCTGGGGTGGGTTTTCAAAGTCAACATCAGAACAGGGAACCGGGCACCCCAACCCTGTAACCCATGTTCAAAGCTCCAGCCATAAAATTCGTGTTCAGACTGAAACAGCCGGCTCCTGAGAGCTAACCGTCTCCCACCGAAGCCTATAAAAAAGCTGCTGCTGCCTTCAGCGGAGGCTGGATCAGGCCCTACCTTCATGGCCTACTTCAACAGGAAACCGGTGCTGCACGGTGAGTACAGCCGGGCAAAGGTGGTGCTGAGCGCTGGCTCCCGGGCAGCTCCGCGGCGCTGTCTGCACTGCCCTGAGGATACCCGTGCCCGAGCACGGGCTTGCCTCTGCCTCGCCACGTGGCTTACAGCGGTTGCGTCACACCGCTCGTGGGTGAGAGGTTTGCGTTTGAGCCAGTCCCTGTCTGGGTTGCTGACTGACTCACCAGATATGAGCACAGCAAAAGCCACAGTCTAGGATGTGTAGATATGACTCGGGTGTTCAGACTTGAATGCAAGCTCAACCCTTGGCTTGAGCCAGCACTGCAAACGTGCCTTGGCTGCCCCGTGAAGGGCACAGGCCACACAGTTCCTCCTGCCTAGTCCTCTCTGGCTCTCGGAGTGTCAGAGAAGAAGGAACAAGACTCTTCAGAGTTTCACCAATTCATCTGGTATAGTTACTTCTACCTTCAGCCCAAACCATCAAGACAATGAAGTCAATAATTTTCTCAAGGTGACTGAAGAAGTGGGGTGCCTTAAATGCTGGCTCCTCAACTTGAGATGCTGCGAAAAGGGAGCACAATTTTTAAAGTAAAAGGGAGGGTGGGGAGACAGACAACCAGTGAACAGCAATTTCAAAAACAAGAAAGTATCAGGTTACCTTCACCAGCCATCTGAAAAACAAAAAGTAAAAATCACCACCAGCTGGTGAAAATCTTGCTTTAGCACTGTCTGTCTGTGTGCTGTTTGTACACCTCCCCGGTAAGGGCTGCCAGCTCATGTGGTAGTGAGGTGACATGTCAGATAGGCGTGAATTTGGGCAGTGGCTGGCCCATCGGATTTGTGAAGAACTCCACCTGGACTCTGAAGATGCAGGCTGAGCTTCAGCTTGCTAAGAAAACACTGCCGGCTCCCACCACTTGCCAAGTCTGCCTCCAAAGAATGTAAGCACCCTTAAATATTTCTACTAACATTCAAACGATTAAAAGCAGTCAACACCTTGTTGAAAACAACAAATAAAAGCCCATTAATTAGCATCAGAAAGCAATTAATTGTATCACAGATCATGGTTAAGCACCTTGTGGAAAACAATACTGTGTGTGTGGGTGGCTCCAGCGAGTGAGTTTTGTCAAAGAGACCTGAAACTACACCGCTGCTCTCTCTTTCTGGCAGCAGTGCAAAGGGGAAATTATTATCAGCAGGACAAAGGCTTTCAGATGCAATCAGCAGCCCGGCTTACCAAGTCAGACTCATCTCCATCTTCCTCCTCCTCCACAGATTCTCCAGACTCTTGCTCCTCCTCAGACTCGCCATCATCCATCTGCAGCCACCATTTGCCCAAGAACAGAAAGAGTCAGTCACGTCAGGCCCCCCAGAGCACAGCACCCCCCATCACCCTGCCGCCCATGTGTGCACTAACACCGTTTCCTCTCCAGGACAAGACCTCCAAGGCTGTTAATGCACATCATGGTTCACCCATCAGGATGGTACAAGAGAAAAAAAAAAATCCAACTCCAGAAGAAAGTTTTCAAACCAAATCTCAATTTCTCTGATTATCGAGAAACAGCCTCATACCTACACTACGCAGCGTGATTTGGGAGAAGTTAACTAAACCAATTTTAGTGCTTTACCGGCCTGTAACAAGCAAGGGTAGGAAGACATCTCTTACTGGTTTGGTGAGTAACATAACTAAGTGTCGTGGGGGTCCTGCACATGCACCAGACCACAGCGCATTACATAGCAAGGCTGAAACAGGAGGGTAGGTGAGAGACTCTCACGGGGGAAAGAGGGAGCAGGAAGTGGTCATCAAAAGCCTCACTTCCACCGCTGAGCTTTCTGCCACCTTGCAGACTAAAAAAATCCTAGAAATTGCCTCAACTGACGCCACTCCTATCCCATGGGTGTAAGCAGTGTCCCGTCCCGCTCTAAGTCCTGCACGGGGCATGTGAATACCTTTCTGGCATTGTCTGCGTCAGACGCGCTGTCTTTAGAGGTCCTGTTATCATCTGCAGGAAATGCAGCTGCCTGTTCTGCTCCGTGATCATCCTCCTCTTCTAACTCATCAGAGTCTTCCTCTTCAGAGTCTACATCTATGCTTTCCCCATTCACATGAGGGCTGACATCACCTAGGTCCTTTTCACTCTGGAAGTTGTCCAAGCACATGAGCCACAAAGACAACATCAATTCATAGCACAGAGCAGCTGAACCCATCCCAGACCGCCTCTGTGTTAGAAGGGTTACAGCTGCCAGGGGAAAGCTGGCTTGATGTCCCTCCAGAGCTCTTAAACGCTGCCAGCAAAGCCAGCCCCAGCGCCTGCCATGTGCCACCTAACCCTGTCAATCTGGGGAACGAGACACCACGAGGAGTCATTCTAGCCTCATGTGGCTGCACGAGGCGTTACGGGGAGGGCTGCTGGTCAGGAGCTTTCGGCCGGCCCACGCAGCCTCATTTAAACATGGGAGGGCAGCTCCGCCGTGGAATACCAAGGGCGCAAAGAAGGTTTCTAGGGAATGCAAAGGGACGTTAAACCAGAGCGAGGAATTTTTTACCCCGCTCCATGAACCCGTAGTGCTCAAAGACCAAAACTTCAGGGCCCAAACTGCAGCAAAAGCAGAAGCTGATCAGGAGGGAATCCTAGCCTAAGGTCTGTTTTTAAGTAACTGCTTGTTTTGCCTTCCGGCCTCAAGCAACGCTAGGCAGCAACCTTGAGGACTCCAAAACAGAAAGGTTACCGCACAGCGTAGGCTTGAAAACTCTCCAGTTCCACAGCACTCACAGGACAGAAAGGAAACATTCACTGGAAATGTTTAAGAGCTGGTATCTGAACAGCCACCCTCAAAAAGCCATTTTCAAAGCAGCGAGGCTGCTGCGAGCAGGATGCTGTCACCAGAGAGATGCAGTCTCAGAACAGAAGATGCTGGCGGCAACGAGCCAGCATGTTCCCACACCTACCCATGGGGTTGGTGTGCCAGGACAAGGGGCCAGGACAAGTGCCCAGAAGGCTCAGCGCACCCCTCACCTTGGCACCCGCAGAGGAATGAGTTATGCTCTTAAACATCTCAATCATTGTTCTCTGTTTTAACACTTTGGTCTTTTTCTTGGGAACCAGGCTATAGGTTCCCATTCTCCGTTTTTTCTTCCGAGATACTGCAGCAGCTGCAAAAAAAGCAAAATAAACCCAAAGTTCGTTCAGAAATGAAAAGAAGGGGAAGAAAGTGGAGGCTGTAATGTGGGAAACCATATTTGAGGGCATGATCTGAGAAAAAAGGCTTCCCACTCCAACTAATTTGTTTACAATTCAACTAAATGATGACACACGCATACGTGCAAACATACAAAGAGCTTTTTGCCAGTGCTGCAAACTCACCCAAATTCTGAGTATCCTCTCCGTGTTCCTTCTGGCCCCTACATCACCACACATAACATCAAATCCTTAAATTAGCCTGCATTTGGCAGTATTGCTGATGCCGTAGGAGGCTGAATAGAATCCAACTTGCTCAAATAGATACTGCAAGGCTAATAATACTGACTTACAACAAAAGCGATCAAATAATAACTAAAGAACACAGAGGGAAAAGGAATCTTAAATAAAGAGCTGTTTGCCGTTTAACCTCATTTCACACCTGCCATGGAAGTTTGTTTGATTCCTTTCACTGCTTTGATCGGGTCTTAATTTGTTGAGTCTCCCTCCTGGCCTTCTAATGAAGCCAGCCATCGCTCCTCTCCTCCTGCTGCTGTCTTTGGTGGATGCACATCAGAAGCTCGCCTAACACCGGCTCTTTTAACAGCAGACAGCAGGAACCAGCCAGCTCCGGCACCAGCACCGGCAGCCGTACAGGCTGCTCCTTGCAAACATTTCCTCGTCTCTCACTGTGATGAAGTTTCACCAAAAGCTATGAAGAATCCTTTCAAAAACTTTCCGCTAAGCCAAAGCACGTTATCTACACTACTGTACCTCACGGGGAGCAGCTCTCACATTGACAAAGTCCCTCAGAAACAGCTGCAGAGCATCGCAGTGAGGTTTCAGCAGCGGCGATCCCTGGCCTGGCGGTGCCTGTTGCAGCCCAACCACCTCCCCACGGGGAGCAGAAGCACAAGGTGCCGGACCCTGGCGAGCTCGCCCACCAACCTGAGGCTCAGCCCCTTGATCAGAACTACCGCTGCCTTCCACCCCATCCCTCCACGGACCTGCACCCGGTGAGCGGGTCCCAAGAAGGACAGCACAGCGCTCCCCAGGGAGCGAGCTTCACTTCCGAGCCCACTTCAACAGGGGTCTGCAAGGATAAACCCCGCGTGTGCAACACCCACGGGCGACTACATGGAGTCCAGAGGACACACGCATCATGCAGTGCCAGGGCCAGCTACACACAGGTGGACAGATGAAAGGCGTCTGTTAAAACACGGCCCCCAGCTACAGCCCTACTGGTGCCAGCGGGCAAGGAAACCCTCAAGGATATTCAGCACTGAGAAGGACTAACAGGGGTGTCCGTCCTTGCTAACCTGCCTCAGCCCACGCACTCGGACTCACACACACGTTTGGGAGGCGGGTGCTGCCAGGGATTTTAACTCTGTCCTTTTTACCCGTCTGCGACTTCGTGGTGGCCACATAGCTCTGGTTCTGAGGTAGTGACTGGTGAAGGCCCGGGAGAGAGGGCAAGGGCAACGGCTTCCCAAACTCCAGGACATTTTTGTTGCCTTCCTCCTTAGATTCTTTTTGATCTCTGCTGTCTCTCCCATCTTTGGGGTCTTTACTTGCATGCTGAAAAACAAAATGAAGTTACACTGAGCCTCTGTATTTAAAGAAATTAGACAAATTTAATCCCTTTCTTTCTAGCATAACCACCTGCATTTGACCATGCACTCAAAGCAAAAGCACTCGGCCCCTCCTCTAGCAAACAACGTTACTTTGCCTAAAGACTGCAAAACACACTCTGGCTGCTGCTCCTTCGCTCGGTGAAGGCTGTTCCCTGCGAAGGTGAAGGACTGCATCGCAGAGACGGCAGCTCTCTGCACAGCGCAGATGACGACAAGCACCAGACACTGTTTGCGCAGGCGTTTGGTTGGCTCTGGAGAAGACGAACAAACGCAACAAAGACGCCCATTGCCTGAAACACCGCCGGAGTGTGGCTGGCACATCCCTGCAGGTACCAGGATCTGAGCCTTGCAGAGATGATGTGGAGGAGCAGGCAGCACGGGAAGGGACCCGTCCTCCTGGCCACCACCTGGCACGCTACTAAAGCCTCAGCAAAGCCACGGGCTCACACCCGCTAGCCGAGCACAGAGCGAAACAAAGGCAAGGAAGGACTGGCCTGACACCGCACGTCCAGCCACAGCACTGCCCTAGCCAAGACCTGCCCAAGCTTCCCCTGAATTAGGGAGGCCAGCTCGGGCAGGGCCGGTCTGGCTGTTGCGACACAAAACGCCGAGCAAGTTATAAGCTCCTACGGAGAGCTGGCAAGGCTCGAAAGGATTCTGGAGTTGTTTCCATACCCCACATCACCGCGGGCTCCCAGGCCCCAGGGCAGCTTGCGCACGCTCTGATCTGAGCTCACACTCAAACAAAGCACCCAGGACGGCTACGGCTGCGTGTCCACCGGGCACCCAACGGCAGCCAGGGGTAAGCGCTGCCACTCCTTTCCCATTTCACACTGCATTTGCCCTCCTCCGTACTTAACAGATGACCTATAGCCACATCCATGTCCCTCCCTACGCCTGTCCACGCAACTGTCAAGCAGGAGGCAGGTTTGGAGGAGGTGCTCCAGAAAGCCAAGGGCAGGGTTAGCAGATGACAGGCACTGCGATGGCAATGCTGTAGTGCTGCTCCTCCTGCAGGAAAACGCTTCTCCTACGGGACTTCTGAAGAAACAGCCGAAATGCCAAAACAGAAAGAGGAAGCCACACAAAAGAAAAGGAAGAAAAGAAGCAGCAAGCAAAAAAAAAACCCACTTTTTACAGTCCAGGTTCGTATAGGTACTCCCAGACACCGCTTTCAAGTAACGCGTGACCTTGTGAACAAATGGGGAAGCGACCGATGCTCCTAACCATGGCTCTGCCACGGGCGCACTGCTGGCAGAGAGCAAGGGACTGCTCACAGCCAGCAGAGCTATAACGATCATCAAAAAGGGCCTGAATAAAGAGAGGCCATCAAAGTTCCAATGATTCCTGCATCAAGCCCATAACTTCTGGCTGAATTACCACGGCTTTTCTTGAAAGGCATCTAGTCCTGGATTAACGATTTCAGAGACGACAAATCCACCATATCCTTTGATATGCTGTCCCAATGCTTAATTGCTCTCACCGTCAAATAATTACATGCATTACCCTTTTCCCACTAAATTAAAAAACCCTGTATCATCAGAAACTCTCACTCCAAGAAGACACTTATAGACTATGATCATGTAAATTTTTTTTAAACTTTCTCTTCAGTAAGTTTAAAAGAATGAGCAAGTGAAGTGCCTGTAGGATCATTTTCTGGACATTGGATCACTCCTAAGACTGCTCCCAGTTGTTCTGCCCCTTACAACGAGTACGTCAGGAGTGCTGGGCACAGCGTGCCAATAATAGTCTCAACAATACTATTTATACCTCTTCAAAGTCCCTAGTTTATAGATCGAAAGGTTAACGTTAACTCTTGGATACGGGATTATTCTGAGAATTCCCAAGTCCCCCGGAACATCCACTGCTTTCCATATTTAACTTAAAATTAGAAAAATGAGCTTGGGAGAGGCAGATCTGACGCGGAGCTGCCTGCAGCTAAAGGAGCGTACACAAGAGCCGCACTCTTTGTCCTTTAAGTGCAGGTTCTTGCAGCTGGTCTCAGAAGCCTGCTGTTACCCCCAAACATTAAGAATTCACATCCAAACCACACCAGACTGCTTGGCAGAACACAAGCAAGTTTGAAATGAAAAAGTAGCATGTTATTAGCTTGGGGTTTTTCTCTCTCCCTGTAATTAGAATATGGAAATAAATGACGCATCTTCAATGGGGCTGCGTGACAACTGTTCAATGCGACTTTTTCGTGGCAATTCTGGTAAAACAGTTCTAAAAACCAAATTAAGCCTTGTGCGATCTGCATCATTGCTTGGAGCCATATGCAGCAACATGACAGAAGGAGAATTTCTGCAGAGAGGTGACCAGATCTCTCAGGAAGCCTGACAGCACAGGAAGCTGAGCAGGCCAGCAGTAAAACATACATTATATATATGTTTTATATAGAAACAAATCAGATCCTAGACCTAAGGACTGTAATAAAAAAGGTCAGCAAAGATTTGAATGCATTCATGCTCAGTACATACTCAGCTTTCTCACCATCTTCCTTCGTTCTTCACCAGATGGAACAGCTGTATCTTTGCTGTTCTCATTAAATTTTCACCTTCCAGCACTATTATTAAGAGTGTTTAGTGGATTCAACTTTATTCTTTTCCTGTTTCTCAAGTCTCTGCATTCTGCCAGTTCCCTAGCTCCAGCCTGTAGGCACAGTCCCTCCCGCTCTCTTACACCAAGCCCTTAACACTGCTCTGCTCTGTCTGCTCCAGATCTGAACACTCCCAGAAAAGAAGCTTTGCTAATCTAGCGCTGCTCCGCTGGGAAATCTCTTCTTCCTTAAAACCACAGCAGGCTGGCGGACAGCGGGTTCAGCGGGCCCTTCCTTGTTCTGTATCCTTCACCGGCATTTACACCCCGGCCCCTCGCAGCAGAGGAGAGCTAGAAGGTGCAAATAAAAGAGGCGAAGGCAGAAGACAGACCCTGGGCCTGGGAGCTGGGATGCTGGGCTACTGGGGGCGCAGCAGAGTCCCTTCAAAGCAAAACAGAAGCAAAATATTACAGCGATCCACTGGAAGGCAAAGCTCACAGGTCTGCCTGCACGCCCCCAGCACGACCAGAGGACTTCTGCAACTGCTCCGACATGGTTTCTGCTAGGGAAAGGCTGTCGGAGGCAGCCCCCAGGTGAAGGTTTCCCCTGGGGAACAGGGGGACAAGGCAGAGCAGCTCCTGCTGGCCCAGCCCAGGGCTGGCAAGCCCCAGCTCCAGCCCCATGAGCTACTTGGTCACTGCCACAGCTGACTGCAATTCGCGCTCCTGCCACGTGCTGCTTTCTTCCACTGTCACAACGGACGGACGGGTTCCCCCCACCCTCCCTGCTCCTAGCACGAGGCAGAGCACCAAGCAGGGGTCCGTAAAACTGCTTGCAGCCCAGCAGCCACCCAAGCCAACTCTTGCCTCTTGGCTTAGAGCTTCTCTTACCTTTTCCCAGCCTGGCAGAGGAGGTGAGAGTGAGGCTAACGGCAGCCGAGTACAAACACGGGGGCTGCAAAGAGCACTTCAGTTAGCCCCTCCGAGCTGATCGCAGTCAGCATCTCCTCATCCAGTTTGCCATGACAAATCCTAACACGTTCCCGCTTCGACTGCTGAAGATCCCGGCTCCTCCTCTTCGTGTCTCCCTGCTCAGGGCGGAAAACGCCCGGCTGGCCGCCCTGCAGCCCGCACCAGCAGCGAGCGTGCCAGCAAAGCGACGCCTGGCTTCCAGGGGCTGCTGGGCACCGCCTGACCTGCTGAGAGCACCAACGAGGGTGCGCACGCTTCCAGACGCATTTTTTAGCAAAATAAACCACTACGCTCAGAAACTGGATGAAGATCAGCTGCTTTCACTTAAACCAACCAGCGCTCGAGAGCAGAGGTGCCTTCACCTAACCCCCGCGTGGGCTGCACTGCAGACAGCCGAACTCCAGGCAAGAAACACGACTGCTGACACTAAACTTACTCCACTGCTCTGTTATCCCTGCCCAATAAGGCCGGGGTGTTTTTCTTTCTTTTCCCCAATTACACTGAATTTTTTAACGGGTGAGCGGAGTTCTGCTTTCAGCTTCCCATCACCTCTCGGAGGACAGTGGCAGGCAGCCCCAGGCCACGGTTTGATCTCCACGGTCCCCACGCTGTCGAAGGCACCACACGTGTGTATGCCACCAACAGGCAAGAAAGGACCAAAAACGAGAAGGAAAGAAACTGGGTGTGTTGCTACCGCCTGTGTTTCTTGCAGCTTCTCACGTGGCGTCAGCCGATCCCGTGCAACAGGCTGTGAAGTCACTATTTCTTGCTGGGCATCGCAAGGGATAGGCAAGAAACAGCAGCAGCTATCCCAGGGCTCAGGGCAACATTTCCAGAGATGTCTGTCTCTGGAAACAGGGAAGAAAAAAAAAAAAAAAAAAGGGACCACAAATATATTTGACGCCACTGTGAGAAAAACGGTCAAGAAATCTGCTTAAATTGGGACAAGAACACATCATTTTGTGTGTTGATGAAAATCATATCCAAGTGATTTCTACACTGTAATGTGATCAACCACGTTTCTATCACTGGCGCAGAAATCCCCTCCAGCAGTCGGGAGAAGTTACTAAAAATGGCAAAGACGGAATATCCTGCTTTGTCTTCCCCAGAAGCAAAAAAATAAGAACAAACAAACCCTTCCTAATTAAAGCCCGTGTTGCTTCGACAGACCGCACGCGGCATTCTTCCCACAGCCCCGCAATTAGGGGCTCTTTCGTTCCCGAAGCGAGCGAGCAGCGACCGAGGAGGAGCTGGGCTGGGAGCACGGCCACGCGCTGCTGCGACGCCACCGGCGCGCTCCCCAGGCTGCCGCTCGCGCTCGGCACCCAGCACCGACCCCTGAGCGCCCGTGGGAGCTGTCGTATTTCCCCTCTCATCTCCAGCACGGCACGAGCTTGCAGCCGAAGCCAAATAGCTGGAGGACTGCACTCAGCACCGCTGCCACGGGGCAGCGAGGCAGCTGTCAGGGCGCGAGCGCCTCTGCATCCGTCAGCGGAGGGGAACGAGCCGCGCACCCACGCGCTGCCTTTGAACTCCGCAAAGCACCGGCGTCCCAGGGGCTCTCACAGCCCGGGGGACGATATTTAAGCAAGAAACACCGGTGTCCGCTATAAAAAATGTCTCACAAGCAGATGACAGCGCCTGGAGGAGCTGTGGCAGCGCTGCTTTCCACTCCCTCCACCGGTGCTGCGGAGTTGCAGTTTTCAGCACCGAGTCTTACAGCCGCTGCTGGGGAATCCTGACGGCTGCCTAAGCCTCGCCGTAGAGCACCAAGAACATTGATCAGACAAGATGCACGACCGATCCACCCCGTAACGCCCTTTCAGCTGCAGGTTGAGCACGCACCCACTGGAAGCGCGACCCCGCTGTGACTTGACCGCGACGGCAGCAGCCAGCAGTGCAGGCACAGCACCAGCACATCCAGCTGAAAACGAGGCGAAAGCACTGCACAAATCCACTTTCTAGCTCCCCGCGGTAACCCATCTAAGTAAGAAGCCCTACGCCAGCGGCAGCCTGCAGCCTCTTCACTCCTAAAAGATTCCCTGCACGGGACATTTGACCACGGCCAGGCTCACACTCCTGGACCTCACACCTCCAGCACATACACACCGCCCTGAGCGCCAGGAGAGGACCGTCCATGGGAGCTCCTTCCAGGTCCAGAAGAGCCAACAGCAGCTCTTCAAATCAGATGGAGAGCGTTATTTCACTGTGCCCCTTTACTCTTCTTTTTCTTATTTTTTTTTATCGTCTCTCAAGGAGGCAATACCCCAACACCATCTCGGTTAGGACCTGCCCTTTGTTTAGAGGGTTGGAGCCTGCTGAGCAGTCCCAGGTGCTTGCAGACCACCAGCTGCCACCTGCCTGGCCCCCAGAGAAGAGGTTCTGAGGCCAGGAGCCCTGCTGGCAGCCCACAGCCCACGTCAGCGCGGCGCTGCTGGGCACGGACGCAGAAAACCAGGCCTTACAACGACAGCAACACCTGTGTGCGCGCAGAGAGCAAGCAGCCAACCAGCCCCAGGATCAGCCCCAGAAGTGGCAGACAGCAGAAATAACCCACATAAGCCCAGCAGCTTCTGCTCCGTGCTCCTCCTTCCTGCCCAGGCCCCCAGTTGAACTGGTACCCACAGTTTGGGCTCACGTTGTGAAACGGATTAATTTCACTCTTTCTTCTGGGAGCTCGGTCCCCCCCGACCTGGTTCTCCACACAGCACAGGAAAAATACCACCAAAGACGCACCTCTGGCTACGGCCTCGTGGTCACCACGCAATGACTGGGAACAGAACCTGGGATTCCCAACTCAGCTGCTCCTCCTATCTCAAGAGACAACTACGGGATGCTTTCACCGCCTAGATCCTTTATTCATTCCTCCCAGACACGTCTCAGTGAAGATAAATGCAGCAACTGCAGTTTCTGAGCAGGAGGGGCCTCCGCAAAGCTCAGGACACACACGCACACTTCCCTTTCAGTCTGCTGTCTCATCCTGGAAACTTTTGCTTTCTTAACAGAGTTGTAAACGGATTAAGAAGGAATGGAAGAAATTCGTCCAAAGGTGCAGTTTGTGCTAGTGCACCAACTGATCAGAAAGGGGGCAGAGCCAATGCTTCAACCCCTTCTGAGATCTCTGTTCTAAAACCCCCTTAACATGCGACAACATCAATTAAAATTGTCACCTGTTTCAGATTCAGCTTCGATCCCAGTTCAGGAAGCAAATCCTAAACAGAGAAAAAGCTGGTTAAATTCGTGAAAAAATTATTTGCTTCCTTTCAAAGGCCAATCTGCATGTGCAGAAAAGGCGACTGAGGTCCCCTGGCAGCTATCAGGTTGAAGAAAACAATTTTTTGGCCCCAGTGGGTTTCTACATGAGCCAGGGGGAACAAATGTTTATGCTTTGCAGGCACTAAAACACCTTTTCCCTCCTCTCCTTCTCTTAGGCAGCACGTCTGCAAGAGAAGTCTACCAAGAAAAGAGCAATGCTCTCAAAAAATTAACGAGGAAAACTCATGTGTCCTGTAACATGAAATTCTGGGTGGTTTCCACAACTTACTTCCTGCAGTACACCCACCTGCTCTCGTAGTGTTTTTGAAGGGGAAAAGGTGTGAATGTGGAGGCTGGTGCACGGAAAGTTATTGCAGCGCCGTGCTGACGAGCCCTTTGTAAGCTGCTCAGCAAAGAAATAATCGGGACAGAAAAATGACAGTGAGGAAGGACTCTGCTACTCAAAAGAAAATAATACGTAAATTCAAAAGACAATGAGGGAAAAATTAGGGACTAATTATCGGGAAGGCTGAACAAAGCAGCTGTTTTATTGTCTTGCAGAAATGAGATCAATTCTTGGAGCCCAGTGGGTTCAGACGCAGAGGCTTGAGTGGGAAACATGTGAACAGCCTCTTCTCACCACCTCCTTGTGAACTTTGTTTCTTTCCCTATTTTAACCCCACGGAAAATGGCTGGGGCTGCACAGGACGGGCTCTGCACTTGTTACAGTGGCCTGAACAACTGCAGGCTTTGGCTTTTGAAGCCGCTGCTACTGTGCGAGCAAATAGCGATCACCACCACAACCACAGCACCTCGCGTAACGGAGCGATGCCAAAACACTCCCCAACGCTGCACGCAACCTTCTAGAGAGAGGCCTTAAAGCCCAAGGGGTTGCATAAAAATATTCTTTTGATGTATCATAAAATATGAATGATGAAAACACTCCTTCCTAACCTAGCTGTCGTCTTTTAGAAGGGAATTGCCTTTTTCAAATGCTCAGCCCCGCGAGATCTTTCCCTGTCAAATTCCACCAGGGTTTGGGGTTTTGCCCTGCCTCGTTTAAGTGCACAACAGGCTGCTGGAGGAAAGCTGCGAGGCCGTTTCAGTTGCAAAGCCTTGTTCGGATAAGGAAGCCTTACGCAGGACTTTCATCAGGCCGCGTGTGCTGCATCGAGGCCTCCCCAGCCGCTAGCCAAAAAACACAGCAGGGGCGCGCGAGCGAGAGAATTCAAATGCAATCAGGGGAAGTCAGAGGGGAAATTAGCGGTTTGGGAGAATGGTTGGGAAATCATGGCAGGCGTGGTTTCTGCCCTGCTCTCGAGGCTGCGTGCCCACGAGGTTTGCAGGCTCGATGTGCTCTTTGGACTCCCACCTGCTTCCGGAGTCCCAGGTGGTGCGGCAGCCGAGGGCACCTTTCTCCATCTGTGTCTGGCTAGGTGCCACCAACCTTTTTTTTTTGTTGTTGTTCCCCCTTCCCCTGCTCCAGACCACAGTGATTCACAGCTCTTGAGACCTTTACATCGTACTACTGCTGTGCTGCAACATGTGGGTGACATCTGAGGATAATTTGCCTTTTGCTTGTCCACAAGATGCTCGTAGCTAACAGCAACCCGTTACAGCCGCTTTTACAGAGCTGCAGCAGCTTCCCATTTATTTCTGGGCGCCCCTCAGGCTGCCAAGAAGGGCTCGCAGCAATCCTCTCCTTGACCTAGGTACATGATGGTCTCTCTCCATCGTTAGACACAGCATGATGGAAGGATCTAGCTCATCGGAGCTAAATATAAAGTGTCACAGGGCTGGAGACCAAGTGCTCGCAGTAGAGATCTGCTTGTTCCCAGCATCTATTCCCTACCTCCCTACCTTCGGCCAAAAAAAGAACAACTTGGCCAATGTTTACGACAAACGAAGGCCCATTTCTGCTCACCCCCACTATTACTTGCAGGCACCAGATGACTTCAAATCTCCTTTTGCCTCCTAAACAACAGACAGATGTCTCTTTTATTAAGTGATGGTAAATCCACCCCCAAGGGTTGTGGAGGGAAGGTTTCTGACAAGGTGCGTTACTGTAGGCAACACATACGGAGGGAGAAAACATCATCTGGTTTACTACTTTAATGATAAGCAATGCAATCAAGTTGCCTAACATATCAGCTTCTTGACAGCTTCCAAGCTTAGGAGAAGCCTCAAGTTAACACGCTATGCTTAATTTCCTTTGGGTCAAACTTACAAAAAATCTAATTTGCTTCACAAGCAGCTCTGGATTTCAGCAAACGGCTGATGAGCAATACAGCCAAGAGAGAAAGGCCATTTAGTGTCTCTCATAGATCTGCTGGAGAAGGTAATTGATCAATTATATATTTAGCAACACAATGGGGAAGAGAGCTGATTGTGGCCATGTGACTATTTTAACACCTCTGTCTCTCTGCAGGAAGAGAAAAAATAAAAATAGAAAAATAAAAAGAATAAAAAAAAAATCAATCCTCTCAGTGGGACACCTCGGAATCACACGCGCTCCCATGCAGCAAGGTATCCCTCTCACGCGCTCAGAGAAAGCCAAGACCGATCGCAGCAGCAGCGCTGACTTCTGGGCGTATACATTACCAGGCTAGGGGTGGGTTTAGGCATTGTCTTCCGTGCTCTGTGGACCTTGACTTCAGTGTTAGCAGCGGTGGCTTTTTTAGCATCCATGTCCTTACTGCCCTCCCCAAGCTTGGCTGGCATCGTGGCTTGCATCTGAGAAAAGGTGCCCACAGTCCTCCCTTTGCTTGCTCCTCCTGGAAGGGTTTTTGCAGCATGGCCGGTGAGAGAAGCAAAGGTGCTGGTAGTCCTTAGAGGTTGCTCCTGTGCCATCTGCTTGGTTAGGATATATCCATTGCTCCCTGTTACAGAAGTCTGCGTGAAGTCATTAGCTTTCATATGGTTTTGCTTCCCAGTCTCACCATCTCGTTCCGAAATGCCATTTTCTGCTATCCTATTTAATTTAGTACTAGAGTCCTGCTGGCTCACTTTCGTATTGTCCTGAGTGTTTTTTGCTGGGTTTGGGTGGCTACCAGCTTCGCTGTGCTCACAGGAACCGTTGGTTTCACCGTCTACAGCCATTTTTGGTTCCCCCACTTGCTTTTCTGTAGCACTTTCATCTGCAGCCATGGCATTGAACCCTGGAGAAAGAGGGAGGGTAAGGAGAAGGGAGGAGAAAGAAAAGGGTCACAAGGGTCATCGAAACACACTTCGAGCGGCTAACAGAGAGGAAACGGCTCCCCAAACCACCGCCTGCTACATATATCCTTTCAGGATGCCTACTTACCTACCTGACTGGCCTGGCTGGATCCTCAGGTGGGGAAAAGTGGGGCAGCTCAGCTGAAAGCAGGGCACTCAATCTCACTTGCCTCAGCTGCTGATGTAGCCCTCTATTCCCAACTATGGATTTTTCAAGGTAAATATTATCTTTAGCTTTTCTAATAACTACATTTATTGGACCGTATGTCAACACCTCACACGTCAAACAAAACGCTGCCCGATCTTGCGCTCACATCTCTGGCAAGGCTCTTCACAGTACCAGACTGACACAAGGAAGGCCTGCCGGTGGAGCTGGTCGGGGACGCTTCTGTGGCACAGGCACAGCTCAGGGGCCACAGGGAATAACTGCCTCGCAGACACAGCTCTGCAGGCACCATTGCCCACCCAAAACCACTCTTTCACAGGAAGCAGCAGCACAGGAGCAGGACTCCCAGTGTCATTTCAGAGGCAACAGCCGGATTAAACACAGGGGTGAAGCACGTTAAATGCAATTCTAGCCTAAAACAATTACATGATTAAAATGTAGCAAGGTCTTCACAGATTAAAAGCTCGCTCGCAGATAAAACTGGAGTGTCCGTGCAAAGAGGTTTTTTTTCTCCCTTCCAAATATTCCCATGCTCCCCCTCCAATACTTTTGTCCCACCAGATTTCAGGCCCGAGCTGACAGAATCCAAGTATGAACACCATGTACTTGCAGAAAGGTTTCCAGCATGACAAACTAGCAGCTCCCCAGGCAACCAGGGATGATAACAATTCACTGGCATGTTCAGCAAAATGATTAAATCAACCTGCTGTTAGGAATTCCTCGTACTGTTTTCCTTCCAGAGGCCAGACAGTTATGAAAAGCATCAGAAGTACCACCAGCTAGAGCTTTGTCCGGGTGGGCTGTCAGAGCAGGCAGGACTGATTTACAGCCAGCTCGAATCAAAGTTATTTTAGCCCATAGCAGAGCCCAGAAGGCAAACCGAAGGCCAGCTCTGCACACCAGACCAGCAAGCTGGTATCAGCATCTCACTCCACGCTGCTCTTGAAGCCCAAACACTCACGCAGGTCAATATCCTGAACATCTCTGCTGATCTGGCAAATACCCTACGCAAGGCTGAAGCATGAAGAGGAGCCCAGATTCTGGATCTTGGGATGTCAAACCCGACATTCCTGGGCTCCTGGTTTGAAGCCACGCTGTGCCAGACTTTGCTGCCTGCCTCCGAGTGTACGGGCAGATCAAGGCAAACACCAGCAGGGCTGGGGGAGTGCAGAGCAGCAGCACTGCACCACTGCTTCCACTTTTCCCTTTTAAAAGCATCCATTCAGTTCATTTTCTTACTCTTCGGTTGACCTCAAAGATCTGTTTTGATACCAATTCCTGTACAAACAGCACCCACAGATGTCACCTCTAAAACCAATGCATTCTAGTACCTGAAACTACTATATTAGTCCCCAAACCTGCTTTTAGACGCTCATCTGGGACTTGAAGACAAACATTTCCAACATCAGCTTCAGAGCCTTGACTCAGTCAATACACTCAGACCATCCAATCCGACCTCCAGCTCAAAGCACAGCCAACACCGAACTGCAGCCAGGCGCTCAGAGCTGGCCCAGGTGGGTCTCCATGACCTCCTTCAGCCCTTGACCTGCCCAGCCTCACCCTAACCACAGATTAAGTGGAGACGGCCTCGCCCCTGCCTTGTAAAACTCTGCCCCTTGTTTTGGGCACTAAACACCTTATTGTAAGGTGTCTTCGAAGCCTGACAATGTTTGGTAGCTCCTCCCTGAGGTTCAATGTGGGCAATGTGTGCTGAGGGGACGCTTGTGCTACGCAGACCGTTCCCCACCAAACCCAGCCAGGCTGCCGTCATCTCCCACATGGGCGCTGCAAGGCAGAGCTGGGTGAGCTCTGAAGAGAGCAGGGGCACAACCCCTCCGGCACGCAGGAATTCAGTGGCTCTCCAAGCACGACTCCAAGCCAGCAGCCCTGTCCGCTGCCGTCTCACGGCTCCCAGACCACCTTCTGTGTACTGAAAGCTCTGATAAGGCGCACAAGGGTTTGCTTTGGGTAGCGACGACTCTGATTAGGAGAAGGTAAAGTGCTACTATGTGTTCTTTCACTGTTATTTGTCTATTTGAGAAATCTTGGGCAGGGGCAGCAAACAGTTGTGCACCTACTCTTTCAACCCTTATTTCTCATCCTGTATCGAGTGTCTTTAGAAGACCACGCTAGTGCCATTTAAACAATTCTTTCAGCAAAGTCAGCACCAAAACAAAGCAAAAAATGGGCTCCCTAATCACAGCTGGAGGTTTCTAGTGCTCAGCAGCAGGCACCTGGCCGAGTGAGGCCTTCAGTATTTGTTGATTCAAAGGCTGTGCACTCCCACCAGAACAGTCAAACAACTTCAGTGGCTGAGCATTTGATAAACAGAATAAGCAGAGCGCTAAAATTGCTCTACCTGCCAGGAAGGCAACCAAAACAAGGTAAATTAGAGCACTGCCCTAGGGAAAAGAATAACTGCATTACCCCTGAAAGCGTAACGGACTTTATGAATCCATGAGGCTAAAATTAAAATCCCACATACAGCTTACCCCTCACACTCTTAGTAAGTGTCCAAAACGCAATCTGACTGTGGCAGTGCCATAAATCTCTACAAACAGACACCACACCTCCAAATCTGCATTACTAGAAACTTGACAAAACAAAGACATGAAATTTCACCATCCCTAAAGCCGCACAGAAGCGGAGAACTTGACAGCAGTTGGCAGCGGTATCGGCATGGTTTAAGAGGACCGCGCACACGCGCTGCCCTGCCGTAAAGGACCGCAGGGCAAAGCAAGGCCACACCGCCTCCAGCCCCAGCCCAGGCCAGCCACGCCGGCCGCACGGCAGCGGCAGCTACCACAGGCCTCGGGCAGGCCCGTCCTGCGGCTGCTGGGCTGGGGAAGGTCGGCCCCTTCCTCCTGCTCCCTGTTCTGGCTGCACTGAAACAATTTCATGACTTGGTTACTTCAGGGTAACGCTGTTTCCGACAGACTGAGCCCGCATGGTGCCCAGCTCGGTGAGCCCACCAGCCTGGGCCGGCCTCCAGGAGATCAACCCAGGGCCTCACCCGGGCATCGGCCTACAGCCACCCCCACTAACAACCGGCTCGTCAGGAGCTACGTTGCTAATTAATATGTGGTAACCCAGTCAGGCCACACAGCCAGAGCAGCCGTGTGGTGACAGGGACACAAGGAGCCTGGGGCTCCGGCCTCGGCTCCCCAGGCGCGTTCGCACATCTGACCACGGCCAGCAAGTCTTGGGCACGCGCTTCCAGCAGCGCACGTCTGCAGGCGCTGCCGAACAGACGTAATTCAACTTGTATTTACATTTCTGCTGAACGGGGGCCTACAGAAGGGGATGGGAACACGAACTACAGAGGGCAGGAATCTCACCTGGGATAAATGCTGGATAAAAGCCTACAGGACATCTTCAACAGCACCATGCAGCCGAAGAAATGCTCGTTCCTTACGAGACCTTTTCATCTCCCCTTTTCTCATTTTCCAAAAAAAGGTTTAATTGCAAACCTGCTAAAATCTTGTTGTCAAATATACCTCATGGCAATGAGTTCCATGGGTCAATCACAAGTTTTTCTTGAAATGAAGGCTTCAACTGAAGCCTTTTCTGCTCATGCTGGGAATGCAAGTGAATAAAACCCTAAAATCAATTACTTCTCTAAAACTTTACAACTTGACCACACTCATTTTGTTCTAAACAGACCAAGACTACATTTCATCTGTATTCTCCTCTCTCTCCAACTCCTTCTTCGTTCTTTAATCAAAACTGAAGATAGAAAGACACAGCCCATTTCCCCAGATGTGTAACCTCCGTTTCTAGAAGCATCCTGGTATCTCCAGAGATGCCTTATGCACACCCCATGCCATATTCAGCAGTAAAAGCCAGTCACATTGTCTACAATGCCCCCTGCACCCCGATACAAGCATTCCCAATTCATTTTAAATCAGCAAGGTGTGGGACTGGTAACACTCCCAGAGGTTGACCTGTTCGGCCACGCGCTCACCCGTGAGGTGTCAGAAGCTGATACCAAGCTGAAGCAAAGTTCAGTCAATGTGCACCTTCTAGGAGTTAGCTACCTTTTAGTAACAGAAGGAATTCAAGGCTTAGAGAAGTATGCAGATATATGACCCCTGCAATTCCACAAGCAAAGAATAATCAGTAATATATTTAAATGGGCACTCTGAATTAACAGCTCATTGAGAGCAATGAGGAGTTCACACCCTCCCACCTCCACAGGCTCACACAGACCCTTTGCAGCAGCTTCCATCTGAAGCTTTCTTCTCAATATCAAACACAGCTACTCAAAATTAAATTAAGACTCCGATGAAGAGAGCAGAATCTTCAGAAAGGAGAGGAGAGGCTAAGACAGATAGGCCGAGGACATTTCATCTAAACTGAGATGTCTAAAAGATCTCAAAAGGGGGGTGCCACTAAGCCACCATTGCCACCAACAGAGAGAAGAAAGCTCAGACAGCACGGTCTGACTTAACCGTAGACATCTGTCCTCGGGTAAATCACCGCCTGGATGCATCTACCACGTGTAGGCAGAAATGAGGTGGACTAGTTCAGAATTAGAACGGTAAAATAAAAATACCTGAATTAGGCAAAACGAAACCCATCTCTGAAATCCCAGCCCAGACTCCTCTCCGCTGCCTTCGCCTGCCATCCGTCCATCCAGCAGAGCCAGGCTTGGCTCCTGTCCTGCCCCGGACGGTGCCAGCGCCTGCCCTCGAGCACAGCAGGACAGATGCTCGGCCACCGGCAGCCGGAGGGAACCGAATCACCACTGCAGGTACAGCAGGGGACTGGTACCCACCAGAAACTTACCCTGTGCAAGCAGCCAGGTGACCGGCTCAAAGCTCTGTAGTAACCTCAGAACCCTCCAAAAAAAAAATAAAAGTCTTAAATATGTTTTTTTAAACTCATATCTCTGCTCAGTGAGACAAAACAAGAAAAATATGCAAGTGTTATGAGCGTTACTCCAAGCCAAACGGCAGTCATTGCTAGGTTTGAGGGGAAAAGAAAAAAGATCCTACAAGTGAATGCAAAATTATCTGATCTGGAACTTTAACACATTTTCCTGAGCATCTTGGTACTGAGCACCGGTGGAGGCGAGACACACGGCTGCTCACATCCGGCGAGGTATTTCCAACGCTTCTTGCGTGCTCACAGTGGAAGGAGGGCAGGGCAGCCTTCAGGTGTTGCAGGGGCAGTGCCACGCTGAGCGAAGCACAGGCAGGACTTAAACGAAAACTCATGATTTGGAACTCCAGTAGGCAACAGTGAGTAGGTGATAGGTGAGTACTGCAAACATTTATGTTTATAACACACACATTTCACAGATTTTTATCCTAAGCACTTGCAGGTCACCTTTAAAACACCACAGATAGCACAGGCATTTATCCGATATCCAACTGTCCTGCTGGAAAAAACTTTCAAAAGCGAGAAACACACCTGCTTGCTCCTTGGGTTGCAGTTCCTCCCGCCCCTTCCTTCTCAAAGCGAAACAAAATTGTGAAGCAGAGAAAAGCCCAGCTGAAATAAAAAGGTTGCCGAAGAGATGCGAGCTGAAACAGTACAGACCAGTAAGAAATGAGAGACTGAGATCCTGTGCTCCATTGGAAAGGAAAACCCCACCTCTGTCATTCAAGCCAAAAAGCTGAGTGTTTTGAAGCCAAGAAATGAAGAGAATTATAAGTTTCAGGCCAAAGTTCCTCTCTGGAGTGAGTTATTGATGGTCTGGTGTTTTTTTTCCCCCTGTTTACATCTGTGCAAGCAGATGACATCCATCTGAGAGCTTGGCTTTGTATTTCCATGATGCAAGTGCCACCCCTCCTACTGTCCTGGAGTACACAGGCACCTGTGGGAGCCCGCCTCCCATCTCCTGCACGACCTACCAATAGCCAAAACAGGGAAAAACAACAGCAAAAAAATGTCTTCTGCTGTTACATGCTCCACACTGAGCTTACACAGGTTGAACAAGTGGGATTCAGGTTCTTGCCGATGAGCCACCCACGAATACTGGTGGACTGAAGGCTGTTTAACGTCCTGCATGAAATTAATTTGTTCCTTTGCTCTGGGATGGGGTCCACAGTGTCATGGGGCCGCGAGGCCCCAACCTGGCCATGCCCGGTGATCGCAGCGCTCCCGCTCCCCACAGCTGCAGACCCGAGCACGGCGAGCACCTGACGGGCTGTCAGGGCTTGGGTGAACACGTCGAGTGTCTAATGAGCATCGTTTTGTTTTATCTGCACTCCTGGCTGCCGGTCTCAGCAGGGAATCCCAGTGCTGAGCAGGTCAAGGCAAGGAGATTATTCTTTTCCTCCTTTTAGAGCAGCCATCTCTACACCTGGGAATGCAAAGGTTGCAGCGGCTCAGTGGAGAGCAGCACGTTCCTCACCCTCGGCAGCTTCCTATCTGCAGTAAGAGGGAGAGGAAAAAAAAAAAAAGAAGAAAGAGAAACGGCCCCTCCAGGAATTTAAAACCCTGATGTTCTCTAAAAGCAGTTTTAAGTTTATTTGAGAGCAAAGTGACTGTGCATGTCTCATCCAGCAGCGCTGCTCTTGTAAGCAGCTGCCTCGGGTGAAGTCTGGGAAAGGCTGAGCGTAATGGAGAACTTCGTTACCGGCTGCCCTCCCTCCCTGCTCGCCCTGCTGCGGCTGGAGTGGGGCTTCCCACCTCTGGGGCTGAGGAGTAAAAGGAGCAGTTGGCCTTGAAAACTCCAGCAAGACGCGCCACGGAGATGGGAGCTACAGACTTCAGGAGAACTGAAATCCCTTGCAATTCTTTCAGGAAACCTCTCTTTAACTAGTTTCTGAGTCAGACTACATACAGTACAGTCTAATAAAACCGTTTCCGCTCATCTCTTCCAACCCCCTGCCCCTTTTGCCTGTCAAAGGGGAAGAGAGACCTAAACTTTTACCCACACATAAAACCAAACTGCAATGTTTCCCCACGGATGTCAAAACGCAGTCTCATCCACAGCTTTTTTTCCTATCCGCATTGAGCAATTTTACACAGAAGGAGACATTAAGCCTAATGAGCAGCTTAACCTGAGCTTTACACAGGCTGGGAATCAATCCCAGAATCGGAAATTAAAGCACCAAGAACACCTGAAGATCTCGTTCCTACAGATGTATGTTAAATTTATAGTTCAATTACTTCTCTTCATCAGTGCCAGGATGAGGCTAGCAGAGGACGTGCCAGCTGACAGCAACGGCGCATTGCTGCAATACCTTTCCCTTGAGGAACAAAGAAGGAAACACCACGACTGCATCCCAGCTCCAGCTCCCCCCCGGAGCCCCGACCTCCAGGCTGCTCCCCAAGCACCCCCCGAGGGCTCGTTTCCGTGCAGCCACGTCCCAGCCACCCCAAAAGGCAGGCTGGCACGCCGAGGGTGGCCGAGATAGGGGGCACAGGGCCTCACAACGCCCGACTGCAAACTGGGCAGTTCAGCTATCGCTGCACAAGAGCTGGAGCCTTCCCTGCAAGAGAAGACCTTCAGGGACAGTGGCGGTGCCAGACAGCAGCTCGCAGAATCATAAAGCCACCGAAGGGTTTGGGCTGGCAGCTGCAGGCGCTGCTGCAGCAGGGCCAACGTGCCTTGCTTGTGGGGCAGGCTGCTAAATCTCATTTAAAGTTGCAAGCTACCTGAATTCCCTGGCACGGAGAGAACAGAACTTTGCATGCAGATGTGTAACACACACACAAAAAATATTTGGTGTGGCAGTAGCAGAGCTGAGACACATGCTGCCACAGTTCGAATGGGGATCTGATACCAACCTCAGTATCGGTACCGTTCTGAGTCAAGGGAGAGTAAAAAGGGGGTTAAACACAGCGATTCACACTAAATCTTTAACCCAACCAGCACCTTCAGTCAGCCTTTGGGTCTGCAAGTTCCAGCCTCTGGAAGTTTTAGATCTCAGATTCAATATCCACAGATAGCCTGCCAAGGGAATTTTCCCAAAGGGAACAAAACCCAGGAGAGATCTAGCTTCGTGTTACAGGCGACAGTTCCTAGCAAACAAAAATTGATCTGCTCAGCCTAAACCAGGACCCGGAAGCACCAGTAGCCTTGTGGGGATGCCCAGTTCCAGGCATCCTCCTCTGCAGAGGAGAGAGAAGTTTAAAAGACAAATCTCAGGCGGGGGGGTCCTCATCCAGTCCGCACAGCCCATCTCCACCAACTGCTTCCATCCCGCAGTTCGGAAACTGGGCTCAAAGAAAACGTTTCGTTCCAACTTGCAAGTCTGCTGTAATGACTTCACGTTCACATCACGCTCCGAAATGTAAATTCCCATGCAAACGCTGAACGCTGTTACTAGCGGGCTTTCGGACCGTTGGCTGATTGAACCCCTATGATGATCACAGCTGGTTAACGAAGGTCAGCTAAGAACAATGCGTACAGCGCAGTGACCAAGCAAACCATTGTCTTTTACACATGTGGTATGTTTGGGAAGAAAAAGGACACAATCCGACTGTTACCACAAGAATGGAAACTACGCAGTTCAGAATTTAGGACCCTTTCTGTCCTGGTAACAGAACCGTACAGCAAGCTGAAGCGCCTGAAAGTTGAGCACCTTGTGGAGTCTCAGGACTGCTCCTGCACAGGGAGGGGTCTCAGCTTCTTTTTCACACAGAGTCATTTGCTTTTAGTCAAAATCGGTCAAGACATACAAGGCATAAAGTTTCTCTATTCCAACCCTCATCCTGCTTTTTCACCTCCCTGGACTCTTGACACTTACCTTGAGATCATCCTAGAGCTAAATAAACTCGCGTGATGCTCCTGAGCCAAGCAAGGCAAGGGATCAAAGCTCGAGTCTCTGGCCAGAGCAACGCACCCCCACACCGACATCTCAGACTTCATTTCTGGTCTTCCCAGATCAGAGGTCCACGCGTGGCTGGCGTCAGCAGCAACTCTCACGTGCTTCCAGTTAATACGCAAACACCGTGGCCACATCTGACAGAGCATTCAATATTCTGCTTGTTCTGAGCTTTACTTTCTAACCAGAGCAACTTGACAAAACATTATGCTGGACAGAAGAGAACAAAAAGGCAATGCTGTACTCACACGGGTCTAAAATAAGTACAAAACTTTGTTTCTAGCTAAGGCTGGGTATTTTGATGGGGTCAGTCCAGTGCTATTCTAGTGTTCTCTTACGGAGAGGAGAACAAAAATAACACCAAATCCCTACAGATCAATGAGAAGTAGATACTCAAGGAACAACGGAGCCATGAAAAGGGGGGAAAAAAGATAAAAGGGTTGTGTGTTTCATTTCTCCCTAATCCCATTGACATTTATTAAGCCCTCAGATCTGTGTGTGCGCCTCTCACACACAGCCACATAGGAAAGACTTCACCAAACTAACACATGCACTGCAGCCTGCAAAGTAAAAGCAAGCAGAGACAACGCAGAAGCCACGAAGCAACCCTCAAGGGCACGAGGTGCCGAGAGTCTCCCCCCACCAGCCATCCTGCAGCGACTGGTGCCTCTGGAGCAACAGAGAAACTCAAAGGAAAACAGAAAGTTAAGGTTAATAGAGAGGAGAAGGGCTAGGTCACCGTGTGGCTCAGAGTTCAGTTAAAACCAGCCACACAGAGGAGGTTCAAAGCAACTCAAGCCTCCTTTGCGTTTCACAGCCACACCAAAGCAGAAGTGAAAATCAGATATACGTCCGTAGGTGGGTGGAGATGGATGGACTGCAAAGCAACTTTGCATCCGCCAGGGAAAAGCCCTGCTCAGGGTAACACAGGAGGAGAACAGAGCCACTCTTTCCGTGAGAGCACATCCGAGACCCCTGGGGCACAGAGCGCATCGCCGAGCCCCAGCTCTCGTTCCCAGCTCGCCACGTGCCGACCCCCGGAGCCAGGCTGAGGTCTGGCCCCCCGCCCAGGCAGGTGCTCACCTTCCTCCTTGTTGTTGGTGATGTCTTTCAGCAGCTCAGTCTTCATGCAGGCGTCTTTCCTTGTCTCTCCCTTATTCAGCACTGTTCGCTAAGGGTGGGGAGAGAAGGGATGGGGGAGAAAAAGAGATTTCGAGGTTTAGCTCCGTGCCCATACACACGCTGCGTTTAAACCAACACACGGTCATGGACATATCCTGTTTATAGCATGGGCAAACCTCATTCTGCCAAATAACGCTGCCAGGAAACTGCCAAGGCGCAGGTCACAGATAAAGGGCTGGAAGGCCTGTCCCAGCCGAGCCCAGCCCGCCCCAGGGGCAGCGGGGCCGGACCCGCACTCGGCCGAGACTTCGGGTCCCCGGGTAAGAGGCAGCCAGGCAGTTCTGAACGCAAAGGGTCCGGGAACCCAGCCCAGCGTGTCTGTACGCTGAGAAGGTCGCAAACGGCATCCCGAGGAAGTGACCCTCACTCCCCCAGACCGCTTCGGTCGTGGGGGGGAGGAGGCAGAGGGACCGCGTTTCTCACTGCGCACCATCTATCCACCAGCGGGCCAAAGTACGCGCCTGTACCTCTGCTCTCCGTGGTTCGTCCACACGTAACTTACAAAGTGCAAGCCGCCAGCGAGCTACACCTAACTCGTCATTCCTACATCCATGTTTATTAAAGCTCACGAGCTCGTTTTTTAATTCCATAGAAAGCAATTTTTCTTTTTTTTCCCCCCTTCTCTTTTTGTGTGGAAAGGGAACAGCTGCTCTCTCCTCCGCCTTTCACACGCCTGGCGTCGCGTTGCTGGATCAGGTTTGCAGCCCTAATACCTCTCCTGTCGCCTTTTTCTTGGGGGGGGGGGGGGGGGTGACCAGACAAAAAAGCCACCGAAACAAAGGAAAAAGGTATTAAATAAAACAAAACAAAACACAGACAAGAAGGGGTCCTTTGCCGCAGCTCTCTGGTTCAGCAGAGGAGCCCGGGGAAGGCGCGGTGCCAGCCCCGGGGCCGGGTGAGGCCGCCAAGGGCTCGCTGCGTGCGGCGCAGGAGGAGAATAAGCCCCCGGTCAAGCCAACTGTCGCAGGCCGGCGCGGAGAGCAGATGGTGCCTGCAGCCATGCAAATCAAAAGGTTTAAGGCGCGCTGAGCGATAAAGGGGGGAAAAAACAACAACAACAAAACCAACGAGCCTGCCCATCTCCCACAAAGCAAGCAGGAGATAAGAAATACGCACGAAGGCCCATCGGCCTCCAAAGCACCGCCAGGCAAAGCGGGCTCTGCAGCGAGCCCTTCCCCAGCACCACTCGCTGCTTGAAGCTACCGGGGGCACAGGCCTCGGGGCCGCCGGCAGGAGCCAGCGCGTGATTTTGGCCTGCGCGTGAGCTCAGGGGCCGGCCGCGCTGCAGCACGGGCTCCTCGCCAGGGGGATCCCGGGGCGGGCAGCGAGAGCCCTGCAAGGGGAGCTGAGGGCACCCGCGGGGTGCACGGAGCTGGCACCCCGAAGGATTGCTCCTCTCGCGAGCAGGAAGCTGTGGGCGGCCGGCACCGGGGCTAACACCGCATGTGGCCACGGCAGGAGGAGCTCGGGCAACAAGCACGCGGCCTTCAGGCTTTAACAGAGAGACAAAAAGCAAGCTCAGGGTGTGAGCATTTGAAACCTCGGCTCAGCCAAAGGATCGGGCAGCCTGACACAAAGCACGCTTCCAACAGCTTCCACCGAGAACCGGCCACGGAAGCACAGCCTCGCGCTTGGGCACAGGTCAGCCGTTCTTTGCTAAGCCGGTGACACGCGTCCTTGCTGCGAGCATCGACAAGTAAATCCTTCCTCTCCTCCGCCCAGACTTCTTGTAAACTGGGAACAACTCCGTTTCCCTGCTGGATTTACCCTGGTGCTAGAGCAACGTGGGGAGCTGTGACAGGCCGCAGCGCTGTCGGGAGCTCAGACCCGCAGCTCACCCGTGGGCACAAGCACCCGGCCCTGGCCAGAAAGACGGAGCCTCAGCTCATGTCACGGGGAGCAGCCGGCCTCCCCGGCCTTTGTTACGACAAAGAGAGGTCTGGGCATCCCCGCTGTTGGACTGACTCCTACTGAAAGCCTCGGGATTTCCAGCAGGCCGTTCTCATCCATCCGAATCTTTGTTTTCCAAGCAGCATCCCCGCTCCACACAGGATTCACGCTCTCCCTCCCACGGGGACGTTGCCGCTGCTCAGACCACGAGGCCTGAAGAGAAGCCGCTGCAGGAACCCCGGAGCGGAGCAGCCCTCGGCAGCTAAGGAACACGCTCCCTCCTCTCTGCAGTGAAGAGGAGCACGGAGCCGCCCCGGACCCCGGCCGGAGCTCTCGAAGCAGCGTTCCCAGCGCCGAGAGGCGCCAGGGAGAAGCCATCGCTTCTTCACGTCGGAGTAAAAGAGCTCGGTGCCAAGGCAAGGCCACCCGAGGTGGCTTCCAAGGGGCTCTTGTAGGGCAGAGCCGCAGCCAAGCGGCCCCGGCCAGCAGCAGCTTTGCAACCTCCAGGCACCGCTCTGGATCAAATGAAAACCCAGCAGCGCGGCGCACACCGCCACTGCGCCTTCGCAGCCCTGCGCGGAGGCAGGAAAAAAAAAAAGAAAAGAAAATTAGGCCAATAAAAAAAAAAAGATGGCTGTGGATTTGGAAGCACTCTCATCAAAAGGAGACTACAGAAAACCACTGCAAAGCCCTCGAAGCCTCTTCCCCGAGGCCAGGCGCTCTCCCACCCGTGCTCCATCACCCACGGCGGGCGGTAGGCAGCACCCATGGGTGCCCGCCGCCCACCGGCCCACGGCAGGGCTGCCCATCCATTCCCACCGGCCCACGGCTCCACCCAGCCGAGTCAGCAGCAACTTCGCTGCAAGTGTCAATACCTCCATGTTTGGGTGGCTTGCTTTTCCCCCCTTAAATTCAGAGCAAACTTCCCCTTCTGCTCACACCCCATGGCCCAATCCGTCGGCTCCTGATTGGCAGGGAAATCCTATACCCACCCTCCCCGCCAGAAGTGTCGGCTCTTGCAGCAGTCCCAACAAAAGCCAACTGCCAAGCTCGGGCTGCTTCACAATAAAAGTCTCGCGCTCTCCTTTTTTTATTATTTATTTTTTTTCCCCCCTTTTCCTGCAGCCGGCTGCCTCCATTCCCCAGCTGACCCCGGGCTGATTGTTAACCTCCAGCCACTGGAGAGCCTCCCCAAAGGTTACGTGCCATGACCAACGAAGCGTTATTCCCCCCACCACGACCTTTTATTTGTAGGTTTTGAAGGAAAGAAAAATGGCTGCGTCTTAAGAAAGGTGTTTGAAAGGGCTTTAGAAGCCATGAGGACCCAAGCAGAGAAGCAAGCGCTGTTTTTAGTCTTTCCTCTCCAGCTCTGCTTGCAAAAAATAAGGCTCCCCTTCCTCCACGAGGTCTTTGGAGGGGATGGAAGAGAGGTCAGACCAAGGAAAGGGTCTGCAGCGCTCCCAGGCAGGCAACTACAAACGACGCTGGTGCCTTTAAAACAAAAAACAACAACAAAAAGGGCAGAGCTGGGAAGCACAGAAAGAGCCTTCTCATCTCAGCCTCCTCCTTGGCATTTTCAGCAGCCATCCGCGTGCCCTTCGCAAGGGTCCGAGCAGGTTTTACAGGCAAAGACAAAACATGCACAGCACAGCCCCAGCACACCGCAGCTTACCAAGCCCAAGAGAGCAGCTAGCTGCATCGTGACCCAGCGCTCCCTGACAGCACACCGGGAAGGAGCGGAGGTGGATGTGCTAAGATGTCCACCTTCACCAGAGTCCCTCTTTTTTTTTTTTTTCCCCCCTTAAAAACCAACCTTCTAGGAACCCGAAACTTCGCAGCAACGTTGTTCTGATCTGAGACAGGCAGTTAATGCAGGTCGCCCTGAGAGCGGGCTGCCAGCAGGACGAGCGACCCCGCTCCAGCTCCGCCGCACAGAGCCGCGTGCGGGAGCACCAACACGCCGGGCGAGAGGGACGGCGCCGACCCTGCAAGCCCTGGGGCCTGCAAGCCCCAGACCAAGAGGCCGGCACCCAGGGGACACCGACCCCCCAGGGGTGACGCCGCCAGCACACGGGTCCCCACGAGCCACAGACCCCGCCAGCTCCCACCCGCCAGCCACGGGGCAGGATTTCACCCCCAGCACGGTGGCGGCGAGGTCTGCAGAACGCACTGTGGCCGAAAGGGAGGCAAAGCTCCCGAGAAATGATGCAACTCCAGCAGCAGCACATCCCCGTTCACTCTCGTTTTTCCCTCCCGAAAGAAAACCAACAAACCCAACTTGCTCATAGTAACCTTTGCCTTAAAGAGAAGGCGAGCGTTTTGTAGCTAGTTATAGGGGAGGCACTGATTAAGAAAACACTCGTGGAAAGGCAGCGTTCCTCTTGTAGGCAGGAGGAGATGGCCGATTTCAGACTCCAGCACCACTCAGGTCCTGCCGCGCATGGGCAAGGTCTGGGATCACCGCTGGTGGGGGACGCTGACCACAGGCCCGTCGTTAGAAGCAGCAGGAGAAGCATTTGATTTGGAGAAGGAAGGAAACGTAACGCCAATGTACCTGGCCTACAAAGCAGTCACCAGTCTCAAAGCTCCTTTTCTAGGTTAAGGCCACTTCCTTATAAGCCTCGTGCAATCATGTGAACATGGAATTTTATCTGCAGCTCACAACAAGCACTCCTCTCAGCCCGAAGTTTGTCCCTACATCAAACAAGACCTGCAGTTCTTTTGTCTCCCGAATCCCTCCCGTCCAGGCTCTTCCTAAAAGGACAGAAACATTTCCTTCTCTGCCCCCATGGCTCCCTCCTACTCCAGCCGCGCAAATCAACTCCCCAGACAGGGGGAAGGGTAGAAACGAGGCGCAAGTCCCTGCATGCAAAAGCTGGGAACAAGGAGACACTTGCATGAAAGGCAACAGGACCTCGTATCGCACAAGGCAGCCCACAGTGGTGCTCAGGCTTCTGGCAGGGGGGTTTGCAGAGCCCGAGCTCCACGGAACTCCTGCAGCAGCGAGGCCACGAGCAGGGCAGCAGCTCTGGCGTGGCCGCAGCGCCGCCGTCTCGCTGCTTCCATGCTGGGAAGCGTTGCGCCCATCTAACTGTGTCCCAGTAGAGTTAAAACCAGTACGACTTGTATGTGCAGACAAGTGTAAATCCAGAGCAGACAAAGGCATCTCCTCCTTCCACCGGCTGAGGTTAGCAAGAAGTACAGCTGCCGCCTGCCTTCTCTTAGCACCAGGGAGGGGGAGCAGGGAACCCTAAAACGGAGCCAAAGATTCCTCGTCCTCTCTAGCAGAAGCAAACCAGCCATTTCAGAAACACCAAGTCGCCAGGAAGGCTCAGCAAGGATGAAACCATAGCACCAAGAAGAGCCTGGAACGAGCAGTCTGCAGCACCCTGGCACACTGGGGCGCAGCAATCACCCCATCAACAGCACCCAGGCACCTCTTCGGCCTCCACGCTCCTCTTCCTCCCTCCCCCAAACCACCGCAGCCAGAGGAGCAGCTCCCTCGCCCCTGCCCGGCCCGGGGATGCCGGGCGAAGGGGCTCCTGCTCCAGGCCGGAGCCGAAGGAGGTGGCCCCAGCCCAGGCACTTCCTTGGGAAGGCCCTCACCCCGCACACACCACCTCTTCCGTGCCACCTGCAGCCACAGCGACGCCTGCGAGCCGGGAAAGCAGACAGGGAGAGGAAAAAAAGGCAAAAAACAACACAAAAGTTGCACCCTAGGGCCTGTCCCTCTAATAGCTACAGCAAAACCTCACCAAGACTTTACTCTCCTGGAGGGTGAGAAAGGCACGCAGCGCTGCCCAGCACCCGAAGTCCTAGAGGTGGCAGCTCCTCACCACCTCGCCTCCATGGCCTACGGGCTTCGTCCTTCGTGGGGCTTTTTTTCTGCTCTGTCATTAAGAGTGGAGCCTGGTCTTTTCCTTCAATCCCAAGAATTGCACTGAATTAGATCATCTTTCTCGGCTCACCTCCCCCTACAGGCAGCTCCCGAGCATGCTCAGCTCGGCCTGGCGCTGCCATTTCATAACTGCATTGTTTACAGACGCACACTGACCTGCCATTTTTTGACAGTAAGAGAGGAGCTGGTGTTTGCAACCACGGTCGCTCGCAGCCCCTGCTCCTCGCCACCGCCGGGGCGCAGGCGGGCTCCTGCCTCGCAATAAAAATCCAATTTGGAGAAGGGAAATTGCAAAGTGTGGAAAGTCGCAGGCTATTGTTCTTGTTGTTGTTTTTCGGCTTGATTTAGGTCAAAATCCACCTGCTCTGAAGGCGCAGTCTAGGAGGAAGAAGTTAACCCCTCTCTGGGGCGAGGGGAGCACAGGTCTCGTCCAGCTCAGTGCAGAATGCCAGCCATGATTTCAGCTTCTTCAAATCACAACTGTGCTTCGATGTCACCTAAAAATATAATGCTCAGCACGGTCTGCCATCCTCCGTCAAGCCTTCCTCTGAGAAAGAAAGGGTTGGAAATATGGTATTTCCCTTGAATAAACAAGTTGGCTTAGTCCCAGCACATACAGTTTTCTCCTTTAAATGCAAACCAGAGTATTTTTGCAGGCACACAGGAAAACGAGGAGAGGAGGAGGGGAAAAGTTCCTCATTTAACACCAAGAGCTCCATGAAAAGCCTTGTAAGGTTGTTCCCAGTCCCTCTCTGTTCCAGTCCTCTCCCCGTCTGTGCTTATCACACTTCCCAGGTGAAAGCAGCTCCGAGTTATGCTGGAGAGAAAATGCCAGAAGAGCTGGAGGTTTCCTCATCCTTGGAACAAGGACAATTTGTGCAAAGCTTCCTTTACAAGAGGCACTGTGCTGCTCCGACACAGTATGGCAGCATTGCAGGGAAGACGCTCGCACATCAGATCTTCTTAACCCCCACCGCCTCTCCCCTTCTCCACCACTTCCACCAGGCTTCCCCCTCCTGAGGGGACTGAAGGGAAAAAGTATAATTACCAGCTTTGGGGGAAGCAAGCTCGTATTTTGGATCCCAGAATATTTTTAAGAGCTTGCTCTGTATTTTTTTCCCTACCAATATTATTTTTTTTGCCCTTTTTTTTTTTTTAAACACACATTCCAATTAAGCTTATACAGTGCATGAGCTTCTCTCCCGCTGCTTTACTGACTACTGTAAACCCCGCCAGGCAGAGCTGTGCTGCCCGTCCTCCTCCGCTGCCCCCCTCCAGGTCCAACGCCACCAGAGAGCAGAGCCAGACATTTCCTACGCCGCAGAACAGACCAAGGACTTCAAACAGGCACCGGGAGGGGAGGAGGGACGGACGGACGGACGAATCTGCAGAGGGCCGAGACGGGACGTCAGGGGAGATCACATTACGGCTGCTGGGGTCTCCTCTGCGAAGAGGGTTTGATTTCAAAACTCATTTAATTTACAGTAGTTGAAAAGAACCGGCTGAAAGTGGTAGTTAAAGGTTATAAATTCAAGATTTGCTTCCAAATCACTGACAGTGCAGTTCGCTGCAGGAACATATGGTCCTCCAAGCCTCGAGAGCAGGGAGCGCACGCTGCCAGAGCCCCAAGTCTTTGGGCTGAACCAAAAGCAAGAGATTTCTCCCATTGCAGGGCGGTTGCTGCAGCACTTCCTTGACCTTTAGCAGCTCCAGGAGCAGGATGGGCAGAAGGAAAAAATTAAGGGGAAAAAGAGAAAAGAACAACAAAAAGCCACACCAGGAATCGAGTCATCCATCCCTCCCCCAGCCATCCACAAAGCAGCTGGCCATGACAGCGAAGCTCCTTAAAAGTCCTTGTTTACCTGAACGAAATAGCTCCCTGCCATTGTACAAGCAGCACACGATCCAGAGATGGCACCGGGCGGAGGAGGTGGCTCCAGCACCCCCGTGCACACCCCGCAGCAGGATCCGGCCCCCGTGCTGGAGGGGAGCGGTGGCTGCGGCATGGCCCGCGCCGAGGATGCCTGGGGCACGAGCAGCCCCCCCCGCCAGGCCTACAGGGAGACGTTTGGATAACGGGGGGGGGGCTGACCAGCTGAAAATACATCCCATAGGAAAATCCAAAATCTTCTTGCAAAGAGGGGTGATAAAAAAAAATAAGGTGAAAGGTGGGAGAAGGGCGTTGTTTTTTTTCCCCAGAGGTGACCACCACGGGTGGGCAAAGAAAGCACCTGGGCTCGGGAGGCCTCATGGTTATTTTGAAAGGCTGGTGGAGGCTGCTGATGTTGGAGTTAAAGGAACTTCAAAGTTGGTTCAGTAGGCAAAGGGGAAATAAAAAAAATAAAAATAAAAGGCCCATTTTTAGGGCTATTAACCCTTACTGAAGGGCAGCATGGAAGTCCAGACCTGGGCTTGCTCTCCTCCCTCCAAAAAGTAGGCCAGGCTTTCCAGCACGGTTTTGCCAACGCTTTCAGAAGGCACCAGCCAGCGGCACCGGAGCACGAGGTGCTTTCAGCAGTCGGTCACGCAGCCTCTGGTGGCGCGGCTCCTCGGCCTTCACCCCGCCAGCACAGCAGCTCTCCGGGGCACGAGCCGAGCAGGCCACTCCCAGGCCTTCGCTCGTCGCTTCTAGCAAGAAACCTCTCCTCATGACTTCTTCCAACGCCCTTTCCTTCCACACGTTAAACGACAAACGGGGAGCATGCTGCTAGAAAGGAGACAGGCTAGATGCTCAGAGGGGGCATCGCCGCCTGCCCGCGGGCCCCCTCACACCCCAAGGCGTGCTCCTGGATGCCGAGCCCCACAGCAGGGCCGGCGCCGCCATGCCCGGGGCTCTCCTCACGCAGGCTCGGAGCCGGGTGGCTGCCCCAGGCCCGCCCAGCACACCAGAGAGCATCTGCGTTTAACACAAACAGCAAAAAAATGCCAACATGGCAGGGCCAGGGGGCTGAATTTTAGCTAAATAAGCTGCAGGCCTGGGCCTCCTGCCATGAGACCAACCACGGACGTTTCATTTTAATCAGCTGCTTGGATTGCAAGCTACTACCAAAAGAAGGGGGGGAGGGGGAGGAGGGAACACCCAAAAATTTGTTTTTTTCCTGGTAAAATAATATTTGTTCTTCCCACCAGCCTCAGCAGAGAGCTGTAGGCCTGGCTGGACCCAACTGAGGGCTTCCAGCCCCGATCCAGCAGCCGGGGTCCTCTCCTTCTCTCCTTCCCCTTGGAGCAGCCCAGAGACCCCAGCCTCCCTCCGCTCCTCTTGCCCACGGCTGCTGCAAGCAGGGAGGGCTGCTGGTAGAACCAAATTTTCCAGAGACTTCATGCTTTTAAAATAAATAAATAAATAAATAAATAAATAAAAAGCACCAACAAAATTAAAAAAAAAAAATGATACCCCCAAACAAGCCTCCCCACTCCAGAAGACAAATAAAAGACTGCTTGGATACAAAGCCCAAGCTTTCCCAGAGCCAGGTAATTCCAGATGTACGTGCAAGGCCATGGAACAGAACAAAGTCACAATCATAACAACACAAAAGAGCAGTCAAAGGCTGACAAGGCAGGCTCCAGGCTGCTCCCCAAACCGCCCCTGCGCCCTGCCCCACGTGGCTGCCTTCCTGCCGCGCTCCCTCCCTCGCACGGGGCAGGAAAAAAAGAAAGAATTGACAAAAAATAATCCAGCCATGATTATCTGAACTGTCTTCCTCCTCTCCGAGGCTTCTCCTTTCCCACCTGGCGCCAGGCTGCCTGCGGCCACAACCGGAGGGAAGCTGCTATTTATGAGGCATGGGAGATGGACACTGCGAGCTACTGTACCTGCAGACATCTGTGGTCTTCTCCTGGGGAAGACTCAAAGAGTTGCATATTCCAGATCCTCATGAGCAGTGATTCAGTTTCTGCTCATGTGATAAAAGCTCCCTCTACAGAGTGAGCATGCCCAGAGGAGACCATTTCACTGCTCCCTCCAAGCTGCAGCCATTTCACAGAGAACCTGCAGGCTCCAGCGTCCATTGGAGCGGCGATCAGCCCGGGCATCCCGGGGACGCCCCGGTAATGCAGATCATCTGTCAACTTTCTGACAGGGTGCCAGGCCTCAAACTGATCGCTCGCCTGAAAAAAAAAAAGCCTTTTAAGCCCAGAATGTGTTCAGTTTCAGTGGCCTTCAAGAGTAGCCCTTGCCCACAAAAAAAAAAGGGAAGGGGAGCAGGGATGGGGAGGGATGCTGCGTGGCTTGGGGACATCCCTGTGCTGATTTTGTTTTGCTTAATCGGGTGCCTGTCCTGCGAGGAGGGGGATGAAGGCACACGGGTTAAACTGGTTAAGTGTGCGGTGTCCAACTGCAAGTGAATTTGAGATGTGATCTGCTGAGCTGAAGGGGTGCTGGTTTCCACTGCGGGGATTTATAATACAACATGACCTGGTACAACCAACCTTAAAAGCGTATCACAGGCACAGTCATTAAAAAGAGAGGGGAAAACATAATGAAGAGATAGTGAGTGCACTGTGAGGTGCAGTAGCTCTGAGCTCAGCCTATGTCAAACCATATGATACAGCTGGCCCAGCCAGCTAGATAAAAGAAGGAAATTTTAGCTTCAAAATAAAAGTTGTTTGTCTCTGTTCCTCTGAACAATTAAGCACAAACTCTTGGCAACCTTCGTAGCTGCTCAAGCTCCCGGTAAAACGTGCAGGAACATCTGCGAGCAGAGCTGGGCTGGGAGGGAGGCGAGCGCCCGGCCGGCCCTGGCGGGGAGGCAGCGCAGCGGGGTGCCCGCGGCCCCCCGGGACCGCCCGCCCGGCAGGGGGAGGGCGGCCACGGCGAGGAGAGGCGAGGAGGAAGAGGAAGCTCAGAAACGGGCTGTGGCACCTCCCGGCTGCTCTTGGCCAAAGCAAAGCAATTCCTCCACGAAATCAGAGCACAGAGGACAATTGTCTTTAAGGCTAAGTGTTAAAGTGAAGAGGAGCTTGGCGTAGTGCGTTGCAGTGGGCTTGGGGGGGAGGGGGCAGGGAACAGGCTGCACGGTGGGAGGAAAAGCCACAGAAACCATGGAGAGGTTTCGAGAAGCCCAGTGATTTTATTTGCCTTGCACCTTGCATGAAAAGCAGGCATTCAAACCGACGCCTTCAGCACAAGCATGAAGCCATCGGCTGCTCTGCTCTACCCATCCCCTGCTCTGCTCTGCTGAGCGTCGCCAGCGTGTCCTGCTGTTGCATTATCGCAGCCTGGAAGCATCAACAAGCCACGTTTTCCCCAGACCAAGCAGCTACTTCACCACTGTGTCCACGCACATTTGCAAAGCGGCAACAGTTAAAGCAGCAGAAGAGCCTGCCGTGGGTCTGCCTCGGCTGCAATGACATTATTTTTCTCTCCGCACTCTGGAGAAGTTTCACTCCTAAACAGTTAAAGCACACAAGGCTGAATTGAGATGACTGAAATTCGTAGAGAATGAATATTCGGGATGACAGTACAAAGCAAGGGTCTCTCACCCACTGGGTTTTTGTTTGATGTAAATTTTAAGTTTTAACATACATAAAATGAGATTTTGCTGGCCTTTCTATCAATCACTGAAAGGTAGAGAAGTAACTAATTTAAGACAATCCCAAAAAGCCCAAAACAAAAGCAGACTGGAGCTGTATTATCCACTGCATCGAGAGATTACTGTAGTTCAAACCAAAGATGGCTTTGTCGATGTGTCACCCTTCCTTGCAGCATGAAATTACCAAGCTTTCATCAAAAACACAGAAACAGAAACGAAGATATTACTAAGTGCAAAGTCAGCGAGCTACCACCATCCACATCCCTTTGCAGAGAGCAAAGGAGGCCGGAGATCCACGCTGCAGCGCTCGGTCCTCCTGCATGCCCAGGGCCGTGGCGCTCCCCACTGCATCTCAGCGCTAGAGATGTTTTCACTGCCGAGGTTAAAAATATACTGAGAGCAGAAGCGACCGGAGACACTTTTCACATCTCATGTTCATCCTTGAAAGTATTAAAGACATTAAAAAAAATTAAAAAAAAAGAAAGAGGAAGCGGCTCAGGCTAGTGCAGATGCTTCAACAACCAACCCAAGCCAAACAAGGGATCCGCATCAGCCCAGCACCTCCTGTCCCAGCCCTGTCTCCCCACGTTGCAGAGCTCTGGGCTCCCTCCTGACAAGTCCCTGCAGGACACACGACCTTCCTTCGCCCCGCGACGCACGGGTGGCATGTCGGGAGGGATGAGCAGTTTAACCTTTCAGGGACCGTATGCAGAAGCCCGCTGGACTGCGCTCCCCTATCCTGGGAAATGAAATCCGTCTCCAAAATGGCTGGGGAAGGGGGGTTGCTCACACAACAGCCCACACCCCACAAAGCTTTCCCCTTTATTTACCCCAAGCAGCTCCCCCTTTATTTACCCCAGCAGTTTCCCCACCTAAGCATGCCCACGGGGGGGACAGCGCAGCCCTCCGCATTTCAAACCACGTCCTGCCAGGGACCAGCAAAGTACCCGGTATTCTGACACCGAGCCTCCCTGGCCTTGGTTCTCCCATTGAAAGCTTGAAAATCCGTTTCAGAAATCTCACGTTTCCAAGAGGAAGGCAGCAGCACAACACAAAGGACACTGGGTTCCTCGGGGCTTTTGCTTAATTACACCATTACACACGGCATTTTCACAGCTCCCTTGCAGCGGAAACACAAGTGGGAGGCAAGGGGAGACGTTGCTTTTCTCTAGGAAGAACAATATTTAGCTCCGCAAAATGCAGGGGTTTCTCCTCATTTCCATCAGGCTCCTCTCTCGCTTCAGCCCCTCCACTTGCTCAGATCCAAAGGCTCGCTTTCAGCCTCCTCAGAAGCGATCCCATAAACACAACGAAACAAACCACCACCACTCGGGGGGCTTTCAGTATAAGAAGAGCATTTCTGCTGGAATCTTGATTTGCTTCTGCCTTGCTAAGAACCGCTCCTCAGCTCAGCCACAAGCTCTTAAAATGCCTCCTTGCCTCCTCAGTGATTATTTACAACATTTCCTCGCCGGAATGCCCATTCCCAAGACACAGCAAGTGTCCTCAGCATCCTCCAGGAGAACCGAAATGCCCACGTCCAGACTCAGGTAACAGCTCTGAAGGAGCAGTCACTCATCAATGCACACTTCTGGAATCACAATTTTCTTCACTTTTTGAAACCTCTTTTTTTTTTTCTTCTCCCAAAAAAAAGATTTTCAAGCCACCTCCTTCCCTCCTGCTTTTAGTTTTAGAAAACTGCCTTTAGCTAATAAGAAACATTAAATGTTCCCTGGGACGCTGTGTTGAATACATCACACACACCAAAAGGAGGAAAAAAAGAAAAAAAAAGATGCTGCTGCGACAGATGTTGAGATGTAAGCTCTCTGGAAGACGTTGCTATGTTTTGATAAGAATACGCATTGAGTATTTCATTTATAGGGCAATCCTAGAACTTTATTTAGAAGCATATTGGCCAGACAGCTGTAATTCAGAGCATGCTGTAGTCCTAACAGTTCCCAGTTATAAACTCCCTCAGCTTTAACTTATAGTAACCACGGCTCCTTCTGTTCTGGAAATGTGCAAACACCGTTCCTCTCCTTCGCTCAGCTCTTGCACACCAAGAGCTCCCACCACAACAAAAACAGCCTTGCTCGAGAACGGTACTAAACAGCACCCCTTGCACACCCCGTCTCCCCATTTGCTCAACGGACAAATGGTTTATGGGGTTATTTTGGGGCCAGGAGGTGGGGTGGGAGCAGCACAAAGCCGTCCTGCTTATTAGCAGTCTTCTGCCTGCTTTCCCGGCAGCGAAAATGGCCGCTCGCTTTCAACCTCGCTTGTGCTGCAACGCTCAGCTCAAACACCAGGGCTCGGTGCGGATCCTGCCCGCGAGCCTCACGTGTTCAGCGGTTCCCTGTTCTTTGACCTCACACCTATTTTTTTTTCAGCATTAGGGCATTCACGTGAAAACAAGAGAGCTCTTCACTGGGAGGGAATCGGAGCTTCATGGTGCTTTTCTCCCCCAAAATCGCGAGTACCGCAGTCGATGGCTCTACGAGCGATTCCGCTGACATCACGCGCTTCTGCGAGGAGCAGAAGGAGCAGATGAACTCCTTAAACACAAAGCTCCTGCCTTCACGCAAATATCACTAGTTAAGAAGAGCGGAGGAATAAAGCAAGCATGATGTGTGTACAGAACTGGCTCTGAAGAGGCTGCTTTTCAGCAGCTGCCATAAGGTGGCAGTGGGTCTTTAAGGCTACCTTACACCTTCCGCACAAGCACAATAGGAAATTATCACACCAGTGGTTTTCAGCATCTGAAACTGTTTAATCAAATTTCCCCATCAAGGGAGCCAGACCATATATGAAAACTTGGGCCCAAGATCGTTTCAGTGCCAGAGTCACACGAGGAGAAAAAGCCACCGGGATCAGTTTGGAAAAGCTGTAAATGCAGCCCCGATCCGAGCCAAAGGAAATCAAAACCTTTTACTTTCAGCGTACAATTACAATGCCGTTTATTTTACATAAACACTTCTCTTTGTGCATTCATCCAACCACAAACAAGCCAGCATCCATTAAAAAATAGCGAAGCTTGCATCGCCGGGAAGCTGGGACTCGAGCTGGCTTTCTGCAGGGACTGCACAACCAACGCCTTCGAGCTCGGCACGGAGCTGCCCCACGGCCCGGGTCACGCAGAGGCTGGATCCTGCCCTGCCCCATCTCTTGCAGCTCAGAGAAGGCGGTGGAAGCGTTGGGTATGCCAGAAATGCAGAACTGGGCAGCAAATACGCAAGTAACTTCAGGTGGCAAAGGGACTCGTCACGCAGACTGACCAAAGTGTGTGAGACCATCACCCGGGAGGGAGCAGTAACACAAAGATGTACGTGTTGCTCTTCATCACGAGCTGAACTGCGTGATGGAAAGCAGCAAGAGTGGCCCTGAAGAGCGAGCCACCCTGCTCACAGCATGCAGGCTGAAGACTGTAACCTCAGAGATTCCTGCTAGTAAAAGTTAACCACGGAAACTTTGCAATACCAAAGCCTTCCTGAGGCCCTGACGCAGCAAGCCTTAACTTCAGAATCACAGAATATCCCGAGTCCAAAGGGACCCACAAGGATCATCGAGTCCAAAGGGACCCACAAGGATCATCGAGTCCAAAGGGACCCACAAGGATCATCGAGTCGACCTTTGCTCAGACCTGACCGACGCCACCGTGGACACCCAGCAGCACCGCTCCCAGGGGGCGCAGAGGCGGCCAGCCCCTCCTGCCCCACACAAAGCCCCATCTCCCCTGCCCCTCGCTGACACAAGCCTGGGAGCCCGCCCGAGTGTCCCAGTGTCACCACGGGGCCTGCTTGTGGGGCAGGAGGGGTCAACCAGCTCAGCAGCACGGAGCTGCTGGTGCCTTCCATCTGTGAGAGCCGGCAAGCGCACGCACGCTGCACGAGCCCAGCCTCGTACACGCTCCCATTCCTTCCCCAGCCTCGCCAACACATGAAACCCAGAAAGCAACGCACAGGAAAAATAACAATCATCATCATCATCATCCCAGCCAGAGGAACAGACACTCGTATTCCTTCCTTCCCTTGCAAATCTGGAAGGGCCGATTTGGCAAGGTTTGTTTGCAACCCTTGGAATGCAAAACAAGACCGAGGACGGGAGCTGGAGTTTGACATTCCTTCGCCCTCCCACGATCAGGGACGAACCTGGCCTCGGAGCGCAGAGCAGGTCGGTGCCCCGCGAGGCCTCCCATTAATAACAATTAGCACCTGAGCGGTGGGGCCGCGCTCGCACGCCTTCCATGGGGAAGGCGCAGCCCAGCGGGTCCCCGCAGCCCTGGCTGCCGGCCCTGCCCCTCGGGGCACCACCCTGCTCGCCAGGCCCCTGCCTGGTAGAGGCTCGAGGGCAGCCAAGGTCAGGGTTTTCAAATCCTCCCCGCTGATCCACGGGAAGCAGCACGAAGCCGGCCGGTGGCGGTGGTTGAACTGTGCTGCGCCTGAATCGCTGCCCAGAGCCGCGCTCCCGGAGCCACCGCGGCCCCGGGCAGGGCAGGGGCACGCAGCCGCCCTACCTGGGCGCCGCGGCCGCGTCCTCCCACGTCCCGACTGCAGGCCAATTCCTCCTCCAGCCACAAATCCATCTATCTATCTCCCTCTATGGGTGCAGCTTCCACCCCGGAGCATGCTCAGTGCGGGCTGATCTTCAGCCATTTCAGAGCTTTGATGAAATGTGAGCGTAAGGAAGTGTCATTAGCAGAAGGGGGGGAAAAAAAAAGAAAAGAAAAAAGAAAGGGAAGGTGAGGGATTCACGGGGATCCAGGAGACCTTCCTGCTCCCACCAGCCAGGCCAGGCTCTGGCTGCAGGGCTCGCAGGAGGGATGAGGCTGCGAGCATCTCGCTTCAGAACAAAGGCAAGGCAAGTCCTGGCTCAGGCAAGCCTTGTGCAGAAAGTAGTAGTGCCTACAGACTCTCGAGCCAGCATATTTTTCACTCTGGGCCTTCCACAAATTAGTGTTTTTCACAAAATGCCATTAATATTTCCCCCCCCCCACAACAGGCTTCACCTGACGCTTTCAGCCCGCAGTGCAAATAGCGCTTCCCGTCCGTCCTAGAGCTAAACCCACAGCTCCCCATCCCATGTAACCTGTGCAATTTCAACTCCATTTACAAGAAACTTAAAAAGCATGCCAGAAGAAGGGGGAAAAGCCTACAGCACATACACATCATGCTGTGCTTTCCTAAGAACAGGAATTTTAAGAGGTTTGGTTTTAGCCCTGAAACTCCTCCATCGCTGCATTTTGTCTCTCTAATACAACAGGAGTTTCACAGCAGAATACGTAGAGAATTTTTTTTCTCCTCTCCAGTCTTCCAAACAACAAAATACGCAAAGACAAAAGATAGCTCCTGCAGAAGTCAAGCTTTGCAGGCCAGGGCAAAAACTGGCCACTAATCCCACACAGGTTTCAATGCGTGCCCCAACCCTCCTGTTGGGCCCGAGCCAAAGCCAACTCGGGGTGTTCAAATCCGTGAATTGTCTGTGCACAATGCCGAGCGATCCTCGCTTCCTGCGCACTCATGGCTAATATTCCTGTCGTGGACGTATAGGGTCTGCTTCGGAGCCGCCGGTTTGCTGCTCCAAAGGAAGATTAACAAATAATAATAATAATCAAAACCTTAATCAACGCTGCACTTCAGAAAAAAATCACGGTGATAGATGAATGCCAGAAACGGGCTCTTTGCCTGAACTATGCTTCCAAGGTAATCACAAAAATACTAAGAGATTCTGTAAAATACAGTAAGCCAAGTTAAATGTCTGACTGTCAGCAGCACCCAGCACACTCATGTCAGATGCGCTATGCGAACAGCTCTGCATTTTGTTCTCCCAGTTGAGAGAGAGCTCTCTTCCCCGTTAAACTCCAGCTGAACACCAAGCTGGAGCTTTTTAGCAATTATTCATGATAGCAAAGTCCTGGCATTCACATTTGACTTCTGGATGCAAGGCAGCCTTCCGCGCCAAGCGCTGGCAAGTTGCGTTTTACGAAAACATTTTCAGAGCACAAAGCATTTGGTAAAGCGACCCAGGATGAACCACGGTAATTTGGAATAAAGCGTGCGTGCTTAGCTGCCCCCGGGCCCCCACCTCTGCTGCAGCATTTCAGCAAAGCACCGGGGCTCAGCCCGGCAGGAGCATTGGGTCCCTCGGCGCCCCTTCTCTGGGGACACTCGTTAGGGACACCATTTCCAGAGCAGGATGCCACCCCCCTGCACCGCGCTGGGAACGCCGAGGTACCACACCGCGCACCAAGCACAGACTGGCAAACGCAGCCGACAAATTCTATTCTCGTCCTCTCGCCTGCCTTTAAATTGGAGGTGGTTTAAAAATAATATTCAGACCATGGGATCCTGAGGCATGTCTGCTGAATCTAGCAGTGTTTGCATCTAGCACAGCTCAAGCATGTCAAGTTTGTTTCCTTGGAAACAAAGGCCAATTTGCAAGCATTGCTTTCTTCCTTCATTTTTTTTCCCCTTAAATATAATGAAGACATACCTGCAGCTGTTGTTGATACAAAGGAATTAAAGCTGATTCACGTACCAACAAAGTCCATAAGAGAATTATTAATACATTTCACTAATGAACAATTGGCTTGCTGCACTAAGGGAAAACCACAGTTCATCACTATTTAAAAATCCCTTTTTCCCTTCAATAGATGCACACTCAAGGCACGGCATTTATATTGTCTCCTTGGGGAGAAAGAGGAAAAAGAAGGAAAGCCAGATTCATTTGCTTACCCTAGGCTAGGTACACGGGTTCCAGCGGAGGAACAATCTAAGAGGGAAATCCTGTATTGCTCCTAACACCGCTCCGAAAGCTGCACCAGCAGTGCTCAGAGCACACCTGCTTAACGCAGGCTGAAGAGCCAGCACAAGCTCAATAAAGAGGAAAGCAGCAACATCTCCTACATGTGTTCAGCCAGTTTTAAGCCCAACTTTTTCTCGGCAAGGGCATGCATTAGGGCTTAAGTGGGGAGTCAGCCTTTCCGTGCAGCCATAACTCTTCTCCCAGACAGAGCCTGCTCACATCAGAGGTCCTCACGCTGAAGGCAGTAAATCCCGCGGCGATGACACACAACCTCTGTGTGGGCAAGAAGGGAGGGAGGGCAAAAAGTGTCAGAGGTGCGCTATCCGCAGCCTGCTTTGCAAAGGCACCTGCACCTTCCAGAGCCTTCACTGGGAATCACAGGTGCTCAGCACCTTTCAAAAACCTGTCAGATAAAGAGTAACATGGACACACATGAGGACAGCAAATAAAATTGGCTCCTTGAACACGCTGTCCCGGAGGCTGACCTGGCACAGAGCTCGCTTCCCAGCACGCCAGGGCTCCAGCTGCAACCTCAGCTTGGGGACCCGAACGTCCGAGGGAGCAGATCCTGGCTCTTCAGCTGCACCAACAGGAGCTGGCGGAGCAAGAGCAGACTCCTTCCCCCACATCAAGGACAAAGCCTCGCGATTCCCTGCCCCTGGAGGCCCAGTTTCACCACCAGAGCCATCAGCACCCACCACCAACCCCAGATGCTCCGGCACTTCTGAAGGTCAGGGCTCGGACTCCAACGCACCCTGTCCGCCAAGGAGGCTCCAAGCTTGCAAATGCCTCTTCACTGACAGAGCAACCTCGCTGTCCTCTTGAACCTGCTCACAGCAGGACCAACCACTGCACTCAGCTGTAGACAAAAAGCACCAAAAACTACCTCCAAAATGTCAGGCAGAACTGCTCAGTGTCTCACCCTAGAGCCTGAGAACCGAACCTCCACTACCCTGCCCTTCGGTGCGGACGAACAGCACCCAACAGCAGCAACACGCTTCCATCCCTGCTGCAATCGAGCAATCCTGGAAGCAAATCCCCCACTCTGCAAATGGGAGCACCCTACACCGAGTATAGGTAGGTATTAAAATGACTTAGTTTTATCCCCACCCATGCCAGTCTTAGGGCTTTGTGCTGTAGCCACCATGAATTCTGGGGGAAGAGCAAGGAAAATGATCTAGCTCTTTCCAACCAAAAGCAGAACATATCCTGAAAAAAAAGCACCTAAACACCACCATGTAAAAAAGAACCAGGCAGATGCACTGTGATTTGCTTAAATATATCGCAACTATATAAATAGTTATGGCTTCTTTATAAAGGAATTCATAACAAGAGATGTGAGTAGTAGATAACATGACTGTCTCCATTTTACAGACGGAAAACCTGAGGCTTGGAGAAGTAACTGCTAGAAGTTTCTGGAGTGGTCCTACATACATGTATGGGACAGAGGAACGTGGGAAAGGTGACCTGGACCCGAGGGCCTGCTCTGCTGCTCTCCTGCCGAGTCGCATCGGGTGGCTGAGCTGGGGCAAGATCCAAAGGAGGTGCTGGGACAGCCAGCATGGGACAGCTTCACCTTGCGCCTCAGTGAAGTTCGGGCATTTTAAGCTCCTTTGAAAATCTCAGCTTCCATTATTTAAAAATAAAATAAATTAACTAAAACAAAATGCGTCAATGTAATAACAAATGTCTCAGTATTTTCTCCCTCTGTATGGGATTCCCTGTAACGAATATGATTTTTGGAGGGGAGGGGAAATATTCATCCAAAACAGCAAGCTTTCAACCCTGAGAAGCTCTCCATGCCCACTGCTGAGGTCCAAAGCAGGAGGGTGCCACGGGGGCGACTCCGTGACAGCAGGACGCAGCCCAGACTCACGCAGGAGGGAGGTCAGATCCGAACTGAGCAAGGGGAGCAATAAATTCAGATTAGTCACTTCGCAGAAATTTCCTGTCAGATAAGCGGGTGCACGTCAAAGCATCCGAGGCAAGGACAACGAGCTCGCTTAGCTATTTTTTTTAATGCAGATGTGTTCAACACCTGGCAAACGTTTAGGTGACAACGCTGTATGGAAACCAACGCCGACATGGATACAGGGCGAGGGTACGCCGCTTACTAGCAAACTTGAGACTTGGTTTCCCTTCCCTTCTCTTCCCCTCCAGCCTGGCAGGCGCTGCCGCGCTGCTCGCAGACATCCGAGGGCACGGCGCCAGCGCCTGGGGCCCCACGTATTCCTGGAGATTTCCGAACACAGATTTAAATTCGGGAAGATAGTCACAGGATTTATTTTAATGCCCAAATCATTAAACCATCCTCTTTGATTGGGTTCCCAGAGCTGCGCTGATAAAGACTTGCTGTATTACAGCAAACACATGCGAGGCTGAGACTCAAAGCTCAGCTCGAAGACTGATGAGCTCACTCTGATACTTTCCCACATGAAAGCTCTGTAGAAAGAGCAAATTTCAAATCAAGAACCGCTCACTGATCTCGGGTGGCCAGCCTGGACAGCGCCTTTCAAGCCTGCATCTCCTACAGCAAGGTGCAGCACTCGGTGCACTTGACAATAAAGCACCAGTTTCACATCAAAAATTAAATCACTATTGAAAAAAAAAAAAAAGCCTTCCTTCCAATTCTCCCACCTTTTCCCTCCACGTGCAACACGCTTATTTGCCTCTCAGGGAGGCATCATTGTGTTAACATTTTAAAGTGCTCGGAATAGAGCAGAGCACTAGAAGAACAGCGCCCGCACCAGACGCTGCGGCGATGCAACCAGCTCGCAGAGCCCCGAGCCAGGGGAAGGGGAACGCTGAAGGTTGCAGAACGGCTGCAGCCCAGCCTCGGGCTGCCCGCTCTTGGCCACTGCAGCCAAAACGTTCTGGAGGCAAAGCAGAAGGCAGGAGGCTACTGGGGGGAACTTCTGCACACTTTTGTTATAGGGGGAAAGGGCTCCAGCCCTGCCCCTGCCCTGCACAAAGCTCAGGCTCTGCCTCCTGTTGTGCGATCCAAAGCCCCACAGACCCCTGGAAGCTTCTCCTCCGCTCTCGTGTCCCGGAGAAGAGGCAAGCAGAACTGCTGCTGCTCTGGGTTGGCAGCACACCAAAAAAATAGTGCACAGGCAACAGGAGAAGACAAATCCTGATTTTTTTTTCCCCCTTCTGAGACAGGAAGCCAAACATCGGCCATCGGCAGCCGCCTGCTCGCCCTCAGGCCTCAGTGAAACAAACTTGAGGATGGCCGAGGTCAGCCGGCTCCTGCAGCGCTCTGCCCAACATTTTCTCTGCAGCATCGGCCCTGCTGCCGGCCCCGAGCAGCGCACCCGCACAGCTCCTTCCCCTCTGCCTCTGGAAGGGGGTGAACGCCCGCTCGGCCCCAGGTGAGGGCCGTGCCAGCTGAGATGGCCACAAGGGGAACATCCCCTGGGTGTTGCCATCATCACGGCAATATTTTTGGTATTCCCCTTTCATTACATGCCTCGGATATCAGTGTGAGAACCTGCACGGGGATATTCACAGGCCAAGACGGTGGCACGCCTGCAGCACCCCTATTTTTTCCTTTTTCTAAATCCTTCTGTAGAAGGAGCAGAGTAAAGGACCAGCTGTAAAGCAACCCGAGATGCTTGCCATTTCAAACCGTATTTAACACCCTTCTTCCTCTCTGCAGCGAGCAGAGCCCTGCAGGATTCCCGCAGCGCCCCACCTATCGCCCTTCCCACTTAAACGCACCCGTTCCCAAGGAGGCTGAACGGATGCCATAAAGCAAAGTTTAACTTTAAACTATAAAAATGCAAAACAGGCTGCACCCATTGCGATACGCAGACGAAAGGAAGAGAAACGTGGTTCATAAAAACCACAGTAAATGCAAATTCTCCTGCAGCAGTGTAGCTCACACGGACCTACCCATGGGCAAGTGCCAGGCTGGGCCGCTCGCACGGCAAGGCAACCTGCGGGGAGGGATGTGAGCATGTGGGAGCTCCTGCGTGGGTCTAAGCAACAGAGGGAGGACACCGACACCGATGCAGGACACCAGTGTGTAGATGAAGTGACCGAGCCCAGCAGCCTGAGGGATCCGTTTATTTTTGTCAGGTGCTCACACCTCATTTCTGATCCCTGTAACGCTGCCCTGCGCTGCCAGCTAACCTCAGCTTCAGGAGTCCACCAGGCTCCTCGGGAAGGAGGACGGTTGCTGCCATCGTTTCGCTTCACAAGGGCCATGTCCCGGCGGCTCCCGCCCCGATGATTTGCGCAGCTGCAGTACAGCGGGCTGCTCGCAGAACCGCGGCCATCTCAGCCTGCGTCCCACCATAAAAACTCACCAAGTGTTTTGTCCCATAGTTGTATAATGCACTGCTAGAGGTGAAAGCCGAGCTTTTTGGTAAGAAGCAAGCTCCACTGAGCTCACGCCTTCTGACTGGCGATGCCTGCTGGTGACACAATTCGTTTTTCTCTCCATGTGTAGTTAATTAAGTGCAGCATCTGCCTGCACTGCAAAAGCCAGTGCGCTTCTGTGTTAAAAGGGCTACCTGAAGGTAGGTTGCATGGAGGTTGAAACTTTATCACCTTGTAAGCATATAAAATACCAAGTTGACTTCAATTAGCCAAATAAAAACATGCTTTGCCTCCGCCAGGCTGCAGGAGCAGCCACCACCTGGATGCCAGCACAGCGCTTTCGGCATCGTGGCCAGCGCGCGACTGCGGCACGGCCACAGAAGACAGGCGTGTCAGGGCCGTACCTTGGGACACGCGACCAACACGAGCTCTTTGTTGATAATCTGTGTCCGGCTGAGCTACCTTCTCTTCCCAGTTACCCATCTGCAGGGGTCTGGGGGGAGGCCTCCAAAATCAGAACCCGCAGAGCACTGCCTTCCCCAGCCTCTTAAGCAACAAGAATTGGAGCCCCCCTGCCATGCCCAAGGAGAGAAGTGGGGCCAGCTCTTCCCATTCATCACTCCATCATGATTCAGGGGCTTGGGGGAATTTTTTAATCATTTTTTAAACACCAGTATAAAGGACTAAGCTGCTACAGAGACAATGATCGGAACTTGCCTCCAAATCCCTCATTTTGTTTGCCATCTTCAACCACTTTCCATCTTCCTGCCTACATATTGAGGTGTCTTTCCTCATTTACTTTGGGATCAGGGATTTTTCTGTTTTCAGCTGTTCGCAAACACACGTGCCCATGTCTGCATGTTTCAAAGTTTCATTGTGTCATTTTTTTTCCTTCCGTTTTGAACTCTATTCCCCTATTTGTAATTCCCGTTTTTAATTTCTCCTCCGTTTCTGATTTATTTTCCATCCCACTGCTCCTGTTCTAGTCCTCCCACTGTCCTCCCAATGCAGGCTGCACAACACCAGCCCTGTCCTCACCTCTGCTGAAGTTAATCTGTGCTCCAGGGTCCCTACAGCAAAGCTGCGAAGCCAAGAGAGGCACAACGGGATGCGTGAGCAAGCAGCCAGATGTCCTCCCAAGGACCTCATCGAGGCTGGGACCTCCGTCAGGCTCCGAGGGCACAGCCAGGGGGTGGCCAAGGAAGGGGTCGATGCTCCTTTCTCTTCCGACTCCAGATCTCTGCCTCCCCTCCCCAGCAGGCCCACTGGCTTTGCAGGGAAGGTTTATGGTGACAGCCTCCGCTACGTTATGCCTTACATTGCCACTTACTTTCTTCTACGTTGAATCGTTAACGATCCCCATTTATCATCACACAATTATTATTCTCTACATTAAAATAATTAAGAAAATTTCACTAAGCTTCAGGTTTTAAGAGAGACAAACTACCTCACAGGAAAGCACGCGCTTTTTCTTCCTTTTTAGCAGATGAAGTAAAGCACAGCTGACTTTTGAGCGCGCCAAGCTGCCGTTCTGCCCTTTTTATGTCTCACGCAAAGAGGCGATGCACTCCGGAGCCACAGCAGCACGATCCCGCTGCCTACTGCTTCGCAGCGAGGTATCCTTTTAATACAGCGCAATTAAAAAGGCCTCAAAACATTTTTAACCTTAAATGAGAAAAAAAGGCTAAAATACAGAACAACTTACAAAATGTGTCAAATTTAAAAAAGAACAGTTCCCAGCTGCCCAGCAATGATGCCTCCCACCTGCTACACAACACGAATGTATTCCCCAGCGCCACAGTGCCTTTGCACATCCACGGCAGCGAAGCCCTGCCAAAGTAAAGCACAAGGGGCCTGGCCTCACCACGAGGCAATGAAGAATTAGGAGAAATAAATAGGCACAAGCAAGATGCCGTGCCAAGGCAAACCCCAGCCTCCCCTGCACCCCAAGGAGGCTCTAAGGGATCAGCATCCTCATGGCGTGTCCAGGACACGCGTGGCTCCTTGGTGGAGCAAGGAGAGCAGGGATGGGTTTTAAGCGCTCTCGATCATTCCTCGGAAATAAAATTTTTAAAAAAATTAAAAATTACTCATTGAGCTATTAGAATGTGCAAACATTTTGCCTCGTGTTCCGACTGCCACATTTAATATTTCGAGCAACATCCAGGCCAATATTGTTGCTTAATTTAACATAACTGGATCCTGAATGAATTTCTAACAGATTAAACCACAGAAATATCCACATGTTTTAATGAGGATTTGGCACTCCTCAGAGCCAAACAGATTTTAGCAATATTTTTGGACTACAAATTCTTTCATAAGAAAAGAAAGCCTACTGATAATGTATCTGCATTCCCTACATTTCAAGTTTGGGGGGATTTAAGTGCAAATTGAAAAACCTAAATATTTAGTGCCATTCTAATTCAAGCAACATCTGGACAATTTTCTTCGCCTCGTAAAAGACTCCCGCCAGCCCCGCGGAGGCTCAGCGCATGGCGCTCACGCAGAATGGCTCCTTCCCCATTCGCATGCCTCAGTCAGATCCTGTAGTTTCTATGCCAACGAGCATTTGTAACTCTTTAAAAAGCACATTTGGAAGTGGGGGGAGAAGAAAGATTTAAAATGTGATAAAGATTTTTTGTTTGGGGCGGGTTGTTTTTTTTTGGTTTGGTTTGTTCCCTCTGCCCCATCTTAATCATTCTTTTTTTTTTTTTTTTTTTGAGGAAACCTCAACAAGGCCCAATAACCACCACCTCTCCAGTGGCAGCTTTTCCACCTGCTTCAAAATAAAGCAGTACTCAGTAAAAGCAGCAGAAAGTTTGTTCAGTTAAACCAACACATAAATATATACATATAAACAGACACATATATATATTTATATACATATATATATTTATAGAGATCTCTCTCCAGAAAGAATCAATGCCAACCATCCACCGGCACCTCTCCCACCAGCAGCTCCGCAGGCCCGGCCCCAGCCCCACCACGATAACCGAGCACAGCCAGACAAACCCATGGCCCCATCCCGGCCACAGCCAGCAGGGCCCATACCCGTCTCCCGCTCCCAAGTAAAAACACCAGAGACCAGGCCCAAGCCATCCCCCCAAAGCCCACGGGCTGAGCTTTAACCAGGTTTTGCGGCACCACCTCCCCTCCTCCCCACCCCTGCCCTCGCAGCTGGCTCCAATTTCGGACTTAACACTTGAGCTGGGAGCCGGGGTGCTCGAGGTGCACGGAGACAAACCCACAGCTGTGAGACAGCAAAGTAAAACATCTGAAGCAAACAATATGGCCTCGCTCGTACCTTTCCTTTTGTTTTTGTCCCTTCACACAGACATGGCCTCCCAAGCGTGCGGTCGCCACAAACTCCTCTCCCACCCGCAGCTCAGGCCCGGCGCTGGGCCCGGCAGCCCCAGAGGACGGCAGGCCGGGTGGCGCACGGCTGCCCCCCGCACCAACCGTTTGTTCACAGGCCCAGTGTTAGTGACCCCACGTCTGTGAGCTCCCTCACTCCGCCCTGTGCACGTCTGACACAGGGCCTGACGCTCTGGGCTGTGAGGATGGCGAGGCTGCTGACAGAGCCACGGAATCATTCATGATGGAAAGGCCGCTCAGGACCACCAAGCCCAACCATCAGCCTGACCCACCAGTCCCATCGCTGGGCCATGTCCCTTGGTGACACCTTCACGTCCCTTAAATACCTCACGGGGTGGGGACTCCGCCACTGCCCCATGAAGCCTGTTCCGGTGCTCAACCACCCTCTCCATGAAGGAATTCTTCCCAATGACAAAACGAAACCTCCCTGGTGCAACTTAAGACCATTTCCTCACATTCTACGAATTATCACCTGAGAAGAGACCAGCACCCTCCCCACTGCAGCCTCCTTTCAGGTGGATCGTGTCCTGGAGGAACATGAAAGGACTCTTGCCACTGATGCCACACAACACTCAATCCCAACCACAGGACCAAGAGAAGACGTTCTCAAGGACCTGCATATGGCAAACTTCTCGTCCTTCAGCTAGGCTGTGGGCATGCAGAGGGGAGCCTTGGGCACCCGCAGCCCAAGCAGAGGGGAGGCTCAGGCTGGGTGTTAGGAAAAGGTTCTTCACCGAGAGGTGGTTGGGCACTGGAGCAGGCTGCCCAGGGATAAGGTCATGGCACCGAGCCTGGCGGAGCTCAAGGAGTATTTCGACAAGGCTCCAAGACATAGGGTCTGGGTTTTGGGTGGTCCTGAGTGGAGCCAGGGGTTGGACTCAATCATCCTTGTGGGTCCCTTCCAACTCAGGCCATTCTGTGGTTCTGTGACTCTATGAAAGCACTCACACACTGCTCCTCTGGCAGGGCAATGGCTCATCCCCTCCATGAGTGCCATAAGGCATAACACAGCCGATGTCAGCAATAACCAGCTGGATGATAGGAAAGGTTACATCCAAAAAACATTTAGTTGGAACAGGCCGGCAGGTCATTGGCACACAAAAAGCCTTGAGAACGAGTGAGGTGCTGTGCAGAACAAAGCCGTGAACGCCCATTTCTTCCACCCTTCGGTGTACTGCCCGGCCAGTTCCCGTCCTCTCACTGCCCTTGCCACCGATCGCACAGCCTCTGCCATTTCACAACCCTCCTGACAGACACGCCAGCAAGCACAGGGCTCTTCTACAAAAACTCAATGTGACTGAAGTTCAGACTCTTCCTCCACACTGTGCATACGTAGCAAATGCTTCCCGCAGAACAGGACCATAACCGGTCAGTGATTTACACCCAGTGCAGCAAACTAGATAGAAACCTGCACTAGCTGGACATGCTGCTCCATCGGTGACTTTAGCAATGGATCCTAAAATGCCAAAATCAACAGCAGCTTTCTATGGAGAGGAGATGGCCACCCACGTTCTGTGACTGGAATAACTTCTTCCATGCCGTGCACAATGACCCAAGCACACTGTCAGCAAGCAATAATCGTCCCTATCAGCTCAAGAACAAAGCGAAGGGGCTGGTTTCCTGCTGCAGCCCCCCCAGGACTTCTGCACAGGAAGCGAAGGGGTCGCTGGTGTGTGAGCACAGGGAGTGATCCTGAATCAATCCATGACAGAATCAAAGTTTGTCAGGAGTGGCATTAATGAATTCCCCTGCCAGGTTTGTGATGGTTAAAGGCAAACAGAAGACTGAGAGGCACAGCAGGTGGACCTTCAGGAGCATACCCACATGCCCAGTCTGGTGGTCCCCAAGCTCGCACTGTGGCCAAGAGGCTCCCTCCCCACTGCTAAGGCTGGGAGCTGAGCATCACCACATCCCCACCGCCCCCCAGCTGGGTGCCACACAAAGATCACAAACATAACAAACTCCTACCCTGCTCTCCTCCGTGATGATCACACTCTGCTCCTTTGGAGCAATTTCACATAAGGGAAGGGGCAAACATGACAAACGTGAGGAATTTATTGCTGTAGGGTTTCTCGTGTTGAAACAGCCCTGAAACTGTCCCTAGTTCCTGCATTGAGCCAAGGAAAGCCAGGGCCGGGCTCAGGTCTGGTGCCAGTCCCTGGTCCCCACCTCTGCTGTGCCCTGGGGAGACAACGAAGGGGACATCACGGCAGGGCAACAAACCCTCCCTGTCACACCAGATGTTAAAGCACCTCGCACCTTCTCTTCACCTGCCCCCAGCACAATTGCCCATCGATCCCCAAGCCAACATTTTTAGCTGTTTCCCAAAGCCTGTCGGAAGGAAACCGAGGAGCCAGCCGGAGGGCAGCCTCAGTGCCCCCCTCACTCTGGACCAAGCCCGGGCTGTGCCAGGGCTGTGCCACCACCTCTGCCCACAGCTGGCGAGGGCATGGATGCATGGCTGGGAGGAAAAAATAAATGTGCCAGGAGATAAAATATGAAATTCCCTTCCTCAACCAACGCACCCACAAAAGCTCTAATTTAGCTCTCGGGTGCATCACTGCGTATTCCATCACTTCTGAGCCTTTTAAGGAAGCGCTCCAGCATCTTCCCAAATTAACCAGGTAACGCTCTGCGGTCGGACAAAGTTAAAAATAACCAAGAGTGGGGGCTCAGCGAGAAGCTCCTGCAGGGAAAACCTCGTCCCATCACGGCCGCAAGGAAACAGGCCCTTGTCCATCCGCGGGCACTGAAAGGCAGCGAAGCCACCTCCCCGGCAAACACACAACGAAACCCAAGGACAACGCTCCCCATTAATGCCAGATAATTATAGGGCTTCAATTGCAGGCAGTCCATATTGCAAGGAAAATCCTACATAAGACTTGCACTATCTACCACAGCAGGCTTGACCCCATTTTAATATGCAGAAGAAAAAAAAATAAAATAAAATAAAACTCATAATCCTACAGAACACAGAGCAAATAGCACTCTCTGGGACTACTTGAATACCACCCCATTAAAATACAAACATGTTCCTACAGTAGCTCACTGATTTTAAATATTCACCATCTTTTCATTTCAGGTTTTAAGCACTTTGCCTGGCAACTGTCTGAAGGGCAAATCATTATGGAAATAGGAAGACAATTAATTTTCTTTTATTCTGGAAGAGGATTATTGGAATAAATAAAATAATCAGCTTAGATAAAAACACAATTCGCAACTTATGAAAAACAGAGGACTTTTTTTTTCCATTCTTATTTCCAAAGGAAAGATGTTCTTGGATGGAGTTTGCAAGGCAAGAGCAGAAGTTTTGGAACTAAATAACCTTGGACTGCTAACTCACAACCCCCTGTGTGCCATCAACAGGAGGAAGGCTGTCATTTCAGACACCTTCAGAGCCACTTCTTTATTTCTGCTGTTATTTAGCAACTTCAAACACCAGGAAAAAAAAAAAAAAAAAGATGCCAAGGCTAATTCTCCTTTTGCACAGGTGGAGGAGCCCCCAGCTACAGGCAGCCCTTATCTGAGCAGGAAAGGCTTCACGGCAGCACCACACCAACACCGGCAGCCACAGACCGGGCAGTGAAAACAGCATTTTAGGGTCCCCTCCCACCCATGCCTCTGCACCCAGTAAATCCACATCAAGTCCATTGAAATTAATGGATTTATCTGGATTTCAGACACCGAAGGGGGTATTAGAAGGGGTTTCAAAATCAAGCAGAGGAGGGCTGTATGCTAATGCTTGCAGATGAGTTCCAAGGGGAGAGGTCTCATCAGTGCCGCTATCTGATGGCAGCTCAGCATCACCACTAACATGGCTGAAGGAGTATTGGATACCCTGTGACCTGCATGCATGCCTGCAGACGTGAATTAAGCCAGAGAGAATGCATTTAACTCCCAAACCCAGCGGTAGAAATGAATAAAAGGACAAGGCAGCCTTCAGGTGCATGTTAGCATGAGATGCAGTTGTTATTCACTGAGAAATGTTGGGATACCTGGTAAGAAGCGTACCGTTGTTTCTGAAAGCCTTCTCCAATAAGCAGTGTGAGGTATAAAAATAGCGTGGAACCTCTGGTTCAAGGTTGCTACAGCCTCGAAGAAGATAGAGAGGTAATTGATGGAGGCACAGATTCCTGGGAACACTAAGGACTGTAAAAGTACTGAGAAATCAAATTGATGATCTGGAAAATAAGACAAGATTAAGAACGATCAGGTTAGTGGGGGCTCCTGAAGGAGCAGACGCAGGAAAAAGCAGACTCGTGGCTCGCAGTGGATTGTGGAGGAGGTTAGGGATGAATAATTTCTGATGTCGGTTGCACATCCTGGTGAGCCGGGTCCCCAGCTGGGACCAGCAAGCAGCGCCGTGCGCTGCTGGTGAATGGGCTGCCTCACGCCTTGCACAAACCCAAGCCTGGATCCGGGCTCCCAGCACTGTGCCAACACACCCTGGCTTTCTAAAGCAGCCTCTGCACAGCCCCAGGTGCCCATGGGCACGTGGCAGCAGCTGGAGAAGGCAGCAGCTGGATGAGCTCCTGCAGGCACCGGCACCGCAGGGCGCAGCCCTCTCCTCTGTTTGCTTTTTAGCTGCAAGCCGCCACGGCAGCAAGTAGGTCACGGGCGAGACGGCGCTCGAAGCATCACCTGCTGTTCACTTCCTCTTCTTTTAGGAGCCACCAAGGCGCTTCCATCCCTGCACTGCCACCCTTGGGACCCAGCACGGCCCTGCCGTCCCTCCAGTCCTCTCCTCCTCCGGCTGTGGCAGTGCAGTGAGGGGCTGCCTCCCTGCCCCGCTGCACCCCGTATCTCCTGGCCACCGGGCACACGGCCCTACAGCAGGGTTTTCACTGCAGACCAAATTTTTCCAAGCACAACAGAGAAGTCGTAAGCACGTTGCATTGCTCCTCCAGCACTCCGAAGCCTGAACATATGCCTTCCGCGCTGATCAATTCATTAAGCTTCATCCACCATGGGAATGGGGTTATCCTACTAATTTCACAGCCAGGTTAAGAAATGCTGCTCCTTCCCCTGAGCCTGCCACTTCGCTTACAACAACCCCCGGGGATAAAGGGGTGGGAATCCTCTGCTCCCAGCCGATCAGGTCCCCTCTCCAGGCAGGGCTCCCCAGGCACAGATCTCCGTGCCCGGCGAGGAGATGCTGCGCAGCCCTTCCCCGCTTCACCCGGGACACGCGCAGGGCACGAAGCAGCAAGGAGGCAGCACAAGGTGCGAAGGAAGCCGAAACGCGGCCGTACTCTGGATTTGGAAGTGGCTGGGAAGGCAGGAGGTAAAACGGCTCGTCCGAAGTGAGCCTCGGTAAGGCACAAACACAGAGGTGCTGAGCTGCTTGGCAGAGAGAGGATCCATCACAGCAACTAATGACAAGGCTGATACCACAACGTCTGGTTTTAAAGTCGTTACCAATTGACTGCAGGTTGGCTGAAGCAGTTAGAATGAAGAGAAGCAAAGGCAACAGGCTTTGAAGTGGTCGTTATTTGATTATTAGAGACTGGGACTTGGTGCGACGTATCACCCAGCAGTAACTTTCTCCTTCCTGCGATCGCTGCGGTTGTGCCAGGCTTCTTCAGACACGCCTGTGAGATTCAGTCCCATTTTCTTGTGCCAAACACTGGCCTTGGCTGCTACCAAAGTCCCAAATTCGTGTTTCAGTTCCTCCACTGAGCAAGGTTATGCCAATGGAAAAGAGACACAACTGGCCACATGGACAGGTTTTTCCACAGAAATCCAGGACGTTGAGGCAACGAACCCCAAAATGCCACGTTTCACATCTCAGTAAAAGCCGCACGGATGCACCCCCTGCACGCACCGCAATCCAGGCAGCCCCACCTGGGCTCCACACAATCAAAACACCCCAGGTACTATTTGGGGCTGGGCTGACGTTCCCGTTCTGCCTGGAGTACTTCAGCTCAGCCCGAGCACTGGCCAGCACCTCCCACAGACACCCCCTGTCCCCAAGGGTGCTGCTTCCGCCGGCCCCACAGCTCGTGGCAGTGCCCGTACCACCCGCATGGTGCTAGGCTGGTGGCTGCGCCCTGTGGAGCTCCAGATCGCATCTGCAAAGTTTTAAACTGGACGGAAATTAAATGTGGATGTAGCTTTTCTTTTTTTTTTTTTCCCCTTCAGACTTCGCTGCCGCGGGGCCTGCCGGAGCTGAAGGTCTTCTTGGCAGAGCAGAGGAGCACTGCTTTGAGCCGGAGGCACAGCATCCCCGGGACACTGAAAGCTTCCTAAGAGCTGCACTCCTTCTAGGGGCTCCCTCTGAAAATAGCTCCTTTTCCCTATTTTCCTCCAAAACAAGAAGAGGAGGAAGGCTCTACTCTTTGGCTTTGAGCCACACGGCATGGCATAAGGGAACAGTGCCACATTTCTCCTTTCGCTAAACTTCTTCCCTGTCTCCTGGTGCCCGCGCTGGGTGACCTTGCACCAGGCAAGCAAATGGGGCCGTACCAGAGACCAGAGGAAGGAGTTTAAAGCCCTGGTGCCACCCAGGCACTTGGTCCTGTGCTTGTACAGCAGGCCCCCACCTGCACACCTCGGGTTAATGAAGTAGTTTTGTTACATCCTGCTCAGAAGTAAGTTTTAAGGTTTATTTCCATGTTCTTGCTTTCCCCTTTTTGAAAACATTATTTTCCAGCCCTTCAACCAAGCACGCTTCCGCCAGGATGGCACTGCTTTCCTCACAACTCAAAATCTCTTCTCCTGGTGATAATTATGTCACTGGCGTAAGGTAAAAGGCCACACCAGAAAACACCGAACCACAGAGGAACACGTAGCACCGCCGACGCCTGCAGAACCTCGGTGCTCCGAGAGGACGAGTCTTTGTCCTCACGACTTCCGAAAGGCTGTTCTGAAAGCAGCGACCCTCCCCATAGATAGTTATATTGCTATATCTCTATCATTTTCCTCACACCCATCAGAATGAAGATATAATTAACTCATCCTCAATAGAAATTACAATGATTGTGAAACAGCAAGAAACAATCCATTTGCATTTGGTAGCTAATTATTCCCCCTACGCGCACACCCATCAATGTTCCCTAAAACCATCCTCAGAGGGCAGACAATCTGTGCTAGCCACAGCTTCTGGAAAGGAGGGGAAAAGGAGGGACCGAGCGAAAAACCTCAACGCTGGGCGGGCAATATTTCCTCGGAACATGCAGCATCCCTAGCGCAGCAAAGCGCAGGGCAGGACAGCCCTCCTGAACTCATCCGACAGCTTCACCATCCACCTGCGAGCTGGCAGCCACCACAGGATGAACCCGGGGGGAGCTGCTGACACCTGCACAATTACTGAGTTATTATTCCCTTCTTCGCACCGCGCCAAGGAAGCGCCGTGCCATTCTCCAAGGCACAGCACCGCATGCAGATCCTGCTGCTGTCGGACATGAAGGTAACAGCGGGTGATGCTGGAATGACCATCACAGCCATGCAATACCCAGATTTCTGGTAGCACAAGGGTTGCACCCTGTATTACTCGCTGCTCGAAGGAGGCAGGGTGTGCCCTCCTTTGAGCAGGTCTCCAGGATTGATCCCGACCACCTCGAGCTTCAAGGGAAGGGATTTCCTCCAGCGAGGTGCTCAACACCCAGAACTACGCCTGTGCACCCCCTAAAGCCAGGCGTGTTTTGCCAACAGTTCACCTCGATCTCCTCCTCACCCAGCACGATTAGTTTGAGGTTTCTAAGTGGAGAAGACCCGAGCCATGGTTAGGGAGCTCTACCAGCTCCAGCACCGCACTGGAGCAGCCCCAAACACACCAAGCCAGGCGGGTACCACTGCCAGCAGCCCGCAGGCTGGCTCTACATCACTTGCACTTCAAGAATTTGGCCGAAGCAGACGTAGGGCACCAGGCAGGTCCCGTCCTCCTCCGACCTGGTGTTCGCTCACCAGGAACCCTCCTTCCCCTGGGCATTGAGCGCTCAGTTCCGCGGGGTGCAGCCACGAGCTGCCGCACTTACCTCACCCTCAGGACCACGTATCCTTTACAGCAAAGCCAAAATTGCTCAACGGTTGGGTTTTTTCCCCCCCTTCTGACATAGGTTTGCAGCCCCCTCAGGCACGGAGAGGAGTGGGGAGCACGTTCAAAAAAAAAAAAAAAAAAAAGAAAAAAAAAAGGCCTTTTTCCAATCAAAGCTAATCCCCCTACGCATCTCCTCTCCAACAGACGCAGGATGCACCAAGCCCCGCTGGGTCCTGATTGCCCCTCTGAAGGACCGGGTGTTTCCAGCCACCAACGCCGCCCATCGTGCAGCAGGCCTCACCTCAAACCATCAGGCCTCACCTCAAATCATCGTTTAACTCAGCACCGGGTCGGCCGGGAGCCTGCCCCCGCTCTAGGAAGGCAGCCGGGGCCTCGGCTTGGCCTTGCACTGCAAGAGGATTGCTTTGGCCTGGAGGGAAAAAAGAAACCACGACATGAAGGTCACCCACAAAATCATTACACAGCTCCCTCTTCCCCGGCTCTCCTAGAGAAAATCCTTACCAAACCCTCAACCTTAAAGGAGAAACACAAAAAGATATGTACGTTAATCCCATATACCTCCGTCAATTTTTTTCCTCGTGTCTTTAGAGCAGTTGTTTACTGCAGCCAACTGCAGAGAAATTACAGTAGCTTAACTCTCCAACTCCCTCTAAAGGATTAATCTTCCAGTGAGCATGCTCACGCGAGATCTTTTTTCAGCAGTTGCATCCATTTCATGAAATGAGGGCTGCTGCAGACATGAGGAAATGCCATTTCAGGACGACAGGCAACGGCAACCAGCCCCAAAAGCCAGCGCTCATCCCCTGCTGGGCTTCCAGGAGGGCTCCGTGCCCAACCCTCCACCTCCGGGCGCTTTCGAGCTTTCACATCCCGGTGCCCTCTGGGGAAGGGGGGGCGGTGGCTTCTCTGCCAGACCCCTTTTAAACGCCCGATCTTGACTTCTCTCTACAAGCTGGTGGACAATTTGTCCACGGCGTCCCAGGGCACAAGCAGCCTCTCCTCCCTGGAGCTCTGCCTTTTGTAGCACTTGTTGGCCATCTCTGCTTTTTTGGAAAGTAAGGGAGATAATTTAGGGCACGGGGGAGGGAGAAGCGTTCAGATGAAAAGGAACAGCTTGAAAAATCCCGTTCTCAACTGCAGCACAGGAGACAGCAGAGCCCCAGACACATTTAACTCCATAGATTAAGGACCCATGCAAATGAGGATTTGTGAGTAGACGACAAATCCAGTACCTAAACTAGGCTGCCCAGGTAATCTCGTCCATTCATTCCCAGACCACTGGGGGTTATAATTAAACTGCCCCACTGGGGGTATCTCCCCCTCACCCCAAACAGTGCACGGTGAAGCGGAGCTTTCCTGGTGGAAACAAAGCTCCAAAATTAAAGACAGATATTTCTATTTTAGGAAGAGCTGCTTCCATTTTCAGCTGCTTCCCCCGTTACCTGGCGTTCCCTTTCCCATTTCTCAGCTTCACACCTGCTCCCTCCCTGCTCCCCCTGCCCCAGGACAGCCTCTGTGCCCAGCTCCACAGGGACCAGACCGCAGCCCCTGAGCACCAGCGAAAACCGGAGCAGGATGAAGCCAAAAGCTCGACGTTGCATCCCAACCCACGCCAGGCTTCACCCACGTCCTTACAAAGACCTAAACATGTTTGGGTTTTATTTATTTTTTTAAAGCCTTGAATGCCTTCGATGCCATGAGTCCCCTGTTATGTTTTCAGCCCTACACGTGAACCACGAACAAGAGAAGACGTCACGATAGTGTTAAATAAGGGCTACGTCTGCCTTTTAAAATGAATGCTCACCATAGCGACCGTCTCTATAAGGGATGATAAAACGTCCTGGTGACACTGGATATTTTGTTCTGCTGTCACCTAACTAGATTCACCCACAGAAAGGAAACCTCTGTTACCATGCATTAAAATAGACGCTTTGTTTTATTTATAAAGCATCCAAACTGGTTGGTTTGGATGTGTCACAGCACAAGGCTGCTCGTCCACCCTTCCCTGCCCCATCCTCTGGGGACTTTAATGAAAGATGCCTTCACTCATCCTGCGCACCCTCCTCGCCTCCCACTCAGCTCAGGTGGTGCTCAGGCTGCTCCAGCTTCCTGGAGAAGGGTTTGGAGCCCCGCTGGGACCTGTCCCTGAAAATCCCTGCAAAGAAAAATCCCAGGCTCTACGGCAGGCAGACGTGAAAGCCTTGATGCAGGAAGATTATGTTCTGCATTTCTTCCTCCAGCGCGGGATTACACCCGAACACGAAGTTGGGATGTGAGATACGGAGTTACCCTGACCTGTCATTCCCCATTTGGAAACGAGTCATACTCCCCGAGCTCAGACTTTGAAGATTGACTGCTATTGATTCTTCTTCAAGCAAACAGCCCAAGCTGGCAATCAGTCAATAATAAGCAATTACTCGACAGCCTCTTATCTCCAGATGCCAGCCCAGACAGCTCGATTCATAGAGGCAGCAGGTCAATAAATCAAAGCTGCTCTCAATTTTTAAATATCATCATTTCAAAACCCACCCAGCCTTCAACCTGGCTGAAAAAGCAGCCGGGACAGAGAGCTCCCCGCAGCACAGGACGGTGGCGTGTGACTAATTTACCGAGTGGCAGACAGGACGCCATGTGGTGAAATCCACCTCTGACTCTCCTCGTTTGTCAAGAGGAGCATGCAAGTTCCAGCTGGATGAAGAGGAGAGGGGGAAGCAAACCCTTCTCCTTCAGGCAGGTGCCTGCAGGGAGGCAGCAGAGCCGGGCAGCCTTCCTCAGGTGCTCCCCATCCCCGGACTCGGCTCACCTGGACTCTCCTCGCCGTTTGCCGGGAGCATCCCAAACACCACTGTAAACGCGTTTAATTGGGACAGCAGGTTTCATCCCAAGAAAGGCACTTCCTTCTAGTCTGCTCTTCCACAGACTAAGCATGATACATACAAGTGCATGAGCCCACGTCTCCTCTTGTGCACTTGAGTGTGAGCCAGAAGCGATGCTGTCACATCCAGTGGTGCCACCGCAGTGCCTTGCCGAAATCTCATGTAGACATTTTGTGCTCCCAGTGCACATTGCCTTTAAAGAGCCAATTGTTTGAAAAGAACTGAGAATCACCTATATAACTTGCAGGAGACCATGCATCCGGACCATGAGCCTGATGCAAGGGGAACCTTCTGTCTGGTACCGCAGAACCTAGAAGCTCTGAGAACTTCACTGCTTAGCCCCAAGTTCTCATGTAAGTCATGGGAAAGGCCTCGAAGTACCAACAAAACAGAGCAATGCTCAGTAAGTAACTCTGCTTCTGTTGCTAGAAGAGGAAGGTGACCTACAGGACGCTGTATTCTCCACATTGGGTATTAGCTGCTGACACAGGAGGTACACGAGGTACCAGCACAGTAAATCCAAGACCCTCAGAGCCTGTGAAGACAACCCTTGCAGAAAGGCTGCCAGAGGTCTGAACAATACCAAGTGCATAATGCAGTCAAGAGAAGAATAAGGGACGACCTGGGAACGTGGTATCTCTGAGTACGGGGGACTGGCAGCCCCAAAGCACACAGAGGGCAGAGGCTTCTCACTTCGTTTGGTGCCAGGAAGGAACGCATTTGGACAACATCACGACCAAACTGCGCAGGCTGAGAATCGCCAATCAAGCTAGCTCGCAAGAAAACAAGAGATGATGCTGAGCCTGAGCCCCAGAGGAGAAGGGTGACCCTCTTGGAAGCAGGATCAGCCCACGGCTGGCACTCACCAGGTGGGCCAGGCTCCCGCGGGAGCCTCCCGAGGTTTTCATCTTTAGCTACTGGCAGCGCGCTTGCTTCTTTTGTTCAGTGGTGGCCGGGACAGCAGGAAGCTGTGGGAATGCATGCCCAAAATCTGAAAAGGATTTTTCCTCTTCTTCTTACCCACAGAGCACCTGCGGGTGGCTTTTACGCTGTCAGCCTCGCATACGACATCGTGGCAAAGCATGGAAGAGCACTCAGAAAAAAAAAAGTGTTAACTCACAAGGCTGCATCACTGTCACCGTTTATAGTACAGCCACAAAATGCCAAACCAGCTGACAGGATCCCACAAACCGCACTGCAGAGTGACAGCGGGCTCCTAAGCCTTACAGCCTACCGGAACAATTTTCACACCCCACCTGCATTTCCCTGGTACAAAACACTCCTCCTCTCCCCCACGGACAGACAGACGGACGGCAGGTTGGTGCATCCACGCTGAGAGGACCACACAGTGGCAGCACAGCCCTGGAGAGAAGCCTAAAAAAAAAACTCCTGGAGATGTTGGCTACTGCAATAGGTACTTTTTTCCCCAAAAGTAGAGGCCATTCTGCCTGGCTTTGCTGGATGCATGGCCGCAGTCTAACCCATGCTGTCAGCATCCAAAATAATACAGCAATTAACAAACCATAAGCAAGGCAGCAACAGAAGAGCATTCCTGATCTTTTCTGATAAAAGCAATGGCAGCTGCAAAACGAAGAGGCATCAGGACCTGTCACCCACGCCCCCATCTCAAGGCATGACCATTTCACACAGAAGTTGACGCCGACCTGTTGTGCTCGGCTTCCTTTTTGCAGCACCACGTTGTCTTCGCCCCAGGACCCTGCTGCTCGGGGCTGACTTTGCTGGGACAGCAGCAAAGTCTAGAAACTGAGAACAGAAGGGTGCCACGGCCCCACCAAGGATGTCATCTCTGCGAGAGAAGAACACAAAATGGGACTGAGACACTTCCCGTAGGGCAGGGAGCTGCCATCGCCACCACTTCTGGTGGGCAGAGCGATCACTCAGCCAGTCCGTCACTGCAGCGAGAAATGACAGCGGCGCCCCGTGGCTCCTCGCTATCAGGAGCCCCGTGCCTGAGCGAGGCTTTGCTCCTCCTGACGAGCCTTCGTTTCATGCCCAGCACGGAGGTGCCGTTACGCCCCGGGACCTTACTGCTGGCTTTGGGAAGAGACAGGAACCAGAGGACAGATGTTCCTGCAAGGCCAGAGTCGATCCCCACCCGCATGCTCAGCACCTGGTCAGTTACATCTCACTGAACAAACCCAATTTGGGTTAAATTCCAGAGGTTCATTGGGCAGGGAAGACAAAATTAGATCCGTAACGGGACCTCAGCATAGTCCAGTCATCTCATCTGCGTGGCCCACACGGTTGCAATGAACGTGGGTGCTTCATAACATAATCCTCCGAGCAGACGGATTCAGGGACTTCCCTCTGGCCCTTCCAGCACCTTCAGGATGAAGACACTGCACCAAAGATGTGTGCGGGGTGCTCGAACTGCAAGCATTACCAACAGCGGGCTGCTTCTGTGTGATGGAGGCTCCTGTTCGCTGCGGCATCAGCTTCGATACTGGAGAACCTCGGAAGAGCTCGGAGGGTCCCCGTACTTCAGTTTGCATGGATTCATTTCACCCCACGCTGTTCACAAGGATCAAGCTAATCCTGATTTGTCTCCCAAAATAAACGAACATGGTTCAAGGTGATTCTTTCTCATTCAGAAGTGTTAGCAGAAACTGTCCCTCCATGCCTGGTCTTCCTATCACCTACATCAGAAGTTACAACCTCTGATCTGACAGGCACCTCCAGAAGGCTCTGAAAAGTAGCCAAGAAAAGCAAGCCACTTTCAGGAGCCATATTTGTTGCACAGATATTTACACCCTGCTGGCACAGGATTAAAAACCACTCAGACAAACCAAGCAGAAGTAGCAGAAAGGAAGTCCTGGAAGCGTCTGGCTTTAAATATAAAAGGCAAAAATTAGTAGTAGTAATTTTTTTTTTTTCAGAGCTTAAGCAAATGGTTTCATGAAGCTGACAAAGACAGAAATTCCCGTGCTGGTTTATGAAAACGAGCGTGATGGCTAACAAAGGCAGCGCCGGCTTCAAGGAAGTAAGGCTCAAAGCCTGGCTGAGCTGGCCATGCCTCATGTTCGTAACACCCGTGCTGTGACCCTGTATGGGTTACAGGACACACCGAGAATAAAATGAACATAATTTTTCCCCTCTCTGGATTAATGTTCAAAGGTGGAGAAGTTACCTGCACTGCTGAGGATGGCAGCGCCAAGAGGCTGCCGTGCCCTGGAAGCAGATGGCCAAGCCCCGCGCTCCCAAGCCTGCCGTAACACGCAGGGAACTGGGCGAGATCCCAGACCTTGGTTAAACAAGGATTTTCCTGCACCTTGATCCAACGGCAGCACAAGGATCTGGACACAGCCTCCTGGAGCAGGCAGGTACCGATGCCCAGCTGCCTCCCAGCGCACCGGCTCACCACTGCAGAAGCATCGCCTGCACCCCATTGCTGGCCCCGCTCGGTGATGGACCCGTCCCGCAGCATGCCGAGACAGCGGGCAGTGGGACAGGGTCCAGCACCCCCTCCTCTGGGATCCACATTCCAGTTTTTCATTTGCATGTTTCCAAAATAGCTTGTTCCCCATTTGACCCATTAAAACAGAAAACAAAACAAAAAAAAACACAGTACACACACAAAGAGAAATACAAACCCATGCAATGACAAGGACTGAAACAATATCATGTAAAAAAGCCGACTAATTCAAGGATCTGATTACTGGCCCAGCCACAATTTCTGTATCTTTGTAGCTACCCCTGCTAGAGGCAGCCTTTACAGCATGAGACTGCTGCCGGGACAGCTCAAGGCATGTCCAGAGTTATGCCAACAACCGTGCTTCTATCATCACGGCCTTGCTCCGCACGCATGACGTGCGGCACGGCCACACGCACAGCAGTGTAAACGTGCGCACACCCACGTGGCCGAGCCTGGTGCCCTCACGTAAATCAGCCGTACCCATACAGAAGTGCTAACCTTACCTGTCTGTTAGTGGGGATTTGTAGAGGTTCAGTCTGTATGTAAATGAGCTCTCACAGTACAGTCTTAATTAACAGCCACAGCTTTCAACATGCAAAGGAACCATCAAGATCTCCAGTCAATGGTTACTTCTACAAACCCAACAGCTCCCAAAACCAGCAGCTGCTGTCTAAGGGAGCTCACCACCAGCTCCTACCTCCTGCCCTGCTGAGGGCTGTGACGCCCTCATCTGCCGGAGCCCTCGCCAAGAGGTCCGGATCCCGCGGCAGGAGCGTGCTTCACCCACGGGGCTTTTTGCCAGCAAAATGGCAGCACCCACACTCGAGCAGCACAACGCAGCTGCACAGCCGCAGCAGGGAAGCGTTGCTGGATGGAAGCACGGCTCCTGCCTGCCCTACACCTGGGGCACAGGGGTGCAGCCTACGGCCAAGGAGCAGCCAGCACCCTGCCGTTCCGTCACTGAGAACAGCTCTTCCCGTAACTCTGAATACTACGGCACATTACTAATTATTACTCAGATGTGTAAATGTTTGCAAGATCAAAACCTACCTGTCTGTGCACAGCACGTAATTACAGAGCAGAGCACTGCCGCACGCGCTTCTGTTCCTCCTCCACCCCACTCGGACCCGCAGCGCACCGCGACGAGAGGCACCCTGGGCTCGCTCCCACCTCGAGCTGCCTTTCAACAACCGACCGACGGCACACACCGCTCAGAACCACGGAATCCTTTAGGTTGGAGGAGACCTCCAAGATCGCCTCGTCCAACCATTCGGCACGCCCGCAGGGCGTTACGCTGGGCTGCCAGGACAGGAAGGGGCTCTTCTGTGATTTTGGCCTCCACGTTCCTGGAGAAGCTGATACTGGCACATGAGGATCTACTAGAAAAGACAAAGATTTTAATGACTCCTCCCATTAATTACAAAGATTTTAACGGCTCCTCCCACCCGCTGCCCAGCCCAGGAGGCAGCGGCACGAGGCAGCGCTCCCAGGTCAGGAAGGACAGCTGTGCTTTCTGTTCTTTCCACCACAGACGTGCTTTCTGTGCTTCCTATCGCAGTGCAGCTGGTGAGGTAAGGGAGGGGACAGCACCCAGAAAACGGCAGCGGCTGCGGACGGTTAGCTCTGCAACCAAGCTGTGCAGAACAGCACCTGAGTTCACATGATGAATAACAAAACCTTCGACTCAAGTATTCCCAAAGAAAGAAGCAGGGAAGCGACCGTGTTCCTGGAGATTCGTTTGCAGAGGTGGCGTGCATCCAGCAGTCCCTGGAAGAGCGATGTGCTGAGACGTTTGGCTGAAGACCCATGGCCCGGTTGTGCTACAGGCTGGGGCTGGAAGCCCTCTGCTCCTGCCTTCACTGCTCGGGCGATGCAACGCTCAGGGATGCTCACAGACAACAGAAAACGTAGCTCACGTTGGCCAAACCTTTGCAAAGCTCTGGTAATGCAGTGCAAAACCAGTCCTGGTTGGTTTTCCTTCCATGCAATTTAACTTGCAGTACTCGGTAGAACACACTCCTTCCCACTCCTGTGCCCAGTGCCGAACAAAAGCGAACCCACTGCAGAAGGAGGTTTAAGTGGGATTTAGGATACGCCTTGAACTTCTGATGGCAGTCCACTAAGGAGTGGATCCTGCCCAGGCTGAGCAAGAGACTGCAACCACATGGTTTTGTCACGCACAGAATAAAAGGAAGTATTGTGAATTCATGCCAAAATATCAAGGGCTTTTCCTCATTCTAAATAAATAAATAAATAAAAATAAAGCAGCTGAAAAAAAACAAGAGAGCAGAGCTTTTCCTTGTGCTTTTGCAAGGTCAGACGCAGCCGTGCCAGCCGGCGGCGGGGAGGAACCTGCAGGGACAGGCGCTCCGGGGCCGTGCCAGCCGCGGCGGGGACAAAAACGGGGACTGCGCACCCGTGTGTCCCCTCTGTCCTCTCCCCACTCACCTGCACTGCACGCCTAGGCCTGGATCTCCAGCTGCCACTGCTGTGCTCCTTGAAAACCACGTTAAAAAAACAAACAAACAAAAAAAAACAGATGTGAACAAACTTACAGGCAAGTTCACCAAAGTGCCACTTTCTTTTCAATTCCTAGCATGGCCAGAGAATGGCTCTGTAGCAGATGCCACAACTGCATAGATTTGTTTGGGTTTAAGACACCGCTACAAGTTCTTATCACAAATAAGTTCTTGTCACCGTCAAAGCTATCTGCAACCCAAGCCAACTACTCCTCAGTATCTCTGCAAGAAATACTAGGCTGGAATAGGCAGGGCCTATTCCTAATTTAGGAATGTATTAAGAGGACATGAGAAAACTATGGGTTGCGTTTTCCAGATTTTTATGGATCACATTTTTCCAGCCCAGTGTTGTTACCTGAAATCCAAAGGAGAGGTGCTGGAGTTGTACTTGCTTTATTCACAAATGCTTCATGTGTTACAGAGTGTTTTTTAAGTTTTCCATTTCTCTTACTCAGGGTCAGCCATGACCTCGAGGAAGGAAGCCAGGAACCAGAACCCAGAACCAGAGCTTGTAAAATAGGGAAAATTTTGACCTGTGTTACTTGCCATCTCTTACCCAGTGAAGATTACACGTACAGCTCAAAATTTACACTCACCATTTCTACACCACTCCCAACCAAAGGCTTCTAACACCAAGTCACTCACATAGCTGTGCACCATTGCCTCCATCCCACAGCTGAGAACAGCATCACCGGGAGCCGCACGCCCCGCGAGGTGCCCCAGCTGTCCCAGGGCGAGCAGCAGGGGCTGGGGAGCTGAGCACCGCGTTCGGTCGGGGCCTCTGCTCCCCCCGGGGGTCACCCCCGGCACAAGAGGATCGAGGGAGGCATCGGGCTAGGAGGCCACCCCACGGACCCAGTGAGAAACCAGCACACGCAGACACCCACCAGAGCTCCGCGGGCCCCAGTGGCTTCCGAGCACACGGCCCCAAACTGGTGGGGATTCGCCGATCCCAAGGCACCAGCGCACCCCTGTACCCCAAAGTCCTGCGGGGCTGCAGACGGCAAGGACAGACCGTGGTTGTGGTAGAGGAAGCACCACAAAGGTGGTGCCAGGCCAATTAGCACCGTTTGGACTCGCTGGCGCTTAACAAGGCTCCCGAGTCGTTCGGGGCGCAGTGGCGCTGCAGCAGGGACACGTCCCAAAGCTCAGCAGCAGAGCCCGCCAGCCAGCCTCGCTTGGACAGTTCTGTGACTCCCTTTGCCTGAAGTGCTGACGGCCCAGTGCCTGGGTACGCGGGAGCAATGTGCTCTCCCGAGGCTGACGGCAAGCCTCCCCCCTCCCGTTTCTGTGGTTCTGGATCGGCTCCCAAGACCCTTTTAATGTAATACTCTATTTTGGTCTGTGTAGTCTTACGGAGGGTCGATGTTGCAAACTCTTCTGGCACGTAATTCCTATTATCCTGCACTAATGCTGCATACGGGGCATTTACAGGTCCTCAGCTCTCTGTTTGTACGGCTCCCCATTCCCCAGCCCCAGGCAGCAACGAAGTCGGGCATCTGCTAAGCAAGAGGGGAAAAAAGAAAACAAAACCCAGAGATTTACCTTACTTCAGTATTCAACAGCACCGTCAGTTTTTCCAATGCTCCCGTTTTGCACATTGCACACCATGCACTCCAGAAACTCTGGGAAACAAGCTGCTTCTGTCCTGTGCTTGCAAAGCACCATCTATACTTACAGAGCAATAAAAATTAGCTTAATTAATAATACATCAGCAAGAAAACGTTAATGAGCACCCAGCAGGGAAAAGGACTGCTGCCTAATCTCCTTGTGCGGACTCCTTGCTTTGGCAGCAATCAGCAACTGCATCGGCGCTCCCGTCCCAGCGCAAGGAAGAATCTGACTCATCCGGGACCGCGCAGCAGCCAGGGGCTGCCTGTCACAATTTACATTTCTCTTTAAAAGCAGACACTGTTGCATCAGGAGCGGCTCTTGGCAGCCCCACGCCGACTTCCACTCGGGGAGTTTTTGTCATTTAAAAAAGAATTTTGACTATCTCCGGGCATCCGATGTGTAAATACCCATAGGCGGAGGGGCCTCCTGCAGTTGGCTCTTTGGCCACGTCTGCAAAAAACACGTGGTCCTGCTGCCAGAGCCTGCACGGGCTTCAAGCTGCCGACACAAGCGGACCGCGAGCACGCCGGGGGGAGCGGCACGGAGCCTCCCTGCCCCAGGAATATTCTCACTGAGAACACCCGAGCCCTCTCCCAGGGGCCTGCCCGCCCTCGCCGTGCCCAGTCCAGCAGTGGCCAGGCTGGGCATGTTTTGAGGCAAGATGCTGGAAATCCCCTCTCCCAGCTGCTCCTGCCGGGGCTGCCTCCCAGGGCAGGAGGCTGAGCTGGCAGAGGCTGTGAGCAGGAGCCCGGGGCACGCAGCTGCCCGCACAGCCGTGCCACCGGAGCGCATCCACGCCAGTACGAGGCCACAGCGCATCCTCATCAAGGGCTGTGCAGCGCAGAGGTTTCTTTCAGCCGCTGGAAAAGCCACTGTCTCTGCCTTTCATTGTGAAGAAGGTTGGAAACAAAGGTCCAGCGAGGAAAGGCAGGTGGGCTGCTAAAACTGGCCGAGCCTCAGACCCGACGTGGCCGCCCGCTCCCGACCACCCCGTGCCCTTGTCCTCCATGGCCCAGCCACGCCGGGTGCTGTCCTTAGGGCCGCTGCAAGGCTGGCCGGGGCGAGCAGGATCCGCGCCACACGGCAGGATCCTGGGCAAACAGCAGCAGCAATGTAACACACACCTTGGATCGGCATGCAGCAGCAGCAGGGCATCTGCAGCAGTCGGTGACATCCGAGTCTGCTGGCACATGGGAGCGGGAGGAGATAAAATATGTCTCCGAAGAGCCTCTCTGAGGTGAATCCGCAGGCATGGATTGGAGATGATATCAAAGCAAGCAGCTTTTAAGAAAAGCCATAAGCAATTAAAACCAACGTGCTATCAACATACAGCTTCGTGAGAAGAGGCGCTAAACCGTTAGAAACCCAACTGCGTAACCACATCACCCGTACGAGGGGTGCTTCCAGTAGGGATGAGGACTATAAAAGCACAAAGTAATTCCAAAAACCTGGGAGTCAGGCGCAGAGTGTGTGGCAGACAACCTAAATCCCAAAAAGCAGGGGAAATACAGCTTGCAGTAACTGGAAAACACAGTGGAAATAACCAAGGCAGAATACGATCCACCCTCGCTGATCTTTTGAAACGACGCAAGCCGGAGGCTGTGCTAACCTCTCTCCACTGTAAATTCTTACAAGTCAAAGCAGACACATCTCCAGCCAACGTGCTCGGTAGCAGTTTGTTTGCTCACTGGTGGCGTCTCCCTGGCAAAGGGGGAAGTTGATTAAAAGACAGCAGGGCTCCTCACCTCGCCTCTCCACACGCGCTGGAAGCTACAGGATCTGGCACCACAGCAAGAGTAAATATTACGTCTCATCCGAAGGCCATCCTTAAAGGAGCATTCTTCATCTATCCTCAAAGTTTGGCAGAGACGATTGTCTGCAGATCCTGTAGGACATCTGCTTATAAACAATCACCTCCGCGTATTAAAGAGGTAGTAAAGCACCAGTTTAAAATGATGCATCCTAAGAGTACTAAAAAATGCACATCCTACAGACCACGAGGCTTTCAAGCATATGGGATTCACAGATCCTTAACGCGCAGAACACAGACAAGCTGACAAAAGCTATTACATGCAAGTTTGCAATAAAAACCACCTAATGTTTGGTTACCACTTCAGCAGCTGTCTGGTGACTTTTGCAAAGCCTCCTGGATGTTGACTTAATTTATCAAATATTAATCGTGCTCCTCAATTAACAAAACATTTAGACTCGTGCTTTATGTGCTTGTAATCTGGAGTTTTATGTTCAAACTTACAGGCCAGTAGGATATGAGATGGAATCCTATAAACCAGCTAGCAGCCCGTGCTCTCCTGAATGCCGGTATGGGCTGTTTTACATCGACAAAACCCTAGTTGATGGGGTGTAAACTTGCTGCCTACCCCCTTTGACATAAGAAATGCACCTTGGACATAAGAAACCTTCCCTCAGTTCTGCGGCACAGCACGGCTCTGAAGCCAGAGGTGTTTGGGCAGCTGCGTGCACGAGGCACCACCGAACGCCACCTTCCAATAACCACCTCCCCGTGCACCTTCCCAACTCAGCAGCTGGACGAACTGCATGATTTCGGAAACCCTTTTGTCCTTTCCAAGTCCTCTACCACGTGCACGTTGAATTTCCCACTTCTTGAAACAATATTATGATTTTTGAGAGGACCTGACTATAGCTTCCGAATGCCTTCGGTCAGCAGTATGAAACATCCCCAATTTCTGCTGAAATTGGTTAAAACATCTGGGTAATTTGCCTTCTGGCTTTGAGCCCTTGGGAGAAATTACCTATTAAAGCTTCCTCTGAAACTGCAAAGACTAGAAACAACTGCAGAGGAGGAAGGCAGCTGAGATTCTCGAGAACCCAGGAGCTCACGCTTAAAAAGAAAGAAAAGAGAGAAAAAACAAACAAACAAAAAAACGCAGTGTTTCACAACGCTCAGGGCTGTGTTCAAGGCATCAGCAGATCCTGGTCAACAGTCCTAGTGAGACCAGGGCTCCCTTTGGCCAGCCAACATGCTGAAACACATCTGTTCACGTCTACACTCAAGTTCTGAGATGAATTAGAAAGCCGAAGTAGCACTCTGAACGACACACGGACTTTTTCTCTTAACCGAAGCAAGGCCAAAGTACAGAATATTCCACTTCAGCCCCCCGGGCTGCAAAGCTCTCTTCATGGCGATGCTCGGGCTCTTTCCTCAGGCTCTGTGGGTGGCAAAAGCCGTCACAGTCACCCTGGCTGCCCTCAGAAGAAATAAGCTCCACGTCCCTCCTCGTTTTAAGAAGACGAGCACGAGCGGGCACGTTTTCCTGCAGAATCATGAGCCTGCTGGACTTGGCTCAAATACTTCGTCCCACATCACAGGTAAGGGATTGCTGTAGTCTTTGGGCTTCACTGTTATTTCCACTTACCTCAATTTGCTCAGCTCTCCAGCTCCCTGCTGCTGGTTTTGAATTCTTAGTGACAGCAGCTCGTAACCATCTCCTGGCTCACGCACTGGCCCTTCTGACCCAAGAAGCTCTAATCTCTCTGGATATTTTCATCCCTGTTTGCATAATTTTGCATTTCCCTGTAACAAATGGGATACGTCACTTACCTGGCCTTATTTTGAGTTTAGCCATGTCGGCCTGGTTATCTCGCTCTCTATTTACTTCCTCCCCAGCTGTGCCACCTGCAGATTTCCTCCCTTTCCCTGCGCTCAGCAGGATGATGAGCCGTATGCAAACAGAAGTGGACCTGAATTTTCTGCTCTACCAGTCCATCCCACTCACTGCCTCCCTGTCCTGAGCTGACACTGCTCACCGCTGCCTCCGAGAGCTCTCCCTCGAGAAGGGGATATGACACTGAAAAGGATGGATTTAATATTTAATAGCGTGCCTCCAGCCCCAGGCCAGTCCCTTCCGCAGCCGGGCAGCTCAGCCCCGCACCGTGTCGGCTCACCTTGCTCGGCAGCTGGCTGCTCGACATGCCGGCCTGCATTTTTGAACAGCGACTGCTGCGTGGAGCCAAACCAGCTGAAACACAAACTCGGGCAATACTGCCCGGTGGCAGACGGCCGGACAGTGGCGAGGATCAGGTGGGAAACAGGAATCCTCTTGGAAGAGCGCTTCCTGCTCGAAAAGCGGATACATGGCACGTCCTTGGTACTTTGCCTATGCTAGAAATTTTTAATTAAAAGCAGGAAAGCCTTTCTATTTTAGACACAGTGATACTAGCGTCAAGAGCTTTTATAAGCAGTTTATTCTGGGTTTATATGCATTTCACAGAGCTTGGCAGCCAAGCTAAGCCGGCAAACTCTTCCCCTCCCTGTCGGATTTACTTTGCCACTTGAACCAGTCCCCATCCGTCACGGCACCAGGTGCCTGCCCACGGGAGGAGCGGGGACAGCTCCCACGTCTTCTCCCTAGCCCGACCCCAGGGCACGGACAGCTCGGTGAGCCTTCAGACAGACACGGAGGGGGAATCTCCAGCAAAGCGCGGCTTGGGGCACTCAAAGGGTCCCCCGAACCCCTCGCAGTCCTGCACAAAGCATGCCCCCAGAACAGGAGCCAGGCCAGCAGAGCCTGGGGAAACGTAACCCCCCTCCCCAGGGGATCCGGCCTCACCGAAAGGAGCAGGAACTGTCCCTGCAAGCCCTTCTCTCAATGCGGGTGGCGGAGCAGAGGTGGCAGCGCCTCTTGCTCACCCTCCTGTAAAACCTCTGCCTCTGTGGGAACAACCCCCTGCCACCTCCTCCTTTTCTGGGCCCCAGAGGCCCAAAACACACAGCCGCAGTGTGCTGCTTCAGCACTTTGCAAGGGAAAGGCAAGAGGACCGCAGGCTGCTTCCAACCCCCCCACAGCCCCGCTTCTGGAGCAGAGGCCGTGAGGTGGCATTGCCCCAGCTCCAGATCACAAAACGCCAGGACAAGTCACGCAGAGCGAGGCCCCAGACAAGGGTTTCAGAGCAGGGACAGTGCAACAGCCTCAGCCCCTCGTCGTTCTGATATCGGCTGCTCTCAGGCACACGTGGAAGTGCAAAACCCCAGGGTGCGGGCGCTGCACTCACTGCTACGGGGTGCTGGTGCCGGTCGCGGGGTGAGCGCCCACCCCGCTACCTGCCTGCGTGGCTCGGAGCGGCCCCGCCATGGAAGAGCTGCTTTCCTTCTTGTTCTTCTGCTGCTAACTGCATCTCTGCGAGGCCTTCTGCTGACACAGCTACGGCAGAGGGGAGAGCAACTTCTTTGCAGTTGCAGACAGACAACTAAGCCTGCAAAACTTCTCAAACGTATACCAAGCCTCTGCTTTAGAAAGCAAAAAGAGCTACCCTGGTCTAAAATCACCTCTACACTAATAGAGCTACGTCCACAGCAAAGACTTTTATTAGTGTTGCTACTTCAGCAAAGAAAAAGAAACATCATCCTGTCCAGCCAGCATAATTACACTGGAAGGGCTCTTTCAAAGTACAAACCAGGCCTTTGATTCTGCCTTGACTTGACAAACTGTTCTTCAGATGCTTCCTTCAGTCACGTTGGCTCAGCCACATCGGCTTAGCCTCAAACGAGCCCTTCAGTTGTTTTCTTAAAACTTCAGGAGCCGCATTTGCCCGACCTGTTGTTATTTAAAGTTTGTGCCCATGGAAGGAAAGGACGGTTTCCCAAGCAGCCTCTGTCAGCTGTCAGCTAGCTCAGCACAGCCCAAGCACCGCTGGGAGAACTCCCGCTAGGGAAGGCGATGTTAGCAGCTATTTGGGGTGGTAAAACTTTGTCAGGGGCCAAGGCAGGGTGCAATTTTAACATATTAGCAAAGTAACCCTAAGGTAAAAGCCTCTAAAGCAGTTACAAACTTTCCTGCCCTTACCAGGCGCTTAGTGTCTGAAGCAGGGAAGGAACTCCTCTCCGCACACAAATCGCTGCTAAAATGTTTCACGCCGTGTTAAAGCTGACCCAACTGAAACACACACATTTATCCCGTGGGGGGGTCTCACATCAACATAGTATCATCATCCCCACCGCCCTAATGAGGCCGCAGAGAACTTCCGTCCAGCAGCCACAAGGCATGGAGGCTCCCAGGCAGCTCACGAAGGAGAAGAGGACAGGGTTTAAAGGGCACCGAGTTTTCCTGAGGCGGCTCACGGACACAGACTCCGTGCTGAAGGCAGCGGCCCTGGGAAAGCAAAGCGGAGCCCTCTCCTCGCCTGTGACACCAGCTGGCAGGAGTAAATGAGAGAGGAGGAAGGGCAGGGCAGGCCTGAAAGAGGCCCTGGATTTCGCGTCACCTGCAAAACAGAAAGCGGGAAACCGAAGAAATCGCCTGCGTGCTGGCTGCTCAAAGGCACTGCTCATTAGGTCCTGGCTTTTCCTATTATCACTCCTGCACTCGGTGGCCTATTACAGCAACCTCCTTCCAGCCAGGGACCCATGAATAGGAAGCTCTTTGACATGAGTGAATGTTGCCCCTTAATCCAGTAGGGAGTTCATTGCACAGGCGGAGGACTGCCTACAGCGTGCTCCCAGCACCAGCTGGCTAAGGGGATGAGAGCAAGGATCAAAGCCGGGGCGAAGCCGCAGCATCGCGAGCCTGATTTTCAAAACCGCTCGGGCTGGCGAGCCCTCGCCTTCAAAACGTGGGGAGCGGCCAGGTGCTGAACTCACCGAAGCTCTGCTCTCAGCTCAGGGTGCTGAACACTGGGGAAATCTGTCCTCTATGTGGCTTGCACGCCGTCTCTTCGCTTTAAAGATCAAAGCTGCATCTCCAGAAAAAAAAAGATGTTACAGATCTGAACAGATAGGAAAAAAAAATGATGAAAAATGCAGTGTAACTTCTGAGGAGAACCACTTCATTCAAAGCCACACGCGCACCTTGCTTCCTGCTCAGCATGCAGGCACCAGCCTTCCTGAGGTTAGCACGAGCCTGAGGAAAAACATCGTGGCTTGAAGTCTGTGTTTTCAAGCTCACACCGAATGATCGTTTCGGGAAACACACAGTCAGATGATTCTCTTTACACTAGAACTGACACGAACTGGAGTGGCAGCGTCAAACTCAATGAACTTGTGCTACCATAAAACTTGCTGAGCGAGGTAAACTCAATCCCTCAAACTTTAATTTTAGTCCTGCATTCACCGTAGGTCTAAAACATGTAAAAGCACCAAACCAGACGGGATACGAGAGACCTGCCAAAGGAAGTCAGCAGCAGAACCAGTCTCCGCAGCGGTGCGGTCAGTGACTGCAGCTCAGCCACCCACCTGGCAGCTCAGCCGCGGGGCAGCCACAAGACACCGCCGCTGCAGCTCTCCTCTGAGAGCAGGTGGAGCCTCGGTGCCCGCAGAGCTTCTCCCTCACGCCCCAGCCCCGCGGCTTGGCCAGGAGCTGGTCTGTCCCGCAAGGTTTTATCTTCAGCCCCCGGGCTGCCGGAGCTCTGCCCGCACAGGCTGGCGCGGGGGCTCGCCGCAGGCACACAGCGGGGCCCTTCCAGCCCCCCAGTGCCCCCAGCTCCAGGCTCACATCTTCCCCCAGGACCGCACCTCTGCACCCCTCGCCACCGAGTCAAACAGCCCCTCGCTACTGCTCCGTCTCACGCTGCAGCCGTGGGACGCCAGTCCTTGCTTTCCCCTGCACAGAGCACCTAGTGCAGGCTCTAAATCCCAGCTGGATTTACAGCGACCAGCTTCCTCCCCTCCGGCCTCAGAGGGGTATAAGCAAAGCCAGATCTGGCCCCAGATTTAACTCAACGTAAGGGGGAGGGGAGGAATTAAACTCCAAAGGAGTCACCGTTCCTTCCCCATAAGCCACGGCAACATCTGTGGGTATTAAGCCTGGCCCTAAGACCAACACTTCCTAACGCTCCCCACGCAGCAGACCCAGCCGGGTCTCCTAGGAGAAGCCCCCTAACAAAAGGTGGGTGTCTGCGTTTCTAAGACAAACCTGGGCATTAGGAGCCGCGGAGCTACGGGCCCAGTCCTGCCCCGGCTGTGGCCGTGCATCGTCCTGCACGCAGCCCGCTGAGGGAGCCGAAGGCGACACCAGGCCATGGAGCAACGGGACCACCCGCGGGCTCGTTCTTCTACCGCACCACAGCACCCGCGCCTGGCCATCGCCAGAGCCCAAAGCGAGGCAGCGGGACCAGGCCCTGCGACGCGGTTGTGACGGAACCGAGAGCAGAAGGAAAAAAGGCTCGGACAAAACTCAGACAAGGGGAGCCTCGCTCCTTTAATAAACGCACACCGGCCCTGTGGCGCTTCCCAGAGAACGGCTGCCGCCGGCACGGCCGCGTCCAGGCAGGGCCCCCAGCCGCAGCACGGCCCTTGGAGCGCGGTGTCCGAGTCCTGCGGTCGTTAGGGCTGGAAGAGACCTTGGCGGCTTTCTGGTCCAACCACCCCCTACCACCAGTGTCCCCACCGAGCCCTGTCCCCAGGCACCACATCCAACCTTTCCCTGAACACCCCCAGGGACGGTGACCCCACCACCTCCCTGGGCAACCCGTCCCAGCGCCTGGCCGCTCTTTCCGAGCAGAAACGTCTCCTCATTTCCAGCCTGGGCCTCCCCCGGCGCAACCCGAGGCCGTTCTTGGTTGGGACAGGGCCGGGCGAGGAGCAGCCGAGCGGCCGGGGGGTGCCCGCTGCGGCCCGTGCGGGGCCGGTGTGCGGCCGTGCCAGCAGCGTGTGCCCGTGCCCCCGACACGTGGCCGTGCCCTCGTGTGGCAGCCCCAGGGCTTTGTGCGAGCCGAGGCCCGGCGGGCAGCACCGCGCAGCTCCGCGCGGCACCGCTCGGCTCCGCGCAGCCCCGCGGCCCGGCACCGGGCCCGGCAGCCCCGCGCGGGTCCCGCGCCCCCTGCCGAAGCGCGGGGCTCGGGGCCGGTGACCGCCGGGTTACGCGGGGGGCTCGGAGCATCCCCGAGGCCGTTCGGGCCCGGGGGCCGCGGCCGAGGCCGGGCCCGGGACCCTGCATGGCAGCGGCTGCCCCCGCCCCGCCGCCCCGGCCCCTGCATGGCGCCCAGCAGCGGCCCGCCCGCCGCCGGGCCCCGCCGGGCCCCGGACCCTGGATGGCGCCGCGCCAGCGCCGCCCCGAGCCCGGCCGGCGGAGGATGGGGGGGGGGTGAGGGGGGGGGGGGGGGCGGCCCCGGACCGCGCATGGCGCCGGCGCCGCTCCCCGCCGCCGTCGGGGGGGGAACCCCGGACCCTGCATGGCCCATACCACCGCCCGGCCGCGGAGGGGTGTTACTTATACAGAGTCCCGGGCCGCCGCCCCCCCCCCCCGCACACAATGGCAGCGGCGCCCACATTCTTCCCCCCGGAGGGGCCGGACCGAACCACGGCGCGGCGGGGGCACGGCCCCCTCCCGGCCCGCGGCACGAGGCGGCCGGCGCCGGGCCGTACCACTGCGCCCCCCCTCCCCCCCCCCCGGCCGCCTTCCCCCAACCCCCCCCCCTCCCCCCCCCCGCCCGGGCAGATGGACGCCGCCGCCCGCACTCACCTCGGCATCCGCTGTGGCCATGGCCGGAGCCCCGGAGCGTAGCCCCGCCCCCGCGGCGGCTCCTCGCGCCCCGGCTCCGCCCCTCTCCCCTCGTTCTTCTCAATGGAGACGCTCCGCCCGGCAGGGCGCGTGCGCGCCGCGGCATGGCGGCCCCCAGCGCGGCGCTGGCGCCGTACGGAGACATGGCGGCGCCCATGGGGAGGGGGCCGTACGGCTCGGGGCGGGATGGGGACGGGGAGAGCAGCGGGGTGGGGACAGGGACAGGAATGGGGTGGGACGGGGAAGGGGGGCGGTAATGGGGACAGGGACAGGAACGGGGACGGGATGGGGACAAGGTGGGAGAGGGATAGGATGGGGACAGGGACAGGAACGGGTGGGATGGAGACAGGGACAGCAACAGGGGTGGGGGTGGGGTGGAGGGGGACAGGACGGAGGGGGAGCAATTGGGGTGAAATGGGGACAGGATGGGGACATGGACAGGAATGGGGGTGGGATGGGGACGGGGTGGGACGGGGACAGTATGGTGACAGGAACAGGAACAGGGGTGGGATGGGGACAGGGACGGGAATGGATGGGATGGAGACAGGGACAGCAACAGGGGTGGGATGGGGACAGGGTAGGATGGGGACACAGGAATGGGGGTAGGAGGGGGACAGGGTGGGATGGGGACAGGATGGGGACAAGGACGGGAACGAGGGTGGGATGGGGACAGGAACAAGGGTGAGGTGGGGATGGGATGGGGATAGAACAGGACAGGGACAGGAACAGGGACAGGGATGGTGGCCTCAACCACCAGGTGCTGGCACTGTCTGGTGGGCGCAGACAGGAGGGGAGCGACGCGGCCGCCCCACAGGCGCCATGTCCAAAGCAGGGGCTCCAGCACTGCCAGCGGGTCCCCGACACATCCTGGTCCCCACCAGGGCAAGGGGGGACACTTCTCGCCCTTGGCCTCGTTAAGATAACGATCCGCGTGGAAACAGAGCGCTCAGCAGAGAGGGGGACTCGGGGACACAGCGACAAACCCGGAGGCAGGGCTGCGCTGTGCCGGGTCCCCTCGGTGCCACCGCCTCGGCCCTGGGGAGCACAGGGGAGCTCTGAGCGTCACCCGCGGCACCGCGCCCAGCTGGGCGCAGGGCACCGCCGCTGCCTCGTTTAGCGGATAACCGGCATTTCCCAGCCTGGGTGCCCAGCAGTGCCACCGGGGCTGCCCGGGGCCAGACAGCAGCGTTATGCCACCGCGTCGCCCCCGGGGAGCGGCCCCTCGGGCACCTCGTCCCATGCCCGCGGCCTTTCGGCCCTGAGCACCCACGGCGGGGGTGGCCGTGTCCCCTCGTGGCCACCTCCCCTCACGGCCACGTCCCCTCAGGCCGGCCCCCCCCACGCCAGGGCGCTCGCAGCCGCTGCCTGAGGCACGCCGGGGCCCTGCGGGCGGAGGGGCCGGGGCCCAGCCCCGGGGCCCAGCCCGGCCTCCGAGCGCTGCCCGGTGCCGGCCGCTGCTGCCCCCGCCCGGCCGCGCCGCGCTTACAACGAGGGGCGCGGCGGGGGGAGCCCGGCCCCGGGGGGAGCCGGCACCGTCCCGGGGAGGCCGAGCCCCCACAGGCCGCTGGGCCCCGCTCGGAGCCCGGCCGGGCCTCCTGGGGCCGGGGGGGGAGCGTCTTCCACCGGCCGGGCCTTGCCCGGGGCTGGGGAGGAGGCCCCGAGCCCCTGAGGTGCGAGCGGGGGCCCCCGAAAGGCCCGGCCCAAGTTCCCCCCCCCGAGCAACGGCAGACGTGGCCTTACAAAAGCAGAACTTTATTTACGTTTTCTGCCCTTTACATTTGGTGGTTAAAAACCCCCGGACACAAACACTCCCCCGACACCCTGGTAAACATGTAAAACTCTTCGTTTGTATTTAAAACCGTGTAATAAATCGCGCAGAAGCGTTCGGTTGTACAGAGCAGTCAGAAACGTTGCCGTATAAAAGCCCGAGGCCTGTAAGGAGAACCCCGACAGGAATTACAGCCACGCGCGGCGGGACGAGGAAGGGCGCACGTGTTGGGCGTTCGACCCCAGCAGTCCCTCCCGGGGAGGAGGGATGGGACGTGGTCCTGTTGCAGACAGTTGGAAATAAATTAAAATACAGAAATAAAAACCAAACAGCCCCCAGAGCACCCTTCATCTTGTGTCTTAGAAAACTTCCTTCCCCGGGCACTAGCAGAAAGTACTTTTACAAAACTACCGAAAGTTCAGTGGAAAGCTGAAAAAGAACCCAACGTCCACCGAAAAGAACCGGAGAAGGTGTCGAGGCAAAGCCCTTGTGGCCCTCCCGCCGCCGCGCGCCCCGTTAGCTCAGCTCAGCGCCCCGGTGCGTCCCCTGAAACACGGCCCCGGCAGGGCAGGAGCCGGCCGAGAGGCTGCAGACAAAGGGAGGCAGCAGGGCAGCAGCGTGGTGGGGGAAGCGCGCCCGGAGCCAGCGGACAGCTTGATGAAGACGGATGAGAGCGGGGCAGAGGCAGCGGCCTCCCCCCGGCCCCATCGCGCACAGGCGGGGAAGCGGCAGGTGCCAAAGCGGAGCCGGGTGGGACACAAACAGCGCTGAGAAAGCCAAAACTATGGAGGCTGCACATGCGGAGAGCGGGACGAGGACAAAGACATGCAGGACGAAAAAGCGGCGGCATTAGAAAGGAGTGAAGATATTTTTGGTATTTTCCATTGAATGCTGAGTTTGGAAACAATTATCTCACAAGCTTTGCTCACACCCCACCACTTCCCCTCCCCATTTCAAACAAAACGAACAAACAATTGCTTAAAAAAATTGAGCCAGGAATTTAAATGAATTCCTACGTACTAACGTTTTCTACCCAGAGCTGGGTTCGGAAGCCAGGCTTTTCTGGTCTTTCTTGTAGAAAAAAGAAATTCCCAACTCCTCTTCAGAAAGAAAGGAGTCAGGAATGAGGGGCCTCCAGGAGCTCCCTGCGACTTGAAGAGGTTGAAACCAGAGAGGCTGCAGAGAAGGGGCAGCAGCGAGGCAGAGGACAGGAGGGACGGAGCGCTCACCCCTTCCAGAGGGGCACATACACCCAGCGATTGCTTTTCTGCCCCTAAAAGTACTGCTCAAAGTACTCACAGACCCTGAGGACCCTGCTGCCACAGCACTCGGTCACAACCGTGGGTAGCTTTAGGAAGAGGAGGATTCTTCCTCCTGCAGTCCCAGACCATTGTCCGTGAAACACAAACAAGGCTCTTTGCATCAAGCTTCAACCCCTGCCGCAGGGCTGGGATGGGAATGTTGGAAACCACAGCGCTTTGCCAGTAATTTCTGTGCATTTGCACAAGAGCACGGCTCTCACAAAGTCAGGGTGCCACCCTAGGGTGCCACCCTCCTGCAGCCTGGCCAGAGCCAGCTCACAGGGCTCAGGGAGGCTTCTCCCTGCAGGAGCTGCGCGTGCCCAGCCCTAGCACCCAAAAGCAGCAGCAGCCCCCAGGGCCTTGCCCAACTCCATCCTGTGCCCTCCAAACCCGCAGGCACCCCTCCCCAGGGCAGCGTGCCGCCTGCTCCTTGCTTTGCAAAGGGGCCACCACGGAAAGCACGAGGTGCTGAAGGACCAGCCAGCTGCTAGCAAATGTAAGTCAGGTGAGCAAGCTTGGCAGCCAAGCTCGAGGCCCTGCCCTTCAAGAACATTTCTCATGCCAGGCACAGACACCAGGCAAAGGGGAGAGTCCTAAACAATGAAAGCTGGGCAGAAGCCCAGGTTGGGTAGAGGCCGAACAGGGAGCCTTGTGTATGAGACAGGTCATGCCTCAGGCTGCTGGCAGGGACAACATCCAGACAACACCTACATGCTTCAGACATGGTATCACCAAACTCCGTGGGTGTGGGGGAGCCTTCCTTTCCATTTTGAGTAAGTTTCTTCCTAGTGACTGTTCAGGAGAGGGCACAGGCTGGCGGTGTCCAGCCCTAGCAGCCTGACCTTGGCTGTTCCACCTCCATCCTCCTGAAGGAGGAGTCCCCTCTCCCCTTCCTCCCCAGCACTCCACCTCCTCCTTTTTGACCTGAACTCTGCAGAGCGCTGAGTAAGACCTGGGGGGCCAGCCACGGCTTCAGGGCACGGTGCCGGGGAACCGCACGCTGCTGCGGGGCAGTAGGGGCTCTCTCCAGAGCTGAGCCCATGCGGAGCCAAACCCCCTCTGCCCGCTGGAGCTGGGAGCACAGCACAGCGCCCAGGCTGTTTTCCCAGAGCTGCCTTGGCAGAAGTCACCATCTTCCCGGTGAGAGCAAAAAGCTTGCTTCGTTTTGTAAGAAATCAGCAAGGTGCATTCCTGGATTTGGCATGAACAGGCATATGGGTAAGCGTCAGAAATGGATGAAAGAGCACAGCAGTTCTCTTCGAATAATTTATTAAATACAGCATTAAAATTTGTATTTATGAATTCAATCATTAAAAACAAAACTTTATCTCATATATATATATATATTTAGGGACAATGACAATCATTCTTTCAACATTGGTGCATGTTGTGCCAGCACTGCTCAGAACGGCACCTTCTCTGCACCATCCTTAAAGCAGTTCAACACTTTTAAAATAAAATAAAACAAAATAAAAAGCATTTGCAAAGGAAGAGTGCAAAGCGGGGCTTGTCCCCAGCTGCCTGCCAGGGCTGTGAGGAGGCAGAGGCTGTGGCGCTCACAACAGGTTTGTTACATATTGCCTGCCCAGCACGAGGAAGCGTTGGGACCAATTCTCAGAGGTGCCAAAGGTGCAGTCTGCAATTTCAGCCTTGGCTGGGTGCCTACAGCTCTGAGCTGAGTGTCTGGTTTGTGGTTTCCTCAGCTCGGGCAGTCAATACTAAAAAGCTAGACAATAAGGGAAAAAAATAAAAGCACAAAAGAAAAAATGTTGTTTTCAGTACACCAGCTTCTTCCCCCGACCTGCCAGGTCCAGCAGAGGCTGCAAATGAAGCGTAGCAGTCGGTGTTCCCACTCACTCGTTTCTGCATCCTGCTGTGGCTCGAGGTGGCTCAGGAGGTGAGCAGCAAACCAGTACCAGCTCGCGGAGAGCGCCGTCCCCAGGCCACGCGCACTGGTGGGGCACCATGGACAGAGAGGCTGCAGGCTGAGCCTTGAGGGAGGCTGATCCCAGAAGACTGGGCTTCCACGGATGGGGTCCTCGGGCAGACGCAGAGGTAGCATCAGCCAGACTTTTGTAACTTGATTGTCGTGTAATTCTGGCCTGCCTAAGGCAGCAGCAGCAGGGATGGAGAGGGTATCCTGCAGGAGCAGGAGTTGGGACGTGGGACCTGACTAGCACTGGTCATCCTCGCAGCAAGCAAGGACGGTCTGTCTCCTGCAGGGCTTCTGAAAAATTATCCTTGCTGAAAAGGCTCCCCGCTGCCAGGGCCTGTTCTCCACTCACCGCAAGCAGGCAGCGGTCCAGCCCACTGCCAGGGGACCAAAGGCTGCCAGTCCCTCACCCCACCACACCGGTACAGCAAGGGCTTGTGCTTCTGGCTCTGTAAGAGTCCCTGGCCTTCCAAACCTGCTTACTCCAAGAAACCTGTTTCAGCTACGCTTGAGACCCCCGAGGACAGGGAGGGAGGGCTGTCTGAAGCGTTTCCGGAGAGCACATGGCCCTCAAAAGAAAGTTCACACAGCCCAGCCTTCAACCTACAGCGGAGACGTGCCAAGTCAGGAGCATTTCAGATAAGGCATCGCAGGTGCTTTGATAGTAAAGCAGTTAGTGTTGACTACAGTACTTTAAACACAGGCTGCTGCAGAGGGCATCCCTGGGGCAAAACCAATTCTCCAGCACCTGATGCAGCAGGAGACGGTTCAGACCTCTCCTACACAAACGCGCACACAAGCGCGGGCTGCTCTGGCTGCCCTTTGTTTTTTTTTCCCCTCCCAAGAAAGTGACTCAAAAAGCCCAGGCTGGGATGTGCCATTTACCCTGCCAAGCAGCCACAGAGATAAAAAGACGCCTTGTGCTGTACCAGACTTTGCAGTAGGCAGGTGAACCATCGCGCCAACGGGACGCGAAGCAGGGGAGGCTAGTTGCCGTTGCTGATGCTGGAGTTGGCACTGCTGCAGCTCTGCTCGTAGGACGGAGGCGCCTCTGCGGGGGAAAGACAGAACAAGAGTGGTTATAGTGGGTGTTTGGGAGGCTCCCTGCACCCCATTCTGTGTAACTCAGTGTTAGCAAAGCAAGCTGCTAACACATGCATGCAGGCAATCTCTCCAGCACCCTAAAGCCTGCCCCACGAGCGACACATCCGAGTGCCTCTTGTCAGCCCAGCGCTAACAGACTGGTTTATTCGGCTAGGACCATGCCACAGCGCTGTTCTCTGCCACCCCAGACAAGCACCGCTCGAGGAATGCAGCGTGCTGGGATTTCCCCAAGCTTTTCTGTCCTGGACAGTCTCTCGGCGCCCGCCCCCACAGCTTCTGTCTCCAGACCAGATGCAGGCCCACTCCAAGGCAGACATAAGATTTCAGTTACATCACTTTCCTGGCTCTGCTCCCGCCAGCCTCGCCACAAGCCAAGAAGTTTTTATATCTGTGGGAGGCTGAAAGCTCATTTCAGAACAGGGAGATCCTCTCACGATGAGCCTAGGGCAGCACGAGCGTAGACGTGGGAACGGACAGCAGGCTGTCACAGCCACGGGAGGGGACGCCTCTGGAGAAGGCAGGCAGGGAGATCTCACGATCCCCTCTGAGTCCAGCCCCCGGTGGGCTGACATCCCCATACTCCAACCTTTTCAGCTAGCAAAGAGACTCTCGTCATAGCAGACATTTGCTGTGGCACCGCCAGCCTGTTCAGGCCCCAGGAGCAGGACGCTCACCGTACGGGTAGCCCCACGTGCTGTACTCCGGAGGCAAAATGAGAGAGCTGGCAGTGGGCACGGGCACCACGTTTCCCTCGGCGTAGTAAGGGACGGTGGCTCCCGTCGAGAGGCAGAGCGTGGGGTGGTTTGGGGAGCCCGTCTGCTCAGAGTCCGCTTCCTGGAAGCTCAGTCCTGGGGCGTAGCTGAACGGCTGCTGCTGGGAATGGCTTTTGGTGGGGATCAAGACATTGTCCATCGGGTGATAGCCGCTGGCAGCCTCCTCCTCCTCCGGGGGGGCACTGGGTACCACTGCAGATGGTAGGTGCTGCACAGATCGGGAGGGGCTCAGGGGGACCCTGTTCACCGCGATGTTACCAATATAGATGGGAAGGGTGACTGAAACCTCTGGTGACTTGAGGGAAACCTGGAAAAGAAGGAAAAACAGTGGCATCCTCTGTTGTACATTGCGCAGGGCACAGCCAGCCTCACCTGATGCAAGGGCCCCCCGCTCCACACATCTGCTGAGCTCAAGTGATCAAGCATCAAGGTACTCACCTGGATGTAGTAGTCGATGTGTATGAGGCTACAGCCCTGCAAAATGGACTGGGGCAGTGCCGGGACGAGGATCTGCTCCTTCCATTCCGCGTGTTTCCAGGCCTTCACTCCTGAGCCTTCCACCTCCGCGATGGTCCTCAGGTCGTAAATCCAGCGCTTGGATTTGTAAGCCACTTTCTGCGCAGACAGAATTAAAAAGAGCTAACAGGAAGACTGCAGATGTTCTTCTGTCTCCCACAAGTGCAAGGCAGGACACAAAACCACCCAACTGCTTTGTCAAATAAGCAGCAGTACAAACCTAACGTGCACGTTACAGGGCAGGATAACCCATCGTTACACGACGGGCTGAGTTGGTATAAGCACGACATGTTCTACCACCTCCTTCCCCAGGAAAAGGGAGAGAAACAAAGTTAACCAGAGGTCTGCACTCCTCACTGCCACCTCTCAGCAACGTGCAAAGAGATGTGCACTGTGGTGAGAACTGCACCAGATTCACGTCGGCCTCAAGGAGGTGGAGTACAGCCCAGCTGAGGGATCGTCCTTTTGGATGCTTACCTGGAGCAGGCTGGCTACCACAGCCCCGGTGTCCCGGCCCGATTTGTTCTCTATGGCTGTGCGGAGCTGGATCACCTGCCCCACGACGTACCCTTTCAGATCTGAGGTGGCGGTCAGGATAACGTTGCCACTTTTCACAAGCTTGTAGCTGAACTTCTTGGTGACTGACATCGTGTTGGGCTGCTGCAGAACAAGAGAGAGACAGAGATGTTGACCCAAGGGAGTCAGAGCACCTCCAGGAAAACACTCCGGTTCAAAACAAGCAAGCAGAAATACCGGTCTAAGAGGCCACAAAGAACCACTCACACAGCACCGCCACAGACAACAGGTCTCACTCCTCCATCCCCCCAGTTTTGCTGTCCTATTAGCGTCTCTTCCCTTCGGAAAAAGTTCCCTAAACGCAGGTCCCTACAAGTACCTGGGACTATTAGCAGACACCTCTCTCAGGACACTGAAAATTCACCTACACCATCCAAAGTAATGTGTGTAATGTGTGGAGGAGCCATAAATCACAGAGAGCAGGGACAGAAAGCAAGACAGGACAGATCAGAAGCAGGAGTCCCCATCGTGCTCTCGCACAGCAGGACGTGCAGTCAGAGAGGTGTCCAACCACGCAGTTATTCCCACCTCTCACACATGACAGGGACAAGCACTGAAGCCTTGTTCTTACCTCAATATCAGGGATGTCATTCAAGTTGAGAGGGCAGAGGACATAGAAGATCTTGTTGCACTTGTAGTCCTTGGAGAAGCGAGGCGTGTCTATCACAGCTTTAACCTGATGGAGGACCTTGCCAAAAGGGCCTTCAAATGATGTAGGAGCAGAGGCTGGAGTCAAGAGAGAGAGAAAGAAAAGGCACTGTGAGACTGAGTCAAGCCAAGTATGTCCAAACATGAAAAAACTTTCCTCTTCACCTCAAGAGTCCTGCAAGTATCTCAGCGCAGAATTCCCAAAAAAGGCTTGGGGCTGAACACTCGGGTCACCCAGTGACTGTGCTGCGACCTCCTTGCAGGAGGCACCGCCACACCACAGCAGAGCGTGCTGCAGGCAGGACGGACGGCCAGGAGCCCACCTGAGAGCCCGCAGAGATGTTCAGAGCTGTCAGCGACAGCGCAGGCCTGGTTTTGCACCAGGCAGGAGGCGTTTGCTTGCCTAAGCTCCTCCGCTGTGTGCGGCCAGCCTTACACTCCCCCAGCACCTCTGGGCCTCGCCGCCAGCCCACCCTACCAGCCAGCCCAGGGCTCAGCTCAGCTCCCAAGGCGGGGAGAGCCACGGCTCGCATGGCAGGGCCTTCAGCTGGTCGTCTGCATCGTACCTGGCAGCAGGAACTGGAAGGAAAAGTTGTGCTCCCCAGCTGAAAGGACTCCTGTGGGAAACAAGAGGAAGAGGTGAGGGACAGGTGCCTTGGAACGGCATTTTTGGAGCACGAGCTTCTGGTGAGAGAGGCCACTGCCGGGGGAAGGCCACGCAACTCGTTCAGCTGCCTTCACCCCACCAGACACCACCATGCTCATCCTCCAGGCCCAATGAGTTTCACATCCACTGCTGCCCACCTCTCATGGGGTCAGGAGACATCCCCGTGCCCAACGAGTTCTAGGTTAAGATACTCTGGAAATAAAGTCACCTGGGGCACAGCTGAAGGGATGCCGGTGCCAGAGAACGCTTCCCGGGGTAGTTCACCCCGGCCCGCCGACACAGGGCACCAAGAGGGGATGCTGCGTGTTTATGTCCCTCCGGCAGGCTGCAGCCGGCCGGGAAGGTGAGGAAGCCCCGGCACTGGGCTGGTGGGCACCGAGCTGGAACCAGAGGCCCAACTCCCAGGCCTAAATTCGCCCCTGCAGAGCCTGGTCCCAAGATGGGACCTGCAGCACCTCAGCCCGTCTGCCTGGATGACAGCGGCCAAGGAGAAGCTTCCACAACGTCCCCGAGTCCTTCCCTTGGGCAGAGCCGTGCCGCGGTGCGGGTGAGCTCCTGCAGAGGCTATGCCACGCTCTGTGCCTCAGCTGTGACGTGGGTGGCTCCTGGTCCCTGTGCCACCAGCAGCGATGCCCCTGGCCAAGCCTGATGGAGAATTCACCCCTAATCCCAGCTTTGGGCCCCTCCTCCAGAGGAGATCCCTGCTCTCCGTGCAGAGCCACGCACCGGCAGCAAGAGGCCGCACAGGCTGAGCGGGGAGAGGAGCCTGCGAGCAAACCGAGGCCGTGAATTCCCCCCCACGGCACCGAGCACTTCGGGGCAGGCTGCGGGCTCCCGGCCCCTGGCTGCAGCCCAGCGCTGGAAGCTCAAACCTCGGCGCTGGTTTTCTTCAGCGATCTCACTCCCCAACAGCAGCCTCGAGGGCACAGAGCGGAGCCAAGACACGGCTAAAACCACAGCTACAGCCCCAGGATCCCCCAACCCGCCCTCCCCAGCGCCCAGCCGGGTCCCACACCCCTCCCAGGGCAGCGGCGACCCCAAACCAGGCCCACAGCGCGACCCGGCAGCATCGGGCAGCTCCGCAGGCCGCCTGCCGTCAGACGAGCCCCGAGACGCAGAGGGCCTTCCACGTTTGCTGAACATGTGTAAACATGGGAGGGTTTGTTTCCAGCTTGGCTGTGCTAACAGCGGACCTGGACACCGAGTAACTCACGCTGCATTTGTTCCGCTTTGTAGGATCGCTGCTGGAGGTGCCGAGGCTCGGGATTTGGCTAGCTGCTGGGTTGGTGCAAGGAGGCAGCTTGCCTGTCCGCAGTGCTGGCTCCGCAGAGCTGACAGGAACGGTCCCAGCGCCAGGGGACTGAGCGGATCACAGGGCCGGGGAAGGCGGGGGGAGAATCTGGGGGGAACTGCCCCCATTTGCAGCGTGGTTCCAGGCAGACAAGGCGGTGTTCGGCCCCGTCCCCTTCTCACGTCAGGCAGCGCTGCCCTCGCTGCTGGCAGCCCGCCTCCGGCACAGCCCCAACACGTCTGGGCTGGGGCCGCTGCAGAGGGAGCCAAGGAGAAGCGAGAGATGTCCGTGCGGGATGGAAGGGGACGGTCTGCTCACTCCCAGCACCCCACCAAAACACCCCCCCGGTGATCGCCCTCCCCGTCCCCCAGACAGAACCAGGCTACGTAGGCTGAAATGCAACGTGCCGGCTTGTCACAAGGTGGAGGCATAAAGCAAGGCAAAGCCCGCGCTGCCAGCCTCCGGCCACCCCAGGCTTCTGTTCCCTTCTCGGGAAAGTCTCGCTGGGTGAAAGGCAGCAGTCTGGGAGACGGGTGTCTTTTCTGGTTACAGGGCAAAGCCTTGCTAACCAACCCGGTGCTTGGTCACTGCTCCAAGAGTTTCTGGGGCTCCATACAACGCTGCGGCCTCACAGCCGGGCCCTCGCTCTCCGCAGGCCCAGCTCCTGCCCAGCCCACGTCCACCAAACAAAGCCGGGCTGGAAGTGAAGCTGCCAGCGCTTCATGCCCTCAGTTTCCAACCCCTAGTGGAAAACCAGGGGTCCTTAAAATTGCACGGGGCGAGAGATGAAGCCCACCCCGTGCAGCACCAGGCAGGGACAGGCCCATGCCGCTCGCAGAGGATGCGGCTGGGCTCTGGGAGCCGCCAGCAGCTGACTTGGTGGCACCGATGCCATTCCCCAGCCTCCAGCGGAGCTCAGCGCAGAGCACCCAACAGCGCACACCAAGCCCAAGCACCAGCGTTAACTGAGAGCCACAACGAGCCAGGGGAACGCCACGAGCCCTGCCCTCAGCTCCATTAAGCGGAGAGACGCTGCAGGCAATTAGCAGCAGCCCTGGTTTTCAGGCCTGAGCCTTCCCATCGCACACCCTCCTTCCCCCGCCACCCCAGCAGCACGGAGCAGCTCTGTGCCAGCCCTGAGGCCCGCCGTGCCCAGGTAACAAGGGCTGGGTGCTCGCAGAGCCCCAGCTCCCCCCCAGACACCCGAGTTTCTTGCCCGTGGTGCCAGGGCGGGGGCTGCTGGAGCAGGCGGGCTGTGAGCACCAGCCCGGGTGCACGCAGCAGCATCCAGGAGCCTGCACAGCGGGACGAGCACAACACCTCAGTGCCAGAGCCGTTCCTGGGACAAGGGCTAATAAAAGTAGAAGAAAAACAGAAGATCCTGGCCAAATGGGAGGCTCCCACAAAAGCACAGGTGTGTTCGGGAGCCTGGCGGAGCGGCAGGGCTGCTGGGAAGCCCGGGTCCAGCAGGACAGGGGCAGACATTTGGCAGCAGCCCCACGCCGAGCTGCTCCCAGGGCTCCCGCTCATCTCTGCTGGCAGGGATCCCCCCGGCACGGGCACAGAGGTAGCTCCGCGCCTGCCTCGCCTGGGATCACCAAGCCATTTGGGGATTTTGCCACGTGTCGGGTGGCTTTGGCAGAGGGGAAGCTGGCGAGCCCGGTGCGCGGTCCCCCCTGTACTGGGACAGGGAGGTGACAACCACCCCTGAACTCTCCAGCCGGCAGCTCTGCCCCACAGGCTGAGCTCCCATTCCCAAACGCCGGCACGGTTTGTTACAAAGGGGACAATCTGCAGCTGCCCTTGCCCCAGCCACCCCGGCTCCTCTCACCCGGAAATCAGCACCGAAAGCCACCCTGGCACCCTGCGAGGGACACGCAGCGCTTGCCCTCCCTCTGGCACGGGTTGGAGGCAGCACGGCCAGGCTGTCCTCGTGCACCACGGCCCCACAGCGGCAGCGGGACACCCAGGCTGGCTTCGCGACAGAGACCGCTGCTGGCAGCTGACAGAGGTCCAAAGGTTTCCTCTGGTGGCCGCCCCGGCACGCAAACACTGCCCCAGCCCTTTGGGAAGGCAGAGGGCTGCCTCGGGAGCAGGAGCTGCGCTAAGGACACGCTCCAGCGAGAGACCGGGGCGGCCCTGGCAGCGCACAGCACGCCCAAGGGCTCCCAGGCAGCTTTTAAATGCACAAAGCGAGGGGAAAGGGCCGTGCAGGCCACCGCAGCCATTACCTCGATGTTCCCCGAAGCCCAAACAAAGGCCGCTGTGTGTTCAGACGCAGAAGCTTTTCCTGAAGTTTACGTACAGCTAAAAATACCTTGAGAAAGTCACTAGGCAGTGGAGGCAGCCGGATTAGCAGGGCTCCGACACGGGGCCGTACCTTTCCTCCGATAGGAGCTGAGCCAGGGGGCTGGGCTGCTCCCACGCTGGAAACATCCTCCCTAAAAATTCCTGGAGAGAAAGGAGCTGCTGCCCCGACAGGCTGCCACAGCTGGGAAAACAACAAACCTGGAGCAGCAGGGACACGCTAACGGCATGGAGAGCACAGAATGACCTTGGAGATTTCCCTCCTTGCTTCTGCTGCCAGCGGGGATTTGTCTGGCCTCAGGACTCTCCCTTTCACGGCCCTGCCGGTCCCCTTCCACGTTTGGACATGGGCCGTTCGCTTGTCAGGAGGAGATGAGGAAGGGCTTGGTCCATCGTGTGCAGAAAGGAATCTCCTCCATCCACAGCGAGCCCTCTCCCTGGTGCCCAGGAGGTGACTGGGGTGCAGCTCGGCTCCCCGATGTGCCGTGGAGGGACAGAGGTTAACAGGCTCTCCCCAGGGCCACGCAGCACTCCCATGCAAAGCTCGAGTCGAGCGTACTCCTGAGCCAGCCCCGGAGCCGGACGCACCCGCAGACAGCTCTGGAGTGACACATGAAGGTTTGCCCGTGCCCCCTGTAAGCCAGCACGCTGCCTCCATCCTGCTCAAGGCACGGCCGCTGAGAAAGCAGGACGCTATTGTAACCGTGGGAGGGGGAGAAACCGCAGCACGCCGGTATTTACACTGCTGAACAAGTGATCCGAGCCAAGGTCCCCCTGCCACAACTCAGGTGCGCCCGGTGCTGGCAGCGATGCGGGCGAGGGCAGCGCTGTGCCCCATGCCATGCAGGGAAAAGCAGCAGCAGCCAGGGCTGGGGCTCAGGAATGAGGAAGCCGGCTCTCCATGGGTTTTTCTGCAGCTTTTCCACTGGCAGCCCATGCGGGCAAGCTGCTCTTACCCTACAGGTGGAGCCAGACCTGCCTGGGCCATGAGTTCAAACCAGCGCTGCCACAGAGACATCGGCCAAACGCCTCCTCCCAGCTTTGCTCCCCCAGCCCCAGCAATTCCATCCAAGTTCCCCGCAGGACCAAGGAGCTCCGCGCCTCGCAGCAAAGCACCTCCTGCACCTCGGCAGCGGCCTGCCTGCTTCCGAGCAGGCTGACCGCCACCGGGACAAAGCCAGCGCCGCCGGGCTGCTGCCAGCGGGGCACGGAGCTGGAGAGAAGCCAGCAGAGGGCAGGGAGATGCCTCGGCCACCGACACACACACAGACACACACAGCCTCAGTCGAGCCTTGTTACTCACCCCACTGAAATCTCACGCTCCGATGCACCGGGAGGGACAGCCCAGACGTCTGAGCACGCGGGAGCCTGCGGGGCCAGACAGCTGGAGCGGCAGCGCAGGGTACAACACACCTTGCCCCGCCTCGCCAGGCTTTGTCCACAGCTCGACAAGGGCTAAAAGCAGGAATACTCGGTGCATCGCTCCCTCTGCTCCCCAGGGAGGAGGGTGCTGCCTGCTCTGCAGCCGTGACCAGGAGGTAGATGTCCTCCATCCTGGGTGCAGGAGCCAGCTCCTGCCCCGACCACCAGCTCCCGGCTGGCACCGGAGGCCAGCAGCCACCGCTGCTCCAGAGCAGCAACAAGCCGAGCTTTTGGCCCGCGCGTATTTCTTGGTTCTTCTAACAGAGGAGCAGCAGGCCTGGCCATATGGCAATTCCTCTCTGGCTACTTACTGAGCGATGCATTAACGGTGCTGGCCAAGCCACGCGGCACAGACTGGTACCCGGTGCCCCCCATTCCCCTGCTCGTGGTGATGCGAGCCCCTGCTGCCCGCGGCCAGCCCCCCGACGCCCCCGGGCAAGGAGAGTTCAGCTGGCGGCAGCACTGAAAATGCACAGCTCGGGATCCCTCCTGAAGCTGACGGGGTCGGCGTCCAGGTGGAGGCCGGGAAAGGCGCAGGTCAGCGCCTGATATTTGCGCGAGGAGCAGAAGGCAGCCCCGCGCTGCGCGGCAGGACGCGGAGCCCTGCAGCCCTGCCCGCCGGCACCCCCCACGCCCCTGCCCTGCTCGCGGCCCAGCACGCTGCGAACGAGGCGCGCACGAGACCAGGGCTCCTCTTGCTCTCAGAGGCTGCATCGGAGGCGTCAGCCGGGAAGCGCTAATCCCGCCTGCGCCAGGGCACTCCAGGCAACGCTGGGCCGGCGCAGCATTAGCACGAGGACTCCAACTCGGTCTCTGGCGGATTAAGCTAATACACGGGATTACAAACCTCAACAAACGAGGGTGAACGCGCCCATTCGCTGGCAGCGGCCCCGCAGCAGTCCCTCGGGGGGAACAGCCCTGGCAGCCAGCGCAGCCAGACCTGCCGGGGAAGGGCCCGGCGTTCGGCTCAGCCCCTCGGTGGGCAGAGATGGTGTGAGCAGTTCCAGGCTCCCATTTGAAGCAGCAACGTGCTCACGCCAGGTCTGCGTGCATGCAAACACACAGCGGGAACAACCTGCGGTGCTCCCACGTGGCTGGCGCTGCCCAGGCCGACCTTTCTGTAAGGCAGGAGGCGCACACACAGGAAGAAGGCACACCGGAGTGCCCAGCAGTGAGGCTGCAGGAAAGGCTCCGCTGCTCACGGATCTCTGTATCAGCAGCTTTCAGTGACATTTTCAAAGAATTAGTAGGATCTGGCAGCACGGCAACGCTGCAGAAATTTCTGAGGATTAACAGCGATCTATTGAGGCAAGAAACTGGGAAGTGCTGAGAAAGCTGCTGCGACCCACGGCAACTGCGGCTCCTTCCACGTGGTTTTCCTGGGCTGAAGGTGCCGTTACTGCTCCACAACCCCTGCGTGGGCAGGGGCTGGCACCAGCGAGTCCTTACGGCTCCTCACAGCCCGTCCTGCTTGCACCGCGGCTCCTGAGATCAGACCAAGACCCCTAGGTCCTTCAGTGCCTGTTCACTCCAGTCATTGTGATTTTTAATTCAACTGGCACAGGATCGTCACCCTGTGCCTGGGGAGGTGGCGTGCCAGGCCGGCAGAGAACCACCCAGGGAAGAAGCGATGCGCAGCTGCCCCCTTTTAGCACTTTGTGCAAGAAATATGCCAGCAGAGGAAGCAGGTGTAGCAGCCAGGAATTCCCCGCAGCGCCTGCTAGCTAGCTAACAAGCTGCCAAAAGTAAGGTCAGCTGGAAATTACAGCAGGCTCTCTGCACGCATTCAGCTCAGGTACAAGGAGGATTAAAAGGAAAAAGGAAAACACTGCCTTTGCGCACGCAGGGCAAGCTGTGCGCGCGCTCAGAGACACAGGGTGGCCGAGGAGAACAGCCCCGTGCGGGTCCAGGCACAGGACCCGCTCCTCTGGGCTGAACGAGGCCAGAGCTGCCATAGGGGAGGGGAGAGGAGCGCGAGCCCTCCGCAGAGCTGAATTACTCCATTATATCGGGTCAGGAGAAACACCCCTCTGTCTGCGAGCGGCGGGGACGAGCGCCGCTGTTTCGTGCTGGCTGCCACTGGTGCGCTCGATCTCCTGCGCTGCGGACGCCCAGAGCAGCCCAGCACCGCTCGCGCCTGCAGGGCTCCCCCCGTCACCGCGTTTCTTTGGTTTCCCTCCTTGCGAGGAGATGACCTAGGACGAACCAGCGAGCGAGGGTCCGCGCCAAACACCCAGACCAAGTGGGAAAGGCAAATCCTCCCCACCGGGAGGCAAATACCGAGTGCCCCCGTGGGCTAGCGGCCCCCCAGCGCTGCTCCGCGCCCTGCAGCAAACGGAGCGGGAGGCCCCTGCCTACAGCTTCTGCGTAAGAAGCCCGAGTTCGCTGAACCGCTGGCCTGCGGGTCATTGCCAAGGCTACAGCACGGCCCCTGCGCAATCCCCAGCCCTGACTGCTGCTGCTGCTGCCAGCCCGGCCGGGGGCTGCCCGGGAACGCGGGGCTGAGACACTCGAGCAGGGACGAGCAGGGCAGCGAGCGGGGTCCTGTGCAGCACAGTCATGAGCTGCTGCGGTCCCTGGAGGGAGCCTGAGCACCCTGACGCCGCTCCGAGGGGAGGAAGCAAGAAGAGAAGTTAAGGCCAGCGCCTTAAATAAGTGCCTTACGCTGCCAAGAAGGCTCAGGGGGTATTTCGGGGCCGGCCTCCTTTCTCACACAATGTACACCCTTAAAAAAATATATATTAAAAAGTGTGTAATACGAGTGACAACTGATGCCACGTAGGACTAGCCGCCCCCTCCCCTAGTTCAGTGCAAAGGTGCGTGGGCAGAGAGGTGCAGAGTCACCCGCAGATATTTAAAGAGCGATCCACATCTCAACAGTTACGCAAACCTCGTCTCCCCTTTTCCCTACGTGTGTGTCCTCAAAGAGCACGGGTCGCTTTTTTTTTTCATTATTGTTTTTTATTTTGTTGCTCGGGATGTGGGAAGAGAGCACGCAAGCATCTCATTTTTCAGGCTGAGCTTCCCTCCCTGCCCTGTCCCCCCAGGCACCAGCACCGCCATGGCCCTGCTCGCCCAAGGCCAGTGGAGCTCGAGACACACCGGCAGCGTCCTGGGGACACCTGGGTCCTCCCTCCCCAGCAGCAGCACGGTCTGGCTGCACAAGCCCTCCGGCAGAGCGCTGGGGATGGTGCCAGGGGGGAGCCAGGCGTCCCCTTGCACCCAGCCCTGCCCAGGACCACCCTCCGTTTTTTTTATGCCCAGGTTCAGAGAGGAGAGGTAAGCAGCGCTCGGGAGCAACCTGCCCTCTCCGCACCTTCCTCCCCAGCACCGGGGAGCCATCCTGGGGGGCCCCTGGCTGTGCTCCACCACCTGGTGCTCGTACAAAGCACAGAGGCTGTACAGATCAGAGGGCACCGGGCCTCCACCACGAGCCCGCACCATGCTGCTCTGCACGGGGGCCGGACAGGGCAGTAAGAGCACCGCAACGCACCTGGGCTCCAAGCTCGGTGGTCCTACCCAGCAGATTTCCCCCTCACTGCCTTCACGACTTCTCGGGTAAGCCACGCTCCGCTGATGCTCGCTCCCGCCTGCCGGGAGCTGCACTGGCTGGAAGGCGCTGGACGGCCTCATGCGGCTGGCAGCGGGGCGGCCGCCAGCTCCGCGAGCAGCGCCTGGCGCAGAGCAGCGCCTGGCACAGAGCAGCCCGGCCCCAAACTGGCACAGGGCTTGGGCCGCTTGGGCAGACAAACAGCCACACTGAACTGAGCAGCGCACAAAGGTTTGGGTCCCAGGAAATCAAGAGCACAACACTAGGGCTTTCCATGATGACTTTAAGAGCTGGCAGTACCAAACTTCGGAGGCTTTCTGGAATGCAGGTATTCAAAGGTGTCAAATTAGAGTGAGAGTGTGTGGCTATCGACACATTTTCCTTCCATCCTCCCCAGCCCACACTTGTCCCAGATGTCACGGCGTTAGCTCCCAAGGGCAGCCCTGCAATAACCGACTGCTGAACTGGCTGTCAAAATTCCTCAGGGGCTGCAAAGCTGGGGAACAGCAGCCCCACCTCCTCCCCCTGCCTCATGGCTGGCTTTTGCCACAGCTCAGCTCTACCAGAAGAGAACCATCCACAGCATCACAGTTCCCTCATGAATCATTAAATACGAGACACAAATTTGGAAGTTCGCTTTCAGCACAGTTGCAGGTTTAAACCTCGCCAGGAGCCCGCAGTTGTTCAGTCTCCAGCTCACCTACGCTCAATTCCCTCGAGCCCCTCGTCAAGCCTCCAGGATTTTGCTACCCTGACATTCACAGCTGGGCTCTCCGGCTGCGATCAGCACCGCTTCCAAAAGCAGGCAGGAACATTTCTCATCGCCCTCCCCGGCAGTTTACCTCCCCCTACAGCCCCTGGGCTGGGAGCCAACCCAAGCGGCGAGCCAGCCAGCTGCCTCCCTTCCCCGGGACCTGAGCAGGCAGCGCTGTCTCCGAGCGCTGCGAGGATGAGGTCAGCCTCCCCTCGGTGCTAAAAGCTCCGCTTGAAGAATTGCTGAGATAGCAGGAGCTGCCGTGTTAGTTTTACCCATTTCCTGTTATTAGATAAAACAGCATCAGAGGGCTGAACTGCTGCTGGCTTGGCCTACTGCCACGCTGCAATTACTGCCACAGCCGCTGCCTTCAGCAGGTGAATACGGGTACCTCTTGATTTCCATGGGAGCCAGAGCCCGGCATAAATTAATTGTGGTAAGGTTGACCTACTTAATAGCAGAAAGCCAGCATTCACTCGAGCCCAGATTCCCCCAGAGGCTACAGGTGTCACTTTACCCCGCGGGACGGCGCAGCCCCGCCGCTATCTCCAGGCATCTCGGCGTGCGGTGCGCTGGGAACGGCGGGGGGCTGCTCACGGCGCGCTCTCGGTGTTCCTCGGGGAGGACTGGCGACACCTCCACCTCCCTGCTGCTGTAATCAAACCACTCCCGCCCTGCAACCAGCTTCTGTTGACCAGCTTTGATGAGTGTTTTGTGACTTCCACAGACAACACACGTGGAAAGCAGAGCAGGGTGAACCCACAGGGACTTCACAGCTGCTGCACTTGTAGACAACCACCAGCAGCGGGGAAGTGGCTGTTGACAGCCCCGTTCCAGACAGACCAGCACCAGAGGACACGAGCAATGTTTAAAGGGGGCTGCCAAGTTCTGCAGCTATTCAGGATGCCTCCCTGCACAGTTCTTGCAGTCTAATATTGGCTCACATCCTTTGTGCACAGGCCAAAGCAGCCTGTGAAGGGGCATTTCACATCAACGAGATGCTGAGGTCTTGGTGACGCACCGCTGCAGCCCAGAACCACCCCATCTCCCCGCAAGAAACCGCACAGTGGCAAACCTCCACCACGTGCTTGTGGACCTTACCTTTGTCTGCCAGAGACAGCGTGGTGTTGAAGTACTGCTCCTCCACAGTCCAGGCGGTGTCGTTGATCTTGTTGGACACCCCGCAGAATCCAACGCAGCTCACCTTGATGGCTGTTAACAGAAACCACGCAGATAAGCACCAGGAGAAAGCAAAACCACAGCTTCAGACTTGCTTCAGGGACTCTACGGGGACTGGTACAGGAGCAGAACCTCACCGACACGCGCAGGGTGGAAAAAGGGAGCAGGGGAATTCGGTCACACCTTCAGCTCGGAAGCACATTTTCCCCTTACTCACAGCACTACTGCACTTGCTCTGCTCCCCCAGCGCCATTCCCAGCTGTCAGCGCCACCAAAGTCCTTGTGCTGGCCTCCGTGCAGTGCGAAAGGCCTTAACAGCAGCGACTTCAGCTCCCCAAAAGGCAACCTTCTCCCTGGCTCTCCCCCAAACAAACCAGCATCCCCTCCCAACACCCACGTCAGCCCCTGCGCTCAGGTTGAGAGCAGAAACCTTTGTGGCAACACCGCCCTCCTCCAGCTCACAGCAAAGCCGCACTGGAAGCAGCGTCTGGAAGGGTCTGGAAGCATTTGAGATGCCATCCGACCCTCCCAGCCCAAAGAGAATTTGAGCTATGCTTGTGCCTTGCCTTGGGAAGGTCATCCCTGAGCTCTCCCTGCTTGTTGTCACACACCAAGAGACATCCGCGGCGCTTCCCCCGCGCAGGGAGGACGCAGACAGACCCATCCCAGCACACGGTGGGACTTCGGGGCGGCCCCAGCCCAAACATCTCCTGTCCTGGTTCCCAGCAGGTTCTGCAACAGCTTTAAGAGATCCCACAGAGCTCCCTTGCCGGGTTTGGCAGGTGAACGTTTCTGCGTGCAGGAAGGTGACGGGAACTACCCGGCTTTTCCCATTTCACCCATCTGCTTCCCCGCATCCAGGCGGCATCTCGCAGGAAGCCTCTGTGAGAGGCGGGCGGCCAGTTTGTGCTGGCTCCAGGGCTCCCTTCCTGCTCCATTCGAGGTGTCTCCGCCACGCCAGCCTGCCCACCTCCACCCACCCAAGCTCCTCTGGGCTTACAGCCTCCAGCCCCACCAGGAGGAACAGCCTCCCCGGTCCCAGCCTCACTGCGACCTCCAGCCCCTGAGCCCGCCGCAGTCCGAGCGCTGTTTCATACCCAAGGGCACGGGATGAAGAGCTCTGGATGCCGGCTCTCATTAATCAAGCCCTGCCACACGCTCTGGCTCTCCGTCCTGGACTGCCGCACACACCAGCACTTCCAAGGCCCAGGACAAAGAGGAGAGCGGGGCCAGCACCGTGCCGCAGCACGGAGCCACGGGTCCTCTCCTGGAGCACAGAGCACACCCAGGACCCCACACGGAGCCGAGCCCACTCCTCTCCCGTCTGATGGCAGCAGTTTTAACAGCCTTGGTGCCAGCTCTTGTCCCACCTCGGGGACGCCGCTGAGCCCCAGGGCCACAAGGAGCCTGCCCCTGTCCGAGTCAGCCCAGACAACTCGGCCGGCTCCGGTGAGACCAAGCCCGGGCTCAGCCACACCGCTCCCAGGTTTTCACACGGGAAAGGAGAGAAAAGCCCAAGGGAGAACTGGAGAAGGTTTACACCCTCCAGGAGGGACGGCCCCCGAACAGGCTCCCCACAGCCTCCCTCAGCCAGTTCACAGATAACGACCGACCGTGAAAAGCTCACAGCTAACCACCATCTGTCGCAACACCCAGATAAGGGACGGGCAGGCAGCCTTTCATCCCAGCCCGCTGCACTGCGGCGCTCCCGTCCCTGCGAGGCAGGCGGGTGGGCGCGCTCTGACACAGACACCAGGGCCCCAGCTCCCTTCCCATGGGAGGCAGGGACTCGGGGACCGCAGGCAGCGGCTCTGCAGCCCGGCACCCGGAGCTGGCCCTTGGCTGGTGCCCCCTGCTGCGATGCTGGGCTCCCCTGCAACGTACCTCAGGGCTGTGCCGGCCCTCGTCGGAAAGCCCTACTTATGGTTTTCCATCTTGGACACAGGGCTGTCAGTTCCAGGGCTTCTCAATTAACCACTGAGAACCCAAACCGGCTTGGCACTGCCAGCCTGAGAAGGAGGGAAGGCCTCGGCCCATGGAGGGAGATCCTGGGGTCCTGGGTCACCCCCAAGGGCAGCCCAATCCAGCCCCAGTCCCAGTGGTCGCTCCTCCTGGGGCAGGCCATGACCACAGCTGTGACCATGGGTTGGCACGTGGAGCATTCCTTGTCCCGGGCTCTTGTTGAGGAGATTATCAGCGGAAACGGCTGTGGGCCCACAGCATCCTCCCCTACACCATGGAGGAGGTTTCGCCCCTGCTCCTTCACACGCTGGCTGGAGGGGAGCGATCTGACCCCAAACCAGTCCCCGAGCTCTTTTGGGACAGCGCCGGAGGCCTGGCAGGACACCCCGGCTGCCGTGTTTCTGCCTGCCTGTTGCGTTAGGGTAACCAAAGGGGCAACACGCAACACACCGAGCAGAAAAGCTCCAAGGCAGTTTCACAGCAACCTCACCGGGTTTTGGAGCAACCAGCTACGACGCCAAACCCCGGGCAACAATCTCGTGACCCGAGGAGAGGAAGAAGCTGGGGACGCGCATGGCTGTGGCGTCAGGGATCCTGTTCACAGCTGCCGGGCAGAGCCGTGGTGCTGGGGGCAGCTGCGAGCTAAAAACGGAGTCGGGGGGACAGGTCCGGCAACCCAGCGCCGTCTGAGCTGCTGCCACCAGAGCCACCCGAGGTGCAAAGCTCGTCAGCCCAACTGCCAGGACGCTAAATGCACAGTCAGACTTTCCAAGGCCTCCCCTGCAGGCAGTCTCTGTGCCAAGTTGCGGGTATAGCAAATAAGAAGAGTTTCTGCTTCGGAACAGGCCAATTGCCGTTGTTAGAAACCCATAAAAATGCCTCCGGAATCCAGTGCTACCAGCGGCCCCAGTTACCAGGCTCCTGGGTTGCTTTAAATAAACACGGTGGGGGGAAAAAGTCAAGTATCTGTAAAGGAAGCGGAGGGGCAAGACAAAAAGCAGCAAGAAGAGAAGGGAATTACGGAGCCATGCAGACGGCGAGGGCCCTCCGCCCCTGCAGTCCCCCGGCACTCAGAGAAGCAGCAGCAGCAGCTTTGCATCCAGCCAGACACGTCTTTAGCAAGGCACCGCAGCACTCGCCAAACACTGGAAATATAAGGAGACAGCTCAGCCATATCCATCTCTGCCCTAAGTAAAAATAGAGAGGCCAGGAGCTGGGCACGTCTGCCTGCTCCCAGGGTGATTTAAGGAGAGCAGCCGGACACCTCAAATGTCTCCTTCGGTCGATCCAGGGAGCTGCCCTCCCAGGGGAGATGGTACCGCGACACGGGCGAGGGGAGAGCAGAGGATGTGCTCCTCTGCTCAAGGATGTCCCCCTCCTCGATTTCCAAAATCCAGTTGTGCTGAGCAAGCAGAGTCACGCTGGCCACCGGCACAGCCCTCCCTGAACTGCAGCCGGTCCCAAGTGGCTTCAGGTCCCTTCTGCGCCACGCACCCCTGCAACAGGTACGGGCAACAGAGGGGAAGATGGCAACGGTTTGGCTGCTTTCGGCTTGCTGAGGCGGGGAGGGAAGGCGGCCCCCGGGGTGCTGCACCCGCTCAGCCCAAGCACAGCGCCTCTCACCAGGGGGAAGCAACAAAAAGCGACAGCAGGCGGGGCGGCGGCTGTTGCATTTGGCAGCGGCTCAGGCGGGACAAACGCGCCGTCCTGCTGGCATGTCGCTGCTGGTGTCCTGGGGCTTTCCTTTCTTCTCCTGCAAGGATGGACGAGGAGGTGAGTGCCGGGCTCTGAAGGACAGCTACGGGCAGCCCCGGGTTTCTGCCAGCTGAAGCCCAAACAAGCCAGTTCCTGGCCTGCGGCTGACCCAGAGGCTTCAGCCGGGATGGGGAGCCCGTACCCACAAGCGCAGGGCTCAACGGGCTGCAAAGCCGCCCCGAAGCACCCACAGCCACACAGCACGAGGGACCGGGCACACGTCCATAAAGGGCAAGGAGAGCCGCTCCTACACCTTGCTGGGGGCAGCCCCACTCCTAGAGAAGGCAAATACAGCGCCAAACCCAAGGTGACAGCACACAACACCCCTAAAAGAGATGGGGGACGGAGGTGCCAGCGCCCCAGCACTTCCCAGAAGGTGCTGGCAGGAGGGCCGGCGGGTGCCTGGGTCCTGGGAAGGGGGGAGCACAGGGGGGAGAGAGCTGCGAGAGACCAGCGAGCCTGCGTCAGACAAGTCTTCATTTCATGGAAACCAGCCAAGAGGAGCCCTCTCCTCACCCCTCTCACCAGAGCCGCAGCAGGCCGTACCACCACGTTTTAATTAGTTTTTCTCCAGCTGTGCATGAGGACAGAGCCGCCTCTCCTAGCCCCAGCAGCCAGGCACAGCCACGGTCCAGGTCCAGAGAGAGGGAGGGGATGGATGGCACCGCTGCCGTCCCCACCGGTGCCGGTTCTGGGGACTCGAGAGGCTTTGGGAGAGCGAGGCCGGGCCCCAAGGAGAGCAGGTCTCGTCACAGGCAACCTCAGCAAGCCGGCAATGCAACTCCTAGGGCCACCTGCCCAGACACGAGGGGGCCGAGCCACCTCAACACACAGTGCCGCAGCTTCAAGTGACAAGGAGCACGAGTCCGGGAGTGCCCCGAGGTCTCCTGGCCCTGCGAAGCCCCTGCCCCAGGCCAGGTGTAGTTTTGGGGTTATCCCGCTCCCAGCGCAGCGGGGCCGGATGGTGCTGGGAAGGTGGGAAGCCTGGGAGGCAGCGAGACCGGCACGCAGGACAAGTTGCTCTCAAGCAGTTGGTAGAGACCGGGCAATTCCTAGAAAAGCTCCCTGAAAAACATGCACCGAGGAAGCCGAGACCACAACGAGCGGCACGCCGAGGCCTTGCACAGGCACAGCAGCACGAGCTCAGGCAGAAAGGGCTCACGTCCTCCTCTGCGCAGGACGGCTGGAAGCGCACGAGGTACGCTGCTCCCCCAGCTCCCAGCCCTCGTGTGCAAATATACTGAGACACCGCTAATTAAACCAACGGCTCCTAATTAACTCTCGGCTGTCCCCATCCTTCTGGGTCCTTCCTGTCAGTTCCTGAGACACAAACAGTCCCGGGCATTTCACGAGCCAGTGAGGCGAGAGCAGAGCTCACACTGAAAGCCGGAGGCAGCGGCGTGTCTGGCACAGAGCGAAGGACTGTCTGGAGAGGTTTCCGTCTCCTTCCCCAGGGCTCAGCACAGGGGCAGGAAGGGGATTCGGCCTCCAGCTGTGGAAGGAGGACAGCCCTGTGCTCTCAGGAGTCATCTAAGAGAGTTGCTCAGGCTTTCCTGACCCACGGCGAGCCCACTCGCAGGGCAGCAGCAGCTCACCGAAACCCACCGAGGGCCAGGCCGCCCGCTCCCCCCGTGGCGGCAGCAGGGCTGCGTTCGCCGAGCGAGCCAGGAGGTCCCACAGCAGGGCCTCACACGTCCTCACCCCCCTGCTACACCCACCTGCAGGAAGCCTGGAGCAGCTCCTGCACCCAGCCTGTACAAACCCCACCTGCAGCAACACCAGGGCAGTGACAGCCCCGTTATACAGGTGAAGTGAGCCATTCTTTTGGCTAAGGCCGATTTGTTGTATCCAGAATCCATCCCGGGTGCTACCAACCCACTGCGGGTGCTGTCATCTGGAAACGCAGAAGTCTCCGACGACAGACCGTGCAGGCGCACGCCTGTAAGCGCAGAGCTGTGACAGCCACGTCCCCTCTCAGCCAAGGTCAATCCTCTCTGCTTTGCGAGCGCTTTTCTCCCTCACAGGCTGAGCGCAGGGAAGCTCGTCTTTTCCAGCCCCTCCCCAAAATCAGGAGCCTACAAGACATCCCGAAGGAAGAAAGCGAACTGTTGGACAACCTCCTGTTCAGAGCCCAGGCTTTGCTCCCTTGCAGAGCTGCCAGGTTTATTTCTGGCGTCCCAGACTTCTACCAGCACTCCGGCTGCCCTGGGAGGAAAGGGGTCATCTCGAACATCTGGAACAACATCCCCGGTTGAGCACGTTTAACGAGCCTGTCTGCACCCCCGCCAGCCTGCGGGAGAAAACCTCTCAGTGCCACAGGGCTCCTCGGTGACGGGCACAAATGCTGCAGCATCGGCACGCCGAGCCCAGCACCGGCTGCGCTTCAGCCTTCGCCCCGGATCCCGGAGCGCTGCTGCCTCGCTACCAAGCTACCCCCCAGAAAGAGCTCCCCCAGCACCCCTTTTCCTCAAAACCACCTCTTGCGAAAAAAGTAGTTTTCCCCGAGCTTCAGGCTGGTGCAGGTCCGGGCGCTGCGGCACCAAGGCTGGGAAGAGAGGCAGGGAGGGACAGGGGGACTCTGCCTGGATCCTGCAAGGGCAGCGCCGGCTGCAGCATCACGGCCGACCTGCAAGCTCGTGGGCTTCCTGCGGGACCCGCCTGGGGCTCCAGGAGAGCGGGGAAGGAGGAAAGCTGTACCTCAGACCGGTTTTGGAAGCCCAAACTCTCACTCCATCAGCACTGCTCTGTGCAACGTGGAGCAGCATCAGCCGCACGCCGAGGGACAGCCTCTCCCCGCGCTGGGACAGCAGGTGCGGGCACCCCATGGCGCTGCAAACAGCCGGAGCAGGCAGCAGCACAGGAGGCACTGCAGGAGACTCAGTATCTGGCAGAGAGATGCAGATCTCACGCTCACCATGGAAATCTTCATGCCAGCCACCCACCTCGGCTGCACTGCCAGCACTCAGCCTCCTCTCCCAGCATCTACCAGAAGCGCAGAGGGGCTGCAGAGGAACAGAAGGCTGGAGGGGATCGCGGAGTCATTTCGCGTGGGCCTTCTCGGCTCTGGCGTGCACAGCCAGCTTTCGGTTTCGGAAAACCTCTTCCCTTTCTGCTTCCCTAGACAGAAGTTCAGGGAGGGAAATTCTGACCTGTCTGGAGGTGGCTGTGCCTGCCCTCCTTCTGCAGCTGCTCTTCAAATTCAATCCTCCCGGCTGCTCCATGAGAGAGCGGGCTGCGGTTTCCCTCGGACGGCACCGGGCTCCAAGAATGGGCTCAGGGCAAGAGCCACGCACCAGCCAGGAGCGGCTCAGCTCCTCGCCCAGCAGATCTCAGCAAACACGACCGCTGCCAGTGCCTGCGCTCTGTGCTCGCCTTCCTTCCTGCGCAGAGCTCGGTGCAGCCCAGCAGCCTCACAGCCAGCCCTGCCGAGCCGCGTGCTGCCTGCCGGCACACGGACACCTCCCGGCCACACACGCTGCTGGCGTGGTCAGGAGCACAGGGATTCAGTATTTAGGATCCCAGCGAGGCCCAGGCAAGGTTTAGTCACGATCCCCCGACAAGGCAGATCCTAACCCACAGTCATCCTGCTCAGGGGACACCAGGAGCTTCCAGTTGCTTTTGCAAGCGCTGGGCGAGCTGGATTTACACAAACCACGCTCTCCAAAGCGAAACAAGGCTGTACATGAACAGTCAGAGCATCTCAATCTTCAGGGTTAGGACCCGAAAACAGAGCTGTGGGGGGGAATGCAAGTCCCACAAGGCTGAGGTGCAGCCAGGCAGCAGAGCGGAGCCGGCAGCTCGCCCAGGCAAGCTGCCAGGTGCCAGGACCTGCCAGCACTCAACGCCTCAGCCAGCCTGGCCGCAGCCGCGTTTCCTCGGGCTGAGCACTGCTGAAACTGAAGAGGGGAAACACTTTTTTTTTTTTATAGCTTGCCCAAAGCAAAATAGGTTTCCACCCAGCACTTAGCACTGCTTTAGGCCGAGGCAGTTCGGATATTCCAGTACAGTTGACTTCCTTGTCTCAAAATGGAAGAGGAGCCTGGCAAGAAACCCCACCAGCTGACCACACCGCAGGTCCCGGGAGGCGTTCGGTAGGTGCTTGAAGACAGGTCGGGCTCGTGCTGTAACAAACTGCCCCTGTAAACTCATTAACAAAAGCAATTGCTCCTTCCCTGCCAGGACACCGTACCCCATCTCGCTGGCAGAACCAGCCGGCCGTGCAGCCGACACGAGGAGCGGCCGGGGAGGCCAAGCTCTCTGATGTCCTGGGAACACGCCTGTCCTCCTGGGAACACGCCTGTCCGTGACCACCGCCAGCTCTGCTCTTCCTACAGCCCGGCAGGTTGAGCGACCGCTCCCGCGACGGCCTCTCTGCCCTCGCCCCTCCGCGCTGGGTGCAAAAGCCACGGCGGGCAGATAAAGGGCCGACTGATCAGGTTTCTCTGCTTACCACGGAGAGGTTGATTCACCCGAGACTACTCCCTTTTCAGGCTCTCTCTAAATAAAGGCTTCAAAGGGTTCTGGAAATTCGTGCTTAACAGGCTTACCGGAACTCCACGGCACAACGGCTCCTTTGGGCCAGACTGCTGCGCGACTGAGTCACTGGTCCGGGGAGCCGTGGCTCAAGCAGCTCCTGCTGCCTGGTGCTCTTCGGCAGACCCTCGCCGCCACCCAGATCGCCGCCTGACGCAGGGCTCCAGGGCTGCTCGGCACCAGGCAGCGCCGCAGGCACAGCGCCGACACCGAGGAGAGGAGGGGTCGCTGCTCTGTGCCCTCCCGCGGCCCAAGGGACGCTCCTGGGCACGGACTCTCCACGCCTCATCCTTCAGCATCAGGGAGAGGAGCAGTTGCAAAGTCATCTCGATACTCGGCCAGCTGGGAAAAGGCCTGTTAGAGGCTGAACACCCCCTGCCACGCACACTTCGGGCCGAAAGGACGCAGCGCGGACACCGCTGCCATAACCAGCCTCCTGCGCGCACCACGGCACTGCTGAGAAGGACCAAAGCAGCGAGCTCACACCCGCTCGGATATCCCAGACACGACAGTTTTGGGGTGAGGGGTGGGAGCCCATCTAGGAGGAAAGCAGACAGCAGCACGGGGACAGGCACCTCCCACAGCTCTGCGCTACGGCCCACCGAGACACCGCGAGGCCTCCACACAGCTCCCAGGCACCAGCCCAGAGCCGGCCCACCCCTCCTAGCAGGGCCCGTTTCCAGTGCCCTTTCCTGGAGAGCGTTATTTACGAGCAATAGAGCCGCCCTGCATCCGCCGACCCACCCGATGCAGCCGGGTACCTGCGCGGCCCGGTTCTGTGCGCGGGAGGTGGGACGGCGACGGGAGCGCAGCCCCCGGGGCCGCGTGCTCCCCGCTGAGGATTTCTCACGCCACGCTGAGCTCTCAAGCATTGCTTTCACACGTCTCAGCTGTCAAGAAGCAGCCCCAGCGACTTGGGAGAAAGCAGCCAGAATCCACTTCATTCTGCATAAGAGCTGCTCCTATGATTTCCTTTGATGCCATTCAGCGCAAGCAGCTGGATTCTCTATTTATAGCCCGATCATCAGTTTGGAAAGACGACTTATGTTCTTGTTATTACCAGAGCACCAGATCCATAACAAATCCCCGCTGTGCTTGGAGGGGTGCGGGATCGCACGACAACCCTCACGGTCAGGCCAGACACCTGCAGGTGTCCGAGCAGACAGAAAACAGCATTCGGGACTCGGAGCTAAACCTCCGGCCCCGACATCCAGTCCCACGCTGACAACCCCCGTCAAAAAGGCACCAAGTCAAACGCACACGCTGAGCTTTCCTTCCCGGGGATGCTGCCTTCCAAGCCCTTTTTATCCGCGCCTTATTGCAGGGAACATGTGGGGTTAAGGCGGGTGCGTACGTAGCGGGGCTGAAGAGCAAGCTGCAGCATCGTTACCTCCAGCTGGAGCCAGAACGGCCAAGCAGCAGCAGCAGCTCCCTCAGCAAGAACAAAGGATTGGAAGTTACACGCATTAATGCTCCAGAAATGATTCACGTTTCTCGGAAGCAGCCTTTTTGCTGCGGATATCTGATAAGCTCCAGTTTTTAATCAAGGGTAAGGTGCTCAAAGGTCAGGATGTTTTTAAACTAAACTAGGTCTCTAAACGATTCCAGCCTGGCACTAACTTGTCACCCCCACCTTGCTGAGGGGGTCTGTCCGTACCTCGGGACACCCCTCTGTCCTCTGCAGTCACCCAGCACCTCCCTGTCCCAACACGCCTGCCAGAGTTCACTCGCCCATTCAGTTCAACCACGTGGCACCAAGCCTCCTTCTCAAAGCAGCACACAATCCTGGACAAAGCAGTACCCGGCCAGGGCTAAGCCCTTTCTGGGAAAAAGCCTCCCCTCACGAGCTTATTCACAGCAAAATAAATAAGAAATAAAAAAAAAATCTAGCTCGCACTTGACACCTGCACGCCATCGGCTATTTTTAACTGGCCATCACAGAGTGCTGGGGGATGGGACGTTGGGTTTTACAAGCCACCGTGAGCAGACCGAAACCTGCACATCTTCGTGGTCTGAAGCCGTTCCACCTCCAGTTTCAGCTCCCAGACACGAAACAGAGCCCACGCGGGCACACCTGCGCGCCAGACACAACCCCGCAGCCCTACAGCCATCCGGGCCCTTCGCACCTTTCCTCCCCTCCGAAGCACTTCACGCTTCCACGTTTTAAGAGCACAAAGAGATCGCTAACTTTCACGGCAGTGGCCATCCTCGGAGGTCACAGCAGCAGCCTAGAGGCTGCACATGGGACATCTCTGATCAGCCCTCGAGTCAGCAGGCACCGAGCAGAAACCCCAGCCCCGGTGTGCTTGTCAGGCTGTTTCAGGAGCAGCTGCCCTGAGCGGGAGGAGAAAAAGGCTTGCCCTGATTCCCCGCAGAACGCCTTTTTCTGTGCTTTTCCACAGGTCACGGTTGCAGGAGCCTTGCATCACAGCCCAGCCACCTCGTGGCCCTTCTGCTCTCGGAAGGCCCCCGAGCATCCCCTTCTCCAGGCAGCAGAGGACAGGCGGCAGGTCTGTCCTGCTCCTCCTGGCTGCGACAGCCTCTGGCAAGACTTCGCCACGTCAACCGACGGCTATGGGGCTCCTCCACACGTACTTCCTCCTCTTCCCCTCTCCTCCGAGGGGTGACCTTAGCAGAAAGCGCTCCACAGCAGGCCGCAAGCGGAGCGGAGCACGTCCGCCTGCACTGCCGCCCGCACCGCCCCGGCAGATGCTGGAGCCGGCACCCACTCTACTCACTCCCTTTTGTGCCTGTTTGCGGGGCCTCTGCGAGGGTCAGGGAGCTGCCCCCAGAAGGGACGGACAGAAAACCACGGGCTTCTTCCTCAGAAGAAGCCCAGCCCAGAAAGACAAGCTGCGCCTCTGCCCGCTCTGCGCTGCTCCAGGGAAAGAATATGCAATCACACCCCGTTTGTCACGCTTGGAAGCGAATCAGACAGACAGGGCTCCACTCCACTTGTTCCCTCGTTTTGTTAAACAAGAGGGAAGGCCGCAGCACGTCTCCTCGCCAAAGAAAGCGGCAAACAGTTTCTCAAGATGAGCACAAGTGGTGCGCGGGCGGGGGAGAAGCGGAGAGCGGCGCACACTGCGGAGACAAGAGACACAAAACAATCCTGCGATTAGTTATTGACTCCAGAGGAGTTTCAGTTCCAGCAGCAAGCCAGCCAGGATAGCAAAAATCCCTCTTTTGTTCCCCAGTCTCAGACAGGCTTGGCCACACAGCTCACTGCTGTCTCGCTCCAGACAATGAGAAAAGAAAGTTAATCCACTGCCACCAGAGCCGGAGCCATCCAGCCTGCCGGAGCGATGCTGCAGGACGATACGCGAGCGTTCCCGTGCATCAGTGCCAGCCTTGCCTCGCCCTCGTGCCCACGAGCGGATGCCAGGCGACCCGTCGGCCTCCCCGGGCACTGCCGGTACCCCTGCAGCTTTGGGGCCGTCCCTGCCTTGCACCAGGACCTCGCTTGGTTCTGCGCCGCAGGCATCGCGCTCCCTCACCGGACTGCACCTGGAGCAGAGCCGAGCCCCAGGACCCTCCTGCCCCGCCGATTTGGGGTTAGACAAGGGGAGCTGACCTCTACTGCCAAGCACAGGAATCTGAAATCCACCTTCACAAACTGCTGTCACAGGGCAGAGCATGCTTCGGGCTGCTTCCTGGGGATTCAACCCATCCTTCCACCGGCACTTTGCAGAGCAGCCCAAGCCATGGCCCTCCTGCAGGAACAACACTTCCCTGTTGCAGAGGTCAAGTGGTACAGAGGGTCCTGGCTAACAGAGAGCCCCCAGATGTCACCTCTTCCCCCCAGCAAGAGGGCAGGCTACACGAATATCAGAACCACCTTATGCACTGGCCAAAACCAAACTTCCTCATGCTGCCCCTCCACAAAAACAGAAGTGACCTTTTAGTCAGTACAAGAATCTTAGCATGGCTCAGGATTCGAGTGACCTGCTTTCAACTCCTCCTTCACCACCAACTTTCTCGGTTTTCCTTATGAGAAGTGAAACCTTTTACTGCATTTAAGATTAGAGTGGAAAATTATGATTCGCAGGCTCTGCAGAAATGGAAATTATGTACCTAGGTACTTCTAGAACACAAGCAGACATCGGTACTTCTGTCTGGAGCCTTGTAGTTCAAGGGACTGATTTGAAAGTCATCACTGCATAAACCTGGACAGCTAAATAATAGAGTGCAGAAGAGCACAGTGCTGAAATCTGCTCCAGAAAGTGCTTTCAAGGTTCTTTACTCTCGGTGACCTGGGAGAGAGGGCTGTTATTTTATCATTACGCTTCCGCCCGCGAGAAGCCCGGCTGAGCAGTAGGCAGCAAGACTGAAATAATCGGTGCGGCCCTGGAAGCTGCAGAGCAGAGAGGAAAGCGCTCCAGCACCCCCGAGCAGCAGCAGCTTTGTTCCAGGGCTGTCCCCAGCTCCGCAGCGACTTCTTTCCCTCCCCCCAAACTAACTCTACACCCAGCCGTCCCAGCACCAGCTTCCTGTTAGATTAATTATTCTTTGTACACAGGCGCTTGATGATTTACCCAGCAAGTTAGGCACAACGATTAGGGACCTGCAGTGCCATTAGCGCTCTCCCCAGAGGCCCGGCTGTCAGAGGACCACCTCCATCCTGGCAGGGCCACGGGGGAAGCGCGTCCCCGTTCGCGGGGCTGCGAAGGTCCGCGCGGGTCACCACAAAGGCGAGTCACCGCTCGTAACACGGCCAGCCAAGGACGGCGTGTTACTGAACAGCCATTATTGCTAGTCAGCAGGGCTGGCAAGGAAGCCAGAGGAGGTGGGAGTATTTATGATCCTGAAAGGTGTGTCTCCAGTTAGGCTTTTCTGTGACCCAGGACTTCCAGCATGTCTAGCAAGGCAGAACGAGCTTTGTTCGCTTGTATTGTCCACCTCCTGATAGGCGCAATCTCCAACAGCCATAAAATGAGGCACGGTGTGAAGTAATCGTGCGTGAGCTTGTCTGTGGTTTCAGAAAAAAAAAAACAAACACAACACACAACCACACACGTCAGACTGGTCCAGCTCAGGAAATGGAAAGTATCACACCTGGGTGCCGTGGGCCTGACCTGCAAAGGGCGAGCACCTCACGTCTTCTCCAGGGAGCTGTTTATTCCTCTGAGGAGTCCTAGCTGGTCACAGGAGGTGTGGGTGGATGGGCCTTGCAACACCGACCAGCACGGCTGCGAGGCCTTCGCCCACCTCTCCCCACAGCCCAGCAGAAGGCCCCAGGCCCTCCCCGAAGACCTCCTGTCGCACCAAGCAGGATGTTGCAGCAGCCACCCGAGCTTCCTCCCCTGCTCCTGGAGGTGAGACACGTCCAGCAGGGAGGACGCCCAGCAGAGGGTCACCTCGCGCTCTGCAGACGTTGGCACCCCGTCCTCAGGCGCGCCGGTTACCTGGGCAGGCGCGGACACCCGTTACAGCAAGCTGCCGCCCCAGCTGGTAGAGCCGATTCGGGACCTCAACCCAAACCAGCCCCTTGTGACACTTCCGACAGAAGGCGAAGGAACAGCTCAGGTTCGGGCTCGAAGCACCCAGCAGCTCTCTGAAAACCCTGCTCCACCGCCCCAGGCTCGTTAGCGAAATCACACCTGAGCCCACCGAGACCAAACGCCCCCCTCGCACCCACGGGGTGCGTCCAGAACAGGGGTGGGAGCCGTGGGGGGAAGTCGGCACACGCTTGGGTACGAATGCCTTCGCTGGAGCCGGAAGGAGCGTTGCTGGGAGAAGGCTCCAAGGAGATACGTGCCCTGTTCTGCTCCAGGAGGAGTTAAACAGCCTACAAGTCTGCACTTGTCCAAGGCATTTTTTTTTCCCCGAGGAAGCCTCCGAAAGCTATCGCAGGCAGCTGGGAGAGGTGCTGGTGAAAGCACGAACATCCCGGCCGAGGCAGCGCGAGCACCATCACCCACTGCCTGTTCGGGAGACTTCGCATTTTAACCCCTCCAGCCTTCCCCCCCTCACACACACACAACTTGTCACGAAGGACGAGGCACACACCCGGGCGAAGCGAGCAGGACAGCCTCGGTAACCACCCGGAAACCAGCCTGCGCCTCCCGGCCTCCAGCACCCGTAACCGTGCCCGGCTCCTCTCGGGCAGGGCAGGGGGTGCCCAGAGCAGCTCGGCCACCCCCCAGCTCAGCGAGCGGCCGGGGCACGGACCCCCGGCTCCCCCCGGCTCCCCCCGGGACCCCCCGCCGGCACCCCCCGGCCGCTCGCCCTCCGCCCGGGGGGGGCGCCCCCGCCGTGCCCGGAGCCGGCCGGGGCGGGGGGCGGCGGGGGGCAGCGGGGGGCCGCGGCCGAGGCCGGGCAGGCCGCGGGCTCACCTCGGTACTGCAGCGAGCCCGAGAGCCGCACGGTGACGGTGCCGGCCAGCGGCTCGCCGGGGCTGTAGATGACGCGGCTCTCGCCCAGGCGGATCTCGAAGAGCTGCACCTTCCCCATGGCCGCGCCGCTCCGCTCTGCCGGCAGCGGTACCTGCCCTGCCGAGCCGAGCCGTGCCGTGCCGTGCCGGCCCCGACGCCTCTGCCCCGGCCGGGCGGCTCCGCCCTGCCCCGCCTCCGCCCGGCCCGGCCCGCGCTGTGGGGCCGGGGCGGGCCCTGAGGGAAGGGGCGGGCGGAGGGGCCGGGGCCCTGAGGGGCCGGGCTCTGGGGGAGAGGCCCGGCTCCGGGGCAGGGCTCGGGGGGAAGGAGCCGGCCGTCCCGGGGCCATCTTGCCTCCCGGTGCTCCCCCTAAGCAGCTGACCTTGTAATTCCCCCTGCCCAGCTGTCACCTTGCCCCCTGCTTGTTCTTAGGTCCCCAGTCGCTTGAAGCGGCCGGTGGGAGTTGTACAGACACAGCGTAGGGCCAGGGCTGGTAAACAGCCGCCCCACGGGTCCAAACAGCCGCCCCACGGGTCCAAACAGCCGCCCCACGGGTCCAAACAGCCGCCCCACGGGTCCAAACAGCCGCCCCACGGATCCAAACAGCCGCCCCACGGATCCAAACAGCCGCCCCACGGGTCCAAACAGCCGCCCCACGGATCCAAACAGCCGCCCCACGGATCCAAACAGCCGCCCCACGGGTCCAAACAGCCGCCCCACGGGTCCAAACAGCCGCCCCACGGGTCCAAACAGCCGCCCCACGGATCCAAACAGCCGCCCCACGGGTCCAAACAGCCGCCCCACGGGTCCAAACAGCCGCCCCACGGATCCAAACAGCCGCCCCACGGGTCCAAACAGCCGCCCCACGGGTCCCCACAGAGCAGTGGGGTGAAGGCCAGCACCCCAGCTGGGGCATCCCAGGGAGCGGGGGGCGAGCAGCCGGCCGCCCTGGCTCGCACTTGCCGTGCGCCCCCTCTGAGAGCTGCTTTTAACTCCATGGCTCAATTAAAAAAAAAAAATCAGTAAAAAAGGCATTTTGCTATTTCTTTATTTCACATCAAACAGCAAACACAGCGCTGGGGAAAGGCACCTCCCGGAGAGGCCTCCCGGCTGATGACAAGCAGGCTGCATACACGGGCAGAATGAATAAGTGCGAGGAGGGCTGTTTCTCCATGTTTATCCATTTATCTGCAGAGCACACCCAGCGCAGACCCAGCAGGACCCGCAGCGACACCAGCCCGAGCTGCAGGAGCCTCCAGGGTCACCTTAGGGTGGCCATCACAATGTCAAACCCCACGTAAAGGGGTTTGAGTGCTACTTGAGAAGTAGTTTGTATAACCACAGCGCACCGGGCTCCTGCTGGGGAGCTCTTCCAGGCCCTCTGTCCTCCGCTGCTTAAAAGCTACCTCTTCTTTCCAGCCTGAGCGTCATCACAGGCAACATACACCCCGATGGGCTTGTGCCAACGCTTTAAGTAGCTCATCTCCTCCTGCGGTGCATACCCTCGGAGGCTTCCATACACCACTCTCCTTGCTCTGCCCTTAGCTTTTGTTTTGCCAGGCTACACCCACCAGTCTCCTTCTGTAAGATGAGCCTGCAGCCTCTTTCATCAGCCTCTGCAACTCGGTTCCTTTTCAGCCACCCCAGGTGGCACTGCCAGCAGAAAACAAACAAATGAGGGGTGGCAGAAGCACCCTGTGCCACAGCAGATTTTACTGAACCTGTTTCCCCCATGGAAAGTCTCTGAAGACCCAGGGCTTTGCCCACGGAGCTACCCAGCGGTCATACCCTCTCCATCCCCATCACCAGGGCAGCACCACCACCCTCACCCAGAGGGACGCTGAGCAGTGACACACAGTTAAAAAAAATCCTTTGACGAGCCAAAACAGAGCCCCTTACGCTGCACTGCAACTCTCTTGATGCAAAGATATTTATACTCCTTGTTTGCAGAAAAGTAATTTTAAGCATGGTAAAGTTACTTGCCCAAGGTCATAACAAGAATAAAAAGGATTCCTGTGCTAAGAGCTGAACAAAGGCATCCTGGCTCCAGCGACATGCTCGCTGTGCACAGCTACAGCCCTGCAAGACAGCCGCTGAGTGCTCTGACAAACACAGGAGCTCTTCTTGTGACACGGCCGGCAGCGATGCCATGGCACTGATCCTTCCCCAGTGCTTAGCTGTCCATAAAACGTAATGAGATGGGCACAATTATGAGCCCTGCAGTGCCAGGGCACCTGCCATTCCCTATACGTGGCACGATGGTGCTCAGTTCAGGAGGGTTTTGCTCATTAGAGTCAAATGCCTGTTTGCATTCCTGCCTCCCTGCTCATCTGCATGTGCCCTGGAGTCACCGATGTTGTCTAATTGCCTGCAGATTCACAGGCACTGAAATTCAGAGTAGATGGGGGAAAAAAAAAGAGGTAAGGATGTTTGATAAACTGAAGAAGATTCCCTTTCCTGCTATTCTGGCCTGTTGTTTTGCTTAAAATTGTTTTGAAGAATTTGTTCTGCTAGTGGGAACTCTCACTTCCTCTTTGCCCTCATTTCTCCCTTCCTCTTTTTTCCCGTAATAAAAGGGAAAAATCTAAAGAGAGAAAAATAAAAAAATGCTAACCCCAGCTTTAGAATAGCATCTTCCTTTCAGATGTCATCACATTCCACTAACTTTAAGGAACACGAAACTTCTTGACGAATAATGTAGTAGTAAACAAAACAAAACAAAACAAGCACCAACACACACCCATGGCGCCTGAGCCGTGCTCTGCCCACAGCACAGCTGAGCTTCTGCCACGGGCCTGGGAAAGTGGCTGGGAACAAAATATGCCCACGAAGGGACAGCTGTAGCTGCAAGTCTTGTGCTACCTATATATATATATATATATATATATATGATATATGCAGAAGGCTTCATGGTTAAATCATGGGCAATTTCTTGTAACTAAATGTGTCCCCTTCTGGCATTCCCAAGGCTGTCCCCCAGCCACACACGATGACCCAGCACCTGGCCGTGCCTCAGCTTCCCCTGCCCCACGGCCATCATCGCCCCAGCAGGACCAGGAAGCCTCCGGGAGGGGTAGCGTGGAAGCACCGGAGATACCAGAGCAGTGACTGGCACAGGCTTTAACGAGGTGAGCACTCCTGGGTGAGGCATTAGCGTTATCTCTGGGCCAGTTTGTAGCTTGCAAGGTCATCGTCACCTGCTCTGTCACTTCAGGGTGCGTAAGGGCTGGGGAGAGGGGCAAGCCTGGCCTCTTGGCCTCTCTTCCTCTCCAGTCCTGCTAGAAAGAGATGAGGAGTCTTCTTCTCAATCACCCTTGCTCTTCCAGTGCTCTCCCCATCCTACTGGACAATGGGGTGGGGGCTCAGCTTCTGGCTGGGGACACCCCAGCACACCCCGAGACATCAGGCACTGGAGCTGCTGTGACTGAGGAGGAGAGAAAGCAGCAGAGGCACAACCGAGAAAATTGTCCATTGCATCTTAAACCTCCCTTGGGCTAAAACTACACATTTGAGCATGGAGCCCCTGGAGGGCTCACTACTGATGTATTTGTACTGTATGTATCACTCATAAATTTTTTTTCTTTACACATGTATATAGAACCCACAATACTGACATATTTATAATATAAATATAATATAAAGGTTTATAACCTTTCCAAACCCCTTGCCCTGCTTTGCTCAGTATCTCACTGCTTCTCAGCCGGCTCCCTGGCCAGCCAACCATGCCACCTGATACTGACAGCAGCAACACCGATTATCCATTTGTGTTGGGCTGACACCTTTCATCACTTCACACCGTGCTTAGCACCGTTCTGCCACACCTCCCGCACACCTTCCTTCTCCGCCGGCAAGACATCGCTGCCGTGGACCCCCTCTGTGCTCGGTGGGTGCTCTGCCAGACAGCTCACCCAAGGGCACACGGTGGCATTCCAGCTAAGTGTCCCACCCCAGGGGTACAGGCCTCTAGGATCTCGATGTCCCAGGGCTTTCTAGCAGGCCCCCATGCAAGGAGGGGGGTGGGCAGACAACTAAGAGATATAATAGGGTGATGATTCAGCTGAGCAATCTCCACCAGAGAGACAAAACTATCCTTTACCAAGAGAGGAAAAAGTCCTGCCACAGGCCTTGGCAGTCTGCTTCCACTCCTCACCTCTCCCGCTGCTAACATACACATCTGCTTTCTAGTCCCTCTTTGGCAGGCTTCTGTTTCAGCCACTGGTTCTTGTTCTGCCTTTCCCTGACATTAAGGAGTACTCTGGTGCCAAGTAGTTTCTCCCTGTGATGGTACTTACACGCTGAAATCAAGACACATCTCAATTTCCCTGATAAACCGAGCAATTTGAGCTCTTCAGGTCTCTCCCCACAAAGCATTTTCTCCAGCCTCCATGTTATCGTGCTGGTTTGTGTCTACGCAAGCCCACGTACTGGCATTTGTGTCTCTATGGGGGAGGCTGCTCCTGCAGATTTCCATCGACACTCATGCAGGAGCTGATGCATTGGATTTTGTCCCCAAAAGCACGCAGAGGTATTGCAAGCCCTTAAGCTCATGCGGGGGCATTTGTGTCTCTTTGCTAGGGACCAGATGAGCATCCATGGGCAACACCAGGTGCTCCTGACCTGCTTTTCCCCACCCCATAACCCTCACCATTGTGGGAAGAGGCTGATTCAGGGTCACCCCTCCTAAGCCAGCTCCTCCCATTTAATTTCACCCCATTTTTTCATTTAATTGAAAAATCGAAGGACAGAGCAAGACCCCAGCAGAGGCACTGCAAGCCGGTGGCACAGCTGTCACCTGTCTCCATTACGTGGGTGCTGCTGCTTTAATTGCCTAACACCCAGCCAGCACCTGGTGAGCCTTGCTAGAAAATCCTTAGAGAGCAGCAAGGTGTTAATTACTATTGTTATTATTCTAATCTCACTGATGGGATTTGTGATCTCCTCCCTCACTGGAGGAGCTTCTGTTGCTCAGAGTGGGGCTGGACAGGAGGATCAGGAGGGATGTCCCTTCCCCATGGGCTCCGCATCACAGCCCAGGCAGAGCGAGGACTGCAGCCTGTTTGCTGTCACCTACAGGCTCCAGGGACAGGAGGACTGTCCCCTGCTCTGAGACCCCAGCAGGACCTTTCCTGAGACAAGGGCCATGTTAAAATTAAGGGCTGGACTCTTACACGTGTTTTACATTTCTCCTTCGCTCCCGTGCTGCTGACAGAGGTAGAGATGACCTCCAGCAGAGGCCTTACCCAGGGGCAGAAGGCAGCAGTGGTGTATCTGAGCCCACCCCAGCTGCCAGCCAGAGGAGTGATCCCTGCACCTCTCAGCAGCCCCCCATGAGGATTAATTTAACCAGCCCAGCTGTCCCCCTTCTGGCTGCTAAAAGCTGTGGGATGCACCCTGCCCTAGATACCAGGGACAGAGCTAAAAACACAAGTCACCCAGAAATTCCCCCAACCCTCTCCGCAGGCCAGGAGGAAGTGCCTGGGGAGAGGAGGGTGGGCACCAGGGTCATGTCAGCATCCCACACCGAGAGCTTTTGGGGAGGGGACACCCCACAGCCCCCTCGCAGGGCTGGCTGAGGGACATCAGCAGTGCAGCCCCACGGACCAGGGAGCCCCCCAGACCCAGGCAGACAGGAGTCACCTCAGACACGCTGCTGCTGGAGGGCACCATCAGCTGCTGAACATTTTTCAGCATGAAGTAATGCTTTCCGAACAAGTTTTGCTCTGCATTGGGGCGGATGCTGGAAGGGGGGAGCAGGAGGGCATGGGCATCCCCCCCTGCACCCTGCTGCTCCTGCCCCTACTCCTCTCCCCCTGCCCACAGCGGGGCCGTTCCACGCAGGGTACGTCCCTTCCGTCAGTCATCATTGATCTGTGTTTCCATGAGCTCAAAGGCCGCTGGTCTGATGCCAGCGGAAACGTCAGGAGCAGGTGAGTCACCTCTGACAAACCTGCCCCAGCCTGAGCATCACCAAGCGCGTGCCCCCAGGGCCTGTCCCAGCCGCCCCTCCCAGCACTGCTCCACCTTGCCGCAGCCACGACAAGGGACATCCCCTGCCAGCCCATGACGCTGCCAGACGAGCTGGCAGCTCGGTCCCACCGGTGAGGAGGTGAGGTCCCACCTCGACAAGTCGGTGAGGCCCGCAGCCCACCTTCACCGAGCGAGCAGGCAGCACGGATGCTTCTGCAGCCAGCAGCTTCGTGGCCCCTTTTGTTGGGCTGTATGGGGAAAACCAGAGCCCCTGCCCTGGGGGGGCACAAGCAGAGGACAGAGCAGTGCGTGACAGCTCTAGGGAGGGACACCGCTCAGATGCCTCAAGGAACCAGCTCCTTGAACAACCAGTCCCCCGGAAAGGCAGATTGGAGCAGACCAGCAGTGATCTCCGTGCAGGGCCTGGTAGCCTGTCTCTTCCCCAGAAGGGTGGGAACATGGAAAGAGGACCCCCTGGGCACTGCAGGGCTCGTGTGACGAGCCATGGCACCCTTGGCTGAGGGCAGGGAGGGAAGGATGTTGTGTGCCTGGGTCACAGCAGCCAGGAGCCAGGTAACAGCATGGCCCGGGAGCACGTGGGCGAGGTGGAAACACCCCAAGCATGACTTGGGTCTGTGTCCTAGATTAAGTCCTCCTCCAACCCAGTGTGCGTTCACATTTCAGCCACTGGTGCAGCCAAGCCAGCCCACACACCTGCTGCAGGGGGGAATCAAGGCCAACAAGAGTGTTGGATTCACAGCATCACGGTGCCCAGGCCTAGAGCAGCACCCGAAGTCACTTCATTTGGGTTTGAACCCTGTCTCCAGCAGCCACCTGCCTGTCTACAGACCACTACAGCTCCCCTCCCTTGGCAAGTGTTAAAATCCCACCACTTGCCTTCCTTACTGCAACCCCAGCACCTGCATAAACGAAATGGGCTTAAAAAAAAATAAATACGGCATTTGCATCTCGTTGTCCCCTTCAGATGTGCTCCTGCTCACAGCATCCCATTACCAGCCTTGCATCTCTGCAGGAAATGAGGACTGAAAAAGAAATTGGACTCTGGCCCCAGCCTGCCACTGCCTGTCCCCATGCATGGGGAGAGGACTTCTCTGGTGGAGACACACCGTGGTGTCCCAGCTCCTCACATGGGTACTGGTGTGAGGTGTCACCACGCATCGCACCCCAGCCCTACAGTGATGGTCACTGTACTGGCCCCAAGCCACATACTTGTGGCAGTGAGGGGAAGTTCAAGGTTCTCGTTTCCCTCTCCTAAGCTCAGCAGACACCACAGCCACAACCACAGCAGCCTTCAGCCAGACACAGACCTGGCAGCAAAACAGAGACCGCTGTCGGTCAGGAGCCTGACACCCATGGGTGCAGGGTCCCCACAGCGAGCAGAGCCTGAGAAACCAGCAGCAGGGTCCCAGCCCGAGCACACAAGCAAACCCCTGCGCAGCACAGCACTCCTCACACACACCAGGCACCCAGCTGGGGGTGCCTCCACCCTCCAGGGACCTCACCATGGAGAGGCATCAGGGAGCACTGCAAGGGGCACCATGGAGGGGATCCTCCTACCCCACCCCAGGGGGCACCACCCAGGGACACCTGTACCTCACAGCCCCCCTCTTCTAACACTGTGCTTCCTCCTACAGCCCCTTGCAGAGCCCCCCCAGCCCTCCACCCCACCTATTGGGGCACAGCAAGGTCCATCAGGGACACCACAGCCTCAGGGCAGGGTCTCCCAGCCGTGGTCCTAGGTGTCTGCCTCCAGATGTGGCAGGCCCAGAGATGCTAGAAACATCCAACCAAGAGCCCAGACCATCAGCAAATTCCCCACAAAAACACAAATCCAAATTGAAGCCAATCTGCAACCCAGGCCCCGCAAAGGCAGCCAGGGTCAGGCACAGCCTGGAGATCTTCCGGCAGGTCTAGGGACGAGACAGGCCCAAGGTCAGGCTGGGAACCCAACCTACAGGTCAGGGTCTGGATGACCAAGGCTTCATCCAAAGACCAGCACACCCCCCAAAGCAGCTCAGGCAAGGATCAGTGCCCCTGGCTGAGCTTAAATGGAGCCCCTGTGGGTGGGGGTCCCAGCTGAGGCTGGTTGGGGTCCCAGCTGAGGCTGGTTGGGGCCACCAAAGCCCATTAGCGGCCTTATGCAGCTCCTGCCCCCACCCAGCACCCCTGCAGCCCCCAGCCTGCAGCTCGCAGGGGGCTTTGGGCAGCTCACCTGGCCCCGCGGACCCTCCGCTAGCACCGGGTGCCTGGGGGGTGCTGGGGTGAGCAGCAGCAGCTCGCTGAGGGCCCATTTGTGGAGGCTGCTCCGTGGACACCCCATGAGCACAGAGCAGACGGGAGGTGCATTTGCGGCATATGTGTCTATCGCCCCCCCCTCCCAGTGCTGAGCCCCCCCTTGCTTTGGGGGACACCCATCTGGTCCCGGTGCCCTGCCGTGGAAACAGCTTTCCTGGAAAGCCTGAGTGCTGAATCTTCCCAGCAGCGAGGGCACGTCAGGTCTCCAGCAGCCGCCGCCGCCCCTTCCCCACTCGGTTTTTAACAGTGACAGGGCCATGCAGTGGGTCACAGGCTGGACAAGCTGTGCGGAGCTGCATCGCCATCGTGGCCAGACACAACCCGGGGTGTCCCCAAGGGGGCACCTCCCCGAATGAGGCACACCCTGAGGGCTCTTCATCCTCTTCCCTATTTTAGGGACCAAACAGAGCCAAAAGCTTGGTGCAAAGCCAGCCAGAAGGAGCAGGGCTTGCACCAGAACAAGCGTGGGGCTGGGACCAAACATCCCCAGCCAAGCCCCTGCCCAATTTCATCTCGTGGTGTGCTGGGTGCCACTGGGTGCTGTGCGTCCCCCTCGGCTTGTGGCTGCGTTTCCGCAGCGGAGAATTGCTGGTGCTGGTGCCTCCCGCCCAGGCTGAGAGCTTCTGAGATCAGAGATGCTCTTACACGAAACCCAACTATTACCGCCGGCTTTTAAAGGCCAGACTGAAGTTCCGAGGGAATAAAGTTCAATTTTCCATAGATCTAATTTGAAACCATTTTAATGCTCATTAAGATAGAGAGACTCAAGCGGATTGTGCAGGCTGGAAGACAAGGAGAGGGAAAAAAGTTATTATTGACATTTCGGTTTAGGTCTTCGTTCTACCCAGAACTCCCCGCTTCTGCCCAGCGGCTTTGAGTAACGCGATTGTTAGGGTCGGAATTGCGGTTCTGATGTCCTTTTTATTACCGGAATAAAAAACAACCCTGAAGGCCTCGCCTGAGATCAGCCTAACGGCCTCGGCAGCCATGGAAAGCTGGGAGCTGCAGGGTCCCCTGGGCAGTGCTGCCGGGTGCCGGCTGCTGGGGTGACCCCGCAGAGCCCTGGGCAGCACCCGGCTCCTGGGACGCGTATGGGATGAGCCCCAAAGGGGGTTGGTTTTGTTTTGGGGGTTTTGTTGTTTGTTGGTTTGTTTTGGGGGGCTGTTTTTCTGGTTTTGGGGTTGTTTTTTGCTTTTGCTCTTTTTTTGGCCGCTGGGGTGGAAATGCCAGCTTGGGTGCTGGTGGGCTTTTGGGGTTGTCCCGGGGCTGCTCTCGCTGCCGTTCGCCCCGGAGCCTGCTGAGGGCAGCAAACCCCCAGGCAGCGCTAACGCCCGGCCGCGGGCCGTGCAGGATGAGGCCCGGCCCGGCTTTTTGGGGAAAGCCCCGGAGGGTGAAGATCCCCCCGAAGCAAAGCCGAGCCCCTGGAAAACCCCGGCAGCCCCAGCAGCCCCATCCTGGGTTGGGTTTTGCCTTGGGGTCCCCCATTGCCGCCACTTACCGTGGTCTGTTGGGGAGCACTGGGTGGTGCTGGGTGCGTCCCGGCCCAGTCCCCAGGGCTGGATCCGTCCCCAGTGCCTGCCCCGCCAGCCGAGCCCCACAGCTCGCCTCCAACAGCAGCAGGCACAGCGAACTGTAACAACGGCTCTTGTAGGAACACGCACGTGTCCTTGTTTCCCCTTTGGTGCTGGCCCTGTGGGTGGAAATTCTCCTGCTTTAGGAAAAAAAAATAAATACGGGTTTTGACCCATTTTGACCTCAAAAAGGACCAGCGAGATCTGTGTTTTGGCAAAGGAGAGCAAGAGGGCATTGGAGCACCATCGGAGCACACAGCAGCTGCAGCAACCCCTGCGAGCAGCGGCCAGGGCTGGCCCCAGCTCCGGGAACAGCCCCGGCTGTGGCTCGGGGAGTCCCTGGAGCCCCCCCAGTCCTACCCCAGGGGAGGCTGCTCCAGCAGAGGGGAATCACAGCGTGAGACCCGCAGCTGAGACCTGGAACAGGCACAAAGCGCCGGGCCGGGTCCCACGCGGCGCTGTGCTAAAGGCGCTTGGCAATGCGGATTGATGCGCTTCCCCAGATTTAGCCGCGCGGCACTGCACTTAGAGGCGCTGGTACAGCCAGGGAAAGGAACACGAGCATCTTCCTGCTCCACATTTAGCTCTTCATTGATTTTCCAGCTGCGGGCAGCAGTCGCTGTCCCAGTGCTCACATCGCCCGTTAAAGACACCACAGAAACGAGAGGAAAACGAGGCAGCATTGTGATTTTGATGAAGACGACTAAAAGCTGTGACTGGCAATTTCTGGAAGGAAAATTTGTCCCTCTTAGTGTGGGGACCGGGCTACATTAATCGTGAATGGCTCAGAGACACCAAGGGCACCCAGCTGCTCATGTGTCCAGGTCGCAGCAGCACCCCCAGCTCACTCTGGCAGCACCGTGACCAGCAGGAGGGACCTGGGGTCCTCAACTGGGGCTCATCCCTGCGTAGGTAAAGGCAAAACCAGGTTCAAAATCCCCCCGCCCGTGCTGGCCGCCCACCCGCCGTGCCCGGTGCTGACTCAGCGGCGCACGCCCTGTGTAAACGCCCGCCAGCTGCTGCCCCGGCCGCTGTTTGCTCAGGCTGCGCCGCTCTGTTTGCCTTGCGGGGATCACGACGCAGGGAGATGGCCTTTCGGCCGCCGGCAAATGGGGCAGGGCGGCCCCGGCAGCTGGGGGAGACCCTCCCCGTTTCAGGGCTAAAACCTGCCCAAGGTGCCTCCAGCATCTCAGCTCCTGCGCTCCCCGGCCCCAGAAGCAGCAACTCATCAGCAAGACCCCAATTAAATCCTGCACGGAGCTCGAGGAGCCACAGAAAAATGCACCCGCCGCAGCGTAACCCGGCTGCCACGCAGCCAGGAAAATTATTTATTATCTTTTCCTTGCAACAGAGATACAGGGAAAAAAAGCACCCACCCACCCCAGGTGCAAACAGCAGCAGCTGCAGCTTCCACGTAGGAATCTATGTACATCACAGTGTAAAGTCCATCGGAAAAAAAAAATTCCATCCAAGTCTTAAAAACCTCCCCAAGGATGACCTAAAACCAGGAACCAGAAAAAGTGGTTGAGAAAATAGGTTGGGCCCCTCCCTCTCACTATAAAATATATATAATTTCTAAGGCGACATTTCACAAAACCAGAAGCGAGCTTCCTAAAGAGTCTGAGCTGACAGCCGACGGCACCGTGCGGGCACGGCTCGCCTCGACACGAAAACCTCCACCCACCCCGCGGCCTCAGTGGTCGGCATAGTCCTTGGTCTCCACGCCGGTCTCGTTGAGCACCGTGGTCCTCATGATGGCCTCGGTGACCGCGTAGGGGTCGCAGTTGGCCGCCGGCCGCCGGTCCTCGAAGTAGCCGAAGCCGTCCTGGCCCACCTGGCGCGGGATGCGGATGCTGGCGCCCCGGTTGGCCACGCCGGCGGAGAACTCGAAGATGTTGGAGGTCTCGTGGTGGCCGGTGAGCCGCCGGGAGTTGTCCCTGCCGCCCCGCGGGTCGTAGACGCAGATGTGGTAGTCGTGCCGCTTGCTCAGCTTCTCGATGGCCGCTTCGATGTGTCTGTGGGGGACAAGGACAGGGTCAGGTTTGGCACAGGGACCAGCAGAGCCCAGGGGCACTCTCAGGCCACCACACATGGCAACGTGCTTTTAAAATCAGTCACTCCCCCCGGCTCGGCGCGTGGCCCCAACCCTCCCGCGTGCAGCCCAGGGCTCCCCCAGGGACTCACTTGAGACCCCCGTCCCTCCGCATCTCCTCGGTGCTGTAGTTGGTGTGGCAGCCGGCCCCGTTCCAGTTGCCCGTCATCGGTTTGGGGTCCAGCGTGGCCACCACCCCGAAGTCCTCGCAGACGCGGTGCAGGATGAAGCGAGCCATCCAGAGGTGATCGCCCATCTCGATGCCTTCGCACGGACCCACTTGAAATTCCCACTGGAAGGGGAGAGTAGATGTGTTGGGGGGACGGGAGAGATTTGTGCCTCAGCTGTGGGGCAGCTCATGTCCCTGTCACCCCCCTGCAAGAGCTGCCAGCGTGGGGAATGGCTGAGCTTTATAATTCACCTGTCAGGAATCAGCGACGGGATGGGGAGCATTGAGTTAAGCAGCAGGACAGCTTTTGCACGCCAAAAAAAAAAGGGAATAAACTGCTCACAACGAAGGAGAGAAAATCGGAGGGCTTTTCTCAAAATGGAAGTAAACAAGTATCACGCCCTGCTCCAAGGCTGGCGCTCGAGCTGCTGGCATGTAAGATCCTCCTGCAAGTTGGGCACGGGACTAAAGATGTCCCCACGAGTCCTTCCTGGGGACAGGGTTGCGCCACCCTTGGTGACTAAGCTGGGATGACGCATCCGCAGCTGCTGGCATGGCCCGGCCGGAGCGCGGGGTGCTGGGGGCAGCCGAGGAGGACCCTGAAAAGATCAGGGCAAACAGCAGGGGCTTTAAAAGCCTGTCTCAGCCCCGCTGCTGATAAACCCCCGCTTATCAGCGGGAGAATCAAATTGCCATTGGCCAGTCTGGCCGCCTGCATAAAGCAATCAGAGGCTCCCTTGTGTCAACTCCTAAAAAACCCAAATCCCCTCCAGCCACCCCAAGGCTGTGTCCTACAAGAGGTTCCCAGCACTTAGGGCAGAGGAGCAGGACGCAGACACCCTCAGCTCCACTTGCTGTTCCCGCAGCCCACCCTGGCTCACGCTGATGCTGTGCTGGGCACCGCAGGGTTGGCTCAGCCCCACTGACCGCTTTCCATCACTGGGGACCCAACAGCAGAGAAGCCCCAAGGAGAAATGGGGAGCACAAGTCTGGGAGAAGCAGAGCTGGAGCATCCTCGTGGTCAGCACCTCTGAGCCCCACGGGCACCTACCTGGGAGGGCATCACCTCCGCGTTGGTGCCACAGATCTTCACCCCCGCGTAGAGACAAGCCTTGTAGTGGGACTCCACGATGTCCCGCCCATACACCTTATCCGCTCCAACCCCACAGTAATAGGGGCCTGGGAAGGAAACAGAAGGCACCGCACAAATAAGGCTTTGGGGAGGAACGGCAGTGTGCCCCCACCACCCCCAGGCAATGGGACCAGCATCGGCTGCAGAGGATTTATGGAGATCAAATGGGGATCCGTGGCGCATCGGGCCACCAACCCCAACTCAGGGGAGCAGTGAGCGACCATCTGCGCAACCTGGGCCTTATCTCTGCAGCTCAACAGGACTTGTAACGCCAACTGGGAGGCAGCCAGGAGATAAGGAGAGCTTGGCTGGGTCTGCCCCGGGGCACCCCACTGACCCTCTGAGCACTTCAAGCTCTGGAGATTGTTCTGCCAACAGCTGGCATTGTTCGTGCCCAGAACAGTCAGCTGGCTGTGGTTTCACAGCGCTCTTCCTCATTCACGCAGATCAGAGGAAGAAGATATCTTCTCCCCGCTTAGGGGAAAGGAGATGTTGCAAACAGCCCGTCCCTGCGACGCGAAGAAGTCAGGTTGGGAAACCCCTGGCCCTCTCCCAGGAGGTGCTCAGCCTCGTGCGCTGCAGCGCCCGGCCGGTCCTTTCACCAACAGCCGCGGGGAGATTTTTCCGGCCGAGTTCTCCAGCCCTTGACAAACAAGTCGTGCAGCCCAGAGCTGTTTGTGCAATGGGCTCCGGCGGGAGCGGCGCTGCCGGCCGGCTCACGTGAGCCACGGGGCAGTCGGCAAAACAGCTCCAGCCCTCCTTCTCCTGGCTCCCACAAGGGGAAACGTGCCCGAGCACCAGCAGTGGGATGGGATGGGGATAGGATGGGATGCTGCCCCGGTAGGGACATCAGCAGCAGCACCCCCGGTGAGCATTCGGGCTGGGGCTCGCAGGAAGGCACTTACCCTGCGGGCCGGGGAAGCCGTTGTCGGGCCAGCCGTAGGGGTGGCCGTTGATGCCCAGCAGCGTGTACTCCTGCTCCATCCCGAACCAGGGGTGGCTGTCCTTCACCAGGTCCATGACTTTCTTGCAGGTGTGCCTCAGGTTGGTCTCTGCGGGCAGGGAGGTCCCGGTCAGACCCACGCCGCGGGCATGCGCCCACCGTGCTCAGCTCCATCCCACTCAAGTCTCAGCCACCTCCCAGAGCATTTCCCGCAGAAGCCTCAGGGAAAGCGGTGAGCGAATCCCCCTTCCTGCAGGGCCTTCTGCTCACCAGGTTCCTCCTTGCAGAGCCACTGCATGCCCACAGCATCAGGCCACAGGCCCAGGAGGTTTCATTAAACTACCCCCAAAACCACTGCCTCCGCCCCATGTCTTCCTCCCGAGACATCAGGACACATCCCCAGCCCTGTCCCCCGGGCACCCGGCACATCTAGGAGCAGGGACTGACCATCTCCCACCGCTTCTCTCCTCCCATCCCCAGCTTATTCCTCATCTCCCTCCAGCTCCGTGGTTTTGGGAGCAGCTGGGCTGGCTCAGGAGCAGGACAACGTGCCACACGAGGTCCTTAATGGCAACGCAGCCCTGCTCCCGGAGGAGCTGGAGGACTGGAAGCTGCACAGCTCCAGCACCCAGGGCTGGCTTTAAGCCTTGCTCCGGCAGAGGCAGCGCCGCCGGGCAAGGATCCCAACCCAAACCCTTCCCCCCAGGCATCCCCTCCTCCATCCTGGGCTTTATCAGATGGACAGACAGACACCGGGACTGCAGACTTCTGCCCTTGGCGATAAGCCCTTGCGTTTGCAAAAGGACGCCCCGAGCCACGCCAGCACCTTCGCATTCCTTTCCTGCGGCCATCAACAAGGCGAGCAGCCACCAAGCCGGCGCATTACAGCGAGCTGCTGTTCCCCTCCCCGAGCGCTTTGAACACCGCTTCTCACCTACAGTTTCCCCTTATTTACAAGCCAGAGCACTGATGCTTTGCACGGCCCCGCGGGGCTGGGCGTGCTCAGGATTAAACCCTGGGCCACCCCGTGCCACCTATCCGCACGGGAGCAGGACGGCAGCCGCCTCTCGCTGCTCTGCTCCTCGCCCTTCGCAGCAGCTCCTGCAACAGGTCCCTGCACGCACCCGCCTCTGCCAGTGCTCGCATTTCGGAGCCTTAGGCCAAGAGCTCAGCGCAGGTTGGCGAGGAGCAGCGTCAGTGCCAGCGGTCTTCTTGGAGAGAGGCACCCCGAGTTATAGCGGGGTGGCTGGGATTAGTAGTTATTAACGATACCGGTGCTCACCTGCAGGCTTCCTGTTGTACTTGAGCACTTCGCACAGCACCAGCTTGTTGGGGTCCAGGCAAAAAGGGTCCCTGAACATGCAGACGGGCACCAGGAACATGTCGCTGTTGGAGCCCTCCGCCTGCGCTGTGCTGGAGCCATCAAAATTCCACTCGGGGACATCTGTGGGGTGGGAGAGGGACAAAGGGGAGAGTGGGGTTGGGAGGAGGTATCTCACGTACGGATAGCGCGAGGTGCTGCTGGCTTAGACCCGGCATGGAGCACACAAGAGGGCACCAAGCGCCGTGCCATGACAGCCACCGAGGTTTTCATGCACAACCCTGAGCAGCGGTGCATTCACCCACCCCAGTGCCATCGGGGCGCAGGCAGGATCAGCCCCGGAGCTTTTCCTCCCCGCCGGCCACCCTGTGCCAACGCCTGGCGCGCACCGCGCTGGGTGCCAGCCCGGCTCCACGCCTGTTTGCCCGGTGGACAGGGGCGAGGATCTCACGTTCCCCTTCCCACCCAGCGCTGATGACAGATTACAGATTAGGCAAACGGCAGCCTCGCAGCCGGATATTTACATTGCCACTTTATATAACCCCGTGAGACGGCTGCAGCGGGTATCACCGGTGCCACGCAACCAAGGAAGGCGAGCACTGCCTCCCACCGCCCGAAGCGCCCCAAAACTTTATCCCGGCGATGCTCGGCGCCGTCAGGAGGGAGCGGCGGCGGCGTTACCTTCGATGCTCTTGGGCTCCTTGTCGAGGGTCCTGCTCTTGCAGCGCACGCCCTCGCCGCTGCCGTCGATCCAGACGTAGGTGACCTGCACCTGCCCGCCCTGGGGCAGCCGCATGTACTGCTCCCGCACCAGCTTGTTCAGCCTGGAGCTGTGCGACACCGACATGGCGACGGCCCTGCGGGACGGGAGCGCGCCGTCACCCCGCCGCCCCTCTTCCCCTTCTTTTGCCCCTCTTCCCCCCTTGCCCCCTCTTACTTTCCAGCCGGCCCCTCCGCCAAAGCGCCCCCCCGCTGTCCGTCACCCCCAGCCGGTCCCCTCGCTCCCCGTGTCCCCCCCCCCTCCAAATGTCCCCCCCCCCCCCCCAAATCTCCCCGCCGTGCTCGGCGCTGCACCCGCAGCGCTGCCGCCCCCCGCGGGACTCGAACCCGCGGCCCCGCCGCTCACCGGCCCCGGCGCTGCCCGCGGCCGCGCCCGCCGCGCTTTATAGGCGGGGGGGGGGCGGCGCGGGGGCGGCTCCGCCCGGGGGGGGGCGGCACCGAGCGGGGACCCGGCCCCTGCCGGGAAGGCGGGCAGGGCCGGGGGGTGCTTTTGGGGGGGTGCTCCGGGGTGTGGGAGGTGCTCGGGGGGCGGTGGGCGCTGGGTGAGGAGCCGTGGGGCACAGAACGGCCCCGGGACCACCGAGTGCAGCCCCCGGTTCTGCTCAGCACCCCCCCACACCAGCCCCTGTGTCTTGGAGCTCTGTCCAAACGCTCCTTGAGCTCCAGCAGCCCGGTGCCGTGCCCACGTCCCCGGGCAGCCTGTGCCAGCCCCGGACCACCTGTGGGTGCAGAACCTCTCCCTAACACCACCCTGACCACCCCTGTCCCAGCTCCGTGCCGTCCCCTCGGGTCCTGTCGCTGTCCCCAGGGAGCAGAGCTCAGCGCCTGCCCCCCCGCTCCTCACCCATCTTCCCCTCCGGAGCCCTCGCCATCCCCCTAGCATTCCCTTGGGTGCTCTCTGACAGCTCTACGTCCTTAAAAATAACGCATCCTGTTTATTCAAACTCTTTTCTACCACCTCCCTTCTGGCAGTTTGTTTCTGTAGGGTCGTCCCGACGGCATTTTGCCCCACAGCCCCGCTCCAGGGCAGGAGGCTGTGACAGAGGGCCCCGGTGGGTGCCACGCTCCTCCCCGGCCCCCCCAGGACCATACCCCCCAGGAATCCTGTCCTGCCCCTTGCATGGACAAACCATTGTGCTAAAACACAATATTCTACATTTTCAAGCACCAGAGAGTCGTTAAGGACCTTCAGAAGCAAAACCCGCCCGCCTGCAGCAGTGGCTCTGCTCCGACTCGCAGTCAGCTGCAAGAACCCAGCAAACAGGTGGGAGCTGGAGCCGACTGCTCCAATACAGCGGCGACTTCCAGCTATCGAGCTGAAACCAAATCTCAATTAGATTAATCAAACAGGCTGCTGCCTTTTTACTTCGCCGAAGATACGGCGTTGCAGGGCTCCCCGTTGTCCCGGCAGGCAGAACAAAACCGCCCCAGCGCACCGACGGCACGAGCGCGGCGCAAACAGCCAGCGCTGGCAGCTCACGGGCGTTATCTCAAATCCCGATAGTGTTTTTTGGGGGGAGGAGGGGAAGGATTTCAAATAAACCCCCAAAAGTCCCAGCTGCCAGAGCTGCAGGAGCACACCACAACCCCATACTCTTCCTTGTTTTTCCATTTTAAAAGAGGAGAAAATGCTTTAAAACATGCCCGGGCTCCGAAGCAGTGCGGGGCTTTGCTACCTCAGGCAGATTCATGCTTTCGGCTGTCTGACTCACCCCCAGGAATGTTTCTGTGCAAAACAGTGAAACATCTCCATGCCACCAGGGCAGCTAAAAAGCCCTCTTGCAGCAAACCCTCCCCTGCGCGTCCTCGCCGGGCACCCACCCGCAGCTCTGGTTTTCTTCTGGAGGTGTTTTGCTCCCGCAGGCAGATAAACAACCAGGAAGGCACACAAAAGCATCTGCGATTGCACAAGCACCAGGAAATGAGATCGACAGACACAGAGGCAAAACCTAATTAGCAATTTTGGTCCCCAGGTTGTGACATCAGCGGCACCTGGACGTCACCCGCCCCGCCACCCGCGGGTGCTGCCCCGGGGGAAGGAGGTCAGCGCCCAGGGATGTGCCCGAGGTTACCCGAGCGGCGGTGGCAGAGGGCACGGGGCTCCTCGGTGTCACCCTCCGTGCTGGGTGACACGCAGGGACTTTGTGCAGGAGCCCCTCAAAGCACGCGGCTCCGAACCAGCCACCTCCCTCAGCGGGGTGCTGTGGGGACACATCCATAAATCTGGCTGCGAAGCCCAAACGTTTCCTCGTTCCTGGCTGGAAATTGTCACAAACAGGGCGGCAGCCCAGGAGGAAGCGTGTGCCTGGGTGTGCGGCCCAGGCGGGGTCCCGGAGGTGTTCCCGAGGCGGCTGCGTGGCCGTGGGCGTGCTGGCCGTGTCACTGCTCCCCTGCCCACGCTGGGCTGCGCCGAGGCTCCCGCACGGGAACTGGAGCCCACGGGGGATGCAAGGGGCTGGTGCTGCACTTCCACGGCTGGGGGCGAGGAGGAAGAACCCACAGCCCCCATCCTGGGAAAACAACACAAACCTGGCCCCAGGAGCAGCCAGCACTGAGCCCCCCACGTGTTGCATGGGTCTAACACAGTGGTGATGCTTTCAGGTGAGCTGTGCAATGCCAGGGTTCAGCCAAGATCCACGCGTCCTCACTTTATGCCCAACAAAAGCTCTGGTTTTCCCTCCTGAATGTGCCCAGAAACACCCCAAAAGTGCATACACAGCAAGCTCAAAAATACAGAGAAACAGAACAAAACGCCAACTGCACTAAAGTCCAGTAGTAACTGTATGGTTCAGGGAGGAAAACTCATTTTTGGGCAGCTGGAAGTACCGAGCACCAAAATAGTTGCAGGGGGAAGGCAGAACAAACCCCGGTAATCCCTTCCCTGGTCAAAGCCCAGCCAGGCAGGGCAAACAGGGCGCGTTTATGGCTTGGGGCAGCAGGGACGGCTCCAGCCTGCAAGCGCAGGGTCCCACGCCTGCCCCAAACACCGCCAACGGGGCAGCTCACCAAATATTTGATGGATACCACAGCGTTGTTTAGCCACAAAAGCCTGCTAGGGATTTTAGCAAGGTATTCCTGCCACACAGTGTTAACACCTGGTTATTTGCATTTTGCTGTCCACCCTGGGATCAAGTCTTATCTCACCACGGTCTAATTCCAGCCATTTCCATAGCATAAACTCGACGGTACGCTAATAGCAACGAGCACAATTCCGACCTGGATCCCTGAGCCTCTTGAACCACCTTTTACCCTCCAGCCAACGAGCTCTGGGCTCTTTGCAAACAGCGGGCTCCTGCCCGCCCGCTCCGCGACAGGCACAGCAAACATCAGCCACCGCCGGGCACCCGGGCGAGGGATGCGTGAACAGCCCAAGGTCAGCGCGCCGGAGGGATGGAGGCAGGAGCAGGGATGTCCTTGTGTCTGTGAACGGTCACACATTAAATCTCCAGAGGACTTTGCAGAAGACTGTTTGGGGAGGGTTTTCTCCAGCTAGAGGACTGCAGGAGGAGCAGATCCCTGGTACGGATGAGCCATCACCTCCCTCATGGTGGCTGTGAAGCTCGGAGGTGAGCATGGGCTTGGCAGGGGTCGCACACGGCTCCATGCTGAGCCCCCTCCCCAGCACCTGGGTTTTGGGTTAAGCCACAGTCAGCAACCCCTGGGGAGCTCTGGCCGAGGCTGAAACTCTTCCAGGTTTTATCTCCTTGACTTTGAGGCTTTATCAGCCTGAGCGTTTCCCAGCCTTGCCAAGATACACCAAAGATATTATTAAAGCCTTTGCTTTATTAACAATAAAAGCCTTAGCAAATTTTCCAGGTTGAAAAACTTCAGGAACACAACATGCTCTACCAAGAATGGGTTAAACAGATACAAGCTGTGTGACTTTGGGCAAAGGACCCATCGCTGCCCACACCTTCCCCAGCCACAAGCAGCAGGGTGGGCACCTGGGGCTGGGGGTGCTGCAGCCTTGGGCAGTGGTCAGCCCCCCAGCGCCCAGACACAGCACAAAGCAGAGCTAGCAGGATGGAGAATTGGGTTTTTATTCAAAATTATCCTCCAGGAATCAGGGTGCTGCTCTGAAATGAGGGGTGCCCTGGTTTCATGGGTGAAATCTCCAAAGCACTGCCTGCAGCCCCAGGCAGGAGCGCTCCCTCTGCCCGCTCCAAACAGCACGTGCTGCTCTGTCCCCTGCCCAAACTGTTTGACGGGGAGATTAGAGGGAAGGCAAAGAGCAGGGTCGGCGTGGGGGAGCCCGGCACAAACACCATAAAGGGATTAGAGGGCAGGGGGCTGGGGGCGTGCGGGGATTTTCCTGCGCACCACTGGGGAAGGGGCGGATATCTACAGGTAGGGAAACACAAGGGGGATGCTGTAGGATGCTGGAGGTGGGTGTGCGCTCCCCAGCAGGTTTGCAATAACTTCCTGGGGCTGCTGCTGGGACGTGGCAGGATGTGGCCAGGGTGGGCCAGGTCAGCCCCGAAGGGTTTAGCAGGGGTGAGCCCGCTCTGGTGCTGAGGGACACGGCTGATCCGGCTGTCCCGTGGAGCTCACCCTGTTTGTGTGGCTGTGCTGCGGCACCACACACAAGCATCGCTGGGCGATGTCTCCTCGGGGGGGTGAAGCAGCATTTCTGCCTCCGCCACACGCTCACTTTTACACTTTTCCTACAAAACATCTGAAGTGACAGTTTGCATTCACAGTTAACACACATTTAAGCAACACAAATCTCGTTATGCCTGGATGTTTGCACCCAAACCACTTTCTCTTCATTCAAGCAGCAGTTACACCTTTTCCTATACACAAACGCACACACACATACACAGATAACTCCTTAGATAACTCACAGATAACTCTGCCGCACCAAAGCACAACCGGGCAACCCACCGTCCCAACTCAAATGGCACTTTGGCAGCCACCAGCCCTATTCTGGTAGCCCAGCTCCCAGCCTGGGCTCTCCCTGGGTCCATGAGCCTCCTGCTCAGGCTCACCCCAACTCACTCTCACCCTGATGGAAATTGAGAGACCCCAAATTGGGATTTTCCCACTTTTCCTCTCATCAAGCCCTGCTCTGAACCAAGCAAGGATGGATTTTGACCAGGTCCATGCTGTCCTCCAAGCTCCAAGTGCAGGCAAGGGGTAATTTTGGCACGGGATGAGCCTCTCCACCTCCAGATACGTGCTTTCTCTGGCACCAGCTGGATGCCAGCACAGCCAAGCCGTGTCCCTTCCCTGTGCATTGTCCGGGCTGGCTGGGGCAGCTCCGTGCCCAGCAGGTTTTGGAGGATGCCCTCCAACCGCAGGTGACCAGGAGATAACGCCTTGCAACACCGACTGACTGCGATGAGCCAGAGATGTGCTCAAGATCGCAGCAGGACCCAACTGCAGAGGCAGCGATTCATCACCAGCCTCACGTGAATGAGTCAGCCTCAGTGAGAGCCCCGGCTCCCACTCCTCACGCTGGGGGTGGTTTGCAGGAAGCTTCTGTAGATGGTTTTGGGGCTTATTTCCAGCTCCAGGGACACGCGGGCACTTGTTTCAGTAAGGTTGCTCCCAACAGGACGCAGAGCTTTTGCAAAGTCCCCGGGGCCCCTGCAAAGCCGCTGGCTCCTCCAGCCCTGGTGCCTGGAACAAACCCAACCGCCCTCCTTCAGCAGCATTTTTTTTTTTTGAATTTTCCTTTTTAATCCTACGGCAGTGACTTTAGGCTAAAGGGAAAGAAACTGGAGGAAAAAGGCAGACATGGCACTGGCACAGCCTCAGAGAGCTGAGGTGACAGGGTCTGGTCTCCAGCAGAACAGGGGGAGTTGCAAGTTGCCGACACGGGGAACACAAAGCGGCACCGAGCCTGGTCGATAGCTGAACACGAGCTGGGGGCTCACCCAGATCCCAGCTTTTTCTGCAGGGATGGGACCACCGCTGCCCTGTAAAAAAACATCCCCAGCATACATAACCATGTTTTATTTTTATTATTATTATTTTTAAACCATCGGCATTCATTTTAGCAAAACCAAACCTCCAGGCTCACCAAAACCCCCGTAACAACGAAGTGCTCTGAGCACAGCTGCCAAACAAGCACGTTAACCCTCTATACCCCACTTTAGTTATGATCAACAGCAAGGAACGCACCCAAGCACAAGGGTGAGTAGCACCCGCAGCCTCCTCGCCCAGCTGCCTTCCCAGCCCGTATCCTGTTTGGCAACCCAAATTTACAGCCTTACACAGATGCAAAGCTTTTTCACTTCCCTCGCCACTTGTGCTGAGCCTTTGCTGATGTCAGCCCCTGCACTCACAGCAGCGTGACTTGGTTTGCCAGGGTCGGGGACGGACAGACTTCAAGAGAAAACAGGAGCAGGTATTTAGTTGCTGTTTTTGGTGGTGTTGACCCCAAAATGGTGCTTTTCTCTGCAGAAGTAACATTATCTCTTTGCAACCACATGATTTCAGGAGCTGGATTTTTTTTTTTCTGTAAAGTTAATTAAGCACTTTAAAGGCAATTCTTGCAGCCTGTAGGATTTGGCCTTAGATACACAGAACCTTGAGGAGGTGCCCTGTAGTGCTCTGAGGCCATTAGTGCAGCAGGGGAGAAATTTCTTTGGCAAAAGCTTTATTTTGTTTCTTCTTACCACTGAAGGCCACCTCACTGCAGCCCTTTGCACAAACACGTTGCTTTTGCCAAAAGTTGGCTTTGAATTAGCCCGGAGGAAAGCAGCCTGGTGTGCATGAGTGCTTTGGGCTTGTGGGCGTTGAACCTGCCCAGGCTGCAGCTCGCTTCTTGTGGGGTGCCCGCCCTGCCCAATTTAAAACAAACGTGCCAACCCTACAAACTCCCTTGTTCTAGGAAAAGGCTCACTAAGAACTTTATTTTGGCCTGGTTCAGCCCATTTTACAAGCAGTTGTGTTTGAAAGGCGTTTCTGTTGTTCCCTAGCACAGCATCTCCATCCACGTTGGCTTTATTCCCAACGGGAGATGCTGCTGGTGCAGGTTTGCTTTGCTGCAATAGCAGCGCTTGGCCCAGAGCTCCCTGCCCCCTTGGGTGCCCATCCTATGCCTTCAGCCCAAAATTCCCCTGATCACTATGAAGCCCAAAGTGAAGCCTATTCCATCGCCCAAACCTTGGGAGCACTGCCCAGCATCACCCAAGGGCACGCTGGTGACGCAGCCATCAGTTGCCGCCTGCCTTTCGGGACTTCTGCTGCTGGAGCACATGGCACAAGTTTGGTGCCCGTGCACTTACCCCAACCTGGTTGATTAGCAGCACGTTGCATTTCCAGCTGCAAGGGAGCAGAGCAGGCAGCATCACTGCTCCCTCTCCTCCTTCGGTGCCTGCACGGCCGTTGCGTTGCCTCCTGCCCGGCCGTAGCGGGGCTCTGCAGTGAATCACTCCTCGATTCCACCTCCAGCTGCTGGCTCAGTAATTGCTCCTGGCTCACAAGCACCAAAGACAAACGGTCCAGGACCGGCCAGGCTCTGTAACAGGCTGCGTGCCTCCAAGCCTAATTACTGGTGTCATTTTGTGCTGTGCGTGCGTTCAAGCTGCTGCTGAAATGGGTGCTGCCTTCTCGTGCTGGGTCTAAAGCTACAGGGCCACAAGGCATCAGGGTAAGTCACCAAAAAACTTCAAACCCTCCATGTCCTTCTCTGCCCCTTGCAGCCAGACCCCACCACCGCTCCCTGCCCCCTCTGCTAATGACCCCATGGAGCAGCCCCTGGGGAGCTCGGCCATGCTGCTGCACCAGGAGCGGCCCATCTCCTTCTGCATCTTCCCTGCCCCAGACCTGGGGACGTCCCAAATCATCTTCAAGGGCTTTGGCCCCATCCTGCCTTGAACACATCCATCCCCTTCCAGCTCCCCTGCCCTCCCTGCACCGTTTGTGAAGGAGCAGAGCAGGGCACCAGGGACAGTCCCCAGGGTACCGCCAGCTGAGACCCACCAGCACCCCCCACAACCCTCCCACATCGCCACCTCTGCAAAAAGCCAAAATAACACCACATGCAGCCCTTACCAAGCTGAGCCCAGGGCTAGCACCATGACAGCTGAGTCCTGCAGCCCTTCATAGCCCCCGGCACCATCAGGATCCCTGCTCCCTCTCCCCAGCTTTGTGCCCTGGGGCAGCACCTCCCACCCCCAGCTGTGGGACATGATCGCCCTCATCCCACACCTGCCCCAGCTGCCTGAGGTTTGCTGCAGCCTTCAGGAGTGGGGGATGTCGGGGAAGGGTGCTGGGTGGCTGGGACGTGATGATCTGGGGGGCTAAAACACAGAGCTTTGGGACTTTTGGAAGCTCCACTGTTGATTCTTCATCACTAGAAGGAACAAAGGACGGGTGGATGGATGGAGCTGCGTGTGGATGGACAGATGGATGGAAGGAAGGAAGGATGGAAGGAACGAAGGATGGATGGATGGATGGATGGATGGATGGATGGATGGATGGATGGATGGATAGAGCTGCATGTGTGGGTTTATGGCCCCAAACTCAAGCCTTACGTGTTGTTGCTGGGGTGTTCCCACATCCTTTTTTTCCTCCTCCTGTGTGAACCCTGTGAATTCAGCTCTTCACTTCAAACCCCCCCGCTGTCCATCCCCAGGACAGGTGACAACCCTCAGCAGTCAGGCAGGGAGGGAAGCCGAGGCACAGCACACTGGGGTCTCGCAGCCGGCTGGAGGAGGTGTGTGGTTCTTTGTTTTTTCCTCCTTGAAAATAGGAGCCTGCCTCCAGTCTCACACAACGCTGTTCTCCTTCCTCTGCTTTCCTTTCCTGCTGCCCTGAGCTCTGTTTTCCCAGCTGTGTGGGTGCAGGAGCAGGGATGAGATTGCACTGATGGGGGATGCCCTTGCCTGATCCTCAGTGCAGGCAAGCAGCCACGCACCTGCCCCACAACCCAGGCTTCCCCGTGCTGATGCTCGGAGGGGACATCCCTGTGTTCCAGGGACCTGTGGGCACCGATGGTGGCACTGATAGTTTTGACTAATCCTTTTTAGCTGGATTGGGTTTGGAAAGGCTTCACAATGAGGAGAAAATAAATGTTGTCTTCTTCTAGGGGCCACCAGCGAGCATTCCTTTCCCAGCAGGTGTGGATCTGGGTGGGTTTTGTCTTAGTTCTGTTGAGGTCTCCCCAGCCTGGTGGACACCACGAGCCAGCTCGGCGTGTGGCTGGGCAGCGGGACAGGATTCAGTGAATGGCTTTTGTTAACCAGAAATGATGCCAGGGACATCTAAAGGCCACTCTCCACACAAATCCCTCTTGTAAACATTTCTTCCACATAAGCACCCGTTGGCGATCAGCCCCAAAGTGCTCAGAGCCCTCTCACCAGGACCGCAGCTTTGGGCCCAGCTTTGTTTGTGTTGGAAGCAGCAGAAGGCACTGCAAAGCTCCCTGTTTGCAGGGCTCGAGGGACACTCAGCATTTAAGTCTCTTGCCCCTGGCTCCATGCAATCACCCCCAATGCCCAGTCTGCAGATTTTCCATTTTCTGTTTTGTGTTCAGAAATAAACTTGAAAAAGCACCTCATTCCCTCCTGGAACACCCCTAATTAGTGATGAGAGCAGAGACTGCAACCCCTGCAACTGTTCTAAAGCTGATTTAGTGATTTACAGCCCCAGCTCTTGGTTTCTGAGCTGCTGGAAGAGGAAGCAAGCTTTCACAACAGCACCAAGCCAAGACAGCATCCAGTAAATGCCGTGGCGGGGATGAGCTGGGCTTTGGCATGGTGTGTTCATCCAGGCTGTGGTTGTGCGTTATCATCTCACAAACAGGAAGCCTGCTTGCAAGTCAACTACTAAAAATGTGGGGAAGCGGCCATCGGCGCTGCCGGGTGAGCAGGTTCTGGCAGCGCTGGTTGCCCACGCGCCAGCACGGAGCTGCTGGGCTCCTAACGCAACGCAGGCAGCATGTCCCAGCCCCGTGTGGCAGGCGAGGCCAAGGGCTTTCCCCAGCCCACGTCAGCAGTGTCCTTCCTCCCACTGTGCCTGCCGGGATGGCGCAGGAGGGCTCCCACGTCACGGGAACACCTCACTGTGGCTCGTCGTGGGCTGGCACCGTTTAACGTGCTGATGGGCTGGTATCTCCCCAGGGGAGGGAGGGGTCGAAGCAAAACTGGGGAGTCTGCGGAATGAAGTGTTTGCACCTGAAGCGACTGCCGTCTGCTGAAAACTTCGCTGTTTGGCTCTCCAGGGCAGAGCCCATCTGTAGCAACCCCGCTCCCATGCACACAATTTGCTGCTGCAGCACCACGCATTGCAAACCTCAGTGCAATGTGCCATACAACACACCATACAAGGCGAAACCATGCAATCAAACTGCAATGCAAACCTCAGCACCACGCTGAGCACCGTGCTTTGCAAAGACTGACACATGGTTTGGGTTTGGTGTCAGCTGGGAAGAAACCACTGGTTTAATCCAGAGGTTAAACTAAGCTGCACTGTGGAAAGGCACCATCCACTCATGCTCCAAGACGTTTCTGTGGTTTTTAGTGCTTTAGCAAACTCCTCACCCCCTTTGCTGTGCTGCTCAGCGAGCTTAAATACAAAAAGATAAACTAAAAGCTGGTGGATCTGCATGGGACCAGGATCTCTATGCCTCCAGGTTGTACAGAGGGACTTGGTGCCATGGTGGTTTTCTGGGCTTGGGTTCACCAGGGCTTGTCCAGAAGACCATCATGCTCTACAGAAAATCAGCAGTGGTGCTCCAGTCAGGCTTTTGTTCTTGTGCCCACCTTTTACCCTTGAGTGCAAGGACTCCAAAGCTGTGCTGAGCACGGGAAGGTTGTTTGGAGGATGAGGGATGCTGAAACAAGACCGCCTGCAGTGGGCTCCAGGCCTGAACTCAGCTAAAAGCCACCACAGAACTGCCTGTGGCTGTTCGCTAAATGGTCAAAAGGATTTGGGAGACCAGTAATAGGATTACAGAGCCTGCTCCTTTGGTCACCACTGTTCACATGAGCTCAGTCATTAACTGAACCCTTTACACTGTTCATCCTGGCCCAGTGATGCTCTGCCATGTGCACAGGGAGTAGGACCTGATAGCTCTTCCCTGCCTTAAAAAAACAAAAATAAAAACAAAACAATACAACAAAAAACACGATTGTTAATCACAAGCTGCTTCTGTGCACGTTTAACAAATGGCCTTATGAGAGGTTCATGCTGGGGCCAGTCTGCAAAGACAGGGCTAGAGCAGGCCACTCAGCCGGGCCTGCAAAGGCTGGGCCAGGCAGGGCCGCAGCCTTCACCCAGGGCCACGTCCCAACCTGGACACGGGCGTTCATTGCTGGTCACAGCCTGTCACACTCCTGCTGGGCTTCGGTTCCCCTCTCCCCTTCAGCCCAGCGACAGAGAGTTGGTGGAAGGAAACCCCCATTTGCTGCCCCCAGCCCTTGGCCACATTTCAGGGGTGAACCAGAGCTCAGAGCTGGGGGGAACCAACATGAGCTTAGACTGGAGTGAAGGAGATGGCATCAAGATCCTGAAACCTGGAAGTGGTAGAAATCGATGGTCCGAAACCATCAGCATCTTCACCTTTGCTCAAAGCTAGAAACAAACGGTGTCTGCCTTGCGAACCAGGTGCCTGGTGCGGCATTTGGGTGAGGCTTCAGATCCAGTAAAGGTGCAGCTATCAAGCAGTGATAACCTACATTTAACTAAGTAATAGTGTGGTTGTGCGCCTCATAAGTGCACGAGCTCATCTCAGAAAGGTGTAAGAATCATCTTAAAACATCAAAAGCTTAAAGGCAGTCTCCTTATAGCAAGCGAATAGGGACCATGATCCCAAAAGATTCCTTAAGATCAAACACGTCTGAAACGGACACAGTACTCGAGAACAGGACACATTACTCTAGGCCACACCTGGAGCGCTGGGGCCAGCTCTGGGCCCCACAGAACAAGAAAGACCTGGACGTGCTGGAAGGAGCCCAGCAGAGGGCCACCACGATGTGGAAGGGCTTGGAGCCCCTCTACTGCAAGGGGAGGCTGAGAGCTGGGACTGCTCGGCCGGGAGAAGCGGAGGCTCAGGGGGGATCTCATCAACATCTATAAATACCTGAACGAAGGCACAACAAAGAGGGAGCCAGGCTCTTTTCCATGGTGCCAAGTGCCAGGACAAGCATCATAGACTATCCCAAGTTGGAAGGGACCCACAAGGATTGTCGAGTCCAACTCCAAGAGGCGCTGGGCAGAAACTGGAACACAAGAGATTCCCCTGGTCATCAGGGAGCATTTATTCGCTGTGCAGGTGATGGAGCACTGTCACAGGTTGCTCAGAGAGCTTGTGGAGTCCCCTCCTTGGAGATCTTCTAAAGGCACCTGGATGTGGTCCTGGGCACCCTGCTCGGGATGGCCCTGCTGGAGCAGGGGTTGGACCAGAGGGACCCAGTCATGCTGTGATTATGTGAAATGGGATGCTTTCACTGCAGTTACCAAATACTAACAGCTCAAACCCAGAAAAGAGGATTTGTGATCATGCTTATGGTAGAGTTGGGTTTTTAAATGTAGGATGAGATAGAGTCACATGCAAGACTGCAGACATGTTTTGGTGCCCAAGCATTGGCTGTAGCTGTACTTGCCTGAACAGCTGCTGGTATTCAAGCCAGCTGTCCTGGCTGAATTACTGACTGCCAGTTCATTAAGAGCAGGAAGGTGAATGTTGACCAGGAAAGCATTTTGCATCAAAATTATTCAGGCTATGCTCCCTGGTGGAACAAAAAGGGATTATCCTGATGTGGTTCCTCCCCATCACTTGCTCGCCTGGGTTTTGAATATGAGTCTTCAGCTTTCTGTTGGCCACTTTGGCAAATGCTGTGATCGGGGACAGGGACAGTCACCCTTTCCACAGGCACATACAAATGCCTCCTCATTTATGTATCAGCTCAACACAAAAATATTTCCTCCTTCAAGCAGGAGCCCGAAACCAAGCTGCTGCTCGCTGCCACCCACATGCCCATGCAAGGCAGGACTATGAAGCTTGCCTGGATGTTGCAATAGGACCCATCCAAGAGCAGCATTACTAACAGTAAGGAACAACACCTTCCGTCTGATCACGCAAGGGATTGACTATCATTATAGTCACAAATCAAACTAAGCTGCACAACTCCCCCCTGGAAGGCAGGCAGGCAGGGATTAGCCAAAGAATTAATTAGGAGAGAGAAGCAAAGTTAGAAAATGAGTCTCCTGGTCACTTCTGGGTGCCCTTGGTAGCAGTTTCCAGGATGACTGCATTATTTATTGGGTTCTGCGGGCAGTCAGCTGGCCACAGCTCCGCTGATGGACCAGAAGGGAAGGCGCAGGCATGGAGGCAGATCCAACAGCTGAGACATCCAAATCCAACCTGAAGTGGGGTACTGGGAACCAAAACCTTGATGAAAATTCCAACCACAGCCCGGTTCCTCTTAGGTGATGAGGTCTTGCTCCCTGTTGTCCTGCCAGCAGCAGACACTACAGCATCTTCCAGGAAATCCAGACAAAATCGAGATCTCTGTGCCTGGCTTTGCTCATACAGAAAGTAAGCTGTGGGCATGATCTGCGGCTGTAGGTTTTCAGTTGAAAGAGGCAAGACAGAAAAAGGAAGGGCAATTAGATGCATTTCAGAGATGGAGAAGTGAAATTTGGATCCAGTCTCATGCTCACAAAGTGTATAGCAAAGCCTAAAAATAAACCCTGAACATTCAAGCCATTGCCTTATACCCAGCCAGCCTCTCCTCTCTCTGCCTCCTTCTTTGCCATGGTTTGCCACCCTATAACAAAAACGTGCTCAAATGTGCAGCTCTGTTTATTCAGCACAACTCTGCTTGGCTGGGTCTGTTTTACAGAGAGGTGAATTGAGCCAGGGCACAGGGAAGGGCTGGAGCACATGACCCCAGGGGAAGTGACATTACAGCTCTGCCCACTCTTTTAAGTGCTATTTTTGCACCTCACTTTCCATTATGAGTTTGGAGCTGCGGCAGTCAGAGCCTCCAACACTCTCACATCCTCCAGTGTGAAACCCGGTTTAAAAGAAGCCCGCTCCCCCACAAAATTATATACATTTTAAAAGTTATACTGTATTTCTAACCTGCAGACACCCTGAGCAGCCCAAGAACTGCCGGCTCCTCCACCTCGGCTGACCCAGCAGCCAGCTCAGCAGTTCTGCCCCCACGAGCTCAGGCTCTTCCACTCCCCCTGCTCCTGCAGCAGAGAGCAGCCACTTCCCACCACCCCGAGGGAGAAGCCACTGCCCTGGGGCTGCCATGCTCCCAGAGCACAGGCACCCATCTGCATGGCGCGATGGAAGAAGGAGAAGACCATGAAGCACAGTTCCCTGCCGCAAGGTAAAGGTGCCAAGGATGAGAGCAGCCACAGGGCTGGGGGCTTGCCAGGCAACGTGCCCGAACAGGACAAGCACGGCCTTTGCGTTCAGGCTCCAGGTTTCTGCACCCTTTACCCAACACTTTTGTTCTCCCTTGCTGCCACTCAGAGGGGGGTGAAGCAAGTTCCTTGCAGGCTTTCAGCCCAGCCTTTGTGGGACAAGGGCAGACTGACGAGAGGGGCGCACACAATCCTGTTCCTGAAGACCTTCCAACAGACTGAGTCCAGATTTCCTACCAGGCTGATGAAGCACCTTTCCCCATCCACACACCTCCGGCCTGTACCCCTTATCCGTGGCTCAATATCTGCCACTTTGTCCTTCCATCTGGAAAGAGAAAATGCATGGGTAAGGGGGAGCCTGGCCCCAGCCCGGTGGTGCATGGGGCTGGGGAGATGCTGGTGCCCAAGGGTGCCTGGACAGGGGGCATTCTGTGGGTGCTGGGACCTGCACCCTCCTCAGCTCCGCGCACACGCAGACCCTCCTCCCCAAAAAAGCACAAAAACATTCACAGTCAGGAATTCACAACAGTTTTCACTGGACTTTCTCCTGATTTATGACTTGAGGTGTAAATTCGCTCCCTAATCCCCCCTTGTACCCAGCAGGGCTTGGCTCTTTCAGCACTCTCAAGAAACTCATGTACGAGAGGTCCAACCAGCTGGGGTACGGCCAGGAGCTGTGCATAGTCAGAGCTTCCTTACAGCCCAGGGAGCCCCTGCCTGCAGGAACAACCCCTTGGTGTCACTGGGGGAACACAGAGAAACCCCCAGGTCCTGCAATGTTGCCAGGCTGAACTGCTGCTGGTAGCTCTGGGGACCTGGGACAGAAAAAAGGAGGGAGAAGCTCAGGGTTCAGTTCTTCAGCATCTGCCCTCGGGGAGCTCCCAGCTCCCTGCCACACTCACTTGGTGCCCCAGTGTTTGCGGAAGGAGTCAGCAAAGCTCTTCTTAAACTTGTCATTGGCAAACACATAGATCAGGGGATCCAGGCAGGTGTTTGCCATGGTGAAGACCCAGCTGATGTAGTAGGCAACTTCCACTTGGTGCAGGAGCTTGCAAGACATGTCGTAGTACTTCACAACGACGCCTATGGTCCTGCAGACGTGCAGAGGACCAAAGCAGATGGCAAAAATCACCAGAGACACCGTTATCATCTGCAGAGACCTGTTCTTCATCTTCTTACCTCTGGAGCTTCTCTTGGCTGCTTTAGCAATGGCAGCTGCTAGCAGAGCACCGCAGGTCAAGGAAACAGCAAAGGGCAGGAGGACAGAAAACACAACCACAACCATGTTGTAGACTAAGTAAACAGAGGACAACTCCGACTGGTGAATATTCAGGCATCTTTCTGAGCCATCAATAACCGAAGTTTTAAGGACGAAGAAAAAAGGGAGCCCTTGGACAAAGAGGACGAGCCAGACGAACAAGCACAGCTTTCTCAAGAAGGTTTTCTTCTTCCAGAGGGACTTGCTCTTGTACCGAACAACCACAAAGTACCGGTGGATGCAGATGAGCGTCAGGAAATAGATGCTGCCGTACATGTGGGTGCTGTGCAGGAAGACTTCGAGCTGGCAGAGAAATTGGCCAAATGGCCACTGGTTGTCAAGGCTGAGGTAGGAAATCCGGAGTGGAGCAACAGGGATGACGGCGATGTCTGCCAGGACCAGGCTGAACTGGAGGATCATGCCCGAATCCCACTGCTTGATGTGGAAGCAGAAGACCCAGAAGCTCACGCCGTTCAGCAGGATGCAGCCCAGCAGGAGAAGGGTCCCCAGGGCAGGGATGGCGGGGTGCAGCCCCTGGGGCAAGCAGTCCGAGCTGGTGTTCATGAAGGCGAGCGAGGCCAGCAGCTCCTCGGACACCTCCGTGCTGACCTGCAAGGGTTGGGGTGGAAGAGAGAAAGCAGTGAAACCACCCGAGCTCATCTTCTTGCACACAAAGGCTGAGCTGCATCAGAGGCGGGTTTTCAAACACTGTCGCTGAGGCTGAAGATCTGTGGCCAAACAATGACTATTAATTACCACAGGCACCACAGAGGAGGCCTGGCAGGTGCAAGGGGCCACGTCCTGCTCTTCACAAGCAAGCACGACCTCGTGGTAATCGGACCTGACCCCGCCACGCTCAGCTTGGCTTCCTCTGCTTGTGCTGCAAAAGAAAGAGAAAAGGCAACAAAGGAACCACAGGAGCAGCTCACAAGTTCACTGCTACTAACTGCTCACAAGAGAAGATGAAATGAATGATGCTGTCACTGCCTGGCTCCAAAAGCCTCTGCATTTAAAATCCCTTGCAAGAGCCCAGCATCACCCACACTACAATCATTTAGCAGGTTTTGTTACAGCGCAACTGGCAAGCGGCCGACTGAATTACCCCACCTTCTGCTGCCAGACTTCACCGCCCGGCAGACAGAGCAGCTCCCGCACACCCACCCCGCTCAGCTGCCGCATCTGAAATCCTCGCACTGCCCGCCAAGCACAGCGGGACACCCCAGCAGGTGCAGGGCGCTGCACAACCTGGCCCAGGGAGCAGCTCCGGTGTCTGCCTCCAGGAGGGAGGACCATGGGGCTGCTGCTTCTGCTGCTCTCCACCCCGCTGGGTTTGTGCCTTTTAGGTCTCGTTATTTACTGCACAAGGAGCTGGGGGCTGCCCAATGCCATCCCGGGGCTGTGCTTTCAGCCAACAACACTCGCCACCGTGGGATGACCCGCACTGCTGTCCCGCTCCTCGGCAGCAGCGATGGTGGGGCGAGGAGCAGGACCACCACAGCAGTGCCGAGCCTGCTCCTTTTTGGCACGCAGCCTCCGAGCCCTTCGGGGTCTCACCAGCAGGAAAACTTTCCCCAGCCGCTTGGGAGCCTCAATCCTTACCTGGATGAGCCTGAAGTCAGACGCTTTTCTTTGCCTAAGTTTAAGCACTTGGCTTTAAAGCCTGGCTCTCTGGGAGCCATCGCTCACGCTGCCTTTAGGGTATGAGCCCACCACTCCTGAGCATCCCCCGGTGCTCAGCGCCGCTCTGGGATGCAGCCCCTGTGCCCAGGGATGGACCACAGGGAGAAATGGGGCGTGAAGGTGTTTTCACAGCTGATGCATTTTCAGGCAAAGGCACCTTTGGTCTCTCTTGGATTCTGTCGTCCAGAGAAACCTGCGATTAAACCAGACCTTTCTGTTTGCTCAGGACTGGCTGGATGTGGTGGGTGATGGATATGGCCTGAGAGGCTCAGAAAGGGCTGAGAACCAGCCGCCCACAGGGTGCCACCTCCTCACTGCAGCCTTTAACTCTCCTTTTGGTGAAAACAGGAGTTTAAACCCATGGGCACTATGGGTTAATAACCAGCACTCCGCTGGTTTAGCCAACACCTAAAGACAGTGCCTTCTAATGCAGAAATGTGTATGGCTATCGCAGACACACCTTTGCATTAACAGTTTGCTCACCTCTGTCTTTTTTGCCCTAGAAGTGAAGCTTTCCAAAATTAAGCATTGTTTGTAAATCAGTTTTTGTTGCTGCTATCATCCACAAGGATTTGCAACCGATCCAGAAAACCCAAACCAGGGCTGCCCCGTTGCAGAGAGCTGGCGACAAGCAGAGCCTTTCCTTCCTTCCCGGAGCAGAACCACTGCAGCTGCAGTGACCAGCCTGGCTCTGGGGGTAGCAAACACCCCTCAGGCTCCTCGGCCTCACTTTCCCTGTGCTAGTGAGGGCTGGGATTGATGCCTGGGTTCACCCTGCCCTCTAGAAAGTGAGTTTACATATAGGCAGTAATTTCTTCATGAAAGAAACAGAGCCTCCCTCCTCTGAGTAAGAGGAGAAATTAAAAGCAGTAAGAAGAAAACAAATAAGAATTACTCAAAAAAAAAAGAAAGAAAGAAAGAAAGAAAAGCAATCAGAATTGACTTACCAAGGAAATGCAGAAAAAAAATGAATTTTCACTTACCTTGAAGGTGAATCACACAAGCCATTAACCATACACTTACCTCAAAAACAGCGCTAAGGATCAGAGCAGGACCTGGAGAGGAGGAATGCAGAGCAGCACCCAGCCCTGCCTCTCAGCACAGCAGGGATTTTGCTCCTTCTTTATGTACAAAATTCCCCTGGTTTAGCCCGTCACCCAAAGGCGAACTCCTGCTGCTCCACCCCAGAGAGCTCTTTGGGGCCAGAGGGGAGCGGTCCCCACGGGTCACGCCAGGGCTGGTGGCACCGCGGTACTTGGATCCCTCCCTGCGCCCAGCCACCCGGGGATTTCTCTGGCTTGACATGGAGGGGCAGGACTTCTCTGAGCCATTTCAAGGCAAAAGGGAAGTTTCTAAGAAAGCGGTGGTTTGGAGCACAGCCTGCAGCCCACGGAGCCTAATCATAGCAGTGGGACAGCATCGACCGCAGTCTGAGCTGCACGCGGGGACTTCCACCTGCAGCACTCTGCAGCGCCCCACGAGAAGCCTTGAGCGAGGGCTGCGGCGTGGCTTACAGTAAGTACTTTGTTCGTTTCTTATTTTATTCTTTTTCTTTTAAAGCACAGAACGTGGCCGCGGGGCTGCCTCCGGGCTGGCTCTGGTCTCTGTGGAGCCCACCGCCTCTGAGCTCTTTGCCATCATCAGCTCCCACCGCAGGAGCGCTCCTCGGGCAGGAGCTTCCCCGACACAGCTGCAGAGCAACCTGGATATTTGTGTGAGAAGGGAAAAAAAAAAAAAAAAAGGGAAAAGAACAAAGCAAAGCCTACAACCATCCAAAACAAGACTCTGGATTGCAGCCACATGTTCCTCTGCGGAAAAGACAAGAAAACAAGCATTTGTGTTACAAGTTCAGCATTCGAAGATGCTTTTAGCCCTACTGAGTCACCGCTTACGCTGCCAGCAGCCACTGCCTGTGCTGGCTCCCAGGCTGCGAAAGCCGTGAAGAGACATGTAAGGGCTGAACGAGAAAGGAGATGATGTAAACAAGATGTATGTAAAAGAGTTTATTGGAAGGAAACAGGAGGGTATTTACAGGGATAAATCCAGCATGTGATCAGCAAAGCAAGGCATTCCTGTCCCTTCCCAAGGGTGCGGCCCTTTGGACATCTCGGTCCCATTTGGGGCCGCCTGCCCTGCTGAGGCTGGGAGCCCAGCCATGTCCCGCACCACTCCAGGAGTTAAGGTACACACCTCTGCATGCTGATCGCTCCCAGCAGATTCCCCCAGACCAGCAGAAGGGCAGGCAGAGCACCCAGCCACGTCCCCCACAGGCTGGGGGCAGGCTGAACGCCAGGAAAGCAAAGCCCCCACCACCCAGAAATGCTTTCCCACTGTTATTCCCCCCCCGACATCTTCTCTTCGTTTGTTCTGTTCTTTGTGGACGCACCTGTGTGTACTGGGACAGGCAGTGGATGCCTCGGGGATAGCCGCAGTGTCCCAGAGCTGAGGCACATCTTTGCAAGTTTATCCTTTGGGATGTGCAGAAAGCAGGTTCCTTGCTACTTCTAGCTCCTTTCTCAAAAAAATCTCAGAACTGAAGACAAACTCCACCTCACAAGGCCAGAACTTCATCTCCTGTAGGAGCAGAGGTCTGCATCCAAGCTACTTTCCAGCTTGCCCAGGCATCTCAGGAGCAGGGTGCCTCCAGCTTCCTCCTGCTCGGGCTCCGGGTGTCCCACTCAGGCACAGATCTCTGCCCTCGCCCAGGCGCTTCCTGCAAGCTTCAGCAAACGCAGCCCCCACCGCAGGAGCGCCTCGCACACAGCCGGGAAGCAGACGGACATGCAAATGCAGCAGGTGGCTACTTCGGCATAAGGAATGCCTGGTTCTGAGTCCCTTTCCTATCTACTGCTGGATAACGCGTCTGCGAGCCTGAGTCAGGCTTATAAATGGTTGGCAACAAGAAAAACAGGCTGTGTTTGAGCCAAACGTTATGTTCAGCAAACAAGGCAGTCAGTTTTGCCCTGAACATTTGCTGTTAGGAGCCTGGTGTCAGAATCCTGCCAGCGCTCAGAGATTCCCAGTTCTGCACATGACTGTAAGCAGGGCGGCAGGACGCGAGGACTGACTCTTGCCTCTAAAATCTAATTTTATGTCTAAATCACAGACTAATAAAAGAGCAATACTGTATTCTTTTGCCATCTATCTGCTCATTAGAAAGTCACTTTTACATTTGCCTCGACTGCTGGGAATGCTGCAAAGAAATCTAATTACAAGGTCATTGCAGCAAATTGCCTTCAGTGGCATAGCTCTGAGTCACCAGTTCAGGGTGCTTTCCTTCCTCCAGCCCAGAGCCACCCACTCAACGGTGGTGACGAAAAGCAGAAAGAACGTACAGACCCCCGTGGCTGAGACTTAACAGGGAGCCAGCATTTCCGCAGCAATGAGTGCCATCTCTTTGGGTGCTGCTGTGGAAGCACGTCCCTCTGGGGCTCTGGGGACGGGTCACCAGCGGGACACCAAAGCCTTCCATCACTTTGGGCAACGCTGCTCACCAGCCACGCAGCCCTCGGGTGGGCGAGAGGAGACTGAAACCCTTTGGAGGCTTCCCACGGCTGCCCAAGGAGCAAATTTCATTAATTTCATTCTGCCCCAAAGCAACCTGCTCTCCATCTACCCAGCCCTTTGGGAAGAAGAAAGAAAAGTCACCTCGCTGCGCTGGGTGCAAAAACCTCATCCGGGGCCACTGCTGCTGGCTGGGGGCACCTCCCCAGCCCCTCGCCACGCAGCGCTGGGTCCCTGCGAGGAAGGGGCTCTTTCCTTCTCGGCCACACCAGGCTCAGGGGAAGGAGAAAGCTGCAGGGCACAGCTCACGGTGCCTATGAGACACTCTCCCACTGGCTGCTTCACAGTAGTCGGTGTGGGCCGCACGAGGGGTGGTGTCTTCGAGCTCGGGAGGCTCTCCCCATGCCCCCCGACAGACCTCGGGGCATCCTCACGCCTTCCTGATGATCCGTCCCGGTTTCCTCCAGTCCCGGTACCGCTCCCTGCGCACCGAGTGGACCAGCGGCCTGGAGAAGCTGGAGTGGTTCGGTCTGGTGGCGCTGCTGGTGAGGAGAAAAGTGAGACAGCGTCAGAGGCGTGGGTCGGAGCCAGGGACATGTCCCCTGCATCTATGCCCGGACCTCAGAGACCAAGGGGTGGCAGCTGCAGGGGTATGCGCTGAAATTCCCTGCAAAAAGGGGGGCATGGGGGTGATCTCTGGGGCTGGCAAGTAGAAATTTCCCCTCTTTCTAGATCCTGCTCAGCACCGCTCCTCCTGTGATCCCCAATAACTCCCCACCGTGCCCACAAGCAGCAGAGGGGGCTGGTGGAGCCGTGACCCCTTCTGTGGCCGAGGAAAACAGAGCTGGTGAAATGCTGTGAGCGGGAGAAAAAGCTGCTTTACGCCAGAGCTCGTTACTATTCGCCATCCACAAAAGGAGGACGAGCCCTGAAATCCCTGCCTGTGCTGCAAGTGCAGCCAAGAGACAGCTCTGTCGTGTCCTAATTAGCTTGCTGGTTTATAACTTCATTTCCTAATTGGTTTTCAGATTAATTACTTTAAACTGGCAGGCTGGGGAGGTGGCAGGAGGCGAAGCTTCACCTGACAGTGCCAGCCTCCTCTCCCAGGGAGGTCTGGCTTCTGGGGCTGAGCTCTTACAGGAAGGCTTTGGGTGACCTTCTTGGCAACGCCTGCAAATCCTAAAATTCAATAATCCCCGAATCTTGGATGGCACCAGCCCCTTGCTCACGTTGCCCCTGGCAGGAGGTGGAAACGAGCAGCACAGAGGCATTCAGGGCAGGATGCAGCTCCGTGGCTGCCCGCGCTGGGACCCGTCGGCCGAGCTCGCCCAGGCACTGAGCTACGCACACTCAGCCCCGTGCAGGTGTGGGCGTGCGGCCACTTTCTATCCCCTAAACCAACGCAGATGCCGTGGTTTTCTTGGTGCCAGGGCTGCATCAGCTGCCAGCAGACGGGTGACCGGGGCTGGCAGGAGGCTGCTGCGGGCAGATGGTGCCTGGCCCGGCGCTGAGCCGCGTGGTGGGAAAGCCGCCTCTGAGCTGGCTGGCGCTGCCCCTGCCCTGCCGATGGAGCTCTACAGATGTGAAAACCATTTCTGAGCGCTTCCTAAACCCAAGAATATACTGAAGGGTGAACGTCTGGCACCAGCTGTGCTCTCTGAGCACTGGGAAACCTGGCCACAAGGGCTCATCACCCGAGAAAGCTTCACCAGGCGCTGCCTCATCGCGGCAGCGTGTAGCGGCCACCACGAGCCCAGCCCCTGCACACGCTCTCCCTCCCCTACCGACACTGAGCTGGTTTTAAATCTGCTCAGCCCCTCCCCGGGACAATCTTACTTCCACTAAAAGGATCCCAGTTCATCCCATAATTTCACTTCTCCCCGCCGCAGAGCTTCTCCTGCTGAGGGTGCAGCCTGTGAAGGCTCTGAGTGACGCATGCAGAGCTGGCGGCTCTGCTTTCCCAGTCTGGCTGGAGTCAGCTAAAGGAGCAAAATGATGCCGTGGCCAGCACCTCTACAGGGACACAGGGTGCCCAGAGATGCCCTTTCCCCAGCTGTGCCACAGCCCAGCCACCAAAGGGACCAGCAGGTGCCTACAGCCTCCCCGCCCACCTTCTGCCCTGTGCTCCAGCACGAGCCCTTGCATCCATCCTGCGGCCACAGCCAAACGTCCTGAGCATCGCCACGAGTCACCGCAGTGACTAGTCCAGGCCAGGTACAACAGGGACAGGCACAAGGGCTGGGCTGGGCTTGGATGGGAAAGGCAGGGACGTGCCCAGGGTGCGGGGCCCTGCGCAAACCCTCCTGCCCGGTCCCAGCTCCCCAGCAGAGGCTGGGTCAGATGCCAGCCCCCAGGGATGATTTTGTTTCTGGTGGGGTGCCTTGTTCCCTTAGGTTCTCTTCGAAAGCTCCATCCTACGACATTATCCTGCCTACTGAATGCAGGTTGTTTGGTGGCTGCTGGTAAATAAAATATTCATTAGGTTTTTCCGCATCACATCCGTTTGCTAGCATTGGGTTGCCTCATACCCAGGCGAGTTATTCTCCAATACCTCCCTGTGCCCTTCCCTGAAGCCAGCGAGGCAACCTGTCTCTGTCCTCAGTTATAACCCAGCCAGTCCATCGCTTTCAAGCTATTTCTCCACTGGAGCTGCCTCCACCCATGGCTGCATTCCCAGTGCAAATCACGTTACTCGTACAACTGCACAGCACAAGGTGCAGTTCAGCTTTGCTGGTCAGGAAATTCAGCCAGCAAATTTATCCCTGAGCTGCAGATGAAGAGTCTGGCGTCTCCTGGCTAGCGTCTGCCAGCAGGATCTGGGGACAACCGGGGACAAGCTCGCACCACTGCCTTCCCCTCCGTGGAGGCACCGTCAGCGCGTGCAGCACGGGGCTGTCGCTGCGGCTGGGATGCTGCACATCACGGGATTAGGATTAACGGTGAGCCGCCAGCTCTGCTCGCTGTGCTGCGGCTGCCAGACCAAGAGCAAACTGGGTCACGGGCATCATCTTAGGTCCAAAGCCACAACACGTTGGTGCCACGGCCCGAGACCCAGCAGGAGGTGAATTTTGGATCCCAGGGTGCGAGTCTCTAACCATGCAGTCGACACAGAACTGCCGAGATATTTTTCTTTATAAGACAGTACTAAGACCATGATTACCCCAAGCACACCATACACTGTTTGCAGAAACATATATGTATTTTAAAGGTTCACAAGGTTTTCCTGTTATGGCCTTATTTCTAAAGCCTATTTTTGTTGTTGGGCAGAAAACAAGAAAGGGATTTGTGTAGTGGGCACAGCCCAGAGGGTGGGAGGAGACGGAGAGATAGTGACATGCACGCTGGTGATTTAGCGAGAAATACTCTGATTACAAAGTCCCTAGAGGTTTGTGTCTCATTGATGAGCATCTTGCCTAAAGTGGTACCCACATTTTAATCTTCAAGGCTTGTTGGTCAGGAACCTGAGTCATGGGGAACATGCTGAGCTGCAGCACATTGCCACAGAAAAGCAAATCACAAAAAAATGCCACACGAAAACAAATCCGTACCTCTGTGTCAAACGCACGGCGTGCTCAGACAACACAGGCTCAAAAGATTAACGGACCTAATCCTACCTGTGCGCATTGACACACAACTGACAGGCACATGCACACATCTACAGGGAGTGAGGTAGGCACACAAAAGGCAAGCTTCCCCACCAGAACATCCCCGCTTCAGGACCGAGCCGCTCACCCTTCGAAATCACAACAACAGCAACTCACCTAGAAGACCAAACCGGACCCGCCTGCTTCTTCGGCTTGGCTATCTGCTTCTGGTACTCCATCCAGCCACTCACCAGCTCGTGAAGGATCATCACGTAGAGGAGGAAAATAAGAATCCTGGGATCCATTCGTGGCACTTCGGGATCTGCTTCATTGGGTACAGGTGACATCTGATCCAGGGGGGCCAGCTGGAGGGGCGCCGCTCCTTCTGGCCGGGCTCTCGGAACCGGCGAGGGCTGGAGGCAGGAGCGGGTGGCTGCCGAGGAGCAGCCTCACGGCCGGGTTTCGTGCAGAGGCAATTAACGCCGTAACGATCTCCCGGGGGGGACGAGAGGCTGGTGCCTCTTGCGCGAAGCAGCATCAACACAGCTGCAGAGGCTCCGGACGCCTCCTTTAACGGGGTGGATCACATCTCCTGGGACTCCATCCCTTTTGTCTGCCTCTCACTCCTGCTTTGTCTGCATTACTCCGCAGCCATCGCCTTCCTTCACGTTCATGGCAGGAGCAGCCCGGCTCAGCGGCGGTGATTGGCTGCGGCGGGGGCGAGTTGGCTGCCGTGCCCGCAAGCCGGGAGCGGGAGCGCTGGCTGGCTGCGAGGAATACATTAAAACCAGTCAATGACTGGGGAATCTCCGAGCCGTCTCTTCCCAGCAGCTCAGGATTTTGGTCTGCAGTGAGCCAATGTTGTTTTGCAGCGTTACGGAGCGTTTTGCAGCGTTACGGAGTGTTTTGCAGCTGAGAAAGCTTTTCTGCTTGCTATTCTCGCAGTCTTATTTTATTCTCCTTGTTATTAGCCCTCGCTTAAATCTTTAGCTGCTATTCCCACTGTAGTAAAACCCTCGGGGTGTTCCCAATGGGCAGAAAAACCCTGCAGCCACAGCTCCCAGCCTTTTCCACACCAGAGCTCCTCTCCCGGCCCCTGGATCTCTTCCTGCCTGGCAGTGTAGGATCCTGTTCAGCTGAGGTGTCTGTGACACCGGGGCCCCAGGGCCTCTCCATTCCTGCCGCACAGAGCCCCAGGACACCACGCAATACACACACCTGGCATTTCCAGCAAGGCAAAATCATAGCTCAGTCTTGTTCAGACACTTGTCTATAAGGAAGGGGGAAAAAAAAGAAAAAATAAGCCCTTTTTTCATCATTTAAAATCAAGCCGTATCAATACCTGCCTTGTATTTCCAAGTGCACCTTACACAAAATTTACATTATTCCGTGGAATCGTTCCACGGGAGAAACAGTAAGCCCTCAGCAATTAGTTCACTACCAGGATTACCTGGAAGCAAGAAGGCAGGTCGAGCACCCTGCCTTTGCTCGGTGGGGCCGTGCCAGACGAGGGGCAAACGCAGCGGCCCCCGAGATCCGCGCAGCACCTGCAAGAGTGCACGCGCCTCTGGGCTTGTGCTGGCCGTGGTGTGGGGTCTGGCACTGTGGACAGCACAATCTGCCAAGAAGCACGACAGCCACATCGCACCCAGCCTCGCAACAAACCCACCATGGGGATGTTTCTTCTCTGCTAACGGACTGCCTTACCCTTGGGCCTAGCACTCAAGGCAGGATGTTTCTCTCAGAAACTTTTGCCCTTTGGTATACAGCTGCAGACAGGTGCACAGAAGCCACAGATTATGATAGTTTTAAGTATGCCAAGACAAATATAATGCACAGCAGGGGATGCTAATTACACTGTGTGTCTGCACGTGAAACAAGCCCAGGGGCAGTAACAACATCCCAGCCAAATGCGTGCCTCAAAGTATCGTGTGGCGTTTCTTCAGCTAACGAACGCTGTTTCATTTACGAGTTCAGAAGTGCTGAGTAACTCCAGATTCGGAGGAGAAGCACTCCTGGATGGGAGCGAGCAAGTGAATGAAACACACGAGGGCTGGAGGTGTTGTAGCAGCTCCGAAAACGGGAATGCTCGAGGTTCTCCGTGACAGGGTGGCGGAGCCGCGTCCCTATAGCAACAGAGAGAGTTGCCAGGCTGCAGGAGATGGGTTCTGATGTACGGCACAAGTCATACAGTGAGGGGTTTTAGACAACACTGATATTTTATACATATGCAATTTTTAATGAACAAAGGCAACATGACTCCTTTGTTCCAGGGGAGAGCAGTGTTTTACATGAAATTCAAGAGAGAAATTACGGGGGAAAAAGACTGGCAGGATAGCACATTACAACTTACTCCTAGTTTTGTATTAGGTGCTCCTACTTATGAATACAAAATTGTAAAAAAAAAAAAAAAAAACTCTTCTTGTTGCTGTATATTACACCTTGATTGACTAATGCTCATTTAATGCTATTGAAAATCCCAGCAGACTGTAGACTTAAATGCCTAGCTTCTGCTCTTTTGCCATCCTCTATATTCAAGCAAATGCTGCCTACGTCTGAAATTCTTCTTAAGTCTTTAAAACGTTACCTGAGCTTTACCGTACAATTTTAGTCTCCAGTTAAAAATGTCACCAATTCAGTCAATGATATGGAAGGCAGAAAGCCAATAAACCCCGAGTTATTGCCAGAGCCCACAGCTCTTATTAAGGCATTTTTTTTGTTTCCAGACAGCTTAGTGACTTGTCAAAGGCTCCAAGTTCTTCTCAAAGGAGTCAAAAAAAGTTACAGTGAAAAATACTTGCTATGAGCAATCTGATCAACTCTACCGAAAATCAAGGTTACTCTTATACCAAAGAAATGTGCCAGGAAATTGAAATATTTTCTGCTTTGGTCTGCTGCACCCCGCCACTAGGAGCGGCGAGTTAATGTTTGCTAAGGGATTATGCGTGGGACTGGGTGTGAATTCCCATTGCTAAACACACCAGGGAGCGTGCAGAGGGAAGCGCCACGCCTGACTGAAGCGTGCCGGTGCCAATTCGGGTCGGTGTTTTCAGAAATCTGCTGCAGCCGTGAGGGAGCTGAAAGGGCCCGGCTGCTCTCCTGGAGGCAGAGGCACCGTGCCCCGGGCCGGGGGGCAATGCACAGCCCCGTGGCCACCTTCCCTCTGCCCCAGCCTGAGCTGGGGTTCGGGCCAAGGGCCCAGCCTTGTGGAACCATGTGCATGAGCCCGGCTTCCAGTCATGCCAGTAGCCCCCAAGCAGAGGTCCAGAAGCAGCTCGCAAGCATGCTGGGGACTCCTAAGGGTATGAAGCAAATATTAACTGGGCTGTTGCACACGTTGGCAGTCAGCTTTACAAAACAAGCATGGCAATAAAGCATGGATACAAGGCTACCACGTAACAGACACCTGCATGCTGAAACACACCTTACCTGCAGAACACAGCCTTGATTTGCTTGAGTTGTCCACTGTTCTGCAAATATTTTTAATTAAGAGCCAGCACCCCTCAGATCCATCATCCCTCTTCCTCTCCTGCCGTTTCCAGACAACTCTGTACAAAAATGACAAATAGGTCAAATATGGATAAAGGCTGTGTGAAAGAACTGGCACAGAAGAAGATTTCTCCAAGGCTGGAAGCAGGGCAGCGGGAACAGCAGCGAGCCTGGACTCAGGCAGGCTCAGAATAACTGAAGGAAATGAGGAGCAGGCTCTGGGACATGGCGCGACGTGCCCAGGTTTTGGTGGGACAGAAATCCATGCCGAGGTCAGTGCTTTCAGCTCATGGTTTAAGCAGCCAGCAAACAAACTGTGACATAGCTGAGCCACTAGTGCACTGATGAAATCTGATGCTCCAGCAGCAGAAGCAGCCGCACACCAAGGCCTGTGATTCCTTTGTGAAAGGATGATGGAAATGAGGCCAGGCTCCTCTGTCCAAGACACCTGACCCAGCTAGTTGGGCTGGAAGAAAAATCCAGGATACCTGAGCCACCTGCAAGCAGCACAAAGCATCTCCACTGGCCCCACTGTTCCCATTCTTATGAGCCAAGGGACTGAGGAACAGGGCTGTGTCACTCTGGGCCTGCTCAGGGCCTATTTCCCTCTTTGTTGGATGACAGTTTGGGCCTCTTTAGCATTAATGAGATTTTTAAAAGAGAATTGGTAGATGTCAGTATTTACATTCATTACAGCCCCAAGGGCACACTGCAACACCTGCAGATCACCTTCCTTCAGCTTCTTGGAAGCACTCATCACCCCATTTCTCCACGTGGGAGGTGGCACAACTGACTAACGACCTGGAAAACCCACCCTTCCTAAAGTTCACAGAATTCACGCAGTCTCTAAACTGCATCACAGAAAGGCAGCAAGTATTGTTCTGGGGCAGTAAATCCAGTTAACACAATAGTCAAGGACTGGAAACACTGAACTTCCCTCAGACAGGCCAAATGGAAAGGTCAGGACAAACAGCTCCTACAACGAGTTGTGGGGTTCTGGTCCAGAGCCCCTGTGGGGTGCAGAAGACACAGTGATCCCCGCAGCTAGCAGTCAGAGCTGACGGGTGCAAGTACCAGCTTTTCGGTATAGAGCGCATAAAAGTGGATCTCAGGTCTTCAAATATCCCAGACAGCACCCTATTAGCGACAGTGTTGCTTCCTGCACCTCTGTACAAAGTCCATGAATGCGGTGGTGCTGGGAGAGGTGAGATGGAAAACAGATTCCCTTCTCTGCCCTTTGGCCTCTCCTCAAGGAACCTGTTTGTAGGAAGTCCTTTGTAATTATATGATTGCTCACTAGAGATTAGACAGAACATGGTGCCTGTTTGGAGGGGGCCATGGGCTGGTAACAGATCTGGCCGTGACCTACTGAAGCAGATGCTTTGCTGTTGCTCCACTGGCATTGTTTTGTGAGTCACCAATGACGCAGGCCCAGTGACCCTGACATCTTGAATGAGCCTTCAAGAGCAATTGGGGGGAATAAACTTCACCTGCCTCTGGCTCCCCCCTTTCTCAAGCACATGCAGAGTTTCCTTCCTGAGCTCAGAGGACATCCAACAGATTTGGAAGCAGAGGTTGACGTGGAAATACAACTGGCCACAGAGCCAGGAGAGAGCAGAACCCAGCCTTCACAAGTGGGTAGGCAACAGGATTTTCAGTTACAATGGAAAAACAAGCACTGCACGATTCGTCAGCACCTTCCACAGCACTAATCAAAGGCAAAGAATCTGCTCTGAGACAGATTTCTTCTGAGGATTTTTAATTGCTCCTACCTATACATGTGCTTGAAAAATGGGAATACAAAACTTGTGTTCTTAGTCACCAGATTGCTTTGTATGCTAATGACTCATCACCAGGATTTTAATCAACATTTCATCACTTTCTAATTCTGTTAACCCTGATCAGCCAACAGAGCTTTGGCACAGCAACTTGATGCTACAGGAAAGAAAAATAAAACAAAACACAAAACTCCGAAATAATTGCCTCCTGGGTTCTGGACTTTTTTCTCTGACAACACCACGGGAACCAGAAAGCGATTCGTTTGACTCAGGCTGCATATATGGTTACAGGCATTTTCTTACTTACTCCCTTACCACAGAGCTGACATCCACAGCACGTGGAGAACAAGAAAGACACCGCTGCTCACTTCTGGGCAGCTGCTTTTAACGCAGGCAGGTGCAGGTGCTGTGGTCTAATGCTGCTGCTTTTCCTCTTTGAGCACTGATCAGGAGAAGCAGCAACATAGCTCCTCTCTGAGTAGCTGTTTATAGGCCCAGGTAAGACACCTTTGCCCATTGTGCAATTGTTTTGCAAGAAAAGGAAGCTGGTTTTGCTGCATCCAGCTGCTTCGTGTCCTTCTCACCAAACCCCCCCTGCAGGTCCAGCAGGCCAAAGCCTGCCCACACAGATTCGCAGATTGTTTCGTTGCTTTCTGTGCAGTTATTCTTCAAGTTGGACTGACCTCAGTATCTTTAAGAAGGTCTCTAAAAGCCAATGGGCACTCCTCTCTTCACTCGTGGTCCTTCTTGCATGCTGGAAGCTGGCATTAGCCAGGTTTAAAAGCTGATTCCCCTAGGAAGTAAGGAACTTCCCAACCCAACAAGAATCTTTCTAGGTGCTGACTTACAAACCCAGCACAGAAGTAAAGGCAGTTTTTAATAGAGCTTGCAGTAAAGAATTAGAAAAGGCAAATACCAGCTGCTTACACCCTTGTCAGCACCCTGAGCTGGGGCTGGGACATGAGCTCCCCACCCAGCCAAGCAACACACAGCAGAACCCCCCCCCCCCCCGCTGCCCTGGCAGACAGGCATGATGTGTCCCTTGGGAACGTCTCCGAAGGAAAGGGGGAAAGCTTCTGCCCTCGCCTAGATGGGAAAGATCCTTGCCATTTACACCACATTGTTTGCTGGGATCACATAAGGGAGAGAATGGTGCTGAAGGCAACGGACAGAAGACAAGGTAGCGAGTGCCAGGTGCCCCGGGGCAAGAGGCAGAGAGGAGAGGAACTGGAGAAGCAGTGAATGCAGGGTGGTAAGAGTGGAGCACCCACAGAGCTGAAACCCTGCCCAAGGTATCCTCAACACCGTGACCTGTACTTGGGAGGAGCTGCCCTTGATCCCTGCCTTACACCCACCTGGAGCTCCAGGAAGCTGACTTGCCCCTTGTTTGTGCCGCCGAGCCTGGCTCTGGAGGAGGGAGGGTGCTGGCAAGGATGCCCAGAACTCGTTTGTGGGCTCCAAGCCAGGGCAACGGAGCTTGGACGAGTCCACGAGCCCTGCAGGGATCAGCCCTTATTAATAGCGTGGCCTGATGAGATATAAAGGTAGAAAGCAAAGCTGGAGAGCAGACACCTCTTCTGGGCACAGTAGGATCTAACAGAGCTGTGAAGACAACTTCGTGGAAATACTCCTCCTGAAAAGCTGCTCCACTGAGATGTCTCTCCAGAGAGACAGCTTATTAATAATGGCATTTCTATTCCATAGCTTTTTACCACTGTATAAAAGAAAACATAAATCAGCACGTGTACCATCTGTCAAAACTGCAAGAAAGGCCAGAAACTGCCCAAGTCACCCTGCATCGTTCAGTCTCCTCCCTGCTGACAGAAGAGCTCCAGAAGGCGCAGGCTGCAGCACGGCTCCTGCCCCACGCAGCCAGTACTGCTGCTGGTTACCTCTCGCCACCACTTCCCTTGGACCAAGACAACCCCAGCGTAAGGGGATCTAAAATAGCATTTAGAGCATCCAGAAGTACCTATTTATATACCTACAGGTAACATCTTTGTCGTTCTCCATCCTGAAATGGCTGAATTATTCTGAAAAAGGAATTAACAAGATTTTTCATCTCTTCATTTTCTGGACTAGATGCTTTTCCAAAATATAAGCAAGACCTCCATCGCCAGGGAAACTGGATAAGAGGATCCTCGCTTACAGTGGAGGTCTCCCACTTACCAGAATTAAGCTGTAGGTGACTGCGATGCCCAAACTATGTAGCAGCTCCCCCAGAAGAGTATCTTGGGGAGGGATAATTCAGTTTTCTGTTGTGTGACATCTGCTCCAGACTTTGTGACACTCCTTTTAAATGCCCAGCTTCCTTCCGGCCATCTGCATCGCAACCCATTGTTCCTGACCACTTTTCAAACAGCTCCCTGCCCACAGCAGTAAGGGGGAACAGGGTGTTCTGCCAACAAGCAGATGCTCGGGAGCATTCAGACATGTGAAGATGCACAACAATGCCTTCAAATTGCTGGGTCCCCACCTCTTTTTATCCTTGAAGTTACAGATTGGTGGAGCCCACCCTTACAACGGTCCCAGCTGTGAATTTTGTGGGATTATGTGGGAAATACTGTCAACGGGTTGGAAATCCAAAGCCGGCAATCAGCGCTCTCTAGGAGGTTGATTTCATAACTGTTCTTTTCCACCAATTTAGGTTTAATCCGGAGAAGTGCAGGAATTACAGCTGTCAGGATCCAGCCCTTTTTGAACAATAAGCTTCCTTCTATGGGAGGAAATTGGTGCAACGGGGTTTCTTGTTGCACCCCTAATGACTCTATTGAGACACTGTGGCCGTAGCATAACTGGAGGTTCTTCTAGAGAAAAAGGCTCCTGAGTACTCTGTCACAACAGTAACCATCCCGTCTGTCAAGCTCACCCCTTTCCTTGCTGTCCTTCCACTGCTTCTGCGCAAAGGAGGTGTGAGAGTGGCTCCTGTCTAAATTTTAGAGCTAAAGGCACTGGGTGGACACACATGGTCCCTCATCAAAAGGTCAAGGTTTAAGTCCCTGAAATGGATGGATCTCAGTGGAAAATCAGGAGCTTTAACAGTGAGGACATACTAGAATAACGTGCTCAGGTTCTTCCTGAGCCCAGCAGGACTTTGGTAGATGCTGCCAAGGCACTGAAACAGCATCAGCAAGAACCACGTTTTCCTCCTAACTGCCAGGTCTGCAAACTAGTGTTGGTGAGGCATCTGCCAAGCGAAGGACAAGCCCTTCCCCAACAGGGAGCAGTAAATCAGAGATATTACCCCAGCCCCAGGGAGCTCCAGGGAAGCAGGGCACCAGAAGGAGGTGAAGGCAAGGTGAAGGCACATGCAGAAGCAGGGGTACGGGTCCAGCCTAACATCAGGTGCTGCAGGCTGCTCAGGGCAAAGTCAGTAGGAGAAGGCCAGCAAAGGACCATGCTCCTTGTGCCAAATAAGAAAACCACCACAGGAATTGACACCACCCAAAGACTTGCTGAGAAGGGGAAATTCAGCAACAAACTCGCTGAACTGCAGACAAAGCCAAGATGAGCAGGACCGCCTACCAGCACAGAGCACCCAGGATCTGACCTCGTACCCAGATTTGACCTCCTACCCTTCCCTGCTGTGACCTTCCACTCCCACCAAAGGGGCGCATCAAGCCCTGGTACCTCCGGTGCAGTTTTGCACTTCTCCATGGCACAAACCTCATCAGGCTGAGAAGATGCACGTAAAGATGCATATATCTGCTTCAACAACACACACCCCAGCAGCCAATCTTGGAAATCATAGCAAGAACAATTTGGTGGCTTTCCAAGCACTTCAGCAGTACAGAGAGAGATCCGGAGGGCTCTGTGCTGTCTGGGGCTGACAACCTCTGCTCCTTCCCAGGGAACTGCTCGGGACCCCTATTCATTGTCTGTTGACCCAGGGACCTCTGTTCATTGTCTGGTGATGCAGCAGTACAGCAGAGGAGGTAGCGAAGAACACATCATGTGAAAACACAACAGATGCTTCCCTGTGGTTCTGTGGCTGCTGAAATTATTAAGACCAGAAAACCTGATTACTTGGGTTTTGAAGCTTTAAATGCTTGAGAAAGGGAATGCTGCGATGTTTGTACGTCGGTAACTTCTTACCAGGCTCACTTTGGTGAATTTTCATACCTGTTCCCCAAAGTGATACTGGTGAGGATCGTGCTGGGGCAGTGTTTGGGGAGGCACAGAGCCTCCCCTGCAGGAACATCCCTGCCACTGTAGAGTCCTGATGGGACAGAGCAGAGGACCAGTCACTTGTAAGCCTGATGCCCAGCTCCTTGCTTTGTCCCAAAATTGAGCTTTACCTGAGGCAGCACAGTGGGCTGAGGCATGAAATTAGAACAAGAGGAGATTGCTGTTTGCTAGAGCATTACAGGTAAGAGACATGATGAGACCAAGTCACGTAGCTCAGTTTAAGGCAGGGGAGATGACGATGGTAGAGCATCGTTTTCCCTGTGAAGGGCCATACACCAAGGGCTGGCCAGCGTTGAAAGATGAAGGCTGGTCCCTGGCAAGTGCTGACAGCTGTCCAGGTGCGAGGAACCGGCTGCTCCACTAGCAAGGCAGAACTGCCTCACGTAAGGAGCAGCGAGGGAGCTGGCAGCAGGAGCCTCCTCATCCACGCCATCCTCACCTGCTGGCCGACCTGTGTCCTGAGCCAGACATCCAGGGACCTCAAGGGGGAAGTTCAGGACAGCCCGAGCTTCCCCTCTGCAAGAACAGGCCCCATGTGCACTACACAAGCAGGCCAACATCTTCTAACTCAGTTCTTCAAAGTTAAACCTATGGCAGGTTTCCTTTTTACTTTTATATAGAGAGGTGGCCAGGAATCACCTAAAAACCTCAGTTCTGACAAAACAGAGGAGACTCTCAGCAGCTGATGGGTACCCAGGGGGGGTCTTCACAGTCCTTCTGTTCAAGTAGATTTGTTCTGTCTCCTTAAGCTTGGGTCCACAAAGAGCTTTCCTGCATCAAGTCAGTATGTCACAGGAAGTTATATAGTAACCATCTTTTCCACTAATTTTGTATAAAGTAGACCCAGTTCTTCTGCCAGTGGAGGCCTCAGTAACTGAATTTCAGAGCTGCTTTTATCAACTGCAATATTGCAGTTACAGTGCTCTATCAACCTGCTAATGTAGCTCAATCCAAATGACTTGTTTCACAGCTCAACATAAATTTTCAGTTAAATGTTAACCATCCAAAAAGCCTGAAGAACCTCTCTGGGCTATTAGTTACTATGATCTCCCTGGAAAAGCACACAGAGAGGACCAGATTGCTCAAGCTAATTAGAATTCATTGCAAAAATTCATTCCCCAGTCAGGCGCAGCAGGTTTGGAGAGAATGCACTATTTTTCCGTACCGCAGGTATCGCATCCCCGTCGTAAAGACAAACTGTAACATGAGTGCAAACAGGGAGCAGCTCCAGCTCCCTGCTCCATGCCAAGCTGGGAGGGATTTCGGGCGGCAGGGAAGGGCAGTCGGTGGCGCGCTGCCCTCCAGCGAGCATCCGCAGCACTGCACGCTGCTTGCAACCTCGCTGCATCTCCGCATCAATTGCAAAGGGCTACTTGAAGAGGGAAAAAGAAAATACAATTCCCATAAACAGCCCAGTGGTACTGCACCTGGCAGTGTGCCGCTGGGCAATCTGACACAAAAGCATCAGTCTGTGTAATTTCTGGAGCAAAACCATCCTCACCTCAAAGAACGGTAACAGACTTCGATGCTCACTTCTGAAAATATTTTCTGAAAATTGTTTCCTCTAACTTATCACATCTTTTTGCAAGAAAGCTGGCCAAGAGAGCACGGACTGGCAGCCATTCCAATTCTCCCCTGCCCACAGATTTCCCCTCCTCAGCTGAAGCAACAACCTGCAGAGTTTGGGCTCTGGGCTTCAATATCTTTGCACCATCTGAAAAAACGGGGAAAAAAAATCAGCACTGTGGATATGGGCTAAAACACAAGAGGCCTTTCTGCCTAGCAGTAAGTAGCACAGTCAGACTGGATTAAAAGAAGTTCATGCTTCAGGAGCAGAGCAAGTCAGCCTGCTGTACATGGGAAGCCTTTAGTGACAGAAAGAATCCCTAACACAAACCTAAAAGAAACTCAGAGCCTGAACAGAACATGGACTTGAGAAGGTTCATTGCGAAAGGTTCACCAGCAGTGTGGGATGTTGCTTTGTGTAAGTTACATGACAGTTTAAACGGTTTAAAAACAAAGCTTTGCAAGAAAGGATTGATTGTAATAACGAGTTCCTGTTTCCAGCAAGTTCGATGCCAAGAACTGCCGAGAGTCTGCCAAAAGCAATACTGACCCCAGGAGTCAGAGTGGAGACGAGGTGCACAAAGGCGGCTTGGACTAGAGGGCAGCACCCTTGTCTGTACACAAACCCAACCTGCCTTCCCAGTTTTCCCATGAGATACAGGCAAGTCCCTGCATAAATGGAAAAACAAGGAGGCACGGAGGCAATAAAGAGAGATGGTGCTCACTTTCCTCATGCAGAACCCAATCTCAGGAGAAAGAAAGTGACACAAAGAGGGAGTCGGCAGCTTTGGGGAGGGATTTCCATCTCTGCTTAATGAGCACCTTTTTGGTTTTTTTGTACACAGCTTCAGGAAATGGAGAAGTCTCATGAATATGACTTGGCATTGGGAGTGCTCAAGTTCCAAGAAAAAAAAAGGGTGATGGGAAACTAAAAGGGCAAGAAAGTAACTGGGCACAGCCAGCATGGGTGGGCTCCGAGGGTTAATTGTGCCTGACAAACCTGACAACCTTCTAAGAAGGGATACCTGGCTTGGTAGACGAGGGGAGAGCAGCAGAGTTTACCTTGACCTTAAAGGGCTTTGGACACAACCATCTGAAGAACACATACAGTCAAATCCCTTTGCTGTGGTGCAGATTGCCACGTGGAAAACTGGCAAGACACCAGGTCCAGAGGGTTGTGACCAACAGCACAAAGTCCAACTGGCAGCCAGTTACACGTAACATTCCTCAGGGGTCAGTAATAGGGCTAATATTATTTAATGCCTCTATTTGTAACCTAAAGACAGAACACACCCTCAGCAAGTTTGCAAATGGTATCAAGTTGTGAGAATGGCTGACGCACTGGGCAGAGCTCCTGTTCAGAGGGAACTCAACAGGCTGGAGAAATGGCCTGACAGAAACCTTAAGAAATTAAGAGGTAAATACAAAGTCCTGCTCCTGAGCAACGTCATCTAGGTAGGCACTAGTCTGAGGGTGAACCAAAGACCCTCAGAGGTGCCTTCAATACCTGAGTTATTCTGCAATTCGGAACAATTCATACAGACAGCTTCCTGCTTAGAGGACTGGTGAGATTCTTTTCAGATATATTGTACCTGCTGAAATCAATGCAAAGTCACTTGTAAACTCACACAGCTTATTCTTTTCCCATGCTCACCTTCCTGCACACTCTGCCTGACATTTACACTGAGGCAGCAGTAAAAGCAGAACAGGAATTAACAGTATCAGTACAGACAGCAACACAGATAAGTCATGAAGACACAGGCTATTTTTTCAGTTAGAATGTCACTCAAAACCTACACTCAAACCCCACTGCCATTCGGGAACATAGTAGTTCTGGTTTTACCTCACTGGCTCCAAGATTCACTCAAAGCTACTCCTCTGAAGAAAAGTGGGGAGAAAAGGCAAGCAAGAGCCAGACTCAATTTCTGGCCTTCTTCATAAGATGGCTGCTCGTTGCTTCTTGGTCTACTGACAGTGGTAGACATCTCTGAGTAACGCAGCATGTCTTACCACGTAGCGAAGAGCTAGAACCTCAAACAGGAAATCGTATCAGTGGAGCTTATTTCCTCTGACATTTCCATCTGCTGAGCATCTGATCTAAAGACCCAGAGGAGCACACTAACAGCCAGGGAAAAAGTCATGCTTAGCCTTCAGGAGCTCACACTACCTGCTCAACCCTAAGTTAGACACTCATTTATCAGTTCTTGAAATAGAGTTTAAGAATACAAGATGCAAAGCTTAAAAATACGCCTTTTGTTTTTGAAAAAAAAAAATTGTACAGTCGGTTTTAAGTGATCTACAAGAAGACACTCAGCTATCTTTATGAAAAGTAAACCTCTGCAATGCACTGCATACAGAGTTTTCTAACCAGCAAGAGCCAGTGAGTTGGGTAAACTGCAGTGTTTCCTGAAAGAGCTTCAGTGGCTTTTTTTTGTTTGTTTCCACCCTGTAGGCAGAGACACTTGACAAGGCAGTACAGTGCCTTCACGCTGCTGAGCACTAGGTTAGTTTTTCTCATGTCTCACTCTTGCACTACAAACATAGCTCAGCGTGAGGCTGGTGTGGGCACAGTGGGCAAGGGCAGTTCCATGGAGGGAGTCTCAGTCACTTCGGCTGGACTAGGCTTGCGAAGCTCCAGTTTCTCAGTGAGTTGGTTATAAAGCTCCTTCACAGCTTCCCCACTCTGCAGAAAGAGATTTAGAGAAGGGGAAAAACAGGAGAGTCAGACTTCATTCTTGCTACTACTAGCTACAGCACTAAATATGCAATTACCCTCAATGTTTTAACACAAACCAACACAGAAAGAGGAAGTTACAAGGTAATTAAGACAACTTGGAAAGCTGCTATCTGAGCAGAGCACGTGTTCCATTAAGCAACGTCTGGAAAGGCAGCTGCTTTCATTTGCAATTAATTTTCCCTTTCTCATGTTTCCCTTCTTACCTGTTTGGTGGGTTCCAAAGCCTTCTGGAGAGACTCTAATTTGGCAGGCGCCACTTTGTGATGCAGATGAAGCAGCAGTCTCAGCACATGTCTATGTACATTGTCCTTTCTGCAAAAAGCAATTTTAAAGCAGAGTAGCTGATATAAACAATCACAGTTTCAAAGAATGAGAAGCCTATAGCAACACTACCAGAAGAATACCTAACACAGCCACAGACTGCCAGCTTTGTTGTAATCTCCCCAAATAACTGAGAATTGCCTGCATGCCAAAGTGCTAACCCTGCCTTAGACTTCCAAGCAATTCATGTAATTAATTCAACAAGGGTGGACCAACTGTAGCAACCATGGGGAAGGAGAGGTGGATTTTAAGCACAGACTACAGCACGGGGCAGATATTTTTGTCTCTCAGCTGCACCAAATAGGCCACGTGCACATACAGGGGGACGTTTGGCCCTCAGTGCATGTGGAGGAAATGGCGGTGGCAGCAGCAGCACCGAATACTGCTGTGCCTGAACAGCAGTTCTAGTCACATCTGGGGAAGCCTCCCAGATCTGGCCACCAGCTGAACCACACTGACTTAAAAGAACTAACAAACAGGTTTGCTGTGTGCCGCTGATACTGGAAAGAGCTGCAGTTAGTGCGTCAAAGTCACAGCTATCACAAAACACGAAGGATATTATCTTTTGCAACTCCAACTTGAGAACAATGAATTACATTTTAGGCAATAATTTACAATTAACAACTAACAATTTTTTTTTATTATTTTTTATTTTTTAACAAAACATAAGCCTTTCCTATTATTTCCTAATTATGCATGAATAATTTGCTGAAATATTACACAACAGTTCAGAGAAGTACAGGCTCTCTCAGCTATCTCATAAACACATCTGAGGAAAATCAGATTTACCTTGAGCAAGCAGTGAGAAAGAAGCCATCAAAGAGACTGGTGCAGAACTCCTCGAGTGCAAATTCATCACCCAGCAGTGTGAGGTTACCAGTGAGCAGATGCAGAAATATGTCACTGAAGGCCAGGTCACTGAATGTCTCAACTGTACAACACGAAAAAAGAGACTGAGACTCGCAAGGATGTGCCAAACCTTGACTACATAAGCAGATGTTCTTGTTGAGAACTTTGCAAAAACTTTTCCTTATTGGCTTTTACAACAGGTAGTCCAGGAAGGTGGCTATGACCATCCACATAAGGAGCAGAGGTCTGAGAAACGTATGCAGAAAACTCGTGATATCATCAAGACTGAGGTCAAACAGAGCAGCTTGCTGCTGCCAAAATCACAGGGTCCCTCTGCTATACTTCTCCGTAGTCCTCTGCTTACAGCCACATCCACCTCCCTGCACTTCTCAGACCTCAAAGTGAATAGATGCAAATCACTTACCAGTGGAAAAAGTCGCCCATGTAAACGAGCTGGTAGTTAAGCAAAGGGTCCAAAGAACACCAGTGAGTGAGAGAGTGGGAAGTGAGCCCCCCATTATTGGGAGCAGCAATTCCTAAGATTGCTTCAGAGCTCTCATGCAACTTAACCCGGAGAAGTCAGGTAAGTCAGAGAAGAATTTAGGGCTGTGTTCAGTCCTGTTTTGTTACAGGTTTTTTCACCACACAAAGCCAAGTCCCAAGAATTTCTGGTCATATGCAGTTACTGTGAGCAGCAGCAGAATTAAGCCACCTGCTTTTTATCTTTCATTCATTCCAAATAGCTCTCAGCTAATCCCATTGTTAATACAGCCTTTGATGTATGGAACTACTGACTTTCAGCCACTACTCCTAAATTCTTGGATCAGGAGAAAAGTATCCTAATTGCAGACAAAAACAACCATGTCATTCTGCAGGGCTTTACAATTAAGTTACCAGAAGAGCCAAAAGCTGAACATACGTCTTTGTCTCTGAAACCAGTTTCATTTCAGATCATTACTTGCCTCCTGGGTCTCCAACACAAGGCAAACAGCTACAGAATAGAAGACAAGACCAAAACGCACCTAGTGCTGGCAGAAGCCTGAGGAAAGCATTCTTGTTCCTCTGTTTAGTGATGTGAAGGATGTAGTATAGCCCAATCTCACAAGCTATTCTGTTGTCCTGCAAGAATCTGTTACAAAAGAAGCAAAGATTCTTAATCAATAAAACATTTTTTTTCTTTAAGAGAGTTTAGAACGGTGCTGGACAGGAATCAAGCAGTTACAGGAATGACTAACCGCAAACCCACTGAAAGCAGCTGCTCACTGACTGAGCAGATAGATGATCATCACTAAGTCCACTGGCACGGTCCAGAAAAATTTACTGTTCAGCCAGCATTGCATTGCCTTACAATCAAACAATTGGATTTGATTGTGCACATTTTAAATAGTATTAATGATAAGTGATCATCCAAAATGGATTTTAAAAGAAGTCCTAGTATTCAAAAATGATACAAAGCACAAGGGTGTTTTGTTTTAAAGTTTCCCAAAGGTCAAATACCAGCACTGTCATAGAGCAATTTTAAGTACAAGTACTGGGATATAGTACTCTATGTTCTAGCATACAAACAAGAATTGTGCTGGAAATTAGTGCAACATCTGAATATGACAGAGCACAATGAGGATTTTTAATTATCTCTTTGAAGCCCCCAGAGTGATAGGTTGTCTACAGAGAGTGTCTGTGTAACAAAAACGCAGAACTTATGATTTACAATAGCACTCTCCAGATGGCAAGCATGGGCACTTATCCAGCTGCACCCAGATGAAATTGTATCACTCAAATACTCATCATTCACTGCTTGGGAAGTTACAATCAGCGCATTTGAAAGGAGTAATACCAAGTACTTTCGTATTCACCCTGCTGAAAAAATGGTCATAGCAAGAAGTGGTATTTTATGTAGATGTATTTTATTTGAGGAATTGTGGTGCAAACCTGTTCTGCAGGAGGTAAAGTTCAAGCTTGATTAACCAGGACTAAATCTTACCCAAAAAAGTCTTCATTTTACCACATGCAGTATTTTCTCCTGTCAGTGTTGGTTGGCTCCTTGATGGTTTGCTTTATCAACAAGACTAATACGTAAAAGTTTTGTAAGGCAGATTACGTACTTGGTGAAAGCTTCTGGAATGGTGCTGGGGTAGGGAATTGGCCCCTTCTCCTCCGAGGGCAGTTTCTGATCTACATTGAACGTGTGGTCATCCACCACAAAAGACATCAGCATAGGCAAGAACTTAGTGATCAGCTCAACTTCCTTGGAGGGATTGAAGAGAGGGGAAAGAACAATGTTTTCATCAATCAGTTCATGCCACCTAATAGTCCGACAGCATTGTAACATATTAAGGCAACATCAATAGCCCCACCCTACACCTAGGAAAGCAAGCTTTCAGACATCCAGTTCCCTTCGAACTTCTTGAAAAATTCACTTCCACATGATCTACTGGTAATGAGGAAAGCTGTATTTCACCTAACCTGCGGAGAGAATTTGAGCACAGCTATTTCTCTGGACAATTACGTAGCTTCTCTTCCAAGAGACCTTTTCCAATCTGCAAGTACTGCATGTTAAGGACGCTACCATCACTTTTTCAGATATTACAGATCATTTTCTTCATTGCCTTAACTGACAGGGATCAATGTGTAACTAGAGTAGCAATAGAAAGTTTATGTGCATCTTCTCTCCACACAAGGCAGAACAACCCGTGTTCTATCAGATACACAGAATGGAAGGCTACAGAATTTAATAGCAGAGCAGTTCAATTTAGAAACAGTAAAGGCCAGACATCCATGTATATGAGGAAGCAGGTAAACGGAGCTTACAGCGTGTCCATTTGAGCTGCTGCTCTGTGGCCCCTTGCATGCCTTTTGCTAAATCACTGATGAGGGGAATGCAGGAAGCTGACTTGAAGATTAAATCAGGGACTCATAACGCAAATCAAATAAGAATCGAATCTAAAGAAGCTCACCATTTTTGGTTCCTTGAAGACTTGACTGTCAATCATGTCCCAGGCCCCCTGTCCCAAAGACAGCATCCTAAGGAGCAGTAGTAGATCTGGACTTTCCTCGATTTTTAAGGAGTGGGGAAAAAAAAACAGATAGTTTGATATTCCACAATTTGCACTTACAGATATTTCTTTGGAAGCAGTGGTTTACAGTCAAAGCACTCCTGGACTAACAGTCTTCTCAAATATTGCTACAGGCATTCAGTTCTCAAATTTAATCAATAGCTGATTCCTCAAACGGGAATCAAACCGCCACAAGAACAACAGGCACACCTGAGAGCTGTTTTTTGTAACATTTTATAATGTGCCAAGAAGTATGCAGCCAGTGCGATCAGGACACTGCTTTTAAATGTGTCCAGCCAAATTAGGATACTGAAATACAATGTGACAGGATGAATCAAGTCATTTCAGCAGAAGTAAGAAATGGGAAGAGCAAGAGTTTTTCATTTATATTGTGCCCTAAAACCAAAACAATTTTCAGTCAAACTGCCATGAAGAAGTTATTTCATCCAACAACAAAATTTAACGACTCCAGGATAAAAACAGCAAATGCCTCACACAGGGAACAAAGGCTGCTGCTGTTAGGTAAAATGATGCAAGGACAAAGCAGGGATGTATGTATATGCATAGCTGTTAGGAAAGAATGAGCCATGCAAAGAATTTGTTGTCGGTTCAGAGCTCCAAAATGCCCATCTCCAAATAGTGCTCCTGCAGAGCTCTAAGGCATGTGCTATAAATGGGAAGCCGGTATTACATTTCTCTTATTTCAATGTGCACACACATTTGAGAACTTAATCATACTTCTTCTGTATTTCCAGTCTTTTGCTGATGAATGCTATTCAATTAAGAGAGATTCACACCAGGTACACGTGCTGTGACACTCACCCTGGGTAACGTGTCCTGCCCAACCAGGTCCTGCAGGTGCCTTATGGTACTCAAGGCTAAGGTGTTAATGGCAAAGGGATCACACAAGATCATTGATAAGTCCCTGACAGAAGAAGAAAAAATCAAATACATGTCATACATAACAATCACCCCTGCGGCCCAGTTCCACATCCCACCGTAGGACACTAGCTTCTTAAGAAAATGTGTCTCACTGGAGTAAGATGTTTGACCCTGTTCTTGTAACCCTGTGAACTATCACATCTAATGTCAAAGCAGTACATGCATTTCTGTACATTTTTTTTAAAAAAGAAATAAACACAAAAAACACATGGAAACTGCTGTTAAAGAGGAGAGACACAAGGCAATTACTGCAACAATATATAAAGGAAAACCTGAATTTCTGTCCCTTATTTCCTACAGGTGTCCCCCCATGAAGCTTCTCCTGCCTTTGTAAAAAAGCTGTGAATGTTTCTTCAGATAACATGCTCCTTCATGTCAATGAAAATAATTACTAAAGACCTTTTGTGATGAAATCAAACAGGAGACCTCACCCAGCCCATTACCAGGCCATAAAGGAGACTGCAACAATCACTCAAGGGTAGTAGTAACTTAAGCAGTACAAGCTTTTTCACCAGAACACGTCTGCAGTAATGCTGATGAACTCACGGCATTTGACCAGGCAGAAGAACTACTAGCTGCTACCTATCTTTACGGAAGAATTAACACCGAAAATACAAGCTAGATGTTGTGACTGCTGGGAACCTATTTTCAGTTTCTCAATAAACAGCCTAAGTAGCTTACCCCAAAACTTGTTCTTGTCCCTTCTTCACTCCATCCAAAAATCCTTGCAATTCCCGAGCTCTCTTGTTGTCCACAAACTTCTCCCGAATGCAGGCATCAAGGCACCAGGTGAACTGTTCAAAAAAAAAAAAAGAAGAAAGCTTAACAACAATGACAGAGGTCATTAAACTGGCAATAGAAAACACAACATCGGAGAAAACAGGCTTGGAATGACCTCCAAATCTCTGGAGTTAATAAGCTTTGTTAATACACTTGGGTATGGTAGCAAGCTGATCACAAATACAGAGGAGGTCAAACGTACAAACATCCCAAGAAGAGGTCAGAGGTACCGATGTAAGTTAAACTGTTGTCACTTTCTCCCCTCCTAAGACAGGCATTCCCTGGCAATTGAAGCTCACACTGAAGCTGTATCAATTAGCAGCAATAACGTGGGATATTTTAGCCATGGCACTACAACTCGCACCTTGTAAGAAGGGGTTACCTTCTGGAGCTGTCTCTGCTTTCATATCAAATGGAAAAGACAGTTGAATAAGACATTTTATCTGGCCTAAAACTGTTGGTTTTTTTTTCCCCTTTACGAAAACAACACACATTTTTCTCAACATTTCAGCTGTCAAGACAGAAAAAACTTGCTCAATTTTCTGAGCTGTTTTCATCGTGGTTTACTTTCCTCACACCAGTCACTGCATTATATGGTGGCAAAATGCAGTCACCTGAAAACAATCTGTAATTTGAACAAGAATTGCCCTTTTCTATTCGGTCACTGTCTGTATACTGATTTTGAGACTCTTGATCTGAAGAGGTTAAAGAGCATGCAGCAATATTGATCATCACTCGAGGACATACTGCCTATAAGCAGAATACACATAAAACTTGGCAGTATTACTTCGAAAAAAAGTCTTCTTGTAGATCAGAATGATGCCAACATGGACAAAAGACCAGTAACAAAATCCTGATGTGACAGTGACACCAGGCCCACCACACCCCAGTATTCTAATAGTTTTTATAATTTGGGATCCAAAGTATTTAATGTTATACACACAGTTTACTGACAGATGGAGTGTATCACACCAGCACAACAGGAAGGAAAGCAAGCTTTGATTAAGAACCTGGGGCTAGCTAATGTTTTCGCTTATTTTTTGCAGCATCTACATAGGTCAGATTAGATGCTATTTTTAACGCTCCACAAGTATCATAGATTTGAATGATTTATGGGTTATGAAATGAAAGCAAGCTGCTGGTTAACCAAGATGAAATTTTCACCTGAAGTTCCAAGGACTATAAGATGACTTTTGGATTCAAGGCCTGAACTCTCTTCACAGAGAGGACTCATCTTCTCTGGTCTGAAGTCCTGCAGGGCAGCAGGTATGCACAGGAGTGGGCGAAACAGAAAATTCTCCAGTAATACTCCCATCTGTCCCACATGATTAATACCTTATGACAGGGGTCAACGGTGCAGATTTCACTGATTTCCAGGTCATGCAGCGACATCAGGAGCTCTGCCCGTAGAGTGCAGTAATGAACGTTCCTTGTCCGAAGGAACAAGGTTCTCAGAAACTGCAACACCATATCGTAGAGCTTCACGTTCTTCCCAATCATCTGAGTCAGCTTCTGAACCACCTAAACCCAAAGGGGAAAAATGTGCACTCAGTACCAGGAAATACCATGACCACAACACACACGCAAAATGTAAGTTATTTCTCCTAAGTGATTTATCAAATCTGAAACATCTGCATTGACCTGAGCTCCTTAAAAGCAATTATTTCAAACCAGGATTTGACAAAGTGCTTCTTTAAGAGATGCTCAGCAAATCTTTCACAGCCATGAGAGAGCCAGGAAGCCAGGCATTTTGAAAACAGGCTCTCTCAGGGAAAAAAAAAAAAAAAAAAAAAACAGCGGCATTTGCAAAGTTACGGTGCTCAGCTACCTGGTATCAAATAATGTTATCTACAATTACTGGAACATGGAAAGCAGCTCAGTTTTCTTTGAAAGACTTGTATTTCTATCTATTTTCAGGCTGTGGACATGAGAATGAAGGTGAAGTGGTGAAGTCTGCAGTATAAACCTGAAGCCAATCGCACCAGAGTACCTGTACTAGAAGTGGGCTTTTGAAAGCAAAACAGATCCAAACCACATCCCCCACAGAACAGACCTGGTACACTCTCTGAAATTAAAGCTTTATACTTCCTTATCACTGGTATTCCCCAGCATTCTCAACAGCAAGGTCCTTACAGAAACTCTGGTATTTCCCTTTTGGAGAAAAAGTCCCCTGAAGTGACGCATTGCAGCCAATCCAATCTAATAACTTGCTGTTGCCAAAAAGAGAGAGACACACTCATAACATCTATGCCACTGTTCCCTGACACATCAAGGATGGCTCACACAGGCAGGCACTTTGCAAAGGGTTTGGTCCCAGATGATCTCTTCTTTGAGCGGATTTAACTCACTGTCTTGGAAACCCACTTACTGGTTTTATTTGCTGAAGATTCTGTAGCACTTACTGAGCTGAATCAGCTCGTGGAAGGGTCTGATATCACCAGAGCCGGAGGGAGGGAGGAAGAGAGGGGAAGAGCACCACCTGCCTCTCCAGCAGCAGTGTTAGATCAGCTCTGCCCCCTCATGTAATTCCATCCAAAGAGCAACTTTTCTGAAAGCCAGCTTAGGATAGGAACTTTTAATGTTCCTTTCCAACTAAGAAATAAAAAAGTTGGTCTCTCTCTGTCCTGCTTGAAAAGGGAAAGGAAAAGGGGAAAAGGAAAAGAAAAAGAAAATTGATTTGATAAGAAAAGCTCTGTCTTCAGAACAGCTGCGGGATATTAAAGCCAAACTGAGCAATACAGAAAAACATTTAAAGTTCATAAACAGCTCAGAACATTAATCAATTACACTGCCTCAAGTAACTATTAAAGTAATTCCTGCTGCTTTGATCAAGATGTGTAAGACGTAATGGAATGTATTTCTTCCAAATACTTTGTCCAGCCAAAGTATTTTGTTGCAAAATACTTTGCAAATTTGCTAGCAAAGTTGGGTGGTTGAAACCAACACCTCACTGTTTGATGAGGTTGACTGAAAGGTGACAAACAACATTCGCAAGCGTGTTGTAAGAAGTTTCCTTGTCCTTACCTCCCCCTGACGTCTTGCTTTGGGAGATGGACTGAAGAAATTGTTCAAGACAGAAATCTCATTGCTGAAGAGAATGTTTTCTTTCTCCAGGATATATTGCTTCAGCAGTGGAGATACCTCATCACCAAACAGAGCCTGGTTATCCTGCCAAATCTGGCGCTTCACCTCCACTGCACATGCTTTATACAAATCCTTATCAGCCATTACCAACTTCAGCTTCTTCTCAGGGACCTATGATCAACAGAGCAGTTACCTAACTGTACAGAACCTCACCTGGCTGACTGTTCAAGTAATAGGTAACTGACTGCAGAAGACATCTAAAGCACCATCCCAGGCAGTCTGGTAATTTACAAAACAATGCAATTAAATAAAATATCACAGTCTCATCTTCTGCCTTCCCTACTCCAGTAGCAGTAAGCTAGTCCTAAGACACTTAAATTCTTAAACAAGCAGGTTACACATCAAGTTTTTCCTTATTTCTTCCAAAGAGGACAAAAGACTTTCTTTAAGCGTATGACAGTAAGACTTGGAATGATTATTTAAAATTCAGTGGTTTATAAAAGTTCTGAAAGTAACAGTTCTGAATCCATTACTTTAAGTACAATATGATACTTTTAATAACGCTATTCATAGAGATTTTTGTTTCACAAATCTGAATCTCAATCCTGCCTGCTTCTAAATTCATTCTTCAAGTTTTACTTTCCACTTGCTATGGATTTTCAGTCAGCTACGGAAAAATTCACATATCAGTGAATTTGACTTCTTTTAGAATGGTGCACATACTAAATAAAATAGGGCAACTGTTCCACCTGGTTTTGAAGAAGTCAAATGCTTTTTGAATTTACATTTCAGTACTGAGCTGTTAAAAGCCATGAGAATCAAGTAAGTTTTCCAGTCAGTTCCTAACACTTGCAGAGGGTCTGCAGCCAGAGCTTGCAGCCCAGCCCAGCTAAGAGAAGCCGTATAACAGAGATGTAACAGAACAGGCCAACGGGAGCAACAGTTTTACCTTGGGCAAGTGCTTCATGACACACATTACCACAGGCTGTATGGAAGGCATCTTGACCAAGGAAAAGCTTTTCTCCAGGAGATCTTCCAGCTTCTTGTACCTGAAAACACAGAACAGCAAGATGTTCTACCTACCATTTAACAGCAAATACCAAAGCAGCTAATCTCAAACGCTGGAACTTGAACCCCTAGAAAAGTCAACTCCCCTTTGCAGAGAGTTTTCTCCTTTTCTCGTTTGTTGTAGCTTTCACGTTTAATTCCCAGCTCACTCCGAACAACCAACAAGCCTACCGACAAACCTTTCCTCAACTTTCCCTTCCAAAGCGATGGCTGAGACCCGCTCCAGCAGCTTCTCCCTCAGCTCGTCGAACACCGACTGGTGGAACTCCAGCCGGGGGGTGCCGTGCAGGTCCAGGAAGGGCAGCGCCGACTGCAGGGAGGGCAGCAGGACTCCATTTTCTGTCTGCCAACACAAACACGGGACAGGGGGCGGTCAGGGAGCGACAGCGAGGACTGCTAAAGCCGTGCTGGTTTTAAAAGAAAGAAAAAAAGGAAAAAAAAAAAAGAAACCAACACACAAAACAAAGCACAGACCCCCCCCCCAGGTCTTGTCGCCCCCTCCCCACACACACAGCCCCGGTCCCCGGGGGGCTCCCGCCGAGGCCCGGTGCAGGCCGGGCGTCTCCATGGCGACCCGCCTCACCTGGAACTGCTCGATGGCCTTGAGCGGCTCCGTGCAGTTGGTCAGCGTCTCCTTCAGGTCCTCGCCGTTGGCCACCCCCAGCTCCTGCAGCCCCGCGTACATGGCAGCCCCGCCGCCCCCCCCCCCGGCCCGCTCCCGCCACGGCCCCGCCGCGGTCCGTCCCGCTGCCGGGTCCCCCAGCGCAGCGCGGTCCGCCGCCCTTCCCCTCCCGCGGAACCCGCTGCGCCGCACCAAAGGTTCCGGGCCGCCTGCGGCCGCCCGGCCGACAGCAGCTTTTCTTCCCCGGCAGCAAGTGGTGAAATCAGGAAACGCGACCAAAAACGGCACGCAGCGGGGAAGAGGCCTTTCCCCGTCCGTCGTTTGGCCGCCGCCAGCGCGAAGTTTCAGGATAGTCGATACAAAGTGGGGATAAAAACCAAACAAGCCTGCTTTCTTACTTCGTCCTCCGTGAGCTCCGCAGCCGGGCACCAGGGCTGTGCTCTTCCCTTCCTGGCTGGAATCCAAAATTTGTGTTTTTACACGGACACCTCATACCTTAAGTAAATTATCCAGCCATGGGGCACAGGAGCAGGTTGCATTACTTTCTCTCTTGGCTGCATCAGGATATTTACATATCTAGAGTTTGCAGGAGTTCAAGTCCAAGTCATCGCAGAAAGCCCTTTGGCAATTGCCCAGCAGTTAGCAGAACAATCAAAGCAAAACCTACGTGATTTAGAGCCCCCAAACGACTAGTAGCAAGGGCAGGACTAAGAGTCCTGTGTCTCAAGGGTGCTTTTTTATCAGTACTCCAAAGTCAGTCTAAACTACTGTGACCAGCCCGCGTCTGTAAGCCCTCAGACAGCCACCCTGGTGCAAGCAGCTGCTGCACGCACCCCACCTGTGTGCGCAGCATTTCTTTGAGACAGGAGGATGCCTGGGGCACCTCGTTTGCTTGCTACGCTGCAGCAAGCTGAACTGCGGTACGGATCTTTCCCAGTGAGCCGTGTGAAAGCTTGCCTGTCCTTCTGGGCAGACATGAAAGCATGGGAACGTCAGCGCTCTGGTGATTTAATCCGTGTCCCCGTTGCAAATTGAAGCATTTATGTAGACAAAACACCAGCATATGCCTTCCAGTTATGCACCAGCAAAAATCTCAACTGGAGTCTGAGCTCTGCAGGAAGATAAAGGCTTAAAACAACTTTCAGACCAAGAGATGTGTCTCCAGATACACCCTGATGGTGTCATTCTTCCAGTCATTCTGCAGGTAGAGGCCCGGCTGGTGAAGGCTTCTGGTGGCCACGGAGACAAGATGGCCTTGCCAATAAACAGCCCAGTTTGCACAAGCCCAAACATTTCTTTTGAAGAAGCCAAAACATTTCTTTTGAAGCAGATGCAGTTTTATTACTGACCCAATCACTGGGAAGCAGAGCAGAACAGCTCGAAAGAAACACCTCTCCTGTGGCTAAGAGATTCTCCTTCAGAAACGCTGGTTTCGGGGATGTGTCTTTGTGACACAAGAACAGAGAAGTGTGGGTGTGTTTTATAAAGTCTGGGGGCTGTCTTTCTGATGGAGACGTTGGGAAGGGGCATGCAGGCGCTGATGCTGATACTGGCCTGAAGGCCAAACGGCCTGAGCAGCCCCGGCTTCCTCCCACCCACAGCAAGGAGCAAGCCAGCCAGAGCCTCCTGTGTGTGGAAACCCAAAAATGCAGATGTTTTCCCGTCTCAGCTGCCACCTGGGTGCAGATGAGGCACCACGAGAAGTCTGGAGGCAGCATGCCAGTGCTCTGCCCCATTGCAGATGAAGGCATCCTTGCAGGGAGTGCCTCAGGTCCACACCAGAGCCAAGCATGGCCCTCAGATGAAAAGGAAACCCAGCCACGAGGAGTTTCCCCATTTCTAATTTTGGCAGCTCCTGCTAGCACTGCCAGGCGCAGAATACCAAAGCCATGAGTTTGCCTGCTTTCTGCTTATTAAACAGGAGAGTTCACCCCGCATTTCTGTTTACCCTCAACACCATCACCCGGGGCGGTTTCGAGATTGTGGCGATGCCTCTGCCAAGCGAGCACCGGAATCGCACGAAGCTGTGGTTGCACTTACTGCGTGCGTGGCCGGCGGAAGGGCACGCTGCCCGGCCCGTCGCAGCCTGGCCCACGCGCTCCTCGTGGTCCCTGTGGCTTGGGGCTGGGCTGAAGCCAGAGCCTGGCCCTGGCCCCGCCTTTCTCCTCTTTTTAAAGCCCGTAGAAAGCAGCCGCTGTCAGATGTGGGCTCGTGTTCGTGGCTCCTCTGCTTCCTCTTTGACTCTCCGACGAAAAGTGCTTCATGTCTTGGCGTGAGCTCCTTCCCCCCTGGCTGGTGATCGTAGCAGGACTGACGGGCATCGTGCTGCTCTGCGTCTCCACCAAAGACGTGCCCGTCACCCCGCTCAGGACCAAGGTAAGGGCGAACGGCTCCGGCAGGGTTGACGAAACCAGGGGTCAAGCGGGGCAATAAGCAGAGGATGCTATCCTTGGCTACGGGGCTGCTGCTTAAGGAGAACCTGCCTGTTTCCTCGTGCCTCTCCCTGGTGCAAGCCAGGCATTTAAACTACAAACTGGTGTTTTGTTGCTTTTTACATTCATTGTGCTACTAAATTCCTAGCATGGAACAACAAAGCATGGACCAGAACAAGGCTGTGAGGATGGCAGAGCATCCTTCAGCATAGTGTAGCTTTTGCAACCAAAACCAAACCGAGCCCTTGGGTCCAGGTGCCCAGCTGGTGAGGGGAGGTGCCGGCTGAGCATCGTCCATCAGCTAGCAGAGATGCCCCGTGCAGGCTGGGCAGAGGCAGCCCCCAGCAGGAGCCACCCCACAGCAGCAAGGGGCCGTGGTTTCAGCGGAGGGAAAGAGCTGGGTCCCTCTTGGAAGTCGATAGGGTTTTCTCTCCTACTTCTCTTCTGTCCCTTCCCCTCTTGATTTCAACTGAAGATCCAGCCTGACATACATAGCAGACAGATCTGCCTGTGCTTCTTGATGCAAAGCTGCTGAGGTGTGCTTAGTCACACTCTGTGGTTTATTCAGAACTAGCCTAACCTACAAGTTTAGAGACACTATCCTCCCCCAGGCTTCTCAAACAAAACTGGATTTAAAAAACCCTGTTACTCCGTGCTTTGCCAGCAGCTCTTTCCTTCCCTGATGTTGAGCTGTGGCACTAATGCAGCAATCCTCTCCCCGGCCTTGCGCTCCCAGCAGCGCTCTCTCATTTTGTGAGGGAGGAAAAATCCCGGCTTCTCCACCGAGACCATTTGTTTCCTCCTCTCCTGCGGCAGCTGACATGTCCCTGCCAGAAATACGAGCTGTCACTCGTGTGGGAGGATGCCAGCAGGCTCGGGCAGGGAGCTGCGTCCCCCTTCCGCATTCTGCTCGGGCTCCAGCCGCACCAGCTCCAGCCCCGGCGCCGAGCCCGGGAGCTCCCAGGAAGGGTGCAGGCGGCTGGCAGCACGCAGGGCTGAGCCAGGCTCCATCTTCTGCTGAAACCCTTCCGACGGTGCAAGCACCAGCCTCTCTAGAGGCCTCTCCAGAGCTTTCTCCTCCCACTCAGTCACAGCTATGAATATTTCTGCAGAAGATGCAGCTTAGACCACGCACTACAGCATACCTCCCAGATCTCCTACACTGCTTTCCTGTGTAGATGTCCCAGACTGGAATGGGGAAGCGATACCCTAGGCTAGCACGAGCGCTATTTTAAGGGCATTTTGAGAGCTGCACTGCAGGGTACCCCTGTGGTCTCTCCTTTCCTAATCCGCACGTACAAGGTGCAGCTCAGTAAAGTTCAATTCGTGGCAAACAGACCAGACCCTGGGCTGCAAAGAGACTAAGAAAACCCTCAGCCACACTACTAGGCAATAGGAGAAATATGACAATTGAAAATCTCATGCTGGCTGCTGCTGTTTTTGCCAAGACATCATCTCAGCCTCCATGGGACGGCTGCGTCGGACAGTGCATGAGATAGTTAGTCCGAGTACGCTGCAGCTCCAACAGATCTGGCACACATCAGGGCAAACCCAACCCATGCTGCTCTATCTCCAGTAGGGAAGTGAGTCTCGTGTTCCTTAGAAGCAGCAGAAAGCCACAGCCCTCTGAGTTCTGCATGAAAACCTTCTCCCTCTAACATAGTAACCCAGCAGCAGCCTGAGTCTCAGATTCAGCTGAGACACTGTGTAGTTCTGTCTCCCACTGCACTAGGACCTGTTTCTCCCGAGCTCCAGATGGCTCAGCTTGCCATGGAAGCCCTCTGCCTGGTTTCAGGAACAACTACAGAGCATGCCACTATAGAAATCATGTATTTCTGGGTGTTCCTCCACTTCTGCTGCTCCTTGTGTATACATTCAGAAATGCAGATGCTTCACTCTAAATGAACATCATCTTCTGCCTTCACTCTTTCTTTGAATGTAAAAAGCTAAATCAAATACTGCAGTGTAGGCCCATGGGTGACCCAGAGTACCTACAAAACAATGAGCGGCCCTACAATAACAAAGAAGTGTGTATTCAGTGTTTATCTAGAATGCTTTTGGGGTTTTCCAGTATGGCGTTGTTCTGGATGCTGGCCCATCCCGCACCATCCTGTTCATCTACCAGTGGACCACTACCATGGCAAACAAGACCGGGGTGATCACAGAATGCAGTTCCTGTGTCGTGCAAGGTAAGATGCCCGATCCATGAATGCTGGGCTCTGGGATTAGCACGGGATGGAACAAAACAGAGAGGTCTGCACGTGGTCCACTGCTGCAATTTCCTCAGCTCCTGTATCATCTAGCTGAACACTGAGATGTTGGCAACAGTGAAGCGCAGGCTGCTTATTTTCAGCATGGGTCTTCTTCAGCGTGGGCAGATTTATCCATACAGAGGTGGGTGTCAGAGCACTCTGCAGTAGCAGGTGACAGCTTTGGTGGCCTGCTGCAGCTGGGGGAGCACACCGAGGGGTGGTTCCGACATCCACGTGGGTCAGTGGACGAGCCAAGGTTGCTGAGGTCCTCACCTGGGGGATATGGTGAGCAGCAAAGGAGACAAGTCTGGCTGCAGGGCGACTCCTGGTAACTTCTTCCTCCTCCCAGCTGTACTCTGGGCAGTGAGTGGTGTAGCCCCACAACAAGAGGCATGATGGCTCCAACCCCTTTGATACCAAAAGTATGAGTTCAGCTTGGCTTTAGATGTCACATTTTGGAGAATACTGGGGTATTCCTCAGTAGTTTGGGTCGCTTAAACCCCACAGGTGCCACCTAAGAGAGTTTTTTGCCTTAATGCGCTTGGGTTTTTTCTTCCCTATCTCTAAATCTTGCTTTGATGTTGAAGCACGATTACAGCAAGATGCTGGGAAGCCCTGAACTCTCTGTAGCAGGGCAACCTCGCAACAAGCAGGGAAGGGATGCTCTTGCAGACTGCTAGCAAAACAAACCGCATACAGACGATGCACTAAGGGCTCCCTGAAACCTTGTGTTTGTCTTGACTGCTGCCACGGTCACAGGCTGGGTTAAAAAACCAACCGTAGCTCCATGCTTGAACACTTACTTGAAGCTGCTGCAGCAGGGTGTCAGCAGCAGCAAGAATTCCTTGTCTGCAGGTCTCTTTCCACAGGTGAGAGGCAGCCCTTGGTCTGTGTGGCAGCACGGTCGCCGTCTGAGTGGCCACAGGCAGGCTGCAGCTCAGCTCCATACGGGGCCTGGGAGAGCAAGGCCCCTGGGGAGGGAGTCACACAGCCAGCATGGCAAGAGGGCCAGAGGATGGGGAAGCAAGGCTTTTTCTGGGTGGTTGTTCAAAACCAACATTTCAGACCACATTGAATCTCGCTGGAAAGATGAGTCAAGGCTTGCACACAGCTTCTGTCTGCACTGCACCAGCTTCCTCTAGAGCAGAGGTGTCCTGTTTGTAGATATCTGGTTCAGAAGCCACCGCCGCCAACACAGAAGGAAGTGGATGGAGGAAGGAGATGACATCAGTTTCGATGCTGCCTGCGTGGCAGCGTGCCCTTTGCTTATCTTTTATAGCAGTTAAATTTTTCCCTCTGAGCTGAGACAGCCTCAGCTGTTGCAGCAGTCATGTGGCTGGCGCACGGTCATTTACAGGGTATCTTAGCAGCACAGCTGGGGTTAGATTAATGTAATTTGCTATTTACATATTCACCATTTTGCTCCCAGAAGAGCGAGATGGAAGAAGTGGGAGAGCTCCTTTGTTCCACCTGTGACAGGTCCCGGCTTTGTGCATGTCCTGAAGGACAGCACGCTCTCTAGTAACAGCTCTCACTTCTCCCACATCTTCCCACAGAAAACTCCATTCTTTCCCCTGATCCTCAGGTCCAGGAATCTCCAACTACTCAGATTCTCCTCAGAAAGTAGGGAAGAGCTTGGATACATGTTTGAACTGGGCCCAGAAAATGATCCCGGCAGAGCAGCACAGCCAAACTCCCCTCTACCTGGGAGCAACCACCAGCACGAGGCAGCTGAAGTGAGTGCATGTTGCAAACCCACACCCAGAGATCAGCACACGTCATGTGGATCAGTCTGTAAATGAATCTCACCCTGTCTGCTCTGCAGTGTTTCATCCCTAATCTGCTGGTCAGGTAAACCTTCAGCTCCCCATGTACTCGAGGGGAGCATGCCATGGCTGTGTCCATAGCCTGTTCCCCCACGCAGCCATGAAGACGACAGTCTTGCTACTGCCACTGGTCACCTTCACAATCAGGGCTGGGGGAAACGTCTGTCAGTCTGGAAGCTGAAGGTTTTTTTAGTTTAAATGGCAATCCACATGAGCCTGTAGTGGTGCTTCTTGGCAGCAGGTTGGGAGCAGTGGTGGGAAGGTCCGCCTCACTATAATACATACTGCACCTGTTCTCAGTCACCTTACTGGGACCTCTGTCTCCTTTTAGACATCGGGGAAAAGTAAAGTCTGGAGTCTGGTGGCAAGGCCACAGGATCCCTCAGTAGCAGCTCCCAGATTCTTGACGGGTGGCACAGCTGCTCAAACCTTCCCTCTGCATTTTCGTTGTGCAGGCTGTTGCTGCCACCAGCACTGTGCGAGGGCAGAGGGAAGTAGCAGCAGGAGGAGGATTATCATTGTGCCTCACGGTGCTGCTACCCAAAGCAGGGAGCACAGCATATGTCCTGCAGCTGTGCGCTCTGTGGGCCGCCCCTGGCAAAGCCCCGTAACAACAATTGCACCTGCTTTTTTTCTTTTCTGTCTAGCCTCAGCCATCCCACCCTCTCAGATGATCTCCTCGCAGCCCTGACCATGGCCCTGAAGTCAACGCCCTTTGACTTTCAGGGGGCACAAATCCTGTCCAGTCTAGACAAGGAAGCATTCAATTGGATTGCTGTTAACTATGTCCTGGAGAACTTCTTCAAGGTAAAGGATGATCCTGCCTGGGAAGTACAGAACTGAGCCGAGCAATTCCCATTAACAAACAGCAACAGAGACAAGAGGAGGGACCGTTAAAAATCCCTGCACTTGAAACAATGCTTGAGCACAGCTTGCACTGTCTTTTAGAGAAGGCAGGTTATATCTAACACCAGCTGGCTGGGGGGACGTGATGTGAGATGGTTAAAACCAGGCTGAGGGACCAAGCCTCTGTCAGAGCCTTGCCTGGATGTGCTCACGTTCTTGCCCTGATGTGAGGCTTTTGGACAACGCATCCAGGACATTCACAAAGACAACCTTACACAGCCTGGTCCTGCGTGTGAACAAGAACTCCACTGCCCTGTTCAGGGACCTTCAGTCCTAGCTCAGAGCCACTGCTGAACAGGCATTGCTGCTATGTCTGCAGGGTGCTGTGCCATTGTCACCAGGATCCATCTGTCTCAGGGGACAGCGTGGGGACAGAGAAGCAAGGGAAGAGCCCATAAATGTCCCTCTCATTGAGAAGCCAGCACGAGTACAGCTGGGTGTCTCCAGCAGAGGCGCCTGGTCTGTATTCAGAAGGCACACACTGAACTAAAAAGTGCATTTAATTTTCCTTGCTCCCTCCATGGCTTCTCAATCCAGTGGCTCCCAAGAAAGACTCAAAGTGCAAAACAAAGGCAGGCCAGACAGCAGCTGAGTAACTCCACAGCAGGGAAGTGAAACAGAGTTCTGAAAACCAGCAGCAAGTGTGCACTAGCTTGGGAATTGCTAGCCCTGCTGGCAGCAACACAGCCTCCCCAGGCCAGGGACAGAGCACTGCCTGCAGTGTGAGCTTTCCTGTCTGCACTGCTAACTTCAGCATTGCCAAAATGAGTCCTGCAAGACCGCAGGAGATGAAACCACAGCGTTCTTCTGACAGGAGGAACACTTCAGCATCTAGGCAGCACTTGAAGCCCGTAACTGCCCACCTGGAAACCTCCCTCTCATTCCCCACCACCATCCTCTCCCCTGCTCCTACCTTCTGAGACCACTGCCTTGAGCAGCCATCCAAGGCTGTGAGCCGTTTGCTCTTGGTGGCTGTGGAAAGCTCTGTGCAGACGGCTGTGGTTCTACAATGTTCTCTGTTCCCTCCAAAGCCTGCAGTTCAGCATCCTTACGTCATGGGGGTGGAGGGGGGCAGCTCTACTGCACCAGGAAGCTGCTTTCTCTGTGCACTAGTGCTTGTATCTGACCATGACCCAGATGTAGAAGTCCTAATAACCAACCTCTCTGGTTCTTTTGGGGTCAGTATGACTGGCGAGGACACTTGGTCCCTTCTGGAAAGGGGATGGCAGGAGTCCTGTCCATGGGAGGAACCTCAACACAGCTCACCTCCAAGATAGAAGAAGGGAACCAGGCGCCAAAGGAGGGAGTGAGGCTGCAGCTGTACGGGCGGACACACAGCGTGTACACCCATCACTGCCCCTGCCATGGCACAGACCAGCTCCGCAGGAGGCTGCTCTCTATGCTCATACAGGTGGGTACCTGCCAGAAGGGCTGTTGCGAGGCTCCCGGTATAATATCGACCCTTTGCACTGGGTGACAGTTGCATAGGTTGTAGCTGCTAATGGGCGAAATGTCAGCCAGTCTTTTGCAGAGTGTGTTCACAATCATCGAAAAAAAAAAAAAAAAAGCCCAGTGCATTTGTCTCCATGCCTGAACCGATGCCCTCCAAGCAGACACACAGTTCAGGGTTTCCTACTTGCAGACTCCTTGGCTCCCTACTTAATACACGAGCACAAAGCTGCTCTCCAGAGGTGCTAAGGTCACATTCAGGGTGGGGAGAGGCAAAGACTTCCCTTGGATCCCCATCCTAGAAGGGGAGCCCCTGGGAACCACCAGGGACCTTCTGTTCGGGATATTGCTGTCCTGCTGACCAACTCTGCAGCACTTTTTAAAAGAGCAATATTTCATTTTAAAAACATGCAGCTGTTTTGATTCTTCCAAACATTTTTCCCCACTTGCAGGGACTGGTGGCACAATCAGATGCAAATTCAGGAATCATTCTTGTCCCCAACAAAACTGAATTTTTCATAAACAAGCTACTCAGTGCCCTGCCACACCTCCCTCTGGGGAGCAGACCCTGATATGAGACCTGGATGCCCCACAGAGGGCCCCATTTACCACAAACGTATTGGGGAACTCCTAGAGATGAAAAACACTGATCGTCCAGGGGTTTCCACAGCCCCGCAGGCCCACACAGGCAAGCAGCTAACCGGCATTGGGAATTCACATGCCATCCAGGTCACCCTTGCTAATGGGGAGCACAAGGGCCGAAGCATCATGAAACGGTGAATTGCCCAGGCCTGGCTGACTGCCTGATGTGAGCAGGATTACCCAGGGTTTCAGCGACCAGACTCGTGAGCGTGGACAAAGGAGGAATTGAACGTGTTTGGAAGGCAGACCAGAACAGCCTTTCTTTTAAGTGGAAAGAATACCTTATTCATTGAAATGGTATTTCTGGCCTGAGAGCAGGTAGGGCCGTGTGTGGCTCATCAGCCTCCCACAGCAGACCCAGTCATTGCAGCTTGCCCTGAACTCAGCAGGAGCTGGGACCCTGTGGCATCTGGGTCTCGCAGTAGAATAACTGAGACAAAGTTTGGCAAACCTTTTCCAGCCTGCCTGCTCCATTACAACACTGTGGTGGTGGAAAAAAACCTCAGCTGTTCCTTATTGTATTGTACTGTCTTCGCCTATAAAGCCTTGGGATGCCAACCTCCTCTCTTGCTGCCTCTACCCTTGTTTTATTCTCTCCCTAGGATCAGAGAAGCGCCAAAACTGTGTCTAACCCCTGCTGGCCCCTCACCTACTCCCAGGAAGTGCGGTGGCATTCAGTGCATGCAGGGCCTTGTGCTGTCAGTGACGACACATCAGACGTCCCTGGCCCTGACGAGGTCTTCAACATCACCGGCTCCAGCAACCCGTCTGCCTGCGTGACCCTCGTGCACAGCCTGCTCAACTCCTCCTCCTCCTGCAGCTTCCTCACACGTTCCCTCAGCAGTGCTGTCAAGCCCTTGCGGACCAGGTTTCTGGTGGGTTCTCATTGACAGTGGGGTAAGCAATTAGAACTGGGAACCCGTGAAATGGGACCAGTTTGGTCATTAACAAGTACAGTGGGAACAGCCACGGTGCGTCCTCTGCTAGCCAAGAGGGCCAGTGCCACACATGCACTCCTGTTGGGGCAAAGGTGTTCAAAAATGGACCACAGGCTTCCCACCAACAACTCTGGTAAGGCTTTTCCATCCCATGTCTCGACAATGTCTGCTTGTGAGACAAACGTGGGGGGCTCCACAGAGCCATAAGGGAGCTCGCATGATCCCGCAGGGCTAGGGCTGCATGCTCGGGTCTTCCCACATCAAGTCCCTGGTGAAACTAAAGTTCCTCTCTCACTTTGAGCAAACATCCAGCCATGTTCCATCACAAGCGTGCTTATACCTGAGATCTTGGATCTAGTGTCCAGAGTCACTAAGTTGTTAAGCAAGGACCAGTGCAAGATCCTAAGACACACTGAGTGCATTTCAGAGAAGGCACCCAGAGGGAGGAATCAGAGAAGTCTCCCCAGTTCCCTGCTGCTGCATCTCCAATAGACAGAGTGCCAAGGAGCACAAGGGCTAGCCTACTTATCCAAAGGGCCAGGAAGGCTGCCGTGTGCAAGCTAAACTCAGCCCTGTTTCCTTCTCCAGACAGCAACAGATCTTTCTTGTTTCCCTCACACCCATAGAGGCACTGTAACCACCAAACACAAGTGCATAGGGAGGGCACCTGGGCAACGTGCCCCATGCCTACTGCCACTTACTTCCTACAGACGCTGCAGGCAAGGATGCACAGTCCAACCTGATGATTATTTTTGCTGCCTTTGCAGGTGATTTCTGAGGCCATGGACTTCCTGAGAAAATCTGTACCCTCTCCTGACTTGGGTCAGGCAGTCAACAAGCTTTGTGGGATGTCTGTCAAAGAGGTAACTGTAGAATAATTTAGCATACAGGGATAGTGGGAAGCAAGGGACAATGTTATAAAAGCCCACATGGGTCAGACTAACAGAGCCATAAGTCATTGGCTTCCTTAGGGAAAATATTTTTTTTTTAAACTTTGAGGAAACAGGCTCCATTATTTTCCTTCCTCTCATATCTCAGCTGCTACTCCTGGCAACACCTGTACTTAATTCCATGAGAAGTCACAAATACCTTCTACTGCATATTAAGGAGTAAACAGGAAGCCCATCTACTCACTCCTGCACATCACCTTGGTCTTCCTGTTATCCTCCACTCATTCAGTGCAAGGGACACATCTGCTTAGACTCCGGGGAATATCCCATTTCACCTGGGCTCACACAGCCCAAGCCATGGGGTATTTGGAAGTTCTCTTCCTCAGTTGGTGTCTTATGACACCACCCTCATTTGAGCATACACCAACCAAGTGTCCCTTCCACAGCAACATCTAAACTGGCCAGTTCCTACAGGTTTTGCAAGTCCCATTAGCAGTTCCCTGAAGTTCTCTCTTCTGGATAGAAGGGAAAGGCCTTGTTAATGCTCCTGCTGAAAGGCTGCAGCATTAGCTTGGCCTAATTAGAGAGCAGAAAATCACACCAAGCAGTTGACCTGAGACCTGACTGCCAGTACTGATGCTCTTTGAACTGCCAGATCTTTTAACAAGACGGGAACAGAGGCTCCGAGAGGTAGCACTGATCCCCAGACCACAGCCCAGTGGGTGCAGGAAGCACGTCTTCAGACTGCGCAGGACACAACCCCTTCCTCCAGTCCTGCAGTCAGTCCCAGAGCAGGAAGCAGGGGGGGGTTTAGCAAGCCTGAAATTCAGCTACTGAATATTTACATTTTTTCCTCCATTCTTCTTCTGGAAATGACACCAGCTAGTCCAGGAGTCCCAGACAAGCCTGGATGCAGTTGCTGATTACTGCCTTGTATCCGCCTTCATCTTTCATCTCAGTACAAAGGGATACACGCTGGACTTCGATAAGTCTGCTCAGACTGCGTTCCGAGAGGTCAGTTACCTAAGTGTGGTATGTCCAATTACAAGGGAGGGATGCTTTCAGTAAAGCCAGTCTGCTCCCAGTCCCACAAGCCCTAACCAACAAGATTTCTCCAGCAACATAGTTTTGCAAAATAAGTTCACAGTTTTTAGAAGCAGGAAAGAATGTCAGAGAGCTAAAGATTCCACTTGCCCCCACTGAAAAACAGAAGGGCCAACACCTTATTTGAAGCAGTATCATCTTTAAGAATCCACATCTAATAAACAGGGGAAGGGAGATGCTCCATCACCACTTAATGCTTAGGACAAACTGCTGATAATATTTCCTGAGCCAAAAGACCTCAGCTCACTGACAAAGGCACATTCCCTAGTACCTGAGCAGGGGAGCATCAGCGATAGCAGCTCAATCAGACACATGGAAGGTGTCAGCCAAAGGCAAGGTAACGAGTTAGGTCCAGGATCCATCCAGCAAGCTCAGACTGGAAAGCCAAAGACAAGCTACTGACACCACCACCCTAAAATTCAGCCAGGCAATAGGACCACAAGCAAAGGTGCTTACAGCAGAGGCCTATCTGGGAAAACCAGTCAGCAAGCAGGAGAAAGAACAGCACACAGATGCACCTGCAGCATCACTCAGGGGAGAGCTGGCTGCCCAGGCCAGAGCTTAAATAGAGCTCCAAGGCCAGCAGGCAAGGGGTGGGAGGAAGCCCCAGGTGAGGCTGGGCAGGGCAGTTAAGGCCTGTCAGTGTGCTTTAAGAGAGGAAGAGCCGCTCACTTCCAGCCTAATCCTTGTGTCAGTCTCAAATAAAGTATGTAAGGCCATGGGCCTGTTTACAGAAACACAGCTGGGCTCCACACTGTCTGCTTCTCTTCCGATCTCTCCTCCTTTTTACTTCAATAGATTGGCGATACATCATCTGGCTGGACTCTTGGGTACCTGCTGAGTCTCACCAACACCCTCCCCCAGGACAGCCCAAGCTTCCTCAAGGGGATCGAACCAGGTGTCTGGTCTTTGCTCCTTATCCTCTTCGTTGTGCTGCTCACCGGCTCTTTCATGCGCATCTCATACCGAGTGATGGTCAAGGAAAACAGCTTCAGTAACAGGAACAGCAGTGTTTTTGACGACAACTGACTCTTATTCCAGGACTCTTGCCAGAGGGCAGTTAACAGGGTACATACAGAAATCACCTCGGTGTAATTCACTGGAGGATGCAAGCCATTTTCCTTCAGGACTCAAGAGCCTCAGTGCCTTACTTCAGCCTGCTACCATTTGCACTACTGTACATTGAGAAAATAGATCCTGCTCTGCAGGAAGTCCGAGATTCCCAGTGGAAGGCAAGCTATATGTTCTCCAGATGAGACCAGTTTGTGCAGATCTTGCTTGGGCTGCAACTGAGATTACTAGTGTCAACCTAATGAAAACATGCCCTTGAGGAGGCAGGCCCTGAGCACTGTCGCAAAGTTAATATTGAATAATCCTACCTAATTAGAAGAGGTGATAACTGGAATAGATGCGCTGTCTTCTCTGGCCACAAGAGAGAAGATATCTGCAATGTCTCCACTAACGAAGACTGGAACAGACTTAAAATACAATCAGAATACAGCAGCCAACTTGCTTGCATGTTCCAGAGAAGAAAGCTTCTATTTTCTTCCTGCTACTACTGACCTGTCCTTCCATGTTAGTGACAGTACCCACGCGTCCCTTCCAGCGAATGCTCCAGCTGACTGAGAATCCTTCAAAAGCAATGGGTTTTGGTCTTGGTCCGCACAAAACATACACAACATCAAAGGAGAAACAGAGGGCACAGACATGCAGCTGAGTTCCTGTCTTTCAGCTAAGTCTTGGCATCTCAGGGTTAAAATTGTCAATTTAAACACTTTAATCAGGATTTAAATTAACACATCTAATCTCATGTGTTAAAATCGGGTGCATGCTGGCCTGAGGTTCCCCAGCTCATTCATTTGCACTGAACTGCTTGTCTCACTGCCTCTAGAATGTGATGTGTAATACTGTCCTTCAGACGAGAGCAGACCCAGGAACAGAAGCTTTCCCAACTGTCAGTCCAATGACTTTCATGTTACACTGTGACCAAAATTACTTTATAATCCAATACTTAGGATTCCTCTGGGACTTGGCAGTCATTCCAGCTCCTCTGGTCTGCTCTGCTCTTCTAACACGAGGCACTATACAAATTCCCCATGTTATCGTGAAAAAGGGGATGGATTTAGACAAATGTCCTTTGACTACAGCATTTAGAGTTCACCTCTCATATTGCTTCAGAGACTTAAACACACAAGCTGTTAAAAGCCCGAGGCACAAGTGCCTCCAACTCATTTCAGACCACTTTAAACAGAAATTTAAATGCTCACAGATGCAATGATGTGCCTTGCAGGATATTTAAAGCTACCACGGCACCCAAATCCTTTCGAACCCAGTTATTAATCCTTTGTGCTCCTAACTCATATATATCACCCTCCTGATTCTTAATATTGGTGTATTCATAAATTTTCAGGTCAACTAATGAAGGGTTGTAACCTGTCAGTCAAGTTTGGAGGGGTGTGGAAACAGATCGAAACAAGCTTCATATTCATTTGAGTTGCACGTTAGATATTTTTAATTATATCATGTTATTAAAGATGTTTTAATACACTGTCTGTGTTATTCTTGGCAAGAGATCAAAGCAGGGTTTTTATTGTGAATACAAAGTGTTTCAGAGAGCAGGATGGGGGATGCTGATTTTGCCACTGTTTACTCAAGAGCTGTTGTGCTGTGTACTTTCGGGGTACACAACGAGAACCCCTGAAGGCACTTTCTTCCCAGTGGCAGGCAGGCAGAAAATGACTTTAGATAACCTGGCTTCTGGTATTTAGCTGATGAGAGATGTGTCAACATCTTTGATGTGTTCTTTGCTCAAACCGCCTGAATAAGGCAGGAGGGATTCAGAAAGGCCTGCATTGAAAAAAAAAAATGACGTTATGAGGTAGACAGTGACGGGGGGAAATTCCTGCGACTTCATTCCTCCTGTTTCTGGAAATGCAATTTTAAAACTGCTCTCCAGCTCTGTGACCTGTCAGCACATAGGACAACCGTGGGATTCCAGGCTGAGATTTGCAAGCTGCCCAGAAAGAATCCCGTGGTAGCACTGTCAGAAATGGAAATAAGGAGGTGAGATGCCAGGAACACCAGCAACGCAGGTGTTCTGGCCTGCTCAGTCATTATGCTCATTCTTGATTTTGAATGCTAGATGACAGGTTCCAAGAGAAAGAACTCTGCAGGGAACTTCCCCAAGCTCTTGTTCAGACGCTTTGGTACTTCCATGCAGATAACAAGTGAATAATAAGGCAAGAAGCTCGGCGTGTCCTCCTGACATTTCGCTCTTGCCTCACAGATGCCATGGACCTGCACTGAGTGAGTGCACAGAGGACCTGACTTTCCACATTAAATCCATGACACCTCAGCCACCAGCTGACATCAAACTACGACTTTGCAACATGAAGACAACTACAACTGCTTGATTTGGAGCAGATTCTGAAACGCTTGAGCTAAAAGCTGCTGTTCTTAACAAAGGCACAAGAAGAATATTTTGACGGCTCAAGTTCTTCCCCTCAGTGGTCCCCACACCACATGTGGCAGCTCCGCTCCCTCCTTTGCCACCGCTCCTCTTCCAAACACAGCCACTGCTGTGTCCAGCTGCAGGCCTACTGCCTGCCCGTTGTGGTACTAGTCGTGGGCAGGCAAATTTGTTTTCCTGTAATGATTATGCCCATTCCAGCAGGCAGCCCCCAGCAGCCAGGGTTAGCAGGTGAACTGGGCTTCAGATGGGCAGTATTGCAAGTGCATAACATTCTCTTTCTACCTGGCAATAATAAAAAAAAAAGAAACAAACAAAAAAAACATTTACAGATCTATTCGTTAGACACTGAGCTAGACTGGTATTTTAAAAGCCCTAAGGTGGGGGTTTAGTCATAAAAAGAATAATTAAAAAAAAAAAAAGCAAAATTGGGAACCTACAGGGACAATGGAAACTAATAAAAGTAACCTACTCCTTTCTCCCAGCTTCCTACAGAAGCAGCTCCACCATCTCAGCACTACGTAAATTTGCAGAACTAATCCCCAGATTACCTGGACAGCAGAAATCTACTTAAAAGGAGATTCCAGATCTACTCACTCACTTTGAAACAAAGACATTTGCAGCCTTTAGTTACAGTGTGATATTTAACTGCGGAAATGATTAATAATGAGGATTTTCTAACTGTTCATAAATTCCGTATGTTTATGCATAGCTCCCTCCCTTCTCACTCTGGGCCGAGTGATTGGAGAGCTCTTCCGGCAGGTGATGTCTGCTCACATGCAATTGCAGTTCTGCTGCTGTCAGCAAGTATCAATAAGAACAAAATCAAAAGTATTAAACACCAGGAAGAGGTTTGTCTACTTTAGCTCCAGAAATACAGTAACTTAGCTGACCTCCTGATGACTATTAGTGTAAATTTCACTTCAGCATGCTTGTAGGAGTATATTAGCTCCTTGTCTTTCTTCCAGTTTGAATCATTTCCAAAGTATCGTGGATTCCCCGCCAGCAGATTCCATCCACTTGGTACCAATGAATTACCCCACAGATTGAGATGAATAATGGTTTATTGCCTGCAGTGCAGTTGTGCAGTACCAAGTCCACCACCACAGGACCAGAGTTGCTCTCTTCTTCCTGTTTTGATGCACCCACGTTCCCTGGGGTTGTAGGAGAGAAACCTAAACGGAGTCCTAACCTCTCTCTCGGTACCTGACTGTATCCAAGGCCGTAGCCAAGTTCTGCTTTTTGAGATACATGTGTCTTGTATGGTGCCTATGGATGAACCAACGCATCAGGATTTCACAGAGACGGACTCCCTACCCATAGGTGATCTTGGCAAGTCATGAGAAGGTCAGGGAGAACGGCATGCTGCATGAGCTTTGCAAAACTTGTCCTACTGGCTGAGCTCCAGCTTCCCATTATTAAAGCAGCGATCGTGATTCTTCCTCTCTTTCAGATACTGTCCTGCCTGTGAAGATTTCCAGATCAGTGGTTAGGAGAAGGTCTAGAAACGATGTACAGCACCAAGTACTGCAGTGCTTGCACTCATTTCAGTTGTTTGTGGCTTTTTTAACAGCCAGTAGTGAAATCACTTGAAAACCAAGACCACTGGTGGAGTGAATCCAGCTGAACAATGACTTTCATGATGGCTGAATTTGGAGACGGGTCAGTACTTTGTACATTTTTTTCTTATGCCATGCCTATGATCATGTATCTGACTATCTTCCAGAGAAGTAGAAAGCCATATGATGTTTATATCCTACCTCATGGACTATCACTCCTACTTCAAGAGCTAATTCAGAACACACTGAAGTAGATGAAAACGCTATTAGTAGAACAAGCCCAAATTAAGATTGGGATAAGCAAAACACCAATTTTTGCCACTGCTATCTTAAAATAAAAGTCCTTTTACAATGCTATCAAACCCAGGCTAGTGGATGCTTGAATTCAAGTGTTCTGAGGTTTTTAAAGCGTAGCATAGCCAATTTCTCCAGTGTGTACCAGTACGCATGGAGACTAGGCAGATGAGGAGTCTTTGACTTGGCTTCCACTACGCCCTCTATATGAGATATTAAAGAGTCTTCTTGCAATAGGATGATCTTAGAAAGATAAACACTGATAGCGTAAGCTCTTGTTCCCCTCAGTTGTAATGACGGGGATTAGTCACAAGAGGGAGGCTAGCAGGACAGCGCCTTAAGCCTCAGGAAACCTCCAATGCAGCCAGTCGCTGGTCCCACCACAAATCAAATAAATTAGCAAGCAGGCTTGTCTGGAAACATGACGAGGAGACTCCTGATGTGGACACAGATGAAAGACTCGTTGCAGTATGGAGGTTCTCTGTATGTGGGAGGCGAAAGCAGTTCTAATCAGTGAATTAAGAAACTGCGGCATCAGTGGGAGAAGGTTTCTGTGCAGGGAGATGGGCACTAGCATGGAGTACGGATGAAGGGTCTCTTGGAAATGAGAAGGAGAATGAACAAGCCCTAATAGGAAGAGGACTGCACCGGGAATGAAGTAGAGGAGATGGGAGAGACAAAGAGGAATGATAAAATCAACTTTTGTGTGAAGGAAAGTTTATTTTTGTTCACAGCAGGGGGTGTTACCATATGCCTACCTCATGATCGAATTAGTCACCACTTCTCAGTGGAAATTCTCTGGAGGAACAGATCTCCTGAGTGAAAGGAGGTGATACTTACAGTGCTTATCTCTGGACAATGTACAGCAGTGAAACTGTGTAACCGAATGAGGAAAACATGGGAGCAATGTTCAAAGTTCACTGGTTTTAAACGTGCAGGAGATATAAACTGCCAGTTAATACTGATATTTATGTCAAGTAAAAGATGCTTTAGCATTACATTTGATTTTATGGTAATCACTGACAATGTTTGACTCTCAAGTGCAAGCTTTGAAGTAATAAGCCCACAGGATTATTCTGAACTGAGGAGCTCCGTAGAAATCACGAAGCCAAATGGAAGGAGCTCTTCTTCCACACAGCTTGTGGTTAAACCATGGGGCTCATCATGACAGGAGGTTGCTTATGCCAAGTTTATTTGGCTCCAAAAGGTGATTAGATAAATTCGTAAGAAAACAATCCACTGGGGCTATAAAACAAAAAGATGCTTGCTTATGGCTAAAGAATTGCTGGAACCACCCCGACATCCGAATATGTCTGCCCTGTTCTTCTTTGGCTGCTGATCACTAGAGACAAGACACTGGCCTGAATGGACTAGTGGTTTGATCCCAGTCAACTCTTCCTAGTCCTCTCAGCCAGGAATCCTGCAGCTGCACCTCTCACTCACCAGTCTCTGGAAGTAGCCCCTCACCTTTAATAGCTGCTTCCTTGGAAGATCCATCTGAGGTAGAATCTCTCGAGAGCAGTAATTTCTAGAAAATAAAGTATTGTTTATCTTTAGAAATAACAATCAGAAGGACCAGAATGACAAATGTGCGCCCATACCCATGCCATACGTCAGTTTTACTATAAACCTGGAACGCCACCACTGAAAGCTTTTCAGTTTGGGAAGAGGGCTTCCACTCACATTTATTCTGCAGTGCCCCTCTCTTGAACTCTGAGCTTCAGATTTTTACCTACATGGACAGAATTAGTTCTGTGATTTCTGTTTGGGCTCCTGCCAGCCCCATCCCCAACCCCACCCCAGATACTAGGCTCAGTTTAGACAAGAACACTATTTCAGAGACAGACTGCTGTCTCGCTGGTTAAGTGTAAAAACAAGAATTACAGCCATTGCCTGCTGGTTGGCTGAGTGGAGGGATCATCTCTAAGTACCCCATGACACACAAACAACAGTGGTTTAGTAAAAGGGGGAGGCACTACTCAAAGGTTAACAAAGGTATCTCTCCACTCTACTCAAACCAACTGTATTCACAGCAAAATATGTTTCCATGCTGAAAGCAGCAGAAAAAGCTCATAAGAACAATTAAGAGTTAGAAAATAACTAATATATAATTAAATAGAAACACAAATTCCAGCTTACTTTTAACTTCACTAACATGTCTTCTTCTGGATTAAACCCAGGGACGTTGGCCTCGTAATAGCAGCCCCTAATGTTTTCTAGTGTCCCTGTTACAGCCATTAATTCATACAGCACACTTACAGATGGGAAATTCAGAAGCATCTAAATGAGGTAAGGCCTCCTTTCTTGTCACTTGCAGCAAGGTTTGAGGAGAGCTTCCAAAGAAATCAAATACCATTTAAAGCAGATGTTTTCAATAGAAGAAATGATGTAGGAGACATGTTTCTCCCTAGCTTGCTCTAGCTGTTCCCTTCTGTGACGATTGCTTTCCAACTGCCCCTGCTCCCCTGCCCTGGGAATCCACAGCAGCTCCTCTCTGCAGACTGTCCACTAAACGGACGACATTTAGAAACATGCTTTATCGTTTTGTTCATGCAGGGCCATAGAATTTGCAATTTTTTTTTCTCCCAGACCTTGCTGAATTGTCAGTTTTGTGCAGATGGTTTGCCTTTGAAGGAATGCTTTATGTGAGACAAGGTTCTGGCAGAAATGTGCCTCGCTACTTGCCAGCTCACCTTCTGGTAACACAAATTAGGCTGCTGGGCTGGGCTGCCACAGCACTCGAAGTCACAGGGCTAAGATGGTCTGCAGCTCCAGCAGCTCTCCATAGAGACTCCTGGCAGCTTGGCTGTGTTCCTCCTCACAGAGAGCTTAGAAATAATGGTATTTTACTTTAATTTAAAAAATGCAAAAGTATTTAAAATGGCATTGTCATTTCCTGTGGATCTGCATGTAGCTAGGAACAGAAGTACTGACTGACTGGAATAGAAATAGCAAAAATAAATTTTGCATGTATAATTTGAAATGCTTCCCGGTCCATAGATCTTTAGGTAGCTGAATCTCCCAGGGAAACCTCTGAAGTCTCAATCACAGGAGCAAACTTTTAGCTACCCCACAGGGTATTATCACTACTCTGCTGGGTATGATCCTGCTACCATTTAGGAGCCAGATATCGGACATCATAACTGAGCAGAGTATTTCCATTTTGTGCTACCACTGGGGATGTTGGGGGTGGCAACCATTTCTCACTCTACACATTACAGAACAGCTTCCCCAACACTAAAGGCAGCAAGGGCTGAACCACAAGCACAAGCTGGCAGAAGCATAGGCTACAAAGTCTCATCATTTCAAATGAAGTGAGGAAATACATCTTTGGCACTGATACGCAGTCCTCTGCTTTCTGGCTGGAATTAAAAAAAAAAAAAAAAAAAAAAAGCCCTGTATCTTCACGAAATACAGCAGCACTTGTACCAGCAAACCTCCTGCTGGCCCTGCAGTGTCTCCCTCTGCTCTGCTTTTAGGGAGAGTTTTCTAGGGCTTCATGACCACAGATGCTTGCTAACGCTGCTCTGAGCAGGCCTTGATAATAATTTAATTTGTGCTGAATGTTCTTTCCTAGACAGCAGAACACTGCAAGCAGCAAAACACAGGCACGATAAAACTCCCTTCTATCTTTTTAATCAGAAAGAAGATGGCATTTGTTCTTTGTTACTCTGAAGATATGGCATGACATCCTGGATGAAAAACAGTCTTTACTGAGTATTGCACACGCGTATGAAATCTTGAGCAAACCTGGTCCAGACTGATCCTTGCTGCCTTTGGTACTTAAAATGAGATACAGACATTTTGGATTTGGCTACTACAAACACCCTTATGGACCACAGAGAGGTGTTGTCAGAGGACTTTTCAGAGCTGGAGCGGGCTGAGCCATCCCCTTCCACGGGCTCTGGTGTGAACGCAGCCCAGAGAGAGCAATTCAATTCAATGTCTGTAATTATGTGGGATGGATCTGGGCCCTAATACCTTTGCATTACTCAGCTATCTTTAAGTAAACTACATAAACCTCCTACCTTCTGGCTTTGAATATGGAGGATGAGCAGTATCTGTGTCTTCCTAGTCCTGCCTGGGCACCTCTGGGGCTATCTAGAGGGCTCTCACAGGGCTTCTCGGGGCTGCCGGAGCTGCTCTCAGCTTACCCCAGATGCTCCAGGGTCTCCGGGGGCTGTCCAGGTGCTTCTGGGGCTGCTCCGAGTGCTCCTGGGCTCCTTCCAGCATCTCTGCGGGTGTATGTTGTTTACATGCCAGAAATATCATTCACACACACCCTTGCATTAAGCCAACTACCAGAGGCTATTTTATCTCCTGCAAAAGTCTTCATGATACTCTTCTTCTCCTGCTCACCTCCTCACCTGACCCTGTCACAGAAACAGTTGGGTTATTGTTATCCAAGCGTAGATCGTGATATGTATACAAGTCATAATGTAGCTCTGTCTTATATGAACACCTGAACGACACGCAGAGTGCTGTTTGTGTAGAAAGAATCGAGGTCAACTGCTGCTTTTGCCTCAATCCACCCCCACATCAAGGCACCAGTTTGCGACTAGCTAGGTTTGGAGCACCCAATTAGGAGCCTCTTTCAAGTTCTAGCTCCATTATGAAACAAGAAGAGATGCTAGGACTTGTAGACCTTGCTGGCACCCTTAATGAATGTGTATAATCATAAAAAGGCTCTGCTAAAACAACAGTCAAAGTATGCTCTGTAGAAGCCCTGACCAACAGATGAACCGCCCATGCAAGAATGTGCTAACTAAGTCGGGCGGTGGAAGGCGACAGCGCCGCAGAATGAGACAGAGAAAGGGTAAGTGAGGGAGACATTTATTCGGCTCGGGACGTTTGGCTGCCTAATGACAGGGCTGGGCCGCAAACAGCCAGCTCAGGATAAAGGTGTCGCCTAACACAGCTCTCCTCAGACGCCATTTCAGCTCTGCCGTGGGGAAACCCACACGGTTCTGCATCGATTTATTTATCACGTCCACCGGTGCGCCGGCACCCTGCGCACCGAACGCGAAACACAGCAGGGCCGTGCCACACGCCGCCCGGCCCTGCCCGCGGCTGCTCGCGGGCCTCGGAGCGGGGCCGCGGCCATGGCGCCCCCTCACGGAGCGAGGCCCCCCCGGCTCCTTCCCGCCGCCGGGCGTGAGGCGCCGTTGCCATGACAACGCCCGCCCGGCCCCCGCCGCCTCAGGCGGCTGCGCGCCAGAAAGTGCTAGAAAGGCGCCGCAGCCCGCGCCTGCGCACTCCGCCTCCCTGCCCCCACAGCGCCGCTGCGGCGCCCCGGGGCCTGAGGAGGGCGGGGGGCGAGGGAGGCCCGGCCGTGAGGGGGGGGGGGCGGCGGGGGGGAGTGCGCGGGGCCCGCGGCGGGAACGGCCCGCGGAGGTTGCCGCGGCAACCGCCCCCCCCCCGGTGGAGAGGGGGAGCGGCCGCCCACGCTGCGCAAAGTGCGCAGGGGGCTTCGGGAATAGGCGGCTGCGCCAGCCACCGCCCAGGGCCCGCTGCGGAGTCATTGCGACGGTTACTAGGGCACTTGGTCGTCGTCCAATCAGATGGCGTGAGCTCATCGCTGAGGCCGGCGGCCAATCACGGCCGACATCAATCATTCAATTCAGCCAATGGGGGCATGCGCTGGGCGAGCAGGGCGGGAGCTCGTGGCAGCCCGTTGCCTAACAGTAAAATCAACAGACAAACGGGCGGAACGAAGAAGAACGCGGGTTTGAGTGACGGTGCCACGACCAATCAGGGCTCCCTATTTGCAGAGCCTCACTATCATCAGCCAGTGGCCGCCGCGGACGGCCGCTCGGGCGGGGAATAGAATGCTGCGCGCGCACTCCGCTGCTATATAAGGGTTGGCGGTTGCCTCACGCAGCCAGTCAGTTGGGGGACGAGTGGCGTTGGTCGAGGGTGCGCTGTGCCGCCGCCATCATGAGGGAGATCGTGCACCTGCAGGCCGGGCAGTGCGGCAACCAGATCGGGGCCAAGGTGCGGGCAGGGGCCGGAACCGCGGCTGGGGCCGGGGGGGAGGCTGCGGCGGGCGGCAGGGCTGCGGCGGGCGGGCGGGGCCGGCCCGGGCCGGCCCTGACGCGATTCTCCCCGGCAGTTCTGGGAGGTGATCAGCGACGAGCATGGCATCGACCCCACCGGCACCTACCACGGCGACAGCGACCTGCAGCTGGAGCGCATCAACGTGTACTACAACGAGGCCACAGGTAGGGCCCGGCCGCCGCCCAACGTCCCCCCCATCCCCCCCCCGGCCGCCCCCCGGCGCCGCAGTCACGGCTCGTCCCTGTCTTGCAGGTGGCAAGTACGTGCCCCGCGCCGTCCTGGTGGACCTGGAGCCCGGCACCATGGACTCGGTGCGCTCCGGGCCCTTCGGGCAGATCTTCAGGCCGGACAACTTCGTGTTCGGTGAGTGCGCCGGGAGCGGGGGAGGGCCCTGCCGTGTAACCGGCTCGGGGTGGGGTGGGGCGGGCAGGGACGCTGCACTGCGGGCTTCCCCACCGCACATGCTCCCAAGGCGAGCGCGGCCCCGGGAGGGGGGTTAATCCTGGCGCTTGGTGACGGGCGTGGAGTCACCGGCGGGCTGCGGATGGTGCACGGTGGCAGCTGCCGGGAGGGCAGGTCCGAGAAGGCACAAGAGGTCGTTGGTCTTCCGAGTCCCATTATTCCTCGGGAATATCGGGAAATGAAAGGGTTGACGCATCGCCAGGCACTGAGTGCTTTCTGTGTAGGTATACCGAGTCATTTTAGAGGTGCTTCTGTGAAACCGCAGCTCAAGGCATGATAAAATGAAAGCTTTTGTGGGAGGTTGCTGTAGCCTGATGCTCTTAAGCTTTGCTTGCAAGCAGGAAGCAGTGACCGTAATCTAATATGAAAATGGCTCTCTTCCAGGTCAGAGCGGAGCAGGAAACAACTGGGCAAAGGGCCATTATACGGAAGGTGCTGAATTAGTTGATTCCGTATTAGATGTTGTAAGAAAGGAGGCAGAAAGCTGTGATTGCCTCCAGGGCTTTCAGCTGACTCACTCTCTTGGTGGTGGTACTGGCTCTGGTATGGGTACCCTCCTAATCAGCAAAATTCGTGAAGAGTACCCAGACCGAATTATGAATACGTTCAGTGTTGTACCTTCCCCTAAAGTCTCAGATACTGTAGTAGAGCCCTACAATGCCACGCTGTCGGTGCACCAGCTTGTGGAGAACACAGATGAAACATACTGTATTGATAACGAAGCACTCTATGACATATGCTTCAGAACACTGAAGTTAACTACGCCAACATACGGTGATCTGAACCATTTAGTGTCAGCGACCATGAGCGGTGTTACCACCTGCCTGCGTTTCCCAGGCCAGCTTAATGCTGACCTGCGGAAGCTGGCAGTCAACATGGTTCCCTTCCCCCGTTTGCACTTTTTCATGCCTGGTTTTGCCCCGCTCACAAGCCGTGGGAGCCAGCAATACCGTGCTCTGACCGTACCAGAGCTAACGCAGCAGATGTTTGATGCAAAGAACATGATGGCTGCGTGCGACCCACGTCACGGCCGCTATCTGACTGTAGCTGCTGTGTTTAGGGGCCGTATGTCAATGAAAGAGGTCGATGAGCAAATGCTGAACGTTCAGAACAAAAATAGCAGCTACTTTGTTGAATGGATTCCTAATAACGTTAAAACAGCGGTCTGTGACATTCCACCTCGTGGCCTGAAAATGTCTGCCACGTTCATTGGTAACAGCACAGCTATCCAGGAGCTGTTCAAACGCATCTCTGAACAGTTCACTGCTATGTTCCGCCGAAAGGCTTTCCTGCACTGGTACACAGGCGAGGGCATGGACGAGATGGAATTCACAGAGGCTGAGAGCAACATGAACGACCTGGTGTCTGAGTACCAGCAGTACCAGGACGCTACAGCTGAGGAGGAGGGGGAGTTTGAGGAGGAGGCTGAGGAAGAGGCAGAGTAAAAGCTATGCATATGAACACCTGTAAATTTTGTTTAAAGCTGTATGAACTCTTTCATTCAATACTTCCTTGTCTGTGTTGTGTTCCTCTTCCTGTCTTAAAGTCACTTCAGATGCTGTACAGGCACCATTAAAGCATTTTTCACAGTGCACAGGCTCGTCTCCTTTGTTCCTTTCGGTAAGCTTTTCGGGTGCTGTTTCCAAAAGTAAGTGCATAGGTGTGACGGAGGTCTGGAAAAAAAAAAGCAGGATGGGGCATGAGCACCGGCCCTTCCGCTGATGGCGGCCACGCTTCTCCCTGCTGTCTGCTGGCCTGGACACCAGTTGCTTGTGTCACCGGATATGGTGCCAGTCCTACTTGCTCCTCTACTGAAGAAATGCTCTGATGCTGCTTTGTAACCAAGTGTACTTGCAGAGGGGGAATACCCTTAACATGGAACTGAAATCCGGCTCCAGCCTGCGTCTAAATTTAGGTACCTGCCCATGGATTCCTATTACAGGTGCGGGGTCAGCTGGCTGGGCTGCAGTCTCAGCAGGAGCTGGGCAGCTCTTCTGGCCAGAAGGAAAGCGCAGGCTCAGAGGGAGGTGGCTGGAAGCTACAGCTTGCTTGGGCTGCCTGGCTAATAAAATGGTGCCTGCAATTTGCCTTTCAGATGCAGGTGGGTGGTTCTGAAGGAAGGGAGCTGCCCTCGCCCAGGCTGCACCTAGGCAGCAGCACCAACCCAGCAGGGAGCTGGAGCTCAGGGCGAGTCACGGCTTCAGATAGCTGTAGCAAGCCATGCTGCGTCTACTGCTGCAGACAAATTATGCTGAAGAGCTCCAGTTTATGCAGCTAAAGAGCTTGATGGGCTTTTTTTTAAATCAATAAGTTATGAAAATACTCAGAAGTTAGTATAGCCCCTTTTCCCACTTCGGAGGTGACCATGAATAACCTACCTGCTACTAAATAGCACTACTGTCTGTCAAGAAAAATGCTATTAGCAAAGCAAATCTAAGGATTAAAAATTGAGTTTCTCCTGGAGTAGTATTTGAAATGGCCCCGAGCAGGGGGTGGAAATCAGCCTGTCGAGAACCAGGTGGCCGGCTTCAGACCTACGCAGGAGACTGCTGTTGTAGGTGAAAAGATGACAAAAGATTTTTAAAGCATGAGGTAACGCTTACAGCAGTTGGTGCTTATGCATTCCCTGTCCTCGGGGTTTTCCCCCAAAGCCCTCCAGGCAGTGGTGGCCCTGCTCCTGCAGGGCTGTGGCTGTTCCCCTCGTTTCTGATGTTGGCAGAGGACAAACCGCCCGGGCAGTACTAACACGGAGTCTGGTTTACTTGGGGGCTTGTAGAAGCCTTGCTGCGGGGGGCTCTAACCTGAGGGCCTCCAGAGTGAGCACAGCCCTATCTGCTAGCCCTGTGTGGAGGAAGAGATCATCTGGAAACACCAGCGCAGTGCCTCGAGAGCCCCATGCTGGGACAGGGACAGGGACAGGTAGGTGCCCTGCGCTGGGGACAGCAGCTGCTGTGCTCGACCTCCCCTTTCCCAGAGCAGGGGGTGGAGGCAGAAGCCAAGAGGAGCAGTAGGTATTTTTTCCTCTTTTCCCGTGTACAGCGTGTAACGCGCGGTGAGGGCGTGCGCACAACCCTGCAGGCGGCATCCGCTTCTCCCCAGGGCCCAGTTGGAGGGGCCAGGAGGCAGCTGTGGGATTCAGTTCCAGGCCATCGGGTGCTTGGGCAGCCCTCACACTGATAACTGGATCAGCAGTGCTTAAGCATTTAGTCCCGCTGGAACCTCCCGTTAGAATACAACTCCTCATATTTGTCCCTTTGGCTCTCTGGTTGCTAGCTGAGCAACTGAAACGCCGCTCGTCGTGGTTCGGGGGCAGACCCCAGACCCCACACCGCCCTTCACACCTCTCCTTTTTGGTACCCCCAAAGCCTGGCAGCCAGAACGGGGCCGCCACCACCTGCGATGGCTCCTGCCAATTCACAGCTTCTTTTGGTGCAGTCTCCACCCCTTTGCATCATCTACCTTTTGCTTTTTTTAAGCACCCTGTAAGCTTTTTGGGAACAGAATCACTTCCTTGATGAAGAAGCTGCCATGCAGCCGTGGGAGCCCCCTGCGGGTGCTGCTGCGGGGGGACAGCTGAGGGCACGGCTCCACCAGCCCGGCACCTTTACTTCCCCTGTGGAACATTCCAGGTCTCTACTATGACACTGCAGCTATCAACAGCACTACTTAACGATGGTAATTAGTGACTTTCATTTTCATTCAGCTGATGAACTTACGTGGTACGAAGCCCGTGTAGGAAGGTATCAGTCCAGCACCCGTGTAAATTCTGTTGTTAGGCCAGTAAGTTTGGGGAAATCTTTTGCCAAAGCTGTGAATCGGGTGTCTCTGCAGGAACTGGAAAACAAAACCCGGCACCATGAGTTGTAAACCACTGCTACCCAAGTCGTGTGCTTTGACTCCTTATTAAAGGAAACACTTGAGATAATGAGAAGCAATTCTCTTACCAGTTCCCTTTTCTTCTACTTTAAAGCTACATTGCAGCTTCCCTCTATCAAGTTCTCTTTCCACTGGTGCTGGCAGGAGCCCCTCTACTGCCCCGGACCTGCCAGTACACCCCCACCACCCACCCAGAGCAGCTCCTGGTGCTGAGGATCGCTGTGGCCATCGCATTTGGGCTTGGGCCACAAGTCCCGAATGCATTCTGCTCATAGAGCTGATGCACCGAGAGCCAGCAGTGCCTGCTGCAGTGGGATGTGCCTCGTCCGCTCCTCTGCTACCACTGCACATCGGTGTTTTGGTGTGACCCCCCCCGAACTGGTTTTGTTTTTCCGTGCGTCCCACTGACGGTGATTAGCCCGTAATTCCCAGCCTAGGAGGAAGAGGAAGGCTTAGGGCGCGTTAACTGAAGGGAGAGTGAAATCTTCCTCCGGCTCCGTCACCTGCCCCAGAGGTCAGACCGCGCTAACGCTGCGCCGAAGGACAGCGCGGGTCTCACATCCCTGGGGTGGCAAAGCCCCAAAAGCTCTCGCTAAAGCCCTGCTGCCCTCGTTAGCGTGGACCCTGCTTGGTGGTAAAGGGAGGGTTCACGGAGCCATGCGAGCGGCTGGGGCCATCGAACCCTTCTGTGACCGTACAGATTGCAGCGGTGCAATCCTCCTGCCTCCCCAGAGCAGCGCTGAAGCGAGAGGATTGCATTATTTTGCCCGATGCAGCCAGTAAGAAACGATCCGTGGCGCATCCTAGCACGTAACCTAGGGCAACAGAGATTTAGGGCAGAAGATTAGTGGCTTGAAGGCAGAAGCCATCTTAGATAGAAATGTGGTGTGATTTTTTTTTTTTGGTGTGCCTACATTCATTCCTTCAGTGCCTCCTGCACTGCAAAAAACCTCTGCAAGCCTGAATTTTTCTGGCTCCTGCAATGGAGAAACACCATCCACCTCCTTCACTGGCACATGTTTCTTAAAAAAATCAGGGCAGAAGGGATTTGCAAGCAGCACTTTCAGTTTTGATAACGTCTGCTTTTTGTTCTCTGCTTTATTTCTATTTCTATTAACTGCAGAACGAAAGGATAAGGAAACACATTATAGCCAAAGCATCAGGATGCTACCGAGCATCCTGATCCCGACAGCCCCACTGCTGTCCCCACAGAGCCATTTCTTCCCAGCCAGGGGATCCTTCGGGCTTGGACTTCTTCCTACATCTGACCCCCGCACTCTGGGACAAAGGCACCACAGTGAATCCTGGTCACCAGAAAGGGTGAAAAATTTTGCAGCCTGCTTTTAAAAGGAGCTGTCACCGAGCCCATCAGTGCTCACCGGCACTCGCCCATCGGTGCTGCAGCATCCCGGGGCTCTCGCACCATTCTGGTAGCAGGAAGAAACGTGTGGCTTTGGATGCAATCTGCTAATTGGGGTGGGAGGGATCTCATTTTCCCATGTAGGAGGGTCATATGGCTTTGCAGGGGGGGAATCTTACAGCAAGGGGGCAAAATAGGAGATTTTTTTCAATAGGGATATTTCTCCGCTTTTTGGGACGGACACAGAAAATGACAAGATCTAAATCCTTTTAAGACAAGTTACGTTAGTAAAGGAAAAATCTCTACAACACTTGAAAGGAAGGAATATCCATCCAAGAAGCCCAGGAAGCCGTCCAGCACTGCCAGCCAGGTACCAAAGGATATATTGCATAAGGGGAGTGCAGATAGCTGGATCCTGCATTTGTGCACCCAGAGCAGCATTTTTAATAGCCACCCTTAAACCAACCCTCAATAGATTTGCTTAATCCTTTTATGAACTCATTTATCCTCCCTTGTTTCCTTGGGACATTAAGTTACAGAATTTAATTGCTCATGATTTTTTCAATGTGTTACCTAATAGCGTTTTATTTTGCTTGTACTTATAACCCCAGCTCAAATACTGCTACAGCAAATGCAACTGCTTGTGGTGCTGCAGATGACTCAAGACCAACATTATATCATTAAAATAAGGTTTGTGCATGCAATCTACCTGATGTCTGTCAAATTCAGCCATGGCTTCCTTCACGCCCTGCAAGTAGTTAACACCAGTAAACCAGGTGAAGCGGGGTATGTATCCGGTGTACCCTTTGGATGAAGACGAGAGAACATACATAATCGTGTAAGTATCCATCACGCTGGAAGTGGAAGAAGCTAGGACAAATATAAAATCTTGGCAGAGTATAGGAAGGAAGAATTTCACTTAAATTCATCCATTTAAATTGGACGTAAGATTTATTCTGAGACAGTCATTGTTATGATCCCCTGGGAAAACTCAATGGGCTAAACCATTCAGGGATCTTCATGAAATGAAAACATTTCATTTTCTTGCAGTCTTTTCTTTAAAACAGCAGCGCTGCCATGTTCTCACCCAGTTTCATACATATGCAAGGGCTAACAACCAGGTCTCCAACCTCTCTTCCTCATTTACCCTTCCTATCCAACGATTTTTCACCAGTTATAAAAGAGAAACTACATAAAATGTTAAAATGAGGTGAAGTGGAGAGAGAAGTGCAACCTAAAAGAAGCCAGAATTCCCTCTTTTCAGGGGAGTGCTTTGGAGAGAGAAATTTTTGCCTACCGCATCCTAGACTAGCAGTGCTTGGCCTTCCCCCTTTCGCCCCATCTGAAATATTTCGCCATGCGTTCATGGTAGTCGCTGTGGTCCGTGAGAAGTTAGGGAGCACAACACCTTGTCAGAAAGAGCGCTGTACCTTTGTGAGGTGCAGTGCAACACTATTTGTTGCTTTGGTTATTCAGGAAAGCCTCTTACGCTTCTAGGAGAGAAATCACTACCTCGGGGGTAGCAGACACCGGTCAGGCTGCTGCAGAGAGCGCAGAGCCCACGTCCTGCACGTCCCAAAGAAACGCCTTTGTGCTGAGAGGAGCAGGGGAGTGGGGGCATTTTCCACCCTGAAGCGTTCAGACACATGGGGACAAGTGGCCAACGCAGCTCCTGTTTCCCACATGGGCTAAAGGCGATGCGATTCCTCCTGCCGGGGACTCGTGCTGCACACAGCCGCCCTCTCTTTTACCTGAAATGACTTTCTGCTGGATCACATTCGGTACATCCAGCTTTGGTAGCTGATCATTTCTCTCTACATCCGCAGCTTCAGTCACTCCTGGCAGAGTCACACCTTTGATTTTTACAGGCTCAAAATAAAAGCAGAAATAAAATAAACACCAGTAAAACCTGCTTCCTCCTTTGACTCTAGTACTTAAATCGCTGCCAGAACCCAGTAATCACAGCTGCCATTTCCATTGCTCCCTGGCTTTCCACTAAGAGCTACTGCAAGAATTTCTGCTGCTGCCAAATTACCAGGCTCGCTCCGCGTGCGCAGGGTTTGCAAAATACCCACGGGAGACCAAGGGGGGCTTTCGGGGCTGAGCTCCTTTGGAAACCTGTTCCTCGGGCTGCCTCTCAGAGCAAGGCACTGGGAGGAACCTTCTCGGGCTTTATATCCGAGGCAGCTTTTGACTTTGATACGTCAAATCTCTAATCTCTGCCCTCAGGGGATTTGCGCAGCCCTGGCTGACTGCCCCATGACAAATAGCATCTCCTGCTCCAGCAGCAGTAAGGGGACCAAACCCGTTGTCCCAGAGTAATTAAGTCAAATCCTAATGCCTGTGTTTCAAAGAGAGGAATGAAGGTAGGAAATTTGGGTGAGCTGGGGAAGGCAGGGGATCAGGAAGATGGCACTGGCCAAAGGTGCCCTGAGCGCGCACTGCTCTGCGGGAGGAGGTCCACGAGCCCAGCGCAGGAGGGCTGGTTTGCGTGGCACAAGATCTGACAACTGGGATTTGAAGCTAAAATGCACGTGAGTGAGAAATTAAGCCTTTGTGATTAGGAGTAATCATCCATTACAACAATTTCACGATGATGTAGATTTGCTACTGCTAGAAATGCTCTTGCAAGTTTGATATTTCCCAACAATTTCAACGTTTGGTCGTCACCATCCCTGCTACGTGTGCTCCCTGTCGGCTCCCTGTCCTCCTAGCACAGCAAGCCCGAGCCCCCCAGCCCTCCCCATGCCTCCCACCCCCCCAGAGCTGCTCACCTGCCTGAGTCCTGCCGGCGTGCTGCCGAGCCCACGAGATGTGGTCAGCTCAGGTAATCGCCACTCCTGCCCCTCCGACGGCCTCCACGGCACGGCAGGACAGCGTGCCACCCTCGGTGGGTACCCGTATTCTGGCTGCACACTTAGGGCACGCTCGCTGGGGCCGTGAGAGGGCATGGGATCCACGTGCGCCAGCAGCAGCTGCTCCTCTGCCGGCCCTGGCGGGGGAGGCTTTGGTCCAAACACCGGTTCAGGAAAGTTCGTCATGGCCCCAGCTCTCTCGCGGGGAAAGTAGCCTGCAGGGCAGAGCCAGAGCGTGGGGAAGGAGAGGCCAGGGCATCGCCATAGCGCCTGCCCTTGGCCCCAACCAGCTCCTCTGGAGCAGGGGAGGGGAACGGGGACCCAAAGCATCCCAGGCTCCAACGCACAAACCCATCAGCCCCAGCCGACAAACTGCTGCGCACAGACTACGCAAGGATCGGTTCAGTTGTTTAATGTTTGATCTAGACCATGCCCAAGCTGCAAAATATCACCAGCCAAGCTATAAATAGCAAGGAAAAAAGCCCACATCCTTCACTGTGCCCGTGCACCCCTAACAGCCCCCGTGCCCGACAAGGAATTCCTGCACCGGCATCGGGGCTGCTCGGCCAGGACGGGGCTGCTGACGCCGGCTGGAAAAAATCCCACGGCCAGCGTGTGCTGAGCGTCTGCGCGATGAACCAGGGATGGCCGAGTTGGCAGCTTTTGTCTGGCTTTCCCTTAAAAATATCCCGTGACGTGGCTCCCCCGGCCTGTCAGGCACCTCCAGCCCCAGCGCTGCCTAGCACGCTTTGCTCAGCGCCATGCCTCTTTCTCCCTCCTTCGTGATGATTGCTCTTACACCCCACAACAACCTCTTCCTAATTGGAAAACTGCTACTATGCCTGACTTTTGTTTGTTTGTTTTTAAACAAACCAAATTCTTTCCATTTTTGTTCCTATAGGTCATTCCTCTCAGCCCTCTGACCACCACTGCCCTGTTCCGGGGACATCTGCAAAGCCCGCAGAGACGCTCGGCCAGCGCTGGCTGCGGCTGCAGAGGCCCCCGTGGGAAGCCACCGGTCCCAGCTCTTAGCAAGGAGCAGATTTTGCCCCTTTCTGCACAGGTGTAAGGCTTTTGACTGGTGCTTGGGTTTGCAATCTGCTTCTAATCTTGTTATAAAGCATATATATGGTATATAACTTCATAAAATTTTATATACATATGGACACTCTCTATATAACAGTACTATCAAGTGCTGCCCAGGCTAGCAACAGACTAAAAATAAATCCTTGATGGAATTGATTTTTCGATCTATTGTGCAAATTTTAAAGCAGGTTTGTCTTTATATTTCTTACATTATTAATGAAAATATTGTACCTACACTTTTTTCATCCAACAAACCAGTTATTCCATCAAAGGAAAAAAATTAAGTCATTTTGTACTTGAGAAATCCTTACTAGCTCTTTGTTATCAGCCTGTGCCATAACCCCTCACCATGGCCACAGCCACCCTGCAGCTCCGTGGTTCACATCCCTGTCAGCCGAGTGCAGCCTCACTTCCAGGAAATATCCAACACAGGACTCAGCTGAGAGGAACCAGCAACGTACTTTGTGCCCATCAACAGGATTTTATCAAAAATAGACCTTGAGAAACAGCCTTCAGGCTCTGAGTTCACTAAGGGCAAACCCACAGATGCAGCACTGCTGGGAGCTCTTTGACCTCGGTTGGGTGAAATGTTGTGCTTAAAGAATGCCACACAGTACTCGTGGAAGTTTGCAATGAAGGATTTGAGGGTTGGACAGCCCTACAGCAGGAGGAAGAGTTATCAGCACAAGGTGCTTCTTGGGGCCAGGTTCTTCAGCATTTCAGCAGCGAGCAGCAGAGGCAAGCTCCCGGTTGCAAACGTTTGTGGGTGACGTAAAGGCTGGCGAGGGGAGGACAATAACAAAGACAGGGTAATGATGGAGAGCAACCAGGCCAACTGGTTAGTTGGGTCCATTCAAACTACATTTTAGTCCAAGGAAATGCAAATGGAAACATCCAGGAACAAAGCCTGTGAGCGACACCTGCGTGGTGCAGACCTGGATCCTGCAAAACACGGCTGGGAAGAGCAGAAACGCCAAAAGCTTGCAAGAAGCTACGTGGCGCGATTCCCAGCGTGAAGCAGGAAACGTCGCTTCAGTGGGGCTGCCTCCGGGGAAGCAGGGCCCAGATCCTGCCCAGGCACACGTAGACCCTGCACGGAGCTGCTCTTGCTGAACAGGGCCCCACAACAGCTACGGCCGAGGCTCACAGCACGATACATGATGAACGGGCAAGGCCCTGAGAGGGGCCAATATGGACCAGAGCATGGTTGTCACTTGGGGCCCGTTCAGCTGGCATCAGGCACCCTGCTCAGAGGGGCTGGGTAGGAGGTTCCTGCAAATTCATGGTGTTGGGAATCTCCGTGAGCGCATCTCAAAGCAGCCGATGGAAGCGATGGGGCTGGTTAACAGAATGGGGCACGGAAAGGAGGGGGCAGACACGAGCCCTCTTGCAGAGCTGAGGCAGGAGTGCTACGAGCCAATCTTCCCCAAAGAGCCAGAAAGAGAGGGGCCTACAGTCTTTGGAATAAGGAGTTGGGTGGCAAGTTCACAAATACCATAAAATCATTTCTCTTCATCTAACTGAAGATAATCAGGGGTCTACGATTCTCCCTGCTCCACCAGATGCCAACGCCAGAAGCCCAGTGTTGCCCCTCTGCTGAGGCCATGCTTCAGCTTCACGCTGGTGTTGCTCTCCAGCTGCCCCTACACCAGGTCTACGGGGGCTCTGTGGAAAACTTCCCCTTCCCCCAGATCCCATGGTGGACAGGCACCAGCTTCACCGTGACCAAACCTGCGCTCATTCTGGTGCAGACGAGAGGCCGCTCACCTGGGTGCCTGGGGACGTAGGGCTGGAGGCCGCCCTGCGTCCCGCTGAAGTCCTCGATGAATCTTTGCTTGCACAGCGGCGCCAGCACGGAGCGAGGGCTCTTCCGGACGTGGGGGTCCGTCAGCAGACGGTAAGTGGTTTTGCCGTAGGTTTCTCCAAACTGATAGTTGTACTGAGGGACAAAGCCCTCATAGCTGGGGAGGAAACCGAAACAGAGCAGTCACTGCCGCGGCCTGTCCCGGAGGATTGGCGTGAGAGCCGCCGTGCACCGGGCAGAGCAGGGCCAGGCACGCAGCACCGCATCAGTGGGCACAGGGACACCTGAACCGCACGTTTGTGCCTGGGCATTTCCCAGTGCCCCTTGTTCAGCACAAACTGCAGAACTGAGAATTGTGACTTGTAACCTCTGAGCCCTCATAGTGAGGAGCAGGATGGGCTCACGACCCAAAGCAACCTGCACTGCTCCTTCCCTTCCTTTCCCTTCCTTTCCTCAGGTGACTTTGCAGTGGTTCTGGGGACAAGGGGCCTGGCCCAACTCTGGCTCTATCCCTGAGCCCACCACACAGGCCACAAACTCCAGCTCTTCCCAGCACCAAGTTTCCCAACAGTGACATTATTCCATCAGCGCAGAAGGTAGAGCTGCCTGTCACAACGTATAGACAGAAATACTCGATCAATGATCCCGCTGTGTATTTGGGGATAAAGGCAGATGATGCATGAGGATCATAAGATGTTGAGTAAGTACTTTCCCTTCCAAATACTTTAAACAACAGCCAGCAGAGCAATGCATTTGCACTTGGCAAGTTGTCCTATTTTGCATGCAGGTTCTTTTACCGGCAGCTGCTGGAGGAGCTTGGTGGCCCCTTCCCATTGATTTTCAATGGGTCTTGCAACACAGAGGAACTACTCAGGGACGATAAAGCTGAGCGGGAGAAAAAAATGACACAGCCTAAATAATTACAGGCCAGCTGAAGGGATTTTGATCATGAACAAAATAATGGTAGGGCTGAGAAAGGATTCAATTCATAAGCAATTAAAAGCGAGGTAATCCGAGGAGCTCAGGCGAGTCAGTCTGGGTTTACGGGGAATGGATCTGCCACGTAAGTGAATCACAAGAGCTGCTGATAGAAGCTGTGGTGCTTTGTGAAGAGATCAGGACTCCTGCAGGCTGTTTGACTTTCTCTTCATGGTATTCTCATTAAGAAACCAGAGAAATCCCTCGTTTCTGTAGTTCACCGTTGCAGCCATTGATCTTAAAACCCCTTCGCAAGCAGCAAGTCAGTGGCTTTCTGGAGGCTGTGCCCAATTTCCCTTTCTCTTGCTCAATCCTACCTTCAGTGCCTGCTCCCAGGGCTGCGTCACAGAACAGGGAGCAGCCCTGGCCCCGTGCCCGGCCCTGCACCGCTCCGCACCGCTCCCAGCTCCGCCGGGACAGGCAGGGCCATTCCCAGGACAGGCCCACAACGTGGAGCTTCACCTTCTCCCCGTGCCAAGTCCTTGCCAAACCGTTCTAACATTGCGTTTCACTTCCCAACGCCTCCGAGCACTGCGGGGGTGACTGCTGCCTGGTGCCGGAGCGGTTTGGATGCCTGCGTCGTGCTGGGGATTCACCAGCATGGGCAGGCCCCACACATGGGACAGCTGGAGAGGTGCTGCAACGCGTCAGCTTCCTCCTCCTTCTCTTCCTCCTGCCGGCACCTCCCAACATCTGCAAGCTGCGACGTCGGCAGCAGAGCCGGGCTGCAGCGATGCCCAGCAGGCAGCTCCTCCTTGCGTGCAGACACCCAGCCCGGCAGGACCCTGGGCACGGGAGGAAGGAAGCCTCAAGCAGCAGGAGCTGGTGCCTCCTCCTGCCTTCTGCAGCTGAAGCAGCAGCCCGAGAGGAGCAGTGCAGCTGCAGTGTTGGTATTAGGGCTCAAATCTGCCTCTTGCAAGGGTTGTTCTTAGGCAGGAGGGAGCTAGTGAGGATTTTGAGGCTTTTGGCTCCAAAAGGGAGGTGCAAGCCCAGCTCAGCTCCCTCCTTGCTGCTGTCAGCACGCAGGGTGACAGCTCACAGCAGCACGCACACCGTTTGGACAACTGCAGCAGTGCAAGAGTAAGGGAAAAACCCAACCCCAGCGCTTAGGTAAGCTCTGAAGGCACAGAGGTCAGGAACGGGAAAATCCTGCACGTTGCTGTAATAGGAAGGACCAATTTCATCTTCGCTACCAGACAATTGCTGATGAAGGAAACACATGCTCCAGCCTTCATCTGCAGCTCGGGCTCAGCCTCCCCTCTTGCCCATGGCCATGCGGGACTCGGGCTGGTTCCCTCTGTGCTGTTTCGCTGCCTCTTCTGCCACCAGCTCCTGCCCAGGGAGGGCTCCCAAGGTGCCCTCAGACTTCGCTGACCCAAGTGACTTTGTACCAGCAGCCGCCTGCTCTCTCTCGGTGGCTGTCCAGCCCTTTCCAGGTCACCCGCGTGTGCGGGGGACCACACACACCAGGGCAGATCACCAGGGGACCCCACGCACCACCTCTGCTTCACCACAAAGCTTGTCCTCATATTTCTGCCTTCAGTGTTTGTGTTTCAACCAGTAGCTCGTTCATGGGGAACCCACCTCTCACCAACCACGGCTTTGTTCCTTTCAAAGGCCTTCAGAGGACTTTGCAGAAAGCTTTTTTTGAAGAAAAACTCAGCTACATATCAGCCAGATCACAATTACCCACAGTCACAGACTTCAGAGGACTGTGCTCTACCCAATTCATCGACGACGTAATCATGTTCATGCAAATATTTATTCAAAGATCTTCAGACTTCCTTGGTGCAAAAATTATTTCAGTTTGGAACCAAAACCCAGAAGCTCTGGAAACATTTGGCAGCTTAGAATAAATGGAAAAAAGGGAAAAAAATAGTTTTGAAGTTCCCCTCAATGCCCTGTGTCATGGTCTTTAATTACACCTGCCATAAGGTGCTGTTTTCCCCCTGGAGCCACGTCTCCTCGCTGCACTGTTAGATGGCACTTTTATCAGTGTCTTTAAAACAATCATGAACCACAAGTGGTATCCTATCCCAACCAGAGGTATTTGCGTTGGAAATGACCAGACTTTTTGGATGAACTTCAGAACTTACCCGGGGACATGGTGAGGATGGGGAGGGAAGAGGCTGCTCTCCCTGGGGGCCGTCATGGCACAGTGGCAGCTCCGGCGGCAGGGAGGAGATGCAGCAGTCACCCGGGAAACCTCTGTGATGCTGCCGGGTACCGTGGTGCTTCCAGCCACACCACACGGCTCTTTAGGTTTTTCTGGACGAGTCTTTCTTTTCCCAGAAAGGAAAGATCTGGAAATCTTGGATGAGCACGGAAACTTCATAGAGTTTGTCAGATTTCCTGCAGGCTCAGCACCCTTGGGACAGCAGCAGATGTTCCCCGTAAGCAGCCCCGGCACGTGTCCGTGTTCACACTGCTGTCCACGTCCCACACGTGCAGACGGGGAGCACTGTGCTGTGCACGCCCAGGTCACCGCACAGCACACGCACGGCGAGGGCAGCGCTGCCACTGGATGCATCCGCCCTGCTCTGCCTGCTCCTTGCCCCGGCTGCAGGAGGACGCAAACCTTCACTGCCTCGCTACAAACAGGGCAAAGGAGCTCCCGTCCTCAACACGGCATAGTCACGGTGCTCGCTGTGGGGTGGTTCAGCCCCTCTCCGCTCAGCTCTTCTGAGTGCTGAGCTGCTGTTGGGAGCGCTATGTCCTTACCTTCAAGGTCATCCCACCTGTTGGCACCAGCACCACTTCCACAAACTGCAACACCAGGAGTGAGCCTGGCTCATTGCCAGTGTCCCTCTGTGGTCTCGAAGAACTCCGGCCACGTGGCCAGCACAATCATTTCAAGACCTCAAAGATACTAACCAGAAATTGGATTATTCCAGCATTGTTCTCACCTGTTTAGGTGCCAGTACTCTACCCAAAATTGCACCTGAGAAGACAGATGTGCTGCTTTGACTCCTGCTCTTGGTACCTCAACATTTTGGGAGATCTGGAGTTTCCAGACCTTATGAGTTTGCCCCAGTACCTGAACTCTGTGGGGACAGAACTGCACAGCATCCCCAGCTCCGCAGGGTGGATGGGGCCGCGAGGGGTACGATGACTCTTCTCAGTGGAAGATGAGGGGCAAGAGGCTCAAGTTGCCCCGAGGGGAAGGCCGACTGGACATAAGGAGAAAATTCTTCCCCACAGGAGCAGCGCAGCCCTGGGGCAGGGTCAGAGCAGGTACCCACATCTCCATCCTTGGGGACCTTCAAAGCCCAGCTGTGCACGGCGTTGAGCAGCCCAACGCAGCTTTGAAGTTAGCTGTTTTTAGAGGCTGATTGGGTTAGAGACCTACAAAGGTCTCTCCCAACCCAGATCATCCTTAGAATTTAATAAGAATATGAAAAAAATGCTTAAGGAAACACAGCACCATATTCACAGCACTGAACAGTGGCCCCAGGCCATTCTGGGTCCCACTAGCCCTCTCGGCTCCCTGGGGCTCAGGCCGCCCTGCCAACGCTTTCAAAAAGTTTCTCCAAAGTCCGCTCCTGTCGGAACAGCAGCTGCATTGCACTGGCTGCTCCTTCCAAACCTGGGGTCGCAGACTTACCAAAGTTATTGAACAGTCACACCAAAATATCTGCCCTCAGTGCAGACACCTAGACCTAAGTAAAATAAAAAAAATAAGCAGAAATTCACTTTTGTCAAGGTTATCATTAGAATTTATTGATATGAGAGAAACTTCGTATGTCAGTATGTCAGTGGAGGAACAGCACGTCCTGACATAACAGAAGGACAAAGCCCACCCAGGTGACATTACAGCGTTCTGGTACCTCTGAGCTCCAAAACACAGGAGATCACGCACATGGCTGTGTATTACTCGGGTCTGTTTTCCAGGACAGGATGGAAACTCTCCAGCAATAACACCAACGCGTGGCTCGCCAGCCACCAGTGCACGGCTGCATACATGACCACAACAGCTTTGACTCCTGTCACCCACGCCAGGCACTTATGGCACACGTGTGGCAGCAGCAGCCCACCCGGGGCCCCTTCGGGTTGAAGGGGACAAACACCTGCTTTGCGGTGAGAGCCACCCGAGCCCGTGCAGCCCTCGCAGGGCGTGAGATGCCTCGTGCTCCATCACGTGAAGGCTGCTCAGAGGACCAGCCCAGCCCACGATGCCTACATGCAGTCCGGGGACTCCCACACCGACCTGCAGCAGGACAACCAGCGGCAGCTGGGAAGCTTCAGGACCAGCTTTGTTCTGCCTGGGGAGCAGACACAGCACACTCAGTCCTGGCGTCTGCCAACGCAGGGGCAGGTTTTCTCTTTCAACGTAACAGCCATAATTACCCTCTTATTAGAGCTGTTTTGGCATTCCCTCCGTCAGCGGTGTCCGCTTACAGAGCTCGTAGCACAGACACTATGTAGCTCGTAGCACAGTGAACACTATGCTTCTGGCCAAGATAGGAATTATCTTTATAACCTTTACTGGAAATACATGTTATACTGGATGCTGTTTGGAAAAATAAAAACAAAACAAAACAAAAAGTGCTGAACTTTAACCTCCCAGCTTATGAAATACTCAGTTTGGTCCGTAATATCTTGCTAAACAGTTACAAAGGGAACAGCAGAGTATTCCCCAGGCACCTGATAAATCCACAATGGATGTACTGTAGAAACAAGCTGAATTCTCTGACCCACTCCAAGGGTATTTCAGAGCCCTATAAAATATTCCAGAGAACGAGCCATTTGTGACACAACAAACAAAAAGACAACCCCGGTTCAAGGAATAAGTTGTCTCGTGTTGTACAGGAAGCATCCAAAATCAGACGCAAAGCCACCCTGATCAGAACTGGCGGGATGTGGCAGTCCCACCCTGATGCCAGATTTGATCACAGCAGTAACAGAGCCTGGGCCGAAGTGCATCTGCCTGGCTGACAGCGCTAAACCTGCTGCAGACCTGAAGAGGGACTGCAGATGCTAGAAATAAATCCGAGTGTGTGCGCAGGTGCGTGCCGGCGATGGCACGTGCCCTGTTCCTTCTCCTCTCACGTGAGCTATGACAAGTGACATAGCGGGTGCTGCTCTCAGCCATTCGCTTTCACCAAATCTAAGTTCCCCCTGCACACTTAACAGCATCGACTTAGAGATCTCATATTAATGGGTACTTATACAGGATTAATTGCACATCAGTCCATTGTGGCTACAAGTTCATTAGGCTAATAAATCTACGTAGTGACAGTAGTACAGTATCAGCTACTTTTCAATACAAGCTCCCTACCCTAGCCTTAATTTGCAGGTCAAGAGAAGATCTTCTGTAGTGACCTTCCTATGACCTTTAACATTCATTTTTTTAATTTTCTTTTTTCTAGAAAAAAAAATCCAGTGTGGGGAAAATGCACATATATAACAAAAGCAGTGCTTAACAACCACAGGAAAAAAGAACATGATCTTGGACTCTATCAGCATCCTCCGTAGACCCTGGTAGCATTAATTCCAAAGGGTTGCTAAATCCAGCTCCGTCAGTTCTCAAGTCTGTTAAACCATTTCCTAGCTCTAGTCAGTTCTAGTTTCTTACTATACATATCATCTCTAGCAAGAGCCTACAGAAACACTTGCTAATGTGCACAAGACTTCCATTTGATTTAATGGAATAGTTTTAGAAGACTGAAGTCTTTACTTCTACAAATCTGTTCTTGAATTGTGGCTCTCACTCAGGCTGGCACCTTTCTGTTCCAACCAGGAGAGAGCTCCAAGTCCCTTGTAAAGTTTTACTCATTCGTCTTTCCCAAAGGTGTGTGGGTATCTAACAAAACCCCTCTCACAGTATTCCCAGGAAATGATTCAGAAGAGGAGATGATTTTTCAACCAAATGAGATCCTCTGGTCCTGCGCGTCAGACCATGGCCAATAGAACGAGCAGCTGCCATGGACGTCTCAATTAAATACGGTACAGTCAAGGGAGGAGAGCAAGGTGGCCTGACCATCTTCCTGTGAGGTACAGGCAAAGAGACACCAGAGTCACTCTGTTCTCAACAGTTTGTCTCTTTTTCTGGAGTCAAATGTTTGATTCCATTTGTTCTAGCAGGAAGTGGTGAATCATGTCAAAAGTGGGACGATCTTTTATATCCCTGCTCCAGCATTTCAGCATCAGGTCAAACACAGGGTTAGGGCACAGAGGAGTCTGGGAGAGATAGATCTGAAAAGAAGAATACAGCAAGTTCAGTGTTTGCTCTTTAAAAGAATCAAACCTCGACTAAATGAAAACCACAGGACAGCTTCAGTCTAGGCGTTACAAGACACAGCAGTCATGCAATGTTTGAAATCCATTAAGCGTGAATCTGGCAGCGAAGCCTGCATGGAGCTGCGACACCACCTCAGATGGCACTGCAGACACTTTGCCAACTTGTTTGATGAGCCGGTCATAAAACAGTCCTTTGTCCCGCAGGAAACATGAATGCTTCAGAGAGATTTGTGTTCCAAGTGACAGAAAAACACAAACCAAAACCAAATTTACCACAATAAAATCCAAATACTTTCACTCACCGTAGACAACCCATGAGGCTTTCTAAGCATCGTGACAGCTTGTTAGCAGAGACAGAAAAAACACCTTTTAGAGCTTATCTACAGCACAGGTTGGCAATTTTTTTTTCTTTCCTCTCATTTCAATACACTGATCTTTTAGACTCTTCACTAGATCATTAATATCTGGGAGACAATGAATAAAACCTTGCATTATTTTATTTCCCTTAATCCTTTAACTTATTTGGTACTAAATGTCAATGTGGGGAGAAGAGTAACAACTGGACATCCACTCTTAGGGCACAGCGATCCTCAGTGGTGCCAGATTGTCATGCTCTATTTACCATCGTCACTGATATTTCTGTTAAAGGATACGAAGGCAACAACAGTGAACTGTACACTCCTGCCTGGAGCAACAGAGGATAATGAGACAGAAAAGCCTTTCAGCAACTAGGGATGGCCAAAAGCTCCTCAGCATAGACGGAGATATCACAGGGAGTATCTAACCCCCAGGTACTAGCAATTCCTCCTTCCCCGCCTCAGTGAGTGCCTCCTTGTCTTTTAGAGGAGACACTAAGGGCAGAGAAAACTGACAAAGCAAAAGAGCAAAAGGTTTGCGTAGGACAGCCCAGAAAAGCTAAGGAGGACAGTGCAAAGGCAGATTGAAACAGAATAGCTTATAACATGGAAGAAGCACTGGACAAGCCAGGAGGCTCTTCCAGTGGGACTCCAAGAGAGGAAAGCCAGGCCAACGAGCCTGGACGAAGGGCAAGAGAGGTGGGACACATTTGAAAAGACGAGTAATAGAAGCAGGGACTTTTGCAGATGATGTAAGGCCAGCAGAAGGATCCCAAGGAGATCAGTTTGGATGCAATCAAGGTCAAGTGAAGGAAGAAGTCACATTTGCTTTCTTACCTGCCTTCCCTGGCTCCGGAAGAACTCTCCCGTGTTCTCGATGACTTGCTCATCTGAGAGGAGGCTGTAAGGTTGCTCCTTACACAGTATGAACATCTCCCAGAGGGTGACCCCAAATGCCCAGACATCACTGGCAGTGGTGAACTTGCCCTGTGAACAGAAAGGATGTTGTAAGCCTGGTTTGCTCACAGTGCATATTTGGCAAAGGCTATTTCAGTCTGCTCTCTCTAAACACAAGGATTCACACCTGGGAAAACGCTCTCCGTAAAGACAGTAGAGCAGGTGACCTGCTCTGAGCAATGCACAAAGGGACCAAAGCACGACATTGCTGCTTTGCAGGGCAGGAGCACCATGTCTTTGTGGACCCACGGTCCCTGATAAGGTGCAGCTTTCACTGGGGCAAACCTCTTGAAACAGGGGGAAAGTGTCAGAGAAAGCTAGAGACTACCATCCCTCCTGAGGAAGTCTGCATTTGCCTCCAGCAGTAGCACAATGCTGTGGGCTGTGGCAGCGGGGTGGAGAGCTGCTGCATACCTCCACCCAAAGCACAGCAGTGCAGCACAGAAAAACCTTTGAACAAGGAGCAAAGCCCTAGGGGTGAAAGCAGAGCTGAAGCAGACTCTTAGAGGAAGGCCAGAATAATTTAGATCTTTGCACATGACAAAGTTGGTGACAGTCAGCTCTCTGCCCTGCTTTCTGTCTTTAAAAAAATGCGCCCAAACTGGATGTGTTTGGAACAATATGTTTCTGAAGGAAAAAGAAGCTAAAGATTGCTCACAAAATAGCACACAACAATCGGGGGCTGGAGGGCTTGTTTTGTCAGAAAACAGCCCAGACACGGATTGTCCAGGCTTATCTGGCAACCCTGGTAGCCTGCAAAGGTTTGGAAGATATTCACACAAGAAAGGAGAGGAGTGATTTATAGTCTAGATGAAGCTGTAGCCATGAAAAGAGGGTGAACTTAGAAAAGTTTAGGCCCATCAGCCTTTATGGCAGCCATAATTACAATACCCCCTCCAAGTACATAGAAGAATTGTAAGGAAGTATAACTACATGACCTAACAACTTGTTTGAGAAAGAAATATTGGGATGAATACTAGGAATCGCCTCTGGATTGGGTGTGTTTGGGTTGTTGAACAATCTCCTGAGGGGAGCCAGCAGGACCCTTAAACACAAAACAAAACCCCAACCTCAAGCCCAGACTTGGCACTTCATGCTCATCAAGTTTTGTTCCTGCCCCTCTAGGCTTCACAGCTGGGGAAGCAAGCTCAGAAAGACGAGTTGCTTATGATTCCAGCAGGAATCCTGAATGTCAGAAACTGAACACAAATTAGGCTCCAGATAATCTGTGCTGTATTTGCAAGGGCACCCTCCTTTTCCAGGCTATTAGATTTAGATACGTCCAACACAACCCAACAGACAACTCACCAGAGGCCATCTGTAGCTGTAAAGACCGTTACACATACACGTTACAAGTTCGGGGGTATAGTGAGAACCAGAGGAAGGGAGACAGAATGGTTTTGTGCAGTGCCTACCAGGAGGATGCTTTCCCAGGCCATCCAACGTATCGGCAGCACCGCTCTGCCCTGGATACGGTAGTAATCCCCACTGTAAAGATTCCTGCTCATGCCAAAGTCTGCGATCTTGATGGTGTAGTTGTTCCCCACCAGGCAGTTGCGAGTTGCCAGGTCTCTGTGCACGAAGTTCAGAGATGCTAAATACTTCATTCCAGAGGCAATCTGGGTGGCCATGTACAGCAGGTTAGAGTAGCTGCATTGAAAGATGACAAAACAAAGTCAGTACATTTCTTGGCACTCCACTCTTCCTTGGCATTTCTTACTGCTTTATCTTGCATTTGATGTACTACAGTGACATGACATTTTATTTTTTGCCCTAACAGCGAAACTAAACTGTCTAGGGCACTAACATCCCAACCTGCCAGGCTAGGCCAAGTTCTTGAGCTGCAGAAGCAAGAACAGACAACCTGTCCCTGAAATTCAGGGCCCTTAGGATTTGACATCCCTTAGGTATTTAATATTAAGCATTAATATCAAGATTTTCAAAGAGATCATGCAACAAAGCACCAACTTTTCATAGAAAGCCAGGAAAAATGAAGCTGTACAATCTCAGAATTTCAAGTCTTAAAAATTGCTTAGTTTAGTATTTCAAACCGTCATTATCACATACTTGTACTAGTAAACATGTGACATAACATTAAAGAGAGCTTACTTTTTATGTTTAATATAACTAAATATGTAAACTGATGTATTTTCCATTTGTTAAAATTTCAATTTTCCCATTACCAAAATGAAGATAGTTTTAATAAAAAAGTTGCACAATACACAGACAGAATTTGGACCACCTGACTTTCAGCATTCTTCACACACCATTATTTTGTGATGCTCAGCTTCTTTCCCACTGTGCATGCTCAAACACTTCATATAAACAAGCACTTGTCAAAACAAATCTAATGAACTGTTCACAGTTAGTATTTCTCTGTAAAGCTCAAGAAAAAAAAGCCTTACTCAGTGTTCTGGTAGCAATGACAGAAGCTTTATCATTTTATCTAAATTAAATGACATATCTAATGATAACATATCCAATCTACCTGTTCTAATCAACAGCTAAGCTGCTGCTACAGAGCTTCAGAGGCAGCCCCTTTCCCCTGACACAGCACCAGCCGGGGGGTCTGGGCACCACTTCCCTCCCAGCTGTGACCCCCACGGCTCAGGCAGGTGACACTCAGCCCTGTCCCATTGTTAGCTCAATGCTTCTCCTGATCTGCATGGAGCCATCGTGTCCCCAGAGAAGGAACTCCGGCACCCACTTTTACCTTGTTAACCTGGCTGTTGGCTTTCTCCTTTAGAGGGGGCTTAGCCTCCAGGTCCTACCTTCTCCCTTCCCCCTGATCAGCTGCCGCCTTGTCTCCCTGCTTGGCGATGCTCCTCTTCCAACCCAAGATGCCCAGTCCACCCCATCCCCTCTGCATTCTGGCAGGCCTTGCCAGCAGCTCTCTTCTGGCTCCCAGTGCCCAGAGCATGCAGCTCTGCGTATGGAGGAGCAGACACTTCTCAGCAGACTCATCTTCATGACTTGCTACATAGCCAGAGAGGCAGTGGGAGATGCATTTCAAACACCGAAGAGCTGTACGGACAGCTGGACCTTGCCACATCAATCAGACACCCATATGAACTGGCAGAGAGACAAGCTGCACTTTTTGGCAGGGGCATTCATTTCAATATCAGTAACTAACTCCCACACAGACAGATATCTGAACCAGCCACACAGGCTTCCTTTAACGTGAAACTCTATCTGGTTGGGAGGGACGAAAGGAGAGGCTGAAAGAGCAGCTGGAAGAGAAAGGAAAACTTATGGGTAGGGCCAAGTAATGGAAAGCAGGGAAGAACCCCGTGAATGCCAGTGCTGAAGTCAGATGAGGGGTGAGGAGGAGAAGAAAAAAGATAGTCCGAAGCTATGGCCAGGAAAAAAAAAAAAGAGAAACCGAGTCTAGATGTGAAAGCTCTTTCAATTGTGTGGAAGAGACAGGAGACTGGAGAGAGCTGGAACACGCATCAACTCAGATGTAAATCCTCTCCCATCCTACAGCAGCTCCTGGTGTGTCATGACTCTGTTGCCTGACGTTCCCAGACAGGACCACTAACCACTGCCAGCTACTGGCAGAAGCAGGGGTGTTGTCTAGACATGGTAAGACATCTCTTGTCCAGTCCATCAACAGAACTTGCTCTGCCTAACTGCCTAGCTCTTTAACTAAAAATAAATTAATTTCTTTGTGGGCGTACATGCCAAAGGCTAAGCAATGCAGTGATTTCTGGTCAGTTTTCTTTAATCAAGCTGAGTACATGATAGCTGTATGTGCAACTCTCATCTGTGAGGAACGAATTTCTGCAACAGTAGAGATGTTTTCATGTTAGATTTAATCCTTCCACGGAGGAGGGAGATAAGCGCCACTGCAGACAGAAAACATTTGTGTTTGCCAGTGAAATACTCTCCTTCTGTCAGCTGATGAAATCTTTCCTTCAATGAAGCTCCACACTCAGCTTCCCTTATGTAATATTTTTTAGGCATCCAGAGAATGTACAAAACATCTCAAAAGCCTAAGAGAAATTCTTGATTTTCATCCCAAAACTCTAGCTGTAATGCATCTGGTTTGCCACTTAATGAAGTATTTGATGCAAGCCCACTAATGTAAACGGATGGGTACATCAGTAAACAACGTATGTCAGATGGTCACTGTGACCAGAACAGCCCCCAGTCAGGGACACTTCACAGGAACATGCATCTCTGGAGGCCTCAAGAACAATGTCCCACGCAAAGTGGGACTAGTACCCACAGTATGTGCTGTGGCAGTGGCCAGGCTGGAAGGTCACTGCCTGGAAAGCACAGCACAAGAAACCGGCAGCTCTGTATCACCAATTCATCCTAAACATGGGCAGCTCCTCTTACCTGACACAGGGAATGTTGTTTGAAATTGCAAATTTACTGTAGATCTCCCTCTGCGACAGGAACTGATTGAGGTCTCCATTCTCCATGTACTCTGTTATCATGCACAGTGGGTCATCACGCACGCACACCCCCAGAAGCCGGATGATATTTGGGTTCTTCAGCCGTGACATGATTTTGATCTCTTTCAGGAAATCATTTCTTGTAAAATAGAAAACGGAGGTTTGAGTCCTAAACTATTCCTTGGTTTAAAGAAAGCAGAAGCAGCATGTAGGAAAGTCCCTGACCACAGAGACTTTTACACATCTGCATACAGTGAGTTTGAGAGATGGTTCTGGGCTTGTGTGCAGCATCTACCCCTTCCCCAGAAAACAGGATTAATACAGCATTTCAGTTTGATGTCGTCTGTTCCTACCGTCAGCTCTCTGCTTACATCCTGTTCCTTACACAAACACTCAGCACCCTCCGAGGCTTCTCTCTTACAGAGTCAATGGTGTTAAACCATGTGAAACTGTTGCCTGGGGAGTATTTGCTTTCCTTCTCAGGTGGTTGGCAGGATGTACTCAGGATGTACTTACCTGGCTGTTTTGTTGACATCTGATCTTAGCATCTTCACTGCTACTAGAACCGGCTGGTGAGTGAATTCTGAAGAAGAGACCCCCAGGAACTCCAGCAGGCCATCAGCTTCACAGAGGTGCACCTGCAGAAAGCAATGGCAGCTATGAGAGCGTGCACACCCAGAAAGCCAGAGCAAAACGACGACACACTGAGGTCATCAGTTTGGTCAGCACTGGCAGAATGGCCAAGTGAATGATCTAATGGAAGTGACATCGTTCTGATGACAAATAGCCCACAGATCGGCCAAAAATCCTGGACAAGACTGTGTGTGTACACTATTTAGCCCACAATGTAGAAACAGACGTGGATTGCAGCCTAATGTTTCCCCACGGCATTGAATTTACTCCACATGCGTATCAACGGCTCAGTACATGACTGGGGGGGTCCAACTTGCCCAGCAAGCACTGGAGATATTCAGGAAGGCCACTGTGCCTGGAGCTGCCTGCATTACGATGCATGTGCATGCAGACAACGTGGCTGCAGCACATTTGGCATATATAGCACATCACAACAGCTGTACACGTACAGAACTGTCCTGCAGCCTAGCCTGGCTTGAGTCACTGCTCAGACTTAACTGAGGAGCGTCCAGAAATTACAGACAGCTTTCCAAATATCTTTAATTCCAGAAAAAAGGGGAGTAGTGCATGTGTGTGTGTGGTGTGAACACCTCACCTGCGAATGTACTCAAAGGTGAAGAGGTGAATGCTCTTAGGAAAGCACAGAATTCAAAGTTTCTTCAGATCAAAAAAAAAACAAACAGTAAAGACATGAAATTACTGCCAGGGTTGTATAAAAGAGAAGGTGGGGGAAGGGATGCAATAAAACATTTGCTTAAGAAGTTATCAGAATGCACGTTTAAGAGGAGAACTGGGCAAGAAATGCTGGAGTAGGTAAAACAGACAAACTGAGTGTGCAGGATAGGAAAAAGGACTGAAGGAGGGGAGCAGACCAGATGTGCTAGCAGAAAGGTGAACATAACGGGAGCTTAATTTCATATCGCTTATATATGCTATTGTTTATATATTTTACAATGCACCAAGAACTTATGCAAGAAACATGGTGAAGAGAAAGAGGAGACAGCATAGAAAATGGATAAAGCTACAATTCAGAAACAGAAGTACAAAAAGGCTGCTGCAGTTACATGGAGAATGAAATCTGCTGGGGTGAAAGTACAGTCACGAGACTCACTCTCCTTAAATTCTGGAAGTCTAGCAACAACATCAAGTAGAGACCAGCTGTACAAGCCAGGAATAAGAAAGAGAGCCATGGTGCTTAGAGCTTGTATTGTAAGTGCTCACAGTGTATCACTGAGTCCAGAAAGCAGAAAGTTAGGAGCAGAAAAAATGCCTTGAAAGTTATGGAAGCCCTGGGTGAGAGGTGAAAAAAGCATGGATGAGCCATGTTGCTAGAAGCAAAATTGCACGCTAAGCCAGAGCAGAGGAGCAGAGCGTAGGATGATGACCAGTTTGGTGAGACTACAAAGGTGAGAAGCAGAGAAGGAAGCACAGTGACGCAGCAGATTTGCAAAAATGAGGAAAAGAGCCTGTGACACAAGGAAAGATGCAGGCCATGAATCAAACTCCAAGGAAAACGGGGATGGAGAGCCTCTCTGCTGCTGTTTAACAACACAAAGGAGGAGGAGGAGAAAGCTTTGACAGTTATTAGAAGGAAAGGAATGAGTAGGAAAGAAAAAACAGAAGCAAAACAGTGAGAAAAAAAAACAACTCATTTTTGGAGTACAAACCAAGACAGCAAGATTCACACCACAAAAGGGACTGCACTGACAGCCAGGTGAAGAGATTGAGGATGTTAGCACCTTTCCAGTACTCTGATTGATCCAGAAAGAAGTGAGGGGGACAGGGAGGGAGGCTGGGGCAGGGAAAGTGTGCTGTCAGTAGGAAGGAACAAGGAACTAGAAGTATTGAATGAAAAGTATGGACATCCACAGACGAGAAAGCAGTCAGTAAAGAGCTGTGCTTTGCCAAAATGGAGCAAACAGAATTTTTAAGGTTGTGTTTGAGGAAAAGCTGGGGAGGATAAAAGAGAGAGGAAGAGGGAGCAAACGAGGGGAAAATCTGGCTCAGTAATGTGTGGACACAAAGCAGGGAGTGAAGAAAAAGAGAGGGGAAAACATTCACAGCTCAGAAGAGGCCCAAGGAGTAAAGAGAGAGCTTGGCAGGAGACAGATGCGTGTATCATGCTGCCTGAGGCTTCTGACACAGACTGGGGCTTGAGCAAGCAGTGATGCCAGAAAATATGCAAGGGCACCACAATGCCTGGGCAGTGTCTGTCTTGGCCAGGGCCAACGTGCAGAGCCCCATCAGAACCTCCACCTGTTAATGTGAAAGCTCTTTTTACACCCAGGATGAGTCTGCCTTGGTTGGAATCACTGCTAGAGCTGACATTAATCACACGTTTGAGGTGTCCGTGGTAGAGCATGAAACAGTCTGAACTCACACTCCCAGGCCTTTTCTATAGGGCCATAAATAGGGATAGAGGCAGCAAACAGCTCGTGTTTGTAAAGCTCATCTGCTATGAAAGACTCACACATGGCACCGGGCAGTAGCCTCAGAGGTGCAGAACTGGGCTCTATGAAGCCTGCCCTTAAAGGACATCAGTGTAATTGAGCGACCTGGTCTAGGGGAAGGTGTCCCAGCCCATGGCGGGGGGGTTAGAACTCGATGATCTTTAGAGGTCCCTTCCTACCCAAACCGTTCTACGACTCTAGAGCAAGGACATGTACTAAATACAATACTGGGATGCAGGTCCCCCGGTCCCCATCCATGTGTGCAGCTGTGCCAGAAAGGCAGCTGAGAGGATTCACTGTGCCACTCAATTCCTTCCTGTTAGAGAAAGCACGGAAGAGAATGGCTGTACCTCTCCAAACTGTCCTTCTCCCAGCTTCTCCTTGAGTCGTAGCTGCTGCCGTGGGAATTCGCCTACTGAGATGTCCTTCTTGGTAAGTGAATCCACAGTGAGGGCTGGGACTGCATACATGTTGTTGCCTGTCACACCTTGGAGGTGGACAATATCCGTTTCAGCGTAGTGAGGAACATTGTTCTGAAAGCCTTGGTGAGGCGTAGACTTGGTCAGGTCAGGCTCAGCATAGTCCCCGCTGCACACTGAGAAAAAAACAAAGACAGGGGGAGTCAGACACTCTCGCTCCCTTAAAACCAGTATAGCCTGGCTTCCACTCCTCTGAACCCTGCAGACCTCTGGGAACTAAGCCCAGCTGCACGCCTGTTAACCTTACAGCAGCGTACATCGAGATGGAAGACTGCACTTTGTTTTAACTAGGGCTTAAACCAGGACGAGCTGCACTTCTTCCAACTCCAGAACAAATGCCTGTGAGTTGTGAGTGAATTTGTGTTAATCAGCTCCCTGATCTATCCAGAGAGCTAAAATTCTTGTCCAGACATGGAGGCATGAGTCTGAAGTGGTTACTTGTTTCTGATTCATCCTAAATTTGATCTGCTCCTTTTACCTGACGTATGGAATGTTGCTTGCAACATCAAACTTGCTCTAGATTCCTCGCTGGAGATTGAAGTCTCCATTTTCTACGTACTCTGTTATCATGCTACCCTATACCTCTTACAGCTTATTCACATAACCTCCATGGGATAACTCTTTATAATTAACTCCCTGTATGGTCAGTAATACCCAGAACTATCGTTCTGCTTTAAATTCACATCCTGACTCAGTCCCAATCAATCTCCTTCTGTAGCATAATGCTGGATCTTAGCACGTTGTTGGTGCTTGAGGAATGCAGCACTGCCCTTACACTCGTTAATCAGCAGTGCCATCACTGAGTACAAAAGCCTCTTGGACGTGTTCCCTTCTGTATGCATCCAAAAGCTCCCCGGGGGCTGGAAGCCAGTGCACCACTGACAACCCCCTGCTGCATTTGCCTCTGCTTTTTCTATGGGAATTTCAAAGAGCCTTTGCTGCAGGGAGAGGTGCTAAAGGCCTTCGCCTCTTCCACCAGCCAGTCTGGGCAGCCTGGGAGTGCTGCAGGCAGTGATTCCACTGCCAAGGGGCTGAGACAAACGATGACTTGCTGCTGTACTTGCCAAAACCAGCTCCTAGAAGATGACCTGGCTAACATATAAACAATCTTTAAAGAGAATAATAAAAGGCCACCACCCTCTAGTGGGGCTGGTGCTTCATCTACCGAGGTTACATACTAAAAAGTTTCAGAACTTCAGAATACTGTCTTATGTCCCTGGGTTAGTACTGCATTGTAGTCAGAGAACATTAGTCAGACACTGGAAACTGGCACATACTCACAGGTGAGGGAAATAATAAAAGAATAAATACCTAACTTCTGGTGACTGATGATTATATTACCTGAATCCTCTGCACTTTGGGAGAGCTCTGGAAGCTTATGGAGCAGTGTAGCTGGCTGGTGATATTCCAAATCCAGTGGAAAAGCACGTTCATAGGTGGGATTTGACTGGTGGATCTGTGTCTGGTTGTTGGCGATGGTGTAGCTATAGAAGGAGAGGCGAACTGTGGCATCTTCCTCCAGGATTCGGCGTGGGGCCTTCCAAAAAAGAGAAAAAACTGCTGAGGTGATGCTCAGTTGTTGAGTAATGTACTGGCTGCAACTGCAGCAATTTCCAGTAATGTCTTGGATAGGACCTGCATCTTCCCCTGCTGTGGGAACAGAGATTTAGCTACTAGATGGAGCAGGGAAAACCCTGTACTTTCCCGCATAATTCAGAGCTCTTTTGGGTTAATACTTAGAACTAAACTTGTGCCTGCAAAGTAGCCCCATTGTATTACCTTTTCCAACCTTTTCTGAACATACTGCTTCCAAAGAATAATGACTATAATCATCAGGAGCAGAAGAATAATAGCCACAAGGCAGCCCACGAGGATGGAGGTATTGGAATCATCTGCCTTCTCTCCTATCCAGGTGCTGGTTACAGAAGATGTGGTTTCTGCAATCACAGAGGAATTAAGAACAATCTGCCATCAACAAAGCACAGGTTGTTATACGTGCTGGCTGACTTCCATGAGACCACGTCCTTTTCTATAGGCTGGTACAGAAGAGTATTAACATTAGCTCTGCTCCCATTTTGCTCTAATCACAAATTCTCACTGTGGAGGCTCACAGCTAAGAACTGTGCAGAGGGCTTCTGCAACCACACACTGTTCTTAGCATTGGAACAGATTCCTTGGATGGACCCATGTTAAGGCAGACAGCTCTCAGAGTTTCACTGGCTGCACGTGCGCATTCGGCCCACTTGCTCTGAGGCAGCCTAGGCCAGAAGACATAGGTGAGGCTTGGAGGACTGCAAGACTCAGCCCTGTGTGCAAGGGCAATAACCAGGCCATACCCAGGTCTCCAGAGGAGGAGACACTGCATGAGCTAGGATGTTACTATGAAATCCCCCAACACTTGAGACCTTAGTGACAGAAGTCCTTACCCCAGGTGCCCTCGGTAACGTTGTGTGCTGTTTCCAGGAGATCTGTTGTGCTTGTGGCTACCGTAACCAAAATAGGATTTACGCTCTCCATGTCTGTGGGAGGGAAGGGAAGGTGTCAGTCCAACAAAATCTCTCTGCTTCTGCCAGCAGTCTGTGCAATCCTGACCATAACCCCTGCCTTCCCAAATGGGACTGGGCTGAGACCCACATAGCAGATCATGAGCAATGTGAGCAGTTATCTGCTCCCTCCGAACTTCCCAGTGTGCCTGCAGGAGGCTGCACAGCCTCTCCACTGAGCAGCCCACATCTCCGGACCACAGCAAACTGCCAGCGCATGCAGCATCCTTCCCTGAGCTCAGCCAGACAGCGGGGACTTAATCAAGAGCTTTTTTTTTCCTCCCACCTTCCTTCTCATTTAAATACGATTATAAAAATTGTCACCCTGGGCTGGACTGAGAGCCTGCCTAAATCTCACATGTAACAGGGAGGGCAGCCAGCAGGGGCTGCTATCAGCAAGATAAGCAACAAGCTGCAGTCAGAGCTCTCCTTTCCAGCAATGTCTTCTCACTATAGCTGCTGATGGACCTTTGAGCAGAAAGCTAGAGCAACAACATTAATGCATCAGTGACAACTGTTTTCTCCTAGACTCTGTTGAATCCTTTGCAGAACTTTTCAAAGTACCTCATGGTACTTACTTCTGTTTTATAGTTAAGACATAAGCAACAAAAGTTTCAGCCTCTTGTGTTTGTGGATTTTTGTTGTTGTTGGCGGTGGTTTTGTTTGTTTTTCTAAATATATAAATCTGCAATCTGCTAACTTTATAGCTACCTATAGATGTAGTTCAATTATTCATAACAAAATGCTTAGTAAAAACAGGTGAAAATCGACCCCTTGAGCAGCAGGCAACTGCCTCAAATAGAAATGTCCTACAGTCCAATTTTTGGTTGCCCTGGTTGCATTTTCGCTTATGTGTATCAGTATCAGCTTGAAAAGCATCCTCTGTAGACTGGACCTTTCTTTCTGCCTTTGCAACTCTCTCAATGTTTCTGCTACCTTCTCCCCACTGTGTAGCCCCACAGTGCCTTACTGTCTTACACTAAGCCCACAGGTCCTGCACCTCCCCACTGTCATTTCTGCTCTCCACCCTCCCCAAGATCTACTCGACTGGAAGAACACTCACCCGACTGAAAGGAAATCTCGCTCATCATCATCCAGGTGTCAGCAAAGTAGAAGCGGCAAAGTATGGCTTTACCCACATGCTGATTGAGGGGGACAGTCACAAACCTAGCACTGGGATTTTTGTCATCTAAGACAGTTGCCACTCCAACAGGTTCGGGCTCCCAGTCTGCAATCAGGCGTGGTTTGAACAGACACTCCACTTTCTGGAAGATCTTCACCCCCTTGGAAAACATGTTGTTGCAATGCACCTAGCAAAACAAAACAAAACAACAAAAAAACAGGTCAGATAGGAGGAAGATCTATTGAAATCAAATTCAATCCCCAGGGATTCTGTTAACAAAGACGTTCTGTTTCTAACATCCCCCTGTATGAATACTCTTAACCCAAAGTAAGTGACCTGTTCCAGCATAGCTCCATCCACCCAGTGTGCAATGAGAGCATTTGTGCAAAAAAAGTGATTCTGAAATAGCTGTTAGCTGTACACACAAAAACAACAACGGTAACATTTTGGCATGCTCTTCAAATGGCCCATATAAAAATCGATCAAACAAACCCTGTACTCATCTAAAGCATCAGATCAATTCTCCTTGATCCTACAAGGGAAGAGAAAAATGTACCTGGACTCGAGCCTCTTTCAGAAAGCCTCCAGCTTCCGCAGTCTAAGAAATCTCTTCCAAAAAATAAACAAGCAATACGTGCAACCTTGAGAAGAAGGTTCCCCTGACATACAGGGCTTCTGCTGTGGTTGCACCTTGAAGACAACTGAGGATCTGCGTTTTCTTTATACCGTCACGTAAGCCTGCATCCATCAACCTCTCCTGGTGGCTCAGTACACCGTCAGGTTGTCCTTGCCGCACTGACTCCACTAGTTTAGTCAACGATGCTGGAATTTAAACCACCATCACTGTGCTGCCAAGCTAACAATGCAGTGAAACATAGACGTCCTCTCCTGTCTCTGAGTTACGGCTCCACACTCTCAGCTTTCAGACTAAGCAGCTTGCAAACTGCTTTTGAGCTGACTTCACAGATCTGTATTTGGGAGGTTTGCCTTACCCTCCCTGGAGCTGGCAGCACTTTCTCCCTGTCCTGCTCCTGGGCTGCACCCAAACCAAGAGGCTCCAGCACAAGTGACATCTCCACCTCCCCGGGCTGCAGCACTGCAGACCACTCAGCAAACACGTGGCACCCTCCCAGGTCTCTGGCACTTCCAAGGAAGTGGGCTTTGCAAAGAGACGAGGCTTGTAAGGATCCTTTACGCTGTTACACTGCCTAACAGTTACGCAAATATTGCCCTGCCCCTTTTCAAATACATAAATACAACAGTTTAAGTTCTGCCATGCAATCCTGAAGCCCTGGACCACTGTATTTGGCACTGCAGCCAGTGACCAGGAACCAAAGGTATAAGATGATCCTTGAAGCCGTCAGTGCCCCTCAGCCTGCTCCTCTGTTTTCGTAGCCACGGTGGTCTGAACCTCCCTAGCGACTCCAGAAATTATTTCCTAATGACTGTGGAGTATTTGCAACTGCGACAACAACAGTTTCCAAACTGAATGCAGCTCTGAACCCTATTAATTGCTTGGCCTCTGAAATCTTGCAGTGAATAACAGTGAAGCAGTAATGAGGACAACAGGCCTAGTGAGCAGGGAGAAGACAAAAGAAGGGTATTTGAGCATAATTAAGAACAGATGAAGCTTAGACAACATTATTCAATATGGAGATATAGTCATCCATAACGAGGCAGGAAAGCCTGACGTCTGCAATATACCGTCTGTGCCATATTTGGATGGGAGTTGGATACGTTCATGTCTTGGACTGATACAGAGACACTTTCTATTCCAAACACCACCTACTGAAGTCCAATTTTATAATATGCAAGCCTAAGTAGTTTGCAATGCAGTTGCAATATTTGCTAACATTTATTTTTAGTACTTTCTTGGATATTGGGGAAGTTCAGAAGACTGGAATGAAGCTAACAGATATCAAGATATAACACAAAAAAAAGCATTTACAGACCATCTAGTCTGTGCAAAATAAATGCACAGCTGAACAGCTCACATTCAATAATGAAGGAAGAATAATTTATGCTAATCAATAGTTTTATAATGAAATACTAAATGAAGTAACTATTTTTATGAGCTTATGTGTTTGGTTGATCGGGATCACTGCATTTACATGAAAGATCTTTATAAGGCATCTGATTTACTCAACAGAACACCCGACTCCGATTAGCATAATATGAACTCATGAATTATATTAATTTGACCAAAATTTGTCAACTAGTAAGTCTTATAATGTAAAAGGCACAAATGACTCTTTTCTAGGTGTTTTGCTAGTAGGAATGTATTCCTCACTCGAGGTTATTCACTACTTTTTTGAACGACCTGAAAGAAGGAGCACAATCACCAACAATAAATTAAGTGAAATGAGAAAAAGAATTGCAAAAGTCAAACAGCTTCCTCAAACTAAATTGAACAATGGTCTGGGTTTGCTGGACTGGTTCATTTCAAGGCAGCGAACTCCAGAACAAAATGTAAGTAATGCTTTCTGCACTGGAAGCCAATAACTTTGAACTGACTTTAAGCACGATACCAAAGTCTTAATGAACATTGGCTCCTTACCCTTTGGCTAAGAGGACTAATATGATCACAAGATTCATAAACAAAGAAGAATTGTCCAAGGCCAGGAAATTGGTACCATTCTTTTATGTAGTTTGATGAAAAACTTGCATCCAGTTCCAGTTTCTATACCTCCAAAGGAGTACTGGCAAACAAAAGATTGGAAGATAGCTACCAAAGTGATCTTGGATCTCACAGGACATTGAGAAGTTCAGCCAATTTAGTTTACTGAAGCAAATATTAAGAAAGTGATTTAGTCACAGTATAGAAGCAAAAAAGTTTCTGAGAAGGCAGGATTCCTACTTTTTGCCAGCAAAAGCAGGCTAAGAGCCAGGGGTTGCAAGTTAAAAATAGACAAAATAAAACCAGGGTAAGTAACCACCAAAACAATTTACTTAAGGATGTGGTGGGTTCTCCTTCATTTGAAATCTTTACAAGAAAAGCCACTGATCCTTTTAAAGAGATTCTGCTGTTTACTACAGACTTTAAAAGTTCAGCTCACCCTTCTCCTCTGTGTGTTTTAAGTAAGTTCTCGCAGCACAGGTGCAGACCGAGGTGTCCAGAGAAGTTTTTGGTGAAAATGGAAACACAACCATCTTCCTTTACCTCACGGGTCAGGCAGGCCTTAGACAGTAAGCAGCTTGCATCCTAAATCCATCTTAATTGCCAACAGAGGCTGCCTAAACACTGCTTCAGGTGTCTGCTTTTTATTCCTTAGTTATTTAAGCCAAATACTGAAAGGAGAGTGCCCAAGCTCCGGAGAGGCAAGCGTTCCACTGCTTCACCTACCTACACCAGCAAATATGGGCTATCTCCTGCACAAATTTTGACTCTGGTAGTTTCTGCTGTCTGTCGGGCACCTTATATCCTCTAGATTTGGGGACAGAGCCCAGAGGGGTAACCTGGAAGTGCCCAGACCCAAAGCCCACCCCAGGCTGCTGCAGAGGGACAACGCCGAATACCTTCATGGAGGTGAAGTTCCGTGGTCGGTCGAACTGAAACTCCATTTCAACAGAGCCCGTGCTGAAGCTCTCATTCTTCCAGCCAACATAGTCATAGCCTGGCCACACACGGTACTGGTGGCTCTGCGTGAAGTCATCCAGTCCCAGCACACCGTCCGTCAGCTGGCCCAGGCCGCCGTACAAGTGCCTAGCAGGAAAGAGCCAACAGTTACATAGACCCCAGCTGGGAGAGCTCAGAGGGAAAGCACTTGGGTCCTTCAGCTGGCACCAGAACATTTGTTCGTTTACTCTTCACACATCCTGGACAAGAACTGGTTCCCTATTATCAGGCAACATCACATTTATTCTGTTCAGACTGGGCTTTTAAAAGCCTGCCCTGCTCTGGAAGAGGCAGGAGTCTGTGCACTGATACCAAGCACTGACAGAAAAGCCCAGCTACAAACAGAGTTTCTCAAGAAGGAGAACAGAGACCACAGACAGCGATGGCGTATGTTCTCCAAGCAGCAACTTTTACTTGCAGCATTTTACCATGGAGCTGCATGGGAAGAAACCAGTTCCCTACCGTGGGGAAACCATGGGGGAAAGTTTTGCAGACAGGCACAGAAAAGCAGAAAACAGCAATGAGACCATGGGTAGCTCACCCAGCCACAGCCAATTGTAACTGGGATTACTTCTGGCATTGCTGCTTGTACAAGAGGAGAGCGTTATTGGCCCCACTTGCAAAGCTATTAAGATTCTTCTCCCAGGACCCTACCTCGTTTCACTTCCTATCTGAGATTGCGAAGCCCACTGGGACAGTGCTGAGAAGCTGTACAGAGTAAAAGATGCCAGATGTGGAACACTCCTGATCCATCTGCCTTTCGGCAGTCATTCCTGGTACATCCCTTGACTTAAGCACAAAGAGTTCAGCAATACTAGTGCCCGAGCTTGCTCCTTGGGCTTGTTTCATTCAGCTCCTCTGGGCAGTCTTCGTAACCTGGGCTGCTGCTGCATATGCTGAAGCTGAATAAGCTGAAGGTCCCCAAGCCCATTCCAGGTGTGCCCTCAAATCAGAGGGATTTGCATAGGCATGCATACCTTGTGAACTCCAAAGCAGGACTAACAGTTGGAAAAGGTGGACTCCTGCTTCCAGACTAGGCAGGCACGCAACCTAGAGTTCAACTAGCCCTAACGACTCCTCGCTTAGCACGTTGGGTTTTGTGCCTGCTTTTAGAGCTTCCTGACATTCCCCAACAAACTCATTTTCCTAAGTTAGAGCAGGACAGCTAAGTGCAACACCTACTTCTTTCTGCACCTGTAAACCCACCTTTTCTTTTACATCTAACCTCCCGCTATCTCAGTGCTGGTTAGTATCTGATACTTTCAAACGTAGTTACTTGGTATCTTGCAACATCCTTCACTCATGAAGAATGTACTTTTTAAACCCATATTTTAATCCCAAGCATAATAGAACACAAATAACTTAGAAATTACCTCTAAGCATAAGGAATTTTAGGCATTAGTAAAAACTTTCATGGAAGTTAATGAAATATGAAATAGGACTTGGAATATAAGCACCTTAAAAATCAATGGATGACGACAGGTCACTGAAGTCACCTATTAGGCACATTGTTGCACAAGCAGGGATATGCTGCCTCAAGAGGAGACCCATGCCCAAGTCTATCTGAGGTTTCAAGCCATCTAAACACATTCAAATCCATTTACAACAAATAAAGTGGTTGCACAATGTCTGAAAGTTATTTAATATTTCATATTCCGACTGTTAATGAACTCTTCCCACAGAAGTTAACTGTTGGTTAAACCATAGTCACCTCAAAACATTAGTTACACACCACCCTATCTAATTAATCTCAATGATATGAAAAATTAATGGTCCTTGTAATGAGCTGTCGAAATCCAGTTATTTTAGTCTTTTTGACTCCAAATTGGAAAAGCATCATACCCAAGAAATCTCTACAGTGATTAATCGGGCACCTTCCTCTCAGACCACTTTGGCAGCAGTATCTCTGCTGACTTGAAGCTTCTTGCAGGGAGTGATACAGCTTTCCAAGTTGTTTCAAGTCCATCAGAGCTTTCTTTTCAAAAACAGTGTCTCAAATCTGTTCAGAAGCTCAGAGTTATCAAGTGCAAGCCTAGAGTTCAAGTGCTGAGCATTTTCTCAGATGCCCAGTTTACCCTGAAGACCTCCTGCAACAGTTTAAGATGCAGTCGGCTGGAGAATGCACTTCAGATACCAAACTCCAGAAGCAACAAAAGCAATGGAGAGGGGAAGGACCTTCATCTGCTCCAGGGACACTGGGACTACATGGGCTGAAGGTCCAGCCAGCTCTTCCACTCCGTTCTGGGGCAACAAACAGTAGCAGCACCTTATGATCTGCAGTATCAAAGACAGCTTAAAGCTACACCTGACCCAATAAAGAAATCAGTGCACTGAATATAGTCACAATTAGAGACCAAGAGTGATGAGGGCTTTAAGGCAATCCCATACATCAGGACTGTCTCATCACATCACACCGCACAAAAATAGAAGCCATGAACAAAGACAGCACCAAGCTGTATAATGACAGACTTCCTTTTGAAGAGAAGCACCAACAACTTCCAAAAACAAAAGTTTGTTTCCTGCCAGCCCTTGCCAGCTGGGGGGAATGAATCTGTCACATCATGAGCCCATGTCCTCCTTTAAAATAGCAACTAACAACACGTCAAAGGACCTGGAACAACAAAGCCACTGAAATAGCAAATGCTTTGGAGAATTAAGAGGCTAGCTTGCAGCCAGAGAGGTCTCACCAAAGAAGAGTTGGGGATACAAGACACTAATGAAAAGGTACGTAAGAATAGAGAATTTGCACAGTGACCGAGAGAGAACAGGACGACTTCTCCCACCTGCGCTCCTGGTAGCCATCATAGGTCGAGTCATTCAGATAAACGATGGGGAAGCCAGGAGCCGCTATTGTCCCTCCTTCAGGAATGCTATAGGATGCCAAACCATCTAAAAGAGAAGGCCATATACCTCAGAAACACAGCAGCAGCAGCCTTCCATCATCTCTGTCCACATGATCCTTTCATTTATGATGTGGACCAACAGAAGCAGTTCGGTGGGCCTGGAATTCCCTCTGCATACTTGGGGACACAGGTGAGCCCCAGTCAGCGTTGTGCAAGGACTACTGTCCTGTGGCAGGCATGGGAATTGCTACTTACCGTACCAGACACAGCCGTACAGCTCCACCCTCATACACACAGTCATCGGCAGCTCCGTCACAGGGATCACCCGGATAAAGCGAGCAATGATGGGAGGCCGAAGATCTTTCAGGACCACATCATACGTATCAATGTTGCCTTGGATCACCTGGAGAAGAGAAGTCCTTATCAGTAACTTCTCCCTGTTGTGCGATTCACGTGTACAGGGGTGTAACTGCACCCCATCACTTCAGACCGGAGAGATTTCCCACACAGTACCTGCAGAGGGGCGGCTGCTGCTGCCCCCCTCTCCTACCCAGGCAGTACTCTGGGGAGAGGAGAAAGGCAGGTGGGAGATGAATGCACATGTGGACCATATGCTGCAGAGACCTTCAGAGTTACTAGTTCATAGCCTCTCTTTCCCTCATCGCTAGTTACCTGGCAGAAAAAGGACATCAGGACCCTCTATGAAACACTGTACAAGCCAACAAAATTTCAGAGGTGCCGCAGCAGCTGGTGGACGAAAGTTCCCACAGCACTGCCATAATCACCCCATCCTGCTGAACTGTGGCCTGATACGTCAGGAACTTTTACCTCCCCTTCCCCTCAGCCTCACTGCAGTTCTGGGAAGGGTCCCCTGCTCATTCTGGCAGTCAGCGAGTGGAAACAGCTGAAGCTGCCATCCTCCCTGCTGGTGGTGGGCACAAAGTGCCTAAGGGATTTTGGAAGGGTCTGGACCTACAGAGACACGATAAAAACACTTTTGACATCAAGAGTGAGCAACAAGTGTGGGGGCTCCTGTCCAAAGATACTACTCGTGGGAAGGATGAAGCAGAGGCTGAGGTTGCTCAGAAGACTACATGGATTGCAACTGCCGGTGTACGGGCAACTTAAAAGACGAGGGAGGCCAATAAGGGAGCAGAAAAGTGGCTTCCCCTTCACAGGGAAGATCTCCAGAGAATAAGGGTGACTCATGAGCACACTGAGAAGCAGGAGAACTTATGGTACCACAAAAGGAAGCCGCTCAGAAGGCTGCATCTCTCTGAAGACGAGCCAGGATAACAGCACAGAAAGGCTGCTGAAATGGAGAGGAGGTCACCTCTGGTGGTCCTCTGAACTGCACCAGGAGAGCTGGGAAAGTTTCCTGCACCTCGTTGTACAGGCCTGCAAAGCTGCACCGTCCCAGCAGCTGACCAAACAAAACCAGAAGCTGACTCTCTTAAGGGACAGGAGACACCTAGATAGACTGGAGCATCGTGCAATCATCAGCAACACGGAATTGGGCAAGGGTAAATGCTGGGTTCTGCACCTGGGACTGAGCAATGCCAGGCAAAGGGACGGGCTGGGAGACGAGTGGCTGGAGAGCAGCCCTGCAGAAAGGGAGCGGGGGTGCTGGTGCCAGCAGGCTCAACGTGAGCCAGCAGCGTGCCCAGCAGGCAGTGTGCCAGCAGGCAAACCGCATTTTGGGGTGCATTCACCACAGCTTAGCCAGCCGGTCAAACAAGGTGACTCCCACCAGGCCTAGCACTGCTGCGGCCTCAGCCTGAACACTGAGTGCAGGTCTGCACAACGTGACATGTTCTCCACAACGCGGAATGGATGTTAAGAAACTTGAATGCATCCAGAAAAGGACAACAGAGTTGGGAAAAGGGCCGGAAAGCATGCCCAAGAGGAGAGGCTGAGACACTTGGGCCATCTAGTCTGGAGAAAAGGAGGCCGAGAGGAGGCCTCACTGCTCTGAGGGAAGCACAGAGGCAGGTGCTGGTCCCTGCTCTCCCGTCACCGATGACGGGACACGTGGGAACAGCACAAAGCTGTGCCAGGAGAGGGTCAGACTGGACGCTCGGACAAGTTTATTTACTGTGAGGGTGGTCAAACACCGGACAGGCTTCCCAGAGAGGCAATCAGGGCCTCCAAACCTGTCAGGGCTCAAGAGGCAGCTGGGTAACGCCCGCGGTAACACGCTTGTACTTTTGGTCAGTCCTGAAGTGGTGAGGCAGTGGGACCTGGTGATTTTTGTAGGTCCCTTCCAACTGAGCTATACTAACTCTTCTTCGGTAAAGGACAGTCAAAAAGTTTGTTTCTTGAGTCTCCTCAACAGGCTCTGAATCTGCAGCCTCTTACCATCCCTCTTCCTAGGAGAAACACCCATGACTTCTTCCAATGAACCAGGGACATAAATAATCCTTGTCTTCAGGAACCAGCTGCATAGCAGGGAAAAAATGACATTTTTGCCTGCCCTGTATGGACATCTTCTGAGAGAAGCAGAAGACAAGATGCATTTTGCACAGTACCTCCACAAGCTGCCATTAGGTTGCTGAGCACACGGTGACAAGCTGCCTGTGGACAAACTCAGCACCTGTCTCCAGCCCCAGCTGCTGCTGGTGCCGACCAATGCTCCCAACAGTATCGGGAAGGAGCGGTGCTGCAGGCAAACCTCCACACGTGGCTGATGCCACAAGTCAGTGAGGAACCAGGACCCCACAGTGTTGCAGCATCAGTGCCACTGGAGAGCACCATCCTTAGCTGGTGCCAGAGACAAGGGGACAGCAGCTTGAACGTTTGCCTTTACTGAGCAAACCAGAGCTGGAAGCGACTCCTGGTGAGGAGCAGCACATGCTACATGTCTGATGACCCAACATCCTGCGAAGTCCGAAACTCAGCAGCCCAGAGAAGGTTGGTATTTCTGTGTGCGTGTATTTTTATTTTTATTTATTTAGAGATCAAAACCATTCATTTGACCTCCTTGGACAGAAACATGCCAAGACAGGCTCACATAATCGCAGTCCAAAATCCCAGTGACTGGGCATCTATCAACTGCAGAACTGGAAGAGGCCTTTTTAATGCACACAAACAAGTATACCAGGATCTTGCACCTACATCTACGTGTCACTGCAAGGCTTGAATGATTTTACAGGACATTTTTACCAAATGATTTGACCAGACCACACTGCTTTTGAAAAAGGGTTTCACTAATGGACTATGCCCCTTACTGTTGACACATTTTGAAAAGTACATGTTTTACAGAAAGTCATTTTTCAGAGGAGCTGAAATGGCAGGAGTAAAACACCATTGTGCACATCATGCCCAGAACAACAGGAGCAGAGGAACAGAAGCATCTTCTCTAAGGACACCAGGAGGGGCAACTCCTAGGTCTCACAATGGAGAACACATGCACACAGTGACAGAATATACGTGGACTTACACATACACAGAATGGAATAGGGGATAGTTTAGATTATAGTATCACTCACAGCTCATACATGCTCATTACCTTATTATGAGTTAAGAGGGACATCTTGCAAATAACTGACCACACTAAGTCGTAACACCTGACACTAACACAGACCTGAGTGCCTGAGAACACTGCCCTTCACAAGACTGGGATGGGGAGAAAGGGGCATTTAGCTGCTTGTGGACGTTGTGACCAATTGAACTCTGGTGCTACTCGAGATGCAGACTTCACCTAACAACATACCAGTGAAGAACAGTGACCCCCCCACAGCGCTTGAACTTCTCTTTCCAGCCTACAGAGCATTTATAGCACACAAAGTCTGAGGGACGGGCAAGTAATATTAAAAGCCAAAGGTCTTTACTAATACTACTAGGTATTAGTACCTAATACGATCTCTGGCATTAAATACAGACCCCGCTGTGACTTCCAAAGCAACCCCAGTGCTAGAAATATCACTGTACCCGCTACCTTTCTAATCTGGCTTAGGTCTTCAGCCTCCTGAGGCAGGGTTTTTCAAGCCAGCTTGAAGCAGGGTGATCCAACTCAGACAAGATTATTCCTTCCCGGGAAGTTTAAGGAAGGCTTATGAACATGACCAGAGTGCTGCTAGTGCTGCACCGTGTGCTTGAGTCTGCAGATAGCAGGAGACTGCTGCAGAGAAGCCCCTTTGGGTATGCGTGCTGAGTACGTTTCCTACCCTCTATAATTCTTCCTCCCCATAGCTCCCTACATTAAACACTGCTACCAGACATCCAGATCCTTATCTCCTTTCTCTGCCACCTCCCTTTCTTTTTTAATCACAAAACAGAAATCTGCTTTGCAGCTTCCAATTTAAAGGTGAGTGTCCAGCTGGCAGAGGGACATTCACATAACGTTTTGACTATGGACAGAAAGGTAGCAAAAAGCCACAGTTTTTAGTCAAGGCAACGGCTGTGATTTAGGGAAGCAGGTCAGGGGAATAACAGTCCAACATCATAGCAAACACAGGAGTAAGACAGAGGACACTGAATGCCTGATGATAAACAGGGAAGAGTCAGAAGAAAGTAGGATGCACCAGGCAAGAAACAGAGGACATGCCTTCTGCAGTCTAATTCACAGAGACTTGACTTGAATTCTGCATGCTCCACGATTCAGTTCCTACTACACCCACCTTCCTGCCCTGACGATCCTTCCAGGAGATCCAGCGCTCTCCATTGCGGCTATAGTCAATTCGGTAAGCACGGGCAAATTCTTTGCCCGTGGCACGGGCATGCCGTCCCTGAGTCCCAATCAAGGTGATGAAAAAGAGCTTATGCAGGTCAATCTGGAGGAACTGTACGTCTTCTGGTTGCAGCAAGCCAGCTGGGCACCAGGCTCCATCCCCCTCTTCCCTTTGTAACCTGGGGGAAAACACGCACATTAAAAAAACTTGACTTCCAAGGACCCATCCTTCCCAGTAGCTTCGGAGACACCTTGAACCTGTGAGAACTGGGTGAAAGAGGCCTATTAGCAAGTGAGATGATAGCTGGCTACCAAACACCTCTCCCTTTTGGGCTGATTGTCTATTGAGACTTATCAGAATGCTGTAGCCAGTTTTGCACTGTTCAGATCAACTCCCTTGGATTTAGTTACGTCTCCTTAACTATAAAGTCATTTCTTTCCCAAAAGCAATGCTTTAATGCTGATCAGAAACAACTACGTTACTCAGTAGGAAACTGCATATTGCTTGCTTTTTAGCATCGTGCCTGGAAAGAGCATCCTTGCTTCTACATCTTACACAGTATAGCCTCAACCTCTGCTCGACCTCCTGCTACAGCACGAAGAGGAGCTATCTTAAACATTTTAGAAAGAAAAGCTCTGCCCATCTACAAACTTTTCTGGGTCATCTCAAAACGTCTTTCACATTTCTTTCATTCATCAGACTTGCTAGCAGAGGACACTGCCAGTGACATGATGCAGAACCGTCTGGTTAGGAGTTGAACATTGTGGCACCAGATGCAGAGCTTCAGGTTTTTGTCCTTGGAGACTGCATGCCAAGAAGGGTGCTCTAGCAATCAGTAGGTGGAGCCACTAAAGAAAACTCTGCCTTACCTAGGCTTCTCTAGGCTGAGCTGTGCAAGCCAGACGATGGTGAAAGATTTAAATGTGGAAAACTTATCTGGAAACAAGACGGCTGTGGTATCTTCCACAACAGATTTTCTAGCAAATGGGAAGCCCCTGAAAGGTCCTTGTCTTTCTGACAGCCATCCCAGCTCTACTTGACGGGATCACTGAGTGCTGTCAGCCCTCATGCATCAAGGAAAGAAGTGCCCAGCAGGAGACACTGGAGGTCAAGGTACAGGCTAGAGCAAAGACTTTTGTCTCAGGTTGGTCAACAATGTGCTGCTTGTGCAAGACTTTCTTCCAAGATGTGGCAAGTAAAACAAGTTATACGAAAGGCATGAAGGTGATTGTGAAATGACAGGGGCAGACATCTGCGTAGGACGGCTATGATCTCTAACAAAATTAAGTCAGCTACGGGATGTCTTCATGTCTGCACTCTGTGGACGCCCAGCTGCCCTAACAAACAGATGATGGTAGCAGATGGTACGTGCTGCCTCAGGTATTTGCAGAGCTAGGGATAAGCCATACTTCAGAGAACTAAATGTATCTCCTGGGTTTCAGGCCCAGGGGCTTGTTAGAACTCCATTAACACACGTGACATGTAAATCTTTGATCTACCACAGACTAACAACAAAATCAAGCATTAGGAGAGTTTTATGATTTTTGATGGCCCAAATTCTTTGTAAAAATGCACGCATTGTAGTTTACCTGAAATTCCTATCTGACTCGCTTAGAAACTAAAGGAATGTTTGATATCATCAAAAAAAAACAAGTCTAAGGAAACTTCGGTTTGTAAATATTTTGAAAATCATCAGTTAGTAGCTTCGAGAGAAATGAAACAACAAAAACGAAAAGCTGACTTCATGAAAAAGACCGTAGTATTGCTTGACCTTGAAAGAAAATTCTGAAGCTGCTTTTTTAACAGTTCTCCAACTCTACGATTTCCAGGTTTTTGGGTCAAAGTGGACACAGCCCATTTCTTCAATAGGATTCAGTTGAAAAGTCCATCCTCATTAATGATTTCCAATGATTTAGCTTCAAACGCTCAGGAAGAGTCCCAGGAGCACTCTTCCTAGCTGACCTTTACTTCACAGATCCATTAGAGATTTATTCATAGAACTACAGGAAGACCAGGGTTGGAAGCAACCTTTGGAAATCTAGTCCAATCTCCTGCTCACAGCAGGGTTAACTCCCTTGTGCTGCTCAAAGCCTTGTACAGCCAAATCCCGCAATTCTCCAAACACCAAGACATCACCACCTCTCTGGATACCTTTCTGACAGCTCTACCACTTCACTCTCGTGGGGACAACTCTTAATATTGAGTCAGAATTTCATGAGTTGCAGCAATGCAGTACTTTAAGGGTGAAGGTAAGCAAAAGCTTATTTCTCAATCATATCGGATATCTAAAAACATTTCATTTTTTTTTAAGTTACACGTTTTGTCAGGGATTAACCTACCGTGCATACTGGGGTCCTGTGGAATCATACCACTGGCTGGAAGCAGTGATGTCTTCATCCCTTATCGTCCCTTCATGCATTCCCAAAGGGTAACGGCATATAGCTGAAAATGGGAACAAAAGCAAGTAAGAATCAGTACCAACTCTTTTTAAATCACCAGACAAGTTTAATTAAAAGACTATCATGCCTAGGGAATAAACATGGTAACGATAAAGTTAGAATGCAAATAAAAAGGATGAAATACTTCATAATTGCTATAAACTAAAATTATGTGTAATGAAATACACTCAGAGTTAGTGTCATTCAGCAGAGTTCTGGCACAGCAAAAACTTTACAAAGAAGCATTTTAAGAACAAGAAATCCAAACCCATACTAGTCTTACTGGTTGCATGGAGCTATTCTACAATGAAACATTATATAGGAATAACGGTGCAACATAAAAAGGAAGTAATTGTTAAAGTTTTTGCTGCTTCCTCTGGAGTAACCCAGATGCTTGACTTGCAATCAATAAGAACAACTGTTATTATTCTCACCATAAGTGAGAAGTTAAAGAGCACCTATCACAGGTGACCAAACAACTCCAGCTTATGGAAACATCTGCACCGTTGTGTCACTGTGGGTTAGAGCTTACATTTGAGTGAAGCCCCTGATCATCCACACTGCTCCACCCTGGTCTGCCCCTGCCTCTAGCCATGAGCGGAGCAAGCATTTCTCTCCAGGCATGCTTCTCACTCCAGCTTGGTGCCTCCAAGGTGTACAGACAACTGCCTCAAGCCACAGGGTTCTGCATGCTCAACACAGCTCAATCCACCAAGGACAGTGCAGACGTAGCTCACAAATCTATGCGGGCCAAGCCCTCCCCTCTGATGTCATGTTTTAAATATGTTTTGGAATATTAGAGATGCTTCGGAAAACTCAGTCTTAATGTATTCATTAAGGCTCAGTATTCAAAACAGGCAAGCAAGATATTTTTGTCAGACTGACATCAACAGTAGATTAAAGAAGTTATATGGGATTAAATCATGAAACAATTAAAGGCAAAAACACAGTCACTGACAAGTCCCAGAAGAGAAGGAAACGCGCCCTCTTATACAGCATCGGTCTTTGTGCCCTGAGCTCGCAGCAGCCCCAGCTCTTCCCCTTGCCTGGAGTGACACAGGCAAGTGACAGCACGTGCTGCAGCCTCTCCAGAGCAGGACGCGTGCCGGCTGCATCCTCAGCACATCCCCACATCCTCAGCACATCCCCACGGCCACGCTGCCTGCTGCCACGTCAGCAGCTCTGCCTGCCCTTCCCTTGGGGAGGGCACTGCCTCGGGTGTCCTCGTTTCCATTTCTCATGACCGCTGCCCTTACACCAAGCCTGGGTAGGGCTGTTCACTGGGCTCTAAAGCTACGAGACAAGACACAAGCCTGAAACCCACCTTTCCGTTACCACCACGCAGAAGAAATGCAGGCTGAATTTACCTGCCAGATTTAATGCAGAAATGCCTGTGCACAGAGGTTACCGCGATAAGGTTGGGCTGCAGCTGCTGTCAGGCACAGCATCAATGCACGTGTGCGGTTATTCAATAATCTTGATATGTTATTAAATAATTTTGTAGAGGAGATGGATGGTGAGGTGACAATGTTTGCTGATGACCTCAGATTATTTAATATAAAAAGATGCCAACTGACAGAAGAAAGCTCCCAGGGTACTGTCTGACTGCAGTAAAACAGTGCAAGAACTAGGTGAAGAACAACTTAAATGTACAGACACAACTAAGACTCCAAAACAGCTCCTTCAGGATACATGGGTTACCATGCAGAGGAAGGAGACCATTCTATGAGCAGCTGAATGCACATAAAATCAAACAGAGAACGCAAAAACCAGAACACACCATTACCCAGCTGTCTGCATGCATGGTCAGATGCTGGTCAGCTATGGAATATAGCTTCCTTTTCCCATCAAAAGGTAAAGAAAGCAACATAGATGATGCACAAGGAAGGATCAACAGACTCATGACAGAATAAATTACTAAAGTATGACAAAGATCATTTACATCCTGAACAATCCCTTGCCGCCTCTCAAAATCTCAGAACTAGGAGGCATCAAAAGATCAGGTAGCAGAGTTCAAAACCAACATATGCACCCTTAATCTGCTAAACACTACGAATGCCAAAGTTTCACATGGCTTCGAAAATCAGCTAAACTCAGAGTCAACATGCACTAACAGCTACCAAACGGAAACGCACAAGGTGCTAGCTCAGAAAGCTCCGAAGCAGCTCGCTGTAGTCAGCTGAGAAGGTAGCTGGGGGAAGCACCCTGTGCACTCATCCAGAACCAGCCAGGATGGGATCCTGCTGGAATCAGGACACCGAGCTGGGTAGGCCTCTGGTCTACCCTGAACATCGATCCATCTGAGGATCAATGATTGAACCTGTCTGAGGTTTCTTAGAAGGCCTGTTTACAGAAGAAATCACTAGAAGGTTTTGGTCTCTGGCTGCGGTCAGTCCCTACACTCAGGCACGATGACTGTGGCTGCTAAAACCAACCCAAGGCGCTGACCCTGCTCTGATGCTAAACAGTAAGTTCAGTAAAGCAGCCTGGCCTCACCTGGCTTAACTCTGACCTGTCCCACCATAGACCAGTACAATCCAATCCATTGCTGGAAAGCTAGTAGGCTGCTGACTGGTGAGTACCTAGAGAGTTCCCAAAAGGGCAGAATTGTCACCTGAAAGCAGAAAGGGCTTTTGTGATTCTGCAGTGGGAGCCCTCTCTGGTCTCACCTTTGTTAAGGAGAGCAGCCCCTACACCAATGCCACACGGAGAGCCAGGTAGGGACTCTTGGAGACTGGGAGTTATCGCAGTCCTGAACAAAACTCACTCGCTCACACATCCTGGGCTGGCAGATGGAAGCCAGAGCGGCCCTGGCATTGAGGGATGTGCTCTACAGGCGGCTGCAATTCACAGCAGCAGAAAGCTCTCACCAAAACGCGCATCCTATCAGACTCCTGCTCAGACTTCTCTGACTCCTTACTATGCACCCGGGGACACACCTGCCTGCCATGCAGATAGACACCCAGAGGGTGAGAAAAACGTCACAGCTCACATCTCTTATAGTGAGGTCAAACATCTGATAGCAAAAGGACTACACAGGATCCTTCCCAAACAGGTCTGGCATCATCCACAAAGCAGCCCCTTTGGTTCAGAAGGCACCTGCATCGCTTACAGGCCTGCAGCCAGTCTGGAGAGGCTTCAGAGAGCTCCTGGAACAGATCAGGGCATCACAAGGAAGAGGCATCATTTGGGCTGTGCATCTGGGTGGGAACAACAGGGCACAGCCCTTGGGACAGAGGCAGCTGAACAGCTGGGGGAGCTGAGAAAGCAAAGCTGCTGGAGGAAGCCACAGCCAGAACTGAGAACCAGCAAAGCCACGTGCTCATTTCTCAGTGAAAGAAATTACTGCGAGAGGGTGGTACCACAGCCTGGTGCTCAGAGCCCACTCGACCAGCCAGGTCCTGCGGTGGGAGAGCTATTCCTGCACCTTTGGGTACGCTGACTTCTGCACTTGCTACCACCAAAAGGGATCTGCACGTGATTGACCCTCTGGCTGCTGTCTTCCCTGTCCTGTTCTTCCACTAGTTTTAACCATCGGAACCAGCTGGCAACCACTGCTCAAAGCTGGGCATTAGAGGGAGGCACAGCAATGCCTGCCGAGCTTCCTCACGGGCTTCGCGTCACTTCTGTTCAGTGGCAGTGACCTCAAGCTGCCGGGAACATCTACAGGCCAGAGCAGCCAGAGCCAGACACAGTCACAGGACTTCAAGCAGAGCCAGACGCAGCAGGGCAAACCAAGCCCCTCAGGGTAGCACTGCTGTCTCGCCACACCTTGGGACAAGCTGAAAAAGGCCTACACTCATTATTTCAGACTGTCTCTGGCTGAAACCACCTCATTATTGTGATTTTCGCAATATATTGCAGACCGTTATCTTACTCATCTCTGTCAGACTTCCAGCTTGCTCCATGCTGTAGGACAACAAGGCATTCCCTCCCCAAGGGCTCGTAGGCTTGTAACCCTGTCTCTAGCCTTGCTTTGAGCCAGGTAAGGTTTTTAAACCTTTCCTTCCACATCTCTCTCCCCAGAACCCTGCTTGCTGGCTGGAGAGCTGTGGTTTATGGTTTGCTAACTGGTAATTTGTTTTCCACAGCAAGCAAAGGCTCTCTGAGCCACTCTAGAGCCAGGTTTCTTCTGCAGGCCACATGGCCAAAGAGATGAAGAGAGGCCCAGAGCTCCAAGCAGGCTTGCTGAGGGCACAGACCCTCAGGTGGGTGCAGAAAGGAATATATATCCATGTGCCTGAGCCCTCCAGGGACTGTCAGGTGCTCCTCTCCAGCACAGCCATCAGGGAAGACCACCCATCTCGGGCACCCAGGGACTACGTTAGTGACTGTGTGCGTTCATTACAGTTACGTGCATCCACCATGAGAGGCAAAAAAAAGGCTGCGAATGAAGACATGAAAGGTGGGAGGGCACAGTCCCCTCCCAGCCTGGCAGCTCCCTACCAGGGTTGACTTCGGTGCCAGAGGGCTCGGGCAGTGAGGCCAACAGCAGCATGCAGAAAATCATGGTAGCAGTCGGAGGCGCTGCACAGGGTCGGATGGGCGCGAGTCCTTCAGAGGTGGCAGCTGCCGTCTACATTTCTGAAAGACAAAGCAGAGAGAGATGAGAGTCCTCCCAAGGCAGGACTTGCTATATTGTCATTGCCTCGTGATGGGCTGGGCAATTTTTCATGCCTTCAGAAGCGTCCTGACCCTGCTCTGATCCATCTTCTGATCAGAGGCTCGCTGATGAACGAACAGCTGCCTGATTACCCACATCACCTCTGGTGCTGTTAACACAACCCAGCTCGGCTGCCACATCTACCGTGCGGACACACTCAATGACTGCTCTTAAACAAGTCCAATGAAAAGTCATCTCTCCCCCATTTATTGATTGCTTTCCTTGTTATATTCACGAGTCCGGCAGCTGCTTCTACAGCAAACCTGCATGGCCCAGCCAGGCTCCCCGAGTGGCACTGATCCATCCAAACGCACACTTCCACCTGCGCCAACTGCCTGCTCCAAGCAGGCACTCTGAAACTTGTCACTCGATCTCAAGATAAACGTCTAAAACAGGGTGAAAACAATGTCTCCCTTCACATCTACGTGGCTGCCAAAAAAGCATGTGCACTCACACATGCAAGTACACTTAATTTCCTGTTTGGAAATGAGGAAAACTGCAAAGGGCTTAAACTCTGGCAATTCCAGTGGAAAGCCATGATACAACCCCTGTTCCTGGAGGTGTTATCAGTGAAGCTACGCGAATTCTTTGCATCCACATTCACTACAAACTGCCTCGGGAGGTTCCCATCCTGGAAGATTGCTTTACGGAAGGCAGGCTAGAGGGTCTGTCTCGTACTGAAATGGTAGAAGAAAACAGAACAAAACGATAAACAAAAAATTGCCAGAGCCAGAAGGTATTTGCCTAGAAATCCTCAGAGGGGCATTAAAAACGCAAAAGTGGATGTTAGGATTTGTCAGTAGAGAAAGGGACCATCACCATGCCAGTGCGAATGCACATCTAAGAATGACAGAGCATCAGATGCCATTAGCTCAGAGTTGTAACAAAAGGCTGTATTTTTTCCACCCAACATAATTAAACTGTACAAGTCTCAGCCTTCAGTTGCTGTGGATACCACAACAATTGGCTTTATTCACTACAAAGATGCACTAGGGGTTCTTAAAGCCGAAGGTAAAACCTTGGCTCCAGAAATCCTCCAGCTGGACCCCCAGGAGCTAAATCAGGGCTAGAATCACTGTGGCTTGCCCTGGTTTTATGCTCTTTCCTAAGGATTTGTTACCGGCCATTGTCCCTGCTGGATTCCGTCAGAGAAAACGCCTCCGAGCCCGACAGCCGACCTAAAGGCCTTCTTGGGAAAAACCAAACGGGGAAGAGGGGAACCAACGAGGCGGGTGCTGCCCCGAGGTGCTGTGCCCAGCACCCTGACACTACAAACAACGGGCAGAAGGCCTTATGATTGCCAGGGCACCTCCTGCTTCAGCCACCTCTTGGGCCCCCTGGGAGCACCTTGGCCACGGCCATAACAAGGGTCTGTGATCCTGAGACCTCATGCAACCTGAGGTGGTGGCTGTGTAAAAGCAAATCAGAGGCGAGGAGAGGTAGCCCATGTCTCAGCAGCGGGGTCCAGCCACCAGGAGAGAGGTTCTGGGTGAGCCCTCGCAAGCTGCGTGTGCATCTGTGATGGTCTCCCCCCAACATGGAGGGGACCCCACGACAGACGGTGCAGCTGCAGGTGCCATAGAGCAGAGACTTGCTGTAACTCCCTGGAGGGGGATTTTGTGAAGACGTTTTTGCAGCAGAGTTTGAAGACAGAGCTGGATGTTCGTCTGTGCGGGCGGTTTGCTAGGGTGCCCCTGCTGACAACGCAGGGCTCCCAGTGGGAACTGGTGAGAGCTGTGTGCAAGAGGACACCGTGCTCACACAGGGCCTTAGGAAGGAGAAGATCATGGGTCTTAAGGCTTTCACTTTATTCATCTTCCCGACATAGGTGGTGGGAAACCCAGCAGAGAGCATGGGGTGCCCTGACCATGGCCCTGGGCTCTGCGGGCACAGCCTGGGCTGGAGACGGTCTTGCCCTGGGGCCCTGGGCTGGAGCAGCCATGGAACAGAGCTGTGAGCTCCTGAGGGGGTCCCTGCAGGAGGAAAGTGCCCTGGAGACATCTCCCCAGTGACTTCCCAGACGGAGGCTTTGCAGCTGGCAGCCATACGGGGCAGCCCTCAGGCGGCAGAGGACGAGCACCCCGCTGCCCCGTGCCCTCAGAGCCTAGGAAGGGCCTGGCCAGCAGGAGGGCAGCAGGCACATGTACAGACACAGGCAGCTCCCAGCAAAACCCTCTGGGAACGTGCCTTGTAGGTCAGCCAGGGTTAAGAGAAAGTGTGGCCAAAGAGCAGCAAAAGTCATCGTACATTGCCAGGTGAGGACAAGAGACGGCTGCTGATGCAGAAAAGGAATCAGAGCAACCCCAGATGTGATTTAAGTGCTCGAATGCCGTGGCCTCCTGTCTGATCCAAAAGCCCAGCAAAGGGCTCGGCAGCAGGGAGGCAGCCGCCCAGGGGGAGCCGTACAGCGTGGGGATGAAGAAGCACCCATCCTGTGGCTCAGCACCCGCAGCCCCACTGGGACAGGCTACCACCACCGCAGGGCTCCAGTGGCTGCAGGAGAGGTGCTAGGTCTTCGCATAAGGGTTTGGCCTTTTAAGAGGATAACAAACTTAGCACAACTCTTACCAGGTTATGAGAACAGCCACCAATATTCCTGCAATGTAACAGATACGACGTGCAAGACAAGCAGCAACATTATCTCATTCGACCAGGTACAGAACAAACACCGTAATTTAATGCCCATCTCTGCAAAGATCACGTTCTAAATCACACCCATTGTATTGCCATCACGTTGTCATTTAGCCACCTGAATACAGCAATCAGAATGTAAAAATTAACAGGAGGGAAGAGGGAACTGGGGAGAACAAGGTAGGTCACACAAGTGCCCAAGCACCACGCCAGCAGCCAGCGGGAGCGGCAGCGGTGCCGGCCCCATCCTGCCCTGCTGGCTGCGGCCAGCACCCCGTGGGCCTGGGGCTTCCCCAGGACATGACAGGCACGGGGAGCTCCGCAGGTCACACACAAGTGGTGTGGCCGGGGGGAGCTGCCAGCTGAAACTGGAAGATGTGGCCAGAAGCCAGGCTGCTCTCCAGGAGGGACGAGGAAAGCTTCAGAGCTGGCTCCGGAGCTCACCTGTGCAGTTCTGTGCCCACGAATGCTGGCTTTGGATTTGGCCCTGAGACCTCTGCTTCCAGTCCCGTGCCCAAGGGTGTCCACGACAAGCAAGATGAACCCTCTCAGGAGGCGGCTTTCTGCAGCGATGGCAGAGGGAACCCAAAGGGCTGGCTCGGACCAGCCTCAAACCCCCCAGGGGGCCACAGTTACGTTGAGACAAATCCTCCCCTTTGTACGTGGCCGTGAAGAAATGCTCCCAGCAGGTCAGCCCTACGCGGGGACCCAGCAGCTGGGCCTCGGTGGCTGGTCCCGGCCCACCACCGAGGCCGTGGGGGAGTCCCGGGAGAGGAGCCGCACACAGGGAGCAAACCGCGTCACTTCTCATCTGCTCGTGCCCTGCAGCTGTCACTGCCTCGAGCAAGGGCACCGAGAACGCTTTTCGATCCTGTCCCATACTTAGAGGAGCCTCAGCCCCGCTCTGGAGCCCTTCCTGTTGGAAACTGTTTGAACAACTGCTGACGCTGAGTTTTTGCTAAGTCCACATCTCAGCTGGTAGTAGACTTGGTTTCCCAACTGCACACTTCCACGTGCCAGAACAGACAGGAGTACACCAACTACCAGCCTCTGTACAAGCTGCTCGGAAATCGTCTTCCTAATGATTTTTTCTGCCTAGACAGCTCGCTTTTCTTCCTAGCTCCTTCAGCTGCACTGGAGTCCCCTGCTTTGCTTTATGACCTGCCCACGTACACGGGAAGTGCCAACACTACAGCACAAGCCTGAGACCAGCACAAACAGGATTAGCAACATCCTCACAGAGGCAAGAAAGTGTTAAACTCCGTTCCCGGACTGAATGGATCAAGTTGCTAATTGCTAACAGCTGGCTGCAGGAGAATAAAATCCTGTTACAATCATTGTGAGAGTGGAAAAAAAAAAATCTTCTTGCCGAAAAACTCCCTAAGAAACGCTAGGGAGGGCAGTTTATTCCCAGCGTACCCAGCAGATACCACGTCTAAAACCCGATCCATCCTCCCCAGAGGAGCAGCTCGCTGTGACCCCGCGCTGTCCCCAGCGCAGCGTGGGGCTTACAGGCAAAACCTCGGCACAGCGGGCGCAGGAGGGAGCTGTTCTTTAGTGATCCGCATGAAGAAGGTGGGACTTGGAGCTCCTCCAGGTACTGTTCTCCCTCCAGAGATCCATTACGGAGGTCTGGCATGTTTGCAAGCCTCTCTAGATCCCAACTGAAGCAGGCATTTGTATTAACTGGTTCCTTCGCAGATCGTTACCTCGGAGCGGGACCTTTGGGTTTGTTGTAGGAATCCCATTAGAGATGCCCAGCACCGTGCCAAGACACACTGTGGTCACGACCAAGACCCACAGGTGTGCATGAAATGCGTGCTGCACAGCAAGAGGATCTATCCAAAAATCGAAATATCCCCAAAGGAGGTTCAGGAATGGCAAGGACCATCCAACGTACCTGGACATTACAGCCACAAGTCCTAAAGGCCTTTAAGGAGGAAACAGCAAAGCTACTAATTGGGGCAATATCTGAAGCCTGAAGGCCAACAGGTGTGGTTTCCAGTTTTGTGGCTCCAGAACAACAGTGGAATTATTCCTCTTTGCCTCAGAACTAATCTGAGCCACCCAAAACCCAGCAGTCTGCCTCCGGAGCGCACACCTGAAGCCCATACAGCTCCGGTGTGACCAAACAAAACACGCTGAGGAAAATGCTCAGCAGAAAGCATTCTGATCACCTCCTGGAACATTTCACTTGATTTACAATTCCAATACTTTTCCTTGCTCCTCGTATTGAGTTTTTAAGAGGACTTAAAGCTCTAGTCACCTCCTCCCTACACCCCCCCACTCACCCCTAACAAAGACCGTGCCTTTGCCACCCAGCTGGCTGCAGCCAGGAGCGTGCAGGGACGGCAGTCGCAAGGAAAAGCGGCGTCTTCTGATTAAAACAACTGCCACGAGGCTGGGGAAGGCAGAGCTGCTCTCGGGACCCCTGGCCTGAGAAGATGGCTGCCCGGCAAGCAAGCACCAAGCTTCCCCTTAGGCGAAGTCGCAGCGCGGCCCCGGCAGCCGGCCCTGGCTGGAGCCAGTCAGGCAGCACGAGGAGAGGTCTGTGACACTGGGGTGGGACCAGGCCTGGCTGAGCACAACGGGGACCAAAATCAACATGGGGACACTAACAAGGGAGCCAGGCAGGCCCAGCACGATCCTCACGTGAGGCTCCAAGGGGAGGTCTTGGATGCAGGTACCAGAGACGGTCGGGAAGGTGAAAACCCCGCAGCAGGGTTGGGAGTGCAGCGGGGAACGCGGGGCAGGAGCAGCGACCCCACAAAGTGGTGTCCGGAGCAGGGGCACCGCTGGACAGACGACAACAGCCAGACTTCAGGTGAAAGGGTTGGGTTAACAAGGTGCGTGAGAGAAATAAGAGGCAGTAACAGAAAAAGGGAGGAGTAACTAGCCTCAGCGTGACCCCAGAGGTGGCGTTAGGAGGCCTGTCCCCAGAAGGAACCCCAGAGCCGGGTGTGTGGCAGGGGCAGAGCAGGATGTGGAGGTCTTCGCGCACCTCCAGGTGGGTGAGACAGGGCTGCTCCGAGGCTGAGGAGGCTCTGAACCTCACTTCCACGCTGTAGCCAGGTATCTGATGAGGCCATTACAGAAAAGGAAAGCGACACCTCACTCTTGCAAGATTTTAGGAGAAAAAACACACTTCAGTCACCCATGCGTGATGGTTACTTAGCACTAGGAGAAGGCTCAGCCCGCAGACCCAAGCCCACGAGTGCCACAGCTAGAGCCAGGAGAGAGGTGTTCTGGCACACGTTGGATCCCCACCAGTCCTCCCTTTGCCCATGGGCTGGTTCCAGGGGCAGGAGGTGCCCTCGGTTTGTGCGACTGCTTTGTCACAAACCAGATTTAAGGATAACAGAACAAATGCAATTTAATCCGCCGAGGTACCTGGGCCAAAATTACAACCAGAGAGGCAGAGCCAAAGATAAGGACCCGCAACTCGCTGTGCTAACACCCCAGCCATTGGCTGTCCCCTTCCCAGCCGTGCCTGCCCCAGGGACACAAGCACACCCCGTGTCCCCAGCGAGCCCGTCCACGTGCAGGTGCCCAAGATGCTGGAGCCACCTCTAGGCTCTGGTCTCTGCGTGTCGGGTGGTGCTGGGAGCGGAGAAGCGGCAGGATAACGGAGGATGGGCACAAACACGAAGCTCTGATCATCTCCTTCCCCCTTGGCCAAGCAAAATGATCACTTGGTCCCCATCAGAGCTTCCTTCCCACGCAGAACAGGCACGGGAGAGCACGTGGCATGCACATTTCTACTCTGTGCTTTACACTGGCATCTCTCTCCAGTTCTTTTCCTCCTCCTTTCTTTTTTTTGAGGTTGTTTACTTTTTTTTTAAAACAATCCTTAAAACATAGCAACTACAAGCTCGCAGTATTCCTCCCCAGACCCACCATCTCCCACTCCGAGTCTCACGTAGCAGCCCTTTATATGACACGTTAACCACACAGATGACAGATGGAGTATTAAGAGCACTCAATCTAAACCACCTTCCTCCCTCCCCGTTCTCAAGGGGCTCCACCATAACCTTTTATTTAACTGCGCTCAAACTCGCACTCCGAAGGAGATCAGGTTACCGAGGCACAGAATTATTCGGGCTGGAAGAGATCCTCGGGAGAGCATCTAATCCCCCTCCTGCTCAGAGCAGGGTTAGCACCAATTTCAGAGCAGCCTTCGCGGGGCTTTGGCTGGCTGGGTCTTAAAATCCTCCAAGGATGGAGGCTCCCCCGCCTCGCTGGGCAGCCTCCTCCACTGCTCGGCTGTCCCCAGGGGGAAAGCTTTCTGCTCCTTATGCCAACCCAGACCTTCCTGTTATTTCCACCTGTGATCACTACCAGCCCTCCTGCCACATACCTCTATCAAGAAGAGGATCAGGCTCTTTATGACCTCCTCTTGGTACCCCAAAGCCTTCTCTTCCCCAGGCTAAGCCACCCTCACTCCCTCAGCCTCCCGAGTGAGGTCACTTTCAGGGCAAAGCTCATTAATATTTTCTCCCCAGTGACCACAGGAGAAGTCAGCCCTGGTTTGATTTCCCTCCATCTCCCAGTGGTTTCCTCATGAGCAAAGCAGGGACCAGCAGAGCTCGCCCCACACGGAGCCAGGGAGGAGCCCCAGCTATGGCCAGCATGGATCTACTCCCAGCTATTTCTGAGAGCTACCGTGCGGCACCATAAATCAGCCTACTCAACGCAGTACCGACCGGCGACACGGGAACTGGGATGCCGCCACCTTCGCACACCTTAACGGCAGACACGGAGCAGACACCACCACCGCCCCCCCCAGGAGGGGCTCTCAACCCAGCGCCCACCACCTGTGTGAGCACCACAGCCCCGAGCTCGCCGGGCGAGTGGACCCGCTGCCACCACCGTCCCGACACGGGGCCTCTGCTGCCTCCCGGGAGCGGCACCGCAGAGCTTCGTTGGGTCCAGGCACGTCATGTCAGCCCGGCTACTTGTGGCAACCGGGGCAGGAATCTCATTAAAAACCACAATCTGAGCACTTTCGGACAGGATCTGCTTTCCATCGGAGCACGTGGATCACCGAGTGGGTTCCTTCTTTAATTTGACAACCATTTACTAACCCATCAGCTCCCCCGGACCTCGCTCTGGCCTGGAGTCAGTCCCGGCTGCCTGCCGGTCACCTGCTCCCCCTCTCTTTTAAAGCACTGCTCCAACATTAACGTTTTCCCAAACTCTGGAAGCCCTGCAGTCTTCCCAGCCTTGTTCCCCAGCAGCCGGGATTCAGAAAGTTGTTTTGCCAATTTGCTTCAAGCAGGCTCCAGTCGTGCCCGAGTTTCGAAGATTGTGAAGCGTTATCTGGTGTTTAACAGCCTCCCCCGTTGCCAGTGCAACAGAAGGTATTTCAACAGCCTTACGAAGGAGAGCACAGCATCCAGCTTCTCCCCAAACGGAGGGGACGCTTTGCTAGTAACAACACAGAGGTAATCAGTGGGTATTTGTCTTCTTTGTTTTTTAAATCTTTGCCAACAGTTCTATATAAACACCACCAATGAAATTTGTTGTCACACAGATATCAAAGTATTTCTCACTGCCCTGAGCTACATTTGTACTTTTTCGGTTATCTTCAGCTTTCATTAACTGCTGCCTTCCCAAATACCCAGCTTACAGCAACGGCTGCCTACCTGCACTTTTTTACAAGAACCCAGGCAGAGCACTTTGCATTAAAAGATGAAACGAGCACCGGGCCGGGCTCTTTGCAAAACCAGAAGGGAAGCGAACTAGCGCATATAGCAGTGCACAATATCCAACACCAGGCTGAGAATCTGCTGGGTTGTACAGGGGTGGAAGCCAAACACATAAGGGATGGTTCAGTGAAAATGAAAACAGAAACTCTGCGTTGGAGCATCGACGAGTTTAGCTGGCAATCTACTTCCCATCAAACCGCTGCAGAAATGCTAATACTACCAAGAGCTACGTTTTATGAGCTTTGTGGAGTGTCCCTTCATTCAGGAGGAGGAAATCCCACGCACCTGTCACTGCCCTCATCCCGAGCTCCAGGAGCACCACCAGCTCTGCTGTAACCCTACCACACAACATTTATAAGCGTGCAAAGCCGTGCGTTTACAACAAGAGGCCAAACTGGAGGAAGCTCTTCCAGTGTCAGAAAGAAGCAAGCGTTACCACCACTGATGGCACAGAGCAGAACAACTCCGAGGTGCAGGCAGCAGTGGTCAGGGTCTGGCTCCTGCCACCCCACGCTCCAGGGGCCGGGCTGACGGCGCTCCCGAGGACGAGAAGCCTGGGTGCACGTGGCTGTTCCGTGCTCTTCGAGCTCTGTTTACTACGCAAAGTGCTTTTAAAGTGTCATTTACAAAGTGCCTGGCAAAGGGGGGAGCAGCGAGTGGCAGCCCTTACCGATCAGCCGAACCCCGGCCGCAAGCCCGCGGAGCCCTGGGAGGATTTTCAGGCAGGTCTGACCGTGTCCTGCTGGGTTTACTATTTACTAGCGCAACCCTAAAAGATAAAGTTTAACTTCTCGTGGAATTTTAATGAGCTCAGTGTTCCAACAAAATACCTAGCACGACCAGAGACAGCTCAGGGAAGATCTCTGCTCACCACAGTGTATTGCAAGCAATCAAACCAAATGTTTTGTTTATAAACAAAGGAAAATACAAGAACACTGGAAAAGCTCTCCTAGCGTTTCACAGCCATGGAAAGGCACAGAGGCAGAGTCTGATCAAATTTTCTCAAGATGGACCAGAAACAGGAGCTCACGGAGAAGTAATAAGGTTTCACAGTTACCCAGAGAAGGCAGGTAGCTGTAGGGAAACCTGAAAATCCTGGGATTGTTTAAGGCAATGAGGAGAGAAATACGAGAGCACACGAGGAAAATAAAACATGCAGAATAATGATGTCTAGACCAAAGAAAGGATCCCATTTACCTCTTTTCCATATTGAAAATGAACTGAAATTAAAAAACAACAAATTAAAGTTGAGGAAATGAAATTCCATGGCAGACCATGCACATTAAGCCTCCGGGACACGCTCCCGCACCGCTTTGTGGCAGTAACTCCTTAAAATATTGGAAGTGGATCCCTGTAATAAGAACATCTGCAGTTACGTTAGCAGAGTAAAAGGAAAGGTGCGCTGGGTGCAAGTTTCCATCCAGGCAGGCAGAAGCAGGCCCGTAATTAACGCGACCAGGAAGCTCTCCTCCAGGGGCAGGTTATTGCCCGTGGCCGCAGCCGAGCTCTCGTGGCATAAGGCAGGCACTGCCCGAGACGAGGCTGGGCGCAAGGAGGTGGGCTGCGATCTGCCCCAGCTCAGAAAGCTGTGTCTGTGCACGGAGATCACACCGAGGTCTTGGGCAGCTGGTTGCGGCCTCTCAAAAGACAACAACGCTGTCCGCCTTTTTTTTTTTTTAAAACAGATTATCCTCTACGACCCAGAAAGAGGTGGATGAAATTTCAGCTAAAGCTCTTAAACAAACACCCACGGAGCTGAGAGCGACCCTGGAATGGCCCAGTGGGAACGGGGCTATTTTGGAAAGTGCTCAGCACCTGAAAAAAGGGGGTTTACTGGGGAAATAATCAGACTTACCAGGGGCGGCTGCTACTGGAAAGCCCCGTGCTTAACCCTAACAAGGATTCGCAGGAGCTGCTTCCTGCATGCTTCCACTTCTGTGTCTCAGGCTAAACGTGAGCCTGAAAAGTTTTACAGTGAGAAAAAAAATGCAGTGGGTGCATCAGGAGGGGACAGGGAGGTCTGCACCTCCCCGGGAGCAGAGCACGGGGCTGGAGCCGCGGGGCTCGGGCGAGCTGCTGCCAGCCCCGGCTTTCGTGCATCCCCCTCGCCGCCCGCCCCGCAGCACTTCACGCAGGCACGACTGACAAAGCTCAAACACCACGGGCTCGCCTGGAGAGCCCCAGCCCCAGAAAGGGCGTTTGTCCCGGGGAAGGGCACCAGCCAGCTCCCCGTTTGAATCAAACACAAGAGAGCCCAGATGCCAGAGGGCCCTGGGCACGCAGCGCTGCGGCAATACCCGCAGGGCCGCGAATCCCCCCGCAGCCATGGGAAGCGAAACAGGGCACGGAGAGCCACCGCCTCCCTCCCAGCAGAGCCAAAAGCCTTCAGCTCCCAGCTCTGCCACCCCTACAGCCCCCAGCAAGCTGGCTGTTTCGCCAGTTTGGGACAGAAAGGCGCCGGGGGAGAGCTGGCAGGAGCGAGTTCAGAGCCGAGCCACGCTGGAAGGACCCTACCTGCCTCGCTCGGGGGCTGCTGAGCGCGGGGAACGACTGCAGCGGGGCTGCTGGGCTCCACAGACCCAGCCAGGCTGTAGTTTCGACATTCCTTGCAACTTTCCACCAGCACACATGATATGTTCAAACTTGAGCAACTCCTCCCTCCTCCCTCCCTCCGCGAGACGCAGACAGGCCCAAGAGATGGCCCTGCCTCTATCATCGCAGTTCCTATAGCAACTCCCGGCCGAGCAGATGGAAACAGAGCTGTTTGCTCGGCAAACCGGCCTCCTTGGATTCCTCCGCTCTTCCCCGCTCCGCTGGCCCCTCCTCGCTCCAGCGCTCTCCCCAGGGGCTGCTCTGCTGGCACTTGGCCCAGGCTTTGCCTGGAGAGAGGCCAAGCTTTGAATTCATTTAGTAAAACCACAACATAAAGCAGCTCTCCTGCTCAGGAAGCAGGGCCCATGTAGTCCCAGGGGCAAGCCAGGCCCCGGCACGGCACCGCAGAGCCAGCTTGCACCTTCTTGTTTAACACGGCTGCTTGCGCTCGCTGGAAAAACCCGGCGCAGACGTCACCGCAGCCTGCTGCCCGCGCTCAAAACCCTCCGCTGGGGAGAAAGGGGGAAAGGTAAAAAGCAAAGGCACAGCCAGTCACTCATTAAGCCCGGCCGACAGGATTATTGCAGGCAAAGAGCAGAGCAGGGGGCTTCTCCGTCACCTGGCCTGCTGCTGCTGGAGCCTGCCTCAAAGGAGGGAGAGCCAAGCACCAACACCGGGGTCAGGGCAGCTCTGACACAGCTGCTCACCCCTACGGCCCTGCGAGCGCTGGGATCCCGCAGAACCGGGCTCGCTAGAAAATATAAAGTTACCAGAAGGTGGCACTTGGTGAGGGGGGCATCACTGACGCTGCCCAGCATCGCTCCTCCACCTCGCGCCGCTGCCCCTGTCCACGGCCAGGCTCTGCCCCACAGCTCCGAGGCTTTGGGGAGGTGCGAGGAGGCACGGGGAGCTGCGCTCATCTCCCGGTCCTGCCCCCTGGCACGGCCAGCAGGAGGCTTAAACCCCACCAGTGACTTGGGGCCACCCAGACCCCTCCTCTCCTTCCACGGGGAGGACAACATTACCAGCGCAGCCTGCTCTCCTGGAATTCACAGCTCCCCGCCTGCTCAAAGGCTGTAAGGTAGCTGCTGTGTTTGGTGCCCTCGCGGCCTGTTTGGTGCCAACAGCGCCAGCATCGCCACTCCTGCGCTCTGCCACGAGAGGCAACGGGACCGGGGCCTGCAGCAGCACAGCCCCAGGGTAAGGGGCACACGGAGGTGGGTGACAGAACACAAGGCCACTGCTATGATTTCATGTTTTGGGGCACCAAGCGTGCTGCTGTTGCTATATGATCAGACACCTCTAAATGCAGGGGCTGGAAAGCAGGAGGGACAGAAGGGACTGCACTAAAGAGGGCCCCGGGCAGAGACACCAAGGAGAACTGGCATTGCTGGGACTCGAAGCAGGGACAAAACGAGGGAACTGCACAGAGGCTGAACAGGCAGGTGGCACCCTGCCACGGCATGTCTGCAGTACCAAGTCCTTTGGGACGAGGGCATCAGCGCGGTGACCGTGGGAGCGAGCGGGTGCGTGGGCTTGATTCAGGAGCTGGAGCAAAAAGTCGAGGAGCTGGTGCCTCCGCAGCGGGAGGCTGGCCTGGGGGGCCGGAGCAACAGCACAGGGGTCCCACGGCGAGGTAACATCGCCACTCGTGTGGTCAGAAACCCATTCCAGATGCAATCGATTCTGGGAGCTGGGGGGGCAAGGTGCGAAGCTGCAAAGCCACTGCTGCAGCCACCGGCCAGCCCCGCAGTGTGGCAGCCCCCAGCAGGCTGGGCCCAAGCTCACCTGGGTGACGGAGGCTGCTGGGATTTGAGAGGAACGTCACCTGGGGTCACCGGTACGACCCCGCTGTCAGGGGCCCAGCAGCAGGGATACAACCGCAGAGGGAGGTGGAAGAGCAGAAGTGCTTGGCTGGCTCGTCAGTTGGGAAATGTGGGTGCTGGCCTCCCTCCAGCGAGGAAGCCACAAGGCAGGGACAGGGACAGGGCCACCACGTCCCGCTCAGACACCCAGCAGAGGGAGGTGTCCTTCTGGGCGAGCGGCAGCTGGGCAGGATGCTGGAAGCAGATGCTGCTGTTGTGTGCGGTGACACTCACGGGGATTCCACAGCAGGAGGCTGAGAAGCACAGATGGCAGCAGAGCGATTCAGCCCATTCTTCCAAGATTTATACGCTGCATTAGGCTTCAATGAGGAATCACAGCGAAGCATGAACAAAAGTAGCAGGTATTTGGAGTATTCGAAGAGAAGAGAAGCAGCAGCCATGAGCCAGACTGTGCCCACGCCAAATCTGAGCTGGAAAATGCAGCTGCGAGATGAAAGACGTGGTCATATGGGCAAGTCAGATGCCTCCTGGCTCCATCTTCCTCCCTGCCTCCTTGCCCCCGCTCAGCCACACAATCCACCTCTGTACAGAGAACAGAAAACTATTTACTCTTCTTCTCGTGTTTTAGCGCGCTAATCAGCTCGGATGAGGGGACAATCCCTAGGGCTCTTCTGCAGCTTGGGACGGGAGCACGTGGTGAGCGGTAGGCTGGAGACGAACAGACACGAGGCCTCTCCGGGCCTGGGAAGTCCCACCCCAAGAGGGTGGTACCGATTCAGATAAAACACTTTGGATGAGTTTTGCCAAAATCCGGATGCCTGCCCTGTCGGCATGACTGCACGTGGCCCGAGCTGGGCACAGGCCCTCGGGGTACGCCGGGACCACCAGGACCACGAGCAGTCAGTGGCAGAGGGCACCTCGGGGCATCCAGCACAAGGAACCCAAGGGGGACACCAGTAACAGCACGGGAGCCGATGCCCACCCCAGAACCAGCATCGAGGGGCTGGCAAAAGCTTCCCACGCCCCCACAGCCCCGGGAAGAGCAGGGGCCCGGCTTGCCCGTGGGTTTGAGGAGCTCCTTTCCCAGGGGCAGGACGGCGCCGCGGAGGCACAAAGAAATCCGCTGATCTTGCAGTTGGCCTCGCCTGCCTTCAGCGCCTTGACGCAGCAACAGGCTCCCTGCTGGATGCCCTCTGAAATGTAACTTTATCCCGCCGTGTGCGCTCCCTAATCAATCCTAGGCATAAAGCAAAGCAGAAAACAGCCCCTTTTTTTTTCCTTCTTCACTGGAACGGACCCAAATATGCACGATAACAGATCCCACTCAAAGCTATTACAAACTGGAGCACTGCAGTGCGTTTCGCATCTCGCATCGCAGAGGGAGCATACTTCTGCAATAGCATCACCGCCTCTCAAATTGTGTGTTTGAGAGACTTCCTAATGACCTCATAGCAGCACATGTGACCAGTAAGTCATCTTCTCAAAGGACTAGAAATAACATCAACAGACCCTGTTTTGGTTTCGCACAGAACAGCTTTCTGCAGCATGAGCAGGTTTCCAGGCTGCGAGGAAGCGGAGCCAGCTCAGGCCAGGACTGGCATTTTCAGCTCCCAGCAGATCGTGCTTGGCTTCGGCAAAGATCAGAGCAATTAACAGAGGAAGACCGATCAGCAGATACTTCAATTCCATACACAGATTTAGACACAAGAGCTTGTTTATCCTGATACGGGACAATTCAGCTACTTTCATGGTGCCCATGTGGTATCCTGCAACCCAGAAATATTTCAAGAGCGTTGTCAGAAGAGATAAAAGGTGGTCTCGCAGCATGGAAAAAAAAATGCCTTGAAAGTGCCGTTAATTATTTACAAGCCAGACATGTTTCGGCAGGCTTAAAACCAGCTTTTTCTTCCAGTGCTTAAAAACACCAGCTATACTCAGGTGAGCCTGAGCAACAAAGCAAGGAATCTGAAATTTGTGGCTGACGAACAAGCGAGCAGTTTGCACCAATATCGGAAAGTTTTTATCCCAGGGCCACTGCCTGATCAGGTAGTGCTGGAAATAAATGGACAAACACTGATGAGCGCTTTGGTGCTAAGTGAAGGCAACTTAAACAGCTAAAGACAGACTGATGGTGTTGAATATCTGACTCTGTACTGAGCCCAGAGCTCCCCGGGAAGAGGAGCTGCACAATCACGCTGCAGAAATGAAGCCAGGAGAGATGCCCCAGACCTTAATGGCTGTGGCCAGAAGGCAGCCACAGTTACCAGCTGTGGGACAGGAACACGTGTCCAAGTGAGAATAAGGAAAAAACCAACTGGAGTAGAGCCTGAAATCTTTGTGTGCCGGGCACAAAGCACCACCCTCCTGCAGCGGCTCTGCCTCAGGCCCCTCGTGTCCCTTGCCTCTGAGCCACCCCCGGCCCAGCTCTGGCAGGACCGCTGCCTGCCCTTCCCGAGAAGGCCACGGCAAGCACCAGCACCTCCTGTCAGACGGGACCAGGGCCTCACCTGAGCCATTGCAGGCTGAGCAGGGACAAGGGAATTGAGCGAGGGACAGCCCCACCGAGGGGTCAGGCCTGCACGCAGCTGCGCTGCTTATTCTTTCAGCGAGGGGTGGTGGAAGCCAGCCCCGTCCCCACCTGTCACAGCATCCCAGAACGGCCAAGGTTGGAAGGGACCTCTGGAGACCATCAGGTCCAACCCCCGGCCGCGCAGGATCACCTAGAGCACACGGCACAGGATGGCACCAGGCGGGCTTCAAATATCTCCAGATATCCTCTCCATCGCGAGAGCACGTCCGACCCCATGGGAAAAGGCCGCTCAGCTCAGCCCAGCTCTGCCAGCATCAGCCTTCTGCTGCGAGGAGAGCCACCACCTGCCGCCCACCTGGGAAGAGAGGGAGGAGGAGCAGAACCTGGCACAGAGAAGCATGGGAGGCAACCTCCAAAAAAAAAAAATACCTCAAAAAAAACCAAGCCACTGCAGCATACAACATGCCGCTGAGAGCTGCGCTGCAGGACAACGGAAGGTGGCTCAGACAGGACAAGGCAGCGCATGTGGTGACATGTGGACACCTGATGCGGGACAGACCCTCCCGAGGCACACTCGGAGCTTTAACACTACCACAAAAGATCCAAACAGCAGCACCCAGCAGCCTCCCGTGTGCCCTGTCTTTAAGCACACGCCCCAGCTGCCACGTTTTGGGCTGCCTCAAAGACAGGGGTGAGAGCAGAGACGGAAAGTTGTGCGTACTTACACCTGCAGGTCAGAACATGCAGAGCGAGATCAGTTTGCTGCAGTTGTAGGGACAGAGCCCCAGCGAAGACGTCATCCAGACGAAGAGTAAACTCCCGGCGTAGAGCAGCACTCAGCACAGACACGCTTGTAAACACTCTCCCTGTCCCTCTTTGCCAACTGAGCCGTCAGAAAGGGGCAGAGAAAAAACACTGTCTGCAAACAGACCCCCCTCCCTATCCCTGGACACCGGGACCTGCCCAAGCAGGCTCCAGCCTCTTCGCTCTCGTCTGCGGGACGAGCCAAGTACCTTCCAGCGTCCTGCGAGAGCTGCAGAGAACTGCTGCTGCTGCAGGGAAGGGCTCAGCTCGCTCGTACGAGCAGTAACCTTCTGCTCCGGGCTTCTGACACCTAATCCCTGGAACCAGCGGATATATTCAGCAGGCAGCAGGCCTCTTTCAAAGCTGACCTTTCTGCTTTAAGCACTAGATAGTATCCGATGTTCCGAGCATTGTCCTCACGCGTTCTTCCCCCGCACAGCGTGCCAGCTCCTTCTGCCCTCCAGCTCCGCAGTGAGGTTGGAGCAGGGAAGGTGCAGGGAGTGCCGGCAGCAGAGGGGGCCGCACAGCTCGCAGGACCGCTGGGGAGAAGCCCCGCTAACACCTGCAGCGATGCTGCTCCACCTCCATTGCTCTCGCCCAGAAGTTTTCTACGTTTCCTGCGCTGGGCAGGTTTCACCAGGAAGGCCGACGTTTGAACATGTTATCACGTCTGGCTCCAGCGCAGCCACCGTCACTGGAGATTTTCTCCCAGGGACACGGAGAAGACAAGCAGAGGTCACCACAAACCGTAAGCACCAGCTCTAAGCTCCAGCGAGGAGGCACAGGGACAGACCCCTGCCAGAGTTACCGGTGTACGGCTGAGCCGCTCAGCACACACGAGCTGTCAGCCGAAGCCAGCCTCTTGCTGACGGCCTGCAGAGCTGCTGCTCCCGACCCTGCGGCCAAAGCCTGACCTCTGCACTTCTGGCCCAAGGCTCCGTACGGAGCAGCTGTCAGCAGCAGTCGCCTGCCACATTTCTGCGATTCCTCAGCAAGGACCATCACCTTCAGACAACCAGAAGACAGCAGACGCCAGCGCTCCCGGCCCTTTCCACAGCCCCTGGTATGCAAGACGAGGCCCGGGCAGGCTCTCGGCGAGCAGGACACCCCTTGGCCTCTCTGCTGGCAGGGACAGAGCTTCGAACCCACCCAAGCTCACCGCTGCTTGCTGCACAGTGCTGCAGTGCTCCTCACGTGTGCAGGAGCACCACATCGAGCCCCAGGTGAGCACAGAGCAGAGGACAGCACGATGATCGCAGCCACCGAGATCGATCGGCTCACGGGTCCCCCACCTGCACGCCGTGAGCACACGCACCGTTCCACAACCGCCCCGCTCCACGCGGGGACAGCAGAGCCCAGGGACACGGCCACATTTCGGCCCAGCAGCACAGCCCCGGCTAGGGACTCTTTCACCTCCCCAGCAGCTCCGGCATTTCTGCCACCCCCCTCCCAAGCGAGGCCCGCCGGCCCCAGCCAGCGCGGGGATGTTGCAATCCCCAGGCTCTGTCTGAAGAAACCAGCCCAGCCCAGATGACACAGGAGGCCGCTGGGCTGGCCTCGCTACATGCCATTCATCGGCTTCCAGAAGCTTGTGGCATTTCTGGAGGCAAGTTTACTCCTCAGATGTTGAGAGCCGTTCTGCTCTCGGGAGCGCGACGGGCGACTCAGATGTGCGCTCCAGCAGGCACGCTCAACCCATGACCTGGTGTTTTTCTGAAATAAATGCGAACCCGGGGGAAAACGCTCCCCTCCCAGCTCGAGGGGCTGAGGAGGGCAGATGAAAGGCAACCACACGCCTTGTGTATGTGTGGCCTCGGCCCGGGCTCACAGCTGGCCCACACCCGGTCCCATGCACGGCTCGGGGCCGGGGATGTGCCCCGCGCTCAGCCCACACCTCCTACGAGCCCAGCGCCCCCCTGGTGCCAAGGGGCAAGCAGCCTTGTGCTCCTGTGAGCAATGGGACACATCCTGCACGTGCTGCCTCACTTGCTGGAGCCCGTGCAAACATGAGAAAACCACCGCACGCAGGGCCCTGGCTTCTTCTCTGTGGAAGCAGCGCTAGGATGGGCTCACGTTTCCCATACTAGCACGGAAAAGGCAGGAGGATTCAGATTCATTACTCGTGCTGCGAGCCCTACTGGGACATTTCCGAACAGCTCACTTAAAGGCACTGAAACCTGCAGGATGAGGTAATTCAAAGCTAAACGCATAACCCACGCGGCAGGGCGGTTCAGTAGGTACGGCTCTCAAGCTAAAGCAAATAAAAGCTGATCCGGCGCAGTACCCAGCTCCATCCCCGTACGTCTCCAAGACTTGGCCAGACAAAGCCACGGCTGAGTCAATCACACGCTGGAGACGGTCCCACCTCGAGCGGGAGGTCAGGCTGAAGGCCTCCAGATGTCCTCTCCAACCAGCATTTCCACGGCTCTGTGATAGTGGCGGCGAAGAGGCGGAGGAATTACTGCCAGCAGCTTTATGAAAGACTCGCATCGGGTTTCTCCGGAGAGATCTCTCTAGATTGAATTAAAAGGCCCGGTTAACGAAGATGTCGGCACTGACACAATCTGGGCTGACCGCGTCCTGGCAGGGATACTGGAGTACCAGTGCCCGTGCCTCGACGCGCCGCACAGGTCTCAGACGGGGTCAGCACACTGTGTCAGACTGTCCCAGCACAAATTAGCACCCGCCATAAGAGATTTCTTCCTGGCATTTAACTTCAGCTGTGTATTCAAGTGCAAAAGCTCGCAAGACTTCACAAACACAAGTTAAAAGCGAGGCGGCCATGAGCTCGCAAGAAGTTTGCAGCAACTTAGCAAAGTGATTTCCCGCTAAGTCTGTGCTCCAGGGAGGTCTCAGAGGCACTGCTGCTATTCCATGTCCTTCCAGTGCTGGGAGGAGGCCAAAAATGCCACCCTGGAGCCCGAGCCACTGCTAAAGGCGGGGGGCTGAGCCCTCGGGAAGAGGGCAGCACGCCTGCACGAGGGGCTGCCCACTCCTGTTCTTGGGATGAAGCCGGGCCCAGGTTGCTGACACGCAGGGGAAGCTGCAAGATCGCTGCCAGCCGTGCGGATGGATGGCATCAAGCTGACGGGAGGAGGAAGGATACTTTGTGGAGTGGGGTTACTTTAATAGTGCCCACCACAATCCGGACCAACGCGAAACTCACCACTGCAAAGCAACGCACGCGGGACGGACTCAGAGTGTTGGGACCCCCGTGGGGGCGCAGCGAGGAAGCTGGCCGCGAGCCTGGCGCTGCGAGCCTGAGATCTGTTCTCACCTGCTGGGTCGCAGCGTGTGGCCCGCGCCTCAGCCCCACCAATATCACAGCTCACAACACGCCCATGCTCACAGGCATCCCCAGCTCAGCTCCTCTGCAAACACAGGAACGAAGGAAATCTTCCTGGCCCATCGCCTTCCCCAGCACGAAGGTGTGACGGCTTCTCGCTGCGGGGCAGCCCTGAGCACAGGGAAAGGCACCCACCACAGGCTGACGTTTTCATACCAGTGCCCCAGCTATTTCTGCCTGTGAGTGCGCTTTGACAGGCAGAAACAAACGAGCACAAGTGAAATAACACAACAGTAATACGGGTGGGTGATGAAACCTGAAGCTTGGCTAGCGTTAGCTCTCAGTAAGAACACAGCACGAGTGACCGAGACCAGCACCAAACGAAACACACAGCAGAACATGCCCAGCTTCTCATCCTTCAAGGAAAAATAAAGGCTGAAAAGACAGCGTGCTCTGCAGCTCTGCCTCTGCTCGCCCCTCAGCAGTTCTCCGTTGCTGATGGGTGGGACATTTTTACACCTTAAATGCTATTCCCAGAGAAACTCGCTTTTCATTTGCGCTGCATAAATTCATCTGGTTGGAAGAGAATACCCCGCCCTCTTCTCCTGGCTCCCAAATCGCAGCTGGCAGGCTCGGGACGTACGACAATCCTCGGGCAGAAGCACGACTGTTTGCTCTGTCCCTCCCTCCCCTCGCCCTCTCCTCCATCCCCATGGCACATCCAAAACCGCCACCTCCCTGCCACCTCATGTCAGGCTCTCCCGACCCTGCGGCTCTGCAGGCAGATTTGGGCTCGGTACCCAGGCATCACGAAGGGAAGTCAAACCAGGTCAGGAGAGCATCATCCACACCGGGAGCCCGTCCAAGCAAACACCCAGAGAGCTGCTGCCTTCGGAGCAGACAGGCCCCAAACCCAGATTTTGGGACAACCCCACCCAGTTAATTCCTCGCTCACGCGTTCTGCGAGCACCAGCTCTGAGCGGGCGGGCGTTTTAATGCTCCACGGGCAAACCGAGGGTTGGGCAGCGCTTCTCGGGTACAGACCCGCACCTCCCATGCGTGTGCACGGTCTCCAGGTGGGCAGCCGGCCCGCCACCAGGCCAGCAGGATCCCGTCCAGGAGCAGCGTGAAGGAAGACACGGTCGAGCTGCTCTGAAAAATAAACAACCTCAGTGCAATCAGCCGGAGCAACAAGTGCTTTACCAGTTGTCTTCGTTAGGAAAAAAATATAATATATGATCCTGGGATTATTAGGCAGTACATAAGGAAATGGAACCAAATCAAGTCACGTTCACAATGATTTTACCTAGAAAATAAATCACAATGACACAAAGTGGATATTTTAACTTGCATTGGACTACACGCTCACGAGAACCCTAAGCAGCTCTACGAAATATCCATGTGCAGGCATGCTCTGGGGAGAATGTCTACGGAGCTCCGGAGGAGCAGACGTGCAGAAGTGACACAAGAGCAGCGCCACCACGTCTGTGCCCACCTGGAGGGCCGACTTGCTCCCACTTGTTTCAGCAAAAGCTCCCAGAGGCGACCCACAGAACAGACTGCACTGCAGGCAGAGCAGCGTGGTGCAGAGGCAGCTGGTTTAATGCGTCTTGCCTTCTACACGCCTGCCTTCACGTTACATAAACCACCGTCAGATTTCAGGTTTTGATTTGAAGTTATCCCTGCCTAGTCTAACTTCATTTCATTTTTAAGAGACTGGAAACAAGGAGCTCCTCAGCTCCCATTTCCGTAACCAGTATCAGTGAAACTCCCCCCAGATCAAACAGCTTTGTGGAAGTAATACGTCCTTGACTCAGAAGAGGGAATCATTCCGGGCACAAGGAGACCCATCAGAAGGGTTACCTTCCCACCTGGCCTGTGAGAACAGGCTGTGCTTAAAGCTACTGGCAACAAAGCTCAGCTCGTTCCGCTCGCTGGGAGCGCCAACCCACCACCACCCCACAAAAGCTTTATGTAACTCTCAACATCCTCAAACCGTGCCCGGAATGGTTCTGGAAGAGCAGGCCTTCCCAGTAAGGACACCTTCAGCCCCGCTGCTGTCGAGAGAGGTGGAAAACATCCCTTTGGAGAGGGCCCGGAGGTCTGCGGGATCCCCCGCAGCACAACGCTAGCATTAAGGCTTCGCTGCTCACTAGGTTCTGATGCATTAAGAGCAAAAATATCATCAATCCTACACAAATTCCTCTGCTGACGCCAGCAGAAAAAGGGCCGGGGAATTAAGGCAGATGAGAGCTTTCCCTCGCTTGGGCTTAGCCCAGCGCCACACACGCTAAAGAGAGAAACAGAGCTGAGGAAAGATGAAATACTTCCTCGCTCTCCTGCTGCTGTCCAAGCAACAGGACCCAGCGCTCAGGAGCATCCCTTGGCACGCTTCGTATTCAGCGAGCTCTTTTTGGAGCACAAAGCCGTCCTGAAGACGGCTGCTTTCACAGCCTCTAGTGTTTTGCGTGTGCCATGAGGCCACTGGGCATGTGACTGGTGTGTTAAAGCTCCCTGGCTCCCCAGCCCAAGCTCAGATTCTTTCCCTACAAAATACACTGCATGAGCTCATCTGCAAGCAATCAGCCTGAGAAATCAGCTTGTTAAAGGAAGCTTCTAGGAAAGCAGAGATGTCTCCTGAGAATTTGGGGGCCTACACGGTTTTAACCAGTTTGTTAAACCCCAGCTGCTCTTCTCCCCATTGGGGTCACACAGCCCAGAAGCCATCTCTCCTCCCACACAGCTCCAGACACCAGGACGGTTTGCCGGCGCCTCACTGCAGCATCACGTTTTGAATCTCCGCAGCCTGCGAGCACTCACGTTTCTGTGCAAACTCTTTCACTTTAAGCAGGCTCTTAAGAGTGTAAGAAAAAGCTCTGAGCTGCAAGTTGAGCACCATCCGGAAAAGGAATCCATTAAAGAGGTGAGAGCAGTAACCTGGACGTAAGACAGTATTTTCTCCACTTCTGGATTCTGGACGTGTATCAGCACTTCCCCACAGCCAGCTCACAGATCCCAGGCGCTCCCACGGAGAGGAGCCACCGGCAGAGCGGGAGCTCTGAAGAGAAGTAAGGGAACGAGCTCCTGGAGAGCCACCTTCACTCTGAAGCTGATTCAAGTGATGCAGAAGAACTTTCCCCAAGCTTGCGGTGAAGCTCCAGGAGCATCCCCAAGCCCTACGCTCCGCCCTGTGCTACGTCCCCACAGGGACGCACGCTTTCCTTCCTGGTGAAAGCCTTGGGGAAGCGCGAGCAGAGCAAAGAGCCAGGAAGAAGCGCAGCAGCAGCTTCCCAGACTCCGCTATCTGCCCGTCTTTGCGGGGCCAGCTGCGCCTTGTTCCCTGAGGAGCACCACGGTGGTAGCAGAACAGGCAGCACCGCTCTTGTGCCTGCACATGCAGAACTGCAGCCCCTGAGCTTTCAGGAGAACAGGGACTGCTGCTCTGGAACCCCAAAGGGGAGGCAGGAGGATCAGACCTCCTTGCTTTTCACGTCTTTCCATGAAAGCTCTCACACCCTGCCTCAGCTCTCGGCCCCGACACCCAGGCAGCCCTTTCCTACCTGCCCCCAGCTGGTCATTCAAGTACTTGGAAATTTCTTCCTTGAAGTTCTTGGATAGAAATCGCTGTTCAATGTTCTACACAGCATACAGGAAGGAAAAAAAAAAAAAAGTTTGCCTGTTTCTAACAAGAGATCATGAGGAATGAATCCTTGGCTCTTCCCAGCCCGGGATTATTCCAAGGGAAGTGATTATTCACCACTTCCAGCGCCTATTTTCAATTCAATTCGCAAAAGTAACTGTTATGAAACAAGCAGAAGGAAGCAAAAATCAGAGGGGAAAGGTAAAATGCATTAATCACCATGAGAGCAGAGGATCAAGTTAACCACGCTGGGGCTGGGATCTCCCTCAGTTTGTCTCTTCACTAAAGTCACTCGCTAAGTACTAAAAAGATCAGCTCTGGCACAATCACTAGTTCTTGAAGTCATGGAGTCATTTAGACTGGAAAAGACCTCTGAGATCATCAAGTTCAGCCATGAACCCAGCCCTGCTGTCCACCGCTAAGCCATGTCCCCAGGCACCACATCTACATGACTTCTAAACACCTCCAGGGATGGTGATTCAACCACTCCAGAAATGACCATGAGAATCCCTGCGAGGGGCTTTGTTCTGTACAGGACGGGGTGACGGAGTCACAGTGTGACCGTCCTGGTCAACAGCGGCACCTTCTAGCTCCGAACGCGACTCAGCCTCACGCGAATTTGAAACGCTGCCCTAAAGAAACTGGTTCTTTAAGGAAAAAAATAGACCTTTAGCTCTGCTTGACTGCAAACATTCAGGCTACACAAAGTGTTGTGAGAGAAAAAAAAAAAGAAGTCTCCAAGTTCCTAATTTTGTAAGATTAAGAGCAGACACCCCCAAACGTACGCCAGCTACTAACCGCAAAGCGTCCTGCCCAGCAGAGGACCGCTGCCCCCATGTCCCTGGGCACGCACCTCGCGGTAAGGAGGGAGAGGGGGGGCAACACCACCGGGCTCGGCTGCTGCACCCCACAGTGCAGCTTCTCAATCAAATCATGGAGGAAAAGAAGGAGACTTTCCGGCTCAAGTTCCAACTCCTTTTTAAAAATCAGTTTATAACCACTAAAACAAACACAGTAAGAACAACCGTGCAGTAACCGGGAACCTGCAAAAACAGCTGCAGCGTAAGAGCAGTGCAGGCGGTGTTTGGCAAACAGGAGCAGAGACAAATGGCCCAAGGGGATGGCAGAACATTTAGGGAATAAGGGAACCAAGCAGCAAGCCCCACCCCGGGCCCACAGAGAACCTGCCTCGAGCCCATCCAGCCAGGGCGTGCCTGGCAGAGGCAGCCACCCCGTGCTGTGGGCGCTGGCTCCACGTGAGATCTGCCTCTCCTCTCAATGCCCCCCCCTTTCTGGATGCCCAAGCCTCTTCCATGCCTCTGACTTCCCTGGATGGTCTCAGGCCAGCTGAGAGCATCCACAGGGAGAGCACAGCACCTGGACATGCCGCTCCCTGCCCCGGTCGCTCACTCAAAGGGGCTCCAGGCTGTTACTCCATTACTCAAAAGCACTCACACGGGACATCCTTGATCCCGCCAGGGCCCCCACTGCGGGCAAACTCCCCAGGAAAGAACCATCTCGCAAGGAACACGGAACAAGCAGAGTGCTCCAAGACCCCGGTTCTTGGACATTTCAACCACTTTGAAGTTATTCGAGGACACCTGCAGCAACAGCAGCCAGCGACCACATCGGGTGGCACAGAGCTGCAGCAGCAAGCAGCGCTGCTACAGAAAAATCACCCCGTCCAGGACCCGTAGCACCTCTGCTCCAGCTGAGACAGCTCCAGGGTATTTGGAGAGAAAGGCAACTTTTTGCCACCATCTCCGTAGTGGCCGTTCAGGGCTGGAGGATCCAATCTCCACCCGGTTCCACCCATGGAACTGCCTCAAGCCCCAGCTGACAGTCGCGTGCTTTGAACACCCTCCTCCGTCACAAGCTGAGAGCTTTCAGTGACACCCAGGTGTTGTTCTTGGCTCTCCCTCCCTCACCACAGACCTCTCCATCTCCCTCATCTCACAGCCTCTCCAAGGCCGGGGCTGTCACTGTGTACAAACCAAATTCAGTGAAGATGTGCCAAAAAAATATAAAAAATAAAAAGTCTTCTTGGACAGCGAGGCAAATGAGAAAGAAGAAAGCTCCTGGGAAAGGCACGGAGCCCACGCCAGGGGAGGAGGAGGTCACCTGGGCAATTCCCAGGGCAGGAGAAGGAAACCGAGCCTCAGGGTCTCTCGTGGACGGCTCCTGAAAGTTGAAGACAGGGCAGCGATCTGACCGCAGCCTGCAGCCATCGGAAGGCCACGGAGCACTCGCTACCAGCAGAAAGCCAGCACACCCTGACATCTCCCGGGGGACAAGCACGCACCGGGGTAATAGAATTAGGTCTCATCAAAATGCAATTGCTTTCCTCGATTAGACACCAGAGGCCAGGACAAGCCACGAGAGGCACCGCAGCTAATTCCCGGGGAGCTCCTCGATGCCCCACGCGGCTGGGGGCGCTCAGCCGGCCGGGCAGCGGCGCCCTGCTAACGGGGCCGGGGGCTGCTGGAGGGGAGCGGGGCCCTGCCCGCACACCGCTGCTTCTGGCTCCAGCAGGGAACTGCTGCTACGCTTTTTACAATATATTTTTTTTTTCTTTTTCCAAAGGAGTCCATTAGAGACAGAAGAGCTCAGCATTTGAGACCGAAGCGTTTCAAAGCGCTGATTTATCTTTCAATCTCTGAGCACAAAAAGCAGTGAAACAGGAGTCTCGGTGTTGTTCCCTTGTAACATTTTTCCCCTTTCTACCCCAACAAAGCCAAGCACACAGAGTTCCACTTTATCACTCTTTCTTTTCTTTCCTCTTCCCTTTTGCGCTTAAAAATTCCACCAGAGGAGCAGACAAAAAAAACCAGGGTCACACTCTCGTATTTTATCTTTGCTTCTATCTCCCTCTGCCCCAAATTAACCCCCCCGAGAATCCTGACCAGCCGGAGAAACAAAACCACGCCAGGGACCCGGTGCAGAAAGGCAGAGGGGAACGCATTAACATCACCAGAAACCCAAACACCGAGCGGCAACCAGAGAAAAAAAAAAAAGCCCGAACAAAAGTTTAAAAGCGATGCTTTCCCACAGAACCCTACTTAAGGAGGGGAAAAGAAAAAGAAATAAAGAAAAAAAAAAAAAGGAATGCTTTCAGAAAGGGGGAAAAAAACCACAAGGCAGCCGAGGAGCCAAGGCAGCCAGCCCTGTGCGTGCCACCCCCAGCCCCGAGGGGAACGCGGCTCCGGGGGCGGGAGGCAACCGAGGCCCCGGGGCCGCTCCGAGGGGCCCCGGCCGTGCCCCAGAGCCCGGCCCGGCCGCCAGGAGCCGCCGCCGGCCCCGGGAGGGCGCAGCGGGGCCTACGGCGGGCACCGAGCCCCCGGCTCGGCCGCCGCTCCCCGCCCCGGGCCCCGCACCGAGCGCCGCGGGCTGCCGGCGGGGGGGGGCGGAGCGGAGCCGCCCCGGGCAGCGCCTCCCCCGGTGGTGGCGGCGCGGGGCCGGGCGCTGCCGCTTACCTGAGGGCCCGGCCGGCGGCTGCGGGCGGCCGCGCTGCGTCCCGGCCCCTTTCGGCCGCCGGGAGGGCGAGGGCGGGGGCGGCCGCGGCTTCGCCGCTCTTAAAGCGACAGCCCGCGGGCGGCGGGGGCTGCCGGGGCGGCGGGGGCTGCCGGGGCCGCGGCGCTGAGGGAGGGAACGGGGGGAGCGGCCGCTGCTGGGGCACGGAGCGGGGCCGGCTCGGGGCCCCCGGGAGCGTCGTCTCTCGGTGCCTCGATAAGGCCGGGCTGTGCCCTGTGCCTGTGCCTGCTGCGTGCCTCGGGGCGCTGCGTGCCTCTGTGCTCTGCAGGGCTGAGCTCTGTGTCCCCATGTCTCTCATCAGACCTCAGGGCTGAGCTCTGTGTCCCCATGTCCCTCATCACACCTCAGGGCTGAGCACTGTGTCCCTCTGTGCTCTGCAGGGCTGAGCTCTGTGTCCCCATGTCCCTCATCAGACCTCAGGGCTGAGCACTGTGTCCCTCTGTGCTCTGCAGGGCTGAGCTCTGTGTCCCCATGTCCCTCATCAGACCTCAGGGCTGAGCTCTGTGTCCCTCCGTGCTCCACAGGGCTGAGCACCGTATCCCTCTGTGCTCCGCAGGGCTGAGCACCGTGTCCCTCAGTGCACCTCAGGGCTGAGCTCTGTGTCCCCATGGCCCTCATCACACCTCAGTGCTGAGCCCTGTATCCCTCAGTACACCTCAGGGCTGGACCCATGACCCTCAGTGCACCTCAGGGCTGAGCACCGTGTCCCCATGGCCCTCAGCACTCCTCAGGGCTGAGCCCCATGTCTCCCGTGTGCCTCAGGGCACCTCAGAGCTGAGCCCTGTGTCCCTCAAGTGCTTCACTGCCTTGTTGTGTCCTTGTGTGCCCCAGGGCACCACCGTGTCCCCATGTGCCTCAGCACACCTCAGGGCTGAGCCCCGTGTCCCCTGTGTGCCTTGCAGCCCTGTTGTGTCCTCACATGCCTCAGGGTGCGCCATGTTCCCTGGTGACCCCTTGCGCCTCAGGGTCTAGCTGTGTTTCCCGGTGCACCTCACATGCCTGCCATGGCCTAAGTTACCTCGTGTATCCCATGGCACTGCTGGGTCACCCGTGTATCTCAGGGCCCTGCCATGTCCCTGGGCTATTGCTTCATACCCCGCGCTACCCCTGGTCACTGCTGTGTCCCCAAGGGCTCCCATCACTGCCCTGGTGCCAGCATGTTCCCCACCACCCCCAGCACACTCCTTAGGCAGGCTGGAAGAGGAGACACTGCACTAGGGTAACCCTGTGGTCTTCATCACCTAGTGCTTGGTTTCCTGTAAATGATTTTCACTCTTGTTTTTTTTTTGGTTGGTTGGTTGGTTTTTTTTGCTGAGTGAACAGCAAACCCAGCTTCGACCCATTTTCGATTTCATGGATCTTAGCTGTAGAATGTCTCTTTAACACTGAGGCAAGGAGAGGCATGGGCTTGGGTGTGGTTTCACTAGGTCCTTCATTTGTTTATTGATTCCACGTCATTTTCCTCCACTTTTGTCTTCTCCAGTTGTACTTGCAGTAGTCTTTTCAGGCTCCCCTTTTCTCGACATCCAGCTGTGCAACACAGTGCGTAGGATTGCGGTGAGGCCATGCAACCCAGCTACGAAAACTCATTTTAATATTTCATCCATTACACTCCTGAGACACCATCAGTGTGACAGGCGGGATTAGAGGGAGCCAGAGGGTGAATAATGTGTCTAATGAAAGCAGCTGTGTTTACAGTTCCCATGGCACGCCTCCGCACGCATTGCTGCCCCTCGCGCCCAGCGAGGAGAGGAGCTCCTGCCTTGGGCAGAGGCGAAAGCCTGACGCAGATCTCTCTGTTATGGTGCCGGAGACTGGGTCCCCACTAGCAAGGTTGAGAACAATCTGTTTGTGTGTCCATCAGAAAAAAAAAATATTGAGTCACTGTGGGATGAGCCACTGTGCCCACTCTGGGATGGCCTTGTGGACTGGGAGTCACAAGGGTGTTGTAGGATCGGGGACACAGGGCAGGCGAAGCCCTTTTGGAGTGGCTTTGGTGTGCTGCATCTTGCAACATGCCTGGTCCTGAAGGATGTATCCATAGCACTAATGAAACAGCTCCTGGGGACACTGCTGGGCACAGGAGAGTTATTATGTGTAATGTCAAACTGAGCTGGGATAGCGCATCCATCGCTCTCCCCGGGGACATTCCCAGGCAAGGCACAGGGCAGGAATGCCCAGAGACTGCCCTCAATACACATCTGGCTGCTGTTTGCTTTAAAGGCCGAGAGATTTTACCAGCAGGGACACGTGCTGGAGCAAAGGTCCCTGTGCCAGCGGGACTGGGAGGCTCCAGGGCAGCAGGAAGGGGGCTGAGGTGGTCCAAAGAGCCTTGGATAAAGAGAGAGGTTGGAGGAAGGGGAGGTTTGAGGATAGAGGGGCTGGGGATGTTGTGTGGATTGGGAAGGCTCTGGAGCGGGCAGAGCAAGGAACTGGGAGCTGTGGGAAGGGATGGAGAGTGACACAGGCTGACAGACTTCAAGGGGAGGTGGAGGCCTCCAGGGCGACACAGCTGGCGTCTGCTAAAAGTGCAGGACTGGATCCCAGCATGTCCTGGCTGCAGAGCCTGTCTGGATATGCTGCTCTGAGACTGGAGCAGACACGTTGTACCTCCAGGGCACCACAGGGCTCCCAGATCCGTCCTTCTGGGCTGCCCTGTCCCCCACCAGCTCGGCTGGAGCTAATGAGTGTAACTGTGAACTGACGTGGTGACGTGCATGCCTGGGGGCAGCCACGAGAGGACTGGGTTAGGGTCGGCTGCGCAGCAGCACTCGCACCACCATGCCACAGAGCAGGGACATGGGCTCCTGGCAGCGTCCTTCACTCCAGCCCTCGGCCTGAGCAGAACCTGTCCACGTTACAGCCTGCCAAAACAAGTGTTGGAGCAAACAGGAACTTACCAGGTGGGTGTAGGGGCTGACCACAACATGAAATGCTGGACTGCATGCAACAGACTGGCTGTGATGTTCGTTTTTGCATTTAGCTCATTCAAGTCGCCAGGTCTGAAATGAATTTTCCTTGGTTGCATAGGCTTAGGCTGCTGATGGCTGGCCTGGAAGTTGGTTGAAAATGGCCTCTGTTACATCTGCATTGCCTGTATCTCAGCTCACCGTCCCGTGACATAAGGAACGATGAACTACCCCGCCTGTAAGACTCAGTGATTTTTTTTTAATATATATTTAAGGGGTCTCTGTATCTGCTGGTTTACATTCCAGCACACTCATTTGTTTTGACAGATTCTGCTTTCCCACCAAATCAGCTCTCAGCAAGGTAGCGATAGCATCTTCAGCATTTCTTGCAGATGCGGCATTGCAGGTTCATATTCGGGTGTCTAAAACACCACAGGCCACTCTTGTGGGTCCTGCTCAGGTTCTGTCTCTGCTGCCCTCTCGTGATGCCTTTGGGATGCGCTGCAGGAAAGTCCTTGCTCACCAAATTTGCAGTCAGCTCGGAAAGATTTCAACCCGCCCGCCATTGCTGAACGACCTTTACATTTTCAACAGCCTTTACTATTTCATGAGCTTACAAAACTCCACATTTTGTCATTCCCCGTGATTGCACGTCTTCCCCAGCACCTCACAGGGGATGTGGAGCCCCACTGCAGGACTGACCCTGGACCACCACTCACAGACATCATGTCCCAGCAGCTTTCTCCAGACAGTTCCCTGGCTGCACACTGACCGATTGCTCTTTTTTTCTTTTTTTTTTTTTTTCATTTGAAATTAAGTAGCCAAGTTCTGTTGGTGATTCAGCTTTTTCTTTTTCTTTTTTTTTTTTTGAGGTAAGCAGGTCTCTTTGTAACTGCCATGAGCTGCAGCACCCTACAGTACTGTGTTTTGGCCTGCAGTGCTGTTCTTGGCTTTTCCACACCTCTTCTGCAATCTCTGCACATGCAATCCAGCTTCCTTCCACTCACGGGTCACGTGCAGCTGCTCTAGGTCATTACAAAACATTTGAGTTTTGTTCTTATCAGGGCCTGAGGAACTAATTGCTATTTCCGTGAAAAGACCTGCTTTCTGAGACAAGTGAGTCACACCAGCTGGCTGTCATGGAAATGATCTGAATTAAGCTCCAGGTGATGGGGTGAGGTTGGCCAAGGAGGTGGTGGGATCTCCATGCCTGGAGATTTTGAAAGTCTGTCTAGACACAGCTTTGAGTAGATCAGCAAAACTTGGAAGTTGTCCTGCAGAGTGAGAGGTTGGGGTGGAGGTCTGAAGGGCAAGGCTGGGGCTGCAAAACCAGAGCGTGGTCTTATGGGACCGACCCTCATGGGCCAAGCCCTGCCACGCAAGATACACATGGCTGGAGCATGGGCCATGGCTTGGGGAAGGGTTTCCAGGTGGCATTTCCCAGGTCCGGGCTCAGGGGCAGACTCTTCTCAGGGTGCTGGGCTGGGGAAATCCCAGCCGTGACTTATGCAGACTTCTTTGAGATGCATAATTAGAGGAGCTGAATCCCAGCCTCAGGGAATGAGTGATAAAACAAACTAGGATACTCAGAGCAGCTTCCACTGAAAGTCCTGGGCTCTTCGTTTCCAGCAAGGAGATATGAGTGTCTCTTTGCTACAAGCCCTATGGCCAGACAAGGAGAAGAAGCAGGTCCTGAGCCTGGAATTTCTTTATTCCTAACTCAAGGAGCCTGTCCGTGTCTGGGAAGCAGCAGCCCCTCTCTGAGCTGCACCTCACTATGTGGACCCCAGATGCAATCACATTTACTCTGTTCAGAAAAATCTGGGGTCATGCTGCCCTGGACCAGTCACTAATCCCATCCTTCACACAGAACTACACTGCACTGCTATATTCCCAGAAACACTTTGATAAACACATGGTGGAAGTGTTGGCTAGAAGAGACCTCTGATGATCTCTGGATCATCCTCCCCCTTGAGCAGCCCTCTTTCCCAGCAGCTTCTATGGTTTCCTTCAGGGATCTCCCAGCTTTTTCCCAAGATGATATCTCACCCCAGTGCTCTGGTTCTCGTTGTCACCTGGGTCTCTGAACCCTCTCCTGGTTCTGGGCACCAGCAAGTCTGTTCCCAAGCCCTGCTGTGGTGCTGACCCCACTATTTCTGCTGTTTTGTCAGTTTTATTTCCCCAGGATGGTCAGCAGATTTGAGGGTGCAGCAGGGAGACAACTCTTAATGTTAAAGTTTCAGTTGACACATGTTGTGAAAGTCTGATCTTAACAGTTTTATTCCTACAGCATTACAGAGGGAGAAAATCACACAGGATTTTTGCACTCTCCTAGCTTTCTTCTAATATGTGAGAGCTGACACCAAATTACAACATGCAAACAGAGGCACTGAAGGAAGTTATACAACAGTCACAGAAAGGTTAGCACAGTACAAACCCGATGCAGGCATACAAATGTAATGCCTGCAGCCTTTTGTTACAGCTTGTGGAAGTCCCATCTCTAATTGCAGTCACAAATGGATCAGCATTAAAAACTGCATGGCTCTTGCTGCAGCCCCGGGCTTGCTTCGATGCCTCCTCTGGTTACCGCTGGCCCCGTGTCACCATCCAGAGTCCTCGTGTCCCCTTGAGGGGTGCAGGAGTTCACAAGGGCACCTGTGCTGCTGACGGTGCCCCAGCAGCTGGTGTCCAAGAGCAGGAGCAGGACAGCTTCTCGCACGCAGCTCAGTGCTCTGCACGGGAGAAACCAGTCAAGCATTGCCTGCAGAAGGTGTGTGGCTGTCTCCTGGCTTGTTGTGGCACATCTGCTGTGGTCTGCATGAGAGGTTGGTGCTCGTAAGCCGATGAGAAAGTGATCTCCAGGGCCTCTGAAATGGCTCTGTCTTCTCTGGAGCTGTTTGCTGCTGCCCCGAGCTGTGAAGCCGGCAGTACTGCTGGTGCGCAGAGCGGCTGCTGCCTGGGACCTTTTCCGCCAGCCAGTCTCTCTTGCTCAGGCTCCTCGGTTAGGACCTGCACGAGGATGATGCCAACACAGAAGAGCAGCCAACGCTTGACTAGGTCTTTCTCCGGGCGTGGCAAATATTTTCTCACCCGGGCTGGGTACAGCACCTTCCTGGCTTTCCTGCTTCGCTTTGTTGGAAGGCCTGGAGGTCTCCCGACAGCTCGGACAGCAAGCATCGGCCCAGACAGACTTTCTGAATTGTTTTTCAGCAGATCTGTGCTGGAGAAAATATTTTCTCCCGTGTAAGACAGCATGTCCTTAGCAGCCTGTCGGGGTAGCTCAGAAAGCTGGGAGAATTGTATGGAAATCTCTCTCTGCTTAAAGATGGTTTTAATTGAAAAAGCAGACTGATGAAATAATATTAAGAAATATTATTAATAACAACAGCGCTTTTATTCGTTCTCGTTAACGCAAATAATGCAGAACCCCAGAGCTGAACTCTTGGAGTGATTTATGCTTCTTTATGGGGAGCTGTTCTTTGATTTCTCTCCCTACTCCTACCCGTGCTATAAATACCAACTTTGATGAGTGAAGTTGTCATGGGAGGAGCTCGGCTGACTCACAAACCGCCCAGGAATGTCTCTGCCCCCAGCACCCCATACCTGCCCACGGGCACACGCTGCTAACAGAAGGCTGAGAGCATGCTCCAAATTTTCTCCTTCCCAGTTCTGCTCCCCTGTGTTACAGCTGTCTATCAAGGCTTTGCCTCAAGACATTTTGGTGCTTTTGAGAGCGTAGCCTTCATTAAACTCCACAAATCTGCTATAAAGAACAGAAACGGAGTCTGAGGACAGGTAAACTCTCAGCTGCCTTCCCAATCCATCCGCCAGCATGGCTGGAGGGGTGCATTTGACCCCAGTTTCTGTTATGACCCTGTGCAATCTCAGCACTATGCCCCAGAAGATGAGCACCTCAGCACTTGCTCTGGCAAGCTCAATCCCAGATATGCCCAGAAAAGGAAAAAATAACACTTGTGTTCAAATTCTTTGTGCCTTATGATGACTAAACAGAGCCTGAAAGGGCTGGGTGCCCACAAACCTTCTGGAGAGGTCTCCACAGCTCTCCATGGGATCTTTGTGATGAAGTTAGAAGATTTAGCTGCTAACTTCATGTATGTTTGTTGGCATGGGGTACCTCGCGCTCACATCTGCCAGCGCAGGTGGGAATGAAAAGTGGGCTCCTGCAAAATGTCTTTGGCAATCAGCTATGGGATAGCCAATGTAAAACCCAATATAACTTGATCTCTGCAAGGTCTTCTCAGGCAGCCTGTAGTCACCACAAAAAAGCACGTCCAAAGGGCACAAATTCACTTTAAAACTGTTTTGGGCTCTGTAGCATAACCTGCTTGACCCTTCTTGGAGGAACAAAACGGTGGTTGGCTTTAAGTTGCAGGGCATCCAACTCCTACCTTATAAAGCACCATCATGTCACTGCTGTGGTGATGTGAACACTCCCATGGGGGTGATCCCACTGGAAACCAGGTCTTGGGCAGAAACAAAATTTAGCTACCAAGGCAGAGACTCCAACCTGTGGAGTCCCATTTCCAGGTCTCTGTGCCACCCAGATGCAGGAGCTCCATGAGGCAACACCGCCTGTGGCTTTTGCCATCAACCCTAACCCCATTTAAACCAAATGCCGGAGCCAGTGACTTGCCTCAAGACACTTGCACCTGCAAAATGCCTTCCTGAGGGCAGTCACACTGCCCAGGCATGTGTTTAAACCTGAGACACAACTGGGGTGTAAAGACAGATTTTGGTGGCCTTTGGTGGTCATTTTTCCCCTATAAGACAAAGAACAGAGGGTTGGGAAACAGAAATCGCTGCCTCCACAATCACCTAATCATTGTCAGTTCACAGGAGGACAACTCCTAAGATGTAAGGAATCCTTTCAAGCAGCCTCTTTAGCCATTACCTCTCATGGACACTGGTCAGAGCGGGGTGAAATGGGTCTTCCTTCCCCTGATGGCTAAACACGGGCCCCACAGCAGCATCCGAGCCCTGCCGGGCATCTGCCTCCCACGGCTGGTGCAAAATCCCTGCAAAATCATCAGGAAGCACCTAAGTCATGCAGGTGGTTTAGAAGAAGCACGCGATAAAAGCATTTTTCATGTGGGGTTGTTGCTGCTTTGCCCTGTGGTGCCTGAGCCCTTGGACCCGCCCTGGTCCCCGCACGCGAATGAGTCAGGCTGGGGATTAGTAAGGAATCCTCCCGCTGCCGGGACGTGGGCTTCAGGCCTGCTCGACTCAGCTCGGAGGGCAAAGTGGTGCAGGCAACTGCCCAAACCAGGCACCAAATGCACCCGGGCGTTGGCTGGATGGTGGATGTCAAAAGCCCAAATCAAACATTTGGTGGTACAGTCAATCCCATTTGTTTGAGCCAGGGTCATCCCCACGCAGAGAGGCAGATCAATGTAGTTTCTTCCAGCCCTGTCCCACCATGAGCTGTGTTTATCTCGGTGCAGGTAATGGGCAGCTCCCAGTGGCCAGGAATGTAGCCTGTCCAGAAGCTGTCCCCGGTTCTGTCACCAGCGGCATCACTTTGTGTTAATCACCCAGAGGTTTCTCAGTGAGGTTCCACATCCTGCACCTCTCGTGCACCTAGCCCATCTCACCAGCACTGCCCAGCACCCAGCTGTAGGAATGTGAGTAATAACCCAACCTCAAAACGAGCCCCAGAAATAGGGGTCCCTACCTGTAGGGACAAATCCTCTCCTTATTGGCAATCATCATTACCCATTAGCTTATCATGTGAGTATGATTACACAAGGATGTATTTATAACTCCCAGGTGAGCTTGTCCAAGCAGGTCACTGGATCCTCCTCAAATGAGAAGAACTAAGATGAATCAGCACTGCACAAAGCAGATCTTCTGCCCACCAGGTGCAAGGAGATGAAAAAACAATTTTTGTTGAACTGGATCCAAAGAATTGAACGTTATCCATCCCGTCTAATCCAGAGACTTCAGTGCATTTCACCAATGGATCACCAAGGCCAAAAAATGAGCCTTGGATGCATCAGGAGCAGCATTCAGAGGTGGAGGTGATGGATCCTTGGCATAAGCATGCAACCCTAAAGGCCCCAGCATGGGTAATGGGACTGACAGAACGGGTGTGGAGCAGCTTTTGCAGCTGAGGATGGAGCCCATAGCACTGAACGAGCTGAGGACACTGGGTCGCGTCAGGCCAAGGCGTTCCGCAGTGTTCAGTTCTGTGTTCTGACCTCAAGACATCCGAGAATCACGGTGCTGTTTGTGCTAGGCAAGTTTGCAGGGAGGGGCAGAAACTCTCATTACATCATCTGAAATAGTTGGGATAAACCCAAGGTCTGAGGCACATGAGCCCTTTTTTGCATCGGAGAGATAAGCAACAACCTCGAAGCCAAGGACCAGCTCACACTCAAAGCAAAAGCTCAACGCTGACTTTCCAAGGCCCCAGCAGCACCCGGAGAAATGGCAGGACCCTGATGAAGGCAAAGCAAGCCCATGACTCAGAAACCTTCATCCCACAGGGAAGAAATATATGAAGTCATCTCAGGAAGAACTAGGTGGTTTGCTGCGATATATCAGAAACAGCATGCCAAATTGTAGTAGTGCCAAACAGCACCAGATAACAGGGGTACACAGGGTACATGCCATGCCTTTAGTTGCAGCCTCTGAAAAGTTACCGGGAAATTAAGAGTTGGGAAAACATGGAAGCTGGGGGAACATGGCACCAAGCATCCCCTGATTTCAGACAGTCGTGTCAGCAACTCTTTTTGTAGTTGCACACAGCTGTTGCTATTTAAGAAGTTTAAGAGGGAAACCATTCAGATCCAAGAGTATCTTTCTCCAGGTTTGTGGGTTTTTTTTTTTGTCTGTTTGTTTTTCTGTTTTGTTTTGTTTTTCTTAGAAGACCAGGTAAGACACCACCACATGGGGTTGATTTGAGTGAGAGCATTTGGCTAGCATGGCAAGTTACAGGAGCAGGAGAGGGGCAAAACAGGTTGTCAGCTGCGGTTAATGATTTACCTCTCCCTTTACATATCAGCTGCTGACCACAAAAATGCCCACTGCACACACGTCTCTCAGGGGTCAGGTGCTGGGATCCAGTGCAGGATGGGTTTCTGAGGACTCTTCCTTCTGGTGAAGCTGGGGCTAACGCCAAAAGTTAGAAGAAAACAAAAACTGTGGAGAACTGGTGAGGTGCCCCACTCTGGAGCACATCGGTGGGAAGAAGACTACGGTCCCTGCAGGCTTGTCCCCAGGGTTGAGTCCCTGTAGGGCGATGCACGATTAACAATAAAAGCTGAATGCAGGGCAAGATGGTTTGGTGGAACTCACGCTGTCCTAGGCAGATGATATTGGGTGAGGATGCCTGGGTACCGTGGCAGGGCACCTGGGGGTTGGATGCGGTGCTGGTGGCTTCCATCAGCAGCACACTGAGATTGCTGCATCAAGGATTGCAGAGCTGCACTGGGCTGGCATAACCTGGGGGCTGCAAGGGCATCGCATGGCCCCAGGGTCCTGACCCTGCCCGGGGAGCACAGAGCAGGAGCCATGGCTCACGGAAGGGTTTCCAGGTGGCACTTCCCAGGTCTGGGCTCTGGGACGGGCTCTTCCCAGAGTGCTGGGCTTGGGAAATCCCAGCCCCGACTCACTGCTTTCTCAGGATGCATAATTAGGAGAGCTGAATCCCAGCCTCGGGGATCAGTTGATAAAAAAAACTACCCAAGAAGCTCAATGTCAATAAACTCAGAACAGCATCCACTGAAAACCCCGGACTGCGCACATCCAGCACATGGCCAGGAGCAGCTCTTTTCAGTGATCCCCACAGAGGAGGAGGAGGAGCAGGAGCTGATGCTAAGCCCCATGGCAGAGCTCTGCATCTGCCCAGTGACCCAGGGAGCAAGAGGGTCTGGAACTGCGCAGCAGAAAGCTGCCCCTTCTGCAGCATTGCTGCCAGTCCTCTGAGGTGGCTCCACATGTACCCTGTAAAATCAAATCCAAAAACTATTAATAAACTGAAAGGTTAAGGAAAAGTGGAGGGAAAGTAAACGGAGTTCTAGCCTGGTTTAGTTAAACGATTAACTCTGCATACTCTGCTCTTAGTGCCGGTTGATTCCCTCATCCTCTAATTCACCCCACTTGGGAAATCAGTCCCTTTGGGAAGGTTGCTGATCTCACCACACTTCCCCAGCCTGGCTCTTTTCAGATACAGGTGCCTGAAACTTTGCACCTAAACCCAGGTATTTTACAAACCCAAATGCACCCACTAGAGAGGTGTAACAATAAGCTGGTGCAATCTCTGTGAAGAGACCAGCTGTCTGCTGGGCAGGACAAAGCTACAGCTGAGCCATTGGCAGGCACCAAGGGGTGACAGAAGACAAGCAAAACAGGAGCTTGTGAGCCCACCAAGGCCAAGCCCTGCTCAAGCATCCTCTTCCATCCCCCAGCTCAATGGCACCAATTCTGCAGCTGCAGTCATCAACCCGTTTTGGTGCTCTGCTGCCGCAGCAATTTTCCTGCACTTTAACCTAACCCACGTTCTCCGGAGCTGACTCCACGCCCTGTATGAGGAGAGCCTGGCAAACCGAGCCCCGTTGTCTCCTTCCCATCTTTTGCATATTTGAAAGCTCTTATCGTGTTTCACCTGAAACTTTTCCCCTGCCACAGTTCATGTCTGTGGGCACGATGGCTCGCGCGATGCAGCCCCAGGCTCCCTCCTGCCAGGGTGCCCAAATAAGGCCCCCGCACACCAGCCGCAGCCCCGCATTACTTCATCCCTTGTATATGCAACACACCTATTTATACATTTTAATGGGATGCTTGCCTTTCCTGCAGCCCCATGGTGTTATTGCTGGCGTGGCGGTGCCCCAGGGCTGTTCTCCTTCCAGCCCTTCGCTCTCCCATCCCGCGACGTGCACTCGCTCGCTCCTGCCCTCCCCTGCTGCTCCTTCTGCCAGACCTCACTCCGGGTTGCCCATCCAAACAGCGTCCCACAGGGACCCAGCTCTGGAAAGCTCCTTCCAGTCCATCCCAATAACAGCTACTAACAGATATTCTCCAAATACCCCAATAAAGGAGAAAATTAAACTCTGGTGTCATAACTTGGAAGATGTTGGGTGTTACTTCTCCCTTGTTTGCTATGTGCTTGCTGCTAATATATTTGCTCCTGTATTTCCCTGGGCCTTCCCACCCTTCCCAAGGGGGTGCTCCTTTCCCCTCAGCCTCTTGGCATCCCACCCCACCTCCGTGCAGTCTCACAAGCTGTTGCAGTTTCCTCTGCATTAATTTCCTCCAATGAATTTCATCACCCACAGCTGCTGGGAAACCCCAGCTGAGCTGTTCTCAATTTCTTTTCCCCTACTGCAGCCCAGCACATGAGCAAAGTTTGCTTTCCCAGCTGCAACTACAGTGTTTCGTGAAGACTACGGGGAGAAACACCTTGAAGCACTGAACCTTCTAGGGTTCATCATCAGTTTTACGTTCCTCTGTGCAGGACAAGCATATCTGGGGACTGCCTTACTCTTGCCCTTGCACCCCCTACAAGTGGTGCCCCAGTTTGCATCCGTCTGCAAGCACTGCTCAAGTGCTCCAGGCCGATGTCACACCTCATCTGCAGTTCTTTGTAGAGCCATCACGGCCACAGGCACCGGCCAGCGAGGACAAGGTCCCTCTGGGTGGCACCGAGGGCGTGCACGCTGCGGGAGGAGCAGCTCTGGTGGCACTGGTGGCATTTGGGGACTGGTACGGCTGGCACATTTCTGTGGTGCAGCACCACCACTGGATCATTGTCCCATGGTGAAAAAAAAACAACAGGGGGGGGGGGGGGGCTCAGCCTCATCAGCCAGCACCCACCTCCGGAGGCAGCTTTAGGCAGGCTCTGATGGATGGAGCCAGCTCGGATTAGCTCCTTTTTAAGAACACTTGAACACAAACCCCTTCTCCTGGAAGCAGCTGAAGTTATTCAGAGCCCACGCAGAATGCGTGCGTGCCCCCGCTTCCTCAGGCTGGAGCTGGGCCATATTCATGGAGAAATGCAGGGAAAACCCCAACCACCTACCGAGAGCCCAGACTGCATGGAGGGGGCTGGGGACACCCCTGGGACAGGGGTGCCCTGCACAGCTTGGCAAGGACATCTCCTGCACCTGGAGGGAAATGAGATGACTTTGGGATGGGGCACGGAGCCCAGCCGGGCTGCCCACAGCCTGCATTGGGATTTGCCCCAGGGATTTGTCCCACAACCCAAAGCCAGGCTGCTTTGTCAGGGAAGGGGGTGAAGGTATCTGAGGCCAGGCGTCCCCCATCTCGGGGGGTTCCTCTGGGGAAATGGGAGGGGTTCTGCCAACGCGGGTCACACCCCAGACCCCACTGACCCCAAAAGGAGGTATGTCTCTGTCCACTTTAGATTTAGGCACCCACGGGGAGAAGGCGGTTGGTGCCTTGACCACTTCCTTCCCTTCCATCTTCCCCACCAGCTGCGTGCTCGGCCTGATGGCCTGCCGGCCTTCCCTGGCCCCCACAGTACCTGCATGGGCCACCAGGGCAGGCCCAAGGTGGTGGCCAGGTCCAGCTGAGAGCCCAGAGTGAACCACGAGCCCAGATCCAGCAGCGCCATGGTGCCGAGGTGGGGCCGGGCTGAGGCTGGGAAGTCAGCCCAGGGATCAGGGTTGTGCTGGGCTGGTCCGCGGCGATGAGGTGAGGATGTCGGGCTGCAGGCTGAGCCAGGCACGGGGCTGAGGTGGGCCCCAGCGCTCCTCCGACACAGCTCCCGCAGGGACTGATGTCTCAGCCGCGCTTTTATAGGATTTGGGGGTGACTTGGCACAGGGTGTGGCTGGTCAGGGCAGGCCCTGCTGGTGATCTAATAGCTGCCATTAATTAGGTGTGTCTCTGATATTGGAAGATGCTCCTGGAGCTGCCACTGCCGGGGTCTGACAGTGCCACACGTGGTGGTGACGCAGCCTGTACCCAGGGGCCGTGGGGATCCCCATCCCTGACCTGAGCCCAGAACTGACCAGGCCAACGTGGTCATACCTTCAGTGCTGGGCAAGACAGATGCACCATTTCGTGTTTACTTTCACCCTCCTTTATCCTTTGCCTCTTCCACAGGCAGCAACGTCAGCAGTTTCCACGTCCTCACCAGCACATACCTGGTATCGCTCTGTGCTCTCCCCAGGGTAAATGCTAAAAGAGAATTCAGCCCAAACACAGCTCTGGCTTCGGGGTGCAGAGTCCCCATGAGCACCCACCAGCCCGTGATGGGGAACAGTTCTCACAGCACTGCTTCAATTACCAAGCCAGCTATGCCTTGCTTTGGGGCCAAACGTAGTGCTGTGCCCACAGCAAAGCACGGCTCCAAATTCAACAAGGAGGTGTTTCTGGCTGAACAATAGCTCTCACCTCCTTCTGCCAACCCAGGATGCCATCCCAGCCACACCTACACCAAATATATACGGTGGCTCCCACATTTAGAGCAGCTACCTTTCACCTGTGGAACTGATGAAAGCACAGGACAGAGATGCAGCTGTCATCAGTGTCTTTATCCCTAGTGGGATCTCCTACTAAGCCATATTTCCACAACTTTTGACTATAACAAAGATATTAAGAGGAACAGGGGCCAGCATGACGTAGCTGCACTGAGCAGTGAGGCTCATTTAGGTGGAGAAACAGGGCTGGGGGGGGAAAGTGGACAACAGGTCCCTGGGAATGCAGAGAGGTTCATCTACATGAAACCGTTGCACCTCAGCCATAGCCATGGAGAGAAATCTCTCTGGGAGCACCCTGGGTCCTGTGTCAGGAGTATTCGAGACAGAAGAGGACTAAGGACAAGCCACCGCTCTTTGGTCATCACATTCAAGCCTCACCAGAGGAGATCTTTACTGCTAGATCCAGACCTCTCACCCAGCATTTCGGTGCCAGGTGGGTGTAGGAGCAGCTCTGGTGATTCAGAGGAGCAGCTCCAGAGAAGCTCTCCGTGGTCACGAGAGCTCTCCTGTGTTGTGCGGAGGCCAAGAGCCACAGACACCCTGCATGACCACTAGTGAAAACCATGAGCTTCAACTCTCTTTAGCAGTTCCTTTCCCTTAGACCAGCTTCCCTTACACACAGCATTCGAGGTATGATCCACAGATCTCCCGGGCCTCAGAGCTGTGGATTGCCTGTGTGCCATCTCCACTGCCCTTTGGAGCACCTGGCATGGCTGGTGGCTCTGCAGAGGACCTTGGATCAGCTTGGGGATCAGGGCAGCACAGACAGACATCAGAGCAGGGATGCTGGGTGAGGGTGGGACTTGGGACAACCTGGAGAAGTTGTCTGAGTTGGGATCCCAGTCCTGGAAACAGCCTGGAGAGTCATCCAGCAGGGAAAGTCATCTCTCTAGCCTGGAAGTGCCCATGCTTTCCAACAAAGGCCTCCAGAGGTACAAGCTGCCAGGAGTGCTGGGAGCACGGGGAGGGCCAGCATTGGCCCTTCAGCACCGAGGTGGTCCCCAAGATGCCCTTCATGCAGCAGAAAGCTGCGCCTCCTTCTCAGAGGAGCTTCACAAGAAGCAAAAGCCTTGGCAGTTCGTTAAATGCACGAGCGCACCTCATGCCTTGTGCTCAGCAGAGCCAGGACTGCTTTGCTCCCTGCGAAGGCAGCACTGCTGCTTGTCCTGACACCACCACAGAAGCCATCTGCAATCCAATGCCCATGGGTGCCTGCTTCAGCAGCACCCCAGAGCACGACACGATAGCCGCTGGTCACATTTGCCTCTCCCAAGTGCAGGCAGCGTGGGTGATGCTTACCCCTCCCGTCATACCCTTGAGCTTTGAGTTCCTCCCAGAAGAGGGAGACCGTGGCAGAAGAAAACGGAAATAACCTCTGTCCCTCTCCCAGCTGGATGGGGGGGGAATCTGGTCCTTGTGTTGTTTCTGTTTCTTATCCAGGATAAAAACACATTAACTGTGCTGGTGGTAAAATCTTGCTAAGCTATGGAAACCAGCTCACACACATCGCTTTTTGTGGAGATCGGCCATCTTGCGCTTGTATCTAGAGGGTGGCTCAGCTTCGTTCAGAACCCTTCCCCTAAGCCATGCAACCAGCCCTGTGGACTCTCTGCCCAGCTGCTCTCATAGGCAATTCTGCAGGAGAAAAAGGCTTCTCCACGGAGTAGCTGCAAGAGGAGAAGCCACGCACAGGCTTCCCAGCCCCGCATTGTCTCATCCAAGGGCCCATTTCCATGGTCTCTGACCTCATCCTCCCCCAGGCAGCTCCATAGGGTGGAGGAGCCGTGCAGTACCCAGCTTTCATTGCCGCTGCATTGTGTGTTTTGGGGCATTTGGCTTACCACAGGCGAACCCCAGGAGCTGCGCACGCTGCGTCGAGGTGGTCTGCAAAAAGCACTCAGCAAAGCTGCAGCCTTTGCTCCCAGTCTGAGTCAGCTGCATTGATGCAGAAGAGAAATTTCAGAGGAAAACCACATTTCAGTGAAATAGAGGAAAAGTACTTTGAGTGATTTTATTCAGGATAGGTTGGATTTATTCCTGACAATAGCTCTGGAAGCAGGAATTTGTGACAGAAGTCTTTGGAGTCAACAGTTAGAAAGAGGCAAATCAAACAACCAGTGCAAACATCCACAGGATTATGTATATGATAATTCACAGCAAACTGTAGAAGGGGATCTGGGCACAAAACCAAAACCTGAAAAAGCAATGCCATAAATACCTGCTCCGTTTGCCTGCTCAAAACAGGGATCTGTGCTTTTCCTGAAGTGCTTCCAGGCCACATGCTCTCCATGGGGTCTCAGTGGCACAGAACCTCTTTTTGGCCTTGCAGCACTGGGAACAGGCTCAAGATCTCACCATCCTTGGCCCAGACAGCCCAAATTGTCTTTTCCAGTGTGTGTTGCTTAATATCTGTCAGTTGCTATTTTGGGCTTTCTGGATAATGAGCATGGTGAAGTGTACCCAGGAGCAAAAAGCAGAAGAGCTCTCGGGACAAGTTGCCTGCACCAGACCCTAACCACTCCGGCAGTGCTTTCTGCCCTGGCTGGCACAGCTGAGCAGCCTTCGAGGCGAGCCCAGACAGACTCACAGGGCAGAAACCTCGCTGGAGGTGCCAAAGGTGAGCTCAGGTATGAGCTCAGCTGAGCAACAGCTCAGGAACCAGTCCAAGAACACAAAGCAACCTCAGGAGCGTGCGGTCACGTAGGAAATGGAGAAGGCAGAGCTCTGACTGCCCAGGCATTTAGGGGTGAGGAGCCACAAATTCTCCATTCTCAAGGCATCCCCAATGCTGGCAGCATTGCCTCTGCTCTGCAGAGCCACCCGCCTTGCACAACACCAGCCAGGACCAAGAAGAGGGAAGGGGTGAAGACTGAGCCTGGAGAAGGAGTGAGATGCAGCTCCCTTTGCTGCCGAGACAGCAAACCCAAATGCGTCATGGTTTGTTCCCTTTGGTCTGTTCTCCACAACATCTGTTCTCATCTCACAACTCCTTAATGACCAGTATCCTGAATGAGCACGTGAGAAACAAACAAAGCGTCTCCAAATTACTGGGAGGCTGCTTGGGCTTTGTTGACCGTGCCTTGTTCACAGCACAGCAGGAACGAGTGAGGCATCTGGAGAAGAGCGATCGTGCTGCAGAGGAGCCTGGGCTGCCGTCCCACTGCCTCGACCAGGGCAGCCTCCGAGCAGGCGGCAGAAGGCCACCTGGACCACAGTCCGCCGTAACACTCCTCTGTAAGCCCAGAATTTTGTAAATCCTGAGCACAGGATTTGGTCTCTGCAGCAAGTCACTACAGCAGGTTGACTTTGGCCACGACCTGCTTGCAGCCCATCCTGGAGTACTGCTTGTCGCCTGTAGTGTAGTAACTGAGCTGGCTGGCTAAATTCTCAACATGGTCCTGGTCAGGATACAGCCCTTCCCTCCTCATCTCCTCTAGGAAGCAGTTGATGACGTGACTCTTCTCCAGGAGAACGAAGGGGATGACATCTGCAGACTTCCAGAGAGGGTGGGCATGGATCAGCACAGGCTGGACAACTCTCAGCAGCTCTTCAGCTCCCCTCTTCTGACGCAGAAGCTCAGCAGATGTGTTCTGGATAACAAACTGAGTGATTTCACCACCTCCTATGTTGCTTATTAAGATGTAGATGGCATTCAGGAACTCGTTGGTTTGATTGGGTTCAAAGAATCGGCTGAGAGTATCCAGCAGGACTGGAGACATGAGCTCAACCTCATCCAGAATAAACAACGGTATCTTCTCTTCTATTTCAGCTCTTGTAACCATGTCAGAAATTTTCTTAGACAAATCTATTTCGCAAGTAAGAGGAGCCGCACCGTTTGGGCAGTGATGCATAACAAAGTACTGAAGCACGAAGTCATTGTCCATGACAGAACGAAAATGTTTGGCCAGCAGCCAGCCAACGTGACTCTTCCCAACCCCTGTTGGGCCATTTAAAGAAATCACTAGAGGCTTGTTGTGTATGTGGGTAGCCAGATAGTCTTTCAGCAGTTCCATAATACTTTCCACAGCAACCTTCTGCCCAAATACTTCCCGGTGCATTGTTTTCTCCAAACCATCGAGGTCGTATTTTTGGAGGTTGTCATCCAGGTTCTCTATAGCATTGAGAATCTGGAAGAAGATAATGACAATGAGCAAGAGGAGGCAGCGTTTCGCGTTGCTCTTCTCCTCTGTTGGAAGGTATCTTTTTGTTTTATCTGGATACAGGACTATCCGCGATTTCCTTCGTTTCTTTTTCCGCCTGGATTTGTTCATTGCACGCTGCTCCACAGATGTGTCAAAGGTGAAGTACTGTGACGTTTCAAAGCCACTCTGATTAAAGAAGGACATGGAAGAGCCGTACAGGCTGGGTCGGTTCAGGGAAAACTGCCTCTGGAGCAGCCGCGTATGGACATGCTCCGACGATTTTTCTCGAGGGAGCTCTAAATGCAGACGGCTTTTCTTTTGCACCCGGTATCGCCGTCGAAGGCGGACAATTGCCCTCAAGGGAGAAGAAATAAAAGAGATTTTCTTTGAAGAGGCAGGGTTTTCAGTATCAGGCCCTTCTTCCCCATCGCTCTCATAGTACAATGCCTCTCCTCTTGCATCAGTCTCAGCACAGGGCATCTCTCCCTCCCCGTCACTGTCCGTGTAGGGCATCTCTCCTTCCACACTGCCTACAGCACAAGGGGCCTCTTCTTCTGCATCACTCTCAGCACTGGACATGTCTCCTTTTGCATCACTCTCGGCACTCAGCATCTCTACTTTCGCATCGCTCTCAGCACTCGGCATATCTCCTTTTGCATTGCTCTCAGCACTGGACATCTCTCCTTTTATATCACTCTCAGCACCGGGCATCTCTCCTTTCACATCATTCTCAGCACAGGACATCTCGCCTTTTGAGTTGCTCTCAGCACTGGGCATGTCTCCTTTTATATCACTCTCAGCACTAGGCATGTCTCCTCTTGCATCACCCTCAGTACTGGGCATTTCTCCTCCCACATCCCCCATGGCAGCCGGCATTTCTCCATCCGCCTTCTCACAGGACAGCTCTCCGTTCATCTCACTTGGTTCTTACAGCACATTCACATCATATTTTTTCTAAAAGAAAAAAAATGACAATATAAAATCAACCTATGTAAGACCAGAAAGTGGCTAATAGCAGCCAAACGAGGAAGCTATCCCACTGTCTTACAAGCAGAGCAATTATGTGTAGCCATCAGCCACAGGAGGGTGGCAGAGGGAGACTTTCAGACTTCAGCTAACTTTCTGGAAGACCTTCCAGACACACAAGGCTACAGGTGAACTTCAGTGTGAATAAATGCAAATCGATGCCTCTCCCAGAAGATAACCCTGGCCTCACACACAGAAGGAAAACTCGGAGCTGGCTGGATCAGAAGTCATGATGTGTGCTGCCAGGAGTGCATCAGCTCAGTCCTCGACAGGGATCAAAAAAAACCCAAAGCGACATTAAGCATGATTGGAAAAGGAACAGAAAATTAAATGGAAATATCATTATGCCACCGTACAACCCCCTGGTGTGCCCAGATATCGACTCCTGGAGGGCAGATGGGTGCTGGTGGATGGAACCTGGGGCTGGGGACAGGCGGGGACCCGCCTCTGCTCTGCCCAGCTGAGGAAGCAGCAGGACCGTGGGCAGGCAGACCCTGCCCTGGACCAGAACTGCCCCCTCTGATTTCCCTAACATCTGCCAGGCAGGAGCAGCACACAAAAACCACACCTCTGCCCCAGCGTATGCACACATGCACGTACGCACACCCCCATAAGGAAACATTCTCCTGTCCTCCACGGAGACCTTTTGGGGTGTGGAAGTGTGCACGGGATAACTCGCTGCCAAAAAGCTCAGGCACGGGTTGTTGTGGCACGGCGACTGCCCTGGGGGTGATCATTCCCAGCTGTGCTGAGGCTTTGCAGACAGACACAGGGAGCAGAGTGGAGCTGCCCCACAGCCCCATCACCCTCCTGTCCCCCATCCTTCACTGCCCCAATTCCCACATGAAACCCCAGAACCGCACAGGGGAGCACAGGGCCACAAGCATCTCCCCAAAATTATAGCTGCATGGGTAATGCACGGACAAACCTCGGTCAGTGAGCAGGGAGGAAGAGGATGCGCTCCGGCAGCGGGACACAACGATGGGAGCACAGACCTGCCGGGGAAACCCCCAGGAGGAAGCAGGGCTTCGGGTCTGGATGCGGCCACCTCCACGTGCGGCAGCGCCAGTGCCGGCTCCGTCCCTGCCCTGCACGAAGATGCTGCCGGCAGAGCTGTGTCACGGTGGGAGGGCATTTCCCCGCCGCCTCCAGACCGCGCCAGCACTGACGCAAGGGGACAGTTGGCTGCGGTGACATCGCCAAGCCCGCGAGCAGGAAGCGGGGACGGGCAAGGCGAGCAGAGCCGCTTCCATCGGCCACCTGGAAAATCAGCCCCAGCCCCCGGCAAAAGCCTCGTGCCTGCGGGGAGGAGGTGGCCCCGTAGGGCTCGGTGCTCGCTCGCCACGGCGCAGCAGGAAGGTGCCAACCTGCAAAACGTCGTGCTCAGGCAAGGGTTTTACTTCAGGGAAGCTGTGCCCAAACCCAGCACTCAGCTCCTTGTGGGAACCGGGCCAGGGCAGGCGGCTCGCCGCGCGCTAATGGCTGTGCGAGCTGCTGCCGTGCAGCAATTAGCCCTGAGCGCTAATTGCTGACCCTGCGCAGGATTTGGCCGTGCCCTGCAATAAAACCAGCCAGGCAAGATTCCTGCGAGGACGTGCAGTGGCGGTGGGGGCAGCAGAGCTGGGGGCCACTGCCGGGGTCCCTGAGCTGTCCCCACCCCGGGGCCACACGCTTGCTTCTCCCCAACTCGTTTGGTCTTTGCCCACGCGCTGCCTGCAGCCCCTTGGCGTGGCCATCCCAAAAGCTGCTGGGAGCTGCCCTGCACTATGGAGCTTTGCCTGGGGACCGCCCCCCTCTGTGCTGCCACACACACACAAAGTTTTCTTATCCCCGTAGGTATAGAGGGGTGTGGAAATGTGAGGGTTCAGGGAGTGGAGCAATAACGTGAGGAGCAGTGCCGCATCCCGAATACACCCCAATGGATGCTGCAGGGTCGCAATGCGCTGCCCCACTGCTGCCTGCAGCCCCGGCAAAGTGCTGTGTGGCTCCACGACTCTGCCACCATGGTGCCTGCAACTGGAGCCCGGGGGTCCCCAGGCCCCTTCCCCAGCAGCTGAGAGCCCGAGCAGCCCATCCGTCCCCCAGCACGGGATGGCAAGGCCTCCGTGCTGAGCTGAAGGAGGCTGGGTGGAGGCACCAAGCCCCGTCTCCAGCAATGACTACGTCCAGTCATGCATAAAATAATCCTGCTAATACCGTGAGTCAGGGCCTAATACCTGCTGTTACTGAGGACTTGAATTTTGTAAGAGCGGCCCCTGCTTGCTCAATAGGGATGGGGGAGGCAGCCGCGGCAGCATGCGGAGACGTGCCTTCAGCACCCTACTAGGACGTCTGGTGAAAATAATAAGCAAAATCACCAGCAATGAGATCTGCGGCATCCCCAGTGCTCGTGCAAACACAGTTAGCCACTTCCCCCCAACTGCTTCAGCCCTACAGAAGGGACTGAGCTTGGAAACGCTCTGGAGGAAGCTCGGGATCTCCTCCGCCAGCTTGTCCCTCAGTCCTTGCTCATCTCTCGCCCTGCTCCAGCCCAGCCTGACCCAGCCTGCGGGGCCACGTCCCCGCGGCTCTGAGCACCCAGGGAGAAGGGAGCAGCACCCCGAGCCTGGCAATTTGGGAAGCAGAAGAGGAAAAGTGGGGCTGGTGAAGCTGCTGGGAAATAGAGAACAGCTGGAAAACCCCAAAGGATGATTGCCCACCCCCACCGCACTGAAATCAACCACCTCCATCTGCAACCAAACATTTCCGGGGGAAACGTGAGCAAAAGGGCCCCGTGCAGAGGGTCAAGGACAAAAGGGCCAGGAGGGGAGACCCTGGCTGTTGGGGAAGTCCGAGATGCCCAAAGCTCCATGCTGCCCAAATCGCTGTGCCACCCAATTCACTGTGCCACCCAAGTCGACGTGCCACCCACATCACTGCACCATGGGGCCAGCCTGGGAGCGTACCCCAAAACCTCTTTGTGTCTCAGGGCACGCACATGCTCTCCGTCTCCCAAAACACCGCATGAAAATAGTAGCAAAGCAAAACCCACCCGCGATGCCCCAAAAGCCAGCTGTCCACCCAACCCCAGGTTTTCACCAACCAGAGCTCGGTGCGTGCGAGGCCGCAGGGCATGCAGGGGACGGGGCTGGACGGAGCGCAGGGACCCGCAGCCTCTCCTCGGGGCTGGCCGCCGGCGCTCCCCTTCGGTCGCCCCAGCCCAGGCTGAGGCCTCGGACGGGCCGGCCGCCGCGCTGCCCCTCGCATCTGTATAAAAACCCAGGCGCAGGGAGGAAATGGCGCGGAGGAGTGGCCCCGGCGGCACTTCCTTCTGCTCCGCCGGCCGCTCCGTTTTCGCCCTTCTCTTGCTCAGAGCCCGGTGCAGCCGCTTCGTGCGAAGGCTGCCAGGCGTGGATGGGGCGCCGAGGTGAGCTCATCAGCCTCGAGAGCCCCGAGTTTGGGCAAAACATCCCCACCCCGTGGGGTGTGATTAACCCCAGCCCAGCACCGGAGAGGTTACAGCGGTTGCGGTGTGCTCGGGGGTTATCGGTGCAGCTTGGGGCAAAGCCAGAGGGTGAAACCAGGAAAAAGGAGTGAGTCCACAAAAAAGTCGTGAGTCTGCCAAAAACAGTGAGCTGGGAGGCATTGGTTTGTGTCTTCCTGGTCTTGCAGTGCAGGAGCTTTGCCCCCCCCAGGCTTCACTGATGCCTTTATCCCCCTACAGCACCCATGCCCGCTGCAGAGGGGACCTGACTGAGCTCAGCCCCATGCAAAAACTCACCCCAGACGGCTTCTTCCACTCACAAGATTAAGGGAGAGACAAAAAGCAGTGGGGTTTTGCAGCCCTGGTGGTGCAGAGGCTGCTGCACCTGCAGCTCGTCCCCCCAAGCATGTGCCCTGCCAGCCCCACATTCTCACCTGCGCTTGCATGGCCCTGCTGGGCTTTTCCCAAAAACCAGCACCAATTGGCAATGCCTGCCCAGCCCCAAAGCCATCCCTGGGCACTCTTTCAAGCTCTTTTTTTTTTTTTCTGGGTGAAACCCCAGGGGAAAGCGGACAGAGGGAGCTGAAACCTGGTCCCCACAAGAGCAGCTGCCCAAGACCAAAAATAGGTGGGAAAAAATAATCCTAAAACTTTTCCAAGCCTGCATGGGGCTGCTGAATCTGCTGCAGCCAGGGGGATTTGCCTAACAAATCCTTGCAAGCGTGGGGATTTCAGAGTCACGAAGGCACAGGGGCTCGGCACCTGGGGTGGCAGCCGCAGCAAGGTCCCCTCCGGAGGAGCTGGGGTGGGCATTTTGGGAGCTGCCACCCTCACAGGTGGAAAAAGAGGCATTTTCTGGTTAATTCAGGGGTTTGCAATGGGGGAGCTTCTCCCCAGCAGAGCTCAGTGTGGCTGAACACCATCAAAAAGAAAAAGGCAATATTCCCCACTTCATTAAAAGCAGCAATTAGGAGGGCAAGAGGCTTCCAGCCACCGCCTGAAGGCTGTTGGGGAATGTTAACAGCCCAGGAAAAATGGGCTGCGATAATTTGGGAGGGGAGTGAAGCATCCCCAGCGCGTGGCTCAGGGGAGCAGGAAGCCCCCAAAACGCCGCAGGAGAGTGAGAGGAGGGCGAAAGCACCGAGGGATGCTCGCCTGGTGGTGTTGTGGGGCGCCTACATCCCACCGAAGCTGGGGGGACAGAGAGACGTGCTGGGGGGTCCTGCTTTGGGGGACCCATGTGCAGGCAGTGCAATGGGGGGGCTGTGTACATGGGGGGGCACGCAGTGGGGGAACAAGTAGGGGCATCAGGCAGTGCGGGGGGAGGCCGAGCATTTGGGAGCACTGGGGGGGGGGCAGTGTGGCTGGGGGGGGCCATGCACGTGTGTTGGAGCAGTGCAACAAGGTGGGGGCGTATGCAGGGGGGGGAAGGATGGAGCAGTGGGGGGAGCACGCACGTGCTTGGGGCAGTGCAGCAGGGAAGGGGGCAAATGCAATTTGGGGGCGAGTCCACGTATTGGGGCAGCGCAGAGGGGGGGCTGTAGGCATGGGGGTCATGCAGGTTGGCAGAGCAGGGGCTGGGTGTTGGGGGCAGCCCCCTCCCCTCCCAAGCCCCCCACTCACCTCGGGACACCTGCGAGCCCCCTGCCCTCGCTCCCTGCCTGCCCCAGCCTGGGCCCCCCCCGGGAAGGAAGCGGCCGCTCGTGGGGCCCGCACGGGGAACCGAGAGCAACGGCTGCGGGCGCTGCTGCGGCCCTTCCTGCAGGGCCAGGAATGCAAATCCTGCCCAAACACGGCCTCTCCCACGGCTCAGCCCCAGCCAGGGCCTCCCCGGGGATTAAAGGGATGAAAAATCCCAGGGGAAATGATGGGGTACCCATCGACTGCGGGTAAGCGAACCGGTGGGGTACCCCGTCCCTCCTGTTGGTACCCAGCGCACCGGTTTGGGGCACCCACGCGTTCCCGTTGCTGCCTTTGCTTTCACACCAGCTTTGTTGTTTTCCTCCGCGTTGTGGCATCTGTAAGCCGGGCGCATGCAAATCCTGCCCCAGCGTGAGGGCAGTGAATCCCCAGGCGCAGCTGGGGCTGAGGATGCTGCCAGGAGCTCAGGAGCACCCCAGGATGCAGCTCCCATGCTCCTGGGAAATATCTGGGCCATGGGAGGCAGCCGGTGCTGTGACCCCAAAAAGGGAAGAATAAAAGAATTAAAAAAAAAAAAAAAAAGAGAAGGAATTTGTAATCCTTCCCACGGTGGGCACAGCAGGCTGGGAGCATCTCAAAACTCAGCGTTTTGGCCAAAAGCACAAATTGCAGCAAGCCCAATGCAAAACCACGCAGCAGAAATGCTGATTAGAGGCTGCCCGGGCAGGATGTGGCCCCGGGGCCACTGAGCTGGCCCCAGCTCCGCGCTGTTCCCTGTTTCACTGTTAGCAAAAATTTCCAACTTTCGTAAGCAGCCCTGGTTTAACGTGTCCTGAGTAACCCAAACAGTTTACGTGTGGGCTGCGGAATGTCCCTTGTAGGGAAGAGGCATCCTGCTCGGTTTATGGTGGGCTTTCTAAACAGTTTATAAATAGAGCAAGGTGAATGATTGCCGCCGCTCTTCTCGCAGCAGAGCAAAGATTTCCACCCAGTTTCTTTTTAAAGAAACTCAGAGCAGACCAGTCCAGATTAAAACCCTTAAGTGCCAGTTTGAAGCCACTGTTTCTCCCCGAGCAGAGCTGTATCCCTACCTCGCTAAAACAATAAGAGAAGGAAAAAACAAAGCAAAGCGGCTTTGGCGGCTTCAGCCCCTCACGTGCCAGGCTCGGTGGCGTCGCAGGAACGCTGCGGCCAGGTCAGGGAGGTCCCAGCCGTGCAGGGACAGCAAGCGGGGGAGGCACCGGGAGCTTTTCGCATGAGTAAAAATGTGGAAATTCAGGGGTGGAAAAAAAAAAAAGAGGAAAAAGATTTGGAAAGTACAGGGAGAGGTGAGCAGCCCCAGCAATCCCTCCCACGTTAACCAAGCACCATCACATCGCTCGCATCCCCCCGATAACATAAATAACGTCTTGTTTCGCAAGCGGTGACAAATAAAGCGCTCTTAGCACTTCCCTGTGTAAACGAGCATTCGCCAAAATAGTTTATGTTCTATAGCGGGGGCATTTATAAAGCGCCACAGAGGGACTGAAGCCATTTCTAAGCACCTAAGGAGGAAAGAAGGATCAATACACGTTTTCAGGCTTTACGTTTTTCTTTCTTTCCTCTGCCAGTGGAAGAGATTTGCAACGGGCACGTACCTGGGGCTCCCGGCGTGGCCTGAGCCGGGATCTGGTCAGGATGCGGCGTCTCCTCTGCTGGCCGGAGCGCTCCCATTGCACGGCGCGGGGATGAGCCAATAGCCCTGATTTGTTTTTCTTTTTTTTTCTAGCTTCCTCAGCTCAGGCTGAAAAATTCCCTCCCTGGCTTGTTTCAATTAACTCGAAGCCCTTGACGTTCCATCGCAGCTGAAGCACTCATTAAACCGGAGTTTTTCCTACTGTAGCACTTTGAACCTACCGCAGCAAAACTCGCCCCGTGGCTCTGAGTCAGGGACGTGGCGGGGACGGGCGCAGCTCCTGCCCGCGCCGCTCAGCCCCAGCAAACTCATCGGGGTCAGGTTGGTGCAGGCTGCTCGTCCCGTGCTGAGCTCCGCTGCAGCTCCGTGCAGGCTGGGAAGAGCCCCGTGTGCCCCGTGTCATACGCACGCCAATCGAGAAACTTTTTTTTTTGTGGCTATCAGCAAAACACAACCAGCCCCGGCAGCGCTTGCAGCTGCGTTCGAGCCCCGGCTGCCAGCTCTTGCTCCATCACTGGTGGTGGCTGGGGACAGCCCCGCTGCAAAGCTGGTGGCGTCTTTGATCTCGTGTGACCGAAATATGTCTGCCCTCCCCGTCCCAGCCATGGAGCATCCAGATGTTTGGCATTCAGAGCGGGACTATGGCAAATGCACCCGATGCAGCCGCTGTCTGGCTGCTGCTGTTCCATTTGCTCATATGGCTTTATTTCCCAAAACCAATCAAACAAACAAACGAAATAAAATCAGAAGAAAGATGAGAAGGTGTGAAACACGGCCTCTGCTCCTACAGCCCATATAGAAAACAGGTACCCCCTTGGGATGCCCGTGCTGTGCTCCCTCTTGCCTTCCCAGGGCATGTGGGGTTGGGATGGAGCCCAGGTGCCTAGGGGCTGCTTTCATTTATCCAGGGGGGGCAGGGGCTAAGCCAGAGGTGAACAAAGGCACGAGGAGGCGAGTGGTGTTCAAGAGAAGGTGGAAAAGTCCCGGGGAAGCATTTTCTGCAGGGGAGAAAGTGTCCCCTGTAACCAAAACCAGGACCTGCTCCAGGAGCAGAGACCAAAGCCTGGGACGCGGGAAGATTTTGTCTCGTGTCCTTGTCCTGTGGCTCCCAGGGACATCCCATGCCACGTCCTGGCCACCCCACTCCCCTTCCTTGGCCCCAGACAAGTCCAGCAGGGTGTCCTACCAGGGCCTGCTGGGCTCCGCACTTGCTCCTGGCACATTTGGGCACGGATTTCCTTCCCTGTCTGCTGCCCTTTGGGACTTAGCCACCATCTATCCTTCTTGGCTTTACCTGGAGCAACGTCCCGTGCATTTGCTGTTAAAAACAAATTTTCCTGCCCTGCTCAGGGCTCCTGCTCCTTGCAGCACCACGTGTGCGCCCGAAGCCCACCTGCATACACCCCACGGTCACGCTGTCCCTCCCCATGTCCCCCTTTGGGCCACCAACCCTCAGCTCCATGCACCCAGCACCTACCCCACTGCCTGCAGTGCCCCATGTCCCAAACGTCCCCGTCCCCTTCATCTGGTCGCAGACAGCCCTGCACAAGGTGCCCACCCTCCTGCCACCCGTCCTGCCCATCAGCCGTCACCACGGCCCCCAGGCCATGGACAGGCACAACCCCCCGAAGGTGCTCTGGGGTTGAGGGCTTCTCAGCTTCTCTAACCCGGACAACACAGCTGAGAGTAAAAACAGGATTTGTGGGCAGCACTTGTTCAGCTTCAGGAACCAAAACAGCCTCAACTACCCCAAGTGCAGCACCACCACCGCCAGCAGCCGAGCCAAACCTTTCTTGGTTTTCCAACGAACCCGAGCACAGCTACTGGGGTGGCAGGGGGCAAAGCCCTGTCCGCCAGCAACGGCTGTCACCCGGAGCGAGAGACCCAGGACATCCTGCTGTCCTTCTCTGAGCGGCAAGAAGCGTTGGACCGGGGATAGCCCAAGTCCAAGTCATCAAGGAACATCCTCATCTGCTGGCTGGGACACAGAGGATCACCACGGGACAGGCTCTGACCAGGGCACGGGGTGGTCCTAGGGCTTTCCCAGCTGGGATTTGCCCACTTGGGGAAGAGCAGGGGGCTTGGAGGACAGCCCCCAGCGCATCTCCAGGCACTGCTTCAAATCACCAAAACTTGCACCCCCACACCAGCTCCAGCTGCCTGAGAGGAGGACACGGGGCTTTTGTTCCCCTCTGTAAGAGGGACAGAAACCCCTGCTGCAGCCTGATCACAGGGGTTTTGAGGGTTTTATTTAGTTATTAACAGCCCCTAGAGCACAGGGAACATTTGAAGCTTAGTAATAAAACACGTTAACCAGTTCCTAGTGCCACAAGACCACGAGCCTGGAGCAAAGTGCCACAAGACGTGCTCTCACCCACAGAGGAAGAGCTGCAAATGTGCACGAGAGGGAGATAAGCCGAGAGCCCACAGCAGCGCTAAGGGTGCCCACATTGGGGGACTTACAGGCCTTTAATTTAAGTAAGAAAGGCAAGGCTGGATGTTAAATACAGGTTGTTTTATCTGCTCTAAGAGTCTCTCATGCACCCGGACCCACAGCAGAGCAGCCAGGGTTACAGACCGCCCGCCCCTGTACGCTGTGTGTGGCCGCTGGTGGCAGTTTCAGCTGCCTGGGCTAAAATATTCAGCAGGGGATGGAAAGACTTCTTGGGGTGTGGAAACTCATTCTTTGCCTCACAGAAAGCACATTTTTTAGGAAGAGCCAGATTTCCCCAGCATATTTCTCCCAATAAGCAAAACCCACCTGGAAAGCAGGACTGGAACCCTGAATGCTATTCAGCAGAGACTGAATCCCAAAACACATCCATTGCTTCATCTTGTATCCAGGCTGGGGACACAGTGTCTAAGCATAGCTCAGGGATTATCCCATCCAACTGCCTCACTGATCTCAGCAATGCCAGTAACCCTGAAGCACGCCAACAATGCACACTTGATTGTAACAGCGGTGGTTTTCAAAGGGGATGTGCGTTCATGCCGTGGTGGGGCTGCCCTGCCAGTGCCCGGGTAGTCCTCTTATATCCTCTAGGACTAAAGAGCTTGCCTTGAAAAACTGCTGCATGTCATCATCTAAAGCACTCTTCATTCCACAATAAAATTATTCCACCCATATTAAAAGCCCTGAACAAGGCTAAGGGGACCTTGGAGTCTCCTCGGAGCCAAAGGAGAGAGGATGAACACCACACTTGTTTTTACGTAGGGCCTCACTCACCACAACCAGCCTCAAGAAGCTGCTGGAGCCACACAAGGAGACCCAGACACAGCTGCAGCCAACAGCCCCCTCCCAAAACCTCCCAGGGCTGCAGCTGGAGACCCAAGGAAAGGACGATGGTGCCCAGCAGGCTGGGGACTTTCCTGCTGGCCCTTTCAGCGTGGGAAAGCTGATGCAAAGAGCGCTCTGCCAAAAGGAAAGAAAAGAGTTGGTACCATCTGAAAAAGAGGATTGCTGGTTTTTATTAACCACTGAAGTAGACCCAGACACTCATTTATGAGCGGAAAGTAATGCGAGCAGCGGCTCCAGGCCAGAAGTTCTGTGGGGTGCACAGCCCAGGCCTCTGCTGAGCTGTCTCCACGTGGAGAAGGACACCCTTCTGGGAAGGGGGCACAGCAACACCCCCTCCAGCAAGAAAAGTTACCCGGCAGGACACAGGGAGCTGGGTGGCACTTGAGGAGCTGAGCACAGGCCCAGAGAAGTGACACACAGGAAAGGAGGAACACTTGCAGTCTAGTTGCAGTTCTTGGGCAGGCGATAGACACCTCCCGAGTAGATGAGTTGCTGGTCCCGCACCTTTTTCTGGAGGAACCCCTGCAGCTCTTGTGTATCAATTTCTGTGACCACTGGGCCTGTCATCACGAACATCTTCAGCATGCTGTGAATCCTCTCCAAGGAGAGGCTCTCGAGGTTGGTCAGCATTGCCTGGATGTACGTCCAAAACAGCTACAAGGGGACAGGCAAACAACAGTAAATCACAATCGCATTGGTGCCATGAAGAAAAGGAGTGCTTTAGTATCCCATATCCCAAAAACACAGCAGGGCTGTGGCTGGCAGTAAGTTCTGTTCTCAGCCATGAAGGCCTGGCCTTTAAACAGGAAATATCCAAGAAGAGCATCAGGTATCAGGACACGCAGCTAGAAGGCAGGATCTGGCCTGCAGCACATGCATGACCCTTAGTGGATAAACACAGGTAGGACACCTTCATGCTGCAAGGTGGCACAGCACACGTGCAACATTACACACAGGTACAAAAAGTGCTGGAAGTGTCCAGGGCCCCCACACAGACAAAGGTCCAGCCAATAGTGCTGGGTAAACCTTCTTAGCAGTCTAAGAGCAAATAAATACTGCTTGGGTAAATCCAAGTAATGTCAATTTTCAAATATGAAATCAAATCTCAGGCTACTACTTTTTTTTTTTTAACCGAATTAACACATTTACAAACATCCAAATGGTTGCCTGGCTCAGGCATTTTTCTGGAGTGAAGGCTGCTGTACAATACCTGCATCATCATTGTTAATTATGTTAATTATTTATCACTTCAAAAACCCCTCAAGCTGGACTTGGTCACTGTAGTGGAAAACGCAAACCCAAAGTGCAAGTCAAATCCATCATCCGAATCGGATCCCCAAAGCCAAAAGCACTGGATGTCTGCACAGGCACCCAAGACACACGGACAGGTACCTGCAGCTCTTCCTCCTTCTGGTCAGCCTGCGACGCCATGGCAGAGTCCCCCTCCTCGTCGCTGTCGATCAGAACAACCTTCTCCACCTGGTCCTTCTGCTCCTCCTCGATCACGGTGAAGGTGCCTGGGGGCTCTTCGCGCAGCACACCCTGCTGCAGCCACAGCGTCATCTTACGCTTCAGCGATGTCACGGGCACCTTGAGCACTTCACTCAGCTCCGTCAGCGTCCACGTACCTGCGGAGACCACCGCCGTCAGAGAGGAGCGCAGGGCACCTGCCCACCCTGCAGCACGCCAGGATTTAATCAGAGGATGGGGAAGGCTGGTGAGCCACGGCCAGGAGCAAGCAGCTATGTGCAGTGACTGCCTGAAAGCAGACTGGGTGCTGAGCTGTGACGCTTCTGGGTGCTGTCTCCCAGCAGAGCTGGAAACCCAGCCCTAGCTACAGTAGATCCAAGCCCAAAGCAGGTCTTCCTCCTTCTGCGAGACCTCTCATGCCCCACAGCCACCAGAGCAACGTGGCCTTTCCACCCACCCGTGGGTGATACGAGGAGTGCCTGCTGTGTCACTCACTCTTGGTCTGGAAGTGCAGGATGATGGCAGCATGCACAGGAGACACTGACAGGGAGAGGGTGCGATCGGCCAGCTCCACGTCCAAGTTCACCAGGCCCAGGTGGTACTTCCAGTTCAGGGTCCTCATGGCCTGGAAAAGGGGGAAGCAGCAGATCCTCCAGCCCCTCTGTTGCCATGGTGAGCTGATCTCTATTCACCTCCAAGAAATACAAAAGCTGCTCCCCTCCCCAGGAGTCTCCATCCCACCATCCATCCATTCCCCACACCCTCAAAGGAAACATCCTTGGCATAAGTTGTTGTCCCACCCTTGCCCAAGACCAAAGCCCCTCTCCTGCCTGAAAACCTCTGGTAGGGTCAGCACAAGTTGAGGAAATGCTGAAATTCCAACTGCACCACTCAGGACAAACTCTGACCAAAATATAAATACTCATGTGGGGCGGGATTTCCTCAGAAGAGAGGCAATCTCTTCTGATACCAATGTGAAAAGAGCATTGCTTGTTTTGAAGGCTGAAGATGCTCTCAAGTACCAGAGTCGAAAAAATAAAAAATAAAAACAAAATAAAAGGCCACTATTGTACCACCCCTAACTACTTTTTGCAGGCACAAGCATCAGTTGGCATCCACATCTGGCACACAGCTGCAGCAGCAGGAGGAGAGAAAATACAGGATCTAGAGCTAGGAGCCTCCCAGCCTCACGGCATGTACCACCTGGTATGTAACAAGTTCAAGAAAGGATACGGAAAACCAAGCCTCAAGTGGAGTCAGAGAACAATGGGATAGGCAAATGGAAACATCAGTGTGAGACACCAAATTGTGTTTGAGTTAGCTGCAAAGAACCATCTGTGCATGCACACAGACTCTACACTGGCATGACAAGCAGCCTTGAGTGATCCATGATCCAGAGGCGTGCTCTGCGCTCCACCAGGTGAGAAGCAAGGAATAAAGGTAAGACCACAGCTCTGGAAGTGACCTACATCTCTCCATAACTTCCAGACACATGCTCCTGCTTCCAATGCGTTGGCTAATTGCCAGGACCAAGTGCCGAGCTGCAAAGTGACCAAACCCACTTGCACCTAAATCACCTGTCACGGAGCTGAGGGACCATCCTGAAATGAATGAAACATCCCAGGAAAAAACACAGAGAGAAGACACAATGTTCACCTCGCTCTGGTCTGACACTGAATCTCCTGCAACAGGCTGGAAAGGAGACCATGCGAAAAGAGCTTCTTTTCAAGAGGACAAACAGAAAAGTGACAGGGTACTGAAGATGAGAGGTCCAGCATGGACAGGATGTGGCTCTTGTTACTATAGCAGTTATGCCAACAAGCTTAGACCAGACTCAGATGCCTAAGTCCTTCCACCTCACTGTCCATTTAACTAACACTGATTTGTCTTAGAAAACTCTCTGAACTTTTAGAAAACCCCATAAAGGCTACTAGTCAGGCACCCCATAAAGAGAGAAACCATTCTTTTCGAAATAGCTAAGCTACTGCAGCTTCTAATCCAGTTTCAAAGCTGAAGAGCTTTGGGATTCCACCATAACAGTGCAAGTGTTGTAGCAGCTACACCTTAATGGATGTTAAAGGGAACTTCGGAAAAGCTGTGCAAAACCATGCTATAAAGTGGAGGTAACAGCATAAACCTCTTTTAAGGAGGGTTAAGGATGGCTCACCTTTAATTTCTCATACTTCTTGGAATAGGCTTCCATGGCTTCCTTGACCTGCTCTGGAAGCTCTAGCTTCTCCTCTTTCAGCGGTGGCCAGAACTCACTTGACAGGATAACAGCAACGAGGCTGAAAGGCGGCCTCTCCTCCTCTGGGAGCTTCTCTTCCTCATCACGAATGTTGGCATTAATGCGTCTCGAGTCAGCCATATCCTGGAAAAGGCAAAGGAAGCTAAGGCAGCTCCTTCTCTTCCAAGTCAGTGCTAAACCTTAGGAAAGGAGAAGCTTAAACAGGGCACCTAACATTGTGTCCAGGAGATGATGGGGACATTGGAAAAGTCATCAACATTTGTGCCTACTAGCCACTAAGCCAGGCTACTAGATACTCAGAAACATGTGTGGGGAGGCTGGGGAAGGACTGACAACTCAACACTGCCCTACAGCGGAGCCCCTCCAGACTTGTCTTCTTCCCACTGTGCCCCCAGTGAATGAAACTCCATAGCCCCAACCCTGGAGGAGCTGGAATAGTCCAGCTCCTCAACAGCCAGAACCCTGCACTGCAAGAAGGGCAGGAGAAACAACAGCACCGGAGCAACCACCCCCGAGTCAATAATCCTACCCACAGGACTTGAAGAACAGACATTAGTGAACGCAATTCTGCCAATTCAGCCCCCTCACTGGGATTCCCATAACCCCATTTCCCTAAAAGACCCTTTTTGGGTCACTAAATCCCTCACCTTCACCAGTGAGCTCAAACACCCAGAACCTGAATTAACAACAACAAAATTACCTTTAACATGACTTCGCAATAGTGCATCTGAGCTTCACCAAACCGCAGCTTGAGCAGCTCCACGTTGCGGATTTCCCTGGCAAGAGAAACAAAGGATCAGACACGTTCCTCTGACAGGTTAGCCTGGCCTGGCCCCTATCCCTTGTGACACAGCCAAAAAAAAGGAGTCCCTGACATATGGGTGCTCTTCCTAGGAAGCCTCATAAGGCTTCTTGTCTGCAGAGGATGCCTCCCAGCATCTCAGTGAGGAACAGCCACTTGCTCTGTAGGCCAGCAGCTTTTTGAAGACCCTCCAACCCCTTTTGTTCGGACAAGCACAGCAGCAGGCCAGCCTCCCTGACTCCACAGTACAGCCCCAGCATTTGGCGAGCTACACGCAGGAGACTGCTCGTCGCAGACATGGCCCGCACTGGCTGCACGTCACGGAAAGGAAAACCACTGCAGCTGATGATTCAATAGACAAACCGGGTTGCGGCTGAGGTTTCCTGATGCTTCATCCCCTTTTTGTACCTTTACACTTTCTGCTGACCCAAAGCAGCCCCTGCAGGTTGTCAGAGCTACCAGAACATAAGGGATGGAGCTACGAGGGTGTCTGTGCTTCCAGTTTCCTACATTAGTGCAAGCCAAGGGCAACACTGAGCAGGAAGCAGCCAGTGAATAGGTGAGCACATGAAATTCTAGGTGCAAACCCGAAGCTGCAGGGAAGACAGAAAGATAATCCCGACTCCAGAAATGCCATTTTGTAGGACCAAGTCTGAAGTACAGTTTTGTCAGGTGATTTTACCTGGAAAGCCCTGGGGCTGGGCATTGGGACCTCACCTCTCAGCACTGTAGTTGAACTGATGGAGCAGCCGGTCTGCCAGAAGCGTGCGGTATTCGTTGATAAACAGGTCCTTGCTGCCATAGATGCTCACCAGCAGGCTGATGATGTCTGAGGACCGACGCTTGGAACTTGATTTCCCTAGGGAAATTCAGCAGACAACAGTGGGAGATTATCAAAGACCTGCCCCAGCACAGGTCAGCTCTAGAGGACTAATGAGTGACTCAGGACTACAGACAGCCACGGGAAGAGAGTGGGGTGCCTCGACTTCTGTCCTTGGCATCTAACCTGGATCTGCATCAACCGGGTCAGGAACCCAGTCCCCTGGTTCTGAGATGTCATCATCACTCTCCTGGCCATTCTCCAACGTCACAGGATCAGCTTTCGAGAGCTCATTTGCAAGATCACCAGAGCCCTCGGCATCCCCTGTAAGGCCGGCCACAATCTGCCGCACTGTGTCTTCCCGAGTCCTGCCGAAAGGCAAGAGAAACAGCAAATGAAGGGGAGGGTAGAGAAGAGGAATGCACAAGACTGCCCTGCAAGCCTCTTACCTGAGATACTTCCTGATGGGCTCGCAGGCAACCTCCAGAATAACCATGGAGGGGTCAAGCTCCCGCAAGGCTTTGATGGCTGAGATGTACAAAGTGATGATGTCTGATGTGTTGACACCTACAAGAGAGGGGCAGGGGGGCAGTTCAGAGTCCCAGAGCACAGACTAACAGTCTGGATGCAAGACAGGCTGCTCCAAGCCCTCTGTTAGATCTATGGAGCTGAAGGCAAAGGGCTTGCTGCCCTTCTGCCCTGTCCACAGGGATAGATCAGACCCATATGACTGAGAAACCAGTCCCAACCACAAACACAGGCTCAGAGACTACAATAAACCAGCTCAGCCCAGGCTGTGTGTTAACAGAGAAGCCTTTAACCGCTTGGATAAAAGCTAGAGTTCTAGGTCGGCTTCTCACTGTACCCCAAAAATGAGGCAAGAAGGGGCTGGGATGTAATCAGCTACTAGTGCCCAACACGGGGAGCACACGACGTGCAGAGCCTGGCTGCCTCTCGCTCAACAAACACAAAATGGGATGACAGCTCCCAGCAGATCCCCACTCATGACCAGGCTTCTTACAGTGTTGTGACATACACAGGGATGTAAAACCCACCAGGATGCAGAAGTCGCATTTCCAGAGCACTTTTTAGGGAGCTGAGCAGCTGCTGCCTCTGATTAGTCCTTTCCAGGCAGAACTTGAGGTCCTCCACAGCAGGCTTTGACTCTGGGAAATCTACAGACCAGGCAGTGATTAGAAACTGTGCCACGCTCCATGGGGAGGCAAGAGGAGATGGCATGGCACATCAGGAGGTGACAGATCTATCATGAATCCAAGCCCAGGAGTGAATGAACACTGAACGGGTCACGCCTACCTCGAATAATGCTGAAGAGCTCTTCAATGCGCATGCTGGCGTAGATGCGGTAGAAGAACCTCTGGACGTGGCACCGCCAGCGTTTCAAGGTGCTGCTAGCTTCTGGAGTGGAACGAGCCAAGGGACCATCCTGCAGGAAAACTCTGCTGAGCCAGCCAATCACTTTCTCAATCCACTGCAACGGAAGAGGGAGAGCAGAGAGCTGGTGAGCACAGCATCACCTCTAGCTGCTCTCCAAACACACCCTGGCTGGGGTTATAGCTGGGGAAAGCCTAGCTGGAAGAAGAGCTGACCCCCATGACCTACAGGATGTAGACTCCGCAGATTTCAGTGAGAAGATCAGGGGTGACTGAGGACTGTGCACAGGTGCTGGGCTCCAAAAAAAAAGGACAAGGTATATTCAAAAACTTGCAGACTATTCAATTCTTGCAAAATTCTGTTCTTTTCTATTCCACACTTGCGGAACTATTCTCTTTATGAGAATTTGAGTAAATTTCCCATCTCACCATCTTTGGCCCAGAATTTCTGTGCTTCCTGAAATCAATAAAGAACAAGCAAGCCACCTCAAAGACTCGCAGATATAGTCATACCAGCCAAACTCAGGCACTTGAGACAAGACCACAAATACCAACCTTGTCACTTAATTAAATCCTACAACCTGATCAAAGAGCATCAGGAGGCTAACTTTGTATATTGGAGATTTAGTTTTCTACAGAGAAATGTGCATTTGTCGTTATTTCGAATGTACTCAGCTACAATATCCAAATATTCAAAACAAATTGTTTTATTTTCTCTTTAGGGTAACAAAAGCATAACGCTACCTGAGGTAGTATTTGAGTATTAATAGTTACTAGATATTATTTTTTGATAACCAGATTTGGACAGCCTGAAACCAAAATGTCCAGATCTGTTTTGCTGATGTTAATTTTTAGTTATCTGTTTGACTGAGGGAATGCTGAAGACGTGAGGAATGCACAAGTTCTGCTAATAATTACAAGGCAGTACAAACCTGAGAAGTACTGAACACCTGGGCAGCAATTCTGGGCAAAACTGTAGAAAAGCTGATAAAGCATTCTGCTAAAGAACAAAAGGAAAGGACTGTAACTGATGCAGAGCAACTCAGTTTTAAGGAATACCATTATTATCAATCCAACCCATTTTTTATCCTGGGCGTTTGTCTTCTCTGAGTGTTCCTGTTATAACTGGATTATCAACTGACATTCCGGACTGCCTCTGACATGTCTGAGAAGGAGGTTTGCTCTTAGCACTTGTACATTTAGCAAGCTCTTTCTCAGTTTTCTCCTATTTAACCTTTAGCTAGCCAGGTTTGTGCCTTTTTTTCTTTAATGTCTCTTCCTAATGCTAACATCTTCTAATGTCCTGCAGCCAAACACACCGGCCTTTTCTGAAGACGTGGGAGCACGGGGACCTTCTGCAATGTGTGACAAGTGGAGCGCAGCTGCATTTTCCCTGGTGTCCTTAAACAGTCTCCAGGTCACCTGAAAGCATTTTACACTAGGGCCAAAAAAGAAAGTGTTGCGCAGCAACTACTGGGAAGAAAATTCCAAATCACTGCCGCTGTTTGCAGACAACAAAAAAGGCCAGCATGACAAACAGCGAGGAAACTGGGACAACCACGCAGAGCAGCCTGGTTCGCATGGCAACCTGACCTCACGCATTGTTCTTCAACGCAGGCAAACGCAAGGGCATGCACCAAGGAACAAAGAGTGCAGAGCAAGCCTGCAGAACAGAGCCCGTATCCCAGAAGAGGCATAACTCTGAGAAGAATTTTAAGGTCATACAGAGCAAATAACACAAACTCGGTTTAAGGTAGCAGCTGATAGAACTGGATAGATGCAAGGAAGGATTTTAATTCTGTATGCAGCCCACTGGAGAAATCAATACCAGAACACTATCTCCCATCCTTGCTTCCTGATTTAAAGGGATGCTGAAAAATTAGAAAGTGAAAAGAGCTGCACAAATTGAAGTTATGGGCCCACCTATACACAGGGAGGGCCTTCTACAGGTTAGGTGGCACTTCACGTTCACATAGATTGTAGAACAGAACCACAGAAATTCCCTCGTTAATAGGGACATCACCAGGTGAAATGTAGCGGTGTGCTATGCATAGGTCAGAGCAAACATTCTCCTGTAACATTAAATCAAAATGGAAAGTTTTAACCACTCCTCTTCTGCCTGGGATAGTGGAAGTCACAGCCCAGGAACAGACATTTTCAGGGAGAATCAGGAATTTCACCTGAGCAGCTACACCAGTAACAGGAGCAGCTCCACATCTCCAGAGCAAAGGCCCTGACTGCCCCCACGCCTTCCTCACCTCCTGGAACTCATTCAGGAAAGAGTGCTCATATTCGCCCCTGCATCTCTGCTCCATCCTCTCCTCGATCATCCTGTGCAAGATGGTTGTGACAGCATCGGCGCTCACTCTCTCCAGCAAATTCAACCGGCGGCTGCAGACACAGACAGAGACCTGTTTCAGAGTGACCAAAAGCGAAAGTACAAGCAAATAAAGAAAATCTAACTAACTGAAGGCACCGACCTCCCCGCTCTGAGAGCCTGCACAGATGTACTACATATATGATAGATGAAACTACTGCTATCCCATCTTATTCAGAAGCATTTTTTTCTAGCTATCAAAAGCTTTTTCATTTAGAGAAGTTTGCTTCTTTGGGACAGAAGGCCTTAAAAAAGACGGTGATATTCCCACAGCCAGTAAAAAGAACTTCAGTCTAAAGATCTGCTCCAGTTCAGCCACCAGCTAGCCAGCAGCCACAGAAACTCTGTGTGAAGTTTCCTAGGCGGTACTATGTCACTGCCTGCGTAACCCCATGCACAACTCCTCCAGTTTTCAGACACAACAAGACCTGCTGCTGCCACCCTCCCTGGACTATCTGCTCGTTCTGTGAGCAGCCCCAACACATAACGTACGTACAGAATGTCATTGAGCTGCTGAAACTGCTCCATGGCTTTGGGACACCAGCACTGCTCCCTCTTACTGCCGCAGCCTGCGCACACCTGGCTCTCCCCTCCGCCCTCCTCCGTATCACTCTCTTGCTCGTTCTCACTCATGCTGCTCTCACACTCGTTCATTCCTTCTTCTCCTTTCTTCCACTGCCGCATGTATATCCGGAAAGTGCGGCTATAGAACTGCTGGATCATTTCTTGGAAGGACTTTGTGGTGGAGAAAAAAAGGATAGCTTTGAACATGGTGTAGACCTTCTCTTGCAGCATCTGAGCGCCTGTCCCCAGCAGCAAGCCCGCCTTGGTCCATCTCTCCAGGAGCTCCAGGCTGTTTAGGTAGGGGTCCAGGCGGCACTTGAGAAGACAAAACGCGTCCAGGAGGAGTGAGGAGCACTGAGGCTCCTCCGCGGTGTTTTCATACTGGCCAATGCAGTTCCAGAACTCAGGAGCTATATTCGCCTGAAGGTCCGTCTGCAGCACCTCGATGAACCACTCTTCCACGATCGAGTGCAGGTCGTAACAGCGCAGCACCTCCAGGGCAGCCCGCAGGTCAGCATCCTTCAGCGGCCCCACAGGATCAGACCTTGGTGCTGCCTGGAAAGCAGAAGGGACAGCAAGTCAAGCACACTTCTGTAGGTAGATCTGTGGCAGAAGAGACCGCTTGGCCCTGAGGAGTGGAGACCAAATGCACGCAGGCTCTGCTGAACAGCACCAGGCCAGGGTCTCGGACCACTGCTGGAAGCCAACCATCCACCTCAGAGGCCCAATTCCCAAACGCCACCCACCGCGGTCCCCGTCGGCGGCTGCTGCAGGAGGCACAGGCTGGTGCCACGTGCCACCCCAAAACACAAGGCCCTGGAACAAAACCCCAAAACTGTCTTCCGCAGGGAGCAATCAGGCAGACAGCTGCAGCACCGAGGGAGGAAGCAGCGGTCTTTCTGGCCGCTTTTCCATCACACAGCTCGTCACGGAGGGCGTTTGGGCCATGGCACCTCATCACAGAGGGCTTTGGGGCCACGTCGAGAGAGCGAACAGAAAACCAGACCCGAAAGTAGAGGGGCCGGGGCCGGACCCCGGGACCCCCTCAGGCACCACGGCTCCCCCGGGTCTCCCCCGGTTCCCCCCGGCCCCAAGACGAGGGCGGCTGCGGCGTCCCCCCCGCGGCGCCCCGAGCCCTCGGCACCCCCCGGCCGCCCCCGGCCGCCCCCCGCTCACCAGCCCCAGGGCCGCGGGCGGCACCAGGGCGGTGCTGAGCTGGTGCCAGGCCGCCGAGAGCTCCTCGCCCGCCGGCGGCTCCATGCGGGCAGCGCCGCAGGAAGAGGCGGAGCGCGGCGGGGCCGTTGGCAGGGCCGGGCCGGGCCGGGAGCCGCGATGGGCGAGCCGGGCGCGGCGCTGCAGGGCTACAACGCGGCGCTGCTGGAGGGTGAGCGGGGCCGGGCGGGTGAGCGGGGCCGGGCCGGGCCGGGCCGGGTGCTGACGGGCCGGGCCGGGCCGGGCCGTGCCGGGCAGGGCTGGCGGAGCTGCGAGCCCGGCGGGAGGAGCTGAACGGGCGGATCCGGGAGGAGGAGGCGGAGCGCGGCCGGCTGCAGGCCCGGCTCGGGGCGCTGAGCCAGCGGCTGGCCCGCACCAACGAGAGCCTGGCCGGGCACCTGGCCGCACGGAGCGACCTGGACAGGAGCATCGCCGAAACGGAGGCGGCTTACGGCAAGGTACCGGGCCCGACACCCTGCCTGAGGGAGGAAAGGGGATTTGGGGCGGTCTGGGGGCTCTGCTGGGCTGCCCCCGGCTGAGCAGGGGCGGGGGAAGCCACAGCACGCTGTGAAAATAGAGGGAAATGGTCCCTGGGCCCCCGAACCCTGACAAAAGGCCCCCCTCACCAACACTGTCATCCGGGGAGAGGGGAAAGGAAAAGGAGGAAAGCAGACACGGCCAGAAGACCAGGAATCCAAGCAGGTAACAACAAACCGATGCCAGAACTGTTGGCCCCGCTCTTGCTGGCCTACGCTCTTTTTGCTTCACTTTCATGTAAACTCATCTTCTGTCTTTCTATTAGGCAGCATCTGCCATATCGTCATTGAAAGAGCAGGAATGTCAGAGCAGTAAGGGGGCAGGAGACAAGCGAACAGCACAAGGGCTGACCATCGCTGTCATTTCTGTTGTGGGATGGCTCAGTCCCTTCAGCTTTCCTGGATTTGTAACCTCTGTTGGGCAGGGACTGCTTCATTCCGCTGACAGGATAACAGCTGAGTTCGCTTTTAAAATAAAACTCCAATCAGCTTTTGAAAAAAGTAAAAGAATCTTTCCAGGTAGTTGCCTAAATTTTCCTTTTCCCCCCTTTTTTTGAATGCAACAACTGCTATAAGTGTTGAATCCTCTTATCTCCTCAGGCCAGTACCTTCTGGCCAGCCTTCCTGGCAGCAGCTGTTTTTCAGATGAAGCTGGAGCTGACTTCTCTGCCTGCTTCACGACCTGATGGTTTAGGGTGAAGGGGAGAACTCACATAGAAAATGTAACAGCTTAGAAATTTTGTTGTAAAGCTACACAAACAACAGCAAAGGTTCTAAAAGAAACCTCCCCTGAGATACAAGTCACAACCCCCTATCCTACAAACAAATTCATGTTTATTGAAATTAGAAGACAAAGTCACAGTAGGTAAAAAGCCAAGGTGGTTAGGAAAGGAAATGCAGACATCCTGCAAATAGAAACAAGTAAAAAAGTTCCTTTCCTGTGGATTTCCATCTCTTGTCTGTAATCATACTCCTTGCCTTTCCCCCAGCCCATGAGTCGCAGGACTCCGTCCCCATCCACCGCATTCTTCCATGGACACAGACGACAAGATCCCAACTTCTAGTGGCGTGTCGGCCTTCGGGGCACTTGCCTTCATCTCTTCTCTGACCACTTAATGATTTCCACAAGTTCACAGGAGTGTAAAAATGATCTTTGGGACTACAGCCCTGCTACAACATTTTGTTACAGTTGTCCACCATGTTACAACTTTACAACGGGGAGATGGACAGGCAACAAGATTTTCTAAGCCTAGCATAGCCTTGTATCCTAACGCACCACAAGTGCGAGTGCTAAATTATATAAAACATAAGCTAAAAACAGAAGAAAATGAATAAAAGTAGAAAGATTTAGTCTGACTTAAGGTCATTGTGGAGTTGAGTAACATCTTGAAGCAAGAAACCTAAAGTGTGCAGTTTTAATAGTAGAAGACAGTTGAAACGGTGTCTGAGTACAATTCTAATACTGATCTAAAAAGCCCAAGTGTCAGCATCTCTTAAAAACTAAAGTTTAGTCCACAGCCTGCTGCAGCAGGAAGTTCTCTGTCTCGTGTTCGAAGACAGATAAATTGCTTAAGTTATTTCTTATTCAAAAAATGGGCATAAACCAGAGAAATTCCTCCACGGATATTCCTGCAGTGAGATAGAATACCTAATTCTCAGCGGTGTATCATCCTAAGGGATGGAGAGTCCCTCTTGCTCCAAGATAGATCAGGTGAATTCAGAGAGAACTGTTTAGTTGATGTAAAAAAATAAGCTGTTTTTATTTCCTTCTTTCCCAGATTCTGGAGAGTTCTCAGACATTGCTAGATGTCCTGAAGGGAGAAATTGGGAGTGCTAGTAAAGCCAGTGAGCCGAAAAGCACTTCAAAACAAAAAGAAAAACTAACAAGTGGACAAAAGCATTCCTAAACTTGTTCTTCAGCCTGGCAAAGCCTGTTGGTCTGGGACAGCTGCTGTTCTGGTACAAGGATGCCACATTTAATAAAAGTGTTTGTTTGCAGGAGTACGTTTTCCTTTCAAATGCACTTTGGTATTAGTTAGAGGACTGCTAAATGTAATCCCCTCGTGCTAGGGATCAGGGTAGGTATCCTACAAAAATACCCTTTCTTTCGGGCACAGTGATACCAAAGCATATCAGAGGAGGTGACACATGAGCTAATGCTCCTGCCCTGAGCCAGCCTTCAGCTTGCTTTGCCAAGAACAAGCTAAGCATTCGTCTGGTACAGACAGGGATTAGCACGCAAAGTCGGGAAGTGCAAAGGCAGCACTCAGCGAGGTGCGAGTCACAGCCACAAGGCAGAGCGGGCAAACTGGGAGAGGGAATAGAGTGGTCAGCAGTACACCAGAGCACCATGGGCCCCTCTTGAGATGCACGCTGCGCTCTCGGGCCTCCACCGAGCCCGTCCTAACTAGAGAAGGTGCAGGCACAGAGCTCATTCACTGAGATCATCACGCAGAGTACCAGAGCAGCATTTCAGTCAGCTGAAGTCAGTGAAGCAACCTGGAGGATATTGTTCACTTTGATCCACAGCAGAATGAAGCCAGGACTAGTTCAAACAGCTTGTCCCTAACTTAAACTGCAAGCAGCTTTTGCTTCACCACTTGCAGTTTTGTTAGGCTGCAACTCTAGAGACAGGGCTGCTATAAGGCCGTGGCCTGAGCTTTCTGCAGTAAAAGATGCTCACTGGGACCTTTTCTACTAGAAAAAAAAGTGCAGAATGGTTTCCTCCCTGCTCACCTTTGGCCCTGTGTGTAGCTACTGGCTGTGGGCACTGCTCAGTGTTCACGTATCTGATAGCTTAGTTTTCCCTTAAATCACCAGCAGTCTTAGCATCTTGCTTTTTAAGTGTTTCATTACTGGGAAAAGACTTCAGCACATAGGATTCGCTGCTCTTTCCACTGTATTTCTGCCATTTCTAGATAATTTTGAAAGGACGAGTCTTAGAAGTGCAAGGAGAAGAAAAGTGCTCCTTGTACCTCCAGCCAACATTTAACAAAGTGGTATCTCATTCTTACGGATTATCTTTCCTGAAATACACAGGCACCCAGGGCAGATGAAGAGGAGAACAGGTAGAAGTAGGTATGGCCTAACATTTATCCTCAACTGTATTTTTCAGCAGAACAAACTTCCTCCTGCTGCTACAATATACACCAAAACGAGTGCAAGGCACACAAAACATTTTCAGTTCTTAGATCGGTGTCAGCTTGACTAGACATTCATTGTCTATATGTAATAGACAAACCAATAAAAGCATCAAATGTAAAAGATGCCAGCCGGGTCCTTTAGATAGAGCCACATGCTGGGGTACCACTCATTTCATCAAGCCCAAAGAGGCCATATCTATTCCAACCGCATCTCTTTTAATCTCAGAAGTACAAATCACATTAGCAGCAGTGTTCAGTCTTTTCCAGAGTGCAATTTTGACCCTGAGTTTACAGTAGTAAAGAATTTAAATGGAAGAGTCTAGCAGATTCCTTTGCATATTGGCTGCATTAAACATTTACAATGGAACTATAAAAACACTAGAAAAAAATCATATTCCTTGTTCAAGTTCTGCAGAAGAAAGGAGTGAAACAGCCCTTCTGTGCTTTGCATAGAGAAGCAGAGTGAGCATGGCAAGAAGCAAGTCTCCCCGCCAAGACAAATACATCTTGGACCTGGCCTCATTAGATTCTGGAACAAAACAAGAGGAACTGGCAAACAAGCACAATTAGCAATTATTAGAGACTGGACAGCAGAGGCAGTTACGGAGAGATCAAAGCTATGGCCAATGTTTGGGAATCTTCAAGAGGCTCAAGCCAAGCTAGCCTGGACGCTTCTTTACAGATCAGTGCAAAAGTGACACCTAAAACTAAAAGCATTTATTCCCCTTCCCACCCCTCACATTCAGCTTCCTTCACAAGAACTGACACATAAATTCCCTGACAGCTCAGGGAAACTAGACCCAGAAACATGTTGGGAACAAACCATGAACCTTCAACAGTTCTCCGAGCTGACACCCGCTGTCATCCCACTGTCATATCACAACCACAAGAGCTACCTGCCCAGATATTCCCAGGGCTCAACCTTCAGAACTGTTCTCTCGTTAGGGACCCCAGCGAGGAAGTGTTACAAAAGCTGTCCAGACCCCATACAGTGCTTGGATGAGCGGACTCGGGTAAGCACTAGGAGAATCTACATCCATCCTGTATTACAGATGGGTTCTTAAGAGGCTTGTCTAATCGACAGCTGATCTTGAACAAGGAATATATGCAAGGCCACAGGTAGAATAAATCATATGCCCTAAAAGTAGTAGTTAGGTCCCAGAATCCAGTGCAAATATCCTCCATAGACACCCAATGGCATCTAGTCCACCCTTGGCATCAGGATCCTATGAAAACTGTGATGAGGGAGGGACGCAGAAGCTTATTTCTGTGGTGCTTGCGTGGAGTCTCAGGAGGTGCACTGACGGGTTCTGTCCAGCAGCTGCTGCTGCAGGCTACAGGACGAAGCGATCAGAAGTACAGGGCAGGCTCACTGCTGAAGTCGGAGAGTCCGCCCTTCTCCGCTGGGGTGAGCTGTGGAGAAAGCAGAGTCGAAATGGAGGCCTCATCAAATCTAGAGCAAGCCAGTACCCACACCTCTGGGTGGTGAAGGCTGCATTGGCACCTTGCCCGGGGCTAACGCGCGCATTTAATTCCCCTCCAGAAGTGCCCTGCAGTACAAAGCGTGCCAACTGCCTTAAGACTTCCTCACACACAGGGAGAGGCAGGGCTGCTGGGGGCAGTGGAAGCTTGTGTTGATCTCTGCTTCCCCTGCCCAGGGAGACGTGCCACGCAGGTGTTCAGGGGAAGGCACGTCCTGTCCCACCCGCTGTCCAGACTAATCCGAGAGCCGGATAAGAGCGGGACAGGACAAAGCCGCAAGCTGCTTTGAGGTCTCACCATGACTTGGTTCCCATGGGAGTCAGCTTCCTTCAGGGGGGGTCTCTCGGAGGCAGGCATCTCCTCGTACTTCTGCTCCTGCCACTCGCTGAACTTCACAGAGTGCTTTGGGGTGTAGCTGGATAGATCTGCTGGAAGGACAAAGCTGACGTGAGCATTTCTCACCACCCCAAAAGGAAGAAGGGTCAGGATCCTGGCCAGGGACAGGACGGAAGCTGTCCCTCTGCAGGATGGGCAAGGAACTTGTTCCTTTTGCCGGTAAAAGCCCATGCCCTGCTCTCTCTAGGGGCTGCCAGCTCCCTAGCAGACATCATGGCACACCACGTACCCCTCTCAGTTAACCTGGCAAGGAGCATGAAGCATATTTTTAAGTTTTGGGCAACGCATAGCATCTTAGGCAAGAGAGGTCTGGGAGTTCCCTGATCTGGTTCAAGCCCTGTCCCTGCTAAGCCCCAGTTCTGCTGTCAGCTGGCAGAAGATCACTTCCATTAACATCTCCAGCTGCGCAGAGCGCCAAAATGGGCTGTAGGAAACATGGACAGTGTCAGACACCACCAATAACCCCACGATGCAAACGGAGCACCTCGCTCACCTGAGTTAGGTGTACTGGGATGCAAAGTGCTATTTGGGCGTGGAATGTGAAAGGTGCGAGACTTCTCCTCCTCCGTTTCAGAAGCGTGTCCTTCCTCTTCGTCCTCTTCTTCTGCCAGCGAGCTCTCTGATGGATACTCAAACATGGTCTGCAAACTTGTCTCATTGAAGGAGATCTTCATCTAGACAACAGCAAAGAAGAACTGTTACAAAGCAGCATCAGAAACCACTGATCCCCAGGTTTCTTCTGGCAAAGACCACCTCCCATCCCAGGGCTTTGCCCTCCAGTAAGGAAGCCATCACGTCTTCCCACGCCTCTCCCCGTATGCCTTGCTGAACCTCATAGCGCACTGACAGAAACCACAAAGGCAGATGGCCAAACAGATGGGACAGAGTCAGGAGGCTCAGAGGTGCTCCGGTGTTTTGCCCCAGCACACGCCTTGCCACCATCTAACACCGTGATGCCAGCGGCCAGGGAGCTGCCGGCATGTCCCTCAGGAGGACACTGACGAGGGGAGGAGAGCATCCTCATGTTGAAAAGGTGGCGTCTCTAACGCCTGCCGACTCCTTTGTGTACCCATGCTCTAGGCAATAGAAATACCAGTGACTAGGACCACGTTTTTGGGAGGGTATCATGGCAAAAAGCTATTCATGCTCTATAAAAAAAAATTAAACACCAGAAGTAAGAAGATGGAAGCAGCTAAAGGCAAAATGGTAACAGGAGGTATTAGAGAGTGAAAATACTGGACAAAGGGGAGGTCCTTAAGGTTCTGTTTCAAAAGCGACACATGGGATGATGTTTAAGGCCAGCCCTCGCTCTAAGAGCCTGCTTAGGATTTTAAATTCATCACGTGAATAACTGAGAAAGCACATTCTGAATTGGTTACAGGACTGTAATCATCATTAGGATGCTGCTTAAATAACCCTGGAATGAAGCAAGGAATTTCCACTGGGAACTGGGACTGCCTGGCTCCAACCTCCCTCTAACAGCCATCAGGAAGTGGGAGGCAGGGATCAGAGCCTCCTTCTCTCCTCCAGGCCAGCAAAACGGCTTCCTCAGCTTCCTGGCCAAGCCCAGGGAACCCCTTGGTGGCCTCTGAAGGACTTGCTCCAGTTTCTCAACATCTTCCCTGCAGTGGGAAGGCCAAACCCAGATGCAGTAACTCCAGATGTGGTCTTCCAAGTCCAAAGCAAAAGCTGAGGGCAGGGGTTGTTCACCTGCTGCTTTACCTGTCCTAATCATTACCTAGAGTCCTGCTTAGAAGATCTGGTTACAATTCATCATTCTTGAACAGGTGGAGATGAAATTCAGCCCGTTCACGCTAGCAGAAATAAAGGTCGAGAAAAAGCATAATGGCTCTTTGTAAGTGCACCAAGAAAATAAACACCAAGGCGCAGAGAAGAACTGCTGATGCCAGCATACAACACAGACAAACAAGGAGGATAAGCTTGCCAGGAATAACTTTAAGCCAAAAATAAGGAAGTATCTAGCCAACTTGGATCAAGGTTCAGGACCAGCTGCCTAAAAGGGTGCTGAGATCCCTTTACTTATAACTGCATTTAAAATTGAGCTAATAGGGTTATGAACAGAATTAAACAGACACAGTTGCTTGTGACAGGCAGTAGGAGCCGGACGATTCAGAAGATCTCTTCTGATCCTGTGTAATGACCAGTAGGAAGAAAGTACAGCACATCTGCCCCACGTGCCGTGTTTGCAGTTTCCCTCACGTGCAAAATACACAACAGGCCGAGAAACAGCACGCGGCCCTAAGCAGCTTTCAGGCAACCTCACACCAAGCGTGCCGCTCAGACACACATACTTCTTGCAACAGCAGCAACTCCTTCGCCTGGTACAACCCTGCTGCTGCCTTGTGCCCTGCTCAGGCCGAGCCCACGATTGCAGGGGTGGGAGCCTGCGGACACAGTGGAGCCGGCTGCCACGTTGTGCTGCTCTGCCCGAGCCCAGGATGCGCCCCGGGCACAGGCTGGCTCCTTTCCCCACACCCCAGGAGAAGGGGATGGAAACAGAGGGGGCAGCCAGCCGCCTCGCCCCGCTCCCTGCCCCGGCCGCTTTAGCTGTCCCCAGGTGACACGGGGCGCGATTACAGTTCAGAGAAAAAGGACTGCAGTAAAACAGCCCTGAAGATCAGAGCACCCTGGTTGCTGAGTTTCTCAGCCCTGCCGCTGCCCTAGATGCTCCCTGACCCGAGCCAGGCAGCGAGTGCTCACAATGTGGCCTCTGTGCTCCGGGGGCTGTGAGGACGGCCCTGCCCTGTGCTCCTGGAAGCTGCGGGGCCACCCCAGGACCAGGCACGGCACTGCCAGCACATGCTGCAGGGCAATGCATGGCTAAGCATGGCAAGCACAGGGGACAGGACAGATCAACCTGGTTTCTCTAATTCAAGCTTGGGAGACACAAGTAGGTTTTTCCTGGTTTTCTGCTAACAAAAGGAAATCTCTAAGAAAAATGACTTTGAGACCAATTTAGACCAAAGCTGTGCGTAGAGCAAGGGGAGAAAGCAGCCCCACCCAGGGAGCGAGGCCAGGGCAGGAGCAGGAAGCAGCAGCAGTCACCAGGAGATCCCTGGCAGCGCCCGAGGCCGCGTGCCACAGCCCAGCCCAAATCACAGCAGCCCTGCTTGGTTCGCCCGCGACCACGCAGGAGGCTCCGCGCTTGCCGTGTCCCTGCTGCTGAGGGGCCACGACGCTGTAGGAGGCAACGCTGAAGTTATTCAAAATGAAAGGCAATCGCTGCCTGCAGCAGTGCCAGCCGGACGCATCAGGGCCCGAGGGAGGGCTCGTACCCTGAGGGTTTGCTGCTTCAGCAAGCCCTCCCACTGAGGCAGCGCAGCCTGCAAGAAGGCTGACTCCAAGCACAAATTCACCACGGTGCAGCCCCCCCAGCACCTCGCTGGCCTGCCCCGTGCTGGCATCCCAACCCCTGCACCCAAAGGCGCGGCACCAAGGAGCAGGAAGGGCCCGGCGGCCGCCCCAAGGCTGCAGTAACGCTCTCGAGGACGCGCCCAGGCAAAGCAAACAGTGGGGGAACAACCGCCCGCTGGCACGGGGTCGGACTCCAGCACCACCGCCTTCCCCGCTCCTGCGCGCCGCCCCGGGGACACGCGTCCACCCCTGGCGGGAGAACCGAGGGGAAAGGGCCCCAGAACCAGACATGGCCCCGCGGAGAGCCGGCCGGGGCAGCGCAGAGCTGCTCAACGTAGCCAGGAAAAGATGGAGAAAGACTTATTAAGAGAAAACAGGAGGAAACGAAACGTGGTTATATGGCTGCCTCAAAATGCCTCTAAGCAGCAAGGAGCAGAGCTGGGCACTGTCAGAAACTGCATGTAAGGAGCACGGGCTGGGTTGGCCCCAGGAGCACCTAGAAATAAATAAACCAGAAACCCAGTAATGGTACAGTCAGCAGCCAGGCAGCCCCTTGCGAGACTGTGCAGACTTTTACAGAAACACAAAAGGTGACGGGGTCATTTTCTTTAGAAGAAAAATGCGTCCCAGAAGAGCCAAGCACGCTGGAGCCCCGTCGGAGGAGCCCGCTCGCGGCGTCTCGGCACGGCTCCCCCGCCTCTGCTGCGGCAGCAGCTGCCAGCTGCAGAAAGGACAAACTCTGCACCCTTCAGCTGTGGATGTTTGCAGGGATTAATCAGTATTTGTTCAACTGAATGCTTTGCGCAGAACCGTGTCGCATAACCAGAGTTCAACCCCACGCCGTGTATCTATACAGGAACAGTCCGGCCAGCCATCAGGGCCACGCTGGGAAGAACGAAGCAGGTTTTTCAGGGAATATCGTGCGGCTCAGCCACTAGGTTCTTGTTGCCATAGCAAAAATCATTTATTTATTTGCTAGGATTTGAGCAGTAATGAGTAATAGAGTACCCAGGAAAGGGAAGCCAGGGTAAACATTGCCCAACAAGCCTAAATCTGGGTAGTCATACGTGGCTTAGGAAAACAAGAAGGAAAAAATGGCAGACTTGCTTCAGGGGATGCTGTCACGACCCAGTCTGCACCCAGACCAACAGCAAAAGAGCCCCCAAGTGCAGAAACAGATTAGAAATAAAAATAGCCAATTTACAGAAACGTGCTACACGAACAACAAAGGTTGGCAGACACCAAGGTGGGAAAGTGTGCGCGACTCTGCAGCTGATGAAAGGGCACACGCACCCGATGGCTTCTCACAACCCACGGATATCAGAGTAAATCTCCGCAGCAAACCACGGGGCTAATCTGCATCATTAGCTCCAGAAGCAAATTCTTTCTTGTGGCTTTTCTCCACCCATTAGCACACTCACTTCTTGGCAGGTGTGGCAGAGCCAAAGCAATGTCAGTGCAGGGTGTTTTACACCTTGTGAAGTCTTCAGAAATTGATATCCTTGTCTTAAAACAGAAGAAATTTGTTCTAGGCATTAAAAGGAAAAAAAAAAAATCACCCTTTTCTTTAAGCACATTCCAGTGTGGACTCATCTGACGCAGGGACCATGATAGGGCAGTGGCTGCTGCATGGTGACAGGAGGGACATGGCAATTTTTCAGTGATGCGGAGATGCTACCCGAATATTCATGAGACACCAACACTTGCATAGCATCAGGGATCAAGAGCTTTTCAGGTACTAACTTCCCCCTAACCATTCTCTCTCTGAGCAACATGATCCTGAAATGACAGGATTAGGAACTGCACTGTCTCCTACAGCCCTAGGACGTGCACGGGCTGCCAACAAGCTGCTGGGTGTGATTTATGGCAGCTGGTTTAGCAGCTTTTCACGCCTGGTCAACCAAATGCCTCCTCCTTTCTCAGCAACACCAGCAGGAGGGTTTCGGTTGATACCTGCTGGGAGCATGGACAATTCAGCGTGATTACAAAAGAGTGAGTGACTGAAACCTCAAACAGGCATGAATAAAATCAGTGTTTTGAAGAAAAAAATCACCTTGCACTTCTGTATAGCCTTACATTGAGTTTTGTTTGACTGCACCTTCAAACGTTTGTTTGACTACACTGGTAGTCAGAGATTTGGCCGATGATACGAGCACAGGACATCGCTCCAGAGACCTGAGGCTGCAACAGCAGACAGCTGGGCGTGCATCAGGAGGCCTGCCAATATGCTGCACCCCACAGAGATCCACAAGAGCTGTCACCAGCAAGGCAGCAAAGCTCCTGACACACCAAGACCCATTCAGCAGGCTGGCTTGGGCAGCAGGGCCGTAACGCGGAACATCCTCCAAGCTCCGTGCTGCCGTGGGGGGCGCTGGGCAAGTACAAATAACTGCCTGTGAGTACAGAGGGTAGAAGCAGACAGTGGACAGAGATCCCCAAAGGGTTTTCCCTGGACTTTCCATCTGATCCAGCCTCAGCATTCGCACAGATCAGCAAATTTAGCAGGATGTGGCGGTGTCCCAAAGCCGCACCCTCTGCAGGGGCTTTCATCGTGACCTGCACTTGGTGATCTCCCACCTGATGCACTTTTCTCTCTACAACTTTTAGATAAAGGATCTTTGGGAAGACTAGCCATTTCACATGAGTTAGTGATGAGCTTATCGACGTGCCTGTACGCGACCTGAAACCGGGTTACGTGTCAGCTCAAGTTGTTGAATAACTCCAGGCACAAAATCTACGCATGGCAGCCTGGAACAGTACCCCAGGGGCTGCAACGTACAGGCCAGCTTTGCAGTAGCATCAGCATATTAAAAACGCATTGGCTGTCATTTAGGAGAAGATAAGGAGCTTTTGTACATCTAAAACCTTTCCTTGACACAAGAAGAAAGGTTTTTGCCTTGACGGATATGCCTAAGAATGGAGGAGATGCAAGATTTGGTTCCTCTATCCGATTAACCCCATACCGCTATGGCTGGCGCACCCTAAACACGCTCAAAAATTGTAGATCGTTCTGTTCTGCCACTCTGTACAAAACCAAAGAGCTCTGTTGGCTGCTCCACCTGAGGTTCACTTGATCATGCTTTTCTGAGAAGTGTTTTCTAAGAGCAACACTGAGTTCTCCTCGACGATTAACTGCATAACAGAGCTAGTTACTGAATAGAGATAGAAACACTAAAGATTTACAGCAGTAGCACATCAAGGCAGTGCTGTGTTGCTGGCAAAGGAGAGATTGCCTCCAGGACTGCATCCCAGCTCCCAAACCACAGGGCAAAACAGGAAAGTCTCCATTTACAAGGCAACCCACAAAGCCAGCTCTGTGTAATCAATATGCTGAAGCACATGGTAGATAGGAGCAATGCATGGAGATTCGAAATATTAAACTCCTTGTACAAGACACAGGGAAGTTTCAAATTCCTGATGAGAAGGGACAGGGTAGGGACAGTCCCGGAGAGCATCGCAGGGCAGACAGCTCTTGGTTAACTCTTCCCTCGGGTCAGCCAAGAAGAGCTCCCAGCGCCCAACCACCGGCTGGGCAGCCGTGTCCAAGCCTGACGTGGCACAAAGCAGCCATTCACCAAAGGACCCCTTCATTCCTTCGCACATCTGCAGGCAGAGGAGCCAGAGCCCTCGACAGCTTAACAAGCAATTCAGCTATTACTTAGCCCGTAAGAATCGGGCAACTCTCTCTACATATACGGCACAGGTCTCGTCTGAATGCACAAAGAGAGCAGGCACTAACACGATACAATCGGTGCCAAGACTTGGTGTCTTCACGAGCGCCATGCGAGAGGCACACAGCAGAGGATCCTGCTCCAGAGGCAGCTCCGAGGCGATGCAGACAGCCCTGTGGCTACAAAGCAGGGCAGTGTCGGGAGAGGCCGCCCACAAACATTTCTGTGCAGCCCAGCCTGACCAGCGCGGTCCGAACAAACGCTTCTGTTTCGGGGGAAGTGAACCTTCTCCAGCTGGAATGGGTCAGAGGGAGCATCATTTTCCAGGAATACAGGGAAGTCGGGAACAGAAGTAATTCCCACCCTTGCAAGGAGCTTATTCCAGACTTCAGGGCCCAAAGGCTTGATGTATATGCTGCACGTCAGAGTTCACACCTCTCTTGCCCTCTGTCTGTACTACAACATGCAAAAGACACTTCCTGGAAGAGAAATGACTAAGTGCAGCAAGTTCACCGTGGGGCTTACAGATGTGTCCTCACACCTGTGTTTTCACTAGCTGCAAGCTATGCAATTTCCCTAAGCACACAAGCGTTTTGCTCTCATACTGTCTTTGAGATGTTTTCCTTCAGCTTACTCATAGTCCATCAGATGCTGGTGAAACAGCAGATCCCTGCCAAATTCCCAGGATCAGCTGAAGGGCACTTCTCAGAAAACTTCAGCGCAGAGTTCCTTCAGTCCAGATCTTCCCAGGATGTTTACAGAAATATCTCAATATGATACAGACACTTCACATGACTTCCTACACAAACCATCCAGACGGAGATAACGCGACAGCCTCACGGCATACCCAGACCCACTGCGGTCACTGGAAGAGCCTGGCGTTGGAACTGGCTTTACGATGGCACAGGTTTTCCTCAGCAGATGAGTGCTGAAGCTGGGCAGCTGCACAACCCTGGGGTGCCCAGAGGTGGAGGAGATGCTGCTGCAGCTCCTACTGGGATTTGCTTTACTGCCACAGAGCCTGGAAACTTGGTGTTTTCTTTTCTGCAGCCGCTTCCCACACAGCAGCCGACAAGCAGGACTTCTCCCCTAGTCGGTCTGAGCATGTGCTCCCTACCCTTTCTCAGGAACACCATGACCACATGCTGGAAAAAACAGAGTGCGTGGGGGGAACCCAAACCCAAGACAAGCTGAATACTTGAGATAGAGGGAAATTACAAACTATCTCCCATCTGGTCCATAGATTGAGGAAACTGATTAAGATAACGTTAGCCGTAATCCGCAGGATCAGAACTCAGAGCGCAAAGCACTCCAAATCTCCTCTTGAGCTCTGGGGCCAGGCTAAGCCCTGGGCACGTCCTACCCAGCTTCAAAGGCAGGCTCCTCTCTTATTTGCGTAAGAGTTTCTATTTTAGCTCTTCGGTCCCATTCATCAGGCTGCGGGCAGTGGCAGAAGATGGGAGGAAGAGCACTGCAGGAATTTGGGAGCAGCTCAGGCTGTTGCTGCTGCATGGGGCGAAGCCTGGGAGTGGCAAGGCCACAGAGAACCTCAAGTTGCAGAAACTTTCCCACTACTGAGAGGAGATAAACATGACTCATCTGCTCTGCCAGTGCTTTGGTACAACACGGTACCAGCACTTGAAGGAGCTGGCAGGCAGCAAGGAAACAGAAAAAACAACATACCTCCCCACCGATGTCCTCAGGTCCAGCTTGTGAGGTGGTTTAGACTACAACCACAGCGAGATCCTGGTTTCTACAGTCTTCAGCCATCACCATCATAGTCTAAAATCAGCAGAATTAGAAAAGGGCAGGGAAGTAGCACTGTCCTGGTGTCCTGCTCAGATCTCACCGCTGCTGGAAACCATCTCCATGGGGGAGGGACCAAGTCTGATCACCCGAGACATGTATTTTCTGAGCAGCACTTGTGACTGCTGACCTCATTTGCCAAAAATTCAATACATTCATGTCAGATACATACTGCAGTCCCTCCTTAAAGGCAGCAGATGTATTTCCATGACAAAGTGCAGTCACAAGACAGAAAATGGCAAGGTACAGGCTCTCCAAGTAGTTCAATAAAACAAATCTTCAACCTGAGCCCTCCAGAACACAGAGAGGGAATCTGCCAGGTTTTTGCAGACAGATTTCTGCTTCCACCACCGGGCTAATTTACTTGTGCTATACCTTGCAAAAAATACTGCAGGCAGTCACCGGTACTGAGATTCCACACTGCACAGACCTGCTCCAAACAGGTTTGGGCAACAGCTTGAAGTGTTCATCCCTGCCAGCATCTTGAGCCTACATCTGGTTCTCACAGGAGCCCATCTCCAGCAGAAGTGAGCAGATGGAAAGCTACAGAGCAAGAAGTTCAGCAGGTTAGACCAACAAAACTGCTGCCCAATCCTGCCCATGCTGAAAAGCTGAGGGGTGTTTACAGTAGTTTTTCAACAGACATTAAAGTGGGCATTTGCAAGCCACGTTCAAGCTTTAAGCTGCTCAAAATGTTAGAAAATTGACTGTGCTAAAGTGGACATAAACTGGGAAACTCCATCTTCAAAGACAATTTGCAGAGAAGCAGGGAGGCGTTAGGTTCCAGCTGTTTGGATCCCACTAACCCTGTTCTTGTAAGCCCTATCGATACAAAGCTACAGCTCACCTTCCAGCAGTCAGCAAACTGCCAGCCGACAAGCAAAAAACATTAACACCATCACCAATCTGATGCCTGTTGGCTCTCAAGCCCTGTTACTTACAGCATTTGGGTTGCCTGGCTTAGAAGTCACCTTTCCTGCAGGGTCCTCGACAGGTACCAAAGTCCTGGAGAGGGCAAACTGTGACAGGGGATGCACTGGAGGAGTGACAAGACCTAAGGAAGGAGCAGAGTCTGGGCAACTTCTGTACACACGGGACCTTCACGGCAGAGTCCAAGCTCCGTCGGGCTGAGAGCGTCCTGAGGACCGACAACCACCCCTCAGCACCCCACTGGCTCGGCAGCTGGTAGTCCCTCCCGATCGCTCGCTCCGACATGCCAGTCACATGTTCTACAGAAACTCAGATTTCTATCATGCCGACAACCCTACGTACATTATTTTGACAGGTAACCAAACAAAGATTGGTTCTCGTTAGCTCATCCAAGCCAGATTTTATCCGCTGAGATCCAACAGACCCACATCCTGCAGCAAAGCCTTCCCTTCCTCCCGGGGCTGCCGTGCTCCCCGGGGACTGCTGCCAGGCTGAGATTTCTTTATTTCTTCTGTGATAACAGAGGATGAAGACAAGCGCTGAACAGAGGTCACCAGCCGCGCTCTGCATCCTCTCTCCCATCCCCTGTTTAGAACAAGGGTCAGCAGGTCTCCTTCCACCCCGCGCACGTATCCTGTCCTCACCGTCAGAGCTCAGCCAGCCTCTTCCAGCGACCACCCAGCGCTCCCCTTGAAACCAAACATATCCGTTCAGGGCAGCGAACGTTCGCTTGGCTTTCCAACTGAAGCCACACCTCTCGCTGTACCTGAACCACATTGCGAGGTCTCTTCGAATGGCCATGGAGCTGAAGGGCCTTGCCGTGGCTGCAGGACAAGAGCTCAAACCCCCTGCCTGTACGGGCAGCCCGCTCCCCACTACGAGCACCGCCAGGGCTCTGCCCTCCTCCTGCACGTCTCGGCCATGGCCCATCTCACACAACCCCATGTTCACCACCACAGCCCTCGGGGAATGCCTGTCCCACCACGGCAACTCAAGTTGCCTGAACAGAAGAGCTGGGAAAACTATTTTGCCCCCTAACACCGCCACAGCATTTCTCTCTCCCCTTCATCAGCTCCGTATCTAGCTGGGGATGACAGCTCCAGCCCCAAAGCAAACAGCTACTTCACATGCTTGAAGCGCCTGGAAGGAGCAATAAAGCTGTTTTCCAAAAGACCTTGAGCACCAGCTGCAAGAAGGCAGCGTCCTTCAGGCCGCAGCCAAGCCACGAGCAGGACTTGGCCCTGCAACAGCCACCGTGCCCCCGAGAGCCGGGGCTGGAGCTGCCGGCACGCAGCCCCCCGCAGCGCTCAACCCGCTCCTGCCCGGCCCCGACACACCAAAACACCCCCAGGGACATGGACAGAGCCAGCCCCACGTCGCTGGCACCTTGGTGGCCACACAAGGGGACGGGATGGCACACCGGGAGGCTGAATTTCAGCATTTGAAGAAAAACAGAGCTTGAGTTCCCCAGAAGCATCAGCGTCCCTGCTCACACACCACCGGCCCCGACGCCTGCCCACCCCCAGGAGCGTGGCACTCCCAGGCCAATGTTTGCTTTGCCCCGATTCCTCCCACGCACCAGCAAGTGGATGAAGATTTTCAAGTAACCGAAGTCTCACTGAACGCTGCTTTGCTGGCACACACAGACCCGCCAGCAAAGCCCCGGCCGGGTTCAGACGCGAAGCTGCTGAGGCAGGAGGCGGCTGTGCCCGGGGAGAGCGGCCCCGGAAGGCCCTGGGGCACCGCGTGCCACAGCCAGCAGCAGGAGAGACGTCGGTTTTACCAAACTACGGCTTCCAGCTCGCAGAAGGGTTTGCTTCTGCCCAATCCAGGCCGAAACCAAGTTTCTGCAAACCCCGGCGTATCTTTAAACAGAACCCTTGGTTTTGGCTGGTTGCCTTGACGACACAGCAATCTCTTGGGAAGAAACCAAGGAATGCGGTCTAATACAAGCTCCTTCCTTTTCAGGCATCAACACGCAGCCTGATTATCCAGAGTAAAAGCCACAAACATCCTCTAGGCTACGAGTAAACAGAAATCTTTCCATTTGCTACAGCATCTTCTAAGTCCTGGCTACAAAGTCAAACAACATCCCACGCTTGCCACCTCTAGCGAGGGGAAATGAACAGAGAGAAAACCCGGTGCTTCTCCCACTGCATCGCCACGTTTTACCCAGAAACTTAAGTCTCTTTACAGCTTCTCCTTTAGGCCGGACCTTATTTACTAAAGGGCTTACCCATTTATTTCAGCCTCGAACTCTGCAGCGTAACAGGCAGTTCGCTCCTTGCCTTTAATCTCTCTTTTACCAGAAGGCAGCTCTTTACGCGAGCTCTCCCGCAGGACAGCCCCTGCACACAAGTCAGTACTCACCGCGCTTCATCTTCAAAACGCCTGCGGCGGGGCACAGTTAATGCTATTATGCCGATAAGAACAGAGGCAGAGAAGCTCCGTGACCCGCCCGACACCACACAAATCCAACACACGGCAGACAACACAGCTGTCAACCCACTGCAAAGGATCACGCGGCATTTCAGGCTGGGGAAGGACCCCTCGAGGTCTCTGTCCCAAAGCCGTGCTCCAGGCAGGCCCAGCCAGACCAGGCTGCTCAGGGCTGGCCCAGCCACGACTCAGGTAGCCCCGAGGACGGAGATGCCACTGCTTCTCTGGGTTCTGTTGCCGCGTTTGTCTGCCCTTAAACAATTCCATCGCTGCACCAGCCTTGTCCTCATCTCTCTCCCTCCTTCCTGTAATATTTAAGGATGGCTTCCACTGCACAATATTTAACGGGTTTTGTTTACTTGAGGCTTAATTTTCTTACAAGCAAGACTACTTGCTGCGCCAGCAGCAGCATCCTGCACAAAGCAATCAGCCCCTCTGGCAGCATCACGAGTTGGGCATATCTCAGAGTTTGCCCTGCAGGGTTTCCTCTGTATTTTCTGCTCCATCCTCAGAGTACCCGTAACTGTAACACATCTTGATATTTTCACAGTTTATACCATGCATGTCACACAGGATTTGGTGTAAATCCTACTGATGCCCCAAACTGAACAGAGCAGAGCCAAGAAAACAGCCGGAACCAGTGGCACCGTGGAGGTGTTTAGGAAGCAGAACAGCTCCAGCCTGATTAAGAACTTGCCTGCAGGAGACAATGAAAAACTGCAGTAGCACTTAGCGAAAATCCACACCTGTGCAGATTTGCCTATTCTGATGCCTGGCTCTCATGCTTCAGATTTGCCACCTGCCTTAATCATGATCAGATTAATACACACAGTGTGCTCCTATGAAGGAACTTAAAAACATTAAGCCAAGAGAAACAGCACTTGCTGCCTCATTTCCAAATGAGATGCATCCTATTCAAAGGGTTTCCTTGAATTATAATGCTCAGTGCCTCAGGCACCCATGTGGATTCAGTCCATCAAATATTTAGTCGAATTTAGGTAACGGAATGTCAAACAACACTTCCCGCTATGGAGAAACATGTCACGCCGCAAGCCTAGAAATCGGGATTTGTAATGACACGATGCCTATGCTGCCTGTCACCACGGTGTGCTGCTTTCTGAGCAGAACGATTCACGCCTACTTCTTCAGTTCAGCAAAATAACCCGCTCTTTCTACATGCCTGTGTCACATCCAGACACATTTCATCCTGCCACACAAAGATTAATTCCCAATTTAAGGCTCCCAAGGATCTAAACTAGATCCCAAGCACTGAGAAAACCTGGCATTTCCTTCAAAGAAACTTGGAGCACTTGAAGTCTCCTGGCTCTTCAGAGATGAGCAGCAACTGCACATGAGCAGACAGGTGGTATAATCATATCAAGAGGAGCTAAGTTGTTGCTGATCTCTTTCTGCCTAATAGAGACCTAATTCTTGAGCCTCTATCAATAGATCACTAATCTGGGGAAGACGCCAACGTCACACTGCCCGTTGCACTCTGTAACCAGGCAGTGATCAGAGGGACCTCAACGCATGAGCAAAAACAGAGTGAGGGACAGTCTGCAGCCATTCAAACCATGCAGCTCATCTCAATTTTCTAAATACCACAAATACCTCCCTTTCCGTTATCATACCTCCAAGAAGCAATGGTAGGCAGCCCTGTGGTTATCACAGGTGATATCCCACTCCGACCTACTCAGTGGGACAACACCAACCCCGCTCCCCACAGGCACGCCTTTGGCTCTCAAAAGGAGCAGAGCACGAAGCTTGCTGCTCATCTCCCCACCCAGCAGCTCACAGGACTGCTTGAGATACAAACAAAGCACTTGCCAAAAGCCAAGCCAAAAGCAGTAGGAAGCTACTTTTGGCCTCCCTGTTCAGAGCAGAGGCACCCAAGGCAGTTACCTTCTTGCGGCGAGAGCCTGTCTTGCTCATGCAGGACCTCTCCAGGGACAGGTACCCACCGATCACTTCGATCTCGTTGACGGTGGGGTAACGCTTTTTATGGGACAACCCCGCCTGGGGCCCATCAGCGTTCTCCACAGCTTTGCCCTTTCCTTTGCTTTCCTCCTCCTCCTCCTCTTCCTCCCGCTGAGGCCTTCCACCAGCATCAGTAAGAGTCTGTGGCCCCGAGGCAACAGGCTTCCTTTTGGGCACGACAGTGAAGGTGTTGCCTCCCCTCTGATGGAGGCCAGGGGAGGCAGAGTGAGGTCTGTAGAGGGGCACAGAGGAAAACTCCATCTCCAGGTCAGGGCCAGCTCCCCCAGGCTGATCCGCCAAGTTCCCCGTCCTCGTGGCCAAGTTGACCCTGGGGGAGACCTCCCCGCTGTCTGGCTCCACAATGTCATCGATGTAAGTCACAGGTACCAACGGATCCAGAGGCGCCGGCAGGGAAGCGACAGGCTCTTCCTGCTCCGGAGCGGAAACCCTCGGGGGCTCTTTCTGTACCTTCTGCTGCGAGGACAGCGGCGGCCTCGCTCCCGTGCTCTGTGCCACAGGCAGAGCCGGGCCGCCCTCCCGTCGGGGCACGAAGACGAAGGAGTTGCGCGAATTCAGGCGCAGTTTGGCCAGGGCCTGCGCTTGCAGGTCATGGGCAGGGATGGCAGCCAAGTCAGGCTTGGGGGCCGGGAGGATCTCAAAGGAGCCCCCAGCCCGGGGGGCAGACGCAGAGAGCGGCTGGGTGGCACTGGGGGCCAGACTGGCACTGGGTGGAGGCGACACAGCCGCTTCGGCCTCCTCCGGCTTTGGCCTCCTGGCGTTGGCAGCGCTGGTGGATGGCACTGTCGGCCCCTTGGGCGGCACGCTCCGGCCGGAGGGCTCAGGAACACGGTCGATGGGCTTGGGGACACGGCCGATGGGCTCAGGAACATGGTCGATGGGCTTGGGGACACGGCCGGGAGGCTCAGGGACACGGCTGATGGGCTCAGGGACACGGTCGATGGGCTTGGGGACACGGCCGGGAGGCTCAGGGACACGGTCGATGGGCTTGGGGACACGGCTGATGGGCTCAGGAACACGGTCGATGGGCTTGGGGACACAGCCAGGGGGCTCGGGGACATGGCCAGCAGGCTCGGGGACACGGCCGGCGGGGGGCAGACCCCGCGGGGTCACGGTGAAGGAGTTGGAGCCAATCTTGTGGAGGAAGCAGTTGGCCTGGGGAGTTGCGGCCTTGGGGACACCCAGCGGTGCCTGGGGAGGGAGTGGGACCGCCTGGGGGGCCACAGCCCTGGGGGAGACCGGGACCGCCTGGGGGGCCACAGCCCTGGGGGAGACCGGGGCTGCCAGGGGAGCCGGGGGCTGGGGGACGGCAGCCCGGGGGGACGCCGGGGGCTGGGGGGGCGCCGGCAGCGGCTGGGGGGCGGCGGCCCGGGGGGAGGTCGGCAAGGGCAGGGGGGAGCCCGGTGCCGCCGGCAGGGGTCCCGGTCCCGTCTTCGGGGCCGAGGCGCGGGGGGAGCCCGGCCCCGCCTTCGGGGGAGCCGCGGCCCGGGGGGAGCCCGGCACCGGCGGCGGGGAAACCGGCCCGGCCCGGGGGGTGGCGGCGGCGGCGGCGGGCCCGGGCAGCGCCTCCCCGCCCCGGCGGCGGCGGCCCCGCGGTCGCTGCCCGAACTTCTCCAGGAGGCGGCTGACGGTGCCCGGCTCGGCCGCCTCGGGCGGCTCGGCCGCCTCGTAGATGAAGACCTGCTCGGCGCGGATCTCGGCGAGCGCGGCGCCCTGGCGGGCCAGCAGCTCCCGCAGCGGGTCCGGGCGGGGAGGCGGGGAGGCGGCGGCCGGCTCCCGGCGGCGTCCCGGCAGCGAGTCCCCGTCGGCGAAGCAGGAGGCGGCGGCGGCGTCGGGCTGCGACTCGATGATGAGGATGTTGTCGGCGCGGATGGTGCGGATGCCCGGCACGGCGCTGTACAGCTCCAGCAGCTGCTGCAGCGGCCGCGCCGCCTCGGGGCCGTGCCCGGGCAGCCCCTGCCGCAGCCGCCGCCGCTCGCTCTCCAGCCGCATGAAGGGGTTCTCCCGGAGCGGGCCCAGGCTCTCGGCCACCACCAGCCGCTCGCCCATCGCCGCCGCCGCCGTCGAGCCCCGCGCCGCCGGCCCGGCCGGGGGCTCCGTCTCGCCGCCGGCCGCCCCGGCCAGCTTGGCCCGCTTGCGCTCCAGGATCTCCCGTTTCCAGGCGGGCTGAGCCCGCGGCCCGGCCCCGAGCGGCGGCGGCGGCTCGGCGCTGCTCATGGCGGCGGCACAGGGGGCACTGCCGCGCCGCGGCCGCCGCCTCCGCCCGCCGCACCTGGGCAGGCCCCGCCGCCGGCCGCGGAGCCGCCCCCGGGGCCGCCCTCGGCGGGGCGGAGCGGGGCGGGCGGCCCCGAGGGCGGGGAGGGCGCCATGACGGGGAGCGGGCAGGGCCGCGCCCTGAGGGCCCTGCGGCACCCCCGAGTGTCAGGGCCGGGTTCACGCAAATCCGGTTTCGTACTAAACCCGGCGGGGGTATCACAGCCGTGCGGGCCCCCACGCGGAGAGGGGGCCGCAGGAGCCCCGCGGGAGGGAACCGACGGGGCCCGCACGAGCTGTGGTGTGGCCGTGGCATCATGGAGATGGAGAGCCCAAGAGTCGGGGCTATGCGACCCCCAAGCCATCCAACAAGACTGTGGCCCCACCAAGTGGGTCTCTGTTGGCCCCAAGCTTTGTTTTCAGGAAAGCAGTGTGCCCTGCTCAGAGGGGAAGGGGGCTCGGCTGGCTCAGCTCCCCTGGGGCCGGCACCCAGCCGAGGTCTCTGCCCACCAAAGCCTCGCACCAGCTCACGAGGGGACGGCCAGTGGGGCCACAGGGGTGCCAGCATGGTCTTCCCCTCAGCAAGTGCCATAGCTGTCTTGCCCCCAGGCACTGGCTGTCTGACAGGAACTACAGTGACTAACCCTACAAAAAAAAAAAAAAAGAAAAGAAAAGAAAATCTGTTATTTTTTACCCCTCGTTTAGCAGCCTGGACAGGCCCATTAAGTGTCAGAACAAGAAGCAGCAGCAGCAGAGGAAGGGAATGAGAGACACTGGTCAGGATCACCTCACTGTCAGCTCAGCCATGGTCTGAGAAAGTGCAGATGTCTGGATGTGAGTGGGCAGCAAGATAAAGGAATAAGCAACAGGCACCAGAGCAGCGTCATACCAGGCCCCTTGTGGGCAGCACATCAGAGAAGCGCTTTAAGGGAAGCTCTGGAGGAGACAGCGGGGTTTCTGCATTGCAGGGCCGCAGGCACGGCTGGGGGAGGGCGATGGGGAGCAGGACCACAGGCAGGAGGAGGGCGAGCCTGGAGAGCACTGCGGGAGGTTGGCTCCGTGCAAACAGGATCACAGGAAAACATTTTTCATACTGCTTTCGCCATTCTGTGATGGCTGCTCATTACACACAAAAGCGCGGAGAAAAGTATCGCCACCACGTTGTTTCCAGGCAGTGCCTGTTATCAACTGCCACCACGTTTCTTTGGGAAGTCTGTGCAATCAGGAAACAATTGAGAGCTCAGGACTTTCCATGCCTCAGATAACACTGTGTGCCGAAATCCTCAGCCCATGAGGTGCGGGGCAAAATGGCACGCTTGCTGGCACACAGTGACGTAAATAACCTTTGGCCAGAACTTGCTGAGGTCCCGGCCTGCCCCGAGCCGCACCCCAGCGTGAGGGCCTCACTCCACCGTCTCGCTGAAAATACAGGTCTGTTTACTGGAAGGAGCACTGTATCTTGCTGGTAAGGCTCTTACCTTTGCACTCCTGAGCCAAAGCAGAGCAATCGTGCTCCTTCAATGAGACCTGAAGTGGGCTGGTGGTGGTATTTTGTTGCCAAAGTTGCCAGTGTGCTGGGAACAAATGGTACAATGTCCACATGTGCTGCCTGCCCTGTCTGCGTGCAGGCAAACCTGAGCGAAATGGAAGGAGGCAGCTCTTTGCAGCTAAGCTTTAATAACACAAGGGCAGTTTAAAGTTTACACACAACCCACTGTGCTCAACCAAAGCACAAGACCATGGCACGTCGTCCTGCATCATGGCCCTCACAGTGGCCCTCAGCGGGTGCCCGGGGTTGAAAATAAGGACAGGGCAAACGGGTAGTGACATTTCCCCGCCTCTGGTGACTCATGGCTCAGGCACTTACAGAGCCAACAATGTGTCTTTGTACTCGTAGATCTCAATGGATTTCTCTTTCATGGTCTTGTCTAGTTGGCTTTTGAGCCCATGTAAAGCCCACAAATCCTGAAATAATGAATCACGCAGTTTGTCTTGCACCTGGTACAAAGAAAACGCCTCCCTATGTGGGGATTGAACCTGACATCTGCTGGTTTTGCTGCATGCCCTCTTGCCTTTATAAAAAAAAAAAAAAAATCCAGCCATTATTCATGTCCTCCCCTGCCAGTCAAGGTTGTAGAGCCTTCTATCATAGTTCCTGTCAACTGTTTTTTTTTCTAGGCTGAGTCAGTGAGACAGCATGAAGGACTGGAAAGTGAAACTTGGCTGGCTATTGAATGCTCTGGAGCTAATCCCCCGTGTCACTGTATTTACACCCGTGGATAACCCTGGAGTAGCAGCTGAGTGCTCTAAGAGGCTCCTGGGAATCCCATTCACCTCTCATATTTTGGCACAAAAACAAGCGCTCGATTACAAAACCCAGGTGTGACAACAGCAGGGGACAGGACCAAGAGTGTGTGATGGCAGGCTGCCACCGTGCAGCACAGGCGTGAGTTTGCGGTGTCCCAGCGGTGTGGCACCAGGGCACAACTGATGTGGCATGTACGACACGTCACTACGAGGCATGGCCAGCACTGCCTGCGACAGGGGCAGGGCTGGCACCGATAGGATCTGCTGGGGCAACCCCACGTTAGGATCTGCTGGGGCAACCCCACGTACAGCCGGGTGGTGAGGGAACAGGGAAAAAGGCGGGCCCAGCAGGACTCAGACGTGCATTATTTCACCTTAACTGCAGTGAGAACTCCACCTGCACAGCTCCTGCTCTGGGTTTGTCCCCAACACATCACCATTTGTGACAAAGCACAAGGAGAGAGGGAAGAAGGTGATAGATAATAATCCATTGTGTCTGGGCTTCTGCAACAAATTTGACTTTGTACCCCATGATACTGATTTCAAAACAGCATGGTATGGACATGAAATGCTTCCAGAATAAGGAACAAAGGCTGTATTTCTGGCCACCAGGTTACTCAGGGCACCAGTAACTCAGTGAAGGCGTTAAGGAGAATAGTGGCCAGGCCTCTGGCCAGAAGCTGTCTGTGCAGGCGGTGGTGAGGAGTTAGAAGTGGTTTCTATCATCTGCCACACTGATGAGACAGATAAGCACACGTCACACCCGTTGTTGTGGCAGCACGTGGAGAACAACATTTCTAAATGGGGAGGGTGCAGAAATGAATACTGAAAGATCCCAGAGCTGAAGAAAAGTGCCTTAAATGACGGCAGTGAAGGATGGGAGTGGTCCAATCTGTTTAATTCTGTCTCTGTGCTAAGAGGGACTACAGTTACAGTGCTTACCGAAAGGGGAATGTGCAGGTGACTTTCAGCATTGGAGAAAAAGGGAAAGCTTGTAGCTGGAAGTTCAAGCCAGATCTACTTACTCTGGAAGTTGAGCAGACCAGGGACAAAGAAAGTGACTTAAGTGAATTCAAGGTCTTCTGCCCTCCTGGGAGATGTGCTTCATTCAGAGACACGCAGCGAGCAGTAGGGTTTGCCTGGGATCCGATGCCCAAGTGGGTCCTTCCCACCTCAGCCCCGTGGGAGAAGCACCTCTGGCAGCAGGGACCCGTCCTCGCTGCACACCTGCACGTGCTGCTCCCTTGTCACACAGGCGAACCCCATGGCTGCAGCAATCTGCAGAGCTGCTGCCCCGCTGTTCTGGACCCGCACCCTCCTACCCCACCATGCCGGCTGCCCAGGGCCTCCCCTTGTGAGGGCACGGCCCGACGGCGTGCTGCGGGCACAAAATGTCCTGGCGGAGAAGGGCCAGTCACTAGCTCCTGGAGCTGAGCTGGTTTGCCCAGAAGGACTATCAGGTTTTTAGCCTCCCTTGAATTTCTCCAAGCCTCTGTTTATGGGATGGTGCTCAGAGATCGGCCTTCCTGCAGGAGAAGGTGCAGTGCTGAATGCTTGGGAAGTTACTCAGAGCTCCAGTCTGTACTCACGAAGCCTCAGAGCTGGAAGCCTCAGAGCTCAGAAGCTGGAGCTCTGAATCTCTCCATCCTATCTCCATCACGGGATTTGCCTCCCTCAGGTGGTCCCTTGTTAAAGCATTGGGAGATTTTACTGTTCTCCCGTTATACCTGCCCTATGCCGTGCTGATCCCTAGGGCACAGCACTCATCCTGGCCTCTTGCACCTCCGGAGCTCTGCTCTTTAGTTTTCAGCATTTCCCTCGCTGCTGCCACTCAGAAATGCCTGGCGCCTGTTTCTCCCTCATTTGCTGGCACAGCAAATGCACTTGCCAAATAGCATTTCCTGGTTTTATGAACTCAGCCAGAGAACAACAACAAAAATAAAAAAAAAAAAAAGAGAGAGAGATAAGACCTGCTTTCCCAGACATGTCTCTTTTTATTAAATCACATCTTAAAGCCTAGAAACATTCATGTATTTGAAACCTGGTTATCATACACAAAGCAGCAGATAGAGAAACGTGTTAACAGTGGCAGCAGAGATGGCAGAGGTCTCCTGCATCGCAGCCAGGGCTGCCTCGTGCCCAGACACCACAGAGCCAGCCAGAAACTGCATCTAGAACGGGGCAGTGCCTCGGAGTAACTTTCTTCTGCCCTCCCCAAGGAGCCAGAGTGCTGGTGCAGGGCCCACTGAGAGCTCAATGGTTACAATCCTCGTGTACAAACCTCTCCATTCAGACAGTTTTTGCCTCAAACCAGCACATCTGAAGCTCAGCTCTCCAGCCTCGAGGCTCTCTAGGGGCCGATGTTTCCAGCCCCTCGTGCACCTGTCCTGTTTGGCTCCCAGCTGAGCTGGGACACGCGAGCTGCTCGGACACGCCGGGGGCCGGTTTCTCGCGGAGCTTCGCCTGGGGCGGTGCAGAGGAGCACAGATGAACGCATCGGTGTTTCACTGCTCCTACACACCTTGGTTTTGAAAGCAGTAGGGTGCTGTCAGCTCCCTCTGAACACGGGTGAGAGCAAAGGCGGCTAGCCCACAGAATGTTTCATCTGCACAGGATTTGTCAAATGGTCAACTACTATTCACACTCGGGGTTGTTTTTTCCCCCCTTATTTTGACAACCACACTTATTTCTTTCATTTTCTCATTTGGATGAACATAATTTGCCCAAGTATCTCAGAGCTTAAAAGCACTGCAGGACATAAAGTATCCTTCTCCACGTTTTCAAAGCCTGCACGCTTACCTTTCCCACTCATTGCTCACATATTTGGGTTTCTTTTCAGAAAACCGACGAGCGGCCTTCACTAGCAGCTCTGCAATAGCAAAGTGAGGGCTCGCAGCTGGGGGGAAGAACTGGAAATGAAAACTGGTGTCTGAACTCAGTGGAAATAGTGAAGATATTAAAAGCATGCTGACCTCCCAGCCCTGCGAGCGCAGTTTTTGCTGCGGCTGTCGCCTGACATCACAACTGAAGTCACCCAGTTCCAGGAATAGTGTTGGTCAGAAACAACAGGAAACACACAGCGGAAAAACTACAGCCCCTTCTTGCTTATTTGGGTACAACTCCAACCCGTTGCCCTGGGATGTGGCACACAAAGCTCACTCAGTTTCTTCAGTACCCCCACCTCAACACCTAATAAAGTAACGTCTCATTCAGCAAGTGCTGCAAGGGGAGCAGGATCCATACTCAAAGCACCTTGCTTTGCTGTACATATCTGAGATATTTTTAGGGCATTTCGAATGTCAGGGCAAAGATACCTGCCACTGCCCTTGAATTCCCAGCTCTGCACCAGCAGGACCTTCTAGTGGAGACTATACCAGTACAACTGAGTTTTAGCACTTTAAAAAAAAAAAAAAGAAAGAAAAGGAACTCCAATAAAATAACCTCCCACTTTCTGTTGAAGCTTTTTGAATGCCACCTGCACGCAGGTGTGCTGGTCCTGAGCCAGGGCCAGCGTGACCGCAGCGGCGAGCGGTCCCTGGCCAGTTGCCGCAGCCTTCTTAGCACTGCTGCAATTCCGCTTCCCCGGGTAAGAAACACTCCACGTGTACAAGGCGCCACATCCACGCACAGCCACGAGAGGAAGAGGACATTCAGACACACAAAAACCCCACTGACACCCGGGGAGCAGGGGAGGTGCGGTGCTAGCAGGTTATTGCTGTACGTACTCGGTGACTCAAACGAAGGGCTACACCGCTAGGAAGGATAAAAGCTGGGCTTTGTTGGCTGCCTGAGGGTCCCTGGGAAAATGTCTAGGGCCACTACTGCTGTGATCAACCATCAGCTCATCTGGATGCTGATAAGAAAGACCAGAGTGACTAATTTTAAGGATACTCTAAAAGCAATACAGTAATGTGAAAATTTACTAGGTCATGTTCTTTAAAGTTTACTAAACATTTGTGGAAAAATGCAATTTAGATTCCCTTCAGGTGGATTATTTACATTTAATGTGCATAATTTTGTTACTTCCAGTCTTCCATGTTTTCCACACTGATTGGCAGTATGTTGGGCAGAATTTGTTTTTGAATCAAAGCAGCTATCACTGGGATTGTAGATAGACAGCAAACTCTGATATCTTACTGATTACCTGGGAGTAATGACAATTACAGCCAGGTTCATAGTCATTAAACCACCCATTTACTCACAGCTCCAGTAAACAATTATTTTTACAAGCTGACTTCTCATCAAGGCTATAACAGTTTCCAGTTGACTTTGGCTTGTATTTCCACAATGGAGAAATAAAAAAAAACAGTTTTACGAAAGACACGGATATTCTGTGACCGGTGGGACAAGATACAGGATCACAACTTTATTATTTTTTTTTTTTTTACAGATGGCTTGGAAATCCCCGGGGAGGATATCTGTTTGGCATCCTTGAGGAAGGTCTGTCTGTATCACCAGTTCCAGGGAACGTTATGGCAAAACCACGAGTATGGAGTGATTCAGCTGAACGTGTACCTGCAAATCTGCTTCCTGCTCCTGGCAGTGGGGTTGGGTTGCTCGGGGAAGGATGACACAGTCCAGCACATCCTCTGATGTTCTGGCAACTCATGCCAATTGCCAACAGCCTCGGAAGGATTTTTTTAAATCACAGTAACATACCACATCCTGGACCATTAGTAATGTATGTGTCACTCTTAAACTGGGTTTTGATGGGTTGAATGTTTACATGGACACAAAGAAAGCAGAACGAGCCTGTTGTTCCACCTCCTGGCGGGGCTGGGGTTAAGGACAGACTCCCCCTTTCAGGTCCCACCAAGCTATTTAATCAGCTCTTCCCTCTTTCAGCTAGCCCCGATTGTGTTGCCTGAAGGTGACAAAGCAGCATTTGCAGTCACTTTGCCAGCAGAGCCCTGGAAACAGGAACTCCCAGCCGCAGGTCACTAACACAGTCGGGTCCTGAAACAACAGCAGCTATTTGCAAAATGGATGCGTGCCAAGAGCTGGAGAGACGCTAACACCGCATGGACGACAACGGTGACATTGCCTTATGCTTTACTGCATGTGGCAGAACAAGCGAGGGCAATTGAGGAGGAAAGTCTCCCCCAGAGCATGGGGAACGTGACTGCGTGTGAAGAGATGGTGTGAAAGCATGTACATGCATGCTGTCCAGAAGCCACTGGAGCAGGAAACCGGTGCCGAGCTTCAGACAAGTCCAGGCTGGGGAATAAGGAACAAATTCGTTTCCAGAGTCCCCTCAGCAAAGCAGTGCTCCTTGGAGGCAGAGCAGAGCTCCCCAAGGCCATGAGACGTGGCTCAAGCTGCTCCTGGGGCACTCGGAGGCAGAAGTGGGTAGGTCCCCAGTTATGGACAGCAGAGTCCTCACACAGGGACAGGGAGAGTTGGCTGGCTGCCTTTTGCAGTCAGATGTTTCACTAGAGCTATAAGGATTTTTCTGTTTACTTAACACAGTAAAAGGCTGATCTGCCAGTTCCTGTTTCCCATCCCAGGCCTGGAGGTCAGCTGCAAAGGGAAGCTGGTGGCTGCAGCATGAGGAGGGGTGCCAAAAGCTGTATTAGTTTTCCTCTGTCCCCCAGGTAACTGAATTTTCTTCTTTCCTTTCCTTCCCAGACAATGGAGGTGAAAAGAGAAAAGCCTTTTCCAAGAGGAAACCTTGTGTAAAACAAGTGCCACATCCAAAAAGATGCCTCCCCCCCCAGGCCTCTACAGCAGAGTGAATGTTCTCTGCAGGCACCACACCGTCAGCAGCTGCTTCCAGTGCCTGAGCCTGGCCGAGGAGCACCAGACTGGGCAGCTGACGCACCTGGGGCTTCCCTTTCTCCTTTCCTGGAAGCGATGATCCCAGCCCAGGGCACTGCAACTAGAAGAGCCCTCTGCTGATGTTCATCGGGCAAGGAGAAGGGTTAGAGGTGACATCCTGCACTGCCTCACAGAAAGAAGAGCAGAAGCTCTCACACATGGTTGGGGTGAAACGATTTAGCCATCCCAATTTAATCTACTTTTCTCGGGGTTAAACTGGTGTCCCTGTTTCTCCTGCCCTTGCTAAGAGCAAATCCAGACTGCCCAGGAGCTGCAGTAACACCAGGCAGCCCGCCGTGGTGGGGCAGCACATAACGGTGCAGAGCCCAAAGCAAAAGGGCTGCTGATCCTCTAACAGGGATGGTTAGCATGAGCTCACCTGCTCAACCGCAAACTGCTCACTAGAATTATCCTTATTAGAGGTAAGCTCCAATTTAGACAGCAATTACTGTGTGTGAGCAAACCTGTTTTAGGGCTTCCGACAGTCACATCTGAACAGCAGATAGCTCAAAGCTGGAAAAGCATGAAGCGGTGGAAGGACAAATTGTCCTGTGTGCTCAGCAGCCACAGTTCCCCCAGGCAGAGCGCCCTGCAGGCAAGCTGTGCCTTCCAGGCTCTGCCGGGGGCTGCCCTGAACAGAAGCCGCTGCACAGGCGCGCGGCGTGCAAGAACGGGTGCCTGACCTCTGCGGAGGGGACGTGCTGGCTGTGCCGTGCCGTGCACTGATGGCACAGAGGTCATCTTTTACAGGCTGGTCCAACTGAGGAAGTTACAGGCTCTATTTATAATACTACAGTTTAAATACTTACAATTTTTTTTTTTCAGCCTATCCTCTGCTGATCCCTTCCTTCCCCAACAGACACTTGAAAAATTCAACAAGTTAAAGAGGAAGAAGTCTTCTTTTCCTCTTTCAAAAACGGTTAACACTTCAATGACACTATTTGCACAGAAGACTTTAAACACCAAAATTCTATTGTCTTTCCCATCACAGCTTTTAGAGTATTTCATCTCTTTAGTTAAATGAATGCTACAAAGGAAATAATACGCTCATGTCATAAACATCACAAACTATGTGGAATATAGATCTTTGGAAAAGAGAGAAATGCATTAATTGTCATTATACTTGTACTACAGTCAACTGCACCAGTAAAACAGTCGTAGTGTTCATTCAAACATACATCTTCCTACAGAAGTTATGCAACTGTACAATCTACCCTTCTACTTTGCAACCCAAGTTCTACAAGTGGTCAGTGATAATAGATATACACTAGTTCTACAGATAAATCACTGAAGTGGATATATAAACGGGCCCTTTCAGAGTTATAGAAGATTTTCAATAGTTCCACAATGCTACATTCATGCTACCAAGTTCACTGAATTGGGATTTTACTTTAGAAAAGAAAGAGGAAGAACAATTTGTTTGTCTCCAGTTAGGAGCATAACCATAGGAGGTAAAAGGGTCAGAAAGGGAGAGAGTTTTAGAAAGGGAGAGAGTTTTGCTTCAGCATTTTCATCCTGCCACTACCATCTCCTCTAAACAACACATGACTTTTCTTTCTGGTACCTACGGCTCCCACCTCTCACAAGCACAGCTGGTGGAAGCTACCATGCTAAATAACAGAATTTTTTATTTTTTTTTTAATATCTGTCATTTTTTTCCCCAAATCATCGGTCTCTGCTGACTATTCCCTTCACTACAGATCTGGAAAACATGAGTCTGGCCAGGGACGGGGTGCAGGTACCAGCCCTCCCCATCGTCACGCCAGCTCAGCAGGCGCGGGGCAGCCTCCTAACAGCTCCTAACCAGAGGGGGAGGAAACAGCTCACAGCTATTTGGTTCAATGTGTTACTTCCAATGGCTCCAGCCTCTCTCTCCACCTATTCCTCTCCTTACTTACCATATGTACAATGTTTCTTCAAAAGCTTTGCTATAAAACTGCTATAAATGTACAGGGTTCAGCAGTTCTAGCCAGGGACCTGCTCCCCAAAATTACAACCACAGACATGTCACAGAGGGAAGGAGTACTCTACAGGTCAGAACAGCTAGTTCTTTTTCTAAGTATTTAAAACAAGATTTGTACATGTATTTGCCATCACTTCACAATGAAATAATTTAGATAGCAGGAAATGAGGAAAACAAGGTAATCCTTCCCTGTTATTCCCCAGTACATTTCACTTATATAAGAAATAAATTGTATAACCTCCCAGAACAGCTAGTGACCAACACAGACTAAGTAGTATTTATCCTCTGAACAGGAGAGTTGCAGATGAAAAAAACAAAACGAAACAAAACCCATCCCAAAACAGAAATCAACCCCCACCCTAAACAAACAAGAAGTAAATATATTCCAAAATATATCCTCAAATATCAAGTACAAATCTGGGTTCTCAAACCACACCTGCTTTGACAAAGCTCTGTGTTTACTTTGTCCTACACAGGAAGGGATGTGAGCAGCTCAGACCAACAAACAGGTCTTTATAGCATTGGAAAAAGAGGTGATCTATGCACAAACAACTTGCAATCAAGTGAACATAGGGAAGATTCAAACTCATGCTACAAACCCGGGCTGTATTCTTCAAGAAGCATTTCTTCCAAATGCCTCAGTCTCCTTGGAGGATTTCCGGTGGTCATGTAACCTCGCTGTTCAACACAGCAGACTAGAAAGAGAACTCATCTCTCAACACATAGCAAAACACCGGCATGAACAAGTAATTACCATGGCTATTAATTTCTAATTCATTTTTATACCATAGAGAACCTGACCGAGGTTTGCCAGTCAGACACTGTATTCCTAACCTAAAATATTTCAGCAAAACTAAAGTCACATAGTTTTGCAAGCAGCAAAATAGAAAGTAACAAAGTTGTGGCTAACTGGAGGAGAAATATACATTCGTGAGAGCACATACAATTAGTGCAACACAGCTACTCTGAAAGTAACGAACCAAACCAGATTAATCAATGCAGCAGACATGCAGGGTCTGCTAAGTTATGTTAAAACCATGTTTGCTGGTGATTAAATATGTCTACAGAAGATATATTACCATTTTGAATATATTTTCAAGCAGACCAAAAATACCTCATCTATTGGTTACTGGTGTGTTATTTTTAACTAATTAAATATTGGGAGAGATTTTACCCCCCTCTCTATAAAAATTGCACTTATTTTCTATTAAACAAAACAAAAAGAGTTAGACTTCAATTCTATATTCCAGTATATATTCACATTGAAACTGGATCATCTTGATCTAAGCTTGCAGGAGTAGGTGTAGCAGTCCTTGCTCTCCGAGATCCCCCAAGCACAGAAGGTCCCATCAGTACCAAACCCTCCCTCCTCTGTGCTCTGGTCACTTCCTCATTGTAGTGCATGGGTAATTTATTTATTTTTTTTTGTAAGAAAACCTGAGCTTTAAAAGTCTTTAAAAGGACCTGGAATCAAATCTGGCCCATTCTGACCCAAAACAGCTCAGTTCTGCAAGGAACTCCATCCTGTCCTCATTTCACACAGCTCCTCCTGAGACACCACGGCTCTGACCTGAGGCGAGTGAGGTGTCAAACCCTTTCCCTCCAGTCTCTCTTGACCCAGGAGACTTTCCTCCCGATACACTTCTGAGGGCTCCTTCTTCCCTCCCTTTAGCTCTGCTGCCTCCTGTAGGGCTTTGAAGGGCTCCCTGTGCCAATAAAAAAGTCTCTCTGCAATAAGCATGACTTCTTGGACACTGGTGATCAACAACTTCTTGCAAAGTCTTCTCCAGCTCATAAAATGTCATCGTAATCCAAAAGTTTAGAGTGCTGGCGGGTCTTCCAGAGGCGGTAAAGGCGGAAGTCAAAGTAAGTCTCAATCATTTGCTTACCTAGGAGAAAAGAGATGAAGCAGAGGAGTTACACCCTGCAGCACAGGAGAGACAAGACAGGCCACAGCACCATAAACCAAAACACCTACAGGTAGGGGCACAAGAGAACCTGTCTACATGCCTCATTTGGAGAATACTGACATGCAGCATGTACCCAGGGCATGTGAAGGTGCTCACGAGAAGCAAATGTCTTTTTAGAAATCCTCAAACCCTGAAAGGCTCCTCATAATCCCCTGGCAAGGTCTGTCCATGGAGGTGGGAGCTGAACATAGAGTCTGGCTCCAGACTTTGACCTCTGCAGTGACTGCAGAAGGGGGGACCTGTAGAGTATCAGACAACAGCTCCAACAGCCTGCACGAGGCAACATTGCACAGAGAATTTAGAATATTACAAACCATGAGTAAACTCATTGTACAAACGTGTGGGAAACACTAAAACAATTCACATTGAAAATTCAAAAATTTGTTGGTTTTTTTTTTTTTTTTTGCAGGGAGATGGGGAAGGCGAGAATTAGCATTAACAAGCTATCTCTGTCCTGCAGATTTGTCTCTTCTCCCAGCAATAAGCTCAATAGCACACTCTAATGCAACTTCTGCACCACTGGCACCACTGACTGAGGGGGTCTCACAAGGCACTTGCAGGCTGAACAGCATGCACAGGGCTGGCACTGGAGGCAATGACTACATTTGAAAACACAAGGGACAGACAACCCTGGACTCAGGGCTCAGGGAAGAGATTTTCGCTTGTGAGGCCTGATTAAGATTAGTTTCAGATGACTTTGAGAAGGATTAGAGAGGTTACACTATTAGCGCGTCCCAGATTGATCAACAGGATAAATTCAGACGTAGTCTTCAGCCCAACCTCCTGGAAGATCAACTGCTTAAATGCATGCGCACTGACTCCACGGCCTTGCCTGCTGGGTTGTATATAAAACCAGGAATTTCCCTGCAAGTTGCTTCTTGGTATACATGTACAATCGTGTTTGCTGTGGGATCTGTGCAACCAAACCTCAGCAGGACACGCAGAGAACACTGCACAGTACTAACGTGCTCAGCTACTGTACATTCCTAGGGGTGGTAAGTGGGAGTTATGAATAACCTGTCAGTGCTGATGCCAGCTGTGAGCAGCACGGGAAGGATCCACGTGCAGCAGCCTAGTGCTGCATGTTTTCATCCGAGAGAAGACAGTACCAAGGACTATGGCAAAGATAAATTAACACAGGCAACTTCAGAATACGTCAACTACACGTCATTTGTGAAACTGCACCCATACTTGCATTAACCAAAACAGGAAAAACCTCTATAGCCCTTGAAATATCTTAAACTACAGGAAAGAAAAAAAAAAAACACAAAGAAACAACGAAGTGGACTGAGAGGTGGAATGGCTATAATGGGCTCCATCCAAGACACCTGTTGATGAGACAACCTGCTTGGTACCAGTGGTGTGAGTTCTCTGGAGAAGAAACCCCTGCACATGCTTGGTCACAGAAAAGGTTCTGCTCGTATGTGCATCTCTCCCAAGAACTTCACATACCCTAGTGAAATGATGAATCTCCTAAATTCAGACTGGAAAGCAGCCTACAATTCAGGATACTTTGCCACTTCCAGTAGCCTGGGCTCTGCAGCTTCAGGCACAATAGGATAGCTAAACTGTGAACAGAACTGCAAGGAACAAACTGGTGGCAGAACTGCAAGGGGAAAACCAGGCTCAGCAAATGAACTACACTAAAGGAAACTGCAAGCAAAAGGAAGATCACAACAGGGCTTAACAGAGCTCAAAATTGCTTTTTCATGAAGATGCCCACTAAAAGAGGTAGGCTGATCAGGAAGATGCATTTCTCTGTACAGAAAAGAAATTACCTTGAGCTGATAGTTCAAGTGGAGACTCAAAGGCAACCCTATAAGGATTCATTAAGTTTTTCAGATTCTGAAATAGCTGAAAGGAAAACGTATCAAGAGTTAGAAGCTGAAAACAAGGATGAACTCTAGGGCATCCAGAATTGCTCATCCTTCTTCCCTACCTCTAGAAAACGTTCCATTACATGTCTTTTAAAACATCTAGTTCAGCAGTAAATAAACTAAATGCTTTGACTGACTGTTCCCCCCTTGAGGCTTTGGCTCCCGTCCCTTCCTGCATGTCACCAACCAGTCCTCCCCTGCCCTCTGGGGACGGCACAATCCACAGGCGGTTCATCCATTAACAGCCACTCATGCGATAGGACGCAGCATGTTCCACATAGCAGAAGAGGAAGGAAGGTTTCGACTGCATAGTGTGACTGCTCCCTCCCTGGACTTGGTGCTACTCAGCAGACATTCCCAGAGAGGTGACCCAGGAAGCTCTTACCTTCTCCCCATTGGGGTTTCCAAGAACATAGCAGCCCATGATGTGAATGATATTTGGTTCAGGATTGACTTTACTCATCAGACGGCTCAACCTCTTCCAGAAGCTGGAAGAAACAAAATAAATCATTTAGAAATGTATCTCCTCATATGCATGAATAATCACATGGATGTGTGAGCACAAACAAGGGCCTGAGGCAAGCTGCCCAGGAAGAGCCATTGGCTCTTAGAAAACAAAGAGCACAGGCAGAACAGGTTCAAGTCACACAGTAGAGAAGGAAGAGCTGCCCATTGAGTCAAAAGAGCTCCAAGGTAAAGACAAGGGAGCAAAGTCCACCAGGAGTGTTTTTAAACTGGCAGTTTTACTAGGCATTCTTTCTGTGGCAGTTCCCTCCCATTTCCCATCTCCCCTCTCCCATTTCTATCAAGAATTGCCCTTTCTAAGCATGAGAGTTATCAGTGTTCATTCCCAGCACATGAAATCAAGAGAAAGCAGCCAGAGAGATTATTTTTCTGGCTGTTCAATGTTAGCGAGTGCTTGCTGCTGCTCAGCAGAATCAGACCTGCTTTACATTTTGTCACTGCTGACATACTGTGTCAGTAGTGTCACAGACACCGTATGTCAGTAGTGACAGTACTGACGTGCTGTGTCTCAGGGCCATGAAATACAACCACCTTCCTTGGGCAATGGTTACGGCTGTTTGGTGGGCTCTGAAGCCCAGCAGTTACTCTTTGGGCCTGTGAGCAGATGTTTGTCTGTGGTATAAGCTCTTCTCAGGACTGCCTCCCAGGCATGTACAGGTTGGATGGAGACGTTCGCTTCCAAGCATCCAAGTTTTCAGCTGCACATTCACAGCTTTCTGAAGGTGCCTGAATTAGCAACTTCAGACCAGCTATTCTTCTAGTGCATTCAGAAGCATGTATGTGCACACGTGCCTAAGAATTTTATTGACAGTGTTTGTGCCAGAGCATGAGAGTGCTGAACAGATGTGGATTTTAATATTCAACTCTCATGCCAACAGTATGCTGTGTAGGAACAGGTTGGTATACATGCTCTCCCCCACAATGAAGCGCTGTTAGCCAAGTAAGTTTGAGCCAGCACAAGGAAGCAGGCAGCAAAACAGGCAAAGCTTAACTCTCTGCAAGGAGAAGTAGAATTGCCTCAGCAACGTGCTGGACTTTGAGCAGGCTTTGCAGAGACAAATTCCATTTCCCCCCTGCAATTAGAAGGGCAGTTATCAGAGACAGCTGTGGGGGAATGACTTGGATTTCTGCCACTACTTGCCTGCTTAGAAAAGCTACCTCAGCCACTTCCAAGCACCAGAGGCACGAGGTGCATGTTCTGCTTTCTGGTCAGCAAAGCCTTTGTTAAGACAGGGAACTTCTTTTTTTCTCTTTTGCTAATCACTAGTCCAGAGACACACTAAACAGCAGATAAGAGCATAAATCTTCTGTTGACTCATCCCAGGGCTAACACCAGCCCAGGGTCTAGCTTGGCTCTGTCATCTTTGCAGCTCTCCCTCAAGGGGAGAACTGTTAGGGTAAGCTGCTATTAAATTCCCCCTCGTCCTCCTCTTCCCCAGGCTAAACCATCCTAGCTCCCTGTGCCTCTACTTCTAAGCCACGTACTACAAACAGAGCAGAGATCAGAAAAACGCTATGCGAGTCTAGAACATAACAGAATCACTCACAGGATCATATCTTCCTCCTTCTCCACTTTGGCGAAGGTGGCAACTTTGTTCTTTAATAAGTATAAGTGGCCGGGACCTCCCTGCAAGAGAGAGACAGAGAGATGCCAACCACCTAAAGAAGCAGACGCTGGACACGTTTCTTATTCCGTACAGCCATACCCAGAAGTGCCACAAGGGAGCAGTGCGGACACGCCAGGCTGGCACAGCGGCTACAACCTCCAGAGGAGAAACCATAGGCACTAACTCAGAAAATATTCACATACAGGGAGTATGGTGGGGGTTGGATTCTCTGTTTTTTTTTAATGTTACGTGCCCACCTCACTCTAGAAAGAGGCAGTAAAAGAAAAAAAAAAAACTTCACTGTGGGTGACTGGAGAGCAATAGGGAAGACAAGAAAGTCCCTTTCATTTGGGGACGTTAGGGGACTTGCCATGGTGGGCAGACAAGAAGGGATAAGCAGACAAGATACCACTGTAGAAGAACTGCTATTTGGCAGTAGCAGACATAAAAAGTTTGAGCACAACACCAGGAAAATTAAGAACTGCAATCTCCAGTTCAGTGGGGTGGAAACATTACTGCTCTGCAGCGTTAGGCATGCACGAGGAAGTTCAAGTCGGTTTGTCTCCTCACTTCCCATTTCAAGGTTCCCTGCACAGCTGCCGGGGGAGTCCAGAGATGACCACCCCAGGAACAAGAGCTTTGGGAAGGAAATCCCCAGCGAGGCCCAGACAGAGCAGGGCCTAAATCTGTCCCAGCCACAGCTCGGTATGTCTGTACCCTGACTCCTCTCCCTCCACTGAGGCTCCAAGCTGTGCCATCTGCTGGTCAGATCAACAACACCCTCCATTGTCAGTGTCACACTGAAGCTGTTATGAAAACTTAGAACCATCACATCAGAAATGCTTCTTTCTTTCTTTCTCCAAAGGCCTTCTTTTGAGGTCTGTGCTAATACAGGTTTGCCTGGGTTTCCTTGAAAGTAGCTGAGAAGCTGCCCAGCTCTGGAGCTGGCTACACTAAGTCAGATTTTATTTGCTGCTGTCGCAGCATCTTGTGACTGCTCACTGTCTGGGGAAATGAGATGTGAAAGCTGTATACATGTATACATGCGCTTACTCTAACAGAACCTGACTTTGGAATATTGGTTCCTCCATGTAATTTCCCCCAAAGAAAAAGAGGAATTTGTAACAAACTACCCAAGCATTTAAGAACTTTCATGTACCTGGCAAAATATCAGCATCTTCCAGATCTTGCAGCCTTTCCGATAGATGTTAAGCTTCTTCTCTATTTCCTCTGAAAACAAAACAAAAACAAACAAACAAACAAACATGTTGGAAAAGATAAACCATGGAGGAAGTTAAAAATTAATCTCTCAGAATCTTTTTTCTTCTCACCAGAGTTTAATCTTGCAGGCAGGAGGCCAAGCTGTGAGAGGTGCTCAGCACCTACATTCACACTGACGTCAAAGCAAACCCTTTGCTTTCATGCCATGGAAAGCAGGAGAACGTGGCACATCACAGGACAGGCAAGGTATTGTGCAGCACCAGACGCTGCTCTGCTGTGACCACAGCACTGTACCAGACCTAACTGTCCTGATCCCATCAATACTTCCACTCACCTAAATACCACAAACCAGTATCTTTGCTGACCTGTGCTTCAAACTTCCCTTTCATAATCTGTGACCGTGGCATAAAAAATCACCTACAGAAGTGAAGTTTTATTGCTGCAGCACATCCAATAGTAGTTGACTGAGCGTCAGGTATCACTGTAGTGATAAAAACACCATGGCATGTGGCAGGTAAGGCACGGGGCAGTGACTTTAACACACTGATAATTATATTTGCAGCAGGCAGGAGTAAAGAAAAAGAAATAACACTCAACATACCTAAGATGTCATCAAAGGTGGCGTGTTCATGGTCCTGGAAACCAAGAGAGAGAAGACATATCAAGGTCACTACACCAGCTCCCCTAACATATCTCTAATATTGCATACAGTCATATGCCCAGACAAACATACTGTAAAGCATGATCAAAACAGCTGATGGCTTCTAGTCAACATCACAGGAATTACCACCCTAAAACACATCTCAAAGAAACTGAATTCTGAGTGGTCCATGAAGACCAAGTCCATCTAAAGACTGGGAGATGAAACCCACAGACAAGTGCAAAGCACGTGCCATCAGATGCAGTCAATGTTATTGTGTATTTTCCTCTTGGCCCATGTTTTGTAGCCAAATGATGGCTTTACACATGTCCAAGCTGGCTAACAAATAGCCACACTCCGAACACACCTGCCTCTGGCAGGGACAGCAGGACAACTGTACAGCTCTCAGAGAGAGAAAGTAACAAAGCTCCAGCAGCACTGTCTGCTGCACGTGGAAACTGAATTCTCTGGGCTGCCAGTCCAACCCTTCCCTTTCAGTTTAAGTGAATACGAAGTGATTAGGAAAAAGAGACCCATGCTTCCCTGGTGGTGTTTCAGACACCTGCTCAGGCAAGACTCCTAGCGAAAATCAAGGTTAAATTAATGACTGCTGGGTATTAACCACTGCACATAGTGGGATGGTCCACTGCAGAGCTCTGAGGTCCTGCACTGCCTAAGTATGAGCATAAGGAGGAGCCCCGAACCTTGCAATACACAGCTTTGCTGATACGCTCAGGCCTGCCTTGCCTTCCCTTGTTAGCCTTCCCACACTGCCTGGCTGTGCCTACATAGTCTGACAACCCACACGTGCAATTTTCACTCCACTTTGCTCTTCCACCTAGACCTCAGCCCTCAAAGAACTGTGCAAGACCCCAAATCTGGGTCCAGCAGTGTTTCCAAATCACTGTAACAGGAATTAGGGATAAGGACAAAAACAATAACAAAAGAAAAAAAAATTTGTGTGGAGCCAGCTTCTGCACTGCTGGACACAGCAGAAGCGATATACTTACATAGAGAATGGGGATGATAGAGGGATCGTCCCTGCGGATAATTGTTGGGACATACTCAGCTTTGGGCACCTTGGAAGAAATGAGCTGTAAGGGGAAAAAAGAAGTGCAAGAGGATAAGGAGAAGCCAATAAAGTCCGTTCAGAAGCACAAAGGCCTTGCTAACAGTGTCCTGCTCAGTTGCTCCCAGGTGTTACCCAAACCAGCAGCTCATCCAGCCCACCTGCATTGCTGGGGAAGGTCCTCCCAGCCTGTGGTCCCCTACGGAGCACCTAAGGCATCACAGTCTCCCCAGCGGCCAGCAACTGAGCACACAGCTCTGCCCAATGAGCAGGACCGAGTCTGAGGTAACAGTTTGTAAAGAGGAGACAGGTGTGCACAGAGGATGCAGCAGCTGGTACATCACCACAGATGGCTGTATCCCAGTAAAGATCACCCTGTGTGAGGGTCTGTGCCTTTGAATTTGCACACACAGCTGGCCAGTGGTGGGACGACTGCGTGCCTGAGCTGACATGAGCCAGGGCTGAGCTCAGCAGTTGCCAAGGGATAAAATGGCATCAGACACAGGTATGTGCACAGCCGTAGGATGTCAGGCAGATGCAAGTTGCCTGGCAACTCTGGCTGAAGCATTCAGCCAGCTCTGTAAGAGTCTAAGCAGATAGGCCTGTCTCAGCACAAGCCAGAGGGCTATTGAAACACAGCTGATCCGGCTGTGCTGTGATTTCAGGTACCTCTGTTCACCACTGGGAGAGTGAAGCAGGTGGGCCTGGAAGCACAGCCTGGGCTCCAGCTTTGGCTGCCTTCAAAGCTCTCCCTCCTGGCAGGCAGCACACTGCTGCTTCAGCCACATGGGAGATAATGTAAAACTCCTGAAGAGGCACAATGTGCAGAGTCCAGGGATGGACACTCCTCACATTCACATGAAGATACTGAATTTAGCAGCTGTTACAAGACAGACAGGGCATGAGCAGATAAAGATAACTGGCTTGGAAACCCTCACCATTATTTTTGGTGGAATAAAGTCTTCTCCATCGCATGCCATGGCTTCAAGCTCCTTTTCTGCTTCCCAGTTCAAGTCGAAGTCGCCATCCAAAGTGCCGCAGGAATCCTGAAGGTCATGGCCTGTCAGAACACAGGTGCATTACGAGGGCAGATCAGCTTGACTTCCCCACTCGATCTTACGTAGCAGCTACCTCGCAAGAAGTAGCACAAGCCATGAGACTTGTGCCCTCCTTTCCTCCAACAGAGCGACAGACACCACACTTTGGGGCTGGCGTCTCTAAACAGACAAACACTCTTAAGAAACGAAGAGTGCACACACAAAGCCTGATACCACATACCACGTAACATTTCACCACTCTCACAGTCACCAAGTTTAGCTTTCAAATGCTAATTCACAACATTCCCTGTCATTTCAGAAATGGAGGAAGAGATGGAATGCAGACAGACTCTCTACACTTTAACATTGCCAAGCTGATGAGCAAAAGTCCAGAGACTTCAAAGCTGGTCTCTTGTATTAATTACTGGACTACATCTGCTGAGTGCTTATACAGAAACTCCGCCTTTTTAGTCAAATGGATCCTGGCAGAGAATCCCGGAGTGTGAGGACAGCCGTAGCAAACACAGTAGTATTTCAACAATATACTTGAATTCACTCTCCAAATTCACCTTACCTGTTGGCCTTCAATGCCTCCTGGGGAAAAAAACATCTGGAAGGAATATAATTGACCATTAAAGGTTAATAATAGAGGTGGTCCCTGAAGCCTGAGGAGAGAGAACCACGATGCTTCTACTTGTGCCTTTTGGGATGTCCAAGTACCAGTGGCAGTGCCTGGAGCACCGAACATTTCTGTCTGAACCATGTCTTTTCCATTCGCCTCTGAGTTAGCTGAGGGAGCGGGGAGGAATCAGACTGCACAGGAACAATCGGGTCATGTTTTGAACCTGGCCTTTCATATATCTCCCCCTGCAACCTGGTACGGTGCCTTCTATAGCTAGGAGGGCTGGACCTCATGCTTACCTGAAATTGAATTCGTTAGTTGATTTCATTAGTGAAATTTATGTAATGAATACAACCCATTTCAGCATGGACAAACTCATTACCACAAAGTCCCTTGCCTGGATTTCAAATGAAAACTGTGTAAAATAGCCATTCCCTTTAGAAAAAAAAAAAAAAGACAGTGGGAAGATGCTGGCATTTCCTCCTGCAAATTAGCACAACAGCATCTCTGTCCCCACAAGCAAAACACTGCAGCATTACTGGGGATTCCCAGAGGAATTCCTGGCAGCCCAAATGAAGATCAGATTGCCCCAAGCTATCACCTGTGCAGCCAGCACAGCCAGGAAATCAAAATTACACCTCTCAGAGCACTAGAGCTGTGCTCTGAGTCATTCCAGCCTAGGAAAGAGCTCAGAAGAGGCTCTTGCACAGGCAGCTGGGCAGGTTAGCCCCACTATGGTGAATGTAGCCTTGGACGGGTGTGCTTCCAGGTAGGGTGTTTGGTCCCAAGCAAATAAGGGATGATGGGAATAAAGGACCATAAGAGAGCTGTACCACTGGGCATCCTTTGGCCGCTGCACAATAGCATGAGGTTAGATGTGCTTGCACTCTACATATAGATACACACAGATAAACATGTGCATATACCTGCAGTGTTATTTGCTCAGATCTCACAAAACTAAAAGGATCACAGATGGGACAAAAGGGCACAGAGAAATTACTCCAGTGGGACTCCAGTCAACACCTCAGCTGGAGAGTTTGGCCACAGGAGGAAGCTCAAAGGACTCAGAACTCACTTTCTCGAGAGTCATGGAAGGAATCAGCTTTGATGGGAGTCGGGTCACTCCAGGACCTGCTGAAGCTCCTCTCACGCCGTTCGGCAAATGCTAGGATAAAACCAAAGCACGACATTAACAGACTCCACAGCCACCTCTGTTGCTGCCAGCAAAACAAAACATCCAGTAGATTCCACCAAAGCTACACATCATGATCTCCCCTGTGCTTGTTCTTCCACCTGCCAAATGGGTGTCCTTTCCACACAGCAAACAAGGGTCTTCTGACAGCAGCAAAGTGCCCACTTCCTGACCATAGCCACTGCAGGATACGTAACACAGAAAAAGGAGGACACTTCATGGTCTCTCCTTAAATGCACACTGCTCACACCTCACATTAATCAGGGCTATTCCAATGTCCCAGAGTAAATGCTCTGACTCAAAGGCATTCACAGGAAGGTGCACTCAACAGCCAACAACACTTGTGACCAGAAGAAGGCAATTGTCCAGTCATTTCTCCCTGTTTTAGGGCATGTTCTTGCTCTGTTTCCATCAGAGCTGGACCAAACAGAAGGGGTCTCTGGAAAGCTCATGCTTTCTGAGTTTTGTTGCCAAAGAAGAAATCCTTCAGTTTTTGCTTGCCTACAGTATCATAAACATTTTTCTTCCCCACAACCTTTTTTTTTTTTTGTTTCTCCCTCTCTCCCCCCAGGGGCATTTGTACTGGCATTTCCCAAGCAGAATCCACGCAGCTTGGCCCAGGCTGGCTGCCCCACAGGAAAATCCCTGGGAATTGCTAACCACAATGTCTGATTTGGCAAGTCCCTGTGAGAGTCATTACACCTAGATTAATGGCCACTTATAGCCACTAATACCTATTTCTGGTAGCGGACAGATCAAGCTTGCTGCAGTATATATCTAGTAACAGCATCTTGTGTCAGGGGCACAGGAATTCACTGCAGATTTGCGTTACAAGAGCTGAGAAGCAACCTGTTCTCCGCTGCAGTGTGTCCAAGTGTGGGTGTCCAGGGAGACAAGTCACACAGTAAGTTGTTCAGGTGATCTCCATCCTCAGCTTTCATTTGAAACCACACACGTAGCTATGGTGCACGTGAAGAAAGCTTTGAAAACATGACCCGAGAGTTACCAAGGCAGAGAGGCATGCCTGAACTTCCAGACAGCTCTAGGGGAAGGTGAGCCCTGTTCATTTCAGGCAGTGCTAACTCAGATGCCAATAAAGACACTTTAAAGGGCAAAGCTGTTTGCTGTCTACTTCCCACAGTGTAAGAGAATGGAGACGAAAGAATGCAAATTCAACCCAGCAACACTGCTGTGGGCAGTCTGTACACGATGCCTGGCCAGGGGGTGGGAAGAACAAGCTGTTTCCTCTTCTGGATCAATCCTCAGCTCTCAGGAGCTGGTTACACCACTCTCAGCCCATTCCACAGCAATAAGGGAGCCATCCCAGCCAAGTTCTGGCGAAGCATTGCCTTGTTCAGGAAAGGAACTGCTGTTTCCCCAGCCTAAGAGGTGATTTCTTCCCCAGCGAGGAATAATGCTCCCCTTATTTACCCCTTGCTCCAATCTCTTTGATGTTCTTCTTTCTCTCCTTCACCTTCCTCTCAGCCCCCACTGGGCAGCTTTTCCCCAGGTCCTGCTGCAGAGAAGACACTGTGGTGGGACAGGGGAGGAGAAAAGGGAAAGCCACCGGTCCACGTGGCACATGAAGCACTGACTGTCCCCAAGGAGCCACAGCAGGCACACAGCTTCGGTAAGAGGCCAGGCAGCCCTCGCTTGCTCTGCTCAGCTCTGATTCTCCTCTCAGGTGTCTGCATCGGTGATTGCTGAATACCAGGCAAACACGGGACAAGAATGCTGCAGCTCTCCTTCCACACCTTGTGCTGAGGACACAGATCTCCTGCAGCCAAGGCAGAGGGTCCGTGGGAATAGCTTAAAGGCTGCTTGCAGATATCCGTGTGTCTTGGAGACTTGCAACAATCTGGCCTCCTCCTCGTAAGGTAAAACAGCATCAGCAAGTCAAATCCTTTCTCCAGCCAATGCTAGGTCCTTTCTACCCACACGTGTGCACAACATAGGGCTCCCTGTGTCCCACCAGCACAAAGCTCAACTCCTCACAGCCACATCTTACAGGTTGTCACTTACTTTGTGCTTTAACCCTTCGGCTCCCCACCATGCGGAGGTGCTTCCGAAAATTCCTGAAAGAAAGGCCAAACAAAATCTCTGAGAAAAGTGCTATAAAGCTGGGCCCAGCGGAACTGAAAAAGCTGGGGAGGAAAAAAAAAAAAAAAAGGAAGACAGCGTATTTCCCTCTGGGCATTTGAACACTGGAGACCAGGTACCCAACCTGCATCTATCCAGAGCTGGGGAGCTGGGGAGCATTACATCTGTCAAGCGTGCAGTTGTTGTTCCTGAACTCTCTGGGCCAGTGGTACAGGGCAAGGAGGCTCTACCTGGCAGTCCCATTCCCACGGCCTGCTCTGGGCTCTTCACCCACTCTCCTAGGACTAAGGTACCTGTGCTGCAACTTTGCTGAAGGGACTGCTGCTGCCCTTGCTGGCAACACTCCCTCTTCTCCTGGCAAGCAGCAGGAGCTGCTCCCCTCTCCTCTCTCTTCCACACATGCTCCAGCAGGAAAGTGGGGTGCCCCAGGCTCTGCCCTGCTAGGCAGCGTGCTCACACAGCTCAGGGCTGTGCTCATTCCCAAACACGTTCGTAGCAGCTGCTAAAATCTCACCAGTGCTGTTAGCAACCACACAGCCCATATTGCTCTCTGGGGCAAAATGCTGGGAAATACCAAAGTGCCTTCTTCCTTCTTGGAAGCACTGCTCAGCAGGGCTGACTGTCCTCGTGGGCCAGCTGGCTGCTGCTGCTGCCTGTCTAACCATGTGCTTTCCTGCCCAGGACTGCAAGCAGATTTCAGGGGGGCTGCAGAGTGCACAGCTCCAGGGGAAAGCCCACCAGAGGGTAAGCCTCCGGTATGCAGCCATGCCTGTGCTCAGGTCTGCGGAAAACAGACCATCCTGGCCACTGCTGAGAGCGTGAGGCAGAGGGACTCTTTGTCCAGCCCCTCCGAGAGTCAGGGACTCTTCTCCCTTGGTTTCTCATCGCTCACTGAGACAGGAACCACACAGGACAGCAGAAGAGACACTGGGAATGAGCAGCAGGTGGACTAGCAAGGAAAGGCTCACTCCTCCATGAGCTCTGCTCAGCCAGGGTGACTTCACCCTGCACCGCAGCCCCCGTGGCCCCCGGGGGATGTCAGCGAGCCCACGTACCAGCGGCCTGCACGGAGCAGGGGGGCGTTCCTAGATTCCCTCCTGTCCCACCAACACACACCACAGACATCAAGCAACAGAGCCTACTGCTGGTGAAAGAGGTGAAATGACAAGTCATCTGGCTCACACGTGAGTTAGTGGGATGAGTAATGACGTGTTACAACCATGCAGACACTTCAACAAACTGACTGGACTGGAAGACACTTCCAGCACCGACACTGAGGCATTCAGAGCAAGTCAGAGGCACCTACTCCAATTCAGAGAGACCAACACAGCCCTCGCGAGAGGAAGAGCATTTAGCCCACACCGTGGTCTGCACTGTGCCCTCTTTGGCCTTGGATCCCATCAAGTCAACAGAATCCAAATTCAGCAACTCAGGAAGGAAAACCAGCAGTGCACAGAGAAGCCAGGGGCAGCACTATTCCGTGATGAATTTCCACCTGCGCTTTGGCTATTTATGACACTTTTCAAAGGTTTATTTCAGCTCTACTTGAATACATGAAGATTCACTGCTGTGGATCAGACAACAGGCCTCTCCGAACAAGCAACCAAAACAAGATGTTTCTCAGCCATATGCTGGACCAGAACTATATGCAAAGCCTTCTGGGGTGCATGATGACTGATAACCTGGGTTATTTTATAGCATGTTAGATTCAAATCAAATAAATACGATGTTCTAAGGGAACCAGGCATGTTCTTTATCAGATAGGTCTTAAATATGTTGTAAGCCACTGGAGTGAAAGTCTTTGTGGTCCATTGTGAAACTAAGCTCACATCAGACACTGAGCACCAATGTTAAATGCCAAGGCTACTATTAATTACATCCTTCAGGGCTTTTGGCATTTCAGAATAGAATTAATTTCTCCGTTATATGCTCAGTCGTCCTCTCCACAGAGGAGCTTCTTCAGGCCCTGGAGGTGGGGAGAGCAGACTTTGCCATAAAGTAGTGCTGCTCCCAGCTACCTAGACAGCTTTGTCTCTCCCATTAGCGAGGGCTGAGAGCACCTCTCTAGACACATCTTCTAAAAACTGCTGCAAGCAGCTCCAGGCAGAATTCGGGGCTAACCAACGCACTAAAAACCTGGAGAATGGGACAAAAGTGCTTTTTGTCTGCTCAGCTCTTCTAGAAAAAAGCACTTAGGAAAAGAGATCCAAGCCTGAGACTACTTCAGTGTGGGCATCTTACAGCTATCGTGCAGCCTTCTGAGAGCTTTTTGCAGCTGTTTTGGTCCTCAGGCCCCTCTGTGCCTGCATGTCAGCATGGCAGGACTGGCACAACACTGCCCAGTCAGCAGCACGTGGGGAGCAGCAATCTGCTCCGTGAGCAGTCAGGCTACAGAAACCTGCCCAGCCATCCCGCCTGGCTCCTGCACTTGCACCCCAAAAGCCCAGTGTTATTTGATCACTAGCAAGATCTCTTCACCCACCGAAATCCAACAAGCACCCCTGAAGTTACAGTAATAAAATCCCGTTATTACTCCCTGTCCTGCAGTGCCAGCTGCAGTGACTCATCTCCACTCTGAAGAGAAGCACCTTCGTTATCTGAACAGAGGTCAGAGACAGCGATGGAATGGCTGAAGTACATCAGTGCTCTGCAGAGCTCCCGACAACACCTCTCACTTTCTCCTCCCCAAATTCTACCTGCAGTGGTCACTAGTTCAGCGAATCACTGGGCATCGCTCTCTCCAGACAACATCTATCACATCGGTACACGTGCCATGCCACACAAACCAGCCTCCCTGTGCACCAGGCACAGGACCGTGCACGGACAGGGTTGTGTGATAACCACCGAACTTCCAAAATATCTGAGGCCATGAAGGGCTACACAACTAGCATCCGAACTGAGATGGGGCTGGGATCTCACGCCTCAGTGCTGACTGCCAGGCAATCCTTACAGCTCGACAGGGTCTGCTTGCATGGCACGGCCAAAAACCCACACTGACTTCAGCATTATTGCAATCCTACCTCCTCTTTACCACCAATAAATGCAGACTGGCTCCCACGGTACAATCCTGTCTAGACATTAAGTGTCCACAGGAGGCTGAGCTGTCCACATAACATGAGGATGGCATGACAACCTTAGTCCTGATTATGCAGTATCACCGATGTATGCAACTCCTATTCCTGACTTGCAAGCTGCAGGAACAAGTCATTTTCTAACAGTCTCATCTCTGTCTAGCAAAGTCTGAGAAATCTCTTTCTTTTTAAAGGTACACTGTCTATTTATTTACCACGTCTTCAGTTTTGATTCTTATTTGTCTTCATTATCGATGGAAAAAAAACACACAGCCCCTAAGTTACTAAAAAAAAATCTTCCTGGCAATTCCCCCATTGAAAAAAATGATGTTTTTCTCCCACTTTGTTTTGAACAGTGCTGAAGTGATCATGGCAGTTTTTAGCCAATGACACAAATGCTATGTTATCTTTCCTAGTAGGCTGCCAAAATACACAAGCCTTGGCACATCTGAAAAAAACAGAACAGTTCTGATTACCACAGTGATCAAGTGATGTGCCTTGTGAAACCAGCAGAGGGTAATCAGGGCCCTTTTGAAATAACTGGACAAGAAATCAATCCAATTCCCCTTTTCCTTCCTTTGCGTTTTCTTGAGGTACATATGTAGGTGCAACAACAGCACATAAAAGTCACTGTTTAGGTATTCGGATAACGTCAATCAAATTGTCTGTGAATGGGCTGGGGGAACTGCATATATTAATATATATATGTTCTTCAGCCTGAGACATAGATTCTGTATATTCGGAAGCTTAAAAGAGACTTGACAGTGTTCCTTTAAGAAGACAGAGATAAGCTATCTCGAGTACATCATTCACCTCCACATTTCCAATGCAGCCACTGCTAGGGTCCCTATGAACAGCAACACAGACAGGGACAACCATACTCAACGTCATCAAGCGTCACTAATGACACCCAAAGGGCCCATGCAACACCAGGCAAGGTTACGGCTATGGGAGAAAGCGGGCCCTACCTCTGTATAACAGCTGCAGAATCATTCTCTCGTTTCCGTCTCTTCCTTTCTGCGTAGCCCCTGAACGCCCTGGGAAACCATTTTAAGCCATTAACCAACTACGCAGCTTTGAACTGGAAAGGACATGAAACAGACAGCAAAGCTCTCACCAGACAACAAAAAGAGTTTAGGCTGACTGAAGAAGACAGCCAGGCCTTGCAGGACTGGGTGCGAGTCAGGGGCTGGGCAATAGTCACCAAACCAAAGGCCCTCAACTTTCTAGACTAGGTGGCTGGACAAGCTCCTAAAGAAAGCGTAAGAGTGGCCAGAATACAGCCCAAAGAATAGGGGCGAAGAGCCATCATCCCTGCTACAGACGAATGGACCTACCAGACTGCAGACATTAAACCTCTGAACACCAGCTTCAAAAGGGACAAAAGCTTGCTAGCCTCTATAATCTCCATTTTGAAGATGAGGATGGGTGTGGTGTGATGTAGGCTTATCAGGTGTAGCCATCTATCCAACCTTTTGCCAGCTGACAAGTAGCCTTAGGATAGGGAAAGCACGAATGAATATGATAGACAGGAGAGGAGAGGACAGTTTATCCCAGACACCAACAGACAAGGAAATAAAAAATGAAGATTATACTTACGAGATGCTAGAGATTCCAGGAGACGCAGGGAAAAAGAGAAAGAAGAGGAATTCATTAGTGCTCAGCCCTGGCCAGCATCCTGAGGGAATCCTCACTCCAGAAGGGAGAAACGTTTCTTGTTAGGTGGAAGGAAATTGCTTTTTAAGTTAGTTCTCGGTGGTGAAACTCATGCTTGACCAAGCTAAAACCTCTCTGGGGCAGTGTTGGCATGTGGCTTGGACACAAATTAAGCTCCACGTAGACCCAAAGAGTATGCAGATGTACAACTGAGAGCTGAATGTGGCCCATCAGGGTACAACAGCAGCTCAGTACCAGGGGGTTCTGGAGCAAGGAGGCCTTCTCCCTGGCGCAACCAAGACTCGTGAAATCAGCTCACACTGTCCAGTCTATGAAGGAAGCAAGCCCTGGGCTGAAAACACTAGAGCAGAGGCCAGGAGGACAAGGGCACCTGGGGAAACCTCCCAACCAGCTCAGGGAGGTACCCTGAACTTTTGGAGATGTTTCTGTATGACTTCCAGAGGCAGCACACTCTGTAGAAATGTTAACTGAGGAGCTACGTTAACCAAGAGCTCTGCTCCTCATGGGTTTCCTTAGGGCACTGTTCTCCAAACCAACCTGACTTTGGCCTCCAAGAACTCCAAGCCCTGACAGGGGTCGCCATCCTGCAACAAACCCCATATGCAGCAAAGATGACTTCAGAGAGCAAAGGATGTGCCCATAGGCAAAGGAAAAGTGCTGTTTTTGCACATGGTCTGGTTTGCCAGATCAGACTTGTAAAATACCAGTCACTGTTACCAACCAATATTTGTAGGGCAAAGCAAGAATCCGTCACGTTGTCCTCAGACTGCTCACAGGCCCTGTCAGTCTGGTGCCAACGAGCATTAACCAGGCAGGGGTGCCACCAGACCTACAGTCCTTGAAGAGGAGGCAGGAGGACACAGGGGCTAAGTAACAGAAGCAGCACAAGGGCCTGCAGGCCGGCACCAAGCAAATGCCCCCCAGTAATGTTCCCCAGGCTGGGAAGTGGGCTGCACCTCCAGCTGAGGTGGTATGGTGAGGAGTGAAAGGGCATGAAAACAGAGTTTTCTTCTGGGGACAGAGATCCCTTCCATATCTCGGCAGCCCCCTCTCCCCAGCACTGAATACAGCCCCCCCGACCTTAGTGCTTACAGGTTTTTCAGGTTGATTCAGCCCGGGTTATCCCAAGATCAACCACGAGTTTCTTTGGTGGATCTGGGGAGGGCAACATATGAGGGAAAAAAGTGGCGGAGAAACAGACTACAAAATGGAGAGAGCAGATTAGACAAAGAGAAATAAAGAGTATAGTAGAGCTGTGGGTGACATGGATGTAGGAAGGAAGGACACAGGAAGAAGGTGACAAGGCTGGAGAAAAGCCTTAGAAGACACGACATTATCTCATTTCCCTCATCACCTGCCTTCAATTTTTATCCAGGTATGAAATACTTGAAACCAGAAAGATGTAATTTCCTGGTAACTGCATACAACCTTGAAATGACGCTTCCTTTACACCCTCCTGTACTTTGAGAACAGCATTCCCCCAGTGCACAGTGGCACCAAATCCTGCATGGATTGTGAAGGGAGTGGCTACTCCTAACTCAGATCCACTCACACTTCTCAGCTATTTACTGACACCTTCTTCAAATGACCAGAAAACCACATTAAGCCACAGGGTTACATCTCATAATACAGAGACATTTTTGTCTGGAGCGATGGATGGCGCCTGGATTAACATTCCCTCAGAGCAGCGGCTGCAGCAGAAGTACCTGGTGGAGGGTCTCAGCTGGTGTTCCCACCAGACCCTTGCTCTGCAGAGGCAGTCAGGGACAGGGTACAGTGTCACAGAGAAAATAAAGGAAGCAGAGAACTGGGTAGCCCAAGGACTTAGAGAAGGGAATAACAAACAAGTGGGAATAATAGGAAAGAGAAATTATGAGTGCAGAAAAGAAGAAATGAGACACAAATGAGTCCCCTGACTGCAGTGCCAAACATACAACTTAGTTTGCTCCATGCTCTCAGATACTGTTTTGAGCGGGCCACAAACTTTGAGATATAGGATCAAAGTTAAGGAAGTAGTTTCACTTACGCTTGCATAGTTGTAGTAGCAGTTTGAAAACTGAAGAGGTTCTCTTTTGGGAACCAGGTTCGTATGGGGACATCATCTGGAAGAGAGAGAGCAAAACTTGAGAATCCAGCAGGCAGAGCCACGGTTCAGGCAGCAAGACTTCCCAGGCTCTTTCTCTTAGTACATTTCTTCAGCATCCTGCCCTGTGTTAAACAAGAGAGTCTCATCCCCTCATTTGGTATGTATGCTACCACCAAATGTTTTGTAAATTTATGCTAAGCCTGTCTATCACACTACTAATGAAGAATGAAAGCTCTCTCCTAAGCACAGAAGACTAGGATAATCTAGGAACTACAGAAGAGACATTTGAACAAGAGGAAAAAAAAAAGGCGGGGGGGGGGGAACATTTTTCATTAAAAGCATTTTCCTGCCTCTGCTTTTTCCTTAGTACCATTAGTTTGAAACCTCCCATTCATCCAGTTCTTTCTGATACAGCCTCCTGTGGAAGATGAAAAGCATTCAGCTTCTTCTATTCAGAAGTGTAAGCCAGAAATATACTTTCTATTTCTCCCACTGAGGTTTTCCAATATACATCTCATACAGTCGTTTCTGATGACCTGGACTTTGGGATTTTTTCTGGTTGTAGAAGTCAAACAGAACATCAGCTGTGTAATCTGGAGATAACTGCGCTGATTTGTCCTCTATGTTTACACCCTGACCTGCCTGAACCAACTGAGGATTATTTCCTAATTACGTTAGGACACCACATCATCTTCACACAATGACCACTAAGACAAAACGCAGGCAGCAAAATAAGTCGCTAATTATGCTTGTGGAATGGTGGTGACACAGGAGGAGGAACTCGATCAAGAAGCAGCTCCTGTTGAGAAATCTCAGGCTGGGGTCGGTCAGTCAGGGAACCAGAGGTAACATTAAAATCCACTGACACCAGCTGTGTGAGATCTTGCTGCGCTGGATCCCCAGGATTTGGAGCTAGCTGATTCTTCATCTTGCTTCACTCCCAATTTGTGGTTTCCTTGCTTAATGCCTTGCCTCATATCGCTGATCATGTGTCTAGATTCACTCACCCAAGTTTTAAGATCAGTTGCAACTACAGTATCTTAGTCACTGATATTCTGGCATTATCTAGAGTATTTTGTTTTTAAACTAACTTTTGATGGCCAAAACCCAATCAATCCCACAAAATAGCTGCAATTACAGACACACACACACAAAAAGCCTAGATGTAAGTGGGGAGACTGCCTTTGAAGTGGAGCTTCTTAGAAATTACACAGGAAGCTGTAACAGACACTCCTTCTCAGCTAACAGTTTATGTCAAGCCTTGTATAAAGGCACCCTAAGGAAATAAATATTCTAAATGAAGTCTGAATTCTAGTATGTTAAATACTTATTATGAAATTCCTCTGCTTGCTCTCCTCCAAAAACCAGCTAGAGAAGAAATGCAAAACAGCTCAGAATGCAAATGAATTATTTGTTTAAAGCCTCAAACCCACAAAAGCAGCAAAGGAGGAGAAATAGTACAAATTCTCGTTTAGCCAACAGTTCTGTACAGAATTCTCAGGGACTACACATCTCAAAAGACTACAACCTCTTAATACGTTTTACATCTTTTAAGTCACTAGTTTTGATTCAAAGCAGAGCTTATGAGCAGCAGCTAATATCTTCGTGAGGTGCTCTCTGGACTATGGCTGGAAGCCTCCTCTCCTCTTCTGACAGAGGGAAGTCAACCTAATAAAAATGTCTCTCCCCTACCCACAGTATTTAATGGAGAGTAAAAGGATTTGTGACCCTTCGGAGGTGCCTCTCTACCAGCCAGAGGTGGAGCAGGAGCAGAGAAGCACCCAGCTGGGGACTAGGGCGCAGAGCACAACTCCAGAGCTCATCTGCAAGATTATACCTGTTCTGCTTCCAGGTGCAGGTAGGAGGCTCCTTTTTGGCTAAGTAGAACATCTCATTCTCCTTTCTTGTTATCATCAGCTGGGATGAAATAGCCAAGGAACCACGGGTAAGACTGAAGGAATGATGACACCATATCAGCATTTCTAGCACCTGCCAGGCTGCATGGAAATCTCAGCACCTCTGTCCGTGAGTGGATGTGTTTGTATCAGAGGCTGGGTGCAGCACAGGAGACAACAGCTTGTGCTTCTTGAATGGTGTTAGGCGTCATAAACTCAGCATAAAAATCCATATTAAATTATGCCAATCTGGCCTAACTGCCATGAGTGTTGGTTTGCAGCAATAACATGTCATGTCAATCCAAATGGAGAAAGCAGCATTGGAAAACAAATCTCGGGGGAAATCAGTCTCTCTCTCAGCTCCATTCATCTCTGCTCTGATTTCTTTGCTAGCCATGCATGAAGGACATTCCAAGAAACATTTCTCGCGACCTGCTGTAAATGTGCAACTCAAGTCTCTCAATCTTTTTGCTCCCTGAGCAACATTGCTTGGACAGACTGAGCAAATGAGACCAAGTCGAGAAAACTTTCAGCCCGCGATGCCAGTGCTAGGACAGGATTTGGTCTCAGAGGCACAGTGCTGCCAGTGCAGCCACACGTGCAAGCGCTCAGATGCTGGGGACAAGCACAGCGGGTGGCCATTGCCTGCCCGTACAAAATGTGAAATATTCATGGAGGCATCTGCAGGTTCAGCACTATCTACTTTGTTCCCATTTAAGCAACTACTCTGCTGTATTTTCAGAACACAATCTACAGCCCTAATGAAAACTGCTGCCTAGTTGAAAATGCATATTACAGACCCCAAGTCTCAGAACTGCAGCATGGCATCTCTCTGTAGCATTTGCTAGATCATGTTTTTTCCAGCAAAGTTCGGCTTCAGCTACAAGGAATTAAACTTCTCCATTAGCAATCCGGAGCCTTCCTTTGGCTCTGTATCAAGCGACCTGCTTCGGTCCCACAGCACAGAGTACAATTTTGATTTGTTCAGGAAAGCTTTCAACAGAAGTCTTTCAACACCAGAACCAGAAATACTCACGTTCTTAATTCAGAACGTGTTATGAGGCTGCAAATTATTCAACTTAGCACCCTCACCTCCACAAGACCAAGCCCCTGGGATTGTGATCTCTTTCCTGAAAGGCTATGACTGATAGGGCTTTCTTCTTCTACATTCAAACAAGATTCTGTCTGTGTCATCATCTGCAGAGCCATCTTTCAACTGGTAAAACACATATGATTGTAAAACATGCAAGAAAAGGAGAAAGATTTTTCCTGTACTTCAGCAATAAAAATAAGAAATTCTAAACTGTACATGTAGTGTCTGAGGTGAAGCCTCAAAATCATAGGGTACAAACAGAGAAACAGTGGTTGAAATTACACACAGAAGTTAGTTGGACTCGAGGTGTTCTGTACATTTGATTATCAGTTATTTTTTAATTCTTTTTTTTTTTAATTTTTTTAATTTTTTTTTTAATTTTATTTCTTTAGGATTAACCCATATATGAATTTAGTTATGTAATTCTAAGCATCCAACTGCGAAATTACAGTCCAGAACCCAAGCTTGCTGTAATTTTACCGGCAGTAAGTATCACTGTGAACCCAGGAAAGGTGTACAGTGGGATTTCCACAGTCCTTATACTCTACCTAAATCTTTTCAAGGGGAAAACAATGACATTCCCTGGCTGGACGCTCATCTCTAAAAGCCTTGATGTGTGTTTACCTAAAAAATATATATAGGCATTAAAAAAATCAGACAAATTTGGTCAGACTTGGCCAGCCACATATAGAGCTGACAAAGATGGACTGTGTTCTAGCTTATAATTCAAAGTGCATAGATTGTGACAAATATTTGATTAATGGTTAAGTTTTTAAACATGATCAGGAATTTTTTAATGTAATTAAACAATTACAATCCAAAGTCCCTGAAAACATTCAGCAAATGGATAGTAAGTGTGGGAAAAAGTCCAGTATTATTTGCTATTATTTATGGAAAGACTGAGGTGGCACTACGTGAGGGACCTTGCTAAACTGCTTCCAGCCACACGGATGAGCATTTTGGGGATGCAACATGGTACAGAATGATCTACCTGAGCTTGAGGCTCCCTCTGAGCACCCTGGCACATTCAGAAGGGTCTCACTTGCCTCAACCCCCAAACGAGGCAAAGGATAGAGTCCTGCCCTGAACGGCCTGCTGGACGAGCAAAAAAACTGCAGGTGCTTTGACACAGCCCCTCCTCTCCTGCTCTTCCTTCAACAGAAAGGGAGCCCACAGAGATCGCCCTCACTAAGGTGCACCAAGCCACTGGGAAAAGCACCCAGCTCGTGTGCTGCTGATGAGCAGAGACGATGGGGCTTGGACGAGCTGGCCTCAAACGGAGCTCAGCTCATTGTAGACTCCCACTCTGACAATCCCTCTTAGTGGACGCTGGTACAAGGTACCAGCAAGGAGCTGAAGGGGAAACACTACGGGGCCCAGCTCAAGGCACGTGGCAATGACACCGCCACGCTGGAAAGAGACAGGTGTCACCCTTCACACGTGCTGACGCGTCCCTTTGTGTCCTTCCAGCATCCAGCACTTGCCTTTACTTACCAGACACTCGATCGACACTGTACATCCTCTCCAGCCTTTTTCTGTGCCACCCAGTCTCACTGGATTGATGCTGCTCCAGGTCAAAGGAATGATGGGAAGGGGCAGCAAGCCGCGAGCAGTTTGGGCACTCCTTGGAGCCCTGCCGGCTGCCCGGCCAGCCCTTGCAGTGCCTGCTGACGCCGTGAGAGCCGCCAGCGCTGTGCGCATGGTGGCCGTGGTGGCATTCCTCTTGGGCAGCCCCCTTCATCACCACCAGTTCCATGCTTTCGTTCTCGTGGTCTGACAGCATCGGCCTCTCGCCGGAGATCGTGTAGACCCGTGGCTTCGGTCCCTCGCTTGGCATCTTCTCTGTCTGCTCCTCAGAGAAGCTCCTCTCAAACTTGCCATCGGAGATGACGGAGAGCCTGCGCTTGTTCTGTGCTGCCTGCTGCATCTCGGGGGAGTCCTCCTGGCCGATATAGGAGTCTGCTAACAGGTGATCTGAAACAAATTGCACACTTTACTGCTTCACACCAAAGCACCCCAGACACTGACACATTCAGGAGGCTGTTACAGAAAGGGGAAAGGAGAGAGAGATGGTAGGCTCCCCCCGAGGAACCTTTTATGACAAATGTGTGCCCATAGCCTTGAAGACCTCCAGAACTCGTACTCCAGAACTCTCACTGAAATGAGAGATATTCCTCACAGATATGCCCCATATTTCAAGCTTGTACGTGGCCACCATACAAGATGGGGCTAGAAGCAAATGCAGCTCTTGGTGCACAGCCTGAAATGACTTATGTGCAAAACAGCCCTTGTTCAGCTGTGCAGTCCAGTCTACTTCATGGGTTTAGCCACAGATGGGCTGCTGAGCGGGGGAAGGGTTGCAGGACAAGGGCCAGCATCATTTTCTGTAAGAAGTCACACATGCTGAATGTTCTTTGTGCACCAATTTATTATTATTTTTTAAACTAAAAGGGGCAAACCACTGTTTTTTGGTTTTTTTTTTCCTATTTTTCTGCCTATTGGTTTGACATGAAAGAAATGCAAAAAGACTTCAGCTGACAGCTGCAACACAGCGCCCCACTCTCCACAGCACCCATGGTTATAGCAGGCTTCATCGTGCGTGCAGATGGCGATAGCACCGCCTGCAGAAGCTGTCCGGAAGGAAAATGCAGCCGCTCCCTTTGTAGGGTAGTGAGATCGAAAGGAGAGAGGCCCATGAGTGCAACTATCTTTGGAGCCCACACAGTGGATGAAGTGCCAGGAAATCTCAGCATTTCCATGGCAATTCCATGCATGAACCCAACAGTAGCTCCCACCCACCTGCTAATCCTTTTTTCAAGTGGCTGCTAATTACCTCTTACACTTCCCTTCAGATGGGAAGCAGCTAGGGGACTGTTAAAAAGGCTCAGCAGGGAATGCATTATTCATGTGACTACTACCCCCAGAAAAAATAAAATCATTAGCGTCCAGCACAGACAGCAGCATTGCAAACAGAAGCAGAAAGCAAACCCGAGCCTCTACTTCACCAGCTATTTAACGAATATCCTTCCATTAGCTCCTGAGCCATGATCTGGAAGGACGTGACAACAACCTGAGGTTTGGCTACCTTTTGGCTGGCCATGGAGAGATGAGGGAGGAAGAGACAAGCTACCTCGGAACAAGCCTGCTCTCACACGTGCAACATGGAGCTTGCACTGCTGCCACATTATGCTTCCTATAAAGCGCTCCCGTGCTGCTCTGAAAAGAGCCCTCCCAAGCTGAGGACGTACACAACCAGCTCTTGAATTTGAAGCCCAGCCTGGGTGGTGCTCACATCGCCAAGAGCCTCTCCTGGTGTTCCACCTGCAGCTGAGACCGAACTGAATGTAGCTGGTACTGGTACAGCGTGCCACCCTTCTCTCGTTTTTCTGTTCGAGATACAACTTCCCCCAGCACCACAAAGAGATAAATATGTCCCTGGCCTCTCTGCTCCAGAAGGGACTGTCAGGACCGTTTAGGCTGACACGACTGGCAGCTCTGTGACTCTACTTGAGCGGGCCAGGAGAAGGAGCCCGTAGGAGTCCTACAGGGAGATCTGTGCCCTTGAACCTACAGCTGATGCTGTCTTTCCAGACTTCACATGAAGTCCAAAACACATGCCTGAGTGTAGCGAGGAGTCATGCACCTCACTGATACTGTCCAGGTAAAATATGAAAGGTGGGCAGTGGTCTACTTCACCCTTAGTCCCCTGCCCAGAGGCAGCACGGACATCTGTACCTCCCCCAGGAGGAGAGCCGCAGGGACTGCAAGGGCCACCACCAGAACATTTTCAAGCCCTACCATTCAAGTGGAAGAAGTTGCTCCATCAGCTGTTGCTCAACAGCTTGGCCACTGAGTGCTGGCAGCTGCGTGATATGGTGTCGCAGACCAACCAGTGCAGTAAGCAGCCACGGGCTCCAAAGTAGCTCCAATTACTTTTCACCCCTTAAGAGGCAGCAGGACACCACATTTGTCCTCCAGTGACTCAGACCCTCTCCAGTCCCACATCTAACTGTGCTCTAGAGAGGGCACGTCTTGGGAAAACACCGGCATACAACTCTTCAGGGTCTGCCAATATCTGTGCTGACTAATAGTGCCAAGAACACCATTTTTTAAATTAAAAACAAAGGCCAGTTCTAGGTACTTATCTCATCTTGTCGAACTTACCCATCTGTGCAGGCATAATGACGCTACATATTTCTTAAGACACCACAAAACACTGGCTGACAGCTGGCCCTGTTCCTCCTAAAATGAATATTTCTATGGAGGACGCACAGCACCACAAGAGGAAAGACACGGGGTTATGCGCTCTATCCATGCACTGACAGCATCACACCTCCCGTGCTAAAAACATGTCAGGTGTTTGACTTTGAGAACCAGCCACTTCTGAGCTCTGGTATCTGACAGCAAATGGTACTGCAAAGAGTCTGAAACGTGAGGCCTTTTGTTCAGGTTCTTACACCACAGCCATCACGGGGAAAACAAAGTGCCCAGAGTATAGCAGGTCTGAAAATGCTGATGACTGCAAGTGCAGAGAGACCAACTGCAATCTCAGCTTCCTAAGCGCTGTTTGGGCTCCACAAAATTTACAGATGTAAATGGGACATGACAGGTTTCAAGTAAGAGACAACTTTTTACTGAAATCATGGCAGTTTTACAGTTCTTCACTGGATATATTTGAGAAGCTGCCTGTCTGATCTAGTCTGCAGAACGTGAGGATAATCTTTTCTTCCTACCCTACCTGTCCCCTTCTCAAGGTGTTTTCACTTGTTCTTATCTAGGAGTTTTCGTGGTGAAACACCACAAAGGTCTACTACCACTCCTATGTTTTCTCTGGGTCAAACAACTGGATACTTATTTCTTTTCAGTGAATTTAGCACCTTCAATACCTATACGCTGGAGAAACAACTTCATGTGTAAAGGGAACGTGAAGCTTTATTCAAGACCTTTATTAATAAAGAATTTATCTACAAAAATATGTATAAAGGAAAAAACAAAGATCTTCAAGCACGCATCGCAACCAACTCTTGGCCTCCCAAAATGAACATGCGCTTGCTCCAGGGAGTTCACACGTGTTCATGTGCACCAGCACATGAGATGTTACCAGGTAAAAGCGACCGATTCCCTTATCTATCCTTGCAACGAACTGGATCCAGGTGCCAGAGCACTGCAACTGCTTCCACCATGGCATTTAAGGTTAATAGTTTGCTTCTGCTAGAGAAGAAGCCCAGCTGGTCCAGAAATCAATGCTGAATTAAATCAGAGGCACAGAGACGGTTAGTGAAGAGAACTGAGAAACTGTAACAGGGGACTTCAGCAATAACTGGAATTGCCTTCCAAGAGCCAGCTGAAGCAGACTGCTGTTAACACACTGCCTGCTTACTGCTGCTCCGTTCCACTTCACTCGCACGTTGCTCTTGCCACCTCTCCCACTGCCAGCTGCTCCCCCACACTGCCACGCCAGCCCAGGGCACCGTGCCCTCCCCAGGAACAACGCTGCTCTCCCGACTGCTTTCAGCAACAGCACGTTTGCCTCGCACAGCTGCAACACTACCTTGGAGCAGACAAATCAGGGCTCTTAAGCGGATTTCTTTTCATCCATATTTGTGCTCTGCGAGGATTTATTGTGCCTGAGATATTTAACAGCGAGATGCAGGGAGGTAAGCAGACCAACACGTTTTCCACTACTGATCACGTGTCTATTGGTAACAAACATCTGCATCATATTTTCATTGCTTCCACGCCCACCTGAGCTAAGTCTAACAGGCTGTCCAGGGCTGGGGGCTCAACAGTCCAGTCCTGGGAGCCAACCCACCTCTCATTCCTCTTGCAGTTTACTTGAACACACTTCTCACAGGCTTCACTTGCTCCTTTATAGTCTTTCTTTCTCCGTCTTGCGCACAGCGCTGCCCAACGCAGTCATTAGAGAATATGTATGGCCAAACACACGGCCGCTGACAGCAGTCAGCAATACCTTGGGGAAAAAAAGAATCCATATTTTTGGTGCATGCAGTTCCTGATGAGTAGGCACTTAATTACTATTAGATAGTTACTGAATGCTAAAGAATGTACTGTGAGTATTTCGAGCACGTGCCCTGACCCAGGTAACCAACAAAAGGCTTTTGCATTTTCTTTCCCTATCAGGGCATTTCTAGAGAAGAGGTAACACGCTGGGGTAAGCCTCAGCTGACTGATGCCTATTCACAACAGTGGAGATGCTCACTGAGCCAAGCTCGTATCTGACGCAGGCTGCCTTGTAACCTCATGGGATGAGAAGTTTATAAATCAAGGCAGAATATATCCACAAGGCATAGACAGAAGCTTAAAAAAATAGCCCCAAATTTATTACTGTTTTTAGCAGCCAATCTGATGATTAAAGCACCTTAGATTTAAAACCTCAGCTCCAACACTGGAAGCGGAGTGGCAAAGGGGAATCTAGATAAACTCCATTAAAAATACATCTGTCATCTCAGAAAAATACAGTTCAGAGAGCCAGTTCCCTCTTCCCTGCTCCACCTCAGCTAGACCCCTCCACACCTGATACGCAGCCACTGAAGATGAATAGAAAGATTTCACATGTACACAATATGGACTTGCAGTATTGTTTCCAGCAGGAGAAATGAGATTAACACACTTATTTTTATTATTTTTATTTTACACCAGAAGGAGTCCAGGTGACACCTTCAAAGAGAGGGCAGATGGGTGAGCTGGCTAGAGCCTACGGCACTGCAAATAGGGTAACAGCTTTTCAACCAGCAAGGCCGAGCAGGTTGTCCTGCAGTTTCAGTTCTGATGCATCCCATATGCCTGCCACTGCCCTCAGGCCTGCTCTGACACTGTCAGGTCTTCTCCTCACAGGGCACAGAGGCGGCATTGTAGCTGCAACACAAAGCTCCCCACCGTGTCAGCTCTGTCCTTCCCAAAACTGCTAACGTACCGCATCGCGGCCCAACCAGCACAGGGACGGACGGGCAGCCGACTGCACCCCACTGCAGGCCTGAACAGTCATGGTAAATGAAAGAGAAAAAACAGCAGGAAACTTATTCCAAATATTGAAACATGAGGCAGGGAGGTTAACATGGAGACAACAATTATTAACAAGTCAGAGAAGCATTTTAGCTGCTCGGTAGCTGGTGAGCTGCTGGTTAGGTATGACAAGAGCAGCACGGCTGTGACAAGGGCAATGCCCAGCACGGGGTTACGGAGCCTGACCAAGCCAGCCCCACCACGACATTACCGGGCGCTCTGACCCCGACTGTACGCACTTCTCAGCAAAACCACAGGAAAAGGCAAGGCCTGCTTCTGCGAGGGAACAGCTGAGACAACTGGCGGTCACTTAAATATGACAAGATGGTTCCAATCAGACTTCTGAGCTGAAACGGGTCTAGAAAACAAACCGACGCTGCTGACATTGCCTCACAGTTACACTCTCAGTAGCTTCCTAGCCCGGCCTGTAACGTCAGCACAAGCAGACGAAAGTGGTTCGTGTGAGGCATGACCCCAGGGAGCAAGAGGTAGCTACCGCCAGCGCCTCTGCATTTCCATGGAAACTCCCCGAGCTTCGTTCCCAGTCACCGTACGGGCACCAACACATTCTGCGCCAGGTTTAGGACACATCCACACCACAGCCGTGCAGGCTGATGCCAGAAGCAGCCCGAAACCTGCAGGGATGAGATTTCGCATCCCCACTCCACCCCTGCAGCAGGTCAGGCTGCAGGGCCAGGCCCACGGCTGGGACCCATCCGGGGAACAGGGGAAGCCATGGAGGAAAAGGCAGACTTACCCTCAATCAGGCCCCACTGGCAGCCCCACGGCCCGAACATCGGCTCATTGAAGGGGCTCTTAGACCACAGCCCCAGCTTCATCGAAAGCACAGCTCACAGGGTGCTCACTGGACCTGAAGCGCCTGCAAAGCCTCACACCGGAGCTTCTCAAGCTCACCGTAAATTCCTGGCAGTGTGAGAAACCTACTGCACTTCCCTGACAGCATGAAACCTCTCTGCCACACGGCTGCTGCTCTCCGCACACGCTCACACCCGTTCCTCTGAAGATCAAGGTGCGAACACAGGCGTTTGCTTCAATGAAGTGCATGCACGTGGCACAGTAGCCTCAGCAAACATAGACTTCTCTTGCCATCATTACCCATTGCTAACCTGGCTCGAGGAAGGCTGTGAGCTGCCCATTTCTCCTTATGTTTTCAGTGTTTTCACTGCTGGCTGAAGCGTAGTGCACAAATAAAGGTAAGAAGCGAGGATGGCTTCTTTGAACTTAAAAAGAAGCTTCTTCCAGTTTCAGGTAACGACCCATTTTGGTCCGCGCTGATGCAAAGCACGTGGAGTAGTCACACTGGTTTTGCTAATAACCACAGTGAATTTGAGTCAAGATCTGCTAGGCAGCTCTGGCCCAAGGCCCATCACCTCTGCAGCACTAAGGACACCTTTTACTTGCTGGGATCTTTCTCTCCCTTGCTCCCAGAGCCTTTCACATACGGCTTGCCCATAGCAGGCAGCTTACAGTGGGGCAGCCCAGCGCTGTATCCTCCAGAGACAGCCCCAGTGCTCCGCCAGCAGCAGCTGCCCTCCAAACAACCCAGCTCAGCAAAACAGAAGCTGCCTGGTTAAGAAGCACCAGCACAGCTCCTTCCTTCCCTCTGCAAAGGATCCTTGTGTCTGAATCCCACCTCACTGGGATGCATCACTGCTCCCCCCAGGCAGGAAGAGGTATCTCAAGTGCTCCACTTGCCATCGTTTTTAACTTTACTGCTCCACGTCCTGGGCATCTGCTTCCCCTCACAGTTCCAGTCCATGGGTATAAAGGAATTTAAACTGGTACCTCAGTGTGGGGGTCTCTGATGCTTACAATGGGAGAAGGAGACTCTGGGTATCTCCAAAAACTTCTTACCCCATGAGCACTGGTGAGCCTCTGAGTGATTATTTCTTACACATTTTACTATCTCCAGCCTTTTTACATTCACCTTTTACAACATTTTAATCCTTCTCCCTGTCTGTCTTCTAGGTCTGCCCCTAGGGACACCCACTCCTACACTAAAGTCATTCCACAGACAAGATGGAAAGTCTTTGGAAGGTGCCAGAAAGCTACAAGAGTCAGCGAGGACTCTGACAACAGCCCTGTAGTCAGAATGAATGCTGAACGTGAGAGAGCACTCTTCTTGGGAGCCCTTCCAGACCTTCAGTCTGCATGAATAAGGCAGCAAAGAAGAGAGGCAGGAGATGCATTAACACCTCTGCACCAGCCCCTTAACAGATCCGTGTCCTTTCAGCTGCGGCAGAGCCCAACCTTCCTTTCCCCCCCCCCCCCCTGCCCCCAGTTCCACAAAATAACCTAAGGATCAATGGGAAAAAAGAAAAAAACAGAGCAATCCCCAGGGGCCAAGTCCTCTGACAGCAACACATATCCCACTGCCAGGCCTGCTGCAAAAGGGAAGCGAAGAGAAGAAAACAGTATATTGCCACCCGTGCTATAACCAGACAGAACACAGTCAGAGTACCCCAAGCCAAGCAACAGAGGAGAAGAGGTAAGTGTTCCTCCCCAGTGACCTGGAAAAACGTCCTCCAGAATAAGACAATGAGTTCCTAGGGCTAGTTACACAGTATTTCTGAACCATGAAGTTCTCAGGCCTCACATCAGGAAAAATCAGAAGCCGTAACCAACAATACTCTCCCTCACCCTTTTCTTGCTACAGGTACACCCCGCAGTCCTCTTTGTCTTGTACTGACGTTCAATTCTGTACCCACTGCCCTAGTGACAGAAGTAAAGCACGGACAGACTGCAATTTTATTGAGAACAGAAGTCAAACAGCCCTGCAAGTAAATCACCCCTTATTAAAATGCTCGGACATGGCAGCTGGCCCATCCTGCTGCTATACAATCCCTCTGTAGTTCTCTGTTTCTAACTTCTCAAAGCCGTTCTGCCACATGCACACACACAAGCACTCCAAAGGAGCCACTAGAGATAGACTCTGGGGCATAAAACTTATCACCAAAGAAAAAAGCTCTTTGATCTGTAGGGCAATGTGAAGTAAGAGGTGAGACTACAAAAGCTGTTATATTATCCCCTTTTCCTCAAGGGACTCTGAAGATACAAAAGTCAAACCAGAACGGATGATCCTCGGAGAACAAAGTGCAGCAGAAATGGAGTAGTTTGAGGCAGCCTCTGCACACTTGGCATCTCCACGCAGATGGTGGGTCTCCTGCATCTGCCCTGGGAGTTAGAGCTCCTCCCTTCTGCCTAGGAGCTGAATCAACAGGTAAAGCAGCAAAAGAAGTGGCATCCCGGACTCACACCCACCTCATTTTCTGCATGAGGACTTGTCCCTCTGCCAGCCCCTCTGCAGGGAGGGGAGAGGGTTCTACCTCCTGGATCTGCAGAAGAGGAGGATCCTGCCCTTCCCTCCTTTTCTGCTGTCCCACTGATGGCTCTGTCACCTTGCCCTTCCTCCTCAAAAACCACCATCCCTCTCCCTCACTGCATTCAACAATGACTTTAAACGCCACTCAGTAGCTGCTTAAAAGTTGTTGTTTTTTTTTTTCTTTCCGGACAATAAACTACTGAAGTCAAAGCCTGTCTCCTCCCATTCACATTTAGGCTAGAGCCTTAATCCCTGCTGCAGTCTGCTGACAGTGCAGGGAGCAGCCACACACACAGCTGGGGTTATTGCAGCAGAACGCAGGCCTGTGCCACCAGGTAAAGACGCTCATGGTAGAAGCCCAGAGCACTACCAGCAGAGACACGCAGGCACTGAGGGCTCTGTTCTTCAGTGTGCTGAGCTTCCTGGACCTAAGCCACCAACACATGCAAGTGGGATTAACTACAGGATACCAGTGGGCGGGTGCAGCCACGACAGTGCTTCTTCCCTGCTCCCTTCAGCCCAGCTGGAGAGTTGGAGCAGATTCAGGTACTCCTAGATATGTGCTACATCTTCAACTAGTGTCAAAGACATCCTTCATTTGTTCCGTGGGAGTCACCGGATCGAAGCTAATCGTACAGCTGAGCCAAAGGTGAAGTGTTCAGAAAGTTGCAAAGCAACACTGAGATGCATGGAATTTCTGCAGGAAGGAAAGAGTTGAGTTCTCTCTTATTGCACAACTGGGATGAACAAAAGGGAGACAGATTTTCTACATTCAACGTTTTTATAGAATAGCAGCCTTCCTACCACAGTTATTTATAAAGAAATGCTACAGACTGTGTTAAATTATATGCTGCAGAATTTCAAAAGATGCCTTTAGAAGTGATAAAATTTTTTTTCTTCTTCTATAAACACTCAGAGTCATTTCTAGGGAATTTTACTGATTTATTTCCAATTTAATACTGACAGATCCCGTAAGAATTTTGGTATATCCACATGTACCTGTCTCTGCTCAATTCTTAACTACGGCAACTAAATTCACTTGCATTCAAAAAGGAATTCTTGTTTTGCCTGCAGGAAAGGACCAGCAAAGGCTCCAGCTGACAAAAGCAGCTGCAAAAATGGCCACCATAAAGTCTGCTTTGCCATTCTGGGAAGTCTCCTCAGATCTGCCTGGCCTGTCTCTGCAGGCTGTCCTTCCTCTCCTTCTCCTCTCCAACCCTCTCCTTCCCCCTGCCTCAGACTCCACATCTCAGCTACATTAAACCCCAACCTTTTCCTACCCTTTCTCCTCTCCCATCACCACAGGTTGTTCTTAAATCAAATGCTGTTAACAAGCAATGTGTCGCTGGAGTTTTCCAAGCCTGAAAATAATATCAGAGAAAACAGCAGTACATTGTTTAAAAGCCCTTCCATTCACAAAGCTAGCACAACTCAGCCAAGGACAACTTGAAGGTCATCAGCACAGACCCAAGAAAAAAGGCAGGGACTCCTTCACCAGGCTGTCACACACTAGAGTGACCTTACTCTTGCTCTCCGAGTAAGAAGCTTTTCCTGCCTGTAGAGGTCTAAATAAACACACATTTACAGTTTACATAAAATGATAACGTCACTCTACATTGCATTCTATCTGAAACTCTTACAGGGGATAAAGTTGTTAATGTTATAGAACAAGCTATTATCCGTTCACACAGGATTTTCCATGGATTCCACAGGATTTTCTAATGGATTTTTTGTAGTGAATTTAATGTCTGCAAAGCATTTTCTTTCCTCGCTGAGAAGGCACAGCCCCGTTACAAGCCAAGTGAGTTTCCCTCATGACCCCCGTCCATCAAGTAGAACTCATCATAGGCTGACAGGGACAATTTCTGTATCTAAGAAATTAACACATTAGCTAGCATATGCTGGTGTCCTCAACTAGAGGAGACAAATCGCTTTTTAACCCCTGCTGAAGCAAACCCTGGGAACAAATCCAAAGGTTACCTTTGCCAGCAAAGGCAGATTGCAGAACACATACTACGCAAGTCAGCTAACACACCAGAAATCACTTTTTTTTTTTATTCCCCACTGAAATTAAGACCTAAGAGTGTCAAACCAGTGCAGAAGTCTTGTGCAGTGTGGTCTTTCGTTCTTCAGCTTAAGTTTCTTCCAAGGACGTCAGCTCTAGGGGCGAGTTTATGACAGGGGACAGGGACAGCTCCACTAAGACTGAACTTGTCCCCACAGCCCACCCAACACTTGGGTCACCAAGCTGCCTTTCCTCCTCCAGGGCGTCACACAGATCCAGAGGGTGACTCCTGTCTCTCTGCAGCCGAGATCTCACGCTAACCCTTTATGATAAATCAATGTACTTTAATTCTAAGGCCTATTAATAAATAGGTGCATGCACATACAGATACAAACAAGGCATGTCTGCAAACTCTTACCTGAGCCATTTCTGCCTTCGGGGTGGTTTTGTGAAAGATATTCTCCAAAAGCCCTTGCCGCTCTGCACATCCAAGCACCACAGAAGGCAATGAGAAGAGAAAAAAAAGAGATGAGTAATGGTTAAATGCCAAAGAAAGAAGGAACAGTTCAATACACACTGCTGCTTTCCCTCAGCTTCAGGTGACACCAACTTAAACAAGCTGCAGTAATGGTGCAGGCTACCCCATTAACGCGCTTCAGTTTTCCCCTGGCCAAAGCATTTCCTTAAACAGAGTTGGATTACAAAGACAGGACTGGTTTAGCCTTCAATTTCTCTGCTAAGACTGAAAGTGATGAAATGCACCTGTGCTAAACTTGGTCTGATTTCTGTGGTGCCTTTATCTCCCAGCTAGGAACTGGACCACTGCCTCTAGCCACCCTGTCCAAGTGAAACTCCTCCCTGCAGCCCAGGGGAGAAGGTATCTCCGTCCCAACCATCACCCCCATCTGCCTTTCTACTCTGGTTCTGGATGCTCTCATCTGTGAGCAATCACAGCTCAGATATTCATCTTAACACCCATTTCACCTGCCTTGACCCTAAATTCTCAAGCGCTAACTACATCAGGATTACTGGACAACCTTATTTGAGAGACTCCACAAAAGCAGTTCCCTGTTCTCCGACGGATTTAGGTCCCACGGATGACAGATTTTACTGAAATATATTCATACTCAACCAGGCAGGGTGAGCTTAACCCTTATTACACATCAAGGCCTACGTAAGGCAGCAAACCTATGAATATTTCAACCTGGGAAAAGCTTTCTGCATTCAGCCCACACATGAAAGGGAAGGTCAAGGCATGCATTCCCCAATATAACACCGGGATCAAACAGGCACCCCCCTCCTTGGGAAGCTAAGATGAGTACTCTCAGCCTGTGAGCACGCTGGCATCTCTTGCAGGGGGAGGCGATGAAGACGTGGCAATAGGGAAGACTCTTTGTGCCACAGCATCACGTCCACCAGCCTCCTCCTTCAGGGGTGCTCAGCCACAGAAAACCCCCCTCCGGCTCACGGTGCACCAAAAGGCCATGCTCAGAAAGGCCACTCAATGCCTAAGTGCAGAAGGGCTTTGACCTCCAAAACAACCTTCTGCTCTGCTACCCAACGCCGCACTATACCCCAGTCTGGATAGCCAGGATTTTCTCCTGCTGCTTTTATACGTCCCCTCCCAAAGGGGCAAAGATGAAAAAAGCTAAAAGGCATCTCCCATAGCGACTAGGGCTGGAAGGAGTGGGAAGTCCATTTGTCATCCACAGCCAGCAAAGGGGATCGATATGAACGATGAAGAAAGAGAGCAATTTAATCTCTCTGGGACTGAATTTCAGCACAGCCAAGTGCAAAACGCTTTGGAGCGGTGCAGCTGGAGCTGTGCAAGAAGCGAGGTTTAACCTCTGCGTCATTATAGGCTAACATACGGAGCTGAGGCTCTTCTGTTTCCAGACTCCTGCCCGTCTAGTACCAGGCTGTACCTTTAGACACCAGCCTGAGGTGGCAGTTGCCCAAACTGTCTTGCCCAGTGCCTACACGCCCCCCAAGACGGTCACGCACAGGCTGTGTCACACGGAGGAGCTGTACAATTAGTGCAGCCATCTACAAAGCACGAAGGGATGACTGTCATGGTTCACCCATTTGGGAGGACAAGTGCCTCATGGCTGTTCCTTGTCCCCGTTACCTTTCCATCAGGGCAAAACGCAGGACTTGGTCTTGGGACAACAGACAAATGCAAATTTGGGAGCTGGAGCGTGGCACCACCAGGCCAAGGCTCTCCTCCTGAGCTGCTCCCACACTCCAGCTCAAAAGGGGCTAAGGCTCAGCCAAAAGCCACGGCTGGTCTCACTTAGCACTGCAAACAGCTCTGCTTCCAGCGGAAGGCTGGGCTAGGGACTTCCAACATCTCTCCAGTGAGGACAACGGGACACTTCTATCCTTGGAAAAGACTTTGAAGTTTCTCTCGTGCATCAGCAATCACTCCATGGAGAACAATAATAATGAGCAAATTATCAGTGAGAGAGCACAGGGATCTATGCATAAATATACTCTGAACTATGAAGATAAAACTTAGTTTATAGCTAGTTCAAAAGCTCCAAGAGCATCTATTGCTATCCTCCATTCATCTCTACCAACCCATCTGCCCTAAAATCTGAACCAAGGCTTCACCCTTAGCTTGCAGACTGTGGGGTCCCAACCTGCCGGTGGCTAACATGGAGCCAGGGAAGCGCTGCTGCCCTCCTTCCCACTCGTTCCACGGCAAGAACAGCATCGCTCAGAACCAGAGCCCGAGTTTAAAGGTGCTCCAGAGCCTCCCATTTCCCCAGGCAGAAGAGGCAGGAGGGTTGAATCCTGCATGCCAGAGCCCCCCTGACAACAGGCGACTGCCCAGACTTCTCCTCGCAGAGCAGAAGCCCAGTCGAGGAGTAGAGAGCTACTCAAAACGCTGCTGCTGATGCCAGGCTGAGCCTGCAGCTGTGGCCCTGCTGCTCCACTGCTCTCGCACGCCGCTGGCCAACCCACGAGCAAACGACCAGGGACACTCGATCACAGTTCTCCAGTGACAGCCAATGAGCCAGAGAAGCCCGCACAGAACAGTGTGCATCGGGGGCTTTCCAGCCAATTACACTCCAAACTTCAGACTAATTTTTTGCCTATTATCTCAGTGGTTCCCTTCTACTTTCCTGCCTCCCATGTGCCACCGGCTTCTCCTTGGCTGCGCCTCAGCAGATCTCCCGCAGATGTCTGCATGTGCCCTTTGCCAGGGGGACTCTGATGGCCACACGTGCTCCTTATGCCTGGCCTTGCTTTGCCAAGCCTTTTGTGCTCCTTCCCTGCCTCACCGCGCTCGGTCACCCCAGTTTGCCAGTATTATCAGTGTGCCACTTACACCATCTCCTCATCTCTCTGCTGACACGATCGAAATAAAGTCAGAGCAAAATCCAGACAGACGGTAACTGCTCTATTCACCCCATTCTTTTATCAACACGCAGTATTAACGCAGTATTAACACAGGCTGCATGATCGCGGTTTTCCCTAAGCTCAATTCTGCCACCGCTATCACAGCCACCACCGCCAAAGCCCATCAAGCCTGCTCGTGGGATTGGACAGAAACCATCCAGCTGGGCTCAGAGCCGAGACACCTTGGGTCAAGTTAACTTGTAAGAGAGAAAAGAAGGGAACCTGCTTCACCCAAGTGACATGAAGCGCAAGGTGCCTTACAGATACACAGCAGAGGAACTATAACCCTGCGAAAGCAGCATCCAAACGAGCAGGTAATACTGAGATGTAGTCAGCTGATGGCATGACAAGTTCAGCCCTGACTCATCTAGAGGGAGGTTTTCATTTTGGTGGCAGATCAGACCTGCACGTAACACAGCCAGTACAGTGTCATTTAGCAGAAGGACATCAACCAGGGACCGCTGCCTTCGTACGCTGCGCTATTGACCATAACCAGCAAAAAGAAGACTGCCACTGCCTCAGAGGGAACACTACCATCTTCTCGGGCTGCTTCTCCATCAGAATGACTTCCAGGCTGCGGAGGGTGGGATGGGGTAGTGCGACACTGGCAGCAAAAGCAGCTGCCCCTCTGTGGGCGTTTCTCAGTACTCACGGTGCACTAGGTGCCAAAGCTGGACTCAGGTCTGGAAGAGAAACAGACTGAGAGCTTGTAACGAAGCACAGAAATTTAGACATACATTTGTTAGAAGGAGGAAAGCAGCCAAATAACAGAGATATCAATTACAACGTGATGAGCATGGAATAGCCTTTATGTCTCTGAAATAATCACATCAGCAGGATAGAGGGGGCCTTGATGCCTACTGGCAGCTATGAGAAATTGATGCACACGAATTTATGCACTCCGCTAAACTGACACTGAACTGAGAGGAAAAAATGTGTATTGGAAACACTCGGCGATACATGAAAGCCCCGTGATAACTCCATTTCAAGCACTGCTGCAGGATAAGCAAAACTTAGAGTATTTGGGAGGATTACATGGGAAAATAAAGAACATCCACCACCGTCTTATGCATCCTCAGAAGTACTTACTGCCCAGAGCAGGAATCTGTTGTGGCAGTGTCTGACAGTGCTGCACCTCAGGAACGTGGGAGCGAGACCTCCTGCCCCAGCAGGACCCACGTCCTACAGCAGCAGCCCTGCTCACCACCAGGCAGGGAGGGGAACACCGGCAGCACGCCCACTGCGAACAGCTCAGTCATTGCAGACTGTTGATGCCTACGTTGTTTAAACCTGATAGTAACAATACCCCGACAAAAACTAGTCTTCTGCCATATCTGCATACCTGGAAAATTTAAAATTCTCATCCAAAAAAGGGAAATCAGAAGTCAATGATGGAACTTAAAGTCCCCACAGTCTTGGGGGAATTTATGTTCACAAAGCTCTGGCAGGAGGAACGAGGACAAAGCGGGAAGAAGATGAAGAAGAAGGTAACCGAAACATGAAAGAGTTCGTACCATTCACAGGAAAATTCACAGTCAGAAAAAAAGGAATCTAGACTGCATGGAGAACCCTGATCTAAGCCAAGAAATTACTCACGCGGTAAGAAACCTGAGGCAAGGCACACATTCAGCATTTGTCGGTATAAGGTATGCCCTTTCTCAGCAACTAGATCTTCACAGCCTTGTTTAAAGGCATCCTCTGGACGCCTCTAGTCAGCAGAGGGGAAGTGTGATCAAATCCTCCTCTCTCCAAGGGGTACCTTGGACCAGACGCCAAGGTCCTGGGTAAGATGAAGTACACACAATTCATGTATTTCTCGTGCCAACTGTAACAAGGAGAGGTGCTTCTGGAACACCCAGCAAAAGTCTCCTGTCTTACTTGCCCACATTATCACACCCTCCCCAAGGAAAGCTGCAGGACAGAGCCATGCAAAGTGGACCTGAAGGGAAAGACTTGGTTTATTGCCACATTTGGGCTGCCAGTGCTGTTCTGTAAGGGCCGAGGCTACAAGGATGGAGGCAGCCTGTTTCTAAAGGCTTTGGCTCATCTGTGCCCTTGAAAGCGTGCTGAGGAAGCCAAGGAGAGCGTGTCAGATGCTTCTCGGCCAGGACCCTGACGAGAACAGCAGCAGCCGGGGAGCTGCCAGTGGATGGGCAGCACCAAGGTCGGGACTCGAGGACAACCACGCCATCCCTGCCACCCGTGTTGTGCCCCAGAAGCTGCAAGGCCAGAAAGCCCAAAGGAAGGAAGCAGCGCAACAGCGAGATCTCACGTCCCCGCACTTCAAACCCGAGCAAAGCCCCACCGCCAGGCCAGCGCCGCCGGCCGCAGGATGAGTGCACTGTGGTGCAGCTCTCTCAGGAGAGGAGAAGGCTACAGAGACCAAAGATGACAACACCACGGATGCCCTCAACAGGGCTAACACCGAGCAACTACGCCGTTATTTCTGAGAGCTACTTAAAAGACCTAACACACAACAAACTGCATGGAGCTTAATTAATTCTCCTGGGACAGGAGGCTCCCCTGAGATGCTCTGCAGAGATTTTAATTAAAGAATCTAGGGAGCTTGCACCTTCTGCTTAAATCGCATTACTCACAACAGCAAACAAATGATGCTCCCTGCTCAGTAGGACGGGCAAATGTGCACACATACTCCAGCCATGCATAATAAAAATATATCAGTGGCCGCTCGGACTTAGAGTAAATTTCAGGATCTGATTTCTCCTTTCAAAAAGTCACCTGCCCCAGGTGAAATATTAACAGGGCAGAGCTCGGAAGGTGCAGAGAAACAATCCCTGAGCGTGTCCTGCAGCATAAAAGCAGGATCCCACAGCTGCCTACACAAAAGCGCAGGGGACCCGATCATTGCAGCGCTGTTACCAGCGCAGGTAACCCAAGTCCCCAGCCCTCCTGGGAAGGACGGAGTAGCCTCTCCCTGTAGCCTTACCTACCGTCCTGCAGAGTCCTCTCCGTAGATAAAGAAGGACACGTAGGATGCATGGAGGAGGACCCAGGGCAGGGCAGAGAGGATGTGCCTGCCCCAGGAAGCCCAGAGGAAACCCTTCAGCGGGCAGATCGTCACTGCTGTAGAAATGCCGAGGGTGGCTGGGACTGCACAAGCCAGGGGCTGAGATGCCTGGCGCGGCAGGATGGAGGCAAACGAGCAGCGCCTGCTCCCCACCAACACCCTCTTCACACAAAGCTACAACCCAGGGAGCTCTCAACCCGTTTTCTGCCCTCCCCGAAGGCTTTTGCCATGAGGCATTTCTAAGGCAGGTCACGAATGTGGAGACAGAGGAGCACCTGTCCTGTGCTATAATCTACGTGACCAGACACCCCTCAGACACCTTACATTCCCTAGCCCAAGCCCACTCACCCAACCTTCCTGGTCAAACCACCACCAGGCACCTCCGAGCTCCCACGTAGCAGCAGCACGCCGGTAGTCGCAGCAGGTACGTGGCAGACCAGAACCCCCGAGACACCTCCTGGACTCTGCAGAGTAGACACTACACGAGTAGTATCTGCCCATCCTGATGCGGGCATTTGTATTCAAAACGCGTTCGCTGCTCTCGAACACCCACACTACCATTTGAAATCTTCTCGCCTATTACAGAATACGTTGTTTGTGTGACTGCCTGTCTAATCCTACTCCCAGAGCCCCATTACAACATTTATGGTGCATTTTGTGTCATTTCTTTACATCCACTTGGCTGACATCTGCCAAAGGGAATTTCACTGCCAAGTCTTTGAACACCGTTGAAAGCACTCACGTTTGCAGTTACGAACACAGTGCGGCATTACGTGGGGAAAAGTTCCAGGTTCTGCCTGGACAGCTTTCTCCAGATGCACTCCAGACTCTGAACGACGGATTTCTTTACAACGCAAACAGACAGCAACATATAGACATCTTTGGATGTGCTCCCCTCATGCCATGAGACGATATCCTTCCTTTTGGCGCAGCAGAGATGCCATAATGCTGAGTTAAAGCCTCAGCGAGGTGACTGAGATCTCTCAGCAGCACGCACCAAGTCCTACACACGACTCCGGGTTATTCTAACGCAATTTTGTCTAACACAAAGGAGGCGTTATGTAACGCAGCTGAAAAGTTTATTTCTTCCCATTTTTCTCAGCCTGCCTGGGTGTAGCAGGCTCTGACAGACCTACCGGTTACAGGGCCGTGCTGGGGGAGCGGCTGGCCGCCGAGCCCGTGCCCCAGGTACCGTGACGCTCGCCGCAGCGTGGCAGAAGGGTCGCTGCCGTCCTTCCAGGCAAAGGGCACGGACACAAAGCTCGTCTGCGGTAGCTTTGTAAACTTAAGCATGATCAAGCCCCAGATACATCTTCCAGGATCTCCTACGCTCGATGCTAGAGCACCGGGACCAGACAATAAGCGGAATTCAGCGCTGTAGGACAAACGGCACGGAACCAGGACAGGCGCAGTGAGGAGCCCAGGTCTCCTGGCCGGCCGGGGTGGCGGCTGAGGACACTGCGGGATGGGGCAGACGCGGTGGGTCCGGGTTTCCACGCGGGTGGGCCCCCACTCAGAGGCAGGAGCCCCCTTGAAGAAAGCCTCCGACTCTGCCCTCGGACACGCGGGTGGCACGCGAGGCGAGGAAACCCACCGAGCAACCTGACCGTGCTCCCGGTTCCCTGAGAGCACCGACACCCAGCCCTGCCGAATCCTCCCCCGGCTCCTCCGAAGCCCGGCTCCGGCTCACCTCGCCCACGGCCGGGGAGCGCCCGGCAGCCGCAGCGGGGCCGCAGGGGCCCCCCGAGGGCTCCGGGGGAAGGACGGGGCCCGGGGGTCGGCGCACCGAGCCCGGGGTCGTCGCCGCCCCGCCGCCACCCACCTCACTTTAGCCGCCACCGACGACATGGCCTCGTTCCTCAGCGTCTTCCTTTTGGACACGGCTGTGCCCATATTCGCGCGGGGGGCAGCGCTCATCGCACGACCCCGCGGCTGCCCATGCCGCGGCGGGGCCGGCTGCCGGGCGGCGCTCCCTCAGCGCCCCGCCATGGCGCGGCGGCGGCGCCCCCCGACCCTCCCCGCCCCGCCGCGCTGCCCCCGGCGAGTGCGGAGCTCCGCCGCGGCCGCTGCCTCCTCATTGACTGCGGCAGGAGGGAGGGCCCGGGCGCTGCCCGCCGCCCAGGAAGCGCCGCTATATTTGGCCGCCGGCTCCCTCCTCCGCCCCCGCCTCCTCCCGGCGGCTGGCAGCGGACGCCTCGGGCTGGGCAGCCCTCCGGGAAGGGGCCCTGAGCCGAGCCCCCGCCGGCTTCTGCTCGGACCTGAGGTGAATTTGCAGCCCCCGAGGGCGGCCGGGGCCGGGGGGCGCTTCCCCGCGCTCCCGGCAGGGAACGGCTCCGTCACCTGCAGCCGGCTCGACCTCGGGCCGCCGCCCTGCTCTGAGGGGAGCGGAGCCGCCCTGGCCGCAGGTGGACGCTGGGCCAAAGCAGGAGGTTTTATGGGGGTTTTGGTTTCCACAGACCGCCCTCGCACCCCGAGCCGGGGCCGTGAGGGGACCCCGAGTTGGGCCCCCCACGGGCTGAGCAGATGGGGACCGCGGGTCAGGCCTGGCCACGGGAGTCCTGCCGTCAGGCTGCACCTCGGAAGGGTCGATGCAAACAGGCGTTCTCCTCTGTTAATTTCAGCCTCGCGGGGAACGTTTGCCACCAGCCCAGAACAGCGCCCGCGGGGGCACAAGAGGTGACCAGAGGCAGCAGAGCCACGAGGGGCCTCGGCGGAGTCCTCCTCGTCCCCACTGCCACCCGCCACAGCAAACGCCTTCCTCGGGGTCACCGGCTGCTAGAGAACAAACCCAGGGCGAGGAGCTTCCCTTCTGACCTGCTGCTCCCCCAGCAAAGCCCCGACACATTGTCAATTCACGTATGTATGCCTTGAGCCCAAGGAGGGTCTGGAAAAGTGCTTTTCCTGCAGAGAGTAGATAAAAATCTGCTTTCAGGGCACCTGAGTCAGTGGGGACGGTTCATTTTTAATTATTATTCACAGTATATGCAGAAAAAGCACTTGGGCTGTCCCACTGACTCTGCAAGCCTTCCTTGTATGGAAGAGACTGAAAGTTTGGGAAAAAAAAAAAAAACACAACTTCAGCCCTCTCTCTCTCCATAGACTCCAAAGTAAAATCTGCAAGAAAGCAGACTTAATTTGTTCAAGTCTTCATGCAACTATTTGGTTCTATTAACCTACCACTTGAAAAACAAAGCAATTCATACAGAGAGCAGAAAACCCAGCTCCTCTGGCGTGTACAGACACAAGGACCTGTACAGACGATATGTGAATAACAAATCTGCAGAAATGTATCTTTGCTTATATACCAGCGGTGAGCAGAAAAAGTTCCCTGGGTGCAGAATGAAGACATCACCATGCTTTTTAGCTTAGACCAGCTGACTGAAGGAGAGGTACTAAGTGACATCAGCCTCCCCGTCAGTGCCACCAAAAGCGCTGGGCGCCGTGTCCTGTTCGCTCAGTAGAGCTGCCCTTGCAGACAAGGGTCAGGCTCCTCCTGGGGGTTTGCAACCCGAGCAGGATGAACGGGGCACAGCTGTTACCCAGCATTGAACTGAATGATGAGACAGCTTTAAACATTGCAGTCTCAATCCAATGTGCTAATACTGGAGAACAGGTTTTAGGGCAGGTACGCCTCAGTCCTTTGTGTCGGAAGTAAGTGTGGTAGAGCTGCTCATCTAATTTGATGACCAGCCTTGCTTCACACCACTGAAAACAGAGACACAGATCTAGAGGTGCACACGCTGTCACAGCAAGGGAGAAAAGAGAAATACGTGGGAATGCTTTATAAATAAACTCAGCCTAAGCCTTTGAACTGTGCTTTCCGCCCCTTTTCTTTTTCAGAAATATAGGAAAAATGTTCTTTATTTCATAATATTTTTATATGTTTAAATATTTTGCCAGCTTTTGCAACGGCTTTTTTTTTTTAAATGCAAACAAACAATAAATCATCAGATTTTCTACCCTACCCCTGACATAATCCCCATCAAATCTACCTGGAAATACCCCAAAGTTGCTATTGGTGACATTGTTCAGGTACAAAACAGAACCCAGCATCAATATATTGAATTTCTTCCCACAGAAGAGGACTCCCATTAAATTTCTGCTCCTAACAATCTCAAGCCCCAGTCCCCTTCTTTCTTGTATAGTCATGCCACCAAAGTGTTTCTACAACAGAAAGTAAGACAGAATACACCTGTTTTTTAGGGAGCACCTTATAAAAACAAAACTGTAGAGAATGTGAGCCATACAATCAGTTGCAGTGAGGGAAGCAGCGTTCAGTAGTGTCAATTCCCCAAATTAAAAAGCAGGGATGTCTCCACCTTCACCCCATTTTCAGACCACTGTCTCCCACATCTGTGCCTCCTGGAGCTCTTTGAAACTCTCCTTCTTCCATCTCTCTGAAGGTCCAGTCCAACACAGGGCTCACTTCAAAGGCACATTGGTGGCTCAGGGCTTGGGCAGATGGATTTTAGAGATCTCCAATGATGGAGATGCCACCACCACTCCTGTCCCTGTCTCAGAAATATACCATTTTCACAGGGAAAGATTTTTTTTCCATGTCTCTAATTGTAATTTCCCTTGTTGCAATTCACGCCCCCTGCCTCTCAGCCTGTGCACCCCTGAGAAGGGCCCAGCCCCATCACTCCATAGCCCACCCAAGCAGCGGCCCATCTCTGCGGTTTCTCTCTTGCTCTCTGCTCCCTTCCTCACCCACATTTGAGTTTTCCTCCCTGCCTTTGAGTTTCTCCCAGTATTTGGGGGTCTGCGTACCCCAGTGTGACAAAGATGAGGATGCAGCCAGTGTGCCAAACGCCTTCGGCTCATTAAGGCTGGCGAAATGCCTTTGCTTCGTGCTAGGAAAAAAGTCAGGCGAGCCAGGCAGACGGCTCCCCATCGCTTCTCCATGGCAACAGGCCTTCCAGACGCACACACGTAGGCAAGCAGGCCGAGGAGGCAGGGAGCATCACGGTCCCTCTGCCCAGACCCCAGACATCTACTTCTGGGGCTCCCTGCTGAGCTCACTTCACCCTAAGGGAGCACACCCCAAAACAGCTTCAAAAATAATTGTAGCTGGCCAGAGAAATGCTCGCCTCTTTGTACCAGCGAAGGTGAAATACCCCAAGCCCAAGACAGACAAAATTCATCCTGGCCACTGATGATTTTTATCTATATAAATGCGTCACACTTCAAAAATCTGGTGTTACAGAATCCTTTCAAACAAAACAACAACAAAACCACACACTTGTCTAGTAGGAAACCCCGATGTCCTGGACCTTGTTAGGTCCTTTGATCAAGCTGAGATGAGGTGGTCTGAGATGGTCTGATGACTCTCAGACTTGGAAGGATACAATCTTTTCATGTTTAGAAAAGTCATTTTTGTCTGAACAAACAAAAGAATGTGTACCCTGTCAAGTTAAATTCAAAAAGAGAATTAAGGTGAGCAAAAAATAATAATTAAAAAAAAAAAGTTATAAGAACAAGCTGCAAAAGGCAAAGGCAAATAACAATAACTATTCTTCAAACTCACGAAGCACAAGAAGCTTGCTGGGGAGTCAGAAGTTGGCCATGGTGCAACAGGAGCACTCGAAGGAGATAAGGTCAGAACAAAAGAACAAAGTGAATGTTTTGCAGCTGTAGCCGGTGAGGACAAGCTCAGAGAAACTTCTGTACCCGAAATCTTTGTAAGGACGTGGCACAGGATTTAGCTCACATTCAAGTTGTCGGCAGAAGTTGAGGAGTAAATAGCCAAACCAAAGAGTGCAAAATTCACAAGGCTGAGGTGGCATTCACCTAAGTGCTCAGGATGAGGAACTCGGGGATGAAACAGTGTTAATTACTTAATTGTAGCATGTAATCACTGTGCATAACAGCCTCCATGTCCGAGAGCTCTCAGGTGACAAATGGGAAGGGTTTGGGGTTATTACAGACCATGAAGTCTGAGGTTGCACTTGGACAAACTGATAGAAACTATAGTAAAGAATATGATTAGTGTGTACTTGGATGCATCTGAAATTGGAGGGGGGGAAAAAAGAAAAAAAAAGGTGGTTTTTCTTGAATACAGGAATGCCTCATAAAGCTATTACAGTTCCTTAAAGGAGTCAATGATCATGAGATATAGTCTGCCTAGATTCCCAAAAGGTCTGTCACAGGAGTTTCTTACAGAAACACAGCTATCATGGGATTAACAGAAAGGGCTTAAAATGGATAAATAACTGGTTAAAGGATTTCTCAGAAAATAGCTATCAATAGTCAGGCTCCTGAACAGAGGGAGCTCTTGAATGGAGCCCCACAAGACCTGTGTTGGGGTCTGCACTCTTCGGCGTATTTGTAAATAATCTTGAAAAGGAGTTGAAAAAAAAGGAATGACAAAACTTGCTGATGATGCTACGATATTCAGGGTCATAAATACATGAGATACTGAAGAATATACAAAGACCTCATGATAGTGAAAAACTAGGTAATAAAATGGCTCAGGACATCCAGTCCAGATAATTACAAAGATATGCACACAGGAGAAAAACAATCCGAACTTCAGAGCACTGCACTGGGCTCTGAAGCCTTATCGTGAGAAATGGCCTCTTTTTCTCCCAGGTTCAGCTGAATACCGTCCCCACCCAAGCTGCACTTGTGCATCACAGTCTGTTTGCTGCTTTGGATGCAGTACAAACCCAGGAGGCTGACGGGAAGCGACTCAGCAGTATGGTAAGCATAAAAACAGGACAAAGCGTGATATTTAACGCTGTTCTCGTGTGAGATGACTGTAATTTCTTTGGTCCTAAGACCATGAACATTGGTGGTCCCTGCAGATAACACAGTTATTTAGTTAACAGAAAGGGCACAATAACATGGCAGCAGTGTCGTGGAGGTGTGGGACCCCCACCCCCAGGGACATTTCCCAGGGTTGCACAATGCCACAGTGCAAGCCTGAGGTGGAGGCGCCTCCCAAGCAGGGGAAGTGCTGAGATCAGAGAAGTGCAGAGAGGACTGGCTCAGGCAGGGACATTTTTAGCCCCCTGTTTTTGCTTTTTTGCGCAAAACTGTCCCAAGCATGGTGTTAATGGAGGGGCAAAGCGCTGTCCTGAAAAGAGACAAACTGTCCATAAACATAGTGTCCCAGTTCAGCTCTTCTGACAAGTCACAACAGTCCTGAGAGACAGCAATAAATCCATGGTGGTGGGGGAGCCGGAGGAGCTGTCCGTGTTTATCTGTATAGCAGTGCATGAAAAGAGTTTGAGGACAATGCTTATTGTGTCCAACTGCAATGAGAAGCTCAAAGTCTCCCAGGTACCAGGAGGTCACTGAAATATCACCTAGCTAACTTCCCACTTGGCTAATTTAGTCACTTCAAGATGTTCCTTTTGAATTCATTGATTAGAAACCTCACTCTAATGAGGCACTATAAGAAAATAACTTTCCCAAAACTGGCATAATTAAAATTAGGCAATACATCACAGAAGCAGTATCAATAGCTAGCAAGTTGCAGTTACCCAAGAATGGGTTTGCCTTGTGCAGATTCACTTGGACAGAGCTGTTCCTAAACGGCAAAGCACTTGGCGTTAGAAAATAAGAGCTTGTTCAAATACAGTCCCAAAGATAGCTCTGATCTTTGGATGAGCAGCTCCTCTGAACCAGCTCAGATACAGAACACTCAGACCCATCTTAAGGCCAACTTACTCCTGGCTATTTATAGTAAAAGACCTACCCAGTAATTATCAGGGCTGGATACAACCTCTCAGCCTTTCTTTCTGTTATGTGACATGTACCAGCCCTGATGCGCTAATGAGTGCAGTGTTGGCAGGAGGGGAAGTCAGACCCTCTTAGACCTTGATCACTCACCCTGATTACATGTTACAGAGAGGAAACCCTCTCCTCCACCCTCCTAAGTCACTGCACTTGCCCAAACCTTCTCATTTTGACAGCATTAGGAAGAAGCCAAATATTATTTTACATTATCTCCCTGCTCCTGCATGAGGCAGCAAGGTCTGTAGCAAGGCCAAGACAGGAGCCCCCCTACTCCTAAGTGGAGATTTGGAAGGGAGAATACATGCTTATCTTGGTGTGGAGGATGTGGACAAGCAGAACCTTCCCATCCCAAATTTGGAAAAAGCAACACTGAAAAAGGCCTTAGAGCTTTGCTTCCATAGTTTTTGCCATAGCTGGAGGTGGGGATTTGAGGGCTGGTGCACCCTTTTGGGGTGGGTGCAGCAACCCACTAGCAGCATGTGGAGCCAGCGCTCAGGGCAATGCTCAGCACCAGCATCATCTTCTCACACGAGGGATTTCCTGAGCATGGACAACCAGGCTGCATCTCATTTGAACCTCAGCTGCAGAGCCGCTTCGTCAGCCCCTGCCGGTCCTCCAGCCCGGATCGGAGTGACTCAGAGCAGAAGTTCTTCCAAGCCTGGCCTCCCACTGGGGTCTCCCATGTTAGCACTGAATTGACCTGCGTCTGTCTAGACAAACACAACCTGAGCAGATTTTGCTGTGGCTGCCATTCTGAGTGAGAGGAAGATGACGAGGCTGTGGGATTTAGTTTGCCTTCTTATTCGAGAGCAGTGCAGGAGCCTTACCAGCTTTCTCTGAGCAGACATTAGAGGTGGGGAGGATGGCTTCAGCTTGGCAGTGCCATGGAACAGCTCCTCTGGCCAGGTGATGTCTTCCCAGGCTCCCACTGCACTGCAGCACCAGCGCTGGCACACCCTGGCCCTAGCGGGAGGCATCACACTACTTAAAGAAAATTATGTTGCCCGCCTTTTCATTATCTTGCCCAGCAAATGTTCCCATGAAATATAGGCCTAATTATCTATCCACATTCAGATTACTCTAAGATGCAATTTCCTTCTACTCTGTGGAGTTTGCTTTCCTTCTGTGGATCTCATGATTGAAATACACTCAATTAGCTATTACTCTGCTGGCTGAAATCTTGAGCTGCCTCCATCCAGGTCTCACTGGCATTACAACAGCCAGGTGACAAAAGCTCACATGCGAACCACACAGAAATCTCGTCACTCAGCCATACCTCTTATTTACTCCATTTTTATTGCAATAGACTGAGACGCCCAGTCTGGACTAAGGGCTTGCAATGTGAAGCACTGAACAAACCTGCCTTAAAACATGGCCCAGGAATGCTAAAATAATGTTATAAATACAAGCCATGCCTGGCGCCAGGTAGGCTGGAGTCGGGCAGACTCAGTCCCATGTGTAGCCTTGTTGATATACGTGCAGACCCATTCATAAAATAATAGTAATAATAATAGTAATAATAATGTTAATAATAATGCACTTCAGGCATTTAAGAGAGGACAAAACTACATCCAATCCCATCACATAAACCCTTCCGTCTTTTCTCAGTTCCCTCTGTCCTTTCCCAAACTCCATCTTGAACATAGTCAGAGTGCTTCCCATTGCTCCGTCCTACCCCCTGCCTCCCTGGCCGTACCTTCCCACTTTCCATTCGTGCCAGCAGAAAACCCTTGTTCCTCTCTGCCAAGTTAGTTTTCTGGCTGTTTACTGAGCCCAAGAGCACGAGGACACGAGGGGCGAGCTGGGCTGGCAGCGGTGCTCAGAGGCAGCCTGACCTCGCAGCAGCTCCCAGGCCTGTGCGGGGGTCAGGCTGGGAGCACGCAGTAGGTCCCCGCACTGCCTAACCCGTCAGGAGCCCAAAGGAACATGAGAGCCCCGTCGTGCCCCACTGCATCATTGTCTGTGAGTTTCTACAGTTAATGCTAATGCTACCACCAGAGGAGTTCATGCCAGCATTGGCATTGAACACTTTCGGGCAACCATGCAATCAATACAGGTAAGAGGAGCTGCCAAGGACCCAAAACAAAGGCTACAGTGACAGCACAGGAGATTGTTACAGTCTGCATTAGTCGCTTGGTTGGGATCGTTTCAAAGGTGTGCTCCTACAGCTCTGCAAGGGAAGTCACTGCCCAGGAGACAAACAATTTGGATGAGACCCCTTACTTCTGAACCAGGAGAGCTGCCAGCAAGACAGTGGGCATTTCAAGAGCAGCATAATAATAATTTCATCTTCTTTTCTTACAGTAATACAGCAGGTAGGGATAAATAAAAGAAACCCAACAGAAGAGCATCAGCTATAGCATGAGGGAAGATCCGAGCAGGATGGTAACATCATTTCATTCCTGTTGGTTAAGTTAGTGCCTTCACATTGACATAAACCACTCCTTCAGAATAAACTGCGATAAATAAAGCCAATCAACATAACAAAGGAAACAACAACGGGGATGTTTCATGCAGGGAAAATATTCCTTAACCTCTCCCCTATGCAGCCCCTCAAGTGTGGAAGCAAAGGCCCTCTGGAGGACTTTGGTCTTGCTGCCTCCTTGAGACATGACTCTCACCTATACCAGAGCAGCTTTGCTTAGACAAGTTGTGACACTTGTCCTGGATGGGAAACCCCCTCCCAAGGTGATGTGTTCCCTTGTTGTACCACCCGTCCTGGTGAAAGGAAGCCAATTTTGCACCTACCAGAGACAGGCCTTGCTCCCAGGGGCCTCCAGCACCGGCAGGGGCCATTCAGCAGCCGTGGAGGTGCAGGACTTGGCCCAAACGAAGGAGGTTCCTCAAGGTCGGGATTCCCGAAACAGCTCCAGGAACAGACCAGATGGTAATTGATTGCTCAATGATTCAGTGATTACTCAGTTTTTGCTCCATCCACATCTCAATACTTCACTGTTTGGCAAAATAACAGTCTGACTTTGTCCTGACTTTGGTGCAGCACAGCAGAAGAAACACTGAAGTCTGAGGTGGCTGCGTTATGTTTAAGATGGAAGAAGAAATGTTGCTGTTAAAGGAGAGTTTGTGTGCATGTGTCTCTGTAAACATCTAAATACAGAAGCTCTGCTCCAATCCCACCCTGCGCCGCGTACAACCCTCGCTATATCTAAAGGTGCTGCATACAGACATGAAACCATTTCCAGCTGTTTTGCACATTTGCAATTGCTGTTGGCAAAAGGATTCAGGCAGAGCTGGAAATGCGGCATCCATATTGTGCACAGCCCAGGGCACGGCAGAGCCCACCTTGCTCCGACACGGGCACTTCTGCCTGTCACGAGGCCGTGCAAGGGAGCAGCAGAGAACGTGGGGACTGATCCTGCACAGAGCGAGGCCAAAGAGCACAGAGAGAAGCATGCAGAAACGTACAGGGAAGATGACTCAGAAAGCTCAGCTGGAGGATGATAAGGGATGCATTTAGCCTTTCCCTCCGGGTGGGCGGAAGGGAACTACTTGCGACGGTTATGGCAGAAGGAGTGAGAAACTGAAAGGGAGGTGAGGAAAAGAGGAGAGCTGGGCTTTGCTATGTTGTGCTATGGTGTGTGTTTTTGTTTGCAGTGCTTTCCATAGCTCTCTACTGGCCTAAAGTGTGTACCTGCATCTTTACTGACGACAAGAAGTGGCTCTGGGCAGCACGGGGAGATTCACCCAGCAGCTGCGCACACATTCAGGGCTCTCAGCAGCTCCTGACCACGGCAAGGATGTACCAAGATAGGAGCCATCTGCTTCAGCTGGGGCATCACACGAAGATGCAGGCAGCAAAGAGCCAGTAGGTTAGATCCTGGTAGCAAGGATAACAAATTCCACATTTGCAAATAAAATAACCCAGGGCATGGGAAAGGAATGGATGCAGTGTGTGCGCGCAGTAGGAGGGGGTTACGTGTTCTGCTCTCTCTGCCCGTGCCCCACTTCCAAGCTGCCTTGCAGGGAGGGAGAAGAGCAGCCCCAGTGGTTCACAGTGAAACCAGAGAGGGGCTGAGAGATTGGCCAGGGGCTTGTCATGGGCAGCAGCTGAATCTGTCACCGTTCTGCAGGAAAGGAGCTGGATGCTACTGCAAAATTTCAGCTGAACTGGAGCCGACAGCGGTGTGCCCGTGCGGAAGAGGTGAATGTGGCAGTATGAGAACTGGCACAGAAATGTGCCATCGTGTGCAGCCTGCGCAGGGCTGGTGTGGCACCAGGTGGAGGATCTGGCCTAGTTCTGGCAGTGGAGGGGACGTGGGCCAGTTGGAGATGGCGCAGAGGGAGCACAAGGAGGGATGAGATGGTGCAGAAGCACAGCCTATGAGCAAAGGCTGAAAGAGGGAACGACTCACCCCAGAGAAGTAAAGACTTGGGGAGAGCCACAGCAACATGCTCCAGTTAGATAAAAGGCAGGACAGGATAAGAAACAACGGGATTAAACTGCCACAGGGAAATTCAGGTTAGACAAAAAGAAAAAGCGCTTAACACTATGGATGGTGAAGCAGCGGACCAGGCTGCCAGGGTGGGCAGAGACATCCCAGCATGGACAGGGCAGCTCAGGCACTGTGTCGGGTGCGATGGAGGGAGCAGAGCCTCTCCTGGGCTCCAGGCAGGCTGGATGTCTCAGCACGGCTGCTCCGTCCCACTTTGCTGACTCCAGGGTGCTCCGGAGTCACGTAACTCTGCCATGGACTGGTACGGCTTGTCGGTACCCGTGAAACCAGCAGCTTCGCAAACTTCACAATGACGGTGAAAGTTATGAGGGAAATTGAAGGGGAAAAACCAACAACTTCTGAGTGGAAAATCAGCAGTTTCAGAAGAACTTACAATAGGGCAAAAAAGCTGGTACTGCACAGTCGAGAAAATGTAACTTTGGCTGAAAGCCAATCCTCAAAGTTGGTAACCTGAAAGCAGCCACTGGAGGCAAAATGACAATATATATGAAGAGGAAGAAAGTAATAGATACCGATCAATATATAGTGGTCACCAGAGTGAGTTATGAAGCAGAGATATTGGTAGAGGAAGGTAGACAGAGCAGAACCCATGGCTGGCAAAGCCATGAGCAGTAACAAGTTGTTCTCTGTAGAAACAAGAGAAGCGTTAATGAGGTTGCAGGTCTGTTTCATAGACCTAGAGAAGCATAAGAAGATTTTGGCCAGGAACAGCCTCTGGGTGTCTGCAGTCTGATTTCCTGCTCAGGGCAGGTGTTGGCATGACACCGCCTCGCTCAGGGCTCACCCAGTCGAACTTTGAAAGCCCCCGAGCACGGAGGAGCCGTGGCATTTCTAGATGAAGAGGTGCATTGCCAGTGACAAGGCACACACTGCCTCTCTGCTGCCTTTAGTAAGGATGGGAACGTGAGGCACGAAGATGATGAACTACTCTCTGGTCTACCAACACCGGAGAGCATCGCAGATGGCACCCGTGGGGTTTCTGAATCAGCAGACCCACACGGTTTGCACCTGAGGGCAGTGTGCTGAGCCGAGCTCCCTCCGTTCACTCGCTTCTGAAAAGCCCAAAGCCTGGGGACGCGCCGAGTTTGGCAGGAACCAACGTGGTGCTCGGCGGGTGAGACGGGCGCCCTGGTTAAAAATCGGTTGGTCCAGCGTGACGTTCAGATTGAAAAATGGAGAGGACATGCAGGATCCAATTAATATCGAACTCACGGATTAAAAATACACTCCGTGTGGTCTAATGGAAAATGTCTTGTCAAATGAGCCTCGTCTCATCCTTTGAGAAAATTGTGAGTTTGTAGATAAAGGTTACCATGTAGCCATTATTTGCTTAGCTTTTGGCAATGTGTTTGACTTAATATCATATGACATCCTAATTACAAATTTAGCTCTATACAATCTTGATAAAACCCTCATTAAATGGATGGAGAGCTGCAAACCCATCTCCAAACAAGGAGTCATCAGTGAACAGAGACGATGTAGAGGGATTCTGCAGGATTTGGTCCCAGCCTGACACTAATCAATGTTTTCATCATTGATTGAGAAATGAGCACAAAACACAGCTGATGAATTATACAGCTGCTGGAAGCAGAAGGACTGGCAGTGAATAATTACAACAGCGAAGTTGTATAGAGCAACTGGGATCTTCTCTGTGCACGAACCCATTTTCACTTGGCAGTATTAAAATAGGCCAGCTTTCAAACAGCAACGAGGGAGACGTTTCATCCAAAAAAGCTATGATGCAAAAAAATCTAGACATCATTAGGGGAGGGAATTGCTTTTGCAGTACGCCAGCAACACGGCTCTGGCCCCAGGTACAGAAACCAGAGGTGGAGGACTGTGCTGCCCGTGCTTTTCTGCAGCACGAGAGGTGGCCAGAGAGGGGACAGCTGAAGTCCCAAAGGGAACAACCGAAGTCCCCAAGAGGGGACAGACAAAACCCTTGAGCTGCAGGCAGCAGCCACGTGGGCTCACTGCAAGCCCTGGGGCTGGGCTCGAGCCCGCCACCTTCCAGCAGCTCTTCCTTGCGCAGTGCAGGACCCAGCCGGGCTCGTCCCAGCAGCACGCCGCAGGCCACTTGTCCCCGTCCACTTGGTGCCCTCCCTAAGCGTGACACTACAACAAAGGCACTCTCCTAAGGGAACAAAATTTGGCTGGCTGAGATTTTGCGTCAGGCTTGGGTTACATTGTTGTTCCTCCTGCTCCTCCGCATTATTTTCTAATAACTAATGGTTTACACATTTATAACAGAGGGAAGCTGAGGCTGCTTTCTGGGGCAGATGAGGCGCTGGGGATGAGACACCCAGGGCTCACAGGAGGGTCTCTCCAAACAGCCAGGCTGCGAGTTGCCTGGCAAAGACGCCACCAGCAGAGACGCATTTTTGGGGGACAGATTCTGGACCTGCAGCCCCAGAGGGACTTTTCCATTACCTGCTCCTAAATCAGCCCCTGCTACAGCAGCCCAAGGGCCCCGGTGACCCTCCTGGATGGGGCCGGGATCGCGGCCAAGGTCCGACCCAGCGGGGCCACAGCCCTTCACAGCTGCTGGGGAAACGCTCGGCTCTGCCTGTATTTTTAGCTCTGCCTGCCACATCGCTCGAGTTCACGGCATGACCTAGTTTGGCAACGCAGAGCACTCACACGGCGCCCACCCCACTGGGTCCCAGCTCGGCCGCGTGTTGGGGAGAACATGGGTGGCCCCGAGAAGGGCTCCCCCGGGGCACCGCAGCCCCCGCACGGTGCTCTCCCTCCCTGCGCATCAGCACACGCAGCCCAGGGCCAGATTTTGGGAGGAGGGAGAGGGTCCCACAGGAGCATGGGCTGCCTGCAGCAGGGACACGTGCAGGGTCCCCGGGTGGGAGCTGCTCTGGGGGGATTTGGCAGGCTTCTTGCTGGGGCTCCGCGTTCCCACCTTTACCCCTGCCTTCTGTGCAACATCAGCAGCTCCCAGAGCAGCACGGCCACAGCCCGGGCTCAGGGCCCCAAGAGGAGTTGCCTTCAACCCCCAGCTCAGCTTCACAGCTGGCCAAACCCTGCAGCCAGCCCATCTGGTTCCCCGCAGCGCCCCATCCAGCCCGACTCTGGCACTGGGGAGCAGAGCTGCTCCAGGCCCTGCCCGTGCCCACGCTCCGGCCTTCTCCAGAGCCCCGGCAGGCACTGTGCTGAGAGCTCGGTGGCAGGCTCGGCTCCCCAAATCCACATGATCCCAGTGCTTGAGGGCACTGACAGCCACGCGAGCCAGGTGATGTTTTAAGTCGTCCTTTACCTGCCAGCTCAAAGAACCCCACTCACCGTTCCTGTTTTGCTGCGAGGGAGAGGAGCTGAGGCGCTCTCCTGCCACCCGTTTTGCACTGGGGAACGGCTGCAGAGCTGACACCAGCTCCATTTAATTTTGGCAGCTCTCAGGCACCTAGAAAAGCTTTCTGACCCATGGAGCATACTGAAAGGTGCACTGCTCCTGGGAAAAAGAGCCCCAAAAAGGGGCACGCTTCCCTAACACTCCTGCAAGGCTCAGCTCTCCCCTCTGCTTTTGGGAACCAAAATCTTCACCGCCCAGCACGTCCCGCAGCAGGAGCCTCAACCAGCGGCTGCAGCTGCCCAGGCTGGGTGGCCCCGCGCCAGCGCCCTCAGCCACAGCCCGGGCACCGACCCGCGAGGCTGCACCACCGCCGCCGCAATGGCTCTCACGCCTCATTACCCCCAAATCCCACAGGCGCACCGCTTCACCAGAGCTGCTCTAAAAGCTTTTCTGATCTTTGCTTTGTTAAAAGCTTTCTATTTCCAGCAAGGAAATAAGCAGAAGGGAGGGGTTTTACAGCCACCAGGAGACTTGGTGCCATGGCTAAGCCATGGGGCAGTGGTGTGGGGGATGCCTGAGTATCCCCCAGCTCCGCAGCATGACGAGCAGTCACCGTCCAGCCTCCTCCAACTAATTCAGTGCTTAATTTGGGCCAGCCCAATCACACCAGAGGAACAGACCCACACCAGGTGGGTCACCAGATGCCAGCTGCGTGGAGGTGGGTGCACACATGCCCAAGATAGAGTAAAAGTTTATTTAGGTTGCAAATACAGCCATGGGCACAGTCAGCACCCCACTCGCGCCAGCTGATACAAAAAGCACCCTGCTCTGCCTGCCCAGACACAGCAGGATGCAGGGCACCCCGGCACTGACACCAGGGGCAAGCAGAGCTTTTGGGGCCACCCACGCTCACCCCCAGCAGTCCCCGTGGTGGCTTTGTGCTCATACACAGGGCACGGGCACTGCTCGGAGCTCGCCCCGTGCAGCATGAGGACACGCAGGCAGGTCAGGGCTGCTCGAACCACGCGCCAGCCTTATTTGACACGCTCCTCTGGGGCCATGCATCACAGCCAGTGTGTTTTCTTCGAGGAAAAAAAATGTGTCATTTATGGTACATTTATAATTAATGCCCACTTTGTGTGCTTTTTGATCCCAAATTATACAGCGCTCGAGTGCTCTAATGCAGAGCTGTGCTCATCCCTGAAAGGACAGCGTCAACCGCTGGTGCTGCTACGCCTGCCCTCCCTGACAGACGCCACAGCTAAAGACGAGATTTCCAGAGCCACGTACTTCCAGGAGCATCGTTAGTGCTTGCAGCTCACGGGTGCTGACTCCTGCTCAGCGCTGTGCAGGGGAGCAAGGCTCAGCACGGGCGCTTCTGTATCGAGGCCACATCGGACAAAGCCATCACTCCCCGCTGGTAACCCTGTCTGCGTCGTGACAGAGAGTGTATTCCTGTCCTTCACCCCCCAACGGCGTGAGATTTAATTAAGAGCTGTCCCTGCTGGCTCCGGCCGTTGTGGAGGACGGTGACGGTGGCTCTGCCAATTACCTGTGAAAACGCCGCGCTTGCTCTCAGAAACACTCAGGCCCCCGTGCGTTCCCGGCACTTGAAACACTGCCCAGGGCTGCTCCTGCAGGGTGTAAAGTGTCTCCAGGAAAAATCCTGATACAAAATTAAATAGATTTATAGTATATAGTTACTTCTAAAACCAGGCTACATACTAATAACACTTTTGGTTTTTACATATATATATATATATTATAGCAACAGGCAAATAATTTTATTGCAATTGCTAGTCCCACATTTTCCCCTAAATATCTTGACTTGAGTCAGGAAAGGGGGTGCGGCAGCGCCCCTTGCCCCAGGCTGAGGCGGGCAGGCTGTGCCAGCATTTCCCTGCTCTCAGGGAGCACCCCGGGTGCAGGAGGAAATGGTTCCTTGCATTGAGCTTCTGCAGCCAGCGCCTGCAGGCAGCTGCGCCCCATCCTCACTTCCCAAAGTGGCTCCCAGGCACGGGAAGGGGACATGGGCACAGCTGCCCTGAGGGCTCACAGCACTATTTATAACAAAGCACAAATAAAAGCCAAAACAGGGTCAGACCCTCCGTGACCCAAGGAGAGGCTGGGGACAAGGAGCACAGGGACAAACCCCACCAGACCCAGCAGGAGAGGAAGCAGCCATGGGTCAGGAAGGGACCGCTAATGGAAGTCTGTGCCCTGGTGCCATCAGAAGCCACATCATAATGTCACTTTTACTGAACATCTTAAAAACCCCAATGCCTCGTGCTCAGTCTCCTCCAGGAAGCCGCAGTCCCATTGTGAGACCTCGCACATGGCACCATGCTTCGGCCAGGTTCAGCACAGCGGGTGCTGGTCCAGCCTCGTGGAGCGCCTGCAGGAGAGGAAAATATTTGCTGTATTTCTCGTTTGCTGATTTTATTACTGGCTCTTACTCACAGCAACAGTAAATTAAACCCTGAGGCACAGCAGAGCCCCCGCATCCTGACAGCTTAAACACAGCACTCGGGCGGCATGCAAGGAAAATCACACATTGGAGGAGGTCAGGGGAGCACGAATAAATAAGATTAGATTAATTTTGGAATAACACGCAGAGAAAATGACGTCTGCCAGGGAAGGAGCATCGCAGGGCGCTGCTGCAGCCCCCATCCGCCCCCAGTCCACAGAGCAAAGCACGACCAGCTCGTTCCAGGCTTACAGCTCGCACCCAGGGAGCCGCAGCAGGAGCCACCACAAACAGCCACGCACGAGCCAGCGCGGCACAGCACGAGATCAGCGCTCTGCTCCTGCCTGGGCGATGCCTCCCAGCAAATTTGAAAAGGTGCTTCCAGCTGCCACCGGGCAACAGCGGCTCGCTCCTCTTCCCTAAACCCTGCTGGAGCTTTCTCCGATAGTCAAACAGCGAAACAGAGCAACCGGACGAGCTCTGTGCTTGCAGCAAGCCGTGCAGTCGGTCAGCCCCAAGGGCACCACTGCCCAGCTCAAGGGCGCCCCGCTGCAGCGTCCCCTCACCCGGCACAGGGGTGGCTGCGCCCCTGGCCCTTCCCCTGCAGGGACCGTGCCCGCAGTCAGAGCCCTGCAAACGCATGTCCCCAGAACACCTTCCCTCCTCCATGGCTTCCTGTCTTCAGTGTGCGCCTGGTTCACAAGTGACCGAGCCGGGACACATCTGTCCCCTTAGCGCAGCAGCCGGGGCACCGGCAGAGCCCCGCGGCAGCACTGGCTGCAGCCGTGACCTGTCCTCACCTGTTTGTCACCCTGGCAGCCTGCAAGGGCTCAGCCTGGGCCACCAAGCAGGCTTGGTGCTCGACCCGCTGCTCCTTCGTCACTGGGAGGTGTTTCTGGATGTTCACTCAAGGGCCTAAACCCCAGCAATCACAACCACCGGCGTCCAAGCCAAAGGCTTTCAGGGGAACCTCTCGCACCACCCCTGGAGTTCACCCAGCAGCTGCAGCTCGCAGCCCCGACTCCTCAGGACCTTGCTCTGATCCTGCCCCTCCCCGCTTGGTGCTGGGCTGAGGGAACAAGCTCTGTGTTCTCAGCACCCAAGGTGAAACCTTGGTGAAACCTTGGGTTCTTCTAAGCCACCCCTCTCCTGCTGCATTTCCAGCAAAACAGCAGTGGGACTGTAGGCACAGAGCCTGGGGTATTAGGGGCTGATCAGCGCTAACTCCTTAGGACAAGGCTGGGGGTTGGAGGGGGCAGGGGCTGGTTAAGACAGCCAGATGAACCCTTGTGGAAACGCACATGCAAGTACAGGAGCATTAGGATGCCCCTGGGTGTGACCCTCTTCTGCAGTGAAAAAAGATTTGTGAGTGTAAGAACGGGATGGGACAAAGAGACACGAAGCTGAAACACTGCCAGAACCCTGCACTGCCCAACCGGGGAGCTGGGCAGACCACAGCCAGCAGGAAAGCAAGCCGAAAAAAAAAAAATTCTGCTTTTAAAATTGTACAATAATTGCTTTACATTCTTCTGCACAGAAGGAAAGATTGTTTTAGTGTCCAGGACTCAGCTACAGAAAATGCAGCAAGGAAAGAAAGCTGTGATAAATTATTTAGAACAGACTTTCAGTCTCGCATCAAAGGTTTTTTTTCTGTCTTCGTACATCTGAACTAAGTGCCATCTCCCCATGGAACAGGTCACAAAGCGAATCCAGTGGCTCTAATTAGCATACCCAGGAAGCCTGGTGCTTTTCTGTTTTCCACGACTCCTTCAGCCCATGCAAACGCGAGCCCATCGGCTCACACCGAGGCTCCAGGAGCAGGACCGGCTGCCAGGAAGTTTGGAGTTAGAATTCAGAACTTGGAAATTAATTGCGTGTTCGAACAAAGGGAAACAGCTCTCCTGGTACAGCACAGGGCAATGCAAGAAGCGATGCGCTCAGGCTGGCAGAGCAGTCACCTGTCTGGAAAACAGCATCCCGCCCCAGATCGGTCCTCTTGCCCCAGCTGCCAGGCAAGCAGAACCGATCGCTGCTACGGGGAGCACAACGCGGGTGTCCGACAAAGTGCACCCGTCCCTTGGCAGGGGGTGGGAAGGCCCCACGCAGAGACCTAACCTCTGCTGAAGGCACTTTGGTTTTTAAAGGAGTCCTTTGATGGCTGCAGACCAGGATGGGCTCAGTTAGGGGCAACCAGAGGACCTCGGTCACCTCGAGGGTTAGTCTGTACTCCAGCCCTGGTCACTCTTCCCCAGGGAGAGGTTCCTCTGCTGTAACCACCCATAGATACCGATGTTGGAGGGACTCTTACATCTGTTTTGCATCCCCTCATCAGAAAAACAGAACTCAGTTGTGCTGCTACTGCTGCTGAGCAAGACGTGCTCCTCTTCCACTGCTCTGAGCAGCTCTGCGGTTATAAAGCACACGCCATCTTCTAAAAGAGCTCCAAGTGCTCTCACGGGCACTCACTCCCATTCTTCCCAAGGCTTGCCACAAGCCTTCCCTGTGATACATCCCACTAATCTCAACCAAAATTAAGTATCTCCAGCTCAACAGGCAACCTGGCTGCCGGCAGCGTTACCTCTACTTCAAAAGCCATTTTAGAGTTTTATTTGAAATAATTAATTTCTTTCAATAGCAGGAAAGAAGCTCTGTCAACTGCAACATTTTCTGTAAAATTGCATTAACCAAAATGTGCATGAAAGGCCCAGACGATCGTTGCAGGGAAGGTCTCTCTCACTTCCACTTCTGAGAGGTTCTGGAGGTGGAACCAGGCTCGCTTTGGGTGGCTTCAAGAGAGGGGACACGTCCCTCTGCCCAAAATGCTGACCTGGGGATCCGACACTCGAAAATACCAGTTTGTGTTAGAGGAACAGCTTCCCTGGGCAAACACTGCACGCTCACGGCTGTGATGGAGGAGAACAGGAGGCAGAATGGGTGCACAGAGAACAGGTCACACTCACAGCACTCACAACCACGGCTGTCCTCGGTGGTGCCACCAAACTTTTCTGGCCCCAGGCTTGCGCTGTCCAGCTCTGGTCATGCCTGGAGGCATCACCAGCTGCTGATGCACATCAGAGGGCCGGGACAGCTCAGCACAGGAGGCAGCTTTCAGGACTGTCTTTAGTGCTCTGGCTGGATGACAAATCCCCTCGAGGCAACAGCACCTACAGCTAGCACTGAGCCGAAGAGTTCACATAAAGCAAGAATTAGCTTAATTTATCCAGCCAAGTGGAGCTATCAGCAACGACAGATGTGGGACAAGAAGAGCAAGCACCAGGGGACATCTGAACACGGCCCAACTCACACTGATTGCTGCAGGCCTCAGGGGGAGGGTGTGGGGAGAGCACTGGAGATTTCTTCCCAGTACTTAATATAGCGAGTGATTCCCACTGGAGTTAGAAATTTAAGAAAAACAACACACATTTCTTTGTAAGTCAGACATGAGCAGAGGCAAGTTGGGTTCTTTAGGCTGTTGCTACATTCCCCAGGACTTCTGCATTCACTCACAAGTTGAGAGAACATCCCACACCGAGGACAGGATGGGGAAGTCTCAGTGTTGGTGGCTACAGTTCCTTCAAGTTCAAGCAGGTTTCTGTGCTCAAAACCAGTTGTAAATAAACAGCATAAATTTACCAGCATTGGGTCCCACAAAGAGAAACTTGGCAACCACCACGCAGACATTTCAATCCAGTAGAATACCTTTATTTTTTCAGGGCAAATACAGCCAAGTAGTGGCTCCAGAGTTCACTGGCAAATGTCAGCACTATGATTTGTCAGTAAATGTTCTGCTGATGGTTTGAGGATACAGGCTAGATAGCTAGCGTTCTTGTCAATTGATTTCTTGGCTTCAGATTTCAAGTTAAACACATTCAGACTGGCTCCTGTCAGAGCACTGCTCACAAGTACCTGATCAAAAGTCACTGAGGAGTTGATTACACAGTTACCTGATTCATATGAAAAGAAAGCAATGATGCTGCGATCCACAAAATCCCTTCCTCTCTCTAGTGCTGCTGCACGGAGCCTTCTCAGCAACAGACTTCAGTACATTGCTGGATGACGTCCAGTTATTCTTTGGGCCTTCACAGTAAAAACAGTAACTGGAACATACCGCAGCAAAAATCAAGGCAGCGTTTGACTGCACGTTCCCACCACGTTTCTACTTTGTCAGTCTCAGAGTGATTAACAAACAGCCGCTCATTCTGGCACCCGTACAAAGGAGCACGGCACAAGGCGGCCACCCTTCACGGGGGTCCAAGTGGCACAGGGACTTGGGCATGATGCGGATATTTGTGCTTAGTGCTGGCAGCTGAATGCCTCATACCCTGCCTGGAGAAGGACGAAAGCTTACTTAATGTCAACTAGAAGTTGCTTTCTTTTTTTAAATACATATAAATAAAAGTGGCAGTATGGACGGGATGTAGCTGTCAGTCTTCTGAGCGCTAGCCCAGCTCTCCCGTGCTTCTTGCCTGGCACTCCAGGTCTGGGAGATTCTTGCGCTTTCTTATCTGCATATCTTCATCCTGAAGGAGAAAAAAAAAAAAAAAAAGCACAAACTCATTCTTCAGTGTCCTCCCTGAGCTGGATAAGACCTGTCCTCTTGCCTCATCTCTTCTTTTGTCCATCAGGCATTACCCATTAGAGATCAGCCCAGCAACCAAAAATCTGTACACCATCGCTCCAGCTCCCCACTCAAAACACCAAAGCCACCTCACATCTTCACACTGGCAGCTGCCCAGGCTAGGAGCCTTCCCAAACTACTCACATGTTTCCCCTGAAAAAACAGTTCATCTCCAACAGGACAGGCAGCTTCAGGTTTTAAACCTGCTGGCTACTCTAGCTGGAGTAAGAAGGGCAGGAGTACGACCCTTCAGGCTGTAGGCAACATCAACTGCCTGGCCTCACAGTGCAGATTTTCCTCAGGGTGGACCTGAGCTCCCACACAATCAAATAACTTTGGTTGTAAGGGACTTTCGGGAAATATAATACAATTTCCTGCTCTACTCAGGGCTAACGAATGCCAGATCAGGTCATTCAGAGCCTTTTCTATTTGGTTTTTGGGTATCGACAAGGCTGAAGTTTCCACCATCTCTGCACACCCCACTGCAACACCCAGGTGTGCTTTTTGTGACATCTTTCCTTGCATGCAGTCAGGATTTCCCTTACTGCAAGCTGCACCTGCCACCTCTTGTCTTTTTGCAGTGCATCTCTGACACCGTCTTCTCTATAAGCACCCAGTTCCAGACAGCTGAAGACAGCAGGCAGGTCCCCTCTCGGCCTCTTCTCCTCCAAGCTGAAGGAAGCAGCTCCCTCAGCCTCCTCGTGCCCAATGCGCCCCAGCCCTGACCCACCCTGAGACCAAACCCACGAAGCCCTGGGCTCTTCACACGACGTGGTCATGTTTGCCCCACACGGCACCACTGCAGACTGCCCACCTGAACAGCACGTGTCCTTTAGTGCCTGAACTGCACAGAAAAACTTCTGCACAGTCTTCTCGGCACACCCCTCTACGTGCTCCTCTGAGCAATCCTTCCTGACACCTCGACCTCGTACCCACCGCACAGCCTATTGCCGGGGCAGCGCGTACCGAGTCAGAGTCTTCTTCAACCTGGCTGCTTATGAAATTCACATAATCATCCTTCTGGCTGTCCAGAACTTCTTCCTCATACTCAGTCTGGTAGTCTGATTCATCTGAAGACAGGAGAGAGAAAAAACACTGGTTAATAGGCATTCGGAGAGGCAGAGCAAGCTGGAAGAGGAATGACACCTGTGTCTGCTGAGCACCGGCGCAGGGCAGGGTGACGGCTGGCCAGCCCTGAGCAGCTCGGTGAGCTGGGACTGCCCAAGCATCCATCACATCTCCAGCCAGATCACAGAACAAGCTTCAAGCCATGGCCTGCGTGCGAGCTGTGTCCTGCAGCCCTCTGCGATCTAAAGAGCCTGCAGCAAAAGCAGCGAGAGCCAAACTGCCCACATGAGCCTGGTGGGCGCTGTCGGGGGGGAGACGCTCCCGCTCCCTGGGGAATGCTGCTTACAGAGTCACCGCCTACAGAGTTGGGCTGGTCAGCCCAACCCAGACCTGTGAAATACCTTCAGAAGACATGCCTAGGAGCTACACACCCTAACTCCTGGACACGGCTGTGGCAGACCCGCTGGAAACACGGACTTGCAGACATACGACAAGCTCTTCTGGTGCCAAACGCTCGCCACCGCAGAGTGATAATTACGTGTCTCACAATCTCTGGTCCACAGGGAACGGTGACATTTACATTCCCCTCCTCCCCACAGGGAACAATCGCCTGCTTTCTCTGGCAATCTCGCGGATTACCATAATCAAGGGAAGCTCAAAAACCTGACCTGTGCCTTCATCTAACTCTGAGCAGCATTGCTTCTACTTCAGTCCTGATCAGCAGCTTCTGTGCTCAAGTTAAAAAACAAAAGCCATCACCTTTCTTCCAAACACCACCTCGGCAATGGCATCACCACTCCTAAAAGCAAGGGGTGCTGCAAGGGGGGGCCGAACCGCCTGCAGTGACATCAAGCAGTTTCTAGCAGACTGAACGTGTGGGGTCCTCTTCATCCTTTCCCCAGCCTGGCTGCCATGGTTTGAAGAGCTGCACACAGCCAGTAGGATAAGGTCAGGTTAAAGGAGAAACCCAGCAACAGGCGTTTTTCCATGATGCATCACAGAGATGCACGGAGATCTCAGACGTGAGGTGACAGGTGACAGCAGATTCGATCATTCAGTCACAATTTTACCAAGTACACGATAATCACTTTTCTGGTCTCTCAGAGGCCAGACATCGTCACGCCAAGAACTGCTAGTGCCAGCTATAAATTAAATGCAACCGTACCTCCTGCAGAGACCTCTGGCAAAGCCAGGTGCTCGGCGATGCTACCAGCGCCCCTGCCACCTATGTCCCTCACTCCGGCTGGCTGAATCTTCAGATTTCTGTCTTCACCTCTCCTTGCCTTCCTGTCAGCCTCACTAGGATATCAGTTTTAAGACAAATTCCTGTTCACTTGGAATAAACTTTTGAACTTTGTCACTTTCAACGTCCTCATTGACTTTTGCTGCCTGCTTTCCCCCTCCCAACACGTTCACCTCCCTGGATTCTGCTGCAGTTGCCTGAGCAGCGTCCGTGCCGCAGCAAAGCTCTCACCCCTTGCCCCCGCTGTCGGGCAGGACACCGCCGTGCCGACGGGCAGAGCAGCCAGCAGCAGGACACGACACCGAGCGCCCAGGCCTGAGCACCAAAGCCCCGACACATCACCGCAGAGTCACCTGGAGATCACTCCAGGGCTGTACAGCAGACACCGAGAGCCACTCACTGACAGGATCGACTCTCCCACATCAATTCAACACTCGACAGCAACGAATGGCACCGGGGCAGCTGCCCATCACGAGTCCCGATGGACCTCTCAGTGCACCAGGAGCCGCTGCTGAGCCCCCTCCCAAACAAGCGTGAAGCCAGTGTGCGCACACAGCAAAGCGAAGCAAGCTGCACAGGGCCACCTGTCATTTGCACAGGTTCTGGCAACTTCAGAATGCAGTTAAATGCATTAAAAATGGCAGATTTTTTTTGCATTTAGACTGTTTTCTGACATATTCATGAGTTAATTCACATACACTTTCAGTTGCTGAAGAAATACCTGTTTTTCGGCTCGGTAGTGAAAAAAGTGGTTTCTGTTTAAACTGGCTTCTTGATTAAGTATTTCTTTTGGGAACAGTCAATAGCATCTGCTCCATGCTGAAGACAACAGCACAGTCTGTTCCACAGCATTTTCTTCAAACACGATAACTACACCCAACTGCTAGAACATTAGGATTCAAGACATTTGGTCAATTTTTTTCCTTTGGTTCAGAGAATCATCATTAGCTTATACTAAAAGCATCGCTGACAATCTTTGATAAAAACACACTGGAGAAACCAGACGCTCACCTGAACAGCAAGAGATAGCACAAACAACAGTTTGCAGTTTACAGCTCCAATAAAACTGACTGCAATTAAACCCAAATCCCTTGATTTTACAAGCACTGTTCAGCATCTAACCGGTCTTTACACAGATACTAAGACCAGGGGAGGGTTGTCCCTTCTCATGTCCCTCTCACAGTAAGTCCAGGTACTCGAGGACAGCGGGTGGTGGTCTCACCCACGCTCCCTGAGCATCATCTTCCTTTGTCCCCCTTGAGACTGGGGCTCAAGGGGCAACAGCTCCAGCCCCGAGCAGCCTTGCCCATTTACTGCCAAGCCCCCCAGGAGCATCAGGCAGGACGGAGGCCTGATTGCCCCTTTCAGCACGCCATCACCCGAACACTTCAGCCCATAGAGGAGCTAACCTAACCAAACACAAAGAGAGACACATGGGCAAGGCTGTCACAACAGCCAACACCTGTTGACATTCCTTATATTTAAAGCACTCAGTAGCATGCTAGCTGCTGCCACCACCAAAAGGTGACAATCCTGACCTTAAAGAGCCAGCGAAGAGATGACACCATGGAGAGGTACCCCAAGCCACTGGTAGACAGCGTGCTTACGGCTGGAAGGTCACACAACCACTTCTCATGCCAACGAATCGCTCTGTGATTCTGTAGCTTTGGGCATTTCTTACTAGCCTGATTTCTGCAGGCAACGCACCACGTTTGAAGAAAATCAGTGCTGAATGTCTGGAGGGTTTCTGTTTCACTAACGCACATGGGCTTTGATGTAACTCAAGGAATCTGGTAGCTCATCGCAATCTGATGCGCATGAGTGCTTTTTGATAGGACTTTTTAAGCAGTAAATACACAGAGGGTAACCTAGAGCCCAATAACTGTATCCCCTGAGAGGTTTTGGGATGTCTCCTGTTTCATCTGTATCGCAAAACCAGGTGTTTCAAACCAAGATTAACATTTCTTTTTCCCCAAGTACTTTTTCCAAGTGACTGTTGTTAAACTGCTCTGTTACACCACTTGGTATCTTTCGGCCATCGCATGCACTGAATGTGCTACCCTACCTCACACCAAGGAACAGGGCCACGAGGGCGGCCTGAAGCATTATGGCCTCAGGTTGTGCCAGGGGAGGTTTAGGTTGGATATTAGGAAGAAGTTCTTCACTGAAAGGATTGTGCGGCATCAGAACAGGCTGCCCAGGGAAGTGGTTGTGTCACCATAACTGGAAGTCTTCAAAAGACATGTAGATGTGGTGCTTGGGGACACGGCTTGGTGGCAGACATGGTGGTGCTAGGTTAAGGGTTGGACTTGATCTTCAAGGTCTTTTCCAACCTAAATGATTTTGTGATTACTGCTTCAGAAAATGGCAACCGAAACCTGCTGTGGAAATCGCCCTGAGTGTGCGTGACTTCAGTCCTCAGCAAACCCTCCTGGCTGGGGACCCGACCAGAGCTGCGGCTGAGCCTCCCTCGGAGGACGGCATCCACGCTGTGCTGGCCGAGGCCGCAGCTGTGCAAAACGCAATTACAGCTGAACAAAGACAAAAATCCCAGTCGAGTAAGTGATTTGCAGAAGTGTTGTGATGCAGAACTGAAACACAGCCACAAGTACTGCAGCATCTCAACTGTGAAAACAAGCTTCTGTTCTCCTACATATGTTTCCCCACATGCTCACTCAGAGGGCACGGGTACCCTGGGCCCAGCACAGAGCATTAAGTGACTTCCTTCTCCTCACCTCTTCCTGATGGACAGTCCCCCCGTCCCTCTCCCCCTACCTTTTAAACTATTTTAATCATTTTCCTCAGTTTGTTCAAGAGTGAAAGAACGTCTGTTACATTCTGGTTGACTACAAAGCCCAGGAGAAGGGGGGAAATGTCAGTACAAAGGGTGAAAGGCCCTGGACTGGCACAGGCTGGCAGAGCCTCCTGATCTAAAGCCATCTCTTCTTTAGGAGAAAAGGCAGGGAAGTTTTTTCTTCATTTCGTTTTTAGAACAAAATGATCGACAGAATTTCTTCATCCAGCCTGAGACCTGCAGTACACAATCAGGACAGGCAGAGCCCTTCTACAGTCCCTGAGGTCTGAGATCTCACTCAGGGAGGGATTTCCATGGAGAAAAAAAAAAAAAGTTTCACCTTTTTTGACACTGCCAGTTCATATACATGCTACAAGGAAGCACCCTGTCTTATAACTTGCACAGGACAAATGCAGTCAGACCATCTTCACCAGCAGACAAATCCCAAGGCTCACCAGCACGCGTGAGGAGCCACCCGACAGCCACAGGGCAGCAGTCACCCTCCTGCCGAGCTCTGGTCACCTCTTCAGCAAGAGGCACGTTCAGGGAACGCCTTTACGGCCACTGCCCATCAAAACCAGGCACAGATCCTGCAGGTACCACATGAAGTCACCCCCAGCATGAACACCAGACTCCTCCAAGACCCGCTGTCCGTATGCACAGCTCTCTCCTGCCATTCTTCCCCCTCCTCCGGAGCCTACAACAAACATTTCAGTGTCTCCTGGGACCACGGGGCACCTGTCCCTTGCATCCCAAATACCCCATGCATATGCCCCTCCTTAGGCCAAAATTTGCCATATCCACTTCTTGAAAGTTACTTATTCATGTTTAATGGCCTCACCTAGCAAAAAGAAAATCTTCCTAACAGGGTGAGTAATCAGAAGCTATAACGGAGGAAGACCTGTCACACCACACGGGTTGAGTCTCAGCAGGACTCGGCGCCGATGCCTTAAATAACCACGTTACATGAATTTTTCAATCTTATTCACAATGGCTGTTTCAGACATTTGATTAATATTTTCTTCATAAGGCATATGATTGCAATTAGCATTTCAAATTACCACAGGGACATCTCTACAAACAGTCACAGATGGAAGGACTGCTAACTTTAGATTTTCCTCTGCAAGAACAAGAATCGGGAGGAGGGGGAGAGACTGTTTATAAAAAGCTCCGGCACTGGTAAAATGCTTGGAGATTTCAGGCCTCCAAAGCTCTGTTTGATCCTGTTAAGTGAATCTTCGGTTGTGGTATTTACAGGGAGCTGCTCCGTAGGACATGTCTGAGGCACAAAGCTCTCAAGTGCCGCCACGTAAAAGTGCAGGAGCCGTTCCTGTTCCACATTAGTTCATTAGTGCTCCCTGTAATAGCAGTGTACATAAAGCAATCAAGCCAGTGAGTCATTCCAGATTTGATTCAAAGTAGCACAAAAAGATCCTTCAGTCAAACCTTTAAATCGCCCTCCTCCCATTTCAAAAGGACACGGACCAAAGACCGAAGCCAGCACAGGGACACGGACAGCACGAGGAGGAATGAGCGCTCAGCTTTGTGAGAGCTGACACACGTGTGCTATTTCACTCAGAATTAGGCTAACTGGAAAAAGGATTGCTCCCACCAGGAAAGCACACCAGACCATGCCAGTAACGCTTGGCAGTGATATCTCACCACGGCAAGAGCACCGAGTCCCACCCTCACCCAAGCAGAGGGGAGGCAGCCCACAAGTGACGCCAGAGCCAGCAGCAGCCAGCCCTCAAACACATCACAGCTCACAACACAGGCCAGTAAAAGAAAGCAATGAAGCTGCCGACCCCGTTGCACTGCCCTTCCTGCTGCATCGCAGCACCGGCGGGGTCCCTCGACTCACCGTCTGCCACGGGGGCTTTCACTGGCTCGATCCTGGACACGATTTCTGCCAGGTCCGTAAAAGAGGTGGTGGCACAGGTCACATTCTGAAACACAGCAATAAGGTTTAGGTATGTTACCAAATATACACAAAACATCCAATTCAAGACTGTGTAAAAATTATACTGAACAGAGAAAGCTCCAGACACAGATTTCACCCTCATTACTCATCGGTGAGCAATTCACAAAACAATGACCCTGATGCATGGCCTGGCTGCAAAGATGGGATTCCGAAGAGCAAGCAGACACCAGGCAATCTCTAACAGGCCCTTCTCCATCCATGCAATACGAGACCTTATTAAAAATTTAGGAAACTATAGAAAAGGCGACAAAGACAAGAACTGGCAGGCCTGGACTCTCTGACAGACAGCGTTCCTTTTGCTTCCTTGCTCTCTATCACTGCACTGTGTTGCTTTATAAAAGGGAGCAGCTGGGCCAGGTGCAGCCCCCAGGGAGATTTCTCCTTCCCTCGGTAGCCTGGTGGGAGGGAGAAGGGGCCGTGGTGCCGTACATGAGCCAGCAGAGGCCCTGGGAGGCCATGCAGCCAAGCGGGCAGCAGCCAGGGGTGACCAGGACCTGCCAGGGGACCCCAGCCCTCTCGGCAGGTCAGGGGCTGGAGGTGCTGCAGCGAGCAGGAACCCAAGGCAAGAGGTCTGCCTGCAAGGAGAAGTATTTCCCACTGTAATTCCTCTTTTCAAACCCTTTCTATTTTTATTCTGTCTCACCCAAGCAGCAGGTTGATCATTCTGGGATTTGAAGAGTTGCCTGCTTTAGTTTTTCTTTTTAATAAAACCCAACTTTGGCATTTAAGATTTGGTTTGGCCTTCCTGTGTGCTTGGCCACGAGTGAGGTGTGTGGGCCTCCCTCCCTCCTTGGGGCCAGACGTAGGGTCACTGGACAGCAACTCCAACACTCTTTGCCTATTTTCAAACCAGTCACTTTAATTAGTACAGTAGCAACCTGCCCCAGAGGAGAGTGAAGGGGAAGAGCTTGCAGAGGCCATGTTATTGGCACTGGGCTGTCAGGAATTGCTGGGACAGACCTGCCCACACACCTCCAGGCAGGGCAGGTTCCTCATACAGTGTTTTTGCGAGCAATTCTTTGCTCTTCTGGCAGGAGCACTGATACTGTGAATCATACAGCCCCTGCAGGGGTCACAGCAGAAGCCCATTACAGCTGCAGCAGATTGCTCTCAGTTGACCTTTAATCCATAACTAACTTTTGATGTAATTTAGCACAGCCTAAGCAGGGTAAGGATTCAGGACAAACAGCTGCTGGGGAGCAGTGGACAGAAAAGACCCAAAGGGAATTAAAAAAATACCTGTATGAAAGGAAACAGCAGTAGCTTAGGACACACATTTTAAAATAAAAAGAAGCAGAGAAGCTCAGAATAAGGTCTGACCATTAAGGAACCAGCCAGAAGAGTGAGTCAGTCCTGCTTCATCGTGAACACGCAACCTGAATGGTCCCAGTGAAGCATCTGCAGGCGGCCATTTCCCAGGACAGGAGGGGGAAAAAAAAAGAGCAGCTACATCTTCATTTTGTGCCACATGACTAAGCAAGGGACATGTGCGAACTCTGGCCACAAAGCAGACACAGCAATGTTTGAGGCAATCACCTGCACTGTACAAACGAGGACTGTCATAAAGCAAACAGACTGGGTGCATTCAGCGCTCGCACAGACACGTGCCAGACTGTCCTGGGGAGGATGCAGCAGAGCAGGGACTGGCTTTGGAGGGGAAAGAGCAGGGCACTGTATGAAGTGCTGAACAAAGCCTGCAGGGAACATCGCCAAAAGATGCTCTTGGAAAACTAGCATCAGCTCACATGCCCCCAGAGAAAAGCTGGGAGGACAGATGAGCATAAAGGCAATCCTAAGTGTGACCCTGCCCACAGGAGCATCTGTTGCAGTCACTGCCATACACATGATCCCATGCTAGGGAATATGACATACACATGATCCCATGGGTAAGCCTGCGAGAGGAAGCTTGGAGAGGCAGCTGCACCCCAAAGTCTTAGCACTCCGACTGGAACACCACTTGTGGGAAACCAGGTGTCTTCCCACGCTCATTTGATGCTTTGCAGAAAAGGCATTTAATATGTTTCAGCGTTTGCTCTGACTACTTTTGAGGACGAAACCACACTCCCATCAGTTAACACAAGGAAAAGAAGATTCATTTGAAACCCACTCTCAAACCTTCCTGCTGATATTTTTTCCAAGAAGGAAGAAAGTATTCTCTTTAGCATAATCTTTATTAAATAAATGAGAGGAGAAAGACAGATACTATTGTAGTCTGCTAGATTATATTTAGCTTTGACTATGAATAACACTTCAATAGACAAAACTTCCCTGAGGAGATCCAATTTACGGTACTGCATTACTCTGCATTGGGGAAGAATAAGGGTTGTTCAAATGAACTTTATGTAAGGTTGCTGTTGTTCATGGCTTCAGTATTTGCATTTTAAGAAAAGATAAGTAGCAACTGAATGATGAAAGGAAAGAAGAAACATCTAAATGCTTAAATATCTGGAGATTAAATAAAAATTCAACGCTTACGACATGGAAACAAGATGAAAAGAAACCGAGCCCAACACTCCAAGATGTTGAACACTCCAGAAATAGCTGAAGAACTAAAACACAGATCATCAAAACCTTTGCTAATGAAAGGCAAGTTAAAAATATCAGCTGTTATCCCTGGAAGATAGCACAGCTAAAGGACTTAAATGACTTGAATGGACTAAGGAAAAAAAGCTAAACACCTCAGAGAGAGCCTGCAATACTTGTTATTTTGTAGAAATAAACTTACAAAAACAAGTCATATGGAAAAAATATCTTGCTTTTTACTAGGCTCCAGAGTAGCTGGAGGAAAAAGCAGGTGACTTTCTGGGTCCTTGGAATGTAGCCTGGAACTTAGCTTCAGGCTTGGGGACCACACAAAGCTGACCAGGCGGTTTATCACAACATTCTCATGCAGCCATTATTTTCATAATCTTGGTGTCTCAGCAGTCAGCACTTTCTGCCTTGTTATGAAGAGCTTACACAGAAACGCAATGACAAGCTCTGTCTACAACCACTACATGACCTATTTGATCTCCATGGCAGTTGAAGTGACATAAAAAAACAGGGCAGATTACAATAAATGTTCAAAATCCTGCATCATGCACAGCTGTAATACTGTGATCTGACTGAAATTAGCCTGACTTATTGTATCCCATATAATGGGCAATTCTTAAAGAAGCCTGGTTTGAAAGGTACATTTGTTACAGCAGTGAAGATGTTCAAGCTTGTTACCGCTGGGTGATAAAAGTTAGAGGACAAAATTGGACACACGACCATTTGACACACACACACACACACACTCTTCTCCCCCTTGACTTCTCCTTACGACTATCAACACGCACACACAAACACATACCAGCACGTAACCAGCCTGAACATCATGTGTCAGAGGCAGAATGGGGGACCCCCTCTTCTGCAGCTCATGCATCTCCTACTGCAGGTCATCTTGCCAGTAAAAAATAATAAGCTGATGAGTTTTGGTGCTCCTCAAGCTACTCTGAGCTTTTTTTCCCCACAAAGCTCAGTTCCTCTGTGCTCCTCCCACAGCCACTCACCCTGCCCGTCAGCTTGGGTGGGATTCATCTTCTGATGGTACAAAGGCATCAGCACTGCTCCCCTTTGTCTCCCTTCACAGGGAGGGCGCTGAGGGTGTCATCTCTCTTATCCCAGTAGAGCCATTTCCATTTCTGCAAGTGACTCACACCCTACAAGTGCTCATCTCTCTCCTGTGACAAAAGGGGGTCTAAAGGCAAAGAGCTCAGATGTGGGCGTTTGAAAAAAGGAAAAAAAAAACTACCTCTTGTTGCTGCATCCATCCCTTCAAGGACTGCCTTTGCTCTCCCCTTGCTCACACCATTTCTCTCCTAAGAGAAGTGCTGGAGAGCCAATCTCTGGAAGAGCTGCAAACTCTCAATGTCATTTTTCACCTCCACTGACTTTCCTTACTGAAGCTTACTACAGCTATGATACATTTTGGCAATCACTTAAAATATTGCTACTAATTTCCCTATCTCTAAAAGACAATAAAGAAGAATTACCGAGTAAAACATGAAGTCTTTTTAGCACTTGGGTTTTAAATCAGAGGAATTTGAAGGAACTAAGGATAATAAGCCAATATATTATAATATAGTACCCGAGACCTCAAAAAGGTGATAACTTTCTTAAAAACAACTAAAACTTCCCCAGAAATTCAGGCAGCCCACAGAGTTACTGGACCAGCTCTAGAGGCTGACTTAAATCCTGAAATTGTAAACCCAAGAGATTTTCATCCTACTTCTAAGTACTTCAACAACACTGCAAGCTTGCATGGAGCTGTAATAAGAGCCTTACGAAATGCCTTTCCTAGTAGAGGAGCAAGGAAGAAAAACAACAAAACAAGAAGTCTGAGGCCTTGCAAGATTTTAACTCTTAGCTAAAAACGCATCCATGGCAAGGATTTATTTCAAGGTTTCTGGAAGCATCTGAGAACTATTTGAGTCATATCAGGAAAGCCAGCAATGGTGGAGATCAGTGCCAGAGATCCCGGCTCACATCCTTGGTGACAAGCACTGGGCAGCTTGGGAGAGATCAGAAAGATGGCGTGGGAGAGAGCCATTGCCCTGGTAGAACAGTTTCTGGTAGCAAGAACAATACCCAGGCACCACCTGGACTTTGTGGCACAAGAATAAATGAATAGCAGTTTTAAAGTTACTTGTGCCTACCCAGCTCTACTCTGAGAGGCAATCTACGCACGCATTCATGCAATGGGTACAAATGTGGCCCATTGCCTGAAACCACAGATCATCCTTCTCTCATCACCTTCTCGCAGATCATCCACCCATGGGACCTGCGGGGGCACAGCCACACCTTCCACCCTCACGCTTGGTGGAGAAAACAGGCAGCAGCACTCAGTGCCCTCTAACTGCTGACCCACACAGGGAAGAAGAGAACGGTGGGCATGTAAACACCTCCGCATCAGCTATGTCTCGCAGAAAGCGCTGGTTATGGGTGAGCACCCTGCCTTCCCTCAAGTACTTGTGCTGTGCATGGTTTTGGGTTACAAATGTGGTATCAATCTGGCAGAACAAAACAGCAACAAGGAGAGCTGCCCTACAGGGCTACGTTGTTCCTTGAGGTTTCAGAGAGCATCCTACTTGGTGAGGATATGGGTGGATCTCTGCAGGGGTACATACATTACACATTGGGGGTGGAGGTTGTTTCTTTTTAAATGTGGCTATCAAAACCACCGGGATGCTGGTAGAGTACACCTTGGCCACACGTGTACCTGATGATCCAAGAAGTGCAGGACCTCCTCATTCATCCAGGCTCAAAGAAAGGAGTTGCTGAAAAACTGATTATACCTCTTCTGGCCTCAAAAGATTTTAACTAATAGATGCAGGCTCACAAGAAAGGACTTGAGGCAACTTTCTCCTTCTTACCCCCAGTGTTTCTGGGCAATATACAACCTGTTGTGCATCAAGTAGCTCTTGCAGAAGAGTGCATTTAAACTGAGCACTTACATCAGAAGTTTTGGATTTGCAAATCTCTTGTCTGTCTTTTAGCATTTTGTCAAGGACTCCACTCCTGCACCAGACACCAAATACAGTTTTCCCGTGCTGATATCCCACTTCCTGGAAAAAGAGAACCAGGAGAAAAGAAAACAAAAAAGTAAATTAGTAACAAAAAAACATTATCCAGGAAATCCAGATGTCTATCCCAAAAGCAGGATGCATGTTTTGGTACCTTCCATCCTTACCTGGAAAAGCCACTCAGCCTAATGATTAGGGGGGAATGGTTAAGCAAACAAGGCGCTATTCTAAGTCTAAATGCTAACTGGGTCCTTGACCCCACAGTATGTACAGAAAAGCGCCACCTGACAACTACTTTTACAGCAGCAGCTTCAAGCAGGTTCACAGAATAATACCATATGAAGCTCAGTACGTGTATGCATACACCCTTCCATCCAGGTACATAGCCAAAATTAAAAAAACAACAACAAACACACGCTATTCCATAGCCTGTAATGATAAAGGAATGCCTAGAATGCCCTTTAAGGTCAGCACAGTGTAAAACTCCCCTCGGGACAAAGCTTATTTAGCTACACTGTAGGAAATGAAAACCCAGGAGGGTGCTGCCCTCTGTACCTGTAACATCTTGTGCCAAGAACTTGCTCAAAGAAAGTGACATCTTTGAGAAATTGCACTTTCCTCAAGTTTTTAATTCCACTGAGAAAAAATTGCCTGGTGTCTTCAAATCTCTTTAATGACAGCAAATTAGACAGAACAATGATTTGACAGCTTACTGTTACTGTGATGATCTATCAGACCTGTCTGTCAAGGTTTTAAAAAGGGCCTGGATACTGCTCCCAGTGAAGAGCACTATTTAAACAGGGAAGCCTCAGGTCCCCTGCTGAGGGGACAGAGCTGTTTACCCAGGAGCTATGACATCAAATATCCTTGGGAAAATATTTATACTGGGGAAATCAGCTGGTGGCTTTGAATAGCTGCTCTTTGTTCCTAAGTACTCTCTCAAATGTAAATCTGCAGGGCTTAATTGCATTACTGTTTTTGCTCAGTATTTATACGACAGCATTAGGGAACAATGTTGAGAAAGCAATCTGCAGCCTAATGAGTGTTGTTGGTTCTCAACACATCTGTAAAGGAGAACTGCTTAAAGGAAAATTGGCACTTCTCCCTCCTCCTCTTTCCTAGACTAGGAGAAGAGCAAACCCGTGCAGAAACACCTGAACACAGAAGATATTTGCACAGCTGAAGCAAAGAACGGAAAAAGACAGTAAAATAACTTCCTTGACAAGAGACAATGAGCCAAAATTGCTATCATTCCCTCAAATCAGGCAGAAATGTTTTGGTTTTGAATGCTGGATTATGTCACCAAGATAATTCAACTGCACATCTGGAGTCAGTTCTTCCCATGCTGATTTCGGATACACATCTTTGGGATTTAGTTTTTGTAACCTGGTACTACCCTTTTTACTACGTCCTTCCACTGACATTGGTGCCATTTTCCTGATATGCTATCAGGTGTGGAGGAATTGTGGACGATATGTTTTATTAATAGAAGTGTTGAAATGTCAGCCGAGTCAGGTATTTTAGCATGTTACCCTCCATTTCAACGATTCACAGCCTCCCCACAGATTTCTTCAAATCTTTCATGTGACAACAAGCTACACAATCAAGGAAGAGAAATGACACCATTTGACAAACCACAACTGCCCAAAGCAGCTCAGACACCAAAGAGTTTTTACCAAGCAGCTGAGTAAGGACTGACATAAGATAGTGAGGCAACTGATCCGTTCAGAGGTTATTATATAATCACAATTATTAACTCAATTTCTACTGTTAATCCAATCTCACAGTCATGATATCATTCCGTGGTATTATTTAATGTCAATTATTCACTCTGTGCCAACTGACTTCTCTTACTCTTACACTGCTTAGGTATTAATTAGCACCACAAAGCAGTAGACTTCTGCAGAATGTCAGTATGGGGGAACTGCCTTCCTCAGGATGCACTTACACAGATTTCATCAAATTTCCCAAATTCCAGGGTGCCGTATCGGTCAATGGGTGGCCGTATATACTCGCAGTACTCGCTGTTCTTCACCATCTCCAGCTGCCGCACGCAGCACACGTATGCAAGCCGTGTCTGGATCTCTGCCATATTCAGCACCTGCCAACCAGGACAGACGTACCCATCATGATTAATTCAGAAATTTCATTTCAGAATATGGTCTGTATTCACAGTGGAGAGAAAGCAAGTTATCCATCAAGCTTATTCCAAAAGCACACAGAAGCCTGCTGAAGCCTTCACACATCAGCACCTCCATCTGTTTCCCAGGCAGTGTGGACAGCCAACAAGTCTCCAAAGTCAGACACATTGCTGCAGCGCAAGGTTGAATTGAGTCTTCCATTTCAGGATGTAGTGGTAACTTCAGAAAGAGGTCTGTGCTTAGCTGAGAGGGCTAAGAGATCCTTCAAGGCAGAAATCGGTGATGATCACTACTGTACCAGGGCAGAGATTTCGCAGAACCACAGAATCATTGAGATTAGCAGGGACCTTTTGATACCCTCTGGTCCAAGGCCCTTATACTCAAGCAGGGTCAGCTACAGCAGGCTGTCCAGGACCATGTCCACCTGGGTGAGAACACCTCCACAGAGACCCTACAACCTCTCTGGGCAACCTTTTCTGGTGTTTCACCACCCTCACAAATCTAAAAATAAATTTCGAAAAAAAATGGAATCCCATGTGTTTTCAGTTGTGACTGCTGCCATCTGGGCAGTCGCAGTATTTCACTGGGCACTACTGAGGAGAGTCAGAGTCTTTCATTTCCCCAGCCAGGCATTCCCACTACGTGCTGGGAGCAGCACCATCAACTCTGCCAAGACCGAGCAGGGCACTCAGCTGCACCAGCTCCAGAAAGGATGCCAGGCCACTTCTCAGGGAGACGAGAGCTTTTCAGGGAAGGGATTTATTACAGAGGAATAACTTGGGATTACAGAGCAGTACCCACAGGTTGTAATATTTCCCCTAACTTTGGGAAGCAAGGTTTTTATTTCCAATTGCAAAATGGGAACACATTAATCACAGTGGGTAAAGGAAAAAACAGCATTCACTTTGGGGAGCGCTGCAGAGCCAGATAGCTTAGGAAACGCAGAAGAATACTTAATAGAGTTGGCTGACTACGTTCAACAAGAAAAAAAAAATCATACTCTGCAGCCCAGTGTTTATGAGTAGCAGTTGTATTGTTAATTACTGGCTAGCACTAAAACCTCCCTAGTCAGCCATCCAGAGACATTAGGATAGAAACACTGAACTGGACTAAGTTATTACTTTTATTGGTGAAATCTGTAAATTCTGACTTTATCAAAACTAACTGCACCTACAAGAACAGGTTTCTGTGCTCTAACAATTGTATGACCTTCTGCAGGCCACACTGCAGAGCGGGGCTCTACCCTCTCCCCTGATGCTCTATTTCCTTTGGTGTCAGGGCACTGCCCAGCTTTCTTCACCCATCAGTATGAGCTCAAATCCACGAAACAACATGGCCTGTTACCAGGCTTGCTCTCTGAATAACCAAAGGAACGCTTCCTGCTCTGCACGTAAAAATAGCTGTGATTGCAATGCAGTCTGCAATACCTTGACTTTCTCAGCCAGAGGATTCCACCTCTTCCAGAGCAGCCACCAGCCAGACAAGCAGTCGCCGTAGTTGGTGAGGTCGGTCTCATCTTGGCTCCCCACATCGATCGCTATCACCACCTTTGCCCCCATGGACTTTGCAACATCAGCTAGTGGGAAAGAAGGTGATATCAGTACACTTTCCAATAGTGATGTCAACTCTGGTGCTGCACAGCTAAACTTATATATACTCTCTAGCTGTATGTATGTAACTTGACATCATACCTACCACAAGCATCTCTTTGAACAGCTTCAGATATAAATGTTTGCAGCAACTCTGCTGAGAGACTATTTCCCTGGGGAAGCTCCTACCCCACGTGCCCTATTTGAACTACGAGATCCCACTGTGCACCAAAGTGAGCCCCTACATAGCAGCAGGGTGAGTTCACGTTGCTGAACCGCTGGTAAACATCACTTATGGGGGAAGCTTTCCCCCAGATGGGCAGGCTGACCTGACTCACTGACACCACACTGCCACCAAAACCAACGTGAAGGAAGCAGCGAACCTGTGTGGCAGGGAACAGAGGAGAGAAGCCAGGACACACACACAGCACAAGTCCACAGTTACACCAGACTAGTTATAGCATGGCAAGTCCCGTATGAACAAAGCTCTGGGGAACCTGGAGAGAGAACAATTGGCAATGGCCTTAAAGAGTAGAGTCAGCAGTGCAAAGGTGCAACCCTGCAGAGAGAAGACAAAGAAAAGGAGCAGCAAAGGAACCCAACAGCAAGGAGAGGCTGGGAGGATTTCAGTCTACAAAAAGCCTTGGGATCCAAGAGAAAGATTTGCATTTGAAGTTGGAGAGAAATGAGGCAACACTTCCTACTTCAAGGTCAGTAGAAAGAGAACTAGCTACAGCCTTTGGATATGGGTGAGAATTTAGGGAAGTGCCAAAGGAGGGAAAAGAAGGACACACACCTTACAGAATGAATTTATACTCCTTCCACACCCCCAGAGTCCAAGATAGTTGCAGTTTCCAGAATAGTTATGCGTAGGAAAACCACAGCTCTGAAGAGCCAATTTAGATGCTTAATTTAGACACTTATTTAAATCAGATCTGTTCTGTAACTTGTACTTCTATTACTGGGCTGGTTCAGCCTATTCATCTCTTCCACCCAGTGTCACCTGTATGTGCTCTGTGCACTCTTCCAACATATACAGGTGAAAACAGTGTCTTGGTTTGCAATTCATGGTTTTGCTTACAGACACACACAGCAAATGTCAAATGCAGATTTTGGGGGTCTATTTTGTGTTCTTTCTATTTCTGTTTTTCAGGCAAATACAGCCCTGAGGAGAAAATACAGTCTGGGTTTGTCTTGAACATGCAAAAGCTTTAGGATGCTCAGATGTAGTCTTTGACTTGGATTTCTTTCTATTTGTACACAAACTGAAATGGCACCATACATCTCTTTCCCGTCTTGGCCATCCCCCTGACCCACCTACCTTCCAATGCTTTCTGACCGCAGTGACAGCCCTAACACAAAACACATCCCAGATAAGCACAAATGAATTCAAGCACCTTGATCCCTTTTGGGTTCAGCCCTCAGATCAGCCCTTGCATCAGCCTTCATATACCACACGATTCCACCCCTGCCACATGCTCGCAGCTAACCAAGACCCCAGCTGCACCCTTCAGGCTCTGGGCACTGAGCTCAGCCCCTAGCCCTGTCCTCTCCGGGCTGGGAGGACAAAGCTGGCATCTGTCACAGGAGCCCCCACTGGCACGAGGCTGCCCACTCTTTCCTCCCAAGCACAGTTTGTGCATCCTGCCAGCTCTTCGGGGAAGCACACTGGCAGACTTGCTCTCAAGAATAGACATCTGATTTAACAAAGCTACTCAAAATACTCACTGCTTCAATTCTGCGCCTACGTTACAGTTAAAACTCACAACTGGACAATAAAGTAAAGAGAATTCTACTACGCTGTTTTCAATATCAACAGTCATTTACTTTCAACAGTCCTCCAGCGAGTGCTCTGATGCAGCATGTTCTACTAACACAGGCACCAGGCTGAATAATGAAGAATTAATACTCTTGCTTTCTCTGAATTAGTTCCTATTCAAGTGATACTTTTGAAAAGAAGCACAAAGATCGACTATATACCTGCAGTTTAATTTCTGTTCTCCTTTCAGTGAGCACTAAATTGGAATTATATTTTTGGAATAGGAATATTAGGAAACAGTTCATAACAAAGAACAGTCTTAATAAAGCCTTGGTAAAGCAAACACCTAGGAAACTGAGAACAATGACTCCTGGTAGCCATCATGAGATTAAAGGTGTCTGCGATGTTTCTCCTTGTTTCTTTTTTTGGAAAATAATCATGAGGGCAAAGTTCTGCAGACTGTATGACAGGATGTATTCTCAGTAACTTCTTCCCACCCGATCCATACACCTACCGGGAAGGTTGTTGATATAACCTCCATCCATCAGGAGATGCCCATCCTTCGGGTCACAGAGCGGAGGCATGTACCCGGAGAGAGACATGCTGGCACGGATGTACCTCCACAGAGAGCCTGCAGGAACAAGGAGGGGCGAATGGCAACAGCATTAACGCACTGCCACAGCGATGGGGTAGGCTTTCACACTCGTTACAGTAACCGGGAGATAGAGGTTCTCCTGAGAATACTATTAGAAAGTTATTAAAGCAGTTTATTATTTTCTATACCATAATCCTGGCTAGGGGAAAAAAAAAAAGGCCATTCAGACCTACAGTCAGGCAAAGGCCTTAGGAAACAGTTTTAAGCACATGCCTCATATTCATTGCCTTTAAGGAGATTTCAGCATATGCCTGACTGCAGGGATCATCTTTAGTGTGTTGTTGAGCTTACACTGATACGGCAAGGAAAAGGCTTCTCCTGGGGACAAAGGAATAGAAGAAATAAGCAGATTGAAGTGCAGCTAAAGCCATTATGCTCTACAAAGATCCACAGAAAACAGACTTTTAGCAGGAGTTTAGCAGGAGCTGAACATGAAAAATACTGATTGCAGAAGCCCAGAAATTCTGCTTTCCCTGCTCTGCAATAAGCAAACATTTTCACTTATAGAACTAGTGCAAGTACACGATGGCGATCTTATCTCTTCTGAGGACATTTCTGTTAACGGTACTGTAATGAAGGAAGTTAAAATCTTTTAAGCTGTTAGAAACAAAGTTTAATCAAGTAGAAATTGATTGGATCTGTTTCTTTGAAACCATTCTGCTTCAAGGGTCTTATTTACTGATTTTTCTCCTTGTAACATTTGCAACAGCTGAATTTGGATGACACCGTAGTTCCAAAGATGCTAGTAATCTTGTTTAAGAAGTTAGCAATCTTGTTTAAGAAGTCAATCTTTAAAATATCCAAAATACATAAGAACTGTAGTGTTGGCTCAGTTCTCATTAGTTACCTACTTGATGTTTCAAACAAGCCCCTCTTTCCAGCAAACTGGGAATTGACTTTTTTTCTGTTCTTTTTAAAAACATGTAATGGTTCTTTTTATAACTGTAACCTAAACACTCCTTCTGCTTAGCATAGGTCAATACTGGCAAGCTTGTTTTTTATTATTAATAGTTTTAGTCGAGTTGGAACTTCTACAGGAGAAAAATGCTGACTTGTTGCGTTATTCACACTGTTACCCAGCACCCTGTGCACTTTGGCACACACCTGAGTTAGCAACCTGTTTAGCAGCTGCAGTGGTTAGGATTTTAATTGCATTAAGGGGGGCTTCTAGGGCAGCTTGATCCAAGTCAGGGCTGCTCTTGTCCCTCTCTGACTCCAGCCACCCTTTGCATCACCTGCCCACTCCCTCACATTCGTGCTGCATTCCTGGAACTTAAGATTTCAGGAGAGGTTTTTTGCCTGAACCCATTTTGGTCGGAGCAATTCCTGCTCACAGGTTCTACTGCAAGTGTTCGCAGGAAGCAGGGACAAGCAAATGGGTGGAGTGAGTTTCTTCATCTACATCTTGCCTTAACCTGCTGTAGAACTAGAAAACAACCTCTAAGAAAGGTTAATGTTTTTCTGCTTGTTTTAGCTCCCTTGGTTGTCCTAAGACAACAATACCCCAGGGTCAGCAGCAGCAGTTTAAGGGTTCTGCGAGCCCCACCCTGGCTGCAGGAATGGATAGTCCTACCTGGTGGACAGCCAACTCAGAAGGTAACAGAGGCATGGCAGCAAAGGTTTCACCTGCCCACAGAAATATCTGCGGCACCCCAAAGGCTTGTGCCATTTTCACTGAAGCCTGAGTCACTGCACCATTACCCCAAATAGCCAGACAAAAGCTAAAGCAAGTATCCCACAGGGCTGCCACCACATCAAGAAAGCAGAGCAGACAGCTCAGATCTTTCTCCTCTGTTCAGTCACTGTAAGGCGAATTACAGTTTTCCACCAGAGAAACACAGAGGCCTGGACACAAATGACAACCTAACCGAGCTTCTGCTTCAGCCACAGGAGTCTCTTTATTGGGAATACATCTTCATTTATAGGGAATTTGAAACTTAAAATGCGTTTATTGCATTAATTCTGATTTATGGTTAAGACACCTGCACTTCACAGAATGCTTTAAGGGAACAGAACGGTGCCAACGGAGCCATTTGCTCTCTAAACAGTGAATCCAGCGTCTCAGTTAATTTCTTCCCCACAGCTCTGCTCCTTGTTATGTGTACAGCCACAGTTCGGTGCTCAGCAAATAACAGAGGAGGGGGAAACAAAAGAAAAGACAAACTGAAAGAGGATGAAAACCGCAGGAACAAGGGGTGGCACTTCAGTCTCACGTCCCTGTTTAAGACGTGCTGCAGGAGGCTGCCTGCACACTTACCGTCGGTGTGGACCCTCATTGTTGAGGCAGTGATGTCGGTCGTAATGGTGAAGTAAGGAATCCACAGATCCTGCAACAGAGGAGGGCCTCATTTTACCAAATCTGTAACCTTGCACTTAAACTAAAACCTGTGCCTAATACAGAAGCCAGTGACAACCTCTGCATCTCGACAGAGCTGTAGACACAAGTGGAGAAAAATCCATCAGCTTTGGGTTTAAGTTTATAAATTTGTTTCTTATGCAAATACCTCAGGCAGAACCAAGGCAGAAAAATAATTACTTTAATAGCAAAAAACACTTGTTCCAGAAGACTGTACATCATACAGCACATAACAGAAACCTCATACTAGGAGTTTATCTTTTCTGATATCTGCTGTTCTTTAAGATGAAGTTTTTTGGGTTTGGTTTGTTTGTTGTTTTTTTTTTTTTTTCTTCCACCCTTGCTTCACTTCCTGAAATGCCAGAGCCCAAGACAAAACGAGGGAAGAACATGAGTTTTGACCCTCTTTGAGCAATGTTCTTCCACGGTAAATGACTTTCACATTGTACCGTATGGTGATGAAATCGTTTCAGCAGGAGATACAGAGCAATGCTGCTGGGACCCAAAGCTGCCAAGAGTCAAAGACAACAACACAAAGCTTTGCAGCATTATCTGCTCGAGGGAAGGAAGGCTCTGCAGGAGGATCTGGACAGGCTGGACCAATGGGCTGAGGCCAACTGTATGAAGTTCAACAAGGCCAAGTGCCGGGTCCTGCATCTGGGGCATAACAACCCCAAGCAGCGCTACAGGCTGGGAGAAGAGTGGCTGGAAAGCTGCCTGGCCGAGAGGGACCTGGGAGTACTGGTTGATAGGCAGCTGAATATGAGCCAGCAGTGTGCTCAGGTAGCCAAGAAGGCCAACAGCATCCTGGCTTGTATAAGAAGCAGTGTGGCCAGCAGGTCTAGGGAGGTGATTGTCCCCCTGTACTCGGCTCTGGTGAGGCCGCACCTCGAGTACTGTGTTCAGTTTTGGGCCCCTCACTACAAGAAGGACATGGACGTGCTCGAGAGAGTCCGGAGAAGGGCAACGAAGCTGGTGAGGGGTCTGGAGAACAAGTCTTATGAGGAGCGGCTGAGGGAGCTGGGCTTGTTCAGCCTGGAGAAGAGGAGGCTCAGGGGAGACCTCATCGCTCTCTATAGGTACCTTAAAGGAGGCGTAGAGAGGTGGGGGTTGGTCTGTTCTCCCACGTGCCTGGTGACAGGACGAGGGGGAATGGGCTAAAGTTGTGCCAGGGGAGGCTTAGGTTGGATGTTAGGAAGAACTTCTTTACCGAAAGGGTTGTTAGGCATTGGAACGGGCTGCCCAGGGAGGTGGTGGAGTCACCATCCCTGGAGGTCTTTAAAAGACGTTTAGATGTAGCCCTTAGTGATATGGCTTAGTGGAGGTCTTGTTAGTGTTAGGACAGAGGTTGGACTAGATGATCTTGGAGGTCTCTTCCAACCTAGACGATTCTGTGATTCTGTGATTATTTACAGGAACATCCTGCAAGGCTGATTTCCAAGAAGACCCCAAAAGTTGCTTGAGATACTGCAGGGTAAAATAGCAGTGAGGAATGTGGTACATAACCTACCTAATAAGCAGGATAATACACAAAAAGAACAGACTTTTAAAGGACTTGGCTAGCTTGTTCAACAGAAGCTAGACAAAACCAAGCAGCCCTGTTCCTGGGTGGGGGAGTTCTCCCTTGTGTCTCAGTGCCTGTACTCACACCCCACTAGCTGGAAAAATGGAATGGGAGGCGGCTTCCCAACTGCACAGAAGCTTGTTGGAGAGAGGACAGTTTTGGAAAGTCTCTGTGGTGCCTAGTAAAAGGGCAGCCTGCAAAGGTAAAGGAGGAGGACTTGTTTGAACAAACATCACTTAGGCCGAGAGAACAACAGCTGATAGTTCTCCGTCAATCATACAAAGCTGAATCTAGGCTGAAGAGGTAAACTTACCTTCCCATCCATCCAGCCCCATATGCTTTTCACAGGGTAAGGCATCCGAACCTTCCCTGGCACAGCTCAGATGAGCCAAGCAAGGCTTTGGACTACAGCTGTCAGCACAAGCTGAGAAGTACTCCCCCTTTAGCACTTCTGGTGCAAGTTTTTTTGTGCTGTTCAACAGGAAATTGTGAACTGCCAAAGTGTTTTTTTTCCTTTTTTTTTTTTTCTTCTTCTCCTCCTCCTCCTAGTGAGTTTAATCTCTTAAGCAGCTCTGCAAAGATGGTGGAATTGAGGAGGACTAACAGATGCTGCACAAGTATTACAATCCATCTGGTATAAATGCCACAGGAGGGGCGGACGAATAAAGTGTGACTACAGGAGTATTAGGGGTGCCTCTCTGCACTAAAGATATTCTGATGATCACAGATCTCGGTGCATCAACCACATTTTAAGCAAAAATACAGGAACAGGGAAAGAAGCCTAAGCTACGCTTCCTTGCATATTCATGCATGAAGGAAACCAAGCCACAACCTATTATACACTCATAAAGATGGCATTTCATACATAGTTTCATTTGTTTTCAAGAGAGAATGTTATTCAAGCCCAAAATAAGATTTACGAAAGCTTTCTTTTCAGATTCCTCACACCAGAAACTCCAGCTGAGATGACCTGCAAGAGCACTTTGTGTTTCTGGCATGAGGGATAAAATTCCTGGTGCTCTCCTGGGATATCACAGGATCACAGCATGGCTGAGGTTGGAAGGCACCTCTGCGTCCCTCTGGTCCAACCCCTGCTCCAGCAGGGTGCCCAGGACCACGTTCAGGTAGCTTTAGAAGATCTCCAAGGAGGAGACTCCACAACCTCTCTGAGCAACCTGTGCCAGTTCTGATACGTACTCTGATCTGGCACCCCCAGCTCCTTCCAGAGGAGCACTGCAGTGTCATCTGCTAAGAGCTGAAAAGCTAAGGCTCTGAACTGAGGCAAGAAAGCTTGTGGTTCTCCAAGTACAAACTGAAGCTTCTGTGTCTATACGGAAGGATGGTTCTTGTTGTCTGGGTGGACATGATGCTTCTGTAACTGGCAGGCAAGGAGCAAACGGCATTTCTCTGCAGAGGTCAGGAAATGCTCTTATCAGACGTAGAGCGTCCTTCATCCAGTAGGATGGGTAGTTTCAGAGGAACAGTAACTGTATTTTTCAGGAAATATCTTCCAAGCGCCCTGCCCTGGTTTTTTGTGTGCTTTCCTTAAAGGACTCACGTAGGCTGATTTCTTCTCTTGGAGCGCCTTTGGCTGAAATCTGTAGCAGCAATCACGGGGGTTGCTGGTAACCAGGGCTACCCCACAAACAACACTGCTGGGATTCTGGAGACACCTACGTGACAAGAGCTGCTCGAGAGCAAGTTTTGGAGAAAATGGAAACCTCCCTTTCGATGACAGAAATAACAGTTCAACGTAAGCGGCTACACTCCCTAGCTGCGATGCAAAAGAGGGACGAGGGCACACATGAGAAGTGCAGCAGTGACACCTCACAGCCAGGGCAAGTAAAAAGGATAACCTGTTCCAGTTCCTCTTAATTTTAAGCTTTTATAACAGTTGGCCAGTCCCCAGCCTAGCCCCACGGGCAGAAGTGCTCAGGTTCTGCTAAGTTTAACAGGAATACTGCCAGGATGGAGCGGTAGCTGCCAGGCATCCAAACAGCACCTGTGTTTGTAAGGCTGGAACCAACCCTTGCTATGTGCATTCGCAGCTGGAAATCATTGCTACCCACCCTACTCCAAAAACACCCCAACTGCTGAGAAAAAAAATCAAAAATTTGAAGTTGGGATGTCCTGAAATAATGCTTTTAGAAAAGATTTCTTCATGGCTTAATGCTTTTGTCACTTTATAAGTTACTTTTTACACTTGGGCAGCTTTCAGTTTCCGTCTGTCTGCTGACATGCCTGGCTAACCCATACTGACAGTACAAATTGCAATTAAGAGTAAATGCCTCCTTCCTTCCAGGGCCACACAACATTTCTCCTTATTTATCTGATGGAAGTCTTCCAGCTCAAAGACATCCTCAGTCACAGACTGAAGGGTTTTAGCCTGTGATACCCCGCACTCCCACAGCTGCTGCTGTTGTATGCCTCAGAACGGGATTTCTCATGGACAAAGTTTCCTTCCTGTGACCAGAAGGTCAGAACAGATCATACAATTACAGCTGCGCTACATAAAAATCGTAGTGTAGGAAAGAAGTCTGCTGCATCTTAAAGGCAAGTACAAGGCACTGCTGAAATCAACAGCAGAGATCATAAACCAGTAAGCCATGGGAAGAAAGGGCTACCCAAGGTCAGAGGAGACCTTCGTCCTTCTGTCACTTCTCAAAGCTTTCCTCGGCATTTTCCTGCAAGCTCACACTGCAACATTCCACGAGTCACACCATTCCACAAGTCACACCAAGTTAACTGGGAGAAGCCAGGGTCTACCTGGGTACCAGGGTCTGCTTGGGTAATCTACCCAGACTGCCCGGGTCTCAGTGCTTTGCACAAAGGCAGCTCCCCAGCTACACCAAATCAAGGAGAAAGGAGCTGTGTTAGCCATTCAACAGTCGTGTTTTCTTATCAGGCACTGCTGAAGCCAAATATAGAAGCTGGAATGCTTCAGGAAGGGATACGCACAACTGAAGGAGTAAGTGTGGTTGGTGCTGTCCAGCTAACAAACCAAAATAATTCCAGTCTCAGAAGGCCTTATCGCTTTAAAACCTGCTTGTTCCCAGCACCATCCACAGAGGAAAATGCTATTTTAAGCCCCATGTGATGATTAATCACTTACTTTCATCCTTGCATTTAAGTAGGGAATGTTTTGGATTATGCAGCAAGTTATCACTGTATTTTAAATATATTTATGAATCTTTTATCACAAGGATTCCAAACACAGGAATAATGTGGCTAAAACTGCAAATGATGTAAGGCTGCGAGACTACCCAAACCTTCTCTAAGCTTGGTGAAAGACAACCACTGATAATTTACTTCATAAATTGCTATTGCTGGGGAACAGAGGATAGTGGCTATCAGATCAGGTATATCATACAACATCTAGCGATCACAGTCACCATATGCAAAACAGAAAACTTTGATGTTATTTCAGTTTTCAATAGGCTGTTCACAAACACTCAATCTTAAAAAAAAATAATGTTGAGACCCTCTTAAAGACCTTCTTTTGGTTGTGTCTCTTAGACCCAACTTGCATAAAAATGATATAACAATCTCGGCAATTTTACTTCAGTGACACAATTCTAACTTCTGCTCTCAGACAACTGGATCCCTTTGTCAAACGGAGCAAAAGTAGCTAAAGATAATCTACTCCACCTGTATTTTTCTATATCCACCAAAATGAAAGAATATCCTCCCTTCCATATTCATGTAACAGTATATTCAGTTGAAACATTTTCAAGCATCCCACAGCCCTATCATAATACTAGAGTGGAAGAAAGGCAGAAAGAAATTTGTTACAACAGAACACAGTGAAGTCATCCACTGTACATAAAGTGGGTAAACAACCTACCTCTATCTGCTTATCTTTGAAGATGTTGTTGATGCTACTGTTAAAAGCTGCTCCAGAAAACATAGAGGTTATTGGATACGTCAAGTCCAGAATAGTCTTAAACACTGAATTCATAACCTAAAAAAAAAAAGTCAAAGGTAAATATTTTTAAGACCCCATATTAATGTTATTCACATGCGTATCTGAGAGAGGTTGTGTTCCAGATCCCACAGCAAATGTTGGAAGCATTGCTATTGCCAGTACATTTGCTGTCGATGGGACAGGAATACAGCTACAAGAACTACAAGCAGTGACTCCCTGTGTGGTGTCATAAATATCAAATAAAAAGCATCAAATTGCATAGCCAGTTTGAAGTAAGGCTATGTAGGACTGCACATTTATTTCCCTTTCCTTCTAGCCATAAACCCAAACTTTGTTCCAAAGCAGTGTACATAGGCCCAGGTCTTAACAAATGCACATGGACGGCACAACTTAATTACTTATTTTAAATAAACAAGTATATTAGTAGTTATCTCCCTCTTCATCACCTTTTTGATTTGAAACCACAGCACGTTTAAAGTTTCCCATAATGTACCTGCAATTCACCTGCCTGGAAAGGAAATCATAACTCTGTAATGCAGGAATTGATGTAAACACTTGCACAATTCTTTTCATTTATGGATCACACAGCTTTTCTTACCATCTTTAATCTACCTCCGTAAGCACTTATAAAACACGTAAGTGACTTTCTGGGATTGCAGCAAGTTTAATTAAGTCACGTTTGAAAGAGCTTTAAACACGCTTTCTATGTATTAGTGTCAATTATTTTTCATTCCCCAAGTGAGTTGTTGTGCTCTTCACCTGCTGCTTGGTAGCCAGCACGGAGGTACCGCTCCAGGCACTCTGTGCCAGCCAGGTAAAACAGATCCCATTGGGTTTCCTAAAGCACCACAGATACTATTATATTACACAGCAGTGGGCAGGCACTGTCAAGCATCTCCTTTCTAAACACACACATAACTGTAATTAAGCTTTCATGGATTTTTTTCCTCTCCATTTCCGATGTTACATGTGTACACTAACCTACAAGCTAAAATGATGAAAATACCTAAACTAAGTTGACAATTCAAGCAGCACTACGGCCTCTGTATTATTAGTCCTGTACCTATGCTATTGGTCTCAAAGCTTGATAAATCCTAATAAAATCAGGTGCCTCAATATGTTACACCATACTCAGTTAAAATGCAATAGAAGACAAAGAAAAAAGACTATTAACTCTTTTGCAAATGAATAAGGATTCACTGGATGCAACATTTATATGAAATATTTTATCCCTCCACATTTCTCTAGAGTTTAACAAACAGCTTAACAGACCACATGGCATTGTGCACAGCTAGAGACCAACAGCACGAGACAGCCTCTAAAACTGCAATCTATTAAAGGCTCTGTGATCAACAGCTGGCCTTTGCTTTACTCCAGCAATGATTTAAAGAAGGATTAGCCTACATTGTCATGTCCAGCTGCTTTTAAACATACATTATGCATCTGCCCAGAGAAAACATGGCCAAGAACAAAAGAGAAAGCAGACTTAAAAACTAGTACATAAGCAAAAAAAAAAAATCAGGAGAAGCTAAAAGCCTCAACACAAAGGCAGCTATGAAGCTGTTACCTTCATTCAGATCCTCATTTTAGGTTTTGATGGGGAGAGGACAGTGTGCCAGCCTAACTATGCACACGCTACCTACAGCTTCGGAGTTAAATAGAATTAATTGTGTACTTAAAACAGGGATTTAGTCTCTGACAGTACTTAGAGCAAATAATTCAGGGAAAGACGAATCTGCCAAAATTCCATTATTTAATACTGAAGAAAGGTCTCTTGAAACTCACCGCCATAACATCAGGCTATCCTTGCTGCAAATGATCTTTATAATGCTGAGCCTCTACATTTTCCCTGCAATTAATGCTTGCAGTCATCTTGTACATGAACAAAAGCCTTCTAATTAACGGTTATTTCCTAATATTCTCCTTTCTCATAACCGAAAGACACCCTTATAGCAGACGCTGATGGCTAACCATCTCCCTCAGCCTTCCAAGAATAGCTGCTACCACCTACCATTCCCAAGAGAAATGAACTTATGGAGTGCCTTTTGGAAAGGCTGCCAGAGCCTCTACAGTTCTGCTCCACTCTGTACTTCTCTCCTGTCCAACAGGAAAAGGCCAACGCTGGCATCTCCGACACCGACCCAGCTTCAGCTCCCTACAGCACAGCGATGGGAAGCGCAGCCTTGGGGCATCGCTACCACCTCTCTTCAGAGCAGGCATTCTGCAGTTCTTGGGAAACTTCTCACGCACGTTCATTTCTACAGCTCTGCTTCAAACCAGCTAATAAGAGTTTCAACCGTAAAAGTACTTTTTAAGGTTACCCCATGGAATAAGGCAACTTCAGCAAGGGAGGGACAAGGTAAAAGCCTACAAGCAGAAGAACAAGAGCTAACATACATGATGGGCAAAAAGAAAACTGAGCTGTTATCTCTGGCTATCTTGTTCTTTGTTGCAGAACGGTTGCAAATCACTGCAAAAAAAACAGGATAATCCCAAGGCTTTTCAATGTCCCCAAGTATAAAAAAGCAGCAAGGGTATGGGAGAATTTGTTGCAAGGACAAAAACTAAAAGCAGCAGAACAGATTAAATGATTAAATGATTTATTTTTTTTTTTTTTAACTAGTAGAGCTGGAATCCAGAATTTTGTTTACTGCCTTTACAGTGTTCATCTATAAAGTTTCAGTGAAACAAGCAAAAGAACACAAAAAGAAAAATAAGTTAAAAAGACAAAATAAATATGTAACTCACACCAACAGAGATTTATCCCAAAGACAGAAAATACAGCTAGTGGAAGTTCAGATTTAGAGGTGACCTATTAAGAAATTTAAGAGACGAAGAAAAAAATATATATATATTAATTGGAACATTTAAGAAACCATGGCCAGCTCAGAGTCCATTAAAGGAGAGAGAAAGAAAAAAATACGTGTTTTGAGATGTTCTGATCTGGTAACCACTAACATGCCATCTGCATAAGCATTAGCTGACACTGCTGCTACAGGGCAGCAATAGGACGGTTTGGTGCCTTAACTGCGTGTTTCCAAGCAATAGCCATTTCTGGATTTTGCGTGCACCCTTTTATCTGACCTTCACAGACAATAATGCTTGATTTGGGGTTAACTTCAACACCTCAAATGTTATGATCAAAATGGTAGATACAAACTGTCATGACTATTGCACTACATGAAAATAGATTCTTTATGTACCTCTTGCTACAACTTTTTTTTCTCTTTTTTTAAAGATTTAACAAAAAAGCAACCTACATTTTTGTCTTTTGTCAATAGCCTCAAATTCAGAATTGCATCTGAAAGGCAACCGAATGTTAGGGATTGGAAGGACCTTGAAAGATCATCTAGTCCAATCCCCCTGCCGGAGGAGGAGCACCTAGATCAGGTCACACAGGATCACATCCAAGAGGGTTTTGAATGTCTTCAGAAGAGGAGACTCCACAACCCCCCCGGGCAGCTTGTCCCAGTGCTCTGTCACCCTCACCGTGAAAAAGTTTCATCTCATATTGAAGTGGCACCTCCTGTGTTCCAGCTTGTACTCATTGCCCCTTACCCTATCATTAGGTGTCACTGGGAACACTTTGGTTAGCTTACAAAGGAAAAAGTGATCTGATTTAGTTTTTACAAGCACAGAACCCTACAGAACAAAGCCTTCTAAACCAGCTGATAAAGTTTTTTAAGAGGCCGTTTCAGAGCAGCGAACCGCCGCGCAGTACCATGCAGGCCCATGCTGAACGCCAGCACCAGCAGCCTGGAAGATGCCCGAAGCAAGCTCTCTGCTGTAGCTTACCAACCCCATTTGGAAGGCAAAGTGCACTCCTTCATTTGGGCGAAATACGTAACTAACTTCTTATTTCTTCAGGATGCACTGTGCTCTTTAAAGCTGCTTTAGCTTGTATTACATTTTGTTGTGCCTGAACCTGTGCTAAGCCACAATAACCACAACTCCGTTCACCTGGGGAACTGGGACCAGTTTATTCTTCTGATCTCCTTTGGTCAGGAGTTATTTTTCCCCTAATATCTTTCCTGCTCCTCGTGCCAATTGAGCATGGCAATGTTTGCCCACTCATCTCAAATTTTGAGTTTGTTTGCACGGATCTTTCCTTGTAGCTGTTGTTATATACAGGAAGATTTGGCATATGAACAAAATAAAACAGTGTAGGATGCAGTGTAACTTAGAAAACACTGCACCTACTAATTATGCTCTCCCTCTGACTTTCACAGAGTCCTGCGTGCGGTCCCCAATGCATTGGCATTGCGCTCGCCCCCACTTAGCCACACAGGGTGGTTGCACGCCATCACCCGGGCTCCTCCGCAGCCGTTTGTCACTCCTACAGCATCCCCAAGGCATCCTCAGCATGCACTGAGTCCTACAAGGGCTATGGACTTGGACATAACCCCAGGATAGCAGAGAACAGCTTTCTTCTTTGAAGCAACAGATGCAACAGTTCAGGAGGAGTATCAGGATCCAGACTGACGCAGCTTGATCCGACCCAAAGCGGGGCTTACCCTTGCAACAGGCAGCTCCCAGCACTGCTCTGGCCAAAAACTAGTATGGCAGAAGGAGAACAAAGCCATGAGTTCTTGGCCAAGGCAGTTCATAGCATCTCCCAGAGCTCAAGAACCAGAGCAGCATTAGGGAGGCAGAACCTTGTGACTGCAGGCTCAGAAACCCCAGCTTAGACCCAGTCGAGCTGCCGTGCAACCACACTCAAATCAGAGACAGCAAATGGCTGCAGCACCCTACCCAGCGATTCGTAACGCAGTGCTTGTTATTGGAAGCTTTAAATTACGCATTCTTATAGTCATATTCCCTCCAACAACGGAATATTTCTTTGTCAAATATTTATACTTTGAAATATTCATTCTCCAATTAAAAACAACAATCTGAAAACATGAAAGTTTGTTTTTTTTTTTTGATTGTTTAATTTTTGTTCTGCTGGTTAAACACGGGTATGGAAGAAATAAAGAGGCACTATATAGCAACTAACCTGACTGATGATTTTCATACACCTCTGTATTTTGAGCAACAAAAAGAAAAGTCATTTATTTCTTTGCTGCTTCATTAGATCCAAAAAACACATCCCATTAGAAATTTCCCTTCTCTCAGCCCCAAGAGTACTACTAGAGAGATGCCAATTTCTAAAAATACCAAGAAGAAAAATGACTGCAGGACAAAAAACAGCATTTACTTTGACCGCTCCAAAGAAAAAAAAAAAAAAAAGGAAAAATCTGTGTTATCTAATCCATCACAACAGAGATATTTCAAAAACCCCCGTAGGCTAAAAAAGCTAGGCTACAAGGTTTTGCACAAAGAGCACTCAGCAATAACCTTCACCAGCAAAAGCTCGCAGGCTTTAGAGCAGCACAATCAGCATCTTCTGTGGCATGGAGCGCTGCTGGAGCCTTTTTGCATAACGTTGGCTTAACAAAAGCATCCTCCAAGCTCCTCTGTGTCTCTTGCACAGCAGCCGCCTCCTGCAGCAGCCCTCGCTGCCAGGGATGCTGCTCTGGAGGAGCAGTCTTGTAACTTCAGGACACCGGGAATTTGGGGCTGATTTGCTCAGCTCGTCAGCTAGAGAAGCAGCCTCGCTCATACCTGGCCCTTTGGGTGGATTTTCTACGAATCGCCAGCAAATCTGCCCTGTTGTTACAGACAGAGCTAGTGCCTAGTGAAAGGAGCCCCTCTCCTTGCTCAGCCTGCAGCTGCTGCAACACAACAAAAAATAACTCAGAATAGCCACTGTTAAAAAGATTTATAATCTATTTTGTATGAACTGTTTTGTACATCGGCTGTGATCTGAACTTGGAGAGAGGGTTTGCATTGCTTTGTTCAGTTCAAAATGCAAACGCTTTGCTGGGCTGGGCTTCAGAGTGTGCTGTTAACAGGGAAAAGGGCTTCAAACAGAGCAGTCTTTTCTGTTTTTGTCCTCGAACCCTTGAACAATTTCTGGTTTGAATGTGGACTTGGCAAGCTTGTCAGAACAATCACAAAAACATCAAGTAAATCCATTCTTCATTAACAACAAGAAATGTTTGCTCTAACAGAGGTAATTAACCTCTCCTCCAGCTGCTTATTTGCAGATTTCAAGGTACAAATACCTGAACAGCCTGAGCAGATGAGGCTGGGCAAAAGCCTGCCCTTTCCTTTGTGAAACCTTCTTTAAGCTTTGCGATTTGTGTTCAGAAGTTAATCAATAGATTAAATTTCTTACTTTCACCTTTAACTATTTCTGGTGAAAGCAACTGTGATTCCAGAGGAGGCTGGTGAGTTGAAGAGCTGCAATAATGGAAATACAATGAAACTGGCTTCAATAGCAGCCCATCCCTGAGAAGCCCAGAAAACAGCATTTTCAACCTGTACATCACCATATCTTCAGAACAGACCTCACACGTTAAACAAGAGGAGATAATCCTCTGGACAAATGCACAGAGGAAAATTCCATCGCTCCAATCTAACCATTAAATACAAGTGCAACTGATAGAAGGCAGTGAGCCACAAACTGCTGGAGGCTAGGAAAATTATTGCAGGGAGGTCTTGCCACATGCTTGCCCTCCTCAGATGCTCTCCTGTAAGCATTTGATAGTGACCAACGAGAGAAATAAAGAGTGAAAGGTTAAATGTATCTCAGATACAATTCAGTCAAGTTATTTTTATATCCTTAATCTCAAGCCTCCTACACCTTTCTGATTTCAGTGAACTGCTCTGTATCATAAACAGTTTATATTTCAGGTGCTTCTCAACCCAGCCAGGCACAGGCAGTTCTTAAATAAAAAGCACGAAATCTCCATTTTCCTAGTGACAGAGAGGTGAAACAGCCTGGCTCCCACAGCTGTCTTCCCATCCCGACAGCACAAGCATGCACGGGCCTCAGTATGCATTTTAATGCCATGGATTGTCTAGCTTGCAGGGTAAGGGGTGTCTTACAACCACAGAGCAGATTTCACCTTGATGCCATGGCAGGTTAGAAGACACCTGGGAAAGATAAGCAGTGTGTACGTACCAACTACGGCCTCTTTCTTATTGCCCCCTAAAACTCAAGATCTAAGCAGACCCAAAGCTCAATCCAGTTTAGAGAAATCCCCACATTGCTTGCCTTCCAATAAGGAAACCAACATGAAAATGTGATTTTCACATAAACAATACAAAATTGGAATCATACTTATTACTAGCAAACTTCAGAAATGATGCTGATGTTAACCATTAGTCAATTTAACCAGTGGAACCTGCTGCTAGTACAATTTTCCCCCAACATCCTACACATTCATACACACACGTCACTGTTTCAAACAACCTTCCAAACCTTGATTTAACTACGAGTATATGGTTTTGTAATTGTTAAATATTACAGTTAAAAATTTATCCAGCAGCAGAGTACCACCACTTTGGAACTCTCAGGCTACAACGTGAGTTACACATTTTGCATTTAGTTTAGAGAAGGATTACCTCTGTCAATCAGTTCCACTGAAAAATGACAGCATGTGAGAATGAAAGAGAGAAAGTTACACAAAAGAGAAACATATTTGTTGAGAGTTGGAAAGGAAACAGATTCCAGCACATAAAAAAGAAGATAAAGCAGAGATAAACACAGGCTAACACACTTAAACAATATCATTCTGCATTCATACTGTGACTAGGAGTTTGTACAGAGCAAAATTTTGCACTCCTCAGGAGCTCACATCCCTGCAGCCTGCCAGCACCATAGCAAGCAGCTTTCAAAATTCACTCCTTCTCTGCCAGGCAGGGGCCCTTTTTTCATACAGATACAGAAGTGCAGATGGCTGCACTTTCCTTGGATGGCTGCTTGTGCATTGCTGCCTAGTAAGGCTGCTGTTTAAGCTCTTGCACTCTATCTGAGAGGAGAAATACAAGATTTCAAATTCTTACCATTGCCCACTGCCTAGCTTTGATCCTCATCTGATTGTAGCTGCGTTCTTCGGCGTACAAGGCACTCATAAAAGCACCGATAGATGTTCCTCCAATCATATCTACAGGGATGCCAGCTTCAATCAGCGCTCTGATAACTCCCACTTGGGAGCATCCCCTGTGACAAGAAGAGAAGAAAAATGACATTATCAGACAAACAGCCATTGAAAAGGCATAAACACATGAATGCTGCCTTCTAAAGGAACCTGAACGTGCATCAGCTGAACTGCCAATCTATTGCTAAACAAGATTCAATGCCAGAAAAAGTGGAGTCATGAATGCAGAAATTTTCCCAAAAAAGTCTCCCTGATGATCATAGGAAACGCAGATCGCCCAGTCTGACTTCAGTGTGAAATTCAGCAATACAAGAACAGCCATGAATGAAACCAGTGGACGTGCAAGGGTCAACGTGGCTTTAAGACAGCAATGCAAAAATCTACCAGAGCTGCTCTCAAGCAGCCAAGGATGACTGGATTTCAGAGACCTTTCAGTAAGATTCTTTTCCAGTGATTCTTCAAGAAACAGCCAGCCTGGGATCATGGGATGGGGCACTGCACAGATTAATTATTAACTTCAAGATGGAAAACAGAGCAAGAGAAGACAAGCAGTCATCAGAAAGAAGGAATTTTGTTCAGCACACAGACCCAGAAAGGGGCAGATGAGGAGGCAACATTTGAGGATAATATAAATTCCTTCAGGACAGTAAAACTAAAAACTTCCTCAACTTCAAGAGGTGCAGAAGAATCTCAGAGCAATGACGGAGTTGAGTGATAAAACACATGAACCTCAGGGCTGACGGGACAAGGAAAAAATACAAAAGTAGCAATGCCCATACAGCAACGAGCTCCTAACTAGCTGAGTTCACACCACATTCGGAACTGCTCTGATGGTCACTGAAAAATATTAACTCAGTTTTCAGGGGAAAGTCAAAAAGCAAACAGAAGAAACCAGAGTAAAACAGAAAACATAAGGACATCAATCCAGAATAGGTCGGCATTCTGAAAAAGGCAAACAAGCTCCAACGTCTCGCTAAGAGAACGCTGCAGAACGAGGAAGTGCCCAGGGTACGGCAAGGACTGCACACGAGAAGAAGCTAGGCTCGAATCTCTGAGTGGGGAAGATTGCGACTGCCAGGAGACACGGGGCCACCCAGGTCATTCCACAGAAAGTCTGATGAAAGAAAAAGAATCTACGCGCAGGCAGACGTACGTAAGACAAATTGGGGAACCCCCTGTAAGCGCATACTAAAGAGGTCAAATCACAAATGGATTTAAGGGTGGCTGGGCAAGTCTGAGATCCCGGGCTGCCAGGGGCTACTAAGCACGAAGGACCTAGGTGCAACCTCGCATTCAGGAAGCTCTGAAGCTGCTAATTGCTGCCTACGCTCATTTCTCAAGCCCATGCTATGACCATCAGACAGAAGAGCGCAGAGGTGGAACATTTGATCTGAACTGGCACGGTGGGCCTTACAAGCGATGACGCCCTAATGGGAGAGGAATCCCCGTCCCCTCGGTAAAGGCAGCACAGAAGCAGAGAAATTAGCAGTGGAGGCTGATCTACCTTATCAGTGCAGAGTTATAGCCTCCAGTTTCAAACGCCTTGTTCGATTAATATCAGGCATGTCAAATTAGTTCATCCCACCCAGATGGATGTTTCTGCAGTTTAAGCCATACAGCTGTAATAACTTCCTTTCCCCATTTTCATCCCATTTTTCCGCTCCCCCGTGGTTTGCTCTATTTCCATCCTTTTTCCCCTTGCTGTTTACATCCTATAAATACTTGTTAACAGCTGCCAAGTCCACTGTAGGTGTCATTTGGCCAAGCTATGCCAAACGCATTCTTTCCATCCAAATAAATCCCCTCCAGCTGCTGAAAAGCTTTGAGACAGGTTCTCAATTATCCTGGTGTAAATGACTTCAGTGACAGATCTGCACTGGTGTAATCCAAGAGCAGAAAGTGGCTCATTTAGTTTTTGTCTCTGAATTCTCCTTCCGCCACTTTCCTACCGCTTCTTCCCATAAGACGCCCTAAGTTAAAAGAACTGTATTTTTCCCATCTGTGCCAGAGAAGCCCATTGTTAATAGGTTTGTAGATTGCCGCTATTTTTGCAATCTGCTTCTCGTGCCTGGTACTTACTGCTGCCTTGTCCCTGTGTTATAACTAGCTGATACTTCGCTAAGGAACAGACCTTACGCTATTGGACCTGCTTTCCAGAGAAAGCCTACATCATGTGGATCATTACAACATCAAGTAATTAACGTTAATTACTATAAAGTATTTCCTTCTTGGAGGGCAAGTCTAAACTGGCCAGGACTAGCTTCAGACGGGATTCTCTCCCTTTAATCTTTTCCACAATGGGATTTCTTCATTCACAGGTTCGTGCATCCATAAAGTAGGAGGGGTTTGATGTGATCACTCTGGATTTGTTTTACTTCACTGTATGATGTCCTTGAATGAATAACAAAATCTTACTGCTTCTAACGGCAAAGCATCACCTCTGTGCCTTGGCAATACGTGCATCTCCCAGCTAAACGCGTAACAGTTACGTATCTCCAAAAGACACACTGATTTCAAGGTGCTGACCTGTAAGACAGGAATGAAGGTACTTCTCTTGCTCTGAAAGAGATCTCCTATCGACTGCCAGACTAAGTCATGCTTCATTTACACAAGACTACAAAGTCAATTCCTCCAATTCCAGCATCCTCAACAGCTTCACGACCAAACCTATTTGTGCAAACCAAAATCCCCTGGAAAAGTAAGGATGCCCAAACCCCCTCCATTTCTCCACGTGCCAATGGCCTCCTGAAAGACGACTTCCTAAATGTTTTTACCCCTCTTAACGCCTTTAGGCCACCACTACCCCACAGCAACAATGCTACACAAAACTTTTCAACAACTTGTCGCCGTTGGTTCGTTCTTGGCCACTTCTTCTCGGCTCACAGCATGTGCAAACACGGGCGTGCTGCCAAAGGAAGCTGTGTGCCGGGGCCGGCACTTTGCCAGGCAGCGTGCATCCCGCTGACAGCTCACCGGTGCCTCACGCACAGCCAGCGGGGGCAGCCCTCATACTACAGCTGGAGAAAAAATAAAAATAAATTCAAGCCAGGGGGTAGGTCCCCGCTAACAGTCTGGGCACTTGGGCAGGAAAAACAGGGATCGCGTGCTTCTTGAAACACCAGGAATAATTTCACATGGGATCTGCCCCAGTTTAGGGCAACGTGATAATACAAGTGTTTGGCATGCACAGGACAAAGCAAGATTGCTTGTGGCAGTACTGCACGTGTGCAGCAATGCCAGAGCGCTCATGTGGAACGGAGGAAGGGACTGGGAAATCTCTGCCACCGGAGCTGAACGTCACTTACTCCAAAGGTAAGGAGGAACAGCGGAGTCCATCTAGAAAGGGGAAAGGACCGTCCCGGGTAGGGGATGCACGTTACGCTGCTGGAGCTGCAAACGCAGCTGTTCTTTGCCTGAAGCTGCCTGCCAGTGCAGCTCCATGGAGCATTTCCCCTGCCAGGATTAATGCCCGTCCCCAAGTCCTTGGTGCCAAGGACTCCTGGCACCAAGGACAAGCGACATAGACGATTACTTTCAAATAATTTATACCAGAACCCAAAGATCTGCCCAGTGCTCTGGAGAAGTACAGAGTCTATATATTAACAAAAACTCTTCCATCATATATCACCCCTTAGGACAGGCCTGGTTAATCAGTGCCCTTTGTAGAGAGTGGCAATGGCACCAACCAGTTCAAGGAGGAACTGGAAATAAGACCCTGGAAATAAGACCTACGTTCTGCTTTCACCCCCTGGTACTGCCTCACAACCTGATCTGAGCAGTGCAAGTTATGGACTACTTTCTGCAGCAGCTCTCCTCCAGTGCTGCTTACTGTACGACTTACCAAACTCATGCTTGCAAAGCCTTCAAAAACAGTGACATACTTCCTAAATTCCAAGCACCATTTCTTCTTTTCTACCAATAATTACAAATAAATGACCACAAAGCAGGGAGAAGAGTTGTGGGGTTGAAGACGTGCTTCCTCAAACAAGATAGCTCAGCAGTCAGACAGCAGAGTCTTTCTGGCAGGTCTGGCAGGAAAATTCCTGCTCCTGAAACAAGCCCATGCTTTCATCCCCTGGGGAAATGTTACTGGCATGCAACTCTAATATACGGAGGCCAGAGCTCAGCTGATAGAAGAAAAATTCTTCTGAGAGAAGTGCATCTGTCTGCTCCACACGTGCCTGCCAGAGCTCAGATTAGATACGACCCACTGGAAAAAGCGAGCAAATGTAGCAGGACATTTCAGATTAAGCTGTCAGTAGGAATACATGCTGTCCTCCATGCTCAGGTCAGGGGGCTGAAGAAAATGCAATTAATACAAACCAGAGACGGTACACCAATATTTTCCCCACAAACCACATTTAATGTATCAAAAGGCTGTTGCCCATCAGTGTCAGGAAGAATAAACACGATCCTGTGAGCACACAGCAGGGACGCTGTTTTCTGACCATGACTACTAGAGTTGCAAGGCTGCAGACTGATCATGCTGCCCCTACTGCTGCCCACTGCAGTTAAAGAAAGAGGAAAGCACAGCTCAGGTCCCCAGCCTCCACAGCACCTCTCTCTTCTCCTAATAGACTCATTGGGATGAAGGAGACATCTCTGAGTGCACTGAAGAGATGCTATTTCTTCTGGTGAAAAAGCAGAATTAAGGTCACTGCTGCTGCAGAGCTGTACCAAGTCTCTAACCACAGATCCTCTGACGTGGGATACACAGCTTGCTGCATCAACTTCCTGGTGTAATTAAGTAGCAAAGTAGGTAGAAAACCAGGGAAATTGCCAAAGGGACTATACTAAGCTGCGCTATAACCTAACAAACCTGAATTAAGTCTCTCTCATAACCTTAAAACTCCTGAAGAAGCAAAGATATAAATATAAGAACAGTTTGTTCTTACTGTAACAGCCTTAACTCAAACTGTTTTATGAGCAGTTGTTAGAGCACAGATGAATGTTTAAGATAGAGAAGCTTGCTCTTTGCATGAAACAAATGTTTTTTTGTTGATCACTGTGTTAAATGGCACAGTCGCAGACTGAGAAATCAAGCATGTCTTCCACATGCTGCACGGGAGCAGAATTATCCCTAATTTGGCACCTCCAGTCTTCTGCAGCTGCAAAACCACATACGAAGAAGGCTTTGAAATCTAATCATACTTGTACCTTTCCAATAATGTTATTTCCTAGGTTTCCTGACCATAGGGCTTCCCAGCATCATAAATTTGCCAGAATTACAGTGATGGAGCTTTCAGCTTAAAGAGGTGACAGAAACCAGAGTGCTGCATTTCTCTTCCTGCAGTACTACTTGCACATTTATGAGGAAGTTTCTGTTCAGGACAATGTTTAAGAATTAAGCCCCATTTCTAAGCTAAAGAGAGAGAATAATCCGTCATTATCTGGTTCTCATCCCAACATCCGCCTACCACCACGATCCTTCCCAGCAGCTGCCTTGAAGGAAGCTTTCATGATTTTAAAACCATCCCCAGTTACATGTGTATTGATCCAGAGACCTCAATTCCTCCCATCTTCCCTGCCATTAGCAACAGCCTTGTTTCATCCTCCCATTTAGCTTTGCTCTCAGATTCCCACTGTCTACTTAATTCTGAGATAAGGAACCATTTTCCCTTTGCCATATTATAAGGATTGCAAATTAATCTTAATGCTCCTGCACACTCAGCACTAAGCACGCATGGTTGTCAGGAAAAGCACCTCCTGTTTATCAGCACCCCAGTGAAACGACCTTCTCGTGAGAAAACTCAAACAATGTTTCCTTTTACTCCCGACCTTGTTTGTACTCTGTATAACAACTTCAGAGCAAACTTTAAACAGATTTGTGTCCGACACACAAGGAAACGAGCAGAAGTTGCTCAGACCTTCCAGAGGGGCTGTCAGGTTACTTAGCCCTGGGATGTGAAAGTGTGACTAAGCCACAGGACTGGAGGAGAGGGAAAAAAAGAAAGCCAGAACAGAATTAAATCATATAAGTGTGTTAGCATTTTCTGATCACACCTGCTGGTCACACGTTCTGGTAGGTGGGTGCAGGAGGCGAGAGGAGAGGGAGAGGCGAGGCGATGCTGCGTGGAAAAAACCGCACGTCCCAAATGACTCCCTGCTTCGGGAAATGAAATTCCATCTCTTATTCTGAGCCAAGAAACAATACAATTACATACAAAGAAAAATCATTCCTTTGGGAAACAAACATCTCCTTGCTCTGGCCCCCACCACTTACAGTTATTTATATTTCAAAGCAACTTCTGTGAGCACGTGTCTGGGTGCTGCAGCACGGCAGGGAAAGATCCACGGACCCGAGAGGCAGCGGCAGAGCACCGCAGGGGAGGGAGGGGAGAGGCCGGGACAAACCAGCCACAAGAGCTGCCCGACCCCTTGTACTGAGCATTTGGAAGCACAGCACCAGACACAGACAAATTCTTTAAACTGCTGTGCTTTTAAGAGTGGTTTTACTCACAACTCCAGTGTCCTTTCTTAATGGGAAAAGCTTGTTGCCCAGATAAGGTTAGACACAGATTCCTAAAATCACAGCAATCCAAGGGCTTTATTCTCCTGAAAGCCCATCGACTGGCAACAGACTGCTAAGGCTGCTACATGGGAACAGCTCTCTTAAAGGGGATTTCTTCCACTTGCAGCTTTGTGACACGGCACATGGTTGTTTCAGATGACACAAATACAAAACCAGTAACGAGAGAAAAAACCACACCTCCGTCTGCTTGTTTAATTTCGTCTGTATATCAAAGTACTGCTAGGAATTAATGAGCTTGGTGGGTTGAAGACTGGAGGTCAGGACAGGACGGTCCAAATAAACCACCGGCAATTATTTACCCTTTTTTTTTTTTTCCCCCCAGTCATAACCTTGAAGTAGATGGCTCCCCAGTTTCTGCAGCTTGGAGGATTTAATAGAAGCCACTACAATCTTTAACCTTCATGGCAAGTGGGAGCAAACGAGCAATTACATAGGTGCTTCAGATGGGAAGAGCATTACGTGGGTGCCAAGCCACATGAACACAGCTTTCATGTGCACGTGATGACCCAAACATTGCACAACTCACCGAGCAATTAGCATTCAAGTCTGATCACAGCCACGCGGCTCTGCCCGTGTGTAAGTGCCCCAACTGCACTTTAAGACAGAATTTGTAACTGATGCACAAACCACATGGCCGAGCACTCGGCAATACACAAGGTGCCACATCCCCAAAGAAATCAAAGCAAAGCCTCTTAGGAGCAGTTATGCTGCGGCGTGTTACCGACCATCTGCACACAAAGTCTGAAGCCTTCAGTACAAGTTCACAACCACGTCTCAAGAGGTTTTCCTTAGCAAAGGCAAATACTCAGATCCCACCACTTTATTTTTAGGACTTGGGTTTTGTTTGTTCAAAAAGTATGGGCTGATCTGGGTCAGACTCAAATTAGGTGTCCAAACGTAAGTTATCATCTTCGCTTCCGAGAAAGATCCTCTACTCCATATCATTCTCCTTCAGACTTATGAAATAGCACCAGAAGTAAAACCTAGACCAAGATAAAATTTTATCTTTAAGGATAAAGAGTTTAGATTCTTCACTGCTATTTTGGCTCCTGGCTATCCCCCTGAAATCAAACCCACTGTTTGAAAGATGCTGGGACTCCAGGAGCCTAATTGCATGGCTGACACTGGAATTCAGTTTTCATTTTGGGGTCCAGTTTATTTGTCCATGGCAATGGATGCCCTACATGTTACAAATGCACAAACATACAGGGCACCAGGCCATTTCTCCAAAAACCTTTATGAGTAATCGCAAGCTCTGAAGCCCTCATACATTTATCTGAGCTTAAAAAGAGGGATATGGTAAAGAAAAATTACAACTCCACTGCGTGCTGAGATACAGATATATACCTAGACACGCAAGCATATTACAGGTCATCAGATAGCTTCCCTTCCACAGAAACACATCCACCACAGCAGTAAGCTAAGTGTGTCTGAAGGAGGGCAAGAGCTGCAGGCTGACAAATGCAAAGGGCACAAGGATTAACCTCGGAGCTGCTAACTTCCTGCCCTTGTAAATGTCAGAAGGCTGAGATTTGGCTTGGTATACAAAGGGATTACTTGGAAGAAAGGGAACTGGTGGAAGGATATTTCAGGCATTCAGCTCTTTTCATGACACGAAGCAGAGTCAGCCTTTTTCATAACATTTTGACACTTCTATACTGTAAAAATCTTGCTTCATAAACAGTTACTGGCCACTAACAGACTGCTAATGCTGGACCATAAGTTTTATTCTTTGCTTTAAAAAAAGGGAAAGAAGAAATATGAAAGAAACTTGAAAAATCCAATTTCGATTAGCAGCAGCACCAGGATGAGGAATGGGATCCTTCTAGTGGTGTATATTCTTCAAGGCTTGCGATAAAAAAAAAAAAAAAAGCTGATTCCCTGCACGCTATCTCAGTATCTCCAGCAAGCAATCTGAAATGAAACATGGATTTCACAGATACTGCCTGACTGCCTCAAGGGGAAAGGAAAAGTAAAAACATTAATTGCAAAAAAGCCCCTCACTTTTATCTTGCCTACATAGGAATTAGGAAACACTGTGAGAATTGAGCGTGGAAGCACCCAGCCCGTGCCAGTGGGGCTCTGTACAGGACTGCTGAGACCACGCTGGAGACAGATCTCAGCCAAACTTGCCCAGAGCCCAGCACGGCTGTCGTGCCACCAGGCTGGCTGACTGACTTGAGAGCAGTGCTGGATCCACACTAGCTCTGCACCATCACACCATGCCCAGCAATTAACCTTTCCAGGACACCAGGAAACCAAAACAAACACACACAAGCTGATTTGGACCTGGCACATCCTACAAACGCAGTTTCAGAGGCGGTGGTTCAAGGAACCTCTCTCCTTACTTCAGAGCATCCCTGCTACAGCACCTCTGCAAGCACCCTGCAGGGATGGGCACCTGAGCGGGCTCTGCCCAGAATTACCTCGGGACTGCAGGTCTCTTTACTGCCCAAGACAGGTGAGGGTGCTCCCAAATCTCAGCAGCCCTCGCAGACACGTTGAGTGTATCTTGGTGTTGTAGCCAGACAAGACAGAGAGGATTACCAACAGCCTGGTTACTCCTAAACCACTGCCCACTGGAATAAAGAGTTAACTTAATCACAGTAATGGGGCTAGATATCAAGTTCCAAGCAAATTCCCCAGTCACATTCAGCTCGCTGAGATAGGAGCATAAATCCAAGTCCATTTAATGGGAACAAAACCCTCCTAAAACCCCCCAAATTTCATAGTGGTAATGGCTTATGCTTCTTTAGTATGTAAGTGCTTCAGAGCATTTTATAAAGGTTGACCCGCACAGATGCCAAAGCTGAGCTGGTAACAGCCTCATTTTACAGAACACCACAAGTGTTTAAGTCATTTGCCCAATGGAGCTAAAGGAGCTGAAACAAAGCACAAAGTGAAATCCTGACTGCCCCTCCCTTGCTTCAGTGACTGAGCCCTCAGTAGCTGCAGTAATTCATGATGCCATGAGAAACAGAGAGGCTGTCGGTGCTTTCTGGAACCATTCTCAACAAGGTCAAAATAAAGAACAAATGATTTTATCAGGAATTTACATCAAATCTATTGTTTTTTATTAGGATATATTTTTGAATATTTTCAAGAATCGTGATATAATTTTTACACATTTTTCAAGCTGTCAGCCCTCTGCTTACCGTAAATTTTAAGCATTGGGAGACAGATAACAGATGAAGGGGATATCTGTGCCCCATTACAAACCACTGAGAGCAACTTTAAGCAGTGTTACCTATAGTCTATTTGCAAAATGCAGTGCGGTCCTGAAGCACACTGCATGAACCAAGGAGAATTATTCCAAAGCTGAGCTCATTTCTGTTAAGTTGAAAAATAAGGATATGTGCTAGCATGGCAGGAACAGTTGGCAAACCTCTTTTCTTTTTTTTGTGTGCAATAGCTCTTCTGAGACAGGATTTGAAATCAAAGACCGGGAAAGGAAAAAAGGGCAGATGTAGAGCAAACAAGCACAAAATGACATTGGATGAAAGGACGCAAAGAAACTGGTTAATCTCAGGGCTTGGACATGTCAGAAAGGGAAAACAGAGACTTACAGACTAACAGAGACACAGTCAGGAAAAAAAAAAAAAGAGGGTGAGTGGACCTAGGTAGGAATAGAAGCATAGAGAAGACATTCTTAAGCAAATTAAGATGAACAGGACTTGTACTCTGCAGCAGAAGGAAGCAGGAATATCAGCACGTTTGGGTTTCTCAGATCACCATCCCTTATACCTAATGTGGTGCCCCACATTAGGCTCAGTCTGTGTAAAGTTTTGAACCCAGAAAACGAATAGAAAAGCATTTACTGTGTTCTGATGTACACGAGGAACATCAAGAATCCAGGAAATGCTCATGTGATTTTCTTTCATCCCTTCTGTAACCATTATATTGACTATGTTTAGGAGCCCATGGGGAAAAAAAAACACTGCTCTACGCTCTTTAAAACTGTATTTTCAGTGCTGCCTCTGGCAGCAGCTACTGAATTCAGGCAGCAAATTCCTTCCCTCTGCCCCCCATCACTCCCCAGACACACATTCTTTTAACAGCACATCATCTGGGTGCTTGTGGTCAAGCTTAACAGTTTTAAAAAGGCAACTCTCTTCAGGCTTCCAGTTCCTATCTTGTATTTGAGGCACAGTAATCTATCTCTTGAGCTCACATCTCCATTTCAAGTACTGCACCTCTGCAGTGGTGGTTTTAAGACAATTTCCACACACACGCGCTCCTTCCACTGATACGAGTAAAGAGCCTCCTATCATTAGTTAACTGTGTTAGCTGAGGAATAAGAATTATTAATCTTCCTTAACCGCTGGAACTGAATCCAAAGCACCTGCACCATAAAATTTCAAGCGGTCTCCCCTGAAGACTCCCTTATTGTCTGAAATTGAACATCAGGGTTTCATAACCACAATGCTGCCATCACCTGCACCACAGGAAATGAAGTTATTGGATGGAAAGGGGGTTGTCTGTGTCTTGTGAGCAAACCGTCCACCCTGAGGGCTGGACTTTGCTCCTGGAACATCACTTCCGACTCAAATTCCAGCTCCACCACATACACAGACACATCATCTCACCCCGATGGCTGGGGGATAGCCTGGCAGCTCCACCACTGCACTACTGGCCAGCCCGCTCTGCCCCACGGGGTGCAAACCTGGGTCCTCACCTGGGAGCCTTCACTTTTATTACGCCCAACAAGACCCACTAAGCTTAGACATTTTCTGTTTGGCCTTCCTTATTTTCAGGGAATGGAAATGCTTCTGTCTACTTTTGTGGGTTATTGGAGCAAAACATGACAGTCCAGAACAGATCTCAGTTGCTAAAGAACTTGCAGTTCTGACTGAACTGGAGTTGCTGCCAAAGGTAGTGAATGCACAGACAGCAAAGCCTCCTTATTTTATTCTTTTTAGAGTCAGGGATCTTGGAGTCAAGCAGCGAGGGAGTGAAAGGCAACCATGATCTCTCAAGAGCAGAATGATTATGGGATCTGCCTCTCAGGTGCTCTTCCAGTCTTTTATCACTGAGTAAAGCCACTGAATCAGAAGACAAAGCCAGGCTTAAAGCCAGGCTCAGCACAGCTCAGGGTTCCCAGACTCAAAGCAGCAGCCAATAAATTACCAGGTGGTAGATGTACCAGCACATCTGGACTTCTCTGAAACCTTGGGGTCTGAGCACCCTGCTCCCAGTGCAGACTTCAGGGACCCAGACAGACAAGGCAACAAGTAGGTTCATCAGACACAAACAAGTCCATGACAAGAAAGGCATAATGTGTTTCTCCTAAACTGCTACTTTTATCCTACCCTTCCAGAAGGCCAGCCCTGAAAATAAAGAAGACAAGGCAGAAAGAAAGAAAAAGTTGATTAAACAGGCCAAGTACCTCAAATGAAAAGACATGAATGAGTCAAAGCCTTAGAGGCAGCAAGAACAAGCAGTGGGGAAAAAAATACTTGACATACCAAGAGCTGAAGCAAAATGATAGGTCTGAGAAGAAAACTAAATGGGAAGAGGAGAAAAGAAAAGATGTCCTGATGAAATACCTACAAATATGCTTCAGCAGCAGTTCCTCAGGGGAGGCTGAAATGCTCTGCCTGAAAGGGCAGAGGAGAGAATGGAGAGGCACAGCGGAGAGGCGCAGAGTGCTGCAGAGCCGCAGCCAGCAGCAGGACGTGCAGACTCCACGAGTCACGGTTGGTAAAGGTCACCAGTACCATGTGCCTGCCTGGCACGAACACACAGCTGATTACTATGCCTTACTTCAGACAGCACATCCAAAAAAGGCAGCTAACTTCTTTTAGCTCTTTCCCTCTCAATAAACATAAATACACGATGTGCATAAGATATATCATGTGTGTTACTAGAAATACAGCTTCTTATCAAAATCCCCAAACAAATACATCTAATGCCTTGTATTTTCCTAATATGCCCATGTGGAATTGGAGCAAATTCTCTCCTAGAATAATACCATTATAATCAACAACAAAGCTTGTCATCACAATTTTGTTTCAGTCAGTCTTCTGAAACATCACGACCAAGTTTTTTTTTCCAAAGCCCTAGGGATTCCCAGATACTTCTTTATTAATTATTTACTCCCCGTAAATTTTAGTTTTGAAAGGGCTTTGCTGAGACAACTATAGAAAACCCAAGAAAGGGTGGGCTGTACGTGGGATGGCTAAAGCTCATGAGAATGATTTATGGGTGGTTCGTGCCTCTATTGCAGGGTTTGATGTGTCACTATTCTTGCAACTACGTTTCAAAGGTATTATTTTTCTAAAGTCAAATCCCCATTCCTTCCTTCAAACTCCTCGATGTTTCTAACTCAAATTAAGTTAGCACTTGACTAAAGCAAAAATACTATAATTTCAGAACTGTATCACTTTGATTTGTTGTATTTTTAAACTTACAGGAGAAAGAAAACCCTTAGTTCCTATGCGCCTTCTGTCATGACAAACCACAAAGATAATTACTAGGAAGCTGCTCCAGTAAAACCTCCTGAACTATCACAGTGAAGCCAGACAAACATGCCAGAAATAACAACTAAATAATTGATATTACTAGTCACAGAACACAATACCTTTAACAGAAATAACCATCAGCCAGCACCCTGTAACTCTCAGTTCCCTCTTTTTTGAGACCAGTATGATTCATGCTTCTAGAACAAGATAAGAGGTTACTTCACATAGGGTATTATCCAAAGGCTAGACTATCAATAGCCTGTGTGACCACTCATCATGACGTTTTTAATCCAGAATAGGCTTTAATTGCAGGATGATCATAGTATACAGTCTCTCAAAGTCTCCTTGTTACTAGAGATAGGGACCTAAGAACCTACTTCGACCTGCAAAGCTACAGATTTTTACAGAGCTCAGAATAGCCTTGTCCTTTCCCCAGGATATTAACTATACTCTCACTTTGGAAACAATTTTTAAAAATCCTCATCTTTCATCCAACCACAATTTGGACAACAATTCAGCTACAGAAATAGCACACAGGTACCTTTCTGTTGAAAACACAATGCTCCCACCATCCACGTTCTGGAAAAAGCATTTGGGACCATGATACAAACAGAGTTTCAGAGAAAGAAGGAAGTATCATATTTACACACTGTTCTGCCATTTAATCCTCTTAAAGTCTTCCATATTGCACAAATGCAGAGGTGGGCAAATTAATGGCTAATGAGACACGGTCACATTGCCAAATGGGTGGTGAGCATCCAGAAAACCTATACACAACACAGTAGCTGTGCAGTGGTTCAGATTTGTGGAGGAGGATGCACAGGACCAACAAACAGGCTCTAATAATCCTGCCCTTTCTTACCTCTGCTCTTGAAAACCAGCAGGTGGTAGCTTGCAATTAAGTAGTAGAACAAAAATAAATAAATAGTTTGGTGAAAATTACAGCAGTGTTTACAGAAGGAAGAAAGGAAGGGAATGAGCAAAATGTGCTGCCAGAAATACAGAAGTGTACATATTTTAGCATGACACAGGCTTCAGTAAAGAGAGATATCAGATAGCTTGTAACAAAACAAAACACAAAACCAAGGAACCGAGTGCTTTACATCAGTTGATCAGAAATCTCCTGAGATACCCAGATTAAGTACAAGCTCCCTTCCTCTGCTTTACTTTGTGTCTCCACAGGATAATACTTATCTCAGAAATGAAACACTGCAATCATCTTAGGTGAGGAACCAGAAAGCAAGCACGATAAAGGCATCTTTACAGACACTCAGAGAAGCAGCCAAAGCGCGGGCTCTCTCAGCATCAAGTGACTAATCAGAACAAGCTGTCACAAATGAGTTCTAACCTTTGCTGTAGTGAATACTCCCCTCAAAGGATGCACTGGCCCAATCTGGATAGGCTGGAGCGATGGGCTGAGGTCAACTGTATGAAGTTCAACAAGGCCAAGTGCCGGGTCCTGCATCTGGGGCGTAACAACCCCAAGCAGCGCTACAGGCTGGGAGATGAGTGGCTGGAAAGCTGCCTGGCCGAGAAGGACCTGGGAGTATTGGTTGATAGTCGGCTGAATATGAGCCAGCAGTGTGCTCAGGTGGCCAAGATGGCCAACAGCATCCTGGCCTGCATAAGAAGCAGTGTGGCCAGCAGGTCTAGGGAAGTGATTGTGCCCCTGTACTCGGCTCTGGTGAGGCCGCACCTCGAGTACTGTGTTCAGTTTTGGGCCCCTCGCTACAGGAAGGACATGGACGTGCTCGAGCGAGTCCAGAGAAGGGCGACCAAGCTGGTGAGGGGTCTGGAGAACAAGTCTTACGAGGAGCGGCTGAGGGAGCTGGGCTTGTTCAGCCTGGAGAAGAGGAGGCTCAGGGGCGACCTTATCGCTCTCTACAGTTACCTTAATGGAGGCTGTAAAGAGGTGGGGGTTGGTCTGTTCTCCTACGTGCCTGGTGACAGGACGAGGGGGAATGGGCGAAAGTTGCGACAGGGGAGTTTTAGGTTGGATGTTAGGAAGTACTTCTTTACCAAAAGGGTTATTAAGCATTGGAATGGGCTGCCCAGGGAGGTGGTGGAGTCACCATCCCTGGAGGTCTTTAAAAGACGTTTAGATGTAGAGCTTAGCGATATGGTTTAGTGGAGTACTTAGTGTTAGGTCGGAGGTTGGACTCGATGATCTTGAGGTCTCTTCCAACCTAGAAATCTGTGATACTGTGAAAGACAAAAATGTAATATTTCCATGGATTTAAATAGATGATCTACATGCTTATTTATATATATAAATAGATAAATATAAATGAGAGGTATTTCAAAGCACTGTTTCATAGAAGGGCTTCAAGAACATGGTGATGAAGATAACAAAGATGGTGTTCTCTTGAGAAAAAGGGCTACTGAATTCTGTGTTTGTCTCAACAGAAAACTCTCAAAGTAAAAAAGGAACTACAAAGAAAACCATCGGTAATAATCTATTTCCAAAGCTCACTTAGAATTCAGTTGGAATTCTAATAGGAGTATTCAGCACACATCTTGCCATTGCACCTGCAAAAACATAGTTTTTTTGAAAAGTAAGGCTGTCAGAAGTGTAACGGTACTTGGGGTTTCAGGTGATCACAAAGAAGAGTACATTCTCCCATTATCTGTGTGTCCTGGGCTGCATCAAAAGAGGCGTGACCAGCAGGTCAAGGGAGGTGATTGCCTCCCCCCTACTCTGCCTTCATGAGGCCCCACCTGTGTCCAGGCACTGTGTCCAGGTTTGGGGCCCCCAGCACAAGAAAGATGTGGACCTGTTAGAATGAGTCCAGAGGAGGACTACAAAGATGATTAGAGGAGCACCTCTTCTATGAAGAAAGGAGGAGAGAGCTGGGGATGTTCAGCCTGGAGAAGAGAAGGCTCCAGGGAAACCTCATTGCGGCCTTTCAATACTTACAGGTGTCATATAAAAAGGATGGAGAAGGACTCTTTACTCAGGTAGATAATGATAGGACAAGGGAGAACGGTCTTAAACTAAAAGAGGATAAATTTAGATTAGACATTAGGAAGAAATTCTTCACTGTAGGCTTGGTGAGGCACTGGAACAAGTTGCCCAGAGAAGCTGTGGATGCCCAATCCCTGTAGGTGTTCAAGGCCAGGCTGGATGGGGCCTTGGCCAACCTGATCTAATGGGTGGCATCCCTGTCTATGGCAGGGGGATTGGAGTTAGATGATCTTTAAGGTCCCTTTCAACCCAAGCAATTCTATGATTCTATGATATAGGCCATAATTCCTCTTGCTGTCTATACTTTGAGGGCCTTTGAAATATTGAGAGACATTTTCTAGTGTAAGAATCCAGTGGGAAAAATCCACAGCGCAGGCAAACAAAAGAAAGAAGAGTCACATTTATCGCCCTGGTCATCTCCTGATATTAAGCCCAACTTACGAGAGGGCTCAAGTCATTATAAACACTCGCGTTCCTTCTGCAGAAATCCAAACAGAAATCCACACAGTTATGTTTGCATAACAAAAGCATCTCTTCGGTGTCTCTCCAAAATGTTATTTACAGAACAGTGTTGATTTTACAGTATGCCTGCTATTCTGAAGAATCTGTGCAGATACAACCCAGTCACAGTGGTGCTCTAGGACCTTGCAGTAACTCATCCACATGTCCACGACAAGCCACAGGGTACATACCAGTAGGTTGGGACCTCTGGCAGTAGACACCAGAGAAGGTCCTTGGACCTACCTGGCTCCTCCGCCCCCAAGGACCACAGCGATTGCATTTCCAGTCAGAACACGAGCCAGGCGAGAGAAGTCAGAGTGGCGGTCTGGTGGTTTCTGGAATACACGTTCATACATCTCTATCTGTAGAAGAGAATAAGATGACGATCATTCCAAAGGCAGGTTAGAGCCTACATTAACAACCTACTATTAAAAAGTGGATAGCTGTACTTCACACAAAAATAGGGTTAATGAAGTATGTAAACAGTTCTAGCGATCAGCTACATCTCCCATACTTTTATATTAGCTGGGAGAATTTCAGAGTAGTACTGTATTTTCTGTGGATATATTTCTCTTTCTTAACCAAGGATTTAGTTACCAGTAAACACCATTTCTGCTTTAGCATTATGTTCTCAAGCACAGGGATCCTGCCAATGAGGATACTTCTACTGATTGATGTGACCTTGACTCAACGTTTAGTATATCAAATAGTCAAGCATGAATCCGTAAGGATGGTATGAGCCCCTTATTTCTGTTTCCTATAGTAAATTGCTCTATCTCTTACCAGCTTTGGCAGGCTTCTTTTGGAAAAGACCCTGCGGGGACAGTGGAGATGAAGGTGAGCAGAACACCAGCTCCTCATATTGAGCCATTCCACAGTTCGGGAAGGCAGAGGTCCATCTTCTTTATGGAGCAAGATGAGTTGCTTCTGGGCTCGGACCGCTGTGTTCTCCAGCATCCTCTCCAGCTACAGCAAATTATACACATCAAAGGAATTGGGGTGTCAGGTTGCTCCATTATCGATTTAATACAATATTGTATTGGGTAATACACATGCAAATATATTCCCGACCCCATAACTGAATCTGCAGACCGCTATGCACACTAACTCAAACAAGATTGATTTAGTCAATTATACTGATAGCTGTGGGTTTACACAGCAAAGAGAACTCTAAAACTAGACAAGGTTTCAAATTTGAATGCTTAAAAATGAACGCTTTTTACCTAAAACATAAACCATTAAATGCACAGCACAGATGCATGCTGTTCATGCTGAATGAGGTTGCTTCTCATGCCATACTTAAGCCTACAAATGTTCAGCATATTTTGCTCCCCCCCACCCCACCCCCCTTCCAATCAGATCACTTTTTCCTACTTGCCTTCCTTATTTTCTTGTTTTAGGCAACTGATGGTGACTTGACATTACCGTGCTTCCTGCCTCCCACATGCAGTCATAAAGAACCAACACGAAACGATGCACAAGAATGCTGCAGATGGTTAACGGTCCCTGGCTCTTTGGAGGTCATACTCAGCACTTCACAATCTTAATAAACCCACTTTTCCAATTATTGTAGAATTTATACGCCTGGTCAACAAACTTTGGTAGTAAAATACCAAAGCTAAAAATAGGTAGTAGGGGAAAAAAAAGGCTTACAGTCTGTAACAAAATACATTAAATTATTTGTACAACATATTTTATATCTAGTTTTTTCTACATACATACACACACCATGAAATCCAACCAAGAAGAAGAGATTTTATCTGCTTATCTGGAGATCCTGCAAAGAAACAGGACTGACATATTGCTTTAAAGAGATTTAGCTTTTGATTTACCACTGACCTAAATGATTCTTTGGAACTTAGCTGGAAATACTTTTACATAAAGCTTGCCATCTCTGAGAATCCTCGTTTAATTCTTCTTGTAATTCTAACACATTTCTCATGAACATTTCATTATCTATGCTTCAGTGGGTATCAAATCCCCCAAAATTCACTTGTGTGAAACAACCTTCTTTGATCTGCCCTGTTAACACTGTTAATATGGGAAGAAGCTATTTCCACACCTCTCCAACAGTAGGCTCCTGATCTCCCAGTCCTACTATTAAGATGCAGTCAGCCTGCCTGATGCAGCGTTGAGTCCATGGAGTAAGAGTGCTGTCTGACTGGTAGAGTACAATACGGTGAATATCCTCCTGTTGTCCCAGCCAGCTAGTTAGTCGATATTCATGGATACTGGGGACAGAAAACAAAACAAAAAAAAATTGTTTTATGGCATAGCTCCTGCCAGAGTGGAGAGAAACCTTATATGTCAAGCACAAAATTTGAAGGGCAACAGAAACTTTCATCTCTTGCTTGTCCAATCTAAGTTCAAAACACTTCTCTCATCAACCCTCATTTCCAGCCTCGTGCATTTTTATTTCTCCATTATTTATATTATTAGATATGCGCACAGAGAAAAGATGGTGTGGTGCTGCCTAGCTTCAGTAGGGCTTCCATGACTTCCCTAGGGAGTACATGATACCCACTTGGACTAATTCAGCTTTTCCAATTACACAAGTGAGAAAGTAACTATGGGGAAAAAAACAAAACACACACATTTGAACCAACTACTCTTGAAACATTATTGTCTCAAACACCTTGATCATCAAATATGCTTGATTACATATATGTAGCATATTATATGTTAAAACACAGCATCTTATTCTTAAACACCATATATTTGTAAGACCAGCACAGACCATCTTTAAGGTGTAAGATCATCTTAATACATTTCTTCCACAAACAATGAAGAAGGCACGTACCTATCCAGGGCAGCAGAACCAAGTCGCTGTTTGATGTTATCACTTGTGAGCAGCAAAGCAGGACCTAAAAGAACAGAGTTTTCTGTATGTGAACATCTGCCATTCACCTCCTGACAAACTGTATTAAGTGTACAGTGGTATAGTTATACCACTATAATAAATGCATTTGTGTATTTTCTTTGAAGATCATGATGGCTGAGTGCACTGATTAGAGTTGTCAATGAAGAAAGTTAGCACAAAGTCTTCACAAAAATTTTCACGCTTATCTACAATAACATCTTCCCATTCTCCACATTCCCAGAGCTGTGAATGCATTAGTCCCAACCTAAAAGCTCTTTTATCGCTTTCCACTCTGTCACACAGAATAACGGTTTCTATTGCAGCTGCATTTTCATGCCACGAACACAATATTCGTATCTCAGAAAACCCAGGAATCTGATTTCAAATAAAAAAAGCTATTAATTCACTGACCTATAGAAATACATGATTTGTTTATGCTGCAGTGAAACAACTCCCCAGTTAAACCCTAAAGCGCTCTAGCAGTACTTCTCATTTACTACACCAACAGGAATCTATACCCCTGCCAACCTCCATGGAGAAAGACTCCAAAATCCATAGGGCAGTCTGATTCACACTGCTTCCACTAGAGATAAAGACACACACATCTGACGATAGCAGTGTCTGAGTTAATTTCAGTACCCAGAAAAGTTGCTTCTTGCAGGCACTTAAGTCATTTTTTTTTATTAGAAATTCTATTTTTCGGCAGTAATACATGCCATGCATGGTGGAAGTTGCAGAATAGTTGCAGGTAAATACAAAAAAGCAAACCAAAGAAAATGTAAAGATTTAACCTCAAACCTAAAGAGATTATCTGTCTCATATTAAGAAATTCACATTTACCAAATATAAAATAGCAGTCTCTTTGTATTAGTGTTCTCCTAATGTAATCTTTCATTTCTTCAATTAATAAAAACTGAAATCCAAGTACTAAATATCAAAACATTTAATCATGTGTAGTTTCTCAAGGCAGTAATAAAGCAGCATGGCTTTATGTATTTAGTAAAAATCAAGAACCCATGAATAAACAACATGGTACAGTATTGTAATTCCACACTTAGATGCTCAAAACCCCCCCGTAAGTACAGTACCTGCAGCTAGCCACCCCGACCTTCAGTGGTAATCTATTTCCCCTATAATGCTCAATTCCTCCTGCCTAGGGTTCGTGCTGTTTTAACACAGTTTAGTGTTAGAGATGGCAAAAAGCTCAAACCTTTCATCTTGTATTTTCAAACATCCAAATAATGTTTGCCTTTTTTTTTTTTTTACACTAGTGATAAGAGGAAATAAAAATAGACAAAAATATTCCATAGGTAGAGATTAAAAAAATATAAAAAGTAAAAGCTGGTAAGAAATCACAGAAAGGAAGATGACTTGAGAATTGAAATTCATTTCTTCATCCTCGAACAGGGTAGGACGAGGAAATGGCAACTGATTCCTCTGAAAGTAAAAGGTCTACAATAGAGGGAATTAAGTCATAAGTATTTCAGCAGCAGAAGTGGTTTAACCTGCGCTTCGGTCCTTACACCCGTGCGTCCCCTCCGTTTGCGCTGGTTGAACAGTCTGCAGGGATCTGCCCCCACTGCTCGTGGGCTTTTTTACCACGGCATTTTAACATTGGCTGATCCTTTGATCTGGCTCACCGTTCAGCTAGTTGTGCTAGCACAACTCTCGATGGGGTAATGGAATTAAGAGAGGTTTCCCAGAAGAAATACTTGTGACATTGCATGCTATGGAGACACTAAGGGATAAAGGGCAGGTAAATTTTGAAAAAGCATTCAACATCAGAGTTGTCATTTGTGTTCATTAACATGTCAAAGTTCTCAGCAAAACAGAAATGATATGTGGACCAAATATTCGTCCAGGATATGCGGCTTACTAAGTTTTATGACTGTGGTGGAAGTTTAGCAGGCAAGGACTAACAGCCAGGAATGTAAAATGAGCTGAGGAATGCCATAAAAGTGTCCAATAAGAGAGACTAACGATAAGGAGAGAACAGAGTGCTCCACCTTCGCATTTGCCATTAACCTCCCCGCACCTGGTCACGAATCTAAGAAGGTCAAAGGAGCTCAGACTCCACCACACTGGTCTGAGGCCCTGGGGGCACCTGCCCCAGGAGAAAACCATTTAGCACTGTGACCCAGCCAACCAAACGCCTCTCCTACACAGCCAAAAGCAGACTCCGTAGAGCTGGGATGCACCTTGACATCAGCCAGGGTGATGGCTACCTCGCCCACAGACACCACTCTTGAATGGGGCCTCTAAGGAGCCCTGAAGAGGCGCCAAGAAATCACATCCACTCACCTCGCTTGTGTGGTTGGGAAGGGGCTGCCTCTTACCCGCCCGGTGCGTACAGACACAGCTGTGAGCTCGGGGGGCCTGCCCAGCACCCTGCAGCGGCGGTGCGGGACGCCGACGCGTGGCCCATCACTCGCAGCCAGCACAGGACGTGGGGACGCCTCCAGCCGAACCGACTGCTTTGCTTCGGCAGCAACAACCATCTGCTCTGCACGTCCAATTTCTAGCAAGCTCCCAATTAATCAACCATTAAATAACCCTCCATTAATGTGATCATAACATCAACATGTGTGTTCTCAAGTGCATAAAATTGAATGACCAATAGTGTTATTTAGACTAAACTGCTGAGAACGATGAAGTAATAAAAACCACTCAGGTATATCCCCTTCACACAGCCACGCCGGTGGGAGGAACGTGTGAGATGATGTGCTCCTGGATCTTCAACACGTTATCAGGAGATAACACGATGCTCTCTCCACACCTGACATCAGCCTCGCAGGTGGTTTACAACTGCCCCTGGCTTCGTGGCAGCATCCCTCCGTCCTCCCACCACCGCCTGCACCCTTCAGGGGCTGTTCTTTCCATAGGATTAGACATAGGGTTAACACTTCAAAGTTAAGAGCTTAGGAAAGGTGACAGGAGGTAACGTTAAATATTTATCTAGCCCACTGTTGTCCCTCTGACTGCAACCAGCAACAGATTGCTGGGCATGAGTATTCGAGTGAGGAAAACTTAATGACATTCTCCAAGCCTCCGGCAATTTGCAGTTCATGAATTTCCAAGCCAGGGGTAGTGACTTTTAAAAGCCCCTGAGAGACTTTTCTGTCAGCAACTCATTGGGAGTCTGACTCCTGGCAGCAGCCTAATCCCCAGGCACAGATGATCGTGATTCATTGAGAAACCTCATGGAGCATCTAAATTGGTGCTCCAAAGTCATCTGTTTTCTGGACAAAACTACAAGCCCATGAAAGACAAGTGAGAAGAAGAAGAAAAAAAACCACACACTGACAAAACACTGGTCTAGTTCATATCATCTTTTAAGAAAAGGACAGGGTTGGAGTTGAGGCAGCACTGCAGCAGGGCTTCCAGTCTCAAATCCTGACCCAGTAAAAAGCCGTAAGCATCACATGAGAGACATAAACCTCTTCCCTTCTTTCTAAAGATAAGCATGGTACTGACTTTTTTTTTTTTTTTCCATATAACAGCACTTTCACAAGATGTGAAGGAGTGGCAATTTAGATGTCCTAGTTCTCTCTCTAATAATAGAGAAATCATACACCTCACTTGAATCAAATGAAGTTGGATCAAATATGACTTGGGAAACACACGAAGGAAGGAAGGAATGGTAACTGATGCTTAGACACAGTTGCAAACCCACTTCAACCTGGGTAAAATACTGACATAAAAGGTACTGCCCAGTACAAAATGCACTTTGGAAAAAGTTTCATTACAGCTAACTTACTTTCCTGGACTTCATCAAATCAGAATTTTTATCGCACCTAACAAAAAGTCTACAAAGTTATCTGTCAAAGACACAGAACCGATAAAGGGTTTTGATGTCTCAGCGTTAGAAGATTTTGCCCAGCAGAAAGTACCAGCCTCTGCTGGGTTCCAGGCACCACATTCATTTCAACACAGAAAATACTTAATGTTTAAATTTAATTTGTGTGTAAAGAAGGGAAATTCAGGTGAGGTTGCACACTAAACCTCCAATATATTTTAGTTAAGATGTTTCAGTGAGATTTCCACTACAGTATACATTTTTTAGGAACCACAAGAGAGCATAGCTCTTAAAAGGGCCAGAAACAAGAAGAGAGAAATATATGCTGGTTTTGAATCCTTCTCTTCTTCGGTCTAAAGTTTCGTATGATCAGAGGGCTCTCACATAAAATCAGAATTTGCACAGCCACATGATACTATTTAGCTGCTCTCAGTAGAAGATCTCACTAGAAGAATAAAAAACCAGTTAGGCAAATATGTTTTTCCAAACCTGAATGTTTCAGAAGAGCTTTTTGACATGGGCTGCTCTCAGCTCTACAAGGATTACTGGAAATAAATATGATAAATCCAAAGAACATTGACCAGAATTCATCGACATGGTTAACCTAACCCGGAACTGCACAGCAAAACCCAAACCCAAATCAAACCAAACCAAAACCCGTACACCACTTGCCCACTTCCATTTCACTCTAGTTCTGAAGTAGAAAATTCTGTCCCTGCTTGTTTTGGAGGTTTTATATTCTACATCCTCTTTCTCTGGAGACCCAGAGACCAAGGTTCAAAGAAAGGGCTTTGACAATGAAGCATTAAAACAAACCAAGTGAGGAAGCAATGAAGTAGCTGCTGGTTCACCTTGCTCCGCAGGACTTCCCTGCTCTCTCCTCAGTGCTCAGATCATATTTCACAATCAGACCTTTCTCGAGATGAAGACAGATTCACGTTGAGTTACTGCCATCAGATACCAAGTAACTGCTTCCCAGCCCAGCTTTTAACAGAACAAACGCCATGGAAACATGAACATCTTTCAGTACTTAATTAGGACACAATGACACAGTCTGGAAACAACATCTGAATTATCATAAGCCACAGAAACACCAGATCTCAAAGAAACCACAAAATGGTTGATAAAACAGTGTGAAAAGGGTTGTGGGCAGTCCTGCGTGCTCAGCGCTCCCTGCGTACAGGATGCGAGCCCAGCCTGGCCAGCCTGCGAGGAGCAGGCTCTGGGGCCCCGAAAGCCCAGGCTGGAGTGCAGTCCGGGTGCGACCGTCCCCACTGCAAGCTTAAAATTAAGAAATTCTACCCACACAACAGAATCAATAACCAAACTATTAGACCCCGCCTTATTATTTCTGAATTATTTTTCCCTTCTTGAAGATGGTATATATATAATGCTGTCACAAAGCCTCTGCTATTGGATTTGGATACTCCATTTGATATTATTAGTAAACTCCTTCAATAAGATGGAAGCAGTTAAAATTAAACAAACAAACAAAAATCCCAAATCAGTTAAACAGATTTAGCTGAAACCAGCTCCAACTCATAGCACTGGTAATAGCCTTCTGGTGCCAGTCCCAGGCAAAGAGAAGCATCCGCTAATCTCATTTTGCAGGTTTTGTTCAACCCAGTCTGCATCCAGACCACTCTCTCCAGGATGAAGGTCAGCCTGCAACGATGGCAGACTCCTCCCAAAAATTACCAATACCTGACCATCTCCTGTGATTACAGCTCATTAGGGCTCTTGCAATGATCTCAGTATTACCGTTCTAATTTCTTCTGTCCTTGTCTCCACCCTGCAGCAAGGGGATTCTAAGCATCACTGCAACATTCATCTAAAATACTATTAACAGGGAGAGTAAAGAATTCTCTAAAGTTGTAGTAGAAAGCTAAAAACCAACTGCTTTTGCCCCATAAAAGTTCACACATACTAAGGCTACCCTATGCTGCTCTGGAATATATTTCAAGGCCAGAGCAATGAAGCAACACGGATCAAATTTAAGTATTAAATGACATCTTGTAACAATTTAGGTAGCCTTCTCAAGCATATTAAACACCACCAATGATTTCCATAATCAAATGTAAGGCCTAATCAGGGCTCACAACTAAAACCAAGACTTAATCTGACAATTTGAAAGTTAGAAGCAGGTAAGCACTCAGACAGAGGCGTGGGGTTTCAAGACAATAGCTGTTCACCAAGGTCCTAATCCAAATCTTTCACAGTGTTTCAATTTCCCTACATGTAAAATATACACAGTTCTAACTGGTCAGGTGCACATCAAGACAATCCAAAAGTTAACTCAAATTTTTTTCACAACACTGACTCTTAGAGCCTTTTTTTTTTTTAATTCAAGAAGTCAGAAGAAAACTCATTCCAAAAGCCTAGCACCTCGCCCAGACCACTTTGTCATGAGCCATGTCATAAATCCAAACAATTTATAGTCTTATCATAAAGGAGAAAACAGAAAAGCTTAAAAAAATGCTACTTCTGCTAAAAAAAAAAAACGAACACACACACACACAAAACAATGCAGCCTGCACAAGGAACCCCTCAAAACTATGCAGCATACAAACACACACAGTAAACCATTGGCAGGAGGTTAACCACTGTTTCAAAGAGTTGTGGGGCTGAATAAACAATAGGCTGACCCGCTGAACCGAGGCTATCAAGGCTAGAGAGCTTGGTCTACCAGCTGTGTTTGGAACCATATGGCTAGCTGTGTTTTCACACAACACTTTCCTCTTCCCACTGCAGCCGTCTGCTCCATTTTGGCAAGAACTTCAGATGCCAAGGTTGTATAGTACCATCTATAGCTGCCAAGTACTACACAGACGTCAGTTTAGAAGCAGAAAAGAAAAAGGGTGCGCAAGAAAAGGCCAAGCGATCAAAACAAAACCCCTAGTTTGTTACATTCTAGTTGCTTTCAACTAGAATGGTTATTTTTATTCTGAATAGTCCTCTTACATACTTAAGTTTTGTTTGTTTTATTTACAGGCTCCTAGTGCTGTCACCCATCAAAACAGGCTGGCAACAATCCATTATAAGTACCCATTAGCAATATAGCTATGGCTGAAATCTGTGTTCTGTTACAAATTTATTTTTTTTTGCCACCTCAAAATAAGAGGAATCTTTAAACACCCACAAATTAGTATTCACAGTAACACATTTACACCATCATCTGCATACAAATTTATATCTCAAAAGGTGAAAGAGTTCAAGCATCAACAACATTTTCCTTTGCCTGCTCACCTAGATTTTTAAACAGAATATTAAGTGCCAGCTTTAGATACATTTAAGGTCAAGAAAGTAAATAACGAATAAATGTAACTGGTTATACCTCAAGCATCACGTAACCTGTACTTTTCACAATACTAAGCTGTGAGACAGAAAATTAACAATTTAAAGAACTATAGGAGATTTACTCAAGATCTGTGTAGTGTATAAGGATAAAAAGAGGATGTTCAGAAAAACGTCAAACTACTACAGAGTCGGAACTGACTTGTGAATTGAATACTTGGTTTTGTAAGCACCTGAAATTTGCACATACAACTTCACCAATGGATGTAGCAATTAATGAATCAATTGTGAATTGAATATATGGCTTTGTGAGTACAAGACAGACAAGCTGGCAACAAACAAGGTAACACAAGCCAGTATGGGAAGGCATAATTCAGAACTGTTTGGAATTCCAGTACCAACCTAGATGGGTCTCCTACACAAGGCTCCTCTATCAAGTGTTAGACTTGCTGCCCACAACCTACCTCTGCAAAAGAAAACTGCATCAGAAATCCTTTGCCGGATCAAGACATACAATTTAGAAAGTCTGAAGGAGTCTCACACTTGAGAGATAGAATTGGGCTCTCAAAAGGGACTGTGGGAACAGTATATGGGTGGTGGATTTGTCCGCAAAAGCACCTGCAGTCTTAGGAGGGCTGATGACAGCCAAGTCAACAGGCCAGACAAATTAGCTAATATTTCTGAGTCATAAGTCATCCACTAATATTAAATGTTAGGGACAGGAAAAGAGTGAATCAAATGCAGCAAGAGATTACAAAAGGTCTGATCTTGAGCACGGCTATGCTGCTACCCCTCTGAATGCAGCACGAATCCCCCTTTAACTAATTGACAGGTACCTGGCTATACCTCTAAAAAGTTAAGAGGCATTTATTTTCCATGATGCAGTAACATGTAAACACTTCTTACCCACAGCACTGAGAGCATGCTTGAGCTCCAGAGTAAAAGCAGTAAGTGGCACCTCTTCAGACACTGGCATAATTGCTACTGTAGAAAGATTGCTGGCAGGATTTCCAGCATCCCACTTGCTACTCGAGCTGTGTAACCCAAGAGGATGACCTGTTTGAAAGAAAAAAAAATAATAAAAATTCTCCATTTCACAAAGAAGGAAAGATCCCACATATTTCACTTACAACAGGAGAAAGATTGATTTCCATCATTTTTTGCTGGTGACATAGCATGTGGGTAAAGTTAGGCAAAGCTAAAAATATCCGGATGACGAGAATAGGTAAAAATACAATGTGCATTTACTTGACCCATTAGGAAAAAGACAAAAAGACACTCATAATGACTGTGAACAGCCACAACTTTGAGATAGGCATTGATTTACCTCTCAAGAGGAATTAGATGAAATAACAAAACCCCAAAACCTGTTGTCAGTATTGAAATATTCCCAAAATAAACCTCCACTTTTTATGGTATTCCTGATCAAGGAAATAAATACCTGTTTTCAACAAAGTTCCTACAGGAAACATGTATCTACACCTATTTTTACTATTCTCCAAGATGGGAAAATGTGGATCTTTACAGATAGGTATCTAGGAGTATTAAAATAAAATATGGAACCTCTAAAATAGCTACAAAGCAACTGTGGAAGTATCTGCAATATATTACAGTAAACTGAGTAAAGAAAAAGACTATGGGCAGAGAAAAGCATTTTTGACAGAAGCATGTGATGCATGTAACATGTAAGATGGAGATCTTCCTAGATCATTTAGCTCAGAAAAAAGAATAATGTTGAGTGTGTTCTACAAACTGTTCTTTTTATTTTTATACTATTTCTTTTCCTCCTTAAGCCTTCTCAGACAACCTCACTTTGCTGTTAGCACCTACCAACTCAGCTGCAAGTGTATAATATTAACTTAGATGGTATGAAGCTTAACATCCTGCTCATCTTATTTCATCCAGCAAAGGTGCAACATGTACCATGAAGATAAATTCTTGATATGGACACATAGAAGTATTTGATATACTGTAATTGATGCAAGAACTCATTCAAAGTATATATGCAAGATCAATAGTATACTGTTGGACTAAAAGAAACACCAGATAAATCTTTTTCAGATATATTCAACAGTGGAGTTATTCATTTCAAGTCTTCTAAAATAGCTCTCCACAGATCATTAAATAGTTTTTCCTCTCTTTTAGGTGATCTTCAAGAAGATATTTACAGGTTCAAACAAGTTACATGTCACAGTTCCACTCTTTCATCTCCATCAGTCCTTCTTTCCTCAGAACTTCAATAGCTATGCTCTGATTGACTAGTTTTCCTCCTGTCTTCTCCCTATCACATGTCGTCCTAATTCCTAAGCAGTGCAGATTCTGCCCTAGGCCACAAAAGCATTTCAGCACGCACGAAAGTTTAAGTACAATTATCACTAGAGATTCCTACAAAACTGACTGTGTACCCGAACAGTAAAGAGCAGACTTCAATAAAAGTCTGGACTTCACAATTCACTCTCCAAAACATGCGAGCTGACTACTTAATTTCAATCTCTCTGGAATACTGTAAAAACAGCAATATAAGTAATAGCATAGAATTTTGTATTAAAACAAACAAAAAACAGAGCAGCAGAGAACCCCACAAAACTATTGGTAGTTAACACACATCTGTTTTCTTTTAAAAGCTGCTCAAGAACAACAACCTGCATGGAAAATTTCCTCCTACTCCCTTCAATTAGTAAATACACTTTGCTTTGCCTCTGCCACATACACAAAGCCTACAAAACAATGCATAACAAATCATTTGCTCTCAGACAATTCATTGAAATAATGCAAACACAGACATACTAAGTCAGTCAATGTGCAGATGCCACTCAGCGTGACTATCTGATTCAAGTCTGTTATAGCAGTTATTTCCAGTGCTCCCTCTGAGCTCCTCTTTTGCAAGAAATTTCAAGAAAGTTTCACTGCATATATGCAGTATTTTTCTCTCATTTGCAAATCATTCCACTCCCATACTTCTTCAGCCATTCCCCACAAAAAAAAAGTGTTTATATATAATGAATTAGCTGTGACAACAGCTAAAATATTTAGAGACAAAATCTCTTGTCAAGTATGCACTTTCTGTTTCCGAATTTAATGATGTAAATCTAGTTCCAAGGAAGCACCAGAATGGATGGGAATAGTCCAGGAATGAGTCTTACCTCCCTGCTGAAGACTGCCAAGAATCTTCTCGCCCAGCAAGTGAATAAGTCTAGTCACAACCTAGCAATGAGAGAGAAAGGGTAAGAAAGGAAACATTCAGGCAGAGTGCACTAAAAATAATGCATCTAAATGGATACTTTCAAACTTCTGTAAGATGTTATCTCAAATTGAATAATAAGGAGATACAGTTTTGTAACCATAACTTCTTTCCTGGCTGTAACGTATGGTGACTGATCATTTGTCTTGATTTATTTTACCTTATTTTAGTCTTACTAGAAGTAAACAATATTTAACTTGCTCTGGGAACAGAAGAAAAAAATCCAATTATTTGGGGAAACACGTCGAATCCCATTTTCCATTCTCTTCTCTGCAGTGCGCTTGCACCTCTAGCACAGAAAGTCACCGTCGCTGTTGAGAGGCTGTTGCACCCCCCCCACCTTCTGTAGGTAACAAAGGCTCAGGGCTGCGCTCAGATTCCCCACCAGCCCTGCTTCCACCCCCCTCCCTTGTGAACCAGTCAGCTCACAGGAATCAATTTAAAATATCTCGAATAACGGGACAAATACACAGAATCAGAACAGAATGCTTATTAAAATGTTCCCCCCGCAAACCATCTTTCATGGTACCCTTGACAGGACAGATTTTTTTTTCCTCTCTCAGCCATTTTGAACTGGACTTTGATATAAACCAATGCTCCCATAGCCAAGCAAGCCTGAAAACTGATCAGCCTACCTCCAACATCAATAATCAATATTTCCCAACAAGTGGTGTAGCAGAAGACTAATAATTGTAATATCAAGGAATATCAAGGTTGCAAAATGCATTATTTATTCTAAACAGCTATGCAAAAATGTTTTACCAAATAAGAAAATGAGATACTTAAATGCATTCAGAATTATCACAGTAATCATTAGATATTCCCCCCAGACAGACAATTCAAAGTCATAATAGATCTAATCTTTCGTAAGACAAAAACAAAAAACAAAACTGAAATGACAAAGCATCTTCAAAGTACCAGGCTAAACAAGCAGCAGCAAGCGGCTACCTTGCCTTTGGACAAAAAGACACACCGTTCCCCTAGGAACAAGGGCTTCAGGATGCATCTTTCAAATAAAAGACCATCACGACGGGTCAATCTGCCCAGCAGAATTATTTTATGTATCTTACTGCAAAAAGAAAAAAAATTGCCACAGACTACGAAACCTCACAGCTTTAATATATTAGCACCGATTTCTGCAGTGCCTGTAGGAGGAAGGGAGATCAAACAGGTACCTTCCGATGCAGAAATCATGGCAGAGCAAGGAGGACAAGCTAAACAAAGTTATTTCAGTAATTTCTTTCCCATAGCCATAACTGCAACTTCCTAAAGATGCCACATCAAGCTCAAGTTCAGAGCAGTTCCTCTATTTGCCCTGGCAACAGACGCAGTTGCCGCCACCAGCACACAGCAGCCTGGTGCTGAGGCGAGCCGCCGGCCTTGGCCGCTCGTTGCGCTGGAACCTCAGACCAGGCCCGAAACCCTTGAGTGTGTCACAAGTACAGGCAGCTCTGGGATTTAATGAGCAGAGCTGGGCTTAGCCAGGGAAAATTGCCCCAAAGAGGGAAAGACAGAATTCCTACTAGCGTGGGTGAGACGGATTTCCCTCCCTCAGGGAGGCAGCCTGCTCCTCAGGAGCATTTGCCACACCCGTCCCTCACGCATTCACCTGATAACCCACACCCACGTAGTGTGACTCTACTCCAGCAGTTTTGGAAGTATTATTTATGAACATTTTACACTTCCGGACCACTTTAAACATCAGAATTTTAATTACTTTCTAAAACCAACTCCTGTATTTATAACTTTTTCTGCTTTACAGACAGCTAAGGAGAGCTTGAGTTAAATTGAGGAAAATGTCCAAGGTTAATGACAGAACTAAGAATAGAACCTATTGGTCTCGTTTTCCAGTTGGCTGCTCGTATTACCACAAAATATTATTTGTCTTGTTTGCTAGAGCAAACCTTACAGCCTTGGTACATATAGATATGGAAAAATTATTTCCCCAGTGACTTTGTAAGACAAGCAAATTGCTAACCATAACAGGATGAGTCACTCTGCCGCAGTCATGGCAACGTCGAAGGAACATCAATTTGGGATCGTAGCTGAGAACTGCCCTCAAATTTCCTTGGAGTTTTATATTACATACACTGAATTTTATTTCACAAAAAGGCAAATATTTTTCCTTAAAAGAGGTTTCTCCATCAGTCTGAGGGAGAAGTCAATATAAATTGCATCTCTTCATCAACAACAGACCCAAGCTTCAGTGATTTACCTGAAGCCATTACTCTGCAGAGCAGCTCTCACCAAGTTCAGGAGAAGCAGGGGGAATTCAAAATGAACAGGAAAAAATAATAAATAAATAAATGCCACCCATCAGGTTTCCAACCACCTTTATTTAACCCCCCCAGTCAGTAACAAGGTGCAGGCACACACAAAAGCAGCCCTGGCCAAGAGACAAGGAAGCCCTGGGGCCAGGGAGGACCTGGGCAGCATGGAGCGGGGCTGGTTTGGCTTTGGGAGGGAAGTGGGGGAGAAGAAAACAGAAATTAGTCCCCAGGTTAGGAGGAGATATCAGGGAAACAAGTTATTGCAAACATGCCAGAGAACACCCTCCTGGGAGAGACCCAGGCAGGAGAAACCCAGATAACATGGGCACTGGCCGGTAGATACCTTGGTGCAGACATCTGGGCAGTCACTCAGCAGGCAGTTATTCCTGTGCTGCCTATTTTGGTGCACTTTGTAGGAAAAACTAAAAATTGGCAGTGTGAACAGGTAGAAGGGAAGGCAGGAACTCTGGCAGTGCTGCTGGGAAGACTGGACTGACCTGGAAGAAACGCTGTGTTTGCAGTACTCGGGCAGTGCAGCGTGCCGTACAGCCCCAGCAGTGCCCCCAGAGCAGAACCAGGGAGAGACTCAGGTATCGCTTTTCAGAAGCAGACAGGACTCCTACCCTCACTCTCAGGCAAATCTCAATGCCAGTCTCTCCCAAACACAGTGCCAGAAGAGCGCTGAGCACTTCCCAGACATCTGGGCATGCAAAATTGTCTCATTTCCACTGTGGCCCCATCACGTAGGGCCAGACGGCCTTTCCAGCACAGTTTGTGTGAGGTTCTCATCCCTGTAGTGAATCTGGGATTTTTGTCTCTTCTAGCACCAATCCACCCAGACCTTCAAAGACTTGCCCTATACTCCACATCCACTGGCACAGAAGTGCTCAGTTTAGATTTAAGGTTTGAACTGAGTTTGAAGCAAAATCTGTGCCAAACAAAAAAAAAAAAAAAAAAGAAGGCAGCTAGCTGGAGCACAGACTTACCAGAGAACATCGGGAGGCTTCTGAATTATGCCAGAATCATTAACTGCCTGCAAAGTAAACACTACTTTTTGACCCCTTGTACTATGGAGAGAACCAAATGTGTTTTAGTTTGTGAGGAAGTTGAATTTATCATTCCTTATGATTATAAACCATGCTCAGTTGCTCCTGCTCACATCATCATGCTCCTGCTCAGATCACCACAGTTAACCACTTCAACCAATAACGAGCAGATGTCAATTATGCACTTCTGTTGAAAGTCCAGGTATGAAGAGAGGTACACGGATGAAATTGCCATGCTGCAGGATGAACTCATCCCTGTGACAAGGAGAGCATTACCCTACCCAACGCAACCACGTCAAGCTGCAAAATGATTTCAAAAGTTCACATTGGCAAGGCTTTGCCAGCAACCCAGGTATGGACCTGTAGGGTCTCGCAGTGTAGGCCTGGGTACCAGGGCACAAAGAGGCCTAGGCCAACTGTCAAAACAAGCCTCAGAAGCAAACAGATTCACTCTCCAGAGCTTATGCAAAAGGCCAGAAGGAGGAAAGTTTACTTTACAGGGCTAGAGAAATACTCAATTTTCTATCTTGATAGCCACTCAGGACACAAGGTTTATCCGTACCATTCTGCAAAAGCCCTGAATCCTCTCCTCCTCTGCAACTGTAAAATCATAAAACCTGTCCCAGAGCAGGGCATTCAGTTGAGGCACATTTTGCAGAGGAGACAGTGTTCTTCCTTCTCCCACCTATTCACCGTTTCAGATTAACTCATCAGAACACTTTTGTGCAGGGCAAAATGGAATAAAGAGTATTTCTCTTTCTCAAATGGCGTTAGAGAGCACTTTTTTCAGTACAATTTCACCATCTCCAACCTAGCTTTTATCTTGCCACTTACCACCTCATCTACGCAGAAACATGTTGTCTTCCTGGCTGTTTCTGAAACAACTCCATCCCAAGTCAGACCCACTGAGGTTGTCACAGCAGCCTCCAGTCCCCCCGGCTCTCTCACACCGAGCAGAGAAGTCTGTTTCTGCATCTGCTACAAACTTCTGGCAAGCCATTAATTTTCCCTCTGCTTAACTAATGCTAAATTGCTCAGAAGACCTGCAGCCTCTGCATTGCAGGGCAGGGACTAACTCCACGTTCCCGAGGGGACCGTATTTGCCGACCTTGGGATGACTAATTTCAGTTTCAAAACAAACCTCCCTCGGCGATGGGGCCAGGCAGGATTACACCACCGCATCACCTGCTAGCAACGGTACACACGCGCAGCTGATTACTCCATCCACCTCAAGTATAGGCATTATCCTGAGCACTACCTGTTCGCAGCTACTGTAATTCCCACCCTTGAACACTTCTTTGCGGAGTAACAGCTATTTCCTATAATTCTCTGAAACATTTCAACCTGCTGTCCACACCTAGCTAATTTTCCAAGCGTAGATTTTAGTTAAAGCTTTTTCTTCTATTCAACTGTGAAACTCTAGCTTAGGGCTTTACAATAGGCCCTTCTGAAAGTGACTTCAACGAGAATTCAGTTGTAAATAAGTGTCCACAGGAAAGTATTTTCTTCCTGTGAATAGTATAGATTGCTTGACAAACCACCTGTTAATAGAAACAAAGGGACCAAATAAAGTTCTTTGTCTGGTCTCAGCCTACTTCATACTATACCAATCCAGAGAAATCACGGGAAGACTGCATAAAATCTGCACCAATATCCTGTTTCTGAATTCACAGGCTATTATAACCAGTAACAACTAATTGATTTAAAAGGCACTGTGTAGTACAAATCTATCTTGGTTAGAAGAGAAGAAATGTATAAAAATAAAAACCAAAATGAAACAAGATACTCATCAACTCTGCTCCATGCTGCAAAGGAGGCCAAGAAGTCACACGCCAGAGATAAGACCATTGGGTCGCTCCAGCCTGCATTTTTGCATCCACAGAGCAGGTGTTTCAGCACCTCAAGAAGCAACAAACCCACCATTTTCAAGGCATGCAAATAATAATTAACCTGGGTATTGAAGAAAAGGCGTTTGTGGAATTAGTCCAGTTATGGCTTCCTATGATCAGACACGCATCCCTTCACTGTCACATCCTCATCTCCTGCCTCTCCTACCCCCATATGGGCTGATCCTTGCCTTCAGAGCTTTTTGCTAGAGCAGCAATTTCGGAAGCTGATGGTATTTTGGTGGGGAAGGAGGTGGGGTGTGTTAGAGCATCATGAAATTTGCTTCTCCTTGTAGCAGCAAAGCAAAACCAACCATAACACCATAGATTGAATCAAACTCTTCCATCGCTTCCTAATATTTTGTTGCAATTGTTAAAAGGCTTTTTTTTTTAAAGAAAAAAAATCTGGATTAAGGATCAGGTTTAACTGTATGTTATTTTACACTTAAGGTACACAGCACCTTTGCTAGAAAGCAAAGGCACAGTGCTTCAGGACAGCATAACCTCCTGTCAACGGCATCTTCTTGCAGGTTCCTAGTTTAGGAAACGAGCCTTGGCTAAAGTAACCAGGGAGCAAGCCAGACACACTAGTTTGGATCCTGTACAAGCAACTGACATATAGCCCTACAAATCTGAACACGGTTTTCCTTCCAAGTTAACTCTGATTTTCTCTAGTGAATCCTCTAGCATCATCCGCACCCAAAAGCACGGTGTTTTTGCAGGGAATAAAACGGCTGCAGCTGAGCTGAGCATTGTCATCCAACTAAGAAATTTAGAAATAGCATATTTAACAGTTAAGCCTTTAAAATTTCAAAACAGTGAACTAATAGACCACCTTTAGTTTAAATATGTTAAACGACAATTTATTGGTGCCTTCATAGCAGGGTACTATAGACCTTCACATATATCTGAGATAAAGGACAAACAAATGGGCTTTGTACCACACAGCGACCCAATGTGAATAAGCCAGTGTGGAAAACAGGGCTGCCAAGGGCTTTCTATTCTATACAGTAAACGTAATAGGGGTAAAATAGTAATAATAGCCATTTTATCTATACAAATTCACATAATAGCAGTTTCATTTCTGTAGAGTTCATTCCAGGACTTGAGATCATTCTCTACCAGCTTTCTGAAGGTTTTTTGGGGGTGGCAGGGGACAAGAGAGGAGGAGACGTAAATCAGCTCATCAGCTTTGATAAAACCATGGCATTATTGAAACTTTCTATCATCCCAGATCAGTTAACCAACAAAACACACCACTCACCACAGGAACAGGGAGCTTAGCATGGGGTCTCAGATTAAAACCTCAATGGTTTGAGAACCGTGGTGACAAAGCAAATCTTAAATGCTCACTCGCAACGATTCCTGGCACCTTTACAAATGCCACTAAAGCATACAGAAGAGCTGAAGCTTTATCCTGGGGTCATTTGAGCTTCTGATGCCTGTGATCATTTGTGTCTTGAAGAAAAATGTCAGTCTCGCATCACCGCGATGACTAAGCACTCGCTCCTGCCCTCCTCATGACAGGTAGCTACAGTCGGTGACCACGCTTCCGCTGAACGTTTCTCTTTTCTCCTTTTCACATCCACTTCTCCTACTGTCAAGGAAAACTTATTTTAAATGGGCCATGAGAACAAAACAGAAAAATCCACAAGAATGGCCTCTCCTGACCTCTTCCATAGTGCCACATCAAGCTTAGCTAATGCGATGCACAACGTACACAATGCTGGAGGGGAGCACTTTGAGAGGAGCATGCATTACGGAATCACTTTGTAAGGCAGATAACCCTAGGGAAAGCTCAGTCCACCTCAGAAAAGCTCTGGTTAAAATAGGCATAGAAAACTAGCAGAACTTGCTGGTAAAGATGATGCGTTCTGAATATATTTAAAACCCAAGGGCAGACTTAGAGAATTAAAAGAAAGATGCAGAAAAACTCTGTAACTTCTAGTGTGCATTTCTAGCATGGAAAAGGTTGCCTTACAGTTCACTTCCCCACAGCACCAAAGCACGTTCTCAGTGCAATTTCCATCAACTACAACAGGTCTGAATTTCAAGTTAAAAAAAAAAAAGTTTTGCTCAGTAGAGGCAAAGAAACCAAAATGCGATCCAAGTTATACACTGATGTTAGAATATCTCTGTAATCTGTTAACAAATTCTGCGCTCTTGCTACTGCTTCAAAACTGCTTCATGATGCCAAAAACCATGAGCTTATTCTCTGTCCTACTTTTCAGAACTGAAAGCAGTGATGAAAATAGAAAGAATCAATTCCATTTCACTCCTGCAACTCTGAAAAGCTTCAAGTAGCACCAGAAGCAAGCACGGAGGCTGTCAGAGGAGCAAATGCTCTCCCTGGCTGAGTGCCCCAGTGGCTATGCTGGAGAGCTGTGGTCCTCAGGTGTGAGCCCTGACAAGCCAAAGGAGAAGTTTGGCACTGTGGACCACTTTACCACTTTCAGACGGGAACATCCAGGCTGCCATATCCAGAATGATTCAAGGTTGGGATGCTTCCCTGAGAATCTAGAAGATGTAGATTTGACTGAGGAGGATCCAGAAATCAACATCTGTCATTTCTGGGCATGTGCTCTGAAAATTCGGCCATTACTTATAAATCAGATGAGATCCCCCAGGCTCACCCATCTGTTTCATCCCCCAGAATAACAGCAGCTATAGCAGGTCACATCAAAGATCCCGGCAAAGCAGTATCCTGTCTGTAACAGGACCAAAGCAGATGTGCAGGAAAGAACACAAAAAAGAAGGCAAGCATATGGTGCTTCCCCGAGCATCAGCTGTGCAATTTTCCAGTGAGCATCACAGCTCAAGGAACCCAAATTACTGTAAGGATGAACAGAGTGCTATTTCACTCATTTCTCACCACTCTCATCTGCAAGCACAACCCATGTTTACAATTTTCTTAACCATCCGTAATATTTTCTAATAACGTATTCAAGAGTCAGATCCCTTTCTGGCTCACTGACAACCATCAGGGCTGGTGAAAGGTACACAGGATGAAGTCTCTCTTCTAACTTCCAGAACTATAGGGGTTTTCATCCTGCACACGTAATAGCAAAGCTCGAGGGTAACTAACTGAAGTGGTAATCCTACGCCACTAACTGCTCAGTTCTCAGCTGTTAGGCAGGATATGTAGGCTCTTTGGAGGCTGCCAAGAGCACCAAAACAAAAGCAGCTCTCCTCTGAACTAAGGGAGCATTTCCCATGGCTCAGGGGACAAGCACCACTGTTTCATCTCTATCCCCCCAAGCACGACCCAGGTGAACTTAATCTCATCAGTCAGTCAGCTGTGCCTATGTTGGACAGAGACAGTTTGTTTGCTTTTTCCTCCTCTGCAGTACAGTTTCCTGATTTGCAGAGGACTAAGAGGGAAATCCTTCATATCCCACTGCTCAATCACAAGCTAGCTCTTGCTACCTAGTCAATTATTTCAAAACTATTGCACCTGCTATCTGGTCATTACTTTATTACTTCTGGTTGGATAGGGAAAACATCATAAATCCTGTGTATAAATAACTCTACTAGAACGGCAGGAGAGAAAATAGGACAGAGTTTGTTAGCCTGTCCCTCTGCTCAGCACTGAACACCACCTCAAACAAAAGGATTTGTTAGGATATTATACAAATCTTTTAGCCTTTCCAGGGAGCACAATCACCCTTTCCTTAATAGTCAACTCCTGCAATTTCAGTACACTACCATTTGCTCTGTCTCAATATGGTGAGTAATTCACGCCCTTTCTTTCAGAAGATAGCTTTATACACTTGAAAATAGCTATTTTTTCTTCCCTTAACCATTCAATCGTTTTGCTTTTATAGGTTAATATTTCTAAACACCAGTCAGCCATCTTTTTGTCCTCTTGCTTCTCTTCAGGTGACCTGCCTCTTCCTTCAAGCATGCTGCTGCAGGCTGATACTGAAGCTTTTCAACCATCAGGAATGCAAAGATTTCTTCACTCAAAAGCATTTTAATAACACTTTTATTTTCCACAACTGCATGACATTGTTAAGGCGTGTTCAGCTTTCGATCTCCATCATTCCTTTTCTAGGAAACTGCTGTCCAGTCCCTTCTCTGCATGCAATTTATTAGTCAACAGCTTGAAGATTTCTCTCCACTTTAACACCCTGAACTTCACACTTGACTTTGTACTTTATTTGATTTCAAACTTTCTACCCAATTGTTTTCCTCTATCACTTGAGTTCTCTCACTTCTCTCCTTCCTCTCTTTTGTCTAGTGGATTTAACAGACAAAAAAAGACGACAAGAACTCTGAGTTCATATAAATAAATATTTTATCTTACATTCCTAAGACAGTCTAAAGGCACTAACTGCACAAATCCCCTATTTAAAGTCTCTTACACTCCTTTCTACTTTTAATGTTTGTTCTTAAAATCACCCTATAATGAAAACAAATTCTCAGTTTTGATACTAGTTAAATATTTATCTTCAAATTTGGAGATCTCAAATAGCAGCAATTAAGAATATGTTTCTCTAACGGCCTTTTTGAGAGAACTTTTCATTAAGACCTACTTTAGCATTATATTTCATTACGAACGATTAGCCAAATTATATGCAAGTCTAAAGAAAACTAACTCCATCCTCAGAAAGGTCAGCAGCTCGCGGCTGACCGAACGTGTTCTTTAGATGTGGGAAGATTATTTGAATTCTATTATAAATAAGTGCTTAAATTATACTATAGACGTAGCACTTAAGTTCAACTTCCATCACAAAGATTCACACCTCTACATAGAGTGCCCTCCAGGGAAAAACGATTCTGCCCATTGATAAAATAGGGAAGAGTGAAAAAGACACATTAATTATTGCCGGAGACAAAAATGCAGAATTGGAACACAGCCTTCATGCAGATTAGCATTCAAGACACTATTAAGTGTTAAATGTTTAGTGCTTACTAGTAATTTATGGTTTAAATGTCTACTGGTAACACTTAAAATCATCCACTGTGTGAGGAGAAAGGTGGTTTGAGAATTCCACCTGGCTCATTGCCTCGCTTCCCGTTCAGTCAGCAAGGAGCGATAACGAGAAGGGCAACTCAAGACAGCACGCCATCGTCGCCCAGTTTATGGCTAGTTTTGTACAAGAAGTTCTATATTGCTAACAGTACATAAACCTGGGCAAGAAATCTCTTATGTTAAATAGAGAAGAATAGAATCAGAGGAGTATTCAGGAGAGATTCAGAGAACAGAAATGCCTTAATAACCCATAGCAGAAGTTCAAAAACATTTTAGCAAAAAATTATGCTTACAGGGAAGCCAGGAAGATTATTTTCCCTTGACGTGCGTCCCTTCTGCACACTTACTGCTAGGAGAATTTCATCATTGCAGTAACACAGACAAAACCGCCACAGTTTTTGTAATGTGAGAAATCATGAACACATTTCTATTTTACAGTTACCAAAATCTCAAAAATGTTATTATGGTCTTCGAAAAGCAAAAATTGAATATTTTAATCAGGTTTGTCACTTTAGCAGCTTTTTAAGAAATCTGGTAAAATAAGTACATGTTTTAAACAGAGCAAAAAAAATCAGAAATAATTTGAAGCAACAGCATTAAAGAATCATCTTTAATGCTAGCAACACGATTTAGTGCTTAGTATAATGTCTCTGATGCACTTAGGGACAAAAAGAATTAAATTTCAAGTCCGTAACTCCTAGATTTGCAGGAGAGAGGTATAATGTCAAGTGAATTAAAGAAGATGGATGATTTGATGGATTCAAGGGAGCAATCATAATCTTCAGGACACATAAAAATATGGCAGTTGCAGAATCAAGATGGACAGCACGGAATGCAAAGAAGAAGAAAACCAACTCCCAAGTCTGGAAATAAAGGTACATACAATCAAGCCTTGACTTTGAGTCCTAGTGAGCAGGACAAGTGAATAACAACATTTTAAAGTGATTTTAGAAATCAGACTGCCATTTATTATCAATACCACTAAGAGATTTCCACTTTACTAAATACGCATGTCCTGCATTTAGTGTGAACTTTTTCCAGATATACAGAACAGCCCTAACACAAAACATGCCAACATTGATTAGAAGATAAAGAGAAGCTGCTAAAAGCCTGGTATAGATCAGATCAGATAGGCACAGAGAACAAAATGTTTTCTCTGTATGCATCAATCATACAAAAAAACCCAAAGGACTTGGTGCTTAATGGAGAGTTTTAGCTTCTAAGATATCATTTAATGCGGATAGAAAAGAGTTTTAATTTTCTTACCTGGGGGAATTTGCGTTTGATAGATGTCAGTGCTCCCTCTGGGAGTTTGGCAAGTTCTGAATCTCTGACTGCATGAACTGTTGTGGCTCTAGGTTGATGGGTTAATGCCTCTACCTGAAATAACACAGCCAAAACATTAAAGATAATCAACATGTCGTAAAAATAGCACGTCAGGGTGAAGAAACTGAACAATTCCCAAGGATTGGACAATCATACTTTTTGCTGACATACATTCAAAACAGAACGTTATTTTTGCCCCCAAGAGCCCTTAGAGCCAGCTTACTGAAGGCACATTTGTCTGCAGCAAGTATCAGTATCTATTCAATCCAAATCTCGCAGATGCACGTTCTGCTATCTGACAGCTTCAGTTTTTCCACAGACCGGAATCCATAGCACCAAAAGACAGACAGTATTAAAGTAGTTTTGTTTGAGCTTCTGCAAGTTCTTACACACAGTGAATCTCCGCAGCAAGCAGAACTATTTTTAAGGCTTGCTAGAAGAACAACCAGGGGGACACAACGAACTCAATTATCACAACAGAAGTTATATGCTTTTGCTGTATCTTTCAATCCTTCATTTTTAAGTGAAAAAAAAAAAGCCATCTAAGAGAAAGAAGAAAACTCACTTCTCTATTGCTTTTCCTTTCCTTCCTCCCCCCACCCCATGCAACCCTGAAATACTTTAGTTTTTACTCTCAGAAGCTGAATACCAGAAAAAAATTGCAAAAACCAAGGCTTTCTAAACATTAAAAGGGAAGAGGAGCAAATCAGCACATTTTAGCCAGACCGGAGCTTCGTTTTTCCCCAAGTTTTTATACACAGGCATGAGTATCTGTGCTACGTAAACAAAAATGAGTATGCAACAGCCTGAATATAGTGCCCAATTATTTAATTTAGAAACATTTAATTTATTGAAAATAGAAGTTTAAAGAAGAAAATGATCATGCGATGAAAATTAATACAGAGATATTTTCCTTTACAGGGAGAACTGACACAACATAAATAAAAAAGGGCTGTAAAGCCCTGCTCCGCGAAATGCAGCTGTGTGCTGAATCCCCTGCTGTACCATCCGCAGAACCCTGAGCCCATCACCAGCTCCTATTTTGTTTTGAAATGCAGAAATCAAATTCCCTGGTGAAATATTTTCACATGCTTAATGAGATAGCCTGCTAGGCGAGATGGCGTCATTCGGAGCTCAGGCGTGAGCTCCAACATTTAATTGCTTAGTAACAGCCTGGTGCACAGTTTTGCAAGTTTTAGCACTAGGCAATGTTTACCGGGTTTAATATCCATACATCATGCATTCAGAGAAAAATGGTGGCCGCTGTAGCAGCCGTAATTACTGAGGTTAATACACAAACAACAAAAAAATCCTCGCTCTGGCTGCAGTTCATGGGCACTTTTTAAGTGTCACTTTAAGTTGTCCAGCAGAAAAGGAAACAAATAATGCATCAGTTTGCAATTATTTTTTACAGATTTCGTTTGAAAGCTTATGTTAACAGCAAATTCCAACAGAAATAATGCCTTCATTACTGAAGTACGGGCTCAGACACACGAAGTTACTATAATGTATATAATACGCTGCACATTGGCTAAGCTCTGCCAGGCATGCACTTCTGCCTGCACTACAAGAAGATTGATTTAAAACACACGACTCCATGACCCCCCTTACAACGAGAGTGCTGTCTTGGAAGACTACATGTGCACAAAATGGACAGTTCAGACAGCCAGAACATTCAGATCTCAGAAACTTGCAATTAGTCTAGAAAGCTGAGATCACAGCCTGCTAATATTAACTCCCTAAAATAGCTCGTAAAGAAGAGCTTATATCAACAAAAGTTGTGTCGTGCATGAAAAAATGCACAAGTAAATTTGAAGTAGCTCCATTTTTGCATGACCTAGCCTTTGGTTCTTGTTCCGACGCCAGGGATGCTTTATCACGTAATGACATTTTAAACCAGTTACACAGATCACAAGGTGGGAGGGAATGTCAAGCCATCGTTGTACACACATTTACAGGTCCCCTTCAGCTTCCCCAGATGGTTGGGTAATGTCTTCTGTTTATCTCTGCCCCCTACTACAAGCTTTTGATCACACTTTTTGGCTCTGCCATTTAGCTTCCTTATCCTGAAAGTAGATTAAGAACTGTAATTGTTAAAATAAAACCCTGTCTTCTCGAGCAGTCATCACCCAAGTTCAATTTATATAAAGAAAAACACTCGAACTGTCTAATATCCTTTTCCATTATTTTCGTTATATAAAAGTGCATAAAATTAACCATGCTCCAAACAGGTCACAAGTCTTTTTACAAATCTAATCTTTTCCGAAAGGGAATTAAATTTTAAAACAAAGCCTCGGGGATTTTTTTCTCCAAACCGTGACTTTGTCTGTTTCAATTGTAACTTGTCCACAGGCAGAACAAAAGGGAGATGGAGACATTTTTCAAGCCTCCTTTTCAAGGAGCCATTTAAATCTCCAGAGCAAGTGGTATTTGCAACACCAGTGCTATGCACCCCTGCAAATGCAGCAGATTTGTTGAATGCAATTCCCACCTGACTACAGAAAATGGATCTTGTACTACTCTTGCCCACACATACAATATAAATCTTGCCATCAGCTTTAATATTCTCATGCAAATACATGCCTGTATTGCAGCATGGAAACATCTGGGTCCCAGGCACTACAGCAAGAAATTCAAATTTTGCTTTCCCCTTGGATATCATCATCTGCATTACCAGCATCTATTTTTATTAGTTTTCCCAGACTATTTATATAATAACTCTTCTTCACCGGAAGATAAAGAGCTCTCATTCAACATTCAGACCATCTGTAGGATTATTCTGAACCTTCACTACATTCTCTGTCTCCTCTCTTCACATCCTGTGGTTAAAAAGCCTTTGTTGCACCAGTTCAAAGTTCTCTGCACATGGGAATCTCTGCACATGCCTCATCAAATCAGCATTTGGCTATTCCCCCTTTTTTGGAGACAGACACGTTCTAACCATACAGTCATAGGCTGTCCCTAGTCAATAATACTTTTCTTCTTTATTAAGAAATTGTTTGAGATGTTATTTATTCAAGAGGTGTAGTTTTGTGGGTTTTTTTTCTTTAGAAAAACAAGCTCCGAGCAACATGTACTTACTTAAAATCCTTTCAACCTCAGAGCACATTCAAACTCTTCTGGCTCATCTGTTCAATGAACATTTTAAACAAGCTTACTTATTTTTTCAGGTTTGTAAGTAATAAAAGAATTAGAGATTTAGCTTAAACTTTAATATGAATAAAATCACCTGAGATCAGCAGAGCAACCTCATAAGAGTATTTCTTTAGTTAGAAAAAACAAGTTTAATACCAAGATCACCCAACACAGCTGCAGGAATCAACCAACACCAACATAACACTGATGAACATTTCAAATAAATAAATAGCAGTATTAATTATTTTCCAAATCTTTTTCAGTCTGACCCTAAAGAGGAGGAGGAAATATTGTAATTTTTATACTTGTGAGTAGGTATATCTACCACCCAAGGCTCCCTTTCAGCTTCTTCCTAAACTACCAAAATCATCATTTCCCCTTTCCAACGTGAACACAGCTACATTTGTTCCACTGTAAGAAAGAATCAGAAATCTCTTTCCCACCTCTTTTCAAATTCAAGTCAACACGATATATTTTGCTTGAAACAAATAGTACATCTGTCAGTCCTCTGGTTCTTCTCTCCTAACATGCATTCTTCCTCCTGAGTGACAAGTCTCTGAACAAGTTCTTCCCTTCACTGGTGTTGGGTTTACTTTGCCTTTTAATTTTTAATTCACCCACGTACTTCCTCTCTCCCTCAAACAATCCTCTAGTTTTTCTGGAGTTCACTGAAGGCTGCAGCCTGCCATCTCTTCTGCGCTATCAGGACCAGCTATTCTTTCCTCTGCTTATTATTTAATGTTGTAAACTCAGCAAACCCACGGTAGTGCTATTTCTGCTTTGAAATCAGTCTCTTTGAAACCAGTTTGCCTGATTTTAGCAGTTATGCAAAAACGTTAAATGTTCTGTTCATTGCTCACCTGTCTCCAAGGTCTACCCTTTGCCTCCTCGTTTACAGCAAATATCAACATCTCTTCTCTCTTCTACCTCCATCACATCCTCACAAATCTGTCCGTACATCATTGTCTTTACTTCCATTTCCTTCAAGAGCTGCTTGAAGCAGTGCTTCAAGTGCTATTAACAATTTGCATCAAGGAGCAGATGTAAATTGAGTGTTATATACTCTGTGGTTCTTGTAACTGATCACAAGTTTTACCATAGGTGGTTGTCCCCCCTTCACTAATGCAGTTCTGTTGTTTCTATCATTAAAAAAAAAAAAGGAAAGAAAACAAAACCTATAAATAGACCTATGCTCTTTTTACCATTTCGTTCAGTTAATTCTGACAGGTTTTTCTCATCTTCTCCTAATTCAGTATTAAAAAGCGACAAAAACATCACGTACAATGCCCATGATTCACAACCCAAGTTTACAAGTTCCTTACAAAGAAAAAGCGTTAAAAATTCTTTAAAACAAGGGGAGAAAGCAATTTATATTCTTATGACCTCTTTTGACTTTATTTTCAACACTCACTCCTGACAGCTCTTCTTACAGCTCTCCAAATTACAGCTGGAAAGTAAAAACCAGCAAGCAGCATCGTCTTCTGCAGGTTGGTCTAATTACTCCAAATTCCTTTTTGTGCTACATCCAACAAACCACTTTGAATATTTGCCTAAGTGTGTGAATAGTGCCAACGGAAGACGCACAGCTATTCCCCACGCTTAGCCTTGAGCATCTCAGAGATGCCAAGACGGACTTCACCAACACTGGGGCTGTTTTATGTTAATCCATCTGCTGGCCCAATAGAAGATATCACTTCTCCAAACAAATTCAGCCTCATTCTAACAAGTTATTGGGCAACTTCTCCAATAATCAAACAGTAAAATGCAAATAGTTTCAAAATACAATTTCTTGCCTATATTATTTTTCCACGTGAGTTTCTAAATCTGTCCAGCATGCTAGTACACGGGTCCAGCCTGAATTAGTGACGCAAGTCCACAGGATAGTGTTTATATTCACCAGCCCATTCTCCCAGACCTTCCACCTGCAGCAAATTTACACACTTGTGGCTCTTCTGTGCATTCCCTCCCCTCCGTGTTTATAATACACTGGTTGCAGTTTCTCCTCCTTCATTGCTACTATCCTACCCCAAGAATATTTTATTCTCTTACATATCATACTTCTTCCTCTCATAGCAATCTTTTCCTTGCTATGAGCTCATAAAAAGCAGCAGTCATCCCAGCACAGGAGGAGCACCACCCCTGCACTGCCACCCTCCGGGCCCAACACAGCAGGAGCCAGCAGCAGCCGCAGAAACGTGAGGCTCAGGTCTAACAACACCCTGGCAAGGTTAGGAGCCCAAAGATTAAGTTAAGCAACTTAAAATCTTCATTGTCCAAACCCCCATTCGTGAACTCCCCAATCACTGCCTGCCCGTGAGCCTGGTATTTGTAAGCTTTACAGTTTTCATGCCCGCTCAAGACACTTTGGCAAGGGTTAGCAGCCCACAAACAAGCACACTCTTACAGAACAGAAGCTGGGGAGAAGGGACAGGACAAATCCACCCGTGTTTTGAAGAAAGCAGCACTGCACCTAACAAAACAAGGGCAAGAACTCTGGTAACAGCCAAAATAGTTATGAGGCGTTTTCTTCTCTTCACGATGCACGTAACCTCATCACCAGCGGAGGAAACGGGCTGTTGTGGGCAGTGGTGCAGCACTGCAGCCAGATGCTTCCCGGCACAGCCCCCAGGGACTCCCGGCTGGAAAGGCAGACAGCTCCCATGTGCCAAACCTGCACCTCTCACTGCTCACACAGCGCCCACCCCGTGCCCTGACCGCGCCTGGCAAAAGGAACAGCAGCACCTGAAGAAAGGGGAGGGCTGCCGCAAGACACCAGGAGACAAGGTACAGGGACTAACAGACTACCCAAGGAAGTGTAGATGCACTGGCGGAGGCCTAAGAAGAAATATCAACACTGACACCTGCTGATAGTTTCGGATGCTCAAGGAACGGGGAAAAACCAAACCAGATGCACAGGTACCAGCAGCACGCTCCCATCTCCAAAGCCAGCCCAACGCAGCGGAGCAGTGCAGGCAGACAAAAGCCACGCACACGTGGATTGTCACAGTGGTACTTTCGCCGGGCTAGGACAGGAGACGAGGCTGCTGCGACCGAAGACAGTGATGCAACATAATAAATGTTACATGAAGGGCAACCAAACGCTACGTGGATCTTAGTTTTTTTTTCTGGTTTAAACAAGCTGCTCTCAAGGCCCTTCCTGAGCTGATTTGCACGTGAAGCAGCAAACACATGGTGTTCATCTCAAACATGTTTCCTCTAGCCATCAGTTAGGAAGGATCTAAAACGTTAACTCACTTGTATCTGAAAAGGACAAAGGAGGAGACACTGCTGGAAGCAATGAATGAGTGGGAAAAGCAACCAGACAAGCTGCAAATCGATGCTATTTGTGGGAGCAGTGCCAGCGGATGAATGCAGTACACCATGTACTCTTGAAAGTTGTTCTAACAACCACCTTCTGCAATCCTTTGTGTGCCAAGTTAACCCCATGACTGAGGACATCCAGCACTTTTGCTGTGCAGAAAAAAGAATCCAAACCCCTCTCTCCTATTTATATGCATATAAATAAGATTTATATACACATGCACATATATACACATAGATATACAAGACATATACACACTTACAGACACACGTACATGGAATATATGCAAAAATTAAGACTGAGCTTCCTACCTTTTGTAATTAAGGCAGTGGAAGTCAGGTTCTCCTGAGAGGACTGAGCCTGCATTTTGTACCAGTGCAATGACAGTCCTGTAGCAGCAGTGAATGTAATGAAGGGACAGAAAAGGGAGAGGAAATTGCTAACAGACTTCCCTAGTGTATTTAAATTTCACTCCTATTTACATGTGACTGTAGAAAAGATGGGAAGTTGCATGCACATTTCACTCCCCTAATATAACATGACAGTGGAAACAAAAGAAAAACAAACAAGCAGAAAACCTCACAAGTATACCAAATGCTACCTGGAGCACCCACCAAAAAAGAAAAATCCATGAAATTTATTGAAGCTGTTTGAAGAGCAATACCACTGACGGGCACACTCCTGTTATGATGAAATGGTGCTTGAATTTCAACGATGGAAGAAGAGATAACAGAACATGGTGACCTGCTCAAATGCTTTCCTACAAGGGAGAGATCTGATTGCCTTTGACTCAGCTTGACATCACAGGCATACCAACCCCGGCTGGAACTTTAGCAACATCCTTCCCCATTCTTCACTGCTGACTCTTCCTCCACGAATACTTTTTTTCACCTCTGCTGGACTCTGCGTCCCACTATTCACAGGCCTCCAAGCATTTTCATGATAAAAGAGATCACAATTCTCTCCTACTTAATGTTGCTTGCCAAAAAGAAAGTTTATAATCAAGAAAAAAACAATTTTTGCTAATAACTTACTCGTACATTTTGCAAAGGTTAAAGGGGACAAGGTATTAACTCTCACCATTCCCAAGCCAGTCTAGTTTGATGCAACATTTCTCAAAATGGGAAGGAGAAAAGAGCAGAAGAAAAGTGAAATGTGGGATGGTCCTGAAGTGGGGATCAGAAGCTGTAGCAGAAGTTAACTGATACATGGACAATAGCAATGATGTTATCAAAAGGAAGCTTAGCTGGAAGCAGAAGGGACACAAATTAGCTTATTGAGTGACAGTCTGATGAATGAAGTCACCTGCTTGAAATCCAGCAGGTCGCCACATCTATCACTGTCTGTCAAAGATCCTTATATTCTCTAAAGAGCATTTGGCTAAGGAGATAAAGCTCTCTGCAGTTTTATCTGTGGCACCTACTAAACCAGATTACCTACCCACATAGTATTAATGTCAGATAAATTAACACCAGTTATATGTTATTTCAGTTATGAACAGTCTCCTACCTTCATCAGCTGTTAGAACTTGAGACAAATCAAGATATAAGATAAATTGTTGTAGATAAGAGAACAAATTGTGGTAGATAAGAGAATCTGAACCACATACACTACTCAACAGCTCACACTAAGTAAGGAAGCCCCTAGGAAGCCAAGGTTCAGAAAAATCAAAGCAGTGACTTCATTCCAGCAAGAACGCCCCCAAAACAGGTTTGGAAATCAGGACACTGAGCTTCTAATTTCAGTCTGACACTAATTCAGCTGTGCAAATATGAACTCATTTCTCAAGTCTTCCCGTATCTCACTTCTCTGCTGGTAAATACCATTATTTTTTTTCTTTACAATTTCACACCTAAGATGCTAGGCAAGTAATAATTTTTAGTAACATATTACCAAGACAGGCGGCAGAAGAGATGGAAGGAGAACACCTCCTTCCAGAACCACATGTTCCAGCTCAATACTAAGGTGACTTCTTGGACCTCATCTGCCTCCAATTTCCATAGATACAGCCTGTGCAGAGCACCTGAGGTGCACTAACCTGAATTCACCTAAGATTACCTAAGACTATCTACTAACTTAAAGCTTTAGAAATGAACTCATGGCTTGAAAAAAGTTACATGCAACTAATGGGCAAAATAAAAAAGAATCCACGCTCTTCAAAATTACAAAACAAAATGGCCTAAACAGAGCAGAACTTGCCCAGTGTTAGTGCTGCTGTTGAGGGCACAAGGATATTCAGCTAGCTTTGCCACTGTCAAAAGCAGGCAGTGTATGATAACATTAATACTGATAAAGAACAAAAGCCCGACAAGTGTAATCCTGATACCGGTGTTTCCTTTGAGGATTAGTATGCAATTAAAGATTTCTAGCAGTGTTACATTTCAAACGGACAATGCTCCAAACCCCTGAGGAAATCATAAGCCATTTACAGATTATTCTTGGTTTTCAACTTTTTACAGAAAAAAGCCATGCACGTTTAACTATATTAACATTAATGAGACAAAGAGCTTAACATCTAAAAAAAAAAACTTAAAATAGCCATTATTTCTGAAACCAAGTGTGATTTCCTGCAGAGCAGAACTGGTATGCTGCTGATGAGCAGATGAGCACTCTGCAATTTATTACTTGTGCTGCCTTGCACTGAAAATGGTAGGGCACAAATATCCTCTTGCACTGGTTTTGCTACCCACGAATGAATGGGTACCATCCTACTACTAAGGAAGGGCGCCCTGGTTGTAAGAGAGAGGCAGAAAGAATCTTGAAGTAACCAAAACATCGCTGCTACTTCCCCAGCAGGACATCTTTTGAAAGCCAGCTGGTTTTCTAGTAAGATACTGAAGACAGCAGTTTTCTGAGGCAGGTGGCCACGGATAAGTCTAGCTATGACGTACGCAACAGACCAGCTTTTAAAAATATTATAAGCTCAACAGCTGTCATCAACTTCCCTAAGAACTGTCTGGTGTTCTGTCTTAGAAACACCGCAGCCTTTCCACTGAAGCCACAGTGTTAACTCATAAAAAGCTAATTACATTGAAGGTTCTGTCTCCATCCAGGTATCTGAGGGGAGAAGGCAGTATACAAATAACTTTTCTTTGGCAGGAGATTATTCTGCAAGAGTTCTACTTTTTTTTTTCCCCCTTAATTTCTTCTGGAGAACACCTGGACATGATGGAAAAAAAAAAGCTAGAGGAGGTGCCTTTCATTTTACCCTTTAGCTCAAACAGCAATTTAATGAAGTCACAATTACGTAACAGAGTGATAAAGCTTCAACGTTTTTCCACATGTGAATCTGTGGGAAATGGCACCAACAAATTAAAAGATTCTCCCCTAAATGGGTCAAACCAGAGTCTCTAGACAACAGCACTGTCATCAACTGTATTTCATACATGAGGGAATTACTGCATAGATCCATCATTGTCCTCTGACAATTACATGGAAGGCCTTCCAACGAGTTTTGACATCACCTGATACAGCTGGAACTGCCCATCGAACGGATCATCAGCAGCAAGCAGCTGGCATCGTCCCTCTTACAAGGCGCTCGAGGAACAGCGAACGTTTCCCACACATAACTACTCTGGTCAACTCCAAGTAACAACACGAAGAAAGCAAACTTTGCAATATCTTATCTGTTCTTCTCCCCCTGAACTGACAGACCTCGGGAACAGATGCCACTGAGTCAGTATACGGAACAAAACAGTTCGAGCCACAAGTTAAGCCTCGGGAGCGCCTGCACACGCTTGAAAAATTAACATCTTGTCTGAAATCCTTCATTTTTCAGGACTTCTCCTCTGAAAGCAGAAATGACAGATACTCATCTCTTACGCATATGACACACAGCATTTTTAAAGTTCTAAGATAAAGGGAATAAACAAAAATACATCAATTACAAGACTTTTGTATCATGTTAGTGTCCACAGTTCAGAATGACACAGTGGTATTGAAGAAACTTCAGGGAAGAATACACCACAGGTTGACCACACTACCAATTACTAATACCAGCCAGTAATTTAATTCCTGCAAGCACCTAGAACCCTCCAAGTCCCTTCATCTTCTGGAAGAACAAAGAAAAAAATAAACATATAGCAGGCTTTTAAAGGTTTACAACAGATCTTGCAGAACGGGATAAACAAATCTTTTTAAAAGGAAAAATGTCATTTTACTAATGCCCTCTGCAAAGAACGACTACATTAATCTTGGCAATCTTTACAAATCCTCCCCCATGTTTTTCAAAAGACAGACAGAGCATCGAGATTCGTTCAACAAATGGCAGCATGAGTCAGTGGGCCTGGGAGCCGTGGGTAGGAAGGAGTAGATGACGTCCACAGAGTCACAAAAGTCTTCAGATGATTCATGTCATAGCATGGATCCAGAAAAGTGACTTTAGTTCAGATACAAACTAAACGGGTATTTCTGTATCCATGCCCAGGAACTCACCCACGAGCAGGGCACTGTTACAGCAAGCACATACCAGTCCATCCACCGCATCAACCTCTCTCCTCACCAGATAAACAGTTGAGCCAGCATGAAATGTTCTGCCAAAGAAGGCACCACTGCTTATACAGATAGGGAGAATTTCAACCACATGCTCCACTGTCACCCAAAACTGCTTTCAGAAAGTAGAACACCTCGGTTATCTTAACCTGGGAGCTCTGCAAAACTCCAGAAGCTTGACAGTGTGGCTGCTGATTGCAACTGGTGAACAAGAGCACGAAAATACCTGTACGTGTCAAAACCGCCAGCGCCTTATTCACACACTAAGAGACCTCACACCAGCACAGTTAGTCACAAAAGTCACACATCCTTTATTCCTGTCAAACTATATCATTTTTACCTCTAATGAGGTATCCTAAAGAGATGCCCCCAAAAGAAAAAAAAAATTTGCAGGCATGCCTAGCAGCAAAAATAGACTGGTTTCTCCAAACGCAGTCCCAAACCAGAAGTAGCACTGACCTTGGGAAGACATCCTGAACTGCTGTCCACGTGCAGCTAAAACAGACGTCGTACAGTCACTAGTCCAGAACACCTCTGTGTTCTGCAGGGAGCATCACCAGACTCGTCTCTTGTAACTGTTGCAGTCACATCAGCACTGTGTACAACTTAAAGTTACCAGGCAAGTCACAGTCAGCTGTGGGCACATATTAAAAAGGCCCAAAGACTTTGCCCTTGTTAGATGAAAATTTCTTACTTCTCCCAAACAAAATAGCTGGGATATTAGGTCAGCTGCTGGTCTCCAAGTACCAGAGACCTATGCTGCAAATATTTTACAATGCAGGTACAGCCTGCAACCCACCTGCCATCAGGAACTACCCAGTCTCACATGCTGATGTACTCCTGCCGCAGCCACAGAAGACAGAGTTCTCCATTAGACGTTACAGCGATCAAGGGGAAGAAGTAAGGAAGCAGAAGACAGGAACTTCTACGCTAGGCACACTTGAATTCTGGATCAGAAATACCACCTTTTGCAATCAACGTAATCTTGAATCGGTTCTCTAGAGGAAAAAGAGCTCTGCAGTCCATTCTCTCCCTCTTGGTCTCTATAAACAACAATTTCTTCCTCTATTACTACTACCAACTCACACGTTTTCTTTCTTCAGAGGTACACTGATTCTGGCTATAAACAGATACCAGTAAATGTTTACTTTTCAACTCAGAAAGCAGAAGAGGGCCTGAACAAATCTCGGCATTTCAGAAGCCTTCTAACACAAAAATCAAGCAAGTCATGCGCACTTATGATGCAGGATCCCTGTTTCAATTGTTCAACCAGATCTGAGAAACAAACAATAAACCAAACATCGGAGAGAAGTTAAACATGGATAAATAGTACAGTTTTGAAGTCAAAAGTTGCACTAATACCTTTTAAATAACTGCACAGTCTCTGACCAGCCTGATGCAGACCTGAAGTTAGCTCTGCTAACGTGAAGGTTAGACTTGACACCAGTAGGGGCCCCAGACTCAGTCTTTCTACAATACAGCATTTCATATGACTATTCAGTGCACATTCCTTCAATTCTTCCTGAACTATTTTAGCAGTTGCACTTACCTCAACACAGAAACAAATGTAACCCACGTTAAAAAAAAAGTGGCGTGATGGGCTTTTTGGCTCATCTCTGAGGGAGGTTGTTTATTTTTTTTGTCTTTAAATCAAGTCTAATAATCCCATTCATGTATTATCATATGAGATTCCAGGTAGAAGTGATTTTCCGTCTTTATAATGTGTCAAAAGTCTTAACTAAGACTAACACCTGACCAGAGTGAGAATGTTTGTTTTATGTAGGGCCAATACCAATACCAAATTCTCATCTGAACCATTCATTTTTGAAACTGATCCTTACCACTCCAATTAAGTCTCCTCGGCCGTATTCACCAGTCAGGTGCTTTTTTCCATCATCCATCCGTATGACAGAGCGGAGCCGACCATTCAACACAATGTACGTGCAGTCTGACTTGTCACCCTGCCTACAGAAAGAACAGCCAGTGACAAGCATTCATGAATTTCTTCGCTCAGCAGATGCATCTGAAGTCTTTTAATAAGTTGATCGATTTTCTTTAACAGCCTTAGAGGCCATAGGAAAATGTTTTATTAACAGTTAAACATAAGAAAACAAGAAACTGAACAAACACCTGTTAAAAGGTGACTAGGAAATATGTTTTAATGTTTAAATGTACAGGCTTTGAACAGCTGGTAAGCGTTGGGTCTGGACACAGATGCCCAGGACACAAGTGATCTCTGGAGGAGATGACAGGCTCGTTACTGCTTACAGCAGGGGCTTGCTGTCACTGCAAGGCTGATGTGGCTGCACAGAGAGATTCTGCAGGTCAAAGAGGGGAAAAAAGCCCTGAGTGACTCGGGGTTTAGATTGATTTTAGTGCACTCATGCTAGTTGCTTGGGAAGTTTTTGCCAGATCATGTTTGCATGATTAAGAATGCTATTTGGTAAGCAGATTTCCAGCGTAACATAGCAGCCAGGCCAAGTACAATACTTCTGGTAGTGGAGTTAAAACTAAACTTCCAAAAGCTTTTAACAAGACGTTGGCAACTACATTTGTTTTGATACACACAGTAATCAAAAGTTTCCATTAGCATTAGTGCTGCAGAAATAGTCATATAAATTACAATCACGGTACACACACTAAATTAGACTTTTATTCTTCCACCAATGCAACCATATAATGCCTCAATTACATTCTAGTACAAAATCCATACAATTAAGCTTTCCCAAGGATAACTTCTACCCCTTAAACATAAAGTGTAATTCCTATTTTCAATCTACTATTGAATAATCCTATCCAAATTACTTTTCAGTTCCATTCTTTGTTTTAGAAAGGCCAAAATACTTCATGAACAAAAGATATTCGTGCCCTTAAAAATGCAGAAACTACCACCAAACATACAACTGTCTACGTCTTAATCTATTATGTCACTTTAAAAGCTTGCTAAGACAACACAAAGTACAAAGAATAGTATGAAAGGATTTTAATAACCACTGGAGACAACTCACTAAAGCAGTGTTGAAGAGTACTGCAGAAGAAAAAAAAATCTCAAAATAGGCAAACATAAACCTGATGGAATTGATAAATTTATTCCAAAGAGTTTTTATTCCATATGTTACCAAGGGAGCACAGCTCCTTAACACTGAAAACTTGAATATTGAACCAACAACACAGAACTTTGTCTACATCTTACCTGTAAACAGCGCGCCCGGCCTCAACTTCCATCCAATCCAGGGCAAAGTCAATTTGCCTCACGAATGAGGACATTCTCTTTACAACAGTGTGAGCCACACCAAGCACAACACTCGGCTGCTCCCGCATTATCCTAGAAAACAAGAAGCGTTATTTAGGTAGTTCCCCAAGGCAGGAACAGGTACAGACTGGTAAACAAGCCCATGCAGTGGGATGGATGAGAGCCATGCTAGCTCTTGTTTATGAACCACTCTCCAAAATCACCATTCACCCAGGTCTCCCATGACTCAGAAAAACATTTGTACTGCCCCGAAGACTGTCCCTCCCTGCCATTCTACACCTCTTGCTCTCACACATGCTCACAGATTTTATTTCAGATCAGAACCGTATTGTATCTAACGCCTGATACTCCTAAAAAAAAAAAAGTGCTCAGAAGTTCAAATATTTCAAATAATTCCTTTTCTCTGTTGCAAAGACCACAAAGAACAGAAAAGTCTTCTAACAAAGCTTCTGATCTTCATACCATATCTTTTGAGTGATGCTTAAAGGTCTCTAGTATTAAAGAAATCAGATATCTAGCACTTTTCCCAAACCAAAGAACTTTAGGAACATTCTGCCAGTGATAACTGCAAACTCTGCACCACTAGGCCTGAGGGAAATCTCTCTCTCAGACACCCGATCACTGTCAGCGAATGTCTTATTTCTCATTCTTTTTAGACTAGGAATCACTGCATCCCAGCATCTTGTGAGTAAGCACTCCAGCTCTTACTGAAGTACTACTCCACAGGAGTGAGCTGATGGCACATTTCCCTAGATGGTACACCTGGTACAGTACCTCTTCTGTTCCCGTGAAGCATCGATAGCAACCGAATTCTTGCTGGGCCATGGTATACCACCTTAAGGCGGGCATTTCACAAGAGGCAGCACAATTCAGAAAGAAGCAAGAAGTGCATGCAGACCCAGTAGGTGAAGCACCCACTGAGGGAGATGACAGAGCTATGTTAAAGCCACACATGGGCAGAAACAAAAAAGAATTTGAAATACACATCTTATCCTTCATCAATGTTCCCTTTACAATGAAGATAAGAACTGCCATAAGGCAATCTGCTTATGAGACCCCCTGCATGTGTAGGAATTCTCAGCTAAGCACAAATCACGCGAGCATCACATCTAACCTCCCTAGCCTAAAAAATAGAAAGGTGGGGAGAAAAGCATGTGGAAGGAGCACTGTCAGTCTTCACTGACAGTCCTCTCCGGCAATAAGGCTGTGGCTCACTGTAACTTGGCAGAATTCAGAGAAAGTCATACATCATCCCAGAATGTGATATTAAAAGCAGACTTTCCAGGAGCTCCTCACAGCCTGGATGAAATACTGCCCTGAAGTTTTGAAAGTGTCGGTTCTGCCGTTAGTCAGTCCTACAGCTGCAGCAAGAGACCCTGAGCTGACAGCAATGGGTCAAGTGCATCACACAGGGTACTGTGGGGAGCTTTCACGTCCATCACACGTGACGATTCTATTCTTCCTCACCCAATGCCTCAACTTCTTTTTGCGGTAATGAAGCTTGTGATTTCTTCAACTGAAATCCCTGAATTTGAAACAGAAGAGATTTGTAGGAGTACATCCCTACATGCTGAGTCCATGCTGAGCTCACCACATTCACATTCATACGTGCTACTAGTCAAGTTAAACTGAGCATCAGCTCTGACATTCAGCACCAGTTCAAGTCCAGCCATCAAAACAGGATTACAAAACCGCAGGGCAGCTTTCCTCTCCTGCCCCTTTTATCTCACCCTGAGGTTTCCACACCCCCTGCTATCTCCGACACAGGGTGTCTCAGACTACCTTGGTTTTGACGAACTATTATTATTGCACTTGTAAGCAACATGTTATCTTATGGGAACTTTACCACACTAATGTGACTCAGGGCAAAGGACAAAGGAGCTGGAAACGACACCCCAAAATAAACTCTGGGAAACAAAAAACCCTAATCCCTCAACATACACACAAAACCCCCAGTCCTATTCCCCTTCTAAGCTGCTCTAAAGGAGAAATAAGCCCCCCGAAATCTCCTGAATGCTTTAGCTCATTATTTTTACTCTACTTGCTTGTTTAGCTCCCAAAGTCTCCACCCACGTAGGCTGTCTGCTGAAATCAATAAGCCATTTACACCTTTTCCTCTCTCAAGATATGTATCTTAATACTTAATGCACTCTAAATGTAAACTAGTAAGAGGCTGCTTTTAATTTCAGTCTGGAGCTCTCTATTATTTCACTGACTGCTATGTAGCTTCAAGACTATTAGCATGGAAGGTAAAAGCCCACCCTCACGCACAAGAAAAGATTTTTTTTTCCTACATTATCAGCTAGGTTTCCTTCCTTTCACTGGGGAATTTTCATTTCTCATCCATTTGGCACATGACTGGCATGACAAAAAATGAAAAGCCAAAGCTCCCTACCACAGAAACCTGTTTCTGAAGGGATCCTCAGGATTCCTCACTAGCAAGCTAACAGCTGTGAAAGGGCTAACCTGGTGCCTGTGAAAGACTGAGAACTACAGAGATATTCTTGCGGATGTGGATGCAATTTGATACTCAGCTTGGCTGGCAATACAAAATCAAAATCAAAGCATTTCTGCTTCTCTGGCAAGCACACATGATTAGACTCTGAACTGTGAAATTTACTTAAGCAGAAAATGTGAGAGTCCTACTGCCTCGTACTGCAGAACCTGAGCATATTCCCTCAAGAGAGCCTGGTGACAACTTGATTACATTTTTCGTCAGGAGACACCAACAGTTGCAGCGTAGGCACTGCACACTTAGTACATCACTTCAGCAAAATAGAAAAGCATTTAAGGTATATACTATATAATTAGCTTGTGTCACCCCTATACTTAAACTCTACATTTGCAGAGAGTTATTTAGGCATATTAGCACCACATAAAGGCTCCTGTCCCAAAATTTCAGTTAAAAGGATTTAATCTGTTGCCCAACATCCAACCTGCAATTCTAAACCCTGGGCTACTTCCATTTCTGTGCTCTTCGCCTGATGGCAACTGTTGACCACATTCTTTCTGCTTCACCTTCTCATTAACTAATGAGAAAAAACACATACAATGTTCTGGGACACCTCAAAGAAAAAACTAATATATGTGACAAGAAAGGAAAAGAGAATTGTTGGAAAATAATGAGAATAATGGAGGTTCTGGTCAAGTTTCTTCTGGTCACTAAGATCAAAAAAAAAAAAAAACAAATCAGAGAGAGAGATTCTGAGAAAAAAGAGAAAGCCTAAGATTGTAGGACTATGCACAAAGAATTCTGCATGATAAGTGAAAAATAAAACTTCTGATTTTTTCAATAAGCTTTTCCTTTCTCGGAGTTTGAAGCAAAACTAAGAGAACATACAGATGAAGAAGTCATGCATTTGAAAGATTTTCTGTAACAACATTTTAAAATATGGGAACAGGAGCTGGAAACGATATAAAACTTTGGTTTCTGGAAAAGTTTTGATGATTTAATGCTGAAAGATCACAGAGACAGACAAATGCACTGAATAGGCAAAGGACGGCTTAAATGAGAAAAAGATGGACTAGGAAACATCCCCCAAATGAAGAAAAGGTGACAAGTTGCGTTAGAGATCACTGATCAGTTAATGGAAGCAAAAAGCTTAAGCTGGAATAAACAAGAGACAACTCTAAAAAGAGAAATCTCATGAAAACGAGCTCAAGAACACGACAGAGCCAGTCCAGGACTAGATATTAGAACAGAAGGAGTGAGGGAGGAAAAAAGGTAGAAACCGGCTGGCTGGCTGAGAACTCAAAATGAAATTTAAAGTTGGGAACAAGTGGGAAAACAATAGAAAGAAAGAAGAAAAGTTTAGATGAAATTTATCTGGTGCTGCACAGAATGGCACAAGAGGGGAGTATCTATCAGAAATTAGGTCAAAGAGTTGACATCCACTGCACAGGCTTGGAAAAACACACCTAATCAACCAAGCACATTGCTGAGAACAGCAAGTTCAGTTTTACAGAACACAGCCTTTTGCCTGAGGTGGAAAAACAAAGTTGCAGGGCAAGAACTGATCAGGAACACAAACAATTCAAATTACTTAGAAAGTAAAAAGTACACAGAAATATACCACATAATAGTTGCCTAGAAAACACGTCAACAAGTCTACGTATAACACAAGACTATGCGATAGCACATTCAAGAAGGAGTTGAAAAAGGAGTTTAGTAAAGGAAATAGAGGTATTTGATACAAATTACGTGTGAACTAGCACTAAATCTTAACAATAGGCTCAGAATCAAGAGTATTAATCATTAATATTGGACAATGAGACTAGCCACAGTCATTTTAGCAGTGGTGAGCGTGTCTGGGTGTTTTCTTAATTAATAAACGCCTATATCACCCTGTAAGCTGTAAGTCAACTCACGCATTACTTCCAAAAAGGTACCACCCATCTCGCACAGGGGCATTATTCTTTGACCTGCTCCATCAGTGAGCATTGTAACCTCCGGTTACACCAAGACCTATCACTCACAACATATCCAGCAGCCTGGGCTGATTACTGTGGTCAGAAACAGAACTAATGTGGTTCTCCAGCAAAAAAGAATATTGCGTTTGAGAGAAATGGCCTGACAAAGAAATGCTTAACCCAGAAAAGACGGACTCTGGCCAGATTCTCTTATTTGCATTATGAAATCTATGAATCTCAGGTCATAAATCACACCCCATTGGGTTAAGTGTTCTATAAACCTGGAACAAAGAAGATATAATCGCCATTTAATATTAGTATGTTCCCTGCATTACCTCATACTGAAGATAAAAACCCATCTGACAGATTGGTCAGAGCTCACCTCAGTACTTAAAATCCTCACATACATTATCTGGTTTACAACACGATGTATGGTAGCAGTGCTGCACCGCACATATATCCACCACTCACATTTAATCAAAAGGGCCATAAAATAGATTTAAAAAATAAAAATAAACGTTTCCTTGGCAGAACTCACTCATAGAAATGGGACTTCGAAATAGATAGGAAGCTGCAGTCCCGATTAGCCTTGATAGTGAAAATCAGGGGCTCCCCAGTCAGGACAGCAAGCTGTCCCACAAGTTCTCCTGGATGGGTGATGAACAGGCAGGTGTCCTCCTCGGAGTCTATCTTCCGTTGGTACACATGAAGCATCCCCGAGACCACGAAGCAAACATTAACATCCTGGAGAAAACAGAGACAGAGCCCAATAAAATCCCCACAGATTTTAAAAGCAATTATCGCAATGACAGTACTATCATGACCAATCTGTTTTCCAGAAAGCTCTCTACAGCTTTTAAACAATTAGGCGATAAAATAAGACACAACAGTGAATTATTAAAAGGTTATGAATATTTAAAACTAAGTAGCCACAATATTGAAAAATGTGTTTCTCTTTGCATGGTTATGAAAAATAAAGGCTGTGTCTGTAAGATCAAGAAATAAAAACAAAATTGCAAACAGATAATGGAGTAATCACTGCAGCATGAGGAGGGATATCACAGTTCAGCAAAGGAGAATACGGAAGCATTGTATTTGGAACTGCCTCTTGCTTTGCATAAGCTTGTCTATTTACATAATATTATTATAAGTCTTATTATATCCTGAATACACTTTGCTATAAACAAATAACATGGAATGACATCTTGAAGGCTGGCAGTGCAGGGCCTGGAAAAAAAGGGAAAAAAAAAAAAACAATACAAAAAAGCTGCTTAGTCTCCATACCTTCTCAGGAAGGTACCTAAAAAGTTGAAAATGAACTACCAGATTTCCTCTGCAGCTCTGGCTATGCTGCTACTCCGCATCTGAGAAGAGGCGGAGGCTGGGATTGTTCAGCACAAAAAGAGAAGGCTTGGGAGCAGACGGGGCAGTGGAGTGTTTTTAATCAACGTGTGTGTCCTTTCCCCTCGTGCGACAGGGCTGGAGATCAAGCCAGACTCTTTTGTCCCCCTCTCTGCTCCCAGAGAATACTTGCTCACCTGATCTCCTTGCCTTGATAGCACAGTCCCAGCAGTAACCTGATGCAGCGTCACTTTGCCATTCAACAGCGAAGGATCCTGGAGAAGAAAGGGGGGGAGGGATACAATTTAATTGTTGGTGCACCAGTAATAATCCATGGTGAGGAAGCATTCAAATAAAGCAAATAAAAAACAATTAGTGAAAGGTGTTGTCTTAAAGTACATATATCTCTTCAAAATATGGTACAAAGTTTCTTTATTTCTCTAACCAATTATTTCTTTGAGGAAAAATAAATGTTTAATTCTTTTCAATTGACCTAACTTGTATCTTAAATGACTTTATATTTTTCATTTCTCCCCCCAGACTCTTGAAGAGTATTTTATGAAAAGAGACCTGCACCAGCTGCCATGAAAATTGTAAAATATGATGTTATTTTTGAAGGAAGGTGAAACCAGAAGAGACTGTCTACATCACGGAGGAGCTGGCCATGATGAGCCAACACTGCCTTCGTCCCAGCCCTTCCCTTGTCACACAGCTCAGTTGTGCTGTGCACATGCAACAGATTTCCATGTGCATTGTGGACCAAAGGCTTCCCGTGAGCTACGAAATTCTCACGTGAATCTGACCGGAGAGCAGGAATTTTCCTTCTGACTCTGAAGAGTGCATGGGAAGGAGGGTCACCAAAACCCTGCCCTTGGTTTGGACCTCAACCCCAAACCCTTGCAATGGCAAGGGGCTGAGCATGCCTGATGAGCAGAAACTTCCTTCCGAGCTCCAAAGGCGGACACCAGCAGGATCCTAAATGCCCAACACAGACAGCAGCCAGGCTCCGGGTTCTTTCACCTCAAGGAGCTGCCCATCCAGTTTGGTATCCCATGCCCAAGTCAGTGCCAAATCTTAATGCTTCAGCCCGTCTTTGCTTCAGCAAGGTGCTCAAACCTCCCCAAACCAGCAAATCTTCAAAAGTTCAACATTTTGGTATCACCAACAGAATAGACAGCGTCAAATCCCGACCCTTGAGTCACATTTCGCAGCACCTCACAGCAGAAGCAGAGCTACAAGCCCAGGAAGATGCAGTTCGGTGCGTGCATACAGCAGAATTTGCCCCCAGTCGTTAACCTTATTGCAGCAGAGGTGCAAGCATTTTACCATTGTAATTGCTACGCCAGGTTTTTCTTTAATCTTCAGTTGGAAAAATAGAGCAAATAAATCAGAATTTTCTGTTACACCTACAGCTGATAAAAAGAACAGATTTTCACCAAAAAATAGTTTTATTGAAACCAATCTGTTTCATGGGAACATATCCAATATAAGAACCTGACAAGCACCTGTCAAAATATTTCAGTTCAGCAACATCAACTCAACTAATTTCTGATTTTTTTCCCCTATATTTACACATTTATGTCTGTGTAGTATTACCTAAAGTTTTTAATTATGAAAGTATCCCACAGAAAGGACTCACGAGCTCCCAAATCAGCTCTCCTTATAAACCACCAGTGGCTTTTTTTGGCTGCATTACCTCTAAAAATTGCTAGTCTTAGACATGAAGAAAATCTTTGTAACAAAGTATTGAAATAGATCGCATACAAAGCTGTGAAGTCCTCGTCATTGGAGATCATTAAGAACAGCTTAGACACAACCTGCCAGGAATGACTTAGCAATATTTGGTTCTGCCTGGGGCATGGGATGAGACTAACTGAACTCCAAGCAGCCCTTGAAATCCTACTTTTCTGTGACATTACTACTCTGATTAATTAAGCAACAAAGGAGTTGACAAACAAGGATCACAGACAAGATCCATTTTCTCTCTCAAGCAGGCGAGACCAGCAAATCCAAGCTGAGCATCGCATGGTTTCAGAGGTTGAGCTAAACACCATTTCTTCCACTGGTCCCCACCACCCTCCCCCAGCCAGGAGCTTTTAATAAAGAAAGTTGCTAACACAACAGAATCCATTTCACAGCAAGGGTCTATCTCTCTGTTACTGTAGTAGATAATAAATTAGCAGAGGTTTATGATGTGGTTTATGATGCAGAAATGAAAGCACAAACCACTTATAAACAAAAGCAGTAATTAAGTGGGACAGATTTTTTTTTTTTTTGTCAAAGGAAATGGATTAACTCCCATATAACTCATGCGGAAGATATGCCCTTCAACATTGCTCAACTCTCACATGTTTCCAGCTTTATCTACAGTTTTGATATGAGAGTTATATCATATTGAAAACAGTTCATGACAGAGTCCCAAGGAATTCAAGCTATCTGAAACAGAAGAAAAACATTTGAATGATGACCTAAGAGTCACTTGAAGTAATACTGCCACTCTGCTAGATTAAATAACCCCCACCCCTTCCTCCCTCTCTCTCTCTCTCTCTCTCACACACACACACACACACCAAAACAGCACCATCTGCCATCAAAGCATCTTGATTTTATTCACTGTGATTGGCTGCTCTCAAAAACGACATCTTAAAATGCCTCTAGTCCACTAAGAAATAAGAGATCTGAGCTAATTTAAGAGAATTAAGAAAAGCTTACAGAATTAGTTGTCTTCGTTGACGTAAGTATATTAAATATAAATTTTACACAGAATAAGATTTTTCTTCCATTGCCTGTAGAACCAACTTTTGCTATACTGCATACGAAAAAAATCAACACTGACCTTTAAATGAAGCTTCTAGCATTTAGCTACATTCCACCAGATTCTTACCATCTTATGTAAAAAACTGTTGCTACAGTATCAGGGTTGGAAAAGCCTACCTTATTTCATTATTGCTTACATCTTCATGCTAAAACATTGCCTGCTAGATGATGCATTTCAAGGATACTACTCCAATTAACTTCAACTCTAATCTGTTTACTTGTCAGTTATTGAGAAATTTAATATAGATTCAAAGACAAATTTGTTGCACTTGGGAGCTTCGGTGATTTTGGAATTTTTGCTTGTGATCTGATAGTGCTAAACAGGAAGCCATCACCTGTACACAGGACACAAACTTTTTTCATAAGCGGAGTCTGAGGTCAGCCTTACCATGAACAGAAAGCCTCCCGTACCATGGGCTTCACCAAAAGCAGCGTGGCCAGCAGGGTGAGGGAGGGGATTCTCCCCCTCTGCTCCACTCTTCTAGGACCCCACCTGGAGCCCTGTGTTCACCTCTGGGGCCCCCAGCACAAGAAGGACACGGAATTATTAGAGCGAGTCCAGAGGAGGCCATGAGGATGATCAAGGGGCTGGAGCACCTCTGCTATGGGGACAGGCTGAGGGAGTTGGGGTTGTTCAGCCTGGAGAAAAGAAGGCTCTGGGGAGACCTTACAGCGGCCTGCCAGTGCCTAAAGGGGGCTGCAGAAAGCTCGGGAGGGACTCTGTGTCAGGGAGTAGAGTGGCAGGACAAGGGGTAATGGCTTTAAACTAAAAGAGGATAGGATTAGGTTAGACACGAGGAAGAAATTCTTTACCATGAGGGCGGTGAGGCCCTGGCCCAGGCTGCCCAGAGGAGCTGTGGGTGCCCCATCCCTGGCAGTGCCCAAGGCCAGGCTGGATGGGGCTGGAGGCAGCCTGGGCTGGTGGGAGGGGTCCCTGCCCATGGCAGGGGTTGGAACCAGATGGGCTTTAAGGTCCCTTCCAACCCAAACCCTTAAAGGATTCTATAATTTTATGAATAGAACAGATGAAAGAGTATATATTCCTATTTCACTCCATCTGTAACAAGAATTTCCTCTGGAACAGGCTGTAGCCTTTCACGCTGACATAAATGCTTGAAAAGCTGAACATGAACATAACACGACAGTCACATCTGCTTGCAGACTAACAGACAGTGCCCCATGCCTTAGTTAAATCAGCAACAACATAGAGCATGTTTTTCAAGCCTTACTACCTGTAGCTGGAAGATCATGATCAAGACTTTGAACTCGTGAAAGAAATAGTTTAGAAATCTGCAGGGAATGTGAGGATCCAGAAGTAAAGTCTTTTAAGTTCTAGCTAACACCAAAGCAGGTGTTGTTTGGTGAGAGTTCTTAAGCCAGAAGCAGAGGTTGCAGCAGCTGTGCCAAAGCCTCTGGCAGCATCAATAGACTTGAGTTATTGAAACATACACTGCAATAAAACTAGGGTATCTATGAGTGATGTAGACAGCTGTACAATTTTCCCAAACTGCATGATTAGCTGCATGAACAGATACAACTCTGAAGTGATGCAATGAAATGCAGCTGGAATCACAGGAACAATGAAAACAGACAGTTTTGTTCATTCTTACAGCACAGAGGTAAGAAGCAAGGGCTGAACTCCGTAATGACAACTGCGAGGGCATCAGACACCTAAAACGTGCAATGGGCATTGCACAGTCACTCTGTTGCGAAATGCACTCAGCCACTAGCCAAATACAGAGATTCAATTCTGAAATCAAATGAGGCACTTAGATGCAATGCCAACAGGATTAACAGATTTAACTATCGCCTGAATGCCTTTACGTAACTTCTTCACACAGTATACAAGAGCATGAAATTACAGTGCAGCAGAAATTGCATGCTTACTTCTCACATGCATAAATGTGTACACAGTGAGAAAAGATTCATGCAGTGCATTTCAGTATGTGCTTTTCAAATGGCAGAATAATTTTGATTTATTTCAGTCCTGCTAATAACTTCAACAGACTGGAGAATAAAACATTCAGCTAGTCTCTAAGCATATTTGGGAGGCAATTTACTCTTCAATGCCTGGCAGAATGAGATGAAAAGCAAGAACAAGGCCATTTTTTCATGCAATAACTTACATCAAGTTTCATCAAGGTTGAAAGGTCTTTCTTTGCTGCTTCGAAGATGGCATCAATAGGCTTGCTACTACAGGATTCTTGCGCAGCAAGCTCACGATCAGTATAATGGAAAACTGCTGAAGGAGTTTCTGTCACTGTCACAGTCTTCTTCAATATCGACTGCAAAGAACAGATACACAAGTCGTAGCATTTTAAATGTTATAATTGGCACCTAACCGGCAAATACTTTGACCATCACCTACGCTCCCCCATCCACCACAACTGGTGGCCTAAAAAAGGTTTCCAAAAAAGCAACTGTTTGCAAATAACTTTTTTTTTTTTTTTTGTATAGTCTTTGTATTTTTTCCTGCAAAGCTTGACACTCGAGTGAAATAAAGTTACTCAACACAGCTTGTGAGAAAGAAGGATAAGACTTTACACAACCTGGGCAGCTGCCAAATTGATAGACTTAAAACTCCATCAACACAGCATACAAAGATGGAGAAGACAAAATATCCACTGAGGTAAAGCTGAGTCACAGGTTCTTTTTCTTTTCTGATTTTGGTTTGAGTTCTTTAATACAAGAGCATTTCTGTGCTCTTAATTTCCAGGTCAGCCTTCATAAAAAAAAAAAAGTACACCACAAAAAGGAAAATGGGTTTATAAATCACAATTGAAAGCCTGACAGGAAGTTCACAGGTTGATACAAGTTTTTAATTCCTTCCTATTAAGTAGGTCTCACAAATACAACATGGTCCGATGGCTTCCTTTCCATGAGTCAAAGGATGGTAATAATCTAAAAATCAAGATGTTGCAGCAATGCCTTTCGCATTACTTGCCAAGGGAATCTCCACAGGGTCAAGGAGATTAACTAAAAATCTTCACTAAAAAAACTGAACAGTCACCAAAAATCTGCTGAAACAACTGCAAGCTTAAAAGAAACCAATACAAGATGACCAAGCATCACAATTCATACAGAGATGAATACAATGAAATTGCTCAAAGGAAGCACAATGCATGAAACACGCTGGAATCTCCAAAAGAAACAACCTACCTTGCCCACAGCAGGACTGCTAGCAGCCTCCTCCGAGCCAAAGTGCACTCTGGCTCTTTCGTACGCCATGTCCATGTCTGACTTAGCACTGCTGGAGGTACCTACAAGCAACACAAAATTCTTTTAAGTACATCTATTATTCTTAGAAATGCCAAGTAGCATACGAACTCTAGCAACCGTTTTGTTGTTGTTTCTGAAGTTGAGGACTAAGTAGGAAGTGGCATCGTCATGCTCTAATTTATTTCCTACTCCTGTTTGACCTGGAAGGTCTGGTAGGAAATTTAGAGCTTCCCATCTGAGCTCACATGTACAATATGTCCCAACATTCCCACATCCATTCTTGTGCAGTGTGGTAATTAATTTGGGCTAAACAAAAGAGAGTCATTTCAGATTTGAAGACTGTCAGGAAACGCCACTTAATTGACAAATTTGTCTCATGGTTTCCAGGAAGCGATGCTTTCAAACTCTTCTCTAAACCAAAAAAGATAATGGGTACAAAAATGTTCTAAGAGCTTTCATAGAGAGAACATTATGAACATCCCCATAGTTTCTCAATGAAAAGCATTTCCCCTGTTTCCCATCATGCCTAAAAGCTACTTCAGATCTTTTCTTCAGCTTGTCCAAACTTTCAGTGGTCTTTGCATTCTCAGGGATGCATAAGGACTTCTCTTGTGGGTTTCACTTACTTCATTCATAAATTTGAAGTCACTAACAACTTCTATTCCTTACTTCCTAATTTTTAATACATATTATATTAGCTCCTTGGCTGTCTCAAATACCTTTTGGGAACTTATCTCAGATAATCAATAACAAATGTAACTGGGAAACTAATTACCCACATATCAGCCTCATGATTTACACAAAAGTTCAGCTCAGTGAAATAGTTAAGAAAGATGCAGAGAAGGCAGTTTCCTCTAACAAATAAACCTATAACTGTTTCTGTCATATTTCAATGTCCAAAAATATCTCAAAGATATACTGTTTTCAGAAAAGCAACCTCTCTCTGCCCTAGCTCAGACAAGGAGATTCCAACAGTACCAGGGATTCAGACCTCTCTGAGAATACTCCTTTCCATGTTGCCTACAAACATGAACAACTCTTTGCATGTAGGAAATGCACATGGTCACTGAGGTTATAACATTAAGTAACAGTCAACCTCCAAAAAAAAAAACCACAAAAAAAACAGTAAGTTGGCCCAAAGATTACCAACAGCAAAACTTACAAATCATACAACGAGAAAACATGCTCTTCATGCTACTGAGTTTCATACACACCAGAGATCTGTAGTGCAACTTTTAAGCCCCTAATTTAGTTATAAACAAAATGTGCTGGGATATTAGAAATAGCAGCGTGGAAGTCTATATGGGCTAATTTGACTGCCCGTCAGTTACACTGCCCAACAAAGCACAGCGTCAGCATAATTACTAAGACCCGATACATCAAGTGCATTTTAAATCTAAACACACACTTCCCACTTTAAACCTAAATAAGCAGATAACGGTCACGTAGGCATGAAGGGCATCCTCTGCTTAGCTCTGTATATTAAAAGTCAGAGAGGAGAAAGAGGAGGCATTTTAAGAGTGAAAGGATGTCTACTAGACTTCTATTCAAAGCAGAAGCCTTTATCTCAGTCACAGATACAAGCTTCCCACACAGTGATTAATTAAACCGTCTTGTTGCTCAAAAGGGAGTTAGAAAGGATACAGCAGAACAAGCTTTAACTAGAACTGTTGACTCAAAAGAGCAGAAGGCAGTGGGAAACTCAAGAGTGGAATGCGATCCTGTTTGATGAACACATGCTCACTGGTATCCCACACACTGCTGGTATGGAAGTCACTGCAAAAACAATCGCAACTGACATGTTCCTTGGCAGCAATTCAGCTGCCTCTTTCCTTCTGAGGAAACAGCTCACAACTACCTGCTTCTCCTAACACAGGTGGTCCTGTGCTCCTGCACTCATGCTGTAGGTCAGGGTTTCAGTTTTGAAGAAAGAAAAATCGGCTTCTCTTCTTGATAAAATAAAGCGTAATAAAAACAAGATAACTGCTATTTAGCCTTAAAAAGCTAAGTCAGGAACACTTATTTCCAGGAGTGATAACACTGATGAGGCTATCAGTTACAAAACATCGCACTGCTTTTAGTTCGTCTAATTGTTCTGTCCACCAGCCTAGATACTCCACATGGCCTAATTGCACCTTTGTCCACATAAAGCATCTGTGTACTTAAAAAAAAAGACTAGCACAAGCTGGCAGGATTGTATTTCACCACTTACCACCCTCACCTACATTAACTGCTACGTTTCAAGTTAGATAGCTATCCAAAGATTGAAAGAAAAATCACACCCCAGCCCCAGGAGCAAAATGATGCAAAAAATGTTTTTCTCCAAAATCATTTTTAGCATTTTTGTTAATTCTAATCAGCCAAGCAAATCAAAGAGATACTGAGATAATAGCACCTGTATGACTAATAAAAGACAGTTCTCTCTTTTCTGAATCAGTAGTCAACATAATCAATATTCCCATGGAGCCTGAATACACAGCATGGCAGTGGAATAAAATCTGAAACAGAATCTCAATCTTTTTATTACAGCCATCAAGATATTTTCAGTGCAAACTAAGCGGTGACCATAACCTCAATGCAGGGAACGGAAATCAGCTCCGTTAACTGAAGCGAATCATAATTACCCAATTAGATATTCTCTTCAGTCAGTAAAAATTAATTTTGTCTCCCTGCTAAGCTCTGTGTACCCTGACATAACTCTTATGACACACAAAAGGGGAGAGGAAGGACAAATGGACAGCACTACTGTTAAGTATGCAGGAATCCTTCCACGTGAAAGCTTCTAGGACCCCACCTTAAAAATGTTACTGGGCTGCATGGGCAGATTTCACTTTACTGTATTTGCTTAGGGGAAAAATGGCTACGTTCCAAGGCTCAAGTAAGCATTACTTAATTTACCAACGAATCATGTCTGCTGGTACATTTGCAAATGCATAGTGCAAAGCAACCTAACACATGAAAATAAAGGCCAATCTTGCACAAACCGCTTCAATATTTTCCCTTTGTTTCCCTAGTCCAGAGATGGTCTAGTAGCCAATAGCCACTAGCCAATATCCTGCTTCTCCATCCCTCTGGACGGTAACACAGAAGTTATCCAAAATAGTAACTGGGACATTGTACATGTGCATAGCAGAAATGAAGAGGAAGTGAATTGACTCACTATTGTTAAAAATTAAGCAAGATGGTAGAAAACCTACTACCCTTTCTTCTCTACTATACATACCATTAACTAGCTAGCGAGAAGCATAAGAAACCTTACAATGGGGAAAGGCTCAACACCGAGGGCTCCCCTCAGCCCGCCTCCCTATTCTCTAACCCCTCATGCACTTTTTTATCTCCTAAAACCATTTAATAGCCAACATAAGCAACACATACCCTGTAATGTATCCAAAATACCTTTATTCTGATGATTAAGCTTTATTACCTCTACATTAACAGTACCTCCATAATCACTACAGTATCTGAGCCTGACCTTACAACTCTCTCAAGATGGTTAGTCTATTATTCAGCTAACTAAAGACAGATGCCTTCCTTCTAGGACTCATCCCAGAAGTTCCAGTTTCTCTACCCTGAATATGAAGACAATCCAAATCACTTGCTCAGAGAAAGATGGCTACAGCGCAGATGACTGAAGTTCACTGTAATAACACTGCAGCATCAAAACAGCTCAGCCTCATAAATGTCTCAGAGCATTCAGTGATAAATCACCTTTATTATCCACTCCAACAACACTCTCCTAAAAGCAACAGAGTCATGTTATGTGCTCTTTGGGACAATCAGCCAAGCAAGAACCGTATGTAATCTTTTGCATGAAAGATGACAGCATATGTAGCTTACTTGGTTTCAGTTACAAGAACAAATAAAAGTCCTTCATTTGCAGGTCTCTCAGTAGCCAAATGACTGCACGTTCCCAGTTGCTAATAAAGACATCAAGAAAATGCTCTCTTGGATAGAAGCTCATTTGTTATTTCAGAAAACAGATTTTTTTAAAACTTATGTTTCAAATGAGTTAGGAAGCAGTACTACTATATGATGATTATTTAACATAACTAGATATCTTACCCTATAAGATTAGATACGTTACATATGTCCCACAGTTTTCCCAAGCACTACTTACCAGGAGTCTCTGCAGACCCCGCATAGGGAGGTGAAGAAAAGCTTCTTCTGAAAACATGCTCAGTGCTTTCTGTACCAGAAATCTTCAATGTATCTGAAGTTTAGAAACAAAAAGTTACACAAACACAAGGGACTCCCCTAATAAAGTTTCACTGAGAGCAAGAACCTCTCACTACCCCCTTTCAAACCCTTGCATACAGCCTTTAATGCATTCTAAAATACCAATATTAAACAATGTTTACACTTGCCTCCTGCTTTTAATTTTTTTCCCCTCTCCAGATTCAGAGGAAAAATTCAGCTCACACTATTTTCCTAGGCTGAGCTTCCACACTGACACTTCAGCACAAAAGCCTACTCACATCCAGAGACTCCTCTGCTATTATCTAGAGTGCAGAATTTTTGCAGCTTCTCCTATGGGGTCAACATTAGGACCCACTTTTTATTTCTCCCTCCCACTCCCGATATCTTTAACAACACAGCAGTAATCTATTAAAACTGAGGACTGTCCAAAGACTTCAAACCTGAAACTGGTAGTTGACAATCCCTAACTGTTTTGATAAAATAAAAAGTCCTTTGATGAATAGCACAACAGAAGACCGACACAAAGGATAGTTTCTACCCATTTCCAGAAACAATACCTATTTCCATTGCTTCCCCAGCTTTTTCAAACTTTTCTCCACGCTCTTCCTCTGGTGCATTAGACACTTGTCTTTTTATTGCTTTGCTTGAACTTCCTCCAGACGTTACACTTGCCACAGAGATCAGTGGGATGGCTTGGCTTTGCTGCAAAAAGCAAGGTGAAAATGCAAACATGAAACAAACACCCAGCCATTTGCTTCAACATCTTCTGAGAAACAAACATTTTACTATGGTTCTACAGGTATACTAAGGATATACTTTACCCTTTCCTACTTCAGATACCTATTTCATAGTAGCCTTAAAGCTGCATTCACGATTTCATTAGTCATACAACACAGAAAAAAATAGCTCCCTCTTACTTAAATCACCATCCCATGACCTTACAACAAAACCAATATTCCCATTAACTAGACAGAGCTTCTGAAGGCAGATTAGTAAGAACATAGCTCTAAACCAGATGAGCAGAGGAATTTATTAGATTCCCAGTCATTGCAATATTAACACTGTTAATGAGGCAAGAAGTACAAGGAATACGGCCTTGACCATTTCAGGTAAAGTGAACATTATGGGCTGAGTCCATATGCTGAAGGTGCAAACAAGATAAAAACTACACCAAATCATTTCGGTATTCCATTGTCAAAAGCTCAAGCATCATTTGAGGGAGTTTTTGTTTGTTTGTTTTCTTTCACAGATATATGATCAATCTTGTTCCAATCTCCCAAAAATACCCACTCACATACTTTAGAGCTGCTGCTTGACAATTAGCTGTCACAAGATACACTGAAAATAACGCAAGTTACATAGTTTCTGCACTAGACATGCGGTGATAGTAGATCATCAGTCTCAAAGGCAACTTCATTCTCAAGATACAGTCCAAGAAGCATCCTTGGAACTACTACAGATTGAAGTGTCTCAGTGCCATTAACACAGGCCAGAACTTACTGAAATATAATGAAGCCTGTGCAGAACCAGAAGTGACACACTTCAAACTTTAAATTTTATCCTCCTCACCCCTTCAATTCCCCAGGCATAAGCACAGGGGAAATTTTATGGGCTGGTTACAAGTACCTTACCTCTCAAGTACTGTCATGATTAAACTAAAGTGCAACATTTACTTTACAATGTTCTGAAACGAGCAAAACCTCTCAGTGCCTGATCACTGCCAGGCTGCATAACAGCAAATAAAATGTACCCCAAACTTACACAGTTGAAGAGCTCAGTAGTCAGACCAAGGTAGTTGTGCAAAGCAAGGAATGTCACTCTCTGCAGCCTTACCATGATGATCTAGAAATCAAGGGGCAATAGGAATGGATTCAGCATTCTCTCACATTCATTCTTGCATTTAAAGACAGCCATGAACCAGAGTACTTGAAGGCACTTTTTAAAGAACACAGACTGCACCTTTTAACAATGCAAGCTGAAATTCCTTTTTAGCAGTTGACAAATTGAGGCAAAGATGGATTAAAGTGGTTTACCAAAGACTTTACAGTCACTTAACAGAAAGAGGAAAAAAAAATTGTACATCCAAACACCAAATAATTTTTGTTTTTCCTGTAAACATTAATAACAAGCATGCCTTGAAATAAAAGCATTCACTGCTGTATTTCTCTCATAAAAAAAAAAAATCAGCATTCCCCATAAAGTCTGTGCTACTGCTCTACAAACAGTCTAAACTGGCATACGACATCACTGCTGCCTCACCTTCCTCTGCTCTGGCAGCTTATTCCTACTCTTACGCCATCTTCTCGTTTGTATCAGCTCTCATGGAGCAAGTTTAATTGCTATAACGATCTGTTCTCCTCAACCACCAGTATTAGGAGGTTCATGTGTATATTCATAAATCATAATGCATGCATAAATCATCTGGATACCAGAAGAGTTTACAAAAAAAAATCAGCATTGAAAGAAAATCAAAAGAACAGATCAAAATGATGGATCAGGTCACGTGTATGCATTTGACTACTGCACCCGCAGGACAGTGAGCCACTCAACAAACGCCAAACTGAAACCATTAGTACAGAGCATCTTGTCCCTGCACTAGCTTCCACTTGCAGGATCTGCAGTACTCACTTGAAGACCAAGTTCCTGCAAAGCAAGGGAAGCTGAACTTCAACTGTAATACAAAGCATAGCTCTTCCTCAGGTGTTGACATATGCTTCTGAAGTAGAAATTCACATCAGACTGAATGTCGTTAGTTTGGCAAAGCATCACCCTTCAACAAACAGCTTCTGAGGGTATGTCAGTCCTTTTTAGGAATATTCAGCTGTCCTTTCCATGCTCTAAGTCGTTCTGAAACCCTGCTGCAGCATTACTGTGATGCTCTGAAATCCATCGGGGCATTACCATGATGCAGAGACCAAGCCAGGACATTTCACCACGCCTGGAGCTTACAGAGCAGGTCAGGCTGATGTGAGGAGCTATCGCATGCAGAAAGTGATTCTATGTAAGCATACAAGAATTATTTCTTACTATACATGATTAATGCCGATACCAGTAAGTCTAGGGCTCTAAGAGTGGGAGGAATAACAAAACTAACTCAAATCTTGAGAAAAAGCTACAATGAACAGTTCCATATAGGCAAAAGGATGAGCTTGCCAAACCTTAAAATGCCTTCTTTATAACTTTGAAATGAGTGGATTTTCTGTTTTGATTTTGTCTGTGTTTTGTTTGTTTGTGTTGTCGCTGTTGGTTTTTAATTCTACTTAACAATAAAGCTTACCTGTACCACTCTAACAAGAGTTTCAGGATATTTCTGGAAGACGTCTTGAAAGGCACTCGCTGGAAGTCGCAATATAGTGGATGGAACGGCTGCTCGGGCTGAGACTGTTTTATACGGAGCAGGGTGACCCTAATAGAAAGCATCAGACACAAGTTTATTCCACTGTTAACCTGCCACGGTTCTTCCCAATTGCTTCCCAAATTTCTACTTTGATATTGTATACACTTGAAAGACATCATCTGGCCACAAATAGCCTTGAACTTATGCTCCGGGACCTAAGGCTGGTGTAATGAGGGCAGCATGGTCAGGTGAATTCACACAGGCAATTTCAGTAGCGTTAAACAGAGACAGAGGTAGGGGAAATAAGAGCTATGAGAAGGTGTATCAGGTTAAGGGGAACTGGCTAGTCTGTCAACTCCGTTACAGTTTTGTTACAGGCAAAGCCAGGCTTTAAAAGTATTTTAACTCCCAGCTATTCAAAACAGCACAGAGAAGAGGTTTTGCTGATTTTATTATCTGCAGCAAATCACTTGGTCGTCAGTACAATAACAATCCTAGACTTGCACAATCAGAAAAAAAAAACTAAAGAGTAGTTCTTATGCAGAGAACGCAGTATGACAAAAAACAGGCAGACTCCTTGTTTTCTTAAAAAAAAAAAAAAAACAGAACACCATGTACATACAATATTCCAAATGACAAAGCCAAACAGCTTCACTTTACTTCATACAAATCAGGTCTATACCATTCTGGCTTGCTAGAAGAATAGATGAAGAATTAACAAGCCAAAAAAAGATAAAACTAAGTGGTAGAATACAGATTTTTATACCATAAGACAAACCTATGTTTCAGGACTTTCCCCTTGAATCAGAACAGATATCCACAAAAATCTACTGCCAAACACTTGCATAAAAAACTCCATACAACATCCCTTGCATCTCCTCAGTAAAGGCAGAAAAGAATATCTGTCACCCATGAATTCATTTACCAATACTAGAAACATTTATCTATCCAATATTTTTAAGATAAAAGGAGTCCTTTTGTGGGATAGAGCATTAACTAAGGAAGAAATACAGTTTCTACTTCACAGTCACCTTACAGCTTCTGAAGCTTTCATTCCTCCTAAGCAGCAGGAGGCAAAATTTTCAGACGCTAGGCACACAGATACAAATGCTGATTACAAACGAAAAGATCTGCAAGTCTTCAAGGACATTAAACAGCTAAACACAATCATTGCAAAAGAATTTCTGCCTTAAACATATAGCAATGCCAAATAACATGCATTTTGTACGACTGTAACCACTCTGGAAAATAAAGCTACAGCTCTGTCTGCCTTGCTGGTCTGGAAGTCACGATGAAGCAGATTCTAAAATAAAATTTAATTAATTGGAACCAATTTCTTAATTACACTAACTTCAGCTGACCTTTTTATAAAATCTGGGGATGATATTAATAGATTTGATTTTCAAGTTCCAAAGGGATTTGAAGTTTTAAACATCTTTGAGCTATGGTGTAAAGCCTTCTCGAAGTTTTCCTGAGTTTCTTTTAATTAAGTAAAGAAATCAACAAATGACAATTCTGTGCTTTCACTGTACCCAAAATAAATGTAACATCCCTCTTTTACAGGTCAGTTTAAAGCTCAGCTTTAAACAAAGTCATCCTTCGGTATTCTCATTATAGACAAAAGATATATATATATGTATATATATACACATTCTGTTTTTAAATATAGATCACTATGCTTTCCATCAACTGCATTTTCTACCAAGCTCTACATGAAATACACAAAGAAAAACTAAAGATGCCTATTAAGTCTTTAGTTGCTGGACAAAGGATAAGCATTAAGTTTAATAGTGTTCCGTAACAGTTACTCAAAAGGGCAAAATAAGCACTGTTATATCACATTTATATAGTCTACACTCTACCTAGAAAAGGCTTCCCCCTGAACAGTGCTTGTTGGAGGATAGAGCAGTGCTGACAGTCTCTGAGAAAACCAGTTTAAGGATAATAACGGATAATGATGCAGCAGCCTTTTTCTCCAAAGAACAGCCCACCCCTCCAGTTTTTCAGCATATAATTTTTCCTTTTCGAAATCCCTGCGTGAGAGCAGCCTGCCTTTGAAAGAGTCAACCACCATGTCTAACAGGGTTGGAACATGCTAAAAGCTGTCAGAGGAGTGGAAAGAGGAAATGTTCCTATAATTGTCAGTTCTTTCAAATGTAATGTAATCAGCTGCACGGAGAATATCACATTTAAGTTACGCAATTTTACAATGACACACTGAGGCCACAAGGAACACAAGTTATAATCAGTAGTAAACTAGGGGTTTTTTGAGAGAACTTTTTGTTCTTGAAGCAGATAACTATTTACGTCTGTCTTGTTCTAAGACCTGCAGAGTAATTAAATATTGTAGGTGACAAATGTCACAGCTAAAGTAGTAGTTGAATCCAGATGACAGCAAAGGGCCAAAATAAATCTCCTAGTAGAGACACAGGTGCCTTACATTCTCCAACTTGGAGCAATAGCTCCTTTTTGCACCCAAAACTATGGCACGTTCTCCCTATTCCCATTGCTTAGATTTCAGAAGAGCCAGTTTAGTCCAGAGGAAGATGTTACCCAACGTTCTTGCAACAATCGATTGCTTCTTATGACCCATAGAATCACAGAATCGTCTAGGCTGGAAGAGACCTCCAAGATCACCCAGTCCAACCTCTGATCTAACACTAATCAGTCCTCCACTAAACCATATCACTAAGCTCTACATCTAAACGTCTTTTAAAGACCTCCAGGGATGGCGACCCAACCACTTCCCTGGGCAGCCCATTCCAATGCCTAACAACCCTTTCAGTAAAGAAGTTCTTCCTAATATCCAACCTAAACCTCCCCTGGCGCAACTTTTGCCCATCTTATCTCCTGCCGCTTAAATGAACTTGAGCTCTGCAGGCTCCCCTTTTTATCCAGGTGACTTTTTTCCCCAGCTTCTTCTACTCCGGTGGGTGAGGATGAGGTACCGGTGGGTGAGGATGAGGTAGGAAGCCTACCCAGGAGGATGCCTGAGGTGAGGAAGTCGACTCCACGCCTCAGGACTGCCTCCACCAAGAAAGAAAGAAGGGTGATTGTTGTGGGCGACTCCCTCCTCAGGGGAACGGAGGGCCCTATTTGTCGGCCTGACCCCACACGTAGGGAAGTCTGCTGCCTCCCTGGGGCCAGGGTCAGAGACATTACCAGGAAGCTTCCAAACCTGGTTCGCCCCTCTGACTATTACCCGCTTTTGATAGTCCAGGCTGGCAGTGACGATGTTGAAAAGAGAAGCCTCAAGGCTATCAAACAGGACTATAGGGGGCTGGGACGATTGGTGGAGGGAGCGGGAGTGCAGGTGGTGTTTTCGTCTATCCCTACAGGGGAAGAGAGAGGCACGGAGAGGACACGGAAAGCTCATGTGGTTAATAGGTGGCTCAGAGGCTGGTGCCAGCATAGAAATTTTGGGTTTTTTCACCATGGGGAGCTTTATTCGGCACCCGGCCTGATGGCCCCAGACGGGTCCCTATCTCCAAAGGGAACACGGATCCTAGGCCAGGAGCTGGCGGGACTCATAGAGAGCGCTTTAAACGAGGTAAGAAGGGGGACGGGGCTCAAACAAGGCTTGTTGGAGCTGTGCCGGGGGAAACAATGGCTAGGCCGGGGAAGAAGGCGATGGCCCAGCTGAAGTGCATCTACACTAATGCACGCAGCATGGGTAACAAACAGGAGGAGCTGGAGGAGCTGCATCATGCAGCAGGCAGGCTACGACTTGGTTGCCATCACGGAGACGTGGTGGGACCGCTCCCACGACTGGAGTGCTGTAATGCCTGGCTATCGGCTCTTCAGGAGGGACAGGCAGCACAGAGGGGGTGGTGGCGTGGCTCTCTACATTAGAGAATCTTTCGATGTTGTGGAACTCCAGGCTGGGAATGATAAGGTTGAATCCCTGTGGGTTAGGATCCGCGGGAAGGCTGGCAAGGCTAGCATCCTGGTCGGGGTCTGTTATAGACCGCCGAACCAGGATGAGGAGACGGATGAGGAGTTTTATAGGCAACTGACAGAAGTTGCAAAATCGTCGGCGCTTGTCCTCGTGGGGGACTTCAACTTCCCGGACATATCCTGGAAACACAACACGGCACAGAGAAAGCAGTCTAGGAGGTTTCTGGAGAGCGTGGGAGATAGCTTCCTGATGCAGCTGGTCAGTGAACCTACCAGGGGTGGTGCCCCGCTAGACCTTCTCTTCACAAACAGAGAAGGACTGGTGGGAGATGTGGTGGTCGGAAACTGTCTTGGGCAGAGTGACCACGAAATGGTAGAGTTCTCTATTCTTGGCGAGGCCAGGAAGGGGACCAGCAAAACTGCTGTATTGGACTTCCGGAGGGCTGACTTTGAGCTGCTCAGGACGCTGGTTGGCCGAGTCCCTTGGGAGGCGGTTCTGAAGGGCAGAGGAGTCCAGGAAGGCTGGGCGCTCCTCAAGAAGGAAATCGTGATGGCACAGGAGCGGTCCGTCCCCACGTGCCCAAAGACGAGCCGGCGTGGAAGAAGACCGGCCTGGCTCAACAGAGAGTTGCGGCTTGTGCTTACCAGAAAAAAGAGGGTTTATAATCTTTGGAAAAAAGGGCGGGCCACTGAGGAGGACTACAAGGATGTAGCGAGGCTGTGCAGGGAGAAAATTAGAAAGGCCAAAGCTCATCTGGAGCTCAACCTGGCTACTGCCGTTAAAGACAACAAAAAATCCTTTTACAAATATATCAACGCGAAACGGAGGACTAAGGAGAATCTCCATCCTTTACTGGATGCGAGGGGGAACCTAGTTACTAAGGATGAGGAAAAGGCTGAGGTGCTTAATGCCGCCTTTGCCTCAGTCTTTAGCGGCAATACCGGTTGTTCTCTGGATACCCAGTGCCTTGAGCTGGTGGAAGGGGATGGGGAGCAGGATGTGGCCTTCGCTATCCATGAGGAAATGGTTGGCGACCTGCTACGGAGCTTGGATGTGCGCAAGTCGATGGAGCCGGATGGGATGCACCCGAGGGTACTGAAAGAACTGGCGGAAGAGCTGGCCGAGCCGCTTTCCATCATTTATCGGCAGTCCTGGCTATCGGGGGAGGTCCCAGTTGACTGGCGGCTAGCCAATGTGACGCCCATCTACAAGAAGGGCCGCAGGGCAGACCCCGGGAACTATAGGCCTGTCAGTTTGACCTCAGTGCCAGGAAAGCTCATGGAGCAGATTATCTTGAGGGTCATCACACGGCACTTGCAGGGCAAGCAGGCGATCTTCTGTATAAGAAGCAGTGCGGCCAGCAGGTCGAGGGAAGTGATTGTGCCCCTGTACTCGGCTCTGGTGAGGCCGCACCTTGAGTACTGTGTTCAGTTTTGGGCCCCTCGCTACAGGAAGGACATGGACGTGCTCGAGCGAGTCCAGAGAAGGGCGACCAAGCTGGTGAGGGGTCTGGAGAACAAGTCTTACGAGGAGCGGCTGAGGGAGCTGGGCTTGTTCAGCCTGGAGAAGAGGAGGCTCAGGGGAGACCTCATCGCTCTCTACAGTTACCTTAAAGGAGGCTGTAGAGAGGTGGGGGTTGGTCTGTTCTCCCACGTGCCTGGTGACAGGACGAGGGGGAATGGGCGAAAGTTGTGCCAGGGGAGTTTTAGGTTGGATGTTAGGAAGTACTTCTTTACCGAGAGGGTCATTAGGCATTGGAACGGGCTGCCCAGGGAGGTGGTGGAGTCACCATCCCTGGAGGTCTTTAAAAGATGTTTAGATGTAGAGCTTAGCGATATGGTTTAGTGGAGTACTTAGTGTTAGGTCGAAGGTTGGACTAGATGATCTTGAGGTCTCTTCCAACCTAGAAATCTGTGATACTGTGTGTGATACTCCTCAGCCTTTCATTTTTTGCCCCTCAGTCACTCACTGGCAATTGATCAAGACTATTTCTTTTTTTCCAGCTATGCCACCTGCTCACAGTTTACCAAATGCCATCTTCACATGGAAGACAAAAGAATAGCAAAACCCGTAGTGCCAGCAGCCATCCTCAAACACAGCCTTTGTTTGTCCCATTCAGCTCAGAAAAAACTCATCATTCAGGAAATAGAAAATGGGGAAAAAAAGGACAGGTGTAGGGTGAGCACTCAGCAACAACTTCCAAAAACACTTGCGTGGACGTCAATGTCCAGTTCAGAGACTTCTTTAATATTTAAGGCCATATCAACTCAGAGTCAGATGATTAAACTACAACACTGAACTGTTCCAAAATCTCATGCTGGCATCTACCTGGATTCAAATTCTCCAGTTTCACCTCTGAGTTTTGAGAAAGCAACATGTATCTGTTCTCAGAATAACTGAAACGTAGAACAAGTCTTTTAATTCAGAGATGGTATTTCTATTTAGTAGATCTAAGGAAACTTTAAAAATTAGACAATTAAATAGGAAAATTACCTCTTACATGCCCTACCTTTGGGTCCTACAACAAATGGCAGCACTTCCAACAACCACCTCAACTTTTTTGCGCATCTCTCAACCAAGTACGAGACAAGCCTGATGTCATATGTCACAAAACCAGACAAAGAAATCACCAATCCAGCTCAAACAATTCAAAGTCTCTCTGAAAGCATTTTTTCTTCAATTCAGGTCCACCTGTTTGGTGGTACAGTAAAACTTCGTTAAGGGTATGGTATCTGCAGGAAGTTCTAAGACTCATCCAATACCTCCAAACGCCACAGAGAAACCTCCTCTATTTTGATCAATAGTACTTTCCCGCTCCTTGCCCATTTTCATGCTACTCCTATACCCAAGTGAATAAGAAGCATAACGAGAAGGAAAAACAAAAATAAATCAGTTCACAAAGCAGAGAAACAAGAAAGAAAAGAGGGAGTAGCACAAAATAAATTAGAACAAGTTACTTTAGAAAGGAAGTGTGCAAGGTTCTTGGTTTTATACTCTTCTGCACACTAACAGCGCCTTTTAATCAGACTTTCAATAATTCTTCTATTCTGATTCACTACTGGTGTAACTAATAAGAATGAAGAAAAAACGATAGAATGAAAATAAAAAGAGAAATGAATGACAACCATCCTGATAAAAAAGTGCAACAGAAAATCAACATTGAAGAGAACATTAAATTCTTTTTGTATAAGAATACAGGAAAAGAGTATGATTAGTATTCAGGTTCTCCATGGTGGTCCTGCTCTTTAGGATACTGTCCTTAAGACAATTTACTGTTGGAAGCATCAATGGCAAAGATACCTCTGAATCTGCTATTAGTATGGATTTGACAGCAAGAAGCAGACGTGCACAGTCCAAATTATTTACTTGTCATTGCTTCCTACAGAAGAAAGCATGTCCTAGCTTAAAAATTGTTATTACTTTCAATAGGTTTAATGGAAATTTTTATTTATACATACACACATAAATATGGAGTATCTGCTTTCATCTAGAAGTGGCAAAGAACACTACAGAATCATTAAAACTCACATGTATGATAAGGATACTATTTAATGAAAGGAAACAGACAAATATAAGAGAATCGATGTCAACTATGAACAACTTATTGATTAGATTTTCATCTTAATCTCAGCTATCAACACCCTCCAAGTAAGCACTCAAGTGCTTGCATGTTATTGAAGATGATGAATCCACCACCTTCAGTTTAGGCATTCCTAAATAAGATATGCCGGGACAGTTTCAGAAAACCCATCTCTGTAATTCCACCTGAAACAAAATCCACACTGCTAATTTGTGCAACCAGCTAGCACTTAGCTCATCCTATCGCTTGCTACAGAGCACAACCTTCAGATGGCCACTAGCAACACCAACATATTAGGAAAAAATTAAATCCATCAAGTGGTTTCACAGTATAATTACAATAATAACAACCGTCAGATTATTTTCATTGGACTAAATAAAAATAAATTTGTTAAGTAATAAGTCAAACCATATAAAATCCAGGAATTCTGGGCCCTAACCTGGTCCTTCTCCTGACTTCTTTGTGACCTTGAGCAAATCAAAAACTATACCTCGGTTTTTCCAGACATAAATGAAAGATTCAAACCCTGATGTTTAGCAGAAAAGTTGCTGAGAAATAGCCAGTGTTACACTGTTAAGCATACATTTTTCACAACCAGTTTACAGCTGTAAAGGAGAAAAAGGACTGGTTAAAGAAACTTTAGCCACTGCAATTCTTTCCTAGTAATGTTGAAAGTTTACTTCTCCCCCCACACCAGGCTCAGTGACATAAGACAGCACTGCAGGAAACCTGCACATTCAAGAACTTACCGTGATAACATCTAGAATGCTGAGAAGGCTGTGGACACTGTCTCCTGCCAGCACCTCCTTAACAACCACTTCTGTTCCATCCTGCAAGTGTAGGATAGAAGATTACTATAGGCTCACAGATGTGTATATATGGCATATACAGAGTGTTTTAGAAAGCTTAACTTGCTGTCATTCTCCCAGATAGTCTGAACAGCCCTAACAGAAATGGTCCCCCATTAGAACTTGGATGCTAGTCTTTGCTCTGATGGAAGTGTGCTAATTCACATCACCCAGATTGTAAACCACCATTCTAACAGACAGCAGGAAAACCACAAGACATTTAAAGACACTCCAGTGCAGTTCAGGAAGTGATAAATTAAAGGAAACTACAAGCCTCTTTTGTCTAGGGGTAGATGTCACCCACTTGTCTTTGCTATGTAACGAAGAAAAACAAAAAAGCTTTCTTCACTCTGGAACCGAATTAGCTCCCTTTATTAAAGGATTACATATCAATAAGCAGTAAAACAGAAAAAAGGGAAAAGCTGTAGTGGGTTTATGTGGCAAGGTTTTGGTAGCGGGAGGCAGGGCATAGGGCTGGATTCTGCGAGAAGAATCCAGAAGCATCCAGACGCTGCCCCATGTCAGGTAAGGGCCCCACTGCTGGTCATAGCCCAGCCAACAAGCAACATTGTATGCACCTCTGTGAGGCAGATTTTAGAAAGGGGGAAAAAAACTGCTGGGGAACAGCAGCTGGGAGAGAGAGGAGTGAGCACCAGCCCTGCAGCCCCCAGGTTCAGTGCAGCAGGAGGCAGGAGGTGCTCCAGGCTCACAGCAGCAGTTCCCCTGCGGCCTGGGGAGAGGCCCCTGGTGGAGCAGGCTGTCCCCCTGCAGCCCACGGGTCCCACACGGAGCAGATCTCCACGCTGCAGCCCGTGGAGGAGCCCCTGGTGGAGCAGGTGGATGTGGCCTGGAGGAGGCTGTGGCCCATGGAGAGCCCCCGCAGGAGCAGGCCCCGGGCCGGAGCTGCAGCCCGTGGAGAGGAGCCCACGCAGGAGCAGGGGTCTGGGGGGAGCTGCCGCCTGTGGGGGACCCAGGTTGGAGCAGTTTGCTCCTGGGGGATGGATGGACCCTGTGGTACGGACCCATATGGGAGCAGTTCTTGAAGAGCTGCTGCCTGTGGGAAGCCCACGCAGGATCAGGTCAGCAAGGACGGCATCCCGTGGGAGGGACCCCACATAGAGCAGGGGCAGAGAGTGACCAAGAAGGAGCAGCAGAGAAGAAGCGCTATAGACTGACCACACACCATTTTCCCCCCTCCCCTGTGCCACTCAGGAGACGGAAAAAGCGTTTTTGGTTTCTTTCCTTTGTTTCTCACTTCTCTAGCTTGTTAGTAATAGTCAATAAATCTTACTGTCTCCCTACTCTGAGTCTGTTTTGCCCGTCACGATAATTGTTGAGGGATCTCCCCATCCTTATCTCAACCCTTGAGCCCTTTGCATCGTATTTTCTCCCCCTCCCCTTTGAGGAGGGGAATGAGAGAGCAGCTGTGGTTGAGCTCGACTGCCCACCCGAGTAAAACCACCACAAAAGTATATATAGAAATCAGAAAATTTTAGATCATTAGAAACCCTAGCAAATGCATTTTCAGCCACCAAAACTGAATTAAACTTGAAAAGTTCAGTCAAGAATAATAATAAACAAAAAAGTAATCCAGATTGGCAGAATGGATTGCAATGGATCGCACAATGTTTTAAGACTCACCCACAATACAAGCTATCATTTCTTTTCCTTGTCTACCCAAAAGTGAATCTGGATCTGCCATCTTCCAGGCAAGCCCCTTAACTAGCAGGCTAAAGTATTCTGGAGCACAGCATCACTTGGTCTCTTCTACTGACACTGTCCTATTCTGTACCCCTAATTTATATAACCATCATCCAAAATGAGGATGTTTCCAACAGTATGCAAAGCCAGTCTTGCACCCCAATCTCCCGCAGTAACTATGTGACCAGAGTATGTGAGGTTATTTCAGAATGCCCCATAACTGCTGCATTTAGCTCGCTCTTCTAACACGTGGTGGACCACAGCTCAAAACCTTCACCTTGAAATATCATGGCCCTGATGGGTTGGAAGCAGTCTTTACTAAAATCAGTATGATTCAAACATAAGTTTAATCAATGCTTAATAATTCATGCCAACACACACGCTATACCAAGAGATTTATCTCAAGAACCATGACTTAGTTTATTCTTACGTTTTCTTGAATGCAAACTTCCAACTTTCCATCTTGCACAACATAGATGCTGTTATCAAGCTGCCCAGGACGGAAGATGTATTCACCTTCGTGCAACTGCACAAAAAACATGTGCTTGCACAGTTCCAGGAAAAGAGGCTTCTCAAAGTGACCAAGGACCCTGCAGGAAAGAAAATGAAATATTAGCTTTTTCCCCCCTTCTATGCAAAGGGAAACCTAAAGCTGTCACCACCCTTGGAAAATCCTTCCTAAATCACCAAAGCCCTCACAAAAGACCTTAGAGGAAGTTGTAGCACAGCAGGACAATGGTCTGGCATTTCCTAGTGCAGAAGTCACCAAGACAGAAATGCAGGAGTACTGTAAAATGCTGAAAAGTGTAAATACTGGAGTTCGTTTTTGAACATCACACCAAACAATGCCAACAGGCTCAAAAGGAAGTAGACCTAGTCTTCGTCAAGCAAATGCTAACATGGCTTTTCAAGGGGAAGAAATATAAAAACCCACAACAGATTTACAAAGGGTAGCTTTTGTCATACAATGTGTAACTTTCCCTTGTAGTACAGCTACCCCAATGTAACCAGAACACATGAGAAATACTGAAGGAAAAAAAAAATCCCATCATCGTATCCTTGTAAATTTGTACTACCTCCTGCAGGCAACGTGCAACTGGACTCCTGTGACACTGAAACTAGTTAGTCACCACCAGGCAGACGGAAATCTCCACCTTAAACCTAAGCATTCTGTGCACAGCACCAGAAGGGCCTTCCATATAGCTCCATTAGCTCACACTTAACACGATCAATCAATCTAATTCTTCTGCAACATCAATTAGTCATAGGACGTCAGAATTCCACAGGAGAAAGCTTAGATGACTTAAATAGTACTTTTACTACAGTATCAAAGTAATTTTATTAGAGTACCAAAACATCTATTATGTATGACCTTCGGGACTAAATTAGATTGTAATAGGGAAAAAATTAACATATACAAACAAAACCAAAGTTCCAGATCTGAAACTCTTCCTTTTTGCTTTGGCAGCAATATCAACACTTAACTGAATTGGCACAATGACCTTCCTATCACCCCTTCAGAGGGCTGGGGGGATTAAGTTGGCTTTGATTTTATTTGTAACCTTTTTAGCTAGACAAGTAAAAAATCCCGCAGTTTAGCAAGTTGTCAATATGGCAGCCAATTAGTATTTACTAATTATGACAAAGTTTGCACAAAAAATGGTCAGATACGGTCCAAAGGGAATTTTAAAAATGCAAACAGAAATCTGTTCATATTAGAAAAATCTTACTATCTCCAAATTTAGGCACTAAACTGTCTCCCCCATCCCACTCTGTTTTCTTTTTAATGCACTCCAATATTTTCTTAGTTTCTAGAAATTTGGAAACTACTTAACTTTTTCATCATGCTCAGGTGAAGTTTCTTTCAACTGTTTAAATACTCTGACCACACAGAGATAAATTTTAAGGCTTTAAATGAGGCAGCAAGAATATTTATATCACTTGAATATCTGTTAAAAGCAAAATAATCTTTCCATTTAACGTTACCTAACGTTTTTAAGCATGTATAGGACTTCCGATGGCAAATGGGAATTCTTTACATCAAATTCTGTCAGATCTGCCTCTAGCAGAGAGGGAGGTGGTTCCTTGGGCTGCAGAGTTGGACACTCTTTCTTGATACGCAGAATCCTACAAATCAAAACACCAGAAGGTCAGGGTGGCATCTCATCTGTCTTAGCAGCCAGCTGTACACGGGCACCATAGGCTGAGTGCAATACCAAAAGCACACTATACCAAGTGACACGTTATCAAACAGATAAAACAGCAGTGTTCCACTCTCCGACTGCTCCCTTCCTGCCTTCTTCAGCAAAGCTGCAGACAATGCTGCAGGCACACCCACTCCATTTCAACAAACTTCCCAGCAGAATGCAAGGCCAATGCCCAGCTGGGAGACCAAAGGATTGTGAAAAACAACAGCAATGGAAAAACACTGTGCTAGGGATTGGTTCCACACCCCCCACACACAAACAAAACAAAACACCGCCACCACACGCAACACAACAAACACACAACAGCACCCATCGCATGAATTCTCCCCTTCCCAAGAGCCCAAGTACCTTTTTGCCAAATTTAAAACTTTTGCCCGTTTCCGCATCCTTTGGCGAGGCACAGTGTTCCCAACCAGAGAGTTTGGAAGGGTTGTAACCTAGGAGGAAGTAACAAAACCAGAAACATTTACTAAAAAACATAACCTTAGCTCCAACCCTGCAAAAGATCCGACTTACCTACCAGGTCATTAGAACATGGGTAGAGTGAGGCAATAATATAAGGCTTTGAGGACTGGAATAACACTTACTTCAGGATCACTTTCTTTCTAGACATAAAGCAAAGTATATTTTGATCTTGAAAAGCAACCACTACAGTGGTAATGGATGGCAGTGAAGAAAAAGAAACCCTTAGCTACACAATTCTCACTTAGGAACACCCAACGTCAGGCTGAGAAGTAACATTTGAAGTTCCAGTATTCCTCTGGCAGTCTGATGTTAACACACCAGGGCCTGACTCATTTTTCAACTGGTGACAAACAGCACCACAGACATGCAGCCGGTCTTTTGTTCCTTTTCACAGTAACTAAGTGCCACCTTCTGGAGAATTGCAACAACTGCAAGACCAAGAAAATAACCTCATGAATAACCAAAGTATTACTACTTTCCTCACCAAAAAAAAAAAAGTAATAAAAAAATCTTCAATTAGTTTGGAGACTTTTTTCCTTTTTCTTTCTTTTTTTTTTTTTAAGAGTAAAAGCGTGGCATTTTACCAAAAATGCATGAAGTATTTCACTCCAAACAGCAGTTTGCAATATTCTATATATCTCATTCGGGAGCAAAAGCAAAAGGCAAGGTCTAAACCCCTCCAACCCCCACCAAAACAAAAATGATTTTACCATGTGAAATTCTAGGCAGCTTTATATAAACGTGTCAGACAATATGAAGATTATGAAGTTACAAATTTCAGAAGCACAGTCCAAGAACAATGCTCAGTTTTAAAAACAGCAGTGTCTGTCATCAAGCCCAAACATCTGAATTCATCTGAGCAAAGCGCATGAGGCGGAGGGCTGCGGCAGCCCACAAGAGGACGCGTTCCCCCACAAGCGGTGTCTGACAAAGCAAGGTTATTTATCCGCACCTTATTTCTCTACGCATTGTTAAGCAGTGTCTGTGTGAGCACACAGCTGGACTCGAGCAGGCTGTCCCACAGGCAGCGAGGACGCCTGTAGCCCCACTCTGCCGGTGGTCCTGAAGGGGCCGCTCCAGCCCCCTCCTGCCACGCAGGTCCCACGGGCCGGGGACCCCCCCAGACCCGCACCCTGGATCTGACTCTGCAGGACGGTGGGCAGGGAGCACACATCGCAGGCAGGAGTAAGTTGCCTTTTTCTTCCACCAGCCATTTGTATCTGACTACAAGCAGACAATAACCGTTTGCTACTCTGAGAAGAGTTCAGAGTCCCCATCTGTCCTGGTTCCAGTTAGGACAGAGTTAATTTTCCTCATAGTAGCTGGTAGGGTGCTATGTTTTGGATTAGGATGAGAAGAGCGCTGATAACATGCTGATGTTTTAATTGTTGCAGAGCAGTGTTTACACCAGGCCAAGGACTTTTTGGCTTCTCGCTCTGTCCTACCAGCGGGCAGGCTGGGGGTGCAGCAGGAGCTGGGAGGGGACAGACCCAGGACAGCTGACCCAAACTGGCCAAAGGGGTATTCCATACCATCTGATGTCATGCTAAACAATATATAGGGGTGGCTGGCCGGGGTGGGGGGCCGGCTGCTCGGGGATAGGCTGGGCATCGGTCAGCGGGTGGTGAGCGATTGCATTGTGCATCACTTGTTTCTTACACATTATTATTATTAATACTATTATCATTATCACTATTATTATTATTGTTATTATTATATTCCTGTCTTAATAAACTGTCTTTATCTCAACTCACAGGCTTCACTTTCCCGTTTCTCTCCCCCATCCCAGAGAGGGAGGGGGGAGGGTGAGCGAACGGCTGTGTGGTGTTTAGCTGCCAGCCAGGTTAAACCACAACACCATCTGAGTAAGATGCAGCTTTCCAAAGTCGGGCTCTCTCAATAACATTGTATGTACTAAAACTCCAAGAAGTTGCTACATAGACTTTGGCACAGATAGCATTGAGCAAGGAAGTCACCTCGACACCCAGGTCCTATCGCGTTTGGTTTTCTTACAAGCTTGCACATCTCTGCACTGACATAGCCATTCATTCCTCCTCTGGAAAGATTAGTTCTTTTGGCCATGGTGGTACTGTCGATCGGGGGAAAAAAGAATCTCATGTTCAGCACACACTAAACAGCTTCAAGGGAAGCAAGGCAGGAACATTAACCTCCTCAGTTAACTGAAAACCAGACCATCAGTGGTGAAAACCTAGGATGCCTACCAAGGCTAGCCTAGTTAGTCACAGGAAATGTCTGTTCAAACCTTCTTGTTACAAGTGAAAAAGACAAAGTGAAACTGTAAAGACAAAAAAAAAAAAAAAAGAGAGAACTAAGTATCAGAAAGGCAGCCATAGACTTTAAGGATTTAACCAATTGATCAGCCAGAGTCAAACCAGATCCCACGCGGGAACTGACTTCTGACTGATAGAAAATTCAAGGAGACATTTTAGAATAATAGGGCACAAAGAACATCAGGACAGGAAACCTAGGGCACACGTAACATTCCTTGCTGCAATCTAAGGCAAAGTTCAATCACTGGATAAAGCCCTCTGGAGTAGTCTGTAATTATAGTTTGAAAGTCTTATTTGCAATTCAAGAAAACAAGGGCTCATACATTGAAGTGGTTAGCGCTCTTCATAGGTAGACTGCAGAAAGATAAATCTAAGTACATGCTCCCCAAATAGACTGGCCGTCTCCTAACATGGGAAAGACAGTGTCAGCTTTGAACATAAGGACCGCACTAGAAGTTGTTATCTGAAAAGGACAATCCTGAATATAGACACTGAATATCTTGAATATAATTCTAAATATAGAAAAAGATAGGTAGATTATTATAGATAATCAACCATCAATTCCATAGAGGAGTATTCTTTGATTCACCACTATCCTTGATGTCTGAAAATATTCCTGAAGGAGGTAAGGTTTAATCAGAAAGAGAAGCCTGTGCTGTTCCGTTCGCAATTCTGGCAAAATTCCAGGAATTCTGACACATCCCCAAAATTTCAGGGAAGTTTAATAGGTCAAAGATCCTGAGCCAGACTAAGCAAGTGAAATATTTCAAAATTTACCAGACCTCCTAAACTGGATTTTAATCTTTACGTCCCTCCAACCGTGCCAAACGTTCTTACCTTTCTCATGATCTTCCGCCCATAGAACATCACTTTGTCTCGCTTGCGAAATCTGTATTGAGGCACGTGTGGTTGAAGTTGTTCTAAAACAGAGAAGTTTCCCATCAGAAACCATGTGCAGCTTTACGTTACAGGCAGAAAGAAGACTAAGCACGAGTTGTCAGCTTTGTTACTTCCATAATAGCCACAGTTCCTGTCTGCTAAGAAGCAAACTATTGTGGCCAGCACTTCGAATTCAAACCAGCACAAGACACCTCACGATTCAGCTCCGGTTAGCCAAGCCAGCCTAGGGATGAGCTAGCTTAAGGCTCCACCTAATCACTGGGGGAGATAAAAAGGCTCTCTAAACAGGTAGAGAGATCAGGGGACTTTAATATCACAAAAGGAAACCTCTAGTTCACTTGTCTCATTATTTTAACAGTGAAATCACAGCAGGCTTGAAATTATTTGTAAGCCAAGTGACATTAAGGCTACCATACACTAGAGAAACAGAAGTCTCCAGTGTCTTGCACAAGACAGTTATGAATTTGACATTCAGAGCTGGGTAAGTGTATCAACACAAGTTCTTTATCCTGTTAAAGCTTTTTTTCTGCAGAAGCCACTACCTTCACAGCAAGCAGTTATTGCAAATTGACCCAGAATTTACCACATAATGCTACAAAAATACTGAAGGTTACTGAGGAAAAAATACTGCGAAAACTGTTTTTCAACATTGTTGTTGAGTACTTACTAGACTGTTTCACTCTTCTGTAGATGACGATCACAACAATCCCTATCAGGAGCAAAGCAACTGCAGCTCCGATTGCAATTCCAGTCAGCTGTGGGAAGAAGTTACAGGGGAAACAAATTAATGACTTTTGTAGTTGAAAGTTATTTTATGTTTTGGAGAACACTTAGCTAGTAAGTGGCCTGAATATCAAGCACATTCATAAATATTTCAGTTTTAACTAAAACATCACATGTGCAAGAAGTTTAAATTTAAGTTATATCAGTGCTTCATAAGCTTATATGCAAAGTATTCAGCATTCTTCCCCCAAAGATCTATGAGCTGATGAGCTAAATATACATGGGATGAAATAAGAGGAATTAATTCCTGCCTCATGCACAGCAACAATAAGGAAACAAAAACTCCTCTCAGTCTACTCAGACTGCAACTTCGACAAAGCAGAGTTATTGGAGCTTACAAGCAAGTGCACACTATTTATGCACACACAATCTTTCATCCAGTTGATTAAAGCTGTACATTACCATAGTAGTCTGTATTCTGTCTTCTACGAATTGAAGAATTCGCGTTCCACCTGCTGGTAACACAGCCTAGCACCAAAAGGAAAGTGAAATTAGTTTCCCACAACAGGCAAAAAGCCTCCATAAAAACATCTCAGTGTCTGCTCTGCCATACACAGTACAACTTGATTATATTTTCTAATGTCTTTCTTTCAACCATCATCCACTTTGAAACACAACACATTCAGTGGGGAGGGGCCAGTACTGGAGTTCTATATTGGTGTCAGTTCTAACCATGCTAAAACAGGGTCAAACAGTGAGGTGATAGCTTTTTTTTTTTTTTTTTGATGACTATGTTACTCAGAGCAATACGGACAAGAGTGGAACTTTACGTTTTTATGAGACTAAGAAAATAAGCAATCATGTGGCAGATGAAATTCAGCTTAAACCAGGAAGATATGCACGTGGGTAAAAGCTCTAACTCAGGTATACAGTCCTGGAACCTATCCTGACTGTTGTTATTCTGGGGAAAAAATGTGGAAGTTATAAAAGCTGTAAGTTTTACAGCTCAGAACTTACCTGAGCGGAGGTAAAAAGCAAACCAAACATTAGGAACAAGTAGGAAACTAAAAAGAGTATAAGAACACACCAGCCAGCAAGTCTTAAGTCTGACTCAAACCTTTCAAGTACTTGAACCTTATTTTTTGGTGCCAATTTTTGCCCTCAGTTCCAGATTTGGATGATGTCTTAATTTAGCTTTGCAACCAAAAGTAAACTGCAAGTGCACGCTGAGAGTCACCAAACCACGAGAGTCTCCCTCATCAAAGTTCATTCCGGGTTTGCAGTGCCTGACCAGCCGATGCTTGCAGATGAGATTTTATCTTCTGAGACTGCTTTAACGCAGCGTACCAACAACGTTCCCAACATCCTCGAACTACCGCTGTTATCAGTGGGATGGCAGTGAAAGGTCACAATAAAAAAAAAAATGTTGAAAAGCTGTTAGCCACCAATACAGAGTGGCACAGCCCAGTGAGTTCGCAATATTAGTCATTGTGGTCACCTAGCTTGTTTCTCCTTGACAGCGTCAGGGTTACGCACTGTTCTGCTACTATCCAGGCCTGTACGAGCTCAAATAACACGGAAAACAGGAGTTGCCAACTGACAGTCACATTGCTGCTACGTGAGAAGAAACAAAGTCACGACAAACCAAAACACGCACACGCAGAGCCCTCCCATCACAGTACAGAAAGTCAGCACGGGAAAGAAAAAATCCAGACCTCCAGGAGAAACTGAGAGGCTCGTATATGGTTTATTACCAACAGCAGCGTGAACAACATTCCCCCCACAGCATGGGGAGACTTTCAAGCACTAGTGAACCTTTGGGAACAGCACGGAAAGCCAACAAGCAGGATGTGACCTCACAGGCACCCGAGCCATGTAAGCAGTTCTTCATAAGAAGACAGCCCCTGGGACAGCTGTGAAATTGTTAAATCCCCAGCCCTGCACAGCCACAACATCCCACGGCTGCAGGACGCAGCCTCCACTACCAGCACCTGTGTTCAAGGACCTCACGTAGTCCTCAGAAGCCTTCAGACAACCCTCGGACACAAAACTTGTTTTGAACATCCCTGAGAAGACCGGCACTTCACTAGAAAATAAAGCGGCGATAGGCTACGAGTGTGCGTTGACGTGAAAATAATTTGTCTGCTTTTTCCCCGAGGTTTAATTCTCGTTTTCGTAATGAAAACTTCATGGTAGATAAAAATACAGAGCTACGTAAGTAACACTCACGCCCATCCAGAGTACCGAGCACAGAGCAAGCAGCTCCAGCGAGAACTTAGGAACTTTGCATTGCAATCAAAGGTAAGCAGGGAGGGAGCCGTGCCCCGCACAGGGAGGGGTGCAAAGCCTCCGCCGGCGCAGAAAGCAGGACCTTAAATCCGAATTCCTCCGAACACCAGACTTCCTTGTGGCTCACGGGCACACCTGGCCGCACGCCTACGGTTTGCCTACAGATACTGGATTTTTACAAGAAAACACCTTTTAACTGCCTACGAGCACGCCGTACGTAGCTTTGAGTTCCAGCAATGAACATTTCCTACAGCGGGCCCTGTGTGTCATTACGGGAAGGGCGACAAGTGCCCCGCCGGGCCGCGAGCTGCCGGCTTAGGATCAGGCACAGGGCACGTAGAAACCGCGCCATGCTGCCGGCGGCTGGGAAGAGGGAGCCGAGAGCGAGCGGCTCGTGGGCAAAACAAATCGGAAAACGATAAAGTACAATCCGCCGGGAGCGGGACCGATCCCGAAACGTCCGGAGGGTTAAAGCCCCCGTGAGGGAAAGCTCTTCCCAAACAGCACCGCACGGAGCGACGGTGCTGGGGCGTCGCTCCGGGTCCTGGCGACGCTGAGAGAGAAAAACGCCAAAAGCCCACAGGAGCCCCCCGTACCTCCAGGCTGCTGCTGTTGCCCTCCTCTTCGGCCATGCCTGCCGGTGCCGGGGCCCCCGAGGGACGAAGGCGAGCTCAGCGACGAGAGGGACCGCGCCCCGCCCCCGGCCCCGCACTCGTTTTGGGGCAAAAAAAAACCCGAAACCGCGGGCGGGGGCCGCGCAGCGCCCACCTCCCCCAGGCCCGGGCTGCTTTTTGTGAAAGCTCCGCTTCTCCGCTACGCTCCCAAACGGAAAGCCTCGCTGCAGGCAGGCGGCAGCAGCCGGGGGGCTCAGCACCGGTACCGGCACCGCCCGGAGCCCCCGCGCTGCGAACGGCGCCGAACGGGGCCGAACGGGGCCGAACGGGGCCGAAGCCAGGCCCGGCCCCGCCCCCTCGCCCGGCCCCGCCCCCTCGCCCGTCGCCACCGCCCCCGCCGCTGAGGGGAGCGGCAAGCCCCGCCCACCCAGCCGGCCTCCTCGCTGCTGGTTGGCCCCCTCCAGCCCCGCGCCGAGAGCAGGCTAAGATAGGCGTCGCGGATTGGCCGGTGCCTTCCGACCAGTGGGAGCGGGCGGTGCTGCGGGGTGCGGGTTGTGTGAGGGGAGCCGAGCCCTGAGGGGAGGCGGTGGTGGTGGCGCCGGGAGACAGAGCCCTCAGCCCGGAGCCGCCTTCCCCCGTCCCGCCGCTTCCTGAGGGGCCGCAGGAGCCCGGCATGGGGCTGCTGGCCCAGCTGGCCCGCGGGCTGGTGCGGGGCGCCGACCGCATGTCGCCGTTCACCAGCAAGCGCGGCCCCCGGAGCCACAACAAGGGCCGCGGGGCCAAGAAGCTGGGCGTGCTGACCTCCAGCAAGAAGTTCCTCCTCGTCAAGGAGATGGTGCCGCAGTTCGTCGTCCCCGACCTGGCGGGCTTCAAGCTCAAGCCCTACGTCTCGTACCGCGCCCCCGAGGGCTCCGAGCCGCCGCTGACGGCCAAGCTGCTCTTCAGCGAGGTGGTGGCGCCCCGCATCGAAAAGGACGTGAAGGAAGGCGCCTTCGACCCCAACGACCTGCAGAAGTACGGCTTCGAGCCCACGCAGGAAGGCAAGCTCTTCCAGCTCTTCCCCAAGAACTACGTGCGCTAGGGAGCTGCTGCCGTGAGCAGTGGTGGGAGAGACTTGGCCTGCACCCGCAAATCCGGGACTGTTTCTTTCAGTGGGTATTAAAAGCCGATCCTTCCGCTTTGTCTTTCTGCAATGTGTGATTTAAATCGCGGTGGGGGAACTGGCAGCTTGTTCCCCATCAGCGAGCAGGGAAGGCGTTAGCTGGCTTGCACCACGTGTGTAGCAGCACGTGTGGGTGTCCTGCTGTCAGACAAGAGCTGATTGACCACACGCTGGTAATAGCAGGAGGGAGTTTCTCTCCGGGCTTTAGAAACAAATGTGCCTGACCTCCAGGAACGAGGGAGGGCTCCTCTGCCTCCGGGAGTGTCTGGAGCTGTGGAATGAGCCACTTCCAATTGAAGTGTCCCTGGTCAGCACTGCCACAGCTCTGCTGCAAGTTGCAAGCACAGCCAAAAGCGGAATGCTCAAATAAATTTCTCCCTAGGTAAAGGGAAATGTTCCCCTAAAACAGGGATAAGACCTCCAACAAAGCTTTACCCTAAGCTCTCTGAGCAGGAGCCGTAGCTTATATTGAATGGCACAATTATTCCAGGCTTTCCCAAGCCTTAAAACTACACTTTTGAAGTAAATCAAGATACAGTTAATCGTTACAGTGACTGTTCCTTAGCAGTGCAGGTGCTTGACCTTTGAAGATAGATGCTTAAATTTGAAATACATCTCAAGAACTGTCTTTGACATAGATTCCTGAAAGAGCAATGCCCTACAACTCATAAAATGCAACGTATACAAGCAGCACTTAAGAGTTGTGTGGAACTGCTTATGAAGTAAAAATAGCTAAATTCTAAGTAAATTGCTGGAGATAACATGGTTTTTCCCCTGGCACTTAAGTACTTAGTTTTTGATAAAATGGTTCTATGCAACAGATCTGTGTGGAGGCTGTAGCACTGCCCAAAGGTACTTTTTTTTTTTTTTCATGAGGCTTTCCAAATACAAAGTACTGCAAAGCTTGAGTATCAGCTAATTTAATTAAAATGAAATTTTTCACGTTTGGAGAAAAGATGCATGTTACCTATGTTCTCTGTGAGCATCCAGTCTGTAATGAAGACTGACAGATAAGTCCTGAAAGTGTTTTGTAAAAAGAAAACCATCAAGTCTGGATAGAGCTGTGATGACGGGGAGGGATTCTGTGTTTGCTTCCACTTGGCAGGACTGCATTCAGGGCTGAAAACCCCAAATACTTGTCTACTTGGTCTCCTGAAGAACAAGCACACCACCAATCACCCTTAAAGAAACCGAGCTGTTACATGACAGGAATGGAGGTCCTCAGGTGGGCTAACTGGCTAAAGATGGGAAACAGGAAGAGAAACTAGCTGATTTTTGTGGTGGAATGATGCCAGCGGTAGTGTTCTGCAGGAGTTTGTCCTGGAATAAGACACACAACTGAAGACAGTGAATCACTCTTCTTAGTAACAAATTCTTTTGTCTTAGATCAGTATGGAGTGTAGCAACACTGGCTTTATGTTGTTTAGCGATTATAAATGTAGCAACAATCCAACCAAAGTGTGAAAGGCTTTTTTAAAAAGTCAGAACAACCAAGAAAGATAAATCACTTGTATTGATTTTATTTTAGAAACATCCAAAAATAGGGCGTTTTTTTAACAAAAGCTCTTGTTCACAATACTAATATGAATCTTAATGTAACAGCGCTCAAGAGTTTTTTAAAATACACATTCACCTTTGAAAAAAGAGTTTCAAAGCAGTAAAATTCTTATCTACTGTACCTCGTTTTAGATGCAGCACTGTTACAGAAAGTTGTTGCTGGTGTTTCTTTCCCTCCAGGCAACTAATTCTTTAGGACTCTCAAAGAGAAACCATGCAAGCTAGAAATTACCTACCTAGTCTAAGCTTTTTTTGTTTCTAGAAGGAAATTAAAAACAGAGAAAGTGTTCCAGAAACGGTGTTTTGCTGATATTTCACAGTGAAAAAAGAAAGCTAATGGAGTAACCATGAGAAATTCTGCAGCCATTCCTGGAGGTAGTTAGGGCAATGCTGTTAAGATTTTGGTTTCTGTACTTTGAACTTAAAAAATGTCAGGAAACATTGCCTATACTTTTTGGAGGTTTTGATTTTAAAGCTGTTCACCTTTAAAAAAAACCTGTAAGATCTTGACTTTGGACCTAAAGGTACGTCTCAGTATGGAGAAAAAAAAAAACACAACAGTTTGATGCCTACAGGGTGGGGAGGGGGTTGGTTAAGTGTGGCACTAAAACACAACCAGTGCTCCCTACACAGGTTCTGCTAAGCCAGCTCCTGCTTAGCTTGGAGAGTGATAGAGTGAGATTGCATCCAGGTGATGGGTGTGATGTAAAGTTTGAGTGTGCAGATATACCAGAATCCTTACAAGAAAGGCCCTAATTGGAACAAAGCTTCCTGTTGCTGAGCTGCTCTCTGTCACACTAGTCAGTTTGGATTTCCTTCCATAAAAGGAATTTCTTTTTACTAAGTATCACCATAAGCACAATGCGCTGTCAGTATCTGGACTGCCTTGAGTGTCTTCTCAAAGAACATGCTAGTTTACGGATCACACGACAAGCTACGTGCACGTCTAAGCCTCTACTCATGGACTTTTTTGAGAAATGCATGGAAACCTCTGATTGCATGTGTGTACATGGAGGAGCACAGATGAGTTCGGTTTGTTTTGGAAGGAGGAGAACAGGCTCCAGTCGTACAAATGCAAACCAGCCTTGAAGGGATTCCAACATAACGTACAAACGGGTAGCCTCTGAGAGGAAGGCTGTGAATGTACTACTTTGAATTAATACATTAAGGGAAAACTGAATAAACGTGTCTGTGCTCGACCACACTTCTCAAAACAAAAATTTTCCTCAGTGCTGAAAATAAAACCATCAGGAAATAACTCCATCAGTATTGACTTCTAAAGACTCACAAACTCAACCATAAGAACTGGAAAACCCAAAAGAAATTAGGGCATAAGCTTAGATGTTACTGTCAGTGCAGAAATTTTCCTACCCTTTTCCCTTGGGACTGTCAATGCAAACTTTCAACCGTTCTTTCAGGTGGAGATCTAGTACTGGCCATCTCTGAAGGGGTGGCCAGGCTCATTTCCCACTTCCAGATGTGTAGGATATTATCATAGAAAGAACAGGTTGCTACAATGCTCATTTCTTTTGGACTGTCTGAAGAGCTGGCTGAATCATCGCTTCTGTCCAGGCTCATCCCGTTGGGTCTCTTAACTCCCGGGTCAGAGCTGCCGACTGACTCAGGGTCTCCCCCTCGGTCAGTGCCCGAACTCTCCCTTAAACCAGGCTCCCTACCCAGGTCGGGATCCCCAGACGGCTTAGGACGCGCCTCGTCTTTGAGCGGCAAGGCAGGGCCCTCGCTCTCCTCATCCAATATTACATCAAAAGTAGCTGTAGGAGACTCGTAAATTATCTTCAGGTTTCGAACCTGCAAATTCAGTCTCTCGTCTCCATCCTCTGGTCTTGCCACAAGCTCCCCCGAAGACTGGCATGTAGCAGCAGAGTCCTGGGCTGCAGACAAGGAATCCCTGGGGCAGAGTCTTGACCAGTCAGCCCCATAGGCCAAGGAATTGTGCAAGACGTAGGATGACAGGATGATACATTCCTCCATGTTCTCCGCTTTAAAAAAAATAATAATAATAATGAAATGTGCAGAAGTCAAGTTGTGAAACAGTTTGTTGCAGACTGCTTGCAAGCCATTCTAATACTGACTTTGGCACAGAATCAGAACATCCCGAGTTGGAAGGGACCCGCAAGGATCATCAGGGCCAACTCCTGGCCCACACAGGACCACCCAAAAATCGACCCTTATGTCTGAGAGCGTTGAGCTCCGACAGGCTTGGTGCTGTGACCGCCCTGGGGAGCCTGTCCCAGTGTCATACAAGAATTGTTGTCCTGCCCCACAGAACTGGTTAAGGCCTTCTTGACAAGAGTTAAGTACCCTAGGAGGAACAAGGTACTGGCTCTCCTGACAGTTCTTCAGCCACCTCTCACTAGCCTTGATTTTCCCCAGTTCAGTGAGCAGACAGGAGAAGAGGGTTTAATGTGCGTGACGTTTAAGAGCTTCATTATTCAAAATACCTAAACAGGCTCAAGAAAGACAAGACAGATCATACAGCGATCTCCAATTAGCCACAAATATAACAGATAAGATTGGTAGACCAGGTTCTGGTTATTAATAGATTGCAGATGTGTTCTTCCCAGGTGCTTTCAGCATTTGACTCTGATATTAAGTGGACATCAAGTTCCTCCCTTCCCTATACAGAAGAAATGTCATCCTCATTTCAGAAGCTGTGGATCTGCCCAAGGCCTGAAGAAGCCCAGCAATGCAACCATTTTATGCGGATTGTATTTGTAATGTAAATGCAAACAGCTTTTTAATCACATAAATACCTTCTGATTCATGCGGAGAGCTTATTCATGCTATTCTAGATGAACCAGACTGCACAGCACTTCCTTTCTGAGGCAATAACCAATTCACCAGCAGGTCAGTAACTTCTGCTGACAGTAAAGCATCACCTGATACTCACAAGAACCTCTTTGAACCACCAAGATGAACACAAACCGGAATGGTCACGTCAACAGGTAGTGCTTTTACGCCAAGGCAAACAGGCCTTGCTCCCATGAGAAGTTATGAGAGATTTACGCATGAATAATGACAGTGCCTTGGCGCAGCCTATCATGCCAACAGTGAGCGTAGGTCTGGGAAAGCTGGAAGAGTTACTTTAAGTTGGAATAAATGTTTCAAGCTATTAACAACATCTGGATCTTTCTAGCCGGCTCAGAGCTGGAGCTTCCCCATTAACTTGGAGGCAGGAGAGGAGAGCAGCAGAGCAGTGCAAGAGCATCTCTCTTCCACTGAACACTCACCCATGCTTCCACGGCAGTCCAGGATTTTGAATCCGCTCTGCATGCAGGCTGCTAACAGCACAAAATCACAAGTTGGGTGCCACTTTAGCCTCCAAACTCCACCTTCTACATGGGTGTCTGCCAGCGGCTGCTTCATGTTCCTGGTGTCCCACAACAGCACGTGCTCGTCGTAGCTGCAGATGCATCACAAATTAACATGTGGACGAGCAGCATAGCTGATTCAGTGCAACAAGTTCAGAAGAAAATTAGGAAATATCACATGCTCTTCACCTCACTGAATTTCTAAAGAAGCCACAGCTCGGAAAGCAGTAGCGCATTCAAGGTAACCGAGGGGGATAATCACACTAGTGAAGAGCAGCTAGGAGGGATTTACCTGCCAGTAGCCAGAAGATTCTCCCGGTGGGGACTGCACTGAATGCTGCACACACCCATTGAATGTCTGCAAAAGAGCAACATACAGCAGAGGGAACAGACAATGATACATGATTTGAGAAGGGGTTCTTCCTTGAATTTAAAGGATTTGGAGTGCAATTTACTGCATCAAGGTGTCTCAAGAAAGGAGAGTAAGGTGAACTCAAATTTCAGCCCACTGAAGCGCTGTCCTGGTTCCAGTTAGGACAGAGTTAATTTTCCCTCCTAGTAGCTGGTAGGGTGCTATGTTTTGGATTAGGATGAGAAGAGCGCTGATAACATGCTGATGTTTTAATTGTTGCAGAGCAGTGTTTACACCAGGCCAAGGACTTTTCGGCTTCTCGCTCTGTCCTGCCAGCGAGCAGGCTGGGGGTGCAGCAGGAGCTGGGAGGGGACAGACCCAGGACAGCTGACCCAAACTGGCCAAAGGGGTATTCCATACCATCTGGCGTCATGCTAAACAATATATAGGGGTGGCTGGCCGGGGTGGGGGGGCCGGCTGCTCGGGGATAGGCTGGGCATCGGTCAGCAGGTGGTGAGCAATTGCATTGTGCATCACTTGTTTCTTACACATTATTATTATTAATACTATTATCATTATCACTATTATTATTATTGTTATTATTATATTTCTGTCTTAATAAACTGTCTTTATCTCAACTCACCGGCTTCACTTTCCCGTTTCTCTCCCCCATCCCAGAGAGGGAGGGGGGAGGGTGAGCGAACGGCTGTGTGGTGTTTAGCTGCCAGCCGGGTTAAACCACAACAAGCGCCCAGGCAGAGTTCCATCTACACAGTCCAACAGCTTTTCCAAAGCAAAACTTCTACCCATACAGTCCCTTGGCATGAATATTTTCTAGTAATATTTGTAACATAAATTGCTCTTCAGAGCAGTTTTGCTGAGATTCTTCAGAAATTCAGCAAAACAACTCAATTCCCAGAAGACTTTACTCTCAACATTAATATTTCCATAATCCAGAGTGTTTTAAGGCTACATATAAAATTTCACTGGAAAGCTGTGCATACTGTTTTAATCATATTCTACAAAATACATATATTACCAGAAAAAAAAAATACTTTAAATGATTGAACAGTGGAGAATTTTTTTTTAAGAAAAACTTCCACAATAATATATCCAAATTTGACACACACAAAAATCCCCAAAATAGGAGCATAAATCATGACGCTTCTTTTACAAAGAAGCCATCACCATCTTCCTGTTTGGAAGCGATTCATCGATTGTTTTGAAAGACATGGAAAGAAAGCTTCAACCTGAAGCTATCCTGATGAAAAATCTGATTTCTCTCTCCACGTCCCATAGGAGGCACAAACAAGACTCCACGGTCCTTGTTCATCTCTGCATGCATGGCTTGGGAAGGGACACAACAGCTTTGGGGTCCAGCTGCAGGCATAGCTTGTTTACCTCCTGCTGGCGAAGACGGGAGCCTCTGGGCTGCACCTGGTGTCCCAGCCTTTTAGCAGGTTGTCATCTCCTCCTGCACAAAGACGAAATACAGGTACCCTAAACACCACCCAAATGACCAGAGCAAGGCACAGAAGCAAAACAGTTAACACAGAGCTAATGCTTTTCGGCCCTAGGATGTCAGAGCATTTAACAGACACACCAACTATCCTTTGAGGCTCACAGTACCCTCACCAGAGAAGAGAAGAGACATGCAGTAACAATACCCTCACTTTGCTAAGCAAAAAAAAAAAAATAGAAGCAAAAAAGACTGGACTCTAGAATCTCTCTGGCTCTCTTGCACACTCCAGCACATCACCATCTTTTTTGCCAATAGCCAGCCAAAGCACATTTTAAAAAGCAAGGTTTCTCCTAATTACCCCCAATTGCTTCCCACAAGCAAGAAGATTTTTGACCCTAGCAGAGGCCCCAGCTCTTTCAAGGAGGTGTGGTGGAAGCAGCATACCCAATCCTGGAAAGTAAAATCCCAAGGAACACACATCCCTAAACAAGGCGTCCCCTTAAAACACACCTTAATTGAGATTCCCAGTACTTACAAACCTGAATACACAATATCAGTGTTCCAGTAATTGAAAGCAGCAATCCAGGCCTCAAATTTGTGAGCTTCCCACTGGTTCAGGACATGCACAGAAGGCGCAGATTCATCTACGGAGAACAGATTCAGCTTCCCCTCTGAATCACTGCTGATCACTCGCAGAGGACACCCACTGCAGTGGAACACAGAGCAAACATTAGAAATTACTGAAACTGATGTCCCAGGAGGTTGCTAGAGTAAAAATTAGCAGCCAGAGTACAGACAGATAGCATATTTGATTCAACTGAACATTAGGAGAAACTGGTACTGCAGTGGAGGGATGCATGCATTTACACAGTTATTTTCAGCTTTCCATCTTTAAATCATCTATGTTGGTGGTGGTGCCCATTCCCTGATCTCTCAGAGGGAGCAATCTACTCACGTTCATTTGAGTGCAAGAAAAACACCTTGGGTCTTTCTTTCCCCTACGTGCTTAACCTGACTTCTCATGTGCTTGATATTAAAATTAATTAATTCCATGTGAAGAGGGATTTTTCCCCTCCACACCAGATTGACAAGGACCTCTGAGAGTCTCTTCCCTCCTCTGGAGTACAAATAAGTGGCTTACTTCACTGCTATCAGAGGCATCCAAAGCGCTAGCAGATCCTGACCATTCCTGCTCTTTTCCCATGGGACACTACTGCTGCATTTTCTAGACACAACGTACTTAAAACACCAGCAAAAGTTTTGCAGATCACAGCGCACAGATTTTAGGACATTCCCTGATGTGAACTCGATACCTTCTGACTGGTTACCTGCAATTGCAAGTACTGATTTTGGTGACTCGGGGCTTCTTTCTAGTTCTACATCATACACTACTTACTGAATCATATTGAATTTCCCAAATTTCCACACAAGAGATGTGGGGTCATCCCCTAGCCCTGCTTTCCCACTAGTTCTACAGAGAGGCAAAGGCTGCACATTCAGCTTGCAGAGGGGGTTACTCGTCTCTCAACAGACAACAGTGACAGGCTTCAAAGGGGATTTTCATCATGGCAAACATCATTCATCTTGAAGGGCAGAAGCAAGAGGAAGGTGAGATGTAAAGAAGAAAGTAGAACTGGAAATTCTACTTATTCATTAAACAACACACAAAACACATGCACATAAACAGCTTTAATTAGCAAAAGCAACCGAATGCCAGCCCTTCAACATTAAGCACAGTACTGCCTGGGCCCCCCTGCTTTCCAGCCTTACACTGAAAGCACTGCCCTTTGCTTTGCACATAACTTACAGAAAACACACACCCTACCCCTTCCAGGGGACAGCTAATTCATGTTATTTAATGCAGTGATGCCATTTCTGAAATCAAATCTATGAGAGGAAGGAGCCACTTCCAAACCAAATCTCTTCTGTTTTTCATGAAACCGCAGCTAAATTTTTTACATGGACTATTTCCTTAATCTCCCTTTTTAAGCAGAACTTCACACTGAAATGTCAACTGTTTATTAGATGGAGAAACCAAGTTGAATCCAGTGGATCGAGTTGCATCCCACTGTGGTCTTTCGTAAGAGATGTCTCTGGCTCACCTGCAGCCTTTCACCATTGCACAACCCCAGATTTGTGGTTTGATTAGGCTCTGCTCTTGTTACAGTTGCCACAGTATACTTTCTTGTTCCTTGTTACCCTTGCTCTGGAAACAGTAACTTCTAGAGAAGGTAAAGGAATGCAGTTGGCTGCAAGAATGCCTTAAGCCCCTTCCCCAAAAAAAGACACCAGTTTCATTCAACTAAAGCCTCAGCTTATATCTGTGAACTGTCACGCACAAAAAAACCTTGACAGCAGCCTCCATTTCCCATCCTCACCATTGCTCTCGTCCCGTGGACCAGTCTAAAGACAAGGCCAGACGCTGTGCACCAAGATCGACCCTGAAGCATGGCTCCAACATGCAGCTGTTCTTCTACTGGAAAGAAAAGGAAGGGGTTAAGACTGAGAAGACAGCAAGTACATAACGTGTGCTGCCTGCACATACGGTGGGTGTCTGCCAGAGACAGAGAAGCACATTAGGGTCCCACACAACGGAAGAGATGAAATGTCCCGAAGCAATGTACAATTGTTCATCACTAGCTAAAAGACAAACATTATGCATACACAGCACGCCCACCCCTTTGCTTTCCACATCCCACCAAATCCCCCTTAAATTTTGCTTCCTCTTGGTGAGCGATGAAGTTCAGAACTGATTATCCGGCTGCTGAATTCCCTTACAGACTGGTTTTCCCTTTCTTCACTCTGTGGAAATGGCTCTCTCAATTAGTCCCTTTTCCCAGCAACTCAGAAAAACCCTTCTCCAAAACTCTTCCCAGCTTTTAACAACGTTGCACCTTCTGCTTTCCCTGCTGGAGAGTAAAGATGGACTAACTGGTAACAGTTTCCAAGTCCTGCTGTTGCTCTCCCCATGCCTTCACCTCCCACACCCTGCATGTGGTAGAGCCCGGTCAGTCTTTCTTGGTGCCATGAACAAGTTTGTGGCATTTATGAGAAACATTAGCAGAAGACAAAAGAAGCATTAATAAACAAACAACAACAACAACAAAACTAAGGCCACTGAGAAAGCCCTGAAAACCATATACCTTCCCTGCAAAGTCCCTGAGCATTGCTAATAAATCTAGAGCCGTATTAAATCTGAGTTAAAAACAGGTTCTGCATCAGCAGGCGTTACAGCCACCTACCTCGCTTCCAGTCAGGTGGCAGAACTCCACGGCCCCTGTTGAGTTTGCAATGCCAACCATGGGATGTTCTGCAACTGGAACATGGCACCTAAAAGATGCAACAGTTCAACAAGTCTTGAGTGTACATCTGTCTTGAGTTTAAGCAAGATAGCAGAGTCATAATATTTATCCCAGGATGCAGAAAGTGGTACTTGATCAAAAAATTTCATGAAGAAAACCTGCGGCTCAAAGTTCCCACAAGCCTGTACCAGGGGGAAAATATTATACATATGGGGGAAATCTAAGATATATCATTATATAGACAAACGACGTCCAAAGTCTCTGACAAGCTGCTCATAAGCAATCCAAATAATTTAACAAAGAAACGAGCAGAGTCTTTGCTCACTGAAGTGAACTGCTTCCCTCCGAGAAGTCAGGGACAGTTCAACTAATAAACGTGAACTTTGCTGCCATGCCAATGGCCAAAAAGGGACCCCAAAGCAGCAGACCCCACTGTGGTCGCCAGCTGCTGCGAGCTCCAAAGCCTTGCCGGGCCAGCCTTACCACTTGATATCTAGGATGGCGGCGGTGTCTATCCTTTGGATTTCGGTCAGCGGGATGTAAGGCTGCTCCTCGTTGTAGTGGTACAGGTAGAGGCGCCCTGTCCGGTCGCAGGCCTCGTTGCTTCCTCTGGAATCACTCTACGCCAAGAGTTAGGAAGAAAGAACCGTGCTTAGCGGCACCTCTACCTCCTCCACACCTCCCCGCACCAGGACCGGGACCGCTGGTAGGAAGAGCACGGCACAGGGCTCCCGTTTTGAAGCCCCCTCCTGAGGACCGCGCAGCGCCGCCGGGCCCCCGCTCCCCACACGGCGCCCGCTCCCCGCGGCCCCCCGAGCCCGAGCGGGGCCCGGCTGAGGCGGGTGCCCCCCCCCCCCCGACCCCCCGGCGGGCTCACCGCGGCGGGCGGGCGGAGGTGGTAGGTGCCGCAGGCCAGGATGCTGTGCCAGCCCTCCACCGGGCACCACTCCACGGCGTCGGCGCTGAACTCCGTGTCCACCACCTGCAGCGTCCTCGTCCGGCACGGCGCCGCCATCTCAGGCCGCCCGCATGCTGCGCCCGGCCGGCCCCGGCAGCCGCGCTCCTCCGCGCCGCGGCGGGGCGGGGCGGGGCGGGACGGGGAGGATCCGCCGCCCGTCTGCTTCCCGGTCAGCGGGGCGGGACCGGCCCCGGGAGGGGAGCCCCGGGCCCCGCAGCCCTCCGAGGGGCGCCGAGAGCGGCCCCGGGCTCCTTCTGCGCCCGCGGGGCTCCCAGCACGGCGCGGCCCTTGGCAGGGCTCCGAGGGCCGTGCGCGAAGGGCTCTCGTCCCTAACGCCGAGGGGAAGCCGGCGCTACCCCGCTTCGTCCTCTCGGCCGCTCCAGCGCCCCTGAAAACCTCCCTCTTCTCCCCTTTGCCCATCTGTGCTCGGACGTTCCTCAGCTGCTGCAGGCCCCGGCTGGATCCCGTTGTCCTCTGAGCCTCTCCCCTGCCCCTACGGTCCTGAGACACGCGTGAGGCCCACACGGCCGCACACCACCCTGCCCACCACCCCGCTGGGTTCTTCGCCCAACAGATGTCCCTGTGGGCCCATTCCACCAGCCAAAGGGCTCGCTCCCAAAGCACTCGGCTCATCCTGCGGTGCTTCCCCAAAAGTAATACTTTTATTGATGCCAGGTTTTGTCTGTCTACCAGTCGGCCTCATACGGTCTTTCCCAGTTCTTCACTCAGCCTCTAGTATTGCTATTACCCTGAAGAACCTTGTGAGCAGATGTTATCACCTTCCTGATTCATTACTTTTTCACAATTATTTTCTAATATATTGAGCATACAACTATTGGCTTCAGAAAGAAAAAAAGTCCCTTTAACTCTTTCTTTCCTGTCTTTTAACCCACTGTTTGCCCATGTGAGGACCCTCCCCCTTTCCTTCTTTTCTTCCTTTAAGTGCCTTGAGCAAGGTTGATGGTCAAGCGCAGTTGGGGAGCCCAAGCACAGCAGCCAAATCCTCTTTATCCCCTGCTTGTTGATGCCCTTAAAATAATCCAAAGAGGCTTTTGGAGCAGGACTTGCCTGTACAAATCTGTGCTGATTCCTCCCCAGTATTTAGCCATTGATGCTGCGTTGTAGCATCCGTGAATTTGCTAAGGGAAAGTGCTGCACTTTCCAGCTGTATTTTGCCTCACCTGCCCCAAAAGTCATCTCAGAAGCTGTTATCACACTTGTGGCTGGTACCACGGACAAGGTTGCACATTGCAGATGGTAACTCAGCTTATCCATCCTTGAGTTCCCTTAGAGCTCGTAGGTGGCATTGTCTGGTCCTGGCAACTCGCTACTGCTCATTTCATCCGAACTTCAATCTCTCTGAAAAGCACTTCAGTTTTAAGCAGATTCTCTGATGAGCTCCCCATATGGAAGCATTCCTGTGTGAATTCCCTCAGCTCTTACACAGTGAACACACCTGTAAACAATTCACTTGTTTTTGCCTCCTGGATCTTCAGGCCAGACCTTCCCTTTACTGTGCATCATGTCTGACTCGGGCAGTCTCCCTGCTCTTGGTGTTTCAATCTTACTTGTGTTTTATAATTTGAACATTCTTCAAGTTCCATTTTCCTTTGTGTTATTTTTTTCCTTCACATTTAACCTGCCAAATGTTATTCTTCCCATCTTCTGCACTTGGACACAAGTTCAGTTTATAAAGGATTTCTTCTTGCTCTGAGAGCATCCCACGCTCTGCTGTTTAATCACACCAGCCTCCTCTTGTCCTCTCTCAAGCCTGTTTTGATAGGTGGTAAACATTGGTTCCCAGCCCCAAGGCAATGTCTTACACCATTTCCAGGCCACCTGCGAGTAGTTAATTCTTTGAACTGCCCTTTTTCCTTCACCAGTTTCATTTAAAAATACGTCATCACCACAGAGGAAAACTTAAAAGTATAACCCCATGGGTGTATTAAAGGGTCAAATATCAGAAGGTGAACACTGCCTGCAATACGTTATTTCAGACTCTGTGTTCCTTAAGCCAGGTGTCATTTCTATCAGTCTGAATTGTGACTTTTGAGTGTTTGGGACAGATAGGCAGTACCACCCTACCTAGATACGAAGAATACCTGGGGTGGGAAGTATCAACATTTGGTGTGCTTACACGTGTGTACACCGTTGCGTTGCTGTTATCAGCAACTCTGCAGGCTCCTGACATGCGCTGGATTTGCCACTTTACAACTGTGACAAAAATCTTTCTTTGGACTCTCTTAAAGGGCCCCAGAGCCCATGGCTTCTGGAGCTGGCCACCAGAGACACTCACCCTTTCCTGGGACTTGAGGCAGACCAGGGCGACCCACCAGCAGGAGACCTGCCAGCCATGGATGAGCTGCACAAGATGCCACATGCATTCGCAAGGGCCTGCGAGTAGCAGGCAACACGGCTGGTGGCGAAGGACTGTGTGCACCTGGACCACAGCCTTCTGCCTCCTGAAGACCACACCAGTCATCAGATCCTCAAACAACTTGCCAGGCACCACAGTTTAAAGACTGTCAAAATCCCTGTAGCCACTTCCATCCTTTGACACAAGGCGGGTTTGGAGTCAACGGCTGCACTCAGTTTAGTACCTCTGTTATCTCATCCAGCCTTCCAAGGTGCTCAGGCAGTACTGTCTCATCCAGGCAACTCGTTACCTGGTTGATGGTCTGACAGACCTAACCCAGTGACCACACTCCCTCCCCCATTCACCAGGATCAGGATTGCCCCAAGCACCCACCCACCACCCTATTTTTGCGCTCCTTAGCATGAGTCCCACCCTTCCTTCATCTGCTGCTCAAGAGAAATTTACACTTCGCCTCATCAAGACTTCATCCAGTGTTTGCCTTTTGTTTCTCCACTTACAACTAACCATGGCCATTTTCCCTGCTACATGCTGCAGAAGTGTTTAAATGCTCCAAGACCGCACTTCATTTTGCTAATCATAATTACTGCCAGTACAACGAAAAACTGGCGTGTTAAATACCAGCTTGTTAGAAAGGCAAGAGTCAATGCCCTTTTCAGAGGATTACCCTGAATAAAAACAACCTATTCCTTTTGTCCCTTTTTATATTTAAAAACTGTACAGTTCATTTAACTAATTGAACGTTTCCTTAAAAAAATCTTCTGCTATAGAAAAGTTTGATTAGGTCCTGCTCAACTTCTTCATCCTTTGGGGCATTTTAGGCTGCCTAAACAGAAAAGTTACGGTATAACCAGGAATCAACAGTTGCAACCTTACAAGGTATCTACCAAGTGCACTGCCAGCAAGGAACTTCAGAGGTTATTTACTAAGATGCTTAAAGGCAAAGTACAAAAACCCACCCAAATACTCATAATTAAGAGCTTCCTGTGCAGATATTAGAAACAGAATAATGCAAGTCCACAGCAGCCTGGTTGTCTAACAGATGGCATACAAGCAAGACCAGCATTGCGACACAAAGTGGCAAAGTGAATCTTGATTGGAAAACAAATTTATCAGCTTTCACAAAAAAAAAAACAAACAAACTTTTGAACACCTATTTCAATAAGCATTTGGAGAAATGCTCTGCATTAAGAACTCAGCAGCTCACATTCTTCCAACTGCAAAGCAAGACTAACACCTGGTACTAACTTATCCACTTAGTTCTGCAGGAAAATCACTTGACACTCCTTAAGGAAAAATGAGAAAAGAAATCAGATTATACACGACAAAACATCTGGAAAGAAAAACAGGCATGTACTCTGCAACTCAAATCCTCCTCCCGTATTATTTTACTTATTACTTCATAAAAAAATCAAAGTGATTCTTGGTTTGATGGTATCTCTTTAAAAACAAATAAATAACTCAAATCACCAAATATTAGATCATTTAAGCGTATCTGCACATCACTATTTGCTATGCTTACAGGGAAGCCACGAAGGCAACCACATCCACACACGGCTGACAACCTGAGCTCCCCTACAGCTACTCTATATACAAAGGTTTTGTAATAAGAAAGCCAATTCAGCTTTCTAAAAATACCGGCCGCTTACAGCACGATCTGAAGCACCCTTCTCCGACGGGAGCGGCACTACAGCTTGCCTGCACGCCGGGATCCCAGATGGTCCCTACACCGTGTTCCAGTTTCTGGTGCGCTGGTTCCTACTGAGTAGGTATCTGCAACATCCAAGTGTGACTGCGCTCTGAAAGCAACTGGAAGGGAACAGGAGAAAACTAGAGAGTAGACAGTGATTCATTCCAACCTTTACTTTGTTTGCCTTTTTTTTTTTTTTAAATATAGCTTCCATGCAGAGTTCTCCAGAGCAAGTGCTGATGTTGGAGCCTGCCTCCTGGCCTTGGCACAGCCACAGATACTTCTAGCCACATGGGAGGAAAAGCTTTTGCTACATGACTTTTTTTTTTTTTTTTAAAACTTTTAGGCCAACAATGTGTTCTCATCTGCACATTACAGTTAATGAGTCCTATCAAGAATTTCTAACAAAAACTGTACATGAGTTTACAAACGTATTAACATATAAATAATGAGAAGCTTCCTGCCTGGAGCCTCCACAGTAGTCTTTTTGCTTGAGAATATAATACTGGAAGGGTAGACCCAATCCCTTTCCACAGCACCAGTCAGAGCCGGCTTAGTCCAGTCAGCTGTTCTGCTCAAGCATCACAGGGATTTTCTTCTTCAGTGCCTCTGGCTTCAATAAGCAGTCTGTCATTACTGTGCAAAAGCAAGAGTCCAATGCCTTTGAGAAGGAATCCTGCTGCTAAGAGGCCTGTGCCACCCGGTCATCGCTCCGGTCCGAGCTCTTGCTGGAAGGTCCGCTTCTTCTCCCGACAGTGTTTCTTGTGAGCAGGCCAGTCCTTCTGCTGGCATTGTGACCCGCAGTACCTTGCTACCTGGCATCGGCCACAAATGTTGAATTCACGTAACTAGGAAAAACAACACAGTGTTAGTGAGCCTAACTGAGCACTCAACAAATGCTGAGCAGGCCAAAATCATTATCACAAAAGCAAAGCCCTTCTTATACATAGATAAGGATGCGTGTCTGACAGAGGTACAGCCCTCAGACATCTCATTCTGTACAAGCCTTGAACAAGACCTTATGATGCTTCATCTCATCTAGCTACAGAAAAGTAGCAGAACCAGCTTTCCTCCCACTGAATAAATGCCATGCAACTTCATCCTCTTCTTATGAAGGGCCAAGCATGGGTGGTGGGTTTGTTTTTTTTTTTTTGATTCTACTACTGCCCAAAGCCTTACAATGCTTTCTCCTCATAGGAGAAAGGAGCCTCATATAGCTCCTTCAAGTTCCAGGTCACTAGACACCTGGAATGCTTCCACCTGTCTCTTCATACACATTGCAGCAATTATACTCCTCCCAGTAAACCGCTAGGTCATTTCTTGTTCCAGTTCCAAACAACGTTCTCTCAAACTGACAATTAAAGTCTCATCTTTCCTCCACAAAGCCTTGATAAAGTACTTCTTTATTGTATATTCATGAAGAACTTGTAAGAACCTTAATCATACCAGAAAAGATTCATGCCAAAGAAAACCTGACCTAAAGAGAACTATTGTCTTTAGCAACTCAATGGACTACGCAAAGCGTTATATTTTAAGGAATAAGCCCCTGGATGCACAAGGTAGCCTGAGCCACTACATGCTTACTTCCAACATTTTTGAACACACCTGTTTTTCAATCATTGTGCATGGGGGGTAGTGACATTCATAATATGTGCATGAGTTCTCTTCCTCCTCCACAACATCCCCATTAGCGTTGTAATATCGTGTTACATTCAATACAGGAAATTGCTCTTCTATAGGATCTGTAGGAAGCTGTTGGATTGCCAGCCAATACAGACTTTGTTCCCTTTAAAAAAAACAAGTCCACATTCAGTCCATACATTCATAATAAGCATACGGGGAAAATAATTCCGATTTCGTTAACAGAGTAGGTAAGGTTAACACAAATCCTTTGAGGGTTACTCTAACCTAAAAAAAATATTTAAAAGTATCTCATGAAACTTACACCAAGAAATTTGTATCAAGCAACATTGTTTCTGGGTAAATGGCTCTAGGTCTGTTCTGTGCTCTTGAACCCCCAGAACCACGTGAGCATAGCATCACTGCTATTCAGTACCATTCACTACATATTCTTAAAAGCATTGTAACAAGCTCTTACGGGCACTGCAGGTGTTTCAAGAGAAGCTTCTAGTACAACACAGAAGTTTCTAGTATGGTCTGGGCCTCTCACCAAAAAAGAGCATAGCTGGGTTATATCACCACAGGTGAAACAAACCCACCCTACCATTAGTTTGATGCACTGTAACATCAGTGCAGTGCAACACGTAGGAAGTTCCCACGATCTACAGCGAACGATGACAGAAGCTGTTCCAAGGAACTCATTTTAGTTTTAACCTAACTAAACTATTCCAAGTATAAGCATTTTGCAGCTGCTGGTTTTTACAGGCTGCGTTAGTATGTCAGTGCCTGAGGATGAGACATACGAGCCAGTAAAAACTGCAGACTGAATTCAGCATGCCCAAATGCCACCACTCAAGCAGAAGGGAATGCAGGTTTACTATTTTACTGCGGTGACATCTGGCAGAGCAGGACCTCCACATAACACCATGGGGTTAGATTATCTCTTCATAGCTAGCATGGTCAGCATTAACTCTGGTCCCCAGTAAGAACGCTGAGACAGTGATGCATAGGCAGCCCAAGGTCAAACAAAGAGGCTCTGCCAAGATGAACACCGCTACATGAAAGAGACAAAATAATTTATTTTTTATTATTATTTTTTCGATGGTGTCCCCCTGCCAAATATTGACATACCTTTGTTTACTAGAGATATCTTCAGCTTTGGGTTTCCACCCCCAAGGAACTAGGCGCAGATTGTCTAGGCGGTTGTCCACGGTCACTGAGTTCAGATGTACCACCTGAAATCCTGGAGCAATGCCTCCCCGGTGTCTCTCCCTGGAGGAAACAAAACCAGCTTGAAGCTCAGTGACGAAGAAGACTCCACAACCAAAAGTAAAGAATGATACCAATTCCAGAAGACATGCTGCCTTCTAGGCTGCTGCCTGCTGTCACTGAAATAGGAACAGTAAAACTCAGGTTGTCAACAGACTGCAGTGGCTATTTCACATGTATCAGCTCCCACAAGAACGAGATTTGTTCCAGGAGATTATTTCCATTATAAATGAGTTGATTCTGTCAAGACAATCATGTCAAGACAATCAATTTTAATTGTAAGAATATTGCAACAGAAGTTCCAGAAACTACCGTTCAAGTTTATGCAACAGCACCTACGTACTTATTTCAACAGCGCAGACTTGAAAGGAGCTAATAGTTTTATTATTTTAATAGGATTTTCTATCAGACGTTTACATGCAAGTTTGGCACAGGTGTGAGTCAGTTTTTCATTTACTATGGATGTCTCTTAAGCAACAGGACAGAGGTTTCACCAGTGGGTAGGCAAACGTTCATTCTTCAGACTAATTATGCACAACACACAGAAAGCCTGCAATGAATCCACAATTGACCAGGAGACATCTACTGAAACTTACCCAAACCAAAGCAGGACAGCTGCACATTAAGTCATACCAATTTTTCCCTATTGCCTTGTAACAGATTTCATTTCCCAATCCACCTACTTCTCAGCTCTCCTCTCCCTATTTAAGTTTCAAGCCCACTGTCAAATGCTCTCGTGCTTAGGCCAGCCCCCATACTGCTTCTTTTGGGGATCCCCATCCAAATACAAGGTCTGCACAGAAATTGCGCCCTGGTACATCTGCTACGCCACAACTAACTTTACAGCACAACGAGAACATAACCAGCGGCTATCAAGAAGGGTAACGTCAAACTGACAGCACTCTCTGAAGGTTACCAAGCATTTCCTTCGAGGAGACCGCTCCAACAGCCACCGACAACTTTACCCAAGCCTCATTCGGATGCTGCTTCCAGCTCAGTGCTTACTGAACATTTCAGTTCAAAGGGCTCGTTCAATTTTTAAGAGATAAGGAATTCAACCTGGGTGAATTGTATAATTTCCTTTACAAAGTTCTAGCATTAGGCAGCAGAAGAGGGAAAAAGCACTCTAGCTTGTAGGCAGAACTATTTTTCTTGTATTGGCAGTCCTGCATGAGGGCAGAGTATGCAGCTACCTGACAGGGAGCCTTTCAGGACTCCATAAACCAGGAGGAGCTCTCCTGCTTGAAGTTAGAAGGAATAAAATCCTTCATTTGGGAAAAGTGCACACTGTGGAAAGGAGTCCGCTGAAAGGCCCTAGAGGAGGGAGAGATTTTGAGTTGTCAAATGCTACAGGAGGATCTGGCAAAGGAAATCAGAAGCCCCGAAAGCTCGAAGTGAGAAGCACGAAAGCACACCAGCTCAGACAGATGAAGGTAACCACTGATCGGATACAGAGACGGGGAAGGAGTTAATGTTCGTTAGACCAAGACTAGGACAGAGTGCCAACAAGAGACAGGAGGGATAGATACAAATGAGAAATCTCGGAGGAAGAGACTAGCACAGAGAAAGAGCAAACTGGAAGAAGGAAGGGGGGAGACCAAGACCAAGTTCAGAAACTTTTTTGAAATGGATTGGATAATAAGAGTTTAAGAAAGGTCCAAGCTGGGGAAGGAGAGGGTTACAAGAGATTGTCAGGGACACCAGTACACCGTGTGCCTACCCCTGCTCCTCCAACGCCTGCATCTGCACCCATGACTCCCCCCACCCCCAAAGTAAATACCAGTAAGATCCACAAGCAGAGCCTGTCTTCCTCTTTGTATAAATCCACATCTACATCGCTGTCAGTTCTTCTACTACCTCAAGTGGCAAAAGTCTCAAAGGGAAAGCAGAAATTGGCCTTGCCGATGACCAGGAAAAGCGTTAGCCCAATAGCACTTGACTGAGATGCCACAATTAGCACTAGCAAATTCAGGACAGTCCCTTTTCTCTGTGCACAATTGAGCAACCTCTGGATGCACAAGTATGTGTCACTCCTCTCCCTCAAACTGTGCTTCACAAGCGTGCAGCATGGACTACCTCCGAAGTTAAGCAGAAATGTGCAGTGCAGGACAGGCCGATGGAAGAACCCTGCCTTCTCCCTTGTGGATGGGAACACAGAAGATGGGTTCATCAGGCAGCCACCTCTGCCAGGGCCACAGCTTCTGCCTCCCCGGCACACTCAAGTGCCTACAGCATATCAGCAAAGCCACTTAAAGCAAAACTTTTCAGAGAATTAACCGTACACTGCAGTTCTTCTTTCCCCTTGCTAACTGGAGAGCTGAGGCCTGTAACAGAAGTGCCAAGCACAGGCAACAGCAACTCGAGTCAACGGGAGCCCTAACTGCGGAGGTTTCAGGCGCTATAACTGTAAGCACACATATATATATATATATAAAAAGGCTTGGATTTTTTTGGACACAGCTAGTGATACGTCTGACTAATCTCCTAACACTTCCATTCCCCAGGGAACATTACTACACCCAGACAAAAGATGGCAAGCTAGGATCGCTAACCAGGGAGCAGGGCTGGAAGGCGACAGGCCAACTCTGCAGGTACCCAGCCAGAGACATTCACATCGTGCTTCAGAGGGGCTGAACGCGCACCCTGAAAACAAAACAAGCACAAGAGAGGCTGCAGAAAGTTCTTCCTGAAAGAATATTTGTAGCAAATATGGGTGCATTTCAGAGAGTGGCTCCCATCTCATACTGCAGGTCACTCTGCACGGGTTGGCAGGAGAGCTCTGGGGGAAGAGTGGGTGAAAGTCCCCATCACCGCTGCAGCTTTGGTAGCAACAAGCTTCCAAATGTGGAGGCCTTACTACATGAACAATAACAGCTGCTTAACTAAACTGAAATAAAGAAAACAGCTTTACTTGCAAAAGTATCCAACACATGCACACTCATTGTATCTCAAGCCAAAGGACAGAATCAGGCTTTCAGAGCAAGCACATTTTTTTGGGGGGGGGCAGGGAGGCAGTGAACATGGGACACACATGGGATTGGTGGGGGAAACACTTAAGTTACACAGTTAAACTCTTCTACCTGCAGTAACTCAATTTCTTTGCTTTTACTTTACCCAGAAAGCCAGGCTGGCACCAGCAGAGCACACCACTACTGCCCATCTCTCCTGCCTTTTGGAGGCCTCCAAAACCTTGATCACTGCTCCAGCTCACAAAGGGAAGGACCTTCCACTAAAACACTTCAGGTTTGTTTTCAGAACAGCCCCCAGCACAGGTAAGTAAAACTGAACAGCGTGTGTGTTCTGTTTAGGAGGGCCGGTAACTACACAGCACCCGTAGCCAAAAGGCTTTCTAAAGATACAAGGAATACTAAGCTGCCTTGCGTTACCTTGTAATTAAAGATCACAGCAAAACGTAGATCCTCAAAGGGATCAAACTGACTTACAGAAACAGTTGAAATACTCAGTATTTCCTAGTGAACTAGTCTGACTTTGCAGCTTCAGACCTGCAGATCTGCTTGCACGACAGTTACACCCTGCCTCTCTGACTTACAAGAAATCCCTACTGCACAAAATCTCTGTTTTTTAACACACCAGCATATGCTGAAGCACGCACATAATTTTAATTACCTAACTGAACACGTTAGGTTTATTTCCTAATGTAAGTAAAACTAACCAGAAGAGGCAATGACTGGGCTGTGTAATAAGCAAACTGCTGGACTGTCATCACCTACACAGCCTGCAACAGTCAGCTGGAATAATTTTCAGGTACTGTTAGTGCTACTTGCAGACTGCAATTATTACTGTATGAGGTTCACAGTTAGCAGAAGCTGACAGTCTGATTTATCCCGCATACTGTAGCCAACCTCCTAGTAATTTTCACCAAAGTTATGTGTACAACAAGATTAAACATTAACAGATGCAGGTTAAAATCCTTATTTAATGAGCAGATTAAAAATAATAATAATAGTCCCCGACAGTCTTCCCGACTCCCTCCCTCTTGTACAGGGACTAAGTTGGGGAAGAAGAAACCTGGAACAACGAGGAAAGCACAGCTAAATCTTGGGCACTGTGACTTCTAGTTGTAGTTTACAGAACTTAATAGAAAGCATGCTTATTTTCTCAGAAAAGACTTTTTAAGACAAATAACAGATCTCTTTAGCATATCCCGTCTTTTCTACAAAGCCACGAAGAACACGCTTAGTGCACCGTAACAGCTCACTGGATGACAGTCGGCCTCTCAATCTCAACGGCAGCTACAAAGGATTACAAGCAATGACTCTTGGAACATGGGAAATAAGACACAGCAGCTGACAGGAAACAGAAAAACTAACAAAAATCCCTAAAGTTTTAGCTTATCAGAGGTTCCCTCTCTCCAGTGGCCTGTCACTTCTCAGACTTACCTGCTTCTCACAGGACAAAAGAAGCCCAGAAGATAGGTCTCTGCCTGTTAATTTAAATGGAGCCAGTCTCCTGTCCACCTCCAACTGAAGCATTTCTCAGGTCTGAGCAAGGGTCCCTCTGAATAATACTCACCTGTAACCGTTTTCCCTGGCAATACTGTTTTTACAGAGCCTCAATAAGACTGTATCAAGATCTAACAGCACCCACTGCGCTTGGTTCTAACAGAGAACAGCTGCAAGCCTCCTGAGAAGACTTGAAATACCAAAAGCAGAGAAAGACCCCACATACACGACGGGGGCAGCAAGCTGCACCCCGTGGTTGGCTCTCCTCACGATACCCACCAAAGCAGCTCATGCAGCAGGCGGCCGGATCCCCTTCCACGGTTTTTATCAAATGCATAAGCAAATATTTTAGCACCATTTCCATCAGCATCTACCTCCATGCGAGCCTAGAGAAAAGGGAAAGGCTGTGAGAACATCCAATGCTAAGCAGAGGAGCACGGGCTCTTTTGGGACAGGGATAAGGGAAGGACCCAACATTTCACACTCGTCTCCTACAGATCACTTGACCGCCATGGAATCCCAGCTGTTTTGGACCTCCAGCAGAAACAAACCTCTACTACTGCGGTTTGGGAAGACGTAAAGGGAAGGGGAGGACGGAGGCTCTGCACAGCAGGAGTCCCGCTTGGGCTAAGACCAGCGGGAACTTAGTGGTGAGCCCGTGGGGCCATCATCAGTCCTCCGCACCAGCAAACTGCCACGGCTTCGTGCCTGGTGCTGCCCTACACCAACCTCATTAGGGGTTGCTGGTGCAAGCAGCAGTCCTGCCCTCCTTCCTCGTGCTAGCGCTAACGCTCACGGACTGACCCGTGCTAAGGACCAGACCCCGTTAGCGCACTCGTTGCGGTGATACGTGCTGGCAGTGAATCACCCCCATAGAGGAACGGGTGAGCTCGGTGGTTTCTGGCAGCAGCGCTGCCGCAGCACTCGGGCTGCTGAGCACCGGGCGCTGAGCATGGGGCGCGCCCTGCTCCGACAGGGCCGTGGTTTCGGGGGGCTTCGCAGTCGTGAGCCCTTTCCCTTGCTAAGTCTCCGCAGAGGACGCTTCCCCCTGTCTACAGACATCAGAAAAAGTTCCCCGGCCCCACCACGCGTTACCCCAGGAGACGCTCCCCGCCCAGAGCTACGGGAGAGGGAAACCTCCCGGCTCCGGCAGGGCAGCGAGGGCTTCGCGAAAGGTGCGCGGGGAGCGGGCTGGGGGCGACAAAAGGCTGCAACCGGGGCTGCTGCAGGGACCGGCCGGGGGGCCTCGGGGGGACACCGGGGGGGGGAATACGGGGGGTCGGGGGGACAGCGGAGGGGCCCCGGGAGCCACCCGCGCCCGGTGCTCACCTCGAAGGAGTAGCTCTCCACCAGCGGGATGTCCTGCTCGTCGATCAGCGTGTACTTGGTCTGCAACACACAGCGCGCCCTCAGCCAGGCCGCCGGGCCCGGCCTCCCCGCCCCTCCCGCGGCCACCGCCACCGCCGTGCCCGGTCCCGCCCGGTCCCTCCCCGGCCCCGCTCCCGGTGCCCTCCCCCCGCGGCCGATCCCGGTCCCGGTCCCCGCTCCCGGTCCCGCTCCCGGTCCCGGTCCCGGTCCCCGCTCCCGCTCCCGCCCCCCGCCCCCTCCCGGTGCCCGCAGGCCGCGGCCGGGCTCGCACCTTGCCGGCCACCCGGCCGAGCCGCACGATGCCCAGCTTGAAGTCGGTCATGGCCGGGCCGGGGCCGCCGCCGCCGCCTCCGCGCCCCCCCCCCCCGCGCTCTCCGCCCGGAGCGGGCCCCGCCGCGCCGCTGCCACGCGCCGCCGCCTCGCGCACACCCGGGGGGCGGGGCGCCGCGACCCCGCCCCCCCGCGGCCGCCCGGCCAATAGGAGGCCGCGACGCCTCCGCGTCGCTCTCGCGACGCCGCCGCCTCGTCCAATGGGCGGGCGGCGCGGCGCGGGATCGCGTGGGGAGGGAGGGGGAAGGGAGGGAGGGAGGTGCGGGGAGCGCGCGGGAGAGGAGGGAGAGGGAGGGGGCGGGGGAAAGGGGACGCGGGCGCTGACGTCACGTTCGCGGGAAGCTTTGTGCCGCCAACAGGGGCGAGAGCGCGGGGCGGGGGGGGGGCCTTAAAGGGGCCGCGCGCCGAGGGGGCGGCGGCTGCTGCCCGCCTCTGACAGGCGGCCACCCGGGGCCGTTGCCTGATGTTAAAAATAAATAAATAACCCCGAAACACCCCCAAAATAAACCCAAACCACCACAGCCCCGTGCTGGAGCGCGCTCACCGCCCGCAGGGCATCTCCCAGGGCCATTTCCCCTCGTTTCGGGGGGCTCCCGGGGGAACTTCTCCTCACCGCGGGGGCTCCCGGGGCCACCTCCCCTCGCCTCGGGGCTCCTCGGCCGCCCGGCTCCCGGCAGCGCCCAGGCCTCGGCGCCGCCGCGGCCCCAGCCCGCCGTGGCCGCGCTGCCCCCGCCGCCACCCGCACCCGGCCGCAGGGACGCTGGCCAGGGCCGAAAGCCCGGTCCCGGTTTCACAAGCTGAGGGAAGCCGCTGCAGGGTGCCTGCCCCCCAAAATGCTGGGTCAAAACGCAAAGAAACGCGTGAAGCAGGCGGGGACGGGCCGTCTGCCATGCGGTCGCCTTCGGGCAGGACGGGACGGCCGTGCCCTGAGCACACGAGCAAGGGAGCTGGGCTGCGGCCGGTGACCCGACCGTCCCCGGGAGACAAACGTTACATCTAAAGGCAAGTCTTGGGGAAAAAAAAATGAGTCCTTCGTTCCTGTGGTGGAGCGCTGCCACAGATGCCTCGAGACGGTGAGGATGGACCCAAGAAATCAGACAGACAAAGGTGCGTGGAGCAGTCCGCCACTAGCTGCTTGGCCCACGAGATGCTGGGAGAACCTGACTGCAGCCCCTCGGTTGGGACCACCTCGACCGCCTTCGTCGTGACGGCTAACCGGACACATGAACCTTCAAAGTACGACGTGCCAAAGTCTTTGTGGTTAATGAGAGAGCCAAGCAGGACATTGGATTTGAAGCAAAATGCACGGTAAAAAGAATATTTTGCTTTTTAAAGAATCTGTAAGGGAGAAAAGTTGGTAAAATCCACGATGAAGTACTCTGTTAGCTAGAAAGGAAAAGAACACGTGCAGTGAATTAATGAACACACAGGTTGGTTTATCAGGGGGGTGACTTCATTACTGATGATTGTGAGTTTTGATGATTGTGACCATGCTGCTGATGGTCACGTGGGTTCTCATTCACCAGAAGGGGAGAAGAGGTCGTGCCGGGAGATCAGAGCGGTGCTGGTGATGACAATTTCTCTGAGGTTTGCCAGGGGGTGGGTAATGAGACGAGGGGCCCTGTGTGGGGGCTGCAGCACCCAAGCAGCATCAGGAGAGCTGGGGGAGCGCAGCCCTCACAGAACACGGCTGTGAGGTCGCCCACAGGCAAAGGGCTCCCCACGGGCAGCCCCGCGATGGAGAGCCACCAGCAAATGGTCAGATACTTGGCCAGCTACTGCAGGAGTGAGTGGCAGCCGACGTTTCATGCCCAGCTCTGTGAGTAATTTTGGGTGCATGAGAGGGGGTTACAGCAGTTGGGTTCATGACTTCAGCATGGGGGATGCTATGTGGCTTCCTCTCCCCCCAAAATACCCACAGGGCTGGTAGGACTAGCTCCATTTTGGAGGTTTGCTCTCAGTAGTGCTTGCATTTATCTTCTGCGCGGATGCCAGCCTGCCTGAGCCCTCAGTGAAGCGCTGGGTGCTGCTCTGCTCAGAGGTGAGCTGTGGGCACGAGCTGCCCAAGCCCCATTTCCATCCAGGGTTCTGTCTGCAGCTCCTCGAAAAGCAGGCTCCTCCTTTCCTTCATGCTGGAAAAAGCTCCCTTTCTCGTTGAGGCTTTTTTTGCCCCTTTTGACACTTCCCACATCACCCCATTGGCACAGTTCCTTGCCCTCAGGGACATGGCAGAAGGACACAGTGACCCCAAGGCCCCAGGAGATGTGGCAGGAGGTGATGGACGGAGACCACCTCCTGGTTTGGAAAAGGGAGAGCCACCAGGACACCGCCGTGCTGCTCGGATGGGACCCGCACCCCCCTGTGCACAGGCCCATGGCTCCCGTCCTCCCCACAGGCGATCCTGGATGCGGCCCTCCTCCGCCCCCATGCCCACAGTAATGAGCTCTCACTTTCACCGTGCACACTGGTACGGCACATGCCACGGGCAGAAGCTGCCCCACAGGGCTTCAGCACCCCACACTGAGACGTAACGAAATTCAGATTTTCCATCCTAACATTTTACAAAGCAGGAAGATGTGAATTCCAAAGATTTGGCTCTTCAGGGCCCATTTTATCTCAGGGAAATAACACTCAATTCTCCTTAAACTGCTCAAAGCTCTTGTGCCACCATAGTGAAGGTCTCCTGGGAAGGGCTCAGGGCTTCTCAACGTCCCTTTCCCTCTTTTCTTGTGAAGGTGCAGATCACTACAGTGGGAAGAGACCCTGGCGTCAGAGCACAGACCCAGTTATTGGGAAAATGGATTTAAAATATGGAGCTAATGTAGGTTGTTACTATCTTTAACAAACCCTTTGCCTCCTTTCTAAGAAGCCTGGGTTGGGAAAAGATGAATTATTGGCAGGGTAGTGCCCTGCTTCCAAGTGCTGCGTGGCTTCTACCAGAGCACGTGCCCTAAGGTAGCATGGGAAAGGTTACACATCCTGCCCCCAAGAGAATTTCCCTTGAGCAAAAAAGTCCTTTTTCCAATCATTTCCAGGACTGTCAACTGAGGGAAAGCCAGCAGTGTGTGCGCTGCGACACTGGACAGGCCAGGGCACTCCTGAAGCTCTCAAGCTTCACACCAGTGGCAGCTCCACTAACACCAGGATCAGCAAACATTTCAAACCTGTTTAAACTAAAATTGCTCCTGAAAGGGGTGCTGCAGTCCTCTGCCAGGCTGTCCTCCTCTCCAGCAATGTGTTTGTGCAGCTTTGTCATGGAACTGCTGCAAGCTGCGGCTGGAAGGGACCCAGCCGTCTGCTGAGCGTGCAGCCAGCCTGCCCAGCGCCGTGCCCAGCTGAGCTCCCCACATCGCCAAGGACGGAGACCCCACCACATCCCCAGTGCAGTCTGCAGCCACTCAGAGATTTTTTTTCCTCATACCTAACTGAGATTTTTTGGAAGCTGTGTCCCTAGAGAGGCGGGGAACACGCAGGGTTACAGACCATGAGGAATCACACCTCACTTCAGAGAGCACCAAGGCTGTGCTCCTTGCTTGGAATCCCCAAGCCAAGAAATTAAAGATAGCGAGTGTCTGGGTTTTCAGCCTTGTTTCTACTTTACTCCCTGGTTGCCTCAGAAAAAGGCCCTACAACCAGCTGGAGAAGGAGCAGAAGAAAGAGCAAAGGCACAAGCTCTCCTGCTTTCTGCTTCTGTCAGCTGAAGAGGCTGCAAAAAATCCTGCACGCTGACAGCCACGGGTTGGGATGTGCAGTTTAAGTTGATACCTGCCATGAGTGTTTGACTTGACAGAAGTTATTTTATTTATTTATTTTTGTCATGTCTTTCCCCATTTCGCTACAGCCTGTCTGCAATATCTGCAGCCCCCAAGTCGCTGGAGCGATGTACCCGCATTTCATCAGGGAACAGCGGACAAAGCTGGATCTTCTCAGGAACCGTAAATACGTCGGTCAGCCCAGATTCCTCCACCCGCACATCCTCCCTCCAGCAACCGCCTCCCCTCTGCTAAACTGCCAGCCCAGCCTGTCTCCAAAGATCCTGGCACCTCCCTTGTTGCTGCTCCCCATCCCACTTCTGCCCACGAGCTCAATGTAAAATTACAGAGCTGTTGCTCCATTAAACATTTCAGGCAGCAGAACTATGGTGGAAAATGGACATGATTAGCAGTTTCTTTTGGCTGGCCTTGATGCTGACCTGGCATTCTGGATCTTGCAAGGACAGGCAGGCAGACTCCTCCTTTCCCAGGGTCCACTTTGTGAAGCTTTACCTGCTTTGCTACCAGGTGCTTTAACACAGAAGCAGAGCAGATAAGAGGTCTTGTCGAAGTAGCAGTTAGTTTGTTGTTGAATTATGCACAAACGTGATTTCTGAAGATCCCACTGCTAACATACTGTTATTTATGTATATATGCTATTATGTACATATGCTAACATTTTATGCTGCACAAGCAGCACGAGATGCATTCCTAGGGCATGACTGCTGCATGCCAAGAGGCAGCGTGGCCAAGAAGCTGCATTTAAACCAGAGCAAACACAAAGGTTTAGTTTCTCCAAATCAGCTCACAGTTGCTCTGCACCCAAGTAGCCTTAAACTACAGCTGCTTAGGAATTGTGCAATGTTTCCTGTACTGGAAGGTAACACGGTGCTTGCACATAGTTCAGAAACAAGCCTTACAACAGCAGTGGCTCAGTGCACGCAGCACAGGAGCTTCCCAGAAGTCTAAGCTAGCTGCCACCACACACCTTCTCCCATCCGGTTTGGGCTGGGATTCGTTTGGAGGCTTCAGTTTCTTAAGTTTTCCTCCCTTTTTCAGAGGCTCCAGGTCTCAGCACCTGGTGCGTGATGCAGCTGCAGCCACTTCCCTGGTGCAGCCGATTTCTCCCTCCTGCAGCACTGGCTGCTCCCAAGGGACTTGGGCAGCTCCTGGTGCTCGAGATGCCATTTGATGCTTTTTAGCAGCCCAGCCAGTACATACACCACGCTCGCTCCCAGACACCCCAAGAAGTCATCCCCTCCCACAGTCACCACAAAACATGCTTCATACAGCTCTGCTTGCCATAGTAGAGCTCCAGCCAGAAAGTTTTCTTCTTGGGCTTTAAGCGCTCTATAACTTAAGAGTTATTTGCAGAAGTGAAAAGCCAGTGGCAAGAGAAAAGCTGATCAAGTACCAACACTGCTTTGTGGAGGAGGGAAATGTACCTTCCAGGACACTTTTCTGAGAACAAGGCCCTTCCAGCTCAGCACCCTGGAAAGAATTTGATTCCCTTTCTCTCCAGAAAAATGGATCTAAATTAACAGGACTCCCCCCCGGCCCCCCAGGATGTTGTTAGGGCTGAAGTGAAGTGCAGTCATAATACCCCAGAGTCAGCTAAAGCTTTGTTACCAGGATGAATTCACTTCACTTCTAAAAGAGCTTTCTACAGCCTGAAAGATCATGCATCATCCCTTGTGCTGTGCCACTCCAAAGGAAAACCAGCCTTTGCTGGAAACAGAACAAGGCTTCCCCAGCATCTTTGGAGAATTCTGGTTTCACCCACACCCTCCAGCAGTACCACAGTAACAGCTCTGCAGTTTTCAGGTGTGAGAGCCAAGTATCGAATTCTGCAAAGTACAATGACTTCTAGCATCAAGCCTGAAACACAGGAACCTCTCCAGAAAACCGTGGTTAAATTACATTATAGCTGAGCTTCGAAGAGGTTCTTAACACCTCATCAGATGGGGTGGTTTGGATCAGCCCCCCCAGGGGGTGTTTGCAAGGCCTTCCTCCTTAGTTTTGCCAAAAAGTACATCTCATTTTGAATAAGCAAGGCTAAACCTTTCACTTCCCTCAGGTTTTACAGCATACCTCTCCTCCACCCCCGGTTTTCAGCCAGGTTTCGGGTTGTTCCTTGGCAGGCAGTAAACTGGATTTACAGAACACTCATACAAAGGAAAATACCAACACAAACTGCTTATTTTTCTTTCAGAGACACCAGGACCTGGAGCATATGATGTAGAGAGGGGCTACCGAGCTTGCTTACCCAGCTCCCCCAGCATCACCATTCAAGGAGTCAGGAGACCCAAGAGACACGAAACCGGCCCTTTTACAACTCTTTGAAATGGAGAGAACCACAGGATTCCACTCCTAATCAAAGGGCTTGCTCCTCTTCTTTGGTGAGGAATGCACAAAAGTTCATGTAATTCTATCGTGTACTTGTCCTGGTCACCAAAAAAATCCTGCCTCTGCTCCAAGGCAGAAGAAAAAGCTGAGCAAAGGATCCCATCTGTCTGCAACAGAAAAACTCACAAATTCACCTAAGCCAGATGTTCCTAGTGTTGGCTAAATGCCAGGCCACGCTCCACACCATCAGGCACAAATGCTGAGCGAGGAGCTATGGACTTAACAAGGACAGGCCCGGACATCCAGCCACATGTAGGATTTTATTTCTAACAGGGACAGAGCATTTTCATCCCACAAGCGCACACAGCTACTCTTAACTCAGTTATGTGGACAGGCAGCCTTAGGCACAGCAGCACACCCGGCTGTGCTGGCTCAGGGGAAGGGGGCCCCGTTACAACCCCACTTACCCTGATGAAGGGCACTACCTGTAGCTGCTGGAGCCATGCATCTGGCACTGCAAGAGCTCACACTTCACACAGGACAAGTTAGCAGTTTGCCCTCTACACCACATGGGAATGTTTGCTCAAGGCAACTCTACTTCTGTAAGCTCTGTGTTGCTGCAAGGAAATGATCTCAGAAATGAGCACCCTACAGCTTCCAGTTTGTGCAAGAACCGTCACCTTGGTACCTGGGCACAGGGCAGGCAGACCCTGGCCCAGACCCGCTACGCACAGCATGGGACAAGGACAAATTAAGCCAGTCACACTGTTTACAGACAGCTTGGTGTTTTATTAAGCATTTAAGGTGTTACAAAAAAACCTTAAGGAACCTTCATTCGGCAACTTTTCTGCACTCTTAGCTCTGTTGAGAAAAGCAAATACAGCTCATTAGTAAAGAGCCCTTTAGTAAATAAATTAATACAGCAGTTTCAGCTAGAGATGGATACTTACAGCTGGGCACTCAATCACCCCGTTATTGATGTCATCAATGACATCATGTGGGTGCCTGCCATCAATGCTACAGCCCACAGACTGGGCAGTTCCAAGAATCTCCTTAATTGTCCCTGTAGTTAGAAGAAAGCTCATCAGTGCTTTAAAACACAGGAAAAAGAAAAAAACAGTAGAGAACTCAATTCTAACACCCTCAGCTGTCTCACACTCCTTCCCTTGGAGGTCTGCAGCCACAGGGTTCAGAACAGGACAGCAGGCAGCTGAAGCCAGTTCTGGTGTGCTCATTTCCAGAAGCATCCAGAAAAGCCCTTTATGTCTGTTACAAGCAAGCTTGGCGCCCAGCTGGTTGCTGCCTACTACTCAGCCTCATAGAGTGATGAGAGCAGGTGCTGTAGCCAGGTCAGGAATGCTGAGGTGAGTCCTGACACACACCCATACCCTGCACTGCCTCCATCAGGAGGTAGGAGGCTGGCTGTGAGGCTGTTCATGTGCTAGAGCCGACAGTTCAGTGTCAGAGCAAACAATGTGTACAAGGAGCTTTAACACCAGAGCCATGGGGCCATCCCAGGAATCAAACCAGAGCCTGAGACACTCAGATCAAGCAGCAGGACTCAGTACAAACCCCTAAGACCAGCACTTACCTGACAGCTCTCGAGCCAGGGATCTGTGCCTCATCTGCCGAGCAATGTTCACTATCTCATCGAAGCTGACACTGCCACTGTGCTTTACTGTGAAGCAAAGCAATGGCACAGTAAGCTCACTGAAGCACAGCACACTTCCAGCTCCCCACACTGTTAGAGAAGCACCATTCCAGCACTCAGACACACAGAGACCAGAGGTTACTAGGTACAGTGGCACTGCCATAAACACTCCTGTTCCCAGCCTTCGGCACAAAGTTACCCACAAGAATAACTCTGTTTCCTAGGTTGGCATTTACTATCAGCTCACCTCTGGACTGTACTATCACTGCATTACAAGGCAGGTACAGTGGCGGGTGGCTATTCTAGTTGTCTTGAAGGTATACAAACTTGACTGTACACAAGTGTACCCTGCTGCCCAAGATAGTTCCCTGGCACTTGTCAGCCAGTTTATGCCAAACAATCTAGAGGCAGGTATATGCTCCCTCTTAGCACCAAATGACATTCAGAACTAAAACCAGAAGAAAACTTACTGTTTTTCTGCTTCTTCCTGTCACGGGGAGGCTCCTTCAGAGCTTTGATAATCAAGGCAGAGGCAGAAGGAACAACTTCTATCTGAATGAAGAGAGATTAATTCTTTTTTCCCCTTATCTCAGTAGGTAAATAACGCAAATACTTGACCTAGCAGTCAGTGTCTGGAGAGCTAGCTGCCCAGAGCACTGCATTTCAGTTAGCTCAGTGGTTAGCACGCAGCCGGGTGTACCAGCCAGCACGTGGCCTCCTCCCGTGAAGCAGAGGCTTGTTCCCAGCCATTCGGCACAGGCCTCTCCACAACCAGAAGAGAACTGCTTCCTGGGCTGGGGCTTCCTCTCAGCTCACCACTGGAATATACCAGCCACTGAATTCAAGACAGGTATAGTGGCGGGTGGCTGCAGGATGAGTTCAGGATTTTTTTTATTATTATTTCTGTGCTGCTTGACACATTTTTCTAGGTCAAATGCTTTATATTCATACAGAACTGCTGCGTCACTAAGGCCAGGAGCACTCAGAAGGATCAGACAGCTGCATTTCTGCCAAGGTCTTCCCCAGAAGACCCCCACACAGCTCGCCATGTGGAACTCATTTTATCTACCTCGGAAGGATGAAGGGCTGAGTCGACCCTGCCGGGATTTACGCTTGTGGTTCGGGCAAGCAGAGCTCCTTCCTGCTCAGCGCTTGCACCACGAAGCCATCCCTCGTGGCATCGAGTACCTGAGCTTGCCTGTTCTGGATGGTGAGCTTCACCGTGATCCTCAGCCCCTTCCAGTCTCCCGTGGCCTTGGCAATGTCATCGCCGACTTTTTTGGGGGACTGCGAAGAACGGAGACGTTAGGGACACAAAAATAAAGCTTGGATAGCAGCAGGGAGCACCGCACCTCACCCAGCCGCCATGCCCGCAGCTCCCCACACCGCACAGCCCCCCGATCCCCCCCCGTCCCCCTGTCCCCGTCACGTACCAGCCCGAGGGGTCCGATCTTGGGGGCCAGAGCGGAGGTGGCGCCGACCTCCCCGCCGGTGCAGCGCAGGTACACTGCGGGCACAGCAACGCCTCGTCAGACCGGGCCGCGCCGCCGCCTCCTCCCCCCCGCCCGCCGCCCCCCGGCCCGGCACGTACCGACTTTCACCTCCGTGGGGTCGAACTTGGGCGGCATGGCGGCGGCGCCGGGGCGAGGATGGCGGCGGATGGAGCCGGATCCTGACGGGGCGGCGGCGGCGGAAAGGCGGCGGGCGGCGCGGGGGCGGCGGATATACCCGCCGGGCTCTCGCGAGAGGCGCCGCCCGCCCGCAACATGGCGGCGGGGGCGGTGCCATGGCGGGGGTGGGCGGTGGGAGGGGCGTCATGGCGGGCGGGGCGGGGCGGGGCGCGTCATGGCGGAGGGGAGCGGTGAGCGGGGCCGGGCCGGGGGGCGCGGGGTCGTCGGTCCCCCGGGTCTCGGCGGCGGGTGAGGGACCCTCGGGGGTCTCAGGGTGGGGATGGGGTGCCTGAGGGGCGGCTGCTGCCCGCTGCTGCTGCTGTCCGCGGCTTGGGGCCGGCGCTGAGGAGAGGAGGATGAAGGAGGAGGAGGACGAAGGATGCGGGGGCAGCGGGCGGAGGCACGGAGGGTGCCCGGAGCTGGGGCAGGCGGCCCCGCACAGCCCCGGCGGTTCTGCCCCCGGAGGACGCAGCCTGCCTGCCTTCAGCTGCCTGCCAGCCCCCGCTGTGGCACAGCGCCATGCCGCCTCTGTGGGGCCCGGGGCGCTTTAAAAGTCAGGGTTTGGATTGGACCTTTTCGTAGAGCCGTGCTGCTATTCGGTTGCTTTTTTTAAAAAAAAATTACAATTTTGTTGTCGTTTTGCTCTCGACGTCCAAGCAGCTGCGGGCTGTAAAACGCACGGTGGGCATTCCCCAGCCCTGTCTCCTGCCTGTGCCTAGGCAGAGCTGTGCCTGCAGAGCCCGGCTGCTGGCGGCCTTAGGGCTGCAGTTCGCGGATGCTCGCCTGCTGCAGGGTGGGTGCTGTCCGGGTACCTGTGGGTAGTTTTCTTTCCATGACTAAAATAAATAAAACTGCAGTGCATAAGTTGTAGTCGCATGCCAGCTTCTCTTCATTGACTGACAAGTGCCTGTCTCACCGGTCTGCAGGGCCAGTGTCACAGGGAGGAACAGCTTTGCTGCCTGCAGATTTGATGTGTCTTTTCGTTGAAGCAAGTTTTGACGTTTAATCCATCTAATAAGTCTCTGATCCTTCCTCTTCTGCCCAAAGCGGTTCTTTCCCTGTTGGACTATGTATCCTTCAGCCTTCATCTCTTTGCGTTTTCTTGGGTGAAAATTAAATAATGATTTTCCACTGTCTGTAGGATTAATAAAAGATACCTAGCTGTAACAGAGAAAGGTAAGAAGGGTCAAAGAGATGTATAAGTCCTCAGCAAAGTGTTCTTCAGCAATGTTATTGTTACCTTGCTGCATGTACCCTTGTCCTGGTTTCTCATCTTTAAATTTCCTTCTTTTGTTTCCGTCTGTGATGTCGGACCTTTGTTTGTGGCTCTTGATTGCATTCCTGGATTTCCTAACTGCATCTCCTGACAGTTACCTTCCTTTCTTGCTTAATCTTCTGATTTTTTGCTCTTACCCATCCCTTCTGGCTTGCCTTGACTGGTGAGCCTGTTGACTTCATGGTGAGACAGTGGGAGAGGCGAGTGGGCCCCAGTGAGCGTTCCACAGAATCGTAGCATTGGAAGGGACCCGCAAGGGTCATCGAGTCCAGCTCCTAATTTGGGCATTTCAGTAGTCCAAGCTTATTAAAAAGGTAGCAAAGTGGGATGTCAGGGAAGGAATCGTGAAACTGCTGGAGTCTGATTCTAGCACGCTGAAGTAATTTTTTGCCACCTTCTGCTGCATCTCTTGGCTTGTTGTGGTAGACAGGTATGACAGCAGTACAGTGAAACAGGGCAGATCTTTGCCTCCTTGTTTCTGGAATGAAATGGTGGATAGTTCCTTGAAGGCATGTAGGCTAAAGTTATATCTTGCTTTAACAATAAGGATTTATCTACGTAAAACTCTTAGTTTTTGGTAAGGCTCCCCTTGTGTGAGGAACAGCTCTGTATCCTGTGGCTACATGCTTTTCAGTGTAGTTTGAGACCAATTTGTAGCTGCTGAGCTGGCAGAGAACAATCTTTTTTATGTGTAACACGAGCTTTAGTGAACACTAAACCAGCTCCATTGTGAAGCTGTGCCATTTGCTGGTGAACATTTGGGGAATGTATTGGTGAAATACTGACTCTATTGTATTGATTTTAAAATGATGTTTAAAAAAGTTATTAAAAAAATAAAAAAAGCCTTTCAGTGCAAGTTTCATAGAGTGTGTCTCGACTTGGGCTTTTGGCAGCTGTAGCTCCTGCCTCGGCCGTGCAGTGCTGATCCCCACGTACCCCGGGGCTTCCTGCCCAGCCGGTAGCTCCCCCCTTCTGGGCTCACTGCTGCAGTTCTGCTCTGCTCTGCCCTATCCCACTCTTACTCCCAAGCCGGATTCAGTCCCACCTGTGTCAGCTCTTTGTGAAGCCCTTGTCCAGCAGCACTCCCAACTCTGACTTTCTGCGTTGCAAGTTTTTGCCCAGTCTCCCCATTTTTTGTCCAGCCTTATGTTTCTGCTGGTCCTTCAAAATCTGCCAGCACACTCCCTATTTCTCCCCTGCTGAGTCAGAGCCTTTTTCCAGAATCGACTCTGGTTTCTGTTACCCCTTCATCCACCCCCAGTTGTGATTTCAGGAGGCATCTTACCGCAATCTGCTCTTTCCTCTCCTGGTTCAATTTCTCTTTCCTTCACACTTGCATCAGCCCGCATCTTTGCATACAGTCTGGCTGAATTAACAGAAAAACATTCTCCAGCTCTCAGTCCCATGGTGACCCATTTTGGGGAAGATCTGACTGCCCTGTAAGCCCTGGCCAGGGGCGGCAATTTGGTCACGGGTAGGGCTGCAAAGGGCAGGAGGAGCCCAGCGGGGTGCTGGAGACACGCAGCCTGGGTGATGCGTGCGAGTCCAGGGGAGGCAGATGGCTCACCCCAGCACGTCTGGGAGACAGTGATCGGCTCTGGTGTGTAGTCAGAGTTTTTCTGAAGTTAGGTTATTTTGGCTTTACAGGCAGCTCTTAGACTATTGGAAATTAATTTTGCTTTATAAGCCTATTAAAAATGTGACATTAAGTTGTTAGGTATTTAGGCAGCATCTCTTCACCTCCCTGGATGACTAAAATAGGAAAAGTGTTGCTGTGCAACTGCTTCTGTGCAGAAAGCAAATGAACCAAGTGTTTTGTTAACTCGGGATAACCCCTGCCCTGAAGTTTAAGGTCCTGGCCTCTTACAGTGGAGCTGAGAAGCAAAGCAAGCTTAGCTTGGGTGTCCTGACTCCTGCATCTGTTCAGAGCCCCAGGGAACCAGCTGCGTGATGTCCCAGAGGGGGCCCTGCTGTAGCCAGTGGTCGTGAAGACCCCTTCCAACAGCTGCCTGTATTCTGGTCTGTGTTAGGGTCTTGCCTCGTCTCACCTGCCCTGGAAGGTGAAGGCAGCCACGTTGCTCTCAATTAGGAATTGTTCACATTTCTAACCTAGCTTTATTCTATATTATTTTGCAATTGCTTATTATTTTTGTGACTCACGTTAACACTTCTGCTGTGGAGGTGTGATGGCTCTGCCTGTTTGATCAGACCAAAGAAAGGCCTAAACAAGGACAATTGCTGGGTGGTGATTTTCTCTCTTTTTTATTTTTTTTCTTCACTTACTAGAGCGCAGTTCTGTAGTCCAGGTTCCCTGCAAACACGTGCTTCAGGAACCACCGGCCTTTATTTGTGCTGATAGTTTGTGTCGTTGAGACAGAGTTGTAGTCACAGCTAAAGATGCCACTCTTCTTCCGTAAGAAGAAACCCAGTGATGATGCTCGGAAGCGCCTTGAATACCAAATGTGCCTGGTAAGCAATGTCGACGTCTCTTCTGCTCTCTGCACCTAGTCCTGGTGAGTCGGTAGGCCCCCCACATTACCAGTAATCATATTACTGATCCCACCAGGTCTGCAGGTCGTGTTCCTAGCATATGTCAGAGAGTTCCTGCTTTCCTGGTCTGCTCGTGCCTTCCCCTCCACATGTCCCCACTGTGCTACTTCTTTCCCTCTCTGCTCGTGTGGTTCTACGTAATGTCCACCACACCGCATGCCTTGTAACCATCCAGGACCTCGTCCTTTCTCCTCCATGCCACTTCACCATGACAGATCTCCCAGTTTGCTTTTCCTAGCAAGGAGCCTGTGCCATCTGCTTTCCCGCCATGCTTGGCTTTTCTTGTGCCCCTCTTTTGCTTTTCATTATTATTTCTACCTGTCGTTCAGAGGACTAACTTGTTAGACACAGCTGGGGAGAAGCGCAGCTCAAAGACAGTTCTGGTTATACTGACAGTTTTCAGTTGGTGTCATCAGTGAGTTCACTAACTGGAGGATTGCAGATGTACTTACTGATAAGGTACAAGTCTCCGTTCTCTGTTGCTCTTTCCTGGTTTTCTGGTGTCTCTGAATCCCTAGAGATTTGTCCGCTGATACATGAAATTTGGAGTGGTCCACATGTGGTCCACATCTAGTAAGAGAAGTTATGAGTTCAATGTAAGGTCTCAAAGACAGACAAACACAAAGTTTTTTCCTGGACTAGCATTTGGCCAGGATTCTCTGGGGTGGATCCTCAGCAGGTTGCTGTCATGCCAGTCAGGTCAGCAAAACTACCTGTCTGACAGCAGCCACAGGTTTAAAGCAATCTTCTTTTGAATTATTATCCCTATTCTGCCATAGGAACATTGCACAGACCAGTGCTGTGTTCTACCCCAGAGGCAGCTCTATTTTAGGAACGACAAAATTATTCCTGTTGGATGTCAGTAAGGTAGTTTGGAAAGGAAAGCTCTGTTACATACCAATAATTAAAACAGTTTTACTGTATTTATTCAGTTTGTAGGGTTTCTGTCCAGCTCCTGTGGGAATGGAGAGGGATAACTTCAACTGTCTATTCTAGGATGAGTTCTGTATTGCACATACGTAGTCTTGGGTCAGAATATCAAGTTCTGAAAACCTACTGGAGGCACTACCACAAGCAGGTTTTATTGCCTCATACAGCATCTTGTGTTTAAGAAATAACTCCAGAGATGTAATGCTGCTCACAGCTAGATTTGTCCAATTTCATTGCTGTTAGCAGCTGCGTTGGGTCTGTCTGATAAGAACATGGAAAGCCACTTTTGTCCAGAAGCAGTGAATCCTTGCTTCTTCTTAAACAGCAAAGTTGGCTCTGCAAGTCTACTGGAAGCAGGAAGGCAACAGTGGTTATTTTGTTTCTCCATGCAGTGTGGAAGGTCCATCATTGGGGTGAGACACGCCAATGACACAAAAGGCTCTTCACAGGCTAGGAGGGCACCGCTGTTGCTCATAGCGAGTGCATCACTGGTGCTTGAGAACCCATCATTTCCTTTCTGTGTGCTTTCAGTTAAAATTGCAGAATTAGGGTGTGATTTGGTTCTTCATGCAGAAATTCATTCATAGCACCAAGAGTTTTTTTTTTCCTGCAGTTTGGCTTCCTGGTTGCTTTTGATTGCTGCAGTTGTAGCAGCACCCCCTTTGCTCCTGGTGGTTTCATCAGGTTGCATATTTGCAGCAGAGAACTGTAATTACATTTTGTAGGGAGGGGCCAGTTGAGTAGTTCTGTCAGTATGCAGGAAGAAGCCATTTATCTGCATGTTCTGACTCTCTGGATACACATCTTCTCTTTCCAGGCAAAAGAGGCTGGTGCCGATGATGTTCTTGACATATCTAAGTGTGAACTTTCAGAGGTATGTTCTCTACAACTTCCGATACTAGCTAACAGGTCTGATTTCTCAGTCTACTCCTTGTTACCAGACATCAGATTTTGTATTATGTCTACGAGCTTCGAGACAGAAATGACCTTGGGCCTGCTTCATTTCTTACTGTGTGTGTTGAGTTCTGTCTTTCAGGCATGGGCTTCCTCCTCTTTTTTGTCCTATCCTATTTGATGTTTCCACACTAATTCTGTGTTGGGAATCCTTTTTCATTTGACAAAATGGGAAGGGCAGAGCAGTCTCAAACCCTCCTTGGTATGACAAATTATGCTAGTCACAAGGGACTTTTTTTTGCAAAAAGCTAACTATTTCTAAGTTAGAGCTACGAAGTCTGCCACTTGCACTTATTTTCTCTGTAAGTGCAAATCCCTGGTTCCAGGTTGCTAGTTGAGGATGGAAATCTCACTTCCAGTTTGGCTTCTGTTATTGTAGCCAACTAAATTAGAAACGAGCTGGCTGCTGGAGTGTGAGTGGTTAGTGACAGATTGCCAGGCCTTCAGTGGAGGTACAGTTTTGTATTCTGGCAGCTAGGCAATCCTGTTAAGCAGAAGCCCATTGCTATTTGACTCTCAATTTTTGTTTATTGTCCTGTGTTTCTAAAACGTTTGTACCTGTGCACCCTTTTGTCACAGGATGCCTTTGCCAAGCAAGCTAATGGTTATTGTATTGCTCTTTGAGGAGAGATTTGGGATCATCCAGGAGAGTATAGCTGTCTACTGTGCAGCATGAAATGGCTTTGCTGTCTTTGGGATGTTTTGTTCCAAGATCAGAAGCCAATGGCATCTTGTGTGTAGGTTTGTGAGCTGTGTGGGACAGTCTGTAAGCCAGTCTGGGTAAAAGGGTGGCAGACAGCACGTGTACTGAATTAGCTCCATTCATAGCTGCAGCTGGTGTTGGATCCCAAGCTGCTTCTTTTGGATTGGTACCCTAAAACGCTGTCTTGCTGTTTCTTTTAGCCTTTGTAGTTTAATAAATAAAGCAAGCCATGAGTTTTGCCTTAAAATTAACTCTGAAATTAGAGCCAAGGCAATGATTTAGCCAATAGCAGTTCCATTCTGCAGAGCAGGTGACAGTGCTCACAGCCCTGGCTGGCACTGGCAGAATTTGCTGGAATATCACTTTTCTGGTTGCCCCTCTCCTGCAGAGCCTAGCACACATGAAGACACTCAGTCCCGATGTTGCTCACCTTTGTCACTTAGCCCACTGCAGCGTGTTTGCCAAGGTTACAAAACCATAGAATACATTTATGTGATGACTAAGGGAAAATATGCCTGAACTCTTGAGTCATCTGTACACTGAATATTAAGTCATGCAGGACCTGGACTCCTGCCTAAGCCTCAGTCTGTTCTGCGCTCTGCGCCACGCTGTCATGTTGTGGAGAGCCACTGCAAGCTGCTTAAATGGAAGCTAACCAGCAAGCACTGGCATCCTGGGCCAAAACAGGTGGCAAAAAATTTTAAGTATCATGCGCATTTTCATTAAAGTTAATTATTCAGACTTTGCAGGTGAATACTGTAGAAGTGCTTAGAAATATAGTATCTTGTGAAGTCTGATGGGACTATTTTTTATTTGTTTTCAGGTTCCTTACGGGGCCTTTGCAACTTGTAAAGTCTTGCAAAAAAAGGTAATGTTACAACTCAGTATTGTTAGATAGTTCTGTTCTTATGCTTGAGTATTACTGTTATATTTGAAATAACTGTATTTAGTTTTTTATGTTGTTTCAGAAGAAGTTTGCTTGTGATGCATTTAGCCATTTGTACGATACTAAATCAAGAGCAATTTGGGCAGAACTAATCCTCTGTGTGTGTTTTAGATATAATTTCTTTCATGAAAGATGAGATGATTAGTTCTATCTTAGCCTATTTAATGATGTTTCTCATGAAAATAACTAAGCTCTTGTTTAGATCTCACATTAAATGTTTGACCTGTGAAAATGCATTTGCTATTTTACTATTTTAATATTTTAGATGATACAGAATAAGATACTGAACTCTTATGCAACCTCTGCAATTAAATCTTAACAAATGTGCTTGTCCTAGACTGTGGTGTCTCTTGTGCTCATGTTTCAGTGGGATTTTTCCTCCTCAGGTGCTGATTATTCATACAAATAATCTTACATCTTTAGTTCCAAAGTCCTGTAGCCTTCTGAGTCTCATAACTGTGAAGGTAATTGTAACTCTTAACTGCTAATTTGCAACCTCTTTTCCTTGCATTCTGGCTGCATTAAAACACACCACCCCCCCAAAAATCTTCCTGTCTGACTGTTGTTCCCAGAAACTGGTAACAAAATGTGAAACCTTCCTTTCGTGGGTTTACAGATCAGCCACCTCCAAAGTAAACAGATAGTGGTAGCTGAGTGCTTTGTCTAAAATCATAGGCAGTCCCAGGCTTCAGTTATCCTCTGCACTACCTCACGCTTCCCCCCTCAGCAGCCTCTCACAGCAGTGGTCCGTCTTGGTGGAAAAGCCAAGGGTGGAGTGTGTTGTGGGGTGGATCCCTCTCTTTCCTTCACTGGTGGGTCACTTGAACGTGAACAAAACTGGTGAAGGGGGACAGTGTGTGACAGGGCAGCGTCGCTGTTCCTGTCATATAAATGGTGAGGGCTTCCAGCTCCACCACCCCTGTGCTGTGGTTCCACAAGAGGCAAGGTCATTCCAGCAGATCACTGCCCCCCAGAGTAGGATATCTTCAGCAGTAGTCCTGCTCTTTCCATGTGCCAGTGCTGGTGTTGGTATTTCCATGTGCTGGTCTTTCCATAGAGCAGTTCAGCTCACTGACCCTGCAGAAAACTTTTTTTTTTTTTCCTGCCAGGCTGGTTTCATGGGGATAATTTAGACACTTGGCTCATCCAATTTTGTGGAACAGTTCCCTTGGTGTCACTCCTCTCCCTAATCATCTGTTTCTTTTTATCAATGTATGGAGGCTGGAGTTTTCATAAGATCTGCAAGAATTAAGAGTTAAGTGCGTGTGTCTTGTTGAAAACTAAAGCCACTTTTTGAAGCCCTATTGGAAGAAAATAACTTTCATTGCTTGATAATTCATGACCTTTCATTCTAGCACCTTAGCGTCTTTCCCCAACATTGTCTGGTGAAATTATCTGCTCTTCCAGGTTCTAGATCTGCATGATAACCAACTGGCATCACTTCCTGTTGATATTGGTCAGCTAACATCTCTTCAGGTAAAAGATTTGCTGTATCCCAAGTGTCTGTAAAAGGCACATTAAGGGACAGCATGAATATGGGGTTCCACTGCTATTTGTCTTATAATTAGCTACAATTTAAATGGTGATCCTCAATGTGTCAGATCTGTGTCATTGACTTTATTGTCACTGTGTTGAACTGGCTTGTTGGAGAGGGAGACCAGGAGAAGAGCATGCTGAATTATATAGCCCCTGCTTAGTGCAAGGGCTGTTAGTCCGAATAGCTCACACTGTGCCAAGCCAGGGCTGTGAGCAAGTGGAGCTGGAGTTTCCAATCCAGTTGGATTCCTAAAATATTCAGATTTTACCATTCTCCCTGGTGTGATTATGTTGAGAACTCAGCGCAGTGTGTCACAGTGCACCTCTGAGGATCCCCTCTGTTTGAGGGCGCACCTTTGGATGCATGGCATCACCACTTGCTCTCCTGTGTGCACTGGGCTGGGGGAGTGTGGCCTGGGAGGAAGGGACACTCAGATTTCCACTCCCTGCATCTGCATTCAGCACCTACTTTGGCTGTTGGCTGTTAATACAGCCAACAATAATGCAGTAGCTAGATGTATCTGTATCCAGGGTTCTAGAAAATCAGAAAAAACTCTCTGGGTTTTCAGCCTACGAATCTATTAATAGACATGCGTTTTTCCTTGTCAGATGATTAAGGGTTCATTCTAATAGCTTTTTCATTCTTATAACCTAGAAGGCAGTATCTAAAATGACTTTCACATTGGCCTTCTGGGCCTGAAGGTAGTCCCAACAGCATAGATGTATAGAAAACCTGAGAACTGTATAAAGAATATCTTGAATATCTTTTCTGTTAATACCTTAGGTCCTAAACCTTGAACGGAATCTCTTAAAATGTCTTCCACAATCTATAGGAGATCTTGCCCAGCTCCAGATCCTCAATGTGAAAGGTATGGCATGTTTCTTCTTGGTGCTCTGGGCAAAGCACCATTTATTTTCTGGGTTGTGTTGAGCTGCATTAGGAATTATACTTTTGAACCAAGGCAGGAACCAAATGGTTTACATTATGAATGTTAAGGAAGAACATGAGACAGATTTCAATTCAAAAATTTCTGTGAGTTATTAGGAGTAACTATGGTTGTTTGCTTCTTAACAAATACACACACTATCTGCCTTGATTTCGTGGCGTATGGTTCAATTCATGGCTCTTGGGTCAGACAATTATCATCAGATGATAATTTCATTCATCCCACTGCCTTTTTTCAAAGGAGAGTTTGTTTGGTCATCATGCCTGATCTCAAGAGCCAAAAGCTTCTCTGTGTGCCTGCACGTTGCCAGCACTTTAACGCCCAAGCTAACTCATTTCTGCGATGAGGGCTGCTAAGAGGGCTCAAGGCACACGTCTTCCTTCAGAAGCATGAGACCTATTCAGAGCTGGGCACCCAGAGCTCACTCCTGTGAGCCTGTGTAACCTTCCAGGTTTGCACAACCCTAAAACTAAGGTCACAATTATATCTTTTTTTTAAGACTCTTGGACGTTTTCCTGATATACCATGCCATAAATCTGGGAGAAAAAGGAGCCTTTGTTACAGGGAGTTGTTGCTGAAACAGGGAAGAAGATGGAGGGCAAGGAACTTGGAGGTGTGGCTCAGCTTATTGCTGTATCCATCTGCAACATCAGGCCTCTGACCTCTAAATTTGCAGTCCCACATTCAGTTCCCTTTCTCTTGTCTCTGGGATTTACACTGAAGGAGGGAAGGCTCCATATTATGAATATTCTCCTAATAAAGAGCACAGGTGGAGTCTGTCGCATTTACCTCAGCCGAGAAGGCTGTTTTGGCTTGTGGAAGTGCTGCTGGATCTGTGCAATTGGGCTGTGTACAAGTCGATCCCATTTACCTTGGTTGTCAGTGGCGGTATTTGGAGTCCTGGTGTGCCCTGTGACAACCCCATCCCTGTAGCAGAGTACAGAAAGCGGCTCACAGGTGTCTCTTACAGATACAGTTTGGTGTTCCAGTAGATGAACGTGCTGGGTGCAGCTTTGGCAAGGTTGCATGGCACTAAATGACTTTTCCCCCCATAGGCAATAAGCTGAAGGAGCTGCCTGCAACTGTGAGTGGCTTGCGGAGTTTGCGCACTCTGGATATCAGCGAGAACCTCCTGCAAGAACTGCCCCGGGTGCTGGCTCACATCCGCACGCTGGAGGTATGCACCCAGCCTGCTGTCTCTGTGTCTCCCCTTCCCAGCTGTTTGTTCTGCTTCAGGCTGCCTTCCTTCGTACTTGCTCTATACAACAATAAATTTAGCATAGAGAATAAGTTTTTAGGGCTTGGGCAGCACTCATTGTAGGGGATTGTAACTTGGCTATATGTGGTTCATGGTGTCCAAAGTTAGTTTTGCATATTCTTCTTGCTTTGTTTTTTTCTGATCACTTCTTGCCATGGCTTAACCATGGCAAAAGTAATCCATAGGAAATAAGCCTCCAAGTATTTTCTGCCACAGCTGCCTCCGAGAGCAGAGGCTGATTCTGACTGAGCAGATTTTCTGAGATGTTTCTGATGAGGTTTTTGCCTCTGTTGCCATGATAGATCTCTGACTCACTGTCAGCCTCCGTAGGTTTCTGGATCCCTGGAGAGCACATTCAAAATGATACAAGCATCAGGATTTTTATGGATTTGTTACCTTCTGGCTGCCAAACTTGTCAGCACTAAACTGTGCAAATGTCAGGCAACAGGGCTGACTCAGACACCAGCACTGAGGATAGGAATAAATGCTATCCTGTCTTGAGCACACATCAGGCTTCACTTCTGCTGTAGGCAGTCTTTGAGATTAGGGATCTGTTCAGCTTGCTTCCCTGTGTTTGATGATAAAGGAGTTCCTTTTTGGGCTGTCCTGCTAAACTCTGCTCAACAGGAGGCAACATTAGGTCCTTTTGTTGGCCACAGGAGAACAAAACAGAAGATGGTCCTTCCACTGGTTCTTACTGGTGCTCCTCTTCTCCCAGTGCCCTTTTTGCATCACCATTCTTCCTGTGTGTCATGCTTAAGGGCTCCAACACACAGCAATGTAGTAGAAAATGCATGTAATTGAGAAGCACTGTGCTTTTTTGTGCTTAAAGACAAAATAGACATGTCTGCATGAGGCGGATGTTCCACTGAAGAACCAGCTCAGAATTTCCTAAATCAGGGACAGCGGAATCACCACTGCTCTGAAAGTTGCTAAACACCCAGCAAAAGTTCAATATAACCTTGCATTTATGTCAGTTTTTGGGGTAATGTGAAATTATCACTTCGTAAGTGAAATTCTGGGGACTTGCAAGGCAAACTGGTTCCGCTACCAGCAGAAAAGGTGATCTGGCAGATTTTCTTTCCCTTTTAATAAATCTAGACATTCAACCGGATATGACATTAAATATTCCATCTACCGCTCCATGTTCTTTGAGAAGTCTTAAAGCTTTGCAGAGGAAAACAATAGCACTGTTAACACGCTGAGACAAATGTTCTGTGGTTTGGTTGTTACTGGGTACAAGTCAAATCTTGCAGTTCACTTTCCTGGGTCCCCAGCCTTGAAGCAGTTGGACTCCGGCTGGGCTGTGAGAATAAACTGGAGCTCTGTGTGTTCTGTTTTGGAGATGCTGACCCTGGACGCTTCTTCCATGACCTACCCATCAGCTGATATTTGCAGTGCAGGTACAGAGTCCATTCAGCAGTTCCTCTGCAAAGGTAAGCAAGAAAAGTCTGTGGATGCTGGTGAGAACTTGGGGGACTGTGCTGTGCTCTAATTAGGTGTTGTGGCATATTCAAAGGTTGTGTTTACAAAGCACAAATATCAGGTTAGCTCTGCTTCAGGTGTTTTCTGATGCTCTGCACATGGGGCAGGCAGGTCAAGGAGTTACGTGTAAGTCCTTGATGGCAGACAGCAAAACCGGAGTCCTTCACTGAGGCTTGCTTCTCACTTGCAAACTGAAATTTATGATGGTTTTGTTAAAACATCAGAACAGTTGGGTCATGGACTTTCTGAGTGACCGTACAAAGTCATTGCATCTCTCTGTGCTTTTGTTTTCTCGTTTGTATTTTCTCCAGTGGGAGGGTTAGGCATTGCACAGATACAGCTGACCCTGCCTTGGGACGAAGAGGTAGACTCAGCAGTCACTTGAGGTCCCTTGTACCCTCATTTTCTGTGAGAAAGGGCGTGGGGGCCTGCGGGCTGATGTGTTCCTAAAAGAAAGATGGAACCAGATGGAAAATTCAGAGGGCAAAGACAATGTACTGTGAGTTTATAAAACACTGTATTTAATACAGGCAGGAAGGTCTGGCAGAGATTTTGTGCAGGAGAAATGCTTTGTCAGACATTGTCCTAATCCTTGACATAAAAGGATGGTCAGAACTTATTATAGTGTGGGCAGCAAACTCTCTTTTGCAGCTCCATCAAAGTGAACATGCCTGTACCTGTGTAAAGGAAGCTTTTCTCTCCGAGTAGGTCAGCAGAGCACTGGCCCAGCTCCAAGTGCTCAGTCTGTTTCTGGAGGGAGTTCTGTCCTCTGATTTTAGAAGTGGGAACAGCATTCCCAGCTTCTGTGCTTCCCTTCTCCACAACCTCCTGCGTGCTGTTGTTTAATTGCCTTCCCGGTGGGAATGGGGTGGCACTATCTCCTCTCCCAGCTTCTTGTTGCTAGACCTGAGCTGAAAGCTCTTGTAGCTACCCATCGATGCTGGGGGAGAGGGAGCGCAGCTGGAAGCTGTCTCACACATAGGCCAGCCCTCAGTCGTGCTGCCAAGGTCTTTAGGCACCAAATGTCTTGTTTTGTGTCTGATCTCTTCCAGAGTGCGGAATTGCATACTACCCTCCCTCACAGTACGTGCTCCCTGCGCTGGAGAGCGATGGAGGAGAAACGTCGGTGGATGGGGTGGACAGGACAGTGCAAAAGTACTTGGAGGAGGAGAGCAAGTGGCAGGTGAGGCTCTCTGCAGAGAACTGTCTCCATCCTTGGAGATATTCAGAACTTGTCAGGGCAAGGCCTGGAGGAATCTGCTCCGACTTTGAATTCAGTGCTGTTGTGAGCAGAAGGTTGTAGTACAGACCTCCAGAGGTCTCTTCTGACCCATTTTTTTCTGTGATTGTGCATATTTTCTGAGCTATGTCAGTTTTAATCATTATCTTGAAAATGACGCATCCAAGGGACAGTAATGACAGTGTGATACAGTGTGTGCAGCATGGTAACACGTTTTTAATAATGTCTTGAGGGACAGCAAACTGCAGAAGCACCTTGTGATTCGCAGCCAAGTGCTGGATATTGCCAGCCCTTCCTGGGAAAGATGAGGCTAGGCCTCTAATTTTGACAAGCTGTGTTAATTCCTGTGCTATTTGTCAACTACAGAGTAAATTTCTCTGCCCCTGGAGAAACATAAATGACTGGGCTTTGTGGATATGTTAATCTTCTTGTGCCTTTGGTTGATGTCTTTACTCAGTTAGGGGAAGATATAAAGTGGGCTAATAATACCTATAAAAATTTGCTCCTGGGAGTAAATATCTGCTGTTTATTTTTCAGAACAAATTCTTGGACTATGAGAAGAGGAAGGTAAGGAAGAACCCTTGCAAGTACTTTTTCTGCAGAGTAGGGCCACTTCTATGTCTTGTTTTCCATTTCTTTATCTGTTTTTTCAGCCAAAACAATGTTTTGAGAACTGAGATCTTGCAGAACTCCGCCCGAACCTGCTCACTCCTCGCTGCAGAACACAGGCAGTAGTGTGGGGAAATCTGTGACTGAATTGTCTGACAAATACAGCCAGTGAGCTGCAGAGTCTCTCATGAGCGAGCAGTTCCAGTTCTCTCTGTTTCTGTTGTACGGGTTGGTGCCCTGGGATGTTGGCTTTGTGACTATCAAATGAGTTGTGGGGAGTTTGGAGACTGTCATAAAAAGAGCAGCAATCTCTGCTTCACAGTTTTTGGGTTCCTGAGGACAGAATATTTCTGTCACCTACTCAAGCCTCCTGTTTTGCCATTTGTCTTTCTCTCTCGTAGTTGAGAGGATTACTGTGCGTTGTTTTACATTGCCAGAATTTGTTCTTGTTTGAGAAGGAGCAGAGCCAGCAGTCTTCTAGTTTCTGGCATTCATCTTTCTTCTTACTCTTCTCAGGAAAAAAAAATGCAGGAGAAGCTTGAATTTGAGCGGCGCCTGAACATGGGGCAAAGAGAACATGCTCTGCTTGTTCAGCAGATCAACAGTCAAAAGGATGAGATACTGCAGACAGTGAGAGAGGTAGGTCTCTTCAGGGCAGGCACTCTGGCCCTGCCACTTGCTGAGGCAGGGCTGTGCTTGTTGCCATAGAGAGACTCAAAGTGGAGTGGTGTTCCAAGTGTCCAAGCATGCAGAAACTTACCCTCTAGAGACAGCAGCTAATTCACTGCATTCAGTGTTTTTCTTCCACTTTCTCTCTGAGGTTATTAGGGACACTCTAACAGAGACTTGACAGGTGGGAGCAGTGATGTTTGGCTGTACAGATTGGAGTACTTCCATTTTTCATCTTTCCCATCTATAGTTCTTTGGCTTCACAGGTTCTCTGCATCTCCTTGAATGCACCTTGAAATGATTCCTCATTTCATTTGGGATTAGGCTGTCCCAGCTGATGAGAGTTCTCCTTTTCATAAGATCTCCCAGGATCTGTCTGGGTCACTGCAACCAAATTGTCCATTATCTGGCCTTGCACAAGACACTGCCCTTCCTAAACTGACCACCTTTGCATTTTTTTTATTTTTATTTTTTGCTTTGGCCTAGGATCAGATGAGGCTGGAGAAGGGTCTGACACAGCACCAGCGCCATTTGGAGGAGGAGCGCCTGAAACTGCTGCAGCAGTTGAAACAAGCAGAGCAAGGCATTGCCAGCCGTATCCAGAAGCTGATAGAGGACAATCAGAGGTAAGGCAGCCCCAGGGTGTCCTGCAGTGAACTCTGGCCCATGGGGGCTCATGTTATTTTGTCCCACTCAGAGGTGTTCATTCCAACCTTTCTGAGTTTTAACAGAAGTGATCGGTCCTGGTACTTAGGAGATTGGTGAAGAATTGAGGGTAAATCCCTGATATGGGATGTTCTCTTTCTGCATTCACCATCCAGCCTGCAGCCTTTGGACAGACCTTCCCAAAGGGCCTGCAGGCTTGGCTACAGAGCCAGGCTGTCCCGGCGAGCCTGTGTTGGACAGACAAACCCAGTGAAGTTGTATGGACCTCTCTGATGTCCTTGCTGTGGATACAGTTATGTTTCTTTCCCTTCTCAGATGGATTAGCTACACTGGTTTTGGCTGTTTGCACTGGGGTCTGTGCTCACAGGTTTGCAAATAAAAATACCAGGATCAATATCTATAGATGGTGTGTTGCTGAACTGACAAAATCCCACTTAAAGAAAGTGGAATTTAGCATCACAAAAAAATGTGTCACACATATCTGACCTAGTGGGTGGCATCCCTGCCCATGGCAGCGGGGTTGGAGCTAGGTGGTCTTTAAGGTTCCTTCCAACCTGAGCTGTTCTATGCTTCTATGATATCTGTGCTGCTGAATTTTTGCAGTGCTGTGGAAAAATTCCTCACGGAATGTACTTATTTGAACACTGGTTCTTAGGTACCACTGACCTAGATATGCTGAATCTCCCATTGTGCTAGTGCTGACACAAGGTTACCAGCCTGCTTAAGGCTGCTCTTTGTGCAGAAGCAAAGTTGTTTTCTGCCCCTTGGGGGGAACAGGGTGTGCTGCTCAGCCAGATGAAAATCTTTTGTTTTATCTTTTTTTAGGCAAAAACAAAGTTCAGACATTCTGAAATCATTGGAGAATGAGAGGTAAGTATCTTGAAATAAAATTTTCCAGAAAAGGGATGAGGAGCTAGAAGGAGGGTTGAGATTTGTTGCAGAGCCACCAGTATGAATTCACTTTAAGCTAGGGGAAGTTCATTTCAGACCTGCTATCTGAAAGGTTTCCTGCTGCTTTGGCTGAAGCAGCTGGTTCTGATCACTGCTGGAGGCAAGATTCTGGACTAGATGTGCCTGAGTTCACTCAGTTTGGCAAACCCCATGAGATGGTGATTGCACCTTCTTTTCATCTCAAAAAGGTCCTAGCTAAGTAGTTTGGGAACAAGCCCCTATATTCCACTATCACGGACCAACAGAAATCTTGTATCTGTTGGAAAGCAAAGCATCTACAAAGGTGGCCCAAAAATGTGTACAGGCTGGGAGGAATACACCAAAGCCAATGCTCCCATTCAGCCAACACTTTGAGCTAGCTTTGCCTCCAATACTGGTTTTCCCCAACTCTCCCCCGCCTATATGTTGTCCCCTCCCTTCAGCCAAGTGTTTGTGCTATGACACAGTAAACTGACCTGGCTGAAAAATAATCTCATTGTATGGCAGATAGTTTTTCAGTCAAACCAGTTCCTGATCTATTAAGTGGTGTTATGTATAATTGTGCTGGAATAAGAATGAGGAGGTGGGGATGGAGGCCAGGCTCCTGCTTTCGGTGTCATTACTCACATAAGTCAGCTTTGAAGTGACCGTCAAGCCTCAAGGGAAAAGAAAGCCAAACAAGGGGCTGGCACTGTGCTTGGTGACGGTGTGTGGACGTTGCACTGATGTTCTTTTTCTCTTTGTTGACTTTCCAGACCCTTGCTAGGTCTTCTGGGATCAGCTTTCCAGTATAAAAAGCAATTGTTCCCACGGTTTATGATTTCTCCCATAGACTTAGAGGACCTTTACCAAGAACACTTTGAGTCTCTGATGGGCGTGTGGCTTTCCTGCACAGGTTGCTTGGTGAATCTGCCCAGCCTTTGGGCTCTGAGCCGGGTGGGCAGAGGAGGAGTGAGATAGTGCTTGTTTGAAGGAGAGGCTGAATTGTTCTTGTTTACTTGCTAGAATAAGGATGGAACAGCTGATGGCAATAACACAGGAGGAGACGGAGCAACTGCGCAGAAGGGAAGTGGCCTGTAAGTGTGGATGACTCTTTGGGGTGGTAAAAGATACTAGAAAGACACGGTTCCTTTGGAGGTGCACTGAATAGGTGATAACCACATGGGAGATGCTCTGTTACACACACGTCTTGGCATGTTGCTTGGTGCAGCAGGGCAGAGTGGCAGGGGGCAGCACGTTTACCATAGCTGATCCAGTGCTTCCACCTGCAGCTCACTGCTGGGTCTCCGAGATGTGAGCTATGCTCCTGGCGTAGTCAGAGCGTGTTGCACGAGCAGTCTGAGACTGAACGTAAGCCATCCCGTGTGCACGCAAAGTGCTTCATATTTTAGAGGTACCAAATGGATGTTAACTGTTCAGGTTCATGAGGCAGGAGGTTTACCAGGAGGTAAGCAACAACGGAACAAGGGAACCATTTCTGCTCCTTATGAACAGGAACAGATCTGATGGGGTTACAAGGGAAATGGTGTGTGTGTTATCACACTAAGGGACGGATTGTTCGTGGTGGGACAGGCAGGGCTGCAGCCCATCTGAGGGTCAGTGGCAGTGACTTGGCTCCTCTGAGCACTGAAGAGATGCAAGCACAGGCAGAGTGGAGTTCGCTCATCTAATTTCCCAGTAAATAGCTACGATTCTGGTAGCTGAATGAATCTGCTTGTAAGTGAATGAAATGGAAAAAACTAGGAGAGGTTGAAATGAGAGAGAAGGCACTGTTAATTGCAGGTTATTGTAGCAGCAGTGGCAGATTAGTGTCTGTTCTAGACACCAGCTCCTGTTTCAGACTGACAGCACTTCTGTCTCCCAGCTGCCATGCAACAAATGCTGGCCGAGAGCTACAAGAACAAGCTCATCCAAATGACCTACGAGTCTCGTCGGCAAGACCTTGTCAACCAGGCCTGCTCCAGGTACAGTGGCAGATCTCTGGGGCTGGAGGTAATGTTGTTGTAAAGTCCCTTTCTTGCCAACAGTCCCTGGTGTAATTCCCATATAAACAGCCAGGAATTCCTGCAGCTGCTGGAATGCAGCAGGACAGCTGTACGTGAGCAGGTGACAATACAATTTAAAGAAACTGTCAAACTTGATTGAATGAGCCACCTTTTAACCACAAGAAAATGCCTGTCAATCATACTTTGAATTAACTATCACATTTTTGCACTGTTTATTTTACCTTATACATTCTGCTAAATATGGAGGTCTTTTTTGTTAGCTAGGTCAGTGTCAAACTGTGGTACAGAAATCCTTTTGTCACTTCCCAGGATTGTCTGCAGGATAATGTTCCTGTTTTCATTGCATTTAATAACTTCTCATGGAGAAGATAAGAATTATGGTGCAGGACTTCTGTTAGCAGCAGCCAGAGCCTTTCATTTGTTGCACTTACTGTGGCGTTTTGATAGTTCTCCTGGACAAATTACAGAGAAAATTGGGATTGTCTTTTCTTCAGATCCAAGTCCAGTTCCTCTGAGACAAGAGAGCTGAGATTTTTTCATGGTCAATTACAGAGTCACCTTCTGTTTCTTAAAAACTTGACTCTGTTCTAAAATGTGGTGTTCCTTGCAGGGTCTTTGGGGAAGTGAAACAAATCAAGAATTTTGGAGGAAAAATTTTTGAACTAGTGGAGTTTATCACCCACAAAGCTATGAGACCTTGAGTCCACTGACACATGAAAGTTGAGACATGTCACTTCAGGAAATCACTGTGTAAATGCCCTGAGTTTCATTCCCATCAGCAATGAAATGGCAGGTGGAATTGAGCAGTGTTACAACAGGATACCTAAAAATCTCACACTTCGCAATATGTGGAAAAGGCACAGAATATTAAAAAGTCCTCTTGACTTTAAGCATTACATGGAGGCTGTTTGTATATATGTGGATCACTTTTCATTGCTATAGGTGCAGAGAACATTCTGGCTCTTTTTATTTGTAAGAATGTGAGAAATTTTAATTGGCAGTTTCTGGCAAACACTGAACAGAAATAACCTCATACACCTGTGTCCTGCCCAGCAGAGGGCAGTGGGCAGGCACAGTCCTGCATGCAAGTGCAGTAATACATGACCACATCGTCTGGGTGTCCTTCATCAGCACACCCTTTCCAGTGCAGAATGTGCAAATTCACCATCTGAGCAGCTTGCTGGGGCAGCTACAGCCCCTGTTTGCACTTCGAGCTGTGCATATGCAGGCAGTGGTGCTTCTGCTCTGGCTAAGGCTGTCGTGCAGGTTTGCTTTGGTTATAGGGAAGGTTTTATATCAGAGCATTCAGCTGTGCCGAGTCATGGCTGTTCACCCTTGTTCTGTAACAAATTCCTCCATTTCTAGATTCTCTGTTACCCACTTTTCCTCTTGTTTGTATCAAGAGTCTAAGACCCAGCAGTAACTCCATGACAAATACATCTTCTTGCAGCCTGGCTGAGATGGATCAGAAGTTCCAGCAAATCCTGGCTTGGCAACAGCTGGATCAGAACAAGGCTGTTAGTCAGATCTTGCAGCAGGTAGGCAAGAGAGCAAATTGTTTGCAGGGGGGCTCGAAGGAAAGCAACTGCATACAAAAGCAGGATTGAGTGGCAGGCATAGGAGCAATGGTGGCAGGACTGGGCTGCTTGCAGAAGTTGTTTTATAGGACAGACACTATTTGCTAAACTTTGAGACTGTCTGGTATTCTAACAAACTGACTTTGTTGGTTGAGAGAAAAATGTATTTATTCTTTAACCAGACAGCAACTTTTCATAAAGGACAGCGGCACAAGTCATCGGAAGCAAAGCTGGTCTGATGATTAATGTAGAGGATTTTGATACAGAAGTCCTGTCTTTATGGCAGATTTCTTGTGTGACTTTAGACAAGCTGCCTATGCCTGTTGAGGCATTTACAAAGCATTTGCTGCTTTTGAATACTTCCTTTTCAACATAAGACCTCTTCAGCTCATTTTTCAGAAGAGCTGGCAAGCCATGGCCTATTACACAGACCTAGCAGCCTGGCTGCTGAGTGCTGCTGAAAATGAGAGGTGAGGTTCTTGTGCAGTATTCAGCTTGTGTGTTTGAAGAACATGACTATGACTTCTTTGTCCAGCTGTAAAGAGGGTTTTACCTTTTGGGACTGTGAGGTCTGTCATGGTGCAATGTGGATACTGTCAATGCAGAGTAAGCGCTATTTAGATGTACGTGAGCCACTGCAAGGTAGCAGAGTTTCTTAGCACATCTGCAGCTGAATGAACAACCCTCACTAAGCAGGATGTTGTCTGTCCCTTAGAGTGAGATGCAGAAAGCTGCCTTTGAAGCTCTCCAGCTGAAGAAGGATCTTATGCATAGACAGATCAGGAACCAGGTGAGTCAGCAACAGAAGGAAGAACAAACAGCTACTCAGCTCATACCATCATTTGATGAGATCCTTCTGAGGAAGATCGAAGTGCTATGAGCACAGAGCAGGGTCTGAAGGAAATGAGCTCTTGTATTTCTAAGAGCTCTGTAACAAAGCATTGGGCAGTGTTGGCTAAACTACAGTTTCCCACTTCCATAGGAGATAGTATAAAGGCAGATTTTACAGCTGGGGAGGTAGTGGAATCGCCATTGCTTCAGCCATCTCAGCACTAATGTGGATGAAATGCTGGAGAGTGGTCACTAGAGGACAGACCTGCCTTGGCTCCGTAGGGATGGTCTGCAATTGCAATTACAATTTCCTTCCGGTTTCCGTAGCCTTAGCAGGGCTGCTGTCTCCACATGAGTCCACTGCATCTCCATCCAGCACATGGGAACTGCACCTTCAGCCATAAGTTCACCTTTTCTTTCCCATTCTCAGCCTGCCTTTCTGAGCTCCATTCTGCAGAAGGTGAAATGCAATAGTCAGGGGGAAGAGCAAGAGCTGGTGGGGAAAGTAGCAGTGGTTGATGCATGGAGATGGGAAGCTGGTTTCTGACACAGTGCTCCAGGAGTCTTCCCTCTCTTGATCTGACACTAGGAGAAAAGTCTCAGGTCTGGAGTTGGTAGATAAGCTTAAGAGCTTTGGTATATTCAGTCACTCAGTGACCGATCTTTGCATTGTGCTAGAAGCCTGTGGACTGTGCACAGATGATCCAGGAGATGATTCTAACAACTCTCCATGGCATGAGTTCCATAAGAGCCCAGCAGTTTGCTTGCACTTGCTTTGGAAACAAAGGGCGTTTGTGCCTTGATACCACAGGGCGGGCCTTTTGCTATTAAAACACATCCCATCCCACCAACATCCTGCACAGCCAGGGAAAGGGCAGGAGCCTTGGGTGCTGCCTGCTGCAGAGCCCCAGTGTCAGCAGGAATTTCGTGGTAGGTGGTGCACATGAAGCAGCATGGCCTGGGGAGAGCAGATAGCCTGGCAGCTAGGTGAGCTGGGCTCTCTTCTTGGCTTTGCTGTGGGGTCTGGGGCAACTCACTTCACCTCTCTGTGTCTCAGTTGCCCTGACTGAAAGAGCATGTATCATGACGGGATTTGCTGAAGCATCTAAAAACCAGGACCCTGCCCCCAGTCCATCTGCAGTTTGATCAGTGGTGCTGTGAGGATTTTGATAACCGGTTGCTGCTTTCCAGAGTGGCTGCAAGGTTTGGCTGAACAAGCTGGTTGCAGTGTGCTTCTAGACTTGAACAGAAGGTGTTTAGAGCAGAGAGGCAATTAGAGAGTGGGGGACATAGCTCTTCAGGCACGGGATGAAGAGCAGCCCTAGAGCATGTGTCATGGAAGGGGACTAGCAGGTTTCCCGAACTTCTGGGCAGCTCTGCAGTGTTGTCCTTCCGAGGGCAGTAGTTAGACCTCGTCTTGAAAGGGCATAAATTAAAGTCATTTCAAATGTCAGTAAAAATGTTTCATCTTCTGTTTAGATTAAATTAATAGAAACAGAGTTATTGCAGTTGACACAGCTGGAGTTAAAGAGGCAAGAACTGGACACAGAGACGCTGCAGGTATGTAGGGCTCTGGGGCTGCCCCACCACCCTCTCTCTGCTCTGGGATCGCAAAAGCTCAACTTGCTTCTCTTGCTCCTTGCAGTTTCCAGATGGTTTTATGCTTAGTCAGATGGGCACTTACCCACAGGACACCAAAAATCTCTCTTTGTCTTGGTAACATGGAAGCATTGCTGCTGCTCTTAAACATCTTGGCGAATTTTCAGGGAACAAATAACCTGCCCCGATAGAAGTGGACAGTTCTAGGTTTGCTGGGTGGGGAAGGATTTTGCGATCCAGTTGTTGGCTGTCCCAGAAACACATGCCTGCTGAGCATCCCATGTCTTCTCACATAGCTGTGTGGTGTTTTGGTTTTAAATACCCGCCGATAGTGGCTGTCAGCTCTTCCCCTTCATTTCTAAGCCATGCCTCTCAGGCTGTTCCACCTCACCATCCCACTGTTCAATGGGTTGAATTCCTCCCCAGTCACTCATTAAGAAATCTCAAGTTTGGCTTAAGCAGCTTGGCTTTAGATTTTGTTACTATGCCTTTGCATCAGTTTTTGTGTTGTGTGGACTTTCTGCCAGGCTAGGTAACCTTTTTGGTCAGCCTGAGAAAAGGAGGATCTGTCCTAGTACCCACCTGCATGTCGGTTGGAGGGCAGCACAGTATGTTTGCTGCTTCAGCACCAGACACCAGGAAATAAGGCATGGGACAGCTTCATCTGTCTGCATCCCCTTTGCCATTTGGCAGTCTACAGCCCAAAAGCTCCTGCTGTGATTGAACCCTTACTGCTCAGGCAGTGCCCACAAAGTGCCTCGGCAGAAGCATTTCTGCAGTCACGTTCGATACCTGCTGTGCAGCAGACTGTTGCTCCTCCTCTAAGATACAGGTGCTTTAGTAATGAGCTTGATAAATCATTTAAAAGCAGGAAGAACTGTAAACAACCTGAGAAAGGAAGGTGTTTGCACGGTTCTCTTGCAAGGTCAGTTTGGGAGAGAGCAATCCTGATGGGGTGTCCGCAGCATGGGTGGGTGGGAGAGTTATTCTCAAGATTAGCTGAACCTGCCTGGGTTTTTCTTCTGGAGCAGCTCCCACTTGTCATTAGCCAGCTCCAGGGAAGAACAGTTTGCTTCCTCCTCCTCCTGAGAAGTGAACTGCAGCGCTCAGCACGTGTCCGGGTTCCTGGGGAGGCTGAGCAACTGCACTCGTCTCTGAAGGCGAAGCCCTGAAATAGTGCAGTGCTTTGCACTGCTGTACATCTTACTGCTTTTGAAGCTAAACTACCACTTTGGGGTAAAAAACTTTCTGCCTCAAGAGCAGAGCTTTGGTGGGTTTCCACCAGTGCAGGTGAGCTGGGCGGCTGCTGCTCCTGGCTGAGAGAGGTGAGCATGTGGCGAGCGGTGCTGCCTGCTGCTGCTCCTGCTCCCTCTGCAGAGGTCCCCGCTCAGCAGAGCTTTCCTGCCTCTACCAGGGCAAAACATCTCTGATCAGCCATGAGAGGCAGGTGTTTGTGTCTCCTACTCAAACAGAGAGCCAGGCCCCTGTGTGGGGTACAGGTAGAAGTCTTATTTCAGTTGCTGATCAGCCAAGGTTTCCCCAGACCACTCCTTCTGGAGGTCAGCCTTCTTAACAGCATCCTCGTCCCTTTGCCCGCGGACTTCTGAAGTCCTTGTGGCTGATGCCTATTGGCCTCTGCTCAGTCAGTGATCTTCTCTGCAGGTGTGAGTTTACTTGGACTGAACCGTGCAGAGACACCCCATGGCCATGAGGGTGTCTGAGGCTCCTGAGACAATTCCCCTCTCCTCGGGTCTCAGTAGCGTGGCTGCGGAAATGGCTTCCCCTTCCCTGGCACACGGAGAGGTTGCGACCTTGCCTGTGCTGCTTACCTGCAGGCTCCTAGACCTGAAGGGAACCATGAACAATTCTGATGAGCACCACTGAGTGAACTTTTAGCGGAGTGATGAACTTTCAGTGGTGTGCTGCAGGCCAGCACGGTCTGGGGCTGTCCTGGGTGCGCTGAGGGTTGGCACTGCTGGCTGGTGGGCAGTGCAGGGCCAGAAGAAATGGGTCTGCCGTGCCAACCCCTACGAGAGGATTGAGGCCATCTGCTCAGCTATGCTGAGGGCCCCCGGAGTGCAGGGCTTTAACATTTGCTGTGACTGTTCTGGGCATGGTGAGTGCTTTGCTGGCAGTCAGGGCCGGGAGGTTGCTCGCAGTGTTGTGGTCTGGAGGTGTGGATGCCAGAGTCCTTCTGTTGCAGGGGGTGATCATGGAGCAACGGCAAGCACTTGGTTACCTGCTGCAGCAGCTCCTCAAAGAAAAGAAGCAAAGGGAAGAAGAATTGCAACAAATACTGGTAACGAAGGCCCCTAGTTATGTGCTGTAGGCAAGGAAGCACGTGGGCTGGCTGCAGGGAGAGAATCCGTGGGTCAGCATGGGGGTAAAGAAGAACAGGGGAGGGCTCCAAGGGGCCGTGTTCAGATCCAGAGACCTCTTTTACTTCACAAAGTGATGATGTAAGCTCTTGGGGCACAGTTAGCCCCAGTCCCTGGTGCAGCATGAGGTACTGCCATCAGAAATCTACCCCATCTGGAAAGGAAATCACAGGGGAGGATGAGCACAATCCTGCGAGGTGTCTGCATGGGGCCTTGTCATTTTGAGGACCTCCAGACTCTCCTGAGCTTCAGGAGACCAGGGCAAAATTCTGCACCCCAAAGAGGGATGCAGAATCCTAGGCTGGATGTGGGATGTGGGGATCAAAGTGGGACCAGGCCGCAGAAGGCCCATCTTACCCTACTGGTGCCCATCTTACCTTACTTGTGCCCACAGCAATGCTCCGAACCAGCTCTGCGCAGCCCAGGCTGCTGCTTTCCCCCCACACATACAGGTCAGGCTGCTCTAAATACCGCTTCTTTCTTATCTCAGGCTGTTGAATGAACGAGTTTGTTTTTCAGCTGGAAATGGAGGCAAAGAGTGAAACCAAACAGGAGAACTACTGGCTGATCCAGTACCAGCGCCTGCTGAACCAGAAGCCACTCTCCCTGAAACTCCAGGTTGCTTCTGCATTTAATATTGCCACTGTAGCTGTGCACAACTAACATGGTGCTCTGCTCATAAGGGAGCAGAGCAAGTAAAGTTCTGTTTCAACTAAACCCCCAAACAGCTCCACTGGGCTCCCCGAACTCACATGCAAATCCATCTAAGCGCTACAGCTCATCTTGGTTTCTGGTACTAAGCCAGGGACCTTGTGCTGTGAAAATAGCTGCAGGGGTGGCCCCAAGGAGGTTGATCTGAGCTCTGCCCATTGTGCAGACCAGCTGGAGTTTGCAAAGCAGCTGGTGCTGCAGTCATCAGCTGGCGAAATGGTTGTTTCATTCTTCCTAAAACACAGTGTTTTGAGTTGTGCTCATAAAACATCTGGGGCCAGAGCTCCTCCAGCTGTTGGGTTTTTGAGCTTTAGAGTCTCTGGGGAAGCAAAATGCTGCGAGCTGGGCCTTGTTCCCGAGAGCAGGAACATGCACGTTGCCTGTCCTTGCTGCCAGCCTTGCGTGGTGACAGGCAGCAGTGTCCCCACGCCTTTTCTCCAGAGTGAAGTCTGGGAGCTTGCCTTGTGTTTTGCAGGAGGAGGGCTTGGAGAAGCAGCTGGTGAACCTTTTAATCGAGCTGTCAGCTGAACAGTACGTGCCTGTCTTTGCACACCATCGAATATCTTTGCAAGTGCTCAGCACCATGACTGCCAGTGACCTGGAAAAGGTACGAGACAGCAGATACACGGCACAGGGCGACACTGACTGTGCACTGGGACAGAACCTGCCTTTACGCCGAGCATGGCTGTGCTCAGGGCTGTGCCCACAGCAGGTCCTGCAGGTGGGAACGTGAGTGCTTCTTGGGTGTCACATCCGTGCAGGGAGAGGTGCCAGTGCTGCCCTGTGCCCTGTCCAAGTAGGTGAAAGCTCTCCTAGAGCACTGGCAGGGTGAGCTGTAACTTAGCTCTGTCTTTCAGTATATGTCCCTCAGAGTTTGCAGTGTCCTCCTGGGGATGTCTCCTTTCTCAGCCCCCTCCGTGCTTTCCCGTCCGAGTGCTAACAGCCCTCCTCTCGCACTGCAGGTGGGTGTTACAGAGACTGGCCTGCAGCGTGCCATCCTCAGGCGAGCTCAGGACATCCTGGCTGTGGCAAAGACGATCCCAGGTAACACCGGCTCTTTTCTGCCTGGTCCTTGGCGTGTTGTGTGGTAGCAGCAGGCCCCCGATCCTTGAACCTGGAGATGCACAGGGCCAGGTGCCTGCTGTGGGGAGCAGAGCCCTGCGAGGCCTGTGTGCGAGCGGGAGAGGCAGGGAGCGCAGCACCACCAAGCCGGCCCCCTCGGCTCTCGTACTCAGAGCCCTGAGCTCCCATCAGCTTGCAGCTGCCCCCATGAGTGCGCAGTGGGTGGGAGGTGGAAGTGCTTCTGGTGCTCAGACCTGCTGGTGCTTGCAGAGCTGCTGAAGACGGTGGATGCCGAGGTGCCTGCAGCCCCAGAGCCCAGCGCCCCCGAGGAGGAGGCTCCGAGCACCGTGGCCCCGACTGCTCCCCCGCTGCGGTGGGATGAGAAGTCCGAGTGCGTTGTCTGCATGGAGCAGGAGGTGAGGCCCTGGCACATGCGTGGGGCCAGAGCAGGGGTGGAGGGGGGGGCCGGCCCAGATGCAGCGCTTGGCGGCGTTCTTCCCTTCATGTCACCAGTGCTTTCTTTGCACAGCACAGGTGCTTGTGCACAAACAGCGCTGGGCTGTGCCCAGGGACGGAGCGCAGGGTGCTGGCTCTGCCTCCCACCCTGTAACACCCGTGGGTGATGCCCAGCTCCTCCAGGACCGTTTCCTCCTGTGCTTTGCTGCGGTGCGGTGGTGCTGGGATGAGTGTTATGGGGCAGCAGCACTCTCTGTGTCCTTTCTGCTCTCTCTTCCCACAGGCCCAGACAGTTTTCCTACCTTGTGGCCATGTGTGCTGCTGCCAGACCTGCGGCAAGCAGCTGCGCGCTTGCCCCCTGTGCCGCAAGGACATCACACAGCACGTCCGCATCTTCTACAGCCGCTAGGCAGGACGGAGTAAGGCAAGGCTGCCCGGCACCACCTTCATCACCCCTTCTCAGGACCATGCTCCTCTGTATCAGTATTAAATACACTCGCACAGCATGGCCAGCACTGCCCTCTCCCTGCACGCAGCCCTGGGCTGGCTGCTGGCTGCACCCCGGGCCTCAGCTGCTGTCCACATTCCCTGATGGTTCATCACTGGGTGATGAAACCGGGCAAACTGGTGCCCCCTCCTCTCCGGCTGATAGATTTGCCTTCAGAAATGCCTCTTGCTCGGCAGGGATGCAGTTAGTGCTGCCTCTGAAGCCCCTGGGACTCTGCACTCCCCTGCTGTGGCCGCGGCACTGCTGTGCTCCTGCGTCAAGCACTGTTGCCCGAAGGTGGGTGAATTCTCCTGCAGGAGGACTCGGCCAGGGGTCTGCAATGCTCTGGGATGCTAACAGTGCCTTGCACCTATGTCATTGCCAAAGGCCTGAGGTTTCTGCACGGGCAACCTGTGGGAGTGTGTCTGGGGCAGCTGGTGGGCTGCAGCCACGTGCAGCGGGTGATGGGGCAGAGTGAGGCGCTCCCCGTCCCCGAAGTCATGCTCCCATGGGAGGGGAGTCTGCAGCAGCCCCAGAACCAGGACTCGAGGGACCCGCTCTGGCCAGAGGAGCCCAGTGGGATTCCCTGTTGAAAACGCGCTGCAAGCAGGAAGTGGTCCTGCCCCCTGAGAGCCGGCACGAGTCCGGGTGGGCTGGGGCTGGGCCTGGCAGAGCTCTGCCTCACGTCTGTCTGTTGGCATTCGGATAGTTCGCCATTGTCATTAATAAGTAACAGTCCCAGTAAGTCTCTTGTCTCTTGACCTTGACGTATAAAATGCAGAGATAAGCCTGGTCCCACTGCAGCCCTTCCCCCAGGAGAAGCTATTAAAAGGCAGCTGGTTTCTGCTGGTTGTGTGCTCCCTTTTTCCTGTCACATGCCTGGCTGTCCCAGTGTCACCTCCTCCTGTCCCACGTCAAAACGGGGAAGAATTTGAGGATCTTGGAGCAGCTCTGATGACTTCCAGGCAGCCGGAGACCTCGGACACCTCTGCAGGGATCACGTTGTGTTTGCTGTGCCGGGGCAGACCGTCCCTGTGCAGCACCCGCGGCACATGTGCGGCCTGGCAGAGGGGCCGGGCGGCCACAGCCACGTGTGCCAGGATAGCCCAGCAGGGGCAGAGCCGCTGGGGCCGCGTGGCCCTCGCTATCTTGGCACAGCCGTGTCCTTGCTGCAGCCTCTGTGCTCGCGTTGAGCTGCGGCCACACAGCTGGCAGGAGCTGGCACGTCCCTTCTAGGGGGAGCTTGCCCCTCTTTGGGCTTCTTGTAGCTATGGTGTTTGGGGCACAGAAGGACGGGTGCAGGTGCTCAGTGTGTCCCAAGAGGAGTCAGGTGCCAGCCTGCCTGGATGAGGCTCAGCAAGGCAGCGGGAAGGCCGGCAGGTCCTGACTGTCCTCTCCAGCAGGCACAGCGCTGCAGGGAGCCTCCCTCCTGCCCCGGTCCCCCAGGGCGGCCAGGACCACGCCAGGCCCCTGTGTCTGGCTGCAGAGGGGTGAGAGACCCGGTGCTGCATCCGGGCAGGGAGGGGAGGGCAGCAGCGATGGTGCAGCCCCACCGTCCAGCTGGTCTCGCAGAGGTGGACGCCCATGTCCCCAAGGGAGCGGTAATCAGTGACAAGCTCTGGGGCAAGGTTCGCTGCCTGCCCATAAACAACCTGTGCTGGACATGCCTGGGAAGCCGGGGGGCGCAGGAGGAGCTGCCCACCCTTGTGCCCCGATGCAGGCAGGATGCTGGGGCACCGCGGGGCTCAGCTGCCCTCCTCTGCCCACCCGTGCTGGGGCAACCTGGCCAATTCCCTGCTGGTGCCACCAGCCTTGGCCACAGACCCCAGAAAACCACCTGGGTTCTGCTGGGCTGGGGCAGGGGCTGGGGCAGGGGCACACTGCTTGCAGCTGGAGTCGGTGGGTGTGGGCAGTGCGGGAGCTCATAACGAGCTGGGTTCAGCCCCTTCCCCAGAACCAGCCCAGCCCTCCCCATGTACACCTTCAGGGCGTGCCAGGCACCTGAGGCCGTGCAGGGCTGGGCTCGCTGGGGCTCTGCTGGCCTTTCTGGCTTTTGCTTGCTGTGGGTCTTTCCCAGTAACTCCCAGAGCCACAAGAACCCCCCCCGGCCATAGTGCAGCTGCTTGTCCCTGGGGCACCGGCAGGGCCAAGCTGCCCTTCGTCCCCAGGGCCACCACAGCCCCACGCGGTGCAGCGCCGACCCCCCTCAGCTGCGTGTGGGGACACCGCCATGGCCTGAGCAGCCCCTGGCAAACGTGAGCGACGTGCCCCAGGTCAGGCGTGAAATGAGGCTGAGCACAAACAGCTCCGGGCGGGGTGCACAGGGGCTGCTTCCTCCTGGTGAGCTCGGCCTAAACCAAAATGATGATAATGAAATGCCCAACACATTGCATTTAGGAAATAATTACAGTATCATGGCTCTGTAAAGGAAAAGGAATTTTAAAAAAAGCGTTCTGTCTCGCGAGTCACAGGGCCATGGGCAGAACATGCAGCCACCCCCAAATGCTGCGTGGTCGTGCATTGGGGTTGATAACCCATCCACTGCGCACACCTGGTGGGACCTTCGGGGTCCAGCCCTGCTTTTGGGATCACCAGGGCATTTGGAGCTGCTGGGGCAGCCCCAGGCCCCCACCGAGCCCCTGCCCCGGGGGCGGCTGCGGGTGCTGGAGGAGGAGCGCGCCGCTCCAGTGCCGCCGGGCACCCCGGGGCCGGGCTGAAGTTCAGCCACGCTCAGCCCCCGCCTCGTGGGGCACGGCCGTCGCCCGCCTCCAGCCTTCAAAAGCAGGTGTGGCCGCGTCGCGCTGCCTGGGAGCGCCATGGCGGCGGGGACGGAGGCCAGCGGGGAGTGCGGGATCTGCTACGAGGCGTACCGGGGGGCCGGGGGGGCCCGGGCGCCCCAGCTGCTGCCCTGCCGCCATTCCCTCTGCCAGAGCTGCCTGCGCAAGCTGGTGTGCCGCGCCGCCGCCGTCGCCTTCGTCAGCTGCCCCTTCTGCAGGATGGTGACGCTGGTGCCGGAGCTGGCCTTGGGTGGCTGTGGAGCGACACCGGCCCTGGGGACCCCGCGTGGCGCCCAGCTGCCGCCCAGGGAGGAGGAGGAGGAAGAAGGCAGCGGTGCCCCCGCAGGTGCCCACCGGGCCCCAGGGCGCTCGGTGGCCATGGAGGTGGCGTGTGCGGCCCACGCGCCCGTCTTCACGGTGAGCGGCATGGTGTCCCCCTGTGGCTTCCGCCGCAGCCCTGAGGCGCCGGGAGCCTTCGTGCTGGGGCTGCCGGGGCGGGGGCTGCTGCTGGACACGCAGCCACCCCTCGCCTCCATGGAGAACCTGCGCCTCGGCTTTGCTGCCGGCATCCTCGTCCTCATCGTTGCCACTTTCTTCCTGCTTGTCTTCCTCAAGTAGGTCTGGAGCGGGAGAGGGGGCTCTTGTCCGGCACCGCAGCCCCTGCTGGGGTCCCAACTCGCCTCCAGGCAGCCAGGACAGACCCAGGTGGGACAGGGGCTTCAGGCTTAGCCCCATCGTGCGCTTTGGATCTCAGTGAGACAGGAAGGGAGAGGATGGAGGATGGGCTCAGCTTCCCCCAGGATCCAGCTCAGCTGTGGGGGGGCTGCAGTGCACTCAGCCGTGGCCGCTAGCAGCACCGCCATGGGCCCCAAGGCATCAGCCTCTTTAAAAATTAACTTCTGTCAGAGCTTGCCTTCACCCCCTGGGGTCTGGCCGAGCTTGTGTTGTGCTTATGACTTTCCTGGAGCCTCTGGACACACTGGTCACAGCTCAGCAGGAGTCGCGGCTGCCTGCTGTGACAGTCCCCAGGACTGGAAAACACCGGCTGCATCCACACTGGGGACCTGAGAGAGAGCCTACGGCCTGCGGGCAATTGTCCCCATGGGGGTGCTTTGAGCGTGTGCGCTCTGCAAGGTGGTGAGGATGATCCATAGGCAGCTGGTGGATACCTTGGTGCACTTCAGCCGTCAGAGCTGGCTGCCATCCATCCCGTCAAGGACTTCAGGACAATGTGAGAGGGGATGGGAAAGGTCCTGCGTTGCTTTCTGTTGGTAAGACATTGTTAAAAAGCAGTTTTTCAATGCTTCTCCTCATGGTGCACAGAGTGGAGCCACAAAGCCTGGTTGGTGCGGGTGTACGCAGAGAGAGGCGGAACCTGGGGAAGGGCACTGCCCAGGAAAGATGAAACATTAAAGATGTACTAAAGGTTGGTCCAGAGCAGTCTCCGGTCATTTATCCACCTGTCTGAGGCAGAGCACTTTGCACCAAGGGTGTTCAGGAGCACAAGGCGCTGTCCCACTCCCAGAAGTGAGGACTGGAGGTGATGAGCAGGGCCCAGGCAAGGAGAGGGGTGTCCCCACCTGCCCCCAGGGTCAAGCCCCATCTCCACCCAGCACCAAGGACTGGAGCCCATCCTGTCCCTCCGCTCTCACTCACCCTCCCTGGGACACGCACCTTTGGCCCCAGACCAGCACCCAGAAGCCAAACCAGGCCCTTCCGAGTCCCTCTTGAAGGTATTTGGTATTGGACTGGGCAAGCGACCCAAGAGCCTGCTGCCCCTACAGGGAGCCCAGAGATTTCTCCCATTCACTGCTCCAGCACCTCACACTAGAGGAAGGTACAGAGGACAAACACAACTCAGCTTAGGTGCTAAGGAAAAAAAGGGGTAGGTATGGGTGAAGGCACAGGAAATTGCCACCACATAGAAACGCTTGCACCTGCTTTAAGCCTCAGTTTCTGCACCCCAGTCCCTACAATGTGACATCCTGAGGAGCTGCAGCCAGAGCACAAAGGAAACTCCTTTTGTCCCCCATGAGAAGGGTTTAACAGTAAGAACGGTCCCAAAGGAAGAGTTTTTAGACCAAACTTGAATCCCATGTAAGTCAGTATTCAAGTGCGTACAGATAGATGCATCCTGACTCAAGTAAAGTCCAGGCAAACAAAAGATACAGGTTTAATTGCACTTTATTTTTCAAGAAGTGAAATGCAAATCCTCCAGGTTGTTTATCTGTATCAGAAAACAAGAAGTGGAATGTGTTAGTACTAGTCAGGACCTGCACTAGGACACTGCCCCAGAGAGGGCTTCCAGAGGCCCCATCAGTATTTATGCTCAGACCTGCACATGGGAAGGGAACCCCAGAAGGGGGAAGCCCCAGAAGGGAAAGAGGCCCAGAAGGTCAGGGTTTCACACCCTGTCACGGTTCAGCACTGAATAATTATTCTGTTCTTTGATTCCTGGAGCAGCTTTCAAGGAAACTTTAGCTTAAGTTCACCCTGTGACACAAGCGGCCCCGTGGCTGGCTGTCTCACAGGCTTTGGGCTCCGCGCTTGGCCATTTGCCACATACAGAGGGCAAAGCAGGGACAGGGACCTGCCAGACTGCTACCCTGACGCACAGGAACACCCAGTACTTTTACTCTTTTTTCCCCAAGAAAATGGCATTTAAGAGGGCAGAGATCAAACTCACTTTGGAGAGGACAAGAGAAGGCAGTGGAAACTAAATGGTGGCAGGATTATTTTAAAAACTTCAATTTTTATTAACGGAAGAGGGTGGTGGTGCTATTTGTTTTAGAGACACTGTATGAACTACTTCTACTAAGTTGCATCAGGTGCCAGTGAGCCTAGAAATAAGAGTGCCATGAGAAATCCAACTTGGCTGCCCAGCTGTCTGTCCTCACTGCTCTCCCCTCTAGCTCCACCTAGACAGAGAAGTTACAGGAATTTACACCCCAAGCCCTGGCTGCACAGCAGAGCCCAGGTCAGGCTGCTTTATATGTGTCCAGCCACCATCAGGTTAACTTGTGCTATGCTCATCACACCTAAAGCAGCAGAGAAAAAGGCACAGGAGAGGGGTTTGGCTGCCTACAGTAGCTCTTCTCTGAAAAAGAGCACGTTACACATCTGTGTTGCTGCTTTCTCTGGCAGTGCTGCGCAACCCAGCAGAGAAAACCTCACCTCTGCATGCAGACAGAGAAGAGATGAGCTGTCCGCACAGGCTGCGCACTGAATCACTTTCGTGAGGCCTTGGTGAGCCTCAAGCTCCTCTGTAAGCCACAGCTGGGGATCTGGCTCCTCACAACAGCAATTACCAGGTGCTACCTGTGGGCTGGGAGCAGCGGCCCAACAGAGCCCGACCTCCAGTACCACTAAAGGGTGCCTCCCCCCAGCAGGCTGCAGGCCAGCGAGCCCACGTGTGCTGCAGCACTGAACGTACAACAGCACCGACCTGAACCTGTCAGCCCCTGGGGTTTCCAGAAGCTGCCTGTGCAGAGCCTTCAGCCTCCAGGAAGCATCCACCTGCATCTCAGCTGGAGATCCCACAGCACTCTAAGCCTATGGAGGTGAGGTGGTGCAGAGGCATAGAGCCTAACGCTGGGGACTAACAGGAAAATTCCAAGATCATCACTGGGGAAGGAGAGGAAATTTTAGTCTGACTTTTATGAAAATAGTTACCTACTGCAGAGTCTTGCCAAACTCGTTCTTCTGAAGCACTTTACATAGCTCATATTTGCATAACGTTTCAGATTAATGAATCAACGGTTCGCAGAAGTAGGACAGCAATACAAACATGCAGCGAGACTGGTCAGCTCCTGCAGCTTGTCCCACCCTCTGCGCATGTCTGTCGGGTCAGAACGACGGGTCTGAGTGCCCAAGAGTGCAAACCAGAGACACTTGCTCTCAGGCCCTGTCAGCTTGCAGTACAATAGCCTGGGAAGTCCCTGGTTGTTCACAACTGTCCCATATCTGCAGCTTGTTAAGTGCTAAGTGCACGGGAAGAGACCGTGCCCAGAGGAGAGGGCACACAGGCTCACCAGCCAGCTCTTCATCCCAGCCAGTCCAGATCATCATCATCGTCATCAGCAAAGAGCGGAGCAGGAGGGGGACGCCCCTTCATGCTCTGGAAGTCAGAACAGGAAGAAATTTGTCAGTCTTAACAGCTTCCCAGTAATTAGTAATTGCTATGCAACCCAAGCTCTGAGATCTCATCAACTTTATGGAGCCTCATTATCGATGTTTTTGTATTTCTCATACAAATCTTCCAGGAGATGCCTACAGGCTAAAGGGATAGGAGAGAGGAAGACTAAAAACCTTTCAGTTAACCTGTGAAGAGTTCCTAATGTCATGCCAGCAGGAGTTTGTTGTCACTACCCCAGCCCATGCAACTCCAAGCTCAACAAGAAACAAATCCAGACACTGAAAATTTATACAGAGAATGCATCGAAGCTCCAAGCTCAGCAGGCAGGAGCCAGTGAGCACCTGCTGCCACAGGAAGGATTTTTCAGGGAAAATGAATTAGTTTAGTGTAGTGGAAAGACAAATACATACCACTTCCTCCTCATCCTCCTCTTCAGAGGGAACTTGAGGCTTCAGTGGTTTACGAGATGTTGTTTTAAAGAAGTTGTCATCCTCAAAGAGGCTAGAAGACAAAGAAAGAACAGTTTACAAAGAAAGAACAGTTTACTTGCAGACTATGGGATCTTAGCTTCCTTTTCCATGTTATATTAAGAATGATGTAAAAGCCTCGTCACCCAAACTGCTTAGGGTTTTGAGGCACGTGCTACTTGCCAGCGCAGGACAGTTCAGTAACGGGGCCTGGCAGCCATCTATAGCAGATCCCAGAGGAATGGCACACACCCCGCACTCAGCTGGGAATCGTTCACAAGGGACAATGGCAACACCACCTCCACCCAGCTACCAGCTGGTTCTGCAACTGCCTCCCCGCAGAGGGTGCCCAGGACAGCCTGCGCTACACCAGCAGCCGGTTGTGCCTCCCGGGACTAGCACCGTGATGGCACTGCAGCCCTGCACGCATGCTGTGCCAGCCACCGGTGGGGCTGAACCCCTCCCTCGGTGCTGCCACACCAGTCCAAGCTGATCAGCAGGAAGACAGGACTGTGGTGACCCCCGCAGTCATACCTTACCTGGAATCTTTTTGCCTGGGGCTGGAGCCCAGTTCCTGCTGTTGTGGGATTTCTCTGATGGCAGCTGAGCTTTTCTCTGCTGTGGATACTGAAGCAGGCTCCTGGTCAGAACTAGCTCCATCTGACAGGTCTGTGCAGTTTCCTCCTTCACTACTTAAGGGAGGGGGCTCTAAGCCTCCCACAAGCTCCTCTGCCTTCTGCTCTGCAGATGGCTCCTCTGGAGGCACAGCCACATCCACTTCTCCAGACCCTGTTTCTAGAACAGAAGGTTCCGCAACTTCTGCCTGCAAAGACACTCTGGAGGGACTGCGTTCAGTCTCAGCTTTCTTGATGGGGCTGCTCTCCTGCCTCTGCCCAGCTAGGACAAAGTCCTCATCCACCTTGGGAACAGCCTGTTCTGCAAGCTCAGGCTGCTTATCGGGATTTAGGCAGGACTCTGCTCTGGAAGAGAGGGACTCCTGAGGGACCTCCTCCTGTTCCGACACCCCGTTGCTCTGTGCTGTCTGCTCCTCCTCAGGCATCCTGGCCCCGGCAACCAGAGGCGCAGATTCACCTTTCTGGTCACACACCGGGGAGCCTGTGCTCACTTCTCCAGGACCAGCTGGGCAAGCAGTGCCCTGTGCAGGGCTGTGCTGCACAGACTCTTCGTGGTCTTTCTTTGCTCCAAGCGATCCCTCCGGCCTCCCTGCTCCAGGTTCTTCTGTTTTACTGTCGTGCTCTGATTTCTCCTGCTGCTTGTTGAGTAGCTGCAGTGTTACAGTCTAAGAAATTGAACAGAAAGAGTGTAGGTTATACACTAGACAGACAAGCCATCACAGATCCCTGTATGTTCTCCTACTGCCGGGCTGCTTTGCCACCCACAAACTTCTGCTTCAGCTGTTTCAGATTCACAACACTTTTTTTGTTTTAGCCAAAGCCTTAATTTCTCACATTTACCACCTCATATCCCTTACTGCTGTTATACCTTAATAGTGTTCATGACAACACCCAGAACTGTCCTGCCACTGTAGGTCTCTTCCAGTTCAAATTCACCCCGAAGAGACTGAAATACCCCATTCATTATTTTCTTTACCTGGAAAAGAGTAAGAGGGAAAGAGATACAATTCACTAACATGTGAAGCACTTGATTCAAGAACAGATACTTCTCCAGACAGAAGAGCAATAAACCCAAGCAAACACATGCTGTTTCAAACAATCCACTACTTTTCAAATCAGGAATTCCAACAACAAAGCAGAACGCATTATGTCATTTAATTCAGAACCATTACCTACACAGCAAACCCATTCCTCCAAAATGGAAGCAGGTTGTACAAACCCAAGGCAGGCACTTCTCCCTTACTACTTCAAGTTATTACTTCAGATTTTCAATCTAAACTTAAGATTTAAGGTTTTAAACTAAAAAAAGCAACAGTGGTCATCAGGAAGATGTCCTTTGCTCCTCTATGGACCCTGTTACCAGAGCCATGGTGCTTTTTTTAATGGAGAAAAATGCAAAGAAAATGGTAAGGCTGTTTTTATCTGTTTTTCCTTCTCATCTCTGCTCAAAGAGAAATAATTTGGGGGTAAATAGATCTGCTCAGAAAGGAGAAAATTTTTATAGTCAAACTCACTTCTTCTGTGAAGTCCGCAGGTGAAGATCTGTCCTGATCCTTCTCCAGTTCTTGGATGCGTTCTTCATAGCGAGCCTTCAGTACTGCTGCATCAGACTGCAAGGCTGAATACTGCCAAAGAGAAACAAAAGTTAGAACAGCTCCATAATGAAATTCAATTCAATAGTAAACCTGGTAAACTTTTTTTTAAAGCGAGGTGCGAATTGCTGAGTGTGGACTCAAAAGCAGGGCTTTTATAGAGTTGCAGAAGACTTTACTGAAAGTAACACCAGCAAAGTAAAGAAATCCAAATATAGCCAAGCACAGACAGACACAGCCAAATCCTTGGAGATGCACAACCAACCGTGTAATTAACTCTTCCAGTTCACATAATACCAAGAATGGCCATGGCATTATTAAGATGCCAGTGAAAGAAGGGCTAGGTCTCATCATTTGGCCTGTTCTGGTTTGCTGGAAGCAACACGGAGTTTTTCCTTCCCTCTCATATTCCTGAACTCATGTTCTTGTTATTTAGGACACATGTCCTGAGGCTAATCTTTACTGCACTACAATTTTCATTCAGCTGTGTTATTCCCTTCACCTTCTCTTTGATAGACTCCAGTTGTTCCAAACGTTGCTGAAGGTCGGACAATTTTTGCTCCTCTGCTTTTTTCAAGTGTTTTAGAGCCCCAATCTGAAAGACAAGAACTAGAGCCCATCAGTTTACAGCCCTTTTCAATGTCACCAAATTCAAGACTATTTCAATAACTGGTTTTGAGCAGAAATATAACTGTATAGACAAGCAGAAGAGACTACAGCTGTTGCTTTAGTTTGTCAGCGTTGACATCTCAGGCCTAGCTCACTCAAGGGTTGCAATAGCCAGCTCACCCACCCACCAACCCGGTGTAACAGATGCAAGTCTGGACACATCCTGTGGACTAGATCAAATTCCGCAAGCAGTCAAGAAGTTCGAAGTCAAGCCACAATCGGGTGGCAGAAGACTTGGTTACAGTCACTGGTTACTCAGCACTGTATTCCGGCAGTAAGGAACAGCCCTTTACCTTCTCTTCCAGCTGGGACACCTGATCCTGCAGGGAGTCTCTCTGCTCACACACCTCCTGGTACTGCCTGGCGTGCTGCTCCTTGGCCGAGGCCAACGTACGTTCACATCTGGCTTCCCACTGGGATTCCAGCTCTGCCTGTATGAGCGATAGCTGCCCATCACATAAGAGATCATTAGAAACAAACACATTTGATTGGTATTTGCATAGCTGCCTGAAAGCTTAGGGCCCAAACAAGAGGTGGGAAAGCAACATCTCCTGCCCTAGGCTGCAATGCCTACACAAAGACAGCAGCCATCATCAGCTCCTGCCCACACCTCTCAGAGTTCAATTCCAGCCACAATTCTGCAGGCTGGCCTAAAGGGCTGGCCCAGACTTCAGGTCTCTTGGCGTATTTCTAAGCAGTCTTCCACTCATCAGCAGTGATGTGTTCATCTCTACTGGGAAATGAATTTGTCAATCTGAGGAAAGGAGAGACCTCATTCTCTTTAAGACAGTCTAAAGATGCTGTGTGCCAGTCTGCATCACCGCTGCATCAAAACTTTGCAGCAAAGTCAGGAGCCTGTGACTCAAGTCAGAGAATGACTGGGACCCAGCAGCCTACTCAAATCATGCCCTTCCTTAGAGAGACATCAGTGTAAATCCTGGAGTCAGAAGTAGTGTCACACACCAAGGATATTTCAGAAAGACAAAAAAGTGAACCCTATGTTAAAGTTCACCCTTAAAAGCAAGTGGCTAATGTTTTCATTCTTTCACTACCTGAGCAGTTTTCGTGACTATTTTCTACCTATAGATTCCTTCAAGTTTTCTAGACACCCATTGGAGAAGCTCCCACAACTCCTCACCTGCTCTGCTGCTGCCTGGTCAGTCGAAGTCCTCGCCTTTTTCAGCAACTGTCGAAGCTTGTCCAGTTCCTGCTGATACGACCTGCGTATTTCTTCCATCTCTTCCTCTGCTTGAGCTCTCTCTGAAAGGGATTTCTTTTTCCTCTCAGCAAGATTCTGCAATACAGAACAGGACTCAGGCATAGGCCAGACTGCACAAAAGTAGCTTCTCTTCCTTTTGCTTAAAGAGCTTGTTTGAAGAGAGAATCATATTTCAAAACAAAGCTGAAATGTATTTTATAGATAGGAAGGTTAGCATACTATCAGGTAAGAAAACAAAAGGTCATGTAAACACAGAGGATCCACCAGCACATGGATCCTTGTCTGCAGATGATTCACTTAACCTACACATTTACAAGCAAGATCAAGTTTTGTTTTATTTGTTTATTTTTAAGTAGAGAGCTGAAATTGTGAACCTCTCTGCAAGGCTGGCACAGGACATACCCTTTCAAGAGTCTCCTTTTCTACTTTTAGGTCTGCCAGCTCTTCTTCCAGTGCAGTAATCTTCATGTCCAGGTGTTTACGGCTCTGCTTCTCAGCTTTGAACCTAGTCTGAGTGTCCTCAGAGGCTTCTTGGAGCTCTGCAAAAAACACGCTTTACCATGGGTTTCAGCACTACATGTTTCAGATTATGTTTCAGATTAAGACTGATAGAAATGAACAGTGCATCTCTTGCACAATGAGAAAACCTATGGTTTCTATCTGCAGCAGAAGCCTGAATTTATTAAGAGCTTTTTCTGTGAAACGGGACCGTTTATACCTCAGCCTCCATCCAAACTTTTTAAACCAATAGAAAATTTAGCTCCTCTCTAAGATGTTAAGACAGTAAGGCCAAGAGCTTGCTTCTACAAAAGGAACCCCTGTAACACACCGACTTTGTTCATCAATTCAGCCCACTGTCCTGTTAGCAGCAGCAAGGATGCACATACCCTTCAGACATTTCAGTGCATTTATATTCTTTGATACCCTTGTGACTGACCCTAGGGAAAGCAGGAATAAACACCCCAGAAGAAAAAAACCCTATGACTTACAGAAGTGGAAGAAGAATGACATTAAGGAGCTCTCACAGAACAAGCACAAGTCTTACCTGCTAACTGTGCTTGCAGTTTGTTGAGCTGTGTCTCATGTCGCTCTGCCTCCTGCAGAGCAGCAGAGAGCTGTTTCCGCAGGTCCATTTCCTTCTTTTTGTGGGCAGTCAGCTCCAGTTGCAGTTGGGAAACCTGTGCTGTGGCAGCTGCTAACTCCTCCGCAACTTTGGCCTGTATCACAGAGCATGGAAAAAGGGGGAAGAAAGAAAATAACAGGGTAAAAAAGCATGAGGAGGCGCCAGAACTGTTCTCACAGGAAGAACTGATAAGGTACAGAAGACCTTATCAGGGCAAGTGCTGAGATCCAGCTCCTAGAAGACACCTCCCTGTTGAAGAGGTACTAATAACCTTTAGCCGTGTTACCAAGAGTCGTTCAGCTGTAACCTGTCCAGACTGACTAGAGAGTTATGTTAGGCCACCAATAACCGCATCATATTAACTTACGTCAGGGAGTTTTCCCAGGAAAGCTTAAACATATTTTTAAGACTATTACCAGTGCTGGTGGCTCTGCTCAGAGTTGTCATGCTATGACAGTATCTATGCAAGTAAAAGCCTGGACTGTAAGATCTAATTATTCTCAATAAGCTTACAAATCATTGAAAAGCCCCACAACACAGGCTTGTTCCAGCTAAATAAGCACCTTCTCTCCCAAGCACACAGCATGTAGTCACCTTGAGGTACCTGCATGTGTAATGCTGCCATTTTGGAGCGTGGTTCTCACAGTAATTTGTTAACCTGTTTAAATTTAGTATTGCTCAAAGTCAGTGACTCATGGAAAACCAGGTACTGATAGAGCTTGTTAGACTACTTGCAAGCAACATGTTAGGAGAGGCTCAGGTCATCAAGACAGACGCAAAAGCTATGTTCCCGTTCTTGTTGTGTGGGATACACAAGATTCGGAGGATGCTCTGCAGAGACAGAACTACATCTGTCAGAAAATCTCTCTTGCTGCAGGGAACACCTGAACAGATCGTACATCTATGCTTACATTTGGGTTCCTAACAGGCTTTCATGGTTTTTGAAACCAGTAAGTTCTCCTGAACTGAAGCTTCTCTCAGAGAGATCTCCATGAGAAAACTACAGACTATGACCACCACCTTCTGGCAGAGAAGAGCCGTAAGCAAAATGTTTCCAAACATGGCAAAGATGCATACGTGCTGACTTCGAGAGCTGGGATTCTACACCATTAATTTTTAAGAACCATTTTGACAGAGACTGTCTAAAGACAGACCTGCTTTCTTCTTATGTTTCCATAAACATCTCATCACATTTCAGGATATTGACTTCTAGAATGCTAAAAACAAAATAAAACCCCACAGCATATCTAAAGGCTATTTTAACACCTGCTATTATTTTTAAGGGCACGCAAAGAAAAGTAAAGAGGAAATTCTATGCCAGGAACTATTATTAGACTTACATTTCTGCAGGGAACACTTCATGTCTATACTAGCTCAGCTCCAGCCTCCAACTTTCAAGTAGTGAAAATGTGTGATCCATACTTGATCTGATATGATCACATCCTATTTCTCCCACAGAGGAGGTGAAATGAGCAGCAATGTGACAATGTTCTTCAAAAGGGCTCCCCAAGAACGAGGGGGCCAGTGGCTACGCTGCCAGCTATAAAGCCTTTCTCTGAGTGGAAGATCTGTGCTAATTTAAGATCTGAGGCAATTCTTCTAGCCAGTTCAAGAGGAAGCTGGGCTGGCACTATCTAGGGCACAATCAGCTATCATCTACACAGTCAGCAGACACTGCCTCACCTGGTCCCAGCCCCGATCCACTGGCAGCATGTGCTAGGAAGAGAAAGCAGTGACAGGAAACAGGAAGAGTTAAGAACACAACTTGAAAGGCAGAGACATTCATCATCATCAGAAAAGCTAAATGCTTCATTACAGGAGCCTGATACATGCCAGAGAAGCACTTAATTTTTTCCAAGGACTGTAAAAACTTAGAAAAGCCTGGCTTAAAAAGAAAGAATCTAAAGAGATCCTTACAGATATATTGCACACCACGTGGATTACAGAGGAGCAGTCAGCAGACTGGCAGTCAGCAGGTCCTACACGTGACTACTATTTTGTTGCAGTAGAGAGTGCGGAGCACTACCAATCGTTACAGAACATAAGCCTAGATTGAAAGCTGTGATGTGCTCTGCCAGGGTCAAAGATCCGTAACCCCAAAGCAGCAAGTTACTAATATTTTTCACAGAGACCCTGTCTACAGATGCCTGGCCTTTATTATGAAATAAATGGCAAGTCCCAATTTTTACATAAAGAACAGATAAAACAGTTTAAAATTCTCTTCCTTGTTTCTCTTACCAAAAACTACACGTGCAACTGTCCACAGCAGCAGTCATAGAACACACTATGTTAGATAAAAGACAGAGGAAGGAACACCAGGCTTCAGATTTACAGTCAATCCTCCCTCAAAGCTAGGGAAAAGTTTCTCTAGTGCAAGTCACGGCTTTTCTAGCCTAGTCTAGCCTGAAGTCTCTTCATGTAATAGTATTGTCACCTAGGCAGTGTCTGCTCAGTCAAGTGGAGTCCTACTGCAGGTGATGTCCAAAAGATTCCTGAAGATTTTATCTTATACTTCTAGAAGACGTTCTCTCCCCAAGTTACTTTTCGTGCAAGCAGGATGTTGTGCTCATTGACAGAAAATAATTGTATTTATTGTTTCAGTCTGACTTGGTTAGAATCTCTTACGCTCCCAGTTATAGGTATGCAACCTGGGCTCTCAGTGGAAAAATATAGTCGACCTTCATCTGCTCATATCAGCAGATGTGCATCAGCCATATACTACTTTATTTTTACCCTACAGATAGACTTGCTAGCACACTTTTGAGAGCAGCTGTTTCCATCACACTTAGGTGCACCATGTCATGGTTCTCATGCAGAGCAAACATTTTTATTTGTACTGGAGAGATGCACAGCTCAGCAGGGGAGCACACTGCAAGGCTCAGCCTAGTATAATTTTAAGCTGCTAGAGAAAGCATAGAAGACACCATGCAATTACAGATCTCAAAGCTGGCATACCAGGGTTAGGCTGTTATGAGTGCACTTCACAGGATAAAAAGTTGATTTAACTGGTCTAAGAAGCTCTCTCTCAGTAGCCTCTTACTCAAAAATACAATACTTTATGCTAAAGACAGTGTCTTTTGATTGCTATAAAAGATGTACCAAAACCAGAATGAAGAAGCCCTAGTAGGAAATTATTTTTCTTATAGCTACGCTCAATCTTTATGCCAGTTAAACAGAAGAAAAAACTCCTCAGAAACTCTCAGTACAACTAAGTAAGTGATGTGCATTTTCAGCCAAAGCCCCACGGCACGCACAATACCTCAACATGTTGGCCATATACCTATGAAGTTAAAAGAAAGACACTGTTCTTAAACTAAGAATATTTAAGCTGTGAAAGCACAAAGATCTAAATACTCTGTGCTGCTTTTATCATGAAAGCCGTTAGAACATCCCATTTTTTTTTCAAAACATCATTTGAGAACTGCAATGGCCTTGTAGAAGATCTGACTTGACTAAAGAGATTTCAGCAGGTTTTACTGCAACAAGCCCCCTTCCTGGCTGCTGACAGAAATCTATGCTGTCACCATGGTTTTACCTTCTCTTGCTCTGCATGCAACACTCTTGCCTGTGTGTTTTCATTCGTTGTTTGCAGTGAATGGTTCCTCTGCTCCATTAGCAAGTTACTTTGTTCGACGTATCTGTGAACAGTTGTAGATGGAATGAGCATTTATGTAAGTAAGGACACGGAGCAAAAGGTGATCAGACAAAAGGCAGTACTTCAAACCAGCTTTCATTAATGAGAAGTCCCAGATGATTCTGCACAACGTCCTGCACCAGGAAGTTATCTTAAAGTGGAATGGGTGTGCCTGCCTGGCTTTCAGCCCAGATTATATCTGTTCAGATATGTGCTCCACCTCCCTGATACTAGTTTAATGTTCCTACCGTAGAGTCAAGATTTTTGAAAATCTGGTAACCACTGGCCTCTGCTATTTCCCTGAAGAAGTTATTCCCCTTCTTAAACTTAATGGAATACAACACTGGAACTAGGAACACAGCTTCCTGTACAACTCTTTCCATTTTACTAAAAGGCTAGCAAAAGCAAAATAACTCCTAGGAACAGAAAAAGCACACTCAAAGAAGACGGCTCAAGATCTTTCCCTTTTACATATTCACATTTACTGTAAATCCTGACTTTGGAGATATACCCCACAAAAGATAAGCCATACAAGGACAGAGAGGGCTAAAAATAACATCAGTACAAAAAAAATCAGAACATCTCCATCCTAGAGAAAGGACACCCCCCAGTTATGCCTGTGGGTGTAAGCTAGATACCCTTTGCAAATGCAGACACACCATATCCTTTCACTCCTTACCTCTGATTTCGCTCAATCAGCTCGCTGATCTTCTCATTCTGCTCCTCAATCCGACTGCTCTTCTCAAATATTTCTTGCTTCAGTCTCTCATTCTCCTAAAGTACAGCTTAACATGAATATTCAACTTACTCAGACTTCCTTACAACACCGCCTAAATCTTTGTCCTGTACAAATGGAATACAGCGGTGAGGCTTATCACCTCCTGTGGCAATCACAGGCCATCACAAAAAGGCACCATGCTAAATTCAGCAGGAATCCTGGAACAAGACAGGGGTTGCCAAGCCATGTACTTAGTAATATTGCATCTGGTTAACTTTTTCACCCTCAAGAAAAAAAGATTGTAAAGCTGCTGCCTAGAAAAACTAGGAAGCAGAAGACAGGTAGCAACAAATAGAAGTAGATGGTTCTTGCAACATGGTACGTCCTCTGTGGAACTCCCTTCTGCAAGACATGGTGGGTTAAACGCGTACCAGTTTAAAAAGAGACTGAGTTTCTTTCACATGAACTCTCTGTCAAGGGCTATTAAATACAAACATATAAACTCTGGCTCCTAAAGTCCCCAAACTAACTGTTGGGAGGTCAGAATAGCACATGTTTGTGTGCCTACATGTGTGCTGTGATGTAAATTGTTGTATATCACATGCTTTTCCCTAATCAGCTGTTTTTGGCCACACAGAAATAGAACACAAGGATGGATGTACATTTGGGCCAAACCCATATAGGTATCCTCATTAGGAATAATACAGTGGGCTCCAGTTCATGGAGTAAACAGTCACGTAAGGCTGCCTACACTTACCTGGATTATACGTTGGATGTTGCTCATGATCATAGAGGCTTCCATAGTAACAGAGGAAATACCAGGCAGTAGTGAGGTGTTACCAGCATTTTGTTTCTTCAACTCCTCCACCTGTAGGGATAAATCAAGCCAGATGAAATGAATTTATGGATGTAGGTAAGAGTCAGACATCTGCCAATTCACCTTTCTGTCTGATGAGCTCTAGGGCACATGCTACGACATCATCCTGCACCTGGGACGGGGAAACCCTGGCTGCACATACAGACTGGGCGATGAGACGCTGGAGAGCAGCCTAGAAGAGAGGGATCTGGGGGTCGTGGTAGACAGCAAGTTGAATATGAGCCAGCAGTGTGCCCTGGCGGCCAGGAGGGCCAACCGTGTCCTGGGGTGCATCAAGCACGGCATCGCTAGTAGGTCAAGGGAGGTGATTGTCCCGCTCTACTCTGCGCTGGTGCGGCCTCACCTCGAGTACTGTGTGCAGTTCTGGGCACCACAGTATAAAAAGGACATGAAACTGTTGGAGAGTGTACAGAGGAGGGCTACGAAGATGGTGAAAGGCCTGGAGGGGAAGACGTACGAGGAACGGCTGAGGTCACTGGGCCTGTTCAGCCTGGAGAAGAGGAGGCTGAGGGGAGACCTCATCACAGTCTACAACTTCCTCGTAAGGGGGTGTCGAGAGGCAGGAGACCTTTTCTCCATTAACACCAGTGACAGGACCCGCGGGAACGTGGTTAAGCTGAGGCAGGGGAAATTTAGGCTCGACATCAGGAGGGGGTTCTTCACAGAGAGGGTGGTTGCACACTGGAACAGGCTCCCCAGGGAAGTGGTCACTGCACCGAGCCTGTCTGAATTTAAGAAGAGATTGGACTGTGCACTTAGTCACATGGTCTGAACTTTTGGGTAGACCTGTGCGGTATCAAGAGTTGGACTTGATGATCCTTAAGGGTCCCTTCCAACTCAGGATATTCTATGATTCTATGAACTGTGACATCTCCTGAAGGGCACTGAAGCTCTCCAAACAAAATGCATATGACATTTAAAAAAAATAAGCAAAACACCTTTCCCAAAGCTAGTATTAACTTTTGCATAGTAGCTGAATTGCTACCACTTTAAGGTCTGATAATACTGGACACTGGAATTTTCATTAAGTTAGGACATGCTTACAAGCTTAACGTAGGCATTTAAACAGAGCCAACTCTCCAGACTACGTTTGGAGAGCACATTGCACCAACTTTGTTAACAAGCCTGTCTATGTCACACATTACCTTTGCAGCCAGATGATCCATTTTATCTACTACTTTGCTAACAGCCATTCGGATTTCAGTGTTATGTTGCCGAGCTTCTGTCATCAAAAAGGAAGTAACATCCCCAGGTGCTTGAATGGAAAGGAGAGAGAGAACTACAGTCACAAGGGAGAATTTTCTGCATACAGATGAACCAAAAGCAATGTTTAGCAGTTTGCAGCCTATCAGATCGGATGACCACTATTTTTCCCTCACTGCCCCACACACCTGCCCTCCCCACTCCCCCGTCAGCCTAACATTTCTAGATAGTTATTAGAAACTAAACAGTTACTGTTGTTTTTACAGTTATATTCACAACTGGAAGCATCAGCTATAAAACACCTTTAATAATACATAATCTTGGGAATACACCTAGATATTGCCTCCCCTTTCACACTGCTCAAAGTTCCTTTAGCTAAGAAAAAGTATATTTACTGGGAAGTATTTCCCCCTCATTGGTATTAAAAATAAGGACTTGTGAAACAGTACAGCATTACAGACAGTAAAAGCGTATGTGACCATTGCTGCCCAGATCACCATTATAAAGAGCTCACTATTGGTATTAAAAGCCTCTGTAAAGCATGTACTTTTTAAACATACCTTGGTAAGGTGTGGGATACAGCTGGCCTACAGGCTGGAGCTGAGAAGCAGATGTAGCAGTTTGGGGGTAAGCAAGTGGCATTCCTGGATATGGCTTGCAGAACAAATTCAACAGATAAGAATATATTGTGATATTTTCTCCCCCTCATACTTAAGAGGTCTTCATGTCTTTTTTAACCCCAAAACAAGGATGATATTTGGAAAGAAAAAAATAAGAGTATGGAGCAGAAAGTCAAATTACACAACAGTCATAGTAAAGGAAAAAAACAAAAGCACTCTTCTTTAAAGGCTTAGGTATGTGTTCATATTACAGCTTAGTAAGTTACCTTCTTCACTGAAGCTTAAGCAAAAGCATGTTACCCTGTGTTTGTGGCAGGCAAAGACCAGCACAGAGACAGCTCACTGGATGTGGGGTACTTTGAAGTTGTGCTAACTTGAACATGAGAGTATTTCTAGGTAAGGCTCACAAAGTGCAACACAATTTGACTGCAACTTCCCTTCTCAGTGCTCGTCAGAAGCAGCTAAATAGATTGAAAAATGCTAGGAGTACTTCACTCATTAACACATTAAACACCTATCAGTTTACTCTCTCAGGAAAGCAAAAAAAGTATCTTGAAACTTGGAACAAGTTGTATTAAGATTTCAAAACAGGGTTAAACTTTAAAATAAAATAAAAAAATACATCCAAATCACTGTGAAGCTAAAACTTCACTTTAATGACTTGTTTCTATTTACTCAGAAAAGTTCATTTTTTTCTACTTACTTGCCACAGCTCCTGCAATTTCAACATGAGGAAAACAAAGCCAAAGCAACACGCCAGTTTTTCTTTACATACTGTTTTTATTCATTATCAAATGTTTTCTCAATCTGTACCTTTCCAAAATAAATAGTGCTTCTACATGGTATAGACCACTGCTTGATTTCCAGAACCTCCTGAAAATAGGTTAAATAACTAAAAAAGTGTATGATAATAAGCCTGGATTTATACTTCATAGAACTATCTGTACAATGGCTTTGTTCCAAGTCTTCGCTATCTGTTCTAAAAAAACCACACCTAAGAAGTTTCCTTGTTAGCAAGCAGGTCACACCACAAGCCTTTTAAAAGGATTATTCTTTTGCTGGATGAAAAGTGACCTGCAAACATATTAAGTGTGCAAGTGAGCTCTCACAGAGAAACAGACCATGACTGAGGAAAACCTTAACTAAAATACTGCAGTTTTCACCTGCCCTACAAGTACTTGGAAGTTTGTTTTAGTCACTACAAAAGCTGATATTGAAAAAGGCTAGTTAATTCTTAGTTTATCTTTAAGAAGCCATCAGCATACAAAAACCCTTTCTAATCAAAATCTAAGAGGCACGTGACTGAAATTTGAGAATGCCAAATAGTATCAGGAAGCAGCCTAGGATTCTCATCCTTACGTGTTGCTACAGAGTCCTCGCTCCCAGCAATGGAGAGGACAAGAAGGACTTCTGAGAAGAGACGGAAGTGCTAATATTCTCCTCGATTCGATTTTGGTACCTGAAAGCCCTGTGATCCGCCAGGCAGAACTGAATGGGGTTGGATTGTTGCAGGTATTAAAGCAGCAGAAGATACCGGAGGCATAGAACCAGATACCTGAGGTACTGAAAGGGAACAAAGAAATCCAGGACATCAGAAAGTAGCTAGAGATAGTTTACCTTCTCATGGTTAATATCACTAAAAAGACAAAAATTTAACACAATCCCATCTGCAGTCTTGTGAAAAATCAAATGCAGCCAAAGAAGAGAGTTGTCTTTCACAGAAATTTCACTCCTAACCACAAATTCCATTTAGGTAAACTTTTTCCACTCAAAGATGCTCTGAATTGACTGACACAAGATGTTACTCAGGCTGACTCTGAAGACTGCTCAGCTGACCAGTAGCTGACATTACTACTTTATCATGGAGAGACAGGTCAAGTCCATGCCAGGACTGCTAGTCTTCTAATGCTCTTTGCTATGATTTCCATCATTTTCAAACAGAAGATTTTTCTGTCTAATGGAAAATGATTTATAACTGTTTCATTTACAATCCATAGAAATCTCAGATGTCCTAGAAATCTCAGTGCCACCCCAGTACACACAGTGACGGGATGACAGGGCAGCTCACACACTTTGCAGCGTGGCTGCTTTTCCTCAAGCAGCGTACACAAGATGACAATGCAGATGCACTCCAAGGACTTCGGTATCATGCTTTATGAATTAGTCTACCAGTGGAGCTTTGGATCAGCAACTCTTACTAGAAGCTATCTATCAGTTCCTACTGCAGTTCCTGACAGCAATCCTCTACTCAAACAGCCCTTGTATTTGAAGCCTGCAACAAAGAAATTTCTCTATACAAAACCCAGCCTCGCCAGCATATTACCTTGTGGTGACACTGTAGGCAGTACAGCATGAGCTGGCTGTGATGGTCTCATGGAAGATGAAGCCACTGGCTGTGATGCCCCTCTCTGTGTATTTGGATCCTAAAAACATTTCTACGTATTAAAATGAATGTTAAAGAACAAATTAACATTTTGAACTCAAGACCACTTGACACTAGGTGTTATCCAATTAACCCATTTGAACAAGACAGGAATACTGGAATTGTTAAAATCTTTTGCCATAGAAATAGAACATGCATTCCCTGCGTAAATAGACATTGCTATGGATTCTACTTTAAGGAAGTCACATAGCAAGTATTAAAAAAGAAGTCACACTGAAGTCATTAATGTACCTCTATTTCTGAGTCACTGGAGTCAAGCTGACTACCTGCCGTCCCAGCAAGGAAAGGCAGCATGGGCTGTCCCATTTTAGCCATCCGAGAAATTAACTTCGCCTTTGCTACATTTGGATTCTGAAAGAAAATGTTTACAGTTACTTTTCCTTTGCCTCTTAGCCCAGTATTTCCAGACAAAATAGAGGAGTCTAATCCTGCTAAATGCTTAAAGGCACTGACTTCACACTTAAAGCTCGCCTATACAAACCTGGTTCTTTCAACCAGAAAGTTTTCCACCCAATCACTGACAAACATGCAAGATAACACTACAGATTTGTTAATCTGGCTTACTTCATATACTCTCCTTCTGGGCTGACATTACTGCCATTACATAGAAAATCCATCCCTGCACAAAACACAGCAATAGTAAGGAAGTGATGTGGAAAAGTGTTTTCTGTTAAGAACAGTTTTTTCTAAATTAAGCAAGATGTTCAGCAGTCCTTTCTATCCTCAGACACAATCTTATTTTCATGTAGCTAAATAAACTTATGTTGAGTGTTCCAATTACTCTTTACTAACCATTTTAAATTTGTCCATTTATCTGAGAAGACAACTGGCTTTGTGAGTATCCACATGGGCAAAGTAACTTTGTACTCAAGAGTAGGAACTGGGACTCAGAACTGGGGCTGAGATTCATGTTCTGCTAACCCCTTCAAAAACAAGATATTAATCTACTGCTAATAATGCGAACATTGAAAATACCTTGCATGACGCTCACTTTATCTTCAGCAATACTGAATTCAAAGTTGAAATTAACTAAGCTTCCCTATGTAAGGCTTCAAATTAGTCAGGAAATAAAACACTTACTGCTAACTGTTCACTGATGGAGTTTGACTTGGCTCGAACAGCTGGCTCCCTGAAAAGTCAAACAGATGTGTTAATATTAGAGATCAATCAAGATGCAATTTAGGATTTAGTATTCTGCATTTATAAATAAGGTCAAATACAGCTCCCCCTGCAGAACTGTTTTCTTACATTTCTTTAGTTTACTTTTGGAGATACTTTGCAACATTACCTGTAGATTTCAGAATGTTATTATAAGGAAGTTGTACAGCTGTGGAATATCTGATTACAGAAAAACGATTTTGTCAGTTCCAGTAATGGCCACGTGCTTGTACAAACAATTGTATCCAAGTCAAACAACAAACTACTTATTTGTGTCAAGAAAACAACAAGCAGTTAAACTTGAAAACTATTGCCTAAAAAGGACAACTGGCCCATTTAGTTAAAGAAACAAGTGTCAGTGTAAAATTTGTAATTAAACAAGTTAGCCATGACCCAAAACGAACTTATAACTATACTGCCACCTGAGATGAGAAAGCTGTTGTAACAGTACCTATACAGCTTAATAATGCTAGATCTCAGTTATACTGTAGATCACTAACATCTTTCCTGTGTGCCCATTTCGATTTCTTTAAGTCTGGAAGTCAGCATTCGAGCAGAAACCCTCCCGCAATACTCATCACACAATACTCATTGGCGAGCATTCCTCTGCCACACTGATGGCACTAAGTTTGCACATAGAGGACCCACGTTTGCCAAGTGATGTGTTAGTACAGCATTGTCTCTGATGTTTAAGAGCATTACCATCTTTTAATGCAGCAAGTTGTTTTTAACCATGCTCCTGCTTACCCAGGCTTTGGAGGTATCGTAGACGGAGGCAATAAAGCAGTATCTGCAGAGAAGCCATCTGAATTGGGTACTGGAGAAGGTGCAGGAGAATCCCTTGAGCTAACACTCTGTCCATCTGAACCAGAGCCTTCCTTTACCAGCTTCACCTTAAGAAGCACATAAATAAGACTTATTCCGGGCTCCCCAAAGGGGTTTTCAGCAACTTACTGACTTCTGATGACTACTCCTTTGTCAAGTTTATTCACTTCAAGTAAGAACATAAAACTGAGTTGGAACTGGAAGAGCTGAGTCTTTATAATTTGTCATTCCTCACAATTTAGAGATTTTTGAAAAAATTGACCCATAAATAAGACAATGAAGAGATCCCAGAACAGTTAGAACAGACACGTCTTAGTAAACAGCCTAGACGGATTTGTGTTGATTTTTTTTAAATTTTAATTTTAAAAAGATATGCATCTTCCTGAGGTATTTGGTTTATAACAGTTTCTGAGCTATAGATCTCATGCCAACAGCTGGTTTTTACCTTGCAGACAGATGCCGCCACCCAACAACCACAAAGTAGATGTAAAATAAGTACTTGAGAGGAGACACTCACCCGCCTAACCTCCACCTCAAAAACTAAAGTAGAGTCTGGAGGGACACGGCCAGACACTCCCTGAGTCCCATAGGCCCAGGCTGGAGGAATAATGAGATACCGTCGTCCTCCTTTCTTCATCCCCACCATTCCTTCTTCCCAGCCCTTCGGTATTCAGAGACACCAGAAAATAGAAAGCAAACAGCTTGATTAGTGACATTACAGTTTCTTTTAATTACACTGATTAAGACTACTCCTCCGGTTATAGGAGATTTCAGAAGACATATGAAGAACTGCTTGTAAAATCTTACTCATTATAGTGGCAGCATTAAAACTGTATCTTGTGTTGGGTCATAGAGGCCTATTACAAGTTACAACATTAAATGAAGCATGAAGATGCAGACTCTGACATGTTCATAATAAAACCAAACAGATATAGCAATCTCTAACATGAAGGCTGTAGGCTTCCAGGTCTCCATACAGTTCCAGAACCCTGGTTCAAATTTTACATGCCATAACTTAAGCAGCTACCACAGATCACACTATCTTGGAAAAAAGAACTACACACTGCATGCAGAAATTCTGCAGTTGCATGTAGCTGGCAGGGGATACAGCGGCAATTTCTCTCAAAATTCAGGGAAAGAACAGGATTCTAAGCTGTTGAGAGATCAATTCCTAATTGCTATGGTTAGAATTAGAAAGCACCCACAGAAAACAGTTACAGGCAAGGAGGTTTAGAAGTCAGAGCAATGCAAATTATTAAATAGATGCAAGCATTTAACAGGGTGACTACCGCAGCCAGACAACATTAATAACAAGAGGCATAGTAAAAAAAATAAATAGAAAAATAGCACACCTCTAAAGAACAACTTATTATAAGCCAAATATGAATTATTCAGGTGATGGAAGTGACCTGAACAAGAACATCTCTGATTCACAACCTGATTTTACTGAAAAACAAAAGGGAGTACCTGGGCTGAAAAGTTGTTACATGGTCAGTATACTTGCACTTTGACTTATAGTGGGAAAAAAACCATTCTAGGCAGTGGTATTATCTTTTCTGAAACCATTCTACTATTTGTCAGTTGTCTTGACCTTTCCATGCCCTTCTTCCAGACAGGATAGAGGAGTTATTTGACCTTCTTAGTCATATGGTCTGAATTTTTGGGTAGATCTGTGTGGAACCAGGAGTTGGACTTGATGATCCTTATGGGTCCCCTTCCAACTCAGGATATTCTATGATTCTATTCTATGATTCTGCTTCTGAGGCACAATGAGTGGGGAGAACTAATTTTTTTCTCAAACTTAAATTTTCCTCTTTGGTCTCAGTGGACCCTGTTTCTAAGTAATTAAGTTACGTCTAGAAAACAAAACAAACACACCCCACACCAAAACCTGCTCTTGAAAATGGGAAGCTTCCTATTTTCAAAGCTGGACAACTTCCCAGCATTGCCACGGAGAAGGAGACCTGGCTATCCCGTGCAAATTAAGAAAACACACCACTTTGAGTGAGTCACCATTAGTGTTTCCTACCAAATGAAACATGTAACAGAAAGAGCATATAAGAATCCTGATCAAGGTCTTCAGTAATTCAAAGATTTGAGACAATTTTATTATAATGAAATTCCAGAAGTTCTACCTTGATGACCTTTCCAGATCCCAGCTTAAGGCGCAACAACTTGTCCTTGTTAATGTTTGAGTCAAATACCTAGAGAGTTGAAGAACAAACAAAAATCACATGGATTTCCCAACTCTTGAAAGATTCTGAACACTACTTCACACACTTCATAAGCTTCTATGATTTCTTATGTACTATTTCCCTTCCTGCTACCTTCCAAAATTAACTCAAAACAGAAAACAGAGCATGGCTAGAGTTTCTAGTCTATTGCACAGTACAATTTCTTGAAGTGAATGACAGCTGGAGACTGACTTTAAAATTGCTTCCAGCTTGATGGTCAGTACAGGACTGGTCCAACTAAAACACACTATGCAAACAGAACTGTCTAGACATTTCGTACATTGAACTCAGACATGGGTGGCTGAATAACTCCTACAGGAGATTAGAAGTAAGCTCTGCCATGTGTATCACTGGGTTTATGGAGATAAGCATGCCAATCTCTGAAAAGCAGGCCAAGAAAAAGAAACAAAGTACCCCAAAGATGAAAAATAGAAAGCCTTTTTTTAACTGCTAAAAGATACAACTGAAGGTGGATGCAAATGAAAAACCCTTTGCTACAAATCATAGTAACAGTTAAACCAGAAGTGTTTTAAAAAAGGTAGTGCTTTGGAATATCGAAGTATATCTTTTGCCTTTCTTTACAAAGGAACCGGATAGGACACAGATGCAGAGGTCACAAAAACAATCTATTTATCATTTGCAGATGTGCTTTATGACATACAGTCCTCTTCTTATCCCTTCACCAAGCTGTTTCCAAAGGAGCATAAGTAGCTTCACTGGCCCTTGTCAACGCTTTGTTTAGTATTAATGTCAGAGCACCTATGAAGTTAAAAGCATTTCAATCACCTGAACGGTAATGGAATCCCTTATTATTCTACAGGTAATACACTTGACCTCAAAAAGTTGCCATAAATGACTAAAAAACCTTTAAAGCACCAATACTATGACAGAGGTGGCAGGTTCCTTCCTGAGACAAATCACACACACACATTAGTAGGTGGCAGAAACATCTTTACCTGTCCAAGCCCATTGTTCTGGAACAGCCAGCCTGTATAGGCAACCTCCAGAGAGTCCCCTCCTTCGACTCCCTGCCCTTCTCCAAGAAGGAGATCCTGGTAGAGGACTGAATCGAGCACTGGGGAGCTGTTGCACTTAGCAATGCACACCTGCAAAAGGAAGGCTTATCAGCATCTCTGGCCATTAAAAGACAGGCAGTTTCCACTGTGACTCACTACAAATCTGATGCATTTCTTACCATACTGATCAAGCCCAGATTATAGCTGCATTCAAGAGGTGTTTCATGCTCCCTTGTGCTGAATTTTGCTGAGCTATGTAAGAAGGAAATACCCTCTGCTCTATAGAACTGGTGGTTTTAAAGCAAACTTGAGCAGAAAATCTACCAGAAATAACAGGCTCCCTGTCTCCAGGAGGCCTGTAGCTAATGAACAAACCTCAGCCAGGCTCTTCACAAACCTGCCTCAGTCACCATTATGCAGATGCTCAAAGCTGAACTTCAATGGAAAAGTAAAACTTTTTCACCTTTCAGCAATAACGTGCTCTTAGAGGTACATCTTCATTTGCCTGTAGTTCAAACAGCAGGCAGCAAGTCATACCTCGCACAGAGCGAGCAGTTACCTGTTTACCGAAATCCATCGCTGCCTTTTCTGACTCAAACATGATTGACCAGTTTTGTCTCTGATCATCATAGAAGGTACTGTAATTGTTGGGTTGAACCTGTGGGAAAGGAAATCAGTCCTACGTTATACATGAAAGATGTATTCAATTAAAATAGAACATCATTAAAAAAAACTGCATCCAACAGAAGCTTAAAATAAAAGCTAATGAGATGAAGTAGAGGTAAAAGAAGAATCCTGCCACATTACCACCCAAGTTGAGAATGCAGATTATTTCTGTGCTCGTTATAATGGAAGAATTGTTATAACTGAAATACTTGAGCAAGCATTACGTTCTTCATAGTTGCTGCAGCTTTAATGCGACGGTTCTTTGAAGCTAGGCTCTACTATACTGACATTACCTGCAAGAAATCTCCTTTTCATAAGCTTTGATTACATTTACACTTCCATATTCAACCAGAAGAGTCACTCAGTACTTAATCCTAAAAAATTCATTTTACCATTAGTTGGCTACATAACCCATTAATCTTTTAAAACACACTGATAGAACTAAAGAGCAAGCTAGAATCCTGCTCAGAAATTTGGACTGAAGTTCTACTATTTCAGAGCAGAATTTCTACCTATCAACCAGGAAATTCTGTATCGCCTAACAACAAGCTAACAGCAGCAAATCAAAACACCATTTTTATGTAAAACCAGAAGAAAACAGAACTTCCTGAGAATTTACATTTTAAGGCTTACAGTGTTCTAAGTTGCTCTTATCATCAGGAAAATGCTGAGTATCAGGTTTCAGAGAGGAAGCACTTCCTCACCATCATTTCCATCTGCTTGCTCAGCTGTATTCTCTCAGCCACTTAACTATAAATTAGCAAGATGAATTTTGTTCTGTTGTAGAACTGCAAAACTCAAAACATTTCAGTGATCTAGAGGCACTAATACAGCTCCTAGAGCATTCGTACTTCCCTTTGGAAATCCACTGATTTCATAGGGCTCTGCAAAAGGCAGACGTAAGCCTCTTGTGCAACGCATATTAGGAGAGCAGTACTCCCTGCCACCGTGACACCTCTTGCTATGTCAGTGAGGTGTTTGATCCCAAAGGCTATAATCTAAGACTTCAGAAAACATTTCACACCAAACAGAATTTGATTCTGAACACCACAAAGCACTGGATGCTTTTCTAATCCAGGGTCTTACCGTGAGCACGAAGCCTGGATGGATCCTTGCAGATGCGATCTGTTGCTGCTGACTGATGTAAAGGAGAATCCTGTACTGGATTCCATAAAGAATCGTGCAGGAAAAAAAAAAGCAAACTCAATGCTTTCAATTCTAGATTTCAGTGCTTCGTCATATTCTGAGCCTAGCACTACAGTATTGCCAAATACAGCTTGTAGCATCAATCTTCACAGCAAAAGTACTTAACGCTGTACTTAACATAATGTTGTAACACCTATTAAAGATGCTTGAAAACATGCGAGCTTTTTTCCTGCAGATAAACAAAGTGGTTCAAAAATAATTCTTGTGCATTAAGCAAGATGCTTCAACTAATTCCACATTTTCCCCCTGTTGCTGCATAAAAAGATGGTAAACTAACCCTTCAATAAAAAGTGCATGATGCGCAGGAATAATACGATGTAAAAGACAGAGTAATAGTAAATTGGGGTTTTCCAAGCGCTAAGGAATGCAGAGGTAATGCTGCATTGACATGTTTGGCTCTACTTCCCTTTCTGCACATGTAGCAAGGCTTCTTCACTCAACAGCACCACTGCCAGAGACCTGGCAGTAACCAGCGACCTGCTCACAGCTGCGCAGGGTGCAGTAGCACAAGGGCTGCCTTGAAGGGCTGCCTTGCCCTCCTTCTGCAGTCTCCATCTTTCCTAACTCCCCCATGAATGGCACACCTGAAAGCTGCTTGGGTAGTAGCGCACCAAAACACTTTTTTTCCATCTTGCCAAAGCAGAAGGAACTTTGTGAGACAATGGGGATAGGAAACGCGCTATAAATAGCGACGTCAAGGATGGATCAGAATATCCAGTGTATGCTTTAAATACATCCCTTTCCTGGGCACTCCAGTGCCATGCTCTTACAGGAGTACTTGGGAAGGAAGGAGTGGGGAAGAGAGATTTTTGCTACCAAAATAACAGGACTTCACCAAAGCGTCTCTGTACTACTAAAAGGTCTTGCTTCATATCAGTTTCCATGTGCACAGATTTATGATCCCATTGTCAAAGAGGTTCCAAGCAAATACCAAAAATCACTTCCAAAAACACACGCAGTGCCCAAGTCACTGCAAAACATTTTGGGCTTAAGTGGGAAGAATTGTAAAAAAAGAAAGATGTCAGCGAGGTAAACGACTGAGCCATAAATAATCCCAGGAGAGAAGGCAGGCATAAGCTGCAGTGGAACTAAAGACCTCCAACATCAAAAGCAACATTCTGGTGGGCTCAGAGAAACATTGCCTCATACCAGCGTACTCTTGGCATGAAAAATATTACAGTGAAGTGTTTCTCACCTCTTTAGTGGCATGGTTCCCCACTACAGCTGCTCCATACTTGCCTTGCTTCAAGTACTGCCCATTTGTACTGGAAGACAAGCAAGATATTCAGCTGCAGAACTGTCCCGTCCCTGCCTCAGGTCTCTCTCTACCATCGCCAAGCTTTTCCTCTTTAGAGTTCAAGTCCCTTTCCCCACGCTCAAACGTTAGGCAACCTTTCTTAGCTTGAAGAAACTACAGCTTCCTCGCTGCCCACAGACTACAGGAACACACATTGTGCAGTTTGAGTTGAAAATTGCTCTTTGCATGGACCCAGGACAAGTAAGCCTTTCCACAACAGCACTCTCAGACAGAAGTTTACTGCTGTCATTCTATGCTCATGCCTCAGTTTTCCACAAGCGATGAGACACAAGCATCTGACAGAGCTGGCCAGAAACGGTGCAGATGTCAGGCCAGCACCCCAGGCTGCAGTTCTCTGTAAGGCAGAGACAGAGCACTTGCTGTTTATTTAACTACATAACCCTGAACCGCAGCACAATAACTGAACTTTCCTGAGCAGAAATTTTCATTGACTTGTGTGTCTGTGAGATGTAAACGCTATGTCCATGAGATGCCTCTTCCTGCTCATCCAAAAATATCTTCCCTTATGATTAGGTCCCAGGCCCCTAGAGACACAGACAGAGACACAGAGGCACTGCAGAAAGCCAGTGCCGCACTTACTATCGATAAGCATGAACCGCAGTGGCCACAAAGACCGACGGCGCTCCTGAAGCTGCTGGGGCCACGGGTGCCTTCTGGGCCGCCTGACCTGCTGAAGAGCAAGAAGGAACCTTTCTTGGTGACACAGAACTGCCACATTTACTGGCCACTGACAACGCCACTAAACATTCCTCCCGCCAAGGAAACGTAACTCCAGAAGAGAATTTGAAACAAACAAAGAATGGTTGTCCAATGTCACTGCAGGACACCAGTAACCCAGGTGTACAGAGAGCACTACAGGAAGATAACACCATTAAACAACAGCTCAGTGAGCTGCTTGCACTGCTGCTCCCCACAAGGACGCGTTCAGCCCGCACGACCCATGCTGCGTGGCTCCCTGCCCTTCCCGGGGACCGAGCCCCGCTACTCACCAGCTGCTGCTTGCCCCTTCTTGGGCTGCTTCGGTGCCGTGTACTGGAAGAATTCATTTCCCTGGCTTGAGACTGTCTGGTCCAGCCCAAAGAGAGAGGCCAATCTGGCACTAGAAGTAAAAAACGAACTAAATTCACCTTATTAACCCAGGCTTTGTAGGTAAGGACCGCCATTAGTTGGAAGTTACATCACACACAAGGCGCTTGCCATCACTTTAGGCATAAAAAACCGACGCACGTTAAGCGGCTCAATAGCAACCACCGCATTTTGGAAAAAAGCAGAACTTTTAGGTGAAGAGGCCGGGCGAAGCAGCACCACTGCGTTTCGTTTCCCCAAAAACCAACGTAAGGGACAAATAAGGAACGAAGCAACACCAAAAAACAAATAATAGTTTACTTCAAAGTAACGAGTAGGACTGCCTTTATATTCAGCAGGTCGCTGTCACGTTACTGTAACAGCACCGGGCACACCGCCGCCGCTCCCCGGGCCCCTCCCGGGAGCTGCCGCCCGCCCCCAGCCCCCCGGCCCCGGTGGTCCTGGCAGCCCCGAGCCGCCTCAGGCCCCCCCCCCGCCACCCACCCGCCGCCGGGCGCCAGGAAATCGGCGTCGTCCTCCTCGGCCGCACCGAACATGGCGGCGGCGGCGGCTACAGCTGCGGCCCAGCCGGTGTCGTAAAGGGGGCTGGGGCCAGCGCGGCGCTTTACGGCCGGCGCTGAGGAGGGGGCGGGGCGCTCCGGTACCGCGGGCGGGGGGAGAGGGAGGGGGCGGGGCTTAGCGGACGAGTCCGGGCAGGGGGCGGGGCGAGGCAGCCGCGTCCTCGTGGCGGTCGCGCGGTGAGTGACGGGGTTCCGCGCGCGCCCCCCCCCCCCTTAGCTCCCCTCAGGGGGGTGGGCGGGCCACGGGGGGGGGCGGCGGTATCGCCGCCCGGGGGGGGCTCGGTCGGGGTCCGGGGGGTCCTGGGGGTCCCGGGGGGTCCCGGTGGGGGCGGTACGGGGGGCGGCGGGGAGGGCTCTTGGCGATCCCGCGGCGGGTGCCGGGTCTCGGAGCCGCCCGCCCCTGCCGGAGCCGCCCGAACCGGGCCCTGCAGCGGGCACCGAGCCCCGGTGTGCGCCCAGGCGGTGCCCGCAGACCGGGCACGGCGGCCCCGGGTGCCCCGCGGCTGTCGGCGCCGCTGGGGGGCCGCTCGGGGGGCGCCGGGTCCCCCAAAGCCAGAAACCCCAAACCCAGATCCCCCAACGCCAGAAACCCCAAAGCCAGAAACCCCAAAGCCAGGTGTCCGAAACCCAGATCCCAACGGGGGTTTGTTCGTGGTGGGAGTGCGGCGGGACCGGGGGTGGCGGCCACTTCAGCTCTAGGGGAGAAGACCCGCAGGAGCATTAAATGCCCTTCTCGCTGAGGGACGTGTGATTATTTTAGAGTGAAACCTGCAAAGGGACAAACTATGCTTCTATTTAAAAAACACACACACACACGTGATAGATATCTTATAAATAGTTCGGTGTTAATCGCTAATAGAAGCGGAACTTCAGGTGGGTGGGCTTCTTGCGTTTCTGAAGTGAAAGGAGAATTTGGTGCTTTGCCTCCTTTGTTTCTGTCAAGTTTGTAGTCAGGATGTATTTTTTAAACAGTGAAGGCCTGTATGGATAAGGCCTAGTGATGCACTAGCATTTAATTTTCAAGTGACTTAAGAATACTGGTGTTATTAAGTCCTGTTGAAAATATATTATTATTTTTTTTTTTAGTACAGGGCTTAATTTAGATAGCAGGAAGACTTAGGAAGGTAAAACATAACAGTTCCGGTACAATCAAGGATTTCTGTCCCGTGAACAACCCCTGAGCTGAGAATCCAACGTGCTTTCCCAAACTGGGATTCGGCACAGAGTCTTAATTTCAGCGAAGCGGGGGAAAGTCTCTGGTAGAAATGCGTACTGCAGCACTAAGGCAAGCCTCATTTCTAAGCCTAACCTTAACCACTTACCATTTTTTTTTAATTTAAGCTTTGTTCATCGCCCTCTTCAGCAAATGAGTTTCCAGCGGGCTTGTGGCTGCACACAAATTCACAATCATAGACCAATTTTTCCTGTCCATGCTCAAATACTAAGCTTCAGAATGCTTACTAGTGTTGTATTTTGTGCAAGGGTGGACTAAACTCTCTTCGCAAGTATTTATTAGTTTCTTTTAATCTGTTTGATCTTCACTTGCCTCTGCTAGAGCCTGAAGTAAGTAAAGCTTCTGCAGTATTTTTGTGCGTAACAATATGGGATCGTGTAGGCTAAGTTAGGATTTAATTTAATTGCTCCGATTCTTACTACTTCTGATGTAACATTTTCTGAGACTTTCTGCAGGGTTTGGACTATGTGTTACTTTTCCTCAGCCTTCCTTAAAACGTGGGGCATTGAGAATGATGTGTAAATATTAGTGTTTAAATGCGTGTTGGCTTCAGAGCAGCGTGAATACCTTGGTGAAGCCAGCTGCGGCGGCTCTGCTGCATGACACAAAATTAAAGTGATGCTTTCTGTTAGGTAGATTGAAATCTGCGCTATGCATTTTTACTTCATTCCCTGCTTCCCCCCCCCCCCCCCCCCCAAAAAAAAAAAATAGAAAAGAACAATATTCCCAGAGGGGCTGTACACTCCCACGCAACTTTGTCTTATGAACTGCTAGATTTTATACAGCTGTTCTCTACTGAAATTTTGCCAATTGTTGGAAGTTACAGAGAATTATTCTTATTTCTTACTGGATTTCTAATCTAGAGCAGCTTTTGAGATACGTGGATAATTACAATAATTTCTCCAGGCTACAGTAAAGATGAAGAATTAAGTAAGCTTTTCAGGTCACTTCTGCATGTGTGCTTTTTTGTTTTAAAGGTGTGGTCCCTGACAGTTATTCTGGCTTGCAGTGGTGCAAGGACAAGAAGGTTCTTCTCTTCTCTTCTCTTCTCTTCTCTTCTCTTCTCTTCTCTTCTCTTCTCTTCTCTTCTCTTCTCTTCTCTTCTCTTCTCTTCTCTTCTCTTCTCTTCTCTTCTCTTCTCTTCTCTTCTCTTCTCTTCTCTTCTCTTCTCTTCTCTTCTCTTCTCTTCTCTCTCAAAAAAAGGTTTGGAAGGATTCTTCTCTCACTCCCACTTCTACAGAGCAACTTCCAAGTTTTGGATGAGTGAGACACCCTATCCCTGGATGAGAGTTTTACTCTCGAGAAGGGAAGGCACTGAGAATACTAATCTTTAACAGTCTTCTAGTACAAATAAAGGAGAAGACCTGCCGTATTCGCACAGTAAGTCTTTAGTCAGTGCCCTAAGGAGCTTCCTTTCAGCTATCTTGTTTTTCAGTCAGACGTTAGGTCAGAGGGAAGACAAAAGTTTTTTATTCTTTGAACTAAAACATACTTTTTCCTTTCCTTTTTGGCTTCTGTATTTGCTATAAAGACTCCTCTGCCCAGCAGGAAAATTTCATGTCTCTGAGACCTGCCTTCTCCACACTTGACTGAAGGTCACCCTGAAAGTTAGCAGTAATCTGCCTCAGAATTTTGCGAAGTTGAGCTGAAGCAGACTGCCAGCATGAACTTCTCCAGGAATCTGCCAGGAAATTGCTGGAGTCTTGGCAATTTTTCTTAGGGAAGGATGAAAAAGACTCAATCTAGTTAATGGTTTTTTTTGTTGTTTTGTTTGTTTGTTTTTTCAAGAAAATCAAATCTTAGTTAATAGAGTACTATTGCCTTTTGTTTCAATCCTAGTTTCTGGAAATATTCCCAGTCAAGTCCCAGGGGACTCGAGACCAATGATTTTTTCATTAACCTTTTCTTCAGCTGAAAGCTGGAATCTGCTAATGCAGAGAATAATGGAACTAGTTATTGCAGACAAATTAAACTGCTGTTTTGTTGCACTACAAATTAGCTTTCTAAAGCCTTTCATTTTTTGGTCCTGGAACTTGACTTTTCTGGTCTAGAAGCCAATCTAGATGGGGGAGGCTGTGATAAAATATTTTCTTATGTCTTTCCTTCTCTGTTGCTCCAGTCGTGGTTGCCATCTTCTCAGCAAGGATTTCACAAGATGTCTTTTCCTCCCTCTCTCTCACCAGTTCATATCTGCAAGAGTCCTTTCCATTTGAGCAACTGATTGCTAGCTGGAACAATTGCTTATATGAAAAAATATTTTAAATTTAAATCTAATTTTTTTTGCTCTTTCACTGTGCACGCATATAAAATTACCAAATCCCACAGTCGTTTTACCACAGGTGTGGAAGCCATTTATAATCTGTTTAAAAAAGGTCTACGTGCATACAATCCGTTCGCTCTAATATTGATGTAAATTAATATAGCTGACCGTGGTATTTCTGGATAACGGACCAAAATGTTGCAAGTGATTGAGCTTCTTCTGTTCTTACTGGATGCTCAGCACATCCCGATATCGGGCCTGCGAAGCTGGGAGAACGCCAGGAAGAGGATACAGCTGTTGTACAGCGAAGAGCGAGAGCACCAAGTGCTCTCCTGTGACTTCAGGGAGCTGCTTCGCTTCACAAACCATCTTTTCCCATGCACGCTCAGTAGGGATCAAAGATTCAAATCTCATTCCTGTGCTCAAGGAGCATGAGCTTGGAAAATGAGCTTTTTGATATGTTGAGCTGATCTTTTGGCTAACTTGCCTAAGAGAAAGCTTGACGGTCTTAGCTTTTTTTCTTTTTGAAAGACTTAATGTGTCTCCTCTTGGTGGAAGGTGTGCGTACACTTAAACTTACAGGCTTTTCTTTGTTATAGGTAATTTAATTGGACTTGGATTTTTAGGATTAGCTACTTTCAGGCCACCTCCAAGATGCAGTGCACTTCCTCATCTTACAGGCTGATGCTCGGTAGCCTGCCGGCTAGCCTGCTGCTTTGTGAGCTTGGAGAAGCAGCTGTTTGAAAAGCAGAACCTCATGGCGAGTGGCTTCAGGCTGCTGAAGGAGGTGCTTGTCCCTGTGACCCGGCCTGCTTCTTGTCTGATTGCTTTCAGACACTGAACATGCTCTGTGTGGGATAGCTGAGCAGCCCGTTGCGGGCTTGGTGTCGTGAGTGCCCGGCCTCAGTGCACGGTGCAGCCCAGCAGCTCCTCGCAGCTCCCGGCTGGGTTTCTCCGTGTTGTGTCTGGACAGAGGCAGTGCTGAGAGCCAGGCATCTGATTAATCAGTTACTACCTCAGTTAACTTTTCCTGCTCTGAAAGGCTTTGTGCTATAGAGATTTGACAACGTATTGTCACAGCTTGCCTGCGTTTTCCAGCTTGCATCCTTTACTTGGGAAAGAAAAACACTAACAAATGGAGCAGGCTCAAAGGCAGTGCTCCCCGCAGGCAGGCGATCCCAGCTCATTCTCCTTCAGCCCTCAGGACGTGACAGCAGCGGCTGCTGTCAGTGCAGTGCTCCGTGGGAGGGCAGCAAGATACCCTGCGGGTTTTCCGATATGGTAAGTCAACCTTTGGACATCAAAGTGATAAGGGAAGTAGCAGCTCAAGCTCCTGAGGAACACACCCAGCCATGGAATATTATGGAAGCAAAATGCAACTTAGAGCATTGGTCTGGTTCTCTTGGTTGCCTCTTTTATGGCTCCCATGTTTATCTGAGCTCCTGGTCTAATGGACTTCATGAGAGACTGAGTCATGATTTCTGGGTTCTCTGCCAGGAGAGTTTTATACAAATCAGGTTACCATTAGCTTTGGTGGCCCTCATGAACTTGGGATAAGACATTATCTCACAAGGAAGTACTGAACCTTAATGTTTAAGGTGATGTCAGGTGAGACTCAAGGAGGCCAGAGAAATAAGCTACAGAAACTGTCAAACTGAAGCCTACGCAATTTAAAGGAAAGAGTTCCTCGTGTTCCTGCTGTGTGTTTGGTTGTACTTGTAAAGCCATTTCTGTGTAGCCGCCTTCTTCATACAGAGCATAAACGCAAAGTGATGTCCTTAGTTATAAAATATCGTGCTCTGTGCATAATAAAGTCTAATACTCTTTTTTAGTGGAGAAGCAAAACGGGCAGAATACAAAATAGCTTAAAAACGCCTTTTGGCAGTCATACAACTTTCCTTAGTTTGCTGAATTAAGTAAAACTTTCCAGTGCATCACCATTGTAGGATCATGTGCGCTGCTTGCCAGCTGATTCCTTTTCATGCGGCTCTTGAAACCACTGTGCCTACAATACGGGCATTTGTATTGCAGAGCCCAGTAGAGCTTCTTGAACTTTTTCTTCTTTGTCACATTTATTCTTCCATCGCAATTGCTGATGCCAGCTACTAATCAGAGAGGTCAGAGAGTCGGTGTTTGACTAGGACATGTCATTGGAGACTTTCTGCACATTTTATCATGTATCTGCCTCATTGTCATCTTTTGCCACCCCTCTAAACCCCTAGAAACTGACCTATACCCCTGAAAACTTCACATTTCTTCTTTGTGGAATAGCTACTAAATGAACCTAAGCTTGTTCTGTTACGATATCCAAAAGCAAGCAAAGCACTAATTTCTCTGGCAAATTAAAATCTGAAACACGTTTTGTGCAGTGTGTTTGAAAATCATCTCTACAGCACATTTAATCAGTCTTAGAAGGGCAGAGTTCTAAAATCTCGGTGCATTTTTGCAAAGGTCTTGTGAGGAAAACTCGGGAGTTACTTTAGCTATCGTGGAGCTTTCTGTGAGCATCCCAGCCCTTCATCTGGTCCTGACATGATTGACTTCTGCCTTCTGTGGGCTGCATAGGCAAAGCAGTAAATATTTATCTTGGGTCATATGAAATCTTTGGCTGTAACAATAGGGATTGTCAATATTTTGTGAGAGATGGTTTCACCCAGAGTAGAATGTAGCCCAAATCCCTGCTGCTTCAGCCTTTATCCCTGCTTTTGCCTACGTAGGAGAAGCTGAATTCCCCACTGACCAGATTGCAGGTAATAGGTCTGGCTTGAAATTGGCTGTGGATCAGGCAATAAACAGGTTTAAAGCGGAGTAAAAGTGATCATAGTTAAATCCAAGCAAGTAGTTAATGATTAGCCTTCTTGTAGATAATGATATGCATTCTGCTTGTCAGCATTATCTGAAAGTTTGGAAACTTTGATCCATCTCAGGATTGTAGCCCATTTGGAGAAGACTGGTCTCCTGGAGGCAGTAGATGGAAAATCTGTCCCTGGAATAGTAAGTACTCAGATTCTTTTTTTTTTTAAGCTCTGAATCATTTCTACTTTGGATTAGCAGCTCTGTGGCAGCCCAAGGATTTGAGAGCTAGATGAAAAAGGCAGTGTTAAGGCTTATTCCCAGGGTGGTTTATTGTCACTCAGAGCTAGGATCAAAAATCTGTTGATCGCTATTACTTCTAGCTTTCTATACCCTAGAGGTAATCCTGTCAGAAGAGTGTCATGAGACCAAGACTACTTGACTCTTCCAAAGGCAAGTCCCTTCCCAGAGCACAGCTTGGTTTGACGGCCCTTTCCTGTTTCTTGATATCGCAGATCTTTTCCCCTGCTGAGGTGACAAAGCTTCAAGGTGGGATTGTATTTTTGCATCCCCCAAAGTGAAAATGTAGAGGTGCGCTGTTCTATGGACTAGGGCTATGAATCTGTTTCCCTAACTCTTACAAAGATTGGCGTGACTGTTTGTATGTCACACGTTCCATCTTCTTGCTTGTATCTGAGATGAGAGAGCAAGAGTAGGAAAGTGCCTCTGGAGATGTATATTTTGGTCTTAACCATCCGCCGGATCAGAGATCGACATCCTGGGCTTAATTAAAAGCATAGTAGCATGGATTTTGCTGATGGTGACATATATTCCACCTTGCATTTTGCTGAAAAACAGCTTCAGGCTTCTCAAAACAAACCAGTGTTTTCGACAATTGAAGCCCCAAATAATTTGTTCCTCGGCTCTGGTAGAGTGAGCTTTTGTTTGGAGGCAGAGTCATAGACGGTGACACAGAGTGAAACGAGCAGGCATGCGTTGCGCTTCTGTAAGCAGGGAAAACTAAATATTTTTCTAAAAGTCTGTTTTGCAAACTGTTAGTTGTTTAGTGAAAAGTCTGCCATGAAAAGGTGACCCTGACATGCCAGACCAGGACTCGGAAACCCAAGCGTGTTCCCGTGTGAGCTGACATCAACCACGCATGGCTGTTGCGGCAAGGTCTGGCACAGGCTGCAGCATGACAGCTCCAGGGGAGGCGGACGGCTGAGTGGCCACCTTAAAATGCTGTGTCTGCATACAGACACGCACCTGAGGAGCAACTGCAGGCAAACAGCCATTTAAGTGTGAGAAGAAAGGGAGGAGAAATTAGGGCGAAATGTGCTCCTGGGATTTTTATTCAAGGAAGCTTTCACATGTGGTAGAAGCTAATGCTCGGTGAAGGTGTTGCCCTGCGATGAGTGTGTGGCTGTACTGGAGATGGAAAAACAAGTATGAATTGCTTACATGGGTATATCTCATGTCATATGTGTGGAATGGATTCCTAAAACTGGATTTATGAGGACTTCTGGAGCGTGCTTTCCTTCTTGTCCAGATTCTCAAAACATAGCCTGAAAGTCGATTTAGAACTTGTGTGGCTGCTGGCTCTTTCTGGCTTAAGACGGGCTGTGATGGTGAAAAATATCCAAAGGTGAAAACCAAGCCCGTTTTCCGTGTGTGCAGGTTTGTGTCTATGGCTAAGTTGTTGTCAGCTGATCCATTCACTTAAAAGTGTCTTTGTTCCCACTGCAGTGCCTTAGACATGGCCTGAGTTGACTGGAGGGAAGATTTTTCTGCCGAAGGATTCCCAGGACGAAATGTTCAAGAGCAGGAGCTTTTTAGTTAGACTGCTGATCTGGATCCACGTCCATCAGTCGGAGAGCCTTCGCTCTCCAGAGCATGCAGCAGCTCCTCGCCATCTCTGCGAGACCTGCTAAGTCCTTGGCACGTACAGGGCATTAAACCACACACGTTGCTGTAGCGCCTAGGTGGTGATGAGGTGCTGACCAGGCAAGCTGCTCTAGCTGAGCAGGGAAGTTAGATGAGATGATCTCAGGAGGTCTCCTAGGCCTCAGCGGTTCTGTGATGAAAAATTTCAACCACAGGCGCTCCTGATGTCTCATCAGGAACAGTAAGGTCAAGTAGAGGAAGATCTGTGAATCTTCTGAATTGCGTTGACGGACTTTTGGCTTCCTTTTATGATGCTATTCGTTTTATTACCTTGTGCATTAGTTCTATCTGCATGAGACAAAGGTATTTATGATCTCGCTAGATAACATCTGTAATCTTTCACCTGTATTAAAGGCCAGCTAGTGCACTTTTAGGGCACGGTGAGTCACACGGCATTTTTGCAACTGCAGAAAATTTTGCTTGCTTACTTGAGAATGTGCTTGCTGGCTCCTAGTTTCATTGTGTGTCTCCTGAGATTATTTTACCATTGTACAGGATTTAAGACTAGAAGGCACCATTTTAGCTGGGTCTGGTCAGAGCTGCTAATAGTGTTTATACTGGTGTGTGTATTCCCACTTCAGCAAACCATGTAGCAGTGCTTTATCAGATATCAGCTTGCAAGCAGTACCTTGTCCAGTGTTTGTTAGGGATTGATTGCATCCGCGTGTGGCCACTGAATGGTCACAAACAATGATACAATTCCTTACCCTCTGGGCAGGGACACCCTTTTTGTGTGAGGCAAGCTCTCTCCTTTTCATACATACCAGTGCTGCAGGTGGCATGAACCTGCAGGAATCTGATTGCTAAATTAGTGAACACAATGGAGAAAGTTGCACACAAAAGGTTTTTTTATTATTTCTTTTTTCAGATGTGAGTTTTGCCATCATTAAATTAAAAAAAATAAAAAAGTCTCTTGTAAATAGAAGAATCCATGCTAGAAGCTGTCCTTGATTAGGACGTATAAAATAGGAAGAGGGGTTGAATGTCAGCTTCTTCAGAGCTGGGATCAGGAAGCAGAAGTTATTTAATATCTCTGCCAGAATAAGTTTTCAAATGTAGATTGTGGTTTTTTAGACTAAAAAGTGTTTGAAGTGTATCGCGAGGCACGGGCCCTGCTTCAGTCCCTGAGCACGGGGCGAAGCAGCAGGATGTGTCCGGCTCTCAAGCCGCGTGGATCGCATCTCACTGCTCACCGTTCCCGTGCTCGGTTGTGTAACATCTCTGCAGAAACCGCTGCCGAGGATAAGGAAGTGTCTATTTATTCAAGAAGTTGTGCAATGTTGGAAAGTGCGGGTCATGTGGCACCGCTCTTCTTTCTTCTTCCCCGCTGCCGTCTTGTTGCCCTCCGCTGGCTCCAAGGAGGGCTGGGCCGCTCGCTTCGGCTGACAGCAAGCACCGAGAAGTTTCTAGCAGAAGGGTCCTGCCTGAACGTCAGGCACAGTGAGAATGCGCTCAGCTCTGCTGGCGTCCCACCAAGGCCTGTTAAACCACTGGGATTTAACCTCTCTGCCTTATCTCTGCTTAAACACAGCTCGGTCCCTGGGGCGAGGGGAGGCCTCCAGGTTTCTGTTCCCTGGGTGTTGGGCGTTTTGTGAGATGGGGACGTGTTTCTGCGCTGCTGTTTCGTAGCCTTGATGATCTGAGGAGGAGAGATGGAGCTGTGATAAAGTGCCCTGCCAGACTGCAGTCTCGGGATAATTGCTTCAGAAGCCTTTGGCATGCACAGGGAGTGCTGAAGAGGTTCTTCGGCAGATGCCTCCTGGGAACGGCCTTTGATGGAAACTTGTTGGTACTAGCTCTGCGTTGGTGCCGGTGCTGGCTGTAAGGAATCCTGGTGGAGGAGCCCTTTAGCCTGGCAGTTTTGTGAAGAAACGGTAACGTAGCATCCTCTGTCAGTTTTTGGCACTTGTGATCCCGTGGCGCACCCAGATGAGCGAGACAGCCTTGGTAAGGCGGCTGCCCTGCTCCGGGAGCCGTGGGGCTGGCGCTGACTCCCCAGGCCCTGTGTCTGTGAGGTGCCTTGGTCTCAGGCACGTCTCTGCTCTTGGGGACATGTTCCTGCCGTTCTCCGGGCACGTCTCTGCTCTTGGGGACCAGAAAAGGGGGGCGACTGCCCCGTGCAGCTTGGCAAAAAGGAGAGGAGTAAACAGTGCAGAGCAAATACAGGACATGAAAGGTCGGTGATGGAAGAAATAGAGAAATGGAAATGGGTGTGGGTTGGTGCTGCCTACGTACAGAAGGGAAGAAGCTGCTCGGGAGGGGCGTGAAAGCTCTGCTGGCACCCGACGGCACTTGCACCTCCTCGCTTTGGGCTGGCCGGAGGAGCTGCAGCTCTGCCAGGGCTGGAGCGGTACCGTGAGGGAAGGGGAAGGCTCGGCGCCCTCAGAGGTGAGCAGGCAGATTTTGAGCTACTGAAGAGATTCTGGCTGCCTTTAAATCTGGCCACCTCTGTCACTGAGTCGCCGCCCCCTGGTGCGGCATCTCCCCTTTTCTGAATGCCGACTGAGATGTTTGTTGGCGTGTGTTAGCAGTGAAAAAACAACGCGCCGCTGACAGCTCTGTCCCTGGCCTCTGCTTCTGGTCAGTGGGTGAGCGGCTCTGGGCCAAGGCGGCCGGGCTTTGTTTCCTGAGCTGCACTTTTGATTTGCTCAGCTTATAATAGTCCCACTGGCTGGAGTTGCCAAAGAAGGCCAAGGCTGGGATGTGCTCGGATCCTTTCAACTGGCCCACCAGGGGCTCCACATTAATTTGGGATCACTCAGGTTGAAAGTACTTGTGCTTTATCAGGAAGGTGGAAGGTTGCTGGTATACTAGAATGCTTCAGTTGATACTGTTTCTCACGTCTTTTTCTCCAAAACTTGTCTCTGCCTCCTGCCTGGCTGTCCTTTGTGTGGCTAAGAGCCGTGCATGCGTGTGCGCATAGCTCGCCAACCATCGGCAGCACCGTGATGGTTTCAGCATCTGTCCATCACCCAAAAATAGCTCCCTCGAGCCAGTGTTTTGGGGCAGATGTGTGCTCAGCGGTGTCTGCAAAACCAGCACCTGTAGACAAGGCAAGTACTGCGCCGTGTTTTGCAAGCCTTCATCCCGTGGTGCTCGCAGGAGCTGCCAAGTGCAACTCCAGCGGCTCTCCCGCTGTCGTGCCCTTCCTAAGCTTTTGCATTTCTCAGTGCCAGGACGATGCTCTATTTTCAGCTGCATGACTGTGGTCTAGGCAGGAGTACCCGCTGCTGTCTCCTGAGTCCAAAAGCCTGTCGCACACCTTCAGAAATGTTTTCACGTGTCGCACGGCGCAGGGGACCGCAGGGAGCTGCTGTGCTGAAGAGGCGGCGATCTTCCCTGTGTCCCGCAAAGAGCGGGGTGGCGGGGAGCAGGTGGAGGTGGTGACCCCCAGGTTGGGCCCAGCACGGAGAGTTCTCTAAGATTGCAGTCCTGCGTTCAAAAGAAACCTTAATGCAGGTTAGTCTGTGTGAGAGTGTGTCCTGGATTCTCCTGTAGGTGCGGGGAGTTCCTGCTGCTCCCTGTGCTGATGGGCCCCCCTGCATTGCTGACCTAGGTTTGTGAGAACAAGGCACAAAGCAAGGAGTGGCGGCATTAGTGCTGTTGCCTCGTGCTAAACATGGCTGAGATCTTAGTGGAAGGAAGCTTACCTGCTCTGCTGATGGGGCTGAGAGGTGGCCAGCACCAGCAGAACTTCAGCCTGGTGGGGTTTGGGGCCCGCTGTGAGGCACCAGAGGACCGCTGCTGGTCCTGACGCGAGGTGTGCGTGCTCCAGGTGCGTGAACGGGGCCGTAACCGGCAGACTTGGGTAGCAGAAGCGAGGCTGCAGCCAGGAGAACGTTGGCAAGGACTCCTCAGTTCTGCCGCGCTGCCTGTGGTTGTCCACCATTTATTGCTTTTCCATCTCTCGCAGTTTCGGTGTGGCTGAGCAACACGTTTGTCTGGGGAGGAGTCCCTCTGTTGCTCAGGCTGCCTAACACAACGTTATTTTCTCCATCTGTACAGATCCCTTGCTAGCATTTCTTAGCTTTTCCTCCACTGTTGTGGGTTTTACAGTCAGTGTTTTTGCTATGCAGGATTGTTTCTGCTGCCTTCCACTTTACTGGGCCCATTAGTAATGGCATGGGCAGACTGATACTCTGCTTCATGCAGTCTGGTGCATTGTCCTGTAAAGAACAGCTTGTCCTCAGACCATTTTTTTTTTTTTCGTGTTCAAAGATTTAGAGATTTCCTGGGGAGTCTGCATAAGCTGAGAGCTTAGGACTGACCTTCCCCTTGCAGGGAGGCAGATCAAGCAGGGTCTCTAACAGAAGGTGATCAGACAAGTTTGCTATGAAAATAAACTCCCTGAGAGGGACGTGGCTGGGGCCATGTTAAGAGGAAGAGCTGTGGCCCCTCCTTCAGTAACAGGGATCATGCTGGGGGAAGGCAGTCAGTTTTTACCTTCGCTGTATGTGTGGGTCTTGCTTTGGTTCAACACAGAGCACCAACACTGATACTTCATCAGCTTCTGCTAATCTCAATTTTAATTAAAAGTTGACTGATGTATATAGGTGCTCTGAGCTGCCAACTGATTTGCAGCTCCAGGAAGTCTGTGCGAGCCAGCATCCCAGCGGGAATCCGTGCTCCAGTGTTGGACCACTCGTTTTTGTGATGTGCAGGACAGTAACGTGACAGCTTCATCAGGAGGGTGCAGCCTCTGTCTCTTGGGGAAAGAGCAGCCCTAAAACGAGAGCGACAAATAGGTATTGGTACAAGTGTGGAATGTGGGAAAGAAACTTAAGAGTTGGAAAGAAAAAACCAGACAAACGGTGGCAGCCAGGAGCCCTGAAGGATAGAGCTTTGCAGCTCAGATGAAGTGTGAGAAAATTAAAAACAGCAAAACGACTGCACTTTAGGCATGGCTCTTTGGGGGCTTTGCAAAGACCCCCCCCGAGTCCCCTCAGGCACTGAGGAAGGGGCGTGTACTTGCAGAGCGTAATCATTGCCCCCAGCCATGGGATCTGGCTGTTCTGCAGAGAGCCTGAGCTGAATGCTGGATTAATTGTTCACCCTCGAAGCTCCCTGCGTGGGTGGCACAAGGTTTTGCTTCGCTCTCCCTGCGTAACCTGCCTTAGTCAAGGAGTTTGTCGGGGTGGTCTGAGAAAGGTTCCACCTCAGCCTGGGCAAGCCGTCTGTCTGAGGCACGGTTCGTGAACAACGGAGTGATTTTGGGGTGCTGGGTGCTGTGCTGAAGTGGTTCCAGCTGGGGTCCTTGGTGGAGGTGGTGGCGGAGGATCAGTTCTCCCACGTGGCTTTCTCCCCTCGCTGCAATCTAACAGCCCCCAAGGTTATTTTTAAAAGTCCTTTCTTCCACTTGTGCTTGGTGTCTGCTGAAGAACCGCTCTCCACGTGCTGCTAGTCTGCTGCATCTCCCTCCTCACGCCCTTGCTGACTGCTTCCAGCCTCTGCGTGTCGTGCTGCCCAGGCACCGTCTCCTCCTGAAGCTGCACGCGGCGTGCTGCTGGTGGAGCTCTTCTTCTGCCCATCACATCCTGCACTCCACCCTCTGGTATCTCGAGCTGGACATCCTCCAGAGTGCCTGTCTTCTTCCTTCTAAGCCTAATGAAACCCATCTGCACCAACAGCTCGGCCACGGGCCTGGTGCTTACAGGTGGAAGGTGCGCTCTGTCACGCAGCGAGTGTCTTTCTGCTTGACTCCGCTGATACAATCCGCAAGCTTCTCCTGTCCTGGACAGAACCCAGGAAATCCAAGCTAAGGCAGCCTGGCAAGCTAACCTTCATATCGGAGCTCGCCTCCTGAAGCTGTTCCCTTCTCTTCCTTGCTCCTTGTCTGGACCCCTTCTAGCGTGTCGAGCTTTTAGGAAGCCCTAAACTTCTGGTGAAAGCTCCTGGGTGGGACTCTGGGGTAGTGACACGGCTCCAGGCCAAGCCACGCATTTTTGCTGTGACCTTGTGAACATCGCTTACATTCTTAATGCACAAGTAAGAGCTCATTCTGCTGGAGTTGTGCAAGGGGAAAGAGGCATGCAGTTCGGAGGTATGGGGGTCAAACGCAGCTGGGGGAGGTGGGGGCTCAGCCCCTCCTCGGGCATCCGAGTTCAGCCTGGGGTTGCTGAAACTGCAACTAGGAGAGCTCCGAGGGGAGTTTTGGCTTTGGAGAGCAGCGGTGTGTATTTGTAAAGCACATTGCAGTAAATTGCAGACCAATCTGTTTGATCCCCCTGTCTTTAAAGTGTGCCCATACAGCTTGGCACAGGAGGGCTCTGGCTGGCGTTGCTGGGTGCTCTTGTAGTAGGAACAGGTGGAATTTGGCTGTCCCGTGGCTGTCCCCCTGTCCCTTTAAGCAGCTCTGAAGCTAAGCCTGGGATCCTGGAGGAAGAGCAGTAAGTCCACAAGTTTGGAAAGGAAGCAGTTAAAGTTGTCAAGTTTGCCAGGAAACCGAATGAAGTGGAAGCAGCGCGCGGGTCCTATGCTGACTAGCTCAGACCATTCGGTGGTGACCACGGCTGGAGCCAGGGAGTGGTGCTGTAGCGTGTGCAGACGCTCGGCTTCCCATCCCACCTCCAGTTACAGCACTTGGGAGGAAAAAAAAAAAAAGAAAAGGAAAAGATTGGGCTTGAGGCCACGAGCTCAGAGCCAGTGTAACTCAAACAGTCTGCCAGCTGGACTGCTGTGAGTAGAGCACTGAAATTTGGGTTGCCTTTTGCATGACTCACGTCTTTCGTATGTAGCGTTCCTTTGTGTCATGCAGGACGGGGCTGTACATGATGTGCAAGCAAGAGACCTTTGCCTTTTCGACTTGCCGTTTTTAATCTTTTTCCCTTGGCTTTCTCTCGGGTTCTTTCGTTTTAATTGCCAGTAAGTCTTACCAAATGTTTTTCACCTCTTGTTCAGGAGGAGAGAAGGAACCCCTGACCCTGTTCTCGCTATCAGAAACGCTGTTGGAGACACTTAGGTAAGAACCACGCAGCTGTGCTCGGGCAGAAATCCGGGGGTGCTGTGCAGGAGCTAGCCCTGTAGGCAGGGCTGGCGTGCTTGCTGCACTGGGTCCCAGCAGCCAGAGCAGCCTCTGTTGAACAAATAATTAGTGTAAAGAAAACTGAAGAGGTGTATTTCAAGGCTTTTGGGCAAAATCAGGGGAATTAGTTTTATTTCTTGCTTTTTCAGAACTGGCATGGGAAAGATGGGGCACTGTTTTGAAGGGAAGAGTTTGCTGCTGGAAGGGGTGTTCGTTCAGGGCTCCGTCATTAATCCTGTTAGACTTCTGATTTGGAAAGTGGCTTCATTCCTTTTGAATGTGACTGAGGAAGCTCTGTTCATGCTCCGCGTTTCAGACTGAGCTGACTTGCACAGCGCTTTCTGGGAGCTTGGCAGATCCTTCCTTCCCATAGCCTGTCCTGTTCGTGTATCCTGTATGTTGTTGTGTCCTCTGTGTGAAAAGGTGTGTCTCCCTTGGGTGTCTGGAAGGCTGTTTGCCGCAGAAAACCGTGATTTCCTATGAATTGACAGGATTCTGGATTAACTGTTTCCAGAGCAGAGCCACAAGAGATTGAGAAACTATTGTAGAGGTTATAACGGCAGTTGTCTTGTGGCTGAGATCTGCTTGAGAAGCCTGCTTTGTGTTTGGCTTCTCACCAGGTTCAGCTCCTTTTCCCACTCTTTCTGTTGTGCACTGGCACTACCCGTCTTCCTTCCCTTCTGCGTGCCCCGGAGCCACTGCCATGGCTTCCCTCTGTGCGTGAGGTGAGGCAGCGCTGGTGAAATGTTGGCAGAGGGATAAAGTAAATCCCAGTGCTGAACCTGAGCGAACAGTTTTTTGTTGCCAGGTCCTGTTCCTGCCTGTAGGTTTCTGTGGTTCCCCGGAACCAGCCTGGTTTGCTGAGCTGCCCCAGCGGCACTGCAGTGGAGGGGTACAAACCTCTGTGCGAACAGAGCCTGCCTGCGTGCTGAGCTCCGTCCTGCTCTGAGATGACAGCTCGAAGCAAGAGAGGTGCTGCACGTAGCTCTGGGCCTTGCTGTTTTCCCTAAGAATTTAAGGGGTCGTGAAATGGAGGCTGTGGCTTCTCTGACCTGGGACGGCAGCACCTCGAGGGAAAGAATGAAGCCCCGGAAAGAACTTCCTCATTCCTCTGCCCCGTTCCACCCTATTTGTTTTCTTATGTGGTAGATGACTGCAGAGGGGAAAAAAAAATCCTCGCATGTGCGCGTCCCTGGTAACAGAGCAGCGTGGAGGCAGGTACACCGAGAGGTCTTCAGGTGTGCAAACACCGAGCAGTGCCGGGGCCTGGGGCAGCCGCTGTCCGTTCCTGGTCCCCTGCCCAGGGCGTGCTCAGGAACGCGCCCCAGCGCCTCCCTTTCCCTCTGTGCAAACATGTGGAGCAGGCACCGGCTGGGAGATCAAGTCACCCATTCAGACAAAAATACCTGCTGCTGAAATGCCGCGTTTGTTCAAGGCTAAACCTATTTAGAGAGTTTGCTGTAACAGAAACCAGGGTGTGTTTGTTTTTTTCCTAGGTATGGCACCAGGCTTGTTAAAAATGGTGACCTTCTTTTCGTGACAGGCACAGCTCATGTCACTTAGCCTGTTTCTTGGAGCCTGCAAAAGCAAACCAGAGATTTGCAGCTTGAAATATTAGCATTAATCTATTGCTCCCGCTGTCCAGATACTGCTTTTTACCCTGAGACAAGTGTAAATAGACCTGTTAAGATGTAAAACCCAGAGGCTTACTGTACCGGGTTGTTCTGCTGGAAGTGATTTATTTTTAAACAGCGTTGTGTCCGCACATTGGTTATCTTTAGTAACAGAAAGACGGCTGAAGGGTCGGTCTTGGCTATTTTCTCTTGAGTAACTTAATCCCCCACGCTTTTCAGGATCTCACAAAACATCTTTCAGGGCTGGGTAACCGCGGTGGGGGGCGGGCTCGGTGTCAGAGCACCGGGGGGACTGGGGGCAAGGAGCCACGCAGGTGAGCAGCCAGCACGCTCCGTACGTCGTGCAGCGGCTGCCCAGCCACGTGCAGCTGCTTGAAGTACTGGCCTTGTCGTTTGCAAGGGTAATACACTGTAAATACCTAGAGAAGACATACGCTGTTTCACTCTTTGTGAAGACCGGTGGCAGTAAGTCAGTGAAAAATTGGACCCAAACCAACCACGAAGGGAGTTTTGACCTGGGAAGGAGCCAGGGCGTCCGTGGAGTGCGCTGGGACCTGCGGAGTCTGGTGGCAGCGTAATGTTCTGAAGTGAATGAGCGGTGAGATTGGGCTGCAGTCACCAGTGAGAATGCCAGAGCAAAAGTTATGGAGCAGTCAGCTAAAAGGAGGAGGAGACGAGATTTTGGCCGGGGGAGAGGGGCGGTTCTTACATTACTTCATTCCTCTTGTGGCACGCTTATCTTTGATCCCATGGTATAAACCACCTTGGCTGCTCTTCCTTCTCTGCTGCAAAAGATATTTTGAAGCTTGTGTGCCTTGGCAGAGGATTCCTTTGCAAGCGTTTGTATTTTGGGACTTCAGTTCTAGCTCTTGAACATTTACTCTCAGAAACAGTGAGCTTTAAAGCTATACTATGTGAAAATCACTCTGTTTGCTCTGCAGGCTTCCTTCAGTAATGCCTGTGTCAGGTGAGCTGCTTCTTGCATTAGTCTCTCTCTTTTTTTTTTTTTTTCTTCCCTGAACATTTTTCGAAGCTCTTTTTCTGGTCTCAGTATTTAAGCACAGGTTGGAGGGGGAGGTAAGTGGAATAGCCACGAAATACTAGAACTATGGGCAGGGAATACGTTCTGCTTTTAGCCAGTGCCAGTAGCTTATACTATGAGTTATTTTCCAAGCAAGTTATTGTGAAGGAGTCTGGTGCAGTGAGAGGTATGCTGCAAACTTTCTCTGCCCAGAGAAGCAGAAAACACCTGAGCTGTGTGTTGGTGTATGGCTGATACCAGCTGACTGGAGCGCATACGGGTGCTTACTCGCATTCATTAATTTCAGTGTTTGCAAGGAGTTTTAATTCTTTCTCTTGTTTTCTTCCCCAGCGCTGCTAACTTAGCTTCCTTATCTCCCACAAATCTTTAACTTCCCTCGTTGCCCTTCTGCTTTAACTCCGAAGCCTTCTGAGACCACCTCCTGTCACTGATGTCCACAAGGACACACCGACCGTCATGTCCTGGGCCACCAGTGGTCCCTGCACAGCTCTGCCGTAAGGTCACTGTCACAGACCGAACCAGCTCCACCGTCAGCTGGCTGCCGTTTGGGTGTTTGCGTGCTAGTTCTGCTTTCAGCTTGGAGAGCTTGTCTAGAGTTTCACTTCTGATTTCCGGTCTAAATATATTCACACCTATCTGTTCAAACACCAAATGTATTTTAGTTTTCTAAACTAAAATAGTTAGTTCAGATTTTTAGAGCTTTTTAATAGTTTAGGTTTTTAGAGCTTTTTAAGCTCTTTTCTCTGTTATAAATGTTCCTGATGATTTGTCTAGCAGGAAGTCCTCCTCTTCTCTTTTTTTTTTAAATAATTTAATCAGATAAAGTGTCTGTATTTTGATTTGATTTCACTTTATTTTACTTGTGGACTGGACCAGGAGGGTACGGAGTGCTCCAGGCAGGATCTAGCACAGCAGCATCAGTGCTTATCTTCAGTGGTATCTCACCTGGACTGTGCTGGGGCTGTCTTTGCTGGGATCATCACTCTGATGAATCCTGTTGTTTCAGGACTGACTGGTATTCCCGGGTTGTTTTCACTCCTGTTGCTGTTTCCGCTTGGTGAACTTTCAGTGCACACCAAGAATTGTTTCTGGTTCCATCCCAGGTTGTGCTGGGTGCAGAGTGCAGAGGCCTTGGGCACATCTAACCACTAGGTGCATTTTTATTTTTAACGTGGCATGGCCAGACGTACCTCATTTTCAGTAACCTGATTAGGGATTTAGACTGGCAGCCTTCTCAATGTTTTTCTCATTGTGTGTAATGTGATTAGAGGGGAGATGTGACAAAGTAAAGCTCATGGAAATGAAATCGGATCGCCTGTGGCTATTGTAGACCTTTGCCTGGCAATAGGTCTTGTACCACCTAACGTCGTTTCTTGGTTAAACATGTTCCCAATAAAATGCATAACTGTCAATTAAGAGAAATACTGTAATCTGATCCTTTAGTATATGCAATTTAAAAAGGGGCACCAGATATTTTTGCCTCTTGCATGACTGCAATTGAGAAGAGACTTCTTCCTCTTACAGATAAGAAATGTGCCTTTATGCTGAGCACTTGTCTCCATGTGCTACCTCAATCACATTAGGCTGCCCTTCTGGCAAGAATGTTGAGGATGGTGCAGCAACACAATGATGTAAAGCTGAGAGGGACACACCTCCTTTAAATGTTCCTGCTTGCTTTGCTGTATGTTCTTTGCAGTCAGAGTGCAGGACCATGAGGATGCTCCAGAAGTTTATCCAGAGACAGTTATTCTCAGGCGATACCTTGGCGGCTTAGAGTATTTTCTCTTGCAGCAGTAGTAGAGAAACCATCCTCTGTTTAGAAAAGTGCTTCATATAATTTTTCCCCTTTGTTTGTCTCATTTTTCCACATGTCTTTTTGATTATCTCTGTAGTAAAGATGTCTCACGATTCCCACATGAACAGCTCCATGTTGCCAACCATGCATCCTGATCATCACCACACTACAGCAGCCTCGGGACATGATCATGGATCTGGGATGATGATGATGGTAAGTAGCACAGTCAGCATGAAGTGGAGTGTTTTTCCTTGTCTGTGGTTCAGAGTAACTTGTCATCTTGAAGACTGTGGTCTTCAGAACTGGAAATTTAGCTTAGCTTTAGAAGGCATGAATCAGTCCAGTTAAACCCAGGCCCTACTGTGCTCTCCTGTGGTGAGAGTGGTAGGAGGTGATAAGCAACATGAAATGTATTTCAGAGCTGGGGATCCTACGGGAAAGTGGTCTTCCCTGCAAAAACCTTTCTAGCAGCCAGCCAGGCGTCAGCTCTCTGGCAAGCTAATGGCAGAAATTCAAAGTGAGCATTTTCCTGCAAGAAAAAGAGGCGGATGCAGTTTGCCTGGGTTGTTAGCTAAAACCGTAACGGGCACTGAGAGGATTGCACGCTATTACAGTGGGTTGTGCTGACCTGCAGGCAAGCAAACTCGGTGCCCTTTTTCTCCTGAACTTTAGGCACGCGCTGGGTTTGGGGAGCAAACTGCTACCAGGGCTCTTTGCCACACTGGCAGTAAGGGTGGGCTGGTCCTGAGTCCTGCTGCGCCAGCTGGCTTTGATTTAAGCAAGTTCAGGCTTGTGCACGCTGGCGTCACTGAAGCTTTGTAGTTCCCATGATGACCGTAGGATCTGTGTCATTGTGTGTAGCCTCCTTCTAGGGCCTTTATCAGCTCTTCCTCCCTTGTCTAAATACTTTTGGAGTGAGTTTGAGATTATTAAAATATAGCTTAAGCTTTTAAGGGAGGGGGGAGAGTGTGCATTTCAATCTAAAATGGGGATGTACTCAGAAATGCATTTTGTAAGCCTTCAGTTAAAGTTTGCCTGGCAGCCATACGCCCCAAATAGCAGCACTGCTGCTACTTCTATTGCAAACAGTATCACAGCAGGAGAGGAGAGGATTAGAGAACCCTTCCCCTTCTGAACATGGCCCTGTACAGAGCCCAGGAGTGCCGGTGGACCTTACAGTCCTGCATCATCACTGATGACATCTCTGGAAAAGGGTCTCAAGAGCTCCTCATGAAGCTCTCCATATAATCTTACAGCTAAGTAGTGACATTCTCCAATTTGTTACTTTCTGTATAATTACCATTTCTTTACAAGTGTCACTTGCTTATCTTAACGGATAATTGCAGGACCATGCCTTATCCTGCAGCTGAGAAGTCTGATTAAGTGCACGACATTTTGAGTTGACATTGCTTGTACAATGATCAGGGAAGGAAGTAAATAGGTAAAGCATCTTGGATAATAAACTGGACACATGCTAATGAATGCATATTCCCATCCTCACTTGCACCAAGTATCAATACCTGTTTCAGCTGTGGTTTATGGAATTAGGCTGTAACACTCTTTGATTTGTGGGGTTTTTGACTTAAACATAAAGATACTAAATTAATTTTAAAAACTGGTGTTTTATAGTCACTCTGCTCTGGGGCCATGAATGTTTGTTGTGCTCAAAACATGCTAAGCTGCAATGTGCTTACCTGGATGGGAAGATGACATGTACTGCAGCTGAGCTGGGATCACTGGTGTCTCCCCTTCCCACAGCATTCACTGTCTAGGTCCAGAAGCCTTTGTTTTCACCCAGGGGGAGCTCTGGTCCTTCTCTCTGTATAATACTAGTTATCGTACATGTATTTAGGCCTCTCCTTCTCCCATAAAGTATTAGGGGGTTCTGCAGGGAGACGATAGTATGCTGGCACAGTGCAGGATTGGGCCAGAGGATTCAGCTATACAAGCCCTTCCCCGTGTGAGCTCATACGAGGTTGGGAAGGAGAAGTAAGTGCCCTGTACCCCAACCCATGAGTAGTCACGGGGAGACAAGGGTGAGCTCCATAGAGACATCCCCAATCCCTGACTACTACTGATACTGATGCTGAGGAGAAAATGAGCTCCAAAAGCAAAGAGAAGGCACTTTTCCTCTGCAGGGACCTTGAAGGAATATGCCTTTTGACTAGGGGCACTACCTAAAAGAGCTAGAGATGGAAACGGGAGCATCTTCAGCCATGGCTAACTTGTGTCAGTTAAACTAGATCAACTACAGAGGTTTTTTGTGTCTATCTTGTGACCGACTGAAATGATCTAAATTCTTGGTATAATACAACAGCCTTTGATAAATCTTTTGTGAGCTCCATCTCAGCGTGGACTATTCAGGCTCATTTTGATGTTCTTTATGTCTTGGACAGGCAATGACTTTCCACTTCAGCTATGAGAATGTGCCGTTGCTGTTTTCTGGACTTACAATCAATACTCCTGGAGGTTAGTAACGCTGTCTCGTCCATTCCAAATAAAATGTTTGTGGTTGATGAATGTTGCTGGTATTACCTTTTATTATGCCAAAAATATCCAGACACGCCAGATGCAAATCTGTTTTAAATGGCATCTGTGGGGTGAAGGAAAGAGGAAGGTGTTCATGTAGTTTGAGTTTTACTAGTCTTACTAGCTAAAGTGACTGATGGTTTCATTTCATGTATGAAATTCCAGTTGGTGTGTGAGTTAAATTCACATTTACCACCTGTATGTGTGTGCACAAGTGCCCTGCTGGAGGCCATGCAGGGTGGCGTTGTTAAATCACACGATGTCTCTTCTGACATGTTTTAAAGCAAACATCTTGTGTTCCACAGATAGAATAACATTTCCTCTTTTGTCAGAAATGGCTGGTGCTTTTGTGGCTGTCTTCTTCCTAGCCATGTTTTATGAAGGCCTTAAGATTGCCCGAGAATGTCTGCTTCGTAAATCCCAAGTCAGCATTCGCTACAACTCCATGCCAGTGCCAGGTCCCAATGGCACTATCTTGATGGAGACGCACAAAACTGTTGGGTAAGAATCTCGCTTCATTATGAGACAAATCTCTGCAGCACCTGAGAAAGGCAAAAACTGGGACAGAATAAACTTTCTCCAGTCAGTATAACTCTTTGTAAAGTATATTAATTGCAGACTTGGACGTTGCTTGACAGTTGAATCACTTGGCCAGCCTTCAGGATGGAGGACAAAAGAGAGAAAGCAGCAAGGAGGCAGATGAGCTTTTATTATTATTATTTCTTTCCAAAGCAGTAAAGAACACATCTGGGGAGCTCCCAGAAACAGAATTTGGGTGTTATCGCCAGCCACCCTGACACAAAATCCTTAGAATCATCCTGTTGACAGCTAGTCAAAGCCTCTTCTCAGAGGAAAAAAAAAAAAAGGAAAGAAAAAAAAGGCCATTTTGCTTATTAACGGGGTTAAAATAAACTTTAGTTTTATTTCTCATCTAAAACCTTTGTCTTCCCAGCAAGTACCGTATTTCATTCACTGTCAGTCAGCTCTGTGGGGAAAAAGAGTTCCAAATGACAAATGCATGCAAAAGTTTATGTCCAGCCTGCTTTATCTCCTCCACCATTTCACACCCACCTTGGCATCTCATCAGCCTGAGCTATGTTTTCCTGTAAGGAATGTGCATTTTCCCATCCGCGTCTCACGGATGCTGACTGTTCTTTGGGTTTTGTGTTGTCAGGCAGCAGATGCTGAGCTTCCCTCACCTCCTGCAGACAGTACTGCACATCATTCAAGTCGTGGTCAGTTACTTCCTTATGCTGATCTTTATGACGTACAACGGATACCTCTGCATAGCTGTGGCAGCAGGGGCAGGGATGGGCTATTTCTTCTTCAGCTGGAAAAAGGCAGTTGTTGTGGATATCACTGAGCACTGCCATTAACACTGGACGCTGCCCAGATGCCCCTCCATCCCACTGCTCTCTTGAAATGCAGCCATCATGAAGACTGGATCATTCCTAAGCTGAAAGAAAAGATACAAAGAAAATCAACTGGAGTTCACCACAAGTTCCTAGCTGGGGTGCAGGGATGTGAGGAGCTGGAATATGCTGCTCCCCCATGCTGCAGGCAGGCAGCTGGTTTGACTCTTGAGGGTCCCGTGGTAGCCGTTGGCTAGGATTTGCTGTAGTCTTAGATTTTGCCATGATTGAAATTAGTTGGCTGACAGAAATGTAGAGGTTATTCTTTTCTTTTTTTTTTAAACATTTTGTTTTTAAATTGTAAATGCACATCTGTGAAGGTTTTATGAACAGTAGGTAAAGATCAGAGTTTCCAATGGAGCCTACATGTGTGAATGGCTATTCTAATTTTTTTTTTTTTTTAAATATGTACATAATGCCAGGGGAGGAGATCTTCCTGGCATTGTGGCTTTTGGGGCCAATGGCACCTTCTAATGCAGAGTTCCATAGGACTCAGCCTCTGAGGAAGACTTGGTGCTGCACATCAGACACACTCAGGTCTGTCCTGGCAAGAGAGTACCTTGACCCCAGTGCTTCAGGGGTCCAGGTGAGTCTGTCCTCCAAGCCCATCAGAGTATGACGAGTGTTGCTAGTCTTCTGATACATCCAGTGGTTTTACTCAGCTTCAAGTGATAACATTTCAGTTTGGCTGCTTTCACTTCCCAATCATGGAAATGTGTGGAGTAGATGCAGAACAAGAATTGTGTATTCACGGGGCAAAAAGATTTTAAATAGACCAATGAACCCATACTGATTTCATGTTGGATGGGTCTAGAGCTAGACTTCTGGCTTACTAAAACTAATTCTGTTAATGAAGCAAGAGCTAAATGATTTCTTGACACTAAAGGCTAACATGTCTGAAAGGTTGTTCCTTGAGTGAAATGAAAAAAGAAAACAACCTTGTTTCTGTGAAAGAGAGATTTAGGAAAGTGAAGAAAGAAAAGATAGGATTACTGCAGCCTTCAGTTAATTCTCAGGTGAAATTTGGAGCAGCTTGGGCTGATTCAAAAAATATTCCTAATGCAAATGACTCCTCTTTGTCTTAATAATCATGCTGTGACTTTGTTAACTTGGAAGTGCAGGAGTTGAGAGTGCCAGCGGTGGATACATGTAGCGCAGTAAAGAACTTCCCATTCGGTGCTATGAGCTTTACACATTTCATGGGCAAAACAGGATAGCTTCCTGGATGGGTGATGTGCAGAAAACACTTTGGGTTTTCCAAGGAGCAGTTTTGGTTTAGCACTTTTATTACCCTGCTCCTTGTTGTAGGGAATGTTGTGCAGTTCGAATATGGCGCAGAGCTGGAGCCTGTTCTGCCCAGGATGCTCTCTTCTTGCCTGTAACTGGCTGAAGGGAAGGTGGTGAGATTTCCAGAAGGCCACTGAAAAACAGACACCGTTTTCAGGCTGATGACTAGGATGTGCCACATGAACAGGGAATGCTTTTGAGTTGAAAGTGTCTGGGCACACTCAGTAGCAGTTTGTTGTTTTTTTTTCCCCTCCAAAGACGCTACTAGTCGCGCTGTTAAGAGTAGGTACGTAAGGAAAGCTGATCTTTGTGAAGACGTTCCTCTGGCCTGTATGCCTTAGGGAGCACAGCCCTTTCCTGTATGTGTGGATTCTTCTCTGTGCTGATGCTACCGCCAGCAGAGCTTGCCCTCCGAATGGCAGCAGGAAGCCTGTTACTGCCGCTGCCTGGCGTCCTGCCGGGTCTTGAATTGCACCACCTAAAGTCAACCTTCCTGTGGATGACGCCAGGTGTTTATTTGGTCATCTTGTTTTCTTTGGGCAGTGCAAATATAGAGCAGAAGGAGATGAATTAAAAGCAAGCTCAGGCTTCTAAATAGCTTCTTTCAGTAACAAATTTGCTTCTGGGTGAAAGAAGTAAAGCTATTTTCATGGAAAAATTGTGGCAATCTCCTGATGAGAGACAGGCTAAGCTCTTCCCCGGTCAGGTCTTTGAAGGGAGTTGTGTCTGTAGCAGGCTGCAGAAGTCACAGGTAGACCGATGCCCTCTCTCTGCATCAGTCACGAAGTGAAGATCTTCTGTGCCCTTTGGGAGTCATGTTTCTCTGTGAGAGGGGAAGACAGACCCTTCCAGTCCCTATGGGAGAGCTGCGAGGACATCTTAGTGCTTGTCAGAGAAACGTGAAGCAGTTACGTGCTGGAGTTGGCTGTATGTGTTTTGAAAGCTTTACGCTGCAGACACCTCATCCCTGAAGGGTTTCAGAGCCGATGTTCCCAACACCTCTACATTTGGTCTCTGGAACAAGCTGGAGCTGTTGCTGTTACAGGGATGTGTGGTTATAGGGTACAGTGGCTTTGTGTGTTGACACTAGGTAATTCATATACCTCTTGCTATGTCTTTCTCTAAAATAAAGCCTGTGCTTGGCCTGATCTTGCTGTCACTGGAGCTTTTTAGCCACCTTTCGCATTCAAGTGACCAGATGTGAATTCTCTGATTGAAACGATCAGACAGGTGACTTGAGGATCATGCAATTGCTGTGGCTTTTACGATACAAATTCAGTTCTGCATCACTGTACATGTAACCTCCCTTGAATTGTTTCTCCCTTGTGGATGAACACCTCTGTTTTCGAAGAGTCATCCCTGCCCACCCCGTACATGGCTTTCTCCAGCGCGCAGGGGGAAGTGACGCTGACTTAGCAGGAAACTGGGCTGAAGTCTCCGAAGCCCAGCAGGCGCCCCAGCTGCCTTCCAGCAGCTCGTGAGCGTCACAGCGTGAACATCAGGGGCTTTGGGGAGAGGTGCACAAGGGAAGGCCCGAAGAGGAAGGGGTTCAGGAGAGAAGATGGCACTCTTACAGAATGTGCTGTCTGCAGTGGCGACTCTTGCCCGTAGCTCTGCCCTCTTGGCACCCAGTGGAGAGCTGTGCCCTCTGTGCGGCTGAGCTTGCTGATGCAGGGAGGCACAACTGGGAGAGAGACATCTGTAATCCCAGCTCTGGCCGTGCTTTCTTTGGTTAAATGTTGACAATCCAGACAAGCCACCTACCTCCCCGTGTCCCAGCCTCCCTCTGGTCCTCCAGCTGCCACCAGCTGCCGTGCTCTTGGCCCAGGCTGGTGTTTGCCTTCCCAGACTGAGCAAAACCCGGCCTCCCGGCGATGACTTGCGCTGACTGCTTTTGCTGCAGTCCCAGCCTTTATGCTGGCTGTATTTAGGTTGTCCTGATGTTAACACTAAACTCGCATCGAGCAGTGCTTGGAGGGAGGTGAGGACTCTAATGATTATTAGACTTGAGTAAATTAAATTCATATGTCAACACATGTAGCATGCTTAGAATGTGATGTCCTGTGTCTGTCTTTGATCGCACCCTGATATTCTGTCTCCACACGCTGTGCCTCTGGATTATCATCTTGGAAGAAGTGCACAAAGTATCCAGGCTGCGTTCATCAGCTGGCTTCCGTTGTTTTTCTTGGAGTGCCTTTTCAGTTGGTCTGGAGCCAGTCCCAACAGATCCAACAGGATGTATAGTTTTGTTTACAGTGGACTGTCACTTTTGATTTTACTCTTGCTTTTTGTGGAGGTAACTTGTCTAATGTTACTGTGTTATCAAGTCTCCTGTATATAATTAACCAATAAAATAGATTGCATTTTACTGTGGTGGATGTGTGCTTTAGAAACAATCTTCAGTGCAGAGACTACAGCTGAGGTGAAGTCCAGCAGCTTTTACTGAAACATTCAGAACGCAGCTCCAAGAGTAAGCGTCTGCTTTACCAGCGCCAGAAAACTGTGGCCTGGACTGCCCCAGCCCCTTTCTCTGGTACGACTCTTCTGTGCCTGCTGTGACAGTGCGAGTGAGCAGCAGGGGACGAGTGCCCATCTTCCTGTGGCTGGGGAGCAAAGTAAGGAGCAGCATCCTCTGAGCCTGCCCCTGCCATGATCAGTAAGCCCTGAAGGTGCTAGCATGGCAACGCGGGAAGCTACTGGTGTGAGGGTAATCCAGTTGTTCCAGTCCAGTTAAACTTAGCAGAGTGTGCGGAAAGCTGAGCTAGAAAGGGGGAATTGATGCCCCTTATAGCTGCTTTCTGGTGCAGAGGGAGTCAAAGGATGTGAACTTTACGGAGCTGTAAAAACGAGCCTGCTTGGTGTATAGCAGGTGTCTGTAGACAGCAAGGAATAGCAGTCCCCCACCCACAGTATTATTGTTGACTGTTTTCATCCACTCATGAGAAATGAGGTTCTGGGTTGGTTTTTCTTCCCCACTGCAACCAAAGGATGTTTGAATGGCAGAGTAATCCCTGGTAATTCTACGTGGTGTTAGGACTGCTAGTCCGGATTGTGACTTGCCAGTCTGAGGAACAGTGTGAAAAGTTTGAGGCTCTGTACGTTTCCCCAGCCTGGCCTGAAATTTGGCACACCTACAACATGGGAAGTGTGAAGTTAGTGCCAACATCATCCCAGCAGCAGATGCAGGATGCTGCCCTCCCAAGGGCCCAGCCGTGGCACGGGGCCATTTGGGCCGAGCGGCGTTTCACAGACCGGGGGCTGCCTCCCCGGCCTTCGCAGGAAAAAACAGGGCAGCGTCTACGAGACCCTTTGCCTGGGGGACCCAGATTCGCGACACCCAGGGCCTTTATTCAGAGACCGTCAGACGCCAGAGGCTGCCCCGCGCCCCCAGCGGGGCTGAAGGGGTCGGGCACCGAGGTCCGGGTCCCACCGGCCCGGTGCGGGAAGGGCCGCGCCACCCCGGGGCCGCATTCCCGGTGCCTCCGGCCCAGCCTGCCCGGCCTCCACAGCGGCGTGCGTGACTTGTTGGCCTACTAATAAAAAAAAACAAAGACATTTATTTAACACAAAGCAGCCGAGGGGCGCTCACGGGCGCGCTGAGGAGGGCCCCGGGCAGCCCCCCCCCGGCTCGGCGCCGGCCGCTAGAACTCGAAGGTGCCGAAGTGCGCGGCGCGGCCGCCGGCCTTGGGCTGGGGCTTGTAGCCGATGCGGTCGTTGATGAGCTGCTCGCGGCTCTTGTGCTCCGTGCCCAGCGCCAGCGCCGTGGCCGCCGCCGCCGCCGCCGCCGCCTCCTCGCCGGCCGCCGCCTCCGCCTCCTCCCGCTGCTTCTTGCGGCCCTGCGGGGGGGGGGGGGAGGCGCGTCAGGGCGGGCCGGGGGCCGGGATCAGGGACCCGGGGGCCGGGATCAGGGACCCGGGCCCATCCCGTGGCGGCCGCCCCCGGCGCGGCCCCGCTCGCACCTCCAGGTCCTTCCGGACGCCCTCGAACTCCTCGATGTCGTCCAGCTTCAGCTCCAGCCGCGTCGGCTTCCGCCGCAGCATGGCCGCCCCGCCGCCGCCACCGCCCCGCCGCCGCCGCTCCTCCCGGCCTGCCCCGCGCCGCCCGCCCCGCCCCGCCCCGGCCTCCGCCACCGCCTCCAGCGCCCGGCCCGCCCCGCCCGGAAGCCGCCGTGAGGCGCCGCCGCCGCCATGGCCTCCGCGCGGGCACCGGCGGCGAGAGGCGGAGCGCGGCCCCCGGCACGGCCACCTGCACCGCCCGAGGTGGGGGCCGGGGCCGGGATCGGGATCGGGCCGGGGCCCTCCGGGGCTCCCCGCGGCTCCCCGCGTGTCTGCGCCGTGTCCCGGCCGCATCCCTGGCCCCGTAACCGCGGGGCTGGGGCCGGGGCCGCGCCGCCGCCCGCTGCTGCCCCGGGAGGGCGCTGGGCAGCGGCGGCTCCCCCGTCTCGGCTGGGGCAGGGGAAGGGAGAGCTTCGCGTCCGAAGTTAAAAACACAAAAAACGGAGCCTCAAAGGCTTGGTCCGGGGAGGTCCTGGGGAGAAAAAAGGGGGCGCGATGCGGCCCGAGCGAGCTGTGCCTCGTGGTGTTCCGCTTCTGATCCCGGCGCCTGAGGCACGGCCTCGGCCTGACTGCCCGCACCCAGCCCCTCGAGCGGTGCCAGGGGCTCCTCGGAGCGCTCACGGCCTCCGGCAGAGCTCCCGTGCTGCTCCCTGCCTGCTGATCAGCCAAAATGTGCCGAAGGGGCCCTAAAACTCTGCCTTTCCCTTGCAGGCCACAAAGAGCAAACCGTCCGAAGAGAGCGATGCGCCGCCCGCCAAGAAAGCGCCCATCTTCTATGGCAGCTTGGAGGAGAAGGAGAGGGAGCGTCTGGCGAAAGGAGAATCGGGTCTGCTGGGGAAAGAAGGGATGAAAGCTGCGATCGAGGCTGGCAACATTAACATAAGTAGCGGTGAGAATGCTTACACACTTTTTTTCCCCTTGCTCTTGAACTTGACATAGCCAGAAGTCTCTCTGATCAAGTTTGAGCATAATTCAGGGTTGTGAAGGTGAGACCTCAGCCTTGACTGTCTTTTTGTTTGGGTCTGCCTCTTGGAGAGAGATCCCTTGTCCGGCTGCTGTTTTCAATCTGATGGTTTTGTTTTTGGTTCAGGTGAGGTTTTTGATCTGGAAGATCATATGAGCGAGCGGCAGGCAGAAGTGTTGGCTGAGTTTGAGCGCAGGAAGAGAGCCCGGCAAATCAACGTGTCCACCGACGACTCTGAAGTGAAAGCCTGCCTGCGAGCACTCGGGGAGCCCATCACGCTCTTCGGAGAAGGTCCTGCCGAAAGGAGGGAGAGGTGCTGTGCCCACCCTTGTCTGTTGCAAACAGGGAGCACTCGGCTATACCCAGTTTATCTAATTCCTGATGTTTTCCTTATAGTCGGCATGCGATGAGCGCTGCCAGTCAGTGATGTTACATTCCTACCTGGCAAGAGTTGTGAGGAAAGAATGGCACTCAGTGAGTGTTTGTGAGATTAGATGAGAATTCGCCGAGTGAATGTGACCTAATATCTTTCTTTTCAGATTAAGAAATATCCTTTCGGTGGTTGGCACAGATGCGTTAAAAAAGACTAGAAAAGATGACGACAGGTCAAAAAAATCCAAAGAAGAGGTAACGTGTTCTCAGTGCTGAGGGAGATGTGTATGATAACCTTTTGGATACCTTGTTCTGATGGTCTCCAATATGTCCAAAGCTTTTGGGTTTGGTCGGTCTGTGGATTCTCACGTCATCCCTTCTTGCTCCTTCTTCTGTGTCGCCCATTCTAGCAAAACTGGCAATGTATTATCTGAATAGGGAACGTGAACTCTGGCTTGCACTCCAGACCAAACTCTATGTTGTGTACAGCATATGAATCAGGAGATTAGATGTTTGGACTGTTACATAGTATAGCAAGTCTGTTATTGTTTGTCTTCCTACTCGGGGAGAAAAAACTTTCTGCTATACTGCATCTGTTTCTGGCTTTGACTTGTCTTTCTGCTTCTCCTTTCTCCTTCCTGAGTCCATTTTTCCCTTACTGTTTTGGGAGGTTGATGTAAGCGGAAGTCACATCAACTGACTGGAAGAGCAGTATCATGGTAGCTTTTTCTTTGGCTTTGTTCCTTGTCTTACAGTATCAGCAAACCTGGTACCATGAAGGACCACGCAGTCTGAAAACAGCAAGGCTGTGGCTTGCTAACTACTCACTTCCCAGGTAAAGAAAAACAACGTGAATGAAGGAGAGATACAGCCTTTTGTAAGATCTAACTGCTAATCCCGCTGTGGGTAGTGCAGGAAATTTGAGATCAAAAGAGTGGGGAACAGACTCTGGTAGACAAATCTTAATAGTGACTGACTTTGTTAGCCCAGTATGGGGGAAGTGAGGGTTTCCAGCAGCAGGGCAGGGAAAACTTAGGGACTTGTTACTCCATCTTTGCTCTTCCCAGGGCAGTGAAGCGGCTAGAAGAAGCGCGACTGCTCAAAGAGATTCCAGAAGCAACCAGGACATCGCAGAGACAGGAGCTGCACAAATCCCTGCGAGTAGGTTTGGCATCTACTCTGCTCCCATTTTTAAGACTTTGTGCTGATCTCTAAAGAGATCAGAGAAAGATCAGCTGCCTGGAGGTGCTGTCCACATGCGTGTAGTTTGCTGTGCTTTGCCTGTCTCTGTTGTAGATCTCTGCATTTACTCTCTTTTCTGATGATATGCATGTTCTACCTCTGTTCAGCGATTCAGAGACCTACTTTTGTTGTTCCCCCATGTTGCAGAGGGATGAACAGACACCCCTGTGTTGCCTTGTCACTTGCCTGTGAAGCTAAAGAGATTGCTTCCTGGGTTTGTCACAGGTTCAGCTGGCTAGGAAGGGACTGCTTGTTTAATTCTTCCTGTGCCATGGTCATTATTCCCTAAAAACATGGGAAATAATAACCAACACGGTAACGGAAAATGTCTTTTAGAATGATTCTGAGACGTCCTTTTCAAGCATGTTAAGTCCGATTCCTAACTTAACAGAATGGCTCAAGCACGCAGTGTGTTGCAGCTCTAATCCTGTTTATCCCCAGATGCATTAGCTGCCAGAGGATTTGCCTCTCCCCTGTGAGCACCGCGCTGCCTGCCCTACTTTTTCTGGTTATGTTCCTTGGCTGAGGTGTAGAAAGAGGCCCAAACTGCAGTGAGGTCCCCGTCAAAGCTGTAGTCGCAAAGCAGGCCTGCAGGATTATTAGTGGCGAGTGCAGTGGGTGACACGGTGAGCACTAAGCTGTGCCACCGAGCCGTGCTCGCTTCCATCGGTCAGACTGTCTCCGTGGCCCTCCTGCTTGAAGCTGGAGTGGCTCTGAGGTAGCTCCTCCTTTTGGAAGTGACTTTCCAAAGTGCCCTGTCTGTTCCTTTGTATGTCTCTCATCTTCCCCTCAGTTTTTGGCCAGGGCTTTCCCTAGGTCGTTTGTAGTTTACTTACTTATTGTTTTCTTTGCATTTGGTTGCAGTCCTTGAATAACTTCTGCAGTCAGATTGGAGATGATCGCCCACTGTCCTACTGCCACTTCAGCCCCAATTCCAAATTCTTGGCTACTGCCTGTTGGTAAGTGTTTTTTTTTTTTTTTTTTAAAAAAAAAAAGCACATGTACTTTAGGGGATGAAGCAGCACAGCAGGAGCGCAGGAGAGGGATGTTACTGTAGGCCTGTACATTGTGTGAGTTCAGAAATGCATTTTCTTCCTACTCAGAGCTGCATCTTCACTCCACTTCAGAGCTTTGCAAGAATTTGAATCTGAGCCCATTAGTCCCAAAGCATGCTGGTGTTTTACCCAGTGCAGAACCTCTCATTGTGTTCTTGCAGCTCTGTGTTAGAAAATTCGTTTGATATTCCTGTCTACACTGACTTCTATTTCTTGTGTTCAACAGGAGCGGACTTTGTAAGCTCTGGTCTGTGCCTGACTGCAACCTTGTTCACACCTTGCGAGGTAGAGCAACTTTCATTGAAATTCTTTGCTTAGTTCTGTTCCTCTCTGGGCCAAATCCCCATACCTGTATTGTTTTGTAACTCAAAAAGTTGTGTTCCTTGGGCATATTTTATTCTAACGAGAGCTTTACTCAGGCTTGCAGAGCATGGACGTGTCAGATAATCCAGAGGAAGTCCTGACCCTCCTCTTAGAGAAAAGACCAGTTTGTTATTTCTCTTTCTGGATGATGTTTTTGTTTTACCTTGTTTAAAAACCTGGTTTGAATTATTTTGAGCCAAGTACTAGCATTCTTGGCCAGACAATGTAGTAAGAGTGAGGTTCTTTGAACAGTGAACAGAGGTTTGAGTAAATACAATCTCTTCATTCGTATGTTGAATTTTCACTGCATTTTGAGGGTTGCAAATCTTGGTGTCTGATACTCTTTAAGTGGGCGCTGCTGGAACTGCAGTTTAGCTGTGTGGCTTCACCCAAAATGGGAGGACACAGTGAAAGTACGCTCTGGTACCTGCCTAACAAGATCCTGTGGCAGATTCTGAATTTTGATTTTCCTTTCTGTTAAGGACATAACACCAATGTAGGAGCAATAGTCTTCCACCCCAAAGCCACCGTCTCCCTAGACAAGAAGGACGTTAACCTGGCCTCGTGTGCAGCTGATGGTTCTGTCAAACTCTGGAGCCTTGAAAGGTTAGAATGACACTGGACATGCACAGTTGCAGCATTGGTGCTTTGGGGGTTGAGTTATTAAACATTGGTCATTTACCATCCTCCTGCAAATATAACCTTTTCTTGTAGTTATACCAGTGCAATCCCTGGCCTTGGTATATGCCATCTTCTGTGGCAGAAAAAGAGATCACCCTGATAGGGGAATCAAGGTGAGGGGAAATTGTCTGGAAAGAATCAAGTCAGAATGGCTGTTGGGCATTAGCAAACTGCTTCGGGTGATGGATGGAAGATCTGGAGTGTTTTTCATTCTAACCTTTCATTTGGGAGGGAATTTCTCCTCTTTGATATTAAATGAACTTCTGGGTTATTGGAAAGCACCCATATGCGGAGAGTTACTAGCCAAATACGTAACCATGCACAAAGATTCATCCTGTAAGAAAAACCTTTGGCTCTGTGCCATTGCACAGTGTAGTTTTAGAAAACGTGGAGCATCTATCTCAAGCCTGAGAAAAGTGTGAGCCGTAGCATCTGCTGTGTTTGAAAAGTGGAGCCCTGCAGTGCCTCAGGAAGAGGCAGGCAGCTCTGAGGTCCTTACTTCGTTATCTTTACCTGAGAGCCACGGTTTCTAATTGCAGAAGCATACTTGTGCCAAGCAACAGCTGTTTCTTAATCCCATGTGACCACATCTCTATTTGGTCTGTTGGAAAGACGCTCTTAATGCTGTTCAGATCTTCCGCTAAAGGCTGCTGAGCTGCTGCTGTAATTCTGGGAAAATAAATGTTTGCTCTCTCCTGCCTGCCCTGGGTTTCATCAGAATAGCAGGGTTGGGATGAGGTGGTACGGGATGTGTTCTGTGTAGTCACAGTAAAGCTCCCTGCTGTGCACTCTGAGCTTCGTTTCTGCTGTTGAGACTTTCAAATTGCTAATAACAAGGACCTTGATAATTTTTGAAACCAGTTATCCCAGGAGAACTTATAACTGAGGATATGAGTGTGTATAAAGGGGTTAGACTTAGAGCTTTAGCTGGGTGAACAAAAGGCAGAATTTAGAGTCACTGTAGTCAAAACTCGACTTTCCTATCTGGGCAGTGCTTAAGTACCAGCTTTCTTGACATCGTAGCTGCAAAGGCCTGGCTAGAGCCAGCCACCCTGACCAGCGTCTGATGACTTCTGTTTCTCTTTTCCAGTGATGAGCCAGTGGCAGATATTGAAGGTCACAGCATGAGAGTGGCACGTGTGATGTGGCACCCCTCTGGGAGGTTCCTGGGTACTACCTGGTATGGAGATTTGTTTTTTTTGTTTGTTTTTTGTTTTTCTTTAAGATATTACTATTTGCTGTCAGTGAGATTCCTGAAAGACCTCCTTTCTCACTTGAGACCCAGTTGGTCTCCAGTTGGAAATAAAGCATCCACAAAGTTAGTGAAATATCCTGTTGTTCTCCTTGGAGACTTCCAGCTGCCAGAGAAGCAGCCCACTGGCTGCTGCTGACTCGTGAGCGTGGGATGGGAGATGTGGTGGGCAGACACGAACACTGCTGAGGGAGAGGGAGACTGTGCTGCCCTGGAGCTGAATGGTGCACAGGTCATCTGAAAAGCTAATTCCAGAAGCAGAAATGGATACTACTGCTAGGGGGATTTCAGTGAGATACCTGTGTTCTGGCAGTCGGGATGATCCTTGTAAGCAACACTGTTCCGCTCTATTCTCTTTTCCTTCAAATTCAGCTTTAAAGGCTTTACAAAGTTAACCAAACAGTCCCTGTTCTTGTATTAATCATCCTGTGGCAGTTACTAATAACTGTTTTTTCCTCTTCCCTTTTGTGTGGCTTTCTGAGGCCACCTGGACTCCACGCTGTCAACTCAGAAAGCAACAGCATCTGAGCAGGGCGTGTGGTTTTTGTACACTGCATCTCCTAACCCAACAGATCAGCATTGCCCATTGTGTGATCCCTTTGGGGTTGAAGAATGCCACGTTTACGTGGACCTAGGGAAGCCCCCTGCTCCCCCAGGGTTGTGCTGGGGATTTCTGAGGTTTTGGTGTGGACAGTCTCATTCCTGGCATATTTTCCTATGCGCAAGAAACGGTTTTGAACCAGCCAGTGTGAACGTGCCGACAGCTGTTATGCGTGTGCCCAGTTCAAACAGGATTATGTGCGCAGATCGGGAGTATGGAAAAATATTTATTTGGAGAAATGCTTTGTTTTTGTAGCTATGATCACTCGTGGCGCTTGTGGGACTTGGAAGCTCAGGAAGAGATTCTCCATCAGGAGGGACACAGCAAAGGGGTCTATGACATCGCCTTTCACACGGATGGGTCTCTTGCTGGGACTGGGTGAGTTTGCTTTGCATCAAGACCGTATGCGAAGCACTGTCGAGGTTTTGGTGCTGACTGATGCCAAGTGCCCCGCTGCTGGTGAGGCTGAGTGTGTTCTGGCAGTTGCTGAATCTGACGGGTGATGTTGGTCGGGTTCTCTCTTTTTCAGTGGACTGGATGCTTTTGGTCGCGTGTGGGACTTGCGCACGGGACGCTGTATCATGTTTCTGGAAGGTCACCTGAAGGAGATCTATGGACTTAATTTCTCCCCAAATGGGTAAGAAAGGAGTTTGCGTGGTTTACGTGGGAGCTCTGAGTACAAAGCTTAGCTTTCAACACTTTCCTACTTGGGCCCTTGGCAGCTACCATGTCGCAACTGGCAGTGGTGACAATACTTGCAAGGTATGGGACCTCCGCCAGAGGAAGTGCATCTACACCATTCCTGCCCATCAGAACCTGGTGACTGGGGTGAAATTTGAACGTAAGTACCTCTTGTCTGTTCCTCATCCCTGCCTTCCCTGAGCTGAGGCGGCAGGGGATGGGGCAGTTCCGAACCACATCCTCAGATCAGGAGGGTCTGTACTGGTTAGTGGTAGATGATCTGTCACGGTTTTCTTTGCAAATCTCACTTCTCCCTTTTTCTCATCCTTAACTGCAGCCAATCATGGCAACTTCCTGCTGACCGGCGCTTACGATAACACGGCGAAGATCTGGACTCACCCTGGCTGGTCCCCTTTGAAGACGCTGGCGGGTCATGAGGGAAAGGTGATGGGACTGGATATCTCCCTTGATGGTCAGCTGATAGCGACGTGCTCCTACGACAGAACCTTCAAGTTGTGGACAGCAGAGTAGCTCAGGTGCTGATGGTCAGCTGGGACAGAGATGTTAATGGCTTTGAACTAAGACTTGTTTTTTTTTTTTATATTAAATTAAAAAAAAGGCTATTGTAACATGCATTACAATGGCTGTAGTCACTGGCTGTGTCTTTGTTTCCTGGTTGAGGTGGTTTTGAAGCATCTGTTTTTCAGGGCTTGGTTGGAGTCAAAGCTTGGATGATGTTCTACTTTTCAGGACTCTTGTTTTATGCTGCAGATACTGTTTCTCTGACGTAATTTGGAGATGAACCATCTGCTTCCATCTCCATCTGGAGATGAACCTGCTTCCAAGCTAGGCTCACAAGTTTTCTCCAGTCTGTTTTCCACACCTGTAGGTAGCCACACAGCACTTCATGGATGGTGTGCTGTACAGCCTCGATACCGTTCTTACCTTCTGTTTTCCAGGATGCTTTGATAGGAGTCTGTGGCTTCAAAGTTAATTTGCATTCAAAAAATAAAAAGAGTTAGCTGTCAGTTGTTGGAGGAAAAAAGTTCCTCTGCCTCTGCTAGATAGTTTGAACATAGAGGCCTGTATGTGCTTTGCTACTGCACTTGCAGTAGATGTTAAAGGCCGAGGATTTTTCTTTTCCATACGCCATCCCAGGCTATCTGATGTCCTAGCTCCTGGAGCTGTCTCACAAATTGGGTCTTTCAAATCCATGGACATTATCTCCTGCTGAAGTTTTTGCTGTGTCTCACGAGGTATGATACAAAGAAGGCTACTTCAGTGCAGGATTGTCTTGATCTAACTTACACTGTGAGGAAACTTCCTAGTTGTTGTTTGTTCCTTAAACTGAAGTTTTGCAAATGTGGTCTGGAAAAATCAAAAGATAATTTGCATGTGCACCCTGACCCCTGTAAAGAGCTTCAGAGGAAAAGAGCGGACATTCATCTCCCCTCTGTCACCTGGAGCTGTCCCTGTTCCTCGGGAAAGCAGACACCCCATTGTTTTCAATATTTGCAGTGTACTTGGGACCGTGCTGTTTCAACACCAACAGCAAACTACTCATGGGTTATTTTTCTAGCAGAGCTGTGTGCCTTCTCCTTCCAGCAATGTGGTGGCACCTGCCATGTGCTGGGTACTCTCGTTTGCTCCCAGCGAACATGTTAACAGGCTGGAGGCCAGGAAATAGCACAGAAAAATATTTAATTGAAATCTCTCCTTGTATAAGCCTAGATACAGGGCTCTGTGTGCTCAAGCACCTCTTGAAGAGTCTGCTAAAGGGACTGTCTGAGCCCAGAAGCACGATCTCCCAGCTGCAGAGCCAGGGATCTCCCTGTCCATAAGGACAAGCTCCCCAAGGGCGTACCTCATCAGGTTGTCATTCATGGGACAGCCTTTGCCCAGCACTTAGCCAGCCTGCTCCCCCTTGAGGCAGCAGCATGTTTCTGGCTGGCTTAGGATGAAATTTTGGACACCAATGAACGATTTGCATTTACACACACACTGTCCTTGGGGTATAAATGCCAGTGCAAGATTTCTGTCACACAGTGTTTGGCTCCACTACACAGGACAACGAGCTGGAGCAATGAGAAGGATGACGCATTCCCTGCTTGATGCCCTGGCAGCCTGCGGTGCTGCCCGTTGGCTTAGCCAGGAACCAAACTGGCCACATGTGAACAACCTGCTCCACAAACAGGAGCCAGATGTGCCCTGAGAGCCTGCTGCATCACAGCAATGTAAATACGTAGATTATTCAGCCTCTGGAGGCGCTGCCATGAGCGGGCTCAGCGAAACAGAACAGCGATGCTGCTTTAAATCTCATCCAGGGAAGAAGACGGAGATCCCTGATTTCTCATGCTGACTGATAAAGGCCAAGGTGGTTGTTCTTTTTCCTCCCATTAAAAACAGCTTTCCTGCTGTAGGGCAGCAGTGCTCTGATGAGACCTGAGAAACACTGCAGGGACGGTACACGCTTTCTCATAGCTCCTCGGTCCTCTTCTGCTAGCCCACTTCATGTCTGCATGGAGGTTTTGCAAATCAAGCACCCAGCGCTCTTGCAGGAGTGAGAACTTGGCCTGAATGCATCTACGATTTGGCTTTTCTTCTAGACAGCTCTAATTGCTTCCCACCACCTACAAGCTGTAAGCAGAACACCCCCCATGCCCCCCCCCCCCCCAGCTCTGCAGGTGCGGCGTTGTCTTGTGCCTGCAGTCAGGGGAAGCTGACGGGGAACTGGCTCCCTGTGGGGCAGTCTGCTGGAAAGGTTCTTATGGTCAAAATACTGCCAGCTCCTCCAGGTCGGCACCGTTTCTCATCCGCAGTGAGTGGATCCCTGAGTTAAAAGTGGCGCAGAGCAGCGTGGAGCTGTCGCAGACGGCCAGCGAGGCCAGCGGTCCCGCTCCCTCGAGGCACGCAGTGGCCAGGCAGGCTGGGGAGGCAAGAGAGAAGTCACTCAGGACGTGCGGTTTTCCAAGATAGGGAACAACCACCCCGAGCTCCCACCTCCTGGCTCTGTCCACGTGTGGCCATCTGCCCGTCTGCTCGCCCCTCGGTCGGCAGCGAGGGAGGTGAGCCACGCGTGCACACCCCGTTGTGCCGGGTGAGCCCCCATGGGGTCCCTGCAGGCTCTGCCGGGCAGTGGCCAGAACAGGGATCCAGGCTGAGGCCGGGCACCTCCCCGGAGAGAAAACCAATACGGACGGACAGACAGAGCTGCAGGGCTCACGTGGAGGCATTACAACGTGCCTTTTTCTCCCAGATTGCTTATGATCAAGAAAAATTTTTTCCAAGGGTTTTGATGAACCCCTCACGCAGTTTTGATAAACCTCTAAAAGAGGGGAAAAGAAAGTAAGATTTAGAGTATTCAGAGCCACATCAGCCTTTCTGTTTGTGTCCATTATTAAGAAATCCTGACGTGGTATTTATGCAGGCACCAGCCCCATGCTGAGCTGGTTGCAGAGCCGTGTGACAAGGACATACAGGCAACGGCCCTTCGCAGCGACGTACGCCTGTCAGACAGCACCTGAACTACAGCTGACAGCTGAAGGTCAAAAGAATCGAAGCACAGAGCTGCTGCTGACCCCACGGCTGTCTCAGCGTGCACAGGCACCAGGGTAAAAGGCGAGGTGAGTGAAAAGAGAAGGTGAGAGTTTTACTGTGGGACAACATCAGGTTTCTACTTTTATTCTATTTTAAATAAGTGTGAGTGAAGAGGTGCTTAGCACAGTGCCTAATGCTAATGATTTTTGCTGGACCCAGCACACAGCACGTCTGTGAACCCAAACAGCTTCCCGAAAGGGACTGTCTCTGCCCTCTGCGCAAGGCATTAGATAACAAACCTGCTGCTGTGTCGGGGCTTGGCAGGTAACCAGCCTTTGTGTCCAGCTTACGTGAGGACTTAGCCCTCACCAAATCCTCCAGCAAGCAGGCTAACCCCGAAATGCCTGCAGTTCCCACTCAGAGGGTGATCACAGCGAGGGCAGCTGCTGACCAGCCCCCAGCAATGCAGCGCAGTCTGTGCTTTGCAACTTTCCACCTGTATCTGAGGAAAGCCCTGGAGTTCCACTGCCCTTTTTCATTTTTATCATTTGCATTTCATTGCTGAACTTGGACACCTTTCAAAACCAGCTTGTCATTGCTTCCTTTTGGTTAGAGGAGGACACCCACCACCTCCAACCTCATGCACCCAAACGCCCTCCTGTGCCGGAGGGCAGACAGAAGCCCCTGGCGCAACACCAGTTGCTCTGCTGCTTATCTCCGCCCTGCCCCGTGGCTGCATTTGATTAAAATCCAGAGGTTACAGGCACACACAGGTGTGTTCTCATCACCCCAGGGAGACAGAAACCAAGGAAGCAGTTTTGTTTTCCCAGGGTAGCTAGCACACAGTCAGTGGGCAGCACCCTCCCTCACCTGCAGTGGCTTGGTCCCAGACCTTCACTTTGCTGTCGTACGAGGATGTGGCAATGCTGGGGGCGAGAGCAGGGCCCCGTGGAAGGAAGACACATGAGGTTGTGGTCTGGAAATGCCCTTTGTACTCACGTACTCGGCTCCTCGTCTGCCGCAGGTCCCACAGCTGCAAGGCAACAGGCAGTGCTTAGAGCTCAGGCTCCGTTACTGTCACTTGCCAACATGGAGCTGCTTTATGAAGAAAGGGAGGAGGCTAAAGAGCTCCTTGCCAATCCTCAGAGTGCAACACCTACTGCCTCTATCCCCTGCTTATGCTCACAGTCCTAGAGCACTTCAGACCCCAAAGGATTTTCACCATTTGCCTATTCAAACACGTCCCTGCAAACTGAAACAAAATCCCAGTGCTTTAATGAGGAAAAAGACCTCTTATTGCAGAAGACTCACCAAAGAGACGGGCAGGAAGGAACTAAGCTCAGGCCTTGCTGGTGACAGCAGAGTAAGGCCAAAGCAGTGGGATCTGTGCTCTGCTGCAGACAGACCCTTGGAGCACTGATCTGCTGCCCTCTGCTGTGTGCGGTGGAGATTAGAGAAAAATCAGAAAAAAGCAGGACTTGCTGCCCAGCCAACTCACGGTTGCTTCGCAGCCCTCCCCAGCGAAGCCGCTGCTGCTGCTGAGGACGTACCGCCCGTCCTGGCTCACGTCGCAGCACGTCTGGATGTGCTGCTTGCCTGGAAACGTGTGTGCCACCCGCAGCTCCCGGCTGTCCCACATCCTGGAAGCAACGAGAGTGGGGAAGGAGGACGGGGCATTACTGCCACGAAGGGCTTCCCTCGGTGCCCTCACTTTGCCTTCGATCTCATCCGCCACGGGGCAGTCTCCCTCCTTCCTCCCAATGCTGTCACCGCATACGTGCATTTGTCTGTCCCACGCCCTGAGTCCTAAATCAATATTTAGCCAGAGCAGCTCCGTGGAGCTCTGAACCATTTTTCTTTTTACACATAGTTGCTGCCCAGTGCTGCTTACAGCCACGGGTGTCCCCATGCCGTCCTTCCCTGGCAAGAGACCACCCTCCAAGACCCAGGTGAGCTGGAGGTGGCTTCTGGCTACACCAGGACTTTATGAAAAGCAACCAACCAACCCCTTGTGTACCGACATTTTCTATAATCCATTGCCATGTGCCCCAGGTTGTAACTCCCTTCTCTGTGGCCACCTGTAAGACTTACTTGACAGTTTTATCCTCTGATGTCTGGATGACGTAGGGCTCCCCAGGAACCCAGCACAGATGCGTTACCTGTGGAGGGGAAGGGATGAGCAGCATGCGGCCCACCTCTGCGTGCAGCCCAGGCTGACATCTGCCTGTAGGTACACAACCACAAAGCTCCCCTGTCCTCGCTCTCCTCCTGCTGGGTAGTGAGCAGGAAATGACGGATGAAGGTTTTTCTGTTTCCCACCAGTGCTGTTGGGACCAATGCTTGTCTGATCCCAGAGAGGTGGCTGGGGTTTATTAGCAGGCAGAGAGGCACCAGCAGCTCAACGGGGCACGGCGCCATGGGAATAAGGGTACCACAGGCACCAGAAGATACAACGCCACTCCCTAGCTGGTGCAAGAGGGAATCAATAAATCGCCACACATCTCTTGGTATCTTTGTGCTACGAGAGGTGCTGTTTCCTGGAGGAGAGGGTAACTAGCCCCAAGCTTTGATCTCCCCAAACATAAAGGCAATCTGTGCAGTGCCTCGAGGGCTTATTGTAGTGCCAAGCTCAAGGCAAATTCACTTTACGTGGCTTTACTCGTAAAGTACCCGAGTAGGCAGCGAGTTGCTATTACAGGACGCAAGCAACCAGCGGCTCCTACCAGGTTCCTGGAGACAGCAGCTCTGCCCAGACACCCTCCGGTCTCTACGTCCCACTTGCAAACGGTGTTGTCTCGCGAGCCTGTGCACAGCTGAGTGGCATCTGCAACCACACGTAAACATAGGAAATTGTCAAGATGATAAACTGTGAAGAAATCATTGTTTGGGGAATAGGAGTGTGCTGGTCCTCACCTGGGCTCACAGCCAGTCCAGTAACAACCAGGTCATGTCCTGGGAAGTGCTGGCTTGGCCCTGAAGTCCTGTGAAGCTCCCACATCATTACTGTCTTGTCCCGGGACGCACTGAAGATTCTATTTGAGTCGAGGGCACAGGTGACCTGTCGCGGACCAGATGGGAGAAGTAGGTTAGCCTTCTGCCCAGCCCAGCCGTGTGCAGGGAAAGCACAATGCTGCGCCATCACGTCAAAGTCTAAGACATGCATAGATGTGATAGAGAAGAGCCTCACCTTCATGCTGTTTTGCAAATGCTGCATTGCTCAGTGCTCACACGGAGGACCTGTGACTCCTGCTTGCTCCTGCTCTGCTAGATCCTGGCCACAGGCAAAGCCCAGTGCAGCGGGGCCTGGGGCTCTGCCTTGCCTTGCTGTGAGCCCCAGACCGGAGAGGGCAGGCAGCAGCTGCAGCTCCCAACAACATGCAGCAGAGGAATGAGGACTTTACCCCATGATGGACCTTGTTTTAGATTTCTGGTACAAGAAGAACGTCAATAGCACTTGGCTATTTTTCATCTTTAGTTCTGGGGCAATAATGACACTGAAAGGCTGCGTCTCTCTTGCCCTGAAAGCTCAGAGAAGGTCTCTGTTTTGCATCCCCCTCCCCTTCAAAAGGAATTTTTCAAGAAGAGGTTAGATCACTAACTTGATTCGTCACCTCCCTTCCCACTCTGAACTAGCACCTTCATGAACACCATCAGACCTCTACAGAGCTATCACTACTCGCGCTTTCCGCACAGACAGTAGTCAAGAGGCATCAGGATTTAATAAGATCTGTGGAAGGAAAAGCCCTCAGCATCCCCCCTTGTCCTCAGGGATGCCCTGAACTGGAGATGTGGGCTGGAGAACATCTTGGTACTCATCTGTGACACTTAAAAGGAAAAATGCTTGCCTGTTCTTGGCCCAGGCAGATGAATGCCAGATCCCAGCTCGGTGCAGATCCCTTGTGTAGCACTGAAGGGCTGTCTTAGATGAGAAAGACTGAATACACACCGGCTCTTGGATTCACAGGTATAAATTTCGCTCCCAGGAGTCGCAGGAGAACTGTTTTCATGATGGACCCCAGCTTCTCCCACTTGTGAGGGGATAAAACTCCCAAGGTGCTCAGGGTCACTCTGCCCACCTGGCACTCCACAAGCTGTGTACCTGAGTGGGCTTCATCTCCCAGATAGACTCACCAGAAGCAGACAAGGGTGCAGGACTGTCCCAGGAAGTGGCTGAAGAAGGCTTCCAGCCAAACATCAGCCAAAATTTCAGAGGGGAAAGAAGCAGTGAAGCTCCAAGAATGGATTCTTAAGCCCCAAAGGTGCAGCGGAGCCACAGAGGCAAACAGAGTGATGTTACACTGAGCAACAGGAGCATTGCCAAGGAAAAGCCACGGCTGACGGAGGAGAAAACCTCTCCTGTCCTCGAGGACAGTCTGTTTTCCTGACCCCTATAGCACAGTGACAACAGATGCTCCTGAAAAGAAGTGATTGGTGCTGAGGTTGGTTAGAGATCATGGAGCTCAGCTGCATGCTGTCTGGAGGCACTTGTTCCACGACTGCTAAATGCCTCCTCTCCTCCTGCTACCTTCTCCAGCACAAGGGCAAGTCCAGGGGAACAGCGCAGGTTGTTGGCTCTGTACCGAACCTGGACAGTTTCTGATCACCTTCCCTGTGACCACAACTACAGGCAACACACATATTAACCTGCTTTCCCCAAAGCAAGTGGAGAAGCTGGCTGAACTCCCCAGCTCCTGCACAGCGGGAGGTCAGGGATGACATGGGGACAAGCCCAGGCTGCAGACAGGCTCTGTGGCAGTCGCTGGCTGCGGCGGGTTAGCTTCCTTTTCAGGTTGTTATAGTAAGGAAAGAAACTGGAGGCTGAGCCAGGCATTTCTGTGCAGTGCCTTTGTGAGTAGGCAGGGTGGTAATAAATGCGTCTGTCGTTTTCTTGGTTTCTTCTTCATCTTTCCACAATCAAACTGTGAGTGATGGTGAGATCTGCTGGGTTAACAGCCTCACACCCATTCTCCTCCGCCTTGAGTGGCAAAGGGGGTTCCCAGCCTCCACAGCCACTTGAGCTGGGCAATGAAGGAGCCTCCTGGTGAGCACAGGGAGAAAAGGAAATGCAGAAGACCGATTTTCTGACTTGGGTTCTGGCACCTGATGGAACGGTGCAATTACCAGGAAAGCCTGACTCCAGCAGATCGTGTCAGCTCTGCTCTGCGGGAAGGGCACCTGCACAGACACCAACTGTAGGAGGGGGGCATGCTATCAACATATACAAATTGTTGTTGGAGCAAAAAATTGCTCCAATTTTGGATGTATTCTCACAGGAGTAAGCAAAAGCACATTCCTGGCACAAAGGCACCTCGCTGCTAAATTTGAATTCCAGCTTTGAAGCTCACGTGTGCTAAAGCTTCTGAAAGAAGACGTTGGAATCAATGTAATGCTGCAAAATAAGCCTTTTCCCCCATCCTGTTTTCAGAAACAATTAATTTTATGGGAAAAACTTCCTTAAAAAAAACCACAAAACACAAAAAAACAACCAAATGAGCCCAGTGCACAGTCACTTTGAGCAGTGGGACGAATGAAATGTGAATTCTGAGTTCTTCCTAGGGCAGCACCACCAGCCCTCTTCATCCCTTCAGCATCCCAGAGCACAAGGGAATACCTGGCTACTCCCAGCTGGGAGGCGCACCAGCCAAGCCATGCACAGCACGTATCCACCCCTGCATGTTTGCTCTCAGAGTAGCATATTTGGTTTTGTAATCAGGATGCTGGATGGAAAATTAAAGCCCCGTTGTTTCTGGGCACAGCTGTTTTGTAGAATAACAAGTTTAGTGGGATGAAACCTGAAGAAAAGAGAAGAGCATCTCTGAATCAAACACTTGACCTAGTAATTAATTCTGAGTTTTTGCCACGCAGTCTCTTGAAGGGAAGATAAGCAAATAGCCAAGTGTCCTGGTGCCCTGTTTGCTCTGGCTGCAACCAGTGCTTTTTTTCTGGACAGCAAAGTATCAGCTGGGAGCTTGGGAAAAACACCTAACACATCCTGATACCCAGGTAACTCTGACAGAGCAAAGTGAACCCTCTGTGGATGACAAACCGTGCTCCATCATTCCTGTTTTCCCAGTTTCTGGCAGGTGCAGAAGACCCCAGCCAGACTCAGTTGATGCTCACCTTGGTGACTTCATGCTCATGGCCAACGAACCGCCTCAGCACAGCTCCAGATCTCCAGTTACAAACAACCACGCTCTGCAGAGAACCAGGGGAAGGAAATCATCATCAGCAAAGCAGGACAAAGAAGGCTCATGCACAATCTTGGTTTATTTTATACTCAGACCTGTGCACAGACCAAGACTGAAGAGGGAACAGATACTTTTGGTTTTGAGCTCCTACAGCCAATACAACTCCCTTTGGAGCCTGTCTTTTGTCAGGTAACATCAGAGAAGGGTTAGCTCATTGGTTCTAAGCTTGGGTGAAAGTATTTGACATGACCTGACCTCTGGAGTACGTTATGAAATTTGACCCAGTGTGCTTCAGTGTGTGCCCTCATTCTAAGCTCATCTTTTCTTTCTCAATTCAGACAGATCGCTGACAAAGTTGGTAGCAATCACAGAAACATGTAAAACTCACATTTAAACCACATCCCCTTATTTTTCTAACGTCTCTGCCAATATATTTTCCTGCCCGTGACTGCGTTTTGTGCCCTGTGGTGGGCCAGTACCATACCTTATCCTTTCCTCCTGACACACAGATGTCTGCTTTGAGAGCAGCCACAGAACTGACTGCATCGGCGTGCACAGGGTTGTGCTGCTGAACACCTCTGCCAGGTCCTGTCTTTTCCACGGAGCCATCAGCCCTGCAACAGGCAGAGGGACAGTGGCAGGAGCTGCAGTGCATTTTAAGGCAAAGTCAGGGTGATGTTACCCACTTGGACTGAGCTTTAGGAGATTGTGCCACTGACTGGACTGCAGAATGACAACATCTGACTTCAAAAAGCTGAAGGGAAGCTGTCAACAGACAAATGTGTCTCCTGGACTAGGTGAGATGGAGCGTGTCTATTCTATATCTCAAGTTGCTAAATATTTGTGTGTTTGCTCACTCCACACCAGCGCAAAGAACAGAAGAACACCGCATTTCAATTTTTCCAGTCTCCACTTCCATGAATGCCTTTCAGGCTTTGCTGCTGTCCTGGCAGGCCCAGCACTTCGGCTCTTCCAAACCAGCCTTGCCAGGTGCTTCTAGTCCCCCGCCACCCTGCGCTCTCGGCTGATCCTCCAGGCAAAGATCGTCACTTTTGCTGCCAGATAATTATTGCATCTTACCGATGAAAACTGACGGCAGTCTGAAGAGATGATGAAGCAGTTTGGATATTTGGGCTAAACAGCCACTCCTAGACCTTTTAGCCTTCAGAGAGAGCTCTGCCTTAGCAATCACAGAGCATAACCACGGGTCACATTTACACGTTCAGCCACTCCTGTGAGCTGTATTTTGGATTTTAGTCCCCCAAATAAGCTAGGCAGAATTTAGAAGCAAGGGTCAAAAATAAATTCTAATTCATAAATTCAATAATGAAGCTGATGAACCACACGCTTGCTATATTCTCCATTCATATACATGGTTTATTAAGACATGATCATCTGACATTGCTTTACCTGTATTTGGTGCTGTGGAAGCTGATTTTACTCTGCAGTTTCCCCATCCCACTGCTGAAGAGCACGGCTTCAACTACGGCCAGCAGCACTGAGCGTCACTACATCATCTCAGGTGCTTGCTGCTGGGACGTGACCTGAGGGTGAGGAGACACAGCATTACCAGGAATACAGAGAGATTTTTGCTTCTTGCATACACAGGATAAAGTGCAGGTAACATGGTATCTACATCTTAACTTTGCTTAGAATAAGAGAAAAAAATCTCAGCGTAAGGGATATCTGGAGCTCCCCAGTCCAACCTTTTGCTTAGAGCAGGGCCAGCTGCAGAGATGTGGTTACTGGGGCCTTTCAGCTGAGCTTTAAGAATACCCAAGCATGGTGAGGCCACAACAGAGACGGAGCTGCTGCCTATACTTCTTTTTGCGCCTTACTCCTCCTCTTACTCCAGTACAGGGACTTCCATATTCCTGGGAGATCCCAGTCTCCACAACTTATCCTCAAGGGTCATGTTCTGGGAAATTGGCTGGCTTGGGTGTGACACAACCCCCACTGATTAAAGACACCGGCTACGGTCACAGATGAAGGGCAGTCACCAGCGAACCTGTTTCAATGACAGTGAATTGCCATGTACAGTAATTGGATTCTTCTTAGATCAAGACGTATTAATGGGATTTAGACTGCACTAGGTGTACGCTAACACTCCCATCTTCTGGACAAGTAGTATTTTGCGAATAAAATACGAGAAAAAAAACACCCTACCTACTTGAGCTAGTGAAGAAAACACACGCTCCAAGTCTCTCCCACAAAATCTTGAGAACCAAATACTGGAAGCACTAAGCAAGAGGGGCTGGTTTTCTACAATACATTCCCTTTCTAATTTTATCCTGACAGCCTTTGTGATTAGCAATTAGTAATACCCAGTTAATCTCCGCCTGTTCTATCCATGGGTTCGCATCAAAAGATGCAAAGAACAATAAATGTCACAGAACAATAAATCTCACAGCTCAGGGGCAGCGTTAATTTGATAATTTTCTTCTTCTGATCAGATTGAGTTTCTGGAGCGTTACAGTACATTAAGAACAAACATGATTTTTCTGTGATAATAGGAAAACATGGGAATTTGTTTCTCCTGCAAAATAAAATTTCAGGAAAAAGCTAAGACTTAAATCCTGATTTTTTTAAAGTTACGCTGATATTGCAAGACAATAGAATCAGCTGTGTAACCCAGCAGGAAAGACACAGCATCAGAAGTGCCTTTTACCATGATTTGCATGCAAATGCAGCATATTTCCACAAGAGAACAACTGCAAATGCTTTGATTCATGAGCTGCCTTTTTTTTTTTTTTACTAGGTTTGCCTCACGTGAGGCACCCCAGCTCGGTGCCTAACAGCAGCAATAATAACGCGCAACGATTCCGGAAGTCTGAGAAGTCAGATTTGGTTCGTTAGCCTGCTGTAACAACCCCACCGACTCCCATCGTTGCACTCGCACCGGGCCGGGGAATCTTTCCCCACACCTGCGGTCAGCTTTCCAGGCGCACGGCCCTCCCGACCCGGACTTCAGGGGTCGGAGCAGAGAAGCTGCCGGAGACCCCGGGGGGCTCCGAGGGCAGCGGGAGCTGCGTGGTGCCTCACCGCGTCCTGCCCGCTGCAGGAACGAGCAGGTTTTTCGGACTCCTGAACGAACGAACGGTAGTTCTTTGGCAGGACGCGCGTGTCAGGTTTTATTACTTGGCAGGCTTTCCTAGGAGCTTATCATGAACTTGGTCAGTCGCAAATCTTTGTAGCGCAGCGCTGCGCTGCGTTCAGGGGCCCTGCAGCAGGGGGTTCGTACAACGCTACGCCTCAAAGGACCACATATTGCACCGGCGAATCTCCCGTCCTCCCTTCCCTCTACATGCACTGCTTAAAAGAAATCAAAAACATTTTCTACTTTTTTTTTCCTCCCCTAAATACCCCTTACCTGAGGCTGCTCCGACACCGCGGTGACATCCCCACGGCCCAAGGGCGCTGCGACACCCCCAGCAGCAGGCACGGCAGGGCCGCTCGCCCCATCCCCGCGGGGCGTTAGGCGGCCCCTGAGAAGAGCCTTACCGAGAGGTGACTGCCAACACCGGGCAGCCGTAGGAGCGGCCGATTCGGGTGAAATCCCGGCCGGTTTGGCACAAACCCTCGGCTCCCCGTGCGGCGAGGCCAGCCGGCGGCAGGCTCCGCGCCCCCACGGCCGCCTCACGCGTTCACCCCGCTGCCAAAGCCGGCGACGGGGCGCGGACACCTCGGGGCAGAGCCCGCACCGAGCCGGGGGCCGCTTCCCCGAGGAGGTGCCGGGGCCGAGGCTCGCCCACCGGGGCCGAGCCCCCCGCTCCGGCGGCTCCTTGGCGACGGCCGGGGCCGGGCGAGCGGCGGCCCCGCCTGCCAGGAGGGGCCGTGGGGCCGCGCCCCGCCGCGGGCCGGGCCCGGGGGGGCTGCGCTGGGAGCTCGGGGTCACCCCCCCGGGGCCGCGCCGGGCCGGGAGGGGCCGGGCCGGGCCGGGCGGGGTCGGGATCGGCAGCGCCCGCCCCGGCCCGGCCCCGCGGCCTCCCGCCCCCCGCACCTGCCGCAGGTGCCGGCGGCGGCCGCAGCCGCGCAGCATGGCCCAGCGGGCCGGGGGGGCGCCGGCCGAGAGGGCGGTGGAGCTGCGGGTAAGCGCCGGGGGCACGGCTCGGCTCGGCTCGGGTCAGGGCTCGGCTCGGGTCAGGGCTCGGCACGGCCCCGCCGAGCTGCAGTGCCGGGCCCCGCGGACAGGCGGCGAGCGGGGCCCGGGGCGCCGCGGCTCCGGCCTGGGCCCGGCCGAGGCCCGGGGGGATCCGGTCCCACCCCGGCGCTGCCCGGGGTCGGCCGCGGGGGCTCCGGCGGGGTGCGGGGGGCCCGGGAGGGGTGCGGGGACCCTGGCAGGGTGTGGGGGTGCCGGGGGCGTGGGGGTGCGGGGGGTGGTGGCCGGCCCCGAGCACAGCCCTTGGCTCTGTGTTTCAGAACAAACTCGTGGACCAGTGCGAGCGGCTGCAGCTGCAGAGCGCTGCCATCGCCAAGCACATGGCCGAGGTGCTGCCCGCCAAGAGCCAGAGCGTCCTGGTAAATCCCTTCTCTTCCCTTCCCTTCACTCCGGCGCGGTGGTCCCCGGGGGGCTCCTCTGCTCCCGGGGCTTCTCCTCCTCGTACAGCTGCTTCGCTGCTGCACGTGGAGGCCGAGCGCCGCGGCGTGTGTGGAGCGGGCGGCACGAGCGTGCTGGCTGTCCAGGCACGGAAAGGTGGTGCGGGTGTGTGCCCGCCCAGTGGCTCAGGCCTGCTTTTCCGGGGAGCTGCGCCGTGTCGCCGAGCACTTTCCATCGCAGTGCACCACGTCGTGTCTGCTCCGCGAATGCCTTCCCTTTGGGCAGTGCTGAGATAGCACTGCTGAATGCGCCTCTGGTCTGCGCTCCCGCCTGGGGTAATTTTGCAGGCTTCAAGATCTGTTTCTGTTATTTGAAGTTTTAAAAAAGCCAGAACGCGCCAGCGATTCCTTCTTCATTTGCCAAAAAAATAGAAGAAATGTATTTGTGCTGGTGTGCTGCCGTCTCACATTGAACTAGGACCGGTGTCTCAGAGCCCTGTTTCTGTTTGTGCCTCGCTGTCACTGAGGACAAAGACAGTTCTCGTGGTCAGCTCCTGTTTCTTGCTAGTAGTGAGTCCTGGAAGTTCGGAGGAGGGATGGCACTTTGGTCCCTGGCAGAGGTTGTCATTACATGCCACAGTGATTAGTGGTTACTGCACATTTACTCTGGTGGCTGGTTGGGCCTGGAGGCAGTCAGCAGGTTTGGGCCTGGTTATCCCATTCACCTCCGTTTGCATCACGATGGTTACTGTGGCTTGGGCTCATTAACAGGGTAATCTTAAAAGCTGAGCCTACAGAAAGCTGGCGGAAGCTGTTGGTGCTCGTTTGGGTTGAAGCAAGACTGATATTTCTCCTCTCTCCTTGCTCTGGCAGACTGCGGCCAATGGGGCACGGGAGTTGGTCATCCAGAGGCTGATGTTTGTAGGGAAGGTGTGTGAAAATGAAGAACAGCGGTTGCTGGAGAACGTGCACGCAGAGGAGGAGCGGGTGCACCAGAGCATCCTGACTCAGCAGGCGCACTGGACTGAGGCTCTGCAGAAGCTGGATGCCCTCCGAACCTACCTGGTGGACATGATCACCAACCTGGATGACCAGGGCTTGGTGGTGAGTACCCCTTCTCATACCGAGGGACAGGTCCGTCAGCCCAGAAACGACCTAGACAATGACCTGGGTATTGTGAGACTTAAATACGGTGTTCAGTAGCTTGCTGCAGTGACAGCAGGAGATGGGATTGGGCAGGACCTACGTATGCAGGTCTAGCTCAAAGAAGCTTTTTCAACTGTTCAAGAGAAGCCCCCTTGTTTTCTTAGTGGTTCCTGAGTGTCTGCTCTGCCTGGTTTCACCTCTGCTTTGAGTTTTTTTTTTTCCCCACCTTTGCAGCAAGGTTTAGCTGTCAGGACCATTAAGGCTTGGATCTCCAAGCTATTGGCTTGATGCTGCCCACTCAGGTGCCTTCCAGGCTTGACAGCCAGGACAGCCGGAGCAGTTAGACTGGGCCATCAGCTTTCTAGTGTTCTGTCTAGTTTTAATAAAAATGTGATCCTTGGGAGCTCCTGCAGCTCTTCTTCAAAGCCCGACCTGTTGTCTGGCATACCTCTGTGTGGGGTATTTATCATACAAAGCAGCCTGTGCTTGCCTTTGCTCGGTTGCTTTTCTGGCTATTAAGTTGTCGTGCTTTACTAGGTGACTCCTCTCAGGTTAGATGCAAGCAGGCAGGCATTTTACCTCCTCCTCCTTGCTCTTAGCTGCTGCTTTTCACATCTAACTTTGCGAAGAGGGTGGCAGAAGTTCTGCCTGGAAGACAGAACTGATCCGGGGACAGAAGGTAGATGACTGTCCCTTCAGTGGTAAACATGATGTCTGTCCTGCCTCGGCATCTGGTGGCTGCGTTGTGGCCTCACTGTCGACGGTGGAGGCTGGAACGCAAGGTCCATCAGGTATCGATGGGAGAAAATCATGAGGCCCTCTTCTTTCTCCTTTTACCACAAAATGGAGGGGAAATAGAGCTAATACATTCTCCACCTTGGGTTATTGGTGTTGGCAGTTGTGTCCATCAGGAGTAGATACGTGTCATCTCACAGGAAAATGAAAAGGCACGTAGCGTGCCCTGCAGCTCTCTGTTTTAGCAGGGCTCAAAAATTCTTCTCCTCTGATATTTGGGCTGAACCTGGGGAATGGACCATTGTCAGCAGGTGTAGAAACAAGTGGGATGGCTCACAAGGTTACTTGTGTCTTGGCTTTGGTTCTCTATCCCTTGCTGCACTTTTGCCATCTACTGAAAGCTTTCAGGGTTGTTGGCTGCAAGCAGTGGATGTTCTTGCAGTGCCCCAGCAGGGTGGGGAGGAGGGAGGGATGCAGAAGAGAGCCTGACACACAGGTGGGGCTGGGGTTTTCACACCTGGGGCAGGGCACAGCACTAAGAGTCTCCCAGATGCAGACAGCCTGGTGTATACCAAAGGGTCCGGGGTCTGATCTGGTTCTTTGTGGTTCCAGGGACCTTCTACCTGTCATAGGTCTCCCCTGTGTTTCCCTTGCACCAGATAAACCAGCTGCGTTCAATCTTCTGCTCACCGCAGCCTGCACGCTCAGCAGAGCCAGGGCAGGCTGTCTGGAAGCTCCCACGCCCCACTGGAGCCTCCGTCACCTGCCCAGTCCCTGGCTCAGCAGAACAGAGCTGTAGATAGAGGGAAGGTGCATCACTGTCAGCCATTCCCACTCATTTTCTGAGTCAAGGAGTGAAAAGTGCTGCAGCCAAAGAAAATGGATATTGGACACTCCCTGAGGTCAGGGCTGGGGTGAGGGGTGTTTTATGTGGGTCAGGAAGGAGAATGGTGCTCCCTGGGGCCCAGGTTTGCTATGTCCCAGCCTGTGTTTGGGATTAATCTGTGGGGTTAATTAACTTCAGCTGTGTTGACTCTCTCTCTCCTTGTCCCCAGCGTGCAGAAAAAGAGATCTTCGAGAGGTTAGTACCTGGCCGCTCCTGGGCCTTTTCCTCACCCCTTCTCCAAGCTTGCCTGCACCTTCTGCGTTCCCGGTGTGAGCAGCGTGCCATAGCTCTGCCAGCGGTGACACCCGCTCTTTCCTCCCTTGTGCTGCTTTTGCTGAGGACAAGGACAGAGCACAGAGATGCCAACGTGTCCTCTGGTCTTTGCTTCACATGCTGCACTGCACCAGAAACGCTGGAGACCAGGATGTGCGATGGCTCTCCAGAGGCACCGGCAGATGCCCTGGCACTTGCTCACAGGAGACCTCCAGCTCCTCAGCAAACAACACGGGGCTCCTAGCGAGATGGAGCAAGCCGGTCCCTGGCCTGGTGGCAGGAGGTAGGATTGGGTTGTCCACCCGAAGAGCTGGCGTGCTCCGGGAGTATTTCTGCCTGGAGCCGGCCTGTAGAGAACAATAAACCTGCTGCAGCACATCACTGGCAGCCAGTGCCAGAGCCTCAGCCTTCGCTCGCAAACATGAATTCATGTGGTGCTGGAAGCCACAGGAACCCAGCAGATCCTTAACCTCCTTGATACGGTGCGTGAATTCTGGAGTCCCGCCTCGCTCTGCTCTAACAGTCAGGCTTTGTCCACAAAAAAACTCACAGGGAAACCTGATTCCCTCCCTACAGCCTGTTCATTATTTTCCTCTTGTATCTCGATGGCCGGTCTCAGAGGCATTTAATCTGTGTGTGCTGAGCGAGGAAGCTGTTGACTCAGGCTAATGGTGCTGTGTTTTAAAACACTGAAGTCCTTTCAGAAGGGACTGTGATCAAAGCCAACCGAAAGTATCGCTGAGGAGGAGAGCTTGTCTAGAAACCCCCACTGTAGTTTCTCTGCAGCAAGTGCCGCCCTTGCAACTGCTCCAGCTCATATTTCTGAACTGCTTCCCAGTGATCTCTGTAAAGACCTCTCAGACTGTCAATTAAGCACTAGACTTCAAAATAACTCTTGCGTTTCTTTGCTAGGACAGAGGTGGCGGAGGGAATCTTGGAGCCGCAGGAGTCTGCGAAGTTAAACTTTAATCAGCAGTGCGTTCAGAGTCCACTGCTGCACCGGCTGTGGGCCTCTGCTGTTCTCTCCTGCATCACAGGTCAGTGTCTTGCTCAGGTCTCATCCTCTCTGGAGATCTGGATTTCTGCAAGCTCATTCGATTTTTGCCTGTAGAAACATCCTGATGCTGCGTCCTGCCCTGGCAGGTGGAGGACCTGGTGCCTCCTGCCCCCTCTGCTGACCCAGGCCCTGCAGGTTGCTTGGCGCTCCCCAGCCAGGTGGGCAGCAGCAGCAGCTGTAGGGGGTTCAGGAGAGGGGGACAGTGGCTCAGAGCAGCTGCTGGTGGCGAAGAGGAGTAGTGGAGTTTGAAAAGACCATGTCTTTTATCGTCTCCATTGCACAACCTCACTTGGTTTCGTTTCCCATTTTCCTGGATCACTTGGTGACACCAGTTAAACTCCTGCTGCCATAAGGAACTTGGCCTTTACTGCTTTCAGCATTGCCCTACTGGTGGTTTTAAAAGGGGTTGAAATCACCTGTGCGGTGTTTGTAAGGCACTCTATAACATGCAGGAGCGAGAATAGAGCAAATGCAGTAGCTTTCTGATCATAAGCAGACCTTGTGGCTGTGCACAAGCTGGTGGTTTGCTAGGAACGTTTGGGGTCTGTGGTCTGGCTCAGCTCTCGCTGTACAGCCGACGTGGCGTCAGAGGCGTTTGCCAGGCCAGTGATGTGCTCTGCGTACGGTTTTACCAAGGTGCTGCCAGCTCTGAGCAGTCAGAGACAGTCTTCTTCATCAGCGATCTGCTTGAATTGCTGATTGTGAAATGTTTGCTTCTAGTATTATTTACAGGACATCAGTAGAGCGTTTCAAATGTTTGTTTTTTTTTTTGTTCCTCAAAGGAGGTGTCAGCCTTCAGAATGTGAACAGTTTTGTCCCGTGTGTCTCCCCGTCAGCAATCCTTTGGGTGATCTTCCCAAAGCTTAAGTGATAACTTTTGATTTTTTGCTGACCTTGCCCTTGACGTCAATGAGTGGTTCCCAGTTTTTCCCTCTTTTCAGGTCCCTTTAAATGTGTGTGCTTCTGACTGGTATTGCTCTAGGGTTTTTAAGTATTGGCTTGGGAATCTGTGCACACCAGACAATGCCAGCATTTTTCTTCCACTGCAAACTCTGGTGGTGTTCTCCCTTTGCAGTTAATTCAGTTTGCTGTTTTGAGTCTTTGATTACTGGCATTCATGCAAAATCCTGCAGCTGTACATTGCCAAAGCTAAGCAGGTTCTCAGCAGATGTTCAGAGCTGTCAAGGGAAGCAGGGAACCTTCCCCTAACCCCTTTGTTGTGACGTGATTTTGTTATGGATTCCTTTCCCAGTAATGTCCTTGTCAGATGTAGTGACCTTAAGTCACTAGGTCCTAGCAGTGGGTGCACTGTTGGTGCACTTATTACATGGAAATTTCACTCTGATGCCTTTTTTTTGTGTGGTTAGGTGTAACAAGTCACTGTCATATGTTGAGGGTGTCTGCCTTATTGTTGCTGTCTCGGTAGTCCATAGTCCACCCAGGACATAGCCTTAAAAATTTAACATTAACTGCGGTGGTCCTAGCTTTCATGAAGACACCGTAATGTTACGTTTTACTTAGTGCTCCCTGCTCCCAGAGACAGTTGAATTAGTGACCATCTTCTTTATCTGCTTTAAAAAGGTTAATCCCAAGCCTTGGCAGTTTGTCCCTGTAGGCTCTCAAAAGCTCGGGACCCAGAAGGTACCAGAACCTCCATTTCACTTTTTCAGAAATAAAAGCGAGTCCTTTGATGCCTTCACGTGGCAGCCAGGCCTTTATCGCTGACGTTTGGGCTTGGCAGCTTCTGCCTTCAACGTGGAGCTCACATAAAGCCCCTGGCACTGTTTGAGGAGGGGTCTGGGCTCGCAGCCAGCAGCCCCGGTCCTTCCGGGGCAGGCACTGAATGGTGAGGCCGGCCACGAGCAGCGAGCCCTCCGGAGGTGAGACATCTCGCCCCTCTCTGCCTTCAGAACTCGCAGGCTGCAGCCGTCCTGCTGGCTGAGGTGCCGGGCTCTTGTGCGGTGACGTTCTGCGGCCTGGGGGCTCTGCGTTCACCGTGCTGCCTGCATCTGGGCACAAGGGTTTGGGTTCCAGGTGGGTGAGTTTGGAAATAGGAATTCTGATTTTTAAACGCAGTAAAATGTGCTGCAACTAACACGTAACTACTTAACAGACGTGAACTTACCTACTCAGTGTCCATCGCTTCTGAGAAGTGGCAAGGCCACTCTGAGGGTACCGTGCTGAGGGAGTGACACAAAGAAAGTAGATTTTGAGGTGAGATGACTTCCTGGGGGAGTTGTTTGTCAGAATATGCAGGAGTATCCAGAGGGCAGTTTTAATAGTGACAAAACACTTTGAAGGAGGAAAATTCACTGATCTGAATTATTCTGCTGCTAGGCCAGCGCTTCCCCTCCCTCAGGTGCTCCTCTGGAACCACGTCTCTGCAGCGAAGCTACGCGGGTGTGATCAGGGCAGCCCTGCCCTGGGTGGATGAGCACCAGAAGGCAACGCTGTACGAGGATGGATGCGCGTTGCACAGCACCAGGTTTAGTGCCCTTCTCTCAGCGGGAGCTGAAGTTTGGTGCTGCTCCCTTTTCTGTGAATTCGCAGCAGCGCCTGGCTTCCTGGAAAGCCAGCCTTCGAGCAGGCAGCGCGGGCACAGCGTGAGCTGCGGAAACCTGCGCTGAGCGCAGGGTGGCGGGCAGGCGTGCTGCAAAGCGTTTGGCTGGCACTCGGAGGAACAGGCCGTGAGCAAGCGAGGCTGTGTGCTTCAGCTGGAGGGGGTGCTGCCTTAGCTCCTCTTCCTGCTCCCCGTTACCTGCGATAGCTCCCGCCTAAGGGGCAGGCCTCTCACATTGCGGGTGTGTGGCACGTCCCTGGTGTGCAGGTTGGGCTCAGGGACGGCCGCGTTCAGGGTGCAGCCCGGTGGTTTGGGTCTCTGAAGGCCTCATCCTGCCGGCTGCTGAGCGCCAGGCAGAGGGTGATGAGGAAACGGCAGGAACAGGCTTCGCGTGGTCGAGATCTTCCTGCAGCCCAACCCAGCGGGACGGTTGGGAGGGCGAATGACTCACCGGCTCCAGCCCTGCTTCTGTGGCAGTTGAGGACATAAAAACGAATGAGTGAGGGTGGGGAAGGCAGGGCGAGGAGGGGCACCTGCAGCGAAACTCCATCTCCCTGGGAGTGGGCAGGGGTGAGTCGCCTGGGCATCAGCCTTTTCCCTTTGCTTCGGGATTTTATGGGGCAGGGGGGATATTGGAGCAGTTGTTCAGTGCTCACACCCTGCTCGCAGACTGCTGCGCGTCCCGTGGGGAGGGGTGGCGCAGGGGGAAGCGTGTGGCCCAGGCAGGGCGAGTGGTGCTGGGTGCTGACCCTGAGGGTGCGAATCGCTGGTTTTGTCCTGTGAATTAAGGACCTGTCCTCGCGTCACAGCAAAACTGAGGCAAGTCGCAGCCCGGCTCATCTCTAATGCCTGGTGCCTCTTCCTGAGGCTGCTCCGAACGCAGTTAGGGCCGACGGGCAGTGCTGGGTGGATGAACAGCTTGGGCTGAGTGTGCTTTGGAGGAGGGAAGGGATTTCCCCGCCCAGCCCTCCTTGTTCCTGTGGTACTGGCTTTGCAAGTTTTCCCAAGCAGCAGGCGGCCCTGACGCACCTGGCTCAGGGAGGAGCCGGCCCCCACTCAGCACCCGGGCAGGGGCACTGCAGGGAACAGGGCTGAGGTTTGGGTTGCCCCTTGCCACGCGTGGAAACTGCTCCCAGCCTCTGCTCGGATCACTGTTCTTCGTTGGGATGACCCAAACCACGGCTTGGCCACGCTGCTGAATTGTCTTTTGTGACAGGATAAGATAAATGTGTGTGACTGCGAAACATTTAGCGCAGGGATGGAGAGGCAGCTGGGGAAATCTGAACGCTGCGGAGCCACAGAGGTGGCTTTGGCAGCCTGGCCGGATGGGGCAGGGCCCCCAGGCTGTTGCCTCGGGCATGTTTGTTGGGTTTAACGAGTGCTAATTCCTCTCTGGATTTGGTCCCTGGCTCCCAGCTGGCTCCTTCCATCCTTTCCCAGGCCACGAGAAGTGGCAGTATGAGTGCTGTCCTTGTCACCGTGTCACCCTGCGGGAGCAGATGGATCTGCAGGGGCGATGCTGATGGCTCTGGCTGTGACTGCTCTGGGGGGTTCGGGCAGGGGCAGCCCGCTCTGTGCTCACTGCTCGCTTCTCTCCCAGGCTCTCAAGAAATTCACATTGACGAGAAAACTGTCAGCCCCCACCTGAGCCTGTCGGAAGACAAGAAAACCCTGACCTTCAGCCCCAAGAAAGCAAAGCTGGACTTGGACTGCCCCGACCGATTTGACCACTGGCCCAACGCTTTGGCTACCGCAGCTTTCCAGACAGGGCTCCACGCGTGGAAGATCAGCGTGGAGAAGAGCTGCGCCTACAAGCTGGGGGTTTGCTACGGCTCGCTGCCGCGGAAGGGGTCTGGCAACGAGGTCCGCCTGGGCTTCAACGCTGCCTCCTGGGTTTTCTCGCGCTACGACAAGGAGTTCAGGTTCTTGCACGCAGGTCAGCCCCAGCCTGTGGAGCTGATCAAGTCCCCGGCCGAGATCGGCGTGCTGGTTGACTTTGCAGGAGGGGAGGTGCTCTTCTACGACCCCGACTCCTGTGCCATCCTCTTCTCCCACAGGGAGACCTTTGCGGCACCGCTCTATCCCGTCTTTGCGGTGGCGCACCACAGCATCTCGCTCGTCCAGTGAGCGAAGCGTTGCGCTCGCTGGCGGGGCATGAATAGATGATTGTATGAGCAGGGATGGTATATGCAACACACAGTGCCTTCATGTGGTGAAAGGTGCCCAGGCTGGGCTACCAGCTCGCGTACAGCGGTCAGAAAAGACCTGCCTTCAACCTCTCTGTTCTCTTGTTTTACAACAGCTTTCCTCCTCCTCGAGGCTACCCCACACCTGATGCGTGCCCTCCGGGACCCCACTATTACCCTGTAGCAGGGACCTTTGGGGAAAACCAGCGTCGGTCCCTGTGTCCTCTCCACACAGTGCCAGCCTTCCCGAGCCCTGGGGGATGCCACTGGTGCGTGCAGGTGTGCGAGCCGATGGCCCTGAGCGTTGCAGCTCAGCCACAACCCCCCTGTGCTGGGAGCAGACTGCGCTGCCGCTGTAACGTGCTGCTGACGGCACTGCTTGGGCCAAAGGCTTTTGTGATCTCCCCTTAGCTTCAGCGCTGCTGGCTGGGCTGCAGGGCTGGGAGAGGAGCTGGGTGGTGCAGAGCTCCTGCTGAGCCCAGCTCATTAGGGGGGGACCTTGGTCCCAACACTGCATTTTGCTCGGTGTGGAGCTAGGAGTGCAAGTGGGGGAGAGCCAAATTGTGAAAGCAGCTGTGCTGCAGCATGGGGTCAGCGTAACGCCTGGCTCTGCCAGCCCTTTTCAGGTGAATCATTTAATTCCTCTGCAGAACAAGGTCTTCTTTCCAACCCTGGCAGGGGGAGGAGCACAGGCAGGGGGCAATTCATGCTGCAGGAATGAAAAACCTTTTGTGAAGGTTTAAATTTGATGGTGGGGTTAAAAAATAAAAATGAAAATCAGGGAAATAACTAAGTATGAAGAAACAACAGGGAGGAGGCACATAGCAAGGGACACTGTTGGGGACACACTTGGAAGGAGGCGCTCCGTGCTGCAGGAAGGATGCCACCAGGTGGGGCTGTCACCCATGGGGGACCCACATGGGAGCAGAGACACCCCAAGAGGACTGTGGCCCACGGAGGTTCCCATGCCAGAGCAGAGGAGTATAAAAAAACTGAGCTGCGTGTTGCTCACCACAGGGGTGGGGAAGGCTGTGTGTAACGCAGTGAAAACGGGTGGTTGCCATTAGGAGGGGAGAGAGGTGCTGGACTGACGCCGCTGTTGGGTGAAGGGGAAGGAAGATGTTTTCTTGGTGTTTAAAATTTGTCATCTATTTCTCAATGTCCAAATTAATAATTAAAAGTTTTTTTTTTTTTTTTGGCAATACATTAGACTGAGGAGACATCCCCAATTCCAGAGCGCTTTGCCTGCAGGAGGGCTGTGACTGCCTCCTGCCATGGTTCCAGGGGAGGGAGGTGCTGGTGAGGTGACAAACCTGAGGGCCACTGGGGTGTGGAGGGTCACAGTGTCCTCTGGGTGGACTCTGCTGGCTGCCTGTCACCAGGACAGGAGCGGCCACAGCTCTGCGTGAGCAGGGGATGACTGGGAGGGATAAATGTTGATGTCTGCCTCCATCCCTCTGGACAGAATTGGCTTTCTGGAGTGTAGAGATGAAGGACTCTGGGTGAAATGCATCCTGTGCTGCTCCCAGTCCAGTCCCCAGCTCCAGCAGGGGAAGACACCACCACTGACCCTCTCCCGTACAGCATTTTGAAAGAACACAGCAGGAGTGCTGAGCGTGCCAAGTATACTTTATTGTATTAACGACACTATTGCTCTGTGGGCAATGCTTCTCCCTGCACTCAGAAGTGTTTGTTTCTTTTCCTTGTCCCAAACTGCAGCAAGAAATCACAGCTATGAGTGGTTCACTACTCAGCAGCAGCACCGGTCCTTCCCCAAAACGCAGCTGTTGCAGCTACCCCTTCTCGATGAGGGCCAGCAGGTGGCTCAGCGTGGGCAGGACGTGCCCCGGGGGCACCTCTGGCTGCCCACCCTGCCCGGCGGTGCGGAGCAGAAAGCTGTGCATGCCCACCTCTCGGGCGGCCCTGTAGTCCCTGGCGTAGTCGTCCCCGATGTGAGCCGCCTGCTCGGGCAGGACCCCGGCGAGGCGCAGGGCTTGCTCAAAGATCCTCCCGTCCGGCTTGGCGAAGCCCGCGGCCTCCGAGGTGAGCACGAACTCAAAGTGGCGCCGCAGGTTGCACTGCGCCAGGATGTCTTCGAGCCGGTTGTCGAAGTTGGAGACCACCCCCATGCGCAAGCCGCGCCGGCGGCACCGGCTCAAGGTCTCGCTGGCTCCCGGCAGCAGCTCCCAGTTGCGCGCGCTGCAGAAGTCCCGGTAAAGGTTTTCGGCCATCAGCGAGAGGACTCCGTCTTCGTGCACGCCCGCGAGCCTGAAGGTTTGTTTCACCACGTCCAGCCACCAGTGCTTGGAGCTCAGGCCCTGGCCCTGGCCGTAGTTGGGGAAGCGCCTGCTCTGGGCGCCGTACGCCTCCCGGAACGCCTCGCCGAGCGCCTCGGGCTGCACCCGCACGCCGTGAGCCCGGGCCTCGGCGCAGTAACTCTGCCCCACGGGCTGCCGGAGCCGCAGCAGCGTGTCCTTCACGTCCCACGTCACCAAGCGCAGCCGAAGCATCGCCCCCGCTGCGAGCCACGACTAAGGGCGACCCTACGCAAACACGGCGGCGGCGGCCGGCAGCCGGGGGCCGGCAGCGCGCACCGGGGGGCCGCGGGCACCGCCTCCCGCCCGCATCGCCCGGGGGGGGGGGGGGAGAAGTGCGGCCCCGGGGAGGCGGCGGCAGGGCCGAGGTGCGCGGGGGGGGGCTGGGGGGGGAGCCGGGCCGGGCCCGCACCTACCTCCTCCGCGCTGCCCGGGGCCGGCTCCGCCCCGCCGGGAACCGCCCGGCCCCGGGAGCCCGGTCCCGGCCCCCCCCGGCCACGGCCCCCCCCCGGTCCCGCCCGCCGCGCTCAGGCCCGCCCCGCCGCCGCCTCCTCCTTCAGCCAGCGCAGCAGCTGCGGCGCGAAGTACGTGATGATGGCGTCGGCCCCTGAGGGAGGACGAGGAGAGGGGCCGGGAGCCGAGCATGGAACCGGAGCCCGACGCCCCCCCCCCCCCACCACCACCCGGCCCCATCCCGGCCGGTTCTCACCTGCTCGCCTGAAGGCGGCCATCGCCTCCAGCACCGCGGCCTTGAGGCCGAAGGCCCCGGCCTGGGCGCCGTGCCACAGCATGGCGAACTCCCCCGAGACGTGGTACACCGCCAGCGGGTGCGTGGCGTGCTGCGGGCGGGGAGGTCAGCGGGGGACGCCCGCCGGGGGCCCTTTGGCCACCCAGGGCACGGAGGGGCGGCGTCCCCTCCCCGAGCACCCAGCTGCCACGCCAAGTCGCATCCCCGTAGGTTTTGAAATGATGTTGCTGGCCACCCCCAACCTGCTTCCCTTCCTCGGGGGTTACCCCGCGGCCCCCCGTGCCTGCAGGACGCGTGCGGGCCTTACTCGGTCCTTGACGTCCCGCACGAGGTCCAGGTAGGGCATCCCGGGCTTCACCATCAGCATGTCTGCTCCCTCACGCACGTCCCGGTCCTGCGAGGAGAGCACGCGCGCGATCCCTGCAGCTCACGACACCAGCAAGCGCCCTGTTGGTTTTCCTAGCAGTTTTGACCCGGTGTTTGCTTTCCGCAGGGGCCCAGGGCCACCAGAAGGGTTGGGTGAGCCCCTGAAGGCCGCAGGAGCCCATGGACAGGCTGCGATGGAGGAGCTGGCACTGCCCTCGCCAGCTGCCTGGAGAAAGCCAGGGCTGCGTGTTCCTTGTCCAGGGACATGTCCTTGTCCCCCCAAGCCTCAGCAGGAACAGCACACCCAGCTCCACGGCTCCGAACACGCAGTCCTCGGGTCCCTGCTGTGCACCAGCTCTCTGGTGAGCTGGTGGGCACCACAGCTCTCGCTTGTGGAGGGCGAAGCCCCTCAGCCTTTTCGGCTGGCGCGCCTCCCCCCTCCTGCCTCCAGCTTGTCCCAAGCCCCTCTGCAGTGCTGGGTGTAAGGTTTCTTGCCTGGGCGCCGTGTGAGGGTTTTCCAGTCCCCACAGCGACAGAACCGTGAGGTTTGACTCACCACAGCTCGCAGCGCCAGGCCCCTGGCGCCTGGCGGCAGCTGGTAGCATCGCCGGTCTCCGAAGGCGGGTTTGGATTGCGCAGCATCCCTGGGAACATGGCAGAGGGCAGAGATCGGTGCCAGCACGGCTCCCTCTGCCTCTCACCCTGCACGGCTTCGTGTGTGAGGACGGGCTGGGTCAACAGCCAGAGCAGCTGCTCCTTCTTCCCCATCCACACCAGGATGTGGGGACAGCCCCAGCAAGTGCAGGAGCCGTGCTTCCAAACCCAAAGGGCTGGGGTGAAGTTACTTCAGACATTTCCCTTTTGCACTTTTCCAGGCCAGGTCCCTCAGGGACTCTCTTGGGGCCATGCCTTTCTTGGGATGTCTACTAGCTGGATGAGCTGAGGCTTGTCCCGAAATGCACCCTTTGGGGCAACACTGGCTCCTGTGACTCCCCTCCTTGCTGCTCCTGGCAGCTGCAGGCAGCTCCCTCTGCCTGCCAGGATGAGCAGATGCAGGGGTGGGACAGGAGATCACCCAGGAATTCACCCAGCACTTTCCCACCAGCCGGCCTCTCCTGGGCAAGGTACGTTTGTTCCTTCTTACACCGAGGAAGTAGGAAGAAGGTGCTCCAAAGCAACCAGGTAGGCTCCAGCCCTGGCTCTGGCTGAGCCCCATTCCCAAGTAGCGAGCTGGGACACACCTGGCCAGCCTGGTGCTGGCTGGGGCCGTTCCCTGCAGAGCCTCACCTGAAGGGACCGTAGAAGCATGAAGCAAACTTGGCGCTGTAGCTCATCACCGAGACCTGCGGAGAATGGAGCCATGAGGGCCAGAAGCTCTGTGCTGCATCCCAACTCCGGGGCAGTAGCGATTCCCTCCTACGGCTGGTTTATACCCTGCCCCACATCCTCCTTCCGCTGCCGCAGGCCTGGCACCTCGCTTGCCCGTGTGTCTGGCCGAGGACCTTCCCATCCTGCACGCAGCACTGGGGCAGGAAAACGCCTGCGGCGTGTCACGAGCACGGTGGGGGGTTCACTTCTTCCACCCTTTGCCCAGGTCACTTCGTGGCGCGGCCCCCCTGTTGGTGTTGCTCCTGACAGGTCCCACGCTCACCTTGTTGCCCATATCACTGGAGATCAGCGCCTGCTTTATGGCCGCGATGCGCCCATCCATCATGTCCGAGGGGGCAACGATGTGGCAGCCTGCGGGGAAAGGCCGGAGATACCGAGACCCGCCCAGGGCTCTAACTGCCTGCAGGAGGCGACCCCAGACATCTCCTTCTTAGGGCCAAAGCGAAGGGTCTGGGGTCCCTGCAACTTCCTCAGGCGTGGCATGTGGAGGGCAGGTGGAGGCTTCTGCAGCCCCGAGTGAAAGCACTCCCACTGGAGCCAGGGCAGGGTTTGCTTTTGGGCCAGCTCTAAGTGAGAGGGGGCAAGTTTGCAAGAGCCAAGCGTGGGTGCTGCTGCCGGGAGACTGCTCACCTGCTTTGGCGTAAGCCAGTGCCACTTCTGCTAGCCGCTGGCAACTGATCTCGTTCTGGATGGTGCCGTCTTCACGCAGGATGCCTAGGGGACAAACCTGGAGTCGGGCACTGGGCAGCACAGCTGGGCGACTGCCTCAACCCCCAGGGTGGGAGCACGGCTCTCGGAGCAAGCTCTCGAGATGCTCAGAGCAACAGCGGGGAATCCGTTAGAGAGCTGGGTAAGGAGGGGCAGCGAGCAGGAGGCCAACGGCACAGCCCCCGGGAGCTGGACTCAACGTGTGGGTGCTCCAGGGCAAGGAAGGCAGCGATGGGGGACCTGGGCGGGTGCTCAGACGGATTCAGGGACAGGGAGCGGGTTCTTTATCCACATGTGCCTCCCACCCTGTCCAGCTGCTGCCAGAATCCAGGTCTCCCAGACTTAATGCAAGCACTGGGAAGTCTTGAGGCAGGAGCTGGCCTGGCCCCACCAGCACCCAGAGCTCTTCAGCAGAAAGCAGCAAATCCCCGGCGTCCCAGTCAGGGGAAGGTGCTGCTGCGGGACGGTGCCTGAGCAGCGCCCTGGGACCCAGGCTGAGTGCTCACCGCAGTGCCCGTGGGAGGTGTAAGGGCACAGGCAGACATCGCAGGCAATGAGCAGCTCTGGGAAGGTGGAGCGGATCTTCTTGATGGCCTGGATGGCAGGTGTGTCCTCCGCATCAGCGGCAGAGCCTCTCTCATCCTGTGAGAAGAGAAATGCCTCAGGACACAGAGCTGAGGGCCTCCCACCAGCCCCTCCATGGCAGCAGACCTGCCCAAGAAACACACTTTGAACAGCGAGGCCGTGTACCACAGAGCGGTGAGATCACCAGTGGTGGAAAAGGGCGACGGAGCAGTGACACCAAGGTGAGCGCAGGTCTTGGGGCCACCCTGCAGCAGCTCCCAGTGCCAGGCAGGGCCAGGAGAGGGAGCACAGGACGCGCTCCTCTCGAGCCACCCATCCTGCTTGCGGCAGTGCAGAGCTCTCTGCTCTCCTCCACCCTGCAGTGTCGCACCACGTGTTTACAGGGACAGAGCAAAGGCACCCAGGGTTTCCGGGAGCATTTCAGGTGTTGCTGTGGTCTCCCATCCCCATCCTGCTCTGCACAGTGGGGTACCAGTGTGCCACAGCCCCTGAGCTGCCCGTGTTTGATATGGAGACCCCCCTCCAGTCCCACACCGCTCTCCCCCCACCCCGTGGCCACCCCCAGCTCCCTGCCACCACCTGCTCACACACACTGACCTTGGGGACCTTGCTGGGCACCCCGAAGATAAGCACACACTTCAGGCCGTCCTCGACAAGGGGCCGCAGCATCCCTTCCAGCTTGTTGACTCCGTACCTAAAAAGAGCAAATGGAAGTTCAACAAGGCCAAGTGCAAGGTCCTGCACCTGGGCTGGGGCAATCCCAAGCACAAATACAGGCTGGGTGGGGAATGGAATGAGAGCAGCTCTGAGAAGGGTGTTGGTGGATGAGAAGCTCAACGTGAGCCAGCATCGTGCGCTTACTGCCCAGAAAGCCAGCTGTGTCCTGGGCTGCATCAAAGCAGCACAGCCAGCAGGGCGAGGGAGGGGACTGTCCCCCTCCGCTCTCGTAAGACCTGACCTGGAGCCCTGTGTTCAGATTGGGGCCCCCAGCACAAGAAGGACAGGGAAATATTAGAACAAGGCCATAGGAGGGCCATGAGGGGCTGGAGCACCTCTGCTATGGAGACAGGCTGAGGGAGTTGGGGTTGTTCAGCCTGGAGAAGAGAAGGCTCCGGGCTGACCTTACAGCGGCCTGCCAGTGCCTAAAGGGGGCTGCAGAAAGCTGGGGAGGGACTCTGTGTCAGGGAGTAGAGTGGCAGGACAAGGGGTAATGGCTTTAAATTAAAAGAGGGTAGGTTTAGATTAGACACGAGGAAGAAATTCTTTACCATGAGGGCGGTGAGGCCCTGGCGCAGGCTGCCCAGAGGAGCTGTGGGTGCCCCATCCCTGGCAGTGCCCAAGGCCAGGCTGGATGGGGCTGGGGGCAGCCTGGGCTGGTGGGAGGGGTCCCTGCCCATGGCAGGGGTTGGAACAGGATGGGCTTTAAGGTCCCTTCCGACCCAAGCCATTCTGTGATTCTCTGGCTCCATAAAGGGAGGCTGCCAGGCACCAGCAAAGACACCGCGAGTGCCCCCAGGGACAGCACAACCCCCCCCGCCTAACAGTGCTTGGCCACCCAGCCGGCCGTTCGCAGGGCCCTGCCTGCGGGGCCGCTCCGATGGACCTGGGCTCATCACTAACTCGGGTGTTGGTCTGTGAGCAGCGCCGCTCCGCAAGCAGCAGCGGGAGATAGAGGGGAGCTGGTGCTGGGAGGAACAATGCAGGACCTTATCTGGGGCTACGGGACAGTTATCTACCCGGCAGGGACACAGAGGGGGCTGAGCTCTGCTCTGTCTCTGCTCTGAAAGGACAAGCACGCCCTGCCCTTGAATCCCTTATCTCCACTTTCCTGTTGCAGCCCCAAAAGCCAAGTCTGGGCTCACGGTGAGCTGGGCAGCAGGCGCAGTGCCTGGCGCGGCTCAGAGCACGCGCTCCGCCGCGCACTCTGCTTGCACAACCGTGGCCACGGGCCCAGGGCCCAGCAGAGCAGAGCCGTGAGCAGCGAGGTGCTTTGTACGACTTGGCTGAGGTGCCCGGTGCCCTCCCACGCCGACCCACCTCCTGCCGCCCCGCAGCAAGGACAGATTTGGAAATCCTGCCCTACACAAGGTCCTGCCCACCTCCCGATGGGAACATCCCCCTCTGGCCTCCGACCAAGCCTTGCCAACGCCGCAGCGAGCGAGGACAGGAGCTGACGGAGCAACAGGACCCAACGCAGGACAGGAGCCGTGTCCAGCTGCCTCTGGGCTCCCCGTTCTCTCCCAACTTCTCTGCGTGCCCAGCCCACACCGTGCGAGCGCTCTGCGACGTCGCGGGGCCCTGGCACCCTCCCTGCCAGTGTCGGTATTTTCCAAACATCCCGATCTGATTTCTTTCTCTCCTGAAGCAGAGGGATGCTCCCACCCCTCCAGCTGCTGGGGGGTCCCCAACACAGGGAATACGGGGGGCTGGGAGGGTCACCCCTGGCCTGTGCTCATCTCGGGCCCATGTCAGCCCTGCCCGTGGCAGGGGGCACGCGGTGCTGCGTGTCTGTGCTCTTACCTGGCTTGTCCAGGGAGGCTGGCGATCGGCTCCACCACATCAGGGCTGTCACTGCAGAAGTCGGATGGGACAGAGATGTGAGCACTTGGTGTGAGAAGGAAGATCGGAGGTGTGCAGTGCCCAGAGAACCCAGCCCCCATCCCAGGCTTGTCTACAGGGAATCTTTTGGGGTGTCTGAACCCATCCAAGCGCTCAGGGAGCGCCCAAGCCTGTAGCTCTATGTGCGGTCAAGCTGAGCTTGGTTTGTCCCTAACCCAGAGACCAGGGCTCACTCACGTGACAAAAATTGGGTAGATGAGGTTGGAGGCATCGAAGGTGGTTGCTGTGCACTGCCAAGAGCGCAGCACGGGGTGGAAGTAGCCGCTGTGAAGGAGCGAGTCCGCCTGCATCTTGAGAATTCACGAGGAAGCCGAGAAAGGAGACTCTGAAACGCCAAAAACATCAGGTTAGTGGCCGGGTGCTGGTAAGCCGCTGCTGTCAGCACACACGAGGAGGGGGCTGAGGCCGGTGACTGCGAGGTGAGTTAAGAGGGAGCGTGGCAGCCCAGCGTGGTTCTGGTCGGTATCTGGTGAGCTGCAGCAGGGCAGCAGCAGCGAATTCCCCAGGGCATCTGCTTCCCAGGCTGCAGGGGTGAAGCAGGAGCCTCTCGCCCTGTAACCCAGTAAATACCGTAACACCTTGTCGGTGCCCGGCCGCGGGCTCTGTACCACCTCTGCACAGTCTCAGGACTTGCCCAGCGCTGCCTGGAGCTCTGTTTCAGCTTGTGGAGCTGGAACAGCGATCTTCTATGATGAGATGCTCTTTGCTTAATTCATTCTACTTTTGCTTAGCTCTGTGCGATTGTGCGATACAGCTGTGTGACACACAGACAACGGTCGAAAATTGGTCTGTGTAGCACAAAGTAGTCACGGCCACAGTGCGAAGGGGCAGTTACAGGAACGTATGGGCGCTGGGTGAAGAAGAGAGGCACAGGATGGCGCTGGAGCCACGAGGCTATGAACGCCGCGGTTACACAACCCCAGTGCCCACTTACGTACCGCCTGATAAAGAAATGCAAACGTGGGAGTTGGGCAGAGGTGCTTACGGGGTAACAAAGGGCAAGTATTCAGCATGCACAAGCCAAATTCTAGCTGTGTTATCGTTGAAACTTCTTCCTTTAATACTTTCTTTTTCTTTTTTTTCCCTGCAATAACTAGGTCTCACTAATAACAGCTGTGACTAGATAAGTCAGATTTAAGCTTCACAACAATAAATCCTTTGCTTTGCTTAAGCCCCGCTGCCTTTTGCCCACAGAAAAACCTGGGGGGTACCACAGGGCTGGCACCAGCGCACCCAGAGCCGGGGGAAGGAGCTGGCGTTCCCCGGGGACGAGGCGCTCGGCGCGGCACAGGAGCGGCTGCTGCGGCCAGGACGGCCTGGAAAGCACAGCCGAGGGGCAGGCCGCTCCTTCGGGGCGGCTTCGAGCACTTCTGGCTGAGCGCAGCTGCTGTGAGCCATGGGATAACCCCAGCAGCGCCAGCACCTCATCCAGGCAAGGTCCTGCAACCACCCCGAGCGGAGGAGCCTCGAGTAGAGGAGCCAGAGGGGCGGCAGTGCTGGCCCCGGGGCAGCAGCGCAGGATTTAGGGCCCCCGGATCACGGTGAGGGCGTGGGGCCCGGCCAGCTCCCGGGCAGAGGTCATGGCCTCCCCCAGCTCTGCCTCTGCCCAGGAGCCGAGGTTCAGCTTCAGGAAACAAACCAACCGCACAGCACGGACTTTGTTTTGAGAGCTTGAGGGCGGAGAGCTGGGGACTGGCTTCTGCAAGCAGCAGAGGTTCCTCCTCAGCCTGGCGGCCCTGGGCTGACTGCGGGACCCATCCCGGGAGCAGCCCCCGTCCCCAGTCCCACCACGGCCCTCCTGTTTTCTGCCGTAAATCCAAGAACCAGGAGGGATTTCCCCAGCAATAAGCCTCACTGATCCTCTCTCTACCCACGCCCACCGTGCCCAGCTCTCTGCAGGACACAGAAACCTCTGGGTCTGCCCGCCAGGACCGTGGTCCAGGGAAAGACGTCTTACACGGGCACTTGCTACAGCAGGCAGCGACAGAGCTGGTCAGGAGATGGCTCCGTTCCTCTGCAAAACCTTTAATTTGAGGTGTTCACCTGTGCTACACTGGGATAAGCTCAAGACCCTTCAAACATTCCCACACAGAGCCAAGTTCCCAGTCTGCAGCAGACCGCCCCACTTGTAACAGGGGCATCACGTTCAGGCCGGGCTTGAACCGAGCCCTCGCATTCCTAGCTTGGGGATACAGAAAGGGCACCTCTCGCTTACTTGCCAGCTTACATACATAAAAGCACTATAAAAAATTACAGCGGTGTTTGCGTGGGATGCAGACGAGCTGACGGCGCGCTGGCAGCGTCACGGCGCCCCTTAGGAAATAACTGAGAGACCGGGGCTGCTGCAGCCCGTCCCTGCTCGCCGAGAGCCCCCGGGCGCCGCTCGGGCAGGGCTCCAGGCAGGCTGGCAGCGGGCAGCCACCGGGAACAAAGGGTTCAGTGAGCAAAATGCACCTCGAGAATCCAGAAAATGCTCCGGCAGTTAATCCCGTGGGAGGCAGGGGAGGGGGACCGGGTGGGATGGGAGGCAGCCGGCCGCGGCTGTGCTGTACGGGACAGATAGAGGCCACCACCCTCGGTGGGGAAGGTCCCAAGGGCCTGCGGAGCGGGGATAACAGCCGCAGCTGGGGGTACCCCGCTGCCTGGGGCCCCCTTTGGCAGAAGCTGAGCCGCTGCATGCCCTGAAACCGCCCGAAAGCCAGGGCAGGGCTGCGGCGGGCAAAGGAAGGGCAGCGCGAGCGGCTGCGAGGTGCGGCCCGGCCGGGAGATGTGTCCCCATGTGCTGACGGCCCCAGAGCCACGCAGATCCCCGCACGGCTCCCACCCTGCTGCAGCTTAATTAACAGCCACTAACAAAGGTCAAGGCGTTAGGAAAGATTTCATCTTCCGTCTGGAAACCAGTGCACTCTGAGATGCCGAGGGAGCATCCATGTGGGAATCGGCAGGGTGCCACCACTCGCTGCTTTGCACCTTCCCCACGGCCCCAAAACCCGGTACAGGTCCCTGCGGGGCACAGCCGGGCTTGAGCTCTCACAGTGCCTCAGTGCCGGGGTCCTGGCACCAGCAGCGGGCTCAGCACCGCGTGCCAGCTGGGTGCCTGCCACCGGCTTCGTCATGAAGCACAGCCACGGAACGGCCCGAGCTGGAAGGGACCCACAGGGGCCATCGAGTCCAACTCCTGGCTCCACACGGGACCACCCCACACCAGCCCCTGTGTCTTGGAGCTTTGTCCAAACGCTCCTTGAGCTCCAGCAGCCCGGTGCCATGCCCACGTCCCCGGGCAGCCTGTGCCAGCCCCGGACCACCTGTGGGTGCAGAACCTCTCCCTAACACCACCCTGACCACCCCTGTCCCAGCTCCGTGCCGTCCCCTCGGGTCCTGTCGCTGTCCCCAGGGAGCAGAGCTCAGCGCCTGCCCCCCCGCTCCCCTCGGGAGGAGGCTGCAGGCCGCCAGGAGGCCTCCCCTCAGCCTGCTCTGCTCCGGGCCGGACAAACCGAGCCCCCCCCCGGCCGCACCGCGCCCCCGGCCCCTCGGCCACCCCTGCAGCCCTGCTCGGGGAACGCTGCAGGGGGACGCGGACGGGAAAACCGCCGGGCGCCGGGCCGGGCCGGGCCGGGCCGAGCCGGGAGGGCGCTTCCCGGCCGCGGAGCGCTGCAGCAGCCCCGGGCACAGCGGGGGGACACCGGCACCGCCACCGGCCCGGTGCCGCCGCCCGCGGGCTCCCCTCCCCGCCGCCCCGGCCCGCGCTCACCTGCTGCCGCCGCTCCTGCCGCGCGGAATTCGCCTGGCCCCGCCCCCTGATTTGCATAGCCCCGCCCCCGCCCCTCCTTCCCGGGGAAGAGGCGGGAAGTCTCGCGCGGCGGGGCGCGGGAAGGCGGCGGCCGCGGCCCCGTGCGCGCTCCCGGCCCCGTGCGCGCTCCCGTTCCGTCCTGCAACCCCCCCCCCCCCCCCCGCCCTCGGCCCTGAGCCCAGCCCGTCCTGTGGAAATGAAGGAGGCAGCGGCTGCAAAAAGAGTCTGGCTTTTATTTAACTATCGGTCCCGCCAGAGCACGCGTCCCACACAGGTACGAGAATATAAAAAAAAGCTAGAAGCACCCCTTCGTTGGTAGTTAGACCTCGGGAAGACGTTGTCAGTGCGGCCTTGTCTCCTGTTACTGACTGTGTGCCAGTGGAAAGCGGATGGCAGAAGATCACTGGTGATTCAGCTCTCTCCGGGAGCTGGGTCTCTGCGCGTTGTCACTGTGCCATAAAACTGGCAAGGCTGGGGAGCTCTCAGGGGGGTTCTGCATCAACTTTATAAAACACAGGACGTACTACTCCTCCCACGTGCTCCTGTTTAAGCTGCACATCAGCAAAACCCGGGGGGTTTACTTAAATGTACCTAAAATGTTCATTTCCTTTGCTAGCTCTCAGTTAAGTTGAAATATTAGGTTTATTAGTCTTGAAAAAAGATCGGTCAAATAATAAAGCACTGCGTCCAAAAGAAGCTTATTCTAACAGGTAATTCTGCTGGTTTGACCCCATTTTCTCGATGGGGATATGTAAAAAATTCACAGACTTGAGGCTGGCCTTCCTACGTAGGACTGCACTGCCCTCGCTGCACTCCTGGAGGTAGGCTGCACACCCTGAATGTCTTCTGAAGTAATTAGTCCACTCCAATTCAGGAGGAAAAAAAAACAACACACTGCTATTCTAACACGACATTTAGACTTGCAGAAAAACCACCGACCTGCCTGCAGGAACTGCAGCTCTGTGGAGGAGGGAGGTGAGACCACCAGATCCACTGCTGCCCTGCAAACATCCCACGCGAGCCAGCCTTCCTTTTACTATTCCTCATACACATTTTTCCAGTTAGTTTTGCTTCAGATTTTTCATAAAAAAAAAGTAAACCCTCTTCATCTCCAAGGGTTTTAAAGACACAAAACAAGCACTTCTGGTATTTAGTTTGCATTGTAAGTACGGTGAGGTTTTTTGATTTAGATTCGTTTAGGGGAGAAAACCAGCTCAGTTCGCTGGCCCTTGTACAGCTGTGCTGCGTTGCTGCACACAGCTGGTAAGGCTGAAGGACACCGCAGCACTGTCAAAGAGCAAAAAATAGAAGGCACAGGCAGAATGCAAGAAACTAAAGAAAAAAAACGTTACATAGACGAAAAGCTTAAGCGGTCAGCTTCTAAGGCTCTTAAGATCATCGTGTAGTCTCTAAGCCCCAATGGGTTAACAAAGATTCAGCCTCTGACTTGGCTTAACGAGCTTATTCAACAATTCTCTCAGGTTCTCCTGGGCAGCTTCTATTTTTTTTTTTTCATTCTATTTCAGAGCCAGCCCAGCACAAATAGCCCATTGCTGCCGGCTCAGAACCTGGGGAGGCTGCCAAGCCCCCTGCGCGCAGGGATGAGGTGGTCCACCCGCTAAAAATGTTTTAGCCAAATCCTTTATATACAAGCTAAAGTCAAAAAGAGATGGACCCCAAAAGAACAGTACAATGCTCTACTGGAAACAAGAGGGGACACAGCAAGATTTCTTTACAGCGTTTATATCCCTACAAAAACCCAACCCCTGCACGTCTCATCAGCAAGCTCAGTTGTCCACCTCCTCCTCCTCGTTTTGTTCTTCTTCCTCCATCCTTTCATCATCATCATCATTCTCTTCCTCTCGGCTCTTATCTTGTTCCTCTGAATCTGTCTTTTTGTCTTTATCTTTTCTTGCTTCTTTCTTTCCTTTCTGTTCACGTCTGTAAACTAAAAAGAAAACAGTGAAAAACTGCAAGCCAGCCACTGCATGAACATTACAGTAGCTCAAGTCCAACGTCCACTAGCTCTCCAGGCTTAAAGCAGGAGCAGTGAACTCAGAGCAGCAACTCACCCTATTATTTGAGCTGTGCTGACCAGCTCCATAGGAAATCACGTTAAGTTTCAGCAGAAAAATGCTGAAAAGGTCGCAGGAGTTCACATTTACAGGCAGCACCTAAGACTTTCCTTAGATAACATAATAGGGGATTGATACCAGATGAGACTTTCTCAATCCTCATCAGTTGTGAAATAATGTTATCCCAGTTCTGCTAAGGTGCACATTATTAATCCCCAGGCAACCTGCAGTGTAGGATGCTGGGCAAAGAAAAGAGAAACAAGACAGGCAAGTAAGTGTTGCTTGTCCAATGTTCAAGGAAAACAGGACTTGCTGCTGCTTCATTTCCCTCGACACGAGCTGAGGACGATACCTTCCAGGGATTCTTTCAGAGGGCCTACAAATCGCTGAAACTCCATTTCCTCCATGGCAGAGAGAACATCGCCAGCATTCAGGGTTTTCCTCTTCCCCTTCATGGCAAAGTTATTTGCACTAGGCAAAAACAAGAAGAAGACAGATAATTGATAACTGTCATCAATTTATTCTTGTTTATCAAAGACACAAACAACTTCAAGAAAGAAAATCTCCTAAATATTCAGGGCTTTTAAATCACTTACTATAATAGTTTAAGATGCCCTCTCGCTTACACTGCCTGTTAGTGTTTTCATCTAGTTGCATTGCTTTCCCACATCTTTAAGTTTTCTGCTTGCGTGAATCTTTTCTATGAATAGCCGGGGGAAAGAAGGAGAAAGTCTGAACACGGGCTACAAGGCAGTAATTCCAGAAAGCCATGAGTACTCAACACCAGAAAAGCAACTGCTGGCAGAGCATTTTCTGGGCAGACGCCCACCCGCATGCTCCCCACCCCCCAAAGATGTTGCTGTATCCACGTGGCCAGCTCCAAGGCTGACTCTGCTGGCTCACATCTGCCCAAATGCAGCCACATGGCGAGCCTGGAAAGTCAGCCAAGGGTTCTTGCCTTCATCAAGCTGTAAAAGGCAATCCAAACCAAACTATGGCAATCTGGTGGCGTGGATTATGCTAAAGATTATTTTATTTAGTCTGACGGTACCAACACACAGACTGAAACAGATCTCCAGGACAGCCAGCATAGAGGTGAGTTATAAACCAAGTGCTCCAGTTATGTGATGCAATAAATTCTTACCATGATGTTGCATAGAGCACGAACACGCTTGCTGCTCGAGATATCGCGCTCCGAGCTTCTTTGGAAATGTTCACTCCATCAGGAAGCTAGAAAACAAATTCAAGTTTTATCAGCAGCTGCTGTAAGTGACTTAAACTTGCCTAACGCATGTGTTGGTTCTTTGACAGCATTCAGAGCACTGAGCAGGACTGGAAACTGTGTGCTGATCTCAGACGCTACCACAGGAAGTTTGATGCCAGCCGAAGGCCCCCAGAAACGCGACTGTTTTCTCTCAGGCACAATAAGCCGTGCAGAGGCAAAGACACTTCGGCCTCAGCAGTGGAGGCGGCCACCACCTCACCTGGTGACCGCCACGCTCCCGATACCCTGCGAGCCCCCGAGCTGCTCGCTGACGGCCCCAAACCGAACACCCCCCGCTAAGTGACCGACGTGGGGAAGGTCCCTGCCCAGGCAGGGCGCGGCCTCTGCCCTCTGCCCGACAGGGCCGGACCTCCCCGGGCCTTTGGGCGGCAAACCCGCGGCACGGGGAGCCCCGGCGGGGGCGGGCGGGCTGTGCGGGTGTCCGTCTGTGTGTGTGTGTGTGTGTCCGTCTGTCCGTCTGTTTGTCCGTCCGCCTGTCCGCCCGCAGCCCCCCGGCCGGCACCCACCGCCTCCTTGATGATGCGCGTGATGACGGCGTTGGGCAGGTTCAGGTCCTCCGGTCTCTCCGCCATCCTGGGACCCCCCCCTGCAAGGCAAGGACGGCGTCACGGGGAGCGCGGGGCGAGCCCAGCCGGGCCGGGCCGGGCCGGGCCGAACCGAGCCCAACCCGGCCCGACCCAGGCCCGGCCCGGCCCGGTCCCGGCCCCGCGCTGCCGCTCACCTCCGCCCCGTCCCGGCGTGCCCCGCGGCCCGCCCCTCCCGTCCCGTCCTGCCCCGCGCCCGCCGCTGCCTGGCGACGAGGAGGCGCCGGAGGGGCGGGGCGGGGCTGGGAGGGGGGGGCTGTGAGGGGACGGAGCTGGGCGGGGCAAGGCGGAGCCGTGGCGGCCTGAAGGAACCTGGGGGGGGGGGACTGGAGGGGGCCCGGGGGGGCTGAGGGAGTTGGTGGGGGCCTGACCCGATGGGGGCAGGGGGGGCAGGGGGCGAGAGGTGTGGGTCTGGTGCCTGTGGGGCAGGGCTGGTGTCTATGGGACAGGGTTGGTGCCTGTGGGGCAGAACAGGTGCCCATGGGACAAGATGGGTGCCCGTGGGGCAAGGCTGGTGCCCATGGCGCAGGGCTGGTGGCCATGGGACAAGATGGGTGCCCGTGGGGCAGGGTTAGTGTCCGTGGGGCAGGGCTGGTGGCCGTGGGGCAGGACAGGTGCCTCGCCCCCTCCATGGCTCCCTGCCTCTCCCTGCAGCAGGAGCCCCCACTGGGCCTCCGCGGCACCCCCGGGGCACCCCCGGCCTCACCCCCTGGGCCTTCGCCTTGCGGCCGCCAGCAACAACAGTGAGGAGCCTCCGGCGGGAGCAATTCCTGTGCTGGCACCTGGACCTGGCACAGAATCACAGAATCGTCTAGGTTGGAAGAGACCTCCAAGATCATCTAGTCCAACCTCTGTCCTAACACTAACAAGTCCTCCACTAAACCATATCACTAAGGGCTACATCTAAACATCTTTTAAAGACCTCCAGGGGTGGCGACCCAACCACCTCCCTGGGCAGCCCATTCCAATGCCTAACAACCCTTTCGGTAAAGAAGTACTTCCTAATATCCAACCTAAACCTCCCCTGGCGCAACTTTAGCCCATTCCCCCTCGTCCTGTCACCAGGCACGTGGGAGAACAGACCAACCCCCACCTCTCTACGCCTCCTTTAAGGTACCTATAGAGAGCGGTGAGGTCTCCCCTGAGCCTCCTCTTCTCCAGGCTGAACAAGCCCAGCTCCCTCAGCCGCTCCTTGTAAGACTTGTTCTCCAGACCCCTCACCAGCTTTGTTGCCCTTCTCTGGACTCTCTCGAGCACCTCCATGTCCTTCTTGTAGTGAGGGGCCCAAAACTGAACACAGTACTTGAGGTGCGGCCTCACCAGAGCCGAGTACAGGGGCACAATCACTTCCCTAGACCTGCTGGCCACACTGCTTCTTATGCAGGCCAGGATGCTGTTGGCCTTCTTGGCCACCTGGGCACACTGCTGGCTCATATTCAGCTGCCTATCAACCAATACTCCCAGGTCCTTCTCCGCCAGGCAGCTTTCCAGCCACTTATCTCCCAGCCTGTAGCTCTGCTTGGGGTTGTTGCAGCCCAGGTGCAGGACCCGGCACTTGGCCTTGTTGAACTTCATGCAGTTGACCTCAGCCCATCGCTCCAGCCTATCCAGATCCTCCTGCAGAGCCTTCCTGCCCTCGAGCAGATCGACACACGCACCTAACTTGGTGTCATCTGCAAACTTACTGAGGGTGCCCTTGATCCCCTCATCCAGGTCATCGATAAGGATATTAAAGAGGACCGGCCCCAGCACTGAGCCCTGGGGGACTCCACTAGTAACCGGCCTCCAACTGGATTTGGCTCCATTCACCACAGCGCGGGTGTCGGGGCGTGCAGGGCACATGCACTGCCTTCAGTGAGGCCGTGCCGCCTGGCAGACCCCTGCCCCATAACTGTCGTGCCTGGCCTCAACTTCTGTTCTGTTAATTTCACGGGATTTTCCCTCTTTTGATAACCTGATGAGGTAATTAAGTAAACTCACAGTGCGAGAGGGTAATAGGTTGGTCGTAGCACCGCGCTGTGTTGGGGTGATGCTTGAAGCTGGGAGCGGTAATTGGCAGTGCAGCCTTTTTCCCCAGAAAGCATGCATTTTCCTGTGGCAGGGGCAGTATCGTAATGGGGATAGTTTGTGGGCATTCGTGAGACAAGTTTATAGGTAACGGTTATAGCTTGCATTCCGTGTAATAGCATGCTGGGGATAGCGCGTGGCATTTGGAGCACACAGAGGTCAGACCTGAAGGAAGGCTTGTGTGCGTGACAACTTGATTACTTTTCCACTTATAGTGATTGAATTAATAAAAGGCTATCACTGTACATTCAAATCACGTCTCTTGAGTCTCATTTCCAGCACGCTTTGTTCTGCTGTTAACTCTACGGTCACCCTGTGGCTCTTGGAGGTGAGGTGCTGCAGCAGGTGTTGCATTACTTTTTAATGAAATAACAACTGATTGAGCTGGTCCGTTTGTAACTGTAACAGACGGTGCTAATGCCGGCCTTGGACAGGCTGTCGACTTGCTGTTGTTAGAAGAGTCATCAGAAGCTTGGTTTGTTTTCTGTTTTGCCAGAGGGCGAGGTTGTTTCCTATATGCCTAATTTAAGAACAAAGCAAGGCAGAGTTGTGTTATTGTGTGGCGGAGGGGGTAGGCTGGAGTTAAAACGGAGATGATGCTGGCCCAAAGCCAGGGGCACGACCCAAGGCTCCTCTGCTCGTGAGCAAGGCTTGTTACGACGGACCCTCTTTCTTGGATGCAATGGTCACTAACAGAATAACAAGAGTGTGTGTGCTTCACTGTAAGCTGTAATTCATGAGCTGTAAGTCATGTTTTATATGTTTTATACGTGATGAGACCAGAAAAGGTATTTGAGTATGAAAGCTCTGGAGCTGTGGGATGTGATGCCAGCTTGTCAGCCTGTGGTGGCCTAGGATGGGTATACCTGAGGAGAACCCACAATCTGATTCTCTACGGTTTTGTGCTGTTAACTTTATTTTATACTGTATATATCCTCTTTGTTTATTTATTTATGTTTCCCGCTAAATTAATTTGCACAAATTTTCTGTTCTGCAGACTGTTGAAACAGATGATACCATCTTCCTGCTCTCCCTACCGGTGTGGTTGCAAAGATGATGCCTGCAGGTGTGAGCCAGTGGGGTGAAGCCATTTGTGGCACGGTTACTTGAAAATATCCGCAGTGCTGGGATACACCGAAGAGAATTGGAGAGGAACGTGCTTAGATCTGTTTAGAAAACTGATTCAGGTTTTACAGCCTTAAAGAGAAAATAAAGTTATAGTTAAATTCTTAATTTCACTGAAGGAAGGAAAAGAGCATTCTTACTCTTGGAAGAACTAACTTGGAATCCTCGTGAAGTTAAGGCAGTTCTTGTTTTTCACGTGAGATAGTTGGTCGAGTTGAACACTTCTCCCAGATTATTTTGGTTTATTTTTTAAGATGGAAACGATCATTAGGTTGCCCAGTCTGACCTATATAACAGGTGTCTCCACCAGAATTTATCTCAATAGCTTGTTCAAATAAAGAATCTCTTTGGTAAGGTAAACTTGACTCCTGACCTCAAGGAGAAGATCATTTATTGCTTTTCTTGGCAGGTGGTTTCAATGACTTGTTGTGAAGTTTAGGCGCTCAATTTTCAACATGATTTTTTTCCTCATTTATATACATAAAACCTCACTCATTAATGATTTAATTCTACGTGAGAACCTCAGCAACTTGCTTTGGTTAGGTCTTTGTAAATGAGTTCTGTATATCAGACTACCAGGAACTTGCTTTACGAACTCATTGATCACCGCTTTCCTAGTGATTGCCTGTAGGTGTGATCTCCCATTTAACCAAGTGATTCATCAGTATTAGACAAATCTTGTGGTTCTGTCCTTAAAGGGTTTTCTTCTGGCTGTCCTCAAGAATTGGATCACCACTGACAAATAATCAAGAAGAAGGAATTGCTGTGCTTGCCTTCTGTAATTTCTCAAGGTAGCGCTGTGCACAGGAGTCTGGCTGTTGTGGTTGCAGTAACCTTCGTGCTCTTGGAAGGGCTGAGGGGCTGCAGGTCTCGTGTGTGGCTCAGCAAACACCGTGGTGTGGGAGATAGCAGTTTCTTGCTTTTTTACCACGTAGGCCCTGGGAGTGTGGTCTGCATAAAGAAAAATTACAGTTGCTATCAGGTGAATTCTTGTTTGCCTAGCTGGAAATGCTGGCTGCTGTATAAATGGGGTCAGTACACCAACGGAGCTGCTGTGGCAGTACACTGCATAGTCTTTAACCATTAGGTCCCCAGTGCTCATCTTAGGTTTGCTTTACTTTTCTCAGATTAATTTCTGTCACCAGAACTTGTGAACATCTCCCTGAGCCAGTCTTCGAGGAGATAGAGCAGATGTTCCAAATGTCACAGGGCTCTTTCCACCTCTGCTGCACCTCTGAGATTCTAAAAAAGCTCAGAAGAAAATACTAATGTCAGGTGAATTACTCTGAACACCCACCTTCTGTGAGTTTTAAGCCTGTGGTAAGGGTGGGCAGGAGGCTGGTAGCCTGCTTGTTTTTCTCAGAATATCACAGAAATATTGCGTCTATGTTTCTGTTGCAGTGGACACGGAGCTTACCGAGTGCCTTCTGTACTGTGCGGAGCACACCGTTAGTATAGATGGTCTTGAATCTTGCTTAACTTCTGTGAAAATGATACTTCAGTACCATCGTGACAAAATAAATGATTTTAAAAAATTACAGACTATTCTCATGTAGAGTAGTTACCGGGGAACAAATATATAATTTCCATTATTGTTGAAGCCCTGCTGTGATAGATGTGATACAAGGAATGCAGGTCCTGTAATATTGAGGCTGTCAGTGACTCAAATGACGTCTGGTTTAACCTTTTCCCCTTCTCAAAACTGGGGAGGAAATATGCTGTAAAGTGGTTCACGTACCCGCCGAAGCTCCGATCCATGCAACCTTCGCTCTGTGCGCTGAGCACAGCCCCGCTGGTTCTGCCAGGGTTGCTCTCAGGCTGCAAGGTAGGTGTAAGTAAGGCTCTGTTAGTCCCTGAGCCTGCAAATTGTTGAGTGTATTCCTACCCCGGTAGGCTTGTGAACCAATTCACACCCCTTCCCCCTCAATGACACGAACCCAAGCCCGTGTCTTATTGCCTCTGTCGGTGCTTGTAACAAAGAGGAGACCAAATGTTCACAAAGCTGAAGGCAGGCACACAGCTCAGATCAGAGTGACTTCAGTGGTATGGGATATTGTTACAGGCATTTGTTTTTACTAGTTTCTAGTTTAAATTTCTCTTATCTTAGAGACTGTCCCTGGCTGCTCTGCTTTTTTCGTTTGTTCGTTTTTGGTTTTGAAAGCAAGTAAGTTTATTATTTTTATTTTTAATATCTTCCAAATTGTCAAGTATAACAGTCCTGAAATTTGATTCCAATGTTTCCAATCATTCCTTTTTCTCCATTTCCTATAGAAAAAATAGCTACCGCAAAGAGGAGCCCAGTTCCCAGTGCAGCGTGCTAGCACGTAGGTGCCACTCACACACTTCTCTTCCAACCTCAGGTCTTGTAAGGGTAGATCACCTCTGATTAAGGTTCTCAGATCCAGTTCTTTCATCCCTGAGATATCATTCAGGGATCCTCTTTTACCATAAGCCAATTCAGTGGTTTTGACTTTGAAAAATGACCAGCCTGAAGTTCTGCTGATTGAATAGATGTTCCTATCTGACCGAAGAAAGATATTTGGACAAATTATGTGTACAAGCTAAGGAGCTATTTTCAGCTGCATGTACCAATTATTACATTAATGGTAACTTTGTTAATTCACTTTGGAAGGTTAATTCACTTTCCTTTCAAAGAGGAAACCTGTAGGGTAACCTCTGATTTGCCTTTCATACTGCTTGCTTGCATTTGTTTCGCCATGAATCTTGCTTCTGTTTGTACTGCAGCTCAGAAAGACCTATTTTTCCAGGCCTGAACTCTGCAGCAGGGTCAGACATTATCTCACCTAGACAGATGAACCTCGTGCTCTTTAATAGCATTGGAAAAGTGAATGTTTTCAGCCTGGGGGAAGGAAGAACCCCTTGCTGACTACAGAGAACAGAGCTGTCACGAAGTGAGGTATGTAATAATCAGGCTATGCTCTGCTAATTGATCCAGAAGGCAAATGAATCTAGAGAGGTGGCTTAAGGTGGCCACGTTAAGGCTGAACTAATGGTATGTCACCACCCAAATGGGACAGTTTTCGGTGACAGTAAGCTGTTGGACCTGCCTGGCAGTAACACACACCTTCATTCCTGGGGTTCGGTTTCCAGGCCAGAAAGAGTTCATTTTCCGCTGGATCAGTGAGCTAAGCTGGCTCACGGAGGGGTCGGGTAGTGCCAGACGCTGGGCGAAGCAGCACGAAGCAGAGCCCAGGTGCCCAGTGCCTGCCAGCTGGCAGAGCAGCTCAGCCGCCGAATGTGAGCACAGCGTCGGGCTCTGCACACAATTCAGCTCAGGAGACAGGCAGTAACTTTTTAAGCTGTTTCGGCTTAATTGCTTTGGTCCGTGTGACCACACCAAGGCAAAAATCATAATTCCCATGGACCTTTTACTAGATTAAAACTTATCTTTTATGAGAAATGTTTTAAAGACTGAGGTCGATCGTTATATCATTTTTATTGCATTAAACTGAATAAGCAACAGCTTAGTACTTAGCATTTGTCCAAAGCCAGTAATCCACAGCAACACTGCAGGCTCAGAATTGGCTCAGAAAAACATACCTGTAGAAGTGTCTAATTATGGTGTAGCTATATACTAGCTGGGAATGTTAAGTTTAATCCCTAGTGTGATAAGGATTCTCCCCTGCTGAGAGGTGCAGATTTGCAGGAGCATGGTGCCTTGAGTGCATCCTGCCTACGGTGTGAGCGGACACGGCAGCAGCTTGGCAAAGGCAGCAGCAAGGACCATGTGGGGATGTGGTGCTGGTGCCGTGGCTGGCTCACAGATTTGAGCTCCAGTGGGACACGCAGGCTCCAGGATGCGAGCAGAGCCGGTGAGGTGTTTCTAAAGATACCCTTGCAGCAGGGGAAACCTGTCTCTTGGTCCCAGATTGGAAAAGGATTTAGTAATCAGCCAGTCTGTGGCTCTGCTGGTTCCTCACTGGCATTTTTCAGGGAAAGACTGCTGTGCTTGCTGCAGAGATGGTGTCGGGGAACCCCTGCTACGCCCTGGACTCGATGTCTGCTGCAGACCCCAGGGAGAGAGGGTTGCAGCAGTTCCACTGCTGGGAGAGTGCTGAGGTTTTGCGTCCGCCCGTTATGGCAAACTTTGGCAATCCCAGCAGGATTACCCAGAAATAGCCTTTCTGTTCCTAAAAATCCTCTTGTCGTCTGGGAAGGCAGGTAATTTTCCCAGACTGATTTAGTTTTGTTGTTTCAAAGCCAGCTTTAACCTTGGAAGTTTTCTGTGAGTGTGTAGCACCGTTTTGCCTGGCATAACTGTGCGAGCACATGTTTGGTTTTGAATATCCAGCCAAAGGCAGATCCTAGTGCTGACAAACTGAAGTTTGTGACGGAGAACTGTGTTAAATTTTAAAAGAAAGTCATTAACTCCCAAGCCAACCAGCTGAATGTGCAGTTTGCTGGGGACTGTAATAGAAATGCAGGTTAAGGTCAGTCTCCAGGGGTCTGAATGTTAAGAGGGAAGTTAGAAAGAGTTGGTAACTCACTGTTGGGAGCCTGCAAAGAGCGGGGCACGTCTCCACTGTCTCTTTCTGGCACGCAATTTAATTTGTGACTTCTAAGTCACAACCTCTGCTCCCTTTGGACATTTCTGCGCTGTTTTTTCCCCCTCCTTTTCAGCAGTGCCAAGGTCAAAGGCTCGTGGCAGCTAAATCACAGCGTGAGCGCTGGGTGCTGGTGCTCGGACGTTGCTGGGGCGAGGGACCGTCCTGCGTGGGAGCGATGGAGCAGCTGGGAGCGCCGCTGCTGGCAAGTGAGTGCTCGGGTGGTTCCTCCGCGGAGCGCGCGGTGCTGCTCTGCCTGCTGTGCGAAGCGTGCGTTACAAGCGGGCAGGTGCCTGGTTATCACCGCCGAACCACATCCCGGTGCGTGGAGGAGACGAGGAACCGTATCTCCCGCAGGCCCTTGGTGGGGTGTCGGAGATGCCCAGCTCCTTGTGGGACTGCGTTTGCCAGCGGCAGACCGTGGGGCTTTCTGTTAGTGCCATGCGCTGCAGGATGGAGTGGGCTTGAGCCTGCTGGGTTTGAGAATTAGGACTGATTTTTGCAGCTGATGAACCTCAATCCCTCTGCATGTGTGGGGCTCCCATGGCTTTGAACCCTCAGAGTCCCACAGGGACTCTTCACCTCTTCTGTTATTTTGTTTGGATGGGAAAAAACCTCTCTAATGGGATTCTTTTACCCAAATCTGTGAGACCGGCTGCTTTAGAGAAACTGTGCATTTATTTTTTTACTGTCCTGTTTGTCTTTCCTTTGGCCTTTTAACAGCATTTTGCAATAAATACAGGGAGAGGGGAGACTTTGTGTGAGCCTGGGGAGCTCCTAGGAGACAGGATGGCCCCGTGAGACACCTCCAGCTGCGTGTGGCCCTGTGCCAGGGACTGCTGCAGGCTTGGCGGTGCTGGAGAGGAGCAATGTAAGCTGCGGTCTTGGTACTGCCGTGGGGATGTGAAGTAGGCAAGGACAGGGCAAAACTGGGGCTGGTGCGCGCTCTGCTTGTGTTAACAGAGATTCAGGGAGATCGCTGGGGCTGTGGAGTGGGTCCCTTGCTTGTTTCCCCAGTGGGACTGCTTGGTGTTGTGTGTTCTGTGGGTTGAGATGTGCTGTGCTGGTCACTGATAGCTGGGATGCTGTTCCCTGAAACATGCAATCCCACGTGTCTTTTTTCAAAGGACTAGTACATTTGTTGGGATAAATTCTCAATTTGGATGGTTGGCAGATGGAGATCACCAGGAATGTCAGCAAACGGGTTCAGCTGAACAAAATGAGGGGAAGAGTTTTTATAAGTGTGAAGGGAGAAATGTTCTGACGTGCCTGTTCCCCTTAGAAATCGCTCTGTATCCCTGAGCAGTGTCCGTCCAACCTGATTACTGGTTCCTGATTGCCCAGGACAGAGCCTTGACACCATTTACCTGTGAACTGCGTGTGGTGCTCCAGCATCAACAAGGCTTCTGGGGGACGCGGTGAGGGATGGATGCTGGGGCTGGTGGCAGGGTCCTTCTTCAAGCCTCCCGTCCCAGGGGGTGACAGCAGCTCTGCCTGTGACCCAAGGCAATCGGGAGGCTGTCTTCTGGGGACCTCCATCTGTGACCTTGCTGTTGGAGCTGTAAGAAAGGGGCTTTGAGTCTTCACGAGGTCTGTCTGCACCCCCTGCGGCTGGGATGATGAGGAGTCCCCAGACCCTCCCTGTGGGGAGGAAGGGAGAGCTCCTGTAATGCTCCGTAACGTCAAGACATCTGACTTGGTTCCTCTCCCAGGTGCTGCCTGCGAGGACTGAAGGGGTTCATCCCCCCAGCTTGTCTGCTTTAATCCCTACCCACGCAAAGCAGCCGTGCCAGATGTGGGAATCCAGGTACTTGCTAGGGCAGAGATGCTTTAATCGCTGAGCCCCAAGAGCTGGGTCAGGCCTTTCTCCACCTGCACCCACTGTGCTCCACCAGACCTGGCCCAGGTCTGAGCTCGCTGCTTCAGGTGCCTGTAGGAGAGGCAGGAGCCAACAGTGCCGGCTCCCCCATGCGTCCCCAGGTCACAGGGTCCTGAAGGACTGGGGAGCTCCAGAGGCTGCAGGTAGCACGGGGAGCTGTGGGGCCTCCAGGTAGCCAAAGGAGTTAAATTGGTGGCCCAGGCTGCAGGGCCTGGACCTGTGTCACTGGGCTGCATCTCCTGCTCCCCTCACTTACGTCTGACAGCGTCAGCCTCACCGGGAAACAGGGATCTGGCTTTCCTCTGCGCTCACATCCTGCAGTGTCATGGGAAAGGACAGGTGTGGGGGAGCTGCAGAGAAACCATGGAGCATGTGGGAGCTCCTGGTGCTGTGGCTCTGCCTGTCCCACGGGGTTTCTGCTCGCTGAAATAACCTCTGCTGCTTGTGCACCCTCTGCGTTTTATGTAGGGCAGCAACTAAAGAAGAAAACACATCTTTTTAGGGTCCTCTTCTTCATCCCACTCTGATCTCTGGGTCCCTGTGGAGGGGACAGGGGACAGACCTGGAGCCTACTGAGTGCAGGAGGGCTGCTCAGGTGCTGTGCTGTGCCGTGCCGTGCTGTGCCATGCCAGCAGATCATCTGTGGATGGTGCCTGGTGCCTCTTCCTCTGTCAGTGGGGATGGATGTGGATCCCTGAGCAGGTCAGTGGCTCCCACGCAGCCCGTGTGGACTCGGCTCTGGGGCTGGTGCCATGCTTGTGGCTCGTGCTGCTGTGTGTGGAAGGGATAAGGAGGCACCTGGCACCCTGCCACTGTGGGGCAGGATCTCTGCATGGGAGCTGCCCGCAGAAAGTCCAGGACCTTGCAGGCTCTAAATATCTTAGGAGGCAAGTAAAGCGGTGGGCGGCGTTAGCTGGCTGCTTGGCCAGGCGCCTTCTCAAGGCCTGTGCAGATTGCCAAGGTTTGGGCTGAACGCTGTGGGGGGCAGGCAGCTCAAATGGGGCCGAGCTCTTTGTCTGGGGCCTTTGGAGACTCCGGGCAGTTATCTGTCTCCTCCTGATGCCCAAAGGGGCTGTGATTTATGGCAGTGGTACAATAGGTGTCTGTTGGCAGTGATAAATTGGGCTGTCCAGAGAGCATCCCTCCCTTGCTCACTCTGTTCCTTCTGTTGCTTTTCCTGCAGTTTCAGACAGTTTTACTGGTGTAAATCCAGCCGGACCTGCCCAGCACCCCTGCCAGAGGGGAAATTCCCTGGTGGGGGAATTAACCTGTGACTCTGCAGCTCAGGACATCCCACGGGACGTTAGCACTGCCTCTGCGTAAGGGCAGCGTAAGACGGTTGTGCTGCACTAATCCCGTGCTGCTCAAATCTGTGGGAGACACATAGGTGGATATTTATGACTTTGAGTAGTTAAACTGGGCTGTGGTGGTTCCTCTGCTGTGAGCTGCGTTTAGGAGGTACCTCTCCATCAAGGCTCCCATTTCTGGGTCTTTGCCCTTTGGTGGTGTGACGGCTGTGACCAAGGAGGGGCAGGCTGGGGCCGCTGTGCCATGCGCAGGGTGCTGGCCACAAGCAAACCCCGCGATGCCTCCTCGCATGGAGCCTCCCTGCTGCTTGGAGCCTGAGCTCTTCAGCAGGTTGTGGGCTGGGTGCTGAGTCCAAGCTGGCACCTTGCAAAACAGTCCTGAACACCAAGCAGTGTCACGGCAGCATCTCCAGCGTCCTGGAGAGCTGCCCATGGGCTAATAAAACCTGATGGGGCCAGTAGCCTGTTTTAAATATAATTGAAGGTAACAATTGACCAAAGAGGCTTTGGTGTTGACCAAAGCCTCTGGGATGCACTTGGTGCGCGGCACGGTGAGGGCTGAGGCTGCAGCTGAGACGTGCATGGGGGTGACTCCCTCTGAGCATGGGGCTCTGCTCTGGTGCAGCACTGGCTGTGGCATATCGCTGTCTCTCCTCTCCATCCTTCCTGGGCAGGGGGTCATGGTGTGGGAGAGGGGCAGTGCTGCCGGCACTTGCGTGGAGCTGGCCAGGGGAAGCTCGGCACAGACCTGGCAGCGTGATGTCCTGGAGAAAGTTGGGGGCAAGGCGGGCACACCCTTGTGGCTGTTAAAACAAGGGGTACTGCAGAGCCTGCGACGTCCCCTGTGTCCCCGCTCTGTGTCCCGGCCCTGCCTATTCCCATCTCCTCTTTTCTCTGGCAGGGACGGGGCAGAGCCCCTGGATGCTGGGGCCAGAGCACGTGGCGGCGCTGCTGGAGGGGCGACGTGGGGCTGCACCTTCCTCCCCAAGGAGGCAGAGGGGGCCATCGGGGAGCAGGAGGAAGATCAGCCACGCACGGGTGAAAGGGAAAGGTAAGTGATGGGGGTGTGAGCGCGTCTGCAGGTGAGCCTGGGGTTCAGCCCTGGCTGGGAGCGTGGGGAGGAGGGCAGGGTGCGTGTGTCCAGCGTCCTGGACTGTGCAGGAGATGGCGTCTGGACCTCTGGAGATCGCACCCCCCCCCCCACCCTCACCCCCCGTGGGGTCCTGCTCTGTGGGAGCAGGGCTGCATGGAGCTGTGGGTGGGAAGCAGAGAGCTCTGGGCCAGCCCAGGCACCGGGGAGAGGTTTTGCTCAGAGAAACCACCTCCACCTTTTCTCCACACGCTGCAGAGCTTGTGCCCACCTCTGGGTGCCTCCCAGTAAGCTGTGGCACAGTGCCTGCAACTGGTGGGTGCGTTGCCAGCCCCCAGGGGCTGGGAAGGGCTGCTCTGGGGTCTGCAGACCTGTCCCCTGCAGGGCTGTGTGCCTCTTTCCCTGTGACAGGACAGCACGCACTTAACCGCTGCCCTGCCGCCCCTTCCCTCCTTGGTTAATCCCCCAGAGGTGAATTCTCCTGCACCCCTTCCTTGCCTGTGGAAATTTCCCCGGGGAGCTGTGAATGCCACTGTCCTGAGCTCACGCTCGCCAGCCCGATGGCAACCAACAGAATTACAGCCTGGCACGGCGAGCGGGAGAAGAAACGTTGCGAGGTTTTCCCTTTTCCCAGCAGTTTGTTCTCGGCGCGTGGGCCGGGGCTGGCCGGGGAGGGCAGAGGCTGCTTGCAGCCCAGTGCTGGGGCCTGGGCCTGTTTGTTCACCCAGGTGCGGTCTCCATTCAAATCCGCGGGGCCAATGGGAGCTGCGCCGCTCAAACGCCCGGCGGTTGGACCGCGTCCCTTGGAAACCCGGCTGCACGCCCGCCTGGCCCTCCTGGCTGAAACGGCTGCACGGCTTTCCCAGGCGAGCCGGGGGGGCTCCAATTGCTGGCTAATTAGAGGTGTCCTGCCATGGAGCCCGGCAATGTCCGCAGGGTCTCGCTCTGCACCCGCCGGGCTGAACCCCTGGGAGCTTCTTTCTACCTCAGCACCTTCGGTAAGCGGTGAGCCCCCGGGGTGCTCGCGGTGCCGGGGGGGCCGTGGCTGTGGCCCTGGGTGGCACAGCACAGGGAGCCGCAGCAGCCTGTGGCCAAAGCCCCTGTGGCTGTAGGAATGGCAGGCGCTGCTCCCCCAAGGCGTTAACGCTGAGCAGCCCGCTCGCTTCTGCCTCGCTGAGCTGGAATAATGTGTGGCTCGATCGAGCAGGCACGCCGGGCAGCGCCCTGAAGCCTGGCTGCAGCCGCCGAGCAGTGCCGTTGCGCTCGGCCAGAGGCTGAACACCCGGGTTGTTTCGCCCCCTGGATGGGCACAAGCTGGGATTGCTCTGTGGGGCCGGCCAGAGCCGCCACAGAGCCCCTATTTCCTTCCTTGCTATGTGTGGGTGTTTCTGTGGCCGTCCTGGTGCTGCCGTGTGGGCTGAAGAAGCCCGCGGGCTGCGGTGGGCTCTGTGGCCTGCAGCCGGCCTGGCAGCGAGCCCTGTACGGCCACCCTGAGCGGGTGACTGCGGCAGCAGATGTCACGGCCTTTGCTCGTGGTGTGCGGCAGCTTGTCAGAGAAGGAAGCTGGGTGCCCTACACCACCTTCTAAAGCAGAAGTTTTCTTTCAGAGCTGCTGCTTGTTTCTGTAAATGAGCAGTGCACACAGTCACATGAAAGAGCCGTGGGGGTGTGGAGAGGGTTACGTGAGAGGCCTTGGGCAGCCAGGGCTGCTGCTCCTTCCCCTTTTGGATTTTAAGCGTCAAACTTCTCAGGACAGCATGGAAGCTGAAATCCTCTTGTGTTTGAGCCAAAGACTTTATCCATGCCCAATGTTGTGAGTTTTGTGGTGCCTTTTGCACCTGTAACTGAGCTGGGGCCAAGCATCGTCTTTGCAGCCACAGCTCCCGTTGCAGGCTGACCAGGGCTGGCGAGACGTGGTGCTGCGAGCAGGAGCACCCAGGCAGGGCAGGGCCAGCACAGCCCCACTGTGTGGGTCACTGAGGTCACTTCAAAAGGGCTGGTGGCAGGGCCTAAGGCCTTGGGGTGCTCTGCCTTGTGCCCATGGGGACCTCCCGCACAGACACCGCTTTCCCCTCCTGAGAAGGCCCCCTTTTGGGTAGGACACCCTGCTCGTGTCCTGTGGTTCTCATCTGTCCTGGCCTAGGCAACACCTGCATTTTCCCTCAATGAAACCAGAAAACCACTTTAAGGAGCAGAAACCTTATTTTTCCATTCACCAGAGATGACCAACAAGGACAAGATTTTCCCTCCTGCTGAATCTGCTCCAGACAGATGCCATTCGTGTGTGCCCTCCTTTAGCCCAGCAAACTTCTCTCATGGGTGGGAACTTGTTCAGTTACCAGCTCCGCTTGTTCCTACCTGCTTTATCCCTGTTCTCCTTGTGCCGGCTTTGTTCTTCAGCTTGAATCGCCTCTTTGCCAGCTCCTGGGGGCCAGAAGGACGGGTGCTGGGTGCCCTCTCAGCAGCGGTGCTGCGAGCCTGGCTGAGCCCTGCTCCCTGTGATGGGGCGTGCAGCCAGGAGCTGCGTGTGGGTCCTGATGCGGGATGAGCTGCCTGCTCTTTCCCCTTCCTCTGGCTTTTCACTGCACCTATTTTTATTTATACTAACCTTATTGATCCAGGCGACTTGGGTGAGCTGTGCTGGGCCCCCCTGCTAAAACTGTTTCCCTTGGCTCATCTTAGGGGTGCGCTGAAAAAGGTAAACCAGGGGAAAATCTTTTTCTGACCTTTTCCTTTTGGTGAGTGGTGGAAATGCAGCCTAAGAGCTTGCCTAGACAGGGGTTGTGTTTCTGCTCACCCAGTCCTGGAGGAAGGTTACTGCTCTGTGCATCTCAGAAAACGTGACCGCTGCCACTGAGCCGATCTGTCCAAGTGCATGAGTTGGTGCAGCAAATCCTCTCCACCAGCTCAGGCTGGGCCGGCTTCTTCAACAGCAGCTTTGCTGTCCCATCCTGGCCCCATAGAAGCACCGGAATTGCTGCAAACCCAGGAGTGCTTCCCCTGCATGAGTGGGCTGGGACACCCTTGGGGTCAGGCAGGCTGGCTGGGGCATGTGCATGGGGTGTGCGATTTGCCCTTTGTGGCTTTAGAGATGCTTGGTAGCAAAGGCATTGAGAGAAACATTTCCTGCCCCTCATGGGAAGGAGAGGACCTTTCCCACTGACTGTTCCACATCCTCTCCTACTGCGGGCCAATATTTGGTACTTCTGGTGAAGGCAAACTTGCTCATTTTCTCCCTGCTCTCTTCAATTTGGTGCTGGTGTCACCAGCAACAGAGGGGCCACGGGCACTGCCCCTGCACAGCTAAAACCAGAAGCAGCGGCAATGCACCCGATGCCCAAGGCCACAGTCCCATCTGACCCAATCCCTCGTTCCTTGGCCCTGGGGGCTGCCCCCGGATCTGAGTGGCCCCAGCCACTCTCAGGCCAGGGCTGGGCATAGGAGCTTCCTCCCCCCGAATTACCCAGCACAAAAGCTTCCTTTCTCCTCCCCAGGGCTTATTCATTACTGGCCTGACTCCTCGTCATGCTTGGTTAGACAGGGCGTTCTGCTTTTGCGCTGCAGTGGCTGTTAAATGCTAATAGAGGAACAGCGAGATGGTTCCCACCGCGCTGGAGATCTGGAGATAGCAGAAGGGTTAAAATCTTAAAAGGCTGAGGTGGCTCTGGTGGCATGAAACTGGAGGTGATATTCTCATTGTTATAAGTTGATATTAGATAGAACTGCCCTGATTTACCCCACCTGAGGAAGTCTGTGTCCTGTCTTTATTTCTCGCCTTGCTTTCACTTGCACATGTACACAGGCATACATTTCCACATGCACACATAGGTGTGCACTCTCAAACACGTACACACACGTGAGCTGGAGAGAGATTTGAAAAATTTCTGTCAACATTCTTTTATTGAGTGAAAAATGAGGTACAAGTTCTGTTAATTGTTTCAGGTTAAACAATCCCGTAAGATAAGATATCCCCACCCCAGTAAATGCACTCCTTCGGTGTGTCTTTTACAAAATGGTTTTGTTTTGTTTTGTTTTTTTAAGTTGAAATGATGTCTAGATGTGTGCAAATGATGTCTGCAAGTTAGTTTTGTGTGTTTGTTTGTTTGTTTGTTTGTTTTTTGTATGCCAGGGAAAAGAAGCATATCTGGGCTATTTTGCTTTGGACTACATAAGATGTTGCACCAGAGATATTTTCCGTCTGTTTGATTCTCCAGGAGTGTTTGAGAATGTTTGGTTTTGGGTTGGTCCAGAGCAATTACACAGATGTCAGACCCTGCATCACCCCCAAAATCTGCACCTCGCACCCAGGCTGGCACGGCGGCGGGCAGCACCTCCCTTGGGAGCTTTTTCAGGAAGCCTCTTGGGGGGCAGAGCCTGCTCCCAACACCGGCAGCGTTTTACCTAGACCCCAGCAAGCGCTGCCAGCTGAGCCTTCGTGCCAGTCCGGGTGCTGTGGGCAGGCTTTGGGGCTGATGCAGAGTTGTTGGTGTGTGGGAATAAGGACATGTAGGGGTGAGATGGCGGAGCAGAGCTGCTGCCCGCAGACCCAAGCCCTTGCTCAGCCAGGGGGGGTTGCGTGCGTGGCCCTCCCAGGCGCTGGGGCTGTGACCGCTTGGCTGTTCAATGCTGGGAATCAGCTGCCTGCGGACAGGTCCAGGCAGTGCCAAAAATCACAAATTGCAGCTCCAGATAAGAAGCGGGAGCTTGGGGATCTGGCATGGGTGTTGTGAAAGGCAGCAGGAAATGCAGGTTGGGTTCACAGCCGCGAAAGAGCTGGATTTTATTCTCAGCTCTGCTGAAGGGCCATCACCTGCATGCCGAGCGGGCTGTAGCAGTGTGTTCTCCAGGTGTGGATGCTGTGTTTGCAGATGGTGACTTTACTGCCAGACAAAGGTGTATTTGGGATTCTCCTTTGTTGGTTTGTTCTTTAGAAATAATTCTCCCATCTGGTCCTTGTGTCTCTGCAGAAGGCTTTCTGGATTCAGAGGCCGGCCTGGGTCCTCCAGCCTTTGCACTTGGGTTTCAGCCGGCCCTGTCCCTGACAGACTTTGAGCTCTCTTCTAGTTTATTTCTCCACCTGCAGGGGGGCAGAAATGCTCTCAGAAGTGCTCTCACTCTGCCCTCACCAAGATCTGCTCCCTTGGCTCACTACCTACCGCTAAGGGCAGGCATGGCCGCCCTGGCCTCGGCCCTGCCAACCCCCTTTGCTTTTTTATCCTTGCCAGGGCTCCTGGGGCCGTGCCCGGATCTGGTTCTGACGTGTCCCACCTCCGGGCAGACCTGCTGCTCTCCCCCTGTGGGAGAAGGGAGGCAGTCCCACAGGAGGGAGCAGGTCCGCCGTGTGTTATGCGGCTCACTTGGCCCCATATCTTGTCGGTGGGTTGGAAGCACGATCTCCTCCCTGCTCTGGTCTCCAAGCCCTGCAGAAATGCAGCTTGAAACTTCCTCCCTTGTTTCTGTCATCCACGGCCAGAGGTGCTCGGTGGGTGTCTGGTTTGTCCCCTGCTTGCTCTCCCCACCCCTCTGCACAGCGTCAGGCACTGCTGTGTGATTCCTGCCACAGACTCGGTCCCGGCTGCGGTGGTTTTAGCAGGTTGGGGGGGTCCCGATGGTCTAGCCGGTGCCGTCTCCCTGGTTTGCTCTCTAACTTCCATCTTTTGGTCAGTCCGATTCTGCTCCTGGTGCAGACCCTCAGAGCCCAGGGTCAGCTTTTTAGAAACGGTGTTGGACTTGGAAAGTACGACTGTGGCTTTGGCGTTGTGGTGGTCACGTCTCACCCCCAGGCTGCCGGAGCCGTCCTGCCTGGGATCTCTTGGCCGCTCCTCGCTCTGCTCACGGCGCTGAGGGGCACCGGGCCCACAGCCTGGCAGGGGGCTGCAGCCGAGCCAGGGCATTGGGACTAAGGGTATCTCCGTCCAGTCCTGCTGCAAAGTCACGTTGTGTTCATGTAGCTCCTCGAGGCTCTCCCCGACCTCCCTGATCAAAAGCCCTGGGCTGCAGGACAGCGCGGCGCTGCTCGGCCTGGGGTTGGCAGCTGCTGGCCTCGTTGGCCACCTGACAACTATTCAGTGTCAAAACACGTCCGAAACCATTCTTGTTTAATCCTAGATTAAAGCAGGCATTGACTCTTGGTTTTAGGAGATTACCTGTCTGCTACCAGCCCCAGCTGGCTGGGATCCCCATGGGACGCAGCCCCGCGGGGAGGCTGCGGTGTGGGTGCCCTCCCCATGCTTTGCTGCCCGGCTGGGCTTGTGCTGCGAGCTGTGTTGTGCTGGCCCTTGTCACCATGTCCTCTCTGCTCGACAGTACCCATGATAACGAGCTGTTTCTGGATGTGACAGCCACTGAAGGGCTTTTAAAGCTTCCCCATTTTCCCCGCACCACCCGGCTGGGTGAGGCGTGCAGCAGGGCAAGCAGGGGGGAGGTGTGCGAGGAGCGCGGTCCCGCAGCAGCGGAGGCATGACACCGGGTTAGTGCCTCGGCTGACCCTGTGCAGGCACCTTCCTGCCACCAAAAGCCACTGGTTGTCCTTGGCCTTCGTCCAGGCCATCTGCAGCTTGGCCTGCTGGCACCTCTGCGGAGGTGACAGCCCCGTGACCACACAGAAGCTCAGGAGAGAGGTGCAGGGGAAGTTGAATGCGGGCAGGGGGAGGATTTGAGCACGCTGCATCCATTGGCAAGGCTAAGCTCACCCTCTGCTAAATCCAACTATTCGCCTTGATGCTCTGCCTTCCTTTCTGCCATGGACTCCTGCCTCATGCCAGGAGCTTACTCTGTGCTGAGAAAACGGTATTCAGTTTTTGTTGAATGCTTTTTGCATCTGAAGGTGTAAGAGTTTTTTGATAGCAGATGTTCTCACCTCTTTTCCCTGGCTCCCTGAGCGATGCCCTGTGCCCAGGGCAGAGCAGGACGCCTTTGGCCCTGCACAAGCCTTGGGGCTGTGAAGTCTCCATCCTGCTGAGCGCTGGTGCGAGCTCTGTCTCCCTCACTGTCTCCCCTCTCCTTCCTCCAGGCCAGCTGAAGCTGTCCATCGAGCTGCGGGGCCGGATCCTAGCACTGCATGGTGAGTGTCACCCTAGGGCGTGTGGGGAGGTGGCCCCAGAGCCATGGGGGACTAGCGGTGGGGACAGCACTGCCATGCCCTGCCTTTGAGCTCTTTCAGGCCTGGAGGGATTTGTGGTGCCTGTCAGGAACAGCTCCACAGCACAGCAGTTCTTTGGTTTAGTGGCCAAACCAAAATTTCTGGAAACTTTCATTTTCAGGTGACCACAGTGTGTTTTGTGTTCCAGTTATATAAAGTTTTTATTTTGCTCTGTATGAAGACATAAAAAGACCAAAAAAAAAAAACTGGAAGAAAATCTGAAATGTTTTGTCTCCTCTGAAATGTCCTTTATATTAGCCAAAAATATTGGCAACAGCCAACTTACGGCCAGCCTCGCCCCTGCCTGCTTGTAATGAAATGGGGGCAGAGGATGTTTTGAGACTGGTGGGGCCACGAGGACCGGCTGAGCCATGCTCAGCCCCTGTTCTTCTCCACTTGCTGCCCTTTTCCAGCTGTGCACGGAAGCTTTGTAAAGACACAACAGCAGGAAAATGTTTTTTGGCTCCCACCAGCCCAGTTCTGACACCAGCTTCACCCCAAATCCCTCCATCTGGAGCAGCCTCAGCATTGATGCGAGTCACTGTCTTATTCTGGATGTTGTCCCTCAAAGTGGGGACTGGGAGACGAGAAATAGTCGAGCAGAGGCAGAAGTGCGGCCCAAGGCCTGGGACCCAACATCCTGCCGCATGCACTGGGTGCTCAGGGTAGTCAGCGTGTGCAGGAGGAAGCTGTGTGACGGCAGGGTGATCCATCCTATTTCTTCATTCTCCACCCCAACACCTTTAACCCCAAAGCAGGTCTGTCTGGAGCAGGAGGCTCCTGGTGGAGCCTGTCTTGGCAAACCTTGCAAACTGCTTCGGAAGGCACCAGAGGGTCTTGCAGAGCCCCTTTCCCCTTGTGCACGGGGCTTTCTGCCCGGACTACCATGTTTCTTAGGAACACATCTCTCTCCCTGACAAAGGCACCATTGCCTTGCTGGGGATGTTAGGAGCGAGCTTAGCATCGCCCCGCGAGCCTGTCCTGGGCTATCGGGGCTCTGCAGCTCAGATATTGCCTCCAGCTGTGTGCCTGGGAAGGGCAGGGCTCCCCACTGCTGGCAGCAGGGTGGTGCTGAGTCCCTGCTGGCACGGCTGCCTCGGGATGCAGCCCTTGGTATTTAACCTGATGGGGCGTTTGGCTCCAGGGCAGGGAGCACAGAGGTGTGTGAGGTCCGGCAAATGAAATACAACTTGCCATCTGGACACTGAATTAAATCTGCTGCCATCCTCACCACAGATGCCAGCAGAACACGGCTGTGTTAAAGAAAAAATACAGCACAACGCCTGCCTGTCTGTGGGTGCCTGGCGAGGCCGGGCTGCGGGGAGCTGTGCGGGGTCCGGCAGTGTGAGGCAGGTTCGGCCCCGCAGAGCAGAGCGCTGCGGTGCCGGGAGATGCCTTCCCCGGTGCTTTGGGCCTTGACTGCCTCGTTTCCTTTCCAGTCATGGAAGCGAAAGGTCTGCTGGGGAAGGAGTGCCGGCCGTGCAACTCCTACGTGAAGGTGGGTTCTGCTGGGGCTCTGTGCGGGGCACTTCGCGCTCTCTTGGGGTTTTGGGGTTGGCTCCTCCAAGCGTGCTCTGGGCTGCCTGTCTCTTCTCTTTCCTCCTTGGGCTTCTCTGTCCTGCTCTGGCTGAGCACCCGCAGCGTGCAGGGAGGTGGCTGGCCTCTTCCCAACCTCGTGGGGTTTGTTGGCACAGCAGAGAAGGAAAGCGGAGCACACCCTGGTAAGGGCTGTGGTAGCCATTCGGTGCAAGAGCCTCGCGCTGGGTGACCGAGGGAGAAGCGCGTGGCCAGCACCGCGTGGCCCCAGGCTCTCCTGGGAGGCTGCTCCCACCACAGGGCACGCAGCGCAGCGAGCATCTGCCCTGCGCGGGGGCTGCGGGTCGGAGATCAGCCAGCAGCATCTGCACATGTCCGCCCCTGATTTTCTGCTGTTCTCCTTCCCCTGCACTCTAAGGAGTTTTGTAGTGCAATTGCTTGGCATACATAGGGTAGAGCGATCTAAGCCACCCGTTAGCACGGGCTCAGTTGGATCTTTGAGGCTTAGCCACCCGTAAAAGTGGCTGTGCCGTCTCCTGCCACCGCAGCAGCAGGGCTGCCAGCCGTGTGCTTGCTTTGAGGTGGCTGATGTGCTGCTTGTTTCCTTGCATAAAGATGTCGATCGTGCCAGATGCCGACTGGAAATGCAGGCAGAAGACGAAGACTGTGCCAGACAGCAAAAATCCCGTCTTCCACGAGCACTTTCTTTTGTGAGTATGACGGGGCAGCGGCAGCTCCGGCTCATCGCCCAGCTCTGTTCCCACTGAGTGGTGGGGGACCCGTGTGGCTGCTGTCCTGGGCACCCTCGCGACACCAAGACGCTGTGTTTGCTTTTGCATTATGGTCTGTAATAAACATGCATCATGCATGAGCAGGTCTGCTGCTGAGATGAGGAGTGACAGACGTTATTCTGCTGTTTTTTGTAGCTGAAATGCCTTGAACTTTTGGGCAGAGCTTTGTGGAGGCTCGTAAAGCTGTCAGCACACAGCATGGCAGTGGCGCTCCCGCACGGTTGGACTTTCTTGGTGGGCAGGATTTGGGCAAACACACTCCATTTCCTAGACTTTGCACCTCTGCAATAGTATGGGCACTGGTACGAAGGAAGAAGGTAAAAGGATTTGCTATAGCTACAGCATGTTTCTGCATGGGAAAGGAGCTGTATGGCACATAATGTTTCAGTAGAGCTTGTTATTGCTAGCAGACCAGTCTGTCAGTCCTCTGTCCTAGTGCAACATCTAATCTGGGTCAGAACAGTTATTTCAGAGCATGAACTGTTCCTTGTACTTGCTCTTCAATGGTGGATGTGTGTCTTTCTGCATGACGCTTTTTTTCTCCTTAAACCACCTGAACAGTGTCCCCAGCACCTGCCCAGAAGAGGTCATGTCCCTTTGTGGCTGTTTTTTCAGGGATGAGTAAATCAGGGCAGCAGTGGCTCATGTGGGGAGATTGCCACCCGGGGTGATGCTGCAGTGCTCCGTGCAGGGAGCAGAGAAGACCTGGCTCTGAGGGGGCCACGAACACGGGGGCAGCCCTTGCTGAGCGCTCCTGTGCAGAGCAGTGCTCATGGGCTGTCCCCTCTGCTTGTTACAGCCCAGTGCAAGAGGAGGATGAGCAGAAACGTCTCCTGGTCACAGTCTGGAACCGAGAGAGAAATTCCAGGTATGGGGCTCCGAGATGCATTTTGGTCTCTTTAAAACGGGGCCGGCACCACGGTGAACCCATCATCTGCTCTGGCCACCCCACATGAGCTCCTCTGGTGCCTCGGGCCTCGAGCGCTGTCCCTGACGTCAGTGCAGCACGTGCAGGCTGGGGAGAGGGAGTCCTGCGCTCGGCACTCTCTGTCCACATTGCGGCTGCTCAGTGGCTGTCACCGGGGCCAGCATTTAAACATCCCGGCTGCACCACTGGGTAAAGCCAAGTGGGGCTGGGGACTGGGCCAGGGACTTTCCCTCCCTCCTGGGGCGATGCAGGGAGGAGGAAAGTGCAGCAGCAAGGGGCCTGGCACCCTGCAGGCTGCCTCTGCCTCCTTGGCCAGGCTCTTGCCAGCAGCAGGGAGGCTGGAGGTGATCATCAGGATGCTGCTGCCCAGCTCCTCCCTGCCCCTGCTGCAGCCAAGCCGTGTGCTTACACCACGTTTGCTCAAAGCACGGGGAGAGGGGCACGTCCTGGGCACTGCCCAGCTGCTGGTGTGGGCAGGGGTACCTGCGGGGTCCCTGCAGAGATGGGCATGGGGGAGATGGTCCGCGGGGAGGTTTCAGCAAGCACTCACTGATGGTCTCTGACTCTCTGCAGACAGAGTGAACTGATCGGGTGCATGAGCTTCGGCGTGAAGTCCCTCCTGGCCCTGGACAAGGTACCGCTGTGCTGGAGTGCCGCGTGTTGGGCTGGGGCTGACCCTTGCAGGCCGGTGGCTGGACGTGGTGCACCTTTGGGGCAGGAGCAGGGAGGAGCCGGCTCCTCGCACCGTGGGGCAAAGGTGCTCGGAAGGTGCCCAGGAGCTCCGTGGTCCCGCTGCCAGTATGGACGGCCACTGGGAGACTGGTATCGGTGTGACAGCCGGAGGCAGGGATGGGGAGGCTGCTGGAGGAGGGGTCCGAGGCAGGGGACAGTGGGACAGTCGCTCCTTTCTGTGGGGACACAGCAACCAGGGGCTTCACCAGCTGAGGTGGTGCTGGGGAGGGCGAACGTAGAGGTGGCCGCATCTCGAGATGTTCCTGGAGGCAGCGGTGCTGCCAGGTGCCCGTGCTGGTCTGTGTCCCTGCTGCGGCCACTGCTGCTGCCCCAGCCTGGCTGCCGCCTGCTAATACAGCTTTCACACCGCCCGGCTTTGCCTTCCTAACGAAGTCAGCAAGGCTCCTGCTGTACACGGCTCCTGCTGACCCCTCGAAACACTGAAATGTTTCATCCTAGCCACCAGCGGTTAGGGTTTTCATCCCTGGGCAGCCCAGGCCTGGTGCTGGCACATCCGAGAGGACCTAGGGAGGCTGCAAGGGCTTTGTGGAAGTGTTAATTCATCCCCCGAGGTGTGGAAATGTGCTCCCTAGCAAGACGTTAAGAAGGAGCTATTTGTTGCAATTACCTGAGACAAGGATAAGAGGTAGGCTGAACAAATGAGATGCAGGGTGTTTTTTTTTTCTTTTTTCTTTCTCTCCCAGCAGTGCAGATAATTAGAGCAGCTCTGAACTGCAGCTGTCCCTAGGAGCAGCCTCTGCTCTGGTCATGTTTGTCCCCTGCAAGATGTCCCCTCCTTGTCAGACTTTTTTAGACAGATCCCTCTCCTCTGACCTCTGGGAGCGTGGGTCTTGCAACCCCATCTGACTCCGAGGCTTGGGCCGGGCTGTTTTGTCCTCTGTTTTCTGCTGGCTGCCAGGGGGGCAGTGGGAGGCTGCGGTGGCTCCCTGGCAGAGATGTGAGGGGTCCCCAAGGCCAGCGCTGCGCCCCCGCAGCACAAACATGGGGCAGGGGCAGGGGGAGCTCCGCTGCGGGGCACCCAGCTCTGCTGCAGGTTGGTCTGGGCACCCAGCTCTGGTGATGAGGCCGGAGCCGTGGGCTCCCTGCGAGGCTGCCAGCAGCTGCAAACACGATGTGGGTGGTTTACTTGGGACCAGCTGCTTGCTTGCCCCCTGTCTCTCCATAACACCCTAGGATCTCATTACTGTTGTGCTGGTTGGTCCCTCCTGCACGGGCATGGGAGTTTAGCGGTCCACGTCTCCTAAGAGAAGGGCTCCAGGCTGCGCCTCCATGCACGAGCGTGTCCGGGCGGCCTCACGGCTCTGGCCAGGGCAGCTCCAGCAGCAGGACCCTTCTGGAGCTTTGGGCAAGCAGATTGAATTAAACGGGGCTGGAGTACCTGCATCAAGCAGCTTCTCTCCTCCCGCCCAGGAGATCAGCGGCTGGTACTACCTCCTCGGGGAGGACCTGGGCAGGACCAAGCACCTGAAGGTAGCTGTGCGGCGGCTGAAGCAGAGCAGAGGTGCGTGTCCCACGGGGACTTGGGGCTGGGCTCTGGCTCTTGGGGTCCGTGCAGGCTCGTGGGGAGCTTTTTCTCCTGCCTTGGTCTCCTTGACATGCTGCCAGGGCTGGACAGAGCGGGGTGAGGGGGCATCGCCTGTTCCACAAGTGCAGACCCCCTGGGGCTTCCGTTCAGGCCTGCCCTGGCCCAGAGATGTCCCCCTAGCACATAAAGATCTTATTTATGGTGTGTGGATGTGGCATGGGGGGAGAGGGGCTGTCAGGAGCTGTGTGCTGTTGGGTTGATGTGGCTTTATTATTATTATTATTATCATTATTATTATTATTATTTTCCTTAAGAGCCAGTGCCGGGAAGTCAGGGCGCAACGTGCGAAAGCCAGGACACCGCCAACATGAAGCAGCTGATGGTAGGTGCGGCGGGGCTCTGACCCACGAGGTGCGTGGGGATGTGGGGCTGGGAGCCGCCGGGAGCAGAGCCCATGTGTGGGGCTTTCGAATGAGCTGGAGGGTTGGCGTATTATTGAGGATGGTGCTGAGGTGGGAGCTGCGTCATCCTCCCTATTGACACCATGGTTTTTGTAGGCAATTAGTGTTCCCAGTCAAGCACCGATTGGCGGAGGTGGGCAATGGGGCTGGTAACCCCACACTCGCTCCCTGTTGCTATATAAGGACCTCCTTGTTTTCCAATGTATCACCACAGAAACAAAGTACCAGCCGTGTACTGGGAGTGACGGGAACCAGGAGCGATGAGGACAGGGCTGGCTGGCTGCCGGCAGCACAGCCTCGGCCCCTGGCCGGCTCCAGGGCTCCACGGACGGGTGCGTCTGCTCCCCTCCTCCTCCCGGGGCCGTTTGCTCTGGGAAGGGAAAGGCCCACGGTGGAGCCTCAGTGATTTATAGGAGAGGCGAGGATGGGAAATGGGAACGCGAACACATGGCCTGCATCGGAAATGGGGCTCAGCCAGCCCCGTGATTTATCTGTGCTGAATTCCGCTTTGCTGCTTCCCTCAGCTGCGTTTTCAGTTATTTGTTTTAAAGCGTAGGACTGAGCAAGACAAACAAAGCCAGCGCCCCTCTCCTCCCTTCCTCTCCGGCAGTCGCCGCGGACTTGAAAGATGGTGGCTGGGAAGGAAGACTGATCCTCCTTCCAGCTCCAGCCCGGCGGCTGGGACAATGCGCCCCGAGCGGCTCCGGGAGCGCCTCCGGCAGCTCCGCCACGCTGCCGGGTCCCCTGGGAGCACCGGAGCTCCTTGCACACCCATCCCAGCTGCCCTCAGCTCTGCCACCCTGGCTGCTGGGCAGGGGAGTCCAGGGTTTGGGTTTCCTCGAGCCTTTCCTCTCCTTTTCCATCCCCACGTAGGGGTGTAGAAGGTTGTGCTGCAGTGCTGGCAGTCGGGGCTGCGCCGTGCAGACTCGGTGTGTCCTGCTTTGTGCCCTGCTGCTGGCTGGGCTCGGAGTTTCTCTTTGTCTTTAATTTTGAAATTACCCCGTAGGTACAATTCAGCTGACCTCTCTGCTCCCCCTCTGTGACTCTGTGAGCACAAAGCATTGGGACGTGCGTGTCCTTTGGGTCTGTGCTTCCAAAACTAAACTTTTTCTTTTTTTCTTTTTTTAAAAATTAAAAAAAAAAAATCCTCTCTGTTGTCCTCTGTGAGTGTAAGGAGTGCAAGCTGTCTTTTTAATGAAGTGAAGCTCGCACAGCCGGTGCCTGTGAAACGCCGCTTAAACATCCTCAGAGTGTTTGTGAGAACATTGCAATAACAAAGTGCTCCGTGCGGCTGAAGAATGCCGCGGGAACAAAAGCCACATCAACAGAGCGGGGACTAGGGAATACTAAATAGTTGACAGGAATTTTAATATAAAACTCTCTCTCTTCCTTGTCACTTAGGGTTTTCAGGAAGCCCTCTGGCTTATCGTAAAGCGGCATACAGCGCAGACAGGGGCTGGGGAGGTGAAAGGTGGCTTCCTGCCATTCTTCTCTGGAGCTGGGTTCCCATGGGCGGTCATGCCAGTTTGACTGTGGTTTGTTCCACACTGGTGCGACACGAGGAGATCGGGATCACGGCTGCTGCGGGGGACTGGATTTTCATGGGCTAGCGGCGAGTTTAGGGTTCCCAGCCATGAACCGCTTCAATGGACTCTGCAAGGTGTGCTCGGAGCGGAGATACAGACAGGTCTGTGCGGCCCCGCGCCCGCGCGGAGATCCGTGTGCCACGGCGTGCGCGCACTGCTGCAGCTCTCGCTTGAGTTCACGGCTGTCTGGGGGCTTTCTCCCCCTTAGGGGCTGTGTGTGTGCTGCTGCTACTTGTTGATTTGCTCTCGTTTGTAAATGGTAATATTAGGAACAGAAGGAAAACGTCTTTGGCCGGGCAGCTCTGGCTTATCTCTGCGCATTGCTGCAGTGTGCAGTGGGGGTAGATGCAGGGAGCGTTCACCGTGTAACTTAAGGGTCTGACTTAGCACGCTGACTATGAAGGTGCTAACCTGAGAGGTGTTGCCTTAATTTAATGCTTATAGAGGCACACACGCAGCCAAGTCTCTGCCAGGCTGCTGCTCTCTCTTTTAAAAGGTGCTTTAGCATGAATGCGTACGGGAACGAAGCGTTGCGTGAAGCTGGCTGCAGCCAGTGGCGACCTGCTGTGTGAGAGGCAGGTCTCTGCGCCCTGCAGAAGCTGCTGTGAGTTCTCTCGGACCCACTCAGTGCGCGACGCTGGTGCTGGTTTTGCTTGCGCAGGTCCCAGTCTCTTGCACTTTCAAACAGTTTTTCCACTGCAGTCTGGGCTGGGGCTCCCAGCTCGTGGTCGGCTTTTCTCTGTGCTCCCGTGTTAATTTTCCGTGTCATGGCTTAGCTCAGTGGGGATTGCACGAAAAATTAGCTTAATTAAAAATGACCACTTCTTATTGGGGCTATAGTGACTGCCTCACGCAGGAATGCTGCTCTGTTTGTATTAGTGACAACAGTGATTTGTGTCTTGGACCTCCTCATTTCGCTGTTCTGGCAATTTCTTCTGCACCTTTTGATGAAGTTTTGGGCATAGCGAGTCTGTGCCAGCCGTGGTCCTGGAGTCTGCACCATCCTGTTGCCCACCCTGCAGCTTGTGTCAGGCGCTCATATTTCTTAGCTCTGTGCAGCGGCAACAGTGTATGTTCAGCTCGCTGTTATTGGGCATGGTGGTGGGAGCTGAGGAAAGCGAAGATCAGCGGTGAGAAGCTGCTGTGTAGGGAACACAGGGAAGGCGTCTCCGTTGGTGGTGGGCAAGAGCCAGCCAGCTCGCGGAGGGGTGGGAGAGCTCTCGGCACGCGGAAAGCTTTGGGCTGGGAAGTGGATGTGGAGGGGAGATGCTGGGCTGGCTCCCACGGTGCTGGTGGTGATGCTTCTGCAGAACTCGGATCCCCCAAGCTTTGCATTTAAGGTGTGAGGTTGGTTTGGAGGCACAGAGCCAAAAGCAGTCGCTTTGCTATTTGAGAATCCACCAAACTCCAGAGAGAAAAAAATATTCAGCGTAGTGGGACTGGACCTATTTTATGATCTTGTCAGAGAAAGACAGTTTCTCTTTTGAAGCCTCCTCCCCACCCCCTTTTTTTTGTGTGTGTGTGTGTACGTGCTGAGCAATTAGGCAGGGGAAAGGTGCAAAGAAATGAAAGCTTGCTGGATTTGCCCTCCCGCGGTAAAAGAGTGTGGAAGCAGTTCTCCTTGGCTGCTTCACTGGATTCCTTCTCTTCTCTCTGACCGCTTGTTCTCTAAATAACACGGGGCAGAGATGTTGGATTTTTTCTTTTCTCTGTCCGTAAAACAAGAATCTTGACAAATGTATTGGGGATAATCAGGTATTTACAGGAACCATCGTGTTGAGCTGCTGCTGGAAGCCAACATGAAAAAATAAATATAATTTTATTAATAAGCTCATTGTTTCTAGAATCAGGAGGAGAAATGAACCTAAGTCAACACAGCATCCATCCTATTCAAACTCAGCAAGAGAAAACATACCCCAGCTAATGGGGTAGTACACGAGAGCCCGCTCCAGCACAGATGCCTTGCAGACAGGAGTGCACTGATCCTCACGGCTTCCTCTGGAGGAGTGCTGCTGTTTGTGTATTGCCCAGCTGGAAATGAAATGTTTAAGTGACTTGCTTGGAGAAGCTGTGTTAGAAATCAGTGTCAGAGTCAGACTGCCAGGTTTTCCTTTCCAGTGGCTTGTCTGACCTTTCCTTACGCTTGCAAAAGCCATGAACGGAGACTTGCATGTGCTCAGTAAACACTTGCTTTGCGTCGCTCATCTCCATTGGTCTTTGGACTTGATTTCACATTGCTTTTTAGTGCTCTTTCCATCCCCTCGGCTGCAGCGGGGGAGAGACCCATTGTCCGTGTGGGGTCACAGAGTGACAGCGTTCCTCACGGCAGTTCCTTTGGGCTCTGCAGCTGCTTCTGGAAATGCCGTGTGTCTGCGTTTCTGAAAGCAGCGTGTGGCTGGAGTGAGGGATGCTCGCTGATCACATACAGTGGGTGCTTTCCTATTTAAAAGGGTGACTCTGGTATCTCTTTTCAGATTACGATCCCTCGAGGAAGCGATGGGTTTGGCTTCACAATCTGCTGTGACTCCCCAGTCCGTGTGCAGGCAGTGGACTCTGGTAAGTGGCTCATTTTCATCCCTCTTAATTTGAATGACTTTGCTCCTTTTTGCTTCCCAGAGCAGGCTGTGGCTCAGAAGCTCCCATGCTTTGCAGGACTCTGGCTACCTTGAAGAAATTTCACTTACTGAATTCTCTGTTGCCTCTAATGAGGACAGAGGCCACTGGGTTACTATTTTGGCAGTGAGTTGCTGTAATGTGTAGACATTTTGTTCCCTCTCCAACCTGAGAACTGTCTGGGTGGTTGGGAGACATGTGGGAAGCGTCTGTCGGGGGGAGCCAGATCAGCACAGAAGGAGCAGGACTGCAGGAGCCCTTGGTTGCCTGAATGGATCCTCCTGGTGTGAATCTCCAGGACTCAGCGTCCCCCTGGTGCTCCCCACTGCACACCAGGAAATCCCCCTGGCTTCCCGTGTCGGACTATTGGCAACACCCTGTCCATGAGGAACAGTGTCTCTGGCCACAAACTAGAAACAGAGACCCATCTGTTCATGTCCTGGAGTTTCAACATAAAAACAATGCATTCATATTCTTTTCCTAATTCCTAATGTTAACATATAATGCGTATTTAACATAGCAAACTGCCGAGGAGAGCATTGTGCCCAAGCGCTGTGAAATTCATGAACTTCAACAGATTTCTATCAGTTCCTCGGTGATATATTTAACACTCAAAAAATACAATGCATAAAACTGAAAAACAACCTTAGCTCTGTTAGGGGAAGCAGATTAGTTTTGTTGCAGTGCGTGGTGCAAGCTGTGAAGCTGTGCTACGTGGGTGTCCCCTCACCCCAGGGCACCCCCTGCCCCAGCACGCTCAGCTCCGTGTCTGGCAGGTGACTGACACCCACACATCCCTTCCCTCCGCAGGTGGCCCAGCCGAAAAGGCCGGTCTGCAGCAGCTCGACACGGTGCTGCAGTTGAACGAGCAGCCCGTGGAGCACTGGAAATGTGTGGAGCTGGCACATGAAATCCGGTGAGCATCAGTGCGGGACTACGGGGGAGAGAGCTCGAGGGAGCCCGGGGCAGGGGAGCAGGAGCTTTGGGTGGCTGTGGGAAGGGGAAGGCTTTGAGGGATGCAGGAGTCTGGGAAAGGACTCCTTGAAGGGGAAGAAGAAAGGATGCAGGGGCTGGGGAGGGAAGGGCAGAGGCATTGCAGGGAGGAAGGGCTCGTGGCTGTCCGGCTGTGCCTCGGGGTGCCTCACTCCCCGCTGCTCCGTCTCTGACTCGCCTCGTGCCGTCTCTTTCAGGAACTGCCCCACTGAGATCATTCTGCTGGTCTGGAGGCTCGTCCCGCAGGTCAAATCAGGGCACGATGGCATGATCCGCAGATCCTCCTGCAAGTCTGCCTACGACCTGCAGTCACCGCCCAACAAGCGGGAGAAAAACAGCACCATGCCCCCACGGGCCGAGCAGCGCCGGAGCTGCCACGTACTGTACGACGGGAGCGACGGGCTGGTGCTCAACGGCTGGGAGAGGTACACGGAGATTGGCAAGCCGAGCCCGAACACCATGCCGCCCCTGTCCCGGGTGCCCTCTGCTGCTGACCAGAACTACATCATCTTAGCACCCTTGAACCCCGGGAGCCAGGTAGGGCGGCCTTCCAGCCCTGCGCTCGAGTTACTGCACGCGGCTGTTGGCTGTGCTTGCTGGGTTCTCGCTTGGCCCACACTTATGGGGCGTCTCCTCTACATGTCTGCTGGAGCACTTGCCATGTTTCTAAGCCAGAGCTACCTTGGGGAACCTTCCGCTCTGCTCCTAAAGCATTTACCACTAGGACTGTAGAGCCGAGGCCAGTGACCTGCTGCCTCCTCTCAGGGCTCCCTCAGAGGACAGGGGTATGGGAGTGCTTCCACTGTGCAGGCCACAGCATAGAACATTGCTCTCATTTTCTGGTGGGCATAAAAGATTTTCACCTCTCTGGAGTGCTTTGGCTTTGCTGGGTTGGGCATGCTGAAATTTGCTGTTTGTTGTTGTGAAGTCTGCCTTGAGCCCACTTCAGGTGACGGTCTCCTTTCCGGGTTGTGTCTTACAGCTGCTGAGGCCTGTCTACCAAGAGAACAATGCTACTGTGGGTAAGTTGCTGATGTGCTGGAAACTGCTCAGAGCACCCAGCAGAGCTAGATCCAGTCTTTCCAGTGCTAGCTCTTGCTCTTAGCCCCACATTGGAGTCCCTCGCATTTTGAGGACAGTGGCAGGAGCCTGAGGCTCTTGGCTGCGGCATCTTCCCATTCTTTGGGTCAAACATAAAAGCAAGAACCCTTCCACCAAGCCCAGAGGAGAGCACAGCTGCTGATGTGACTGAGTGAGCCTCATGGTGAGAAGGGCTCTGTGGGTGCTCACAGCGCGGCTGAAGAAGGGAGGCTGGTGGCAGGGGCTTTCCGCTGGGGGATGATGAAAGCACGAAGTGTGAAAGTGCTAAATATTGTGCAGTTCCCCAGGCGTCTGTGGGTCTATCCGTGACGTGTTTCCCTTCTCAGGCACGATACTGTACCTGGGGGTGCTAATAGTGTCGCCCTGCTTTGCAGTTCATTTTATCTCTAGGGGAGTGAGGATGGCCATGAGCTGGATTTGTGCAGACAGCAGTGCAAGCTGAAGGGCCATGTTTGGGGAATATTCATTTCCTGGGCTGCTGCAAGGTTGCTGGCAGTCTCTGGACCAGCTCTCCTTGAAAACCTTTGAAGCATAAACTCACTTTTTGCAATGGATCTGCTGGAGAACCATGCATGGCTGGGCTTGCAGGGAGAGTAGGGTGGGGTGTGTGTCAGGGCTGGGGGGACTGCATGAATCCTGGGCTGCGAAAGAGGGAGCGGGGGCCAACAGGAGGTCTTCCTGAGCAGGACAGCAACAGGTGGCTGTCACTTGGCGTGGGAGACCAGGGTCACAAGCAACCCAAGAGTAGTGAGTTCTGGGGATACTCCCCAGTGTGTTCACTGGGTGCTGTTGACTTTATTAACGAAATTGCAGTTTTCAGCATGCTCAGCTCCTTGCAAAAACACCTTTTGCCTGCTGCTTGATTCAGGAACTTTGGGAGGCAGCACATGCGCTCTGCTCTGTTCGGATGCCCGAGGGTTATCTGTGTGTCCGTAGCAGAGCCGACCTCCTAAGTATGATCTTGCAGGAGTTTTTGACTCAGCTGTCCCTCCCTGGTGCGGGCACTGCTGTCAGTGCAATTTCCAGCTAGAAAAGCTTGTGCTGCCTATAAAGGTTGGGCAGTGCCCCAGGATGGTGAGGTGTGGGGCTGGCAAAGCTGTGATGGGGACGCTGGGGAGCAGGAGCGAGCCCTGGTGTTTGAATGCCCCCATCCTTGGGGCTCTGCAGCTGGAAGAATTTCCCACGGCGGAGCTGCAGGGGCTGTTCTGCACCGGGGATAACTGCAGCTCTTCCCTGCCGTTTGGGGAGCCTGTGCGAAGACGAGCTGAGCCGCGGGGACTTGTTTTCACAGCAGAGTGGAATTTGAAAGACTCAGGCTTCTTCCCATAGTAATTTTTAATGATTATTTTCGGTTTATTTAACTCTAAGTCTTCAGAGAGAACGCAGTAGTTATCCTGAGCGATGATTAAGCGTGGCAGTGCGGAGGTGGCCACCAGTCACACTGAGACAGGAGCTGATGCTTCGGGCAGGCTGGATGTGTTTCTGTGCCAGCGTGCAGAAAACGGGACCTGTGCAGGTGATGAATGCCTCAAATGAAATGAGGTGATTTAGGGATAAGTGGAAAAGCAAACCATGAGTGGCCCAGACAGTTTATATCTGTCCTGTGTTGGGCTGTCTCTTGTGCTTTGATTTTTATCTGGCAGTGCAACCATGAGAAAAGGAAGGAGAAAATGTCAGAATTATTGTACTCAGAGGTGGAAACAACCCCTGGGTCACGAGAACTGCCCCCCTGCAAAGGCAGGCTGTTAAAGCAAACAGTAAACAGCGGGTTTAGATTGCCAGCAGAGCGTGGTCTGGCTCTGCTGGCATTTATCCGAAAGTAAACACACTACTTCCTAATACTTAGTGGAATATATGTTGGGTAGGTTCATATGTTTGCTTTGGACCAGACCCTATCTACTCTGAGCCACGTTCAGAAGCGTTTTGGCCCATTTCTGCTCAGGAAGGCTATGGGTGTTTGTTGTGGTGCAGAGGCAGAAGCCACCACGCTGAAAGCTGCTGTGATGGGAGGAAGGGCACGGGGCTGCTCGGGGGTCTCTTCTGCGGCACCCCTCTAGTGTGGGCTGCAGGAGGATTTGCTCCTCATGGTCCTGAGACATTGCCGTGGGTGAGGGTCCTGGGCTAATGCTCCAGCTTCTTGCCTGGTCTACCTGCTGGACCTGAGCTGCTCTGGCTCATCAGCTGTTGGAGGGAGGAGATGCTGTAAGTTTTCAGAGGGGCTTCTTCAGAAGAAAGCTTGAATTTTTGGTTAGAGACACACTCATTTCCCATGGGAGCTGTTGCCTGTGAGTTTTAGGACAGAGCAGGGTTGACCAGAGGGTGCTAAGGCTCTGGGACCTGATGGATCTTGTGCTCTCAGGAGGAAGTGTTGCAGAGCTGCTCCCTGCTGGCAGCCGTGCTGTCCTTGTGCACCAGAGAGCAGAGCAGCACAGAGGGCTGCTGGGCACCTCCCATCTGGTTCTGGTCCTGTCTGTTGGTCTCCCCTTGTCTCCATCTAATGGGTCTGGGGAAGAGGAGATATGTAAAGGCATCCTCAGCACTGCTGCCCACTGAACTGTTTTGGTGCTCATAGGTGCTTGTGAGTAGAGGCACCAGCTCCCAACAGCCTGTGATGCTCTCACCTCAACGCAGAGGTAGTTTCTGCCCAGGGACAGCATCCTCAGGGCACTCCGTGTCCTGTGCCTGCACTCATGAGGCAAAATGCTGCTGGGAGCTGGCTGGATGTATTCAAAGGCCGGGAGGAAACGGTTTAGAAATCCTATACAGCCACCATTACCCAGCAATAGGGGGAGGAAGGGCTCACTCAAGCAGCAGGTAGTATGGAACAAGAATAATCCATAGTGCTTTTAATCAGAGAGTTAGCAATTATTTTAGAGATTCTGGGACTGGTGTGGCATATCACCTAATGTCTCCTGGCCTTGAGCGATGCAGGCTGCAGGCGTGGAGTGGCCGTGGGAGCTGGAGTTGGCTTGCTGGGAGAAGTCGTAGCTGTGCTCGCCCAGCTGAGGCTGGGTTACACCACTTCTGTGTAATCCCTCTATTGAGTGAGGGTGATGGCTTTTTGTGGTAAAGTGGGACAGAGCGAAAAGCCAGTCAGGCTGCTCGGACTTCTTCCAGCACCAAAATGTGATGCTGAAAGACAGTGGATGATGTTGTGCCAGCCTCATGCAAATTGGGGTCATCCTTTTCAAAGTCACCCCCATATCTGAGTAACCATCACATCCCAGAATGATTTGGAAAGACATGGCTTGATCCCTTGTGCATGAATGCGTTCATCGCTTCTGTCCCTTTCTCTAATCTGAATGTCTTCTAAAAGCTGTGATTAAAAGCATCAACCCCACCCCATGATGTGAAATTCCCGTACTTTTCTAACTGCCATACCCTGAATTCAGCACAGGCAGGACTTCTGTGCATAAAAATGTCCCAGGGCTTACATTTCCAGTGTTCTTTCCCCACCCAGAGTTAATCATAGATGATTTTCCCCCACTGGAAAGGGAATGGCTGTAGTTCGGTGGTGCAGGCAGCTATTTCCTGATGGGGGGAAAGGGGAACCTCCTCGGTGCTTGTGTGATTCAGGTCGTGTTTGGGGTTGTTCTTTTTCTTTATTTTTTATGTTGTGCTCTTGCTACTGCATAGGGAGGTATATATAATTGCACCACATGTCTTTCTCTGAAGCACTGTATTCATAAACTGTGCAGAAGACAACATACACCCAAACGCAGGAAGATGTGCTGGCCTGCAGCTGGGGTGGCTGTGACTTTGGGTTCGTGTTTGTGTGCACACGGACGTGTTGGTGCTGAGAGGTAACCCAGTGGAGTCCTGGTCCAGCAAGAACGTAGCTCTTGATTGTGCATAAACGTGACGGGGCATCTCATTTTGCATTAGGAAAAATGAAGTCAGTGCTGTTATTTCATGAAACCCCAAGAGACTTTGACAGCAGAGTGATGAATGTCCCTGCAGCTCCAGGCTCCAGCTATTCCCATTAGATTTTGTGCCATCCTCCAGCCTGTGAGAGCAGGAGCCGCGCCAGCGACGTGCGGTAACTCTGCGAGAGCTCTCTTCTGATTTTCTGTGCGCTTCTGCTTCCTCTCTTGGTCCAGGAAATGGATGCAAAGGGAAGTCACACATGGGCTCTGGGAGAAAATCCAGGCTGATGAAGACTGTGCAGACAATGAAGAGCTATGGGAACTACCAGAACTGTACCATAGTGAGGCCACACATCCCACACTCCAGCTACGGCACATACGTGACGCTGGCTCCCAAAGTGCTGGTATTCCCCGTCTTCGTGCAGGTGAGTGTGGCTGGAAGTACATTGGAAGTACGTACCAATATACCAATGCGTGGATCCCCTGTCAGCCTCAGCTCTCTTCCCCAGAGCTGGCTGTGCTCAGCACGGTGCCAGGTACTTTCTCTGAGGGAGCTGTGTCCTGCCCGAGCTGGACTTTCCCTTTTCAGCTTTCAAGTCAGGCCCTTGGGTGCTTGCTTGAAACAGGAGAAGGTATACCAGTGTTCAGGCTTCAGCAACCAGCTTGGCGCAACTGAAGATCAATGTGGGTTCTTCGTGCTGTTATTAGTGTGTGGACAAAGGTTTTGTAGTCCAGTTGGTGGCCAGCACTAAAATAATTGACAAGGATCCAGAGCAGTAGTGTCTTGGCAGAGGATGTTCTCGCTCCCCAGTTCCACAAATGACTTTCATGAAATCACACCCTAAATGTGGTGGTGGTAGGTGTAACTACTTCCGTGCCTTCCATTTTTGCCCTTCATATGGCCAAAACCCCAGAAGGTCTGTATATTTGGGGACATTGCTGATGGATGCAGCATCTCTGAGGCTGTGGGAAGCCATCGATCCTCCTGTTAGCAGCGATACTATCGTGTCAGCTCAGGCCATCTGCTTTGGGCTCAAACCCATGATCTCTGTTGTCTGTGACTCTGGCCTGAGATGAGGAACTCCTCAGGGGCAGACGGGCTGGTGTTGGGGGCTGGCCTCGTGCTCACCTCTGTCCTCCCCAGCAGCACCTGGGTGGCTGCTGACCTTACCACCAGCCACGGCTGCGCGCTCCGTTTGGTGTTGGGTAGGAACACAGTTAGCACTCCTGGCTATGTACTCATCTGGCCAAAATTTGTCTTAGGTTGAGTCTGGGCCGTTTCTGCCACTTCAGGAAGTGGTTTTTATGCTTTGCACGGTCTCGTCCTACACAGCCCCCGTGCAGGGTTCCCTTGCCCCCGCCTGCTGGCCGTGCGGCTCCGGAGGATCCTCCGAGGGCTGCGCTGGGCTGCCCGGGCTGGGCAGCAGCCGGGACAGCTCAACCTCTCCTGCTCTGCTCCGGTGTGAAACCGAGACGAGCTGGAGGCGCTGACCTGCGAGCTGGATGTGGCATGGGAAGGCCAGTCTTCTTAAAGGCGCTTAAACTTACGTGAAAGGCATCCATAAAATCGTGTAGCAAACGTCTGAGGGAGGTGGGAACCTAACGTGCTGCTGCTGTGGTTGTGCTTCCTGCTGAAGAGCACCCATAACCCAGCCTGCGTGGTGCAGAGCTGTTAAAGTACAAAGCAGCGAGCAGCTGATTATTGTCTTTTTATAGATGAGCCTGACGTAGGTGTTAGGTGTAAGGTTTTCTTTTCTGTCGTGGCACTGGACTGCAGGCTTTCTGTCCTTTTGAGGGCAGCGTGGGGCGGCTCTCCCTGAATGAGTTACAGCTTGAAGTGAAGACAAAGTGGGTTTGGTGGGTGGAAAGTTTTTCTGGCAAACCACACTTCCAGTGGAAGGTTTGACTGTTTCTTTCTTTTTCTTTTTTCTTTTTTTTTTTTCATTTTCCTTTCAAATGTAGCCCTTAGATCTTTGCAACCCAGCCCGGACTCTGCTTCTGTCAGAGGAGCTGCTTCTTCATGAGAGCAGAAGCAGGACTATACAGGTAAGACACTTTCCATGCTGTCTGAGCTTTCTGAACTCGCTTTTCTGCACACATGTAGTAGATTGAGAAGGGAAATGGTCTACTGTGCGGTACTTCTATTACCATGATATTTGGAAAAACTTGTAGTCAGTTTACCATGGGATAAACTAAATGTTGATATGTCCTTTTTGGTAGAAATCAGCTCTTTCTTGTCTTCCTTCACACTCATGAAGGAGAAACTGTGCAGGGCAAATTGATGCCAGTCTCAGACTCAGGAAGAGGGAGTTCAAGAATATTTTGTGCCAGTTTAGAGATCTAGCCATAGAACACACCACAGGGCTTCTTAGAAATTTAGTTCATGAAGCAGGTCTCGTGTCCTTTCCAAAATCCTCTCCTTTGTGTTATTTCAGCTTCTTTTCTGCAACATTATTAGAAAGCTATTAAAAATCTGGGGAAACAACTAAGTTTTGGTTGCAGGCTGAACCCATGTATTCGACAGCTCTCAGCATCCAAACTGGCAGAGTTTGGAAATGTTGAGTACATTTTCTGTTGGCTTTGCTCGCTTCTAGCTGTAAAGTCTGCAAACTGTGCAACGTGGGACAGAGAAGGTGTCTCAGTGAACAGTGCAGCCGGGACAACCCACTCGTGCACTGCTCACAAGTGCTGAAGGAAACTACAGTTTCTTTTGGGGCCTTTTCAGTGAATCTCACTACTGTACAGAATATTTTGAATTTAGTTGGACTGAACAATGTGTCATCTTCACAGAACCACAGAGGAACTTTTACTTGAGTAATCTTAGTTTCTGTGTAACACCTTTTGGGTGGCAGAATCCCAGAAATGGTTTGCTTGAACAGTACAAAACCGTTCAAGATTGCATTGAGTGACTTCTCTCACTGTCCCTCTGGTTTTCAACATGTAATTCATCTCTTATTTTGACTTGATTCTTTTTTTATTTTTTTTTTTCCTGCCAAGCTCTGTGAAAAATTGTATCACCCATTAGGGAACTTGTCACTCATTTGTAAATAAAACTCTTCCCCTGTCTGTCCTGCTGTTCTTTGCTGTTCAGGGCCTTCTGGGCACCTGCCTGAATGAAAAGTCAGATAAACGCATGGCTATGCAGCACAGCTGTGCTGCGATGGCTTGGAAATGTGGTGGCTAGCTTGAAGTCGGGATGCTTTTCCTGGATGGTTTGGAGTTACTTGCCTTCTGGTCAGACTCAGAGGTCTGAAAAAGCAGCCAAATGTAAAATAATTATGAGTAACTCACATCATTTTTTAGCTGGGGTGAAGCATATGTGCATGAGGATGTCCATATTTAGATGATGGAGAGTCTCAGGACAAGCATGTTTGAAGGAGGTGTGCTGCTCGGTCACCAAATGGCCACCTTAGCCATTTTGGAGACCTATTTGCGGACGGGATTAGGAGGAGGTTGTCTCAGGGAAATGACTCTGTTTGCTTATGATACCCTAAGGATGAGCGTGAGGCTGGAAGAGGATTTCCCAATTGGAGCTGCTGCCAGGAAAGGGCAGGATGCTGTACACTGGCCAGGAACGTGAGACCGCCTTTGAGAATGATGGTGCCTTGAGGCTATAGTGTCTGTGAACGCCTGGCAGAGGGGCAAGGCAAGAAGCTGTGACTAAGCGCAGAATAAAAAAATAGAAGCACTGAATGGGAACAAGCATGTGGCAGCATCTGCTTTGGAAGGCAGGAGTCTTTCCCTCAGCATGAACTGGGGTGTGGTGATGAGCCTGGTACTGTCAGGAGCCAGCAGCTGTAGGTAGGACCCCGGGACATCAGCCACATCCCTGGGAATGTCTGCAGTGCGTCACTTACAGCGTCACAGCAGGGCTTTGCAGAGCTTCAAGGAATTGGTGTGTACTTTTCTGGAAGGCCAGAGACCTCCCTTCTCTGGTGGAGCAAGGCAAGGGTGTCTGCTTTAGTCCTGACAGGCTGTGAGAGAAACTTCTGAGGCCAGCAGGACCTAAAGTAGCCTGGCCACAATGGAGATTCCCTGGTTCAGAAGGGCTCCGACTTCTCTCTTCACTTGAGCTCACTCCCGTTCCAGGCTTCTCTGCTGCCTCAGCAGAGGCTGTCTTGTTTCTGACGGGTCCTTTCTACCTTGTGCCTTGTATCTTCCCATTTTTCCATTGCTTCTCCCATGCAGCCTCTCTCAAACTGGACCACTGCTCCTGTGGTTTGCAGGACTGCGTGTTATTCTGCTTTGCTTGAGTGGCTTGAGAGAAGAGAGCCCAGGTGAAGGGGCTGGAAATGGAGATTGCGTCTCATTTTTATTCTTTACACCAGAATCTTTTCCCCTTGGCAGTTTCCATGCCTGGCAATGCATCCTTGTCACTGAGCAAGCTCTCTCCCATCTCCTAAAGGAGTCAACCTATCTCTCTGGAGGCTTGCCAGAATCTGTCCTTTCCCTGACCTTACCTCTGCGGCAATCCTTGTTCAGGCCTTAATCACATCCTGTCTAGACTTTGTTGCAATTCCCGCTTTTACAGTCTTCTGAAATCCCTCCAGCCTGCGGAGTGCCAGAGGAACCTGCGTGATGCAGGCGACTGCGCTCAAGGTGTTGAATGTGGGTTTTGTCCTTCTTGGTGCCTTTCTAACATACCTGGAGGCAATTTCCGAATGCCCTGTGGTACTTTCACAACACAGACCACACTCAGCCCCTTCTCAGCTCTCTGCCATCCTGGCAGGGTCTGCAGGTCAGGATGGTCCTCCCCTGAACCCCGAAAACCCCAGCTCTGCCAGGAGTCTGGTGAACGGAGACCAGCACACCCAGGCTTTAGGCCCTTCTCTGCAAGGGAAGGGCCTTTTGTTGTTTTTCCTAGGTGTTGAATGCAAATTCTTGGCCCTCCTGGCCGTTGATGGAGTTGCCAGTTCCTTGTTTCAGTGGGTGGCTGGGTTTGGCCAACACAATGGATTGACTAAAACCCTACTCCCTGGCACAGATGTTTCAAGATCCTATTTTCAGTCTTTTTTTAGACAGCTTCATTTGGCTGACAATATCAGAAGCTTGTGTTCACCTCCTCCCTCCACCACATTAGTCCTACACACTCCATTCCTTCTTCTCCACTGCCTCTTTATGTCCTCATCTTCATCATTTCTGATTTGGGTGACACCATTTCCCCATCTGCTCGGCCACTGCTTATACTTGTGCTTGAGCATAGGTGCACAACCCTTTGAAGCCTTCAGTGCTTGCTCTCCCCAAATGCTCACAGTAGAAAAGGGTTTGATTCCAGTAAGCCAAGGTGAGGCTCAAGATTGACAGGTGAAATCATCACCATGGATCTGCTTTGGGCAAGTGTGGTGTTGTGTCTTCATCAAAGTCTAGCTGAGCGTATAAACTCCTTGCTGAGTATATAGCCCCCTTGCCAATAATCTTGACAGAAAAAATGTGTGAGGTTGTAAAAGGGTAAATGCATTGTGGGCTGAAAGGCTTGGGATGTCTTGGTAGGAGAACATCTATTTAGTACGGGCCCATTCGGAAGTCAAAATCCAGGATTAGAGGGCTAGGGCTGTAGCATGACAAACAGTGACTCAAAGGCTTTAGCATATACTGAACCTGATAAAGTTTCCCTGACCTGGGAAGTTCCTGCCCATCTCCAAAGCACCGTGCCCAGTGTGTGTGCACCTACCCTGCCCACAAACTTAGACTGCTTCTGTACTTAGACTGGGGCTCAGCTGACTGATGCCGATGTACTAAGCTGTGGAAACTTGATTATTTTTGTTTGTGTGCTCCCATTCCTGTGGTCTCTGTGAAAACCAGGTGAATTACTGGCTGTGCAGAGCTGTAGCCCAGAAAGCTGTGACTTTGAAGCATGTGATCGGGGAGCAGCAAATAGAAGTGAGTGGGTGTTAGCAGCCTATATGCAGGGAGCAGCGTTATTTGTGGTCTGGTGAGTCCACCAGTCATGTCTGCTTCCTAGAGTATATGAGATTTGCATGGGCCCCCCAGACAGCCCCGAGGATAACTCTAGATTTGGAAAATTTGAGGAAGATTAAGAAAGCTTCATTCATTTAGGCCATCCCAGTGACTGGGGACACGTGAGCCTTGCAGATACAACCCTCCTGCTGTTCTAACTGGACTTTGAGGTTGCACCCATTTCTTTTGGAGAAGAATCCAGTACTAGTAAAGGGATATAAAATATGTGTGGATCAGTCCTAGGGAAAGATGTGTGATCGAGGTACCTGGGCTTGCTCTAGCCAACTGCAGACAGCAATCTCTGGCCAGAGATGCAGGCGATCACCACTGTGTGATCAGCATCTGAGAGCTCTGTCATGGAAGATCTCTTCTTCGCTTTGCCTCTGCTTCACTTCGCTTCCTCAGCTCCCTCTGCTTTGCTGGGCATGGCTGTGAAACTCCTGCTGGAGAGGGGGAGCTGTGTCAGCAGGCAGGGTTGGCACTGACCCATCCTGCCGGGGCCGTGCTGATGCACCGCTGCAGTGACCGGCTGCAGACTCCTCCCTGCCCTACCCCAAACAGCAGCGGCCGTGCGTAGGTATGCAGAAGAGGACAGGCTTAGGAGGAAAGCTCTTAAGCCTAACTGGGAGGGTGCTTTGGCTGCAAGGCTTAATTCCTGAGCACCTTTTTATGTTTTTTTACCATGTTTTGCTTGACGAGGCACGGCCATTGCTTCCCCCTTCCTGCGGCAGGGCTCTGCGGCGGTGCGGCACTGGTCCCCTGTTCCCCTCCTGGGGAAGCACATAACCCAGCACTTCCCACCTCTCCTCCTGGCTTTCATTTTCTCATGTTTTCTTTTATGAAATTCTTTAAACGTACCTCTTCCTTCTGTAACAATGTTTTGCTAGTTAAGTTCTGTAGTTAGTCAAATCTATCCGCAGAAGGGTCTTTGCTGCTTGCTGTGGAGCAAGCACACACTGATGCACGGTTTCTGAGACATCAGTGTCAGCCTCTCCAAACGTTTTTTCCTGAGAAATCTACTCACTCCCACTGAAATGTTGGTGTGATGACTGCCATGTGGCCATGCTCCACTCTAGTAATAACACAGGTGTGCCTGTCTCCGCCTTCAGAGGAGTCCTTTCATCATCCCATTCGTTTTCTTTCTCATTTTAGAGTGTGAAGTTAGTTCTGGAAAACAGACAAAGATACTCGAACTCTCTGAGGAGCAGCTCTGGTGGATTCTGTGCCATGCCTGGATGAGTGCAGGCGCTGTGTTTATTTTGTTTGCTCTTTGGGTTTTTTGAGCCCCGTGGTGCATCGTGGCAGGTACCAGACCTGTCTGCAAGGGGCTGTTAGGGGCACGCTGCACCTCGGTGGCGGCGTGGGGGCAGCCCTGGGTGCATCCCTGGCCGGCTGGCTCCAGCCCTCACCTCTTCTCCCACCTCCCGGCTGCTGCCCAAGGGTCGCCAGGGCTCCAGGCTCCGTGCTCAGCCCTGCAGTGGGGTCTCGCTCCCACCTCCACCAGCGGGGCCAGCCGGAGCCCTGCCTTGCAGCACTGGGGTGCTGTTGGTGGGCTTTGTGCCATGCGTGCCTGCGAGGGGCACCCTCGCATTGTGTCCCCCCCCAACTTCTGTAAACCTCCCTGCTGTGCGGAGCCGCTTTGATATCAAATGTCTTCCTGGAAGCAGCATCTAATAGAGATGCTCTTACTTAACCAGCACCAACTGTGCTTTTATCTCCTCTGCATCCTGAATTCAATCAGTCCCATCTTCCCGTAAAAGCACAATGGTACCCGCGAACACTTTGCATGTGTTTGTGTTGCCATGATTCCCCATTTAAATCCGTTTGGTTTCAAAGTAGTATTTTTTCCCTGCTAGTTCTTCTGTCCCTTTTTCTTTCCCTTTAAAATTCCTTGTGTGTTAGGTGTGCGTTTTCTTTCCTCCATTTCTACTCTTATCGCCTGCTGGTCGTGCTTTTACTTCCTTGGCTTTGCTGAGCTGCTCTTCTCAGAATGCCTGAACATCTCATTGAGACCGAGGGTCCTGGGGTGGCCCTGAGGCATGCCCCAGAAAGGGTACTGCGTGGAGCAAGAGAGGCATGGAAGAAAGTTTATAGTGTGGTTTGTACTTTGTTGTTCCTTGTATTAGTAATAATAATGTCAGAAGTAATGAAGAGGGGAAATGTGGGCACTAGGCCAACGCTGTGTTGAGAGCAAGGGGAAGGGATTTTCCAAATAATACAGAGAGAAACAGACACTCCCTGGTTTAATTGTCCATTAAAGCTATGCTGGTAGCTTTCTGCTTATTAAGAATCCCACAAAAACGAATTTGCACAGCAAGGAGAAATCATGTGGGAAGGGCCTGATTTTGGTTGCAAAGTCAGATGCGCTGTCCTGACATGCGACTCAGCGCTGTGTGATAAATTGTTGCCCAGCTTGTCCCCCTCCTGACATGTGCCCGTCAGCCGCCGGGCACGGAGACAAACTGTACCGGGAATGCGTCCCCATAAACAGTGACTCAGACCCTGTCCTGGGCAAAGTCACCTTTCAGAGGGTGACTTGGTGGTGGCAGTGGTGCCAGCCCCTGGGATGCTGGGTTGTTTTCTGCTTTTGCAAATGAGTTGCTAAAAGGCCACAAAACCCTCCTTGCTGCTGCTCGGTGTTGCAAAGTGCTCTCCTTTTGTGCTGGGAGGCATTTGGGAGCATCCTGAGGAGTGGCTAAAAGCAGCCGTGTGCTCATGTGCTGTGTCCTGAGACCAGAGCAGAGCATGGTTTGGCGTTATGCAGAGGGTCCAGCATCAGTGTGCCCCCTGGCATGTTGCAGCCCCTTCCTGGCGTCTTCTAAGCTTTGCTGCATGCCCCCACCTTCTGCCGAAGAGCTGGACAGGCTCAAACCTCAGCTCCTGGCACAGCGATTGCACCAGGCCACTCACCCCAACCAGGCTTCTGGGTCAAGGATCTCCAGTACGGCGGAGGAGCTGATTCTTCCATTTTAAAAAACACAATAATCTGTACTGATTGAACGAGCAACCTCAGGCAAGAGCCAGAAACAGAACAAAATCTGCCTTTTGAGTTGTGAGCACATACTACTGCTCTGGAGTAGCTCCCAGCTTCTAGGACACTTGAGTGGCTGTTCAAGCACAGAGCTGGTCAGACGTGCAGTTCAGTGTTTGCTTTCTACCTGTCAGTGGTGTTTAAAAGGTATAAAGTTTGCTCCCTGCAACTGCTCTTGTGGATTCTGCTTTTGTTAAAAAAAAAAAGTGGTTTTTTTTTTTTCCCCCTCAAAGGGAACAAAAGAGGGCATGCAGAGTGAAAACAGGGAGAGGCTCCTCCGCGAGTGTGTTCAGGGAGACCACATTTGCTTTTAGGCTGCAAATTCTGCAGTGTGCTGGGATTAGTTGGTAACTCATTCTCTCCTCCTGCTCCCCTGATTTATAACTTATGTAAATGGGAAGTGACACGAGAGAGCAGAGAGGGTGTGTTTGCGCGGCGCTGCACTGTCGGGCAGGTTTATCCCTTCTGTCACGGGACTCCACAAGCCTCGGTACGTGGCTGCCAAGCTGGGGGAGCCTTGTCTGAGGCTTGCTTGCAGCACCCCGAGGGGTGTAGCAGCAACCAGACCCTTAAGGCAGGGGTGTCCGGGCTGCCTCTCATGGCTGGTGCGTCTCCTCGGGGTGGAGGACCTTTCCAAGACACTGAGTGCCAAGAGATGAGTTCCTGATACCTTCTTTACTGCTCTTGTGCCATCCAGGTGACTCTCTTCGTGTACTCGGACCTGCTGCTCTTCACCAAGGAGGACGAGCCCGGGCGCTGCAACGTGCTGAGGAACCCTCTCTACCTGCAGAGTGTGAAGCTTCAGGAGGGTGAGTGTCTGCGGCAGCAGCTGGAGGTGTTCGGGTCATTTTCTGGGCTGCTAGCTGCAAAGCCACCTGGCCAGCAACAGGATAGCACCCCCCTGTCCCATTACTTCCAGTACGCAGCAGTTTTGGCCAGCTCATGCTGCCAGATCGTCCTTTGTTGGGGTGCAGGTACAGCAGCACCCTTCCCAGCCCTGCATTAACCCAGTCCCAGGGAGCTCCATCCCCTGGCATGCCCTGGGGACACTTGGGTGGCACAGCTTCGGAGCCCTGCCTGAGCAATTCGGGACTGGCGCTCCCTGGGGTCTTGCTCTGCTGGGCTGCTTCCCTCACCGCTGTTACCCTGCCTACGGCGGGGGCTTGCTGAGAAAGGAAACGAAGTTTTGAGGTTTTCACCAGCGGTGCCTCGAGAGAGCTCAGAAGTTGTCTCTAGGAGAGGCTGGCTGAGCCCTACTGACCTTTGCTTCGCTACTTCTCCCTTCGGCCGCCCACGGTTTCCCTCTGCTAGCATCGCTCCCCCCGCACACCCCGTCAGGGAGGAAAGAGCAAACCCTGGCTTTGGTGGGAGGCTGTGGGCTGTGCCCTTGCTCACTTCACCTTGGTTGGGCTTTCACATGCAGTTGAGGGTTCACGGAGGGCTTTTAGGGCAGGGGCATGTCTTGAAATGAGTTATTTTGAGATGAAATTTTGAGGCTGTGTGGCTATGATGGCCGTAGCTACTCGGGGTCAAAAGAGGAATGAGCAAATTGCTCTACCACATCCTATTTCCTACAGTGGAGCCACTTCTTGGCCACAGGCCCAGTCCCACCTTGTTCCTTCTTTGGTGTGGTCTCTGTTTGGCCACGGGCTCCTCTTGTGCATGGCCGCCCGCCTCTGGCCGTGCAGGGCTCTGGCAGCCCCAGGCAGTGGGTTTTGCTGGATGGGGCTTGTGTAAAACTGGGGTTAGGTGTGAGGAACAGCTTTCATGTGATGAGGGTGGTCAAATGCCCAGAGAGGCTGTGGGACCTCCATCCTTGGAGGTGTTCGGGACTCGAATGGACACAGCACTGAGCACCCTGACCTGGGTGCTTTGGGCAGGGGTGCGGAACGGAGATGGCCGGAGGCTGCTTCCAGCCCAGACTTACTCTGTAGTTGTGTGAGCAGACATCTCTGCGTTTTTCTGTGGCTCTGAACAAGAGGGATTAATCCAGAGCGTGGCTGCTCCTCCAAAAGAAATAATTTTCAGGATGACTTTTGTCACTTCCCATGATTTTCTCCAGCCGCACAGGGAGCTCTGGTGTTGAGCTGCGGCTCTCCACCTGCCCCGCGATGCGTGAGCCTTGGTGCTGGGGATCTGCAATGGCACTGCGGGCTGCCCATCTCTTATTTCCCATTTCCAACAACTTTTCTGTGCCCAGATTCATTCACTGACCTGTTTAGTGGGGGCAGAAACAGTGAGGAGGAAGAGGGACACGGAGGGCACCAGCTGGTTAGAAAAGCCATTGAGCTTCTCTGGGATTTGTTGAGTTTGTTCTCAGCAGCGTTTGTTTCTAAGAAAAGGACAAAAGAAATTGTTCCTTACTGAAGCACTTGTCGGTCAGCGTCTGCTTCGTTGCACGTGCGGTTCCTGGCTGCTCTCAAAGGCTGCTGAACAGCCCTGCTCTTGTTCTCCTCCTTGAAGAAATCACCTTCGTGCTGCTCGTCCCGGCAGCGCAGCGGCGGCTCCATGCAACAAGGTCTGTTTGCAGCTCGGCACAGGAATGTGCCTCCTAACCTCAGGCACAGCAGTTGGATTTCGTGAGCAGTTTTCTGCCACTTATTTCCTTGTTACCATAATAACTTGGCTAGATCACATCTGGAGCAGCTTAGGGAGCCTCTCCGAAGGGGATGTTTGTGTCCGCCGTGCTGGACCGCCCCCCGTACGCCCGGAATCCAGCGCAGTCAGTTTTCAGGCAGCTCGCCCTCCTGGTTTGGGTAGGGCTGCTTCAAAGGTGGGTGGAACAAGCGAAAAGATGCCTGTCCCTTTTGCCAGAGATTTTCTGTTGGTCTCCTAAATAACTGAATGGCACATTAATAGGAACAGGCGTATTGCTGAGTATAACAATTGAGACATCTCCGGTACACTGAAGACCATTGTGATGTTTCCTGTTTCTGCCGCTCGCTGCACTGTGCGAAAGCAAATCAGTATAATCTGCTTTACAATGCTCTGTCTTCCTGCTTTAGAAGCTGAACATGGCTGATGAGCACCACGCCGGCCAATGTTTCCAGTGCGACAGGGCTGGCTTCCTCACTAGATACTGTGGGAATTTCCATGCTACCACTGCTGCCTTGCTGGGATCCTGCCCCCCCCGGGGGTGTGTGCTTGGCTTGGGGACAGAAGAGTGATCCCATTTAGCAACCCGAGTGAGGACCCCCACCCGTGAGCCCCATCCCTAGGCCGGATCCCGTTGCTGTCCCCAACATCCCAATGCACTCTGTCTTGCAGCCAACAGCTTCATGATATCCAGAGGCCCAGACTCTGATTTTTGAGGTTTTTGGCATGCCTTATGGGCTCACACCCAACTACACCTCCCTGAGGACACATGCCACAGAGGGTGACACGCTTGTCCGCTCTCAAGTGCTTGGTCTGGATGTGCACAGCAGCCTTTCTCTCTCGCCACACACCCAGGGCCCCCCAGCACCCTGTGAGCTCCTCTTAGGGTACTGGATGCAGCCCTGCCCTCGCTGGGCAGATACGATGGCTGGGGAGCAGGGTGCCCTTGTTGTGGCCATTGTCACTGTCCCCTGTGCCACGCAGAGGCTGTGGAAAGGAGCAGGACCATTTTTTTTTCCATTTTCTCCCATCTTCTTGACCCAATACCTGGTGTGCACCACCCGAATCCCATGAGCGGCGCGTGTTCTCCTTGGGTTGCACAGGGGAGGTGGGCAGAGGCAGGGTGGCGCTGGAGGCTGCTGCTGTGCCGGGAGCTGCGTAAATGCCTGCCCCACATTAGCACGGGCACACGGGGCTTAGCCAGGGACGGGGACGTGTCCCCGCAAACCTCGCATGCTCCTCTTGCCTGTGCTGAGCCTGTGCAGCAGCCCAGCCCCGGGGCAGGGATGGGTCGAGTGAAAGACAAACCAGTCCCTGTCACAACGCGTCACGAAGAAACGGAAATATCTTAAAGTGAGTTTTTTTTTTCCTCCTGCTTATTTCCTTTTAGCATTTCAGGGTATTTGGCTGAAGGTGTTCACACTGTTCGGCTGTCAAAAAAAGGCACAGTGTCGGGTGGGGACGGAGCCCTGCGCGGGGCTGAGGCTGCCCCCTTGTCCTTCGTGGCCTTGGTGGGCTGCAGGCCAGGGGACGAGCAGCACGAGCTGGGCAGCTCCCGCCTGGCCCTGCGGAGACTGGAGAATCCCCAGGGAAAGAATCCCAGCAAACCTGGTTTGTGTTGAAATCTGCGCTCGGGTCTGTCCTTCCTGGCACTGCCGTTGCTCTCCTGCCTCCTGTCATGCCTTGCTGGGGATCGGCATCAGCTGGAGCCCAGCTGGGGGGCTGGGCAGCGTGAGGAGTCTGTTAGTTCCTAGTTTTTCCCAGCTGAAGGCAATTCTTCATGGAAGAATGGGATTGTGGCAGCTCCCGAGTCTAGGCTGGCTCCCTGCTCTGCGTGTCCAATAGGCGCTGTGCTGCCTGGCCACGTGGATTATGAGGCGGCGAGCCTCAGGGATGGGGACAGGACCTGCTGGCTGCGGAGGTCACTAGCACTGAGATACACAGAAGGGAACAGAACAGAACTTAATTCTGGTGGTTTTGGGCTTTGTTGGATTCACTTCTTACTGTGGAAAGCCAGAAGGAATAAATAGGGGCTCAAAGAGCGGGGTCTTACCCCAGGCTGTTGCACTCCAGCATCACCTTTCCCTGCCAAGGGTGCACATCTCTGGGGGTGGCCTCTTCCTCGGGTCAGACAGGGTTAAAGCTCCTGAGGACAAGTGGCTGGGCCATTGCTTCTCCTGCAAGCTGCTTTGCAAGATGGGCTGGAGAGCTCAGGAGCTGCTCTCTGCTTGCTGCCTGGATGCTTCCCCTTTGGGCCTCTCGCCTCTGTGGTGAATTTGCTCATGGCTGATGCTGTGCAGAGCCCAGCTGAGAAGATGGGACGTCTGGTGCTGTTGGCCACCATGGGAAGCAGAAGCAGCAGAAAGGGTTGATGTGTGCCAGCAGGAGGCTCGGATCCTGTGTCCAAACCCTCCCTCCGTGGGAAAAACTCCGGCTGAGGGGCTCCCATCGAAGGCTGTGGCTTAGCAAGGAAAACGCTCCCTGATGGTCCTGCTGGGCTTTGTGGGTGCTGGGAGAGCTTGGGCAGAGCTGTGGAGAGCGGTGGATGGGTTTTGCATAATACAGAGGTGGGCAGGTGCTCCGTCACCACTGCCCTCCTGGAGGTGAGGATGCAGCGGGGCGGTGCTGGAGCCTCTTGGCCAGGCTGGAGCAGGGGGGGACCCCCACGGAAACACCCAGGAGCTCCTCATACAGGAGGTCCTTGGCACCAGTACTGTTGGGGCTGGGTTCCAGCAGCGTGTTATGGCACAGTATCCCTTTAGTGACTTTCCAGCCTGTTTGCTGCAATGTGCTCTAAAAGCAAAGCTGGCAGCGGAGGCAAGCCTGCCGTCCCCCAAAAGGCAGCTGGAAGAGACATCCAGCAAACGGCTCCAGGCTGTTGCGCTTGTTCACGGGCTTCTTGTTGCCTGCAGAGGGACTCAAGTGACATCTGAGCCCTTCAGTGGGTCGCAGCCCGTATCTGTACCTCTGGGCTGCTGCCTGTGCAGGCAGGAGAATCGCTGCCCTCTGGGAGCGGGGCGTTTCCACCGCTGTGCGGAGCCTGTTCCCGTCGTGGGCACAGCACGGGCTGTTGAAACGAAGCAGAGCCTGTGCTGATGCTGCTTTGGAAAGGATCTGCAGCCGTGCCCAGACTGCGGAGCTGATCTCACGGCAGAGATAACGTTGTTAAAAGGGTTATGAAAGCTGCTGCCCAGCAGTGCTGCACGCTAGCGAGGACAAAGCCTTGGCAGGGCACGCTGGTGGGAAGCGCGGTGACACAGCGGCTCTGGGAGGTGGGTGTCCTGCTTCAGAGCCGAGGGGACCCAGTTGCGTGGTGGCTTCATGTCCTCCTCCTGCGAGGCTGATGTGTGCCTGGAGCTGGCTTCCCCTGGGCTGGGCAGACTTGTGTCCCACCAGTGGGGATCAAAGACCAGGGAAACCCTCAGCAAAGCCTTTGTGCTGGGGACAGGGAAGGCTGGGCCTGCAGGAGCCAGCCTGGTGGAGCAGCCGGAGCATGACACATTCGTCCCCAGGGACAGCTGGCGGCGAGGCGGGGAGGAGACTGGGCTGCTCTGTGATTTAGCACGACACGGGTTGCAGCATTGGCCATTGCATTGCCTCCAGCACCTTCTCCCTTCCCAAAGCTGTGGAAGGGGAGGTCCCTTGGACATGTCTCCTGAGTGGCACCTTGCTGGCAGGACCTTGGGGAGCCGCCCTCAGCCTGGTGGAGCAGGGTGGGCTCTTGCCACTGCCCCATCTCAGTCGCTTCCCTGTGCTCTGGGGTTTGGCTCCAACTCCTTGGAGAAGCACCGACCCCAGCTCCTGGCTCTGATGGAGGCTGGGACAGGCAGCACTAGGCAGAGCTGCCCTTTCTGGGGGCTCTTGCGGGGGGAGAAGCTGGGAGTGAGCAAGGACATAAGAACGAGAGCTGCTCTGGTGAGTCCTCCTGGGAGCAAAGCATTTGTGGAAATGTGGAGAGACCCGACCCTGGTGCCCAGGACAGGCACCCAAAATGAATCGAGCTGCACGTGCCGTGGCACACCAGGCAGGAGAGTGCACACGTGGCCTCTGAATGAATCAACCCTTTTCCCAAAAGGACAAGCCCAAAGGAGAATCTGTGATAGCGCAGTGAGTTGATGCAAGAAACCATGCAGGCGCAGCCTGCCCGGTGCATGGCCCCGCAGATGCAGCATACATCACTCCCAGATCACAGCCTGGTACTGTAGGATGACAACAATAAATATTCATTAAACGCTGTCTCTTAGCCAATTCCTCTGTCAGTGTCTCCGCTTGCAGAAATGCAGTTGTAGCTTAATTTTGATCCTGTTTTCTCTTCTTTACAGGTTTGGAAGATCGGAAGTTCTGCATCCTTTACCTTGCAGAGGTGAGTGTTGCTGGTTTCCAAATTAACTTTCCAGTGGGAGCTGAACACGTACTAACAACTCTGCTTCTGTCTGCTGGGGCAAGAAGCACAGGACGGGTTGTATTTAACTTCCTTTTTAATTTGTTTGCCAGAGGTCTGGAAAGGAAACATAATGGCTGTAGCCAGAATATATTAGTAAGAAGCTGCTAAAAGGAATCTGAGAGCTGGGAGAGGCTGGGCAGCACCGAGACAGGCTTTCTTTCCCCCCCTGTGCACTGCAGGTGGACCTTCCTCGCTGCATCTCACCTTTGATTTCTCCTGGGGTTCTTTCACCCAGGGATTCCTTGCCAGCTGTGTTCACTTTATTTTTCAGGAATCTTGCTTTTCTCGTTTTCAAGCGCCCAGGTTTGAAGCCCTCTAATAAAATAAGGAAGCTCAGTGTAAGACAGACACAATCATAGCTCTAAAAATGCGCGTGGCTGGTGCACGGCTAAATGCTCTAAACAGATTTGAGATCGCTCAGACGTTGGCACGGTTACTTTTGTGTCGTGAAGCAGCCAAGGAGACTGCAAAATTGGTTCACAGTGACTGGTCCTGCCTAATCACTAAATGCTGCAGCTGTTATTTTTTTTCCTTTCAACTGACTTTAGCGTGTTCCTGGTTTCAAGGCCTTGTGTTTTCAGCGTGGAAGTTTGGGTCTGGGAAAGATCCCCAGGGCGCTGAGGAGAAAGGCAAACATTGCTCAGCAGCACCACGAAATAATAAGCTATTGTGAAAGTTGGATGAAAATGTCCAGGATGGAAGTTGTTCACCTTGAGCGGCTGGGACTTGGGCCAAAGCCTGACTTGCTGCGCAACCGTGGGCTGTCGAGCTCTCTCTTAGGTCCCCCTCTTGTTCCTTCCCTGTCTTTATTTCTTCTCGGGGCGGTCGGGCAGGACCTGCCTCCTCAGGGCCTTGCTCGGCGCGGGTGATGTCTCTGTGCCCAGCTGCCCCCATGCTGTGACTCAAATGCTGCGGCGGCTGCCTGCCGGTGCCGTCCCGGCTGGGCGATGGGGCGCTCCTGCCTTCTCTTGTGTGCTTGGAAAAATGCCTGTGGATCTTGGAGTTTAATTCAGAGCTCCAGGCTCCTAAGTAGGAGTAACTGAACAAGAGATGGCTGCGTTTCATGTGGCCCTGTGAGGCTCATCTTTGAGATGCAGCAAGGGCTTAGCTTTCACCTTCTGCTGGGCTTAGGTGGCCCTGGCTCTTAGGGCTCTGCTGAGCCCATTGCACTTGGAGCATTGCAGTTGCATAGAAAATGTGAAGCATTCACCTTCCTCCAGGCATGCTCCCCTGTAGAGGACAGTACATCTGGACAGGCCACGCTTATGGGTCTCTGCAAAACCCTTCTTGTTCCTCCTGTCCGCCCATGGTATTTCGGAGCAGGCAGCCTTGTGCCTGTAGCCAGCAGTGGGTGCTTGCACCCTGCACTGTGCAAGCCCCAGCTTTTGGCTGTCTTCAGGGCAGCCCGTAGCTTGAAGGTGGCATCCTGCTGAGCAGGAGATGCCCTGTGCCACCCAAAGGCCTCCTCCTGGACCCTTGGGGTTGCTTTGGGTCCCAGTGGTCTCACCAAGGTGGGGAGATTGGGTTTGATGTGCCCTAGCCTGCGGGGTATGTGTGGGGATCCCCCAACCCCATGGCCTTTGTTGGGTCTTTCCTGCAAAGACAGGAGAAAAAGGCTTTTCTTGTGGCTCACTGAACCGTCCTCAGTGGAAGGGGACCTCAGGTGGATGGAGATGGGCTCTTGCTAAGTGACGGGATGCTGTTCTGGGCACCAGCCTGGGGGTGTTCAAGCATCTTCCTGCAGGAGAGCTAGGAAGAATGTCACAATCAGGTCACCCCTCTTTTTTCCCCCACATTCGCTTCCCAGCAGTGAAGCTTTAGTTGCAGGGACCTGGGGTTGTCATCTGGAGGCTTTAAGACTTGGTAGCCCCTGAGAGGGAGGGAACGGTCCTTTTTAAAGGCATTCCTGTGGGATGGCTGTGCATGGAGGCCTTGCATGGGCTTGGACGCTTTGCTGGGCTGGTGGGGGCATTGGTTTGTCCCGTTGAGGGTATTTCTGTGGAGGGCTGTGTTTGAGACATGGCCTGCTGTTAAATAAAAGCAGTGACCGGGACCCACCGTAGCACTCCTGTGTTGCAGTGGCACAAGGGGGCTGCGCTGGGGGTCTCCAGGCCAGCCCAGCCCCATTGCCTGACGGACGTGGGGTCTGCTGGGTGCCAGGCTCCTGTGTGTGACCTCCTGTTGTGCTGGTGCAAAGCTCAGCATCCTTGTCTGGGTAATGAGATGGTTTCCATCTGCAAGGATGGCTGCCTGCAGAGAGCGGCTGGCTCTGCTTCGAGGCTGCACTCGGGGCAGTGGGAGTCTCACGAGGGTGTCCCCAGTGTGGTGGTGGCCCTGGCACACTCCCGGCACCCTCAGGGTCCCAGCACTGTGGTGCAGCAGTGCCCTGAGCCTGCGTCCTGCTGGCAGATGCTTCTGTCCTGCTGCCCACCCCTGCGACAACTCCTGGCAGCTAGAAAGCTCTGAGGAAGGGTGCAGAAGGAAAGGACACTCGTCTGGATGTGGCTTTTCTGTCCCGTGTCACCCATGAGGGGTGTTTCTCCTTCCTGACCTGCTCCCGGCCTGCCCTTTGCAGCCGGTGCCCCGTCCCTGGGCTGGTCAGCAGGGCCTTGTCCTGATGGGAGCTGTCCGTGGGCTCCGCTCTGCGGGGGCCTGGCTGGGGCATTAGGGTTGGTCCCAGCTCCTCCGTCACCGAGACCTGGGCAGACAGGTCCCTGCGCTGCCGTGACAGGGCCTGCGGGTGGGTGGAAGCACTCGTACTGCTGTTCCTTACCCACAAATCACCCGCAACGAGCTGTAATGTACTTAGTGCTGCTGTGAGTTGAAAGGGAGCCCACGGGGCCGGGCCGACTTAACATTTGCCAGAGGAATATTGCTTTACTGAGGCCTTGAGCAGCCTGCGCGCCTCCTGCTCCTTTCTCACCCAGAGGGGTGATGTTGTGGGTGATGTTTTGCCCCAAAAGGTGGCATTTGCGCGTTTGGATCCAGTGCGATCTGAAATGAAAGTATGTTTCAAAATGTCTAGGGGTTGCCTAATTAACTTTCAACAAGAAAGAAAACTTCAACCTTCAGGGAAACTGGTGTGTCATGGAAAAGCTGCTGTTAGTCATCCTGCCTAACCACGTGTCAATAAGACACTCACAGGGCTTAAATCCTGTGCATTATAGGCATTTGCAGGCTTATGGTAAACTGCGATCTTTATAGCCCTGTGTAGGTTACAGCAGGAGCAGTGTTTATTTTACAGGCTCTTCAGGGTGTGAACTGTGGTGTTTGGAAGTCCTTGTGCAAACGGCCCCGATCCCGGTGGAGCACATGGCCTCCTGGGTGGGAAATGCTGAATGTAGGTTGGTGCTGGAAAGGGTGCAGGACCACAGGAGGGTCCTGCACTGAGCTGTCCGCTCTTGGCTCCTTGTGGTGGTCCCAGCAAGGCAGGATTTGGGTAGTGAGGACGGTACCTTTTGGTCAGGTAGACCTGGAAGCTTGTGTAACTTCTCTAATTGCCAGCTGTTATATGAATGTGCTACCAACACATACAAACCCAGTTCCGTGTCAGTATTTTAAATCCAAATGAAACAGTTTAAAGTCAGTTGTGCAGCCCCTGCTGGCAAAAGCTTTGGGTTGAGTCAGTGTGGGCCCCATTTCTCCACCCCACAGGACTCTGCGTGTGGGTGACTGGCCCCATCGCCCCTTTCCTGCAGGGCACGAACAGCCCCTGTGATGACACGTGTAAAACCTGTCAGAGAAAGCACCTATTGTGCGGTGGGAATGGATCGCCTCCCGGGGAGCTGGTCCAGAGACGTGAGCGTGGTCCAGGACCATATTCACACCCTTTCCCGCTCCGGAAATATCCCACTGATAGGAAACCGCAGATCAGTGTTTTATTGCATTGTTAGAAATTTTTGATTCAAACCCAACATGTTCAGACCAAACTGACTTAAAATCAAATAGCTCGTTAAGTTTTTCATTGTAGCAGCGCTAGCAAAATCGATCTTTTTCTCTGGAAGTTTTCATCTGCAGACACTGGTGTTTCTCTGGGGAAATTGCTCTGACAGAAAATCTTTCCAGTAGCAGCTCCTTGGCCTGCTGCGCTGAGCACGCTTACAGACCCGAGCAAATTAATGCTGTGGATCTGTGCTTGATCTCGTTCTGCTTCAGAGATCTGCATCGTCCGCACGGGAGATCCTCTAGGCAAGCCTCAGAGAACTGACACCGTCCCCTCAGTCCTGGGTCTCTGCGGCCACATCCCTGCTCCCGTGTGGTCCCGTGGGCGCTGCTCCTGTTCGCATCCCCCGGCGGGGATGGAGCTGTGTCGCAGCTGCTGGCAAGGGCACCCCTTGAACAAATGCTCCTTAACCTGAGCCACTGCTGCAGTGAGGGCCGATACTGTGCCTTGTGTAACGTGCACACCTCCGTGGCCTTCCTGGAGATATCCCGGCTTGTTCCATAGGATAATTAATTTTCCCCATGGTGTCCTCTGTTCCTCCCAGGAACAGGGCTTTGCTAAATTTAAATCACTTTAGGCCCCAGTCTCCATGCAGGGAATCTGAACCTAGAAAAGCAGTTTACTTGTGGTACAGAGGCCTTAAAGGCTCAGGGACACACTCCAACGTGGTAGATACTGGAGCAGATGCCCTCAGAGGCACTTGGTTTGCCATGACGCAACACGGCCTGGAAACCTAGAAAGACAGGAAATTGCTGTGGTACCTAATAAATAGTTAAAAACCCTGGTCTCAAACCTCAACAGCATCATTTGTGAGCATTGCTCTCTCTGGGAGAGCTCGGGAAGCCTGGCTCTTACTTTATTGCATCCAGAATAGCTGTTGACATGGTAGAAAAGAGCAAATCATGCCTGATAATGTGTGTGTATGACTCAAAATTTGGGGAAGTAGGAGGTGATAAAGAGGGTAGTTAAGTGACAGAGCAGTGGGGTTAGTTGTTAAGGTGGGTCAAAGCTAATGCTGCTTTCACAAATCAGGAGGGTGAGAGGACTGTACACACAGGTCTGCAGGGGTAAGAAGTGACTGAGGAAGGTTTGTTGGGGAAAGAAAGGGTAATCAGCAGCCACAAGCTCCTGCAATGTAAAGATGGAATCAGTAATGATAAAAGTTTGGGATTCAGTTCGGGATTTTCCCCATTCCTCTCTTCTCTGACCCAAAAGTAACGGCCAGAAGAATTGCATTTTGGGATGAATTTGTTTCCACTCCAAACAGGATGTTTTTGGCAGTCAAAGCCAAGGAACTCGTTTCCCTTTTCCTTTTTCCTGGCATTTTAGAAGACCTGGTACCCTGGGTTGGGCTCTGCAGTGTGATTGCCCCTCCTGGTTCCTCTGCTCCCTGACGAGGCTTGAGCAGCCTCCACGATGTCTTGGTCCCTCCTTCTGAAGTGCTCCATTTCTACTTCTGGTGTTTAATACAAGAAAACACCCACAAATGGCTCCAACTCAACGCCAAAAAGGCCAGCTTAAAGAGATGGGCTCAGAAAACCTCAAGGCTGTGCCCGGCCCTGACCCCAAGGCAGCCGGAGGGCCCGGTGTGTGAGCCCCCAGCACAAGTCCCTGCGGGAGGGCTTTAACTGCAGCTGCTGGACAAAAAATAGCAGTGATTTAGGAGTCCCTCAGCCTCAGCTAAACACGAAATCCTGAGCTTTGTGCTGTGGTGTCCTCCTGATGCTGGAGCGACGCGGGGTGGAGGTAGTTGGGGTTCTGGTGCCTGGAAAAAGAAAGTCAGGCGTCTGCTGGCACCGGGTGCTGCATGCAGGAAGGGAGAAGGTGGGAGATTAGCGGTTATCTGTGGGGTGGATTATGTGCTCAGTTCAAGTTGTATCTCATTCTCTCAAATTTGTAATAGGAAAAGAGACGTTTGTCAGATTTGTGGGCAGTGTTATTTGTCAGATGAGCTCGTGGCTGGGGCTTGTTGTGCTGCAGTGAGGTGGAAGATCCCCTGGGATTTCAAAGTTCATTTATCCAAGGGGCTGCAATGGAGCATACACCTCAGCCAAGGCTAGAAATGTTGGAATAGGTCACACTTAAGGGCTTCATTAACAAAAATCCAGGCACACTCCTTGCTGCCTGCTCCTGTCAGTTTTATTACATTAATTTGAATCACATTTAGAGAAGATGTGGTGTGCTCCTCTGCCTCCCCCTTCCTGCTCCCAGTCCTGTTTGGCAAAAAGGATGATTCCCTCCCCTACCCACCGAGCTGGTCCTTCTCAGGAGATGTTGCCAGATGAAAAATCCCTTCCTGCTCTTTGACATTTCCTTTGATTCCTGCGTGTCTTGCAAGTGGTGGCTCATTTCTGGGCTGCCGGAGCCGCACACCAAGCGGGGCTGTGGCGTGCATCACCTTGAGTCACCCAGCTCACGTGAAAGCTGGATGCTCGATCTGCACAGGCTGAATCTCTGCCGTCTCACGCCTGCAGCAACAGCTTAACTCTTTCCTGAACGGAAATTTCCATTTTCCTCCACCCAAAGGATGGCAGGTCTCAGTCGCTGGATTTCTCTGGGCACAGTGCTGAGAAGTCCAAACTGCAGGCACGGGGATCTAACACCAGAGCAAGGCTGCCAACGCCTTGAAAAGTGCTTCTTAAGGATGTCATGATGTGAACCCATGCACAGATTACCCCAAATGCTGATGCATTCCTAAAATACAGCCCTGCCCTGCATCCCCAGGATGTGTCCCACATTTCAGTGCAACTGGAGCGCTTGCAGTTGTATTAGAGGGTCTCTCCTTCAAATAACGTTCGTTTGCTTCAAGCCAGCATTCTCCTGGCATTTACTCTGGGCCAGAGCACGCAAAGCCATGGCTCTGGAGCTGGTGGCCAGGCTGCTCCTCTGTGCAGACAGAACCCTGGGCTCTGTCTCTTCTGCCAGTGCGTGTTCACCCAGGTTAGATGATATGAAGTGACACCAGGGGCAGAAGCTCTGGGTTGGCATAATGCATGGCCAGGTGTTACGACAGCTCCCAGTTCAGGGCAGAGCAGGGAGGGCTCATGTTCCTCTTGGAGAAACAGATAAGCAGGGGAACTTTGCTTCCTTGGTTCTGTGAGTCTTTCTGCTGTTCAACGTGAACCTGAGTTTTGAGACGACCACAAAATGTACTGTTTGGAGAAGTTCTTAATTTTTTTATCCTGGTGCTAATTCTGTGGTCTAATTCCTACAAGTTGGCAAAAAGAGCAGCTGATATGATGTGGTTAAAGTCTCGGAGAGATTTTAAAAAAGGCTCAGGCACTAGCCTCCCTTCCTGCCTGAGAGGGAAGGGTGCTTGCAGAGCAGGAAGGTGCTGGACCTGATCTCTCTTTGCCCAAGCAGTGTTTGCATGGGGAGCTCAGTATCTAGCTAATCTTGGGGCTGGGGATTCCCGCGAAGGCTGTCACCTTCACCATGAACCACTTAAGGGCAGCCTGCTGCTCTGCAAAAACAAATCGAGCCCTGTCTTCATTGGCTGTTCTGAACATGGGTGAAAAAAAGGTGCTTTGTATTATCTTATCCTCCTGGAGGCTTAGCATCCTCCAGGCTCTGCCCCTATGCGGTGTCCCTGCGGCATCGTTCCTCCACACATGCTCGGCAGCAGCATCGCTGTGCCAGAGACCGGCCCGGGGGGAGCTGGGGTCACGGGTGGCCCTGCACGGGTGGCTCTGCAGCGTGCAGTGGCAGTGCTGCCTTAATGCTGGCACCGCTCACTGTCCATGGGTGGCTGTAGGACAACGAAAACCCATTTCCAAGGAGCCAGCCCTTGGTGTTGCAAGCAAGGATGGGATGCTTCTGTTCTTTACCTTCAGCTATAGAGCCTCCCTGGCCGAAAAATAAGCCGCACAGCCACAAGCTGCTCTTCTCTGCAGAGATGGCTGTGCTCCATGAATGGCTGCTCCATGCACGTCTTCTGCTCAAGCACCCGTGAGCTCCTTTGGTTATCCTGGCTGTCAACAGGACCCGTGCTCTTATCACCAGTGTTTGATTTTTGGGCACCACCGGTGTGCCCAGCAGTCCAAAAACCACAGGAAGAGAATGGCCCCCATGGCCCCCCCAGCACAGGAGCAGACTGAACTTTCTCATCAGACCTAGGTCTGCGGGTCATGAAGTAACCAGCCAGCAGTTGCCCGTGTTTTGTGCACAGGATATTCCCAGGGCTTGCTGTTTCGCCGGTGGAGGGTTTGCTCTGTGATTTGAAAGCTATTGTAGTCTGGAGCCCATTTCCGAGGTACTTCCCCTCTGGGATCTCTGCTGGCTTTGGCCATGGACCAAGGCTCAGAACGATCGAGGCCAGGGGCCGGGCAAAGCTGAGCTGGACTGTGAGCCGTGGCCCCCCAGCACCTTGCCATGAACCTTGCAGGGGGTTTATGGGGCTGGGGAGGGGAGCCGAGCACATCCCCTGATCTGCTGGGGAAAACAGGGACCTGGCTGCCCTGGGATTGCATCTGCTGGTGTGAGGGGTGGTGGCAATGAATGGACTCAGCCCCTGGGCCGGGCCGGTTGCTGAGCTCAAGGCTTTGAAGGTGTTAGGCTGAGGCTGGCTCGTTATTATTGCATCTTTGCTTTGCAGCGATGTGTAGAGCCGTGCTTGTGCACACGATGCTGTTGTGCTGGGTCCTGCACCGAGGGACGTGTCTGCAGCACAGGGGCTTGGTGTGTAGGGTCTGGGGGCCCCTCCTGCGACATGGTGCTGCTCTCCAGGAGGCCCTCGGCTGATCTATGGGCTGTGGAGCTGGTGTCCGCCGGGGCACCCGGGAGCTCTGCCTGCCCTGACCCCAGTCCTGCCGTCTCCCCGCAGTGGGGCTGGGGCTCAGCCCGGGGACACCGGCAGCAGAGAGCTTTTCCCATGTAGCAAATGGGAATCGTCCTTTGGGCAATCCCTGGCCGAAAAACGGCACATCTGGGGCTTGTGTTGACCAGTCTGGGTCCTCCTCCACCTACACGTGTTTTACTTCTGCTCTCCTATGGGTCCTTGCCCTGGTGCGGGGTCCGGCACTGCCCCAGAGCCGGGGGCTCACCGGAGGCTCCCGTGTGGCACCTGCAATAACATGTTTTTCGAAACACTGGGGTGAGCGCAGTCAGAAAGCAACTGGCAGCCACTTCAGTCGCTCACTTTATCTGGTCACAAACGCCCCCTTCACGCCATCTGCATCCTCCTTTCCCAGCACTGTGAGATTAAACCCTGTTTTCTCTTTGTAAATATTGGCAGGCGAAGCGGCAGCCTCCCTGAATGAAAACAATAGCGGGGAGGCCGGTTCCCAGAGCGGCTCCCGAGCGCGGCGGCTCGTGCTGCAGCCCTGCTTCCCTGCTCCGGGCTGTGCTGAGCTGCTCAGCTTGGTCCCTAGGCTGGGGCTGGCCTCTGGGGACATGTGCCGTTAGGTAGAGCTCTGTCCCACGTAGCAGTCGGTCTGTTCTCCGTCTGGCCGGATCCCAAAGCACTTTGCAAGCCGGAGCCTGTGCTTTAGCAGCTGGGAGTGCTCAGCCCTGAGGTTTGGGCTGCGTCCTTCCCCAACACAGGTGCACCTTGTCTGGGGGGAGCAGTTTGATGAGAGATGGTGAGACATGGTTCTTCTCTTTGAAAATGTGTTGGAGAGGTTTAAGATCACTGTAAAGGTGCTGAGACCTCACAGCTGTAGAGTAGAAATGATAGCAAAATGTGTACAGATCGGGCAAATGCAATTTTGGCAATTCACATCGCACCTCAGCCCTGCCCACGGTGCCTCAGGGATCAATCAGCCTGTGCTCCCGGGTTGGATAAAACTGAAATACAGCTTGGAAAAAAAAAGGGGGGAGCAGTTGGCTTCCCCATCTGACTTCTTGGACCGGACAAAAGGGTGATCTCCTCTCCTGGCCTTAATACCACCGGGCTGGGGCCGGGCAGCCTCGCCGGCTTGCTGAGGCTGAGTGGGAGGCAGAGGGGCACTTTGCTCTCGGCAGCCGGTGGCGGCTGAGCATCGCTTTATGCCAAATTCAATCAGAGAGATGGGGACTGTAATCAAATCAGCGAGGGGCTGCACAGCAGGGGTAGGTGAGCTGTGCATCCATCATGAGCAAGGGGAGATGAGACGCCCTTGGAATCGCTTTAAACCTTGCGCCCGGGGAATTGCAAAAGCTTGGTAGGGAGCGGAGCGTACATTAGTTACAGCATCATTGTGGCGCTGGGCTCTTAGCAGCTGTGCTGATATTTTTTAGGCTCCATTGAGTCCTTGCCATTGTTTGCTTCTGCCCCAAGAGCAGGGTGGGTAAGTGCCAGCCTGGATTTCCAGCACGGCAGATGGGCACCCATCCCCTCCTCTGAAAGCAGAACCAATTAAGTGCCTTTTGAGGGACCAGTGGGTGTCACAGGGGTACAGCCTGGTGATCTGCCGGCACGGGACTGGGAGGAACCAAGACATCAGGTGTGGGAAAGAGCACTGTGCTGCGCCAGCGGGTGCACAGAGCATCAGAGCAGTTGGGATACGGGGCAAGGGCAGACACAGCACCTTGTGTCCCTGAATCACAAACCTCTGTTTGATTTTGATGGTTTATAAGCAAGCCTGAGTATGCATTTTCAATATTTAAGCCCATTTCTGCTCCAGGAATAGATGTTGTGATGCACAGAAGTAAGAAAAATCAAATCTTGTCTCTCTGGAAGTCTCCTTGGTGGGACAAAGAGCTGGACTAGAGATCTGTTTTTCTAGAGCTGACATAGGAGGCTGGTTTGTTTACCTCTTTAGCAGGAATTTTGAATTACACGTGAACGAGTTAGCATCCAATGCAAACAGAGTCTTAAATGGTGTGACTAAATGGCATTTCCCCTTTTGGTTGTGTTGTCTCTGGAGTCACAAAGTGCAAGTTCCTTAGTTCTGTCTGACCTTTCTGGGAAAAACAGGCTAGCAGAGTCCTGCCCCTTTGCAAGGAAATCCTAGGGGGAAATGAAAGGCCTTTTTTATCCCCTTTTAGTGTGTGACTTTTTTCTTCCTTTGCGGTTCTGTCCCAAAGTTCTGCTCTTTTTCACATCTGACCACACAAGGAGGTAACCCAGCCGTGGGCATTTCTGGACCCTTTTTAAAGCGAGACCTGCAAAATCCCAATGGACATCAGTTGCTACTAAAGCCTAATTTTTTTTTTTAGCACAAGAGATGAGCATTTTAAGCACTGAGAGACATTTGTAAGAGAATTTGGTCAGAAGCTTTCTTAAATGAGAGGGACCTGGCCCAAAGAAGACATGTCAAAGAGGAACAGGTCCATATCACAACAGGGCTGTGTAGGGAAGGGGCTGGGGCGGTGGGCAGGCTCTGAGGCTTGCGATGGGCTCAGCTGGGGTGGGTTCCTGTCCTTTCTCTCCATTCCTCCCTTGCTGCACGTTGCTCACAGGCGGCGCGTGACCAGAGCTGGAGCATCCTCCTCCAAACGACCCCGATGCGTGCCTTAATGAAGGAGCGAGGGAGAGCCTGGCCTGCCCCTGCACCCCTCCCAGCCCTGCCCAGCCCAAAGGCACTTGTTTTCATCAGTTCGCGCTACAGCCCCTCACTGATGTTTGCATACAGCAAAGAGCAATTTCCATCATCTAATTTAGCTGAATTAGCAAGTTTGCACTGTGATGGCACAGGGTGCAGAATTGCTGGTGCTCTGCCCGCGCCGTACTGCTCTGCTCCCACTTATTATAGCAGAAATCTGCTGCTCTGCACCGCAGCAGCCTTTCTCCCTCTGTCTGGAGGAGATGCCACTGTGCAGCTGATTTCCCATCTGTTTTACTTTCTCATGCCCAGAGCGCCGGACGCTGGTGCGCGCTCTCCCGTTACACTCGTGTTCATCTGACAGTGTGTTGGAAGCGAGTAGTTTGCAAACAAAGCTGGGGCCTGCGACACACAGCTAATGACCTTCTCTCTGCCTGTGTTTCCTTTACGTCAGAAGTCGGAGTGCTTATTAAGTTTGGAGGCTTACTCCCAGGAGCAGAAGAAGAGGATCTGCTGGTGTCTGGCTGAGAACATCACCAAGCAGCAACATCCGGCATCGGCTCCTACAGAGAACAAGGTAAGCGACCCGTGCGGACGCAGCCCTGCTGCTCGAGATCCCTGCTCAGAGCATCACGGGGCTCTGCCTGCGGTGGGGGCTTTCCTCTGGTGATGCTCCTGCCAGGCGGCTCGCTCCGGGGGCTGGTTTTTGCCAGGTGAGGAGTGAGTCTGCATTCAGGCGCTGCTGCGTCTGCAGCTTCCCGCCCTGCTTGGGGAAGCAGTGGCTGCATCTGCATCCGCTGACCCGAGTCGAGGCAGACTTCAGCGAGCTGCCAGCTCCTGACGCCTCCTAGCATCTGTATTTGGACAGCTGAGACCGTGCAACCCAGTGTACAGCCTCTCTGGAGAGCCTGGCTGTAGGGCAGGACTCAGTCCAGAGGGAGAGGTCGAGGCCGTGATCTCTGGGTCCTGATTAAAAGGCTCGGGTCATGGGAGCAGTGGTGCGGAGACGTGTCCCTTCTGTGCACTCAGATGGACTCTGAGGCTTGGTCCGGCCCCCACTGACGGCCTCGAAGCACAGAAAGGCCCTCTGAGCGCTGGTTTTCCTACCTAGCACGGCTGCACCAGCACTTTCCCACACTGAAGAGATTCAGCCTGGCCTGGGAGTGTGGTCTCGGCAGTGTTGGCACGAGAAATGTGTGCGTGGAGTGGGTTTGAAGCACTGTCGGGCATGTGTGCCTGGTGTGGATGTGGTTAACACCTCTGTCCACTTGCTTCGTGGCCGGGGATGCCTCTAAGGGGAGGTATGTGACAGCGGCAGTCTGTGCTGGGCTCCTCTGGTCCCCCAGGGGTTGGGTTCGGATGGCTGGTGGGTGACCCACAGCTGTGGGACTAGGGAAACACACTGTGCTGAGCAGTTAAAGTGCTTTAAGTGATGCAAATGCGAATCTTGGGGGCAAAACACCCAAATACCTCCCTGTGCCTGGTGATGAGCAGCTCCCGTGCCCAGGGGAAGTGTGGGTGCAGCCTTGGTGCTGGGTCTGGTCGGGCTCGGGGGCAGGTGGCTTTCACTCTCGCCATGTGAGCTGCGCTGCTGCCAGAGCAATGCGGCTTGTGCCCCGCAGCGTCCCACGCTGGGTCAGCCCAAACATCAGCTCTGCAGGAGAAGGAGCCTCCGGATTCCTTTTCCTGCCTGTTCCAGACCTACCAAAATAGCAACAACGCAAAAAGCCTGAGAACGTGGTTAACAACCAAAGCTGTAGCCATGCGAAGAGCCCCGGGCAGCTCAGTCCGGTGACAAGGCTCTGCCACCTCTCTCGCTTGCCCGTGCTGTGGCTTGCAGGCATGACGCGGTGCCGTGGCTCTGCCCCGGCCTGGGTGCAATCCAGCCTGGTCTGGGAGGCCATCCGAGACGAAGCCCTGCAGGGTCTCATTAAATCTGAGCTTCTCCAATGGGGGAGATGTTGTCAGCTCTCCATCACAATATGAGCTCTCTCTCCCTCCCCACCCCAGGCTCTGCGTCCAAGGCAGGGTGTGGGGTTATGCCTCAGTTCTGGCACTCTGCTGGACCTACAAGCCCCGTGGCTCAGAGCAAAGCTCTGGGGAGTGCCTGCTTCCTGGGCTATTTCAGGGGCCTGGCCACCAGACAGGTGAAAAAAGGCTGTAAGAGAGGGCACAAACCTTTCTAAGGCTTTTCTGTGCCTCTGTGGAAGAGGGAAAGCTTTGGAGAGTGGAGGACAGCCAGGGTGAGCCCTCCGGGTTTGTGACAATGGGAATTTGTCTACACTTGCTGAAGCTGTTGGAAATCCCACTGGTAGGATATAGGGCTAGAAGGGAGAAAAGAAGCAGTGGGAGCAACTGCCTGGTGCTTAACGGAGTCCATAGCGCCATTTTCCATCCCAGCAAGGTAGAAACTGCCCTGTCTACAAGTTTAAAACAAACATGGTCCTGAAGGGCGAGAGGAAACAGCGCGGGGAGCAGCTCCTGAGCAGCAAGACGAGGATGCTCAGTGTGGCATCAGAGCACGCTAAGTGCCCGCGCATGTGGCTGGGCTGCAGCCAGGGCTGCCGCGAGTGGTCTGCGTCAGGGTGGGCATCCCTGGGGACACCGGCACTGCGGGAGGTGTGCGGGGGGCAGGAGCTGGGAAAATGTGCCAGAGGACATGGAGAACATGTTCTAGAGACCAAGTCTTATGTCTACTACTACTGCAAAGGGGCTTGTGGCGGGGTTGGGGTCGGTCTCTTCTCCTGATCAACAAGCGGTAGGATGAGGAAATGGCCTCAAGTTGTGCCAGGGGAGGTGTAGGTTGGAAATTAGGGAACATTTCTTCACTGAAAGGGCTGTGAGGCATTGGAACGGGCTGCCCATGGAAGTGGCTGAGTCACCATAACTGGAGGTATTCAAAATGTGTGTAGATGTGGTGCTTAGTTGTGGACTTGGCAGTGCTACGTCAAGGGTTGGACTCGATGATCTTAGAGGTCTCTTCCAACCCAAATGACTCTGTGATTCTGTGATTCTAAAATCGGTTGCTTCTTGAAATGGAGAAGTGGTCCATTAGCTTTTGCTTGTTGCTTGCAAGCCATTTGATATTAGGGCTATTTAGGGAAATCGGCTGGTGTCTGTGCTCTGTGAACAGGAAAATTAGGCTGGGAATATCAGCTTCTGCATGGCTGATTTCTACTCCAAATGGAAATCTGATTTTCAAAGCCTTCGAAACTGCTCCAGCTTGGCGAGAGGCAGCTTGTCTGGGGACGTGGGCTTTGCTGGGCGTCGGGAGCCAAGAGCCGGCGTGGCCTCGGTGCCAGGCGGAGCCGCGCGCTGTGCCAGCTGCGTGCTGCCGCCAGAGCAGGGGACACTGCTCGGGCAGGGAGCGGCTCCTCCGCAGCCCCCACGGAGGGAACGGCTTCTCCCCCCAACACGGTAATGCTGCTGCTAGTCCTGCACCGAGCACATGGTGTGTGGTGGGGCAAAGACGCTCCTGCAGGACGGTCCCATCTGGAGAGCAGGGGCTGGACTGTCTGAGTAAAGCTGCGTGGTGGTGTGGGAATTCAGACAGATTTGGCACTTTGGGATGGCACTTCTTGGTTTTCAAGGCCCCCGGGGCCATGTTCTTCTGGCTCAGGGACATGGCTCTGCGCAGCTGCCGTCACCACCTCGGGGAGCATCTCCTGGGAGGCGAAGCTGCTGCGTTCTGGGAGCCACCAGCACTTGGTGCATCCAGCTCTGGAGGTGTAGGGAGAGAAATCCCTGAGGGATAAACCAGCTCCAGCCGTGGTCCTGATGAGCTTTTCCTGCCAGTCATTGCAGGCTGAATGTGTAGTCCTGCTGGCCAGTCCCTTGGTGGCTCCTGCAGAGGTGATGGGATGTGGGTGGAAGTGGGGCTCTGGTGGCCTCTCTGCTGCCACTGTAGGACTTGGCTGAACTTCCTTGAGTGGCGAGCCTGTCCTGTGGGCTGCAGCAGCTCCCAGGAGTTGTTTTGTTGGTATTTTCTCCATCCACAAACCCTTCCCAACCTTTGTAATCAGATCCGGGTCTGCCCTGGGCAGCTGCTCCCTGCCCCATGGTTGTGCTGGACAGGGATCTGTGGACCTGCCCCGTAAAACACATCACTGGGGGGACCCCATTTGGTGACAAACGTCCCCAAACAGGGAGGTGCGGAGCCGGGAGGTGGGCCAGTGCTGGTGAGGAACCACAGCCACGGCAATGTGATTACAGCAAAAGCAGCTTTATGAATTAATCGAGTTAGCCAGGCTGCCTCCTTGGGCCAAATAATGGCCATCTGTGCAGAGCACGGTGCTTTTTTTAACCCTGCATTGCTGCACTGGTCCAGTTTCCACATTAGCAGGACTGATGAGAGGGCAATCTGCAGAGCAGGGGTGAGGACAAGGCACCAGGGCTGGAGCTGTTCCAGCTGCTTTGGCTGCCGGGGCTGAAATTAGTGGCACAACACCCTGATGATAACGAACCTGCTACGACCGTCTGATTCTCACTGCTTGTTTCTTTGTGTCTTCCACACTCAGAACGGCTGATTACTCTTCCTTCTGACTCCGTGACCTGAGATTACCTCGGAGATGATGGCTGGCTGTATCTGAAAGATGTAGATTATCCTTAAGCTAAATAATTACGGACACTTTGTGGTGTGGACTTTGGGCCGTGGGAGCCCAGGACGGGCGCTCCCCTTGTTTCCCGTGGGAGGTGGTGGATCCGCAGCACTTTTCAGATCCCGGCCGCCGCTCTGTCCCGTGGCTGCCGACGGTGCGAGCAGGCGAGGACCGATCCTGCGCCCCGGCCCTGGGGCTGAGCCGCCCGCGGGAGGGCCGGGCCGGCCCCATCCTGCCCCTTCCTCTGATCAGGAAGGGCAGGGCTGATTCTCTCACTATTCACAGCGTGCTTGACAAGTGCAAGTAAATGTGCTGTCAACAAAAGCAAACAGCGTGTAACTGAGGGATGATTGAAACCAGGGCCGGAGCGGGTGCGGGAGGGCTTCGTGCCGAGGCGGTGGATCTGCAGGCGGAGGGGCGGCCGCACTCCCCTGGCGCCTGCACTGCAGGGAGAGGCTCCTGGAGGTGGGGGCAACCCCTCCCCTGTCCCCCATGCCTGCCCTGCCTCCTCTTCCTCACCCCCCGGGCCCCCGGCGTGCCCCTTGCTGTGTGCCTGCGTCCCTCTGCCCTCCCCGTGCCCAGCAGCTCGCTGCCCTCAGCAACCCGTTTCTCTTTCTTCCCCATCCCTTTGGAGGCTCCCCGTGTGCGCCCTTGAGCTGGTGCGGCCAAGGTGTTGGGGTGGCTGGAACAAGCACTCGGCTGGGGGACACGGGGGAGATGCTCTCCCCGACCCAGCACTCATGGGGCACTGTGCTCAGCGGGGGCATGGTCAGCACCATCAGATCTCTGAGGGGGAAGGAGGGGAGGAATCTGCACCTTGCGCTGCTTTTGGACCAAGGTTTCAGTCCGCATCACGCAGTACCCACAGGGCCAGCCCGGCCCCTGCCACGCGCCCTCCCAGCCCCCTGCTCCTGCTGTCAGGCTGCTCAAATGGAGGAGAAAACATCGGGGTTTATTCTGCCTCAGTAAGGGTTAAAGCCTCAGCTGGCAGCGCTTATGAGCCAGGTTACAAAAGTAAAGCAAATAATTGTGTTGTTCCAAGCCAGCGAGCACAGCCCAGTCTCGCCCTGGGCCGGAAAAACTTGTTATTAAGGACAGCCAAAGGCTGCTCTGGTAACACCGTGAATTGGGAGGCTGCAGGAACGGAGACCCTGTCCCCCTGCCAGCAGGGTCCAGCTCAGCTCCGACCACTGAGAAGTCTGGAGGAAAACATCGCCGCCGCAGGTCCCTGTGCCACCAGAGCGAGCGGGGCCCTGAATCCACGCTGGTGACCTCGATGCACGCTGACATGGGGAGCTCGCCCTCGGCACCCGCTGGGCCAGGAGGACAACACGTTGACTCTAATTCAGCTGCGATAGGAGTTAAATAGATAGCAATGTGTGTGAATGTGAGCATAGAAGAAGTAGACGCAGCTTGAGCCACCCAGATCGAGCCATCCCGAGTGTTTAGTGTGCTCCCTTTTGTGGTCAGCTCTCCCGGGAGGCTGGTAGCCCTCTTCCACAGGAGCAAGCCCCAGACACAACCAGGCCATTGAAGGCTATGTGGGGGGATGCTTCAGCTCCCTGTGGTGCTTCAAAGCATGTCCCAAACATCCCTTTATGAACATAGGGGTGCTCTTTATGCAGGGTCTTGTCCTGACCTGGCTGTGAGCTCCCTGCAGTGCAGGCGAGCCCATGTGGGTGCTGAGGGCTCCTGGGGCTCCTCCATCCCCCTGACCCCTTCGTGCACAACAGTTGGCTTCCACTCCCAAGCACAAGGATGTGGTGAAAAGCGCAGGGCGGCAAGGGTTCACCTGGGCAGGCTTTTCAGCATTTCCCCCCACACCAAGCCCTGGCTCCATCATGCTCAGTGTCCACCACTTCATGGTGGCACGGAGATGCGACTGGGGCCACCAGCTCGGGACAGCCGCTCGCAGGCTCCCAAGGCACGCGCGTACCAGGAGGGGCGGCAGAGCAGATGGGGCCAGCTGAAAGCCCTGGCTCCAGCTTTATTTGTTCGTTTGCTTAGCTGGACTCCAAAGCCATTAGACGAGCAGACCTCTCCCCTCCAGCAAACACCAGCTCCTGTTTCTCTGGCGCCGTGCAATGTGCTTCTGTGTGCAATGTGCTCCTGCGTGCAATGCCACGTCCCCCCGAACAGGAGGACGTGGTGGTGGAGTGTGGGCTGAAGCAGCCACCGGCACCTCTGTTGCAGCCAGGGGCATTTTTAAACCCTTGAAGGTTGTTTCTCGTGAATCCCCAGAAGGACTCGTAACAGCGAACATGCTGGAGGGAGCAGTGCCAGCAGCCCGGGGGGGGTTGAGCATCGTTGAGATCATTTGCACGGGGTTGTCAAAGGCACAGACTAAGTGGTTGAAGCCAGCGCTGATGTGATTTAATGAAGGCGCTGGAAGTGCTTTGGCGCAGCGCTGCCTGTGGCGGGGGGATGCTGGCTGTGCGAGGCAGGGCTGGCACCGTCTGCTGGGCTGGAGCGCTGCTCTCCTGCACCCAAACAGCTCCTGGTTCGGGAAGCTGCTCTTTCCTTCTAGCAGGGGGCTGCGAATGCACAGTCAGGCTGGCTCTGAAGCTGCTGGTGTCTGTGCCCCGTGCTGCACAGCTCCCTAAGGCATCGTGTCCATGCAGTGCCAAGACGTTGATGGGGGATATTGGGGTGGTTTTGCACCAGCACCCTCGGGGACCCACTAGTGCCCCAGGGAAACAAGGTGGCCCTGGGGAGGAGGAGGGGGGTCACCGATGCCATTGCAATAGTTACTTGAACCCTGAAATTTTTGCACAGCTGAAGGATGTTATGTTTGAAGCGCTGGGGGGCTCTGGGTGGTGATGCCCAGAGTGGCGCAGGAGTTGGAGACAGCTTCATCCTGCTCCCTCCGGGAGCCTCAGCATCCTGTCCCATAACAGGCACCTCCTGATGCAGCTGCAGGGGAAGGTTTGGTGACCGCAGGTGGGTTGTGTTAGGCTTTGTAGCCACCCTTGGGGTCGTCGGCACCATCGGGATACCTTCAGACATGGCCCTGTCGGTGCTGGTCACAGCCAGAGCTGCTCTGCCAGATCCCTTCTCTAAGGCGGTCGTTTCCTTGCCACCATCCGTGCCAGCAGCAGCAGTGGCTTTCAGCGCCGACCTTGTGGTCCTGTTGTGAGCGCCACTGGGACGAGTCCTTTGCAACAGCTCTGCGGTGGCTGAGTGCAGCAGCTCAGGCTCCTGCCGTCACCTCCCTCATCCTGCGCAGGGGGACAGTGCTCTGCCCCTGCTGATAACACCACGGAGAGGTTCCCCTCCAGCCAGCACCACACCGTGTAACATCTGCCTGCTGCCCCTGCAGGGGAGGGATGCTGAGGGCTCAGCCCTCGGGATGTGGGGACACATTTTGACAAACTGGGTTTCAGCCTGGCTGCGCTGGGTGCGGGAGATGGCTCTGCATGGCCGTCAGGTGGCTCACCTGTACCTGTGGTGGGGATGCCAGCCCCCACAGCCATCCCCGTCGAGCTGTGGGGCTCTCCTGGGGACACGCTAGGGGTGGCAGCAGTGGTTGGGCTCTCCCCGGGCAAGCTGTGACCTCTGGGATCACACGGATAAGGGAAAGAGTTGGGATCTTGCTCAGGGCCAGGACAGGACTGAAGATTGGATGCTACAGGGCCTGCTCAAGTCTGTGTGCTGATCCGTGCCCCTCTCCGAGCCCCGCTCTGCTGCTGCTGCTGGGATCTGCTCCTTCTTTTCCCTTCCCCACCCTGCTGCTTTCTTACTGCCAGGGATATTTATGACCCAGACATCATCTCACTGCCTTCCTGCGCTGGGTTACCTGGGTCGGGGAGGCTGCAGACCAAGGCTGGAGCCCAGATTGGGCAGACTGGAGCCGTATCTCCAAGTACGGGGCTGGGGGTGCTCTGAATCCCAGGAGGCACCCCTGGCATGGTGACACCCTGGGCTGTGCACCCCCGATGAAGGGGAGCTGAGCACGGCGTGCCCCCGCGGCCGTGGGCACCCATCAGTGAAAGGTGGCGGTGGTGCAGATAACCCCTGGCACGCCGCGCCGCAGAGCATCCCCCTCTTCAGAGCTGCCCCTTTTCCATAGAAAGTACTTTGGAAAAAACCCAACCGCCCACCTGCAGCAGGGTTTCATTAGCAGCACCGAAATTGGTCTGCGGCTCAGCGTCGCTCAGGGGCAGGACAGGGCAGGAGAAGGGGAGAGCTGCGGAAGCCGAGGCGGCGGGTTTCGGTGTGATGCATGGCTCTCCCTCCAGGCAGAGCGGACGTCCACTCCTACCAGCAGGTAATGGTGCCCCCAGGGATGGCTCGCAGAGCCGTAAATAGCACGCGGGGCACGAGGGAGCGGTGTCTGGGAGAGGCTGGGGCGGCTTCAGCTGCTGCTTGACACAGACATTAATAACGGCAGGGGCAGAGCCGCGCTGCGCCAGCGTCCGCCAGACCGCGGCCGCGGGCACACGTCGGGGCTGGAGGGAGATGCTGCTCCAGCTGGGATGCATCTGAGAGCCCGCGTTTGGTATGTTTTGCTTGCCAAGTTTGCAGCCTGAGGGCTGTAGCCTTGGTTGGGCGGGATCTGGCAGGTCGGGGAAGCTGTGCCGTGCCTCGGGAGCGCTGGTGTCCTTTTAAATAACAGGTCCCGGTCCCCGCGGGCTGTTCCTGGCAGTCTCCTGGGGAACCTGCTGCTGCCGCCCGGCTTTGTTTGTGGCAGCTTTGGAAGGGCTGGTAAAGAGCAGCACTGGAGGGCACAAGGGGGTGTTTGCAGTGATGGGGACTTTCTGAGGTTCCCTTGCAAATCTGGGCTGTGTGTGGCTGTGCCGTCGGCTCCACATCGGCTGGCTCTCGCTGCAGAGAGCGGCATCGCAGCGCGACAACGCACCTTCTGCCCCAGGGCTTTTGCAACCTTTTGGAAACTTTCCGTTTACTGGCACTGGGGACAAGAGAACAAATTCAGACCTTGCCTCTAAATTCAGAGCTGGGTGCGTGTTCGTAGCCTCGGTGGGGAGGGAGGCACTGGGCTGGGGACAGGTCGGGGGCTGAGGTGGCCGAGGCTGTCCGGGGGCCAAGCAGTCGGTGCTGCACTGGCATTAAACCTACATTAACTGGAGCACGTGGCACAGGGAGGTTTTGTCCCATGTCGTTTGCCGACACCTTCAGCCATCTGATCCCAAAATGCAGAGTGCAAGAGCCACCCGACCTGGCTCCATCCTGCGTGTAGCGGGACCTGACCCCTGCAATGTAAATCCCGGCCCCTGCCACGTGCCAGGCTGCTGCCCTTGGCACGGCAGCGGCTCCTGTCCCCTGCCGCGTTGCAGGGAGCGGGCGGCTCCGGGAGAGGCGCAGAGTGCGGCCGCAGGGCTGGGCAATGCCCCAGTCAGGGCCCATTTCCAGAGCCATCAATTGGGGATGGCGGTAATGGGGTAATGGGATTAGTGCAGGCTGCTGGCATGGGATCATTTCCTCCCACGGAGGGCAGCTTCTCCTTCCAGGACTCTGAAACGTTTCAAGCCCAGTTTTTTTGGGCATTACGGGCACTCACACCCCCGTGGGTGTCTCACTGGAGGCATACATCCACCCTCGCCACCCCGCCACAGCACGCTGTTGGATCCTGCTGTTTGGGATTATACATCCCCGCTTGCTTCTGCTGTTACGTTAATTGCTCTGTATCAATTATTCATCGATGCAGTAATGAAGCAGCGAATGGGTAGAGAACCCTGCTGTGCGATGTGCCCTTGGCCTCCGGCCACGCTGCGCTGAGCCTCTGCAGCTCAGGGACGAGGAGCGGCGCTGCTGGGGGCTGATGCTCGGGAGCACTTTCAGAATGACCAAAGAAAATTTACTCAAGTTTTGGTAGTTCTGCTTTGAGTTTCTGGCTTCATTTCGTTCCTGTCAATCCCGTGCTGTGTCTTTAGATGCTGCTTCCCATAGCTATGTGTTTGATTGGTCTTTAATGGCCTCTTTTTAAGTTTTAAGGGGCTCATCATCAATGATTTTGGTAGCGTTGCAGAGGGCCAGTTAGAAGTTTCTGATCTGATGGCTCTGCACACAGTCTGTCCCATGCTAAGACCCCTGAAATTCTTTTTTTTTTTTTTTCCCTACTACTTTGGGAAAAATGTATTTTGGAAACATTGGTGTTTCCCTGGGGGATGTAGGTGCTGCTCCTGCATCCCATCTGCCCTGGGGAGGGGTGTTCCACTGCACAGGGAATGCACTTTGTCCTCCCCAAAATCTCCCTGGAGAGAGATGTGGTCTCATTGCCATGGGGTTAAATGCTTTTAGGGATGGGTGAGCTGGGGGCACCTTTGAACAAGGGTAGGATTAGGGGGAGCAGGAACCAGAGCAGTTCTTCCATGGGACTGGAGGAGGACAGGGATGCTGCAGTCCAGGGGCAGCCCATGGGAGCAGCTCCTCCAGCAGTACCTCGGGAGCTCCAGCGCAGTTGGAGCAGCATGTTCTGTGCTCTCCTGCTCTGCTCAATGTCCAACAGTGTAGTACCTGCAGGGACCTCCCTATTTTCCCAGCCCGATTTTTGCTGAGGAGCTGCCTGGGCACAGGACAGTGCAGTTATGGGCACATTCAGCCTCCTCTTCCCCAGTATCATCACAAGAGAAAGATGCACATTGCAAAATCTGAGCATTCACATCACGGCCAGGAAAGGCTGAATTCAGTTTTCTTGTGTCCAGGCTTTGCTTGAGCCACAGCATCTCCATCGTCATGAGGAGCACAAGGTTTTGAAATAAGAAGCTGAGGCCCCCAAAAAAATCCCCTGACCTCCCATAGCCGTGGATTTAGGGCTGTCAGATATCACGGCACTTCTGGCAACGTGTGAGAACAGGCAGCACAAGGGGAAGGCCAGCACAGGCTTCATCTCACATCTGTGCTGTCACTGTGGCCGGTATTTTCCCAGCTGGAAGTCCCAGCCATGGGCCACCACAAAGGGCATGTTATTTAAAGAAGTGCTGGAGAAGTCGAGGCCGCGCTGACAAACCCACATCTGCTGGTTGAAGGTTGCTCTGCTGGCGTCAGAGCAGCAGCAACCAGAAAAACTGGATCAAATTGCAGACCGAAGAGCAGAGGTTTGCAGTCGTTCTCCTCCGTCTTGGCATCAGGAAAACCTTCGTGGCAGTGACTGATGAGCTGCCCAAAGGCAGAGGGAGTCCAGGCAGCGGGTAGAGGTGAAGATGCTGGAGTAGGCAGGACAAAGTCTGGCTTTTTTGAGGTGTGTTGAGGTTTGGTCAATGGGGTAATCAATATTAGGGACTCAGTAGATCTCAAAGCAAGCCTTCTTCTTCCCTAATGCTACCCCAGAAAGCTGTGCTGGGGTTGGAGACAGCTCTTTCTTCTATTTTCTCTTCCCCTTCTTGGGACGTGCTGCCTTGGCAACGAAGTCTGAAGCAGAAACTGAAAGAGTGATGTGTGAGGCCCCCTGGGGAGGAGGCAGGGAAGCTCCTCAGCCTCCCTGGCTCAGGACAGGGAGACCCAGATACGGAGGACAGGAGGATGCAGACCTTAAGGATGGAAGACCCAGATGTTGAGGGCAGTGAGGCCAAGTTGCTGAGCAGAGGCCAAGTGCTTCAGCAGAGTCCTTAAGTAGTAAGGACAGAAGTCCCCTTCACCTCCCTGCTGAGGCAGCAGCAACACTGCCTCCGTCTCCTGCCTCCTCCTGGAGCCCCTTGGCTACGATGATGGTGGGAAGGAAACCTGGTCGTAGCCCTGTCCTCACTGGCCCAAACTGGCCTTGCCTAGCAAGGTGTCCCTTGGCTCCATGCTGATGAAGTCCCTGGTGCCTCCAGCCCTGGCTGGGCTCATTGACCAACCACGACCACGTGCCTGTCCCATCCTTCCCTGCCTTTCCCCACCACCAGGTGACATCCAGCAGAGCTCATCCATGGCTCTTCTGCAGGGACAGGATTTCACAGCGCCGGTGATGCTTTCAACCCAAGATGAAACCTTCGCTTGGTGGCAAGTCTCCTGCTCACATCCTCTGTGCCGCTGAAGAGCTGCAGATTCTCTGATTGAATTAGCGAAGGGATTTAATTTAATCCCCAAATGTCTCTCATTTTAAAGGAGCCTGTTCGTTTCCTTCTAGGGCCTTATCAGATGTGGGCAACCAGAAACGTTCAGCAGAAGGACAGGACAGATAGGGAGCTGTCAGGGACAGGGAGGGCTTTGCAGGGGTGAACTGAGGGCTGCGTGGGTTTCTCCTCTAATTATTTCATGAAATAATGATGACAGTGATTGCAATACAAATAAGACGTAAACAACATCAGTAAAACACACACTGGTGCAAATGGCATCCTTGCACGGCAGGTCTGGAAACATCCCCTTTTGCAAGAAATTACACTGGGGGAGTGAAAGAGCCCCAGGGATGGGCTGAACCCAGCGTTTGCTTTGTGCCTCCCACCACATCCAGCTGTTCTGGGGCAGGTCGGATGATGCCAAATTGCTGGCTGCTGCACGCCAGGCTGCAGGGGATGGAGCCGGGTCCTCTCCATGGTCACTGGTGTAAGGGGGCACCTCTGGGGATGACCAAGGCACGGGCAGCCGTGGGCGAGCTGCCCTGTGTGCTGCCCAGGTGGCAGCTGGCTGTGGGCAGCTGAACCTGAGCAGTTTTTGGAAACCTGGCCCGTTTTTGGGGCCCTTTAGGAGGTCCCTGTGGGTGCTGTTGGGTGCTGCATGGTCTTTGCACCCTCACCTCTCTTTGTACTGGGATGTGAGGCTGGACGGGCTAATTCCCAACTCCTTTTGGAGTAAACCTGATTTATATGGGGGTGGTGGCTTTGCTAACTCTGACTTTCTGCTTTCCATTGGGATCTTGAAAATGCCCGGATTTTGTCTGGGGTACGGTAATGGTTTTTGCTGTGCGACTTGTTACCTGGGGTTCTGTATAACACCTGCCCCAGCACACCAGCGTGGGCAGCGCTTTCTGGGGTGGGGCTTTCTATCTGCTTCACCCCATCTCCCCTACCGAGCTGTTGCTGCCCCTTTGGCTCACCCAGCATCCGTGCCAAGGGAAATTCAGGGGGGACAGGATCAGCTCTGGCAGGGAAGCTCGTCACAGGCTCCCCCGGCTCACGAAAAATCCTTGGGGTTTTTTCCCTTGGGCTACCCCAGGCTTTTCCCTTTGAAAGGGCAACGCTTGCTGGAAAAAGACGGCCCCAAAGGCTTAAAAAACTGACCAGAGCTGGTAGGAGCGGCTGTGGTTTTGCAAGGACACAGCGCATGGCCATGGGGCACCCCGCGGCCGGGGGGGGCCGAACTGTTCAGGGCTGTGGCCAGGCTGAGCCTTGGGCAATCGGCCGATGAGCAGAGCCCAGCACTTCCCTCCTGCCCTTAATAATGCAAGGCAGGAGGGGCTGGAGCTGTTGGGTGAGTGTTTCTGGGTTTTCCTGCCTCTGCTGGGCCCCTCAGCTGCTCCCAAAGGGAGGAGGGAGCTGTCGGGGTAAGGATGCTGCTCTGAGCTCTGCCTCCGTGGTGGAACCACTGACCCCATGACCTCTGGTTTCCTTCAAACCCGCTCGCCCACGGTGCTGCTGGAGCACAGAGCTGGGTGGCTCCGTTCTGCTGCCACCCCATAGCCACAGCGGGGACGTGGTGCTCTGGGGAGCAGGAGTGGGACTGGGGGGGGGGGGGGGGGGGGACAAGGCGACAATGCCGTCCCACCCCACTGGAGCACTGTTAGGGCTGTAGGGTTTGGGGCCAGCCTTGTGGTTGGGATGTTAGGAGTGGAGAGGCTGCGTGGGAGGGTGGCCAGCGAGAGATCTGGGATGCTCCTGCCTTCATCCTTCTTTATCTCCTGGGCAGATGCTGGAGACGGACGCTGAGAAGCCGGGGCAGATGCACTCAGAGGACGGGAAGGCGGCTGCAGGCGAAGCTCCTCCGGCCGCAGAGGCCCCGGCTCCGGCCGAGGCACCGGCAGCCGCCCAGGGGCCTCTCCCGGCAGAGAAGCAGCCGGAGCAGGGAGAGGAGCGGCACGGCGCCCTGCCGGCCTTCGTCATCCCCGAGGTGCGGCTTGACAGCACCTTCAGCCAGAGCGCGGCGGGCACAGCCGGCGGCACCACGGACGGTGAGGACGAGGAAGACGAGGAGGAGGATGAGGACGAGGACGAGGAGGAAGAGGAGGACGACGACAGCGACGAGAACTACCTGGAGAGGAGCGAGGCGAAGCGCAGCAGCATGATCGAGACGTCGGGCTGTCAGCCTGTCTACACGCTGAGCGTGCAGAACTCCCTGCGGCGCCGGACCCACAGCGAGGGCAGCCTGCTGCAGGAGGCCAAGAGCCACTGCTTCACCTCCGACACCACCCTCAACTGCTCGGACAGCCAGGGCACCAAGGGCCACTGGGCCCTGCCCTCCCCCAGGACCCTCAAGAAGGAGCTCACCAAGAACGGCGGCTCCATCCACCAGCTCACCCTGCTGTTCTCGGGTCACAGGAAGGTACGTGGAAGGTGCTGGCTCCGCGGGGCGGCTGGGTCCTGCTTGGCCCTGGGGATGGGTGATGTCCCCAGGGTGGAGGTGTCCCTGTGTGGGGCCCCTCTTTCCATGACCGTGGCAAAGCTGGTGTCCGACAGGCCAGGGAGGTCCCCAGTGCCAGCTCTGGGGGACACTCAGCACCCTGGGGATGTCACCATGTGCTGGTGCTGGGGTGGGCATCCCCATGGTGTCACCAGAGCCCACAGGGCCCCACAAGAGCCACCATCTGCCGAGATCCACAGAGAGAGGCTCACACGGGTGTTTGCACGTGTGAAATGCTGCTCACAGTGGCAGGGCCAGGACAGTGCTGTTCTAGCTACAAGCGCAGAGCACAGCCCCGTATGGGCTGCTGCAGGGAAAGTTAACATCCCAGCCAGACCGCCACACCCAGTCCCCCTGGGTGAAAGCGCTGAGAGCGGCCGCGTGCTGTCCTGCCTGCCTGAGCCCCTGCCAGCGGCCGTGGGTAGGGCCCTGCTCAGGGCTGCATCGCGTGGTTTGAGGCCGTGTTGTGCTGCCTGGGACTGCGCTGCATGGCTTAAGGCCGCGTTGCGTGGCTTGGGACCTTGTTACACAGCTCAGGACCACGTCACACTGCTTGAGAGCACCGCGCAGTGCTCAGGACCACATTGCATGCTGCTTCACCTCGGCTGGCTCCTTGGCAGGAGGTGCTGGTGCCGAGCCCTGCACGCCACCAAGCACAGCAGCACGATGGGGTTAAACCCTTGATGGGGTTAACCCTCCCTATGCCAGCCACCTGCTGCTTCAAAAGCCACCTCTGAGGCTGTCTCCTGGAGCGTGATTTGGGCTCAGAGGCCCTGGCCAGCAGGTGAGAGCCCTTATAGGGCTGACAGAGCAGCCAGATGGGGCTGCTGTGCAAAAGGGAAGCCCAGACCCTCTTGGAGGTGGTGGCGGTGGCGGGGCTCCTGAGGTGCCGGCATGGCACGAGGCAGGTTTCACGGTGCCGCTGTGTGTGCAGCCCACGAGCACACAGCTCGGCAGCGAGGGGCTGCTGCAGCGCCGGCTGCCACCAGGCTGCAAGCTGAGCTCCCCCAAAAGAAACAGCCCCGTTGCCTACCAGACCTGGCTTTTTCAGAGCAGGGACGGGGACAGACAGTGCTAGCAAGGGAACCTCTGGCTGTCCCTGTTCCTACAGTGGCTCTGTCCGGCTCTGGGTGGCTGCTGCCTCAACCCGCCTCCCCCCTGGGTCCTCCAGCCTGCTCCCACCGCGCTGCCTCTCCGTGCACAGGGCTTCGGCCACGGCCATTCCCCCGCCTACCCTTGGGAGGGACTTTTGGAGCTCTGTGCATTTTGAGGAGTCCAATGAAACCCTCTGAGCTTCCCAGACCAGGACACTGCGTACAATGTACAGTTCCCGTTTGCATCCCCTCCCGCGGCAGCACCGAGCCCCAGCAATGCCTGCAGGACTACGGCACCCAGTGGCCTTGCTATGTCCACCAGACCGTGTTTTATTCCCCGGCAGCACTGCAGAGGGGCTCATGTTGTTGTCCCTTTTAACACCATCATGCCCACGGATCCCTGCTCCCCTCCTTCCCGCGGTCGGGGCCCTGTTGTTCTAGGAGCACATTGTGGCCGGGAGCGCTGGGACCCCTCGGGCCGAGGTCTGCCACTGCTGCCTTTTGTCCCTGAGCGCGGCGGGGCCTCTCCGGACAATGGCAGGAAGCGTGCCCCGGCTGCACGTCGCCCTGGCCGGCCCGCCCGCCGGGCCCTATCTGCGGGGGGAAGGCGCTTTGCAGGGGCCGCATTGTTTGGGGCTGATAAACTCCGGAAACCCGGGCGCAGAATGGAAGGAAGTGTCAAAAGTCTCGAGCCCAGGGCCGCTGGGCTGCGCAGCTGGTTCCCACGGCATGGCTGCGGGACGGCGATCCTGGAAAGCGCCCTGAGCAAGCGGCGTGGGGCTGGGCTGGATGTGGGGCTGGGTGTGGGTGTGGGGCTGGCCGTGAGCCCCTTCCAGCCGTGCTCAGTAACGGGTGAAGTAGCAAAGCCCCTGAGCTAAGGTGGTCCAAGGGTTCCCCATGCCTGGCCCTGGGCTTCACAGCTCAGAGGCTGCACTGGTGGCACCCCAACCTTGCAGCACCTCCGAGGTGCTGCCACCTCGCCCACCTTGCCCAGGCCACCCCAGGGTGGTGGTCAGGGAGAGGAACCCCTGGGTGCTCCCCAAAGCTGCCATGATGTGGTTCAGTTCTGGCTGAGCCTCTCCGGGGGACCCTGAGTTTCTTTTGGGTGCCCAGCCCAGCTGGGATAGAAGCTTCGGGAAGGGGGATGTGGGTGTCCTTGCAGGAGGTGCTGCTGTCAGTACTAGAGGGGAACCCGGGCCACCACCTGTGAGGTGTCCACTGTGGGCTGGGGGTGCCGTGGGACAGGCAGGAGGACGCAGGTTCCCGTGGTGGAGGGGAGAGGAGCTTGGCTTCCCTCACTTTGCTGCAGCCAGATGTGGCTGGGGGAAGGAGCCACGTGGCTGCTGTGTGGGCACGGGGACCCGTAGGAGATGCTGGCAGGGCTTTTTGGTGGCACTTGGCACCTACACGGTCATGCACCAGTATGGTGATGCAGACGCTGTTTTTCTCTTCCCTACAGCTGAGCGGAGGTGACCCCGAATGCAGCTGCGATGAAGGGGACGAGACCTCCCGCAAGAAAAGGAGCAGGAGCCTGTAAGTGTCACGCTGTGGTGGCATCGGACTGTGCCATGGCTGCTTCCCATGGTCAGATAGTCGGGCTGAGCCCTGCTCATGTGGGAAACCTTTGGGGTCCCCCCCCCCATCTCCTTCACCCAAGCTTTGCCAGGAGGAAAGCAGCAAAGATGGGCACGAGCTATGGTTTCACATAGTTGTGATATTCGGGGAGGAGGTGGGATGCGCTCCGGGGACATTGCCCAGCCCAGTGGGGAGCATCCGTGGCTTGGTGTTACTTTGACGGATGGGACGAAGGAGCTGGGGGGATGGGGATGCAGCTCCCCGGGGTCAGCAAAGCTCCTCTCCGGCCACGCCGGGTTCGGTGAGAGGACGCGTGAGTTGTGAAACGTGACCTGGGGGCCTCCTTCCTGCTGGCCCCATGCCGGGAGGAGGTTTCACCCTGCAGGGACAGGCTGTGGGGCTTGCGCATCGCAGCACGCTGGCAGCATGGTGGGGGCAGCCCCGAGCATGGGGGCCACCAAGGGACACCCACAGCCCTGCCACTGCCGGTAAGGATTTGGGATGCCCTGGAGCTGGTCTGGGCGAGGGCAAGGAAGCCGTGGCCTTTGCTTCCCACGATCACAACTGCAGCTTGCTGGAGGCTGGAGTGCCGGCAGGGCTGTTTTGGAACGAGCTGCCTCCGGTTCTGCAAGGCAGGATGCGTCGGGGCATCGCTGCCGCAGGGTGCCGGGGCCCGGGGCCGTCCCCGCTGCACGTGGCTGGGGCAGGTGGAGCAGCCACACGTGTTTGCAGCTGCCCTGGCTGTGCAGGCGGGCGGCTGCACGCGCCGGCTCGACGGCTTCACGGCCGCGCAGCCTGCCAGCGAGCGGCACTGTTGTCCCGCGCGCTCCCACGCACCGCTGCAGCTGGCTATTTTTAGCTCTTTTCATTATCCACCCCCCCCTTTACTCCAGACACTTGAAATTAAAATAAATCCCTTGCCATCTGCAGCAGGGACATCCCCCATGTGAGCTGGGGGAATCGGGGCGGCGGGGGGCCGGGGGCGGGTGCAGGGAGGGTTTTGTGCTCACCTTGAGGCAGCCGTGGACGCGGGGAGCGCGGCGCATCGCACCGCCCGGCTATTGGCTGCGCGGCCGGGTGGCCAGCTGGCCACCAGGAGTATTTATGGTGCAAGTGGCCGGGGTTCGGCACTCGCCTCTCTGGCACCGTCTCTGCTCGCAGGCGGGCGCTCCCCGATGTACCACACCATGGTGGACTTTTCCGAGAAATACCTGGAAAGGTAGGAGCGGAGCTCCCCACGGGGACGGGCGATGCGCTTGGCAGGGACAGGGCTGGATGTGGCACGGGGAGGCAGGGCTGGACGGGGCCTCGCAGCTGTGCTGGGGGCAGATCACTGTATAGGGGTGACTGCAGACATAAACCGGCAATTCCTTATGAAACGTTATTTTCGCTGTGGCACCTTATGCTGCAGGTTGGCTGCACCTGAGCGCTGTGCATGCCCACAGCTGGTGCTACCACGTTTTGAGCTGTTTGCTATTTATTTACAAGCATCTGCAAGGGGAGCAGTGAGAGAGCGGTGTCTTGCAGGTTTTAAACGTGGGAACTCCTCTGGGTGTTGCTTCCTGGCCTGTTGCAGCTGGCAGATCTGCCGGTGAGCACCTGCAGCCCGGCGCGCTGCGGGGCTGCCCGCTGCGGGTGGCCGGCGCCTTGCAGAGGGCTGTGCGGAGCGGGCAGCCCACGTGCGCTGCTCCCTCGCACGGATGTGCGCACACAAGGGCTCCTCAGTGCTTTGCGAGCCCTGCCAGGCTCCCAGCTGCGGTGGCCGTGTTGCTAAACTGGGAACAGTGCTGAAATTGTTGCTCAGAGCTGTGTGGGGTGGCTCGTCCCGCGCGGTGGCTTGCTGGTGGGGCGGTGATGGGATGCAGATGGGGTTTGGAGTGTGAGGCTCCTCGCCTGGATCCATTTGTCCCGTGTTAGGGCTGTGATGGTGCCTGGCAGCAGCTGGGGACAGCTGTGGGTTCAGACAGCATCAGTCAGAGTGGGGCAACTTAAACCCTCCCGTGTCCTGTGTGTCCCTAGCCAGCCCTGGGCACATTGTGGGGCTCAGGCCACATTCAGGGGTGGCTCCTCCGGGCACCCAGCGATGTGGGACCCGTGGGAGGTGGCTGGGGTGGCCCGGCCGTGCCCCCCTGAGGCTCCATCCACCCTGGTGGCCTCAGTGCCCTCTGTGCGGGACAAACACCCTGTGCCCTGTGTCACCCTGTGTGTCCCCTGCGTGTCCCCAGCATGCTGTGGTGTCATGCAGGAGCTGTGCCACGAGGGGACAGCATCGTCCGCGCCCGTCCTGGCCCCGTCACCTCTGCCACCTTCCGCTGCCCGCTGGGAGCCTTGGCAGGGCTGGGCCCTTTCCCATGGCAGCTGCCAAAATTTGCTGCTTCGTGCTGGTGGCAGCTTCCTGGGGAAACGGGGAGCTCCGTGCCCAGGTGCACGTGTGTCTGTCTCTCCAGGGACAGCAGTACGGGGACCCAAGGAGGGTGGCGGTGCTGTGGGTCACCAGCATGTCCCAGCCACCCCGTTACAGAGACATCCCCATGGCCGTGCCCACCCCAGGCTGGCACCAGACAAGTGTGAGCACCAGAGGGTTCCAGCCCCGCAGAGGGGACACGGCAAAGCGCCGCTGTCCCCGCTCAGCTCCGAACCCTACTCAGCCCCGCCGCCGGCCCCGCCGCATTCCCCAGGACGCCCGCGCTCTATAAATAGCGCTCGTAAATCCCCGCCGCGATTATTTTCCCCGCCATCCCTTGAAAGGCCCCAACTCTCCGCCCTCGGCGCTGCTTTTTCCACCTTTCCTAGAGTTTCCCCAGCAACGGCGGGGCCGCCCGAAGCAGCGGCGGGGCTGACACAGCCCTTGCTCACCCACGCCTCGTCCACGCCACGCAGCGCTCGCAGCGCTCGTGCTGAGCCCTCCCACTTCCGCACCCGCTGCCCCGGGCAGGAGCACGGCCCCGAGCCGGCGTCAGAGCGCCCGAGCGCTTGGCCGGGCCGGTCACGCCGGGAGCCGCCGTCCCGACAGCCATGCCCTTTTTCCGTGACCTTTCCAAGCCGCAGCCGTTGGAGTTTCACGCTGAGATGCTGCTGGGCGTGCAGCGGCCGCACAACGGCAGCCTGCAGCGCCGGCACACCATGAAGGAGTAGGTGGCGGGCGAGACGAGGCTGCCAGCGGGTCCCGGCACCCTTGGGTGCTGTGTGCGTCCCACCTTGCCCGCCTCCTAACACTCGCTCTTCTTCTCTAGAGCCAAGGACATGAAGAACCGGCTGGGGATTTTCCGGCGGAGAAACGAGTCCCCAGGAGCCAACCCCTCCGGCAAGCTGGACAAAGTGCTCAAGTCGCTCAAGTAGGTGCCGCGGGTGGGCGGCGTGGGGCACGGCACCGGGGAGCACCCAGGTGCACGGGGGCTGGGGACAAGCCCTGGCTGGGCTGAGTGTCACCTCCGGGGTGGTCACCCCGGCTGGGGGGAGGCTGCGGGCAAACAGCTCGTGTAGCCAGAGCTGTGTTAAAAGCACTTTTTTGGCTGAATAACCCCCTCAGGCAGCGGGGAGGTCCTTGCCCTGTGCCAGTAGCACAGCAGCAGCTTGGGCTGGAAATTTCCCAGCTTTTGCCCAGTACGTGAAACTTTCAACTGGCTGGAGGATGCTTTGGGAAACCGCTTGGCTCTGGAGGTGCTCCAGCAGCCGGAGACGAGCCCTGCCCGGCCTCGTGCCTGGCGGCTTGAATGGGGTGTCTGAAATCCCTGCTGTCACGCAGCTCCTGAGCATTGCCCCGAGCTTTTCCAGTGCTCGCTCAGCCACGGCTGCCCAGCCAGCCCTCTGTATATCAGATTTTCTTCCTGCCACTCGAAAGGCAGAGCTTGCCTTCCAGCAGAGCTGCTGCCTGTGGCTGCTCGTGTGCTGTGGGTGCCGGTGCCGGCCGTAGCAGGGCGCGCGGTGATACTGCTGCTGCTGGAAAGGTTTTTGCCCCCGGGCAGTGGGGGCAGCGTGTGGCAGGCAGCAGCCGCAGCTTTGCCAACGCACGGCCCTTCTCCTGCAGGCCTGCGCCCGAGGAAGCTCTCAAGTGGGGGGAGTCCCTGGAGAAGCTGCTGCTGCACAAATGTGAGTGTTTGCCCCTCTCGTTTGCCTTTGCCACCAGGGGATGTCCAGGCATGTGCATGGGGAAAGCTGCGATTTCCTCTGTTAATCCCTCCTGTGCCTGGGGGGGAGCAGGGGGTTGGCAATGAGCTGCCCTTTTCCTGTACCCATTTTTCTCCTCCCAGGCTGGGGGGGACTTTGCTATAGGAGTTGGGGGGGGGGGGGAGGTTCTTGGGGAGGGAAAGGCTCTGATTGGCATGCAAGGTTGGGGTCTGCAGAGCAGGAGCTGCTTTAGACCCTTTCCCCTTCTTGCCCTACCACGCATCGCAGCTGGGGCACCCCACATCACGCTGACATCCCCGCAGGGATGGCAGGGGGGTCCTGTCCCCATCGCTGCCCCCGCTCCCCACCGAGCCTCCGCTTCTCGGCTCTGTGTGCACGCCGCTGGGCTGAGACCTGGGCATTCAGCACTCGTGTGGCTCACATTGGTGCTCCCAGGCCAGGCAGTGCTGCCTGCACCCTCTGCTTTGCACAGGAATTTGAGAGGGATTTTTTTAGGGGGTGACGTAGGGAGGGATTTTAGGTTGCACCTCTGTAAGTAGAGCCGTGTGTCTGTCCGGGAGTAGAGCCGTGTGTCTGTCCCGCAGATGGGCTCGCAGCCTTCAGGGCCTTCCTGCGCACCGAGTTCAGCGAGGAGAACCTGGAGTTCTGGCTGGCGTGCGAGGAGTACAAGAAGATCAAATCCCAGTCCAAGATGGTCTCCAAGGCCAAGAAGATCTTTGCGGAGTACATCGCCATCCAGTCCTGCAAGGAGGTGAGGCTGGCTCCTGCCCTGGCGCGTGGCTCCGTGCCTCGTGGCCGTGCAGAGCTGCTCACGGTGCTGCTCTCCCTTCCCACAGGTGAACCTGGACTCATACACGCGGGAGCACACCAAGGAGAACCTGCAGAACATCACCCGCGGCTGCTTCGACCTCGCGCAGAAGAGGATTTACGGGCTGATGGAGAAGGACTCGTACCCCCGCTTCCTGCGCTCTGACTTGTACTTAGACATAATTAACCAGAAGAAAGCCAGCTCCCCGCTGTAGACCCAAGGACTCTCTCGGGGCAGACTGGGAGCTGCGTGTTTACATGGAACCGGCGGTGGTGGCCTCACCGAGGGGACGGCGGGAGCGTGCCTTCCTGCTGCTGGTCGTGCCCCCGAGCCATACCCCTGCGGCCGACGGGCGTGGGGCAGCCGAAGGCACCGAGCACGAGGCTGAGGGGACCAACAAGCCAAGCAGTCTGGTACTGCTCCGTCACCCACCCCATCTCACCATCGCTGGTACGACGCCTTCGGGGTGGCTCCGGCATGGATTTTAGCCAGGAGGGAAGCTCCCACAAGACTACTGTGAAGCCTGAGCTGTGAGCATCGCTGGAAGGCGATGAGAGATCCTGACTCGGCAAGGAGGAGGGAGGAGGAAGACTTTTGTGCAGGGCTCCGGCAAGGGGAAAACATCACCGAAGCGAGCACCATCCCTGGACAAAAGACTTCTGAACTGGAGCGTCCCCACGGTGCTGCTGCGCTTCCCCTGCCAGAGGTGCCTCCTGGCTACCCCGGAGCAGCCAACTTGCAGGGGCCTGGCGCTTCCTTCGCTCGTGGCAGGTCCTTGCCCTGCGCCTCAGGGGTGCAGCCGACCCTCCTGCTCCCACCCCTCGCCTCCTGGTTTATTTATTGACCTCCTGTAGCTGGACGCATTGCTGTATAATAGGAAATCCTCGTGTCCTTTCCCGTTCCGAATTACAAGTGCAATATTTGTGCGTGTCGCGGCGGCGTTCTCCCATGGAGCGGAAGCCTTCTCTTTTATGAGTGCGTGCAACATTTTCTAAGTTTGCAGGTTTTATCTGAAAAAAAAAAAAGGAAAAAAAAGGAAAAAAAACATTCCCTAGCAGCGGGCCGCTGGGGGAGCCTGGGTGTACATATCCTGCCCTGACGACAGAGGGTTTGCTGATGGAGATAAGCAGCTCTGTGAATCAGATGCTCTCCCTACTCTGGATAAAAATATTGCGTTTTGAGACGCGGGGGTTGTTGCTGAACCTGGCGGAGCTGGACGGACTGCATGCGTCCGGGTGCCCAGTTTACAGTGCGAAGCATCTCTGCAGCTAGCAAAAATACATTGTCATGGTCATAGGTAAATAAAAGGAGAATATAATTTCTTGTAGCCTTTTCTTCATGGCATGTTTCTCAGTGCTGGTGGAGCCAGGCTTGCTCTGTTTCACCAAGGAGCGTAAAATCCTGTTATTGCATAGCTAAAGATGGGAAAAAGCTAGTTCCATGAATTTCTGAGCTGCTTTTTATGATGCAGCAGCTGCCAGATGCTCCTGGGTTAAAGGCTGAGGCCAGAAACAGAAAGTTTTGCCCAAAATGAGTCTGTTCCCAGGGACAGCATTTGCTGTGTATACACAGCGGGGCACGAGCCTCTGAATGAGGAAATGCCCAGAAACGTAAGTGACCTCGTGTAGCACCAGGTCCCTCTGGGGACACACCAAAAGCAGCAACAGAAAGCCTGGCATCACTATTTCAGGTCTGGGCTGTGTGCCTCGGCAGGGCTGCTCCCCACCGGCACAGCTGGGGTCCATGATGGGGACGTTCTGCAGGGGCCGGTCACGGCGCGTCCCATAGTTAAAATGTCTCGTGCCCGTCGCTGCAGCCGCTTGCGGTCAGGCTTGGGTGGCTCGATGTGCCCGTGGCATCGCGGGGCTGTGGCTCAGGGAGCCGTCCCTTTCGTGGTGTGGAGGGGCTGCTGAGGATGCCTGGGGGTGGAGGTGGCGTGGTGCCCCTGTGTCCTGTGGGCACAGCTCCCCCAACATGCACAGTCCCTTCTGGGGATCCATCCGCGCCTCCCTCCTTATCCAGCCAGTGGGTGATGCCCAGGTGGGGAAACTGAGGCAGGGCTGAGGGACCCTCCGGGGCTGGCTGAAAGCAGAACGCCTCCAGAATGCCTCCAGGCTGCAGAATGCCTGCGGGGCTCTCCTGGGGCTGCTTTTGACAACCCTGCTATGGCCCCCAGCTGTGACCTGGCCACCATTGCTGGTGCAGCCTCCTTGCAAGCACTGCTGGCCCTGGCTGGTGTAGGGATGTCCCCTGGTCCCCGTCGCCCAGGCAGAGCTCTCCTCCCCAGGGCAACAGTGCCAACGGTCCTGGCATCCCGGCTGTTTTGAGCCCCAACACGTGGCCCAGGACATCCCCATTGCCCCAGGATGTCCCCATAGCCCCATGAACCACCCTGTGCCCATGTCTCCTGTGGGGCAGGGCTGCCCTGGCTGGCTCCTCCAAACTCTCTCACTGTCCCCATCCCTGAGAGCCTTCAGCCCTTCTCCTCCCCCCTGGGGCTGCCCTGCTTGGGGGGGGCTGCGTGGGGACAGCGTGCGCAGCTCAGTGCCTTGTGCCACCTCTGGCTGCCATGCGCCCCCTCCTGAGGCTGGGTGATGCCCAGGAGCACGTGCCCCAACCACGCTTGCTTGTGTGAATTGTCTGAACCCATCTGTCAGGGCGGGCAGCAAGGGCTGGAGCTACTCTGGGACACTTGGAGCAGGAATCTGGTGCCCAGCTTTGCATCACCACCACTGAGCTGCCCACAGACAGTCCCCTCAGGGACAGAGGCACCAGCGTGTGTGAAAGACGAAGATAGGGGCGCTCAGGGTCGCTCCCTGGAGAAGACGGAAATAGCCCCGCATTAGCGACGGAGGTTTGGTTATTGCTGTAACAGAATTTATTACCAGCAGCTCAGGTTAGCGTGAGTCATTCTGCAAACACCATCCCCACGTGCTTCGGAGATGCTCTGATCTGTCGGAAAGGTGAGGCTGGGGTGGGAGGCGGAGACATCAGGTGTGTGTCCCTTGTTCGGGGACTGGCACTGCCCCTTGCTGGCCCACGGCAGCAGGATGTGTCCCATCACACACCCTGCAGTGACGCCGGAGCTCCAGCTTTGTCCCCTCCGTGGTACAAAGCAGATGAGCTGCCCCATTTTCTTCAAGGCCTCATGCTCTGGTGTGAAGGGTGTGAGGAACTTGGAACAGCAGGGTGGGAGATGGATGGGGGACATCGGGTCACGGATGGGGTTGTTGCGGGGGTCACCTGGTTTGGGGTGGCCCTGGGGAGGAAAGAGCAGCCTTTCACAGAGAAAAAAACATTACCTGTGCCCAAGACGTGTGGTGGCACCGTGGATGCTGTGAAAAATCGCTGCTTCAGGCGAATCCCCATCGGGGAATCTCTGCCTCCCAAAAAGGAGGGATGCTGGAGCGGGACTTATCTCGGCAGATAGCAGGGATTTATCCTGGGGCTAAAACCCCGTGGTTGCGCAGCTGCTGGTAGTCACAGCTCTGCTCTGTTTGCTGTGTGCACGCAGGGTAAAGTCTGCCAGGCGCGGGTGCCCTCGGCGTGCTCGCGGGATGAAGCTCACCAAGGGGACGGCAGCCAGGGGGCAAAGGGCTCCGAGGAAATGCTTTAAAGGGGAAAAAGGGGAAAAATGATCCGGAAGTCCTGAAGGGCTGGTTCAAAAAATGCAATGACCCCAAAGGTGAAAAAGGTGAAGACTGCTGGTAAAAATGTCCTGAGGCCATGGGTTTGTCACCATGGTTTTCCCACACTCTCACCGGTGAGGAGGCTGGGGTGAACCAAAAGGGCTTGGGAGGCTGATAAGTCAGGTTTAGCAGGTCTTCACGTGTCCCTCAGATCAGGACTTCATCAGCTGTAGCGGCCGGAGAAGGGTGCTGGGGTCATCTGTGATTTACAGAAAAAAAATTAAGTTCTGAAAATAGAAAATTAAAATATTTTTAGTTGCTGAGCACGTTGTGGATGAAGGTTTGTTGGGAGAAGGTAACAAGCAGCATGGCCATCCCACAACAGCGGGGCCAGGCGCGGTCAGCACCGCTCCTTGTCTGCGTGCAAAGGAGCAGCAGCAGCACTTGGGGACGTGCAGCGCTTTGTGCACTCAGGTTCAGCATGTCAGCATCACGTCAGAGCTGCCAGCAGCCATGAGCATAAAGCCTTTCTCTTATTTGTGCAAAATCAGTGAAGAATTTGCCTCTTTTTACAGGTGTGCACTGTGTCCCAAGACACTCCAGCACCACACAGACTTTCTTGGGCTATTCCAAGGCACCCATCCTGAGGCATAAACTTATCCAAACAAACATAGCTTTCTACTGAGCAAAATAATTCCTTGGACCCCTGATTAGACAAATATTCTCAGAATAGAAACAAGGCTACTTTATAGTCATAGACTAAACACAACTCAATAGCTAGATACTGAAACTGCAGACACAAGAATTCCCCTGCCCCGGTGAAACAGCTGACTTTCTGTGTGAGCCACTTAGCCATGCTCAGCAAGTTATTTAGGTGGTCAGGAGCACGTTGAAGTCTTTTTTGGGTGTCTGAGCTCCCCGGAAGGTGTCTGGTGACCTGCTGCAGGAGCACCCAGCCTAGGATCGCCTGCATGATGGCGCTGGAAATGGGGTCTCTGGGTTTGTCTGGGGACTTTTGCTTCCCCTGGGATTGCTAAGGGCCGGGGGCTGCAGGGGAGCGTCGTGAAGTTTGTGCCCTTCCCAGCTGTGACCCTGGGGGGCTCAGTGCTGCCCTGCCTGGGGCCTCATCCTGCCCAGGGGAGCACCCTCCAGGTGCATCCTTGGATTTGGGGCTGGAAGGACAAGGGCCACCAAGCTCTGGGGCTGGCACTCACAGTGCTGATCCTGCAAAAATCTGGGGGAGCAAAAAAGGAGAAAATAGCACACTCCTGAAGTAAAAATAAAAACAGACTCAGATGCTGTCTGTCAAGGAAATAAAGTAAGCCCGGCTGGGCTGCTGCCAGGACAGGAAATCCAGCGGCGGTAAGAGTCCCCTGGGTGCTGCTAACTCATTCGGGAAGCATTGTTATGACCCTCTCATTGCTCATTTTCTGATTCTTCTCTGCATTAGGTCATTTTTACTCAGACCATCCAGCTCACACATTCCCTGGCGTGGGGGGAGGAAGGCCAACAATGCCGACTCTCAGCTTGCCCGGAGGCGCTGCGGAAGGCAGGAGAAGAGGACGAAGGATGAACGAGGCTTCCCTTTGCGGCCGAGCGCTCTGCAGGGACGTGACGTGGAGAGGACAGGAGGGACCTTCCCCGCAGGGTGACCCGCCACCAGCATCCCCTGCTGCCCTCTGGGGAGCTGTGCAGGGGGTGTGGGCAGAGCTGGAGGTGGCAAATGGGATCCCCATCACAGGAGCACCCAGCACCCCCCCCGCCCCTTCCCTGCCTTCATCCTTGGGCAGAGGAAGAGGAAGGTGGGAGAGGGGGAAGAGCCAAGCGGGAGCAGGTGGGGACCAGGGACGGAGTGTTTGCACAGGAGCCATGTGTAAGTCATTTCTTGTCCCTTCCTGAACTAATAGGGTAATTATTTTAGAAGCGTGCACGTGTTTCTAATGGAAAGTTCCACGCAGGCTGTGCGTCAGTTTATTGGTGCAGCAGCCCTGTTCTCCCCGATGCCTTGCAGCACTTCTAGGCAAAGACAAATGGGTGAAACCTCCTGCTCATTGGACCGGCGATGGCAGTGACCGGTCACCGAGCACCAGACCAACCTCCTGGCCCAGTTCTGCAGCAAACAGGCTCACGTGGCACAAGCTGGCTGGCAAAGCAGGACAAGCACTGGTCTGCTCTTTGATGTATCTCCCATGCATGTCCCCAGGTGTTTGGACTGGTGTGTCTGATTTTGTGGCCTGTTCCCTGCAAGCAGCTCAAGAGGGAGGTGGAGAATTGGAGAAGTTCCTGCAGAGGCTACCGAGGTGGACATGGACTTGGGCACAGGACCTATGTGGAGGGATGGAGGAAGCTGGGCTGCTCCAGCTGGGGGACAAGGAGGCAAAGGGTACATCTGGCAGCACCCTGCTGCCTGGGGAAGGACCATTACAAAGGTGATAGACCTGAACTCTCCTTGGTAGCACCAGGTGACAAAACAAGAGGCAAGTCACAATGTGTAACAACTTTCAGACCTTCAGGTTGGACATCATGAAAAATATTTCCATGATAACACTGAAACAGCAGAGAAGCAGGTCTCCAGAGACTCAGGGGTCTCCATCGTTGGCTGTGGTCAAGACTTGTCCAGACAAATTCATCCCTGACCTGACTGAGTGTTGGTGAGGGGCTGGGCTGGAGACCCCTGGGGATGTGTTCCCCTGGCACACCGAGTCTGCCCCTCACTTCACTGGTGAATGTGGGCAATGTCTTCCAGGACATGCGCACACAGGAGGTGTGGGATGGAGATGTAGAAGGCCAAGATCCGAATGGGACTGAGTTGAGGCAAGAGCTCCTTCCTTTGCCATCTGACCGGCTCTGAATCTGTTTTGTTCTGGGTAAAAAAAGGGGGCTGGGTGCCAAAGATCAGCCTGCTGAGGGCCTGAGTTGGGCTGTAGGATGGTCACATGGAGCACAGGTTTCTGCCCTGTCCACTAGCTGGGCAAACTCATTTCCATAAATGATAAGACTACAAAATTTCAATCCCCAGATTACCCTGTTTTCCAGTACTAATTTTAAAAATATTTTTGGCCCCACAGATGTGCCGACCAGATAACACCTGAGCAGCGTCCTGATACCTGTGCAGGAACCAGACACGGGATGGAGATCCTGGATGGGGATCCTGGAGGGCTCTTGCAGCTACTACCCAACATATTTCATTTAATCTGTCATTTGAACGCAAACAATTGACTTAATTAACTAGATTATTTTTCAGGAAACCAAAAGGTTGTTACAGGTGGGAAGCCTGATAAGGTAATGCAGACAATCTTTCCTTTTCTAAGATAAATAGAAAGGAAAGAAGCAGAATGGGAGCCCTTGCAAGTCACGTTTCAACGCAGTGTCAACTTTTATCACTAAGCCATAAAGTAGTAGTTACTGAAGCACTGGCACAGCATTAATTAGATGAGAGTTATAGACACACTCATTACTGCAGCTTCATTACAGCCCAGGAATTGACTCCGGCAGCGAGCATAGCGGGTTCTGCTGTACCAGCACCCATCTGCTGCCAGGTGTCCGCGTGTCGGGGAAGTTATTTCCCAGGAGCGCTCAGCACCGCGCTGAGTGTGCTTCCCACCGGCGGAGTGTCAAACCAGGGGGTTCAAATCGGGATGTTGTTCTAGGTCCTGTGGGTGTTTTCTGGATGTGTGGGAGCTTTGAAGTGTGCTTACAGACAGATCTCGCAGGAGGCAATCCGTTTCTGTCCTCCATGCAGCGCAGAGGCTGAGGAGCAGTTTTAGGGTCACTGCTTGAAGAGCCAAATAGGGCCCAGCTCGGACCTCCTGGTCCATCACCACAGCTAAAAAGGCTTCAGGGGAACTGGTCCCTCTGCAGAGGAGAGTTGTGGAGGGACGAAAGTGTGCTGGGAAAAGTAGCAGGCCTCATTCAGACACACTCCCCTTGTCCAGAACATACAGGTCTCCACCGGGGCTGGCCTGGCTGCCATGTGGCTGCCAGTGCTTGTCCTCTTCTTCCTCCTCCTGCTCCTCTTCCCACTGCCCAGGACCCGGTGGTTCCCCTGCGCACCTCTTCCTCCGTCTTTGCCCGCACATATGGGCTCCCAGCCTCCAATCAATAAAAGTAAACAAAAAAAAGACAATAAAAGTAAAAGCTGGCAAATCCTGGGACATGTCATGCTGGCAAAGCCTCCTTATGTGGCTTTGCATCTGGTGGACATTCTCTGGGTGCTGGGTGGGATGGGGACGCTGCTGAAACTGTGCCACCAACTTTTTGGCTGCACAGTTTGTCTTCGCACAAAAATCATAGCCAAATTTCAGGTGGAGTTCAGGAAAAGCAAAAATCATCTGGGCCAGACAGGAAGGCCTCAGAAGTCCTTCTTCATCTGGTCTGAGGCTGATCATCCCCAAGCACCCCAGCTTTGAAGCCCTCTGCTGCCTGGGCCCCATCTGCTCCGCTCTGCAACCAGCCTCCTGCGGTGCCGCCTGCCCGCAGCTGCACGGGGTCACCGATGCGTGTGTCAGCTCCCCGAGCACAAGGACAGGCAAAAATCTTCCCCTGCCCCCCATGTCCGCACAGCGCAGCCCCCACGGTGCCAGGCCAGGTGAGGGACGTGTTTCCCGGGCTGGAAGCTGTGCAGCGCTGCGCTCGGTTCTTTCCAGCTGCGGCTTCTGGAAACGTTCGGCGCCTTCGCCACTTTTAGCTCTGGCGGCTCCTCTTCATTTTCTGGAAAACCTTAGAGTGCTCCAGAGTGTCAGAAGAATGGCAGGCTAAAGGAAAACAGAAAACAGAAAAACAAAACACAACATTTTTCCAATCTAGCTACAGTGGTGGGTGTTTTTTTTGTTTTCTTTTTTTTTTTAAAAAAAAAAAAAACATATCTGTTTTCTTCCTGGACCAGACTGGCCCTGCAAATGCACTCCCCACTGTGCTGCGCTCCTAAAATAACTGCAGTTGTTCATGGAAATAAAGCCCTGGGAGATTTGCTCATTTGCATCTCATCAGCCTGATGCGTTGCAGACCCTGCTCAGGGTTGCAAACCTCTGCAGGAGCAGCCCTGCTCACATCTCCACGGCTGGCATGAACCAGATGCAACACTGGGACGGCCGATGCTTTCATGGCGGCTTTGCACATCCCAGGGCTGTGCTGGGGCTGGGGGTGTTTGCTCTTTGCCCATCCCAGCAAGCACAGCAAGTCTTCATACAGCCACTGGTTAAGCTGGGGTTAAACAATGCCCAGACTAATTTGGACATGGGAGAGATGAAGATCTGGATGTTCCAGGTCAGGAAAATGAACAGTCATGGCACTCCATGTTGGAAATCCCTTAAATAGCTTTTTTAAGCCCTTTTCACAAATCTTTTCCTAATCTCCTGCTGTCTCTGTGGACAACAGCTCTCCAGACGCTGATTCAGAGCAGGAACCTCAGCATCTCCTGGTGGCCTCTGACACTCTCTGTTGGCCACCATTGATCAGGAGCCAGCAGGAGCTCTGGAGTTATCCTGGGCACCGGAGCTGGGGCATTGGTGTCCCCAAGGACACCCGCAAGCCCATCCCTGCACCCCTCTCTGGGCGTTGCAGTGAGGGCAGAGCCAAAGCAGGTGGTCCCAGAGGTCCCATCCTCAGTGGAGGTACCAGGATTAGTGTCAAACCTCCCTGACAGTGGAGGGGAGAGGAAAGGGAGAGCTGTCCTGCTGATGGATGGTAAAAGTACCCTCCTACCTTGCAATGACCCTCCTGGAAAATGCTCTTTTGTGGTGGCTCGGGTCTGCAGCCTTTCTTCTGGAGATGTGCTGCATGAGCAGGGCTCTCTTCTGCTTGCTGTTCCACCTGGGTGCCAAGTCCATGGGGACCCCCTGCCTGCAGCCGCCTGCTGCATCTCAGGGGCTTTCAGGGCCTTTCTCACCATGCGGTGGCCTTGTCCCACGGTGGCAGCAAGCGTGAGAACCCCAAGCACTGAACTGGGGATGGCTCCAGCCCTTATCCTCCCCTCCCGCCTGGCCTCACCGCCTGCTCTTGCACAGCCACAGATATGTTTTGTGGGGACCACTCTGGACATATTTTGCAATAAACCACAAAAATCCTCCAAAAATACAGATTCAAGACCAGCCTCTCTGGGGACGATGCCTTGGTTCGGGGCCACAGTGGCTGCCGGGCATGGCTTGGATTTCCTTTGAAATGACTGAGCTCTGCCAGGGCTTTTGCAACAGAACCCTGCTGCTATCAGCAGTGCAGGCTCACATCAATCGCGGTGTGCTGGCGCTTCTCCGCCTCTCTGCTGCCTGCCCCAGCAGCTTATCAGTGCTCACTCCTCAGCTCGGCTTTTCCCATCCCCATCCCGCAGCCAGCTGGGAGGGCAGCTCTGCGAGGAGCAAGCTTTGGAGGAAGCACAGTCCGTGGGCAGAGGGGTTGGGGTCGAGTGTTGCTGCCTCAAGACCTTCCAAAGGCAGGGGTACTGCTCCCCAGAGCATCAAATTGCTGAGTTTGCTGCAGAGGCTGGCTTCATTTTAATTTGAGTGTCTGTGGGTCACCTTTTCCAATATTCTCTGCTGACCCGTGTAACTGGGAAGCCGGCACGTGGGCAGGAATGGACGTACCTCTTCCAGACACTAGGGAAACCCCAAAAGTACTGGGAAGTGGAGTGGATAGAGAAGGCTTTGCCCCAGCCATCCCGTGCAAGGACACCCTTGTGTTTTGGGAGTCCTCACCCAGAGGGGGCTGAACACCAGCCCTGGCCAGCTGCAGCATCTCTGCGCCCCCTGGCCCCTCTGCCTGGTCCTTTCCTGCCCCCTTCTCACCCCGCAGAGGGTCCTGCAGCCCCAAACAGCATCACGGCAGCAGCGGGGTGAGTTTGGAACTTCTGAGCCTGAGTTGCTCCAACCCAGATGTCTCATCACAGCCAGCACCGAGGCCCTTAGCACACATCCTTCCGCAGCAGGTTTTGGGCAGGCCACCCATGTCTTTTCCTGTCCTCTGGCCAAGGTCTTTGGGAGAACAGGGCACATGGCCACGGGCCAGAGGGCTCGCTGCTCATTTGGGGCTGAGGAGCCACAGGAGCAGCGCTGGGGACTCCACTTCTCTGCCAGTTATGTTTCTCAACAAAAGGCAGGAGAACCAGCTGTGTTTATCACAGCTGACCCCCTCTGGGGGTGCTTGCCTGGGTGGCCACGGGGAGGAGATCTGGGTGGCTCTGTCCCCTGCCAGCGCGAGGACACGGCTCCCCTGCCCCTCCATTCATGCCCCGAGCCTTCTGAAGCGCTCGTGGTCCTCCTGGGAGCAGTCTCCAGTTTGGGATTGAATCCAGTTTGTTGCAGTGTTGTTTCTTAGAAATTGACTGAGCTTCTGTTTTAGTCATTTCCCTGGCTGCTTTGCTCCCGCCTTCCAGCCCAGCTCCTGCCACAGGACTATTTTCATTTCACACACACTCTCATTTTTGCAAGCTGTGAGCTCTTCTGCTCTTGCAATAGCTACACAACAGGCTGGTGCGTGGGTGAGGAAAAACAACAGAACGGGGTATTAGCCAGGAATGTGAGAGTAAAGGGCTTTACCCATGCTCTCCTCCAGTGCTCCTGTCCCCAGGGTGATGAGGCACCTCCTGCGCACGATGGAAGGTGAGCTCACCTGCTGCCCTAACCCTTCCCATCCTTTGACCCTGCCCTTGGGGTGGCTGGTCTGTGGCAGGATTCCTCCAAATGTGGAAAAAGGTCCAGGTTAATATTGCTGTGAGGCATAGCTGCTATCGCCCAGCGCTGGGAGGGGAAGGGAGTGGCAGCCCTGTTATGTCCTACGTAGTGGCACTGTGGGGTGAGTCAGGAGTGGCGCGGCATGCCCACATCTGTGGGGTTTGGTGATTCAGCTAAGGAGGACATCGCAGAAACCATGGCCAAAATGGTTCAGAAACAGGATTTCTATAGCATGGGCCAGGAGCTTGTGGCTGGGGGGAACTTGTCCCTTGGGTCACAGCAAACAGCCTGGGTGCAGGAGGGCAAGGTCCCCTCTCCTGCAGCTGTGGGGGTTGTGTTGTCTAAGGATGGGCAGGACAGGGTGTGTTTTGTGCACATACCCTCTGAGGGGCATGTGAGGATGCTGAGAAAGACAGACCTGTCCTTCAGCTCCTCCCTGTCCTCGAGCAGCTCCTCTGCATGTGGAGTGTGTGCATGCTGCCTCCCAGGGACGGGCTCTGAGCTCCTCTGCTGGATGGGTCAGACTCGCAGGACCCAGGGCTCCTGTGTACCAGAGCTGGAGAAAGCAGACCCCAAAGAAGCCTCTACCCAACCAGGGCCCCTCAAAGAAGGAGGGCTGGCTACATTTGCACATCCCAGGAGGATAACCCTGGTCTGCACTGGTATTGCCTGGGCCAGCCCGGGTGGTCCTGCAAGTGTTTCCAGGGCATGGTGTGAAGAGAGGAGCTTTAGAGCATCTACCAGGGCATGTGCTTGTGTGATGGATAGGCCATGGCCCATGAAGACACCAAGCAGACAGGGCAGCCTGCTGTCCTTCCTCGCAGGAGCAATGGGATTTTCCTAAAACATCCCTTTTGATGTCCAGTGTAGGCTGGTTGGACAGAAGAAGGCTGAGGGAGAGGGTGTTGGCAGACACTTGTAGCACTCCTGGATCTAATCCAGCCCTGAGTGTGTCTGGCGGGCACCCCCAGTTGACCCCAGCATGACTTGGAGGCACTTACCTCCACTGACCACATGACAGAGTTCCTAATTCTCCCTGGGTCTGGACCACTCAGCAGGACAGGAGAGCTGTGTCCGTGTGTCTGCTAGCAGAGCCCTGGGAAAGCTTCCCTGCACAGCTGCTGCTGAGAGAGCCCCTCGCAGCAGGCAAATGGAAACCCATGTCCCTTGGCTTCCCTGCACTCAGCATTTAGGTCTTTGTTCATGCCAGTCAGGCTCAGAGAGACAAAAGGCTTGGGTGGTGCCTGCAGGATGGGCACCTAGCAGGGCTGGGGGCAAGGACCTGCACCGGGCTCCCAGTGGGGCATGGACAGAATCACAGAATCACGGAATTGCAGAATCACAGAATGGCTCAGGTTGGAAAGGACCTTAAAGCCCATCCACCTCCAACCCCCCTGCCATAGCAGGGACACCTCCCACCAGATCAGGTTGCCCATGGCCTTGTCCAGCCTGGCATTAAACACCTCCAGGGATGGGGCACAGCTAATCTAAATCCCATCTTTCAGCTTAAAGCTGTCCGCCCTTTTCCTGTCGTTGCCTGCCCAAGCAAACAATGCTCTCAGGTGAATCATATTGGAGGTCAGCACCTGACCAGGCTTCAATGGAAAGCACTGATCGGGTGCTGTTTTGCCTTAAAACGACAAGGTGTAGCCTGGGGGTGATGCAGCAGCTGCTTAGCAAGAAAGTAGTGCAGGGGCTGGGCTCAAGGTCAGCGGTCCTGAGAGAACCTAGACGGCCCTGACAAGTGTGTGAGGAACGCTGCTGGGATCTGCACAGCACAACCCAGGGGAGAGCGGTGTGGTCCCAGGGGACCCCGTCTGAGCTGCACCGGAGCAGCAGGCTGCGGTGATGCTGTAAGCTGCTGTGCAGGTTTCCTTCCAGGGCAATCCTCCTTGGACCCAGCAGCATGAGTGAGACCTGAGCCCACCTCCGGTGACGGCCTGCTCTTGCCACCATCTGTTCAGCTGATCCTTCCTCCACTTTCCACTGATTTTTGGTGGTGCTGCTGCCTCATGCTCTTTTCTTCAGCCCACGGACTTCTTGCCCCATAGCAGTCTCTGCTGCCAACACCTTGGTTTCTTTTTTTTTTTTTTTTTTGGCAAATACAAACCAGGCTGGAGGCTTCCAGGTTGTTTCTGCAGGGTGAAGACTATAGCACATCATTTTCTCTTGCTGATGGCAAGTTTTAAAGCCTTCAGGGGTGAGGTTTGTGTTTGAGTGTTTTTAAAGCAGCTGAGGGTGTTGTTTGTCTGTGGCTGCATCTGTTCGCTCTCTGTTCCTGGGGGGTCGGTACCCGAGGATTGGTCTGGGCTGCAGCATGGGGTTCTGCTCTGCAGGGCTCCCTTCAGAGGGATGATACCTGGTTGGGGAGCCAGCAGATGGCCTGAGTATTTGGTTCCCCATCTGCCCTAGGGTTTGCCACAGGCTCTGGAAAGTGAGTTTACTGAAAAAAAAGCTGAACTCAACTCTACCTAGGCACAGGCAAAGGGAGCAGGGCAGTGCTGGTCTTGGATGGCCTGACCCAAAAGCTGGTCACAGCAGAGCTGCTGCGCAGACCTTACTTGCAGTTGGCTCAGCGTCTTGTAGCAGCCATCTGGACTTCCTCGTCAGTCCTTCCTCAGGACCTTGATGCTGCATTTGCAGCAGTTTCCAAAAGAAATAGCCTTGAGCTCTGCAGCTAAGCTCCAGCTGGGCATGAAATGGGAGTCACAACTGGGCAAGAGGCCAGCACGAGGCTCAAGAGCATCCTCTGATGCTTGCGCAAGGGAGATGACTGGGAAGTGGCACTGTGAGTCTGGGTCCGTTTGCATCTGGGCTTTGTGGGGGAAGTTCCCTGCAGTTAAGGTTTCAAAAAGAGCCTGCAAGCAGCACAGGCCACTGTGCACATGCAGAGATTGGTCCCATGCCTGTGTGTCCTGTGTCTGCAGGGCAGGGACAGCCCCATTCCTTTGCCATTGCAGTTCCCAACAATGTGGAAGCGATTTAAAGCACATGCCACGAGCTGCTGAGGCTTGCCCGTGATCGGGATGCCAGGGTGGGACTGGCTCTGTAAAGCACTGTCTGTCCTGTGCCAGTGGAGACCTCCCCAGCGGTCCCACAGCTCTGGGCTGCCTCAGAACTTCCGTGGATGACCCCAGGAGATGGGGCTGGTTCCTGGCTTGCAAAGCAAGCAGGGGTGTGTAACCCCTGTTGGGCTGGGGAGAAAAATCCCTGCAGGATGGCTGTCTCCATGCTGCAGACCGAGCGGGAGGAGGGCTGAGCTGCACGCCCTGCCTGCACTGTCCCATCTCTGGGGCTGCTCCAGAAAAACGTGCTGTGTGGCCAGGCCAGTTCCCTGGGGCACAGTCTCCCTTTGCTGGCCTTCAAAGAGCAACATTTCTGGTGGTAGAAAAAGTCCTCAGCAACGCCAACCTGCATGGGCAGCAAGCGGGATGTATGGCAGGGGGTGCGGAGGGAGGAACGGACGTGCTATCCGCAGCCACTTTCAGAGGAAGATTCCTCAGATACTTTGCGAGGGTGGAAATATTCTAATAGCTGCATCTCAAAGAGGTACTTGTCTGTGATGTGAGCCTGTGTGTAAGCTGGAACCAGAGAACCACTGGAAAGGAATGATTATGAATTTTTAACACCAGAAACTCAGGGGAGTTTAAAAAAAAATCCCTCAATGTCTTTGGGCTCCATCCCAACCTATAAGGATTCACAGGAACCAGCCAGGACATTTAATTCTACATTTCTCCTGAACACACTGGATGTTCCCTCCTTCCTCAGAGACTGCTGGAGATAAGAGCTGTGACCTGGCACCAGCTCTGGGAGCTCAGGAATTTCTAACCTCATTTTCTGATAAGAGCCCTGACAAAGCCTGCCCCAGGATGCTAGAAACAGTCGTTTTTCATGGGTACTATGCAAGGTCAAGTCATCTAGCAAGGACCACCCTGCGCTTACGCTGAACAGACCGAAATAATGGTGGGGAGCAAGGCTGTGGCACAGCAGACCCTGTGCCTCACGGCAGGGCACAGACCCCCCACTTGTGGGTTAAGCAACATGCAGATCCTGCTCACCCAGGAGAAGCAAGGAGGGGAAGGGCATTAGGAGACCTGAAGCTGCAGACTGAGATGCATACGCTGTCCCTCTGCGGTGGGAAGGGACCGCTACCTGATGGGTTTGTGTTGCCCACCCTGGCCAGCAGAAATGCCTCCGTGTCTGGAGTACCATCTCCAGTGAAGAGCATCATCTTCTGGCTTTAGGTTTGATTAGAATTTGGAAACTGCGGAGAAGCAGTGCTTCCCCCACCATTTTGTGACCAAACGCAGCATTTGCATCCTCATCAGGGGAGCGAGCCTGCTCACCTGAGCAGGGTGAGAAACCAGGCTATATCTGAGCAGAGCTGGCTGCCTGCCACCGGCTGCAGATCAATAACCCTGCTTCCAGCTCAGTGTGCCGTATCAGTGTGATGGCCCTGTGTGATTTGGCTCAGCCCAGCAAACTGCCTCAATTTCCTTAAATTGGAGCAACTTCAGGATGCCCTTGTTGCATTCAGCTCTGTTTCACAGCCCAGCTGATTGCTCTGTGCTTTCTGTTGGGATTCATGGGGCAGACGACTCGCGCAGAGCACTGCGATGGCTGTGATGTCAGGACGAGATGTGGTGAGTGTCAGGAGATCTCTAGGCTGGGTATGGCAGGACAATTCCTCCTGCTGCCAGATGCAGAAGGAAGAGGCCAGGGCAGGCAGGACGAGCAGGACACGTCAGGGTCTTGCACCACCTCCTGTGCTGTGGTAGCATTGAAAGGTGCTGGAAAAATACTGGTGGTTGAAAACTATCAAGCAGCTGGGCCTGTTGCTGCCTGGAAAATGTGGCTTCCACCTCTCATACCTGCTCATTGAGCTGAGAAGGGCCTTTGCATCCCCAGAGGATGGGCTGCTTGGTGGGAAAGAGGTCTTGTTAGAAGAAGGCAGGGAGTCACACTCATCCCAAATACCTCATGTGTTTGCCAAAGGGGAAAGTGAGGAGATGGTAGGTGCCTTGACCTGCTGAGCAAGCAGGCCTCCACGCCGGAGGCTGTGCAGGCTGGGTCCCACCCTGCTGCTGGTGGCAGCCACAGAGGGAACACCTGGGTCCCCGCGAGTGGTCCTGCAGGGGTGGTGCATGGGGCTTTGGTGCTGGCGGCGCTTTCTCGTGCGTGCAGGCTGCTTATTTAGGAGCTGATCCAGCAAAACTCTTGAGCACAGAGGTACCATTGAGTTCAGAGGGGCTGCTCACCTCCTTAAAGGAGGTGCTTATGTGTTTGAGGCTACGGACCCCTGTACGCTGTTTGCTGGATCAGGGCCTTAGGGTGTAGCACAGACTGCAGGATACTGAAATGCTTCAGGGCTGAGATCACTCTTGGCTCTGTGAAATGAGTGTGGAAGATTTATCGCCATTTATCTTCATTGCTGTAGAAAAATGAGCAGTGCTTGGGCCAGAAAGCAAAAATCAGGCTCTTGGAAAAGGAACACAAGGTGGTTCCAAAGCTGCTGTGTACTTCGATGCAGAGTTTCCCCCAGCCTGGCCCGTGCAACGCTCCTGCAGTAAAGCCCCAGCTGCATGCCCATGGGAGATGTTCCTGGAGCCAGGGCTGCCCAGAGGGGCTGAAGCTGGCCATGATGGGTGGCTGTGGGATGTGGAGGCTTGGTGAGAGCCTGTCCCTGCGGAAGAGGGGCCAGGATGTTCTGGTGGAGCTGTTCTGGGGAAGGAAGTTTCACCCTTGGTCTCCCAGGTCACCGTGAAGGGTTCGCCCCTCAGTCCTGGGGTCTGGCCAGGTCAGAGCAGCACTAGCACCGTGACCTGGGGCAACCTCTGCCCACCACGACAGGGTTTGGAGCAATTCAGAGACTTTTGGCCATGTGAAGTGATGACCTTTAATTACATGCAGCTAAACAGTGTAAAGGAACAGCTGGGGAAAGAGGGAGAGTTAGGAGTTGCTGATGTGAGGCCAGAGTTGTAGCGGGCACTGTCTGTAGGTTCACACGGTTGTAGTGTGCATCTCCTTGAACTGGAGAGGTATTGAAGGGAACCTCTGAGACCTTCCTAGACACTGCTAATGCTGACCTGGTTCCTTGGTCTCCCTAGCACCAGGTATGGAGCAGGGCTGGCTCCCTGCATGGGTACTGTGAGGGCTGAAGGCCCTCCTGTGGTTAGGAGATGTTGGACCTTATGCTCGGAGGTTCTCTGGGGAGTGGTGAGGACCCCAGGGTCTGAGCACTGTGGCAGATGGAGAAGGTGGTTACAAGGAGGGTGGCCGTGTGTCCTGCACAGCCAGTTTGGTCTCCCAAGGTCCATCCTGCATCCAAGCAGCAGAAAAGATACTTGGGCTGTTTGGGAGGCACAGATGCTTTGTCTGGGTGCACTGGGATGGCCAACTGAACCAGAGCAGCTGGTGGCTGCTTGGCTGGAGGCTGTTACTGCCACACGGCTAGGTTTGGTTGGGCTGTTCTCCACCTCTGCGGGGAGAGCTGAGCATTCCCCAAAACACCAGGACCCACCCAGAGGCAGATGAAGGCAGGGCTCTGCATGGGAAACCTGAAGTGACTGTCCTTGGGGGAGCCAAAATGTGCTGCTGGGTGTGGGGTGTGAGACTGCCCTTCCGAGCAGAGGGTCTTCTCCCCCATAGACACACCACCCTAGACCTGACATCCTTAGCAAACATCTGGAGATGTTCTTGAAACACGGTCTTTTGATACTGCATGTCTGAGAACTTTGCTAATGCCCTTTGCTACTCTTGCGATGTCTCATTTTTTTTTTCCTTGCTCCAAGGCATATTTTTAGCAAGGAGCTGCGTATGCTCTGGCCGCGGCTCTCCTTGTGAGTCCTCCAGCACAGATAAGGAGGCAGGGAGGAAACAATTGTGGCCTTGGTTATTTTTGGCTATGAGAAGATCCTTATTAACAGCATAACTTCTTAATAAACAAAATACCCCTTCATTCAAGGCAAAGGGGAAACAATCGGTCCATTTATCCCCTGCACTAACGAGGCTGCAGAAAAGGAGCTAATGGGAGCTCAGTTGACTAAGCAGAGAAGGGGCTGCAGAACAACAGAGCTATTCTGGGAAGGGCAGGAAAGGCTGCCGGGACGGGAGGTGGTTTCCTCTCCACCGGTTGCTGTCCCCGGGTCTGTTCCCATCCGCTGGTGCTGCCTCTGTGGCCAGCTGGGAGAGGGCAGAGCTGTGGACGCTGGTGGGTTGGAGCCCACCCACCCACCACTGCCTAGTCTTTTCCTTGAGGAGATGTCCAGCCCCTCTGGAGGGGCTCAGCCATCCCGTGCTTCCTTCAGGGGTGGTTGTAGGTTTGGAGAGCCCTTTGGAGCCTCTTTCCTGGCTTGGCCAGACCTCGCTCCCTGCCCAGACCTGGGGCCACATCTGGGTGCTTGCCCCTTGGGATGTCTTGTAGCAACCTGTGGTGGGAGGCAGAAGGACCTGAAATGCAGGAAGGGCCCAACAGCCAAGCCTGGTGAGGGATGGTGGGTTTTTTTTTGGAGGCTGCAGAATGCATACCCCCTCTCTGCTGCCCCTTGAGTGCTGCATGCGGCGGGTGTGGGCACCCTGGACTTGACTGGTGGGGCCTGGCAGGGCTCTCTTAGTCCCTCTAAACCAAGGGTCTCACAACGTGTGGGTGAGGGAGCTGGAGTCTGCAGCCTTTCCTGCTGATGTTTCCTTGAGCACAGCTCTACAGCAGTGGTGTGGGCAGTGGCAAAAGGAGCTGGGGGTGCCCTCTGGCGATGGCACACCGTGCTGGGGACCTGGGCCACCAGCTGGTGTGAGGTGTGGAAGGGTGTCAGGTCAGGTCTCTGCAGCTTGCTTTTGGGATTTCAAATTGATGTGCAAGTCCTGGTTTGATATCTGGCTGGTCCCAGGGGTGGGAAAAGCAGCAGTTTCTCCCTTCTTCCTTTCTACCTACACCCCAAAGTCCTTAGGGGACAGAGTCAGCACTTCCCCAAGCCCCTCTACCAGCTGGGGCTGCACCATCCCACCCCGGTTGCTTTTGGAGTCCTGCAGGGCAGGAGGGACCTGTGTCTTCTGCAGCCCCTGGGCCGTGATTTGGGAGATTTTCTCTGCAGTGAGAGCAGCCAAAGGCATCTGGGCGCCTGCTGCGGGTGGCACAGGGACATGTCCAGGAGAAGGCTGGCCCAGCACAGGACGTCCCACACCGCTGCCTCCCGCGGGACCCTGCAGCTCCCACGCTTGTTGTGCCCTTAAACACTGGGGCAGCTAAAAATTATTTCCTGGCATTTCTGTTGAATCAGGCAGCGTCCTGGAAAACAGGACTGCAGCCATGCTCAGAGCAGGCAAAATCACCTTGTCTCTGTGCTTGCTGGCCTTGGTTGTCTGGAGACTTTTGGGTACCCTGTGGTTTTGTTTTCTGTGCTGCTCCACGAGGGAGGCTGGTTCACTGGGAATGGGTCATGCAGAAAACATGAGATACGGATATCCCATAAATCCCATAAACGTACTTTAAGGTGAGGAATATACTTTCTGGAACCAGGCTGTGTGGTCCTCATGAAAGTCCTTGGGAGATGCCCTTTTTGTCAGTCCCCAGTCTGGCGATGAGGTGACATGGGGCACTGGCTCTGCCACAGGGGCCGGAGCAGCAGGAGATGGGGTCTCTGCTCCCAGCATCACACTCAGATCTCTGCTGAGTTTCTCAACTCTCTCCTGTGCAGTTGGCCAACCTTAAAAAAGAATAGAGTCTCCTCTGGAGAGATGTGGCAGGCTTATTTATAAACACTTTCAAGTACTCTGAGCTCTGCAGATGAAAGGGGCTATTAAATTGCAAAGCATGGTCTTCTCATAGATGCATTAACCTTTTGTCTGATATACAGCCCAATTTACTCTGCCATGTGGAGCTTTCCAATTCATTTTGATTGCTGTGACAGCAGACCATTGCAGTCAGAAGGACGTATGTAAAATCTCCTGCAGCAGTAACAACACATTGCAGCAACCAGCCCCTTCCTTGCAACCTCCATTCAGCAGTGGTGTCAGGAGAGATGACTTTCCTGGGAAAGCATGCACCTTGGAGTAAGAAAGGCAGACTGACAGGATGATAAAAGCAGGTTTTGCTTTTATTTACAAGTCAGAAATGGAGCAGTGGGTGTTTGGGCTGTATGGGCTCGTGGTCAAGTTGATTTAACATAGACTTGGCCTCTTTGCTGGAGGAACAGGTTGACCCTGGATTCTCAGGTACGCCACGTGGCAGCATGAGACCACCTCTCATGAGTTCCCAGCTGTGCCATCCAACTTCTCCCCACATTTTCTGTGTGCTGGTAAACCTGCTCCTGCTATGAACAGTTTTGGTGAGTGACTGCTCCTCCAGTGGTGACTTCCTTCCACGAGATGTCTGTATGACATCTCCACTGAAAGCTGGGGTCCGCCACAGTGGCTGGAGGAACAAAAGAGCAGAAAAAAAATTAAAGTATTGCCTGAGCTGTTATCTGTATGAATCTGCTTAGTCTTGCACTATTCTGGGAGGCTTAGATGTGGTCAGGGCTCTGGCTCTGGAGGAGGTGGGGAGAGCTGGCAGGCAGACAAGCATGACTGGAGCTCTGGGGATGTACTTTCCAATCAAGTGATCCCCCACAAGCTGGGTAAACATTCTTTGATTCCAGCAATGCTCCAGCAGACAAAGAGATCCTGTCATTGTGCTCTATTGGCTCAGCAGGTCCCAGCACCATCACGCTGTTGTCCAAGTTCCAGCTGAACCCAGATCTGACCCTACCAGTAAAATCCACAGAAGTATCCCTGTTGGGCCCAGGGTTGATAGGTTAGCTCTGGAGGGAAGGGAGTTTTTTGTTTGTTGGTCTGCTTTTCTCTGGAAGGGATGATGAATGGCTTGATGGCTTTCAGGGACGTGGCTGGTGATGTTGCCTTGGTGCAAGGGGTCTGAGCCCAGGGGTCCGTGAGACCACAGCCCCACAGCACCTGCCTTGTGGCTGCTTGTCCCCAGAAGAGCAGATGTTTCCCCTCAAAGGTTGGGGTGCTTCTCTGGGACAGTCTTTCCTCCAGGTTCCAGCTCCAGTGTCCCCTGATCTGAACCTGGTGCTGGGTGTGAGCCGGGGGAAGCCCAGCTCATCCCCACCCTTGGGGCTCTGATTTTGGCCATTCTCCTTCCTGGAGGTTTCTGGTTGGTTTGATGGCCAGAATAGGCCGTACTAAGCTATCTTCTGTCAGTTGTGAGGTGATCTGTGGCCATCAGGATAGGGGCAGCCTGCTTTTGCCATGTTTTGCCCTCAGCCGGGGATATTTGTGCCTGGAGGTGCCCCTGCACCAGGCTGTTTTGCCTGGTGGATGTTTCTGTGCTGCTTTCTACCTCGCCAGCTGACCTTCACACCAGGCTGGGGAAGAAGCTGCACCGCGAAATGGAAAATAACAGGTGGGAAGTAAGGCCGGGATAGGAAAACCACCCCTGCTCTGTCCTTGGGGGAGCAGAGTAACGCGCTCCTTCCTCGGAGGCCCTGGCGAGAGGCCGCTTCTGCAGAAAGGAAAACGTCCAGGGTGAGACCTGGGGTGGCGATAGAGCTACTGGAGATCAGCCACCCCGCAGTTAAGGCGAATGGCTCGGGCGCTGCTCCCTGTGCCTGAGGTGGCCGCCCTCACAGGGCAGGGTCTTCCCTGGGATCTGAATGCCACATCGCCTGCTCCTCCTGCAGCCCACAGGCTGGAAGGGATCAATGGTTGCAGAGGCTGGGCTCCCACATAGCGAGGCTTCAGCAGCTCCTTGATGATCACTCTACATCTGGTCTGCCTACATTAGGTACAGATCTTGGCAATGATCATCTGGGGAGCTGTGTCCAGGCCGGGGTCTATGTTTCTGCCCTTCCTGCCATATAGCTGGGGCTCAGCTTGTGGTTCATGCACATGGACACTGGCATCTAGTGCCTTCAGAGATGGCCTGGCTTGTCCTACCAGACTTCCATCTTCAGATCAGGACTGCAGGAGCCCCGGGCTGGGTCATGGCTGTTTAGGTACTCTAACATGTCTCAAATAGAACTTGGTTCCCAAGTCCAAGCACTTGACCCCCACTCCAGGTTGCTGGGCTGTGGGTGCTGCCATACAGTGTCCTTTGTTTGACAACAGGGAAAGCTGGAGAAGTTGTTATTGAGGCAGGTCAGAGTCTGGAGGTGGCTTGGTCCATCCTGCCATCCTGCTTCTGACAGGAGCAGAAGGGCTGTCCTGGAATGAATGGGCAATAAATTTAAAACACACAAGAGGAAATATTTCTTCCCTCAGCATGTGCACAGCCTGAGGAATTCACTGCGGGGGGGGGGGGGGGGGGGGGGCAGTGATGGATGTCGTCTTTGGATTGGAAAGGAGGCTGGAGCCTTTAATGCTACGCTGCTGGTCTCAGGGGCTCCCACAGGGTTAATTCATCTCCTGCTCAGGACTGGGGGAAGAGGTGGCCCTGGGAGCCCTGCAGTCCTGGCTAACTGGATGCACAGTGAAATGCCATTGCCCTGAAATAATGAAGTGCCAGCACCATGGCACCCGCCAGAGGGGGGCTAAGAGTCAGAGCTGTCACCCCAGGTCCCCAGAGCGAGCGAGTGCTTTCAGGGCTGACCTCCGGACCAAGCTGTAGGAGCTCTCAGGTTTAGTCCTATCAGCAGGAGTGCACGAAGTGTGGTTGCTGAGTTACAATTTTTGTGTGTGAAAGGTGGGGAAAGGCTGGAAGTGGAGCATGAACGTGGTCACTCAGGTGGAGAGGGATGTTTCCAGCCAGCTTGTTGATGTGTCTAGTGAAGCATAGCTGGATGCCTGAAGGCAGGGAGCAGTGCTTGAAACATCTCCTAATTAATCAAGGAAACAAGTTATCCCTAAGGGATGTGGGAAGACATTTCCTAAGTCTTTATTCACTCATCTCAGAAAAGGGACTTTATATAAAGGCAAACAAACAATCTTAATCCTGCTCAGCATCCACAAGCGTGAAAGCAGAAAGTCTGCACAGGAGCCCTGGCCACGTGCTGGTGCACAGCAGCCCAGAGGAGAATGAAAGAAACCTTTGGCTCATCTTGGTAGAGCCAAGCCTGTTTTCCTTTAATTTCTGCTCTCTCTTTTATACCGTTTCTGAATGTGTTGCTCCTATTTGACTCTTGGGAATAATAGATGCTTGCTTGCTTACACCATAACCCTGGCTTGTGTTGATGGTAATTTCCCAGCTGGCTGCTAGACTGTGAGTCATTGCATCTTTCTGGCCACAGCAGACGCAAAAACCAGGGACTGAGCCTCTCCTGCAGCCCCAGCAGGCCAGAGCAGAGAGGCACGTACCCTGCCTGACTTCCACTTTGCAACCACCCTGCTTCCATGGGAGCTCTTGGTGGGCATCAGCTGCACTGTGGTGCTGAGCAGAGCAGATGGATGTTTTGGTCTTGCTCAGGATATTGGATTCCTTCTGTGAAAGGCTTTTGGAAATCCTTCAGCTCAGGTGTAAGCATGTGGGTGGCAGCAACAAGTGGGTGGCGGTGGGCCTGAGGCTGTTTCTGCTGTCCCCATGGGTCCCCGCAGTGGTGCACGGAGCCTATTGCTGCTTGGCCTCATCCTGCCTGGTGCTGGGCACATTTCATGGGGCTGCTCAGAGGTGCAGGAGTGAGAAGGGAGCCACTTGCTCCATGTCACTGCTTCCAGCTGAGCACCCTGTGCAATGCACAGGTGATGCTGCGTGACCGATGTGGCCCGTGGATGTCCCAGTGGCCACAGGGCTGGGTGAATATAGGCCCCAGGCAGGAGGAGGTGACAAATATCTAGCCCAGTTCCCAAACCCTGCCTCTGAAGGTGTTGTCCCATAGGGAATGGGGGGACTGGCGAGGCATCCCAGGAGCATGGGACGTGATGCCAAAGCAGCCAGTTCCTGTAAGGATCCCAGTTTTAGGCATCTTGTACCACTCCAGCATGTTTGTGAAACTGCAGACTTCCCAGTACCTTACCCCAATCCTTTATTTTATAATCAAGGAGACCGTTTTAGCAGCAATATAATTCTGCAATTTCATGTTTTCTTCCTGCATCCCATGTATCATGAGGGCAAATCTTCCTCTGCCATCACGAAACTGGAAACAGCATCTCTGATGAGGGATCAAGCTGACGCTCCCATGTCACAGCTTGTGCTCCCATCAGTGCCTTTTTCTCCACATAAAGATGGAGGCATAAATTACTTAAAGACATGAATGCCAAGGATTCCACTGGATACTTCAATTCCCATTAAAAAAAAAAAAATCCCAGGAAAGAACTTGAATGATGCATATTGTAACGCACCAGTGGTGATATGTGAGTAATCCCAGGTTTGGGGCTGCCGTAGCAAGCTGCTTGCCTTGTCAGGATGTTGCTCAGCCCTGTGTGCTCAGAGCTGTGCGGTGCTCTCGGCGGTGCCTGGAGCTGACTTTCCAAGCACAGAACTGCTAACGCGTGGAGAAAGCCCCTTTCGTACATCTTTGCTCACTTACTGCTCCTCTGGCAACTAAAACTAAATGAAAACCATAATGCCTTAAAATCTGGGAAACATCCAGAGGAGGAATTATGAAATCATTTCCTCTCGGTGCAAGTAAGTAATCAATCTCTCTCAGCAAAACTACTTGTAATTCTTATATAATTACACTGCTTTTCATGATGCTAACTAATGATCCACAGCATATTTCCTACCATGATTCTGAATTATTACTTTTTTTTGATGTGGGAATCTTTTCTATTTCTTTTAAAAGCAAACAACTATAATTCCACGGTTTATTTGATAAACAAATTCTAAACATTTATGTATTTCAACAGTAGTATGTCGTTTTTCCTAAACATTGTATCATTGCAAATCATGATTCCCCTCTTACATAGCCCCTGACTGCTTTCTACACAAGCAAGATAGGCACTTCTACCATTTTTTTCCTGATGAATGGTCCAGAACATGCCTAAAAACTACTGATAATGCTGAGATAATAAACACCTAAACTACTTAGCTTTCATAATATAAACATTATAGTGGCGATAATAATAATTCAATATATAACAATAATATAAAGCAATAAATTACATTACAGTGGAAAGGAAAGGACGTTGACACACCAGGACTACAAATTCAACCCCTGCTCTTTACAGGTGTTATTTCTTCAAAATTATTGGGCTGTGGAGGAGAAGACAAGTGCCTCAGAGATGAGCATCTCTTATTCTGGAGAGTAGGATGCAGGGCTGGCCGTGGTGGTTCTGCTAACACACTGCAGACTCAGGGTGGGAGCGAGATGTTTGCTGCTTTCTAAACTCAGAGCTTGGTGCAAGAGCAAAGGTAGGACATGCATGAGGATGCAAACAATACTTTGTACTGTATTTAGGAAGATGATGTCTCAGACTGCTGGCAGCATTTACTTCTAAAAAATAAATGCAGATTTTATGCTGCTCTGCTTCCCTGGGCACATCTCACGCTGTGGACTTCATCAGTGAAATTTCTACCTCTTTTCCACTGTTTCAAGTTTCAGCCTCTTTCCTTCACTGAAATCTAGGGGCTGAGATAAAGGAGAAAGAGGGATTTGGAGAGAGAAAAGGGGTGTGAAATGGACCCAAACGATCCCATATGTCTCTGGAGCAGAGGCAAAGGGGTGGATCTGAGGTCTGGGAGCTTGGAAAAGCAGGAAGAAGCTGAACCTGACCAGAAATGATAACTGTCGATAAACATCAGCCAAAAATAAAGGTTGATTTTCAACCAGATCTTGCCAGCCCTAGATGCAAGCACACTAGCTGTGATTGTGGACTGTGCCAAGCAGTGTTTGCTCCAAATCTTGACACGATGCCCTTGAATGGTGTTTGTGATCAGCCTTGGCCTGTCTTCCAGAGGAGGGGACGGTCCCCCTGCCCTGCCAGCAGCTCTGAGGCCACCACCCTGATGGGTGCTCAACCCGTTGTGGGCAGCCCATGGCATTTCTGGGTCCATTTTTGCTATCTTCTGCCTTTTCCGAGTGCTGGCAGCCCATCTTGCTCTTCCTCCAAATGACTCTTACTCTTCATCCTCTTTGCAATTTATTCCAGGAGACTGGTTTGCGGTTTGGGCTTCTTGTTGCCTTACATAAATCACGATGTTCGGAAAAGCTGCTTGGCTCCAAGCTGGGGAGTAGACAGTAGACGGGAGTGTCCCCCGTCTCATTGTTTCTTTTTAAGCCAAGATATGATTTTGATTTTAACCCATTTTCTCTTTAGAAACAACAATCAGAAAAGGAGGGAAAATCATGGCACAATGAATGAAAATAAATGTAAGAAATCTTTCTTCACTGCATCTTTCTGCAAGAGCATGAGGAGCACAAATAAAAGTTAGCTATTTTCCCTTCAAAATGCATCTAAACTGCCAATTTTTCTGATGCTGTGCATTGCCTACCTGTAGCAACGTGATGACTTGTTTTGTGTCTTTCAGCCTGAAGCATTAAACCCAGGCACGTTGCACATTGTTTTATCTAGAGGAATCTTGTGGGCAAGAGTGCATGCCAGTGCATTTTGTTTTAATTAGCTTGTCCCTGAAACTGCATAGATGATGAACCTGATTAGCCCTGTTTAAACCAGAAGAGAGAAATTCTTCAAGACTGGACACCTGAATCCTTCGGATTGTAGATGATGGCCTGGAGTAATAGCCCTGGCTCACAGTGCTCTCATGCCTCCTGCAGCAGGCTTCAAAAATACCATCAATACTTGGATGGCACTTGATGGTAATTACAGCTTCATAAATCTCAGGGGTCTATAAGCACCAAAAATCACCATGAAATTCTGCCCACTGCACCCTGGAGAAGTGTGCAGGATCCCATCTGTGTGCAGAGACTTCTTGGGGCTGAGACCACCTGTGGGTGGGGGAAGGCAAAGAGATGTTTTCAGTTGCTTTATTAGGACAATTAAGAAGCAATTCAACCTCCTGGACAGATGTGTCCAACACTTTTGGATGCTATGGGTATCCCACCTTGCTCCAACCATCTCCAAGGGATGTTAGTGTCCTACAGCTTCTATGCCATACATGCCATCCCATGGGAATGTTCCTGCAGCATCCAGGCTGGCACAAGACACTGATGTTTCAGGAAATGAGCTCTTCCTCTCATTCCCAGCAGATCTCTGCTGCTTGAATGTGCCCTTTGCTTGCTCTCTGTAGATCTCTTGCACAAGCTGCCACAGGGAGTAGGGAGGAGGTTGGAAGAGTGTCCTGCAGATGTGGAAATCCCATCTTTGTGGATTTTCTTCATCCATCTTTGGATACAGCCCTGCTTGGAGCAGGGAGGTGGACTAGAGACCTGCAGAGATCCCTTCCAACCTCAGTTACTCTCTTCTGTACAGCAGAAAATGTGAATAAGTCAAAGACGGAGTGAAGTTCTAAATCTGAAGGAAAACCCAAAATGTCGGCATTCACCCCAGAACAGATAACAGATTTCCACTCTGTAACACTGAGGTGTTTCTTTCTGTTAACATCAGAATATAAACATTAATATAATCACAAGACTGTTTAGCATCTGTCCAGAGCATCAAATTTAATATGCTGCATTACTTTTGAATTAGGACATTATTATTAAACCATTAATTTAAATCAATGAAATGCACAGCCTGTAAACTACAAATGAAACTGCCCTGGCAGAAGCATGAAGTTAGAAATCAGACATTTCATTTTGGCCTGCTCTTATGAAAAGTTTTGGTTCCAGTGTGACCACACTCTCCAGTGGGAAACTCGCTCCCAGAACAGCTCTGTGGCGAGGTTTTATGCTGAATTTTCCCATGTGCTCCATTTCCTGCTTTGTGGCTCCTCCTGGGCCTCGGGGAGGGTCTCAGCCTGGTTCACTCTCTAGTCCTGGCTCAGCTGCACTTGGAAGACATTTGTGTGCCTAATAACACGTGGCTAAGCACCATGTGCCTCCTCTGCAGAGCTTGGCACGTCCCCAGGGTTTGATCAATATTGTCTTAGTTCATGGTCACCTTTCACTGCTCATTGCTATTCTGGGGTAAAACCTGAAAAACAGATTATTTTTTTCCATGTGTTCCTGATCTGTGGAGGAGAAACCTTTGCAGTAAAGACACAGAGCAAGTGCCTGCCCTTCCTTGGTGACAGCTAAATTTGTCAGGTACCAGCCTTTTCTTCTGGCTGCAGAAGTCAGGACAATCTTCCCACATTATCGTCATCCCACCCTGCCTTTCGTGGCTGAGATGAGCAGTCAGTGGTGTGGGCTGGCAGCAGGAGCAGACCAAGCGAGTGTGGACACCTTAGACCTGCCTCTTCTCTGCACAGCAAGGGTGGGCTCACGCTGATTCCCAGGCAAGATGAGACTCGAAGAAGCTCTTTTTGTTACAGTGCTGGTCATGGGGAGAAAGATCCCGGACTCAGTCTTTGGTGGTGGAGTTCACCAGCTGCTTTGCCAAAGGGCTTGGCTGGTTTGCTGTAAATAACTTCTGGAGCCTGACTGTCGTGTCCCAGCCTGTGACGGCAAAAGATGATAATCGACTTCTGGGCACATGATCTCGCTGGTTCCTGTCCATCGCAAAAATACCTCGTGAAGGACCCATTGATCAAGAACTGCCCTGTGTAGCTGGGTCACTTACAGTCTCTAACAATGTACATACAAGAGCAGCCAGGAATTATCTGGCCACAAAGCACTGCTGCTGAGGGAGGTTTGGAGTCCAGAAGAATCCACATGATCAAGGAAACTGAGAACTGAGGCTGGAAGCTGGGCTTCTGCTTCAGCCCCAAGGAGCATCCCAAAGACAAAACTTTCAGACCCTTACGCCAAACAGCAAACACTGGCCAAGGGTCTCCTTTCCTTGCTTTCTCATCCTCCTTTTGGCTTCAAGATCTTATCCACCTTCTGTAGATGCTTCCTACCAGGAGGCCTTCTTCCCACGGCCCTCAGATCTCGCAGCAGTCATCAGCTGCACTCCTGATGCTGAAGGTAGTTTGTTCTGGTTGTTTCCTGTGCTGCTGCTCCCCTCTCTGATCTTTTCTTTTCTTCATTGTGGTCCCATTAGTTGCCCTCTCTTGCAATGAGCTGTTGGACAGGCTTGCTATCTACTGCCCTTCCCGTGACACGCTGGGCAGGCAACCTTCTCTCCTAATGTTCTTCCAGGTAGCAGAAAAACATCAAAATACTCTTCCAGCCCACACTCAGCTCACCTCACTGGGGCTCAATGGGAGGCGTATGTCCATCTGGGGAGTTACCCATTCCCAAGTACAGGAATAAGAAGGACTAGAGGAAGGACTTCTCTTCTGAACCAACCTCATCTCATCTCCCATGGATTAATGTGAAATTCCTTGCTTTGGTTTTCACCAGTCTAGAGGAAAGCAGTTCTTGAACAGGATCTTAGGGGGTGCCTGTGGAAAGGGGAAAACAGATTTGGAGGAGCAGGAGAGCTGTTCTGTTCTCCACCTCCCTTTGATATCTGAACTTCACAAATATTAGAAAAGTCCACTTGCTGCAAAGGAGAGCCTGAAAAAGCCTCTGCAAGCCCTATATAGGCACTGACTTGTCACAGGTCTGGAGGAGGAGTACTGATCTGTATGGATGGACTGCAGGGGAGGGAGGCAGGACAAAAATGACATATGAAGCCCAGAGCAAGGTTAAAAGATGCTTATGACTGGGGAGAGGGGGTGTTTCCACGGTGCAGTCTTGCACTGCACACTGCCTGTGCTCAGCCTGGGATATTAATCACTCGCTTTCACCAACATCAGAAAAAGTAAATCCCTCCCCCCATGATATAATAATCAGAAAATTCAACAGCTCCAGTTTAGCCAGAGCCAAAAAAACTCATTCTGGAAATATCGCTCCATTTTTCAAAGTCTGTATGCCTTTGAAACTAGCTCTTGATTTTATTGGGATGACTCTCCCTTCCCAAAGAGAGATCCAGCTCTGTCTCTGCAGCCCTTCTTCCAAACCATATGAATCACTCTGGCCTCAGGGAACTGCCACAAGTCACTTGAGCGGCTAAAAATATCTCAGAGGAAGAGGACAAAAATATACTTATCCGCTGCCGTAATGCTGGGCTGAGGAGGGCACGCACTGAATTAACTTGTTCCCTATTCTGGTGCTTCGCTCCCTGTAGGTTTGTTAGTGAAAGCAGATCTGAGCAGACAGAGGTTTGTAGTAGATATTTTGAGAAAGCTGCTTTTTTTCATGGGGGAGGAGGGTGGAAAAAACACATATTTCAAAGATGGCTCTCAGCTCTGATTTCCAGGGTCTTCTGGCTAGGGGGTCTGTAGTATGGGGGTTTTCTCCCAAGTCGGGAGCGGAGCAAAGCAAGGGGAGCTGAAGTGCTTCTCCCGAGGCCTCCCCTGGGTGGCTGATGGTACACTTGATGGCCTGCACTGGTCTTCAGGGCTGGGTGTTGTGAAGTGGCAGTAGTGATTCACCTCCGCCATAAGTGCCTTCCAGGACTGTGTGCTTATCTAAACTGTTCCCACCTGGAAAATTTCATCCCATCAACAAGAGAAGCCACTGGCAACAAGGGGCCAGAAGGAAAATGCACTGAGTGCCTCTATCTGTTAAGTGTGATGAGTCACCTAGCAGATGCTTTACCTATTTGCTGGCGTGTGTACCATGCAATGGGTTTCTCTGGGGGCTGGAGATGAGTCCTCAGGCCCTCCACAGAGAAGCAGCCATGGGGATTCCCAGGCTGCTCTATGCAGCATGGCCAGGAAAGGACTCCAATATCCCATGTATCTCAGGAGGTGAAAATACCCAGAAGTAAATCAGTCTGTATGGAAAACGTACTCTTCTTTTCTCACAATACATTCCCTACAATGTCCTGCCCCAGACCAGACTCAGCTATGTCCAGCAACATCCAGTCTTGGAGCAAGGACACCTAGAGCGTCAATGGCTGTAAGCACACGTGGGCTTTTGAGCCATCACACTTGGCAAAATGGGACTGATCTTACCCAGTGCCCACAGACAGACTCCAGCTGAAGCCAAATATCTCCTGCAATCGTTTCTGTTCCATCATCTTATACCTTGAATTTATGGCATTGAGCTGGTTTCCTCTCCACTGTTTTTAAGGGGAGCCTGGATGCGTAGCTCAGATGGAGATATCTGCACGCGATATGTTTGCAGTCAGAATGATGAGTCTGTCCCTGCGTATCCTCAGGGGAGTCTATGCTGTCAGAAGACAATATGCCGTCACAACCAGCAATCCCATAACAGCACTGGGAAACTGCCAGTACAATGTGAAATCAAGTTCATAGAATCCAACTGTCCTACACGCTCTGAGAAACGTCACCTAAGTGATGAGAAGCTAACCAAACACTGAAGTCAGATGCTCTATGTGTAAACACATTTAAGAAAATGTTTCCAGCCTGAGGATGGACGTGGACTATTGTTACAGCAGCTATAATGTGTGACTACCTGTGCCAAAGATAACAGATGCTCTCAGTGCTGGTTGCTGTATATAGAATACTTAGGCTTTATTACAACTTGGAAGAATGTCATGTCCTAAATGGAAACTAGTTATTTCTAAGTAAGTTGGTTGTTTCTCAACTTCTGAAGCAAAAAATGCTGAAATAGTAGGGGACAGACATTTAGCTTGAAAAAAGTACTTAAAAAATGGTGAATTAGACTGTATTGTCCTGCTTCAGATGAATGTAGATACTGAAAACAAACCAAAAAATAAAAAAAGTTGGAAACAGTCAAATAAACATCCTGCATGATGATACTTTCAGACTCTAGATCTGTAATCCAAAACCGGCCTGGATTTGTTTATGCTGGAAGCAGTCATATCCGAGTTGAGGATTATGCGATTCGCTTTCCAGAAACAGCCAGAAAATACAACCACTAAACATCATCTCCTGTACAAAGGTTATAGCTGCCGATAGGGCATACCAGAGATCCCCAGACAGCTCATGCCCATGGGTTGATGTCATGAACATCAGTGCTTTGCTTGGCATTGTGGGAATTTATCTTTGAGCAGAGGATACCCAGTATCTAATTAACTTACAGAAATTTTGGGCAAGTGATTTAAGTAAAGTTTATTTCACCGTGTTCTAGATGATTCCATACGTCCTCCATCTAGAATGCTGCAGTTATTATTTCTTTTCCCGAGGTCCCTTTTAATGAGATGAGGTCTGAGTACCTGGGGGCAGACTGCTCAGATGGAGACCTCCAGGCTGCTGCATCCTCGGTTTCTCCAAGAAAAGAGCACCAAAATAGAAAGCAAAGGAAAACAATCCATTTAAGCCCTTTTAACTCATTAGCATTTGCTTTATTTAGGTAGTACTTGATTTCCCCTTCCCAAAGGCAGGCAGGAGACAGGCCAGAGCTACACGTCCCTATGGAGAGCTTAAGGGCCAGCTGGTGCTTGTGGGCACGAGGCCAAGGAGCCCCAGCACTGGTGCTTGGGTTTCTCTGAGCAAAAGGAAACATGACATGTGGGTCTTGGCCTGCCCTCCAATCTGCTTACCCCATGCTGGTCCATAAGAGAGAGGATTTTTTATTTTTTCTTGGGAAAAACTCATTGGGATGAAGAAAGAAGTTAATAAGCCAAATGGAGACTGTCTCGCTTCACTGTGCCTCTTGGCTCCCTTCCAGCCTAGGCTGTTATTAAATTACCCACCGTGACTCCAGAACACAGGAGCACGGAGCCCTGCGCACCAGCTTTCCTAGCAGCCTTTGTTTCTGATTTGTGCCCATCAGCCCCAAAACATGAGCCAGGCAGTGGGACACCTCCATCGAGCTGCAACGCCTGGTGCAGGAAGCTCACCGCAGATGCAGCAAAACCAGGCGGCAGCTGCAAATTTAGCTGCACACAATGGCACTGCCAGAGCTTTGCCCTGAAGCCGGCAGCTCCCAGGAGCACAAACAGGACAATTTGCAAATTGGAGCATAGCTTTTTGGTTGTCTCAAATGCTGGAGTGTTTTTTTTATTATTATTATTATTTATTATTTTTATTTTTTTATTTCTGTGGTGGGGTCTCCATTTCATGCAGCCAGCATGCCCCAGCTGTCCCTGCTGGTGGCAGCTGCTCAGGAAAAGGGGAGGGCATTGGGGTCCCCCTCATCCCACTGGGGTTACTTCTCCCACTGCAAAATGGTGTTGGGGTCAAAAAAGCTTTTGGGAGGTTATGGCTTTCTGTAATGGAGGTATCTGGAGGGAGTCTCTGGGGAGTGTAGGCATCTTTTCTCAAAAAGATGAAGATGGCCTTGCCAACCCTGCCTTATTTAAGAGGTTATTATTGTTTATAGAAAGGATGACAATGAGGTTTCCACTCATTTTTTTTTTTTTTTTTTTGTAATTCATCCACAAAACACTTTATATGGATAAATGAGGTTAATTCAAGACTTGTCATAGAATCACTGAATCATTCAGGTTGGAGAAGACCTCTAAGATCATACAGTCCAACCTTTAACCCAGTACTAAAGTCTACCACTAAACCTTGCTACTAAGTTCTACTTCTACATGTTTCTTGAAGACCTCCAGGGATCAGCCACTCAGCCACTTCCCTGGGAAGCCTATTCCAATGCCACACAACCCTTTCAGTAAAGAATTTTCCCCTAATATCTGACCTAAACCTCTCCTGGTGCAACTTGAGGCCATTTCTCCTTGTCTTATCATCTGGTGCTTGGGTGAAGAGCCTGGTCCCCACCTCACTACAACCTCCTTTAAGGTTATTGTAAAATACAGTAAGATCTGTCCTGAGACTTCTAACTCCAAGCTAAACACCCAAGCTCCCTCAGCTGATCCTCATGAGACTTGTTCTTTAGAAGTTTCCTCTAGCTGAACTGATATTTAGCAAGTTGTTGCAGTCCAGACCTTCTTATACAGGGCACACGCTGAGACATCCATAGTGATGGCATGAGATCCCTGTCATTTTTTGGAACAGAGAGAAATGAGATTTTCAGTTTCCTAATTAGACCCTTCTCTAATTCAAGAGTGCTCATACACGTGCTTACTAACTCCTGATACACAGAAGCGTCCCACAAACCTGCTCTCAAATTTCAACACTTTGGTGATGTTTATGATTTCCAGAAAAGTCAGCATTTGTTTTGGGGAAGATGACTGAATCAGGTTAAGTGAATTTCATTTGCTGAAATCACTGTGAAGCCAGTTGTTTGAAAGCTTCTGCACACAGCTAAACAAAACCCTTTGCTACTTATTCTGCTCTTATTCTGTTGTTACATTTCTTTCAGAGGGGCCATCGCTTACAGCCAAGGAATTTGTTGTCAGTCCTTAGCTGTAATTTACACTTCAGTGAATGCATGTCTTAAATTTTGGCATGAAAGGATTGATGTAGTCTCATTTTAAAAGTATTATTATGCATTTTAAAATTATCATTGCAAACCCATAACACTCGTGCACAAAGTACTTTCCATCTCCCTGGCCATCTGTATTGTATTAAAGGATATAAAGACTTCAGCTGTGCTATTTCTCTGGAACATGCTGGGATAACTTTTGTATGAAGAGAGGGCCATTTTACGAGGGGCTGCCTCAACATTTCCTTGTATTTAATATGAGAGAGATCCCAACCCCTCTGCAATTCTTAAGCCCTTTGATAGGGGAAGGAGCTCATAAACTTATTACTCAGCATTCAAGAACACACAATGAATTCACTCCATATTTTGCTATGTTTTGCATATGTGAGTTGAGCAATGAGAAGCAAATATTCAGCCTTTTTTAAAAAAAAAAATCTGGATAAAGTGGTGACTTTGAAAATCAAAATTTCGGTGGCAAATGATGATTCATCCTCAGAACTCAAACCTTATGATTGAAATTCTTTTCACATTTTCAAATATTCCTCGTGCTGTTTCATCCTTGAAGATAATCAGACAGCAGATTATTACCCTTTTAATTGAGTGGTGCTAACCTATCTGAAAGGCTTTGAAATCCTCATGGTTCAAGACTTCAGTAACCACAAAGAAAAGTATGAACATTTTAGCCAAGTCTTGAATTATTTTCTCCAAAGAGTAGCTAATACATTATTGGTAATACACGAAGCTTTTGTCCTACCACAAAGTAGCATTGTAGCCATGGAAAACAACTGTATTTAATTTGCTGTCACAACTGAGTTTCTCCGTGAATGATTATGAGCACCACTGTGGTATACATCTGTGTCTTCTGCAGCGATCATTTGCTTATTTTTATGTTTTGCTATATCTTAGCAACAAAAGGAAGTTTGAAGAGCTTTTCTTCTTAACAATTACACCAGAACTGTTTTTATGACCCTCTTTTACACTTGACAGTGCACAATGAGCATCTGAGAAATTTCCTTTGCTCATACTGCAAAATGTCTTTTGTCTACTACCACTGTCTGTACTCACCCTTGTGCAATCTCTTCTCCATTCCCACAGAAAATGCAACACTACATTCAAGACCTAAATATGCAGATTGAAAATCCCCATTGTAGTCAGTCACAGTATAAGTCTCATGTACACGAGACCGTCACCTGGCCAGGTCCAGCTGCCTAAGCAGTGTTTAACACTGCTTTTGGTCATGCGCTGCATGAAGAACCGACGGAACCCCCTCTATGTAATCCTGCCTGGAACCCCCTCTTCCACCTGTGCTGTGTAATGCTGCAGGAGCTTCAGCTGCCGTTCTGCTCAGGCTTGGGTACTCCTGTTGGGTAGTCCTGCAGCTCAGATGTCTGCTGGGCCACTGAGTCACGGAAATGCATCTATTGGACATTTCTAGCTTTTTGATCTAATCTGGGCCTTTGGCTCAGTATAATAAATAGAAGTTTTTGATAAAAAATTTAGAAACTTTTTTTTTCGTGTACCCCAAACACTTAGGTTTTGAATTAGGAGTGCTGTCTCTAGGGCAGCGACCAGCAGCCATGTTCAGTGGATAAAAAAAAAAAACAACACACACTTATTTTCAATCACAGAATCACTGAATAGTTTGGGTTGGAAGGGGCCTTAAAGCCCATCTGGTTCCAACCCCCATCGTGGGCAGGGACCCCTCCCACCAGCCCAGGCTGCCCCCAGCCCCATCCAGCCTGGCCTTGGGCACTGCCAGGGATGGGGCACCCACAGCTCCTCTGGGCAGCCTGGGACAGGGCCTCACTGCCCTCTGAGTAAAGAATTTCTTCCTCATATTTAATCTAAACCTACCCTCATTTAGTTTAAGGCCACTACCCCTTGTCCTGTCACAGTACCCCTGACACAGAGTCCCTCCCCAGCTTTCCTGTACCCCCCTTTAGGCACCGGCAGGCCGCTATAAGGTCAACCCGGAGCCTTCTCTTCTCCAGGCTGAACAACCCCAACTTTCTCAGCCTGTCCTTGTAGGTGATCCAGAGGTGATCCAGACCCTCGATCAATCAAGAATATTAACTATATAAACTATATATATATACATATATTTAAATGTGACATTTCCTGTGGTAATGTCAGTCAAAACATTCTCCCCACCCCACCCCCCCCCCCGGGAAAAAAACTGTTCTGAGAGGTTTTTCTACCCTGATGACTCTGAGGACCCCTGAAATCCCTGCTGTGATCTGACCAGTTGCCTGCCTGTTGTTTTACCCAGAAATGTATAGACGTTGCTCTCAGGCTTTCACGCATGGCTGGAAAACCGTTTACTCCGTAAATCTCCCACATTCCAGCTGGAGAAGGTCACAGCGATTCTTGTTCCAGACACATCCTTCCTACAAACAGCCCCATCCCACGGGGCCTGATCCAGACCCTCTGCACCACAGGTACCCCGCTCTCCAGGGCACAGCATTGGCTTCCCAGGGGTAATGCCTCTGCTCACAGATTTTGGGGAGAAGTGCTGCAGGGCTCCCTTACCTCTGTTGGAGCTCTGTGTCTGCTGAAGACCTGGCCCCCTGTTTCCATCCTGACTCCTCCCTTCCTGCCTTTCCAGGCTAAAAGTTCCCAAAATATCCCTGTCCCTCACTCAGAGAGGCAGAAAGTAGCCCTGGTCCTGATCTGTTTTGCAGACTGTGGCTGCTCCTCCTCACAGCCTCAGAAATTCTTTATAAACATCTGTTAAGCGAAGAAATCACATCATGATGGTAATTTTATATATATATATGCGTATATATATATATATATATAGAGAGAGAGAGAGAGAGAGAGAGCATGGCTACAAGAGGAGATTTGGGGTTTCCTCTGCTGGGTTTACATCCAGAGGATGAAGGATGGCGAAGGACGGTCTCCTGTGAGTGCCTCTCCCCCACCAGAGCCAGCAATGCACAAAGAGCTGCTGTAAATCAACCCAGCAGCAGCAATAACATCTGACAGTGCCAAAAGAGCCCCTCGTTGGCTCTGCAGTCTGGAAACGCCTGGCCGATGGCAGGGTTTGTATTTATGCTTCTTGGTAATTTGTCCATACATCAGTTTATTTATAAGCAGAGCACTTGCCCAGAAAGGGCTGTGTTTTCTTTGGCCACCTCAAGAGTTTCTCTCTGTTTGGTTTCCAAAGCACACACGTGGAAAGTGGAGGGGCAAACTGCTGCACCAGGAAGACTTAGTCATTTGTCAGCACAGCCTCCGGGATTATTTTTCCAGGTGGATTTTATAAGAAGTACAAGGCAGGAGGGGGTACAGTGCAATGGCGTGTAGTCTTGCCCCATCCTTTAGGCATGTTCATCTCAAGTCTGAGATCACCAGAAGAGCAGGTGGTGAAAATAAACTGGGTTAAAAATGCACCTTTGGTTTTCTTTCCAGAGCATCTAATGGGTTGAAGGAGATTTTTGGGTCAGTTTTTGCTTTTTTTCATATGGTACAGCACAACTTCAGCCGCTGGGGACTGAGGGTGATGGAGGTGGACCAGGGGCTGATTCTCATGGGGCTGGCAGGGACAGCAGGCAGCCAGGATGGCCGTGGCTTTTGGACATGCCCCAGGTCTCCCATGAGGGCAGAGGCTGGGGACCCGTGCCTGATGTCCCTGCGGGCACCAGTGCTGCCCTTTGGCATCACACCATGGTGGGGCCAATGTGGCTGTGGCCAAAACACTGGGATCATCACTTGTGAGCTGGGGGGAATTAAGGCCCCATGAAAACTGGTGGGAATGTTGCCATTGCTTGCAGCAGAGCCAAAATTTCAGCCTATTTCTGCGTGATGTGGCTGTGAGCTAGTGCCTGTCACGAGGTTGTCCCAGTGACTTGCTTGGAGCTGCAGGCTCCTGAATGTGCGGGGCATGGAGCAGCACTGGGGCATTTGTGTGCTTAAATGGAGGTGATAATGTTCTAAGGTACCTGAGGTATCTACATGGGGCTGGAAGACCCAGCACCCAACGCCCAGCTCTGCACTGAGAAGCCAGCCAACGTTCAGCCGGATCTGAGCATTAGCCCAAACCTGAGTTTGAAAGAGTGGCTGAAATGCTAGGAGCTCATCTCCATGTTCCTTGGTTGGCTTCCTCTTCAATCTCATCCTCCCTTCCACTGGGAAGGAGCAGGGAGTGAAATATCCTCCTTGGATGTTTCAAGCCAGGACATCTGGATTTAGGCTCTTGAACACCTCATTCAGCCACCTGCAAGGGACTTGGAGCCAGTTTGGCTTTTGGCTGAGCAGGCTTACACCCAGAACTGCTGACCCAGGTGGAGTTGTGCCAGACTGACAGGAACACTGCTGTGATCTGTGACTGCAGAAGTGTGGTATCCTGTCCTGTCCTTGTCCCTGGGCTTCAGGACCACATTCACACAAACCAGGTCACTTCTGCAGGAGTTCAACATTTTTCCAAAAGAGAACTAGGGAGGCAATACAACAATGATCACTCCCTGAGACAAATACAGCAGCAATAAATCCTACTAGCAAACATAAACCACTTATTTACATACAATGACAAAAGTCATGGGAATAGCAACACAGCAGATAGGTTTTGACTTTTGGTAAAGCACTGGCTCTGAAATTTCTTCAGGATCCTTTGCTGACCTTTACAGAGAAACATGTACTGAGACACAGTGACATGACAGTGCACAAAAGTGGCAAGGTTCTGTGGGATGTTGGCACAAGCCCGCTGAGACTTTGCAGGGCTGAGCAGAGAACACAGCTCAAATACCTTCATGCAGGATCTGGAAAATTATAGAGCATTTGCTCTGTATTTGTACGTGGCCCTAGAGAGAAGCCAGAGGACAAGGAGCAGACATGATAACAGTCCTGGGAAAAACCAGGCAACCGCTGTGGTGCACAAGCACATTTGCAGTGAGAAGGCAATGCTGGAAGAGCCAGGAAGGAAGAGCTGATGCTACAACTGTAGGCAGGCCCAGGGTAGCTGGGGACTGTGCACAGAGGCACATGAGGCAATGCTCAGCACAGTCACCCACACTGCTGCCTGCAGAGCATCCACGTAGCTTCTTTTTAGCACACAGTTGGCACCTGCTTGGCTTGGACAAGCCCAAGGCCCCAGTGAATGTTGGATCAGTGCAGCACAGTAGTATACACAGCATTAGACAGGCTAGACAGGCTCTGCAATGGTCAGCACAGATGCTCTGCACAGATTTACTTCCTAAGTGGTACCAACCTAAAGAAAGCTGAGCTCTGGTCTCCACGTGCCATCAGGGTTTGTGCTGTGGTCAGAAATAGCAGGACATATTGTTTTGAGGAAGAGTAGGTGTGCTTGAGAGCTGCTATATATTTTTTTTTCCCTAAACATCCCAAGTAAGGGACATCATCTGTTTTCACAGCGCCTCCGTCACCTCTACACTTTGGCTGTTTCACACACAGTTTTGGGAGATATAGTGCCCAGAAGTCCTGTCCAGGGCAATGAAGAGAGGCTTTTGGAGGATGAGACAGAAATTTGTAGTCAGTGCCGTCAGGTGGGGGATTCCCCTCAGGGCAACATAAATAGAGGGGAGGGTACAGACCCCATAAATAGAGGGGAGGGTACAGACCCCAGGCCAAAGCAATTTCTGTCCCTGTGCTGGGCCTGGTGCCTGGGTACAGGGCAGGCCCACAGCTTGATGATGGTGCTCATACAGGCTCTTGACAAGCTGAGGATGCTCCTCCAAGAAGCTCCTCCAGGATGCTCTACCTGTGGGCAAAATCTGACCCTACTGCTGCCAGCTGCAGGCACTGGATGGTTTTCTATATAATCCTGCCTGGATGGACATCAGCCCTTGGCCAGCTCCTTCACTCAACCTTCCCTTGGGTGTTGGGGCAAGACAACCTTCCAGCCATGCTTGGCCATCCTCCCTTGCAGCAAGGTGGTTAGACATGCTGCATCACCTTGGTGTGCTCCACATCTGTGGCACTGCAGAGTCTGAGCACAGACTGTTTGGTCCTGCTGTAGGAGTAGGTAGCAGGCAGCAGGTGCCTCTCCTTCTGGACCTCAGCTGTACCTCAGCATGGCCAAGGCCCTGCTCTGCAGAAGATCTCTAACTCATGTCCCCAAATGTCCCAGCTCTTTGTGCAGTTGTCCCAGCTGTCTTGACAGGGTGGCAGAAGACTGTCCCCTCACACTGACCCAACACAGCAGTTTTCCAGAGAAGTTTTGTTTCTCAGTTGCTGCTGGTCTCTGCTGGCTCTCTGCTGACGGCACAAATCCCACATTGATGCTATTCTGGAGTTTACTACTGCTGTATACATTACCAAGGGATGCTTGTATCAGTTTTTACTCAGTCCTATGTAGGACACCTCTTATTTTTATAAAGGAATTTCAAAGTCAAACTCCTCCCAAAAACTCCTTGAAAAGTGTTTTGAGGTATGACCTAGTTTTGTGTAAGTTCTTCAATCAGGACACTTTCCCCTCCACATCCTCCTCCATCCATCTCTTCACCGTGGCTCCAGGCTCCACAGGGAACACACATCAGTCATCCCCATCCACTCGGGGACCTGCTCCATCCCTCCTGCTCCCACCAGGTGACCTAATTATATGTGTGTTGTGAGCAGGTAAGGGCTGTAGGGGATACTATGATGGCAAGCTGGCTGATGTGACCTCCTTTTTTTTTTCCTGCCCCAATGACAATTTGAAAGAGTTCTTTGTCTTCTGCCAGTTCTCTGCATCAGTGAATCCTTTACCATTTAAGAGTAGAACTGGACCTGTGAGGAGCAGATGTGGGCATTGGCCTTGAGGCACCCTGGTGGACACCTGGAGGTGATTTGCCATTGGCAACCTAGTGGCTGAATCCCACTGTGGAAGGGCGATGCCCTTCAGCAGAGGATCTCCAAGAACATCTATTGTCCTGCACTGAGTTTCTTCCCAGCTCTTAAAGGAAGAAATGGCCTCACTTCACATCATCTGTGCCCTGGGAAACACTTTCAGAAGGGACTCCATAGGTCTAAGACAGGTACTTACACATTCTTTACTCATAAAAAGACCATTTGCACTGTGTTTAGGGACAAAATCATCGTTCAGTACTGGCTTGTACCTTAATCTGGCTGTTTCTGCAATGATGCAGCAGAAATTGCTCCATTCCCACAATGGGATTTAGACCTGGCAGCCGCTCTCTGGCCTGCATGGGGCCAATGTGCCTGGCTGGCCTGGGGAGGGGGTGAGAAGGCATCGTCCCACTATGCAGGCAGAAATAAGCAAGGGGCAGGGAGAGACACATACTTGCAGGTGAGCTCTCTTCATGCCCACCCGTGAGCAGCTGCCCCGAAACAGTGAGAGCCCCTCAGGTCGTGGAGATACTGGTGGTGTCCCTGAGGAAGGATTGGAGGTGTTGTTGGAGGTCAGAGCTACAGACCTGAGCAGTGTCCTGGACAGCTGCTATGGGCCAGAGATGGGCATAAGGCACTGGGTAGGATGAAACCTTGGTCCAAGCTGGCACAGCAGCTTCTTCAAAAATCCCAGCAGTGCCACAAGTGTTTTTTGCTGCTGCAAGCTGCGTACAGCAGCACCACTTCTGCCAAGATAATATCTGGAATTAATATGACAAGTCAGTTTAATTTGAGTGGGAGACTGTTGCCTCTCTGCAGCCTGAGCGGTTTGTCTGCTGGTGGGACCTTGCTAATTTTCTTCCATCAGAAGAATAAATGAATCACCCAAGTCAGCTGCGCTCTCCTGTTTTGAATTGTTGTTTGTTTTGTTCTGCTTGTTTTGTGCTGTCTCATTAGTACACAAAATTGTATTTCCCTGGGCAAAAAAACGATACACACAGGAAGAGGCATTTCTATGTGTAGAAATCCCAGTCTGCCTCTCCAGAAAGCACCGTGCCCTCCAAACCCATCCCGTGGCCTCCCCCCACAGGCAGACCTCCAACTTTACTGCTGCTGCTCTCCCTGCCACATAGGCAACAGCCCTTTCCTCTGCCATGTGCAACCGGTCTCCAGGAAAGCCTCCGTTCTTTCGTCAGTGTAGAGAGCAAGGCCTGACCCTGCAGCAGGGCAGGCTGGTGGGATGTGCCTCATGGTGCCCACAGCCACCTGGCACTGCTGGCTGACCTGTTAGCCCCCAGTGACTCCGGTGATTTCCAGTCCTGTGGTGAAAGCATGGGCTGCCCCACAGTCCTCTGGTAGGAGGAAGACTGGCCTCAGAGGTGGAAAGTGTCTCCTGTGATGTCCCATGGTGAGTGAAAGTGAAGCAGGGGGCTGGCCTGCAGCCAGCGCCGAGCGTCAGCCTGTTCCCCGGTGCCGCTGCCTGCTGGGCCCGCTTTGTGCCGTCACCCTCGCTGGGGCCTGCATGTGGCCGCGGCTGCCAGCACCCGTCCCCCAGAGCAAGCCCTTGGGATGGAGCGGAGCGTGGGAGCCTGAGGAAGTCCTGCTTCCAGAGCTGCAACCCCCAACCACATGAATACTGGCGGCTGCTCTGATTGCCATAAATCTGACCTTCCCCATCAATGATCTCCCTCTCATTGCCCACAGCCTCTCCCCAAGCCCCGTTCACATCTCTTTCATGCTCAGTGCCAACTGTTTATTCATGTGGAAACCAGATCCTCCCATTGAGGCTTTCTCTGAGCTGGCAGGAGCCCTTCTGCTCCATTCCAGAGCTTGTCTCTGCTTGCCCAGCCCTCTCCATGACTGGTTCTGCTGCCCATGCTGGACTTCTCTGTGTTGATCCATTCTCTCTGAGGGATGGTTATACTGCTTTGTACAGAGGGCCTCAAAGAAGATCTGAGAACACCACAAGGTTAGCCATTAATTGAATGTTTTAATAGTGCAGGTTTGGCAATCTCCCTGTGTAGCATTCCCAAGCCCATCATGGCTGTGACCATGCGACAACTTCTCTTTACAGCTTGCTCAGCCACCTTCTTCTCAGCACTGTCAGGAGCAATAGAGAAGGTCTCCATCACAGTTTCCCAGACATGGATGTCTGTGCATACAGACAGCAGACAGCCAGGCACAGAGTCAGGGTCTTCCCCGCTTCTTTCATCCCAGATCTCTGGCCATCCAATGCCTTCTGCTAGGAGCCTGCAAACAGGTGCCATTTGAGCTTTGTCCATAGAGATTTATTTTTCTACTAAAAACGACAAAGCTGGCATGAACAGAATATGGTGGGACCATTTGTGTGCAGAAGCACCAGAAGAAGGCGAAGACATGGGCTGATGGCACTCAAATCAGCAATTATCAAGATACTGGCACAGCTACATGCAGTTCCTCATTACATTCAGACCATGAAAATGAAGGACAGGCTGAACCAAGGGACAGACTGAAGCCATCAGCAGGTTGGAACATAAACAGCAGGAATGGAGCAGTAGGAAGCACAGGTATGGATGGGAAAGGCAGTGAACAAAAGAACAATGTCACCTGCTGGCTCACAGAGGTGGGTCAAGATGGAGACCCAGAAGATCAGAGTCACTGTCAGCTCCGAAAGGCTATGAAAGACACATCCAAAACCAGCATGTGCTTGCCAGCTGAATCAAACTAGAAGATATATGACAAGGCTTCAATAGCTGCTGTCTCTTGTATTCTGTGTTTCTGTCAGTGAAGCACAAAAGTGTCCTGGTGCTGGTGAACTAGTGGATATGACAGAATAAGGGATAAAATCCGCCTGCCTGTCTAAACAGTCTTGCACTGAACTTTGTCATATTTGTTGAACTTTGTTGTTCCAGCGTTGTTGCATGCCTGCTGAAGAATTTCATCCACCTGAGCCTCCAAGTGGGATAAGGCCTTGGGAGATTTTTGGTTGCGTTCCCAAGGTCACCCCTCTGTTCACATTTCCACGCTCAGGATGACATGTCTTGCTGGAAGTTACAGCAAAAGAAAACACAAGAAGTTGCCAGAGCTGGCAAGAAAAGTTTCTTGCAGACCTGAACTGCTTATTTTGATTCTGACCACTGTGCAATTTATTTACAGGCACTGCAGGCTGTGGGTGGGCAGTGGAACATGCCCTGCTTCCATTCCCAGTGGCCCCATCCATCCCTCTGTGCATGCTGGATATTTACCATGACAGATACACAAAAGTGCTGCCTCATCCCTACAGAGCAGCATACTGGGGATTTAGTACAAGTCTAGCAGGAAGAAGAGGTGTTTTTCCTTCATTACTGAAGAAACATTCCAGCAAGACCAGGGTGGCTGCAGAAAGCAGCTGTTTCCTCAGTCTTAACTGCACAAAGTGGATATTGCACATTTTATCTCCCTCATGCCATGATGGCAGGTACAATGACATCTGCCCAAGTGCTCCTGTAGGGTGTGTGTAGGACTGCAGGGAGGAAGGACCAGCCATGAGGCTGAGGCACCATCCCTGGCCAGATCCAGACCCTCGTGCCTAGACCATCTGCACCAAGAGATGGACCTCATTCTCCAGCCAGCAGTCCCTGGGATGCAATTTGGAGCCTACAGTCCCTGAGATGCAATTTGGAGCCCACAGCCCCTTTTTGGCTTCAGGTGCATGAATCTGAGCAGGTGCTGGGCAAGGCTGCCTGAGTCTGGACAATGGTGAATGTGGGATCAGAAACAGTCGCTGAAGGTGTCCAGCACGGAAAGCAATCATCTCTGCAATGTTGCAACTTTCTGACTCTGCAAACTGGGAGCTGCTGCCAGGTTAAATTTGCCTCCTTTTTTTTTTTCTTTTTTTTTTTTTTCCAGGAACTGTTTGAAATGAGAGCTTCCTGGTTCAAGCACTTTGTGCTCCGCTGAAGTTCAGCTACACAATGAGCTATTTATGATTGTTTTCCCCAAAGCCAAAAAGAAGTCTGTCTTCCAAAAGACAGCAAGAAACCTGTCTCAAAAGTGTGAGACAGAACCTGTCCTCTGCAGCACCTCTCTCCCCAGTGTGACCTTCTGGGTGTGATGAGGGCCAAGAGATGCCAGGTCTTTTTAATTCATGAAGTCAGGAGCAGCAGGCTATTGTACATTTGGTTGGAGAGGAAGATATCTGGATTAAAGACCCTGCCTTAGGACCAGATGCCTGGGTGCCAACCTCAGATGCATCTGGGCCTTTTGTAAAGCATCTCCTTCCCTCCAGGGCTGGGAGCTGGAGGGAGCTGACCTGTGAACATGGGGGGGGGGGGGGGGGGGGGGGGGGGGGGACTTGTTAGTGGGGACACGTACAAGGATCTGATCTGGAGCCCTGAATTCAGGAGCACCTTGCAGTGCATGAGGATGAAGGTGTCCTTGAAATGGGATAACTAGATAAACGTCTTCCTGCTTTCCAGCCACGCAGTTTCCTTCCAGTGTGGATCTGGGTTTACTCTGCTGTTCTTGATATTTCTGGTGCATTTGCTGACTCTCCCAAACCTGACCATCAACCTTCCTAACACAGATGTGTGAGGTACAGGAGGGAACATCTCAGAAAGGAAAAGTACATGTGTGACCTGAAACACTGGTTCTCCTCAAAGGAAAGCTTGCTATTGGCTTCCAGGGGTCTGGGTTTCACTCGGCCTTCACAAATAAAAGGAAGAAACTCCCTGGAGGATGGGAGATGTAGGCAGGTAACAGTGCTATTAACAGCTAAAACCATTATTAAAACTATTATCACCGTCAAGTTTATTAAAATACCTCCAACTAAATAGACTTGTTAATAATGACTACAAACAAGGCCACAAGAGTTAGGTTGACTCATATGATGTCAAACATTTTCCCTCTCCACAGTCATGGTACCAGTCCCATATAGCAGCTCGTTGCAAGACAGTATGCCAAAATCTGCATCACAGTGAAAATTGTTCCTAACAGCTGGGAGAGCCAGAGAGTGAGTCATGGTTGCTGTTGATACCTACAAGATTTTCCTGAATGACAGCGGGTGCTAGAAATAGAAAATACAGTTAAGGAGCGGCTGAAACAGATAAATCACCCCGAAGTCCTGATTCATCACTTATTTGGCACTTTGCTATGTGGGAAAAAAGTCTTTGGCCTCCACATGAATAACACTGTGTCTTTAACAATGACGTAGCTTAGAAGAAAAGTTTGAGCCAACACTGAAACATTCAATTGTGTGAAGCCGAAGCTCGTCTCCACAGTGCTGGATATTTTTAGAAGTGGCAGGGATATTGCATGGATGCTGCAGAAACCTCTCCTTGTTCCTCCACTGCCTGACTCAAGGCAGCTGCAGCAGCGCTGGGCGAAGCTGCAGCTCAAGCAGACACGTAGAGGGAACAGGAGCGTTGCAAGTTTGAGAGGTTTTCCTGCATAATTTCCTGGAAACACCTTTTCCCATTAAGAAAAATTATACTTTCCTCCATAATTTTCTGGAAGGCAGGCAAGGAAGCCCTTCTCCCTGTCCCTGGGGACCCTATATTCCTGCTTATATGTATTCCAGAAGAGCTTAAGCCTGTCTTTTTTTATCCTTGATGTCAGCTGGGTTCCCTTTTTTTCGTCACTAAATCATCACCGTTTTTGGATATACTATATTAATTTTTTCACCAGTTGCTGTAATTAATTTTGTTGTTGTTGCTGTTGTTCTTGTTTTAAATACTAAAGTCAGTTGGCTAGATACAAGACTTGTCTTTATTTGTCTTCTCTTTTCTCTAGAGTAACTGTGGAGAAGAGATCAAGCTCGGGATGGCCATCAAGGCAAAGAAAAAGAATGAAATGGAGGAAGACCTGGTTTCTGAGCCAGTACTGTGCTTTTGCTCAGCAGTTATTTAGCAGGTGAACCTGTGAGTTGGTGTAAAACCGGCTGGGCCCTTTCTGTGTGGTCTGAGAAGCTCTGCATGACAATAACACTAGGAAAGGGAGCAGGCTGGTTTCTATCCCATGGGCAGAGGCTGGAGAGGGCTGAATAGAAAGCCCTCCTGTCCCATCCCCAGGCATGCTTTCTGCCAAACTCAGGGTTTTTGCTGCTCCAGTTGGTGTCCCTTTTCAGACAAAACTGTATATCAGGTCTGCTCTACCAGTCCTGTACACAGAGAATTATTTACTGATGTTCGCTGCTGCACCAAAGGAAGCATTTCTCTCAGTTAAACTGATCCCAAGTTTACGTTTATTTCCAACATGAGCTCTACATTGGAAAGCCTCTTTAAGTGGCTGTTTACATCTTTATCAATTAAACAGTTTTTAAAAAGCATGTCTTAATTCCTTTTGGTTTTCGGTAAGTCCTGAAGTGATAAGCCCAGCTTTGCCAGAACATTTAAGGCACTTTCTAAATCATTTCCTGAAGGCCAAATGTCCACCAAGCCATGCTGTGCTCAACACAATCATTTTTTCTTGCCAAAATAGCAAGAGCTTCCCAACTTCCCGGCAAAATGCAGTGCTAATTCCAAAATTGTACATGTTAAGACTCTTGAGCCCATTCCTGTGTGCCTCTGAGCATGGCCAATACATGGTGTGACCATTATTTATTAAACCGTATCAATCTCCTGGAGCCCAATAGTCCCAGGGGAGTCTCAGGAGCGCCCAGCTACAGGCTGGAGTTATGGCAATTTGCTCTTGTTGAGGCTTCCACCTTTGTCTTTATGATTAGCTTGATAATTACTTCATTGTAAAAAAAATCATCACCCTTGGAAGTAATTAATTTCTTGGAACCAAGCACAACAGATGGGCTTCTAATTTATTTGAAATCACCTAGGAAGCAGGGAAGCCTCTACCCCAATTTGATAAACCTAGCGTTTTAACTTGTCAGTTTATTCCCTTTTGGTGTTCTGAGGAAATATCCCTTTGGGTATTTGATGCTAACTCGCTGCAGGGCTGAAAGGCTCAGGATGTGATCAGTTTGTTAAGCATGCTTTAATACTTTCGGGCACATTTCCTCTAGGCAGGATGTGCAAAAAAGCACGATAGGAGCCATTCTGCAGTGACGGCCGTCGGCGGCTGCTGAATTCATGACAGATTTATTAGGTTGGCCAGGTGCAGAGGTTCCCTGAAAACAGCTGGAGCTCTCCTCACCCCCTCTTGACAAGGAGGATTTCTCACATGTTCCAGCTTGCTCCAGCCCCCTGCTCGCTTTCCTGCCACCGGGTAAATCACTGCCCTCGATGCAGCCCTGTGGTGGTATGGATGTGTTATTTCTCATCTCTGCTCAGGCAATGGTTTCCATTCATCCTAGTGTCTGCCCATCTGCTCTCCAGCTCACTGAATCCTAAACTTCCCTTTCTGCAGATTAAAAGGACAGCTGGATTCTTGAATATTGGGAGAGAATGGATGGACAGCTGGGAGGTCACAAAGCCCCCAGGCAAGTAAATTGAGAGGATGAAACAAGAGCACAAGAGCTGGGGCTGCTCTGGAGCAGGGTGGGGAGCAGAGTGGGACCTCTGCAGGGTAGTGGGGTCTCCAGCCAAAATCTACATGGGGAGGAGACAATGGGGGAATAGCCCCTGGCTGTCATGCACAGGGAAAGTGGGGATGCCCTGATTTGACAGGGAACAAGTTCATTGCTCTGCTCTGCAGTTTTGGCTCCTGATTCCAGCTGCACTCCCTAGGCCTGTTTGGCAGGAGAAACCATGGCCCCACAGTCCCCAAGGCAAAGCAAAATGTTTTTTGAAAGGCGTCAGGAATGCTGGTAGAAATTTCTGAAGAAAATCACAGTGAAAGTACCTATCTCTTTTTTGCTTTGGTCATAGCATCAGTGGAAAACTGTCCCCTCTTTCGCCTCCCCTCCATATTCCCCAACATTTCTGCAGAAATCTGACCTCTTCCAGGAATTAGTTGTTGTTTCTTCTTTTTTTCTTTTTAAATTATTTTTATTTTGTGTAAATCCAGCTTTTTCCCTGGCAAAAGGTTTGTGTGGGAGGCTTCCGGATAGTTGCACTCTCTCTGTTGGGCGTGCATGAACCTAAATACTTGAGTGAGTGCTGGGGACAGATGATAACCAGAGGCTACCGAAAATGCGCAACCATTTAATATGCCATCATTAAACATGCAGTCATTGACAGAGAGGGGGGTGAAAGTCCCCAAGGCTCCCAGCCCAGTGGGGAGAAGCTCCCCAAAGGTGAGGGCTCTTCTGGCTCGTCCACCTCCCAGGGATGTGCTGTAGCCTGGAGGAGCCACCCTGGGACAGTGTCACGGTTGCTGTGGCTTCCCCACCCACTCGTTCTCTCCAGGATATGCCGGTCTTGAGCTCGGTCGTCCCTTCAGCCATAACAGGAGAAAAAAACGGGGTGCAGACTGCTTGAATCCCTGACAATTTTCTGTCCTTGCGTTCTTGCTGGGAATGACTTAATCCACACTATTGTTTCCTACTCCACTTGGATTTCCACTTACCCACATTTCCATTCTTTCAGCAGTTCTTAAAATATTTTTTGACCTTTTTACCAGGAAAGAAAAGACACCCAACAATGCCTTTCTTGTTCAGTTTGGGTAAAGGTCATTCTTCCCCAACATATTTCTCTTTCTATTTATATAGAACTTAGGAAAAAGGAGAAAAATGTAGAGTTTACTCATCCCAAGGATAAAAAAGATTTACATATTGCAGCCCTTGCTCAGACTGGCCTTACCCCCACTATGCTCATGCCTGTGTAGCTGTACTCACACTGTATTCAGCCCTTCCCAGCATGGGTTTTGTTCAGCTGCCCCGATAACCACCCCGATAACTGCTCGACACAGACTTGCTGCCCAAGCACACAGGAGCTTGCACACTGCAGCAGCCCTCGCTATGGGCTGTGCTGCTCTGTCCTCGCTGCTGCCCTTATCCCTGGTGGATTGAGACCAGAATGGAACTGCCAGGTTGTGAATTTACTTCCTTTACATATAGGTATAGTCTTGGAAAGAGGGGCAGGTCATGGATGTATGGTCACTTTCTTGACACCTTGTGCTGGGTTTTCTTTAGTAATGATTTCAGCTGGGACACTCAAAGGTTTCTGTCCTTTGCTGGGACTTGTTGACCCACCCTTGTACACCCCGCTGCGGGACACCTGTCTTCCCATCCTTTGGACCAAATCCATCCCAATCTATGGAGGCATCTTTGCTTAGGAACTTAGTAGCTCATGGCTCCTTGGAGAGCACATCCAAGGGCAACCTCTCCAGGTGGCCTGAATCTCTCTCTCTCTGCATGCCTGTCTCCTTCTGGCCACTAAATGGGGTGACAGGGACCCATTTACCAACTTCAAAAGCTTCATCGGGGTGCACAGGTCTGGGGCAGGCACATAGGTTTTTAGGTCTGACAGGAGGAGTTGTGGTCACAAGAAATGCCATGAAGATCCTTGGTGATGACAGCAATGCATTGTGTTCTGCTGTCTTCCTGCCTGTGGCAAGGGGACCTTCTCAATTCCCCCTCTCTACAGGAGTTGGAATGGACAGATGGGAAAAAAAGCTTCCCCTAGCAATGATCTGGTCAGAAAGAGAGGCAGAGATATGCTGCTGGTGGTATTAAACACTGAGCAGCAAGCCCAGAGAGGTGAAAGATTTGTTCAGTCCTGCTGTTCTTCCCCAGGCAAACATCTGAGGCTGCACTAGCTGAACTTCCCTCAACATCAGAATCCCTCAGCACCTTGACTTCAACAAGAAAAGCTGCACTCAGAGACATCTCACCTGTGTCTGCTCCAGCTGCAGTCTCCTGTCTTGTGGTGACACGGGACTTGTCAGCTCTGCAAACCTGCAGCAGTGGCTTCCATGGTTGTGTGTCCCTTGGGTAGATCTTGACAGTCTGCTCAAGTCTCATGTTCACTGGGACAGGGAGTGTGAAGATGACTTCCCAGGGTCTTTTAAATTCTGGTCTTCCTTTGATCCTGTATTTCTGACAGTGCAAAGTGGCTGGAAACCTCACACAACAAGGAAGAGTAGGGATAATCCCTGTGGGATTGTGCATCTGATTCTTCCTGCCCCAGGTCCCTGTAGCAGCTTCCAAATCTCCTTGTCCATTGGCACCAGAGTTAAAGCAGTCCACTTAAAAAAAATCACAGCACGGATACAGTGTAAAACCAGACATGGGATATAAAAAGCATGCTTCTAAATTTAAAACTCTGTTAAAAGCTAATTTAAGCAGCTAATTATACTAAAAATGCATGAGCCCCAAATTTGCCAATTAAAAGTTAATTAAAAGAAAATTCAGTGAGCTTCAATTTGTCAGTTGAATCCATCTGCTTCCTGCAGCTTCCTGCAATCCCACAGCTTCAAAGCTCTCCCTGCACTGGGAACCATTCTGCAAGTCATGGCAATCAGACAACTGTCCAAACCCCTCAAAAAGCCCAAAGCTCACTAAAACACAGGCACAATTAGCAGCCTCAGCCGTTGGGAAGCTGCCCAAACAGCTCACAATAGAGGTGGCCCTTCAGGAGATGCAGTTTCTGGACAGGCTGGCCTGAGGCTGCGGCGGTGTGCCCACTGCATCGCACCTCAGTGACATGCACCAGCGTGAGGGGCCATGTGGCAGACAGGTCAGCAGGTCTGCACCCAGGCATCCCTATTAATGCAACTACTCTCATGAAAACTCCTCTTTTTTCTAGCTTCACAAGGATTACCCCATCCTCTGCCTGCAGGCTGCGGAGGCTCCCCCCTTGGAAGTGTGCCACCAGCTTGCCCCCGCTGCGACAGTGCTGCTGCTGCCCTGGAGCTCCGGTGGTGGCCTTGCTGGTGCCCTGGGGCTGCCTGGTCCTGGCTCACTTTTCTTCACAGGAGGCAACAGGACCTAGGTGCTGGGTTGTTGCACTGGAGTAAGATTGCCTGGAGTTGCTGTGGTGGAGGATGCCAGCGTTGGCTGCTGTTAGCAGGCTCAGCCGAGCTGATCCACACGTGACTGCTGGTCACAATACGGGGCAATGTTCTGGGGCTCTCCTAGCTGGAATTGGCAGAGCATTACACTTTTCATCAGCCACACCTGGTGTAGGCTTTCTTATTGTGTTAGTTAAATAGAGCAGCATTTTAACAAGAAAAACAAATCTAGATATCAGCACATTCACTTACAGCAGGAAAATCTGTAAAGGAGAGCCGCCACCGGCACGGATTGATGCATTGCAGGGAGGATGGGCTCTGCTCTGCTCTTATCCTGTATAGTGGGAACTAAACAAAAGAGAAATAGAACAGGATGCTCAGGTTCTTTGCTGCTAACTCCAATGAGTTAGTGTAGTTCATAGGTTTGGCATGCTCAGCTTGAGATCAAAGAAACTCATCTCCAAAATAAGAAAAAAAAGGCACTTCTGGCCCTCCCTCTTGAGCTCAGACAGCTCATGTTCTTCAGAGCAGAAGAAAGATTTTCACTAAACTTGCCTCAACTTTAATTTAAATTTCAAATAGATGCAAATTAATGCTCCACAGTCCAGCCTCTGCTGTCATACAGACTGATTTTCTGCAGAGCTGGGCATTGTGCATGCAGTGATGCTACCACCTTCAGTACATGAGCATCTAGCAGTAATGATCTGGCCAGAACAGTGACAGTCAGCAGCTCTGCATTTTGGGCAGCTGAATAACTCAAGGGGTGCATTGGAAGGCAGCTAATGCACCCCTCATCCCGTTCACTGATGTCTTTGAGCTGGGACCTGGCTCCTTGATTTTCATCACCTGCATCTCTGCAGCTGCCACCCCCCAGCGCCAACAGTACATTCAGGGCTTTGCTTTGATCTCTCTTTGTCTTAATTTTCTTGACTGCCCATGTGTTTCCCAGCTGCAAGTCTTCAACTTTCTTTGTGATTTTTTCCCCACTCACTTGCCCCCCCCACCTCACTGTGTGAGTGCTTTTATTCTGGTCCCAGCTGCGTTTATCCTTCATGCGACCTATTTTGTCTCCTGTTTCCAAACAGCAGTGTGATGGTCTGCATGTCAGCTACATGGGGGAATTAAGATGTGCTGTGGTGGTGAGGGAAAGCAAGCAGCTTCTGAGGATGGCTGTACAAAGCAGAAATGGTGAACAGCTTCAGGCACATGCTTCCCCAAAGCAGCAAAGGGAACTTGCCCCGCCAGGCAAAGCCTGGGGATTTAGCAGGATTACAGTGGCCATGACCCAGAGGGTCTGAAGTTCTGGCCCGAAACATGCCAGCACATTTCTAACCAAGCACGGCACGCGTGCCATTCCGCAGTGACGTTTGGAGGCACTGTGCTTGCAGAGAAGTGTGAGGTTAAGTGGGAGAGAGAAAGTCATCATATCAAGGCCTAAAAGTTAGGAGCAGGTGGCTCATGTGGTGGGGTGAGCGGTGACCACAGCACGTAGCCTTGGGCCAGACAGGTCTCCGGACCCAGAGGAAAGAACAGCAGAGCCTGAGAAGTGTCTCAGACAGAAACCACAAGCGAGGACCAGGAACAGTTACAGCTTCATACTGAGAAAGAAGCAATTAGTCGCGGTGTCATTCCCCGTTCGCTGAAGGAGCATCTGTTTATCCCCCTGAGCAGCAGTGCCATTTCATTTTCCCTTGTTTCTGCGTGCAACTGGACCTGGTGATCCCCCACATTCAGCTGCCACACTTCTTGGTGTTAGTCAAGTAGTGACGGAGCTGCACTCCTGTTACTTTGAACCCTTGGTGGAGGCCTTCAGAGAGCCACCCCTTCTCCGAACGGGGCACACAGAGCTGTTGGAGAAGTTCCCCAGTCCTCTGGCACTGGCACCAGTCCAAGCTCCTGCCTCCGCCTTGCTGCTTTCTGTGCTCTGCTCCTTGTGGGAACTGATTAAATAACACAATAACACAGTTGGAGTCTGCAGCCCTTGCCTGCGTCTGTAACAAGCCTCTTCAAGAAAAATTATTATTAGTAGACACAGAGAGGACTGGTTTGTTTTACAAGGCTTCAGCGCAGAGTGCTGGCTTTATAAATGAGGTTGTGAGTCAGATCCTTCCTGGCTCTGTATGAAAAACCCATCTATTGGAAAACCAATGACCCTTTGTTTTTGTAAGCAATCTTATTGCCCATGGTGATGTCTTAGAGCCACATATTTGATCCTAAATTTTGGCCTTTTATAGTGGCAGCCTATTGGCGAAGCAGTGCAGAACGTGAGTGTAGCTATCAGAAGTGGTGTTTGAATCTGCACAGAAACACGTGTGCTGGCACCTGAACCCATTGCCTCATCCCCACTACGTGCCCAATTGTTGCTGCACCTGCCACGAATGTAGATGAAGAGGCATGCCATTCCACAAGCATCTTCTTAGATTGCACTCCTGCCTCTCCACAGCTTTTCTGTTTTGGCAAAGGGATTTGTGAGCTCAGACCTTCATGATTTAGGGCATTATTCTTCTGGCCCTGGTCAGAGAGCTCAGCCAGGGGACAGCCAAGGCCACAGCAGGAACATCTACCTGCTTGGTCTGGCTCCTGGGATCAATGCGGCTGTTGTGTGGCAGACTGCCACTCACATGGCACAAAGGAAGGGGCAGTGCACTGCTGGATCAGGTCTTCAGGGTGGGGCTGCATAAACCGTGCTGGTCTTGTCTGGAGCTGGCAAGGGACAGCTGCTCTGAGCAGGATGCGCGCCTCCAGGAGTTCCTCCTCGATGGCATTTCTGTGACAGCACCTGGGCATAGAGAGGAGCACCACAGAAGCTGGCACCAGACCACAACCACGGGCAACACAAACTCATCTCCACTGAGGCAGGCAGGTCACCAAGCAATCCTGGGAAGTCTGGCTCCTTTCCTGAGCTGCCAAGGGACACCTCTGCCTCGTTCAGCCACAGTCTGGGTCTGCAGCAGCTTGTACAGCCGGGGGAGACCAGAGGAGCACAGTTGGATTGTCAGCAGTCAGCAGGGCTCGGAGGTGCTGGTGTTTTGCTCAGCTTTGAGCAAAGCTCACATTCAGGTGGTTTTGGGGGAGTTTTCTCTGAAAATGACCATCTTCCTTGCTTTGCCAGCCTGGTTGCTGAGGTTGTTACTGAATGTTACTGCAGATGCTACTAAACCAACCATTCTGCCTCCTGTTCATGCAGGCACCTGTTTGAGAGAGGAATCTGTGTTGTTCAAACTAGCATAGCCTTCTGCTGAAATGAACATCAGGTTTTATTGACAGAAGAAGTAAATATTGACCAGTGGAAAGTTAAAGGCAATATTTACTCTGAGCTTCCCTAAATCTAAATGTTTACGTGAAGTGAAATGCAAATTGCTGATCCAAAAATTCCCATTTACAATACTGACTGGCCTGGGCGCAGTGGGGCTGATATCCAGGACTGTTAGTTTTGAAGGTATTTTGCACCCTGATTGCCAGACATTTCCAAAGAAGGCACTCTCTGTATATTGGGCTTGAGCGTGTTGTTGACCTACATATTAAAATAACATCTTAAAAGAGTGATAAAATTAGAGATGTAGAGAACTATCAAGTATCTATTGTCAAAGTCAGGAATTTGATCAGTAGAAGAGAGAAATTCTTTGCACATAAACTCATGGTGTAGAACAAATAGCAATGCATTCCCCCTCTAGTGCTCAGAAAGGAAACGTAGACATCCCAGTGTCTCTGCTGTTGGCATCGCTGTCCAAATGGCATGTTGGCACGAGTGCTCGAGGTGCTTGGCTGGTCTCTGCAGCTGCCCTCTGTGTGTGTGATGGACCAGGTGGTGGCCTGTCCCACCTGAAGGCTTAAACGCAGAATGGTCATGCTACAGCTGCAGGCCAGGGCCCATATCCTTAATTGTATAGAGGTGCTCGGCTCCTTGTGAAATTTTTGGGAAGGTTGAAATCCATCTGAAAGCAGCAGTTTGCCCAAGATGACAAGTGGTAGAAGTTTATTCTATGCTGGGGACTTGGATGTGTTTTTCCCCCCTGACTGCCCAGCTCTGCCCTGCAGGAACTGTGTGCACTCCTCTGCTGCTCTTGTCACACAGTGGGGTCTTACCTTCGCATATCTTCTCTTTGTATAAGCCTGGCTTTCCTCAGTCAAGGAAACAAGGTGGAAATGGTTGAGAAAAACATCTGTAAAGAAAGGTCCAGATATTTCCCTGGGCACCCAAAACCACATTTCCAACACCTCAATGCTGTCTACTGAGCAGGCTTCAGGTTTTAGGTACCAGTCCTATCTCTAACACCGTAATAATCAGGTTTGCAGAAAGAAAACAGTCATCCTATTGCATAGACTTGTGAGCATGAGCCAACAGCATCCTGGCTTGTATCAGGAGTAGCGCAGCCAGCAGGGCCAGGGAGGTGATTGTCCCCCTGTACTCTGCTCTGGTGAGGCCGCACCTCGAGTGCTGGGTTCAGCTTTGGGCCCCTCACTACGAGAAGGACATCGAGGCCCTGGAGCATGTCCAGAGAAGGGCTACGGAGCTGGTGAAGGGCCTGGGACACAAGTCCTGTGAGGAGCGGCTGAGGGAACTGGGGGTGTTTGGTCTGGAGAAGAGGAGGCTCAGGGGAGACCTTATTGCTCTCTGCAACTGCCTGAAAGGAGGGTGTGGGGAGTTGGGGGTCGGCCTCTTCTCACAGGTAACCAGTGATAGGACTGGAGGGAAAGGCCTCAAGTTGTGCCAGGGGAGGTTCAGGCTGAAAATTAGGAGACATTTCTTCTCAGAAAGAGCAGTCAGGTGTTGGGACAGGTTGCCCAGGGAAGTGGTGGTGTCACCATCCCTTGGGCATGTTCAAGGAAAGGCTGGACATGGTGCTTGGGGACAAGGTTTAATGGGTGACATTGGTGGCAGGGGGATGGTTGGACCAGGTGATTTTGGAGGTGTTTTCCAACCTCAATGATTCTACAATTCTATGATTTTAATCTGAAATCCAGATGAAGATAAAAATCTCAGTCCCTTTCTCAGAATCTTCATTCTGACATACTGAGTCAGTTCCTGAAATGCTGGAGTGGGGTGAGGAGAATGCATTCTGCAAAGGACAAAACTTTTGGGACCTGATTTATTCTTTTCAACTATTTACATTCCACAAAAGTCGAGATGCTAATGTTGAAATCTATATTTTTATGTTCTGAAAACAGAATATATATACTGATTTTTTCGTAGCAATAATTAATTATGTTTACACATTCCTGCCATAGTTTGTGCTGTGTGCATCAGCCTTTTCTTGGTGTCTGAGTGGGGCCAGAGCAGCAGGAAAGGCGCAGCTGGTCAGGTCTATGGGGATCTGCCCACTTTTGTTCTTGGTCTCTCTCTGCTCAGCACCAATATTTGTCAGGTTGTCAGAGAGAGCCACTCTTTGAACACATTTCAGTAGTGGATGGAGAAACATATGATACCGCTGCATGTTCAGGTTGGCTGTAGATAAGGTGTGCTGCTGTTCCCAGGCTCCTTAAGAAATTTCCCTGTAAGCTGTTGGTGTGCTCTAGGAGCAGATGGCTTCTCTTGCTGGGCTCTGTTGCCAACAAGGATACTGTTAGGAGGTTGATAAGAATTATAAACTGTTTCCACTTCTTTAGGCCCTTTTCTGTTATTAGCCTTGCATTGATGGAGTCCTCTGTGGTCTGAAAGACTCTTTGTTATTTAGAAGCTCATTTCCTAGAGGAACACGTTTCCCAAGGGGATGTCAGTGATCTGAGGGGTAGCCAGGTGAGCACCACCCCGCACACCACCTGGGACACGAGTGATCACAGCCAGATTCCTACTAGACCCCGTCCTACTACACTGTAAGCGCTCTTATTCTGCCTGCCCTTTTAGAGGTGTACCTCCACCCTTTGAAACTCCCTGACCTTAACCCTCCTTGATCTTTCACCTTCCCTTTAAACCCCTTGTTTCTTTTTCACTCCCAGTGTTTTCCACACAATCATGTTAGTCTAACAAGCCTCCCCTCCTGCTGCTATTTACGGCCACAATGTTTTGATTTCTGTGTCGCAGATGTTCTTTTTAACGGATATTTACCGTTGAAAGGAATGGGGATCCAGCTGCGCTGATGGGACAGAAATAGAGCCACGTTATCACTCCTGCATCCAGGCATGAAATGCACAACCAAACTCGCAGAGAAATAAATGTTTTTAATGCAGGCATGTCATTCTCTTCAGGATTTATTATGAGTACACGGGCCTGAGATGGCCTCATGATTAAGACCCTTGCTCAGTTTTTGGGACTGTTAAAATGGAAAAACATTGGCAAAATATTTGTGGGTTAGAATTGTCTTGGTGGGAACAAACACTAGCTCTCCATGATACTTTAATTAGTAGTTATTTCTAGGGTAGGGAGTAAAAAGATGTTTGGAGCTCCAGCTCCAGCTGTTAGCAAGAAATTAAAAATTTACACCACTCACTGAGATCAGAGACAGGCTCCAACACTTTTCAGGTGGGTCCAGAGCCCTGTGTATCAGAGGTGGCCAGAGGGTGAGTCTCACAGGGCATTTTAACCCTGGCCTTTATTTTCCGAGGTAGAGATGAGCTGGGAAGCAGGGCTGTGTCTGCTGCATTGAGCAGGAGGTCACTGCAGGCTCCTTGCTGCTACATTGAGCCCCCTGAGCCCAGCCAGGTCTTGAAGCCTTGGGTGTGAGTTTCCAGGCAGCAACACCACCTCCTTGGCCATTCCTTGCCATCTAAGGGCTCAGCAGCAAAGCAAAGCTCTGAATTTTGAATGACTTTGGGTATATGCCATCAGCAGAGGTGCAAGGCTCTTCGGGTGTTCAGAGCACTGTCCTCCTGCTCCTGCAAGGCCTTATAAAGGCAGCGTGAGCATCAGGCAACCCGGGAAGTGCTGCTGCCCCAGCCCTGCCAAAGGCTGTGCACGGCTTGTGAGCATCAAGAAGTGATCTCAGTGCCTCGGCTATGGAGATCTCAGCCATGGGGATCTTCCAGCATCATTTAAAACTGACTCCTTCCAGCTGGCCTGTCAACAGCTAACGGTACTCAATTGTAGCAACAGCTTTTGCAGGACCTGGCAGAGCAACCATGGTTCCTGACCTCTCTCCAGTGCGCTGAGGCCACGGGGGATTTGTTCTGCGCTGCTTGCAAGCTGCACCCAATCCCTGTGGGTTGGAGCTGAGGGGAGAGCAGGATGGGATGAAGGACAGTATGGTCCCAAAGTCCACCAGGCTGCTGCTTTTCTGAGCGGAGTGGGCAACAGGTGCTGCATCTTCACCTCTGCTAATGGCAAGGCCTGGGACTGATTAGCACCCTGGGGCTGGCTGGGAGGCCAGAGCAGTCTCTGCTGCTTTGTAAAGGGCTGGGACTTCATAATACAAATGGGGAGATTTCAGGTACTGTCCGTAGGAATTGAGACCTTTCCACTGCTCAAAGTTTATTTATTTTATTATTATTTTATTATCAATAATATTTATTTTATTATTATTATTATTTTATTTTATTGACACTTCTCAAAGCATCACTGCTCCTTCCTTTTGCAGAGTTGATGCTTGATGGAAAACAGGATAGGCTGGGGTAAAAGCAGCCACAGCAGGTTCTTCTCCAGCTCAGTACCCTGCCTCAATGGCGCATGCTTAGGGAACAAGACGAAGAACAATTTCAAGAGCAGAGTGATCATTCCTTGACTGGGGACGTTTCAGAGGAGCTGCTGTGTGAAGGTGCCATGGAAGGAGGCTGGAGAAGTGAGCTGAACTAGTCCCCAGCACACAGCCTCACATCCTCAGTCACTAGGAAAATGAAGGCTAAGGGCAGATTCTCATTGACCTGTCCTTGGACGTGCTGTCCTGGAGGGCACGAGGCCCTCCTACCCCACACCATCCTGCCATACCCCATCATTCTCAGCCTTTTTTGCCTTGTGTTGTCTTCAGTGAGTTTTTGGAGATCCTTCTGTGTCCTGTACTGCAGTAAGCACTGGGCTGATGCTAAACAAATTCTCAAACTCATGTAAAAATCTTTAAATAGCTGTATAAAAAGCAGGATTTCCTCCCCCAGGAGCTGTTGGCTAGTGATGTACAAGTGTGTTCTCAAACAGCAGAGGGGCTTGGGGAAAGAAAGTGTCATGAGGTTACTGTAATATTCAGTCTAGGCTTGGGGAGATCGTGCATCTGTGATGGGAATAGGACAGCATCACTCTGGATCTGAACTCTCTGGAAGGAAAGAACATCAGTACAAGAGAGTGCAGGGTATGAGCCACCGCTCTCTTTCTCTCAATCCCCTTCAGGGACATTGCTCTGGACATCCCCTACCAGTGAAGGGACTGGATCAAATGTTAAGGACTACCAAGAAAAAGTTGGAGAGAAATGATCCCATCCTGTTCCAGTGCACAGTTTTTGCAATGCAAAAGGAGATTGCTTTCTGCATAAAATAAACATGTTCTTGTCTTTTTCTCATCAGGAATGTACTCCACTTCAAATTAAGAGTATAAATAGAGCCAGAAAAAAACTTCATGTGGCAATAAAAACACTCTGATACTAACTATGCTCCCTCTGGGGCCCCTGTGAAAATTCTCCCCCTCCTTCACTACTGATTTAAGAAAAAGTTGCACTAACTCAGTACTTTTCTTTTGGAAAACTATTTCTGGAATGCCTCTTGTTCCAATGGATTACGTAAAGTGACTGCAGCGGCTTTGTGGAGGCTGAAAGGCTCAGCTGGAAAAGACCCATTAGATCATTCAGGCCATGATCTGCCAGAGCAAACCTCTTGCCCACAGCTACAGCTCCCAGAAACTTTTAGGACAGGCTCTGGTATATTCACCTTTGCTTTACACTTTTCCTTGTTGTCTCTACCCAGCTGATTTCCTTCCTTACCCGCTGTTGTTGGCTTTCTTTTCTTTTCATTCCTTCTGACCAGGATGGCCATCCCACCTGCCCATCTGTGCCACCCTGTAGGCACCATGTCCCTCCCTGCCCTGCTGGCTCTCAGGCTGGGGGTGCAGCGACTGCCCCATGGTTTAGTTATATATTTTTTGTTATCTTCCTTTATAGTTCTGTATCTGGAAGAATGGAACTGAGGATGAAATCATGAAAAGACCAATTGTGATGAGAGCGGCAATTGCTTGTAAAGGCTGCTTTCGCTGTGCGTTGTATCTGAGTGTTTGGTTATTTCTCTAGCGGAGTTGCACTGCCGTTTGCATAGATCCCCACTGCTACTGGTCAAAACAGACGGAGAATAATGTACTTATTAGTGAATTTTACTTATATCGGACATTTTTGAATGTCAAAAGGGCTTCAGGCAGGCTTTGATACAAGCAATTTGGCACATGCCCTGATCATCCAGCAAGAGAAAGAATAAACACTTTGGGTGATTTCTAAGTGTATCCCATCCTGCCTGCCTGCAGTGAGCTGTTAGGAGATGACAAGGCACATTTTAGGGCAAGGCCCAGAAAGCAACCTGTTTCCTAAAGAATTTTTTTAGACTGAGGCTGAGTTGGCTTTCAAATACCATCAGAAGACCAGTCACTTCAAGTTTCTTATTTAAAAAATAAAAGAGCTTTCACTAAGGTGCTTTGTGGAAGCAGAGTGTAGCTGTCTGAGGTGGAATTCATCTTGTCTAAAAGCCATGCTCTGCACATCTCCTAATACTTTATTTTCCACATTCTCCTTAAAAACCCCACTGCAGCCCTCCCAGGCTCTTCTTGTGTCCCTGGGTCTCTTGGCAGTGTCCCCAGCTTCTTCCCTGGACCCAGCCTACCTTCACATCATGTTTGTCAGGAGCCAGAGATGGGAACCAGGCATGTGCTGCCCATCACATGATGCTGAGCAACCCGGATATCCCTTCGGAGGGGGAATCAGTTTGGATTTACTTCCTTCATCAGTTGTTAATTGTCATAAAGACTGACCAAACCCAGAAACTCTGAATTCATTTTCTCCCATCATATCCAGCTGAAATTGCCAGTGGATTCAAAAGAAATATTTAGAGAGGGCTGACAGGCAGGCAAGCACAAAACTCAGGCTCTGTGCTCATTTAACACTGGTTTCTGGTGGAAACCAAGCTCATGTGGGTGGCCCTCCTTTGGACAGCTTGAGATGGTTCTGGGGCAACAGTCAGGGGGGTGAGGTATGGGGGAGACAGCGAAGTGGCACCATACAGACAACTTCCCAACTGTTATTTCCCTCGTGCTGTAAGAATCGCAGCCTGTGCAATGAGCATGACAAGCTGTATATGAAATACACTGGTGTAAATATAGTCTACTGAAGTGTAGCTCATCCCTCTTGTGCATGAGAATTGTCACATACTTTAATCGCATGATCATGTATTTTGATTTCTACTGGCTAATTGCTTCTTAACATTGTTATTCACAGAGACTTTCTTCCCTTTGTTCTTATTTCAATGAAACTGAGACAATAAAATGTCAAGAAACACCAAAACAAAAGCAAACCTCCTGTAAATGAAGCATTTAGGTGGCACAGTTGACAGAAAAAAGATGGGGAATGTGCCATTACTGATTTAGTGTTGCTGTGAAATCACCTTCATTTCAAGTTGTAGTTCCTGTGCTGTTTTCTGTTTGTTTGATTAATATTTTACAAATTCTGATAGAAAATGCATCCTGTAAAGTACAAAAAACAACATCCATTATAATAAGCAGCCTCCTGAGCCTTCTCTTCTGTGCTTTTACTGCAACTGAATAAAATAGCACTGCCTGAACATCAAGAGGGTTCTTTCTTTTCTTCTTTTTTTTTTCACAGAAAAATTATAGTTATATATGGAAGAGAGAGTTATTTCTGAATCACTATTGTTAGTTTTATTCATAAAGGCTTAGGCTTGGAATGGAAAATAGATTTAAATGATCAGATATTTCCCCTGACTTGCTTTGAATGGCTGGAAACCTGGGAAAGTGTCAACACGTTATAAACAAAACCACGCTTCACTTATACTTTGTGTGCCTCATGTAACAAAAATATGGATTGCAACCAAAACATCATCTGTATTTGTAATCTTACATCCAGCATAACTCCAAACTGCTTTTGGCCTGGAGGCGTCAGGGATTTCATATCTCTACACTAAGAGCCAGCAGCTCCTGGTTTTGAGCCATTTGTTTTAAGTGCGCATAAAATTGTGTCTTTGTTTTGGAGATCTCTCTTGGTTTCCATAGGCAGGTCCATGCACATGGTGGGAAGATGTCTTCTGGCTGGGGACCCTCTGAGGAGCTCTGCCCATGGGTGATGAGGTGGGGAGGGGGCTTCTCCCAGGAGCCCCTATGCTCGGCCAGGAGCTGGGAATGGAGATGAAAGAGATCTTCTGGTCCTCCTCCCATCTAGTCTTCTGCCACCCTTGGAGTTGGCATCATGTGGGCAAAGAGTACCCAGCTGTGTGAATGCTGCAGATGGGGTAGGGGAGCAGCATCCCTCTGCGTGAGCACAGGGATTTGGGCGTTCTTGTGCCGCAGGCTGAACAGCAGGAGCTGGCAGATGGGCCGGGCTCTCCCACCATCACAGTGAGCACAGAAACAGTGGCATCAGCTGGAAATGCAGCTGCAGAGAGTACGAGAAACTGATGCAAATCCTCATATCTCCTCTGATCAGGAATCACGGTGTTTGTAGCAAATAATAGTCCTAATTTTGATTATATTCAAGCTCAGCTACTGTATCAGCTGGTTCCAGCTGTGTGGGACAGTAGAGGTGGCCAGGCCACCAGTTAGGATGTTGTATGGGCATGTCTGAACACATATTATTGCATTTTAATGTACATTATATGTTTTTAAGCATACGATATCATATTGTATAAAAAAAAAATCTTTGAAAAATCTTTGGTACACAAAATGAACCTGTTTTTGGAGCTGTTTATAGCCACTGCACCTGTAGCTGCTTGAGGGTTCCTGTTGGCCCTCTGACTGTTAGCACTTGGTCTTGGCTGCCCTCTGCAGAGGTGTGCCCAAATCCACGAGCAAAACCTCTCTCATCGCCAAAAAGCATCCATCTCACCTCCTGTCCCTCCCTGGTTCACCTGGGCACCCTGTTCCTGCAGTCAGTCTTTTTTGGGGTGGTGGGGAAGTGCTCAGCAGGATGGGAACAACCCCTGGTCAGGCACCGTGGGCTGGGGGCACCAGTGTGGCCAGATGTATAAGTGAGATGTGTCATTTTTTACATTGATTTTCTGCCAGCTTTGCTGGAATAGAAAGTACGACCAGCCTTCAAAGTCCTCCTGGCTCTTACTTTGTTGAATTACAGTCTGACCAAGAGATACCAATATCACAGCCGTCACCAGCCTCCTTTTGGGATCACATTCATGGCCTTCCCACCATGTTCATTTGCATCGTGGCACCGTTGGAAGGAAAAACCCCTTCCCACCAGCCCCCAGCAGCTGGGGTGGGTGTGCATCCGCAGCAAAGCCCCCAGCAGCTGTGACGGGTTAGTGGCTGCTTTTGGGTGCTGCTGGTCCTCACCCACATGGAAGCCACCCGGGTGCGATGTGATAGACCACAAGAGACTTGGAGGCTCCCAAGCAGATTTTAATTCTGTATCCTTTCAGGATAACAGCTGGGAAGAGACTGGCAAGAAATCCTACCAAAGAAATGAAAAAAATTGAATTGTCATTTGCTGGTGACCTGATTTTTTTGAGGAAAAAACAAGGTGACATTCAGCAATTTGTTGAAATAATGTTATTCGCTGCAGGTATACTTCTTTTGGCTTGCTCTCGTTTCCTGTTAGAAAGGAGTGTGCAGAATGCCACCCACAGACACCATAGAGTAATATTTAATGCAGCTATGCTGATGTTCACAGTCATGGTGGGGGACCGCTTTCTAGCGCATTGTGGTTTCTAATGTGAGCTTCATTTTCCTGGTTTGCCAAAGTCTGCTCTTCAGCTCCTCATTCTTCAGCTCCACATTCTCATTTTCCAGTGCTCAGGCGTGGGAGCAAGCTGAGGCGTTTCAGTGCAGAGAGGCACATGTGCTCACCAGCTCTTCCAAGCAGAGTTGGGGGAAGAGGGGCTGGGGGAGTCCCCCCCACCCAGCACAGGCTCTGCAGCTCTCCGCTGCCCCATCCCCTCTCCCGAAGGTCCCTGCGGAGCAGAGCAGGGATGGCACCACTGCTGTGTGCCACCGAGGGCTTGGCTGCCAGCTGGTCACAGAAGCAAACACAGGTGTCGAGTGGGGTGAAAAGATGGTTCCTTTCTGAGGAATGTCACTTATTTCCCTGCTTGCTTCATTTGAGCTTAGGAATGTCAGATGGGCAGATACTGCTCCTGATAGCCCTCAACTCTCCTCAAGTCTCCTGTTTTCAGCACAGGACGCCTTGTCCTGGCTGCAGCTGCCCTCTATTTGCTTCTCTTTTTTTTTGTGAAGTGCCTGCAGGGAATTTTTTTGAAGTCATGTAAGAGCGTGGTGGGGGTTTGAAGGGCTCTGAGCGCTGCTCATCCTTTCAGTGCTAACGGGAACCATATGGTCCAGCAGCTTGTGATCTGGGGCAGCACAGGGCTGTGGATGGAGCAGTTTGAGCTCTGCAGAGCCAGCCTGGGACACACGCATGGGTTTCACAGGACCCAAGCAGAGCCAGCTGGACTCAATGGATTACAAATGCCAGACCTCATTTGTGACACTGGGTCCTTGATGGGATCATAGCCCACCTCAGTGTCATTATAACTCGGGGTCACTACAACTTGGGGCTTTTGGAGCCTGAAGGAGAACTCAAAAGAGCTGAAGTGAGCCCCAAGGGAGGGCTGGGAACAGATGTATGCCATGCACCGGCTGCTTTTATGTTTATTGTGTAGGTTCATAGCACAGGGAGAATCAGCCTGTCCGAAGACAGCAACACTTGCACAACACCAGTATGATGGAGGGACACAGTTCTCAAGCTGGTGTTTTTAAGGATAAAAGAGATCTGCTGTGAAGAAAAAGAAAAGATGCTCGGGAAAAATCTTGTTTTGGTGGTTGGACTTCAAGGGTGCTGTGTGGAGTTGCAAATAGTGCTAGTATTCACTGTGCCAACAATGACATGATTCAAAATCATGACATATTCCCCCAACCATAACTTTGGCTTTAGTACTGTGTCACCTCTTGGGAGAAGAAATCCTATTGTTTTGATTTTTTCTTCACCTTCCACTTTCTGTGTTTTCAGGTTCCTGCTAACGTCATATTTTCTGTGAAAGGTTCTTTCTCTATTAAGAGAATATTTTTAGTTAGCAGAAATGAGGAACCTTATGTAATTCCATGACTCTTGGAGGACGGGACTTAAACAAAAGCTCAAACAATGCAGGAAAACATAAGCCTTGGCAGCAACCTTTACTTTTTGAAGCTTTCCAGCTTCCAGCATTTCTGATGCTTCTGTAACAAATGAGTCCAAGTAGGAAAAGCTGGTCCACATCCATTTGCTCTTTTTGTGCTTCCTTTGCTCTTGTGGAATTGCTCAGACAAAGCCCTTCTCCTGCTAAACTGTACTTGCGGCAGTGCTTGACAAAACCACTCAAGGCTTTCTTAACACTGCTGCCCCAAAAGGCATCAAAATCTCCTCTGATGGTTTACTGCAGTCTTGGAAAAGGAGTTGTGCATGTGGCCAGTGGTTTCTGTCTCTCTCCTCGTTATCCCTGTTCATCAGTTGACCACATTTCAGAGAAGACCACCCTGAGCAGCTCCTTTCTTCCACTGCTTCCTTCCTTTTACCCCACGGACAGCAGAGGTTCTCCAGCCTCCATCCCCCCCAGATGGGGGCCAGCTGCATGCCAGCACTGATGGGGCAGGAAGCCCAGCACCGCTGTGTTGGGTAGGGCTGGGGCCCAACTGCAGGGAACAAAGCAACCTTTGTGGGTACCCAGGAATCAGCTAAAATTTCAATTGACACTAATCTAGTTTGGCACTGATTCATGGCTGGGATCTCCTAGAGCCACGGGGTATCCCCTCCTTGACCTGCCTGCAGCTGTTGGTTGCATTTCGTTGTGTCTCAGAGGGGATAGCTGGGCCTTCCTGGCACCTGTCCTCCGATGTGTCAATGCTGTTGACAGCACTGGCGAGAAAGGGAGCTGCTGGTGCAATCAGAGCAGGGTGCCGCAGGGCCCTTCTGTCAGCACAGGTGGAAGGCTGCTGGCCTCCTGGGGCTCTCCATTGTAGCCAGTCTGCAGAAAGGAAGGGAAAAGGACCAAAAAATGCAGGGGAGGAGGGGACGGGAGAGGTTATGGCCAAACTCCCAGAGGAAGAGCATGCAGGAGCTGCTGAAGATGCTGTTGGGCCTTATGGGCATGTGTAGAGGCTAAGTGGGGGCTTCTGAGCTCAGAGGAGGATGGGTTGGAGAAGAGACCTGCTCTTACCATCACCACTCACCATCAGAGGAAACGTGCCTCTATGAAAAGTATTCCAAGTGAGAGGGAAAATGTGAGACATGGGTGGTTTGTAGGCTGATTTGGTAGATACCTCAGTGCTGTTTGAACATACTCTGAAATTTGAGAGTAAATCCACCAGGATTTGGACACTAGTGTGCTGTCACTACAGCACACCTTCTGTCTTGTGGACATGGCACTGGGCAGCTCCTTGCCACTCATGGATTTGCTTCAGTAAATCACAGCACCACTGAGTGACCACAGGTGGCAAGGACATCAGGAGGGCTTTAGTGCTGGCCTGGTGGAGCAGGACAGCTTCAAGGATCCAACACAGCAACCTCACAGATGTTTCCCTGGCCAAGCCTTGGGACTGGTCACCTCTGAGCTGACATCTGGGTGCTGGTCCTGCTGAGCTCCCACTACAGAGCACTCCAAGTGACTGGGTCTTGCCACCCGTATCTGGCTTTGGCATATCTCTTGATCTGCAGGATGCATCTGGCAAATTCTCTCCCACTCATTATTCTGCCTCTGGAGCTGCACAACAGCATGCGAAAGAACTGAAATCCTAACGTCATTTTCTCGCTGGCTGAGGGATTCTTGGTCAGTGACATCTCCCATCGGCCACCCAGCACAATGTGGGGAAGGGCAGCAGGTGGCTGCATCAGCCTGAATAGCTGAGCAGCAGGAAACAACAACACGGGGATTTTCAGGCTGTAATGCCAGGAAATGGGGCTTCCCGCTACCTGACTCATGACTTCCACCAGTCATAATACCCAAAGCCCACGCTGCCTCTCCTACTGCCCCCAGGCCTCTGCATCCCCCTCCTGGCCCTGCTGCACCTCTTCCTTACACAGCCCTCACCTATGTCCTGAGCTTCCTGCAAGCTGCTACGTGTGGGCAGAAACTTTAAGTATTTCTTATTGTTTCCATTGCTTTGTGCTCAGGGGCAAGGGCCAGCAATGCCCATGCTGGTTTCCACAGGGGCTGCTCGCCCGTGTTCCCTCTGCCCTGTGCAGGATTTTCAGATGGGAACCTCTCCTAACCACCTACAGATGAGGCAGGTGGAGCTTTCTCTGAAAGCATCTGAGCCTCTTGGGGGCATCCCTTTACCACTGTGACAGGATTTAAGCTGTGTAAATAGCATTATGAACAGTGCTTGGGAAAGGAAGCATTGACTATCCTCCAGTTTGAGTGTTGACCTCAGGGTGGTCATTTATATGGCATGCTTTGTGCCTTGATGGCTGTTTGAGATACCCACTGCAGCTCCCACAAGCATCCTGGCACAAGTGGATGCTCATAATCAGGACAACTTTGTATTTGTTCAGTGAAACACTTTTTTTTTTTTTTTTCCTTACTCTATGCAGTTGTGTTATGTGTTCATCCTGTGTTGTTGAAACATGCAGCTGATGAGCTTGGTTTCTCTCTGTTGTGCTCTGTGTCCCCAGAATCCCAGCATTGCACAGGGAGCTTGAGGGATGCAGTGAAGGCACTGCCTGCCCCTTCCAGCACTGAGATCCTGGACATTTTTAGCTCAGCTTTAGATGTGAGCAGGGAATGTGGTGTCAGAGGTGAACCGAAGGTGAGCAAGTGAAATCCTAAATGCCTGTGAGCAATCTGTGGTCGGCAGAGAAATGTGAGCCATTTCCAGCTGAACTGGTTCTGTGAGGACATTGTGCTCAGGAGCCACATACCAGGGAAACGAAGAGGAAAACCCTATGGGCACTGCAGAGTTACTGGGCAACTATTTTCCTGTCTACAGCTCACAAATTTTTTCTTTTACCCATTTGATGCTCAGCATGAATCAACCCCAAAGTTGGGCTTGTTTGCTGCAGGTTCACCTCCAAGCCTCCCACGTGCTATGGGCACAGCTTTGCTGTAGTCTTGGTTACCTGCTGTAAGAGCTTGCAGACCAGAAGAAAACCTGTTCCCAGTCACTCCTATATGATTTTACAGCCTCAGGCATTTTATACAAGTCTCTGAATCAGTACCTCAATTCCTAAACAACTGTGTGAACCCAAATCTTGGTGCCACCCTCACTCCAAGCACATCCACCAGGGTCTTGTTCGCAGGGGCTCGGGAGAAGTGTGGGAATGGTACCTGTGTCTCTGCAGTGGGACCGCTTACAAATTGCACCCTGCTGACATCTGTCCTTGGGTCCTTCTCCTGGGTCACTTACTGCCTGGAATTTCCTCAGTCTCAGGCTGCTTTAATGCTGAACTGTGGGTCTATCTGTAGATGGGGGGAAGACCAGTGGCTGTCCAGGTGAGAAATAGCCAGGATTTTCTTGACCTAAGCCTCCAGCACATGGAACCAGTAGGGGATGCCAACTGGGTGCCATTTGCCCCTTCACTGTTTGCCCTTGCTTTGCTTTGTGCAAGTGCACCTTGGACCCAAAACCATGCTCCTGCCTTTGATTGCTTTGCATTTGACACCGACATCTTCCCCCATGAGATCCCAAGGAGATCTTGTTTGTATTCTAGGTGGGGAGCAGTGTAAAATTAGTACTTCCCTTCTTTCAATATGAGTCACTACCTCAGTGCCTGATTAATTCTCTACTTCTGAATCTCTGAAGAAACTAAGTGGTTAGAAGCCCCAGAGGAAAGCTGTGGTACGAGAGAAAATAGAAGCTGTAGAACAGTGTAGCTTAAATTAGTGAGGCCAGAAGGAAAGGACATAAACCTTTTGCTGCCATCAGAATATATAATTTCAGAGCTCATTCTGCTCACCTTGCAGAAAGGGCATACCCTTGTCCCAGTGCCTGTGGAAAGGTGATAGTGTCCATCAAGGCAGGCAAAATTTTCCCTGAATTATACCAGATGCTCCCACGGGAACATCCTCCCACACAATTGCAAGTTTGGAGTCGCAACACCAGCATCATATCTAATGGTATATGGCACCAATGGACCTATGGGGCATGGCAGTATACAGCATGGAAAAAGGTGTTACTTGAATCAGGGATGATTCCAGCACGGAGAAGACTCTGGACAGCATCCAGGCTCTGGACTAGGTCCAGGACTGGGCTCAGGACTGAAATGAGGATAAACTTTACCTTGGGGTAAAGACTCAGAATATACAATATTTACACTTGGAAAAGCAGATCTCCAGCTGAGGGAAATGGCTGGAGCGTCTCAAGTTGTGATGGTGTGCGCCAGCTGAGGCTCTGCCCTGAGGCTATAAAAGGTGTTGAAACAGAGCCAAGGCTACATTTTGGCCATCTGGTTGGCTGGGGCCAGGGGGCTGAATTTGCCATTAGTGTTTTGTGAAATATAAAACAAGAGTTGAGGTCGTCTCTGGACTTCATTAACACATTGAAATGCCAGGGGGAATATCACATTTGACTATGGGGCCAGCACAAGTCAGCAGAGAATCTAACATTTCAGTTCCCACTCAGAAAAACCCAACAGCTTTGTTTCAGTTCTGACTGCTCATTCCAAAATCAACCGAGACAACCAGTTATTGTGAAAAAAGTTCATTGCCAATGAAACCATCTGAAAAGGTTCATTCTGTTCTCTTTGGGGATATTCATCTTCTTTGGTTTATGCTCAGTCTCTGAATTTCATGGCGGAAAATGAACTCCTTGGAACTAATCCTTAATGTCTCAAACCCTCACGTTCACATGTTGTAGATGTGTGATGAGCTTCACCTGGTCTCAGCCTTGACATGAACTTCTCCTGGTCTGATCCCTGAAAAGAACATGGGATGGATTCTTAGCTGATGTTATCAGTGGAACATCAATGACAATAAAACGATTGTGCTTTCCGACAGCATTGTCACAGCTGCAAACAGTCATTTGTATTTGAATCAGGAAATTCTTGCCTGGTTCCCAGGAAAATTACCTCTACAAACAAAAACAGGGTAACTCCTAGAGCACGGTTTTCTTCAAAAGTGAATGTGCCACCCCCTGGAAGCATTCAGATGGACATCCATGTGATGCATAGTGTCTGCCGAAATTGCTATTTTGGTTTCCAGCCAGAGCGACCCAAATATAGAGAGCAGCTTGTTTGTGTTCAGCTCCATGAAAGCATTCTCTGCACTCCAGTGTGTGCTGAGCTACTCAGTACTGCACTGTTCCTCTGCAAATTGGATCCTGCTGCTCCCACCGCCTCAGTGGGGGAAGGAAAGAAACAAGGTAAAATAAAAGCAAATGTGCATCTCAGGCAGCTTTGCCTTCCTGAGAAAGGAAACACAAGGCTCACTCGTGACAGAAAGCAAACATCAGGTTCCCTAATTGTGTATTCACGTTTGGTGCTGGTGACGAGCTCAGGAATTACAGCCGTGGGTGTATAGGAAACCCAAAGGCCTGGCTGGAGGCTAAGACTCATAATCCCTGTCTGGTCCCCACAAATTCTTGAAACGCTTTGGTTACAACAGCTGAGAAAACAAAACAAAACACAATTCACCTCCATCCTGAGTGGAAGTAGGAGAATTTCTTGGCAATTTGAGATCCTTTTGTAAAACTGATAATAAAAAAAGCAAACAGTCCAACTGTGAAGAAAAGCTATGTGAAGGGTTTGGTGTAGACCCATTATCTGCATAACTTGATGAAAAAATATTCCCTGTAGGTTTGCTGAATGTTTTCAAGGAGCCTGGTACATCTCTGCTGGAAGCTCAATACCCAGGAACTATTCCAGAAAGTCCAGGTGCTGCCCTCTCATGGCAAGGGAGCAAGCCCCAAAGCTGATTTAATGGAAAAGAGGCCAGATCAAATTGTGTTTGACTTTTCAAGACACAAAGTTTGACACTGGTTATAATGCTCCGTCTTTTCCATCACCACGGTTATCTTGAAGGCATTGCTGGGCACTATAGCCAAGCAGGAACAAGACTTCTGGAGCAGAGCAGGCCTGCATGGCTTTCCCAGCACCTGCCTGCCCTCAGTGGAGGACTAATGCCTCCTGGTGGTCCCAGACACATCTCACTGATGGCACAGACGCTGTCCAGCGCGCCTTCCAACGCGAGCCAGATCTGGCTGCCGGGATGCTTGGGGAAGGCCTGGCCGGTACCAGGAACATCCCATAACTGCAGCTCTCCTCGAGGCCTGCACACCGAGTGGGAATGCACAGAAGTGGGGAGTCAAAGCATGAAGGCAAACGGCAAAGGTCAGGAAACGAGAAAAGGGGAACGGCAGAGGGGTGGCACAGGGCCAAGGCCTGGCCACGGAGGAACAACAAAGCTGGAGCCTGTCAGAGAACCACCAAAAGCTTCAGCTGTGAAGAAAACCCAGACAGCTGCGGGCTGCTTTTTACCAGGTAAGAAGAGGACAAACTCAGAAATGTGAACCTGAAGCCCGATTCACAGCTGGCTGTTTATGAGGCCCCACTCAGTCTTGAACAGAGCACTGTTATGGCTGTGGCTGCAGGACTCAGCTCTCCCTGTCGGGTTTGCCTCCAAAAAGAAGGGGGCTGTGAAAAGTCCGAGTCCGGACAGACAGACAGACAACAGAAGACTCTGATGCTCCCCCAGCAGCCATGAAGGCAGTACAGACCACCAGTGATTTCACCTGGAGCTACACCAAGAGAAAAGTTCTTCAGATTAAAAACGCTGTAGAAAATGTAGAAAGCCTGAAGATCTTCTGAAGGAAAAATGATGCAGTACTGCAGTAGAGGCCACAGAGACCATAGAGATGCAGTGGCAGCTAATGACAATATGGAGCTCTGTGGGAGGAAAATGTTGCAGAGTATTTCGTCAGGCCAGTTGTAGCAGTTCCAACAAAATTTAATAGCTGGCCTAACAAGCATAGTTAAATTGTCAAATCTGGTGAGAGACAGCTATGGAATGAGCAAATTAAGCACAGCCAGTGTGGTCTGCAGAATTTGCCCTTCTGCTCTTTGCAATGTGCCATAGCCAGAGGCTCTGGGCAGGGGACTGAGCTGCTGTGCTAGCAATGGGCAAGGCTGTACTGCATCCAGATCATTTTACTCCATCCCTGTTCTGTCATAACAAGTTTTAGTGTGAGCCAGGTTCAACTGACCCAGAAGATTGAAAAGAACTGAAGGAAAACAAAGAGAAATTCTAAGCTTTCATCAAAAACCTATTAAAGTCCCTATCATTTACTCCGAGCGCATGAAATGGCCTTTATTACAGTCATTTTTCTGAGCACAAAAGCTACTTTCAATAACACAGGTAGGGAAAAATCATTACAAACTTGCAAGAATCAAGGAGCATCTTGCAGAAACCCTTTGTCATAAAACAAATTATGAAAGGCTATAAATAGATGACCATTATTAGAGCAACTGAGCTCTCTAACTAGGCTCACTGAACAGTTTCCCTAACAGGCAGGGGGGAGGCAAGGCAATCAACAGGTACATCACAAGCTCCCCAGGGTGGAGGAGAAAACAGTCTTTAAATGCATTACCTCCTGCTTCTGGGAATGGCAGAAGCATTTGAAGAAACAAGTTACTGATAAAAATACACATGGACACACACATGTATTCGCTCAAGTGAGCACACTGCTGAATTTAAACAAGGTTGTGTCTCCAATGAGCAGGGTACAGGATGAGAGCTCTTGGCTCATGGAGTCTAGCTTTGTTATCCGGCTCCTCCAGGACTTGCTGGTGCTCCTTCTGACCTCTCGGGGTGTTTGCTCCTCCTGTTGCTGAGGCCGTTTGAAAATATTACTCCTCTGCTTGCTAGAAATATCCTTTTGAATTCCAGCCTAATATATTCATTCATACCAATGTTATCATTTAATTCAAATAGTTCTTTCTCTTTCTAGTTGTTTACACCTGCGGTGTTTATACAGGCTGGTCATGTCTGCTTTCAGCCTTCCTGTTGCGAGACTAAACACAACAAACTCCTTAAAACTCCTCACCTACGGCAGACCCTCCGTTCCTCTGCTGTGTCTTCATACACGTAATGTGTGACTCCTATTCCTGTCCTGGGTCTGCCTTGAAGTACTTATTTGCATGGCAAGGTGCCTGGGTGGAAGCGGATGTGGTTGGCTTTTTATAGCTTAGTTAAATTTGCTGTAACTACAACAATTTTTTTTCCAGGTCTTTCATGGAGGTATCGACTACTGTAATAAGTGTGTTTGCTGGGAAGAACACAAGGTAGCCTCATATTCAGCCTGCACTGATCGGGTCAATGGTATCTCACTGGTGGAGTCCAGAAGAGCAATAATGCCACAATTAAATACCGCAGGACCTGCAGTTTAGAATACAAGGTCTCCTAGTCTAATTTGTTTGATAGGTACAGAAATTGTGAGGGTGAGCACCACAGACAGTAAGAGGCTGGGATGCTGCAGTTACCTTTGTGCATGGCTGCTGCAAAGCATGGATGAACTTGTCAGCATTTCTCATTCTTAATTTTATACTAGCTATTTGGTATGAATTATTTTTTGTTAGGGTTTGCATTTGATTTTCTCCCAAATGCCAGTTTTGCTTTCCCAGAGATGTCGGCAGAAGGACTGGGACACCAGCAGGTGTGTTTCCTCCCACTGAAATGGCCACAGTAGAAATATCTCCAGCTGAGCAAGATGCTTAGCACCTCCTTGCACTGATAATGCATTTCACTGTGCAATTTATCTGAACTTATATAGGTGTATAGTGCAGGGTCTGTGGAAAAGCTGCTGAGGGGCAGCTCAGGGGCATGGGATGGGGTGAGAAGTACAGCAGTGGCAGGCTAACAGCATAGGCTGGTGCAGCTAAGCAGGAGCCATCAAATAACCAATTACCATTTCTCTAGGATGCAAACAAAACATCTATCTTTCTTTCTTTCTTTCTTTTTCTTTCTTTCTTTCTTTCTTTCATTCTTTCTTTCTTTCTTTCTTTTTTTTTCTGTCTTTCTGTCTTTCTGTCTTTCTGTCTCCTTTTTTTTAAAGATTATTGTTAAAACCACAATATCTTTCTTTTTTTCTTTTTCTTTTTCTTTTTCTTTTTCTTTTTCTTTTTCTTTTTCTTTTTCTTTTTCTTTTTCTTTTTCTTTTTCTTTTTCTTTTTCTTTTTCTTTTTCTTTTTCTTTTTCTTTTTCTTTTTCTTTTTCTTTTTCTTTTTCTTTTTCTTTTTCTTTTTCTTTTTCTTTTTCTTTTTCTTTTTCTTTTTCTTTTTCTTTTTCTTTTTCTTTTTCTTTTTCTTTTTCTTTTTCTTTTTCTTTTTCTTTTTCTTTTTCTTTTTCTTTTTCTTTTTCTTTTTCTTTTTCTTTTTCTTTTTCTTTTTCTTTTTCTTTTTCTTTTTCTTTTTCTTTTTCTTTTTCTTTTTCTTTTTTTTTCTTTTTCTTTTTCTTTTTCTTTTTTTTCTTTTTCTTTTCCTTGAAATAAGAGACTGATCACATTCATTATAGGAGAGCTGGAAAACAGATATCCTTGGGTGATTTTTCCCCACCCTGAATTCTGTAGCTCTGCTGATTTTATTATTTATATATTTTTTTTTCATCTGGGGTGAAGCTACAAGGCTGTCATTTGATACTCTTGTATGTTAGATTTTAATCAACATTAGCCTAAATTGTATTTCTAAATCTAAAAAGTCTGTAAACAGGGGAACATTTTCACTGGCTCTTGCTCAAAGTTTCCCTCTCTGGATTAAATGATTTATCAGTTGTTTCCCATATGGCTTAAGAAATAGCTTAGTTGAGACACATGCGGCCTTCACTAGAATTTACTTAACTTCCGAACACTTAAGTAAGAGGAATGGTAAGAAGGACATGGGATTTTGTCTTGAAGAAAGCTCAACACCAAGAACTCCTCTGAGGTAACAGGGAACTTTTCAGCCCTGAAGGGGAAATAAATGAAAATGGAAAGTGTAGCTGTGTACAACCGAGCCAGAGCAATAAGGGCAGGCTTTTTCCACACCATATAGGCTGAACTGCTGACTCTAGACCCGTGCTCAGGCATGCTGAGACAGAAACACAGCTGGTCCATGGATTCAGGGAAGGACTGTGGGCACCTCAATGATCCAGGCTGCTGTGCCTCAAAGTTCAATGTTGCTTATATTAGAATAAATGATTTTTCTGTCCAGCTTGATACAACCCGTGGAGGGAGACCCAGGAATGAAAAACATGCCAGAGAAATGAAAAGTATCTAAGATACTTTATTTTATTTTATTTTTTTAATAGAAGTGGTATTCTGAAGTTTTCAGGAAAGTATGAAAACCAAGTTTTCTAGGATATACAGGAAGATGTATTTAAACCTCTCTAAACAAAGCAATGAAAGACTGTCTCGGTCTAGATTAGAGCGGGTCATGAGTTTAAAGAGTGGAAGTTCTTCCCAAGTAAACACATACGGGGACCAGCCTTGTTATATCCTTGCGGCAGAGCCACACAACCTTGTCTGCAATTCTGAACTTGTGTGAACATTTCCATTTCACAGGTCAATGAAGATGAAGAGCCAGTCTTCCTCCCTCCCACATTTACATGGGCTTCAAGATTTTGGTCTAAAGGTCTTTGGCATCTTCACCCTTCCTGCCAAACTCTATCTTTGAAAAGCTTTATCTTCAGCAGAAAAAGAGATGTCAGGTGATTGATGTGAAGGGATTTAGCTAGGACCGGTCCAAGGACTGCTGTTAAAAGCCATCTTCACATCAAGCCCATTTTTAACAAATAGCATCAGTATGTTTGGTGTTATGTGTTACAACGGGGCTTCTGGAAGAGGATTTTTTACATTAATATTCAGTACAGTGTAGATTAAGAATTCAGCAAAACATATCCTGAACATTTGTCATCTTTGCAGAGACGAAAGACATTAATTTTTCAAAGGAACATTTCCATCATTATCAGCCTCAGCTAAGCTGAAACCACGAGTCTGATCGCAGAAATGAACTTGAACCACAAAGATCTTTTTGGATATTGCTCAGTGGTGTCATATAAAAGCAAAACAAAGAGATAAGCTGGAAAGAGGGGCAGGGTAAACAGGCATATAGCCACAACAGTCTAGAGACAAACTCTTTTAGTAAAACACTATCACATCTTTCCATTTTCCAGTATCTTCGGTTAAAATAACAATAACTTGTGCTAGTTTATTAGGCTGCAGATTAATGGGAACCCTGCTGGCTTTTGTTTCTTTAGCCTCACTGTGACATATACAGAAGGAAGCTAGGAAATTCCTGCAGGTCACTTCTCATGTGGAGAAAATGCATCATCCCACCAGCAGTGGAACATGCTCCTTGCTTGGGGAAATCAGAGCTGTAAGGAAACAGAATGAAGGGGAGCCACCAAGGGCCGTGTCCACCTCCACAAGATAAAAATGTTTCAGACCTTTGAGCTTTTTCTTTTCCCACCCGTGGATGGAAAATCTCCTTTTCAAATCCAGAAATGTCCTTTTACGTTGATGTTTTGGATCATTTTGATGGAACAAAACAGAAAACCTACTTGAAAATGAGCAAAAAATATGGGAAAAGTCTAAATGTAGAGTATGAAATCCCATAAATCTAAACTGCAATTCATTGAACTCAAGGTGCAAAAATAAGTTAAATTCCCAGCCTTTCTTTTTTCCATAAAAAATGAGAATGTTCTAGCCCACTCTTCTCCAAAAACCTCTGCAGATGACCAGTGTTACTCTTCCTCCACAAACCGTATTTATTATTTCTCAGCGAACTCTGTAATTACTGAACTCTGGAAACATAATTTCATTGTTGTGCTGAAGTATGCAGAGATGAACCAGAGCTGACTGAGTATCCAGCAGCCATCTCAGACTCACTCATCAATGGGCTTTGCAGTGTTTGTGGGATTCGTATGGCTTTATATCTCATTATTACCTTTTTCCTATCTCCAATTCTTGTACTTTAGTAACATTTGAATATCCAAGGATTTAGATCTGACCATTGCTATTTTTCTCCGCTTGTTATTTGGTGTAGGTGCTCTATGATGTTTGCATTTCACTTAGGCTGGAATGGATGCTGATGAAAATGATGTGAGCAGTGTTTTGGGAAAAAGCAGAAAGGCAAAGCTGCTGGATCTTCAGGAGGCACAGACCCTTCCTAGGCTCCAGTGAGATTTGAACTCACGACCCCTGGTTTACTAGACCAGTGCTCTAACCCCTGAGCTATGGAGCCTCTGGGCCATCTGTGATTTTTCCCTTCCAAACATTTCATATAATAATTTTCTCAGTTAATTCTGGAGCATAAGCAAAACCTGCTTTGCCAGGAAGAGCTGTTCCAAGGATTCTCTCATCTCTTTCCAAATGGCTCTAGCAGAAATCAGTCACAAAAGTAGTAACATACCATGTCAACCCATACCTGTTTTTTACTCTTCTTCAGCTCATCCCAGCAAGGACATCAAGAACCATATGTCTCACCCCAGCCAAGTAGCTTGGGAAAAGTTTACTTTTGATTAACAAACAATAAGCAATAATATTTTCCCTCTTTGCAGTTGTTGCACTAAGTTATCAAACTGGGAAGTTAAGCTTCTAAAAAATAGAAGTGGGATTCTTTGTATCCCACTACTTTCCTTTGGAAATTGGCTTTGTGTTTGCTTTTCTCCTCTCTGCCCTTCAAACATGTCAGTGCTTTCTTTGGAGTCCAGGATGTGCTTCAAGCACTGTGGCTGATGTGTGCACTTTCACATTTCTAAGTTATTCTTTGGCATCTGAATTTTTGGTGTTTTCCTCCTTCCTGTAGTTTCATTCCTCACTGAAGGCAGTCAGAACATAAAAAAAAAACCACTCCCACCCTTCATTCCCTTTCCTCCCTCATTAATTTTCTGATTAGACATCAAGAGCCTCAGGTGCCACTAGTTCAGTGTTGCTATCAACAAGGAGAGTTTTTCTGTTGGTTTACATTTGCATGGCACAGCTCTGTGCTTCTGTCCAACCCTTGTCTGGACTTTTTGACAAAGGACTGGTTGGATTGGATTTAACCAGGGAGTGAGATTCCTCAACAAAACTGCTTCACACATCCAAAGTTACTGGATGATATTTCATTGGGATGTGTCATTTCTTTGGAGAATCCTCCAAAGTGAGCACACACAGCAGTGGTAACAGGTATCTCGTGCCTCTTTCTTACTTCTCTTACTTCTATGGAGTCTGGACTTGTTCCATTTGTGGCAACACAACACAGAAGTCACAGCCTGCTGGGATGTGTGAATGCTTTATTTTTTTCTTTTTGCTAGAGAATTCTTTGGACTCACTTTGGCTTTGGACTCACTGCTGATTTTCAGAACCATGATGGCTGTCAGTCATTGGGGTCCTGGTCATCACGTTGTTGTTCAGCATGTTTGCATCATGCACCATCACGAAGGTCCAGCAGGTGCTTGAATTGGGGGGAAAGGGGATGTTCAATGCCAAGAATTTTGCAAATACAGCGTGCATTTTCTGCCTCCTCTATCCTCAGCATCCTGACCTTTCACATGTTCTGTGCTCTAAGCTACAGCTTTGCAGCTTTACAGCCAGTCATTCGACATGATGGCTTTCTCTGTTAAAACCAAAGGCAATTAAATCAGAAAAGAAATTCCCTTCAAAGGGGGATAACATCTGCATCAAGTCTTTCCAGGCAGTGGAAGCACCATCCTGAAGAGGCCGGTTGTGCTCAGGCATGGCCAGGACAGCGGCCTTACGAAGGAGGCTGAGCTGCAAGTGGCTGGATGCACGCTGCTCCCTGCACAGCAGTGCTCAGCTCTGGGCAAACGGATCCCGTGGCTGCAGCCACACTTAGTGCACGAGGCCAAATGAGCATCAGGCTCAAGTCTTGCCTCCAATTTTCCTTGTGTCTGTTAGTTCAAAGCCAGGTTCCATAGTAACCAAACATTTTTTATATTTTTCCAAGTGGTTTAATTTCCTCTGCAGCTCTGCTGTGATGGATTTTTGACAATGCGGATGTACCAGAGTGCTTTGGGTAAGTCAGACTTTAAACAAACCTTCGTTTGTGCAGCACCGGCCAGAGCTGAAGATGGAAAACAAATGTGATGGCCTGCATGGTGGGAAATCAAACTGTGTGAATTCCACTTTTGAAACCTTTCTTTCCTCCTTATGTCTGAAAATCCTCTCACAGAGCAGCTAAAGCCTCACTTGTGCTGTGTGATGTTCATTAGCTGCCTCGCTGTCCCTCCTCCCCTACTCTCCCTGCTGGTCCCTGTGCTATTGCTCTCCCACCTGACACTCACCATCTCCTACCCTGGACATCTCCATGTCTCCTGAGCCTTTTTTTTGCATCTTTCTCAAGGCCACTGTGACCTTTTTCTCTAATGAGGCTGTGGCTCCAAATTTGCCCCCCTTATCTGTCACTGAACCTGTCCACCCAAAAGAGGCAGTACGGAGGATGCTGCAAGGGTGAAGCTATGTTTGGGGATAGAGGAGGATGTTATCATTTCAGGTGGGTTCAGAAAACTGCAGGACCTGCTGAGGTCTGCATATATCTGACATTTGCAAGAAGTTGGTGCATCCCTTCAGCCCCTTAATTAAGGGGTCCCAAATATAAATCAAAGCACAGCAAACAGCAGGAGCCACCATGCAGCTTGCTGAGCCATTGGAGACAGTGCCTGAGCTGCAGAGCTGCAAAAGCTGCCAGAGTTACAAAACAGCTCAGGAGCATGGGAGCAGTGGGGCTGATCATGAACCACCTGCAGAACTCTGGCCAAGCAGGACAGCAACATGATGCACCAGCCTGAATTTTCATTTCTAAAATGCATAACACAGCAAAGGCATGGAAGGGGAGCTGTTTGCATGAGGATGTGCTCAGAGGCAAGGTCAGAGCTGGGAGAGCTGCACTGCAGCATCTGAAGCCAGTGCTGCTTATCCATACATGCCCCAAAGGCATGTGATGATCATTTAGCCCGCAGAAGAGAGGTTCTAAGCCAATCTGGGGCTTTTGCCATTATCTGACTTAATTTGGGGCTTCTTTCCTATCTATTTTTTCTCCTAAACTGCTTCTCTCCTTCTGTGTTTTGTGCTTTCATGGACCCTTTATCCTGGCTATAGAGGTTTTGGGTAGCAAACTGGAGGGATCCTTTGCCCAGATACTAAAGTAGTGTGGCAGCTGTGGTCAGTCAGTGCAGAAAAGTTTCAATCTCTCCAATGATAAATGGAGAAAACAGTGATTTGACTGTTGCTTTATCCATGGGCAGAGACTGCATCCTCTCTGGCTGTAGGCAAAACAGAACTTCCAGGTGCTTATGGAAATGAGCAGAGACAATCAATTAAAATGGAGGGATTTATAGACTTTAAGTTATTAACAGAGTAATTAAGTAGTGTTTAATCAAATGAGATGATGGGAATGCAGACCTGAAATACAAATCCTGGCAGCAGAGCCCCTGTCAGTCAGTGATAGCAAGGATAGAAACAACAGCACAAAGGTAGGGCAGGCTAATGCAGATATGCCTGGCAAGAAGCAAGGTGCACTGAAGTTACATGAGTGTGTTGAAGCTCAGCTAGTCAGCAGCAAATCCTTAAGCATCTGAGGGATAAACCTGTAAACGAAGTTGGGTCCAGATAATGGAAGCTGAAGGCAACATCTGGGCTGGTTGGTGGGGTCTTGCCAGGGAGCTGGATGGTGTCTGCACCTTCACAAGTCTGTGCAGGCCACACTGCTGCATGGAAAAATCCAGCTGATGTCTGCCCCAGCATAATAAATAAATAAATTAATAAAAGTGAAAGTGGAGCCATTTCTTGCTGTAGAGTAGCTTTTTACCAAGCCCTTGCATGAATGAGATGCTGTTTTGATGCTTTACTAAGCAAAAGATCATCTCTTGGTAAGCCCTCAGGATACCAATTCAAAGAAACAGACTGGTTTGAATGGTCTGTGTGTGACTGACCACTTTTCAAAGTCTAAGCTTCAAGCTGGGGATGAAATACTGGCAAAAATGGAGTAAATGTGGAGAGAACAAGAAGCAAAGGGAGTGAAACAGAGCTTAGTGTGTAGCATTTGATCAAACATTGGATAACAAGAAACCCTAACATCCCCACACGTACTAGTGTAAAAGTGGTAAATATGAGCCGTCCCAGGCTGGCTGGGAGACCTCACATCCAGCCTCCACCTCAGTGCTGTGCACTCGGCTGTCACTTGGAGGATTCCCAGGCAGAGGAGAAAGCAAGTCCCTTCCCCACAGAGCCACTTGCACACCACGCCTTGGGGTCTTCACATCAAAGAGGCAAGTCCTGCAGAGCTGGGGTAGAAAAGCCCTGTCTGGGGTACCTGGAATTTAAGAGCAGTGCTTATGGAGGCTGTCAGCCTGGGGGTAAACCAGGGAGAGGATGCTCGTGGTCCGTGAAGCCCTTAGGCACCAAAAGGTCTCATGGCTGGGGGAAATGTACAGCAGCAATGAAAGAGGATGCTGAGTTTCAGGGTCTTAGTTGGAATACACACACAAAGACACGCACAAAGAAAAACATCAGTACAAAGGGTTAAAGGGTGACTCAGAAAAAGCCACATTGTATCTATTATTCCTGGTCTTTTTGTGGAAGAAAATTGCTCTCTTTGAAAGAAATCGGAAATTAAGACTGTCCATCCTCCCAAGCATAGAAAAACACAAACCCTCATTAGGTGGGCTGAAAAGCAATTCTCGGGCCTTTATCCGACAAGCTAAGAGCACGACTCTGTCTATAGCATCTAGGGAGAAATGACGAATTACCTGGCATGGGTTCAGCGCCTGAGCTTGGCATTGGGTAAGCACAAAAAGAAGCTTGAAGCCAATCAAATAACTTTGTACAAACCCTGCCGAAAGCAACCCTTTGAGGGATACAGTGAGGACATAACACCAATAAAATAATTCTGAACTTCCCATGCAGGAACATGTGCTTGGAGCACGGTTTACAAGAGCAGCTGGGCTCGTAGCATGGGAACACATGGCTGAGCCATGAGAGACACTGGCTGGAATAAGGAAATAGGGGAAACAGTTTGGTACAGGCTGTTTCAGACACTGCTTTGAACAATAATATGGTTTGAATGTGTACAGATGCTGGGAGCACTTTGATGAGAAATAAATGCTTCTGGTAATAAAAAGTGCTGGAGTGGTGTGAACGAGAAAGGCTTGCTGGTGTAGCACTGTTGGAAAGGCTGCTTCATTGCTTTCCCACTCCAACTGCATTTCTCAAAATCAGTGTTCCCTGAGATACTTTGATATTTTTACCTTGGTGCTAGGCCCTTGCAGGGCCATGAGCTGTTCTGGAAAGCAGTCACCACTGCTGGCTGACTTACACATGGGTCGCTGGCACAGCAGGGGCTGCCGCTGCCACCCCTGTGCTTCAGCTCCCATCAGCACCAGGCACCAGACATGCTGGTGCTGTGCCTGAGCAGCTGGGGCTGTCTCCTGGTTCAGTGCCCGTGTGATCTCTGCCACCCCTCCGGGAGCCTCCCCTGGCGCAGCTCCTGCTCTGCGCCAGCTCCAGCAGGTAACGGGGGGCTGCTGAGGCCTGCCCCAGGCCACGCACGGTGTTTGCAGCTCACCTTGGGGCAGTGCTCCCCACAGGATTATACCTACATCCTCAGATAAAGTGTCTGGAGGATGCAAGACTTGCAGCTGCTTCTTTTTTACCACGAACACTTCTGCAAGTAGCTTATTTTCCATGGCCTATAGGAAGATCTGCCTCTTTCATAGATTCAGCGGATTCTGCTCCTGTTGGACAAGTAATGTTAGTCCATCCCAGGCTTTCTCCTTGTTGGAAAACTGTGATGATCCTCTACCAGCTGGTAAGAGATTGCCAGCTGTACTGTGGTGGTGCAGCTAGGATCAGTAGCAAAGCACACATGAGCACCTGCCTTACTGCGCAGGCTGTGTGAACTGAAGCAAGACTTATTTATTTCTGTGTCTCCTGCACTGCTGGAAGGGTTCTCCTGAGGGCCTCTGATGGGAATGCTGCAGTGGAAAGTAAAGAATACTAGAAGGAATAATAATTGCTAAAAGAGACATAAATGTTAATCTGTCTGGTAGGTTCCTGCTGTGCAGACAGCCACTGCTGCCAGCAGGCTTGGTGATAAAGGAATTTTCTGCTGGTGGAGTCCGAAGGATCTGAAATATCTGGCCCCTAAGCCCTTCCACACAGTGCCTTGGCCAAGTCCTTCTGAAAGGATTGTCCAGGGTGATTATGAAAAGACTATTAATGGAGGCATCAGTGCAGGATTTGCTTGTTCAGTGTGAGTTATGTTAATGAGAAACTGTCTCTGGATTTGTGTTTTGTTGTCTGTGTGATGGACTGCCTGAATCTAAGCTGCATTTACGGTTTGGCTTCAACTCTAAGAAGCACTTGATTATCAAAAAGATATAAAGTTCTTCCCCAGCATTTCTGCAGGAGATGTTTCTTCAGTTCAAAATCAGCACTAATAGATTATATTAGTGTCAAGCACAAATACAGGCTGGGCAGAGAATGGATTGAAAGCAGCCCTAATGAGAAGGACCTGGGGGTGTTGGTTGATGAGAAGCTCCACAAGAGCCAGCAATATGTGCCTGCAGCCCAGAAAAACATCTGTATGCTGGGCTGCACTAAAAGTAGCATGGCCAGCAGGGCGAGGGAGGTGATTTTCCCACTCTGCTCTGCTCTTGTGAGACCCCACCTGGAGCCCTGTGTTCACCTCTGGGGCCCCCAGCACAAGAAGGACATGGAATTATTAGAGCGAGTCCAGAGGAGGCCATGAGGATGATCAAGGGGCTGGAGCACCTCTGCTATAGGGACAGGCTGAGCGTGTTGGGTTTGTTCAGCCTGGAGAAGAGAAGGCTCTGGGGAGACCTTACAGCGGCCTGCCAGTGCCTAAAGGGGGCTACAGAAAGCTGGGGAGGGACTATTTGCAGGGTGTGGAGTGATAGGACAAGGGGTGATGATTTTAAACTAAAAGAAGGTAGGTTTAGATTAGATCTAAGGAGGAATTTCTTTACTCTGTGGGAGGTGAGGCCCTGGCCCAGGCTGCCCAGAGGAGCTGTGGGTGCCCCATCCCTGGCAGTGCCCAAGGCCAGGCTGGATGGGGCTGGGGGCAGCCTGGGCTGGTGGGAGGGGTCCCTGCCCATGGCAGGGGTTGGAACAGGATGGGCTTTAAGGCCCCTTCCAACCCAAACCATTCTAGGATTCTTATGATACTGTGATTCTGTGTGAGCACAATGCTCAGTTGGGCTGTTGACATAGCTCTACTTTTCTTCTGGAACAGATCCTTTGTCTCCTTCATGCAGCAAGATGTAGAAGCCATCCTGCTGTCAGGCAGGATTTGTCACGTACCTAGGAGCAGTCTTGGTGAAGCTGGTTGCTTGGGCTCTGACACGCAGCCCACCTTGTCCGGCTATTGTTAGCTATTAAATTAGGATAAATATAATTTAGTGCAAGATGGTAACATGGTGGCAACTGTGATGGTTGAGGAATTCAGCAGGGTGGGGTTTGGAAACTTAACACAATTGCACAATTCGGGGTTAAAATGTTTATTTCTTATTCTCTCTGTATGCCAGCAACCCCCTTCTGGCTGAGATGTTTATCTAATACAGTTGGCTCCTCCGGTTCTCATGACTGATTTTTGCCCTGGTCAACCCTGTCATGCTGGCTACTGTTTGCTCGGGGAGCATTATGCATTGCAGTTACCCATATTGACAGTTTTAACTTAAACTTTATCTTTCTAGCTGCAACAAAATTAAATATCACCTGACTGTTTTGGCAATAGCAGTCTAAGGATAGATCCCCAATGCTTGTTGCAGATTCCAAGCACTGGAAAAAAATCTTTCAGGTTATTTCTCCTATTAGATGGTTCCTGTCTGCATGCCTGTTTTTTTATGATCCAGACTGTCTGATATTGCTGTTGAGTTGTCCTAGTTTTACCTACGAGATGCGGAGTATGAAAAGTAAAACATGGCAGTTAGAATGCTTCTGCTTTTCATGGAAAATAAAAGCTTCCACTGTATTCTTTGCTTTTACCCAGAGATCAGGGAAATTGCTACAAAGTGGAAATGTTTGTGTATGACAAATTAGACCTTATTGGCATGGATCATGGATAATTTTAGCAATCTTCAAAAATATATTCTTTAAAAAAGTCATATAAAGGGAATCACAGGACAGTGACCTCCTGCTGCTATGTAAAGGCGAAAGCTCAGTAATGGGCAGCATCTCTTGCAATAAAGCAACAAAACAAAGCTCAGATGTTTGTTTTCCACAGCTGGAAAGATCCATCCTGAAGTAACAGCATGCTTTGGTAACATTATTTACAGGGCTAGTTATCTACAGCAAAAGAAATTGTTACATCACGTTGATTTTTCTGGCAAACCAACAATAACAGCCTACTGGAGCCCAGCTTTCAACTCAAATCTTGCGGTACTGTTGATGAGAGACCACCTCATCATGCAAACAAAGGCTTGAAAATGTGACGGACTCTGTAAATGGCATGTACAGACCCCAGTAATCATTCTATCAAAAGCTGGTAAGTTGTATATACAATCAATTATAAGAAACCCATCAATTTTCAGCAGCATATTTGATCTGATGCATGGAGAAGAAAAAACACGTTTTGCTCTTGTACTTGGAGCCACAGCTGAAAGAGTTTTTTTTTTTTTTTTTTGGTTGTTGTTGCTTTGTTTTGTTTTAGATCATTCTGACAATAGGAAGATGAAGCTAGCTAAGTGAAAGCTGAAGAAGTTAATGCAATATTACATGGGCACAGAGCTGCTCCTGGCCTTAAAATGAACCTTGACGTTTGGGTTTACTCTCCTGCACTTGCCCTGCCTGCTGGTGCCTGTGAGGAGCCGAGATGCAACCATTTCCTTAAAGTTGCTGGTTTCCTTTAATGTACCCTTGTAAAAGTTTTTTTGTTTGTTTGTTGCTTTTTTGTTTTGTTTGGATTGAGTAAGAGTTCAAGTTCTGCAAAAATTGTCTGATGTTTGGAATAAACATCTTGCTGCAAGGGTGCCCATTCTGTTCCCCGTGCTGAGAGAACAAGAGTCATTTCTGGAATGCAGCTGCCCCTCTCAGGCTGCTGTAACTTCTCCCTGGAGTCCCCCTTGGAATACAAAGCTGGCCGAAATTTTACCCTTGACCCACTTCAGATTAGCAAAAAGTAAAATCTGACTTTTTCGGAGAACTTAATGTAGCCGTTAGTGCCGGTTAGGCCTAGAGAGATTAGCAAGCACCAGTCAAATGCTGCCTTTCCAAGAATTGTCAAGAACACTTTCGAAACTTAAAAAAAATATATTTCTTAGTATCATATTAACCACTTCCAGCCCCCCCCCAGAAGGACAGGGGTTTGTGCTCTAGCTGGCACCTTCTGCAAGCCATCTGCATTTAACAGGTCCCTCAGCTCGATCCCACTCCGTGGGCAATCCCTGCTCTCTCCATGGGCACCCCCAGCTCTGTCCAAGGGCACCCCAAACCCCGTCATGCCAAGGGCCTGCAGTGAGCCCAGGGCCACCACTCTGGGCAGATGGTGCCCAACACACAAAGGGCCTGATGGCCCCCTGGTCCCGGGGGGGTTGGCAGAGCCACCGCCTCTAACGAGTTCTGTCATTGTCTGGGAACAAAACCTCAGCTAATGGCAGCCATTAGCACCTGTCAGCACAACAGCCCATAATAGAGGAGGATGTTTTATAGACAGATGCCCTTAATTACAGATGAGTTGCTAAGCTACAGGCACTTAACCATTTCTGAGCCACGACAAATCCCCCAGTGCTCCTGTTAGCTGCCGAAGAAAAATGACTTCAGTTTATTGAGTAAGTCTCGGTGCTCATCTACATGTTAATCATAACAGAAGAAATAATAGCAGTTTCCTGTCCTCGGGATAAGGGACGCAGTATATCACAGCCTTTCAAGCAGTAATTGCTAGGATAGGTTAATAATGGAAGTGCATAAAAATACAGATTTACACTTCTGTTCTGATGTAACTACTTTAGCAGATGCAGATGTACAAGCTGTACTGCTTTACGGCTGCAAAGCACAGTATTTCAGTGAGAAAATAAGCAAATATTGCCACTGTGTCACAAATGAGACCCATCAGTGTAAATCATACAAACTGGAACATGGTGAGACTTCCATGCTGGTCCCTGGCAGCATCTGTATTCCATCCCCATTCATCTCTTCTTCAACAACTCTGCTTGCTGAGGCTCAGACGGGAAAGCACCGTACCACTGATAGTTCAAATACTCATCACATCTCTGTAGGGAAAAAAATAAAATAAAGCAAATGGGAAGACTAAATGTCAGTAAGGAGTGTGTTATGATAAAATATCCTTTGTCTGGATCCAGCAAACTGTCTGCTTTCTTGCAAATATAAGTCTGTAAGAAATAAGAACAAGGGGATGGGGAGCTCAGCAGTCCCTGGGTCCTGCAGGAAACTCTTGGCCCTGTGGCTGGATAACTCTCCCTGTAAAACTGCAGAGGTGAAGCTGAAGGCAATGGCAAAGTCTCCCACTTGCGCTGGTGACCTTCACATTGCTGCTCTACAAAAGACAATGTAAAGCAGGAAAACAGCACAGATGGTCTAATTCAAAGCTACACACTGTAATGTGCTGTGAGATTTACACTGTGTTAGGGGTGATCCCGCACACCTCCAGCTGCGTGACAGTGGGGATCTCTCATACTGTTTCATTTCCAGGAGACTCGCTCTAGAGTGTTACTGTAACAGCATCACATGGCAAGTTTGCAAAATTAAAGTAATTTCAAGAGGGTACTTAAAACTGTATTGTAAGAATCTCGTTGGAATGCAGTGGTGTTGCCCTGAGCACATTGGCTCAGGTCTGGTTCACAGAGGGCAGCTGAGAACAGTTTAGTGACCAAAGGAATGGGATGTGAAAACAGGAATTTGTTTGATACAAACTGCACCATGAGACCACCAGACAAGGCACCCTTTGTTGTGCCTTGGTCAGGATTCATTCATTGTTGCATGTTGATTGCTGCCTGGGCAATGCTGATGTTGTTGCAAGGTAGGAGAGAGCTTCAACAGAAAGGATGTGCAAGTAGTGCTGGGTGAGCTTGACTCAATACTCATGGAAAAGAGCAGGTCCATGACACACATGCTGCTGTGGCTGAAGTTATAATTCACTGGGCCTCAGTATGGACCCTTGGGTAATGCTCTTATTACTCCATATCAACCAGATGTAGAACAATTGATTCCTGAACAAATATCTGCACTCTGGATTATTGAAGTTCCTGAAGGTATCACCTGTCCTAGTAGGATTCAGGAAACTGATGTTCATCCAGAATGACCAGAGTCACGTAGAGGATGTCTTCTGGGTGCCCTCAGGAAACAGTCCCTGAAATCTCTTTCCTATCAACCCCTCTGACAGTATACAGCCTCATTTCTGGTCTTATATTGAGCAAAACTCTCTCTGGGTCTCTTGGTCTGGGTCTCTCTCTGGGTCTCTCTCTGTCATTCATTATCTTTCAGGACATTAAAAAGAACCACCAGCACGTTTCCTTTTCTTCATGTTTGGACCATTCTAATGAGCCTATTAAAAACAAAATAAGCAAAAAACTTCAGCACACCTGAATGACTGGTAGGAATGAAAAAGCTAAAGGAGCATTTGCTTTGACTCTATTTGTTTAATTGCTTGCTCAGAGTTCAGTGGTTTGCAACTGAATCCATTGTTAATCCTGTCAATTAGAAGATAACATGTTGCAAGAAGAACCCCAGACTTTCCATGGTTTAATGTGTGCTGTTCACACCATTAAATCTGTGCTTGAGGGGGTCTGGCTTGTATTCATGTGGACAAGCAACATCTGGGGACAATTAAGTCATCTGAATATCTGCCCTTGAGTTTGGGGAAATGTCTTTCTGAGAGATACATTAGCTGCTTTGTCCAAAGTTTATGCAACATGCTGGAAGTGCCCAAAATCCAGTGCTTTTTCTTTGTCAATATCACGTTGTGGTTTGGGTGACTGTTAGCAAGGAACCACTGCATCTGTCTTTCTCTTCCACAATCCCTTGTAAATAAATAAATTTAGTTAAGTAATAAAATCATTTAGAAATATGTTAATAAATAAAAGTATTTTAGGGGATTTAATGAGCAAAGCATGGCAGCAAATGAAATGTGTCTTGCTCAAACTCATCAGGCTTAAATTGTGGGGAAGAGACAAGGCACTTTTCATGAGAAAAGTCAAGTATCAGATATTGCTCTCTGGGATGTGCCCTTGCAGTCCTTCTGACTTGAGTAGGGTTACCCGGGGCAAGCTAAGAGCAAAGGTTGTTCTCTAAACCAGAAAGAGCATGGTGATCTGTGATCTCTCTTTTTGTGGGTGCAGCCACCAGTGAATAGACAGGGTAATTTTAGCACAAATGACCAAGCTTACAATAAGCCAGCTACAAAATAAACACTCTAGGGACTAACCTGAAATCAATAACTCTTCACACATGTGAAGAAGCAGATGGTGTCTAAACCAATTACAAGGTACTTAGGGGTGTTCACCTATTGTTCAAAGGACAAGGTGATGGGATTGCAGGGGTCTTAATATCTCTATTTAGATGACCTCTGAAACGCCGATCATTCTAACAGCTGAGATTCAATATGTTGCCTTGTGCAAGATGAGCTTAGGTCAGCTGTGGCCTACACTTGCAGTTGAGCCCTTCCAGAAGGTCTTCCAGATGACTGCATGAGATAAAGGCTTCTCTGCAGAGACAGAAGAGGGTGGAGAGAGTGTCACACACTTTACAGTCAGTGTGTGGACTTGGTGCGTCAGGCTTTTCATTTTGTTCCTCATGCCTTGGAAAGGCGGGTAGGGTGCACTTAAATGTTGTGTAGCTGGAAGGTGCTGGAGCTTTAGGGAATGTATCATTGGGTTCCCATACCAGCTTCCACAGAGAACTTTTCTGTTGAGTTGCCTGCTAGGGTGGGTCTATTAACTGTGTTATGGGACAGAAATGTTTCATTTCTGCAGCAGGTTATTGTGGGATGACTTAGAAACTGCAGTAGCATGAATGCAAAATCTGAGTTAGAGGCAGGGGTTTTATACAGGTCCCAAATATTACAGTGTGTGTGTGTGTGTGCACCATTGTCTTCCAAAGTCTGTGTCCAATCTTGGTCTGAGAAGGAGCTTTTGGACATCACAGCAGTATGTGCTGAGTGGCAAGCTGCTACCAGGTCCCAGAAAAGCAGGTGAAGGCAGCTCCAGCCAAGTAAACCAGGCTGCGGTCACACAACTGGGGATGCAGCTTGTCTGATTGCAACTGAGAATAGGGCTCTGTGCAGGCTCCCATCTCCCCGACAGCACGCTGCTGTTGGGGTGCTTTGTCTTCTTGGGCGGCCCTATATAGCTGCCACAGCCTCATCGCAGTGCGTTGGTTTCAGTGCTCATAGAAACGTGGTCTGGGGGCAGATCTGCAGACCCTAAAACCATTTGGCCCCTGAGCTATAATGAGGCAGAGGAGGGCAGTAACTTTCTAACTGCATACAGAGCAGTATTGCTCTATTAGAATTACTTATTTGAGCAGTAATTAAAAAAATTCCATTTTAATTACATGTGGTCCGGTCCTTTATTTTCATTCCAGACCTTTATTATTTTGTCTCTCATTTATGAAATAAGTCTTCAAAGGAAGAAAGACAGACTTTCTGAATCCAGTTTGCCCTTTAATGGGTCTTGAAAAGCCAATGGTGTTTTGCTCTTCCAGCCCTCCAGGCTCCAAGAGCTGGGGTCTGGCTGACACGGATGGCAGCTATATGCGTGCTTTGCTCATTAAATGCAGATGAGATGGAAGCTCCCCCTTTTCTTGTTGGATGGGCAGGATCCAGCAAGCTACGAGCCCCTTGTGCTACTGAGGCAGAACCAGTCCCCTCCAGACACAGCAGTCATTGGCATGGCAAGCTCATTAAAATACAGCTGGATCTCAGACCTGTCACTTTGTGCTGATCCCCTTTGTGAAGGAAATAGCATCTTGCACTTGTCTGCCCCCATTCAGAAGATGTCAGAGCTCTCCATGCTGACTGAGATAGCAGTGGTGCCATCAGCAGGCCTCTGGTGGCCTGGCGCCAGGGACTGGAAAGCCTGCCGCCCTGCCTTGGCTCAGTCCTGGGCTTTTCTGCTTCGCAAGAACTACCTTCCTCCTATCCAGGCGACTAAACAGGAAACTAATCACAGAATCACAGACTGGTTGAGTCTGGAAAACACCTCTGGCCCAAGCCCTGCCCCAGCAGGGCCACCCAGAGCAAGGTGCCCAGCACCATGTCCAGGTGGCTGGGGAAGATCTCCAAGGAGGAGACTCCACAATCTCTCTGGGCCTCACCTGTGCTAGTGCCCTGTCATCTGCACAGCACAGAAGGGCTGCCTGGTGTTCAGACAGAACTTCTTGTGTTTGTGCACACTGCCCCTTGTCCTGTCACTGGGCACCACTGATACTTCTTGTGTGGGAGCCATGTCATACAGTTCCTTGTGAAAGAAGATCTGGTAGCAAAGGACAGAGCCACCCAGCTAGGAGCAGTGAGGGGCTGGCCAAGCCAAGGGGACCTGGGTGTCTAGGCCATGTTCTGACTCACTGTGCACTCTCCAAGTTCAGGGGCCCTACTGCTTTTCTTAGGACACTCTTGCATGCCCTCTGTAATGGGCAATCCTTCACCTCTGTATGTTGCTCATGGCCTGAGAACATGCTTGATGGAGCAGAATCCTGAGCAGCCCTTGGATACTCTGCTACAGAGCTAAAATCCTTAGTATTTTCCCCTTCCCACCCGGTCAAAAGTGCCCAAGGCTCTCTTAGTACCAAGCAAGGCTGGGTGTCAGAGACACTGCCCCCTGGCATGTTTTAACCCTTGGCCTTGGGGCTAAAGGTTGGGTTGGCTGTGTTGTACCATCAGGCTGCCGAAGGGTGCCTGCATCCTTCGGGTGTGATGGGACTAACCCTCTTCTCCACTCATCCCCCTTGGACATGGTGGGGAATACAGAGGTCACAAGCAAAAGCTGAGGCCAACATGGGCGAGCAGTCTGCAAGCTGACTGGGTAGGAAGGGAAGTCCTCATGGTTGTGGCATTGTTTCTGCAACTCTGATCTCATCTTTACCATCCCAACTTCTGCTTTCTCAGAAGAGACACCAGAACATCCCAGGAAATGTCTGGTGGTTCAGGCAGGAGGCTGGCTTGTGCTGTAAGCATCCAGCCTGTACATCTGTGTCCTGTAACTGAGAGACCAGAAGCAGGCACCTATCTGGATGGAGGAAGGTCCCCTGGAGCTCTTCCCCCACGGCTTGAAAGGACAACAAATAGAGAGTTCAGGGCTTGAGGGATGGACAGAAGACACCTCTAGGTTTTAAGGTTAAACCTTTAGCAAGGAAAAATAACTATTAGAAGAGAAGAGCTGATATACCAGAGAGAAAAAATGCACATGCAAAGCTACATGTTCCCGTTCTTGGGACTATCAGCTAAGACCATCTTTTTTTCTGTCCTCTCTGAGCAGGTTTTGATATTAAATCTCTCATTGGTCAGTTTGTGCCAGCTCAGCACAATGCGTATCTCCACAGCCTGCGTGGGGCAGAGCTCCTCAGAAGAGATGGATTTCCTATCATCCAAGGGTAGAAATCGGCCATGGGAAATGAGACTGGCAGCAGTCTTAATGAAAGGAGCATTTGCAAAAGCCCAGAAAGGGGGGTTTGCAGCTCCACTAGGGGTTGCTGATCACAAAATCACACAATATTAGGGATTGGAAGGACCTTCCAGTTGATCCTTGGACCCAGTCAGGCTTGGGCTTAGAGACAGGGGAGTAACAGACCAACAACAGTGCTAAAATCCCTGCAGGGAGAAGCACTTGAGCATATGAACTCAATGTTTACCCAGTCCTTCCTACACCATCCAGGGTCTGTTTTGACTGTAAGTATATGAACCTTCGTATATTGGTCTGCCAAAAGGACCTGTCTGCCTGATGCACACCCAACCCCCTGCTGCTTATCCAAGCAGGAACCAAATCCCACACCTATCCCCAGCATAAGCACAGCCCCTTTGCTGAAGCTCGTTTGCCCAGTTAATGCAAGAAAAGTTAATAATGAAGCCATTCAGTCAACACAGCTTTCAGCTCCTTGGGAAACTAAAATGTGATCCTTCTTTTTCTTCATTATTAAGGCACCACAAGGATTTATTATTCAATCCCTAAAGCAAGGGCAGGGCAGAGGTGATTAAAGCAGAATTTTCAGGCAGCAGCACCAGGCTCCCAGACAGATTGGTCACCTTAATAAATAAACTGACTGCAGACAGGAAAGTTGTTGTCTAAAGCTCAGCAGTGCCCTACAGTAGATGTGATATGGGGATTGTATTTGCCATGCATATTTCATATCATCTGAACTAAACCCTGACAGCAAGTAAACATTACACAGAGGAATCTGATCCCCGTGGGACTGGGTTTTGGCAGCAGAGGCAAGACCAGGCTCCATGTGTGTGGCAAGCACTGAGTGTCATGGGGTTGAAATGGTGGTTGCTGGCATGGGGGGGGGGGGGGGGCGGGGGTGATGGTGTGCCTGCTCCTGCTGGAGACTGTGAGGAACTTCTGCTCCAGCGCAAGAGAGAGGGGACCATGACCCAGCCGTGCTTGAGGCACACACTCAACACCAGCATCATAGGATGTCTGTGGTCTCCCACCAGCACACAGCTGGCAACCCCAGAGTGATAACCTGCTGGTATAAATGAACAAGCACACCATGGGGTTGACCATCCCTGCTTGGCCCCTGTGCCCCCTCTCTAGCAGATCAGAGAGCCTGAAGCAACCCCGGAGATAGCAAACTCCTAGCTCTGTTTGAAACCTCTCCTGAAGACAGGGCTGCCTTTCCAAGGACTATGAGAACAGTGGTGGTGCCAGAAGGAGATTTTGGCAGGGGGTGGAAGGCAGGAGGGTGTACAGGGGCTTCTCCATTGCAGCCCCTCCTCATGCAGTAGCTGTCTGTCTCCCCCCTGTACTCTGGATCGACTGCAGGCTTGGAAATATCTTAAGTCTTTCTGGAAAGCATCGACACAACGTTTGCATGGCAAGAGTGCCCTCTAGTGCAGACCCGGAGCTCGCTCTCCATCACCCCAACCTTGGTGCACGTCCCCCAAGAAAAGCCCCAGACCTGATCCCCACGCCTTCTAGTAAAGTTATTCCTCTTGGTCAATGTAAACAGGCCGAGCTGGTGATGTCTTTGCCATGGGAATGGCAAGAAAGAAGATGAAAAGAAAATCGCTGTTTTAAAAGTTTTCCAATGCTTAAAAAATAGTTCAGATTAATTCATTTTAAATAACTGTAAAATTTTAATATTGTTATGGAAACTTCCTTTCTGACACTTCCTTTCAAATTTTGCACACTTGACACCTGAGAGGAAAACCAGGTGAGAAATGTCTCCCCTGGGGTGGCACTGAGAGCTAAGTGAAACTGAAACGTCCCACCTGCAGGATGTCATAGCAGAAAACCAGATGAAGGGTTTCTCCTGAAGGACAAACTCCCACCAAGGAGACCCCAGCTTTTATTGGAAGGCTTCCCTGGAGGGAAAGGACAAGTACTAATGGGCATCATCAAGGGATTCTGGGGGCTTTCTGTTTTGTTGTTAGTGTTTGTTTGTTTGTTTTGCCATTCTAATTCCAAGGTGCTTTACAGTTGCAACTTCCAGGCTTTTATAGGCTGGGCATCATTTCTTCCTTGAGCTAAATCCCGAGCATCCTGGAGAGCTGTTCTTAGAAAACATCTAGCTGAGGTGCTGCAATGCTGCTAGTTAATGGAAAGGGAAGGCTTTAAAAAGCATGACCAAGGCAGGCAGGCTGAAGGGAACTGCTTTGCCTCGAGAGGATCTATCTGAAGCTATTTTCCTCTGAGCCCTGGAGGCTGACCTCAGAATGGTGCCAGTGGATGAGTTCAGGTGGAAAGAGGTAAAAGCATCTTTTTCCCACAGAATACGGATGATTTGTCTACACTGGTTTTTGACAATTCCTTCAAACTGAGATGGATTTCAGGACAAACACAATGTCCTCTCCTCTCCTCTCCTCTCCTCTCCTCTCCTCTCCTCTCCTCTCCTCTCCTCTCCTCTCCTCTCCTCTCCTCTCCTCTCCTCTCCTCTCCTCTCCTCTCCTCTCCTCTCCTCTCCTCTCCTCTCCTCTCCTCTCCTCTCCTCTCCTCTCCTCTCCTCTCCTCTCCTCTCCTCTCCTCTCCTCTCCTCTCCTCTCTCCTCTCCTCTTTTTTCCTACTCCCCCCCCCCCCCCCCCCCGCTCTGCTCTTTATTTTGTGAGCTGTTTTTTCTGTCTGGCTACTTCCCATACCCCTCCACATCCAGCCAAGACAGGACAGATGCAGTAATCACAGCAGCAAAACCTGTGCTCTCACCCAGGAAGCCACCACCTCAGGTCCCAGCCTGGGATTAGGGATATTAGGGATGTGAGAGGCTGGGTGAGCCAATTTCTCTCTCTCCACCTCATTTGCATAGTGGGCTAATAGCCCAGTCTCATAGTCCAAAAGTGATTCTCTGCAGCAATGTTCCAAGGGCTTTAGCTAAATTTCCTTCAGAAATCCCTAAATGAAGCTGCCCTAAATTATACCATTTAGACTAATGTGACAGCATCCGTGAAAATTGCATTTTCCCAATTGTTGGCTCCTCCTGAATTTGGGAGCATGTTAATTTTCTATAGCAGCTAAATAGTTTCCTCTGGTGATTAAAAAATGAATAATAATAGCGGTGCCTGCCTTCCTGAGGCTCGTGTAGGACTTACCAGCAAGAAATTAAACACAGTAGGAAATTCCTTGAAAGAGTTAGAAAACAAATGATTGATACGATCTCTCCTCCCTCCCGGCTCTGTGATCTGCTTTTAGAATGATTATTAAACACAGCAAAATTCATTTGGTGCTGTAACATGAACAAGACAAATTACAGTCTCTGGAGCTCAGTTAATTGCTAAAGAACATACTGACCCTCTGCGGGTTCATCAGTTATGGTAACTAATGAAATGAAACGTAAGCCTTGCTACGTGGGCCTACAGCAAGACTACCCTTGAGCTGCATGAAGAGGGAGATTCACCTGAACCCTGTGTGCTCTGGGGTAAACAATGTGAAATGAAGCTTCTGCAATGCATTTCTGGACAAAACAAAAAGCTGTGGATGCCCAGGACCCACGGAGGGTGGGTAGTTCAGCGATTAGATTTGCCTCAGCTGTCCTGAAGGACCGTGCTAAGACACTGAGTCTTCCTGAAGTTTCATCTCAGCTAGATCTAGATTTCTGGGGAGGAGGCCTCAGAATGCAGGCAGATTTATGGACACCTAAACTGAAACATCTTCCTAAGAGCTGTTGTCTATATTCCCTCAGTAGCTGATGTAGATCTTGTCACTGGAGCCCAGTGGTTCAGCTGGACAGATACTGGTGTCTACATTAGAGTGAACTTGTTGGGTCCAGCTCCACCATCATTGAACTCTCCAGTGACTATTTTGGGAGCTTGGACACTGACAGAACACCTGGAGGTGTTTCTGTGAAGATACTTGAATGTAACTATCAGCAGTCTGGAGCTGAACACCCCCTAGACAACTATTTCCAGTCTGGCCAGTAGAGAAACCAGTGCTCCTGGTGTATCACACACGGAGGTAGAAGGCAGCAAACTACTGCCTAAAAATCACCTTTTCTCCTCCACCATGTGAAAAGGATGTGGAAGCCAAAAGGAACTGCAGTAAAGCAGCAGTCATGGGGGAGTACAGTTTTGCAATTGAGAGCAAAACACCAGGACATTGATGTAGTAACACACAGATCCTCCACCTAACCTGAGCTGTGCTGAAGGAAGGATTTTGGGCATAATAAAATCACTGGGAATGTTTTTTTCCTTATTTGGATGAAAACAAAATTTAATTGTATACAAGACCACACAGAATATAGATTTCTGAGCTGAATATAGTCCACAAGATCTAGTTCTGATATAATTGGAAATAATCCATTATGTGCATGGGGCTCACCATCTTCTGACAATGTTTATGGGCATTTTCCCTACACTTGCCACCCAGGGGCAGTCAGCAGCTTCTCTGGCAGTTTCATACCTTCCTGAGGTTTTACCACTGTGATCCAAAAACACATGGCAAGTAGACTTTGAAAGATCAGAAGATTGCCCTAAAAATCACCAGGTATCATGTAAGGATATGGGCTTTTTCAGGCCCAAATTCAGGTAGTCATTTTGATTTTTTTAGTGTCAGCACAGAAGTGAAAGTCTGCGACTCTCAATGCTCAGTGCAGGGGCTTTAAGAGTAGTAGTGTACATCACAGGAGTCATGATAAATTCATGAGTGCTGACAATGCTGCATGTGGTTTTATAAACAGACTCATTGCTCTGCTTTCATGAAAACATGCCCAGATTATTTCTTCTATTTTTTTTTTGTTGTTTTCCACTCTATTGTATTGGACCAAGATGTAAAATTATTAATAGAATAGTTCATTAATTTTATGATATTTCATTATTCAATTATTTCCTCCATTATTCTTCCACATTAAATCTGAATAATTTATTCAGTGAATTTTGCAAGCAAAATGTTCAATGCATAATTTTCTCCTTTGTTAATATTCTTCCAGTTCTAATTGTCCATGAGAATTTGATCTAATGCTCTACAGAAGAGCAACCTGAAGATAAAAAGCTCAACACAGTGCTGTGCTGAGCATGACTGTTGGTGCTTGTTCCCCATTTAGGCTCTCACTGCACCACAGTGTGCTATGAAGCTGGCAGAAGGAGGCAACAGGCTGTATCCAGCACAGAAGCCAGCAGCAACTCATGCTGCACATGAGAAATGTCACTCCATTTGGGAACATAGTACAAAGCCTTGAAAACAGTAGGGTAGGAAAGCAGTGACGTACTTGACCGCCTTCTCCCAACATTGTCCTTTCCAATCCTGTGCAAAGAGCTCACATCTCCTTGGAGGACATCGGTATGAAAAAGCAACAACTTGTTTCCCACCCTGTGCATCAGACCTGTGTTGACCTCCAGTCGAAACCTTGGGAAGGGAAGGAGGCAGGTTGGTTGGCCAGGCTGCCATGGGAATGTAATCTGCACATGCACTGCAAGTGCCCAGCCCCTGCAGGAGTCCAAACTCACCAAAAATCATCGAGGTCCCATGTTGGCCGCTGGTGCTAAGCTCATCCACTGCAGTGCGTGTGAGCTGAACACGCTGTGCCTGGCACAGCCATCACCACATGTCCTGCAGCACGAGCAATGCAACCTTGTGGTTGCTGGAGTCTGCAGCTTGGGTTCTTATAGGGTGGGCACACACAGCCTGAGCCATGGGCATCTCATGGGGGGTAATACAGATGTGTAGGGTCACCTTGTGGTGGGCTATAAGTCACCTCCTGGACATGCAGACTTAGGTCCAGCAAGCATGGGCTGTGTCCACATCATACCTAAGTCCTTTCCTTTACAAAGCAGAAAGTAAGAGCACCAGAGAGTGCTAATGTTAAGGATTAGCATCATCTGCATGTCCCTGCCTGACAGCCTGGAGTCTTCTGTAGTGGCTGCCCAGAGGCCTTTGCAATCAACTGTGGGAGAGCAGCTCCTTCTGCTGGTCGTTCAGACCACTTGTTCCTGTGGCAGGATGGACCAACAGCTCTCTGAGGGTACATCTGTCTTCTCTTCCCCACACAAGGACCCTAAGGAGACAACCAGAGACCAAAGTCTGAGAAGAGAGAAGCTGGATAACTGAAATCCTAAGCCATCATGAATGGCATCAACAACTTCTTTGCAAAAAAGTAGGCCAAGCTTTAGTTTCAATTAAGATTTATTTCCAGTTTTCTGTTGGGCACATTTCAAGTAGGCCCTCTCACTGCCCGATCTCTGATAGCAGTTACCTGTTTGCTTCCAGGCTGGGGAATGCCTGTGAGCAGGGTCTGAGCTGGGGAGGGTAGGAGACCTGCCGCACAAGGGCTGCTTCTGCTCCATGACTGGGAAGAATAAATGAAATGCTTTCAAATGACAGATTAGAAAGTAATAAATAACGAACTTTTCAGTCTGGATAATCATTCAAGCCAAAATTTTGTGTAACTTTTGGAATTCTCTATCATTTCCATGACAGCTCACTCATTGCTGGGATGTTTTCAGCCATTGCTGAAATGGTTTTAGCAAATATGATGAACTCTCAGAATTTCCCACATACAAACCACAAGCAAACTGAGCCCTTTTGTTTCCATTAAAAACCATTGACCAGCCAGTCACCTTAACTGTTTACTCAGCTCAGCTGCCTGTGCTGTTTTATAGACAATATCCAGTTAAAACAGGACACAGTTGCTCCATATTAAGAGACTGCTGGAGCCATGATGAACTTGGTGCTGGCATAAAAACAGTTACAATTCATGGAACAACATTTTTCTTAGCCTAGTCAATAAATTAGTGGTAGAAATAGTGGTGGCATGGAGTGGTAAAAATAGAGTCCCACAAATGTAAGTTTTCCATGGTAAAAGCTAATAACCACTATTTTCTAAAATAACATATTAGTGCTTACCAGCTCAGCAGAAGCATGTGGACTGTATCAACCCATCACAGGGTTCTCACCAGCCCCATGAATGGAGATTTTCCTATCCACTTGGGCAAGAGTGTCCAGGAATAGACCTGCCTCAAATTGCCTTGAGGTAGACACACTCAAGACACAAAGAATAATGGGGCTACAGAGAAAACCAAGTGCTCCGGCAACCCATGGAGCCAAGTCACCAGCTGGAAACACCCATGGCAAGTCCTGCAGAGCGGTAAGGCAGTAACAGCTTCAGTGCTGGCTCTCCAGGGAGCAGAATGTCACGGGGAGGCTCTGCTGAACTGCAGCCGCATTGTCCCTGGGTGGTTTGTGGTTTGTAATGGGCATTCAAAGGCACCAACAAAAAACAGCCTGAAGCCTGTATCTCTCCAGGGATCTCTGGTTTCCACCCAGGGCTGTCTGGCTGAGCAGTAGCTCGTGCCTCTGGTTTAGTCCCAGTGGGTCTTTCTCAGCAGATCTGGGGCTGTCCTAAGCTCTGTGGGGGTGACCAGGACAAAACCTTCACAAATGCTTGCTCTGGGGGGAATAGGCTTTGCTGCTGGCAGCTGATGTTGCTCCATGAGTGTTTGCAGCACTGGAGAACCGGGGCTGGATGGAGAAGAGAGTTAGAGAGACAACAGGAGATGTTTCACACACACCAAAAGAGAAGGAGGTTCTGGCCTTTCACTCCAGTGGAAGACTTGTCAGGGCAGCAGTAAAGGTGAAATCAGGTGCTTGGCCTTCCTCTTCCTTCTGCCTTGCCCGAAGGTGTAAAATATCAACCCAGGAAGGAATGCTCACTTAAAGGCATCACACATTGTGCCTGCCAGAACCTAATTGTTAGAATTGCAACAAAACACAGCCCATGCATCACAGGCACCCAGAAATAATGAACTAAGTTCCCTCAGTAAGAAGTCTTGTATTGTTAGGAATCATTAGAAAACAAAAAAATGTAGATTAAATATAGTATTTTCTATGCAACGCAGAATCCACCTTAATTCTGGCTGTGTTGTGAGGACTGGGCAGAAGACCTCCGGGACTGATCAGGAAAAAGGCATGATGGAGCAAGGTGCTTGCAGTGGGCTGCAGGTGGGGATGTCAACAGTGGTTGCAATGCCTGTGAAAATAGTGTTCTTACCTGAGTCAAGGCATGGAGCTGTTAACAAAAGACAAAAAGAAGAAAATAAATGAGGAAGAGCTTTTTTTGGTTTGTTTTTGGTATAGTTCCATGTGAGGAACAAATAAGAGTACTGTGATAGTAGTGTGATGAGTACTGTGACCACGGGCACAAGGACACTAGAAGGAAATATTAGCTTTTTAAATTGAAACTGAAAAGCAGAAAACAGACTAGATACTTATTGTATAGAGTTGAGAATTTGAGAATCCACACAGTACTTTGGGGCTATTAATTATTGCTTAATTAGAGGAAGGAACATTTTCAGGTTATGCGATAGCAGTTAATGTCTCATTCTCCTGAGAGACATGGATCTGGGTACAGAAATAGCAAGTTCCTTCATGAAGGGCAGCTGATTTCCTTGGGAAAAGAAGAGAAGCGGCTTATGGAGTGTGTCTTTATGGACCAGGGTATGTTCTCTGGAGAGCAACAAGAAGCCTGAAGAGATAAACCCTGGGCCAGCTGTGCTGGAGGTAGAGCCATGTGAACACGGCTGTGACCCAGGAAAAATTGCTGCGCTCCAGGGGCCAGGCACCATGCTGCAGCCCCAGGGCCACACTGCCTCGCCTTTGCGGGCCATTTTGCATCTCTTGTGATATACCAACAATGTTAATGTAACAATTGAAGCAAGCAATCAGATAAAAACCTGCAAGAGCCAATGGAAGCCTCTTTCATTTGGAGTCAGCTAAAGCTGATCTCTAGGTCCCAACATACACAGACCATTGGAATTGGATCCTCAAGAAGGAGAACAAACATTTTTTCTTGCCATTCAACAACAACAAAAAATCAATTTAAAATTGGTCATTCCTTGCGGAAAATTCAGAGATTGGAGTTTCGGTAAAACTTCAGTTTGCCTTTTTTGGAGTGAACGCATATACTTTTCACAGTGATTTATAGAATAAGAGGGTCCTGCTTGCGTTGTCCTACCTGTTCTCTCTCTGGCAATCACCTCGGATAATCCCTTTAATAGATGTTGTGTTTGAAAGCAACAGTGTGTCCTATCATAAAGACTTGACTCCTGCTGTTCTGAACCTTCTAACTTTCCACCAAAGCTGCTCACAACTGTCTGTGCAGCTCTGTTCTTGTGCTAAGCATTGCTCTTTAGAGAGCTTTTACTTCCCTGAAGTTTACTCTGCTGTTTAATTTATAAAGATCAATCACTCCTTTACCAGCCTGGCTTCCTGAGTCAAGCTTTTCATCTCCTCCTGGAGAACAGACTTCATGCCCCTTTGTTGTACTTGCTCCAATTTCTGCTCACCTTTTTGAACTGCAGCTGTACACGGTGTTTCAGATGAGGTTTGATCAACAGCTTGTGCAGCAATATTAACATGCGATATCTCCTTTGGAAACACTTTATCTGTTCTTGCCTCATATCTCTCAGAGTTTTCACAGTTACATCACGGTAGTTGCAATACAACAACTCTATTCAAGTATTTCTCTTCCTCTTCTTGCTTCCAGCTGCAGTCCTTATAGTATAGCAAAAACTCTGGTACTGAGCTCAAAAATGCATGAGCCGAAGCCTTACTTGGGAATTTCATTACATTTCCAGTGCTCTGGTCCTCAAAGTCACTGAATTCTTCAGATCCTCCACTGGGCTGCCCTTGCCTTCCACTTCTGCATCAGCAGTAATTTCTTGACCTCATTCCTACCTTCTCAGCCAAGGTCACTAAGTAAAAGACCAGTCTGATCTGCTCCGAGGTTGAGTTGTGAAACCTCACCGCTCCCCTCCCAAGCCTGATAGCTCCCCTTTCAGTATTGTTTGTGGTTTTTTTCAGCTAAGTTTTTAGCTCCTCACAATTCTTGCACTAATCCCCATCATTTTCAGATTAAATAATAATTTCCCAGGAGGCACTGTATCATATATGGTCTTTTCCAACCTTAATGTTTCTGTGATTCTGTGTTACACTGACGAGAGGCTAGAGCCTGAGCTGGAAAGCGTCATGTGGAACATGTGAAACAAGGTCTTACCAGGCTGCAATTTGCAAGGTCCTGCAGTTTTGCCACCTAACCTAACCCATCAAAGTGGCCTAAAAGAAAGCTGGAGAGAGACTCTGTCAGGGAGTGTAGCCATGAAACCAGGAATAATGGCTTTGAACAAATGGAGGGGAGATTTAGCTTGGGTGTGACGTGAAGTAGAAATTCCTCACTCAGAGCACAAAGCGCACATGGGAATTAGGCCTGAAGATGCACCTTGCTTCTGTTCTTTTCTGTAAAGTAATTTTAATTACCTAAAAAACAGTGTTAAAAATAAACCCAGGGCACAGGATAGGAGGTGCAGGGCAGTCCCTGTGGTCAAGGGGAAGCCTTTCTCTCTGGCAAGCCAAATGGCCCGGGGGAGCCAGCCCCAGAAAAGGGGCCCTCAGCCCCCCAACCCTCCTCCTTCTTCCATCTTCCAGGCCGCTCCCAACACAGCCGCCTTTGGCCACGCATGGGCCGCTGCATCGCAGAGGCTTGCTGAGGTCACAGTGGCCACCAGTGCCCCGCATGTGCTGCGGGCCCTATAAAACAGGCCCCCCTGCAGCTGGCCCACCACTCGCTCAGCGACTAGGTCCTCTGACAGCCGGCGTACGCGGCGGGAAGGAGACTAGAAGCGGCAAGGCGAGAAGCAGCCCTGCTTGGTGTGCGAGGACAGCAATGCCGTCCAAAGAAGCACCAAGAAGGAATGCAGCTAACAAGAAGGAGAAGTGTCACGGGCGGAGGGATAGCGCCGGCAGCACAAGAGACACCAGTGCTCGAGAGACCTCTGGCGCGCAGCCCACACACACATACAAGCGGTACCACTGGTACCACAACGATGCGGGGAACAGGCCGCCCCCTCTAACATCCAGCGACAGGGGGCCTGGGCCTTCCCATAGGCGCAACGGTGGCGTGGGGCAAAATCAGGAGCATCAGGCAGACAGCCGTGGGGAGCAGAGGTGTGCCCATAGTCCGGAACGGAGCGTGGGACCCAGCCATGGCTGGAAAACAGATGGCAGCATCGAACCCATGCGTGAAAATCAAGCTGACGGTGGCATGGGACCTCAGGGTGGAACTGGATGACCCCCTGGTTCGGCACCCTGGCCTGAAAACATTCGGGATGGAAGGCATCCTGTTTGGGCAGTCCTGGGCAAAGACTGGCTTATCCTTCTGCCAAACACTGTGGAGCCCATGGAGACGAATCCACCAGAAGATGTGGAGGAACAAATGGAAGTGGATCCATCTCCACCAGAACAGACCTGGGACTACCGCAGCATGTCGTTGCTCTCTTCCATCCGAGAGCACCAACAGCGTCGCAGGAGTGCCCGGCCAGCTCCCTGCTCGATGCTCAGGCTCCATCCCAAGCATTAGCTTGGAGCCACCAAACACCACGGACATCCCGCAGGCTTACCTGCAAGATGTCCCGGCAATAAAGAAATCTGTTACCAATTCTCAGGGGTTGTGTGAGTGCTTCTTTCCCATCCACCAAGCCCTTGTGCGAGAGGTGGCATCCCTTCTGCACAGAGCCTCGAGGAAGAGCACAAGAGAGGACCCAGCTCCCTTCGGGCTGCTGCGCTGGGGTGACAGGAGGAGTCCCCGAGGGCCACCATGCACCTTTAAAATTTGTGAAAATAGACTGAGGGGTGCAAATTGTAGTGTGTAAGCAATTACAGGTGGCTGATTTCTTATATTTGGAGTGAGTTTCTATATCTGAGTAATTGGTAACGACAGCCATGGAGAAGGCTGAGGTACTGAACAACTTCTTTGCCTCTGTCTGCACTGGTAGACGGGCTTCCCAAGTCCTTCATTTCCCTGAACCCATAGATGGAGGCTGGGGGATCAAAGTCCCACCCACTGTAAGTGAAGAGCAGGTTCGACACCACCTGATGAATCTAAACAGGTACAAGTCCACAGGACCTGATGACATGAATCCCAGGGTCCTGAGGGAACTGGCTGATGTAGTTGCCAAGCCTCTCTCCATCACAGTTGAAAAGTCCTTTCATTTGGGCGATGTCCCTGGTGAGTGGAAAAATGGAAACATCATGCCCCTACTCATCAACGATTAAAACAAAGAATTGATCAAAGAGCACTACTCTTCAACAATTAAAACAATCAGGAGACTTTTCTTCTCATAAAGAGTGGTCAGGCATTGGAACAGGCTGACCTGGGAAGTATTCGAGTCACTGTCCCTGGGGGTGTTCAAGGAAAGGTTGGACCTGGTTCGTAAGGGCGTGGTTTAGTGGGTGACATTGGTGGTAGGGTGATGGTTGGACCAGATAATCTTGAAGGTCTTGAAGGTCTCTAATTTTTCCATGATTCTATGAAGACAAAGTTACCGAAGCATGGATCTGTGAGAGCTGCTCCTCCTGCTTGGGCTCTTCCCAGGGTGATGTTGCCCTGACAGCAGCACCCCGTAGCTGTACCCGCACCCGGGGATGCACTGCTGCGTTGGTGTGAAGGCCCTCATTGGAGATGGGTGCAAATTTCTGTAGACTGAGGCTAAAAAGAAATGAGATGTGCAGGGCATCCACGCACTAAACAACAAAGAGTGATGGGAACCAGGGGCCTGGCTGGTAAACCATTAGCTCAAGCTGCTCAGGACCACAGTAATCATGTTAAACCTACTCCCAGCTCACACCAGACCACAACTCTCCACAAGGGAGTCCGTGCTTGAGAGGAGTTTGGAAGGACTCCTGCAAAAAGAACAAAGCAATGAGTAGGGATTGGCACAGGGATCTGAGCACCGCTGCTGACCCTGAACAGCCAGAGGTGTTGGTAGAGCATCTGAAAAATATGAGGGGTGGGTGAAGTATTGCAACCATCTTTAGAGGGTTACTATCTTCTGTCCACATCCACATTCAGCCCTCCTGAGTGTGATACAGCAGCTGAGCTGCTTTGGCCTCTGGTGCCTTCATGCTGGGTGCAGTGAGCATTTGGCTCAGTTTTTCCTTGCTGTAACACATGAGAATGACCCTGACGGTGGGGATGAAGGAGCTCTGGACCAGATGGCACCACAGTGGCATGGACCCCCTCCTCCTCCTCCGTGGAGCTTTTTGGGGCAGGTGAACACTCCTTGGCCACGAGAGCTGTAGGGAAAGTCAGCATTGCCTGGGACTGTGATTCTGAATCACAGAATCACTGAATTGTAGGGGTTTGAAGGGACCTCAAGAGATCATCAGGTCAGACCCCTCTGCCAAAGCAGGTTCCCTAGAGCAGGTTGCCCAGGTAGGTGTCGAGATGGGCCTTGAATATCTCCAGAGAAGGAGACGCCACAACCTCCCTGGGCAGCCTGTTCCAGTGCTCCGTCACCCTCACCATGCAGAAGTTCTTTCGCATGTTGGTGCAGAATTTCCTGTGATCTGTGTTGTGGCCATTGCCCTTTGTCCTATCCCCACAAACCACTGAAAAGAGATTGGCCAAACCCCTCCGTCTCCCACACTTCAGGTATTTGTAAACATTAATAAGATCCCCTCTCAGTCTTCTTTTCTCAAGGCTGAACAGACCCAGGTCTCTCAGCCTTTCCTCAGAGGGAGGATGCTCCAGGCCCCATATCATCTTTGTGGCCCTCCGCTGGACTCTTTCAAGGAGATCCCTGTCTTTTTTGTACTGCGGAGCCCAGAACTGGACACAGTACTCTAGGGGAGACCTGACCAGGGCAGAGTAGAGGGGGAGGATCACCTCCCTTGACCTGCTGGCCATGCTCCTTTTAATGCATGCCAGGATCCCCTTGGCCTTCTTGGCCACCAGGGCACACTGCTGGCTCATGGTCAATCTGTCGTCCACCGGACCCCCAGGTCCTTCTCCACAGAGCTCCTCTCCAGCAGGTCATCCCCCAGCCTGTACTGATCCATGCGGTTGTTCCTTCCCAGGTGCAGGACTCTACACTTGCTCTTGGTAAACTTCATTTGGTTTCTTCCTGCCCAGCTCTCCAGCCTGTCCAGGTCTCGCTGAATGGCAGCACAGCCTTCTGGCATGTTGACCACTCCTTCCAGCTTTGTATCATTGGTGTACCTGCTGAGGTCGGACACTATTCCCTCATCAAGGTAGTCAATGAAGATGTTGAACAAGACCGGACCCAGCACCGACCCCTGGTGAACACCACTAGTCACAGGTCTCCAGCTGGACTCTGAGCCACCAATCACCACCCTCTGAGCTCGGCCAGCCAGCCAGTTCTCAACCCACCTTACTATCTACTCATCTATCCCACACTTTCTCATCTTTGTTAGCAGGATGTTATGGGAGACAGAAAAAAAAGAAAGCTGGAGAGGGACTCTGAGAGTCTTTGATATATGTTACTGAAGTCCATGTAGATTAGATCTGCATTTCCTTTGCCTAGAATATCCAGTATTGAATTGAAAGAGGGTACTGGCTTAGTCCGTCCTGGGCTAATGTGGATGAATCAGTGTCCCTTTTCCTCCTAGTCTATATTTACTTTCCTGTTCTCCATCTTTCCTTCAAAACATTTTTTAAACTCCCATGTATCATGGCGGACAAACAGTGCTGCTCCACAGGTTCCTTACTACTTCGGTTAGTTCAGAGCAGAAATGCAGTGCATTTAGTGTTCTGATGTAGGCTTTCTCCTCAGGCACAGGAATGTCCATTTCAAAACTCTCATTCATCAGCCTTTTCTAGCCGAAAGTCAATATATCAGTGTGGAACTGTTACAACTCATTATTTTAAGCCTTGCTCCAACCTTACGGTCTAGTAGCCCCACTTCTTGCCTCATCCTCCTGTTATTTATAAACCTGTCTAAACCTCTTCTATTAGGATCCCACAGCACCACGGTACGACACCATCTTCCTTTTCTGTCTGCGCTCCTCACCTCTCCCATGGAACCACCTTTGCTGCTCAGCCCCTTTCTCCTGTCCTCAGACCCCAGCATTTGCTGCTCGCATCCTTCCTGAGGCTGCTGTTCATGGAGCTGGCCTGGGAGTCTCCCCTGCTGCTTCCTCCCCACTCCATAGGGTTGCAAATTCCATATGCTTTTGGACCTTTGACTTACAGAAGTCCCATGCCTCTTCCACATTTGGCTCCCTGAGCATCTGTGTTCACTTGACCTCCCTAAATAGTTTTTGTGGTTTCTCCTAGTTTGCCATTTTTTAAACTAAAACCCAACTTGCAGGTTTTTTCCCCCTTCACTTTGATTCAAATTAAATCAACTCCTGATCATGCAATCCAAGGTTATTTTCTATTACCAGATCTTCTAAAAGTCTTTATCACTTGTCAAAACCATGTCAAAAATAGCATCCACTTCTCATTGTTTCCATGACTAATTGATGAAGAAAGTGGTCACTGTTCCACCAGGAATACCTGCATTCTTCTATTAATAGGGCCATTTTTTCTTCAATCTATAGCCTATCAGATGATGCATACGGCTATATTCTTGCTATCAGACTTTACAGCTGTCAGGATGAGCTCTGTAATTGTCTTTACAGAGAGACTTGAGTGGATTTTATGTTTACTCTAGGTACATAGGAGGGCTGCTTTAAGGAGCTACTGCAGTGGGATTCTGTGTCTTGGTATCAGATCTGGTTCCAGCACTGAGGCTATCTTATCTTATAACTTACCTAGGCAAAGGAGCTGGATAAAGCAAAGATACTGCTTGATAGATGCACCACGTCCTTTATTTTACTTTTACATTTTAAAATACTGTTCCAGGCTTTGAAAACAGCTATTAGGAAAAACAAGTAGAGCTACTATTGCTATTTAATATTCATACCAGAAAACTACTAAAAAATATGTTCAAACATACTCAAATAATGTTTCCAATATTGTAGCTTTGCAATGAGATAGAAGGTTACAGATGAGCTTATCTGGGAAGAAAATTCATCTGTCAATAGCTTTGAAAAATTATAAGCCATTATCTTAGATTCTGAATTGTAGTCATTTTCCAGTACAGTGCTTAAACTAAACTTGCCCATATTGTCTTTTGTTGGACACCATGTCCAGGAGAATGCAGTGTGGTAGTACATGAAGGACAGCACATGCAGCCAGGCAGGAACTGGCCCCTGGCCTCTGCTGGTGCAATGTCTTGAAATATGGCATTTATTAACAGCAGTAGCAGGGGAAGGTAAAGTTTGGGTACAGTGACCATGACTGTGAAATTTTAATAGACTCTTAATTTCAGTTTTCGCAGCTTAACAGTATTTTAAATCACTTTAACTTTACAGCCTAGTGATTTCTATAACCACAGAGTACAAAGCAGAACTAGATTATTATTCCATGCTTATTGAGCCTTATGGTCTCAAAATCACAAAGCAGGGATTGAGTCCAGCTTCATCACAGGACCTTGTCTGCACATTTCCCTATTATTTTCTAAGGAAAGAAACAATATTTGTGGCAGACAGCATGACAGTCTCCCCACAGTGGGCTTGGTTGTCGGATGGGATGGGGCTGTACCACATCTCCCTGCTGTGCTGGGGTGGAGGTGTAGGCATTTTCATGGACTGTGCTGCTCACCCATCAGCCCCACACACCGTGTTTTGTGCTGGACAGACACAAAACTCCAGGAAAATATTTTGCCTGAAAGTTTTTTCTTTTGCAAGAAAAATCTGAGTTGCCTTTGGACCACTAGAGGGAGATGCCCATGCTGATGCGAGCTCCCTGCGACTTTAAAGCATTTGTAAATAACATGAAAACATCAAAAAGGAATTTGAATCTGTGTTACTGGGCTGACAAATAGCAAATGAAATATAAAATAAAAACTGTCAACTAACAAATATGCTGCTGATGGTATGGAGAGCTATTGGAGGAATTGCATGAGAATGTAAGGCTGCGGGAGCAGATCTGTTGTTATGTTATGGTGTGAAAGGAGCTGGGGAAGAGCGTGCCACAAAAATAGATGGAAAGGAAGATGGTTTTTAAGTAGAAAATGTGTCAAATCACCAGAAACACGTACTCTGCACATTCCACTCTTGGTCTGGTGTCTGGTCTGGAGCATAGAGACTCCTCTGAATACCAGGGTTTGGGCTTTCTGTGTTCCCCAAGATGTCACAACAAAGCCATCTCCTAAGCTGCAGGGTGGGCCTGTGGGGCAGCAGAGGGCTATGGGACAACTATGGAGAGCAAATGGGCCATAGGCCTGGGTGGGTCTTGTTCAGTTTCATTTTGGTAAGGGGGAACCTCACCCTGCAGCATGTGCCCAAAAATGCTCTGGGCGATTGCATTTCTCAGGCCATCAGTGCATCAAAGCTGAGAAAGACAAGGGAGGAAGGGAAAAGGGGGCTGCAGGGTTAGATGGGCTATGGAGAGGGAAAAGGGGGCTGCAGGGTTAGATGGGCCATGGAGAGGCCTTTGGGGTGTTTTGTTATGGAAAATGAGTCTCAAATTTTGAAACTGCAATGTGGAATGAATTGGCTGCATGCTTTTTGTTGTGGTATCTGCCCCCCACTTTTATCAAACTGCCTGTACAGATGTGTATCCACCCACACTTGTACTTGGTCCTCCTGGACTTTGCATGCTCATGAGCTTGTTTTTGTTGCAGGTGCTGGGCTGGGCACCACACCCCTTGTGTGGGATGGTGTCACTGCCAATGTGTGTGCACAGAGGTGCAGGGATGGAAACAGAGGGAAACACCATGTCTCCCGCTGCTCAGGTGCTGATCTCATGTGTTACCTCTGCTGTCACATCCACCCCTGCCCAGCTTCAGGATGCCTTTCCTTGTCTGTCACTTTGTTGTGGGGAATGTACGGCAATTAGCTGCTCAGACTTCTGACTGTTTCCTGGTTTTTGCTTTTTCTTTCATTTATTATTCATCGTTCCTACTTGTATTAGATGTTTGCAAGTCTTCCTCCTTTGAGATGTGAAGAGAGCATTGGGCTTGAAATGCTTGATGGTGGTGACATCTTGGATTTTTTATGATAGTGTTTGCTAGAACAGTTTTGTGTATGAAAGTGGAATTGATGAGCCAGGAGGATAGGGGTGCGATCTGTGAGCTGATCTTTATCACTGCCATGGGCACTCCTGCTGCAGAATGGTCCTGACACGCTGCACAAGGCTCCTTCCCGTCCCAGGCGAGGTCTGCCTGAGAGAGGTGGGATGCTGACAAAGACAGAGGCTTAATTTTTTTTTTTGTATACTTTCTGTAAAGTTATCTGCCCCCCAAAGCCCCTTGTAATGCAAAGTATCCAATCTTTGTTCAACCGAAATACAAAAGAACCTGAGCTCTCTGCCCTGTGGCATTGAAGGAATTTGTTAATAGTTTCTAAGTAGGTGTCTCTCACTTGTGCAAAAATTTTGTATCCATTCTGAAGGGTTTATTAACAAATTGGGTATTTAAAACAAAACTAAACTAAAAAAGCACAAAACCAAACCAAACTAAAACAGCTTTTTAAAAACCACATTTTCAGTAACCACTGGGATACTATTGCCATAGAAATATCACTAGCATGCCATTTTTGTCATGTATCCTGCAAAGTCAAGAAACTTTGGGGAAAAATGACATTTATAGAAGGAAACCAGTTTCTGGTGAAAGTCACTTAGCTTGAAAATGTTGATGAACTTGTCTGCGGCATCTCTGCCCTGCTCTCCTTCTGTGCTATGCGGCACCTTCTGGATGTACTTCTGGTACCCACGCAAAGGCAGTGTACTTCTAAAGTGCCATGCAACAGAGCTGAGTTTGCAACAGTCAACACCAACAAGGAGCACGTCAGGCCAAAGAAACCAAGATTCTTGTTTCCTCCCATTGACTATATGATGAGCAAACCTGCTGGGCAGTGCTGACCCTTCTGTCCATTAGAAAAAGTCTCCACAACTTTTGCTAACATTTTTAGAGTACAAGGCTAAAAAAAGACATCTGATTTTTCCTTTTCCTCCAATTTCCCAAATTCCTCTAAATGTGGGCAGAAATGGCCATATGCAGGAGAGCATTTTTGGCACCTGCACTGGCATGGACTGCAGAAACCTGCAATTGAGTTGAGCTGATTGTTGCAGCTGAGGATTGCAGGAATGGTAACGAACCTCGGCTTACACTAACTTGCCCCTTAGCATCTCCCCAAACCTCTGTGTTAATGTATCTGCACCTGTACACATGCACAAATGTAGATCAGCATGTGGAACGAGCTTCTGTGAGGTGCTGCAGTGAAGTATCTCCTGGCGAAGGCTGGCTGCGGAGAGGCAGTGTGTCAAGCCAGGATGGCTGAGAAGAACACTTCCAGGCTCATATGCCAAAGCTAAGACGATATTGGAAGGAATATTAACAACACAGACTCCAATATAACTTTCCTTTGGAAACCGCCAGGCAGTGACTTAAAAATGCAGCATCTGAAAAGATTTCTGCCGTTCAGCATTTAAACAATGATTTTAAATTCAGTTCACACATCAATAACATCCTTTGAACAGAGGACCTGGCATTTATTTCAGCTGGAGTTGCAAGTGCTGAGCTCTTGTGAAAATATGGACTCAAGAGCAGAGCTGTCCACAAACATATTAAAAAATCTTGCTCTTAAATTTTTGAAACATGCTACATGAGTTTTGAAGGGTTTGCTTTCAGTGTTAGACATATTCAATATTTATTCCTTTAAAATGTGATTATGGTCCAAGCATCAAAGACCTGCTGTTTCAAACAGATTGTCAAAAAATGGAAGATTTTGTCAGAAAAATGTGAAGAAGGAAAACATATTTGAGGGCAATTCTCACTTTTGTCAGAAGAATGAAAACCCAAATTCCAGAATAGTTTGGACAAAGAAAGGGAAGTCAGATCGGGATAATTTTAGTCTGACTTTCCAGAGAAATCAAACCTAATTGCTGCAAATTACCTTTTTTATACGATGCTAAATTCTATCAAAATAGGAAGAGAAAACCCTCACTTCAGCATTTACCTTTAAGAATGATGTTGGTGGTATTTTTTCCTCTTCCAACTATCCTTGAATAGTATTGGAAGCACTGGCATACCTATTTAGCATTCTAGTGGTAAGAACCACTAGAATTTTAAAATAGAATATTATCATACAAGGAGGAGTAGATTTGTCCATTCTCACTAAGATTTTAGTTAATGTATCCAGACCTGGTGGACTCTGTTGTTGTGTCCCCAGAACATCCCCCAGGAAGATGTGATCCCTAGAGATAAATATGGAGAAATGCAAAGTCTGTCCCTGTGCACTGAGTACTGAAACATCCACAGGGAGTTTGCCTGGGCCAAATCACGCCACATCAGATGACGCAGATTCAATAAGTGGATTATTTTTTAAAAAAATTATAATTATAATTATTATTTTTTTGCCATTCCACAGAGATTTAGACCTGTGGGGAATCACTTCCATAGTGGACCACAGACTAGCTGGCCACTGCTACCAGGAAGGTGTGGGAGCAGCAAACATCATTGATTTTTGAGGGAAATCAGTTTTATAACTATTGTCCAGCTGCATTTCATTACAGTTACTTTGCAGCTGTGTAAGAATTTTAAGTAGGATGGAGACTGGAAGAACCTAGCAATGATAATTAATGTGGGAGCTGGGACTCATCTGTGTGAGAAAACAATAACAAACTTGAAGCATTTCAGTTCTGTCTGTAGCAATCTGCAGGCTTGGGATAATCCTGCTAAAAGGCCTAAGGAATGTTTAGCAATAGGCACTCTGTGTCACTGTATCCACAGAGGAACCAGGGAGGGGGAACTGCTGTCCTCAAGGAAAAAAAAAAAAAAAGAGAGAGAGAAAAAAATTGTATATTTGCTTTTCTTATGGAAGACTGATGAAGCCAAGAAGAAATGTGGGGAGGCTGAAAAGGATCCTCTGGTGGAGGAAAGAGGAGATGGGGCAGCTGATGAGAAGTTCTCCATGTCTCATACAACTTGGTGGGCGTCATGTGGCGTAGGAGTGGGGTAATTCAAGGCTTGGTCCATGCTCTGTTTGATAGGTCCTGCTCCAGTCACACAGGAGGTTGCTGACCTGCTGAGGTTGGACCCATACAAGAGGACATCAGGAGGTTGTGCACTTACCTCTCACCATCTGCAGAGCAAAAGCCAATGTGATGGAGAAGGCAGAAACAACTCAGACCCTGAAAGTCCTCAGAATGGAGCTGCATCTTTGCACTACAAGGATTCAAGGGTCACTTTCCCAGTGAGGAGAGAATGGTCATTTCAGCTTGGGGAAAAAAAAAAAGCCTTTAACAGAAAGGTTAGGCTCCGTCTGATGCATGGCACAGGACCATGGGCTCCATCAAGCAGGGTATCACAGCAGGAGTGGACTCTCCTCTACGGAGGGAGCCCAACTCGTGTAATATTAATGATTGTCAGGGTTTTGTACTTGGTACAGACGTGCCTGGAACTACAAAAACAGCTCCAGGGAGTTGCAAGGTGTACAAAAAAATTACATTAAAAACTGTCCAAATTGGAATAATTTACAGAGAGTTAAAAAAGGGTATTCAAGAATAGACTTGTTCTAAATGTCTCCATGCTGATTTCACTGCCTCCAAATGTGAGGTACAGGTATTTGCAGAGTTATAAGTAGGTCAGTTATTTTTGTCACTCATTATTACTTGTGAAAAATGTGTGTAGCAAACGTACTAACATACTGTAGCAGCTGAATTTGGGACGCAAGCATTTCTTTTACGCATTTTTAGGATATGTCTAAATGACACAATTTCCTGATCGCAATGTAAAAGCCAATTATTTCCAAAGTCCAGCATATTGGGACATGCCATACAAAACCCCATTCTGCTGTCATGAAACTGCTTCTGAAAATATCTGTGCCACTTTGCTACACCGTGGCTCTCAAAGGAGCTCGATGCACCTTGCTGAAGTTTGGTGATCTTGAGTCTTTCACCTGAGTTGCAGAGGTTTTTTCTGCTGTTATTTACAGAAATGGGTTCAGCTTCACAAAGCACACATTATTCAGGGCCTTCTGGCAGAGCATGCATGATGTCGCATTAGGATTCCTCTCCTCTTGCTTTGGATGTCTGTGCTGGGTGTCTCTGTAGTCAGCCTAGAGACTTGGGCACCCTCAGTGGGGAATCTGCCTCATCTGGAGGTGGGGGCTGAACTTTCTCCAGGGAGCTTTTGTCTCTCCACAGATTTGTGGACGTTGTAGATGGTCCAGTTAGTGGAGTTATAAACATCAGTGGGCATATTTCCACCAGCTGATGGTTGTCCTTGGTGTTCAGTCTTGACAAAGACACTGCTGTAGCCAGATGCTACAGGCTGTAGTTACAACGTGAAGAAGTCAAAGTAGAAATCTCCAGGAGTGATTCCTGGTAGCACATCCGAGCATTTTGAGTAGATGAGATGCAACCAAGGGCTCATCGCCCTTGCACTGAAAGATAACATCAGTAGGGAACCGGGGTGCTGCCTCCTGAACTTCTGAAGAGCGTAAGGGGATGGATTGGTTTGCAGGGCTGTCCCTAAAAGTATGAGGATGGTCTCAGGGGAAAAATGAAATTCTGGGCTAGTTAGTGTGTTGTCTTGAGCTGGGTGCTTGGACAGAGCAAAAGAAAAATAGCAGCTACACAGATTTCAGGATAAATTGACTCTTTTGGGAAAATTGTTGAATATGCCGCCTTAAGCACTTTGTTTCTGCCTCTTTCCAAATGGTAGGTCATCTTCTAACATCCCTGCCTTGAAGAGGACACTGCATCCATCTGTTCATTGTCATGAGAGAAAATTTAAAACACACAAGATAACAAACACATGAGTGTCTCTTGGGTTTAGGATATCTTGATAGAGAACTCCCTCTTGCTCTCTGACTGCTGTCACTTTTGGCACTGCCAGCAGTGGTTGATAAGTAGCATATTCCAGCATGAACAAAGTCACTTCTGTGCATAGAATGTGTGCAGAGCTTCTGGAAACACCTTTGGGAAGGTCAGTTCAGCCCCATAGCATTTCACTGGGATTTCCCTAATGTTCCTTGTGGTGTACAGGGATGATGGAGAGAGGATGGGTTCCTGAACCTGTGCCTCAGCTTGCACTTAGAAATGTCAGTAGCAATCTGGATATTCCATCGGTGGTTCTGCTCCAGAGTTGACAATGTTCACTAGTGTTCAAAAGAAAATTTTACAGATCTTCCAGGTAAAAAGAATGTTTTCCCCACTTCCTCATTTTGGATAATCTCTTGGGGCCTTTCTCTCTCTTAGGGAAAAAGACAAAAAGAAAAAAAAAATCTACTTCTTGTGGTGTGGCCTGCTAAAATTCTGGCCTGAAGGCTGAATTGTGACACTGAGCTCCTCAGAGTGATCTCTTACTGAATATTCCCTCAGTATTTTTAAGTTTCATGTCATTCAACTTCATAGGATTCTGGTGTTCAAGATATGAAGATAATGAATCATAAAATGATTTCCTTCATCTAAATCATACATTATTTCCTATTACTGTACCTAGTTCCCACTTTTTTTGTCTCCTTCAAAACTAATACATAATAATTCAAAATTAATACCGCCCATCTTTGAAGTCTGTTTTCACAAAAGAGACCTTGTCTTTCTGTAATATCTGTTTTGAGATGGAGTTCTGCTATACAGAGATGCCTAAGGGTGATCCTCAAAGATGTTTATACATCTAAATTCCACAGAAATTGGAGGGAATGAGGTTTCTAAATGCTTTTGAAAAGCTGGGGCTTGTACTTCTACATTAGATGCATTTGAAAACCCAGCTCTGAGCAGAACTGAATGCAGCCTCAGGGATGACATGCAGACAATCTGGGCAATGGTTTTAGGATGTCGTTTGGATATTTTTTTCACTTGTTCCAAAAAATCACTCAGAATCCATTTATAGAAAATTTCTGAGTCAATTTGAACATGCTTTCAAAGTGCATCTGTAATTTCATTTGAAAAGCTGTGTGAGAATGTTATTGTGAAATATTATTTTACTTAAAAATCAAAAAAGTTGACCAAACCCAGAGAATCTGCACACAAAGTGATAAATGATACTCTCCAGGCAAACAAGACTTTTGCTGCTGAGCAAGTAAGCACTTGTGAGCAATCGTGAGCACTGCTGCCTCACTGACCTATGGACCCAGATATCTGTGTTGAAATACCCCATTGTCCTCAAATAAGTTTTCCAGCTCCCAATTTTCCCTCTTCTTGTTTGGATCATTCCAGTCATCTGATTTGACTTCTAAATTTGTCAGAGGCAGAGAAGTTTGACTCACTTTTAAAACCTGAACTCTCTTGTGGTTCATAGTAGTACAGTGCCAACAAGAACTGGATTTGGCTGGCTATATATATGTATATATATATATAAAATATGTACATTTATACAGTACACAGCTTACTGTGTGTCCCTGATAAGTGACTAACCCCCAAATAATCCAAAACAGGCAGCCAAAAAGATGGGAAAAAAAAAAAATCACACCTATTGTGTCACTGCAAGACTGTGTTAAAACAAAGCTAGAGGTGCAGGATTGTGAAGTGAGCTGCACCCGTACAAGAAAGGAAACCTGGAGTTTCTTTATCTGAGCAAGAAGGCTCCACTCCTCCTAATTACGTAGGAATCCTGGTTCCTTTTGCTGACTTGGTCCTAGGAAACCTCTGCAAAACATACAGATTTCCAAATGGTATATCCCTGCTTTCACAGTGCTTAAAGCTGGAAATTGTGTTGAAAAGAAAAGAAAAGAAAAGAAAAGAAAAGAAAAGAAAAGAAAAGAAAAGAAAAGAAAAGAAAAGAAAAGAAAAGAAAAGAAAAGAAAAGAAAAGAAAAGAAAAGAAAAGAAAAGAAAAGAAAAGAAAAGAAAAGAAAAAAGAAAAGAAAAGAAAAGAAAAGAAAAGAAAAGAAAAGAAAAGAAAAGAAAAGAAAAGAAAAGAAAAGAAAAGAAAAGAAAAGAAAAGAAAAGAAAAGAAAAGAAAAGAAAAGAAAAGAAAAGAAAAGAAAAGAAAAGAAAAGAAAAGAAAAGAAAAGAAAAGAAAAGAAAAGAAAAGAAAAGAAAAGAAAAAAGAAAAGAAACGAAAAGAAAAGGAAGTCAGGGAGGTACAGGCAAATAAAGGAATACTTTCTTGTATAAATCTTGTATAAATCTCTTCCTCTATTAGCATTCTTTCCTGTGGCTTTTGCTTTGCTGGCAAATGGCAAAATCTCTCACTGCCAAGGGCATCCTCCTGGCCAGGGGCACTGGGCACGTGGGACGGATGGGGCTGGGACCAAAGGCCCAGGGCTGCAGGGAGGCTGGGCTGAGCATGGGGTCCATGGGGTCAGTGACTCCCCTGCCACCCCACAGCAGGGCTGGCAAGCGGCCCCTTCCCAGGAGTGGAGAAGTCCTTGTGGACCTTCTGCGTGATACCCACTCCCCACCAGTGTCTCTGGGTACAGGGATGCGGAGGGATGGAATAATGCAGGTGGCGGGGATTATTTTGTGAAATGCCCACCACTGGTACCAAGAGATGTGACTAAACAGTCATGTTCAGAAAGGAGTTGGAAATGTCCTGAATATTGGATGTGTTGTGGCCCTGATTTAGTGTCTTCTGCCACCGAGAAGGTTGAAACATGCCATGTCCTACTGTTGGGCGCTTTGTGCTTGATGTAAGGTAAAACATGACTTGAATCTGTATCAAGTTATGGATTTTAAAAATAAAAATTGAGCAGGCTAATGCCAGACAACATTCCTTGTTTTCAGACCAGGCTTTCCTTTGCTGCAGCTTCACAAACCATTTTTAATAACTGAAATGAAACATCAGACTGTGACCTATCACATCACATTGCATCAGTCAAATTGTGTTACATCCAATAATAAACTACTGCAACTGATGTTACCCAACATGACAAGCCAAATATAAACCGAGAGCTGGAAAATTCAAAGAAAAACACAGTTTTGATAAGCCAAGATCTTAAAAATATCTGAGCTGCTTTTGATGGTGATTCTTAGATTTATTCTGAAGTCTAAAACCCTTGGAGAAATCGGACTGGTTGTGAGCAGGCATATTTTTCTAGACAGTTTTGAGGATACGTGTCCTATAATTGCTTTAAAATAAACTTCAGCCACCATTTCCACAGAAACAGCACTTCCTTGCATACAGTAGGTAGCAGAGGAAGAACATGAAAAGACATACCTAGAACTCTCTTGAAATTTAGGGTGTTGATTGTATTTGGCTTTTATTAATCCAAAAATACAAAAATCTTAAGGCTGGGGGTGAATTATTGTTAAAAGAAAAATGGGTGAAAATGTGTGGAAAAAAATGTGCATTTCTGATATGCATTGTCAAGTGGTTCAGTTAGAAATCTAGCTGTATGGGAATTTTTACTGAAAAGAAGAAATATCTTAGAAATCAAGCCAAAACAACTTTGGGTGAAATGTTTTGACAATCTTGCATATGGACTGCTTTGTTGCTGTAGCCAAAAGGGCACAGAAAATATATTTTAGTTTTAGATAAAAAGCAATAAAAATATGAAATCCATCAAATTGAAACTGAAAGAATAGCTCAATTATTTGCAAAGCCTTAATTCTTATTCTTGCACAATGAGTAGCATCATCATCTTTTTCTACACCCACTGTATTTTATGGGTCTGCACAGGATGTATTAGTAGGGGATGAATGACAGGTACAGATCTGTGTGTAATTCAACAAAGTCATTTTCAAAACATGAATATCTTGGCATGGTTTAGCCCAATTCCTTCTTTAGTTACTTTTGGTCTGGTTTAGTTCCATATTTTCTCATGGTTTCATGGCCAAAAAAAAATACATACTCTATAACAGTACTGTGATACGACCACGAATAATTCCATATCTAGCAGGCATCAAGAGTAACATTTCATAAGAATTTACTTTTACAAACTACTTTGGACTAGAATTTGAAAGATGCTCATGCATTCAAGATGTAGGTTATTTGCTCATAAATTCCTATTAAAAGCATATGTATAAGAGTTTAAACGTCACCAGCAATACTTTTGGGTCTTTCTGGCCAGTTGGCCATTCAGGATAACCAGCTATCACAAAACTGTCATTATTTTGAACAGTGAAAAAGTCACGCAATCAGCCAATTGTGTTGGTAAGTGCTGTGTTGTATCAAAATCTCGTGGGAGCAGCTCCTCCCCTGAAAATTCAGCCAGAGACCAGTTCCTTTGTTCTAGGATCCATGTTTGACAACAAATGTTTGCACACTGTGTAGTTGAAAGACTAGGTGATATGGCCATAAGGATTTTACATCACAAGTCATGAATCATTCAAAGGAAAGAATATATTAAAACTCAATATTTTACTGCTAAAAAGAAATAAAAATATGATTGAAACCCCCCAAATTCTGAAATATCTCAGTCTGTTTACTGGATGCTTTGATATTAAACACAATTCTAATCAAGTTACATCTACTCTTAATATTTCTATGTTCATGGTGAAAAAAACCACACATACTATATCCACTGTTTCTTACTCTTTTTCCTTTATTTCACACAAAAAGAGAAAAGAGATTGATAGAGCTGAAATCTGAAACCAATCTCAGGGGATTAGTTTCATATTCACTTAGTTTCCTGTAAAGCTTCTAAATTTATAGTTATTTTTAAAGAAAAACTAAACTGAAGGTTGAAAGCCATTAGCAATAGCTCACTTGGATTTTAACTCATTCTGATGTTTACTTATTTTGATTTTAATGTACTCTGATATTCTTGTGCCGCTTGTTGGCATATTTCCATGCACTCAAGGAGCTGAATTTTCTTATTTGCAATACTGCAAGAAGGAATACAGAGTACCAGACCCACCAGATAACCAAGTTCCTTAAGATTTAATCTACCCATTTGTTTTATATTGGTAACGATCTAATTTAACTCCTTCAGAATTTTCATCTTCATCCAGTCTCATACAAATGTGTTCAAATTCATGGAAGAGTTTCTTGAGGGCCACAAAATCTCAGAGCTGCAATGAGCAGAAATATTTTTGCATTTGGTGTAAGCACGAGGGTGAAGAGCACAAACTGACCTGCCAAGTGCTGATGTCCACCTTGACGTGGGCTGTGCTCAACTGCGGGCTCTCCACTGCTCCCGTGCCCAGGCAGCACTTTGTGGGTGGCAGCAGGTCCAGGTGGCGAGCAGAGTGACATAGGAGAGTCTGCATGTAAAATAACAGTACGGAGTAACTCCTTCTGTGGGTGCTCACCAGCTTCATCAAGAGCAGAGGAGGGGCTGGCTGTGAGCGATGTGGTGCTGGCCACATGCAGCCAGGGGTAATTCCTGGAATTGTGGAGGAAATTGCTGTGCTAGAGAAAGCGGTGGTTCCTTTCACATACTGCGAACAATGATGAGCTCTTCCCTTCCTTACACAAAACTTACAAGAAAGCTCACAGAGGATCCTCAACTACCGAAGTGACAGTCATCAAGATTTCTTTCCTAATGCATATGGTACCACTCAAAGTATACCTGTGAAACCCATTTCTGTGCAAGGCACCAAGCTGGGAGAGCTGTGAGACACTGTTAACATGCACAGTGATCTTGAGAGGCTGGACAAAGAGTGTCAACAGTGTGAAACTGAGTAAGGACATGTGCAGGAAAAGAAAATTAAATGCTTGCATACAAATGGAGAATAGCTGCCCAGTTTGTCTCAAATAATAGCCAAAGCCACAGTCTATTCTGGGCTGATACAGCAGGAGTCTCACATGGGATTATGATATAGGAGGTAATTATTTCACTCTACTTGGCATTCATGAGGCCCCAGCTGGAGTCTCTGTCCAGTTTTGGGCACCACATAAAAAATGTTGGAGAGAATTCAGACAAGAATGGTAAAACCAATAAGAGATTGGAAACCATGACCTCTGAAGACAGATTAAAAGAACTGGGTTTCTCTAGTCAAGAAACGTGGAACAGTCAATTGTTTTTCAAGGTGCTTTGGAATGATTTGAGGAAAAAGTTACACTATCTTTAAGATATGATGTTGGGATAATTTTGTGTTGGACTAGATTATCTAGGAAGACTGTACAACCACTGCTGGAATATCGGGGAGAGGTACTGAGCACTTCCTAGAGGAGAACAGTGCATGTTTGGTTGGAACTTGCTGCCTGAGGTCTCATATGCAGATCTCCAGCTCCCGCGAATGTAAGGGAGGGCCCCTGACATGCACCCTGCTCCTGGAAATTGGGACCAAGTACACACACATTGATGCCAGCAGCTTGTCATCGGCCAAAGATGATTTTCCAGGGAGGAAACCCCAGCTTGCAGACATCAGGAGAACCACCATGGTGGCTTGCTTCAGTAGCTTATGTGCCACACTGTTAGAAACTTGGGCTTTACTTCTCATTTCAGTACGTCCATTTTCATCTTCTAGCCACTGGTTCAAGCTGTTACATCTTCCAGGTTATTAGCACCTTGCTCAGTTATGCAGCATTTCTCCCTATGAACAGCGTAGTTAAGTCACTTCATAATCTTTTATAAGTGGAGACCGTAAAGCCACCAGCATCCTACTGGAAGCGTTTGCCTTTGGTGCTGTTCCTCACTGGCACTTACTGTATCTGATCTTTTATTAAAGGAGCTGATAACATCAAAAAATGCAACCCAAATTTGAAACAAAAATTTGAGGTGCCAAAGCTTTAAGACTGTAAATGTTCAGAAGCCTGTTCTCTGGATCTTTCACTGTCACTGCCAGCAACCACTCAGCATGAACCTTAACCCTCTGCCATTCCCAGGTTATCATGGCCACCTCATTACTGTTATCTTTCATATTGCTCGGCATTAGTGAGCCTTTTAATACATGTACTGTTGATATCCCTGAGTGCAGCACTGCAAGCAGTGAGCACAATTTGAGTAGCTGCACTCAGAGCGGCCTTAATCTCACATCATGAGAGAGCAGTGTAACCAGAACAGGAACTAAGCTGTGAAATCTGCTTGGAAACCTGGGGAAATGTTCGTAAGTCTTCCAAGCTGAGCTTCACTATCAATTCTTCATCTGCTTAATTCAAATTAGCTTAGCTTTGACTACACTAGCTCCATCGCTCCCTTGGGTTGCAGAGTAGACACTGGCACACTACAGTGCATCCATTATGTCAGCTGCAATCACATCTGCAATGTGAGAAAAGGAGGAAATCAGGTTTGTTTGAAATGGTCTATTTTTCCATAAAATCCTGTTGATTGACATTCACCATGTTACTACCCTTGCTTTCATTAACAGCTGGAGCTGTTTCTGCCTTTTCCATTATTTTGTCAGGACTGATGTTGGTTTGCAGTTTCATCAGGTATTCTGCCTGCCCCCTTGGTATACAGTTACCACTCCTGTTTTCTAGATTTTTGCCTTGAACTCCCGGATGAGTAAAAAAGGAACATCTGTAAGCCAGAGACCTTCTCAGTCAGTTCTCTTAGGACTTCTGCTACAAGCTATCCAAGACTGCTGATCTTAAAATGTTCTTGCACAGCAGATGTAGCTTAATGTTTTATCTTTGGTTATTGATGATTTTGTAAATACTTTGTTTACATGGGAAAAATACATCAACCTTTGTCTTTCCAAGTATACTACAAATATATATTGCATATAGCTATTCCCATTTTAAATAACCTCTTGACAGCAAATAACTGCCAAAGTAATAGGTATTTTCAAAGTATCACTTCTGGGCAATCTGTTGGAAAATAAGCATGTGCGTGGTTGTCTCCAGGCAGTGCAGATGCAATGAGCCCCTCTTCTTTTTGTGATGTCTCATTGCTGAGGTATCCCTTCCAGAGAATACAAACCAGTATCCTAAGTCTATCCCCTGGCCTCATGCAATGGTAAAAATACTCTCCTGAGTAGTATCACCGTAACATCAGCAGGGTTGTTGTCCGCAGGACTGACTGCAGGAGAGAGAGGAGGAGAGTATAATGCAGCATCCAACATCAAGAAGAAATAAACAGCAGGCCTACTAAACAACAAATCATGCCAGGAAAACCTGATGACTTTTGCTGTGTGGTTCAGTTACTATGATTACTCTCCTCTCCTCTCCTCTCCTCTCCTCTCCTCTCCTCTCCTCTCCTCTCCTCTCCTCTCCTCTCCTCTCCTCTCCTCTCCTCTCCTCTCCTCTCCTCTCCTCTCCTCTCCTCTCCTCTCCTCTCCTCTCCTCTCCTCTCCTCTCCTCTCCTCTCCTCTCCTCTCCTCTCCTCTCCTCTCCTCTCCTCTCCTCTCCTCTCCTCTCCTCTCCTCTCCTCTCCTCTCCTCTCCTCTCCTCTCCTCTCCTCTCCTCTCCTCTCCTCTCCCCTCCCCTCCCCTCCCCTCCCCTCCCCTCCCCTCCCCTCCCCTCCCCTCCCCTCCCCTCCCCTCCCCTCCCCTCCCCTCCCCTCCCCTCCTCTCCTCTCCTCTCCTCTCCTCTCCTCTCCTCTCCTCTCCTCTCCTCTCCTCTCCTCTCCTCTCCTCTCCTCTCCTCTCCTTTTTTTCAATCTTTTTCAATCTGTTTGTAATGAAAGTCAAAACACAAATTGCTCAGGACAAAACTCTGCAAGGAAGAGAAACAGAAAAACAGAGGGAGGAAAACACTTTGGAGGGATTTTTTCTTCAGGAAAAATTGAAAGCACTAATTACATCGAAATATTTAAATGAATACAGCCATATCACAGTGTAGATTCTGTGCTCAGTATGTCAATCCAAACACAAGCAGTGAAAGAAGTTAAAGAATTAGAGTCCTATGAGCTTTCATAGATCTACATCATCAGCCTCCCACGGATATGCGAGGATGGGATCAAGTACCACTCTCTTAAAACATTGTTTAAATGATCTGCTGCAGAATTGTCTGCTCAGATTTTGGAAGTAGATCAGAATTTATATTTGACATCAATGACAGCATGATACAATGGGTAATTCCCAGCTTGAAAAGCCAATTGGATGAAGCAGTCTTTTGTCTAATCAGAACAAGAGTGATGATGCACAAGAGCCACCAGACAATACTGAGTCTCTAGATGTTTAATTGCTGACTCCTTTCTTCCTGTTGCATAGTCAGGATACACTTGCTGCTAATGGTGGCTTTGCTGCAACAGCTGTAGCAAGGGTGCATTTAAGTGCCACATTGAACTGTGCTGACTGAAGATATCGACTATGTAGGTTAATAAAAACATAAACTTTCACCTAACCTGTAGATTTTCTGGTCCTGACCTATTGAATTGAATCTGGCCCTGACTTTAAAGGGAGTTAACCCACTCTCTTTTAGGTGGCACCACCTCAGGACAAGCTGGCACCCTCGGCAGTTGAGTGTGTAGCTCCCAGTGCCTTGCTCTAAGATCAGGTGGTGTTTGCAGTCAGAAGCTCCACCAGGCGAAACAGTTTGCAAGTCTGAGTAGACACTGTCATCATCTTCAATTTTCCTCTGTCACTTTGGCATCTGTAAAAGACACTCAAATTATCGTAAAGAATGCTGAAAACTATTTGAGTGTCTGTAAAAATTGCATAAATTTACCCCAAACTCTATAAAAGCGTCTTTCATTAGAGTGGTCAACTCTGCATGCAACAAAACCCACCAATAACAGAGGTCAAAACATGCTGGGACAAGGATATGGTATTTTAGCCTAGAGATGGTGTTTGGGAGCTTCATCCACCTTTCATGGTAGCAATGGGCTTGTAGAAAGTGTCCTGCAGTAGAGCTGTCCTGATGTGATAGAGGTGAGGCTAGGACCTCTTTGATTTTGTCCTGCTTGGACTCTGTCTCAGAGTCATCCTGCTAATGTTACAAACAACAAAAAAAAAAAGTGACGTTACCAGTTCACAGGGGAAATCTGAGAATTTGGTTTTGTTCCAATTCAGAACGTGAGCAAAATGTTGAAACATCAAATGAACTGTAAATTTTGGCCAGCTGTGAGAGGGAGCTCCTGCTGGGTCAGTCCAGCCTGCAAGCAGGACCACAGAGGTAGTGCCAAGAATGAGACATAATTAGTGAATGGTATTTCATGTTTTGGTGAGATTGAGGATGTCCCCCTGCTGCATGCAGGGTGAGGAGGACTTCTGCCATAAAATAACACAGCTGGAATGACAGTGTTAGTCTCCAAGATTTAGCAAGTCAGAAAACGGAAATTCCTGCCTTGACCTATGAACAGCTCTGTACCTCACCTTTTAATTCAAGCCAGTTTTATACTACAGCCTGTATCCCACTGTGAGGACAGACTGAAACTGCCAGTCCCAAAATAATCAAATCCGAAGGGCTGAGTCCAACCAGGTCTCAAGCTTCCCTTCACCAACAGCCTTTTGATTGAGGGCAATGGGAAGGAGCAGCATGGAAACTATTGCCATTGGGAGTGTACTCACCTGGTGTTCCTTTAAAATAAAAAAAAATGTATTAATGCAGTGATTAATGCCAGTGATCAGTATTAAAGGAAGATTAGGAACTTGCTCAAACAGGCTGCTTCCACCTTCAGTAAACATGAGCCATTAGCTTGCAGAAGTGTACCTATGCATCACACTGGATGAGCTGAGACCTTTAAGGTATTTATTTTGGATGTACCTTGTTCTGATCCATTTGTATTGTGATTTATCAAACCTTACTTTTTCTTTGTTGCCACCCTGTTAGTTTGGTTGTTGTTTGGGATTCCTCTTGGGACCATTGCTGTGGGGAATAGTCAGCATACATTTTGTCATTGCTGTCTAAAAAATCTCATCTAGGTGATCACTTTACTCATAACTGCAGGAGTGCTTAATGTCTTGCAAAACAAGCAAAATAAATGGGACTTGCAAGTACCTCTGGTGCCCTTCACTCCACGTGCTCTGGAAATTCAGAGGAGGTCAAAGAGGCTTTGAAATGGAGCAAAGGCTACAGAAGGGCCTTTTGGACCATCTTCTTTCCATATGAGCCTTTCCAGTGTTTGAGTCTAGAAGGTCTCAGGAATCTGCACTAGCTGGCTCTACTGTGAGTTGGACCAGCTGGACTCCAGAGATCCTTCCAACCTCAACATTTCTGTGATTCTATTATCCTATGTACTTGCTCTCTTTCCTTCTCTTCTCTCTTCATCCCAGGCCTTCTTCTTTTCCTGCCACCTGGCATAAATCAGCTAATATGCTGAGATCAAACCATCAAGTTGCTCTAAGATCCATCCCCAGTTTGTAAAATGATCATAACAGCAGTCTCTATGGCAGGAGAAGGTTAGCTCATTACAACAGTGTCCAAGAGATGGTAAGTCACCTGCCTCTATATCAAAATGCGTAGTAACAGTTCATGCAAAGCACTGAATTGGCACAAAATAATTTGCTAGGTCAAATTTCTTTGAGACTGTTTACAGTGCTCCGCACTTGTGCTTGATCTGAACCAAACTTGAGCTGAGCGGTGAGACGAGATTGCACAGGTGCACTACTAGACACAGCCTCAGAGATGTTACTCACCTTGAAATCCAGTTAGAGCAAAACTATTGCTTTACTGAAACAAAATCACTGAGCATTACAGTAGTCCTCAGCTGCCTTGAAGAGAATAAGCAACAAACATTCTGCAGCTGCATCCTATTACCTTCAGACCTCCATCAACTTAGGACAAGGTCCTACGAGAACACTTGGCAGAAAGCCTGATCACTCTATGGGGCACCTATCATCCATTCCTTTTAGCTGTTATGAAAACACATGGGATGATCCATTGCCCAGATCTCTGCAAACAAGTTAAAAGCTCACCTTGTCAAAATGCCCTTGTAGAACATAGGCAAATTTGTTAACATTCTGAAAAGAGACGAAATAGACAAAATAAAAGCAAGATACAAACACAGCCACAGCAGTTGTGATTGGAGGGATGGTTGAATGCTTTGTTTTTCCTGTGAAGTGCTGTCAGTTCAAACTGAGGCTGGAATCTCAAATAAAATGAACCAGTTTTTCCTTCCTGGAAACATCCCAAGACTTCCAAGTGATCTGATGTCACATTGCCAGCAGAGTTGGGCAAATGATTTATTCCCCAGTTTTGGTGTCTTTTTCTCTCTTGCAACATCTGTGAGTAGTTCAGGATGTCTTCAGACATATTGCTTGATCAGGTTTCTTCAATGAAATAATGGCAGAGCTTTTTTCCAGTCCATGATCACTATGCTAGGAAAATCAGATTTCTGCAGTACAGTGAGCTGTATTACAGTTTCTATTCCTGTACAGTTTCCTGACACTATTATTGGCTAAATTAAGAGCCTTTAAAAGTCACCCTAAGTATGCCTGGGCAAATGCATGTTGGGATTTAGGTTGCTTAATTTATGAAATTTACAGTGGTTCAAAGCAGTTGTCTTGGCAGAGTCAAATACTATCCCAGTCCTCTTCGTGAGACCGTTTGGGGTACATGGATCAAAAGTGTGTACCTGATCCAAAGAAGAGGTCTCTCACAGCTCTAGCAGCTCAATAACATGTCCCAACACCCAACCTAAGTGCAAAAGACCAGGGTTGCAAATGTGCTTGGCTCCAGATGCCTCCTCAAGCTGGTAAAGTCCCACTGAAATACCTGGGGAGCTGGGAACTGAGACAGTCTTCACAGACTCAGCCCAACCACCCGTTTAAGAGAACTGAGAAGCTAAGGCATTGTCTACTCTCCAACTCCAGAAAAATTGTTGTAAGAAATCTGAAGCCCACTAAGGATGTGCAATGACTCTGAAGTGGGGGACAGTGCACATGAACAGGTGAATATTAAATTTATGCACAAAGTGGTGGTTGTGGTGGTGGGGAAATGCTGGAGCAAGAAGGTGTTACTCCCATGTCTGTAGAGTTCAAGCTTTAGAATGAGCTGGTAGGAAAGAAATAGTAGAGGTATGGTGGAAAATGAGACTCCATGCAACAGGAAAATTGCTTTAAAAATAATTCAATCTACTCTTTAAATGTTTGGTGTATTGGACAGTAAGTTACAGCGGAGTGTATTAGAAATATATTTCATTGCAAAAAAAATAATCATATAGTGCAGATAAGTGTTTTTATCTTGGCAGACAGCTAAAGAAAATTCACTAAACAAAGAGCAGAGTGACCTAGCAATAAATGTAATCCAGGTGAACAAGTTTTGGGGTAGAAAAAAACAATAAATACAGGTAGTAATGCATAAATGTGCTGACACTTCCTATTATGAGACTCAGTTCTCACTTTTTGATAACTTTGCTACTTTTATTCACTTCGGCTGCACTCTTCCAACCAGGGTCTGCTTAGACCGGGTTTGAAAACTTTCTGATATGGATCAGAACTAGGGGTGGGGGTCTATGAATTTATAAGCCCTGGCTCTGACAGCAGCCTATGCAAGGGTCCAAAATGATTCCAGGTTCTTTTCCTCCAAAATGTTTTAAAAATCAGGAAACTCATCCAAGTATTACATTAAAAGGAAAGTGAAGCTCTAAAGGGGAGCACCAAAGAATTTGAAAATGTCAGTCTTTTGCCCTGATCTGTTGGCCATATGGTCCAAGAGTCCCAGCTTGCCTGCCAGGCAGAGTGGTTGTGTAATATCATTGCAAGAAGTCAAGAGATTATAATACCATATAATACTAGATTTTCCATTTTAGTCTGGGAGAAAAAAAGATCCGTAAAATATGACTTTCACATTACAATTTCACTTGAAATATTTATTGCTGTTTGTGCATAGCTTCAGCAGTGGAGAGAATCTCCCATTACAGGTTTGTTATGACTATTTCAGTGAGGGTCGTCACTTACATCCACAAATAGCTTTTGGTGCCTAAATATCTCTTCAGCTGTTTAAATCCAACCCACAGGCTCCTGTAACACTCACTAATGTCCTTCTTAGCCTCATCTTCTCCTTCCTTTATGTTCCTGCCCAAGTCCTGGCACTACCTCTCTTCTTCTGAACCTGAATTCAGTCTGCTTCTGGCCGAATCCTGGGTTAAACTCTCCGTTCGATTCAGACATGTGCTCAGAGCTTTCCCAACCCTGACACGTGAGAGCCACAGGGAGACCCTGGACCTAATATGTCTCTGCATTCCAGCAGAGAGAGCTAAACTAGTGTGTTATGTATCTAGAGGGTGTCCTAGTGTGAACAGGCTGATGTGGACATGCTTTTTTGGTCTCCCACACTGAACAAAACATTTACTGGTCAGGAAGAGAAAAGTCAGAGATGCTTTTGGTGCAGCTCAATGGCTTTGGCTTTTGCTGGGTACAGTGGATGGCCAGATTGGAACCCTCCTTTTTGGCTACCATCCAGCTCTGGAGTGGGCTGCTCAGGCAGGGTGCAGGGTGTCCATCCTTAGAGACATCCAAGACCCAATGGAATCTGGACCTGAGCAACCCACTCTAGCAGGACTGGGAGATATCCAGAGGTCCTTCCAACATCAGCGATTCTGTGATAATTCATAGTTATTTCAGATTCCTGTTTTCTGAAAACCTACATCCCATTGAAGAGTGAAATGATGAGTGAGATCCCCTATTTTACATAGACTGGATGAATTCTAGTGAAATTTAATGTTTTTATGAAAGGCATATGCTGGAGTTAGATGACAGGATTGTGGGATAATACGATCTAAATTTGATTTTAGGTTAGTCTTTGGAACAGAACTTTGTGATGCTCAAAAAGGCATTAAATAACGGGCTGACCTTGCTGAGATTTTCAGCTTGTTTCTTTTTGCACACAGTCCCATAGTGCAGATGTGGGTGGAGCTCATGTGACACACTTATCTCCGTTCTATTGTTCCATATTTAGGCTTTGTTTGGGTCAATAGTGGCAAGATTTGGCCCTTTTTAATCATGTTGAGCTGTCTGACAGTGATTTCATCTGCAGAAGAGCTCCAGTCCTGCTGATGATGTGAGTATTACCTTTACCTGGCATGTATTTTTAGATGAAGTTTCATTGCAGATCCCACTTTTCCTCAGCTAAATTTTCTAATTTATTCTTCAGAGGGTTGCTGACCTCCAAAGACCTAGCTGAGGCACTTTACAAGCAGGTCTTCTCCATTAGAGAAGCACAAACTGGTACGCAGGTTCAAGGTGTGCTCCAAAACTGCTCCCCCAGTAACTAACCATAACTATTAGAAGGGTTGTTAGAGGGTGCTAAAGCCTAGAAACGCTTGCTCTTAGCATGAAAAAAAACAAAGAAATCTCAGCACTCCTGCTGCAAATTTCAAAGGAATCCAAGGAAGCAGATTGATTTAGGCACATGGATTCAGTCTGCCTGCAAAGGAAAATTCAGCAACTTAACTCTGCCAGTGTAATTATACTCCTACAAGCAAGAGTCCTCACATGAACACTTGTATGCAGCACTGAGTGTTTTGTTTTGTTTTGTTTTGTTTTATCTTGCATTGCATTCAAAGTAAAGCAAAGACACTAAACTGGAAAAAGCATCTGTAGGAAGGAACGTGAGTGGGAGTCGTACTGGTAAAATTATAACGGTGGTATAATTATCCTGATCAATTTTCCATATAAAACAGACTTCAGAAGAACTCATTTGTTAAACAGTATGTAAGCCTCAGCCTTTACTCTAGTGGCGTCTCTGTTCACCAATCAACATAATGAACATAGGCAATTAAGGTGCACCAGAAACCTGGCTACATTTCCTAGAGGCATTTTCCAGTGTCCAAATGCTTGATTTGCAAAATTAATGAGCTGCTAAAGTCCCTTGGTATAAATCAGCACATCTCCACTGACTTCAGCTGAGATCCTCTTATACATACCAGCTGAAGGTTGGGCCCTTTCTAAGGCATAGGCTGCTCTGGGAAGCAGAATTATGGTTATTTTCAATATTTACAACTTGATCCTAGAAGTTAATTTGGACAATGTAACCAGTGATTGAATTAAATAGCAGCCTCGGCACAACTGCAAGCACTTAAGCTAAGAAAAAATGACAGTTTCCTATGGCGTGAGCTCTGCTTAGTGAGGTGCCATTCAATGCTGTACCATAATGGCCGGACTTACAGCCCCCAGTTTTCATCCAAACAAATTTCTTCCCAGAAAACTGAATAAAACCTGCAGAATTTAGCCCCCCAGAAACCAGGAACCAGCACTGCCTCCTCATTAGCAGTAGGATATAATAGTAGCTGTGGTACATTTACCATTTGCTAGGTGAATACCATTTAAATGTACAAAAGATTCTGGTACTTGATTGTTCAGCAGCAGAGAGCGAAAGGATGTCAAGTCCTTTGCTCACAACTGTGTTGGCTAATGCTGCCCTCAGGGGGCGAGACTCTTTCTAAAACCTGAAGTGTTTATGGCTGATTTGAATGAAAGTGATTTGCTCAAAAACCTCCCTGTATTTAGCAGTTTTAGCTTTAATGGACCAGCCCTACTCCTACAAAGGATCTGATTTCAATTCTGCTACCAGCAGTTTGTTCCAGAAAAGTGCTGGGAGGAGAAAGAGTGCAAGGAACAGCGTCAGAGGTAGCGTGTCCTGTCTTAGCAGCAGTGTGACGCCACAGCTTCATCACCCTGCCTGCAGGGACAGGTTTTTCCTCAGGAGCAGCATTAATTTGTAGGCAAAAAGCAATGACTTTGGGATCTGAACTTGGTCAGTAGCTGCCAGCTGCGCTCCTCTATGAACTCATGCTTAGGTGGTATCATTAGTACAAGATTGATTATTGGGCAGCCTTCACTGTTCTTCTCTTGCATTCATATTCTTGTTGACACGGCTCCAGGCAATGCTGCATTAATCACACAACACACAAGGTAGGGCTTGTTCATCCCAAGGCAAACTCCCTAACTTTCGAGGCAAGGGTTTTGGCCAACTCAAGCAGAAGACTGGAAATCCTAAAGGAGCCATGTTTACATAACCTCCTTGTAATTTTAAATGGGAGATGAATTATGGCTTTCCCATGAACCTGACTATATGGAATTGCTGGCGTGTTGGTCTTATGCCATAGCAGAAAGGTGGCTGCAGCTCTGCAGCTGAGCTGCCACCATGTTCTATAGCAAGGCTGTTGGGGGACTTCCAAACAGTGCTTTAGGTAAGCCAGTACAGCAGTTCTGTTTGCCAGCTCCCAAAACAATCTGAAAATTAGGGTGTGCACGGTGACAGTGAAGGACAAACTCTCCTATGCAGCCTACTGCCTCCAAGTGTCACTGAGGCCATGGGAACAGCAGACTGAAAAGGGACTAGAAACTACCTTAAAAAAATAAAGACAATCAATGGGTCTTTGGGGAGTAAATGTGAATGGAATAAGCATTTGTGTTTCTGGACACATCAATAAACATGCAGAGGTTAGTAGAACTTCCTTAATATCCTTATGTTTGCAGACATCCCCTTCTCCTTCAAATCTGCCTCATTTCAACTGATGTCAATCATGATGGACTGAAGTCTAAAATTTTGGTAAATGGAGACTTACACTGCTGATCTTAGGGTTTTTTTGCCTTTGTAAACATTGTTTATTCATGGCTTTGACAGAAAGTGAGGGGTTGGACTTCAAATATTATACTAAGGCAGGAATTTTTAACGTTTTCCTGGGTTGCAGCCACGTCACAGAAAAAAGGTCAGAGCATATATGAACAACAACAACATCAAAAGGAAAGGAAATGAAACAGTGGCAAATTTTCAATTTACTTTTGATGGTGGCTGTTAGATAGTTGCTCTGAAGGCTGGGCTGTTAGGAGTATCTGTATTAGAGAAGATGTGTAGGTTGTGGGAGGACAAATAAGACTGTCAATGGTATCTAACAGGAAGGCATTCTCTTTGTACATTAGTCAGAAGAGAAAGATCAAGCAAAGGTTTGATCCACTATTCAAGTAGAGTGAGATATCAATAGGTGACAGGAAGGTGACCAAAACATTTAATGTCTTTTTGGCATTCACTAAAAAAGTCAAATGTAGTCAGAGAGAGGTCACAATTAAAAATAGTGTTAAATGGAAGGTTCTCAGCCTTGAATAAGGGTGGAACAGAGAACATGTTCCTAAACAGACATTCACAAATTGGCCAGGCCTGAACAACTTCATCTCAGCTTTCTACAAGAGTTGATTAATGAAATTTCAGTCTTCAGGCATCTATGAAGGATGGACAAGGTGCTGAAATACTGGAGAAAAGCAGCAGCACGTCAGGAATGTAAAAAGTAAAGTTTGAGTCCAAGAATCACTAACTCACTAACTTTGCTCCTGTTCAGTCAAATTATTTGCAAGGACTAGAAAGAAGACAAGATACATATTTGGATTCAACAAAAGCAAATTATCTGCTGTTTAATTAATTTAGTTTCAAAATTAGGAAAAGAGTTTTGTGGGCAATTGTACTTTAAGAACACGATTTTTAAGTGCTCACATGCTCTTGAAGAAGTGAGGGGAAAAAAAAATCTGAGTGAATCCACAACAGGTGGCTGCACTGCTGAGTACTGAGGACATTGTCATGAGCTACCCAGAGAGATGCAGAGGGGGTCTCCACATACATCTCTCTTGGGAACTGGATGATGGTGGGAGAATGCACATTTTAAAGCCATGGAAGACACCAAGCCCAAAGGCTCTGTTAAAATATCAGAAGACAAGGTTGAATCAAAAATTTATTGGTAAATGTGAGAAACAGCCTAGAAAGGAAAAATAAAATAATAATAATAATAATAAAGGAACGGTTCTGGTTAGAGAAAAGGATTTCAGAAGAGATGGAGGGATACATGAGCAGGGATATTCTGCTACTACAAAAGGACCAAGCTACAGGAGTCTACAAATGGGTGTTTCATCCTGCTGGATGAGGACTACAACTGATGAAAGTCCAGAAAGCTGTGAGTTGTTTAAGCTGCAGTAAGAGGGGTGAGAAGGTGGGGACAGAACGAGCAGTGCTGAGGGCATCTTCAGAGATGGAGGATGAGAAACAGGGGCTGCAGTCACTCCAGGCATGGTTTCGTACAGTCAGAAGGAAGGCTGAAAACTAAGCATGTAAACTGCTAGCGTTGAAAGCTGTTAATTCTGTCTTTGACGATCTTACAGAAAGACAGACTTCTCTTGTGGTTCACATCGACTGAGCTCATCCAGTCCTAGTGGAGAGGATGGACCAGGCAGGTCCACGAGGACCCTGGAGAACTTCTGACGGTGATTGTGAAGCACTCAGTTGATTACTACAGCCCGCTAACACGAGTTTTAGCCTCCTATTTCTGTGCACTGCTGTATTCATAGATAATCACCTTTGGGTATGTGGCTCAAGTGTTTGGCTCTGTGCAATCTCTGCCAGCAGAAACACCTGTGAGGTCAGCTATCAGAGATGTGGCATCTGCTCAGCAGCAACAGGGCTATGAAGAAAGGTCAGAATGATGCAGGAGATAGGCCAGTCCTGTTGTCCCACTGAGAGATTGCACTCTTGGTGTTCAGGGGAACACTGAGCTACAATTCAGCAGCACTGAGACTTTTGAAAGAACCCTACACGTTTCCAGAAAGTCTTGTATTTCTTGCAATGTGTAAATAGGCCAGGCTCAACATCCTTCATAGAATAAGGGCACTGAAATATTTCAGATGCAGAATTTAAGGCATTTTTAATGACCCATTCTTTACTCACATTTATTATTTAGGTCTGACTGTTTCAGAAACCTGAGTATTTCTCCTTATTCTTAGAGACCGATACTGATGCTGAGCTGGAAGTTTTTCATTTCGTATTTACCTTGAGCTGACCTCTCTCTCTCCTGCTAACATGAACAGTGAAATACATGAAAACACATCCAGAGCTGTTGTCTTCCTCATTCTGTTTTGAGGGGCAGAGAGGCTAAAGCCTTTCCTGTGACTGATGGAGTCAGTGTTGGGCCCACAGGAGAACCATAAGGATGCTCAGAGGGTTGGGCCACCTGTCTTGTGAAGGCAGGCAGAGGAAGTTGGGGTTGTTCAGACTGGAGAAGAGAAGGCTCTGGGGTGACTTTATAGCAGCCTGCCAGTGCCTAAAGAAGGCTGCAAGAAAGCTGCGGAGGGACTCTGTGTCGGGGGTACAGTGACAGGACAAGGGGTATTGGCCTTAAACTAAATGAGGGTAGGTTTATATTAAATACGAGGAAGAAATTCTTTACTTGGAGGACAGTGAGGCCCTGGCTCAGGCTGCCCAGAGGAGCTGTGGGTGCCCCATCCCTGGCAGTGCCCAAGGCCAGGCTGGATGGGGCTGGGGGCAGCCTGGGCTGGTGGGAGGGGTCCCTGCCCATGGCAGGGGTTGGAACCAGACGGGCTTTAAGGTTCCTTTCCAACCCAAACCATTCCAAGATTCTATGATAAATTATTGTAATAGAAGTTACAACTTTCTCTTACTGAGCATCTGTATCAGGCTTACATCTTTGTGTCACGAGTGCTTCACACATCCTCAGACTGCCCGAGAAATTCACCCTGCCCTTCACCTTTGGTGCGCTTAGACCTCACCTAGCACTCATCTGATCATCATTTGGTAAAGCAAGACCAGCTGTGAATAATGACATGTTGTTCCTCATTGAGCACCCACAGGTAATTAACGGCCCCGCCTCCCAGGGGAGGTTGTGCCAGACCATGCAAAGAGCCAGCCTAACTTTGGAGAAGCCAAACCAGGAGCTGGCAGAGGAACACAGTGGAAATGGAATACACCCCACTCTGAATTAGTGAGCTTGGTTCATCAGCCCAGTACACCTGACAACTTGCTTGTTACATCTTTATCTTGTTCTTTGCGGGGCTGGGTCTGCCTGCAGGTACGGTCTGTCTGTAGGTACGGTCTGTCTGTGTGGCCTGGTGCCATCCAGAGGAGGGTCTGGTGATAGTGGGGACTTTGGGGTGGTTCAGGCTGCAGCGTCAGATACATTATGTCATGGCTGCTCAGCTGGAAACTTTGTTTTGTTGCGGTCACTGGAGTCATCGCACATGCTGAAAACAAATATTTACCCAGCTCTTGGGAAAAAAAAAAAAAGACTTAAGATTAAACTCATCCTCCAAATTTTCTGCAGCAAAACTCAACAGACAGGGCTGAATCTTGGCACTAGCTGCACCTGTGGACTTCAGAAGATTATACTGGTGTAACTGGGGCAGTGTTTGACCCCTCAGATGCCATCTGGAGGGGGCAGATACAGGGAGATATTGAGGTTTCCATGTAGAGACAGTTGTTTTATCTCATGTTTCTTATTTTATAGGTTTAGGGCATTCATTCTAATTTTCCTCTCTGGTAAAGCCTCTAAAGGTTGCATGTCAGAAATGTGCATAGGAGAATGTCAATCTTGCACGGATTCTGTAGATGGAGATAGTGTTTTATGACCTGAGTCTGGGAGAGAAAGACATGGACAAGTCTCATCCTGCATCTGCAGGTACATAAGAAAAAGGCTTTTACCTTTATAGCAAGTCTGAGCTGCAGCCTGAATTCTGGTTAAAAAAAAATGACTGATGGGGACCTAGTAACCTTTGGTATTTTAGTTCTTATTTTACAGTATCCATAGGCAATTAACATTCTGCAACCTTCTTTAGAAGTACTTGTGCTCCTTTAGAAATACTCATGTTCTTTTTGGGAAACTGACAGACTCTGCCACGTCACTGTGTCACTTCAATTCAAAATGTTCAGAATTGTTGTTATCCAGTCAGGAAAAAATAATAATCTTCCTGTTTCTGAGCTTTATAGCTTGGTGCAATCCAGCTCTGTGAGTATTTTTATGGCTCTACTCCTAAAAACCACATTGGAAACTGGGGATATCTACTGTAGATGAGCATCCATACAGCAGTTCCTTGGCTATTCAAAGGAGACCCGCAAAGGGAAATAAATGTTTATGGATTCTTTTTTTTTGGTGGTTCTTAGGTTCTGCCTCTTCTAATGCCTCTATTTGGATTTAATATAAAGTAAAGTCCTGTTTAGTCCACAAAAACTTCTTTGACCTTTGGAAGTAGATACATAGGTGTAATGACCTGGAGAAGGGAAGTTGAGTGGTCACAAAGAGAAAGCTACGGTGAAAATGCTTTTCTGTAGATCTGCAAATAGACCAAACTGTGCACTAAACCATGAGATCACACAAGAGTAAACTTTACATTTAAGTACAATAAAAAAAAAAGAAAAAAAGAAAAAAAAATCAACCCAAAGCTTTTTTATCTGTGATTAAACACTGCTTCTTTGTGTGGATCAATTAGCCAATAGTTTTTGGCTTTGAAAATACATTAAATTTCATATCTCTACAGATATCAGCTTAGAGAATATTCTGCAAAGTCATTGTGAAGAGGGTGTAGGAGTCACTTGTGTGAGTTCCAAAGTCAGTGAGTGGATTTAAAAATCCTACAAGAAAATAAAAACTTTAAGTGAACTTTCAGAATTTAATCTCATTTTTGGTGGGTTGTAAATAAAAATCACATGATGGCACTGCAAAAAATATTTTTGTGGATATTTTGTTATTATTATTATTATTATTTATTTTATTTATTGTTTTGTCAGGCTAAGTGGTCCTTCAAGACTCAAAGGCTGAGAAGCGCCAGTCTGTGCTTGGAAATGGGACACAGAGACATATCTAAGTGCGATGGTGTGCCTGGCAGCAACCTGGGGAGCAAGGCTGGACCCCCACAGCTGGGTGTGTGAGCGTTGCACAGATTCTGTAAGGACAGGTACAGTACTTTAACAAAGTCAACACTTCGTATTGGTATGAAAAGGACAGTAAATTCTGGAGTTTAGACAACTCCTAAGTACCTGTCACCACCCGGCCACCAGTGAAACTGTAGTGAGGCACAAGTGCCTGGGCTGGGCGAGCTTTCTTGTTGCCCAAGTGAGAGCATTCAAAGAATATTGCTATCAGTTATTGCTCCTATTAATTACTAATCAAATAAGGACTGGGTTCATTTTCTGTCATTGTCAAAGGCTGCCATGCTCAGCCTTTTGCAGTGAAACCATTTCTCCCTGCACTCCCTGCTGTTACCCTTACTTAGATATAACTTGGGAGTTTGGCCCCACGGTGTTTGTGGATGGAAGCTGAATCTCTTCACTTGTGTTTGCTGAACAGAACAAGTTCTTGTTCCTCATGTTTGGGATTGGGAGGTTTGAGAGGTACTCCTGAAAACACATTCTCATTGATCACAGTGCTTTGGAAATTCCTCTGCTCATCACTTGCCTTGGGCAGGAGATGCCTTTCCAGACTATTTTTCTGTTTGATATATAGTTAGAAACATTTGACTGGCTGGCTGTTAGACCTGCAAAGTCATTAGGTGCTCCAAGGAGACAATTTGGGTGGGAGAGCACCTTGTGATGGTCTGAGAGGAGAAAAGATCATGCTGCGTGCAGTATGCAGGTGGCACTCAGCAGCCTGAACAAGCTGCTCCCCAGATTACAAGGCCAAGGACTGCAGTACCTCCCTGACTTGGGATTTTTCTGAGAAACTGCTACCTTTAAAATAGACTAAAGACTTCAGGAGCATAGTTCAGAAGGAGACGTAGCCCATCAGTGCTACTCTTTGGATTTATTTTTCTTGACAAACCTTTAGACCTCAGAACCTGTGATTACATGTATGGGTTGAAGGATTTGCAAGTTGTGTTTCTGATATGAGTCAAATGTGGCTGACGTTATTTCAGTCAGATCCATTTCAGGACCTCCAGCCTGAAATGTTAGAAAAACAAATGCACAACATTTTCTCCTCAAGAAATACGCCAAAAAATAAAATGAAAAATAGAAGACAGACTTCACACACCATGCGAGGAACAGAACGGTAACACTTCTTCAGACAACAAGGGAAATATGGTGCTCTGTTCTTTCTCAGCTACATACCCTCACGCTGCCTAGCCGGTGCGGTGCAGCACACACCTTCCCACAGTGCTGGGCTTGTGCAGGCGCTACAGCACGTGGTGGTGGCTGCTGTCAGAATACAGCTGCACTGGGTCATTTTCGTGTCCTCCTGGTTCATTTGCATTCTGCTATGTCCATGGACCTGAGTGCCCACCCTCTGTCCACCAAGCACCAGCCCGTTGCTTCTACAGAGGTAACAGACGGGCCCTGGGAAGCTTCAGAAAACTAAATAAGAGCAAATGCACAGGATAATGTCTCTAAGATCTATATGAGATTCTCTGGAGTCATTTTCATGGGTGAATCAATAGCACAGAAACCTGGGCTGGACCAGGAAGGTCTTCTCTGGTGCTGGAGGCTGTGCCCTTACTTAGTTAGACTGCCTGTCAAGGAGCAGAGGGGGTGATGTTCCCCAGTGAGTGGAGTCCAAGCACAGTGTCATGCAAAGAAATACAGTCTGGGAAAAGCTGTACAACCATGGGCCAGGCTTGGTGTGGGACAAGTCTGGTTTAGGACTTCTTGTTTTAAGGCTGTTTGCCTCATGTTAGAAGAGTCCTCTCTGATGTCCCTCTGCTCTGCAGGATTCTCAGAATTTCTATTTATAGATGATCACAAATGTCCACGTTTCTGGACTGTCATCTTTTCATCAACCTCTGTGGGTCTGCCCTATGCACTCAGAGATGTGCTGGAGTTTGACACCTGGCAGAAAATTCTTGTCCACCCTGATTTTCTTAGGCACCTTTCATTTAATTAGGTCCTCATTATAGTGTCTTTGTCTAGACAGCACCTTAGCTCCACGCACATCAGATTCTTCTGCTGACTCGCAGGCAATGGCTTTTTAACCTTTAAGTAAACATTTTTCTACACATAAGGAAGAAAAGCTATGGGGGAAAAAACTTTTGAAGCAGAAATCTAGGGCACAGAGTGGGAACCAGAGTGTTTTAAACAGATTCTGCCACCAGCTCCTCCAGAAAGTGAAACTTTGCCCTGAGACCATCACACAGCTCAGAGCAAATCCTCCAGAGTTGCTGGCTGGACCCTGTGTCCCAAGGTGTGGGCTGGGAAAGGTGAGGGTGTCCCGTGGTTTGGTGGTGCAGGGGCTTGGGTTGCTGGGGACAGGGAGCAGAGGTGAGAAGTGCAGCCAGAGAAAGCATGCCAAGGAGCCCAGAAGGGAGAAATTCAGAAGGGAGATGCTTTAACACAGTAAGTGAAAGGTCTTGAAGCAAGTAGAGATCCTGCTGATCCTGACTCTCACCTTGAAGTTTCTACTGCACTCCCCACTTTGTTGGCATGGGCATTTTGGATCAAATCAGGGGCTTTCATCTTCTGCAGCTGCTCTGCTCCTCTTTTAGTTGTTTGGCTTTCTAGAGCTAGCAAGGCAGCGACCCAAGGGAGGAGCTCCACTGCCTCTCTTCATCTCTGGCAGCATCTTTTCCCTTCTGCCTTGGAGCTGCAGGAAGGTGCTGTGGCAGCCAGGTCAAGCGACACGAGTAGGATTTGGGGACGCAGGTGGATTGGCTGGGCTGGAAGTATTTAAGAGTGGATTAGGATGTGATGGGAAGTGACCTGCTCCTAGCAGACCAGGCTATGGGTTCTGTTTGTCAGGTTATTCAGGGCCTGAGAAGAGGGGTAATTTCAGCAGTTTCTCATTTCACCAGCTGCATGAGTCCAGACCCTGCTGTTAGCTGCAGCTTTTCCCGATAGCTTTTCTTCCTTTATCAGCAGTGAATTTTGATGCTGCTGTTGGGTCAGCATCAGGCTGATAGTGGCTGGTTGGCTGCCTTTGGAGAAAACCAGCTGCATCAATTCATTAAATACCAACCCAAGTTGTGTTTGGCCATCAGTGGTTCCTGTATCTTTACCAGCCTGTGCCCCGCTCCAGCAAAAGTCTGTGTCCCCCCATCCACTCCAGTGAGGCAATGAACTCTGTAAGCAGAGCCAGCCCTGCTCCAATGGGATTTCTTTTTTCCTTTTAACCAGAGCAAAGCCGTGTAGTTCTTGGTCCTCAGCATTTAGTGTTGAAATATGGAGGAAACACATTGTGCTCTGCACCTCACCACTGCATCTGCAAATGGGGGATGTAGAGTCTCCTTGGAACCCCAGGAAAATTGGGTTACAGCTGAGCCCTTCCCATAGGAGCAAGAGCAGGTCACCCTGGTCACCGTCCACCAGGGGCTGCTTGTCCCTAGACCTGAGATTCTGAAAAAAAAGCTATATATTTTTTTGATAAAAAGGCCTTGTAAAGTTCCCTCAATACCTCACAAAACAGGTGCTGTCAATGGTCATGATCACATTCACCCCCCTGGTGACAAAACTGAAATTGCCTAAAACAGCACAGATTTGGTGATTGCCACTAATTGTGTCATGATAATCAGGTGTGCTTTGCTTGTTCTGACAAGCCTACTAACTTAATTTTCCTGGCTTTTTGCCTTTTTTTTTCCATATTAAAATGTTTAGCAGTTGTTCTTGCTAATTCTTACTGCTTTTAGAAAATAGATTAATATACAAAATAACATCATAAGCAGCAGGAATCTGATAAATTCAATTGGCTAAATGACTGATGGCTGTGTTTCTTCCTAAAGCAGAAATCTGTGTGTGAGGTACAGGATTGCATGAACGGTAATGTTCAGCAGTACGTTGTCTATGTGTGTGTGAAAATGTATGTGTGTGCATAAACACTTGCGGGTGTTTTTTTTTTTTAAATCAGCACAGCATGCAAATATATATTTCTGCTGAAATTATGTTCAAACAGTCAAAGTAGAAACAGATGTATTGAAAATATAAATACAGCGCTTGATAAATATTTTATTATCAAATATTTCAAAAATGTCATCTTTAAAAACATGAAAATTCAGCCTCAGGAGGACCAAAATATTTAATCACTCTCAAGAAATTCTTAAAAGGGAATCTCTTTCTATCAGATTCCCTCTGAATAGAAGAATGAATTTCCAGGTGCTGTGAGCTATATTTATTTTAATCAAAATCAGTCAGTTAAAGGAGATAGAATAATCAGTGAGGTCATTATTAAGTGAGATAACAACTTCTGAATGAATGCTCCCATTAATCTAATTATAAAATGGAATAGTATCTTACTAATCAGGCTGTTAATTGAATCACAGAAAATGTAAGGCTGTAATCACAGTTATTTGAACCACACCAGGCTCCATGACACCGATGCAGTGGAAAATGAGCTGGAGACACGTTCTCTGCAGCCGTGCAGGACGTCTGTCCCCATCTACACAGGGACACACCAGTGACACAGGTGACTGTGGGTGGGGTATGACCCGCAGCTCAACATCACAGAGCTGAAGGTCATTAAAAATTGTCTGAAAAAAAGCACAAACGCCAACAGCAAAAGTAATTGATGAAACCTGTACTCAACAGCGCAGTGCCTGCCTGCATTTAGGGACACGTGCCATATCAGCCTGATGGTCTGTTCTAAACCTCTGCCTTCTTCAGCCCTGGTGGTGCCCCATGCCTTGGACACGTAGCAGGACCTCACGAGTGTTCCCAAGCACTGAGGGTAGACAGAACCAGCAGAGTTCATATTTGTGACCTGGCCACAGCTGTCACAGCCAGGGCTTCTGGCCCCCTCAGCTGTGACGTCTGGTTAACCTGGAGCATACCTTTAAAACAGAAATACCTGGTTTTAATATAAGGACTTAAAATGTCCTGGTGATCTTCGTACAAAAAGCTGGGCATGTTCAGATCCTCCAGTGCTCAGCTTTACCCACACCACTAGCCTTAATTTTATGGCATCTTCCCATTTTCTGTGCACGGGTATTAATTTGTTTAATTCCTGAAGGGTTTCATAAACCAACCACCCTCACCCAGGCAAGCCTTTCCCTTGGCCTGCCCTCACCGAGGACATCCAAACACATATCCCTCTATCTTGGCAAGGCCCATCTTGGCTGTAGAGGGGAGAAAACAGCACGAGGAACCTGGAGGGCAGGGTGGGAAGAGCCAGGGGAACAAGGAGGCAGACAGCGGGTCTCAGGGGCTCAGGGGCTCTAACCCTGCACCTCCTTCAGATGGTAGGCAGTTTTCTTCACCAGTTTTTCTCTCTGAATCAGAGATTGCTGGTGGTTTACCAGTGTCAGTGATCTGGATCCATGTAACACCAGGGTGAGGATGAGAGAGTATGTAAACACATGTGGAGCATCCTTCCAGGCATACTGAGTCTTCTTCATCCTTAATTGCTAAAGGAACTGGTGTGCCTCCCCCATCTAAAATCAGGTCCTGGGGCATGTCCATCCTGCACAGTGTTGGCCAGGTGTCTTTGCATTTAAGGGTGCAAACAGACAAGAATATTGTTTTGGCTCTAAACTCTGCCCAGCTTTACACAGAGGCATTGCTCCTCTTCTCAGCCTCCGCTGTTTGTAAGGTGGGAGCAGAAAATGCTGCTTGTACATCTCACCCTGACCTAAGTCACCAGGAACCCAGCAGTGGTGGCTCTCTGAGAGTGCTCCACTCAGGATGGAAAGCTAAAAATTCTGCATCTTTAATTGATACCAGGTGAATGAAGAATGCTTGCTTCTTTTAGAATATATACCAAGAAATACATGCATTGGAGCTTGATGAAAAGCTAAAACGACATACCCCTGAGTGAGCTCTAAAAACCGTGTAACAGGTTTTTAAACATTTGAGAAGAAATATAACATTGTATAAATTGGATAAAATGTATGCATCTGTACCGCTGCTCCAGCAAGAAATGCATTTCAAGGGGAGAAAAGGTATATTTCTTTCCTAGGTGTTCTTGTAGATCCCACCCAGTTACTTTCTGCATTTTTCGTTCATGATTTTTTTCCAAGTCCAATCTAATAATCTATATTTTTGAGGAAAAAAAAAGAGAGAGAGAGAGAAGTTTTTTTTCTCCTATTTATTAACGCCTGCTAAGAATTTTCACAGCTATTAGCAAAAACACAGGATTTTATTTCACTTCAGCAGATACAGGAGCCAAGTGATATCCCACCAGACATGTTTTGAAATTTCCAGTAAAAATATATTGTCACAAATAATATGGAAAGTGCAGTTCATAACAACACTCAGACTCTATTTTCTGTTGTCTGTATAAATGCTATACAACCTGGTGCAATCAGCTTTTAAAATGTGGGATAAAATTAAGTTTAAATTAAGGAAGAAAGGTCATTTGGAACCCCTCCCAGAAAAAGTGTTCCTTCCTAAAATATTTCTGTTCGTTTCTCCTGGATCATGGCAAGAGGATCCTGTGAGAGAAGAAGTAAGTGAGGAAAGGAGAACGGGGCAGGTTGAGGAATCAGGCTGGAAGCTGCACAGAGGTAGGGCTTGCTTCCTAGTGCTGAGTGCTGAGACATCCTTATTTTCTATTTTCTTAGATAAAAATTAAGAATTACTCGAGTGGTTCAAAGCACATGCTTGTTTTTGAGAATGGCCAGGTTCAGACACAGCAGTGGAATGAAAACAGATGGAGGATGTATGTTAGCACATGAAAGATGCCACATGGTGGGGTAGAAGACCTGGTCCCTCATGTAAATCTCCTCCTATCTCAGGCCTCTGAACCGTTCCAAAATCTTTCTTCTTACTAGAAATGACCAGAAATGCAAAACAGAATGAGCTCTGGCCCTGCTCTGATGGTCTTCTGTGAGGACACCTTCAGCCATTTCTTTCTGGCACCCAAACCTCGCCATTTCACGACGTAATCTCTGAAACCAGAATGGTCTTGCCATTCACATCACCAGCACCTGCCTGCTGGAAGTCTGCTCTGACTCTGAGGAAGAGTACGAGTGAGCACAAAAGCCTCATTTGTGAGAAAAGGGAATTGGTGTTCAAAGAGTCCATTATCAGAGAAGGATGGCTAAGAAGGACTGTTGGAGGATCCCCTCAAAGGTGTTCTGAAGAGTTAGGAGTCTATAAAGCCAGCCTGATATCATTCTACTGGATCTGAAAGTCATACTGCTAAAATGACGGCCCATGGTATCACTTTGTTTTATGGACAAGGACAGAAACAGACACTGGGCAACTCATTGAGCAGCTAGGGCAATTGAGTTCAAGTGGTTTGAACTAGTGGTGCCTATACACAGACCAAATGGCAATTGTGGCTTTCATGACAAATGAGTCATGAACGAGGTACCAAGAGCAGCTGTATCTCATGCTTGCCTTTAATAAATAATTTGTTGCTGTTGTTGGAAGATCTCACAGAATCAGATCTTCCTTGGGCATATCAAAGATGCTGCAGCTGCACAGTCTTGAGGCTCAGCATACTATTCCAATCCTGAATTGACATTTCTGTCATTTGGGGAAATTTTCAACCCTTCAGAGTAGCTCTGCTTTCCATAATTCCATGCATTGTGTCATATTTGGACATTTTGATCATGAGTTCAATAGAGGATGAATTTGTTGAGCAACTTAGGGAATTTTCGCACATATTTGGAAAATCTTATGCCTGAGTTAAGGCAAAAAACAATCAGGGTCATCTTCTTGGGATATTTCATTGATGCACATCACTCTCTAGTAGTAGAGTAAATGTCATTCCCACATTTCTGGAGAAATCAAAGCTACAGTTTGAGAACACTAGGTGCACTTTGAGAACATTGAAATCTGAGATATGAAACACTTAAGTGGGAGCGTTAGCCAAGATGTAAGCCTGATTGCCCAAATCAGTGTTAATATATAGAGAGAATTGTAAGTGCAGGTTTTTCTTGCCAAGATATGCCCCAGGCCCTGCTGAAAGCTTGAATGTTTCCATGGAAAGTATCCAGAGGCAGTGGTCCAAAATTCAAACTGATTTCATTTGTCTTGTTGAGGGAATGAACTTCCAGACTGTGATGGTTTCTTATTTACAGTAGCTGGAGATGTTTTTTGTCTTATCACAGACATTTACCAAAATCATTTCTGCTCTTTGGGAATTGGTACCTTTTGTGGATTAATACATCTGAGGGTGGAAATGTTACCTCCTCAGCAAGTAGTAAGATTATACTCAAAGCAACCTTCTTTGAGTTGTCATCAAGTTGCCACCCAAGCAGACCCTCCCAAGTGATGGCCAGGCTGAACACACAATGCAGAAGCCCAAGATGCCTCAGAAGGGACTGCTGAGGCTAAGTGGGCTTTCACTCATCAGGTCAGTCATTGTCTGACTGTTAGAGCCAAACAAGTTCATTTCTTCATAGGCTGATATCTCCAGTGCCACAACCCTGATCAGTCTAAATCCTGACACAAACAGGAAAGCTTTTGGGACGCACCCTGCCCCACGTCCCCCTGTCCAGCTCACCCTGCAGCAGCAGAGCTTTGGCTCCTGCCCTGCGGGGACACCCAGCAGTCAACGGCACCAAGAACGAGGGAAACTGGGGGCCTTCGGCAGCAGGCAGAGCCGCTCTGTCTGCAGTGTGCAGGCACCAGAGTGCTGCTGCCACTGAAGGAAATAGTTGTAGAAGGCACTGAAAAGGCACCCAGGGTCAAATGCCAGTGTGATTGCTGCCATCAGCTTAGCTGGCTTGCTAGCGCAGGTGTGTGTCTGCAAGATGAAGGGTGTAGCACTTAAGATAAAGAAGAAAATCCACCATTGTTAAACATTCCCTTCCACCATTTACCAAAACACGTAATACAGATACTCTCACTATTTCGCCTCAGGAAAGGCATGGTGGGTTAAAATTAACAGCAATTCTATATTCATTGCTAGCTCCTAATTAACCAGGCTGGGCCATACTGCTCCAGCCAGATAATTCCCCAATATTTAGCCATTAGTTCTTTCCAATTTGGCCTGCTGCTGCTTCTGGCAAGTTTTGTCTCATAAACAATTATGCTGAATGCCAGATGTCCCAATAGACTGCTCCACTTTCACTAGCGGCTGTCTCATCAGGCCAGTTTTGCTGGAGCTGGGGAGACAGTTTGACATTTGACATCCGTGTGTGTATAAAGCTAAGGGTCAGTCAGAATCCCAGCGAGGACTTTTAATTACAGCAGCCTCACAGGCTGAACACACACATCCATATCACAGCTGTTTTCTGACAAGGCAGCGCCCACGTTTCGTTCTCCGAGGAGAACTACTGCGTGCCTGAGCTCCTGCCATCCTCTTCTTCCACTTGAGTCCGATTTGCACAGGAGAAGGATTTGGAGATGGTGACCTGGATAAGGCAAAGTGTGCATCAGTATAAAGTTGATATTTTACTTTGCAGGGAAACAAACCAAAAAAAAAAAAAAAAAAAAAAAGGCCCAAGAAGTCTTTTCATCTGTTCTGTGTACAAAAGCCCTTGAAGACCCACAGGTCTTTTCCCTGCAGACCCAGCAGGACCATGCATGGGGTGATCTTGTGGGCAGGATCCTCAGATACAGAATGTCCCCACTCAGGCTCCACATGCAGTGGGTCTGAAACTGGAGTTTTGGAGAGCCTTGTGTGGGGCTGTCTGAGTGGGGCAGGATGGTGGATGATACCTATGATGTTTCAAAACACCACCCCAGCACAGGTGGATCTTGGAGAGAGTCCAGGACTTGTCCCTTAGCCACCTATCCCCGTAGTCGGAATGCAAAGGAACAGTGAAGTCTGTGGGATCCTCCTCATTGTCCTCTCCCAGAGATGCCCTCCAGCTGTGGGGCTACTCCAGGGATCAGGGATCTCCAGCTAGGGGTAAGTGTATTGCACTCAGCCACATCTCTGCAGAGTTGTCTTGATGGACCAGGGTATGTGGCTGCAGTTTTTACTGCAGGAACAGAGGAGCAGTTGGGTCAAAGTACTATTTATTGTTTGTTTTAAAGCAAATTTCACTAGAGGTGTGTGCATTACACGAAGAAACTTTTATAACTGAAAAGGTTTAATTCATCTTAATGCAGAAGAATGAATTTCCCAGCTGAATTTCCCTGAAAGAGAGTCTCATGGGATTCAGAAACAAGCAAAGAATGTGTGTTTTAATATAATATTCTTTCAGATTCCCACATAAAACATTGCATGTTTTTATCCTCAGTGTGGCAGCTTTTATTTTAAAATAAACAAGTGCAGGTTTAATGGAAGGACACATTGACAGACAGATTAATTTCTCACTAAAGAAACATAGAAAAAGCACAGGTAAATTCCTGAGACAAATGTATTTTAAGATAAATGGCTAGTGGTGTTTCATATTCCTGAGTTGCTGGTTTATGCAGAGATGAGTTGATTCAGGTAGTATGGTTTAAGCTGGTTCTAGGGCAAATAGTGCAGTGGTACCCATGGGAACCAGCTGTGGAGATGCAGTGATGGCACACAGGAAAACAAACTCTTATGAGATAGGGTTTGGCTGTGATTTTTGTGGCCAGTTAGTTCATACAGGAGTTTTTCTACTCTGTTGGCATTGCTAAGATACTACACTGATGTCCACTCCTGCCCTAAGTCATACAGAAGTTAGTAACACTTTCTCCCAATGATGAACATTGCCTAATTTAGGTCTAACTCTGCTATTTGCAGAAAAACAGTGAGCCTCTTGAAATGTCATAAAATGTATTTCTGAGAAAAGTTAGGTACACCTCTGAGGCCCTTCCAAGTGACTGTCCTTTCTCTGGGCCTCTTAAATCAGGTTCTGCTTGGAAAGCACCAAAAGGAAATGACATTTCTTCCTCCTGACACTGGAGCTGTTTTGCTGGAGCAGAAGTTGCTCATCTTCCACTGGAGCCAGCATCACATTCTGGCAGGTGAGAATTGGTTCGTGACACACTGTCTTCTACAGGCTGGCCCACCCCAGATGTTCCTGCCTGTGGCAGGTACACCTTCTCCAAAATTCTTCTACCAACTGGGAGTGATACTGCTTTACATTTGGATTTGTCTGGCAGAGCCAGTTACTAATAAATAACTTTATGTTGAATTATTCTTTTTTTCTGACAAATGGAGGACTCACTTTATTAGTCTGCAAGTATGGCTCTTGATTTTAAAGGGCAAATGATAAGCCAAATGAACTAAGATAACTGACCTGAGCAGCTCAGAGACATAAGTGAGAAAGCAGTGGGAATATATTGAAATCAAATATGCAACAGTGTCTGGAACAGGCTTCCAAAGCAAGTGGAAAAATCCTGGAAGACTGGGCTCCAGGTTTAACACAATGAATAACCTCATCCAAAAGTCTGTTAGGATCAAGCAGACAGGCTGCAAGGACAAGAAGAAAGAACTGAGCAGCAAATAAACTTACGTCTTAAATCTCAGAAAGTGCATAAAAAAAAGTGAGAATTGATAAAAGTCGAGCTGAGTTAAAACTGAATCGAAGCAAATTGTAAAAGATTTGTTCTTGTTATGAATAAAAAGAGATGAGAGAAAGAGAGAGAGAGAAAGAGAGAAAGAAAAAAGAAAAAAGGAAGACAAAAAAGAAAGAAAGACAGGAAGGAAGGAAGGAAGAAAAAAAGAAAGAGAGAGAGAGAGAGAGAGAAAGAAAGGCATTTGCTGATCAATGATAGTGAAGATTAAAGATTTTTTGGATATAGCCCCAAAACTCCACATATATTTTGCGTCATTTATCACAAATGAAGAAAACATTGAATGCAGAAGCAACGCCAGGATGCTGCTGTGAATGAAGGCATGAGAACGGAGTCAATCATCTCCATGGAGGAGAAACTTCTGAGCAACTCAATGCTGAGTAGCCAGGGGGCCAGATAATCTTGGACTTCTAAAAATATCCAGAACATCAATTTCTAGTCCCAGTAGTGATTATTTCATATAAATTTACTAAGTTGAGGGTGGCATTGGAGCTATGAAGAGTAGGTGGGGGAGTTCCCAGGGCAAAAGAAAAGAGGAACCCAGCACCTATCAGCCAGCTAGTTTGATCCCTGCGGTATCTGAGCTGTTGGAGCCAATTTGGACACAGAAAAATGAAAGAAGTGGGATCAGTGAAAGGAGAGTAGAACTCAAAATGGATTTATTAAACTAGATGGTGCAAGACTAACTTTGAATGCTTTGAATAAAAATGTGCTTTTCTTGATAAGAAATAATGTTGTTTCTCTAACCAGTCACACTGGAGGAAATCTTCTGATTCTGCATCATATAGGGATTTATTATTTAAACTACAGTAAGGGACAACTGGGACAATGGGAGCAGATGAGTGTAAGTCAGGGAAATATTTCTCAGCTGTGTGTTGGAAAAAGTTTTGTCCTGCAAGGAGGGTGCTTCAAGCCTGGCCCCAGGGGAATGGGCAGCACAGAGGCTATGTGCCCCCTGCCCAGTTTCCAGAGCCCTTACAGACCTCAGACCATTTACTCCACACTTTCGTCGTGCTTTAGCCCTCCACTAAAACTGAACTGGCACTTGTTAATTCAGCAAATGCCATGCTCTGGGGGGTCCAGCCTTGCTGTAGGCCCACCAATACACCTCCTTGTCACAAACCTACATCTCAGACTTTCTCAGCAGGTTCCTCTCATTTGCTCACCATAGAATGTTTTTTCTGCTTGCACTAACGCTGTTTCACTGTCCTTTCTCATCAAGACACTCCGTGCCTGCTCACCCACCTGTTCAGCATGTCCTCAGCCGAGACCCTGCCCTCCCCATGCAATCTTCAGCTCTTCCCTAAAAGGTCATGGAAAGACCTCTCCGAAAAGCTCTGAATTACATCCACCTTCTGAACAGTCTTCTGCACTCATATATCGAGACTATCTTGATATGTTCATCACAGTGACTAAGTTTTGTGAATCTCTTTATGTGATGCTGATGTAAGTCTAGCATGCCAAATGCAGTATTTATGAATAGTGTCGCAAGAAAATGTTGATAACATATTTTGCTATATGTCTCCATGTGAAAAATTACATTGCTGCAGAAGTTTCTGTACTGATAATTCACCTGGATGGAAAAAAATTTCTATTTCTAAATCTGTCATGTTCAGCCTCCGGATATCAGTGTTGCAAATACTTTGTCTTCTAAAGACTGGAATAACTCCCTAGATAGCTCAGGTAGCTGCAGTACAGTTATATAGCCTTCCCCCTTGGTTTATCTATTTTATTTTATCTTTAAGGTGGGCAGAATCTACCCCATATTCATTGATCATTGCTTCATTTAATAGCTCTGAGGTTAGGGGGTTAGGGCAGCATCCTGCTGGCAGAATTTCTTACAGACACTTCCTACTCACCCCAAATGTTGCTGCTGGAGCACTGGCAAGGGACGCAGACAGTTAATCGAAGCTCTGAACGTCCCTCTGCCCCATGCTGGGAAGATTTCAGAATTGCCTTTGTAGCTTTTGCCACACTGCCTGGATGAGGCCATTACTCACATACTGCCTGCCAGGAGTGACTCTCCCCTTGGGTATCACTGATTTAATTACTTTCACATTTCCAAAAGGAGTTCTGCTTTCAGACGTTTGAGAAACAATCAAAAAAAAAAAGTCATCCTTTTTTTTATTTCTCCCACTAGGATAGTTTTCTCCCAAACTTTCTATCAGGACTAGCCTTCTGAAACCCTTTAGACAACTCAGAAGCAACTCTAGTTGCTTGGTTAACAACTCCTTCAAGGAGCAGGAGGATGAAGGAGAGGGAACCTGGAGGAGAGCCCCTGATTTCAGGGGGACACCACTGCAGGCTGCTCCCGGCATTGAGGAACATGCAGCGGTGACAAACCAGCGGCAGGGTATATCTGTGCCTCTGTTTTGTCTCTGTGAACATTATCTGCTTATTATAAGAGGGAGAAATAATTAACCAATTAATTAAACTTTGCTTTTTATTCCAGTTAAACTTGCAGTTCAAAACTATCACGGTAGATAAGATAGCAGTAATTAAGAAGACAGTTATGTATATAGCTGGATTTCAGGAAGAAATTTTTAACTTAGAGAAAAAATTAAACCAGAGGCCCTCGTCTACTTTATCTGAGTCATTTCTTTCTTCTTACTGGGGCTCAAGTGGTGTTAAAGCACCTGAAGGCTAGACAGAGAGGGGACCATATCTGCCTTTCTGCAAAGACTCAGCAGAGCACATCAGAGCAGGGAAGCCTGGCAAAGCAGATGATGAGCAGTGGGACCGTTACCCAGCAAAGGGCTGGGCGCCCTGGCTGAACCCCCAGGGGATCTGTGCATCACCTGCACCTTCACAGCCAGAACGAGGCGGCCCGTTATGGGGGCTACGGGAGGGTGGGTTTTATGCTGAAATGGTTCCTGGATATCTTGTAATCAGTTCCATAAGCAAAAGAATTCAACCACTATTATTACGATACACGTCTGAAACATTTTCAATTTTTCTGTAAATGAAAAAACAAAACAACAACAACAAAAAAAAACAGAAAGGTTTCTTTTTTTTCCCCCAATAATTCTGTGCTAGGTGAAAGTTCCTGCCATGTCTGGTGATAATGATCCTGTCTGTCACAACTCTGACATGCTCAGGGCCTGCTCACTGATTAATGTCAAAATAACAATTTCTGTGCTTTTTGCATGCTTGAAAACTTTTCAGAACTATGCTATCATCAGTAATTATTTTTCCCCTTATATTTATGCAACATATTACAGTGACTTTAAAATCTAAATGAAGATGGAGTTTGGGACATAGGACATTGTATAATATATTCACTCTGCATACTTGAATTCAGAAAGCAACAAATGATCATTTATTTTTATTACAAGAGGAGCTGGCAGAACTGCTTTATGCTTCAGGTTGCCTGACAACTCCGTTTTAAAACATTGTTCTGAATTGCTTAAAACCTTGCCAGATCTTGAGCATTTTGTCAGAAACTTTCCAAGTTGAGTTCCTGTCTCAGATTGATGTTTTTACATATATATAGTTTTTGGAAACTCAAATAGGTCAATCATTTCTTTGGATGCAATTAAGGGAAATATATTGCTATGCTAATGTTTAACAGCTCTTGAGGGTTTTCTTGTACGTGTATGTGTGCTGGATAGCTCTGATAGCTTCTTGGTTTGGAGCAACTCTTGATTGGGAGGGATGGCAGTCTGGCTAGGTAAGTCTTTTATTGTTCCTACGGACAGCAACCAGATGAATATGTACGATGTACCACAGGAAAGAAAAAAACCTGTTTTTTTACAAGTTCATGAGGCTGCAGCTAAACTGTCTGGAAGTCCATCTGTGCCGTACGTGCTGTCTGCAGAGCTGGGCTGAGGTCTGTGATTGCAAATCTCACCTCCAGGTGCTGCAGGGGGCATGGAGGGGATGCTGGGCATCCCCGCAGTGTCCCTGTGCTCCCACCAGGGTGGTGGGACTGGTGGGTGGCAGCGGGGCAGTGGGGGAGCAGCTGGGACAGGAGCCCGCAGTGGGGACAAACGTGCAGCTCCTCCTTGCAGGCTCACTGCGTTCCCAGGGCATGCGGGCAGGAGCATCAGGAAAATAAGAGTGAACTATCAGGTTATGCTGGTCTTCTGCAGAAGGAGTGGGAAAAAAGGGCAGGTTTTCTCTTCTGTTGCTCCACAATACCATTTGCTTGGGATTTCTGGGTAGGGGCACTATTCAGCAGTCCCCAGTATCTCCAGGGCTGTGGTCTAGGGAGAAAGGAGGGGGTTTGGCTGGTTTTGCTGATAAAGCTCCATCCAATTTTTCTCTGTGATATCATGCAGCTGATGACGGGGTCTTCTCTCTCAAGGCCAGGGAGGGGTTGGGAGATCACAGCCATCCCTCCAGCTTTGACAACCACAAGAGAAAAACAAATGTAAGCTGGAGGGTGCAGCTGGAGGCTCAGATGTCTGCTGCCATCCTGCCATCACGGGGTGGCCCAGCACACTGTTTTGCTCCTGTGGGACTTGGAAACCCCCAGACAGCGTCCGCTGGGTCTTCACATCTCTGGTCTCCCCGAGAAAGGTGGAATCTTCATTAGCAATGTGGAGCTGGTTGGAGAGCTGAGCACAGCAGAGAGCTTGGAGCTGAACACACCCTTCCTTGCCCATCCAGATTGTCCTTAGAGCAGGATGAGAGCTTTAAGCTCTAGAGCTTAGACAGTGATGTGTTGTGGAGGGACCCCAAAATCCTGGTTTTTCCTGCCAGAAGGAGGCAGGGCAGGACGGGGCTCAGTGCCGGGTGGTGGGGCTGGCTTCGCTGGGATTTGCTGGGGATGAAATGCAGCTCCTGGGCGTTTCCCATGACTGCATACCTTTCTATTTAAAAATGACAAAATTGCTAATTAGAATTTTCTTTCTGCATTTGGCTTTGGAAAAAAATTAAAAATGTATAAGTCCCTCTGTACTGCATATGTATATTTTATTGCTGTATAATTGGGATCTTCATTAGTTCCCTGGGTGGTGAAGTGACAGGCTTTTCATGTGATACAGACACTAATGCATTGCGATACAGTTCTCTTTTATTTTTTTCCAAGATGCTCATTGCTAAACACTTGCAATACTCCCTAATAAGGATTTATGCACAAAGCCCCTTTTTTGGGTAACGCTATCCACTGTAGCGCCATTGAAAGACAAGACTCTGATTGCAGCAGAAGAGGGGGTGGGAGGGCCACTTGGAGATGGAGAAAGTATTAATCACATTAATCCCAAACCCCAGGGTATAATTGCTGCTGCTCTCAAACAAAATGTTACTTTTATCTAAATTACTAAAGTGGGAAAAGCGCAATCTGGTTTAATTTAGCACTGGTGCTCCCAAGCAGGCTGCAAGGGGAAGGGAGCAGTGGGGCTCTTGGCACAGCGCAGTTCCCATCGTTGAGGACCAGAGATCTTCCCCGGTCCGGAAGCGGCTGACCCAGCTCCATCAGAGATAGAGGGGAGAGATAAGGGTGGAGGAAACTTCTGGGTGAAGGTGACCAACCCTGTGAGGGAACGGAGATTCCCAGCTGCCTTCTTTTTCCCCTTTTCTACCAGTATTCAAGATGCTCGTTCCCTCAGGAACCTGAAGAAGGCTTTCCTCTGCAAGCTGCCGAGAGCAGCATGATGGATTTGGGGAAAGATAGCTCACGACCAAGCATGTTTCATATTCCTCCTGGTGGCTCATGACTTTTAGAGGCTGATCACTGACTGATGAATTCTCTGTTCTGGAGCAAAGAAAAAAAATATATAAGTGGCCTAGAAGTGTGGCATTTTAAGGAAGAGTGTGGCAAAAAAATTCCCATCAACCCCAAAGGAACTTTCAAAAGCAAATTTAGCCTTTCACTATTCATTTCCAAGTTTAAAATGTTATTTTTTATTTCAAATCAAAACAAAGATTCTTTTGTCTTGCTTCAGAATGGTAGTTCCAAATGATTTTTTTTTTTTTTTTCATTCTAAAAATCCCATGTTTAATCAAAATTAACATCTCCTTTGGGGAAAATGGATTCCTTTTCTACTGGCTTCTGGCCCACGAGGAGGTCAACTAATTATTCCACATCTAAAAAATATTTCAGTTGATTTCCCAACGGTCCTGGTAGCTCTGGGCTAGCCGATATTTTTCAAGATGTCATACAGCAAAGGAGTCAGAAGCCTGTGTGCCAGCTTCCTTTGCAAGTCCCTTCCTCTCAAAGAGATTAGACTAGACCTGAAGAAGCTTTGGAGAAGACATCAGTTATGGTCAAAGGTCTGAGAAAGCCCCATTGTGAGGAACAACTAAGCAGAGCAGGACTCTTCAACCTAGAGAGAAGACAACTGAGGGGGCTGTGGCAGATGCCTGCAAAACTGCAAGCAGCCCTGGAGAAGTTAGACAGGTTCACTCTTCCCAGCTCTACTAGGGCTATCAAGAAAACCCAGCAGGAACCAGTTTTGAAAAAAATAAAAAGAGAGGGCCTTCACCAAGGGGCAATACACCTGCAAGCTGCCTTGCCAAAGCATGTTGTGGGTGATTAGAGTTTACAGAGGTTCAGCAGGAGACCAGAATAGCTCATTAAGTGGTTCATCCTCTGTGAAATACAGAAGCCACATCTAGTTCAAACTATTGATAAACTGAAAACATTTATAAGCCAAGAGATTCTTAGGGAAACGTACCCGGTATATTTGCCCAGTTGTCACTCTTTCTTAGGCTGTCAGAGACAAGCTCTGGGACAGATGAGTCTCCTGTACAGCCTGACAGTTCATACATTCATAGACAGGGAAGGAGCAGTGACACTCGCAGTGTGCTCTGTCATCATCTGCTCTTAAAGGAGGTCCCTTTGGATGACAGATGAGACAAGAAGGGCTACCGAAAGCCAGCTTCATAAGGCAGACCAGCCTGGACTTTGAGCATCAAGTCCCTGGATTCAGCAGCATCTCCCTGCTCAACCCTCCATACCCATACTCATCTTGCCTGACCTTCCCTCTCCAGTTCTTCATTCACCCTGGTTCATTGGACTCTGTTGTCTCTCCATCCTTCTGGTCCAGTCCCAGCAATTTTTGAGCTCACACCCCCACCAAATCTCATTTTTCACCCCAATGCATAATGACTTTGGAGGCCTTACAGCTTGGGGAGGCACAACTTAGACATTTAGTGGAAGGAAAGCAGAGTGGAAGATGGTCTGGTTACAGCTAGAGGTGGTGAGGGGCACAGCTCTGCACATGTGGAAGATGGGCCACCTGCTCAACAAAGGACCTTCATCCATCTACATCTAGTAGACTGTTGGGAATGTCACAGACAATTCATCGAGTGAGATTTTGATGCCTCCAAGAGTCACAGATGACTAACTCACTGTGCAAGTATTGGACTCATTATTTTTTAGTTCAAGTGGGTTTGGATTTTTTGGAGTTCTGGTGTCTTACTATATCAAATTTGTTTCAGTTCATTGTGGCAAGCTCTTAAAATTAAAAAATAAAGTAAAATAAAATAAAATAAAAATAAAATAAAACAAAACAAAACACAAAAAAACACAATATACTTATGCAAGACATACTGTTTTCATGACCAGAACTAGCTACATGCTCACCAGGATCAAACAGCCTAGCAGAAGGAGCTCTCAATGCAACAAACAGTGTGAGAAATAAAGAGGAAAGCCAAGTGACTGTGCAGATACTGTCAAGGGCTGGTCCTATCCTCAAAGCTTGTGTCAATGATGCTTGTTCAGTGATTCATGATAAGCTCATTAGAACATGGAGTTACTGGAAAAAAATATCCTCCACACCAAGAAATACACTCATGTCACTGTTGAATCAGATGTGACACCAGCATACATTTTAAGAAGTGCATTTTTTAATTCCAAATAACTGTTGACAAATACGTGTCCCAGTTTTTTAAAAGACTGATCGTATTTTTAGTTCTCTAAGCAGAATAAATATCAGCTCTTTCCTTTGTTGTCAGAATTTCTAATTCACTGCTGTCCACTCCTGTTATTAGTGTTTTTATTAAAAAATCCCCCAAACACCCGACTAAGAATCCGTATACTGTGGAAGTGACTAATTTTGCATCAAGGTGTAGTAAGAATGAAGGAACAGACATCCCTGGTCAGCTCCATCTGCCCCATTACCTGTCCCTGCCAGTGGTCACCAGAGAATGCTCAGGAGAACCAGAGAAACAGGACCAATGTGGAATGGCTTTTCCCTGGTGAGTCTCCCAGCTTCCAGCAGAGTGCCTCAAGGACTTTTCACTGAGCATTATTCTGTGTCATCGTGTTTCAGATTCCATCCTTCTTATGCATGAGTCTGTTTCACTGCTTTCTGATCCTATTTCTGATCCTATATGTACCTTTGGGCTCAACAATGTGCTCAGACACATTCAGACATTAAGAAGTGTAATTATGCAGATGATCTTTCCTGCTTTTAAACCACTTGCCTCGTAACTCGATATGGTGACCACAGAGTTTAGGAAAATAGGGACCGACTGTTCTCTACTCACTGTTTCTATGTTAGCAGGACTTTGTCCACCACAATCTTTCTCTGTCTTCTGCAACCATCCTTTTTCCAAGGTGAGTAGTGGTAGCCTTCTAAAACCCACAACAGAAGTTGGTCTAAATCTCTGGTTATCCTTCCTGCCCTTCTTTGAAACTTTACTAGCTTGCCAAAAGCTTTGTGGAACAGTTTCAATAGGGATGTATAATATTTCAAAATAATGTCATTCCACAGATTTGTACATGCAATCATGCTGTTTTCTGCTCACTCCTTTTGTTTGTTTGTTTGTTTGTTTTATTTTCTAACGTTTTCTTTACGAGCATTATCAAGGATTGGGCTGATGTTCCCAAGAACTCTCTATAAAGATTAAACCAGAGAATTATAGGATGGTTTGGAGTGGAAGGGACCTTAGAGCCCATCTGGTTCCAACCGCTGCCATGGGCAGGGACCCCTCCCACCAGCCCAAGCTGCCCCCAGCCCCATCCAGCCTGGCCTTGGGCACTGCCAGGGATGGGGCACCCACAGCTCCTCTGGGCAGCCTGGGCCAGGGCCTCACCACCCCCACTGTGAAGAATTTCTTTTGGATATCAAATCTAAACACTCTTAATTTAAAAACTGCTACCCCATGTCCTATCACTCCACTCCCTGACAAAGAGTCTTTCCCCACCTTTCCTGTAGCCCCCTTTAGGCACTGGCAGGCTGCTGTAAGGTCTCCCCGGAGCCTTCTCTTCTTCAGGCTGAACAACCCCAACTCCCTCAGCCTGTCTCCATAGCAGAGGTGCTCCAGCCCCTTGATCATCTTAATGGCCTCCCTCTGGACTTGTTCTAATAATTCCATGTCCTTCTTGTGCTGGGGTCCCAGAGCTGGATGCAGGGCTCCAGGTCAGATCTCATGAGAGCAGAGCAGAGCGGGAAAATCACCTCCCTCGCCCTGGTGGCCATGCTGCTTTTGGTGCAGCCCAGGGTACAGCTGGCTTTCTGGACTGCAAGTGAACATTGCCGGCTCGTGTCAAGCTTCTCATCTACCACTCCCCCAGGTCCTCCTCAGGGCTGCTCTTGATCCATTCTCTGTCTAGCTTCTATTCCTGTTTGGGATTGCCTCAGCCCAGGTGCAGGACCTTGCACTTGTCTTTGTTGAACCTCATGAGGTTCGCACAGGCCCACCTCTTAGGCCTGGCCAGGTCCCTCTGAATAGCATCCCTTCCCTCCGGCGTGTTGGCCACACCACACAGCTTGCTGTTATTGGCAAACTTGCTGAGGATGCACTCAATCCTGCTGTCCATGTCACCAACAAAGGTTAGATAACACTGGTCCCAGTATGGATCCCTGAGGAACACTACTTGTCAGTGGTCTCCACCTGTACATCGAATGGTTGACTACAACTCTTTGGACGCAGCCATCCAGCCAGTTCCTTACCCACTGAGTGGTCCATCCTTCAAATCCATGTCTCTCTACCTTAGAGAAAAGGATGTTGTGTGGGACAGTGTCAAACGCTTTGCACAGGTCCAGGTAGATGACACTAGTTGCTCTTCCCTAGACCACCAATGCTGTGCTCCCATCACAGAAGGCCACCAGATTTGTCAGGCACAATCTGTCCATAGTGAAGCCATGTTGGCTGTCGGAAATCACCTCCTTATTTTCCATGTCTCTTAGCATGGTTATCAGGAGGATCTGCTCCATTTCCTTGACAGGCCCAGAGATAAGACTAACTAGCCTGCAGTTCCCCAGGTCTTCCTTTTTTTCTTTTTTAAAAATGGGGGTTATGTTTCCTCTCCTCCAGTCACTGGGAACTTCGTTGGACTGCCATGACTTTTCAAATATGATGGATAGTGGCTCAGCAATCTTTATACATTTTCATATTATACTTTTATACCACGTTTGGCATGGTGTGACACGTGCCCATAACTTATATTAGTACCGGTCTACTCTCTGGCAGAGTGGTTGTATCCACACTGATAATTGGATATTATCCCTGGGCTCTGCCAACTGCCAGATGTTTTGTTCAGTACGGTGTACATTGGCTGGGAAAACAAAAAAAAAAATAAACAAAACCAAAAAACCTAGAGGCCAGGCATAAAATTTGACAGCATTATGTTGTAATTATTGACTTGCACTGCCCAAGAAGGTTCCCTGGCACTGTTTAATGTACTGTCGTAGGCAGATTCCCCCAACTCCAGCAATACTCTCTTGAGACATAAAACTCTCTGACTGTGATTCCCCTCTTTTTTCCAAAACATTTAAGTGTCCATTAGACTGTAGAAAGTCCTTTCTTTTTATCCCATGACTTCTTTTGAGGCAAACTTTGTTGAAAGCTTTTTGGAAATCCAAGTATTCATGCCTACATCTGTCCTCATCTCCAGGATCTAGGAGTGCTCTACTGATCAATTTTGGATCAGACACCATCTTGTTCTGTTTTGTGTGCCTGCTTATCTTTTCCTTTATTATAGTGTCTACCAGCTTTCCTTACAAAAAAAAAAAAAAAAAACTCTTCCCATTTTGTAGCTTTCCATGTTTCTTCTTCAAGTCTTTTTAATAAGTCAGCAAGAAATTTTCCATCTTCTAGTTTCTGGTGCTTATGTAGATAGAAGTGACAGTTAATAGACTGGAATTTCATTTTTTCTTTTCTTCAGTCTTTGGAAAATACCATCTGGTCTTGATGAATTTTTATTATTCAATTTTTAATTTCAACTCTAAAATATAAAACAGTTCCTTATACTCATCCCTTGTAATGAAAATTTCCCATGTGGGAAGACTACTAAATTCCTCCTTTTATTTAACTTTACCGTTGGCCTTTTCCATCCATAGCTGTCCCACTGACTTTTGATCTTCCATAGGCTGCACGAGCCCTATGGTGTGTGCTCACCTTCTAATTCTTGAAAAAAATGTAGTTGCTAATTTTTATGTATTTAGCAAGTTCTTCCTTAAGCACAAAAATTTTGGCCCATGTTAATGGTTTTACATTAACTTGCTAGAGTTTATTTTCCTCATTTGAAACTTATCTTTTTAGTTCTAGTCACTTCTTTTATTGCTGCTGTATAACCATGGCCAGAATTATTTTTGTCCATTTAAAGTTTTTAATAATGTTCCAGGGCCTCTAATGTGATGTTTTTCATAAGTATCCCCACCACTTTCAATCATTTTACCCTTCTAGCCATTCTTTTAAATTCCTTTTTAACTAGTCTCCTCTTTTTTTTTTTTTTTTTAATTTCCCTTTAAACTTTACCAGAGTGATTTCTGCTTTTTTTTCCCCCACACTCCTATAGAGAATTGAACTTCAGTCTATTATGGTCACTCTTGCGGAGCTGCGTTTTGATGGTTAGACCTTGAACCTGGACTCCTGGTCTCCTGGACTTCTGCACACTAAATCAAAAGTTGCTTCTTCTCTTTCATATTCTCTGAAGAAACAGCCACTTACGCTGCTTGAAAATGTAGTTTCAGCACCTCACCCCTTTGTAGCAGTCACTAATCACCACGGGGGTAACTGAAGTCTACTTCGATTTTCATGTTTTCTGCCCCGACTGACGAATATTACTCTGTGCTTGATGACCCCGTTCACCAGCATGGTGTTGTCTCTTATGCATAGACCAAAGCCTCCAGCCACAGTTCTTTCCACATACGCATAAAACTTCAGTCCACAGGAACTGTGTGTTACTTCTTGATACAACAAACTTTTTATTTACCTTTAAGATTTCCCTAATGTCTCTTCTCCACTGCTGCCACTTACTCCGTTGTTACTGTATGAACTACACCCTGGTATGAATTACACCCTGATATGTTACTTTATTAATTACACTCTAGTCAGTGCTGTCCAACAGGTATCTAGAAGGCCTGTTAAGTCAATACCCTCCTTTAGAATTGAGTTTCCTGTTCACCTAGCTTAATTTTAGCATTCAGATAGGTACATGCAAATATTTAGTCTTGGCTTAGCTGTTGTTTTTTAACCCTAATTCTTAAAGGCCATTTCCAGCTGAGGTTTGTTTTGGCCATGTAGGAACGCAAGTCTCAAGGGCACATTCTATCAATACCAAAAAAAATGCTGAATTTCTATCAATTCCAGATCCCAATACCATACATATTTTTCTCATATATGCCCTGAGACATTTTCTTTCTGCTTCTTTGTCTGCTGCATACATTATTCTGAGAGCATTATTACACTGTCAAGATCTTGCTATTTAAAATCTTCATTATCAAATTAAGCTTTGTGTCTAAAACTTCCTTCTTGTTCCTCCTCGGGCCAATGGTACTCACACAGGTAACCACCATTAGCTTTTCTCAGCACAAGGAGACTAGCGAGACATCTTATGAAGCCTGCACCATAGTGTCTCAACCTGTGATCCTCCCAGAGCAGATATCCAAAGGGCAGGATCCTCCCCACTGCATCCTCCATGAAGGACATTGTATCCTATGGCTGACATTTTGTGGTGTTCATTAGGTAGGTGTCCCTCTTCTGCATTTCAACATACCTCTCTCAGATGATGATAACCAAACAGATGTTCAAATCTTAGGTATTGAAATAAAGAAGGTGATATGTATGTTCTTCTTAGGTTGGATTTGTTAAATATTATTAGGGATGAAAGCAACAAATCCAAATTAATCCCCTAAAACAACAAACTGCAGCTTTCTCAAAAGCGTTTGATAAAGATTGCTTGAGAATTTTGAAGTCCTGCCAATATTTTTTTTCCAGCAAAAGATAATTTAGAAATTGAGCCAAACCACTCTACAAAACTCAGTGCTATTTCTAACTGTTTTGTGAATAACAGATCCAGGTCTACCAGGAAAAACACTCTTTTCTTGTGTCTCTATTTTTTAATATTAGGAAATCAACTATTGGCTTAGCTGACCACAATCTCCAAGGAGTAAAAGAAATAAATCTGGAGACCAAGTAGCAAAAACTAGTCGGTGTTCAGATGACTTACTCCTGAGACTAAAGACCACAGGAGACCCAGGTAAAGTGGAGATGGGGGAGGGATTAGATTCCCAGTGAGGTGAAGAAATAAGACGTAATGCTTTTAAGTGATAAACCGATAAGATTTAAATGGAAAATTTTTACAAATGAAGGTACATATACACAAAATGAATGCCCCAAGCATGCTGTCAGGAACAGAAATGGTCAGACTTAAACAGGTGGGAGGTTGCCTCTTAAAATATCTGTCTTGGTTAAAAAAATCTTCTTAAAATATGTGTGCTGCCCTGGCCCTTCTGCTGGCACCAGTGGTCTGTTGCAATAGCTCAGTCTAGTGGTTAAACACTGTGATACATTACTGGTTTTCTGTGGAAATGTGCAAGACTTGTGGTAGTTCCCTAAACCAGTTGGAGTGACACATGATTAGCCATTTGTTCCATTAATGCTGTATTTCTTTTTATCTCAGAAATTAACTGTGAACTGTTTGTTTTGTATGAATGTGCTCTGTTATTACAAATGTACTTATAATGGGAACATATTTCTGTCTACTGATGGCTTGTGAAATATTCAGAGTGGTAGTTTTCTTCCATTGCTCATTATTTATGGTGAATAAGCTGTCACATAAGTCACCTGGTATTGCTTTGGCTCCATGACTGAGTGACTGAAATGTTTATAGATAGGCAGAGGGATAGCAGAGTAGTTTCAAGCTGGCCAAGCAGCCACATGCAGAATAAATACCAGTGCACGTGTATTGCAAAGGGAGTCATGAAAACATTGCTGCTAAAGGAACTGGAAATACACTGAAAATGAACAAAGGCAACTACAATAAATAAATCTTACAACACAACAAAGATAACTTCCTGTGGACAACTTGGGCAGTAAAAGCTTCTTTTCAATAGTGACAATTTCAGCATTAACCTGTGTGTAATTAGAAGAGGTCACCAAAGAAAACTCTGAAAGGGATGGAAGCTGGATCTCCCTTTTGTGTGAATACGCACCAGTCAGCCCATGGCTGCATGGCTGGACTCGTGGTGGTTCTCACAGCTGGGATGTGACCTTGGGAAGGACTTATGCACGTTGTTACAGGGCTCAGGGAGAGGTATGACTTGAGCATCACTAAATGCTCTGGGGTGAAAGAGGATAAAACTCTCTGTAGGCCCTGACAGCTCTGTCAATGCAGAGGGAATATCTGAGCCAGAGAAAGGATGGGGAATGAAATTATAATGGCCCCAGAGGGCACTGATGCTAAGTGAGTGACCTCGGATGCTGAAATGCATCACTCCACCCAAGACCCAGTGTTGGCAGCTCTGCAGCCATCTCTGAAAGCCCTGTGGACCCAAACGTGCATATTGAAATATCTTTCATGAGGAGAGGTCCCTTTACCCTTGGCACATCCAGGTGGGAAGGCAATTTTCCACAGTGATTTTCAGCCAGAAGGTCTCATTGCCTTGTTGAGACTGGCTGCTTTATCAGAGAGGGCTTCACTCCAGCAAAAAGGCAAATCCTTGGTGTTTGGGCACAGCATGTCTTCCAGAAAAGAAACCTGGGTCCTGAACAGAAGCCATCAGGAGGCAGAGGATGCTCCCCTTTCCTCAGGACTTTATTCCAGCATTTAATCATCTCCATTGTTAAAACCTTGTGGCTTATTTAGTCTGAATTTCCCCAGCTTCAGCTCCCAGCCATTAGTTCTTATTATGCTTTTCTCCATTAAATTAAAGAGCCCTTTAGTACCTGGTATTTTCTCCCCACGAAGGTACTTACACACTAATCAAGTCACCTCTCACTTGTCCTTTCTACAATCTAAACAGATTGTTCTTTTTAAATCATTGACTGTAGGGCTTTTTTCTTTTCTTTTCTTTTCTTTTCTTTTCTTTTCTTTTCTTTTCTTTTCTTTTCTTTTCTTTTCTTTTCTTTTCTTTTCTTTTCTTTTCTTTTCTTTTCTTTTCTTTTCTTTTCTTTTCTTTTCTTTTCTTTTCTTTTCTTTTCTTTTCTTTTCTCTTCTCTTCTCTTCTCTTCTCTTCTCTTCTCTTCTCTTCTCTTCTCTTCTCTTCTTTCTTTTCTTTTCTTTTCTTTTCTTTTCTTTTCTTTTCTTTTCTTTTCTTTTCTTTTCTTTTCTTTTCTTTTCTTTTCTTTTCTTTTCTTTTCTTTTCTTTTCTTTTCTTTTCTTTTCTTTTCTTTTCTTTTCTTTTCTTTTCTTTTCTTTTCTTTTCTTTTCTTTTCTTTTCTTTTCTTTTCTTTTCTTTTCTTTTCTCCTCAGTCCTCAAATTATTTTGTGGCTCTTTTCTGTAGCTTCTCCATCTCCCTTTTACAAGTGTGTACATCAGATTGGTGACTCGTGATCCAGGCTTGATGTGAGCACTTGCAAGTGGAGAGAAGAAACCTTTCCCTGCTCTACCTCACCCCACGTCAGTATGCACCAGCCTACCTTAACTCTGTGCTCTGGCAGCTTATATGGGCTCACTTGCCCACAGTGCTCCTCAATCCATTTTTGGAGCCTCTGTTTTCCAGGATGTCCTTTTTGCCTTTAGATGCACAAGTTGCACTTGGCTTCACACTAATGCACGTGAATGTGCCCATGTGATGCCAATCTCTCTATTACTGTCCTGTCAGAGGCACTACAAACAGCTGCTGCATCTACGCAATATGTTTCTCAAACAACCTCCAGTTCCAGCAAGAAAGGAAATCAGGCTGGTGTGACAGGATCTAATTGCTATAAAACCATGTGGACCAATATTTGTTGATTTTCAGGTGTTCATTTTCAATCTGTGGTGGTTCCATTATTTTGCCTGGGACCTGTGCCAGGCTTACTGGCTTAGAACTACTCATGTTATCCTGCTACCACTGCTTGAATATCAACCCACCATCACTGCAATGTCTTACAAAATCAACACTGGAGTACAAGACATCTGCTCTTTTAGGATGCTGAAGTATAAAGTGAGAGATATGCTGATGATAAAATGTTCAGATCTAACAGATGTTTCTTAATATTATCCTGGAATACTAACAGACAGAAAAAAATACATCTGCTTGTCTTGACATACATTTGTGTTGAGACACTAAGTGTTCACTCATGCCATCTGAGTGTCCTTTTGAAGTTCAAAGGCATATTCAGTCTGGGCATGTGGAAAGGAAGATGGCTAAGTGGAGTCTTCCTACACAGCATTTTTTTACTCCTTTATTTATAAAGCAAGGTCAGCAGGGCTGAGTGCATGGCAGTGTGTTAGACAGGCTCACGTGAAGGTGGGGGGGGGGGGGGGGCTGAAACTACAAAATGACTTGCTGGTTCTTGGGCCAGCATCTCCTGCAGAATAAGGGTTTCATGCAGTGCTACTGGCTCAGACTCTCTTCAGACTTCTCTCTCTCCTTTTTACAAAAAAGCATGTATGAAAAGCATTTGTAATTATCATACAGTGCGGCACATTAGCACAGATATAGCTACAGTCCTGTCACTTTGTAGTGATAACAGTATATTGTTGGTGTTGCGTTTCTCCTGTAATGACAGCACCAAAGGAACGCTGGTGCCTGGCAGCCCACATGCAAAGATGCAGTGTTATTTTACTACAAACACGAGGGTAAGTACAACAGATTCATGGCATGTACAATGTACACTGTTGGATCAGAGGATAACACAGTCCTTGCTCCTGGGGCACCAAGCAGACCCAGCCAGCTTCAAGTTCCACTTGGGCTGGGCGAGTGTGAGGACACCCCACTTTTCCTGGGTGATCCTTTTCCAGACCTCAGCAGCTATGAGAGCTGAGGGTAATATTTACACTTAGTGGTCAATGACAAGACCAAACTGGCTGCAGCACTGCCTAGAAATATGGAAAAATGACAAATATCCTCCATGTTCCTCAGATAAGTGCTCCTTATGCAATGGCCCTGGATCTGTATTGAGGATAAGGGCACAGCATGGGAACAGAAAAATGCCCCCCACTACCTAACGGGGGTTGGCTGTGCTGGGGTCTCTTTTCCTGCTCTCCAGAAAATGGTGGCAGGAAGTCTCAGTGTCACACAGACCTGGGCACAAGCCCATCCTACACCCAGCCATTTTGGTTGGTAAATCTGGGTTGTTTAATTGATGCTGAAAGCAAAACGGAAAGCAGAAGGTAAAGACCACCCTGTGCATGGGCACTGCACACCTGCTGAGTTTCTCCATCCACGGGGCCTTGCTCTGCCCTTCACTGAGCCCTCGCTCCACGTGCTCTGTGTCTGTACTCTTCTGCAATTGCTGGTGGGTCAGCGGTCGGAAGGTGGAGGGGACCCTACTCCAACCTGGGTGCTTCCCTCAAGCCTGGCTCAAAAAGGAGTGTCGTTTCGAGTCTGGGCTCTCAAGATCCCATCCCAGTGCTAGAAATCTTACTTTTAAACAGTTTAAACAGACTGTGAGATCATCATAGGATGATGACAGCACCATCTGTGCAAAGTGACTGCCTTAACTCCTGCTTTTACTTAAATGGCCTATACTGAAGGAAAAGCAGCTCCACATGAACAGGGCATAAAGCTGCAGTGACGTGACCAGCTCGATACCTACTGTGGCCACCGGACAACAGGGGGCTCACAGACTGATTTCTCCTGCTACAAGCGCTGGTATCTGTCTTCCTGTCTTAGCACCAGGCATACTCAGGACTGACAACAATTACCGTCTGAAGGAGAAAATGGAAAGCTTGACCCTTTACAAAAGGGAATGAGGCTGCTGGCAAACATGAGCCACTGGAAAGAGCAAACCCCAGCATGGCTCAGCACCGCTCAGCACCCCGGCCCCAGGCTGGCCAAGTGCCTGCAAGCGCGTTTGTAGCAAGTGACCCCAGTGCAGTTCAGGAGGCAGAAACCTGATGGGAACAGCCTATAAGGGGACCTCAGTTTGCATTTTTCCAGACTTGCCTCACTTCTGTTAGCAACAAGCTAAAATCCTGACAGCCCTGAGAAAACTTCTCACGTCTACCCCATGCAGACTGTAGCGAGGCCATGGCTGCTGCACCCCTTCCACCTGTTCTGCCAAATAGCTGAGAAACGTCAACAGTTCATTCTGACAACAGTTTGTAGAGACTTACTGGAAGTTCAATGCATCTGACACAAATTTTCTACAGCACACAGGCCCTGGATCTTCAGCCCAGCATTCAACTTGCAGCTTGTTTCTGCGCTTTCAGCTTCAGGCAAGGTCATCAGGACTTGTTTGATGGGCAGAGAGACAATGTTTCCTCCTGACACTTGATGCCAGCTGCACTATTTTTGTAATATTCTCAGGAGAAACCCACCTGAGAGCAGAGATGGAGCCCAGAAAATACAAATCCAAAAGGTTTTCAGCTCTGTCTAGCTACAAGGCTTGGAAACAGGAGGTTAGAAGGGCAAGGTATCGGTAGCCTGATTGCCCTCACAGATGGTCCTACTTTCTCCATACCTTATGGGCTCTAATACCAATATTTTACTGCTTGAGGGTGATAAAAGCCACAATATATCTAAAAAGAAGAGAAAGAGGTGAAGAAATATTCAATAGCTGCTCTGACCAGCTTTGTGCCCTATCTTCATTGCCTCTAAGAAAACCCTCAAGTAAGCATCACTGATGGCTCCTGGGTCTTCACTCTGCTGGCTGCACTTTTCCCTTCCACCTTGCCAGGCACACCCCAGGTGCCTGACAGCTCCACAGGCAATCTGCCACAGCAAAGGAAGAGAGCATAAGATATTTCTGAATTAGTTGGCTCTTTGATGCTGGACGAGCTCTGCCCTCCTGTGCTTTCTGAGCCAGGATCATCTCTCTGCACCTTACTGTAAGGTGAACCACAATCTCCTGTGAATCATTTCTTCACATGGGTTTTCCTTCCTTAAGAAGTATGTGAGGATGTCTTTTTAAGATCAGGGTAAAACAAGGTGGCTTGGCATCCTCACTGTGCTGTTGTAAAGGCTCAGTTTTTCATTGGAGAATTAAGAAGATTGATTGATCAAATTCTTCTGTCATTTTTCAGCTGCTTTGTCACATAGGGTCACTTTTCTGGCACTCCCACACTAAGCCTTCATCCTGAGACACTGCTGCCAGGAAATTCATTATTTAACAAGGGATTTTCACAGCAAGGTTCAGAGTTCCCTTTGCCGTAGCTTCTGATGGGTTTTCCAGCCAGCTGGTGACATTTCCCTCCCGCAGTTCCTGAAGCTCGGCTGAGGAAAGCTGCAAAGGTAAAACACCAGGCAGCTTCCCTGGCACGGACTCCGACCTGCCATCAAGTGGCACGAGCAGGTTTCCAGATTCAGGGGGGCTGAAGAAATGGAGGTGCTCCATGCTGGCCTTGCAGGCATCCATCCTTCATACTGACACAGATGAGCACTTCAGTTCCTTTGCCACTTCTTTCAGCTGGACCATGGTAATCTCTGGATGTATTAAACATAAATGTTAAGCAAAAAAGGCTCATGTGTACCTACCATGGGGTCTAGAGCTGCTTGACTTTGCCCTGGCTACCAGAGCAGGAGGGGATCAGAGCTGCAGTAGTGAGGAGCTGGCTGGTACCTGGCTGGGTCCTTCTGCTGCTCTCTTACAAATAATGTTGCATTCAAATTAAATTGTAAATTGTCTAGAAACAACATGTCTTGATGACTGAGGAGCATGACAGCTAAAGCTACCAAGGCATGCTGTTTGCATGGTAGTTTCCCAGGATCATAAAACATTAGTTTCCAAAAGAACCAAACCAAAAGCCAGAAACAAGATGAACAGAGATGGCAATGCCATTCATAGGAAATCATTCTTCCTCACCTAAATTTCATGAAAAATTATAAACATCTTAAAAACAAACATGTGGTGTGTCTTAGAGCCCAAGAATGCCCAAGAAATTGGTGTTCTGGCCCTGTTGGCTCTAACTTTATGTGGACTGTTTTAAAAAGCAACTCCATCCCAGTAAAGAGATGGCAAAGCAGAGCAGCAAAAGTGATAACGGCCAGGGACCTATGCCCATGCATGCACCACACAGTTGAACAAACTCCTATTAAAATAGAAAATTAATCTGCATCCAAGACCAGCATGTGCACTCTGAGCCCCCATCTACAAGAAGAGGCAGGTCTGGGAGTGGGAACAGAACACAATGGGTGATATTTCTGTTGCTATCATTGCAATCATACAGTGGCAATGGGTGTGCACATAGGTATATTAGAGGGACGTCCGAGAATCCTTGCCCACTGTTACCCCTTGCTGTTGCAAGCCGAGGTCTCTATTTCAGGGTGCGCCCACCAACTCTTTTTGCCAGGCTGGGAGAAGATTGGGTCTGCATGCACGTCACGTGTCAACGTGCAGTGCAGGTGAAGCCAGCATGTCCCCAGGGTATTTGGATGGATGAGCCAAGTCCCCCAGGACAATCTGACTGACTTCTGAGTAGCCCAGATATGTCTCAGCAGGTCTCACAGTCTTGGTGACCCCATGTTCCATCACTTCCACACCTTCCCCCAGTCACAATGGAGTTGTCACCATCATGGCCTCTCATTTCCCCCTGCCAAACCAAGGCAGCAGAATGGCATTGCAGTCCTGGGTGAGCAAGGAGACTCCATCTGGGTCAAAATGACAGCAGTTTGATGCTTTCCAACAGGGAGGGTTTTCCCTCCAAAAAGACAAGGCAATTTCAGCTGAGCTGTTGCCCTTAGCCTCTCAGGTCTGGGGAGGAATCGGTCCATATTATGTCTAATCATTGGTGTCTCAGTGGAGAAGGTGGTCAATGGAGATGCACAGCCCTTTTAGGTAAGGCCCTTACCCCCGGCCCCCCTGCAGGATTTGGGGAGCCAGAATACTTCAATTCAGGGACCGCATTTCCTCCCACTACTGACCCGGGCTTCAGCACAGGAGATGCTCTCGGCTGCTCTGTCCTCCTCTCTATGGGACACCAGGTGAATGCCCATCATCCTGGGCAGGCGTGTGTGAGATGTGACTCCACAGAGGCTCCAGATGTGCACACCCAGAGTGTTCGGTGCAAGAGATGGGGGAGTGCAGGGAGGACGCACTGCAGGCAGTAGTGGGCCTTGTGGCTCTCTCCCTCGCAGGACTCGAGCGGCACGCACAGCCCGGCGGCTCAGCCTAGCCCTGAAACAACCTAACTCTACCTGAATGAGAATTTTTGTTTCTTCAAATGTTTCTGAGCAGAGCAAAGTAAGGAAACCAATACATCTTGGAGACTTTCAGACAGATGTATATCCTGTATAGTCTGTAATCAAGGAGAGGCTGTATACTGAGCCATAGTATTATGGTGTCAGGTGTTCTCTGACAATTAAAGGTCTATCAGTGTTTCCATTGTAAACTCAGTTTTTAGGGATTTATAACTTTTCTTTAGAGAGTGAACAGCAATGACCTGTTTGTGCATTCTAAGCAGGTTTTAAGGTCATTATGTGAGTGTTAACGTTCCGTTACAGTATATTGTAATGAAACGAGTCTTTCAGAGTAAAAGCATTTCACAGTATTGGCAAAAATGAGCATATTCATCTTAATTTTCGCATCTACTTAATTTCAGGAGCTTTTATAATTAAATGTTTGGTTGCACTGGCAAATAGAAGAAGCAAATCCTTGTCATCATGAAAACAATCCTATCCCATCTGTATGCTCTGCTGGGGAAGAATGAAAACAGCTTTACAGGGAACTTCTCCTTAAAAAGCCAGATGATGATTTTTCCATACTGGAGAAGCAGATGGGTCTTATTTTCTCAGTGCACTCACAGGCATTTGATGCTGCTCCCCAGCCAGTACCCAACAATCACCTGCCTGAGAATCATGCATTTTCCGAGGTAATTGTACATTTTCCTGCACTGCTGGACAGAGTTCTGCTACAGCACCAGGACTGGCTAAACACCTCCAGAAACCACCACTCCTGAACGTAAAGGAGAGCTGCGAGGAGGTGGTGAGTGAGAAGCAGCATGGTGGTCACAGGGACCAAGCTGTGTTCTGCTTGTTACAGCTGCACAGGGGGATGGGGACACACTTCTGTTGCTCCCATGAGTGAAATGTATGGACCACCAAAGCCCTTGACAAAGGCAGGTGACTGCCTCCTCTGGGCAACAACGCTGCCCAGGAGACCACAAAATACCTTGAGAAAAGGCTGTCTCCCAGGTGTTACCTTTTTCCTAAAAAGACACCATCATATTTTGTAGGATTCCCACAGGGATTATGCAACACCTCCTTCCTCAGGGGCACGACTGCTGTGGCATTTTCTGCCTTCACTTATAGTCCAAACTTTTCCTTTAGTGAAGGACTACTCCAGAGTGAGAAAAAGGAAGTGTTCCCAGAGCTGAGGGTCTGAGGTTGGTGAGCCCACAACTGGTAACCATATCTCATACGGGTGCTCCTGTGTCAACAAGTTGTTGACACTTTGGATAGGTACAAGAGAATAACAACGATTCAAAGGCTGGAAAATAGTATTACAATTAAATATATATATATATATTTTTTTATCAGTCCAAAAGATATAACTCCCAGATTTCAATATCTTCCATGGGGAAAGCAGCTCAAAAGGTGGGTGATTCTCTGAGAGTAGGAAAAGGCAGACTGAGAGCCAACAGCTTGAAAATGAAGGTAGACATGTTCAGGCCAGAAATAAAGTGCAATTTTTAATAGTGAGGTAATTGATCATGGGAATAGCATGCCTGGGGACACAGTGGATTTTTTCATCAATTGGATGATGATGTCTTGCTATCTTTTCAAAGATGTTAAATTGAAATTATGGGTTTGAACTATAAGTTATTGGTGGGAGTCTTTGGGCTCTGTTAGGCAGAAGGTCTGCTCAGCAGTTGTGATGATCCTTTATGGCCTGAAGTACATAACTCTTTGCCTTTCAGCATCTTTTTTCATTCTAATGATGAGAGTACCCACATCTTCTGAATCATACCTCTTGAGCACTGTCCTGAATTACTCTGCTAATTATTAGGGTTGGAGGCAGCTGAACTGAAGGATTGACAGCCATACATCCAGTTAGGGAGATCAATGCAGAATAGTTTTTTTCACAAATGTCCCTCCAGGTGCCACAGCACGTTCCAGACTGCACCAGGATGCACACAATTGCTGGGTGCTGCCTGGAGATGGGGTGGGCCATGAGTTGCCTTTGTCCTTCTGCTGCTCTGGGGCCAGCACTCAGGAGACCGGAGGATTTTTAAAAACCATGGATAGGGCATAAAGAACAGGACTTAAAGTGATGGAAAAAATGTCTTGAACAGTGTATGATCCAGCTCTTGGGCTCCAGTTTATTGAACTGGACTACGTGCAGATCTGCTTGCTCATGTACAAGAACCCAAAGTCAGGTGACAGGGAACAAGGAACCTTTCTTACAGGAATGAGCTAACAACCCAGGCCTGAGCAGGACAGCAAAATAAAGGCTACCATTTGTAAACGAGCCTGGGGAACATCAGAGAGGGAGAGGAGCTCTTTCAACTACAAACCTGTGGTGGCACTGCTGCCTTGGCCATAGGCAAATGGAGGTTGTGACCTAGAAAAATCCAAACCCCCAGACAACTGGGTTTCTGGAAGGACAGGCAAGACACCAAACTGTTTTCCAGATGGAGATGAAAATATTTCTGAGCAAGACAGTCATCAACATAGGACAGCTTTTACATTCAGAGACACGTGTTAAAGGTCGGTCCTTCGCTTTTGTGTACTCCATTCTTAAATTTCCCAGTTCCCATTAACAAAGAGAAATCTTCCATAAAGCAAAGGATTTCCTACTTCAATACAGAGCAATAGCAGAACAACCAGTAAAGGAGAAGCAAAAAACATGCAGCTCCAAAACCCAAGGGTGAGTCAGAATCAGGAAAAAAAAATATTACAGAGAAACCAGTCCTGAAGCCAGATATTTCAACACTTCCAGGAAAGTGTGAGCCATAAGAAACAGTTCAAGGAGGTACCCGCTGCTGGTGGGGCTGTCAGCAACCTGCCCTCGCAGGACTGCCCCTGCAGCAATGCTCCTCCTGCTCCTTGAACCCTGGTTCCCGGTGCTGACGATATTCTTGTGTTTGATCTGAGCTCTCTCTGTTTCCCACACACACCTACATAGCACGGGAGAAATGCTGTAAAGGTGTTTATGAAAGGACATGCATTCCAGTGTCTTAAAAGTAGCCAGTTTTACTAGTTTTACCAAGAAAATCTTAGGATATTTTGAAATTTCTTCAAGTTTGAGCACTTCCTGAAAAATGAAGGTGTCTTGACACAGATCAGCTGGAAGCAGGCAGAGAAATGCTGCTTTTACAGTAAGAAAAAGAGTGTTCAGCTGAGACTAAGTCACCAAACAAAACCTCTTTTCACCTCCAGCCCTGCAGCCCCTGTGTTTGTGTGCAGAGTGCCACTGAGGTCAGAACAAGGACTCTGCAGGACAAGGGTTAGCAAGTAGCTCATGACAATTAAGATTTTTTTTTTTCCAAGGAAAGAGAGAGGAGAGCTAAATCTGAGCACTCTGACCCCCTGCCTCCTGCAGCCCCACACTTCCTCCCTTGAATGTCTTTGCTCTCAGCCATGGGCCAGTTGGGGGCTTTTGTAACCAGAGGAGAAATGATCTCACCTCTAGGGAGAAGTCACCTTGATCCGTGGGAAAATGGCAGAGAAAGGAGCACAGAACAGTTTACAGCTGAATGCAGGGGTACAGGAGGGCTGTCTCAGGGTACAGTCCTGCATACTAGTGTAAAAGTTGACACTAATGCCCTGGGCCAGGGCAGGGAGCACTGCAAAGCAGTCTCTCTTCAGACATTTATCAGAGTTCACATGGTTAACTGAAATATTTCTGCTCCTACAGCTTTAATTCATTCAGTGTAGTTCAGAAGCTTCTGATAATAAGACCTAATTTATAATTAGGCTTTATCAGTAATCAGTTAATTTATAGAACCCTAATTCTCATGAAGGTATTTCAGAGGTTTTGCTTATTATATTGCAGAGCTGATGCCCATAGACGACCAAATCACAGTGATAGGATGGAAACAAATTTCAGGGTAATCCTGCTGCGTAAGTGCTCTATTTATTTACTTCACATTTCATGCAGTAGGTGTAATACTGTATATCATTTATGCAGGCAGCCAGGGACAAGGGTACTTCATTCAAACATGTCAGGAATAGCATATCAATAGCAGGTAACCTTCCACGTGCATTTAGCCGGCTGCGGATTACAAGGATACGGGCTGAGATGTGAGACCCACACAAAGGAAGGGACAATGCTGGCTGGAATGGACTCATCCAGGGCTGCATGGTGAGAGGTATCACCTCCAGGATTGAATCAGAAGCCCATGGAGAACAACAGAAAGCTTCTGAGGGGCTTCAGAGGGTTCAGGTCTAATAAATCCAATATTGCTAGCATGGATAAATATAAGCCAATTCCCAAAAATTCCTATCTGGTGGGATATTTCTGGTAGAGCTGATTCCCTTGATGGACAGCCATCTCTCTCTTCTGGCTCTTTGAGATGTCCTCCCAAATTGTGCCAGCCTTTCTGTAACCATTTCACTCTGCAAACTCATCTTCACCTTCCCATCATATCCCTCCATGCTTTCAGACCTTCCCATGACTCTGCCTCCTGATTTCTCCCTCCCAGGCAGCATGTTACTCTCACCCGATCCCCTCAAATTCACTGGGAAAAAATCAGCACAAGCCCTCTCTCTCTCTCTCACACCTTTCAAATCCCTTCTCTGCCCATTCATGCTTGTTCCTCTTCCAAATTAAGTGCAACCCACAAACATTCCTGCTGTGTTTGCTGTCAGAGAATTGACAGCTATTTTAAGACCTAGCCCAGGCCCTAATGAGCCCAAATTGTTGCCTTGAAGTGTAACACTCTCCTTGGTTGACTGTCGTTTCTCCAGCTCTTAAGCCCTCTGAGAGCTCCTAGCCAACCTGTTTCAATTAAATTTCAATTAACATATCTGAGCAAAATGTTATATGCTACGAAGTCTCTAGGAGGGCTGGATTAAAGTACAAACATGAGCAGCTCACCCCAGAGGCACTCGCTTCTGGGACTGTGTGGCCATATCAAAACCTCAGTTTGCTCTGAAAGGCAGGGCCATTCCCCGTGGCGCTGTGCTCTGCAGCAGGCTGGCGAGGGCAGACGTGGTAGGAACTGTGAAAAGGGCCATGGACCCACCAGAGACCTCTCTGCCTGGGAGAGCGTCTCGGGCGATGCTGTCCATACGGCGTGGTACAGTGGTGGCACCACCCTGGTCCTGCCCTCACTCCAGGAGGGTACACAGGCTTGCCCTGGGTTTCTGCCCTATGGTGACACCATGACTTTAGCCCAAGGGACAGGTTTCAGCAGTGTCAGAACAGGAATGCTCAATATTCTTCCCCACTCTCAGTGTAGGATTTCCTCCAGATTAAATTTTGCATTTCCTAGCAGAGCAGGGAGATCTTTAATACCCGTCCTGCTCTCCCTGTTGGAGAGGCATGGTCCACATTTTCCAACACATCTCTTTAGCTCCTGACTTATTCTCTTTCAGTTTTGCCTCTTGTGCGCCTCACTCATCATTTGTGTTAATTTTACTGAACCTCGCTGTGTGAAGAGAGATTTTAGTGAGCCATTCAGGGTCTCAACTCCAGTAGCTGTGAGTCATCATCCATGCGCACTGCTCTTCCCATTGCACTTCTGCCCCATCAGCCCACAGGGTATTTCTATTATCTGCATATGCCATGGCAGTGCCACTCACACTGTTGTTTTCCAGCTCTTGTCTTTTCCCTTTGAACTCCACCATTCCTTGTTTAGATCCCTCCCACTCCCTGGTCCACTTCTAGGACAGGTTTTCTTTTATCCTCAAATCTCTGAGCTGCCTTTTCCTGATGCCACATCAGCCAATTCCCCTTCCTTGTAATTGCAGAGGAGCTGCAGTCTGTTGTGCTTTAATTAAAGTGTATTAGTGGTGGCATGTTATTGATTTACTATACATTTGCATTAGCTGAGTACTTCACACTCTTATCTGATGGGCAGAGGATTGATACAGTGCTCTGAACCTCCCTTGATGAAACACAAATGAGAGATGCAGAAGGCCCACCTGGGTAGATCTGCAGAGTGCTGGCTGGTTGGCAGCAGATTCTGTTATTGCCAGCCCCAAATCCCGATGAGAAGGTGTGATCCTTGAAAAATGGTTTTATTTAGACTGGCAGAACTTTCCAATCAAAATCCTTCACGTTTCATGCTTCTGTCCTTATTTCCTTGCTCGGAGCATAGAAAAGTTTTGGCTTGTGCCCCTTCACACTGTGTGGGAACTGCCCAGCACAGTAAAATGCACAGAAAATTGCAAGCAAGGTCATCCCTTTGGAGAAGGCTCATAACGCGTGGAAGCCATGTCATGAAGGATCATGCCTGACAGTCTTGTGACTGCAGATACCCTCTAGGTCTGCAGGCGCACCTATTCTTGCCCCTACTGGGGTGAAGAGGCAGCTCTTGTGCTCCAGGGAGTCACCCTACCAGTAGCACAGCTTAGCCAGAGCTATCTTGGTGTCATGCCATGAAGCAGATCTCCTCCTCTTTCCATCCCAGAGCCTTTGCAGAGATGGGTACATTTCAGGCAATATTCTCTTTTTACCTGGTGAACATCTCCTCTCTTCTCCATCACATGCTGCACTGAGTGGCCTATTTATAGGGCAAAGACAGGAAGGGAACGTGGCACATCTAAATGAGCTCAATGCTCTGCAGCCCATGCAGATGAGACAAATTTGGCAAGCAAACATAGAAACTGGTCATTCTGCTGCAATTTCAATTAACTGGTTAGGGCATGCAGGGCTCTGGATGGGGTCAGGTCACCAAAAGGGCCCCATAAGGGATCCTAGTTGATCAGAGCTGAGCTTTTGGAGTGGGGCAAGCTGCATTTTACAGCTTTTGCTCAGTATTGGGGTCATGTGCGATACTAAGCCATGCAGAAAGTCCTGACCAACATGGGATGTGTCTGTAGTCCTGATCAGGGGGCATGGTAGGAACATGGCCGTTTGCCTGCTCATGAGCATGCAGGCTGCCCCACAGAGGCACTGAGGAGCCCTGGCTTGGCCGGCTCCAGCAGGGTGCCCCAGGTCTGCTTTCCAGGATGAACTGGACTTTAGTCTGTAAGGGTCTGTGTTGGGGTCCAGCCCCACATGCCCTGAACACGTGCAAGAGCAGAGGCAAATCACGCTGGCCCTGCTCTGGAAAGGTGCTTTGGCCCCACAGCCGGTGCTCCTTGACGGCCTTTAATGTCATGTCTCTGCACAGGTGCTATCGGTTCCTGGGTGCTGTGTTCTCTGGCTGGCACTTCTGCACCGACTGCTCTAGACCAAACTTTCCTCTGCAGGCTCTTCCAATGACATCTCTGTGGCAGCTTTCATGTCAATGAAGCCAGGATCTGAGCCAAGCAGTAGCACATGGTCATGGTCAGCACGCTGGTCTTGGCCAGTCAGAAGGTCTTGTGGACATGGCCAAGAGGAGCTGCTTTGCTCTCGTTTGCTGGAGCTGAACCACTGGGAGACCCCTTTTTGGCATCTTTGGCTACCTTCTGCAACAGCAGCAATCGCTGGAGCTGCGCTGGTTTGTTTGCAGTGTCTAACAGACCAGCTCCTGGAAGGCTCAAGTATTTGAACTTGCCTCTCTTACTGCTTCTTGCGAGCATCTGAGCAACACTGTGAGGATCTTTGCAATTACTGACAGTGAAACCACATCTCCCAGCATGTGGAGCCTGGAATTCCCCGTGCTCAGACTAGCAAAGGCTCTTCCCTGAAAAGTACCCATACCCAGGGTTGTGGCTTTTCTCGTTAATTTTAGAACTGATTGAAATTTGTGTCCTAAAAAGCAGATTTAACAAGATGCAAATATTTCATAGGGCTGTAGAGTTTTCAATGGATATTTCTATTAAAATACTTGAATAAAGTCATAACTATTTTTTTTTCTGATTAAAATTACAATTAACAATTAACATATAGCAAAAGTTTTGATCTTACTGGCAAGCATTTTTTCATTTTCTTTTTAGAAGGATTTTTCATATCCAGGTTTACTTTAAACAAGTTGCAATGTGGTATCCATTTTTAAAATGCACCGTACAGAGCACAGACTTACAGTAAAGTTAAAGTAGCAATACTGAAGAAATAAGAAGTCTGAAAAAAACAATGTTGAAAGTATTATGACAGATTCAGAATTATTGTGCTAATATTCTTTTTACTGGGCTTTTTTTCTTTTTTTTAAATATTGAAATGCATGCTACAGGGGAGATTTACTTTTCTGTCCTATTCTAGTGATCATGGATCCCTGTACACTTATGCACTCACATTTCATTTTAGATGGCACGCTTCAAATTTAAGACTTCAAATTTGTGAAATTCTTCAACAAAAGAGAGAAATCGCAAGGATTTACCCCACACCTGCACACTGCTCGGAGCACTCAGGCTCCTGGGCATCCTCCCTGGGCAGTTGGCAGGGTTTCTGTGCCAGGCGTCCTGCTGCCAGGCCCACTAAATGCAGCGCTGTAGTGACCCGGGGCCACGTTTCTGCTGTAAAGGTCGGATTCTCAGCACCAGTCCTTGCGGTGACAGCAGATGGTCCTTGCTGGGAAATGCAGTTTCAAGTTCTCCACCAGACCCTGGTCTCTGTTTCTGGGCACATTAAGGGACAATGGGACACCCGTGGGTGCAGACACAGGCTATGGCTGCCTCATCACCCATCTCTGTGCCAGCCTAACTCCCCCAACTTCAATGCCTTTTCATTACTGCAGAGATGAACAGAATCAAAGCTTGTGATGCTCAATGTACCTGTAAGATATCATTTTCTGCTCATTAGATGGTCAGAGAAATCACAAAACACAGAGCAGAAGCAGCTCAGCCACCCACAGGAAACATCCCCACATTGATGTCTCCAGCAAGGCCAAATAAAGACTTTTTGCCCTGCAAGAGGGTTTGCACCTCCCAGATCATTGCAAAGTGCAGAATCCTGGGAATTCACCATGCATGTTGTCTGCGGCTGTCTACAAGCCCCGAGATGAGTCTGGAAGAGGAGCCAAACACTCAGCCCATGCCTAGGACTAAACCCCATGTTGGCTGAATGCTGGCTGATGCTCTGATCCCAGCAGACCCTGCAAATGTGGGGCAGAATGACTCCTGTTAAGCTCCTTGCCCAAACACAGTATGGCCATGATCAGCGTTAACCTTGAGATCTGAGGATCTCAAGGATCAAGGGTCCCAAAACCAGTGTGGGCACAACCTCCACTTGCTCAAATTCCAGGCATGAGGGTTTGGGGCTGATTTGGAGGTAGAAACCAGCTCCCTGGATGTCAGTCTGTGCACTGGTACAGCACTCCTGCCTTCTGCCAGGTTGGTCTGAGCATGCTGTGCCCTCCAAGAGAAAAGCTAAACATTTGACAGCTTTAAATCTTCTGAATTTCACATGCACCATCTGCCTTGGGGGAACAATTTAGCAGCAGAAGCAAACCCCACCCCACTGGAAAATCCCAACACACTTTG